>NC_141764.1:79879628-82774628 GCF_982258835.1 Parasteatoda tepidariorum | reverse complement strand
AGAAAATTTTAGTACACCTGAACGGCAAAAATTGTGGCATCTACTTTACTGTACTCAGTAGTTGTGTAGATATGCGCCCTACATAAATCTTGGGTCTATTTTTTACTGCATCACTGTTGTTCTTTTACACTACTTGACGTTAAATAGCCACCCCCCTTTTCGTTATGAAAAAGCAAAAAAAAATTTATTAAGCTAAAATAAAATACACAGAAGCGTTCATAAAGTTATTTTTACGATACAATGTGAAGTAAGAATCATTAATTTAGAATGTAGATATGCACTATATCAGGGGTCGCCAAACTTTTTTGATTATCGACCCCTATATAATTTTTCGAAATCTCCATCGACCCCCGCAAAAGTAATTTTCTGTTAATCAAAATAAAACTCTATTAGATACTATGTTTGTACATTTATTTTATGATTCTAAACATTTATTAAAGTAATAGTACATTATGTAACAATAGTTTTATGAAAAATATATTAATATTGAAAGTTAAATACCTTATTATTAAATAATAAGTAATTATGCATAAGTAGATATAATAAGTAAAGTAACTAAAGATTTACTGCTTCTTGAGGTTCGCTATATTGGGTTCAAAATTGGTCAATTTTAATTTTCGTCAAAATTGGTCAATTTTGTAATTTTCGTAAAAAAATACAAAGTGTGCTATAGTTTTGTCGCGGGCTGTACTAATCCATATCATTAATGCTTACCTTCTTTTTTGTGCATTGATCATTAAAATTGATATCTAAACCAAACGAATGGTTTTATCGAAACAATAACTAATTATCCAAAACTATAAAAGTTTTAATAATGACACTGCAAATATTCAACACAGTTTGCAAAGATAGTTGAAACTGCGTATGATATTTGGATTTGTAACGTCAATGCTCGTCACACGTGACATTTGGACAAGCGCATATATGCATATGACTTATAAACTGCGCTGAGTTCGTGCCACTGCGCGGTGGTACGTACATACTTGTTTCACCCCAATAAATATACGTTTATTAATTTATGTTTTATAAAGAAACTGATATTGAGTCAATTATAAAAAAAATTCACAAATTTTACATACTTAATTAGGTATGTGTGATTTGCGTATTGAGAACTGTTTCATTTTTCGACCCACAATTGACCCTTCTGATTCGGATCGACCCCCATTCGCCCCCCTGTCTCAGATCGACCCCTGCTTTTGTTAAATAGACCCTTGGGGGTCTATATAGACCATTTTGGCGACCTCTGCACTAAATCATAAAAAAAAATTAGTTCATAAATCAAACATACATGTAGCAGAGAGGGAATATTAAGACAAATTCCAACTAGGCTTAACAGAATGGAAGCGAATAGAAATTACACTGTTAAAAATCATTTAATACAGTTCTCAGTGATTTAAAAATTAAAATATAACTATATTTATAACACAACTAAAAGCATGTATTCATTTTTATACACACATATTTTAACGATGGCTTTCCATTTCTGTTGAAAAATATAACTGTAGAAGACAACTCGTCGCCAACTCATACTGGATTACGAACAAACTAGTGGCGTCATTCTACTAAGCGTTTCTTGAATTCTTGATACTTAAAGCTTGACAACATTGGTGCTTTCGGAAATGAAAATGATTCTCATATGCTGTGAAACCACTAGAGTTTGGTGTAAGATTATTCTATTTTAAGTGTTTAGATTTAAATTACATTGAAATCGTATATGAATGCTTAATTTGATATTAACCCGGAATAAAATGTTTCTACACAGATCTTTTTGAGTTGTTCAACATCATATTCGGAGAGATATTACACCACCATTTTTACAGTGTAAAATGTAAATTTTTAAGGTGTGATTACTAATTAATTACGTTATGAGTTCGACATAATATTTTTGTTTTATTTATTAATATTTTTTGGTGATTTGGACATTTGACTTTAAGGACGTAGTTAATTAATTAAAATCCGTGAAATTAGTTTCCGAACTTTTAATTGATAGAGTGATAACAAAATTGATCTCAATTGTAATTATCTTACGTTACGTTCACTATTGTGTATAATTTTAAATGATTATACATAATTTTTATTATTTAATTTGTCTCGATTGAATGCATTCCGCATTACAAAATATAAAGTTTTTGCATTATTTTAAATAATGTAATTTATAATCCCAAAATCCAAACTTTTGATGAATTCAATCGAGTTTTAAATATAAAATTTAAACTTTCTTCTAATCATTAGGTTAAAGCATTAAGATTAATATAAACTGCACCAATTATTCTTGAATGTTAGAAAGTTTTAAATGGTAAATTGTTTTTAAATGGTGCACCAGAGCCCTGTTAAAATCCAATTAAAAGTCTATCATTTCACCTAAAGTTAAAGATTCTCTAAATAATCCTTAACGGACAATAGAAAACGGCCGTTAGCAAAAGCATTTTAACACAAAAAATTATAAATATTTAATGACAGTGATATTATTAAAGGCATTAATATTATAAGAAGGAACTGCGCGTCTCATAATGCTAGAATGGAGGGGGGAAATGCGGTAAAAGAGATTATCATTGCAAAGCCCTACTTCCTAGACAAAAACCAAAAATGCAAAAAAAATAAAAGAAAGAAAAGCAGTAGCTTAATTTTGTTGAAACAGATATTAAAAACATTAGCTTTAAGGTCGGGCAACAGGCCCAGCATTAGAATATCCTGGAAGAATTTTTAACAGAAAGACTTTGTCCGACCTGGGCCTCCCTGCTAAATATGATGATGATCAGAAGTTACACTGAGTTGTTGTTGTAGACGTCGTATGCCATTAAAGCAAAGGGGCCATCTACAGCTGAGAATTTAACTTCTGCCCCACACACATACGTCATATCCCGTTTATCGGTCGAACCCATTCATACATCCATTCGCTCATCCACAGATCGTAATTTTTACCTTTACGATCACTCTCCAACATAGTACTCCTAGAGGTAAGGTTTGTTACGGGGACATGGAGGCTTTGTGATCAGAAGGATATGACATTTACCAGTCACCATTTACTACGTGAGTGGAGTCTACGGCTCCACTCACGACCGTTTGGACATTACTACTTACCCGGTTGGTAAGGCCCAACGCCCTACCTCCTCAACGCCTTCCCTGTAAAACGGGTTGCGGCATATATGCGTGGCAGAATTCGAATAGATGGCACCTGTGGAAAACAAGCAAAAAAAAAGCACACCCCTCTGCCTCAAAAATAGGCTCGTTAGTAGTGACGAGTGGCATAAGACAACAACTACATTTGATTAATTGAATGATTTATCACAATTTCTTTTAATATACTTTAATTTTGTTTAACTAACTTTTAAATTATCACCCATGGAAAATTCACTTTTTTTCAGAGATTTACAAAAAAAATAGTTTGATTTTTCTTCTTAAATACACAAAAAACTCGTTGATAAAATTTTTAAAAAATTAAATTTAAAACGTTAATGATTGCATAAATGCATACCTCGCTTCTGATTCAAAAGACATGCTAAACCAGTTAGACTGAAACTGCAGTTGGTGACTTTAACATCGGACGAATCAAGCATTAGAATTTCATAATCAGGTTATCAGGATAACCTTATGAGGTTTTTGTAATATGTTCTATTCCTAAAATGCTTTTTATTCAAAACTATTCCTCACAAAAGCTATTTTATTCTAATGCTTAATTTAAGAATTTCATTTTACTTTGGGTAAGGCTGAAAGCTGCAGGCGTTAATATAACTCTTCAGCACCAATTGACAGGGAATAACGAGTTATATCCTGCACCTTCAGCTTAGATTTTTTTAAGGAAAAAAATTATAACAATAAGTAATGATAAAAATGACAACTAGAAGTTAAAAGTTATAACCAAATATGAATAACTAGTTTGTATTAAATCAATATTAAATATAAAATAACTTTAAGTATGGAGATCTTATTCTAAAATCAAAGAAAATATATTATTTTCAAGGTAGTTTTTATTATTTTGAGGAAGAAAAAAATAAATAGGATAGAGTAGTTTTTACTAGCTTATAGAAAATTTATATCAATTTAAAGCGACATCTTATTTTAACATTACAACCAAGAATTGCCCCGTATCAAATATTCATTTCATTGCTTCCAAACACAAGGCATGATTATCTGGCGGGAGATTACTGTTCCATATGTTGATGAAAGATTATCTCTAATCTCAATGTTTCAAACAGTTTTGCTCTATTTAGAATGCAATTGCATACATAGTCTCATAATCAAATAACCAGAAATTCCACAATCTTCTCAACTTCCAAGACTCCCCTAAAACATCGCTTTTGGTGCAGTAATCCCAGTAATCTCTTAGATGATGAAGGGCGTGAACTGCATTAAACTGCATCCAAACGCACGCAACTTAAATAAATCTGCTGCATAGAATCTGATCTCAAATATAATGTGATTCATACATAAGGAAACAATGTATAAGTGGAATATATAAATGAGATTATATAAGTAAAACTGTGGAAGATAAGTACGTATAGAAGAACTATTCTGGAAGAAAATTAATTGCTCATTTTTTTAATTTAACTTGAATTTAATATACAAACGTATCAACGCCTCGATAATGATATTTCAAAAGCACCTGTATATTATTCGAAATGAGTGAGAAATCTACATATTCTACATATTCTAGAGAAGTATCGAGACATTGGGATGCAAGAACAGTTCTTGGTCAATGACTTCGATCTTTTGTTCTTCATTTTAATGTTCGAGGTATTTGTTTTATTGTTCCATGTTCTATTGTTCCATGTTCTATTGTTCCATGTTCTATTGTTCCATGTTCTATTGTTCCATGTTCTATTGTTCCATGTTCTATTGTTCCATGTTCTATTGTTCCATGTTCTATTGTTCCATGTTCTATTGTTCCATGTTCTATTGTTCCATGTTCTATTGTTATTTGCTCTAATCATTTAAAAAATATTAATAGAAACTTGAAGATTATTTTTAAAGATTACAAATATATACAAATAATACCGCTATATAGGGGATTCAAACTGAGAAAGCTTTCAAATACAGACCATAATGGGTGAAAACTCTCAACTTTCACTATTACTTTTTTACAGCTAAACCTGAGCCAAAATAAAATTTTAAAATAGGTGTACCATGTTTTTGCATAGGTCTAGGATTAAATGGGTTTTTTAAATTAGTAAAAAATTTTCCTGGTAGCAAAATTAAAGAACATAAACTAATCATCTTCAAAGAATTATTTAGCTAACCTCAAAACAACATTTCAAAGAAAAAAACTATTCAATTATATTCAAGTGAGCAGTAAAACCGAAATGAAAAAAGATAAAAGTCAAACATTCCCGTGACAGCCCGTTATGGACCATGAAGGTTAAGGATCCCCAATTTCGTGACCAATGGCATGACTACGGTAAAGTGGTCATTATGAGCACATGCAGTCGTTGTTTCTCAGAACGCTGGTAACCACAAATTTGAAAATGGGTGAGCTTCAACCCCAGTTCCTTACCATGACAATTAATCGCCTTTAATCACAAAGCCACGGCGGCTTTTTTATTTAAATGAAGAAAAGGTTGAAAACATAAATACATCATTAATGACGAAAGAAAAATAACGAATTAAAAGGTGAGTTCATGAAATTGCTGGTGCTAATGAACAAAACTTTTTGTGAATCGCTAAATTTAATATTTCATAATATTAATTTTTTTTGAAAATTATAATCTAGTTAGCAAGTAATTAATTATAATAAATAAATACCACACATTATGTCCTCCGAAAAAAATTTAATAACAAAAAAATGTACATACAAGCTTACAAACAAAAATGCAATTTATTAACCTGGGTCAAGAACACTCTTAACTTAAAACATTATGGATTATTCATAACTTTTATTTAGCTACACATTCATAACTTTTATTTAGCTTTTATAATACTGGTATTGAAGTAATATTGTTATATTACTTAAAAACGTGAAATAAATACTCCAAAGGCACAAAACTCCGTGGATCAATAACGAAAAGTGAAACCCTTTTTCATTCAGAAAAAAAAAATTTGAATTTATATTTCAAAATCTGTTTCTTTCTGAGAAATAAAAGTAAGAAGGAAAAAAATGTTTTCAAAACATCTGGATTTCAGTGATATGTTGGAGTAGATTTTATTTTTATTTTGTTAGAAGTATCTTGTAACGTGCCATATTTTTCTCATTCTAAACATGCTTTCGCCAGATGGGGAGAAAATAAATTGCATGGGGAAAATTCGTGAAGTAATTTCGTTTGTCGCTATTTCGATTCTTGAACTATTACTCACGTTTTCTTATATTACATCCAATTTTTCTAGAGCACAACACTTAAATCAGACTTGTCAAATATTCCATAAAACAGAAAATATCAATCATTATAATATTTATTATTTTACTTTCATTCTTTTATTAATTTGTTGTTGTTTCTAATGCCATAAGCCAATCCAGCAAGCCTGCTAGGGGAAACAAACGATATTTAAGGCAGAAGAGTATTTCTTGGGGTAATAAGGTGTATTAAAGCTTGTTTTTCTGTGGCGCCATCTATGACCAAGAATACAACTTCACCACCGACACACCACAGCCCATTTAAAAGATGGATAGATTCATACACCCACTCATTCATATTCATCGTACTTGTATAAACCAGGAGTAAACACTTCGTCGAAGTGATGAAGAAACTATCCTTACTTAATTCAATGAAATGAATTTCGTCAAAATTAGAAAAATATTTCATCATTTTATTTTTTTTTTACTCGTAGTTCATAATGCATTAATCTCTCAAATAATCACATAATCGTGGCCACCAATATCATCCGGGTATCGAACCTAGGTCCTCACTGGTCCGAGGCCAACTCCTTTCCCACAATACAAACAGGTTGACTTGTTTCATCAATTTATTTGATATCGTCCAGTCTTTATTCGAGCTAACAATTTCCCACAATGGCCTACGATAAGTTTTTGAGTTGAGAAAACATTTTCGTCATTTATATATTTGAGAATTCCCGTTTCATCACAAATCGAGAGATTTTGTGACGAAATGATTCTCAAAAGTAACTAAATATAGCTAAAGGATTGCGTTTCAAATCGCGTCATTTTGTGACGAAATGATTCTCAAAAGTAACAAAATATAGCTAAAGGATTGCGTTACAAATCGCGTGATTTTGTGACGAAATGATTCTCAAAAGAAACGAAATATTGCAAAGGTTGCTGAATTGACAAAAGTAAGAGTTTTTTTTTTTTAGAGTGCTTTAACTGAAAGGTAATTTCCATACACTCTTTGGTAATTTTACTAAAATTTCTTTCTACCTGCTCCAATTGACCACATTTTTTTGAGAATAAATAATGAATGCTTGTGTAAGTTTTATGTACAGTACGAAGGAAACGGACCACCCTGAATAGCTAGTGATCGAATGATCGGTCATTAACGTTCTAGGATTCAATCTTACTGGTCCGAGAAGTTAGTTTCAAATATTCGATACTTCGAATTACGCAATCAGACTCAAAAAAGTTCTTTATCCAAAATACATCGAATATTAAAAGCACCGTATTTTTAAAATTCAATTTTTCCGTAACTATTCCACCGATTTAGCTACAATTCGTATTTTACTATTAAAAACTGCATTCTTCAAAATAATGTAAAAATTTTTACATATTACAATTCAAATTTTTTTTGTCTATTATCAAATAAAATAATAAGAAATAAACATTTTCTAAAAGCAATATTTTGCATGGACTTATCTTTGGAAGAAAAAAATATGATTGTGTGCAAAAATGCTTGAATTCATTTAAAAAATTCTCTAGATATAGTGAAATACGCGAAAAAGGAAATTAACATTAAAGGGTAAAAACTTTGAAACGCTCTCCAGCTCAAACTATTTTGACTGTATTTCTCAGATTTTCTTAACCCTTTTTATTTTGGGAGCCTAAAATCCAAATCTGACGAAAGAAAAGTATATTTATACAGAGAAAGTATCTTTTTTTGTCTAATTCCGTAACTTAAAATATCATCTTCACTACTTAATCAGCATAATTTGAGGTCACTTTCTTGAATTATTAAGACTGACCTGAAGAGGTCACCTACTTTATTAATATTGAGTCCTAGAACGTGAATGATTAATATTGAGTCCTAGAAGATATGATCATTTGATCAAAAGTTATTCAGGGTAATCCTTTTTTTTTTTGCACTCTACAGCTATAAAACTATTAAAATGATTAAAAAACTTGACATATAAGTAAACAATCTGTTGGAATAAATACAGATTACCAAGTAATATGGCAAACAATAGATCAATGGATACAGATGGCAAATAATAGACAACAATATAATAGACGGCAAATAATTCATTGATAAAATTAAACTTCTAAGGCATTTTTAATAATTTGCAGTACATTAATTATTGAAAAATAACTTAAAATATCATCTTCACTCCTTAATTAGCATAATTTAAGGTCACTTCCTTGAATTATTAAGATTGACCTTAATAGGTCACCTACATTAATATTGAGTCCGAGAACGTGAATGATTAATATTGAGTCCTAGAAGATGTGATCATTAGATCAAAAGTTATTCAGGGGAGGGGGCTTTTTCTTTGCACTGTTCATCTATAAAACTACTAAAATGGTTAAAAAATACTTTACATGTAAATAAAATATCTGTTGGAATAAATACAGATTATCAAGTAATATGGCAAACAATAGATCAATGGATATAGGTGGTAAATAATAGACAACAATATAATAGGCGGCAAATAATTCTTTGATAAAATTAAACTTCTAAGGCATTTTTATTAATTTGCAGTACATACATTAATTATTGAAAAATAAAGGAAAATAAAATCCTGAAAAAATGTGTGAATAGAAAAGTGATCAAATGAAGGAAAAAATTAAAACTACAATTAATAAAAAAATATTTCAAAGAAATATTAAAAATTTATTCTTTGTTACAAAATATTTAAAGTTTCAGAGCATTTCAAATATTAAAGAAAAGGAAACGAAAATCGTATTCTAATTTTTTAAAGAAATTCAAAACAAGTATACAATTATCAATAGAAAATGATGAAAAGATATACCTTCAATATGTTTACAACAGCAAACTAAATAAAAAAAATAAAATTTAAAAAGTAATTTATTGAAGGCAATTCTCTTTTATTAATAAACAGCTTTAGAAAGCATCAAATATTAATTACGTCTTCAATAGCACGTATTTTGAAAAAAAGTATGAAAATGAATTAAAATTTTAAGAAATAAAATTTAAAAAACGCAAATTAAGAAGTAAAATATATTCATGAACGCTTTTGTACTACTTTATAAACAAGTAAATAATAAACTAAGTCAAAGATTCAAATTTATTTCAGACCCCATTAAAAAGAAAACATTTAAGAGTTATCAAGAATATATTTTTGAAAATTATTAATTCCTTAAAAATTTGCATCATAATAAAATTGCACAAAATTGATTTTCTAAACTATGTAGGGATAACAATATTTTATTTTAAAAAATTGCACCTTCTTTACAAATGTTTGTTGAAAATAGTAATGCTAAAGAAAAATTTTAAAAGTCATGAAAAGTTTTAATTTCACTCTCTGTATTACCTGTCCTTACTGCGGGAGCAACAATGGCCCACCTAATATAGTGCCCTGAGAGACTGCCAACAAATCTGCCTTTCAGATGCCGTCCTGTATGAAGAAAAGTCATATTACAGGTGGGCATTTTGAAAAAAGAAGTTTTCAAAAACGCATTTTTTATACTAAAACAGATTTTATTTTATTTTTTAAATAAAATTTCAAAACTAAAGAATAAAAAACCGAAAAACAGTTTATTTATAAAATTTGATGTCTTAAAAAAATGTTTCAATGTATTTTGAACCTCTCAACATTTAAAATTTAATTATATCTTACTAATGCAAAATTCTTTCATAGATTGTTGCAGGCTTTTTAAATAAAATCAGCCTAATAGAGTCTTAAGCAACATGTAACATTTATCCGAATCCAGCCGGCCGAAAACTCACTGTGTAGTAAATGGAGACTGGTGCACGTTAAATCTGTCCGGTCACTAAGTCCTCAATATTCTCATAAAATGGGTGTGACATATGGGTGTAGCAGAAGTCGAACTCTTGGTCATAGATGGCGCCACTAAAAACAAGAACAATTAATGGCCTGCCTTAATGGCCGACGACAACAAAAAACAACAAAAAATTAATATATCTTACAGTTTCAGTTTCTCGAAATTATTTATCTAGATATAACTTAGTTACTATTAAATATTTTTGTGAAAAGTTTATTATGACAGTCGAAGGTTAATTATGGTTACGGTGATAAGGTGCATTAAAGGTTATTTATGACATAGTTAATTATGACGCACTTCAAAGACATGATGTAGGTGACGAAAAACAAAGGTATAAATTTCTCTAAGAATAAATAATTTGTGATCAAAATTCCAACTATTTTACATTAGTATACTTACTCTTATTACTGCTGCGGGGCACAGTTTATGTTGCAACAAAAAGTGTAACTATTTTTATACATTTTCTGTCAAAAGAGTAAAAACTCTTTATTGCTTCAGTGCAAAGTACTTGTAACTATAAAAAGAAAAAACAATAAGTTCCACAAAACTATAAATTACATTTAAAGCATTAACTTATTATCACATTACAAAACTAAATAAACCCTTGTATTTTATTTCGAATTTTTTCCTAAGTGTCTTGAAATGTTATTTTTTTTTAACTCAAAATAAATATTTTGCGAAGTTTATAAATATTCTCTTCAATATATCTTTGAAAAAAAATAGGACAAAAATGCATGAAAAAAAAAGAAGAATGGAGCAGGTTATGATGGATCACTATCAAAATCAAAATGTTTTTGACATGATCAGGAAAAGGTGGATCTTTTTAATACATTATTATTCAATCTATCCTTTGCCCGAAAAGAATATTTTTTTTTACGTTTAGATACAAATCCCCTGCGAAAAATAAATAAAACGCTTATTTTTCTCATTTTATTCTTATGTGAGAATTTAAGGAATTAAATTATAAAGAAATTTTTTTTTCACAATAACTGTTTGAAAAATTAAAGAATTTATCGGAGTTTAAATTGCTATAAACATTGCTTACGATCTAAATTATAAACCTTTCATTTTATATCAAAATAAAACTTAAAAATTCTATTTATCACGTTTTAATGTTCTTTTTTATTAATTCTGCATTAAAGTAGATTCTAGGGTTTTAAAATTTTTGAAAAATTGCCGGCTAAAACTTTTTAATAGGGCAACTGAAGATTTCATTTCCTGGTACGGTAGCACCAATTGGCTTATATTTCAGTCTTTTATCGAACGAATCAATCGCTTAATAGACCATCATAAAAATACGTAATCCTTTAAAGCTCTGTTTTGAATCTTCTTAAACTTTTAAAATCTATCAATTTGAATTTTGACTTTTGAATTTTGACTTTTCGACACAAATTTTAAATATTCATCTTACCTACTATAATTTTTGTTTTTATTCTCTTTCAGGCTACTTTTAGTAATGTAAACTTATTTAAGGTCAGGAAAAAATTGAAAGAATAAATAAATAAAAATTAAATAAAAAATAACACTTTTTTGAATTGAATTTTCCTTCTTAGTACCAAAGCATTCACTTGCAAGTATAGTTTTATTCTTAGTTTTTAACATATGTATGTTTTTTAATTATGGGACAAATGGGAAAGGCGAAAGAAAAAATCTAAAAAAATGCATGATACTGTTAAAAGTTACGGATCAAATTACAGTAAAAAGTATCATCACAGAAGAACCCGGTACTTTCACCGCAAAATCCATTTTTGCCTGAGCATTTTACGGAACAAAAAATCTTATACACCATAATTTTTACAAAGCAATTACCGTAAAATCACTGAACCCCATTAAACATGTAAATATTACTCTCAAAATTACGGTATTATATTTTATGGTAAACATTAATTTTACGCTGAACTGAATTTTACGGATGATGCATCCAAAGTGCCGGTAATATATACCGTAATTTAATCAGGAATTTTCAACAGTATAATAGGCTCAAGTGTTAGTGAGCAACAGTAATCACGAGGTGTTGCCCTTGATATTATTTCAATAAAAGAAAATTAGTTTTTGAGTTATTTTGTGTCAAAATTAAAGATTTTTTATTACATCAAGTAGTTTTGTTTGAAGTAATTTTTTTTAGTATCAACAGTTGAGAATAAACAATATGTATTTCTTTGTTTAAGCTTTTAATTTAGTTAGAGTAGCTGAAATGCAAAGTTGCTTCTCGAACGAATAAATCCCAATTCACTGCAATACTTTGATTTGTTTATCATTCGGTCGGGAATTTTTTATGCGTGTCAAAAGATTAGGTGAAACGATCTGAAAGGAACTAATCAAGCAGTTCCGATGTTTAGAGAGCAATGAATAGAAAAAGCTATCCATTTAACTGAAATGAACTATATATATACCAAGTTCTACTACTAGTTAATGAACTGAAATATTGAACAACAATACCAATGAGAAAAATGTTAGTAAAACGAGCTGAGAATAGGAAGCGACATCAAAAAGAACGGCATCAGCAGTGTCGGGGGTCGGGGAGCTATACCGAGTATACTGTAAAAAAGATTTCCGCTAAAATTACGGAATATAGTACCTGATTTTCGGGTGCAACATTCGTAACATTCAATTAGACTGTAAAATATTATACTATAATTTTTACAGTGATATTTATTTAATTAGAGTGATTCAGTGATTTTGAGGTAAATGTTGCTGTGAAAATTACCGTAAATCAGATTTTTTGTTCCATAGCATGTTCCGGTACAAATGAAGATGTATAAAATATGCCGGCACCCTGAGTGCTGGTGCTATTAATCGTAATTTGATAGGATGTTTTTTCAGCGTAGGGAAGGGAGGCACCATTTTATTTCTCGAATAAACGACTTAAGAATATTTTTTAATCTTCCATTAAGAAACTTTATTATGCCTATAAAATAATGCGCCATCAATATTTTCTTAAACATCTAAAATGTGTTTGAAAAAATTGGTGATTTTTACTTAATAAATTATCAAACAGAACTTCTGCAAGGAGATCTTAATCTGCCATGACTTCTTTTAATAAAGCAATGCATAATTTGCAACTTAGCTCTGAACAAACCACGTGTACACCTCGGCAGTCACAGCTTTAATACAGAATTATATTTTTTAGCTTAATATAAAATTTATGTACTTCCA
This sequence comes from Parasteatoda tepidariorum, assembly GCF_982258835.1. Classification (NCBI taxonomy): domain Eukaryota; kingdom Metazoa; phylum Arthropoda; class Arachnida; order Araneae; family Theridiidae; genus Parasteatoda; species Parasteatoda tepidariorum. The sequence goes on along the minus strand of NC_141764.1, from coordinate 82,761,409 downwards.
ATTTGTGAATCTCAGGAAAATATTTTCATGAAATTTTAGTTTTATACAATAAATTTGATTTACCTCCAACGACTATCATTCGATTACGATTAAGTTTTTAAAGCAACAACTGATTTTTAACTAACCGTCTTTTAAATCAGTACGGAGGAAAATAACAAGAAAAATTAAGCTAACAAATAAAAAGTATATTTAATACTATTTCATATTTAAACAAGTTAAAAAATAAAAAAGCTTATTATAACTTATCCAACTTATTTTCCGTGACTATTGTTGTAAATCAAATGAGTTTTTAATTCGTTTTGTAAAGTATTCATTTAGAAATTTCGAAACTTTTCTGCATAATAAAAACAAAATATAAATATCGTTATTTATATTGGATTGATGACAAGCAAAGTTTAAAGAGTCAACAGAACGAAAGAATTGTCGTTCCAAGTCTTTCAAATGTAAATTAAAATGTCAAGAGAGCATATAACACTTCAGGAAGTATTCATGCCATTTTAACACTTGACAACAAAAGCTTTTTCAAAAGCATTTAAATTTAAATGAACTCTCATGCGAATTTTGGAATAATAGCGTAATTTAAATTCCGAATAACAGATATGTTAGTACTGTTTCTTTTTAGTCCCTTCTAATTCATTGTTGACTTCTGCTTCGTAAAAAAAAGTTTTGTATATTGTGAATTTCTTTTTTAAAAAAAATTAAACTTACGATGCGTGTTATCATAGCGCAGAGAAGCAAAATAATTGCATGGTATAAATTTTGAAACTGCATTAATTTTGCTCCTATTTCTCTGAGTACTTATAAAAAAAAGCTCAAGATAGATATAATTGCATTGAAACTTTGGGAATAATTATCATCGATAGCTTAAATGAATAAATATCTTTCATTTTAGAATTTAAAACGAGGTAATAAGCATGTTTTTTTAAAAAAATATATGTAAGAGATGAGTGTAGTTTCGTAAAATCTGAAAATTAGCTGCAGTTGGGGAATTTTAAGCTTAAATTTAAATTAACATCCATGAAAATCTTTATGTAAACTTTTTTTTATTTAAAAGAGTTTGTTTTGTAAACATCTAATATTAATCGTTGTATGACCTTTAATTTGAATTTCCTTATTAAATTCATAAATTTATTTTCTAATTCATAATTTTCTTCTTTAATTTATTAACCAATTCTCATTGAACTCATGGAGTTTTTCTTTAATTCATGTAAATTGTTTTTTTTTTAATTTATTCATATGCGTTTGTTACTTCATTTGAATTTCGTATTAAATTCAGAAATTTCATTTCGAATTCAAAGTTCTTTTTTGATTTATATAAAGACCTATATCCTTCATTATAAATTTCTTAATAAATTGAAAATTTTCAATTTTATGTCATACTTTCCTCTTTAATTTATTTATAGTTGCACGACCCTTGGTCTGTATTTTAGAACTAAAGTCTTATATTCTTTCTTTAATTCATAAATTTCTTTTTTAATTTATGTATCGCTATTATGTCACTTAATTTGAATGTTTTATTAAATTCCCAAAATTTCCTGTTTAATTCAAAAATATTTTCTCTAATTTATTCGTTTTTAAACTGTAATTTGCTTCATCAAATGACTGAATGCTCTTTGTACTGAGAAAAATTTGTATAAAAATTCCTCCTGAATACAGAAGTTACTAAATTAGAACAAGACAAAAAAGGGCTTTTTGGCACACTGAGCAAAAGGTATGGACAAAGCTGTTAATGTAAACTGAATGTGTTAAAATTTACCATGTTTTTAGCTCTATGAAACATTAAGAGCTTGGTAATTTTTACCGAAGCGTTTCGATTGAATTAACAATAAATTAGGGTTTTTTAAATGTAATAATGTTTGGTAAATCTGGTAAAAATTGATTATTTTATTATGATACCTTAAAATTTGCTCCTTATTTACCTGAAAAATCTGTAGAAAGTACAATGTATTGGAACATATGCGAGCAGTAAACACTGAGATATATTTTTTTGTTGTTTCGCAAAAATGTTACATATAAATTAAGTTTTATCAATGGAATTTTTTTTTCTTTTTACAAAAGCGCCAAATTTAGCGTGAAAAAACGTTCTTTGGCAAAACCATTAAAAATGGTATGACTGGGCTGTCGTAATTCTAGTAAGGCATAAAGGTTAGCTTTGCTAGTTGAATAAGTTATAAATATGTTTTACTTTTAGATTATGAACTGTGGTGAAACACAAAAAGCAAATGATTCATAAATTTTTTTTTCTTATTTACAACACAACGAGTTTTCTAATGTCTTTCGGGTTTTAAAAAAAGTTCTCAAAAAGAAAAAGATGAGAACTATTGATTTAATCAATTTTTTTTAATATCAATTTTTTTCAGTATCAACTAATGTGTCTTGTCTGTTTTACATATAAATTATCTTGACTAAAAAACTCTTTTTCCAATTAATGAATTCGTTTCTTAATTTAGGAATTTCTTCATTAATCCTAAAGTATCTTCATGATTTAATGAATTCCCCTATTAATAAATATATTTTCATATTTTTTCTAACTTTTCTAGTTTTTCCAGCTTATTAATTTCCTATTTAAGCCTATATCTCCGTCAGTAAAATATAAAATCTTAACAAAGTTTTTAAATGTTTCAGAATGATTTTTTTTTAAGTAAACTTATTTAAATATCAATGAAATAAGCAGCGATTTCACATTCATAACGCTCTCTTTTTGCTATGAGTTTGTTCCATATTTCTGTTTGTTTCATAATTCTTTTTCGTTTTTTTTAGTAACGTCCGCATAGTCCCCCAATAACATTTTCCCTTTCTTAGCTTCCTTGTTTTTCTTTCATTCCTTTTCATACAAGAAAAAAAAATTATTTAATTTTTCATAATTATACTGCAAAAAATGTACTTAGGAACAAAATTTAAATATTTTTTTGAAAGAAAGAAAGATTTGGGTAAAAAAATCTTCAATTTAGATGCTTATTGAATTCAAAATGAAGGATAATAAATGTCTAATTATCCAAAATTCAAATGCGCGAAAAAATACGCATGGATTTAAAATTAAAAAAAACTAATTACAATTTTGATAAATGATTTTTTTTATAACCGTTGTTGAACTGCTGACCCAATTATAAGTTTACGATTATCAATGTTTAACTTCGAAGCCTTGAACCCATTCCAGAAGTCAAGGAAACTTCTGGATTAAGTATTGGGAGAAATTTGCCTCTGTGAAGGACTTTTTAATGGAACTAACCTGAATTTGCATTACATCGAGTGGAAAACCTCCCGTGGTTAGCCTGATAGCAAGGGGACGCAAACCCATGATCCATCTACCACTAAAGATATTTTACAACAGCTCATTAGTCGGTGCAAGCCGGTTGCGGAATTCGTATCGAGCAGCCATCGCTGAGATTCAAAAAGCCGGATCTTTTTCTCTAGAGCCACCACGGTTCAATTGTTAATTGATTGTTATTTGTTGTTGTAAATTTGTTTAAAAAAAATTATAATTAAAAGTAAAATCAACTATTATTGCGCTGAAGATATTAAAAATTCTTTGATACTTGAACTCTATATAATGGTAGAAAACATTATTTATCAGTATGTAGCTTTTAGAAAATAAATTCACTTTTCACAGAAAAAAAAACTTTAAAATTCAATCAGCTAAACTTAATTAACTTTTTAAGTTATTATAAAGCATTGTATGAAAATAATAACTTTTAATTTCCAGCATTTCTTGATCATTGGAGAATATTTTCATAGAGTACTTACTCACAGTCAAGTATACTCAAATAAGATACTTATATGCCATATAAAACTGCCCAAATTGCTACTAGAATCAAATTTCTTTCCTTTCTTGTAATTTTTATTGCAATTTAAGACTCAAGCCAACGAAGGTAAGCCAATTCTATTCTTACGTAGAGAATCATTTGTAAAGGCATAAAAATATGAAAAAATTCTTAAAACTTTTTTAAGTAATAAAATTGTAATAAATGTTATTTAGTGTAGTAAGACGCTGGGTATTAGAAGGATAAAGAAATAAACCTACCCAAAAATTTACTTTATTTTAATGACATTCTATAACTTGGTTAACATTTCACATTTTTCAAAAAAATCTTTAATTTAATCCATAGACTAAAAATAGTCATTAGAAACCATATATTTGAGATTAAACAAAACTACTTCAGATCTTGAACACTTTCAATGTCTTAAGAAGAATTTCGTCTTATGAAGAATTTTTTAAAAAAATCACAACGAATAAATTTTGATCTAATAATCGATTTTTCAGGTACTAGGACTCGATCTTTATGGATTAAGGGGCTGACATTAAATATGAATTGGACCTTAAATGCCTCATTTGGTGCAGATGATAGTTGCGAATTTAGACACCAAAACAAATTTTTTTTCCAAAGAACATATCTCTTTCCAACGAATTTGAGGTTTTGAACCTCAAAATATAGGGATAGTCGCAATCTAGGAAATATGATCCGAAACTTTGGACTGCTCTCCTAACCAATTAAAGCGGAGGCAACCTGCCCCCCCTCCTTATATTTTTAAAAAGCAGAATTTAAAATCCTTTGTAAAAGAGATATGGTTTATAAGCGAAACCGCTTTTTTGTGTATGCCTTTGTAAATTAAAGCAAAAATGCACTAATTTATTAGCATATATTTGAGATCACCCCTTTAAACCATTAGGATTAAGTTCAAGTGAATGCAAATCCATTCACTAAATCAAAAGTTACTCGTGTTCTGTTTTGTTCTTGTTTGTTTTTTTCTAAGCTGCTGTAAACACAGTTATAAATTATACTACTACTTGAAAGAAATTAAAATAAAAGTAGTCGGGAATTTATAATACTATTTATATTTCAGTTTTGATAGCTGTAATGCGGGCATAACTTCATTGAGGATAGCTCATATATTTTGAGGGATAGGAATCCAAATCCGTCGTACAAAAGGTATGCTTATTCAGCGAAAGTACGTTTTTGTGCTTTATTTAGTAACTTGAGGCCAGGATAGCCTTGTTGGCAGGGTGCTGAACTCACGTTCGCAAGAATGGGAGTTCGAATCAAGCCGTTGAAAGATTTCCCGTGTATCAAATGGAGACTGGTGCACGTTAAATTGTCTTGTCACATAGTCCTCCCTGTTCCCATAGCAAATTATACCTCTGGGAGTTCTGAATTGGAGAGTGATCGTTCTCTGGTTCAGGTCAAAATCACAATCTGTGGAAGAATGCATGGATTTGTGAATGGGTCAGCCCTATAATACGAGTGTGATGTATAGATGTGGCAGAAGTTGAATTCTTGACCATAGATTGCGCCACTGGAAAACAAGAATAATCTCATCCCCTCTTCCTTAATGGATGACGACAACAACAAAAGCAACATTTAGCAGCTTAAAATAACGTTTGCACTACTTAATTAACATTAATATTTTTATGATCATCTCCTGGAACAATTAAGATTAAGTCCTAGTAAGTAAAAATCATATCATTAGCTCAAAAGTTATTTTGGGTGTTACTCTGTACATAGTGGGTCATTTATGTTCACATTGAGAATTCTTTCTTGCTATTCAGCACATCATGATGTACTTAGGAGCCATTCAATTATGACGTAAGCACTTAAGGAGGAAAAAATTTGTGAATTGCTTATTTTCGTTGGTTAAGACGGAGGAGGAGTTAGTTACTCTTGAACTAAATTCCCCTTACTTAACTAGTTTCTTAGCTGAAAAAAAATGGAGAAGAAACACTTCGCGTCAATAGTTTCAAATTCAAAAAAGAATTTATTTTTGGGAGAAAAAATGGTGGGAAAAATTTCCTAAAGTCATGTCAGATGTCAAAAGTTTTGAAATCAAGAAGAAAATACAAAAAACGCATATTCTACTAAAAATTTTATGAAATGAATTAAAAAGTATGTTTTGAGAACTTATATACAAAGGTGATGCTTTTATATGAATTTAATCCAAACCATAGACTATTGCAATGCAGAATCAAAGTTAAGTGAGGAAGGTTTCTTGAAAATGGGGATTCTGATCACTAAACGGATTTACAAATATATGCTCAAAATTTTACTACCAACTTAATATAAATTTAATTGTTGCCTGAGTTGAAAGTTTAGCCCTGGGCCATGCTCTCACTTTTAGAGAACTGTCCATAATGAAATCTACAAAAACATTAACGAACATAAATCGATATTTTATCAGTAGTTTTTCGATTAATTGATTTTTATTGATCGCAAGTATTTTCTTTAAAAATACTTTTATAAAATAATTTCTTTGATGAAACAAAAAAAAAACCATTTACGATGGATTTGTATTATTTCCTATCAATAAAGTAGTCCAAGCTAATAAAAATTTATGAGCGAGTAAGACTAAAAGCGTAATAAAATTTTATCCACTAGAAAATTCACGATACTGTTAAAGTATTTTACATTTACACACGAGTTTTAAAGATTTTGAAGGAGTTTTGCACATGCAAATACGGCCTCTCTAAGGAATAAAATACATTAAGAAATCAAATAGAAGCAAGTGTACCGAGATAAAAGTAGAACTTAAGTGTCGACGTTCTCGAGCATTTAGTGAACCTAATAGAATTAGAAAAAGAGAAAAAAATGTTCAAGATAAACTTAATCTTTATTTTTCTTTCCATTTATCACTTTTATCTTTAAAAACAAAGAAACAAAAATTACTATTTCCTAAATTATTCTGAGCGTTTTATATAATAATATTTTTTATCTTATAAACTATTAAAAAGTGACTTACCAGTAACCTATAATAATAATACTCTTATATCTATCTATCTATCTATATATATATATATATATATATATATATATATATATATATATATATATATATATATATATATATATATATATATATATATATATATATATATATAAGTTCAAAATGAAGATAAAACAAAGAAAAATTATAGACATATGAAAAAAGGGGGGGAAATAATAAGTAAAAAATTAACAAACAACAGTTTTAAAAAAAAATATGAAATTTTATTTAAAAAACAGAAGGAAAAAAAAGATATAGTCTTTTCATCAGCTCACATGATTATATCCGCAAAACAGAGTGCTTTCTGATATTGTATTAATAAAGCCAAAGCAAAATATATTAATACAATAGTGTGAGGAGCACTCAAAAAAAATTTTTACAAAAATTACAACAAATAAAATAGAACACAAAAAGTAAAAATAACATGTAAAAACAGAAAATAAAATAAAAGAAAAAGAAAAAACAGTATAAGAAATGGACTATAAAGCGAGTAGCGAAATCAGATCTACTTACATGGACGGCAGGGACTGAATGACGGCATGATGGACGGGAAATTTTTCAAGAATGATTTAAAAATGTTTTCGCAGAAAGATTGCCAGATTACAAATTATGAAAACAAAAGTGCAAATAGAGTAACAGAGCGAGTGTAAATAGAGGGTTTTAAAGTGCCGTTCTTACTGCACTGCTGAAGTGATTTGTTATTCTGTGCATTGATTTGTTAGTTACCAAGGATGGGCCCGAAATGGATGTGAGCAAGGTAATATTATACTGGATAATTTTAAAAATTGACCATAAATAATTTTGGAAAATAGATGTTTATTTCAGAAAAAATGTAAAATAGAAAAGAGAAGCATAAATTGCCTGTTTTGCAAATAATTTTAGCCACGGATTTGCACGATATGGGTTAGCACATGGAAAAATTATATAAATTATCAAAGAAAAAAAATTTAATAGATAATTTATATAATTTTTTCATGCGCTAATCCATTTCGTTTTTAAATCATTCTTGAAAAATTTCCCGTCCATCATGCCGTCATTCAGTCCCTGCCGTCCATGTAAGTAGGTCTGATTTCGCTACTCGCTTTATAGTCCATTTTTTATACTGTTTTTTCTTTTTCTTTTATTTTATTTTCTGTTTTTACATGTTATTTTTACTTATTTTTACTTTTTGTGTTCTATTTTATTTGTTGTAATTCTTGTAAAAAAATTTTTTTGAGTGCTCCTGATATTAATATATTTTTCTTTGGCTTTATTAATACAATATCAGAAAGCACTCTGTTTTGCGGATATAATAGTGTGGGCTGATAAAAAGATTATATCTCTTTTTTTTCCTTTTTTTTCAGTTTTTTAAATAAAATTTCATCCTTTTTTTTCCTTTTTTCTTTTTTTTTAGAACTGTTGTTTGTTATTTTTTTACTTATTATTTCTCCCCCCTTTTTTCATATGTCTATAATTTCTCTTTGTTTTATCTTCATTTTGAACTTATCAACTCAGTTGAGTAATAATATGTATTATAAAACACCACGCTGAAATCTGTTACAATAATTGCTGAAAAACCACTTGGATAAGACCGGTGAAATATCAATGTCGTTTGGGGTTAATCACTTAAATGCGAGATTTAAAATTTCAGCCACGTTTTAATTTCGTATTAAGAAAATAGAAAACTGTGTTCGATTCAATTTTATTTCAGCAAAATAGTAATAAATAAAAGCATTTGCTTTTATCAGTAGCAATCGCGTAATATTTGTATAAGGTTCGGGATTTCGGAATTTTTCTTCCAAATTTATCTGGTGCGTGGACTCAAAAAGTTTGACGACGTTGAATCTAATTTATAAAGCTAAGTAAAAAAGCACTCCACTATATTAAACCTTATTATGTGCTAATTCTAATTTTAATATATTATCTCTCTAATTCTAAGATAATATACATATCTAACTGCAAAAACATATTACTTTGAAACTACGTATTTTATTATTTTAATATTTCTGTATAGTTAAAAAAACACTAGAATCAGATTAAAATTTTTGGAAAAGTTTGGAGTAGATGTTAAAATCAGCGCACTCTAATTATATTAAAAAACTTTGAAAAATGCAATTTACTTTTATTTCTTTTTACAAAACCGCGTCATAAAATAATAGTTTTAAAAATACTCTTTGAATTTAGAGTTACTACTAAAACTGAGATTCTAGGAAAAAACGAGTCTAATACTTGCTGAAAACAGTTACACAATATTAAAAATAAATAGTAAAAATTCCTTCTTTTTGAATGCTTTATCAAAATAAGTATTTTCAGTTATTTCAGTAATTCGTATTACATTGCTTCATGATATTTCTTTTTAATGTAGATATGGTAATTAAGCAGAAAATGCCGATTTCAAATTTATTCTGTTTAAATCTCAGTAATTCAAAGTTTCATCACGTAAAAATTTAAGTAGTTCTTATCTTTGCGAGCTGAATAATTTTCAGATCATCAGCATAAAATTTCAGTTAGGCACTAAATTCTCAAATGATTGTTTTTAAACTCGAAAAATCTAAATAATTACTAATGCCCAAAACTGTTAAAAGAAATATATAACTTTTGTTACTCACTGATCTAAAAATAAAGTCGTAACTTGTTTTTTTTTTCGAAAACGTGTATGAGATACAACTAAGCATTTTCGCAAAAAATAATTAAGCAAGCTGTTATAACATATATTATTTTGATGTCTTGTAACTTAACATAAAAAATTATTTGTTTAAAATTTACTATGATATACAATTTATTATTCCAAATAAAAAGCAAAATTTTAAAATTTCATAGAGATATTTGAAGGATTAGTCACAATAAATTATACCGAAAAATATGTGTTTAAAATCATGAAATAAATTTTCAAGCTTTACGCTAAAAGAATTGCAAGTCAATACTCTATGTACCTAATCTCCTGTTATTATTTATTCATAAATAATAGAATAATGCCTTAAAATAAATTTTAAACAAACTCTGTGATTTTTAATTATAACCAAAATTTATTTTATCTCCTTCTATTTGAGATAGATTAAAAAATAAAACTGAATTCTCCAACAAAACACAACAAAAACAATTGTTAAAATATTTATATCTTAAAAGCATTCATAAACAGGAAATGAGATGCAAAAGTATTTTTCTCAAAAGCAAAAACGTGATAAGTTCGAATCTTTGAGGATTATAATTTATAAATCCTTTTTGTTTGAATTATCCTAATGTATTATTCCTAATGTATTTTTTAAAGTAAATATCACAAGAAAATCTAGAAACACAACTTTATAACTGACGATTAGCGTTACCTATGTTCTTGCTCTTTCATGTTTTGAACAAGTTAAATTTTTACGATTCTTTGATATGAATTTGGTTTAACACGATTCCCATAGTGCAAAAAATATTTAAATTTTTTAAATAATTGTATACAGGTTGGTTAAAAATAACTTCGGTGACATGAGGCCCTCAAGAGAGCATACCATTTGAATAAACGGAATCAAATTTTATCCATAGATTTAATGATCTGTATGGTATTGAAAACGAGTGCGAAGGTGTCATGGCTACCGTTAAAGTGACAAAACTTCGAAATATTCAAATAGCAACATCCACATTTTATGATTAAAACGTAATCTTTTCTGTAAAAAATCTAAAATAAAGTTGGAATGATATTCTTAACATAAAAAACTGTGACATTTGGCTTTTGCTAATGTTGCCATTGCTATTTTTTGTAATGACTATTGCCATTTGCCATATTTTGCAATCACTAAGGAGAAGAGAGTATAATTAAAACGTTTAAAAACGAGAAGAAACTATGGACATGAGAGGATGGGCAGGACAAAATTTTTTAAAAGATAAAATTCTACCTTTGCAGTTTTATTCTGTTTTTAATTGTTTTTATGACCCTATAAATACCTTGTATGATTGTCTCTTCCATAATTGTACGTTGTATAATCCATTTGGGATCGGATTCATCTACTAAATATTATCTATTATTCCAATCTTACGTCTACTTTCTGCCACACCAGCAAAATACTATTTTGATTATGCGGTGAAGATGGAAACAATTAAGGGAAGTTTATAGGCTTTTGAAATAAACATAATTCGAAATTATATTTTACAAACAATGTTTTACTCTAACAACACGTCTTTTCTTCTTAAAAACACTACCCTACATATTACTTTTTTTCTAACAAAAATTAATTCCAATTACTTATGCTAGTTTAGCTTGTCAAAAATCTTGAACGAGCTAAACCAGCCAGTCATTGGCCTTTCGAAAATCAAGTCAGGAAGGTGCGCCTTTCAGTTGACAAGAGAGCACCGCTTGGGGGAAAGTACGTCTTAGGTCAGAACCCCACGGATAGATAGCAGCAGCACTCAATCGAGAGACCACTTTCTCAATTTAGACATAGATCTGAAAATTAAGAAAACTTTCTCCATGATCATTTTTCTCCAGCCCATATTCCAACTAATATATCATATTTGTAAAAAACAATATACTCTAATAAGATGCTGACATATATTATTATCTCCGTTTTAAAAAAAATGATTAAGCTTTGTTTAATGAACAGAGAAATAACTTATTCTTAACACATAAAATATTTTTCACATTACTAATAACAAATTTTTAAAGGGCACCACCTATACGTCCCCCCCCTATGCTCTACTTTCACGTAATTTTGAACTCAAACGATATACATATATATGTATATATATATATATATATATATGTATATATATATATATGTATATATGCATATATATATATATATATATATATATATATATATATATATATATATATATATATATATATATATATATATATATATATATATATATATATATATATATATATATATATATATATATATATATATATATATATATATATATATATATATATATATATATATATATATATATATATATATATATATACACACTCTATAACAAAAAAATCGACGGACCAAGAAGGAGTTGTCCGATTGAAACGAAAATTGGTGGATAGGAAGGCAATGTACAGAATAGTAAATGATTAAAATTTCAGAACAATTGAATAATTTATTGCAGAGTTACAGTAACAAGTTCAATAAGGTGTTGACCCGCCTCTAGCCTGGATACAAGCTGCCACACGGCGTGGCATAGACCGATAAAGCTTCTAATGGTCTCTTGCGGTATTTCCTGCCAAATTCGATCCAATTGTCGAACGAGGTCCGTGCCAGATGCAATCGTCTTCCCATCATATCCCAGACATGCTCGATGGGAGAGAGATCTGGTGATCTGGCAGGCCAAGTAAGAGTTTGACAATCTTGCAGACAGTTCATAGCAACACGTGCCATATGTGGTCTGGCATTGCCTGCTGAAAAACCAGCCCAGGGGGGTGCAAAAGGAATGGTAGCAAAACAGGTCTTAGGATGTCGTCGACGTACCGCTGTGCAGTAAGTGTACCTCTAATGACGACCAAAGCGGTCCGGCTGTCAAAGGAAATGGCACCCCAGAACATAATGCCTTGTTGAGGGCCGGTGTGGCGTGCAATAGTGAAAGCAGGATCCCCCTCTGCCCTGTGCGTCTCCAAACACGTCTTCGATGATCGCTAGGACACAGTTGTAACCGGGATTCGTCGCTAAAGACTATACGTCCCCAGTCGGCATCATTCCAGCCATATCTGTTCAAAACATTCATGCATACGAAATTTCAGAGCAATCGGATGATTGCTTCTTGGTGCGTCGATTTTTTTGTTATAGAGTGTATATATATAATAATTCCTAGACGTGACCATTATAAAAGTGATTAAATCTAAAAATAAAAAAAACATTATTATTATTATTATCATTAGTGTTATTCTATTTTTATTATTATTTGAAGGGTAACGGTACATATTTCCTTAATTTACCCATAAAAACTCATTGTGAGGAATAAACTAAACATTAGACAAAGAATTAATTAGAAATTTTATAGTAAATATTGAAATTTTCGTCAAAAAGCTCTAGAAATGCTATTAGTTATTTTTATTTTAGCTGTAAAAAGATTTATTGTTTAATCAACTAATCCATAGTTAATTTATAAGGCATATGTATAGAAAACATGCAGGCAAATTTCAAGCAATTCGAAATTAAATATTTTGAGATATTGCATTTAGTCTAAAACAATAACCAAAAAATTTGTTTTAAGTATAAAGGAAAAAACAGACACAATCATCAATTTACCAATTGGAAATTTGCTTTAAAAAATTTCGTAAACTTCGTTCTATTTGACGTAGAAGCAAAACTCAAACTGTTTTAGAAAAACAAAATTTCATGTATTTATTTTGTAAAAAAAAGTTTTAATGTATTCAAAATAGTGCAGTAATAAAAAAAAACTCTTAAAATCCCAACACAATTTATTATGCGGCCAAACTTGTTCACTCTACAATTAACAGTGGAGATTTCATATTTATCAGCCGTGCTAGAAACATCTCGAGAAAAAAATTATTAAGTAAAAATTTATTTAATTTGTATTTTACCATATTCAACAGAAACAGCTATTTATCCATAAAAATAAGTTGATATTCAGACTGTTAACTATGAGAAAAATCGTTTACTGACTGTTCTCACATAAATGGTTTTTCAACGATAGTACGGCTCAACAACGAGAACTTTATCTGCGTCACTAGGCGCACAGCCAATGAAAATCAAGAGCACGTTCCTCTAGAAGCTAAGCGATATGATAAGGATTACGAATTCATTTTTTTTTATTTTCCATCATTGAATCCCACAATAGCAGAACACAATAACACAACAAGAACACAATAGCAGATGCTTAATATTCACAAAGAAATTAGTTTTTGGTGAACACCTTATGAAGCAACTTTGTTCATTGGAGTTGGATTAATTGCAAACTTTAGTCGATAGGGTTAATGTAGTAGTGTCACGACTGGCTAAATAAGGGTTCGAATCCAAGCGTTCACACCACAATTTTCCCCATATTTTCAACTCATAAGGAGTTTCCATTTTCCTGCACTCCTCAATTGGTGACCTTGGATTTTCGGAAGCAAAACTCTCCTTCAAACAAAACTTCACGCATAGATGTCACGTTATAGAGCAGCTGTACTAAAAAAATGGTAATAATCTCAACTCTCAGTCAACCACTAGTTAACTCTTTATCAAAGTTAACATCCTTAGTTTGTCAAAAGAGAGGAATCGCAAATGAAATAAACCACTTTTTTCTAACAAAAATGAATTCCAATTACTTTCGATAGCTTAGCTTGCTCAAAATCTTGAACAAACTGATCCAGCCAGTCATTGCCTTTTGAAAATCAAGTCAGGAAGGTGCGCCTTTCAGATGACAAGAGAGCACCGTTCGGGTGAAAATGCTTCACAGCAAGTTGATTCTTTCCATGTCACTAATAAATCAAAAACTGACTTCACCTGTCAGAGGAACTTTCAAACTGAACAAACAATTCGCTCGTCAACATTCCTTAATTTTTTTTCTCCAGAAAACGTTTTTTTACTAAATATTCGAAAGCAAATAAAATTTTAAATTTAAAAAAAATGAAATTATAATGAAAGTTTTATGTTATTTTTTATTAGCTTTTTATTTAAGTCAGTTTGGGGTCATTCTTTTCATTAGTTTTGGTTTGGGGTCATTCATTTCATTAGTTTTGGTTTGGGGTCATTCACTTCATTAGTTTTGGTTTGGGATCATTCATTCTGAAAAAAAAAATTTTTTTCAGATGATTAAATCATCCAAATAAAAATCTTTCTCTTGATTATGTATTGATTAGTCAGTTTTCTCAAAGTAACAAAAAGGTTATTATTATTATTTTGTATGAGTTAAGAACAACTGAAATCTTATTTTCTTAGCTCCATGCTCCAAATGAATTTATTATAATATATGTTAACAATTTAAATATGGTTGCAATATAAATAATTAGAGAAAACGTTTATGTTTACTTCAACTGTCTTTATTATTTAATAGAATACTTGAAAAATTTCAAAAATAACTTTACAAACACTCAAATATTTAGGGATAATTGTTAGTAATAGTGTAACAGTAATTTCTGTTCTGCTGGAACCTGCAGTTACTGTTCCGAAAATACCGTTTAAAATTGTTGCAAATAAGAGAATTTTAATAAAAATAAAAGTTTGATTTAATAAAAAGAGTACATTTTGGTAAAAGAGGCAGATGATTTTTAAAATGTACAATGTGATGAAAAATATAAAATTTTGGAATCAATATTACTAAACTCGTTTCTTTTAAATTTATTGAAAGGAAAAATTTCCAATATATTTAAAATATATTTTCTCTAGTAACATCGCAAATTACTTCTTAATATGAGTAAAATAACTGTTTTCCCCAGCATTAAATTGGTTATTTCCGCACGTTTTTAGAATTTCTTTGTACTTGCCTTCTTTCAGTATTTATTAATTTTCATTTGAGCGTACTCTTCTGAGGTTTTGAGGATGTAGTTCAGCTCTTTGTAGCGTAGTAAGTTAATTGGGTATGGTTAAATTAAAATAGACAGAAATTTTATATACTTGTGGGCTCCGCCCCCTGCTCGCTAACGCTCGCCAACCCCCGAAAATTGCTACGCAATCTTATATGGTTTGCTTCGCAAACCAAGCTCGCTTCGCTTGCTACTAACTTGGGTACATTGCAAATGCACAAAATTCTAAGAATTCAAAACAATCATTCAAATCCATATAAAAACTTTTTTTAAAAAAGAGATTACGTCTTTTTTGTAAATACTAAGTCATTAAAATAAATTTGAATTCAAATAAATGACACGTAATTCGTTAAACCTATTAGAAATGTGCTGTAGTATAATTCGTGATATAAATCAAAAATCGTCAAATAAATTCATAATATATAAATTCGTGAAAAAAGAGCTTTCGACAAAATACTAAAATAGAGATCTATCGACAAAGACTACTCTCTTCTGCCTAGCTTAATAGTATGAGATTGCCGAAGCTGATGCTTTCTGGTTATTTCAATTTCCGTTTTTAAAAGCGCTATATGTTGAGTGACATGTGACATTTTTAGCGGCAATCATTGGTCGATTCGCCGTGGAAGAGAAATAGTAACGTAAACAAAACAAAACAAACGTTGCCACCGGCGGAAAAGAAATACAGCCAAAATTTGAGAGCCACGTAAGAGAATTATATATATTAGATAAAATCCTTTCTCAAAAACTGCGGAAAAGCTATCCTTTTCCCTTTTGAACTATGACTCCATTTTAAATTAAGTTATTATGTTAATAATATTAAAAAAAGTCAAGAGGGCTGTGATAGTAGAGAGTGGGGTCAATTGTAACAGGGTACGATTGTAACAGAGCAAAAATTTCGAGTGTTGGGTTCTAGATTTGGTTCATAGGTGGCGCACAAGGTGCATCTAATAAATCTACATGTACGCCCTTGCTGGCAACCATTTTTATGTACTTTTGAAAGAGTTACATCACAAAAGATATTTTCAAGCTATGTAAGTACTTTTTTTGGTATTAGATTATTATATTTTAACAAAGTAGTTTTGTTTAAACAAATAAAAATTATTAACCGAATATGTAAGCGGACACCTCAATTAACATTTCAATAAAAAAGAATTAGTTTTGTTAATTAACTAGCAATGTTTTTAACAAATGAAGCTGTAATGTCGTCTTGGGGACGATTGTAACAATAAGTAAAGGGACGATTGTAACAGCTGAAAATAAATTATCTTATGTTTACAAACCATTACTTAACTCTTTAAGAACCACCAATAGTTTCCTATATCATTTATATTATGTTGCATGTGCATTATTTTATTTGTCACCTTTCACAGCATAAATTAAAATTTTTAACCCCTTAAAGTTAAAAGTTTAACTCTTTAGGTCTCTGCTCATTATTATTTTTACTCCTAAAGTATCACTACTATTTTGATCTAAAAAATATATATATATCACAACTATGATAATATGTATAATTAACTATGCTTTAGTTGAATTTATGAACTGTTACAATTGACCCTTTAAGTGAGGACAATTGTAACAAGTGCACGACTGTCAAAAATTGTTAATAACTAATATAATAACATTTAAAATAAGGTATTTATTATTTTTTCTAGTAGAGGATAGTCTACTTTACTCGTCTGTCAATTAATACTAATAATATATTGGATTTTTTGTTAGTTAAAAATAGTTAAGTAAAAATGTTACAATTGACCCCACTCTCCCCTATATTATATTTTTTATAATGGAATATTTTTTTTAAAATTTCATTTGATGTAAACACAAAAAGTCTTTTTAAATTCTCAAAAACGTGAGTTTTAAAACATTTTATTTCGTTCTAAATTTTATTACATTTAAATATAAAGATAGTCATCTTAAAAGTTTATGAAGTTTCATCTTTTTTAAATCATCATTTTAAAATCTTTAAAAATCTCTCCATTTTAAATTCATGAAAACGTATTTTTTTTATTTATTCAAACCTTGCTACTACACTTATTCATGTTTAAATAAGTTGTTTAAACAGAAATTAAATTTAGTTTCTTGTTTATTTCCGTTGATGCCTAGTTTAATGCACAAAAATATATCTGGCGCTATATTTTATTTTTCGTTAAGGGTTTGAGATATGTTGCGGAATAAAAGTGACTTCATAAGACTTCTATTCTTTATAATAATTAAAGCAACTTTTTTATTATAATACAGAAATAACCTTTACATGCAATAAAACCATTCTAAGCTTTAAGTAAACGAACAGTAATGCATCAATATGTCAAAAAAAATTTCTTTTAAATAATACGAATCAATCATTACAATTTTAACAGTTAAAAAAATTACAATTCTTTTTTAATTTGGGTATTTTTGTCATTTTAGAATCAATTATTACCATTGACAACAGAATGACTCCTGAAATAAAAAACCGACTCTATCTGGCAAATAGGGCTGGCTATGGGCTGAGAAGACTTATTAAATCTAGGTTTCTTTCTAGAAAAACAAAGTTTTTAATCTACAAAACTCTTGTTCGGCCAGTCTTGAAATACGCTTCTGAAGCTTGAACAATGACAATACTGTAGGAAAATTGTATCGCAATATTTGAGAGAAAAATTTTCCGGTGTATACTTGGTGGTGTTAATGAAAACAGTAACTGGAGAGGGAGATTTAACTTTGAACTGTACAAGATTTATAAGCAACCTGATATTATTAAATACATTAAAATGAATAGAATGAGATGGATGGCCCACGTGATTCGAATGAGTGATGACAATACAATAAAAAAGATACTGCTTTTTTAGACCCACAGGAGCAAGAAAACGGGGAAGGCCACGGTTGAGGTGGGCTGACTCAGTGGAGTCTGATTTTCTTGCAATTAATGAAAAGAATTGGAGATCAAAGATAAATCGGAAATCGTCATGGAGAAATTTTCAGAGGAAGGCAATGGCTCACATTGTGCTGTCTGGCCAACTATGATGATGATTTTTTGCCATTTCTTTTCAGTTGAGGTTTCCTTTATTTACTGGTTTTCATTTGGACTTACTGTTGATTAGGTTAACCGAATTATAGCAATATTACAAGAATCACAACGTGAAGTTACTTTTTGTAACTGTTGTTGTAGCTTATTCTCCAATGCCTGACGAAGTCAGACAAGGTCCTTCAGACCGTTCACCCTATGAAAATCGAGGACCAGAAGGAAGGATAAGTATAGTTCCTCTCTGGAAAGTCTTAAATAGTCCAGTGTGTTCGGGAGAAGCCTGTTCAGTTTGACATTTGGAGCAGACCTCGAAGATTCTCCTGCCCTCGAAAAATGAGAGACTTTTTGTGTCACCACTTGCTAATCTGGAAATTGCGGTTTTAGAAGCTCTGTCACAATTGAGGGCGAATGAAGAACCTGGCTCTTTGCCCGCATACCAGTGATGGCAGGGAGGAATCCTCCACCCCTTCGAAATTCCAGAATTAACTATGGATTGATGTTCTAGGAAGGTAAGAGTTGAAGAGGAAAGATTAGTGTGGTAACAGCCCTCCTTGGCTAGTCCATCCTCCTGCTCATTGCCGTATATGTCAACTTTTGTAACTGTGATTCATAGTAGCATATTTATTTTTTCAATCTTATCAGCTGATTAGATCCTCGTATTCACCCTGGCATCTATGGAAGGTAAAAAGAGGGAATAGGAAAATGCAGTGATAGTTACTCTCAATTCATTAGTCTCCAAAGATGTAACATAAATTTGAATTAAGAATTTAAGATCTTTTACTGCGGGTTAGAATAAGGGAGAGAGATATCCCTATGAAAACCCTTTTCTAACTCCTCAAACCATTAAGATTGAGTCCTAAAACGTAAAGATCCGATCATTAGATCAAAAATTATTAAAGGCGGTTCTTTTTTGTGCTCATTGTACGTAGTTCTGAATTACGTAAAAAATATTAACAATTATAATTTATAAAATTTTAAAATACTCTGCATTCCACAATGCTTTAAATACAAATCTTTATAGATTAAAAAAAAACAGAATCTATAATAAAGAATGCTATAGAAGTTTGTTTATACAAACGATTCCCAAAAACAATCATAATAGTTATTAATGCTGCAATTATTTTCAAGCGAAACTTTCCCTGCAGAAAAGTTTTTAATTTTTTAAAATAATCACCATGAAAGACGTGACTGAATGCAGTAATTCACTTACAAATTACTAAATCATTAACAATGATTTGACGTTCTACCAAAGCATTTGCATTCGCACATTTATCTCCTTTGTCATAATGAGTTCAACTTACTCTTTCTTATCTACAAAATAAATGAGTTTTGCACGAAAATGATTCAACAAACTGATATTAATCAATCGATTTTTACCAATTATTCGCCATTATGTTATCAATAAAGATAAGATTTTGTTCAGAGAAGAAGCAGTTAAATATTTAATATGATTTGCATTTTGTGACTCGCTTAAGAAATATTAAAATTTCCTCTTATCTTCTGTTTTGAATATATTAGTTTGAAAAATTTAATAGCAAATTATAAATTATACTGATTCTACTCTTTCAAATTAAATTTGAATAATTCAAGTATTTTTAGTCTGTAATGAGAGCAGAAATGGTGTAAGATAATAATATTATATTTTCTTATTATTAAACTTTTAAATAATAATAAACCATTTTTTATTTCTAATTTAAAAGTATCTAAACAACAATTTTGTAAATTTTAAACTTAAAATTTGTATCAAATTTTGATCGATGTTCGTATTTAGAACTAAAACATGGTTTTATTGCCTTAAAACTTTATAAATAAAATTTAGATTGTAATGGGGTAAGAAGGTCTTAAAAGTATTAAAAAATGCACTTTTGAAAGCACATAACTTTGTCACAAATTTATACATTTTAAATTTGTTTACTTTATAATGTTTTTCAATGTTGAACTTGAATAAACAATGTATTTGACCATATATCAATTTTTTAATAATTTTTAGCTGATACCACTTTGTAAAAACTGCCGGAAACTACACAGTAAAATAAATCCTGAAACGTTTCTGAATATATGAGACACGGGAATGTAGTTTTCAAAAAAGCTTCTTAATATTTCGGAAACCTCATGTAGTGCTAAGTTACCAACAACGCCAACCGTCATCTGTCTAAAGGTACCTCAAGATGGAATCTAATTAAGTCTTATATACTAGTGAATTGGAATTTAATAGTTGTAGTGGTAGCTTCGCTATATTACGCTATATTTATAACGTTTTTCAATGTTGAGCCAGAATCGACAATGTGTTAGACGATATACCAATTTTTTAATAATTTTTAGCTGGTACCATTTTGTAAAAACTGCTAAAAAATACACTGTAAAATGAATCCCGAAACGTTTCTGAATATATGGGAAGGTTACGGTGAAAGTAGTTTTCAAAAACGTTTCCTCAGAAACCTCATGCGTGGCTAGGTTGCCAACAACGTCAACCGTCATCTGTTTTAAGGTACCTCAAGATGGAATCGAATTAACATGTCTTATATACTACTGTATTGAAATTTAATAGTTGTAGTGGTAGTTACGGAGTAGTATCTAAATATTTCGGAAATCTCATGCGGGCCTAGGTTGCCAACAACTTCAACCGTCTTCTGCTTTAAGGTTTCTCAAGATGGAACCGAATTAACATGCCTTTGCATTGAAATTTAATAGTTGTAGTGGTAGCTACGCTATATTACTCCCCCACCAGAATTTTATATGTGACGTTTTATTTGAGGCACACTTTAAGAGAAAAAGAAGACTGCAAAATAACATTTCCTTACAAAATCAAAATATTTCAAAGGTTTAAATGGGTTCAGCTTAGACAAAAATATTATTACTTAACCTATTTACAGACTTAAGAGATTGATCATGGTGCATTAATTATCCACTATGGTGATAAGGAGTTAAACCATATGTTACTGACAAGAAATTATAGAAAATAAGTACGATTTTGCAGATTGAAATATGTCCTGATTATATAATCAGCATATTTTTAAGGAAACTTTCTGAGCAATTAAAATTGGCACAAAATTCATGTAAATCCGATCAACATTATTAAGGTAACATCATTTTTTCTAAGCCTCACTTTAATAGAAAAAGAATTCCTAAAAAATATATATTTCCTCATAAATAAAAACTATTCAATGCTTTAAAAGAATTCAACTTCCCAGAGAAAATAATCTTACTTACACTATTCTTATGCTTAGAGTTTGATCACATGACAATAATTATCCAAACTGGTGATAAAGAGTTAAACCATATGTTAGTTACAAAAAGGTATTGAAAGTACATTTTTGCGTCTGATTATCCAGATTGAGATGTAACCTGAACTAGTCAATCACAGGGAGAAAAAGAAATTCCAGCATAATTACAGTACTGCATGCTAATGACATTTCTGTTTTTTCAAAATAAAAAATAAAAAAAAATTTAAAAAAAGTCATTCTGGTTGTATGATATTTAAACCATGCATTTAGTAATTTTTCCGCACTTATGGTAATTGTTTACAGAAAATTCAGATTTTTAAAATCATAGTTATTACTACGCATTTAGTGAAAAATACAAAAAACTAAATTCAACCTAATAAATGATTTTCATGCCCTGTTTCAAAGTTTCATGATAAATTTACCTAATTGCACCATATTAACCAAATTTTATCACATATTATAAAACGGTATTTTAATGATCATTTTATTAAAATCATTACCAAACGCTTCGGTAAAAATTACCGAGATTTTAAGTGATTAAGCCAGAAGCACGATAAATTTAATCATATTCTGGTGGTTTTAACCGCACTTTTCTTTCCTTAGTGCAGCATGTTGTTAAATCAACCTTCCAAATCATCAAGCTTGGTACAAAGTTTGGCAAAATCTGATGAATATTTACTTATTCAGGGTGACATAATTTTTTCTGTGGCTTAACAGAAAAAGAAACCTGTGAAACATGTATTTCCTCAATAATCGCAATATTTCCAAAGTTTAACAGAACTCAAATTCCCAGAGAAAATATTATTGCTCTGAGTTTGATCATGGGACATTAATTATCCACCACGATCATTAGGATTTAACCATATATAATTGATAAAAAATCCGTGAAGCTACTTTTCTGCTTCTGATATTGCAGATTGAAATATGACCCGACAAATTAATCAGCATACTTTTAAGTCAACCTTTCGAACCATTAAGCTTACCACGAAGTTCGTGAAAATCCATTCAATATTATTATTCCGGGTGGCATCATCTATTCTGCGGGTCACTTCAACAGATAAAAGGAACTTGTAAAACGTATATTTCTTCAGCAATCAAAACATTTCAGAAATTTAAATTAAAAGAGTTCAGTTTCTTAGAGAAAATATTATAACTTACACTATTCGAAAGCATTACGTTTGGTCGCGGGACATTAATTATCCACCACGATCATTAGGATTTAACCATATATTATTGATAAGAAATCCGTGAAACTACTTTTCTGCTTCTGATATTGCAGATTGAAATATGACCCGACAAATTAATCAGCATATTTTTAAGTCAACCTTCCAAACCATTAAGCTTACCACGAAGTTCGTGAAAATCCATTCAATATTATTATTCCGGGTGCCATCATCTATTCTGCGGGTCACTTCAACAGATAAAAGGAACTTGTAAAATGTATATTTCTTCAGCAATCAAAACATTTCAGAAATTTAAATTAAAAGAGTTCAGTTTTCTATGGAAAATACAAGTATTATAACTTACACTATTCAAAGGCATTAAATTTGGTCGCGGGACATTAATTATCCATCACGGTCATTAGGAGTTAAACCATATGTTACTGACCAGAAATCAGTGAAGGTACGTTTTTGCGTCTTATTCTGCAGATGGAAATATGGCCTGATAAATCAATCAACATATTTTTAAGTCTATCTTCCGAGCCATTAAGCTTGACTCCAAGTTCCAGAAAATCCGATCAATATTATTCAGGATGACATAATTATTTCTGAGGCTCACTTTAACAGTTAAAGAATCTTTGCAAAATGTATATTTCTTCAAAAGTCAAAGCGTTTCAAAAATTTAAAAGAGACCAACTTCCTAGAGAAAATATTATTGCTTACACTATTTGCGGGCTTCGAGTTTGATCGCCGGACATTAATTATCCCCCACGGTCATTAGGAGTTAAACCATATGTTACTGACAAGGAGATAGCGAATAGATCTTATTCTGAGACATGCAATTAAGTCTGTTCAATTGAGAATCACTATATATTTTAGATCATTTAAAGGATCCTTAAAAGTAAGGAGTAAAATGGAACAAGTAAAACCATTAATCGGAAAATTTGATTTAGATTAATACGTTATTTTTGGAAGATACCAAGATAAATATTAAATTAATTATGCGGTAATTATTTTATTGATAGAGAGGGAAAATTAGTTAAAATAACTTATAAATTTCTTATTTTGAAACAATGACAAGCCACCAGATTTACGTTTTAAAGATTTTTTTCTATAGCATATGATAAAAAAAACAATTCTGAAACATAATGTAATTTACAAAAAATTTGAAATTTAAGAGAAAGATCATGTTTTAAAAGAAATATGATAAAAAAGAATAAAACATATGCAATAATCCTATGATAAAACATATGATATATTATACTAGAAACATATCGATCGGTAAAAAACAACATAGAGTAGAAAAATCAGAATTTAAAGATTTCACTTAATAATGTGAGTAAAAAAAATATTACATGCAATAAAAAAAGTGTCACAAATTTTTATAGATGAAGAAAAACAAGAAAAAAAACAGAAATCATGTTTTTTAATCTTTTTTTTTGCAGCATAAATAGTTTTTTTAAAGCATAAATATTATATTATAATTATGGCATTTAATGTTCAATATAATGGCATTTAATAAGCATAAACAGTGATAAGCCATTGAAAAAGATTAGATTCTTTTAATCAAGATTTAAGATATAAAAAAAAAAAATTAAAAAAAAAAAATTAAAAACTTAAAAGATTTAAAAAAAAAAGAAAAAACACTGAAGGTGTTAGTGTTTTAATACTTTTCCTGACATTTTGAGGACAGCAAAAGATTCTCTTTCAATACATTTCTTGAATAAAAACCTTGAATACCATGATGACTCTTCAGAAATTACGTTTTGAAAATATAAAAAAATACATTTACATATTTTATTTCACGACGCAACCGTCATTGAATAGCCATCCAATTTATGAACTTGCGACAACCAATGCTGAACTCCATAGCCATGTAATTTTTAACCTAATATAGAAGACAAGGTAACTCCTGAATCAAGTATTGGACGAAATTCGCTTTTGTGGAGGGCTTTTTCAGGGAACTAATCCGCATTTGCGTTACATGAAAAATGAAACCACGAAAACCTCCAACGGTTAACCCGATGGCAAATAGTCTGTAACCTATGATTCTTCTACCCCTGAGGATATTTTACGTCAGCACTGTGGTCGGCTAAAGTCGAATGCAGAATTCATATAGATCAGCCATATCTGAGATTCGAACCCGGGCCGCCTCATTGGGAGGCAAGTTCTCTATTCAATGAGTCAATGCTCATTACAGTCGGTCATAATACATTGAAAATAGTAAAGCGTTGCCCTATAGCTCGTTGTTGGCCAGAGGGTTATCGATGTTAAGATTTCATGATTTCGTGACCAACGACATGAGGGTAATAATAAAGTCAGCATTGCGACCGACTTCTTAGACAAGCTGGTATCCAAAGGTCTGAAGCTGAGAGTGTTTAAAGCAACCACTGGGATTTAAAATCCAGTTCTTCTTAATGGCAGTTACGTGTCTTAACACTTTATCAGACATAAATGAGGAGTTATGAAAGATTAATTTAAAATTTCAAAACAATCATATCAAAAAATATTATCGGTATATAGAAAAATATATAATCTGTAGAGAAATATAGAAAAATATATTTGGCAATATGAAGGCTATAGTAGTTCAAGAAAGTTCAATCATTTGATCTAAATATTCGTCGCCCTGAAATATTCAGCTATATGATCGTCAGAGCTTAAAAAATCATTTTTCTCAGATTAAAATAAAATTTGATTGAAGAATTGTTCTTTAAATTTAAATGTTTTATTCTTAGAATAAATAACAAATATACTAATTCAAAATTAATATAAATTAAATGAAAACTCACAATTTTTTTTAAAAAAATCTTAATATCAAAAGTTTTAAACAAATGTGTTGAAAATTTCCAAAATTTCTTACAATTTTTTTAAATGACAAATTTTGTTTCCCTGAAGTTACTACAAAATCGAAAATTACATTGAAACTATTTCAACTCTACAAACATAGAATTTGAAGTTATTGATATCAATTTATGGCAAATTATAGATACCCGTAAACATATTTAATTAAAATTGTAAAACACCATCAGTACCTTCAAATATTTAATTCGCTTCATCTCGCATTCTATGCACAACGCAGCAAATATTAAAATATTTCGAAACATTAAACAAATTCTACCATTTCTACTTTAGACTCGAATCACAACATTTCCTCTTTAATGGATGGATTGAATTAATTTGACACATATACCTTATGAAGTGCATTTTACGAACCAAACATTGTAGTCAATTTTGTTTAAAGATATACTTTACTAATACACATATTCATGCGTTCATTTTAACTATTTTGAATGAAAATTTTAAAACTCTGATATTACAAGAGGTAAAGTTGGAACCTATTAACTATTCAAATTTAGTGAAGGTATATGAAATGGTGTACTCATGAATTTTAAAAATTTCTCATATACTCGTTCGGGTTTGTTTTCACTGACATTTAAATTCATATTTCAATCATAAAGTCATAAATTTACCTCACAATTTGAAATGCGCTAAACAACCTCTTTAATATTGGAATACTATTACTATTTTCAAGTAAATTATTGTCCTCGAAAATGCCAATTGACAGCTTGTACATACAGAGCTTTATATTTTAAATATTTCTATAATTAAAAAGTTTACAATGAACATTTATATTCCTCATACACGTCCTATATTGAATGAGAATTGAAATATTTCATTGTTTCCGTTTTATATGGTAGTGAGATTTCTGATAAGACCAGTTAAATAGAGCCAAAATATACGTAATTTAAATCATTCATTTGATTTTTTTTTTCTCGTTCATATGGAAACGGTTTACTGGCTTTCAGAGTTATAGTTCTGATTGCCTCACATTTAGTGAAAATATAAAACTGAAAAGTAAAATTAAAAGAAAATTTGTTTTTTTTGTACCATGATCTTAGGTATCTTGTTAAAATTATCCCATTTACCAAATTTTATCAAGTATTGTAAAACGATATTTTATTGTTAGATTTACCAAAATCATTACCAAAACGGTTCAATGAAAAGTATCGAGCTTTTCGCTGTTCCTACAGACCCAAATCAAGGTAAATTTTACCATATTCTGGTAGTTTCAACCATATTTTTCTAATTGTAGATGGCTTCGTCCATGCTCGCTCCGCTTTCCAAACCTCACTGCCGCCTCTCATTCATCTTTGTTTTGTTTGTTTTTTCAATTATGGTACTAAGAGTCCATGCTTTTTCAAAAAAGGTTGTTTTGCCTATAAAATATTTTTTTTATTTCCAATGGCCAATGTTACGAAAGATCACTCACCACAAAGGGAGGAACAGCAAAATGAACTAACGCAAACAAAAACAAACGCGGCAAGAAAAGTCAATGAACCCAATAAGTCTCTTGCGTGCCAGTAACGGTCTCACAAAGAGATGTCCCCCAATGCCGGGCAAAGACGAAGGTGGTCCGCATCCATCTCCGCTTGAAGATCACAGAGCGTACAGAAAGGGGCTTGAGCAACATGAATTCGATGGAGATGTTTGAGGAGGCAGTCGTCAAAAGAAAGGTTTAAATACCGTATATTTTGGTTTATTATATATATATATATATATATATATATATATATATATATATATATATATATATATATATATATATATATATATATATATATATATATATATATATATATATATATATATATATATATATATATATATATATATATATATATATATATATATATATAATAAATAAATACAAGAAAACACTAAGAAAGTTAAGAAAAACAATAAGTATCATTTATTGCGCTTAAGCTGCAAGTAAACAGAACTCATTAGATAAGTTCAAAATGAAGAATAAAACAAAGAAAAATTATAGACAAATGAAAAAAAAGGGGGTGGGAAATAATAAGTAAAAAAATAACAAACAACATATTATTTAAAAAAAAATAAATATATATATATATATATATATATATATATACACTGGTTATCATAAATTAAGGAAAATTCACAAAAATCGCGATAACTCAAGAAATTACACATGGAATTTTATGAAACTTACCCACAATATACAACACATAGTAAGGTATTAAACAACATAAAAAGAAATTATCAGACATTAATAGTAGTATAGAAATTAGCACATGTATAAAATAAACAAATTGGAAGTATCGGTTTGCAATAGAAAAAGTACCTTTAATATGGAATATGATTGCCTCTAGAAGCAATACAGCACAAACAGCGATGTGTGATGCTTTCAATTATGCGGTCTATCAGTTCAATAGGAAGTGAGAGCCATTGCTCTTGTAAAGCAGTTGCAAGCGTGGCAAGGGTCTGAGGGGGCGGATTGATGGCAGATACACGCCTCCCTAGAGCATCCCAAACGTGCTCGATAGGATTCAAGTCCGGGGATCGAGCTGGCCACTCCATGCGAGTAATTGTTTCCTGTTGAAGATAATCATCAACAATGCGAGCTCTGTGTGGTCTTGCATTATCGTCCTGTAACAGGAAGCAATCACCAATTGCCCCGGCATATGGGCGCACATAAGCATCAAGGATGTTGTCTCGATAAACCTGAGCATTCACGGTTCCCCTTGGAAAGACATGGAGGTATGTGCGCCCTCCTAAGGATATGCCTCCCCAAACACAGACACTGCCTCTTCCGTATGCATCTCTTTCACGGATGTTTGATGGATGATAACGGGTCCCAGGTTCTCTCCATATCAAATAACGTCTACTGTCACTTTCTAGACTAAACCTGGACTCATCCGTAAAGAGAACAGGCCTCCATTGATCTGACGTCCAGTGGACATGTTGTCGGGCCCACTGCAAACGGTCTCTCCTATGGCGTGATGTGAGCGGCACGCAAATGGCTGGTCGTCTCGCATACAGACCACCTTCGTGGAGCCTTCTGCGCACAGTTGACGTTGACACCAACCTTCCGGTGGCTGCAGCAAGAGAGGATCTAAGATGTGTCGGAGTAGCGGTTCTATTCCTGCGTGCATTTAATGTCAAATATCGGTCATCGGCACTGGTCGTAACAGTTGGCCGTCCTTGACTGAACCTCCTAGATGCCGAATCTGTGGTTTGAAATTGCCTCCAAAGTCTATGAACCACAGATGGACTCACATTTAGCCATCTGGCCACTTCTGATTGACTCTGCCCTGCCTCTAGTCTCCCGATGGCTCTCCATCGTAGTTCTTCAGGCAAATGATGCCTAGAGGTCATTATTACGAATTGGCTATCTCAGATTTTCAATGTCGCAATCACAGTAAAATTTGTGTGCTTTCTCTCAAACTTGGACTTTTATGCTCCAGGCAGATGACGTAAGCCGAGTGCAGCGCCACTAATTTGCATATTGCAATTTTACTCAGCTACTCTTAGTGGACAACATATGCAAATTTTGCACGGTTTGGCTTACTTTTGAAAGAGTTATCGCTATTTTTGTGATTTTTCCTTAATTTATGATAACCAGTGTATATATGAAATTTTAATTAAAAAACCGGAAAAAAAGCCGAAAAAAAAAAGATATAATCTTTTCTTCAGCCCACACGATTATATCCGCAAAACAGAGTGCTTTCTGATATTGTATCAATAAAGTCAAAGCAAAATATATTAATACAATAGTGTGAGGAGCACTCAAAAAATATTTTTATAAAATAACTATATAAAAATAGATCATAAAAAGTAAAAAAAGTAAAAAGTAAAAAAAACATGTAAAAACAGATAATAAAATAAAATAAAAAGAAAAAACATTAAAAAGGGGGGACTATAAAGCGATTAGCAAAATCATAACAACTTACATGGACGGATATTTTTCAAGAATGATTTAAAAATGTTTTCGCAGAAAGATTGCCAGATTACAAAATATGAAAACAAAAGATGAAAGCAAAAGCGCAAATTGAGTGTAACAAGAGGGTTTTAAAGTGTCGTTCTTACTGCACTGCTGAAGGGATTTGTTATTCTGAGTTTTGATTTGTTAGTTACCAAGGATGGTCCCGAAATGGATGTGCGCAAGGTAATATTTTACTGGATAATTTTAAAAATTGATCTTAAATAGTTTTAGAAGATAGATGTTTATTTAAGAAAAAATATAAAATCGAAAACAGAAACATAAATTGCCCCTGCTTTGCAATTAATTTTACCTGCGGATTTGCACGATATGGAATAGCACATAGAAAAATTATTTAAATTATCAAAGAAAGAATTTTAATAGATAATTTTAACACGGATTTGCCCGAAATGGATTTGCACATGGAAAGATTAACAAAGAAAAATTTTAGTACATAATTTTAGCCACGGATTTTCCCGAAATGGATTTGCACATGGAAAATTGTATAAATTAATAAAGAAATTTTTAACAAACAATTTTATCCACGGATTTGCCCGAAATGGATTTGCACATGGAAAAACTGTATAGATTAACAAAGGAAATTATTTAGTAAAGGAATTTTTGGTAAATAATACTAACCACGGATTTGCCCGAAATGGATTTCCACATGGAAAAATTATATAAATTAACAAAGAAATTATTTAGTAAATAATTTTGGCAATGAATTTTGGCCTGAAATGGATTTGCACATGGGAAAGTCATAAAAATTAACAAAAAAAAAATGTTTAGAAAATATATCCACCAAAATATACGATTAATTCAATGATTTTATATAAAATTTTATTACATTAGTTGGGTATCCATTGTTTTTTATCAGATTTTGAAAGAATTTATCGATTTGTTTTTTGGATAAATAAATATTACTACATATTCTTTTAATTCTGTTCATTTCATTAAAAGTGGTATTTAAATAGATGCTCCTAGAAACATTAGAATTCCAAGTAACTAGTTTATTAATATTAAAATTAAAATCATTTCTTTTATCGTATAAATCAACAAAGCAGATATTTTTAACTTTCATAATACCCAAATCCAAAAAATTGAAATTAATATTATCATCATGATTACGAAGTAAGATTAATTCCTCAGAGTATATATCACTCAATAAAACAGTAAAATCTTGGAAATTAAAGATAATTAAGTCATCAATATATCTAAAAACAAATTTTATACTCAGAGTATAATTTTTTTCATAATAATGCAAAAATAAGTTAGCTAAGAGAGATGAATAATTAGATCCCTGTGGTATTCCATTAATTTGAAGAAAGATATCCCTTCCATTGTAAAGATAATTACTATAATTTTTCTTTGTTTTATTCTTCATTTTGAATATATATATATATATATATATATATATATATATATATATATATATATATATATATATATATATATATATATATATATATATATATATATATATATATATATATATATATATATATATACCAAAAATACTTTCAAAACACTAAGACTATGAACCTAATTATTGTTTACCAAGTGAAATGCAAAAGTGATTTTAACAATGCGTAATTAAATATCCGCGTTGTGAATAAAATACAGTTTATAAGATGATTTGTTCAAAACACATGCGCTATAATCCAAACATAATTTTTTCTCAACATAGATCTTTAGAAATCGTTCATTTAAGCAGCTACCAATCTTAAGATTGCCTAAAGCATTTTAAAAAAATTAATTCAGGAATTAAATTTTATTTGATACTTTCAACTTGATGACGTGATACAGATATATAGTTAAAAATAAATTAAAACAAATTATTTTTTTATTTCAAGTATATCTAATTTTATAGTAATATAATCAATTTCAAGTACAAATCTTCCTAAGAAAGCTTTAAACAGTTTCCGCACATTTTCGTAAAATCAAATTGAATTGAATTAGACTTCCTAAATTCATTCATATACTAAAGTTTCGTATAAATTGCCCTACTAATTTGCCCCTATTCTCTCCATACAAGTGTGTCACTATCATACTCATACTAATCTGTTCTAATCGACTACATAACACTTAGAAAAAAAATTTGGTCAAAACTATCAAAATATAGTAAAGTTTACCGTGTTAGGCTCTATGAGAAAGCCAAAATCTCGGAAATTTCTACCTAAGGGTTTCAATAATGATTTCGGTAAAATTAACAATAATTTTTTTTAACCATATACATGTTTTTTTTTCTATTCACCATCTTTCCTAAGAAAGCCTGCTGACGTCATAGCGTTGACGTGACTATCTCTTTTTTTGTTGACGTTCCTGGTTTGTTATTCGGAATACTCAATTGTTCTGAATTTATTTTTTGTGTCATGTTTTTTCAAAAAATGTGTTCTTCCAACTTTAAAATGTCAGATGAAGATATGAAAAAAAAAGTACTTTGGAAAACTATCCTCTATTGATATGAAAAAAAACTAATCGTTCAAATAAGGTTTAAGCGTTTTAGTTCACATCAACAGAAATTCTTCTGCCTGAATCTTCTACCGTAAGTAGAAACAACCTCTACAAATACTGTTCCTTATCGTGGAGAGCATGAAACACGGTCAAGAATAAGGTGAATATGTTTGGTAGTAAATGAGATAACATTTGGTAATTTTTCCATGATACCATTGTGCTTGGCATAAATACCACTCATTTGGTTAAATATACTTTTCAGTTTTGTTATTATTACTGAAGTGTGGTAAGGTATCGTGTTTGTGCCACCTTTTAAAAGAGCAACAAAAGACACTGAATTCGAAATAAATTGTATAATAATTATTTATTTATCTTTTCTGTAAGGAAATTAGGCAAAATCACAAGATCGAAAATCAATAAATTGAAATATACGAATGATCCCTATGAAGATAGGATTTGTAATCTGGGTACCAATTTTATGGAGAAGGATTATTCAGGGTGTCAGATTATGTTGGTGAAAATGATGTATCAGGTGAGGTTGGAGTTTGTATTGGTATAGTGGGCCAGTTGAAGAATACATGAAAACAGAAGGGTGATGAAAATAATAGTTGAGCTGGATTAGAATTAATAAAAAAAGGCTTTTATTTAGTAGTATATTTGCAGAGCTCGAGTTACAAAATAAAAAATCATTCATAAGAATTTCAGTTGAATCAGTTTTGCATAGTAATATTAAAATAGGTCAGGCCATGGGAGACAAATCCCCACGACCTGCCTAATCAAAAGCCAAATTAAAAAGTACGTGTAATTTGTTCCCAACGGACACAGAATCATAGGTAGGAGATCCAAAATTGGCGATTTAATAAATTATAACATAGCCAAAACAAGGCCAACCAGCATATCGATATTGGGTTTAAAATAATACCTTGGCGATCACGAGTCGCCAACAAGTTTATGTGAATTATTACAACCATGCAACCGAAACATTTAGCCGTTGGAAAATTAGAATAAAAAGTTATAAATAGATTTTTGTTTTCGATTAAAGGCGACAGTGAGTATATAAGTCTGCATAATAATGAAATAAAAAGTATCCGTTACATTGATCTGGAAGAGAAGAAATAAATATTTTATGTTCGTTTAAAAAGATTAAGTTTTTGATTTATTTTAAAAGTAATTCTTCTATTAATAAAAAATCAGCTTAAGTAATGAAAGATACTTTAAAAGATAGAAAATAAATATGTGTATGCCAATTGTGGCATCACAATCCCTTTCTCAAATTTTCACTGTGTTAAATTTTTAGCCCTATGGAAAATTCAGAACTATAATTTTGAGAACCAAAATTTTCAGTAGACTGTAGCCGAACGAACAGAAAATTGCAAACTGAAAGGCTTAAATACCATACATTTGTTTAGCTTTATAAGTTTTTTTTTCACCAGAAATATCATTGCCAAACAATACCGTAATTTTATCATTTTTTTTTCTCCGCTCACCAATGTGCCTCAATTATTTTTCATCTTTTATTTTCTCTAATTTGTGCCCATTATTTTTCATTCATTAACTTTAAAATTTGCCTCAATTATTTATTTTTATTTATGATTATACGCGCATGACACTTCTAGGCACACGCGTGAATTTTTGAAGCAGTAAAGGAAATCCTTTTTTATACATTATTAAAACACTTCGCTGAATTAAAACTATCAAAGAATTCCTCTTTTTTTTTATTTGTGTATTAATTTCTTTAGAAACGTATTGGAGTATATTTAAGAAAATATCCTGTCTAAAGAATTATTTGAGAACAAAACTTTTTAGTATGTTTCAGTGATTTTTACAAAAAAGAGTCTGAGATAAAGATATTTGGAAGAAATACTTTACATTTAACAAATCTACACTTTTAAAAACATATTTTTTTCAGATAATATTAAAATACTGTTATCATTAACTATTTGCAATTTCGATCTAACGCATTTTTTTCGTTTTAAATATTAAATTCATCTAATTTTTTATATGGCACACACAAACATTTCAAAATCGATTAAGCTAATATATGAAAAAAATTCGTTAATTTAAAAACATCCCATGAATCAATTTAAAAGTATGTTGGTTCTAATATTCCAAATAAAATAAAAACATGTCTTATAATTACTAATTTCATGAAACCCCACAAAGAGAAAAGGTTCCATCAAGTCAGAGCAAAAATAAATATTTCAGAAAATTATCTTTCAACTTCTAAAAAATGATTTTAAAAGATAAGCTATTTATCTTTCATTTTAATTTTGGAAGAATATAATAAAAAACTAGTTCTCAAAAGAGTTATAATTTATGAGTAGTTATTGTTTACATTAAAGTGCAATTATTTTGTATGGTATGAGACAAAGATGCTTTCATGAAATAATTTACAATCCATGCTTTATAATTTTGTTCGAATAATAAAAAAGCATAATATTTTATTTGAAACTATAGGGGATAAATTGAAGAGAGATTCGACTATAAAATAAGTGTTTTGATATATGTAAACATGTGAATTTTTCATAGGCAAATTAATAGTTTCATTATGAAATACTAGTAGAAGATACGATAAATACAAGATATGCATACAATATTTTTTTTTGCAGAATGGTCATGTTTTAATTAGTGATATTTCAATTAATGCATGCTGTTTCAATTAATTCATAGAAGCTAGATATATCCGTGAAATTAAATGATTTGATGTTTGTAAAACTAACGTTTTTTATGCAGTATTGCAAATTCCACTGTAATCAATATATATATATATATATATATATATATATATATATATATATATATATATATATATATATATATATATATATATATATATATATATATATATTCTCTTCGCTAATTTCACTAACTGTTTACTTATTATACTTTTAAATCTAAAACCGCATCTTGTTACACGCCGGTAAGTAAGTTTGATTACTTTTTCTTTTATTTCATAACTTTTCAACTATATGTTTTTTGCGATATCGACACATATAAAGACTAATTTTTATCTTAGGATAATTATTCTTTATTCAGTAATATCGCATTTATAGCAATAGATGTGTCTTGATAACGACTATTGCTTTTACCATTCTTGTTTCTCTACAATTTAGTCTTTTTATTTTATTCATGTTTTTCATGTTAATTTGTGTATATTATATATATATATATATATATATATATATATATATATATATATATATATATATATATATATATATATATATATATATATATATATATATATATATATATATATATATATATATATATATATATATATATCGTTTTTAAAATTTTATTAAATACTGTCTTTTTAGTGAATTAGTGAAACGTTGAAACGTTTTAATATTAAAACGACGCAAAATAATTTGATCTTAATGTATAAGTATTTCAACTTGTATAATCATTGTTAAAAATTAGCGAAAAAAGTCGAAATAAATCACAATTATTAAAAGTTACAAAAAATGTGATTGGTTGTTAAAAACATTTGGATGATAGCAATAATCTAATTAATGCATGCAAGGTGGAGCAAAAAAAATGTCATACTGTCTTACTAAAATGTTTAAAAAAATTATCATGCTACATGGTAATAGCATTTTTGATTTTAAAAAATAATAATTTTAGTTAATAAAAACCAAAATACACTGTATTTAAACTGTTCCTTTAGTACTTTTTCCATAACGGTCCATCTGGTTTTCAAAATTATGGTTCTTTTACCACACATTTGGAAAAACACAAAACTGAAAACTAAATATAATTGAATAAATGGATTTTTTGCCATGCTCAAAGGTATCATGATAAAATTATTAAATTTTACTCCATTTTCCAAAATATATTACGTTTTATAAAACCATATTTTATTGTTAGTTTTACTAAAATCATTTCAAAGGCCCTTCGGTAAAAATTACCGAGCTTTTTAGTGTTCCCATAGAGCCAAAAACACGGCAAATTACCATATTTTCTTTCCTAGTGTAGTAGAAGTATTTTTAATCTAAAATAAAATGTTTTGAATTTAGTGTTTATGCCAATGTCAAGTTCATTTACATTGAAAAGTGTTGATATACATTACAAATTTCTCCCCCCCCCCCATTTTCGTTTCAGTTGTAATAAATATAGAATTATTGTCCCTTTTTTTGTCCATTTAATAAAATGAAGTATTGCAAAATTTTTCTTTTCTATTTTCTCATTCATCAGCTACTTTTCTTGCCTTGAAATTACTTCATAATGAATATAGTTCGAAAAGATTGAAAGATATTATATTTTTTACGCCATTAAATGTAAGAATTTAAAATTATTAGAATCATCAAATGTGCCCCTTTCCAAAATTGAAACATTTTGTGAAAAATTATAAATATTTAATCAGCGCTTTGTTGCAGAAAAGTGAAATTCGAACAAAAGATTTCAATACTTTCTACAACACACCGGCGAATTTTACACGGCATTCAATTAAGTCGTGACATATTGATGGAAAGAAGGTCGTTGATAAATGAAATGGAACTTTTACTGAGCAAAATAATTTCACGGTAAAATATTTGATTATCGGAATATTGAGTTTACACGCTGAACTTTTTTCTTTCTGAACACTGATTTTCTTTTACACGCACATCATTTCTTGGTAAATATATCATCGAATACGGTAAATTAACTGCCGCAATTAATTATTGCTAATTGAACACCCAGTCATTGTATAGGGTAAAAAGAAGTAAATAATCGGTAAATAAGCATTAATCAACACTATAAAAATATTCTCGTAACTGAGAGATAAACACTGACACATTTAATAAAACTACATAGATAAAATAATTAAAGGGAGGAACTGCTTTATTTTCTTAATAAAAAGAGCAAAATAAGTAACGGCTATAGGCAAATAAGGTATCAGATGAGAGCTAGGTTCTTCATGGAAACCTCTGCCATATAGTGCCTGTGACATATAGTCTACCTTATAGTGGCCTGTGTGTGTGTGTGGCTTTATAAGTTAATGGCGCTGTGATCATGCTTGTATAGAGATACTTCGTTTGCTCGCCGAAGCTTGTGGCGTCAGGACGTTTCAAAACATCGTAGATTAGCCCTATCCTTTTTTTTTCAATTTCCTTGTTTACCTATCGTTAGTAGGCCATTTAGTCTGCATCCCCTTTGTTTATGAGTCACACAAAAACGGCAGACTAGCATAATGCCGGAGACACCTATCTAGGACAAG
Source organism: Parasteatoda tepidariorum (assembly GCF_982258835.1). Lineage (NCBI taxonomy): Eukaryota > Metazoa > Arthropoda > Arachnida > Araneae > Theridiidae > Parasteatoda > Parasteatoda tepidariorum. The sequence goes on along the minus strand of NC_141764.1, from coordinate 82,724,417 downwards.
GAATGATTGAGGACGGTTATTCTTCAAAGAGGAAAAGCGATTCAGTCTGGGCAGCAAAGACGGTATTTAAATCATTCATTTAGTAATTTATCCCTTCCTGTGGTAATGGTTTACCGGAAATTTTGGTTTTCAAAATTACAGTTCTTATTAAAATTATAGTTCTTATTAAAAATATAGTAAAAAATACAAAATAGTGTACCGGTTAGTGTTATTATTACCTAAAACTCGTGCATTGCGTTGTGCATTTTTTTTAAAATTTGTTATTTATGACCCCAGTTTCCAGCATGGGATATTTTACCTGTATATCTGCAAAGTAAAATTTTCTCACCCACATTACTACAAAAATAGATAAATTTTAAGGTATGAAAGAAAACATTTTTTAAATAAAGGCAAGGAAAGTCCTTACGGGACTGGTAAGATAAATACATTACAACCAAAAAGCGCAATTGTTAAGGCAACCTCGCTAGTCCCCCCCCCAATTCCACACCGCACTATGGATAGCAAATAATCACAATAGTGAGATTAAATTAATACAGTTACCATCACTCCATCTTTAGCTTACATCACCTGAAGACTTGCACACAATCACCTCCGCATCGGCTAGCACGACTTAACATATTTTAACCACTTGGGGACTCAAACTACCCCTTATCAAAACTCTAATTTCTGACCGTTAGATTTCCAAATCAAATCACTTCATCAGAGAATACTTTAGGAGTGTAATTCACCTTCAGCTGGTGGGGATTTCTCTATAGATACACCTAAAAAAACATCTCACTAGTTTTCTTAGCGATCTTGCATTGTTGTGTTGTCATACACTCACAGCCACGACCAGTGCCGACTGACGCCAACTTCCAACTTAGGAAGCTTCCTTACTAGCAGGTTGCCACCCAACCAGTAAAAGCATACAAAAAGATTTTATCCAAATTTACACAGATAAAATTTGATACTGTGAGAAAATAATTGTTATTATTACATAATTACAACAATCTATTGGAAATCGATGTTTCATTTAAGTTAAAATAATATCACAATTTGGAGGGGGAAAATTTTTTACTATTATATCGATTAATCAGGATAAATTTAAATATGTTCATGCTGCCAACTATTGGCAAAAAAGGAAAATAAAAGTATTACTGTGAAGATGCTTCAACAGTACAACAGCCAAAGAAATTTAACCTAATAAATGGTTTTAATGTCATGTTCTAAGGAATCATGATAAATTTACCAAATTTTATTACATTTATCAAATTCTATCACATATTGTGAAACCATATTTAATTCTCAATTTTGCAGAAATCATTACCAAAGTAATCGGGTAAAAAATATCCATAGTTCTGACTTTCCCACAGAGCCAGAAGGACGATAAATTTTACCATATTCTACTACTTTCGGCCATACTTTTATCTCAGTGTAGCATAAATGGCTCTGGAGTTATAAGAGAGATACACACAAGCCCACAAACAGACAAACTCTTATCTTTTTTATTATAGACAAATACACTCAATGTGACAAAAGTCATGTCATTCCTCGTGTCATTCCTACTCTAGCTCTGCAGCAACTAGATTTGACATAGACTCAAAAAGCAGTTGGAAATCTCTTGCATTAATATTCAGCTCTGCAGCCTAAATGCAGTACTGAAAAAACGTTACTGAAAAACGTGAAAAAACGTACGAAGAAGGGACTTATCCGAATATATTTTATAATGTACCTATAGATTAGGACATAATAAATTCAAAAGCAAAATGAAATGAATTGCAAAATGCATTACTTTATGAGTCATTATAAGATTTCAACATAAAGTAAGTTAGAAAGAAGTATAAAGTCGGTACATTTATTACATCAGTAATCAATGTGAGGTCCTTTGTTTTCGATTACATCTATCAATCTCGCATTCATGGAACGAGTTCGTAAAATACTGGTATCAATATTGTTCCAAGACATCTTAATCGCATCAATAAAATCCGAGTTGCTCTTGAATTGTCTGTCAGATAACGTTTCTTACTAATATGCTTCAAAGGCTTTATACCGGTTTCAGATCTGGAATACTAGATGGCCACTCAAGGAATTTAACCTCATTTTCTTTCATCCAGAATTTAGTTTAATATGATGAATGGACTGCAGCATTGTTTATTGAAAGATCCAGTCTCCGGAAGTAATAAGAGGAGCAACAGGCAATAAATTATCTCACGCTATATCCTAACACATAATTGAATTCATTTTAGTTTCTATAAATATAATTGGAGTTGTACAGCCTGCTTAAAAAGTGGTCCGAACCTTAACGGATCCACCACCAAATCGACGCTTGAAAAATAAGAGTGGTTCAAATGTGGTCTTAATTCATACCAAAAATATCGACAGCCATCGGGTCTATTTAATTTGAACTTCTTTTAATCAGAAAAGACTGCATTACTCCAATTCATACGTTTCCTAAGATGTTTCTTTGCAAATGCTAAACGAGGATCTTTGTGTAATTTAGTAAGCGAAGGTTTTCCTTTAATATTTTTAAACAGAATGTTTAAATTATTGCTTAAATAATTTATAACCATGCTGCGGCTGCTTTTAATTTTAAATTTGTGCAGTTGACATCTTACCGTGACAAATAGAAATATTTTTTGCCTTCCAATACGCAGTTAACTGCCATAGTTTTCAATATTCCTGAGGTAACATTTTCATTGCAAGCTTGAACCTTCCTATTTTTCTTGAAATTTGAGAACCACTCAAACCCATTTTTAAAAGCTAAATTTCTACCTCATTCGCCTTCCCTTAAGAGGGTTCCCCTTGGCATTAAATTAAGCGTGAAAACTACAAAAATCTGATTTTTTTATTTGCTTCTTATAATTTTCGCATGTTTTATACCTGACAATGACGTAATTAGTATCAACTTTATACTTTTATCCAAGTTGTTTTTCAATGATTATGTCAATTTATCCGTGATATAAATAATATGTGAAATAAGAATAAAATTTTCATGCAAAACAATTAGACTCTACATTTTTAAGGGGAAATAAATTTGCGTATTCAGCCATAACAGCGGTGTTTCAAAATGGAAACTTTTTGATCGGTTTTATACTTTTTTCTCTCACTGTAGATATCCATAATTGCAAAAGCGCTGCTGTGCAAGATTTTGTGCATAGACTGATGTCTAGATTAAATCCCATAAATGCTCGATGAGATTCATGTCGAGTGATCTGGGAGACGAAAACATTCGCTGAAATTGCCTAGGAAGTTCTTCAAATCAGTCGCAATCAATTATGGATCGGTGATTTTGCGCATTGTCATCCATGAAACTTCCATCATTGCTTGGGTACATAAGTCAATGAATGGCTGCAAGCAATCACAAAGTAGCTGAATCAAACTATTTCCAGTCACCGATAGTCACAATAGTGCAATGAAACCCTGTCCATGCAATGAAAAAGCAGCCCACATCATTATGGATCTATCACCAGATTCCAAAGTGCCTTGTTTACAACTTGGGTCCTTGGGTTCGGAGGTCTGCTCTACACTTGAACTCTCCCATCAGCTCTGACCAGATGAAACCGTGAATCATCTAAACAAGTTCGAGTTTTTTCAGTCTTCTAAGGTCCAACCAATATGGTCACGAGCAGAACGTCATGTTGTTAGTAAAATCATTCGAATCGGTCTTCTGCCATATTCCATTACTGCCAAATTTCGTCACATCGTCCTAACGGACACGTCTATTTCACATCTCGCATTCACCTTTCCATTTCACATTGTGGTTTTTTCACACAATGTTACTTGCCTATTAACACTGACAATTCTACGCTAACATTGGCAGTCTCGGTCATTAAATGCAGATGACCTGCCACTACGTTGTCCACGGTGGGAGGTTATATTTGAAATGAAATATTCTCGACTCACTCTTGACACTGTAGATCAAGAGATGTTGAATTCCTTTTAAAAAACTAAACTCAGTGGCGCGACAGCCCAAGGAGGGGGAAAAGTCTACTATGCCCTTCTCAGTTTTCTTGACCTTGAGCTCTGGGGTGTTGAAGCAAACGTTCCGGTTAGGTGGTCAGCCGAACGCGAAACCCCCGGTGTTTAGTTCCCTAGCATACTTGGTACACATTTATCGACCCACTAAAGGGATGAAAGGCTGAGTCAACCTCACCCGGCCCGAGGATCGAACCCAGGACCTGTGGCACGGGAGCGCGAAGCGCTGCCACTCAGCCATCGAGTGTCGTTGATTTCCTTCACAGTTGCCAAAATACAATCCCATTTTTCGATTCTTTTCGCTATAATTACATGATAAACATTTTCAGAAGAATAACTAGAACACAAATAAAAGTCCTACCAATATATACATTTTGCAAGCGATAGTACTACCATCTGTATATTTGCCTATCGTTATCCCATGACTTTTGCACCCTCAGTGTATGTTAAATATGTAAGAAGCATTAAAATTTTATTTTTGAAAGAAATGGATCTAGCTTTTAAAATCAATTTGTTCTAGCTGGTGAAATTTTTTAAAATTCAATAAAAATCTAGATTTAAAAATTTAAAATAAAAATCTTGTCGCGTAATAAATTTTTTTTTCAATTTTCAAGCCCTTACTATAGTCTTCCATGACAGAGGATTTTTATTTTTATCATAAAGTGTAAAATTTTGTAAGTGATATTTAAATTCCAAGCCCAGATAAATTTTACGGCATTCCTTCCATGTTTATATAATTTTTGTATGATTGAATTCACGCTTAATCTCTTTGTTGGATTAAAATCCTTACATTATTTTTTAAAATTCGAAATAAATTCCATTTAAATAAAAAATTAGCTGCACATTGCAATTTTAGAAAAAAATTTCAAATTTTAAACCTTCTGAAACGCTTTAGAAATTTCCATTAAATTATCCTTTCTACCATTTACCATTTTTAATTATTTAATAAAATGAAGACGACCTGTTATATATACGAAAAATATACGATAAAAGCAATTTTTTTTTATTTGTACTTAACGTAAACAGGGTCTCTAAAAAATAAAAAAAAAAACAGTCAGATATCTCAAATAGGTAATGAATCGAAATTCTAAAAATACACTTGTCAAAAAGTTTTAGAAGAGAATTAGAAGAATACCAAACTTGAAACCGAACCTTATACCCTGAGGTGGAATAAAAATCAGCCTCGAAATCTCAATTTTGCCATAGGAACCCCTTTTTCGCATTAAAATTTTGAGTTCTTCGTGAAAAGAACATGTACCCTATTACGACTGGGAGAGTTTAGAATTTTGATTCTCAGATGGCGCTGCAATCTTTAAATGAAAATAGGGTAAAAATAAATGTCAGATCGAAGAAATGATTTGGTACTAAAAAATAGTATCTAAGGAAAACCCATCTTACCCCAAAACCTCCTTTAAACAGAAGCAATATAGTGGAATAAGCTAATTTTCTGCATTAACAACCTACATTAACATGTTTTTAAACCGGAAATTTGAGTTATTTTCCAAAATTAAACTTAACACGGTTTTTGCTAAAATTTTTAAATATAATTTAATTTTTTTCCATCGTAATTTTCAAAGAAAATTGTTATCATTGGCATTAATTTTATTCTTTTCAAATATAGGCAATTTATTGTTCTATTTATTTTTATAATTTTTCATAAATCTCTAAAGGGTTTAAAATATAAGAAAAGAAAGAAGGAAATTATAAAAAATAATGATCAATTGCTTTTTAATTATAAATATGCAAATTAAAAAGTTAAGTAAAGAGACAATTAAGAAGAAGATAGAAAGACGATTAAAAGGAGTTAAAAGATAAATATTTGAAAGCAAAAATTTAAATAGCTTATTGCAATTTTAAAAAAAATGCATACTTGGAAAGAAAGCAAAGCACTAGAAAATATCCCAAAACTTTCTCATGAGAGACACATGAGTTCTAATTAGAAAAATCTAAACATGCAAAAAAGAACAATTTTCAGAACTAAACGCAAACACTCTATTCCTTATTACTTCAAAACTCGGTGTATTAATTAGTCTCTCCGGACCATGGCATATCCTTTAAAACCACTTTTTCTGAACTAATTTTTACGCAAAAATAACTTCAATGGATCATTAACCAGGTAATAATATACGAAAGAAAATTTTTAGCCTTTTTTTTATAAAATTTTCTAGAGCTTTAGAAATTTACAAATACACATCCTTACTAATTATCGACATTTATCCTCATTTTTCTGAAGAAGTTAACGAAATTTTTTTTATTGTTCGTTTTCATAGTTCTTCAATTGTAAAAGTTTAATTAGGTAGTTTAGGTTTGTATACATTAAGATTATAAATTTTAAATGATGGAACAATACAATTATTCATTTTCGTTTGAAAATTCTTAAAAAATTGAAAAGTTGTAAAGTAGATCTTTATATTGTATGTATGAATATCAAAAAATTGCGAACGAAAAAAAATTTTAACTATACATTTTCAATCTACTTTAGATTTTACGTAAGTGTAGTTTTTAGACATTTATTTGTAAAAGGATTAGACTGGTTAAAAAATTAATTATAATTTTCAAAGTGTAGAATTTTAAAAGTTGTGCTATTTTATTTTTTTAATTTACTTTTGAGCAGTAGTATTCAAAGTTGTAGAGTTTTTAGCTATTACTTCTTTTAAGTGAAAAGCTTGTTAAGTGAAATTATAATGATTTTAAAATAATTAGCTTGAAAATGTGTAGAAACTTGAGGAGACCTTTTAAAAGCCACCTAAGAAAGAGAAAATTGCTCTTCAAAATTTTGCAGTTGAATATTCGTAAACACAAAATTTGATCTTCTCAGAGTTTCAGTTAACATGTTTTCAAAATGCCTTAAAATTCAAATTAGTTAATTTCAAATTGAAGTAAACGAAAACAATTGTTTTTCCTCCTAGTGCAACATCAAAAAAATATGTAAAAACGTTATATACTTATGAATTTTTAATCGACTTTAGATTTAACATATAACTTGATTTTAGTAATTAACTTACAAGAAATGAACAATGTCAAAGTGACTCTATTAGAATCGAAGTTTATTTAATTTTGTATTTTAAAGGTAATTTGCTTACAAACTCAATCATATACTGTAAGGGCCAATATAATAGTAAAAAAGGAAATTTAAAAGAATAACGTGTTATAATTAAATGCGGTGCAAACTATGTTATGCTCCACAAAAAGCATTGATTGGACCCCGAAATGAAGTTACAAGACCATCAATAATTAGAGAAGCTGCAGAAGTTTGAAAATAGTCATCTAGACAGTGAGTTAATTCATGTTCAAAGAAAATTCAGGCACAGGGCATAGGTTTACCAATTTCAAACTTTTCTTCCATGTTTTTAAAGTAAAAAAATTACGGATAAGACCTAAACGTTAATATTTTTTTGTGAAACTGATAATATTAAGAACTAGGAGGCTTCGCCCCCTGCTCGCTAGCGCTCGCCATCCCCCGAAACTGCTTTCGCAGTTCATTTCGGATTGCTTCCCAATCCGATGTTAGATTTGCTCGCTCATTGGATACGTTCTTAACGTCTAGCTTTTGTATACTTTTTTGAACACTGAAGTTCCAAAAACTTTTCACTGTAGAAAATTCTAAACCTGTGCATTTCAATATTAATTTAAAATTGCAAACAGTTCGCATATTTTTTTTAATTGTACTGAACGCCAGATGTAAAGCATCGGCTTCGATGAAGATAATTTTGTGAGAATTTTTTTGATAATTCGGTGAGAATTCACCCGATTAGACATATGATGCTCACTACGTGCTCTTGCGCGCCGAATTCTATCAATTAAAAATGAAAACTGTTGCCAACGCGAGAAAAGAAATATCATCAGTTTTATTGATACATACGTACGTATTAGCGTTTTATATAATACTAGGAGGCTTCGCCCCCTGCTCGCTGGTGCTCGCCAACCCCCGGAACTGCTTTCGCAGTTCATTTCGGATTGCTTCGCAATCCGATGCTCGCTTTACTCGCTCATTGGATACGTTCTTAACGTCTAGCTTTTGTATACTTTTTTGAACACTGAAGTTCCGAAAACTTTTCACTGTAGAAAATTCTAAACTTGTACATTTCAATATTAATTTGAAATTGCAAACAGTTCACATATTTTTCTTAATCAAACTATTCTAAATTTCAGTTGTTGAGAAAAGTAACTGTTGTAAGTTTTGTTTTAAAGTCTTTCCCACAAAAGGGCTAAAGCCATGTGTTGTAAAACAATATGAAATAGTAGTCTGCCACTGAACGCCGGATGTAAAGCATCGGCTTCGCTAAAGATAATTTTGTATTTTTAATTCTCTGAATGGCGCCACCCTAATATGGAATTTGTAAAATAAATGTATATATTTTTAATTGTTGATGAAACCCATCATTTTGCATTTTCATCAGTGTTCAGAAGCAGAACAACTATAAGTTTTTTTTATTTTATCACAAAAATATAAAATGTATATAAAACAAAGAATAAGAAAATGAGTAAAGTCATAGAAAAAGTTAAAATTATAATATAGTATTTATCAGTTAAAATAAAACTTTTTGTTTAAGTCATTGTTAACAATTCAAATTTCTCCGAAGCAATTCTAAACCTTAATTTTGTTCTAAATGTCAGTATTCAGACATACAACAGAAGTTTAATATGAAGTTGTAAAATGCAAATATATACATATATATAAACGGAGATTGTTATAAACCGTACGTAGGTTATTAAGATTCATGAAATTTAACTTAAAATAAATATGAAATATTAAAACTGCATTCAACTCATAACTAATAATATAACCAAACGTGGAATAGTAAAGCGCTCAATTCAAAATAATTCAAAATAAAATAGCAATAGCATAGCATAACACTTCTCATTTCTGCCAATGAAAAGGAACTATTTCAGTACTCATAACCAACCAACCGTTTTTTTCTCGGTGACAATCGGAGATAGATAGACATATGATGCTCACTACGTGCTCTTGCGCGCCGAAGCCTATCAATTAAAACGTATTAGCGTTTTATATAACATGGATTTGCCATATGATGCTCACTACGTGCTCTTGCGCGCCGAATCCAATCAATTAAAAAGGAAAACTGTTGCCAGCGCGAGAAAAGAAATATCATCGGTTTTATTGATACATACGTACGTATTAGCGTTTTATATAATATAGAAGATAGATCGATAGATTGTGTCAAATCAACACTATATTGTTATATTAACGATGGCTGCATACTTTGTTGTTACCAAATTCAAATTATTACAAATCGATTGTGACACGGAAAAAACACTCCGGTAAAATTACCGTACTTGTATAATAATGACATTTTAAGGGGAAAAATGCCATAGTTTTGGTAATAAAACCAAAATGTGTGGTATTTAAATGATTCATTTGGTAAATTTTCCGTTCGTATGGTATTGGTGTACTGAAATTCTGGATTTCAAAATTATTGTTCTTATTGCCCCCCAATTAGTAAAAGTATACAACTGAAAGTAAATTTAACCATATAAATAGTTTTTATTATGGCATACTCTAAGGCATCAGAATAAAATTATTAAATTTTACTACATTTACTACCAAGCAGCCTGGTAATAAAACTTCATTTTATTGCTAATTTTAAGAAAAGTCATTACCAAAATGCTTCGGTAAAAATTATCGTGATTTTTTGTGTTCCCATAATGCCAGGAACATGGTAAATTTTATCATATTTTCGTAGTTTTAAACATATTTTTTTTCTCAGTTTAATTGCTTTCAATAGCAAACCTGGTTTACTATGAATAAATCGATGAACTACAGACCAGGCTATCAGATTTTAAATTTTTCAAGTAGTACAACAAAATGTCATTTCATACGATTTATTAAAAACATATCAGTGGTAATTTGAAACAGTGATAAAATAAATTTCTAATTTATTTTTAACCAACTGTATATCCGTTCTTAATACGGGGTGAAAATAAAGTAAAGAATCAATTTATTAGTACTGCGCAACATTATGAAATCATGCACAAAATTAAGACATATACGAGCACAATGAATAAAACTAAAATAATTGCATTTTTTTTCTATTTTGTACTTTCCAGTGATTTTACATTTTCAGAATAAGCAAAACACGTTAATAGTACACTGCAAAAAGAAATTCAGTTATATTATGGAAAATTTCAGGCATGAAAGTTGTCAGAGATCATGCATAGGTCACTGAAAAAAACAAGTTGATAGAAATTTCCTGTAACAAAACACTACAGAAAATATCTGTACGAATCTCATACGTTCCATTGGTCGGGGTCGGTTCTTAAGATTTGGCATAAAGGTACATGTAGACCCTCTGGTTTGAATCATGAAGCAGATTTATAAAATTGTGATTTTTTTTTTATTATTCCATTTTTTGTGATTCTTCGCGTATTTTTAGGTATTGAAAACCAACAGGTTTAAAAAAATCATCTGATATTTTTTTTTTTTTTTTTTGGAGATTCGAATCACGTTCCAAAGCGTGATTCGAACCTGTGATAATCCTGTCAGAAGGTCTACTCTGTGAACGTGATACAGGTTGGCTGGCATCTGTTTCGAATCATTTATTGTCGCATTGATACCATTGTTTTTCATATTCAAAACTGAAAAAAATCTGCTCCCAATCGTATCAATAGTTACACATTTTAATTATTAACAGAAAAAAATTTCTCGTTTGACAGATTGCAATGTTGTTCAACTGTAAATTTCTATAGTTTTAGAGAACAGAAATTTCTGTAGGAAAGTTATACTTTTTAACAGAGTTTTTTTACAGTGTGGTTTATCCCATCAGAATAGATATTAACTATATTCAAAATTATTCTGCACAGTGTTGTTTCGGGACGCCAGCTGATTATACACAAAATTAACAGAAATAAAGCGATTTTTCTGGTACTTATTCCTTTTTATTTACTTATTCTATCCGTGGTATCTATTTTAAATATTCCAAATATTGATGAAGTTTTAATAGCTGTAAAAAAATACTAACATAATACATTGTACCTATATTAGTATATTTATGATACTTATCAAAACTGAACCAATTACCTTAATATCACTAATATCTATTACCAAAATAAATTAGACATCTTTGGAGTTAATAATAGCATGGCAATTTCTTACATTTCTTATAAACGAATAAGCATCTTTTCTGCCTTGTTTTTTAGAGTACTTTATTAGTTTTTTTTGTTTCAATTAGTACTTATTACCAAAATTTATTCTGCATAATTCGAGTTAATAATAGTTTCACATTTTTTTTACTCTTCTTTTAACCCCTTCCTTCTCGTTCCCTTGAAAATGACGGGGTGAGGTTTCGCCTTCTATTTCTCACTCCCGTGAAATTTCCGGGCTGGAGTGTTCAGTAGCAACGAGCCGATAAGAATAAAACTAATTCAATTTTTTTGCCCGCAATACATTTTATTTCTCACTTTACACACCAGACGGCAGTACCAGGATATTTTTAAGGTAATTGTAGATAGTTTGGCAAAACAGGCACTTTTTTGACCGTTATCTTGAAAATTGACCGATTGTTAAGGGGTTAAACGAGTTACTACCATTTCTCGATTATTTTTGCTTTTAACATATGTAGCTTAGACTTTAATTTAATTAGGGCATCTTACTAAAATTAATTAAGCATAATTGTCTTCGAAAATGGTATATGGTGATTTTTTACTTTCCTCCTAAGCGATTTAGCATCGTTTTTCCGCTAACTTTGATTTCTGAATCATAGCTAATTTCTTATTTCAATTAATATTTATTATCAAAATTTTAACCAAGCATCATTGGCTTGAGTAATAGCATTGCGGTTTTTTATGATTCTACTAAACGAGTTTATTAATTTTCTTTACTAATTTTGCTTTTCAGTACATTGTTTTTTTACTTTAATTTTTACCTTAATCCAAAATTAGTTAAGCATAACTGGCTTCAAAAAACAGTATGGCTATATTCCACGCTTCTTCTAAATCACTTTTATTTTAATTTTTTCATTAATCAGTAGTAATTGCACTAACATGTACAAAACTATAAAATCGCCGAATTTTATGCCAAAATTAAGTGACCTATTTGTATAGTTGGTATTTGCATACTTGGTATAGTTGTATTTAATAATACCTTTTAAATACCTGAACAAATCTATTCAAAAAAATATGTTTCTGGATCGATAATGATATAGAGAAATAATAGTATTTTCTAAACACCCTAATACCTCATAAAATGTCTAAATGTTTTATGCATTCATTTTCTGTTAATATATAAAACGTAATATATATGTATTTACAATTATAAAAGAATATTATTACTCGTTAACTATTTGTTATAATATTTTATCTTGCTAATTCGAATATTCTGAAACTCCTAATTATTTTTGCTTGATTGCTTTTTTCAAATTTCTTTTTTTTTCTCTAATTTTAAACCGTGTTAAATTACACGATTTTATCTTTCTATAAAAAGTAATAAGTACAGAATAAAAGATGCTAAATTTTCGAAGTCAGTTTATGTACTTAGTTTTTAAAGATGCAAACAAACTACATCACCAGAACAAAAGATTAATTTTCTAAATTCACGGAGCTGCGTTGTAAAGAAATAATTAGGTAATTAAAATTATTATCTCTATGGAAAAAAATCATTCTAGAAAAATTCACGCTTTTTAAAAGGGCGGTTAAAAAAACGTTTGTTACAGGTTGTTATAAAAAAAAACATAATAAGCATGAAAACTGAAATAAAAAAAATTTTAAAAGGCTCTTTAGTCAAAGGCTATATTACCTACATGTTTCGCAATCTAAATTATGTAAAAGTTAGAGTTTCATTATTTTAATGTGAGGATTATATATTTAAACTTAACTAAATATAAGTTATTTTTTAAATCTAAAACTCTTTATAAGACACCTAACGAGTAATAAATAAAACATGTCTAGACGCAAGACATTTTAAAAAATATATTTTAAAAAGGTAGATGTTGATAAATACTTATGTTTAAAATACTTATTTACTTATTTTAAAAATATAAAATAAAAGACAAAACTATTTTTCTAAGTTAAAATACAAATAAGATGTCCTAAAAATTTAATAAAAATATATACTAGTTCAAAAACAAAAATTCGAAAGCAAAAATTCAAGATAATGATATAAAGCTGTATCAATATTAAAATGATGACTTTTATGCAAACTTGTAAAAGCAAGAACTAAAAACACGATAAAAGTTAAAATATAATGCAGAATGTTTCTTTTAACATTTCCACTGGTGAAAATTGCCACTGCTAGCATAGAATTGCCACTGTTAGCACGAAGTTCGTATGAAACATTTTATGAAACCTTCAGAAAAATTGTTATTGAGTCAGTTGTTTGATTCTATAATATTTCTTTAATTTAGATTAAAAATATGAAACGCATAATGAGACAAAAAACATAGAAGCTTTTAGCTTCGAATAGCTTTTTAGCATAGACGTTTTTGTTAGCTTTTCCATAAACGAACGTAAGTCATTTATTTTTCTCAGCACAAAGTAATTTTATACAACAAAAGTTACGGTTATTGCATATTTATTCTATTATTTTTTCACAATTTGTTTCTTCTTATTTTCGTTCTAACAACATAAATGCTTAAGCTAATTGAGTCTGTACTGAAATACAAAATTTGATCAGACACTTAGTATAATGAGCCAAAAAAAGACATCACGCTGAATAACTTTCTAGTGATCGAATTTTCTCGTACTATACTCTTTATAAATAGAGTAAGCGTCTCAAGGTTACGTGATTTCTCCGCTCTCCACACTTCCCCCCTCTCCATTGCCCTGATTTAGAAAAATCTTATTTTTTTGCTCCAAATAATGTTTTGGAGAGGGGAAAAAGCGAGATTTTCCGAAATCATGGTAACAGAGACGGGAATAGCGTAGAAAACGAAGAACCTCGGGACTCCTTTTCACTAAGTGTATAAGTTACATTTTTAATGAATCAAATGGTTGATCTGAAATGATCTCATTAATTAATGCTAACTACTAACTACTTTAGAGATTCATACTCAAAATATTTCATTCAACCTTTAATTCATACTCAACCTTTGTTCCAAAAATAAAATTAATGTAAAAATTTGCATAACTTATAATTTAACAAACTTGTGAGTACTATTAAAAAAATATTAATAAATAAATAATAAAGCTATAATCTTAATGTTAATCATTCATATGTTATAATCTTAATGTAAACAAATTTTAAAACTGCGAGCAAAACTTTTTGATGCTCTTAAAAATTTCCCTGGATAGAGCAAAATACACTGGTGGACAAAATTAAGACAACATCAGAATTGGACACAGCTTCAATGGGCTAATGTTCTCTTCACCGATGAGTCCAGATTCAGTCTACAACCTGATTCTGGATGGTTATTGATATGGAGGGAGCCTGGATCCCGATACCATCCCAGCAACATTATCGAAAGGGACCATTATGCTGGTGGAAGACTCATGGTTTGGGTAGGGATCATGCAAAATACCCGCACACCGCTCCATGTGTTTGACAATGGTTCCGTAAATGCCCAGAGGTACAGGCAGGAGTTCCTAGAGCCCTATGTGTGTCTTTTCAGGGGCGCTGTTGGCCTTGAGTTCATTTTTATGGACGACAATGCGCGACCACATAGGGCTCTCATGGTTGATGAGTATCTGGAAGGCGAGGATATTCAACGAATGGATTGGCCAGCCAAATCCCCTGACCTGAATCCTATTGAACATGCTTGGGATGCTCTTGGGAGAGCTATTGCGATACGCCAACCTCCCCTCCCCCCCCAGAACCATTCTGGAGTTAAAAGTAGCTCTGGTGGAAGAATAGGAGGATCTTCCACAAGTCCTCCTTAACTCCCTTATTAACAGCATGCATACACGTTGTGCATGCTGTCTGTCAGGGGTGACCATGCACCATACTAGAGGCAACACACACTGTACAAGCCTCACTTTCATTGTCATCTTTTATCCTTAAGTTGGATTTATTGGCAATAGGTCTTGCCAGTGAATTTCAATTTCATTTTTGTTTTGCGTACTTTATTATCATGGAATAAGCAATATACATACCAAATTTCATTTATTTATATTCAGTATTTTTTGAGATATTTGGGAAAATGTCTCCCGTCTCTTAATTTTGTTCACCAGTGTATGTAAAAAGTAACGAAAAAATGAAGTTTCTTGGTTCACCAAGAAGCTCTAAACTTAAAGAATATCTAACCAAGAAACTACATCTAAATGAATACAACTAAGAAATATGTCAAATCCTAAGAAGGTAGCAATAAATTATACAAACCAAAACTACTTTCCTGATAACTTTAATTCAGATGTCTCATCTCACATTATAACTATCATCGCTCTTAAAATATTCAGTGAGGCGATGTTAGAAATGCCAAAACAGAGAATTAATATTCCCTAACGATCTTACTTAGTTTTAAATGACACGGACCCTTATCTCGTTTACTTAATTGCTTCATAACAAGATTTAATATCGATAACTAAACGCATGCTTTGTGCTCTGATTTGTCATTTAAATTAAGTAAGGACATTCCTTTGAGGTAAGATCGTCAACTTTAATTACGATTTCGATTAGGGTAGATGTTACTGCATTCCATCTGCTAATTTGGCATGTGAACATTTATTTTACGTAGTTTTACGTCAAAAAGTTATTTATGTTATGAAGATTAGAGAACATCAAGCACAAAATGAAAGTTTTTTCTCTTTAAAGAAAAAGCAAAAGATGTTGATGGTTGTTAACTTTTACTTTTTATAATTTAAACTTGTTTCTTACAGTAGAAGAGGGTCGGAAACTAATTAATTTTCTTTGCTTTAAGTTAATTCTGAGGAGTATAAATTAAGGTTTCATAATAAACTACAGTTGTAACTACAAAAGGAGGTATATCTGTTTTTCTGACAAATGGAAGTCATTAAAAATAAAGTTAACACTAACACGAAACTTTCATTGTACGAAAATTAAGACCAAGTAGTCCCATTAGATAGTTCAAAATTTCTGCCAGATTTTTCACGCTGCTAAGTTTAACTGTGATATCGCAGTTCTTAAACTTAATTAGATGGTTATTGAGCGAAAACATGGCTCCATTAAATCCGTATTAAGGTTTCAGCAAATTTGAACCACTACATGGTTTAAGAAAGTCATATTGTGATCCAACGTTGAACAGATTGTTTTAAGTGTGTTTCGAACTTCTTTTTTCTAACATCATCTTTTTATACACATTTTCAGTGCTGTAAAAGCGTTGTCTTTATTCCTTTCTCTAATGAATTAAGCGGTTTTTTTTGTTATTAGTTAATTCGATTAAAAATTTTAAAAGATAAAAATATAAAAACAATAGCTATCACACTAAGAAATTTTTAAATAGCATACGTGACAAACAAGGAATCCAAATTAAGCAAAACAAAATAATAATAATAATAATTGATAACCCATTGCGAAAAGTTGCGAAAAGTCGTTTACGCAATTTTCTGTAGCGGTACTGGCAATCACCCTTTTTGAAGTTTTAATTGTACTTATGCGTGCTGTTTTTTATTCGTTAAATTTACTGTAGTATTGAACAAAACGTTCCAAAAAGACGATTTTTCTTAACAAAGGATGGTCACATCTGTAAAATTTCTTCTGAAGCAAGACCAAGATTAAATTTGTGGCATAACTACTACTATAAATATTAAATGCCAATTCCCTCGTATATGAGGCATGTTAACTTGATTCTATATGGAGGTACCTTTTGATAGATGAAGGTTGGCATAGTCTTAAATTAAATCCCCACAAAATAAAGAACATAGGAAAAGAAAAGAATTAGCCGCTACAACGACTTATTGTCAAGATCCCTCAAAGTCGAGTTTATTTATTAGCTAGCCGCCTAAGGCGACCAGCTGTCCGCCACGCTGAAGGTTTTCACAAATAAAGTTTTTTAAAACATAGTGGACAAAGATTAGAAGATTTTAAAGATTAGTGGACAATTAAAGTGTTCCTGTCCAGCAATTTTGTCTTCATATCCAGTTCTGCTGCAGATGTGTTATAGCTCTTGAGGATGTTTGAAATTACATAGCTACAACGCTTAAGAAAAAAAAACTAAAATGCTAAATACATGAAAAGAACACGAAAAAGAATAAATTTTTTATGGTATCAATTTCTATTTCTATATAATTTTTTATGGTATCAAATTCTATTTCTATATCTGTTACGTCAAGCACTCAGGTATTATAATTTGATCTAGTTGTGCTTGTATAATTTTGATCTAGTTGCGCTTTCTACGTCATTTTGTTAACATCGTTTGGTTTGTTATTTAACATCGTTTGGTTTGTTATTTCTAAGTTAACTTTCAAAAAATTGGCTGGCATCAGCATTTTTATTCTTTAAGTTGTTTATTTTTTCTTTTGGAATTCGTACCTTTTTAGCGAAATGTTTTTCAACCTAATCGAATTCTTTGCCGACTGTTCTCTGTATATATAAAGAAAATAAAGTAAATATTTTTAAAGTGTTGTGAAAAGAATTTTTAGTTGTACAAAGTACTACAATATCGCTATAAAAATTATCGTCTTCGCTTAAGGAAAAAAAAATAGAGCGTTTAAAGAAGAAGAAAAACTTATTATAACAATTATGAACAGCGACAAATATATCAAAGCGAAGCGTTCTATTTACGTATCGAATATGTTGCCACATTTTTAATACAAAAGTTAAACTTTATCCACTTTAATAAATGAAAACTAATGCGAACTTTACAATTAAATTATTAATTCCTTCGTATATTATTGGTTTAAGTTGTCGAAAATTAATATTTCAATTGTGAGGTTCGCATTAGCATACATTTATAAGAGTGGGGAAAAGTATATGCATTTTTTAATAGTTTTTTGAATATGGCTCTTTGAAGACGAAAAAGCAGACGAAAAGCATAGACTTACAAAATGACTGATAACTAAATAACTAATCCAAATTTTTGAAAAAGAAAAAAAATACTTCTTCATTATGTCAAAACACAATTATGGGCCGAGTTTCGTGCCCGGGCGAGGCTTCTGGGGCGATATATTGTGATTACAGACACACACACACACACACACACACAGCCGCGTTTATTATTATGTATAGATAAAGTCAAAAATGAGCTTGTAGGATGAAGGTTCCATACTTTCATTCAATAGAACACAACTGTTCTGTATGTAGTTTTCAAAATTAACTTCATTACATTTAAATTATCTGACTTCTTAGTAAGAAAAAATACATAAATAATTAAAATAAAAAAATGTTAGCTTACTTTTTATTTTAATGTTTTCAAAGTGCTGTCCTTAATTAATTGAATTTATTTTAAGAAAGATATTTCATCATTTAAAAACTTTGAACAAGTTATTTTGTTTGAACTTATGATGCTCTTTTAGAAAATACAAAAGCCCTAAAGTAAACCAATATAACAAAATGAGCTTCGTGCAACTGTTTATTTACATAACAAGACACGAACTAAGTTTACTCATTCCCTACGCTAGCGGCTTTATTCTAGAACAAATACACTCGAAAATTAAGTTATCACCCTGTGCAATTTGCTATATTGAATTAAATTTCATGTTCGGTTTCAAAACGAGAAAGATCTTTGGTCAAAAGTTCCAGATACAAGAGAGAATTCTTATTCTTTTTAGTAAATTTAGATAAATGCTTCGGCATATTTGAAAAAAATATTCCAATAATTATTTAAAACGGTCAATTTTTTTAAGAAAATTTAAAAAAATGAATATTTTGCATCCGACAATGTGAAAAATTTATCATAATGAAAAAGAATTTATGATTAATTTCTATAATCATGATTATATATTATGACTTCTTAATTATGATTGCTAAAATCAATCCCCCGTTTTGTAGTTTAAATGAATTTCTTCAAAAATCAACTCACCCATAAAATACAGTTTCTATTAGTTCTTCTTCCTTTTTTTTTTTCTTCAAGATTTCAGTTTGCTCAATTGTATATTTATTCTGTATAGGTATAAAAAAAATTGAAGATATGTATGTATAGTGTGCAAAAAAACGGACCAACCTGAAGAACTTTTGGTCTAATGATTAAATCCAAGGACCGGGATAGGAGGTCACGACGGGTCACGGTGACCTTCCAAAAAACTTTTCCCTGTTCAGCAAATTTTATATACAGCCTCTGTCAAAATTATTGGATGAAAAGTATTATGCGATTTTAATTTTCTTAAGATTGTATGTAAAATATTGAGTATCAGGTGATATTATATGGCTTTATTGTTTTTATGAAACTGAAACCGGTTTGTAATTGTTTACGTTCGTGTAACAATTGGTTAAATTAGACGATATATTATATAAATATAGAATATTTATTATTTCAGGAATTATATTAGTATATTGTAATAATTAGGCTAAATTTATGACGCATTGTAGTGCTTTAATATTTGCATGTTTTGCACGAGTTTATATGCAATACTTTTATATTTAAACATACATGTAATGGGTTTTTATTCGGGAGATTTTTTATATACTTCCTACTTGTATATATTTTTAACTTATAGCATTACAAAGTTAACGAATTGGTATACGAACATAAACAAGTGCAAACCGGTTTCAGCCACGTAAAAACAATAATGCTGTATAGTTTCACCTGATAATTAAGATTTTACATAGAATCTTATAGTGTGTCCAATAATTTGGCCAGAGATTGTAGTCAATAGGCATATTTACAAAATTTCGGATTCTTACTTTTATTACCCATCGGCAAAATGGGTGTTGTTTTAGGTTTGATGGCGTGTGCACCTTATTTGGATGTCATCACACTTTTCAACAGCATTCAAGAGTAATAGTAAACAGCGCTCATGCGTCGTCATTGCATGCGTTGCTATGGCTACCTCTGCTGTTTGATAATTTGTTTAGAATTCTTTTTTTCACTTTTAATATAGTCATCATCAAATTTGCCGCCTTCTTTGGCATACTTGTCATCATACTACCTAGCAAAAAATATAGCACAAGATTAGGAAGACAGTATGGTCTCTGGTTTAATATATTGTATAAAGTTGTTTATTTACTGTCTTTAATTGACTTAAGGCATTAACTATCATACGAAAAGCTTCTTTTATTGTAACTCCTATCAGTATTTTTTTATTAAAAATTCTCAGATAATGTTGCAAAGTATATATGTTCTTCCACAATTAAAATTAGTTTCAGAGTCTCTTCAAATATAAATGAGTAATTTGGAGAGAAAAAATAATTCTTCATTTATTTGTAGCCTGTTTTTTTTTAAATAAAATTATGTATAGCAATATTAATTTTTATTTATTTAATTTTAAATATTCAGTGCAATATTGTTTTATTAAACACTTCTTGCATTTGATACGAAACTTAATAACGTATTAATAACGATTTAAACTTTTATATTTTAGAAAAAAAACATTAATAGTTTTTTTAGAATTCCTTTTTTTTACTTTTAATTTTGTTATGCAGTAAGTTTTTTTTTTTAATGACGGGCACTTGAGGACTGTCCCATTGACCACAGAAATGCCAGAACTGCTAATCTCTTCCCGTTACCCAGTGGGCACCTGTGCCGAAGCCACGGCGGTGGAGCAGCGTCCCCCACGTCACACAACCACAAACCCGTTTATAGGGCGGGTCACATTCACACAATCACACACACAAAGGAGAAAGGACATAGAACACACAGAGAGAGAAAGAAACGTTCGTGCCCTGAGCAGGATTCGAACCCGCGACCATCGGCTCCGCAGTCAGACACGCTAAACACTCGGCCACCTGGCCGGCTTTATGCATTAAGTTGATAAATTTATTTTTGAGATATGGGGCCAGAGAGATACCGTAAATACTTCTTGAGTTGTTAATAAAAGAGAATTTCACCATTTGAACAATATTTTTGTTTCTATTGCTTTAATTAAAAATCAGAAATTCTAACCTACAATTCAAACTGGGTCGTTTTCAATACTAATTCAGGCGAATATCGCAAATAAAGAAGGTCCCAAACTGTTGATGTTGTCCCAAAGGTTAGAGTTGAAGTAAGGAAAAAAATTAGAAGACAACCATTTTACCAATGGGTTATCTGTGAGCACCTTTCGGCGATCACAATTTTTCTTTTCGTTTATTTACATTTTTCAGCTTTTTTTAATTATTATTTTCCTATTCTTTTGTTTTCAAGTTACTAAGGTTTTCGGGGCACTCTTTGTTTAAAGCCTATCCACCACAACAAGGTGGTGCCACATCGGATAGGATCGGTTTTTAATTGTCCTGCCAAAAACCGTATAAAAAGCGGACAGTGATTCGATTTTTAATTGTCCTTTGGCCAAAAATCGTGTAAAATGCAATCAATAATTTGGTGTTTAATTATCTTAAGGCCGAAAACCACAGAAAAAACAACTGCAAGAGAAGGTCAGCCTTTAGTCGGCAACCTTCCTCCTCCTCTTTCTTGGAGGTTGTCCAGACACAACAGAAGCCCATGGGAAACCCTCATGGTAACACACACCTTGATCAGCAGACTGATCATCTGGACATCTTTTCCTCTTTGTGCCAGACCGAGTCTGCACAAAGTCAGTTGCAGGTGAATAAGATTCTTCACCCCGTTCATCGATGGTAGCTGAACAGCAACTGAGATTGGAAAAGAACTTGCAGAACTTTTTGAACCACTTCATAATTTCAGTGAATATTGCTTTTTGAAAAGAGCTTAATAAGAACAAGTTTATCGTACCACTGTCAAAAAGGAAATGATTAAGAAAATTCAAGTTCTCATTATTACCTTTTTTTAAAATTTAAAGTATTGTTGAGATAAAGAAAAAAGAAAGTAGATATGTTAATAACGGCTCTAAACAATGAATTACTGTATTGTTTATATAAACTTCAAAGTTTCATTGTTACGCATTAAATATATGCCCATGGAAGTTCAATAAAATAAAAAAGAAACATTGATTATTAATGAACGTGTTGAAAAATGTTACTTCTTTTTAAAATTAATTGAGTGGATTTTAATATATTTAATATATATATATATATATATATATATATACCGAAGCGCACCGACCACCTTTAGTCCTCGAAACTGCCAGCACCCGCCGTGGCATTGATTCCACAAGTGTACTGTTAGGTAGTCTGAGGTATCTGGTACGTAGCGCTCTACAACTGGTCTGCAATTCCCTCATATTGCGAGGGGATAGCGTGGCAGCACGAATTTGGTTTTCCAAGTAAGACCCCAAATGCTCTATTGGATTAAGGTCAGGTGAATTTGGGGGCCAAGACATGACTTGAAAGTCGCTGGAATGTTCCTCGAACCAATCCATGACGATTCGACCCTTATGACATGGTTCATTATCCTGTTGGTAAACACCATCCCCAGCAGGAAAAACTGTTGCCATGAATGGGTGAACCTGGTCTGCAATTATGTTCAAGTAGTTTACAGACGTCAGGGATTGTTCTATGAGGATTATGGGTCCTAATGTGCCCCATGAAAACATTGTTCCTGGGCGAGAAACCATGAAAACCTGGGAGAGCCCATTGTTATAGATGGAGGGTGGTCATAATGTAATGGCTCTTCAGTGTATATATGCATATATAGGTATATGCCTATATAGACATAATCTCCAGATTCTTCATCTATAGGACATATGATAAAGTTCTTCCCAGTGAGTTCTAAATCATTGATAAGATTTTTAAGCTTAAAATTGTCGAATTTAATAAGATGAAAACTATTTAGAAGAAATTGTTTATTTTTGAAATATAGGGTCCATTTCAATCAATAAAGAATTGTACCGGTGTGGTGTGAATTTTAGATAGTTTAAAAAGGTCTTAATGTGGTTCATGCTTACAAATGTTCTACTTAGTTACTTTAAATAATGTCATTCAGTGATTCATGCTTACAATTTATGATTGTGTTAAAATCTTTTCTGACTAAAAAATATAGTAACAGTTTAAAAATATGCCCCGTATTTTGTCACCATGAAACAAAATAAAAGTAACTATTATTTAAAATTTAAAAAAAGAACCATTAAAATTTATCACTACAAAAATCAAGTATATTTTAATTACTGTTTACATTTTTGTTTTATACGATTCACGGCTTACAGCTTTTTACGTTTGAAAAAACTAGTCTTAAAACAGGCAACTAAGTAGAAAATTAAAATTTCTAAAAATGTTTCACTATTCTTATTCATTTTATGCATGAGGAATATAAGAGAAAATGTAATAAGCAAGAGTAATATGATTAAAATTAACATTTCCTATAATAAATTTTAAATATATATAATTGGAAATTGAGATTATTCAGTTGGATTAGGACCTTGAAATAATATAATTTAAACATAGTTTATTAAAATAGTTAATTAAAACATAGTTTTGATTAGACTTTCTAATAACTTGCAAGGTATAGATAGATATAGGTTTTGTTAATTGCATAAGTGGTGAATGCCTAATCGTGGAACAAAATCACCTTGATTCTGAAGAATTCTATGCTCTGTTGCAAGTTAAGAAAAACCCACTATCTCTATGGAGAGAGCCTGTTTGCATCTAAGTGTACGCTAAATAGATGCCAAGCTCAAAGTGCGAACGTATATCAACATTGTCAACTTTTGAAACGACGTTGCACAGCCGTCTTTTTGCTTGCTTTCTTAAATCTTTCTTAAATGTGCGAAATGAAGAAAACAAAACTTATTGAACAATCAATTAACAAAAAGAATTAATGAAAATTATAACTGAAAATCGTAACAAATATACGTCTTTCTATTTGTATTTAAATAAATTGATGAAAGAATAATAAATATTGTTTCTTGCTGACTTCTTTAAACTTCTTGAAAGTGAAACAAAAGTAAAAATTCTTTATCTCGCATTTGATTTGCTAAGGGGATGTCACGCGCCATTTTTAGTAGTCCAATCAAATCCAATGCTCTTGCAACGTCATATAGTTGTTGTTGTTTTTTTCAAGAACGAATGTTCTCCTTATTCATCGAAATAAGTCGCCAAGTCTAGGATCCCAGTAAGACTTCGAAACTATATCCTTTTTTTTAATAATTCTGTGACATACATCATGAAAGATAGCATGAATTAAATTCTTGCTTGACATGTTTAACTTTTAAAAGCTTTTCTATAATTTTGAAAGCATATTTGTATAATTTCATTGCCAAATAAAACGGAACTATATGAGATCGTGGATGATTAGTTAAATCCTATACCACAATGTTCTTTTCTTAACTTGCAACCGAGTATAGTGATTCTTCTATCATTTTGTTTTAATTTTCTGACGTTTTGTTACTGTCGTCAAACATAGTTATTAAGATAGTTTTATGATTTTTGTCCTATAGCACTTGAACACTTAATTAATATCAAAATGTGATCCGGTCATTATCAAAACATGTTAATGTATTGATATCAAAGTAGGTAAACATGTTTCGAGTAATCATGAGCCATACATCTCATCAAGAAAATCAGATGAAAATATATATTTACCATTCTGCATTTTAATAATAATAAAGTTTTGAAATTATATAAACTGAATTACTTAAGTTGTCTATTTATTTAAATTTATTTTTTATGTTGCAAAGTTATTTTTATTTATTTATTTATTCGTTTATTTTTGGATAATGCGCAGGTGGTTGTTTTTTAACACTTTTTTTTTATTAAATCGGTTTTGCCAGTGTGGGAGTAAAATTTAGCAATCAAATTTTTTCCCAAATTTCTGACTTGCTATAGCACTTAAATTTCATCTGTAGATGATTCCCAAACAATTTGAAACGCAACTAGCATAATTTATGTTACCATTTTCTCTCCAAATTAAATTTATTGCCGATCAACAATTCAGCTATTTTCTGACATGGCATGAATAGATGGCATGTCAACAAATTTCAACTGAAGTTCTCTTCTATGTATAAATTTTACAATCACTGCCTTATACAACTTATAATCGTTTCTTAATTCATGTTACAATTGTTTCATTAATGCGCAAACAAACGTTATAGAAATTTAATTACCAATTGAAACTTTGATCGCTTTTCAATGCAAACAAATATCAGACAAAAAGAACTTAATAAAAAAAATTTAAAATAAAATAAATATTCGGAAAACTCAGTTTTAATGAAAACTGAAAAAGAGAATATAATTTCTTTCTTGAACTTAAAAATGAAAAAATTTAAGGCGAATATCGTTTAAATTATTCGTTTAAGTTTAGAATTATTCAGCTTTTGTGTGTAAAGCCAATCCATTGATTAACTAGATTTTGAAATATGATTTTTCACTGAATAAATTGCATAATCAACTCATAATTTTAATAAACTATTACTATTAACTTGCTATTTTTCATAGTTCCAGCGTTGGTGACAAAGAAAGAGTAAAGAAAGAAAACAGTCATTTTAATTAAAGCTTGCTTTAATTAAATTTTCGCAGAATTTATTCATAACAAAATAAAACACTTTTCAATATATTTCAGTCATACGAAATTAAAAAGCTACAACTAATAAAAGCGCAATTCGGGAGTACTAGCTTAGGAATAGATGTCATTAACAAGACAGTTCTTTATTCGAAACATTTAAGCCCATAGGCTATTTGCTTTCAATAAAGTTTCCTGTTACATTATTACAAGAATGCTCTAGATCAATAATATGATTGGTTGATTATCTTTGAGAATCATTATTACTCAAATGCAAGAGGTTAATGGAAATGGAATGAATGATAATAACCTGTATGTACCGTGTTTCATATGTTTGATTTATGAAACTTATAATGCCCTGGGGCAAATAAAGATGTAAGATTTCAGATAAATTATTTTGATGTCGTTTGGAAACTTTCTAACTTATCTTACAGTAATTTAAACTTGTCTAGTTTTGGCTTACAAAAAGCTTTTTTTTATCCGACAATTCAAGGCTTTTGCTTCAATTACATTATTGCAATAATAAAGTTATTATTCTAAATGTCTTGTTTATTATAATAGTTAAATAATGAGTCGTTTTCTAGTTTATAAAAAAATTAGCTTGAAAATAGAAAGAAGTATGACTTTTAGTTAGATGCAAGTTGAAGAAAAATATTTATTACTTAAATATATTTTAGTTTTCATTTTATAACCGGCTTTGTACAGCCGAGCTAATTTCGAGTTTGTAACTTCGGAGCCTTGTAATTTTGAAAACAGCTCATTAGGTTAAAATAGCCTCTCTCAGCCGCAAAGGATCAGGGGATAGAGCGTTTGCCTCCTACTGAAAGTAACGACGTTCAAATTCCAGTTGAAGCTGGTTAATACGAATTCTGCTACCACGTGCTAACGTAAAATATCCTCAGTGGCAGACGGGTTAGAATCTCAGAGATTAGAATCCAATGTCCGTCGGGCTTACTGTGGTTCTCCTCCCCAAATGCGGGTTAGTTTCATCAAAAAGTTCTCAGCGAAAACTAGTTTGTCCCAATGCTTGCTCCAGGAATTCTCTCGTCTTCTGGATTGGATTCAAAATTACAAAGTTTCGGAGTAGAACAGTGATAATCGTAAACTAAGAATCGGGTCAGTCGTTCAAAGCCTATTATGAAACAAAAACACTAGCTTTCTTGGTGGACTTTCTGCCGGAAGTAACCTGCTTTGACGTTACACGGAGAGAAAAACCATAAAAACATCCAACGGCCAGCACCGAAGGAAAAGGGATTCCAACCCATGATCTGTCTACCACTTAGGATATTTCAGGTCATTACTATATGTTCGGTATGAGCTTCGTGTCAACCAGCCACAGCTTGGATTCGAACCTGTGGCACCTCATTGGAAGACGAATGCTCTATCTTCTGGGCCATCGTGTCTCCTTATTTAAATATCATTTTCATGTGAATTAAATTTTGTTAGAGATTTCATGAAAGAGTGTACGTAAGTGTTCATATATTAAACTTTTATAACTTTGCTTTTAACACTGGTGCAAAATTAAGATAATTTTTATATTTAATTGATTGTCACCAGAACTGACAGACTAATTTTAATAATGTTTGGTTAGAACATAGGTTTATATAACACAAAAATAATGACCACTCAACAGTTATAATGCACACAAATGATCATGCGTAACTCTGATCAGGGCTGTATGGTATCAGAGAATGGTTACAGAATTGAATAAAAAAAATGGTTTAATATGGGGTATGTCCCCCTTGTACAGATAGATATACAGGCCGCGATTTCATTGTAGAAATAATGCAGTTTATGAGTTTCTGTAGCAGTTTGTCCCACTCGTTAAGTAACGCTGTTTTCAGACACTGGATGGTTCGAGTTACTGGGTGTTATGAGCTGCAATTTCTCATTCCAAAGCGAGCCAAACATGCCCTATAGGGTTAAGGTCTGGAAATATGGCTAGCCAATCCATTTAGCTAATATATTCATTTTCCAGAAATCGATCGACCGGAAATGCTCGGTTCAGTGACTGATTGTCATCCATTAAATGAAATTAGAGCCTTCTATACCCCAGAAAAGACTAACAAAAGGCTTCAAGACCTCATCCGTATGCCTCACACGAGTCACAGTACCTCTTTCAAAAACATGGAAAGAGTGCGCGGGTATCCACCATTATACCAGTTCTGATCAGCAATAATCAATGGTCGATTTCTCAGACATTCAAATGCAGGTAATGGATTCCTAGTAATTCCGCTGCTCCTGGCCAGTAACTTCTATTTCTTGGCCATAGATGGCGCCACTGCAAAACAAAAACAATCGCACCCCCTCTGCCTTAATGGCCGACGACAACAATTGATCCGACAACGACGACAACGGCAATCAATGTAATGCAATGGCGAATCATTGAACTATTGAATCGACAATTAATGAATGATTAAATAGATACATTAATTCATAAATAATTCTTTTTAAAAAAAACCTCTAAACTTATAATTTATAATACAACTGTCGTCAGACACATTTTTTTTTCTTCTTAACCTTTCTTACTGATGTCATCTTGATCAGCTAGATTGAGAAAGAGTTGCGGTAAAGGAAGTGTAAAGTTGCTAAATAATTTTAATTGGCGTGTCGTCACTAACAAAAAAAGTGTTTTTAAATCAAATTAAGAAAAATGAAATTATAAAAACTGCACGTAAACATTTTTTTTTTGTTGCTTATTTCTAAATTGGAGAAATTAATTAATCTCTGAGGACTCTAAACTCGCTCATCTAAACATTTTTTACTGGATTAAATAATATCTTTTCAACTTTATTGCCTCATTAAGCACGTTACAAAACATTTCAATGTTTTTAATAGGGAAGATGAATAATTGGACTCTAGTTATACATTTTCCTCAATTTAAGTAGTTTTTTTTAATGAATATTACAAAAACAAATTATGAAATTTACGTACTTCATGCATTTTTTAATTTCTTTTATCTCGAAAGTATTTTTTTAATCAAAATTACGGTTTTTTGCATTAATTTGAGTAAAAAAAATGTCTCTAAATTTGCATAAAATAATTTGGCGTAACGAATATATAAAATTTACTTGAATATGCTTTTGAATTATCCGTATGCTTCAGTTAATTAGCTTTCTTTGAGTTTTATAAGGCTGTAAAAAAAGGAAAGAATTCCCGCAATAGCATGTTGTAGGTTAGGTGGCCATGGAGGTTATGGTTTTGCGAATTTGTAGCCAACGAGCATGATCCTGGTATTATGGACAACTTTGTTCAAAATATACCGTTACGTCGCAGACAAAATAGTACCCATTGATTTGTGTTGGCTTCAAACCACCACTGGACATCAAACCCCAATCCCTCACAATGGAAGCTCTTCTTTAACCACTGAGCCGTCGCTGCTTCTTATGAGCCGCAAATATTGCGAAGCAAAGATATAATTGCAGAGATAGCTGTAAGTTCAATGTAATGGAAAAGTTAATTCTTTGTATCCTATTTCATGTCGGTATTGCAGATTATTTAGCTTAAGATACATCTTAAAAGACTCTCCATTTTGATGTATTATTTATCATGTGTTCTTATAGTATCAGAAAACACATTTAAATTCTCATATATCCCTCTAATACATTTCTGGTTCAACCAGCAAAAAAATCTATCTTCCTTAACACCTTTTGTTCGAATGATCATATTTTCAATATTTAAAAGTTAACCTTAATCGTTTGAAACGATTAAGGTTATCCAACATTTTTATAATCGTTGTTGAACAGCAGACCCAATTTTGAGTTTACGACTACCAATCTTCAACGCCGTAGCCTTGTAATTTTGAACCTAATCCAGAAGACGAGGGAACTCCTGGATCAGTTATGCGGAGAAATTCGCCTTCGTGGACAACTTTTTGATAGAATTAACCCGTATTTGTATTGCATGTAGAGGAAAACCACGAAAACCTCCCACGTTTAGCCTGGCGGCAAGGGGACACTAACCCATGATCCGTCTACCACTGAGGATATTTTACATTAAAAATAAAAATTTTGAATAAAATCAGCTGATTTTTTTCTAACTAATAAAGTTTCAAAAAAGTCAAAATTTTAGACATTTATTTCTTAATAACTGTTTACGCAATTTCTTTCAAATTTCACCTTTGCTTTCTTTTAATTTCAAATTACTCAGTTTGAAATAAAATAAAAATTTTTGAAAAATATAAAAATTTAAAACCTTTACTACCATTATAGAGGAAAATGATAAAAAAAATAATAAAATGTATAATATTATTATTTAAACAGAATTTGTGTACCAACGAATTTTATAATTTTGCGCTAATGTTAAAATAAGTAGGAAATTTAATGACTATCAAAATTATTACTTAACAAAAGAAATAAAGCTAAATATTAACATACAAAAGGAAATAAAAGCTAGCATTTCAAAAAAGCTATACAATTAATTATTATAAAAACAAATCAACAAAGAATCACAGAAATAACTATATAAAACAAGGTAACAATTAATTACTAGTAAAAAATAACAGTTAATAAAAAGAACTATTAAGCGATGCGAGGGAAAGAAGGCGAAATAATAACTGCACAAGTCGTAAGAGCTAATTAATCCCTTAATAAACGTACTGTTGTTTTTGTAGTACATATTATTTTATTTTGCATTCAAAATTGTTGTTATAAATAATTTCACACAGTCTATTATAGGTAAGTAAACAACTTTTAAACTTATTTTTTTCATTGTGTGCCTTCAAATTTCGAAATCGTTAAAATTGTGCCACAACGAAATAAAGTTTGAGAATCACTTCTCTAAGGTATCATGATAAAATTTTTAACATATTTTAACATATTGACCAAATTTTTAACATATAGACCAAATTTTATAACATATTATAAAACCATTATTTTATTGTTAATTTTACAAAACTCATTATTAAAGATCTTCAGTAAAAATTACTAAACTCTCACAGAGTCAGAAACACGGTAAATTTTACCATATTCTGGTAGTTTTGACCATACTTTTTTCTCTGTGTGCCAGATGCCTGTTTCAAGAATAGCATTTTGCCATGAAACGTATAATCCGAAAGGAGAAACAGAAATTAAAACATACTTAATTTTTGTGGTAATAAATTTTAATAGTTTTTATTTTAAATTTCAAATAATAGTTTCTTTCATTTTATTTCATGGTGATAAAATACTTACGGTACAATATTTTGAACCCATATTGACCTAGCGTGACACACGCATTAGCCTTACAAAATAAATAAACTTGTTTTGAGATTGACAGATGTAAAAAAAATGCACCTGAAGTAGAAAATGAGATTATGCTTTGCACCAAAAATAACCTCATTGATAAACCTTAATTTCAACTTCATTTACATCTCATAAAACCATTCTCATATATAACTCTGCAATACTTTTAATTGAGATTGGATGAAATTATTCTCACCTAAAATGGATCTATTCGCTTGAGGTATAGCAAAAATAACCTGTACATTTCAAAAGATTATTTGATCTTCTATTATTTGATCTCTAAGCTGGTTGCTCTAAAGTAGATTTCCAACAACCTCAAAACACCTTCAAGTGTGAATAAAACAATTGCATACACCTTGATAATAAACCTTGAGAGGTAAATCCTTTAAGGTTGTTTTTGAAATCAACTTCAACAAAACTTTAAATCAACATTGACACCTCAAAATAACCTCAAATAAACCTCAAAAACGCCTTACATTTTTATAAAAGCACTCAGATTACGAGATTTCTTCTTATCTGAAACAGTACTGTTTTCAAATCAAACAAATTTTTTTTATTCTTCTCAAAACCTAATTCGTAACTAACAGAAGAAAATACTTGTTTAGTTAAAAAAAATAACTTCACATTTAATAAAAAATAGAAAACTGAAAAGTAAATTTAACCGAAAAAAAGATTTTATGTCATTTTCTAAGAGATCATAACAAAATTACCAAATTTTACCACTTTTACGAAATTTTATCCCAATTTATCGCAGCCATATTTTATTGCCAATTTAACCAAGATCATTACCAAAGCACTTCGGTAAAAATTACTAAATTTTTTGGTGTTCCCAAAGAGCCAGAAACACGGTAAGTTTTACCATATTCTGGTAAGGGTAAGCTGAGACCATACATTTTTTCTGAGACTTCAAGAGAAGCTTCATTTTCCTCTAAAGTTTATAGACTGGTTTTAAAATCGAGTTTTGTTAACATGGAAATTCTACAATGAATTTTTTCATTGATTGCAACAAAATCGATAAACCAAGTTAAAAATCAACTTGATTAAAATAGTTCCCAAACATACCATTTCGAGAAATCTAATGTGTTTATTCTGGTGGCGGTTATTTCATTTTCTTTCCCTCTTTTTTAAAACTGCAAAGCGATGAATTTTATGATGCAAATAAATTTTCCACTTTTTACCTGAAATTATAAGAAAAAATAATGGGAGTAATAACCCATTAACGTTTGATGCCATTAACATTACTTTTATAGGCATTTTTTTTATTCCTCAGTTCGCAATTTCATTTTTAAAAATGTAGTTTTCTCCTTCACCGTTCATAAAATTTGTTTGTCTGTAAAAGTAAGTTAGTGATGTTCTAACTATTGAAAAACAAACTTCGGCGCCATAAAAACCACGTTTTAATAAACAGCTTTCTAAATCAAGTTCTGAACCCATAAATTAACCGAAACCTTTCCTTTTAACTTAATTATAGTTCTCGTTCTTCTACAATGTTTTTTTTACTGAACATGTAATGGAATCTAAATATTTGTTTTTTCTGTATAATGTTAGCAAGAAAATATAATCCTTAAATGTACAACAATAGGTGATTTTTTTTCTTTGACTTCATTCCTTACATAAGTTTTTAATTATTTTCAAACCAATGTTTTATGCGTAATCAACTGATTCCAAATATTAAAAGTGAAAATCTCTTTCTTCGAGCTATCTACAAAAAAAAAAAAAAAAAAAAAAAAAAAAAAAAAAAAAAAAAAAAACATGTTTCATACATGCTTACAACATCAGCTTGTGTAAGTTAAAGTTTAAATTTTTCATGAAATCTACAATAAATAACAAGTAAAAAATTGATTAAATAATTAATGATACATGTAACTGTGTCCACTAACTAGCCAGCCTGTTCTTGAAAATTGGATTTTATTGTAAATCTGCTGATACTACATTTGAAAAACTGTAAGGCATAAGCCGTTGTCATTCTGTGTTTGTTTATGGAATTTTAATGAGGTTAAATGCTCGGGTGATAGCCTATTAGATCTTACGGAACCATGGACCTGTATAATTTATTTATAGAAAGAATTCCCTCGCCACAAAGTCTAAGGCCACCTGCTGCTATGCAAGCAAGAAATAGCGCATTTCAAATAGGGGAGCTTTTTTCTATCCTGAATCCTTTTCTTACCTCGTCCTGTTTTAAATATTGACCAGACACCCTTAATTGACCTTGTAAACATAGTCACCACCACTGCTTCGGAAGAATGGCGAGGGGAATTCTTTCCGTAGACGGACTATAGTTCTTATCGCTAAAAGACTATCGGCAACGAGTTAATGTCCTATAGCTCCCTTATTGGGGAGGGGTGCTAGAAAACTATATTAAGTTCGTGCATGCTTTCCTTTAGTGTGGATAATATACTTCCAGAAATTTAATGCACGTTTTCCTTTAATGTCGAACAGATATTTCTAGAACTTAAACGCTTCCTTTCCCTTTGTATAGAACATATGTTTCGAAAACATTAATGCATTTTTTCCTAAAGGAGTATGTATTTTCAGAAATTTCTTGCACTTTTTTAAAGCCCATACTTATTAAAATTCGTGAGAAATTTAAACTTTTCTTGTCGAATTATTTTATATTTGTGGCAACTGTTGCCCAAACCATAGTCATAAGCATTAATTTAATTTTTTTTCTCGTTTTATTTTCAAAAGCCAAAATAAAACATTGACCTTTCGTGAATAGAATAGTAGCAAATTAATCCTGAACTAATAGCTCTTGTTTAATCTATAATCTTTTATTTTTCGAATTAACTACTAATTCTTGCTATTAGGAAAAGAAACTGACTAGCCTCCCTCACAAGAAAAATTACTACCAATTTAAGCTCATAACGTACTCGAAGAAACTTAAAATAAAACGCTTTTACAAACTAATTTTAATTCAGAAACAAAATAGGTAAGAAGAAATTGAAAATAAATTTAGTATTGGTTGATTAATTCATTATAATTTTGCGCACTAACAACTCGAATTAACCGATTTAGCCTTCAACTTAATGATCTAACTGTATTCTGTTCGATAATGAACTAAAAGTATTCCGTCTTCAACGAAGCACCTTCAGTTAAGTTTACAGATAGCAATGATCTCCGATCAAGGCACTTTTACTCCAGATTATTTAACCAAATAAACTCCGTTCACAGCGCTGTGTCAGTTAATTAGTATTACGCATTCATTTACAAAG
The DNA here is from genome assembly GCF_982258835.1 of Parasteatoda tepidariorum. Lineage (NCBI taxonomy): Eukaryota > Metazoa > Arthropoda > Arachnida > Araneae > Theridiidae > Parasteatoda > Parasteatoda tepidariorum. The sequence goes on along the minus strand of NC_141764.1, from coordinate 82,690,697 downwards.
TAAAAACTGCAACTAAAAGAACTCAGTTTTTTAATTTGTTGCCTTTCCCGATGATTTCACATTATTGAATTAAGCAAAATACGTTTTTTAAATTCATAAAAATTGAGAGATTAGCTGTTTTCAGTTTATTAAGTTTAAGTTCTGGGGGTTTCAGTTTAAGTTCTGGGGCCATAGAACTCGCGATCAACTCGAGATTGACAAAATGTACCACAGTCAAACAATTTCCTCCGTCAATTTTGTACTTTGGTGTACGAGAGTAGCATTTTTTTTCATTTAAATTACTGTTGATTTTACGTCACTAAAACTTATTGGAATACGTTTTAAAAGGGTAACTATGAAAATAAATAATAATTTCGTGGTTTCAAATAGTTTTTAAACTGATACTGTGGTGCGTTGATTTGACCTATACTACTGATAGAAGATAAAGAATTATTGAAAAACTTAAACTCTTGATGAAACTCAATTGTGATAAAACAGTGCAATAAGCTAGAAAAATGTACATCTTTTTGCTTAAAAAAAAGAAAAAGAAAAAACAAAATTGTCAATCTACAGTTTAGTTTATATCAATATTTCATGTCAAATCAATACCAATGAATATCGATATCCATACCAGTTTGTATCAATACCAATGAGAAATATTACTTTTTCAAACGTGCATACGGAACGGCTAATTTGTTGTAAATAATATAAATACTAATAATTGCCTAATTCAATTTTTTTAAAGATTTTTTATGATCTGGGGTGATAATTCTCCGTTGCCCGGCTGTTCTCCCCCCCCCTTGCTTAAACAGTCTTGGAATTGTAAGAGAAACAGACGATAAAAGCATATCCTTTATTATAATAGAGTCGTAGTATTTGCCACAAACTATTTTTGAAAAAAAAATCAAAACTAACTAAGGAGAAATCCTTAATTTTTTCAACACTGAGCAATATTTCAGCTTATACTATCATTTAATTTTACGAACTCAAAACTTTTTACAGATAAAAAATATTCAGGATTAAAAGAACGTGTTATTTATCTTTATCTATTGAAATCTTTGAAGAGTTTTCAAAACAGATACTTATTAACAAAATAAAAGACGTCAATAGTTTCCACTTAGCTAACAGTATTTGATTAGAGAAACAAGAATGCGTTATTGAAAACCATTAGATTTAGTACCTCCCATTGTTAGAACAAACGGCATTCTTTTACCAATAATGGACTTTTCAAATAACATTTAGTAATTATTGATCTTCCTTTGTTAATTCAAGAAAATAATGTATTAACAGAAAATATCTAATTGGTAATTAAATGAGTATTATGAAGTTTTTCTTTCCGAAATATAATCCTTTCATTTCTTTTAATTTATAATTGCAATATATTGTGTTTATATTGTTTATGTTAAATAGAGGTGATAAGAGATCGAATTTCAACTTTCATCTCACATTTGCTGCGTCAACTTAACTTACAATTTTGTAATAAATAAATATTGGTATATTATATAGATTCGATACATGACTCTATATTATGAGGTTAGATAATTTAATTTTTCATCTCACATTTTGCCGCGTCAACTTAACTTACAATTTTATAATAGATAAAAACTAGTATACATTATATAGATTCGATGCATGACTCTATATTATAATTTTATATAATGTAATTTTTCATCTCACATATGCTGCATCAACTTAACTTACAATTTTATAATAGATAAATATTGGTATATTATATAGATTCGATACATGACTCTATATTACAAGGTTATATAATTTAATCTTTCACCTCACATAGTCTGCGTCAACTTAACTTACAATTTTATAATAGATAAATATTGGTATATTATATAGATTCGATACATGACTCTATATTATGAGGTTATATAATTTAATTTTTCATCTCACACATGCTGCATCAACTTAACTTACAATTTTATGATAGATAAATATTGGTATATTATATAGATTCGATACATGACTCTATATTATGAGGTTATATAATTTAATTTTTCATCTCACACATGCTGCATCAACTTAACTTACAATTTTATGATAGATAAATATTGGTATATCATACAGATTTGATGCAAAACTCTATGTAATAAGGATACCATTTACTTGATGCAACAGTAAACGAAAATTCTTGAAATAGGATTGAAGAAGCTGCAGTTTAAGATCTAACGGTATTTATCTTACACACTGTGAAATATTTTCATGCATTTGAACACCAGAAATGGTGGCAACTACTGCGCACCGAAGTGGTGCTCCACTACACCAAGAAGCAATGATAGTTAGTGTTGTAGTGCAACACCTATTGGATGCTCCTTTACACTACTTAGTGCAAAGAAGTCACCACCATGTTTGTTATTCTGTAGTGTTAAAATTTATAGTTAGAGTAAATATGATACACATAAGAATCAGTAAAGTTACTTTTACGCGACAGTATAAAAAAGAATTGTAAATTTAGGATGCATATACACTGAAAATATTCCAGAACTGATTACGAAGCAAAAAATCTGACATACAGTAAATTTTACGGTCATTACAGTAAAATCACAAAGCGACTCAAATGAAGATATAATTTAGACCGTCCTCCCCTAAAATGGGTGTTCGGATGCAAGTTTTGGTCTCGTGGCAGCGAGAGACTCCTCAGAAGCGGAGATGCAGGTTCCAACCGGAACACGCCCGATTGAGGGAATCGGCAAGCCCCCCACCCCCAACCCATGGTATTTACTGAAAACCAAAAAAATTTCATATGGGTTACAGGCAATCTTCGTTTTTCTTTATAATCTGCAATTTTTTTAGATGCACATCTCTAAAATACAATAATTTGTACAACTAAACCAAATGTGTGCGGGACACTAAATACAAACAATCAAAGGTATCAGTGTAAAAATATTCTTTTACTCTAATGAAATAAGAATTGCTGTAAAAGTTATGATATAATATTTTTGGGGGGAAATGAATAATACGGAGAATGCACCCAGTGAGTGCCGGTATACCGTAATCTGATTCGGATTTTTTTACCGTATACACAATATTTCTCAAAATAAAATTATTCTTGTTAATCAAACGCAGCACAGAGAGAATATTAATAGGAATTGGAACTAGGCTTAACAGAGCCGAAGCAGATGGATATTAAATATCATAAAATTATTTAATACAGTTAACAGATTTTTTTTAATTAAAATATAATTATCCTTACTACGCAACTAAAAACCATGCAAACACATTTTAGCGGCGAACTTCACTTTCAGTAGATATTGCATAATGGCGGGGCAGAAAGCAGCAAACTCACGCCAACTCTTATTCGATGTAAGCAAACTAATGCCAATTTTATTATTTCAGAAGTGAACATAATGCAATGCATCTGTTCTAGTAGTAAGCGTTCTCGATTATTGCAGTTTAGATTCAAATACACGCTTTTATGTGTGTACGAATGCTTAATCCGATATTAACTGAAAAACACAATTTTCAATACCAGATTCGGATAGATATTATACCGCAGTTTTTATAGTATAAGGACAAAGGCATTAATGTTTTGATATCAACCTAAATGCTTGAACTCTGATAAATGCCTTTGTTTTATGCAAAACTACAACTGTCTCGTAAATAATCAACAACATGTCGGATAAAAGATCAATTAAAATATTTAAACTGCATTTTTCTAAAAAAAAACAGTACATAACTATAATTTTCTTTTAAGGAAATTAAACTGTGAAAAGTTTAATTGTATCTCGAAGCCGAAAAATAGTGGTAACTACTTTACATCAAAGTTTGAAAGTTAAACACCATACATAAATCTTGGATGGAGGTGTTGCACTCTACCAAGGTCCAAAAATGTTCTTTTACACTATTCGGTGATAAGTAGCAGTCACCATTTTGTTTTCCAGTCCCTCTAAAATTTATAATTACAGCAAGATATAATACACATAGAAATCATTAAAGTTATTTTTACTATACAATATAAAGTAAAAACCACTACTTTAAAATGCATATATACACTAATTTTTGATAAAAATTTATTTGTTAATTAAGCAGACCTGTAGAATGAAAGAAAATAGACGAATTCGATCTAGGTTAACAGAGCGGAAGCGGTTAAAAATTATACGTTTTAAAACAATTTGATACAGTTCACTAAGATTTAAATATTAAACTATTTTTTATAATATCTTACTGTAATATCTTTATGAACTGTATATATTATCTTACTTAAGTTGTTTTATAAAAATATTATATATACATATTTATAAAACAACTAAAAATATGCATATTGTAACGGTGAACTTTTGTATCTGTTGATGTATAACTGCATAGAAGACAAAAACAAACACACCTAAGCTCATTCTGCATTGCAAACAAACTTCGATCGACATTCGCCAATTTTTAGAATAATTCTTGTATAGTGTATATGAGCAAGAGTTTGGTGCAAGTTATTCCATTTTAAGTGTTCGGATTTAAATTACACCCTTTAATATGTTCCTTCGCACAATTTTTTTGAGTTGTTTGATATCATATTAGGAGGGATAAAATGCCACAGTTTTTACGATGCGATTAGTGACATGCCTATTTGTATTTTTAAAAATAACAATGTATAATTTCAATTATCTTGTAAGGTAAGTTTAATCACAAATAGGCCTGATCAACGGAAATTCTTAAATCATGTATGAAACAACAGATGGGCAGTGCGCCAAGAAACGGACCTCCCTGAATGACTTTTGATCTAATGATCGGATCTTCACATTTTAGGGCTCAATCTTAATGCTTCGAGAGAGTAATTTAAAATAAGCTAATTAATTAATACAGACGGTATTTTAAATTACGAAATCAGACACAGAAACATACTTTCTCTGAATAAACATACCTTTTCTTCAATAAATTTGGATTTCTGACCCCCTCCCTCCCAAATATAGAGGGTAGCCGTAATCAAGGAAATATGATCCATATAGTTTGATTATGAGAGCAATCAAAAGTTTAATGTTAACCTTTTAATGTTAATTCTACGTTTTGCGTGTTTCGCCATATTCCAAGATCCTTTTAAGTGAAATGAAAAAATTTCGCACACAACTACAAAATGCTATTATCTAAAGATACTTCCATGCAAAAAATAAATTTCAGAAAATATGTATAATTTTTAAGTATTTTATTTAATAATAGTCGGGAAAAAAATTTAATTGTAAGGTATGTAGTTTTTTGCGTCATTTTAAAGTACATAATTTTAAATAGCAAAATACAAAATTTGAGCACAATTGGTTCAATGGTTCCTGAGAAATCGAAGTTTAAATATATGGCGTTTTTAAAATTAGATTTCTCAGGAACCATTTAACCGATTGCGCTCAAAATTTATACTTTGCCATGTAAAATTGCATGCTTTAAAATGACTATTATTTAGCAAAATAATAAAAAATAATTAATATTTACTAAAATTTAATTTTTGCATGGAGTTATATTTGAATATGCGAATTTAATAACTGTGTGCAAACAGTTTTCAATTCGCTTAAAAATTTCTCTAGATATGGCGAAATACGCGAAAAGTAAAATTAACATTAAGGGGTTTAAACTTTCCCAGATTGCGGCTGTCTCCTATATTTTGGGGGTTAGGAATCAGAATTTGTCGAAAACAAGGGATGTTTATTCAGAGAGAGATCATCTGCACTAATAAATTAGCATATTTGAGGTTACCCCCTCGAACGATTAAGATTGAGTCCTATAACGTGAAGATCCCAATATTAGATTAAAAATTATTCAAGGCAATCCGGTTTTTTTTTCAGTGCATTGTGCAACGGAAATGATCTATTAAGATCATTAAAGTCAGCACAAACAATTGTACCGTGTTTGAAAAAAATTATTTGATGCACAAAGTTTTGAAAAAGGTAAGGTAACATTTAAACATCATGATAAATATGCATCTTAGCGAAAGTCTAAAGTATAACGGATAAAATATTTTCAAAATATTTGCTCGATTAAATTAAATTCGTGCTCAACCTAACCCCCCTAAAGTATTAGCAACTTTCAAATATTTCCCCATTTTAAACTCCCATTTTTAATACAGATTTAAAATTTCTAGAAAAAATATCGTAATGTCGTGTGAAAAAATTTTGCATTTAAGTTTACAGATGGCGGTGCAATCGATAAAATGAAAAGAGTAATGTTTATATGGTGATAACTCTGGAAATATACAGAAAAAGACAATTGTTATTGTTGTTGTTTATTTACGTCGCACTAGAGCTGCACAATGGGCTATTGGCGACGGTCTGGGAAACATCCCTGAGGATGATTCGAACACATGCCATCACAATTTTGATCCTCTGCAGAGGGGATGGCACCCCCGCTTCTTTAGCCCGACGACCTGTACGCGAAGTCGAGCACTTTACGGTAGAACAGTCTAACGAGGACCAATACCGCACACCCTCGGTCCCTGCGCAGACTGATCCAACTGGTCACTCACTCGCACACTGACAGCAGCCAGTGATGCTTGACTTCGGTGATCTGCTGGGAACCGTGTCTTTATGATCAGTCCACTACGGGACCAGAAAAAGACAGATAGAAATAAATGAAGTGTTTCACATTCTTTTTTTAAAAAAAATACGATCTGATAACATCAAATTTGACTGACCCACAAAACTCCATGTTTTTATTCAGAGTTTGATATCAATGAATAGATCTTTTAATAACATTGGACCCGCGTTTTAAGACTTTTGGTCCCATGTGTATTTCTCGATATACTTCATAATCTCCTTACTTTTCAAACACGACGATCTGTAGTCATCCCATAAGAAAATTACAAAGGTTTTTTGAATTTTAACTGAATATAATATTTATAGTTTGGTAACATACTAAATAAATATAATAAGATTTTTAAACTTCGCTTCGTATTTCTCAATATATTTGATCATTTCCCACTTTTTGTACACGTTAAAGAACTGTAGTTATCTTATAAATTGTAAGTATCTGCAAGCAATTATCAGCATGTTTGATATGAAATCAACTGAAGCACTTTACCCTATGAAATCTGTAAAAAAAATCTGTGTATCCCCTCAATTATTTGCAATGTATACAGAGCGGTATTAATTTCAATCAGTTCTTCTTAAAAAATAGAAAAAATTACTCATTTTATTTTCGTATCAATATTTTTTATACTTATTCGAATGATGTGTATTGCTATGACAACTAATTTCTCCTTTCTTTTTTGATTAAGCTCACCGTCTTTTGTAGCATTACAGGCGGAAAAAAAAGATGATACAGACTATTACCGGAGAGGAATCTCTATTCTTATAATTGGAAGTCCTATGGGAAATTTGCAAAAGAATAAGATTTTTTTTTTCCATGCTGGTAGAGTATTTCATATAAAGATTGTTCAGACACCAATAAATATCTTTCGTTCATTGTTGGCTATTTACTCTCCAGAAAAAAAAATTGTTTAACGATGGTTTATTACCTGAATATACAGGGTGCTCTGTATTAGACCGACAGTTTTCAAAAACTTATAACAGGTAAAAAGATCAAGTAAAAATGAATGAACAATCATTTTTGGAAATTCATGCGACAAGGCATAAATATTTTTGCCTAGAGTCAAAATTTCAAAAATTTTCCGATAGAGATCGTTATAGTCCTGTGGTATAGAAATTTCGTTTTCCGATAAGTATAGTTTGTTTAAGGTAAGAACTCCCTCAGCCACAAAGTCGGAGGCTGTCTGCTGCTCTGGAAACGAGAATGGCACATTTCTAAGAGGGTAGTTTCTCTTCACTGTAGGACAAACACAATAGACCGAAGAAAACGTTTCCCTTTCTCTTGCCGACCAGAGCCTTCTAAACAGTGACCCCACACCCCTACTGGAAATAGTTATACCTCATTACCATAATCACCACCACGGGTCCAGACGAACGGTTAGGGGAGTTCTTACTTCAGACTACATGTGATTGTGGCTCATGGCAAACATTTTGAAAACATGTGAATTTCAATTTTGATCCAGAAACATTTATTGAAAATTTATGTGCACATCATTTTACATTGAGTAGAAACATCGTCAGACGACAAAACATAGAAATTCGAGGTCTACCCTCCCCCCCCCCCTTCTCCAGATTTTGTCTTCTACACTTTTGCCGTTGCTTAAGAAATTTTTGCCCAACTATATCTTCAGTTTTTATTGCCATCTTACACTCAAAGCATTTCTTGCTCTCATTTCAATAATCTGCATTTTTCCCAAGTTAGTTATTTTTAATCCACCTTCAATGGGATACTTTCAACTCAAGAAGAAGATCAGTGGTTATATAGTTTGTCTACGGTAAGAGCTCCACCCACCACAAAGTCTGAGGCAGTCTGCTGCTATGGAAACAAGAACAGCTCATCTCAGGAAGGGTATCTTCTCTTTACTTCAGGGCTAACACAATAGATCGAAGAAAAATATTCAATTTCTCTGTCCGACCAGACCGAGCGAAAACCTGTCCTAAACAACGATACTACACCCCCACTTGAAGGAGTTATACCTCGTTACCATGGTCACCGCCACAGGTCCAGACGAATAGCTAGGGAAGTTCGTATTTTAGACAAATTATAATCTGTTGTTTACAAACAAGTTAGTTGTTTATGGACAAGATAGCGAGTTAATGTTAAAGCTGTTTGACTTGTATGATCGCCTGCTTCTTTTTGGTGATAAAAGGAAATCAATAGCTTTTTTTCTTTTGTTTTGCTAAGTAGCATTCATATATTTCAGTTACGAAGAATTTATTAGTTACGTGATTATTGCATGATGTGATAATCAGTTAAGATATCGCATATCGAGTTCATATTCAATGAGCTAGGCTCACTCGAATTAGAATGGAAGGAACAGTTGCTGGCATAAACAAATGCCACGTTTCAGCAGGCAATCAGGATCAATTACCGCGATGATGTTGATAAAAATTATTAAATTATTTCATTTTAATAAAATTCTCTCAATCACCAAAAATATTTGTTTTTATAAAAAATAACTCAGGAAAAAACTCCACTTTGATACAATGAAAAATAAAATTTTGTATGGATACTTTAAAGTTTTGGAAAGATACAAATTGAATTTTTCGGCTAAATGGCTATTATTTGATGTTTTTTCTTTTTTTTTCTTTTACTGTAATAATAATTTTAGTGTTTTAAAAACTATTTTAAATGCCTTATCTAAATGTTTTTCTACTATATGAACTATATGTTTGAAGGGAGTGCCTTAAATTTTTGAGACATATTGTGAGCCCAGCTTTTTAAAGAAGAAAGAACTTTGAAAATATTGCACTGAATCAAGAACTTGAATAAATGTTCGCCTTAAACAAAATTCAAGTATATTTTGCCAAAAATTACTTTTCTCTTTTCAATTTCATTATTCTTGTCTTCTCGGCATGAAATTGAATTTTCAAATCGGTGAACAATTTTAGTGGAAACAATAACAACTGTGAAATCTGATAAATGGAATGTCGCTTCTGAGAAAAGCAATTTGATGACTTACATCGACCTAAAATCGTTTCCATTTTTCGATTATTTACGATTAAGATTCAAAAGATTTAAAATATGAAATCGATTATTTAGTATTAAGATTCAAAAGATTTAAAATATGAAATCGATTATTTAGGATTAAGATTCAAAAGATTTAAAATATGAAATCGATTATTTACGTTTAAGATTCAAAAGATTTAAAATATAAATTCGATTATTATATTTGATTATTATATTATCGATTATTATATTCTTTTTAGTTCGATTATAAATCGAACGATTTATAATCGAGTTTCGATTATAAATAGTTTAGTTCGATAATCGAACCAAAAAGATTCCAAATATAAAATCGATTATTCGATTAAGATTCAAAGCAGAAGCTTTGAATCTTTGATCAAATAAATATTCATAATATATTGAAACAAATGTTTGATGTGCACAGGAAAAAAAACTAAAACTGACTCCAAATCATCATTTTGCTAATCTTTCAATGTTTGTTTTTTTTTATTTCGCAGAAAAGATTTGAAATTTTGAGAAATTCTAAAATGTTACAGTGTTCATTATTTGTATAATTTCCTAAACTTTATAATAGTTATAAAAAATTAAAATCATAAAAATAATTTTGCAAAATAAAAAAATTATAACTATCAAAAACGAAAATTTATAAAAACAAAACTTTACGAAAATTTACAAAAATTACGAAACAAACAAAATTGCTTTTCGTTAATAGAATAGTTACAAGATTTGCATGATACAGAAATATTTCATACAAAAAAAATTTAACAAAATAGTTTTTATGTATTTTTCAATGTTTACTAAAACTTTTTATTGCAACTCCAACTTGGAATTGACTCTACCTGAAACTTGCTAAGGCTCCTTAGACAGATATTTAGATCTTTATCTTACTTTAATATGAATTTTAATTTTACCTGATTACATTTCAATGCATTTTTATTTTTGTTTCATGCTTATAATTACAATACCTAGCTTTCTTTATTTGTACTATGATCTATTAATATCATTCTCTATTATAGTTTTTAATAACACTGGGAGACAAAATATATTTTGGATTTATGCAAATGTTTGATCATGCCTAATTTGGGTGAGTGGATTTGAAATCTGGCATTAGTTTTGCTCTTAAAGCTACAGACTTTTAAATGACAGTTTTAATCTATTTGCTGACGAATTGTACAAGCTTAAAAACGTTACATATAACAGGAGGTCGGAAGGAAATAAAACAGTTCATTATAAGCAAGTGCTCCTAGTGACGCACGACGACACTTTCGTGCATGGGTTCACATGCAGTTTTCATCCTGATGACGTGTCCTAGCCCTCTTAGAAGTTTGTCTTAACAGTTATACGACCCATTTACATACAACATTTACACATGGCATTTATATATAACGTTTATGAACTCTTTTATTTTTATATTTTATAACCGTCGTTGAACAACTGACTCAATTTAGGGTTTACGACTACTAATGCTCAACTCCGTAGCCTTGAACCCACTCCGTAATTTTGAACCCAATCCAGAAGACAAGGGAACTCCTGGTTCTAGTATTGGAAGAAGGTTGCCTTCGTGGAGAACTACTTGAAGGAACGAACCAGCATTTGCGTTACATGGAGAGAAAAACCACGAAGACCTCCTAGGATTAGCCTCATGACAAGGGGACTCTAGCCCATGATCCATCTAACATTTAGGATATTTTACGTCAGCACTGTGGTCGGTGCTAGCCGGGAACGGAATTCTAATCAACAAGGGATTCGAACCCAGGTCACCTCATTGGGAGGAGAGCGCTTTATCCCCTAAGCCACCATGGCTCACGTTTATAAACTTGTTCATTGCGACGAAACATAGACTAAAAGTATAATTTAAAGAAAACTATAACTTGGAGAGAGAAACCGATTGCAGATTTGAAATCAGCAATACAAATGCATCTAAGATCTGTTCAAAACTCTCATGCAGCAGGAAAAAATATTGTCTCCTAGTGTAATCAAATGGGTTAGATTATTACATCGGATTTAAAGCTTCATAAATACAATATTCAGATGCAGCTGCACTAAGACGAACGAAAAAAATACTTGTGAAATATAAAAAAAGATTAAGCTGTGTTATAAATTGTATATAACATAAAAAGGGAAAACGAACTTCGAATAAATAAACAAAAAAGAAGAAAGTTACTTAATTACTGACTATCATAAAAACCGCATTTATTATTAAAAAAAATTAAAAGGGGTGATATAATCAATAAAACAAAGGTAACAAAATATCTTTCCCAACATTTAGCCAAAAAAAACGAATTTCGATTATTTATCTGAAATTAAGTTTAGCCTTGCAAAATATCATAGACTTTTTACTTGAGTATTACAAATCTTAAATACTTTTTGAGATTATGAAATGTTTTGTCTCAAGAAAGCTTTGTTATTTCATCAATAGTTTTGAAATTAAGTTTGAAAACTGTATTTTAAGTCAACAATTTTTACGATCTGAGCTAATATTGTTTCAGTAAGGTTATCATTTCAGATAGGACATACCTAACATTAATCAATTTAAATTTCATGAAAATTTAACTTTTCGGATACATAACGTGTGTATTTTTGATTAATATATATTAAAAGCTTACCAAACTTTTAAATAGAAAAATGCATTTCTTATATCATTAATTTAAATAAGTTTTACAACTCTAAATCACGAATAAACATCATTTAAAAGTCGAATATTAACTGTTTTTGTTGAAAGAATATAAAATGCTAAAGACGAAAATTTCATTTAAACTTGAAATTAAATACTACGAACATAACTTACTCTGATTTAATATGAAATAGATTCATTCAGGAAATAGCGAAGAAAATTAATTCCATAGTTTTATAGTAAAGGAGCTGGCGGCTGCAATAAAACATTGAGCTGAAATTAAAAACTTACTATGTAAACATATTCGAAATTAAAAAATTGTTAGAAGTTTAAAGTTCGAATATATGATACAAAAAAAGAACAAGGAAAGTAAAAAAGACAAAGTATAATGCACGGAAAAAACGCCTTTTTGTCAGTAATATATTATTTAAATAACTATTGCGAGTTAGCCATAGTTATTCATAATTGCTAGATTGAAATTAGCCTTCCTTTAGCCAGAGTTTTCTGAAAATGGCTCAAAACGACTGTGAAAATGGCGCAAAACGTAAATATGAGGGGGAAAAACACCGTTATGTGAAAACGAAAAGCGTTTGTGGTTTAATTTTTTAATATTTAAATTTTTATTCAAACGCGGCAATATCTGCCCTTCTAAATATTTTATAAAAATAATCATTGATTTTGTTAATTTTCATTATTTTATTAATCTAAACTAGCAGAACTGACAAAATCAATTTTTAATTTTTGATTCCGTTTCGTTTGCCTTAAGTGTAAGGCAATTAAAACATTGTTTTTATTTTTCTTCGTGAAAAAGCTGAAAAAACGCTGTTAAGATATTTGATTTGGTTTTATTGTCAACGTTTTAATAGAACACCACCTACGGAACTATTAGCGACGGTTTGAGATTCATACTATATGATGATCCGAAGACAATACTAGTGCATGTGCGCACAACACAACCTCAATTTAGATAAGAAACCTGTCAGATGGTATATTTTCACTTCGCTTCTTAACCACTCAGCCGAACTTGAATTTTTTTTGATGTTTTGTAATCGATGATGGATACTTTTATTATTATAATGTATTCCAACAACGAACATAGTTTAGGAGAAAAAGTATCAGTGATGTCGCTGCTTTACACTTGCGTCAAATTTCAACTGCTTAACTCGTTCAACTCGTTAACTCAGTTTCATAGTTTTTCATTTGAAGTGTAAATTTTCTTCTTCTTTTATTAGTACTTTTATTTACTTTCGCCGCATTGCCAAATAACTTTTAATTGATTTCGATACATCGATTTTATTTTGCTTAACTGAACAGAGAGATGGTTAACTGACTCCGCCGTGCCTGATTGGCGTAGCTTGAGGAATGTTTTTTACCAGTGCAGGTGAGTCAATTTTTGAGCTGAACCTTTTTCTGAATTTTAAGGCCCTCTTATCCCATTTTGTGTCTGGAGTTTAGAGATATATAGAGTTACGGTTCTGCCGTCCACAGGAATCGGTACAGGAATATGGACGTCCGCAAGAATGTGCAAGAATGTCCGCAAGAAGATAAAATTATTAATTTCTTTCTATTTTACTTTTTACGAAGAATAATAGATTTAAATTATTACCCTTTTGTATATGTTGCAAATAATTGCTGTTATACACAGACTCTGTTGTACAGATTTCGTTGGGTCAACGTTTTAGTTGATTGCAAATCAAACATGCTGATAACTACTTGCTTGTAGACTCAATTTAAAGATAACTACGATTCTAAATCGCGTACAAAATGTAAGATAGAACATAAGATGTGTTCGATACCAATTGATTGATTTCTATGCTGGTTCGTTTGTTAACAAATGATATGGACTGTATTAAAGATTTTTATTATGATTGGTGCTACGAGCACGCTCATGCTATAAGATCAACAACTAATTTTCAACTGATTAGGGTTACAACAAACGGTGGCGAGGATGCTGAGACAAAGATGCCAAGTTGGCGCTATATTTCTGAGATATTGAACATCCACCCGCCGTTGAATTATATTCAATAAACATACAAATTAGCATAACAATGGTACATAAACATATTCCAATATAAAATTTACAAAGATTGAATAAATGCTGTAGGTACACATTATGAGAAAATTAACACACATCTTTTTTAATTGTCCAATGGCAAAATACACAATTTATTAATGCTACGTTTAACAATTCCCTTGCTCGTTTTAATCTCCGCTACTCTAACCTTTCTATCCGTTCCAGGAAATAGTTTTAAAATTCGTCCCAAGACCCACTGATTTACAGGAAGATTATCCTCCTTTATTAAAACCATCGCATTTAAAATTATGTTTGTTTTCTCTACCTTCCATTTTGTTCTTTGTTGCAAATTGTTCAAATAGTCGCGAGACCACTTAGTCCAAATGTATTGAACAATTTTTGTCAACCTTTGCCATCGAGAAAGTCGGGTTTCCGATTTATCCAACAAACGTGGTTCAGCTATGGCAGTTATAGATCTTCCAACCAAAAAATGCCCTGGTGTCAGAACATCCAGGTCATCAATATCATCTGACAAAGGTGTTAATGGCCGAGAATTTAGGATTCCTTCGACTTGTGCTGTTATTGTAAGGAATTCCTCAAATGTTAATTTTAGATTTCCTGTAGCTCGTTTTAAGTAAAACTTAAAGGATTTGACCCCTGCCTCCCAGAGGCCCCCGAAATTTGGAGCTCTGGGAGGAATAAAATTCCAAACTATCCCTTCAGATGCCAAATAGGATGCTAGTTTATCGTCAGGAAATCTAGTTAAATTCTGCAATCGCTGCAATTCCCTACTAGCCCCAACAAAGTTTTTTGCATTATCAGATGATATCGTAGCACATTTGCCACGCCTAGCTACAAAACGCTTTAAAGTAGCAAGAAAGGCATCGGTTGTTAAATCGGAAACAACTTCTAAGTGAATCGCCTTCGAGGCTAAACACACAAATATTGCAACATAAATCCGTTGAAAATTCCCCTTTCTCTGGTGTTTATATTTAATTTGGAAAGGGCCGCAATAATCAACACCAGAATGCAAAAAAGGATAATTAGGGTTTACTCTTTCTCGAGGCAAGGTTCCCATAAGTTGATTTGAAACAAGGGGTTTATGTTTAAAACAAACTATGCATTTATGTACAATTTTCCTAGCTATCGATCGACCACGAAGTGGCCAAAACCTTTCTCTAGTGCAATATAACAACGCTTGAGGTCCTAAATGGAGATTTTTGATATGCAAATGAGTCATTAACAATTTAGTGAAAGGATGGTCTGCAGGAAGTATAGCTGGATGCTTTTGAGAATAATCCAGAGCAGCATTATGCAAACGACCACCGACTCGGACAATTTGATGACCATCAAGGAAAGGATTTAAAGAGTTAAGTTTACTCTTACCTGAAAAAGCCTTGCCCTTGGAAATGGCCTCTATTTCCTCCTTAAAAGCAGATGCTTGTACATTTCTAACTAAAAAGGATTCCGTGTCCTTTAGTTCATTAGAGGATAACTTACCAAATATTTTGCTACCTGGATTTCTACAGTTGAATATGAATCTGAAAGCATAACTTAAAACATTCAAAAGTTTAGTATAATTATTGCTACGATTTAAAATATTGTCAATTAAGTCCAGTTTATAAGAAGTTAGAAGTATTTTGGCAGGGGGTTTGAGTTCCTGTAAAAATTCACTGTCCGAAGAGAGTTTTTCAAATTCTATTGGAACAATATTCAGCTCTTGTTTCAAAAAATCTGGTCCGAACCACCAGAGTTCATGGGAGGAAATTTCCGAAGCATTCAGACCACGAGAGAGGACATCTGCAGGATTTTTATCAGATGCAACGTGATTCCAATGACAGTTCTTAGTTAGTTCTTGTATTACTTTAACTCGATTGCTGATAAAAGTCTTGAGTTGATCAGGTGACCGTTGAAGCCATGCCAACACAATTGTAGAATCTGTCCACAACATTATTTGTTGAATGGGCAAGGTTAGAGACTTCAGAACCTTGTTCAAAAGCTGTGCCAATAAAACACTGGCACACAATTCTAAGCGAGGGATCGTGATAGGTTTCACTGGTGAAACGCGGGACTTGCTGCACAAAAGTCTCGTATATGATGTTTCTCCCGAAATTGATTGCATGTACAGAACTGCTCCATACGCAACGGCTGATGCATCGGAGAAGCCGTGAATCAGGATTCCCCTCTTCTCCCCCACGTGACGAGGAATTTGCATGTTTTCAATGGCAGGTAGAGTAGAAACAAAACACTGCCAGTCCTTAGCCATTGAATCTGGAAGCGGTTCATCCCATTCCAATCTGAGTATCCAGAGTTTCTGGAGAAACAATTTAGCCTTGGTTAGTATGGGACCAAGGAATCCAAGGGGGTCGAACAAGCGTGAGATGGTGGATAAGACCTTTCGTTTGGTGTATGAGTCATGCATATTTACATCAACCTTGAAAGTAAAATAATCTAAATTTGGGTTCCAGATAACCCCAAGGGATTTAATGGTATTAGGTGGCTCACAAGAGAAATCATAGGCTTGGTCTTCTAATGGTATGGAATTAGGAAATTTTGGAGTATTAGTGCACCACTTGTGTAAGCTCATACCCGCCTTTTTAAACAGGTCTACTAACTGTTCTTGTAGTAATTGAAATTCTTGAAAGTCTGAACTACCTGACAAAATGTCATCCATATAAGTGTCTCTAATTATTACAGCAGCGGCTAAGGGAAAGCTATTCCCCTCATCAATGGCTAGTTGTTTAATAGTTCTGGTTGCTAAGTAGGGTGCACAAGAAGTTCCGTATGTAACAGTGTTAAGTTTGAAGGTTTGCACTGGGTCATTCACGCTATTCTTCCATAATATCAACTGTAAATTCCGATGATCAGGGTGAATCAAAATTTGCCTAAACATTTTAGAAATGTCAGTAGTGAACACATATACATGTTGCCTGAATCGCAAAAGTATTGAAGATAAATCTTGTTGTATAGTACCGCCCTTGTACAAAATATCATTTAAAGAAAGACCGGATGTCGTTTTGGAGGAAGCGTTAAATACCACCCTCAACTTAGTGGTTTTACTATCTGGGCGAAGTACACCATGATGAGGTAAAAAATACGAAGTTGTTTTATCAAGAGGTTCTACAACTAATTGCATATGCTGCAAGTCAGCATATTCCATTAAGAATGATTTGTAAAGTGATTGCAACTCCTCATCTTTTGAGAGTTTTTTCCATAACTGATTTAAACGCATTTCGGCAACGGCTTTAGAATCACCGAGCGAAGAGGGATCCTCCTTCAAAGGCAACTGTACTATGTAACGCCCTTCATGATTTCGATAATGAGTATTGTTGTATTGAGTTTCGCATAACTCAAATTCGACACTATGTTCAACAGAGGGCTCCTCAACAGTTTCTATATTCCAAAATGCTTGTAGCTGTTTATCAAGGCTTTCCGAATTTATATCTGAACTAAGCGTTAATCCACAATATGCTCTATTTGTACTATTATCGGAGCTCCCTACGACTATGTAACCAAAAACAGTTTCTTGAAACAACCAATTACTACATGGCGATCGAAGCTGATTTGGCTTTAAAATTTCAAAAAAGAGCTCGCAACCTATAATTAATTCTACTTCTTTTTGTGTGTTAAACTCTGGATCAGCCAAATTAATGTCCGATGGAATCTTTATATTAGATACTTCAACCGGATTAATTATCGTCAAATTTGTAATCGAAGGAACAATTAAAAAGTCTAAAGATGTTGAAAAACTTCCACTATTGTTTTTAATTACAGTGGTTATCTTTTGTTTGATATTAACCGAAATATCACTCAATCCAGAAACAGAAGCATTTATTTTTTCCTTTTTCAACATTAAGTTATTAGCTAAATTTTGTTTACAGAAAGAAAGATGAGAAGCGGAATCCAAAATCGCTCTGCATGGATAGTAGTCTCCCAATTCATTTCTAATATAAACAACTGCAGTAGGCAAGAGAATATTTTGTTTCTTTTTTGATACTAAATAATTAGAAAAAGTGTTCGAATGTTCTTGTGGGAATGAATCATGCACTTGCGAGACAGTTGTTTGATCGGCGCCTGGCATCGTAGAAACTGAGGAGGTAGGAGGCGGGGAAGAAATCTCATAAATATGCAGTAAAGTGTTATGGCGTTTTTTACAAACGAAGCAAGAATTATTCGATTTACAGTCTTTAACTTTGTGATTATTCTTTAGGCAATTAATACACAAATTTAATCGTTTTATTTCATTAAATCTATCCGAAACCTTCATATTTTGAAAAGTATTGCACTTATAAATCATGTGTGGTAATTTACAGATTACACAAGAGTTAGGATTATTATTCGAATTCAGGAAAGATTTACTCTTATTAACAGCTTGCTTATGTTTATAAATTGAAGAAGAAGCTGTTCGACTAATACTATCAAGAATTTGGCTTCTTTTTTCTAAAAATTCTAAAAAGTTATCCAGTTCTGGTATTTCATTTGATGCGATCGTTTGTTCATATTGTTTTCTAGTTTCTCGATCTACCTTTTTCAAAATGATGTTAAGCAAAAGTATGTCAGATAAATTATTACGATCAAAATTTAGAAGCTTCAAAGCTCTGATATTTTTCTTTAAAATATCTACCATGTTTCTAATATCTCCAGCTGATTCATTTGTAAGTTTTTCAATTTCCAAAATTTGATTTATGTAAGTCTCAGTCAGGAGACGTTTATTCTCAAATCTATTTTCTAATGCTTTTAAAAGTGATTCAAAAGAATCGTCAACAGTTTCCAGACGTTTAGCGTCGCCCAGCAATGACGCTTTCAAATAATGCAGTTTTTGAGAGTCATTTAAATCATTGTTTTTAGTTATAATGTTATCAAATTGCGATTTAAAATTGGGCCATTCGTCAAATTTACCATGAAATACCGGTAGTGGTATCTCGGGTAGTTTAATTTCTAGTTTTGTTTTCGAATCAGCCTGAGATATTTCATTTTCACAATTAATTATTGAAGGTTTAATTATCAAAGAGTTAAGAATATCTTTAATTCTTACCTCCAGAGCTTCGAGTCTGTCTACTGTTCCCTCCAAGTCCGTTTCTACTTCAGTTACCTCAGGGTCAGTTATGTCTTTTAGCCCATAATAATGCTCCTTTAATTCATCAACTTTTTTATACAATTGTTCCACACGCTTCAGCTTGACCTCTAATTCAGTATGGTTATGTTCCTTCGTCTGGTCAATGTATGTTTCTAGCTTTGTTATGGTACCTTTGACGGCACGCTTCGATCTATTTAGTTTTTCTTTTTCCATCTCCGGGTGTTAAGGATCACTAATGTTCGATACCAATTGATTGATTTCTATGCTGGTTCGTTTGTTAACAAATGATATGGACTGTATTAAAGATTTTTATTATGATTGGTGCTACGAGCACGCTCATGCTATAAGATCAACAACTAATTTTCAACTGATTAGGGTTACAACAAACGGTGGCGAGGATGCTGAGACAAAGATGCCAAGTTGGCGCTATATTTCTGAGATATTGAACAAGATGGTCTTAGAAAGAGATATCCTAATTTATAATGTAAACCATCGTAAGTTGCCGTCCTCTGTCTTAGTTGCTTGCAAATCAAACATGCTGATGATTACTTGCTTGTAGACTCAATTTATAAGATAACTACGATTCTAAATCGCGTACAAAATGTAAGATAGAACATTCTTTTTTCATTTCATTTTTTCAAACAAACATTCAAAACATTCCTTTTTTTCTGTTAATCGGGTTTTAGAGAGAGATATCCTAATTTATAATGTAAACCATCGTAAGTTGCAATTATCTCTCTCAAATTTGAATGCAAATCTTGATTTACGAAGCACAGTCTGCGAGATTTCACGTAGCCCCGATTCATTTGGTGAAATTTTTATTGCTGAAAGGGCACGTGTAACAGCCTGCTCAATCAATCGTCCTTTTCGCAGCAACGGATGCGGCATTTTTCTTATGAAAATTTAATCTGTTGAAGACATGATATCCTCTCAGATATTAAATAGGCTTCCCTTGGAACAATTGTCAAGCTATAGTAATTTTCAACATCCTCTTGACATGATTATAAAAGGAATGAAAAAAATGGAGAAAGTAAATCCCATAAATAGACACTTGCCTTGATTTTATCATTTCCAGTTTCTCACCAGTCACTATGTTACAAAACTTGCCGATCGCTCTGGAACGAAGGATTTTGAAAATTTTACTTTTCCGTCAAAAAATTCATCCTGTTCATAAAAATGAACCTTTTAAAATAATACTTAATTTGTTCGTGACAATTAATGTATATCCCACGATTTAGCATGATGTATGCTTACAGTTTGAAATTAATTTTAGTTTTCTGATATATATATATATATATATATATATATATATATATATATATATATATATATATATATATATATATATATATATATATATATATATATATATATATATATATATATATATATATATATATATATATATATATATATATATATACAGTGGGTGATCGGTTAACGAACAGATCGGTTAACGAACAAATCGGTTAACGAACACTTTCACGAAAGATTTTTGTGTTCGGATAACGAACACATATTCGGATAACGAACACTTTCAGGAAAAAATTTTTGTCTGACAACGAACACATATTCGGATAATGAACAAAACGAATTCTAACGAACACTTCTCGACTTTAAAAAAAATTAATATTAAACATTTATTATCATTTTGCATACAAAATAAGATCACTGAAAGGAGAAATGTTTAAAGCATGCTTAGTATTGATAATTACTAAATGAAACTTGAATTATGGAGAATGAAGGAGTAACGAAAATTACATCTGCGAAGCAAAGAAGTGCCATCCATGATAAAATGGAAAGGTTGCTTTTAGTTTGGATAAATGAACGGGAAATGAAACGAGATGTAACTAGTATGCCTATCATTCAAGAGAAGGCTAGAGAAATTTGTGAGAAATTGAAAGAACAAACTCCAGGTTCGTCATCCGAGGAGTTAGAATTCAAGGCTACCACTGGCTGGTTTACAAAGTTTAAAAAAAGGTCTGGAATTAAACATGTATTAATGTATGGTGAGTCTGCTAGTGCAGATAAAGAAGCAGCTGAGAAGTACTGTCTTAAATTTCAAGAATTCATTGAAACAGAAGGGTATCGTCCACAACAAATATTTAATTGTGATGAAACTGGTTTGTTTTGGAAGCGCATGCCGAATTGTAGCCTACATCACGAAAGATGAGAAAAGTGTTCCTGGGCATAAACCTATGACCAATTGACGTTACTTTTGGGAGCTAACGCTAGTTGTGATATGAAGTTAAACCACTTCTCGTTTAGCACTCTGAGAATCCCAGAGCATTCAAAAAAATTCCATAACTAAGAGCAAACTGACAGTAATGTGGGGATCGAATCAGAGGGCATGGGTTATACAGTATCTTTTCAAGGAATGGCTAGTTTGTGCCCCTAGCATCAGGGACTACCTTGATACCAATGATTTGCCGTTGAAAGCCCTGCTGCTATTGGGCAATGCACCAGGATATCCAAAGGATCTTGAAGATAATTTGTTGACAGACTTTCCCTGGCTGACTGTTCAGTTTTTACCTCCGAATACGACTTCGCTGATTCAGTCGATGGATCAGGAGGTTATTGCGGCTTTCAAGAAATTGTACACTCACGCGCTGTTTCGTCGGTGTTTTGAAGCAAGCCAATTCTCCTCAACAATGACTTTAAAAAAGTTTCGGAAAGAAAAATTTGACGTTCTTGAACCTATTTGTATCATTCAAAAGGCGTGGTCAGAAATCACACAGCGACAGTTGATTTCTGCTTGGCGGAAGCTGTGTCCATCCTTCGTTCAAGGAGACGGAGGTGATCAGGGAGACACCTCTGAAATTTTGACAACTGCTAGAGATCTGGAATTGGAGATGAATGGAATAGTAGATGACATAGAAGAGCTCATAATGGGGACATGAAGATGAACTGACGACAGAAGAACTCCAAGAAATTTTGAATGAAGAACACCAAGAAACACAGTGAAATGTCTGAACAAGAGGAAGATGAAAGAGGACCAATGCCGACATCTGCCATTGAAGATCTTTTGAAAAAGTGGGAGGATGTCAGAGCAATGGTCTTAGAATGGCACCCAAACTAAGCTGATGTCAGTAGGTTTATGGATCTTTACAACAACAATGCTATTAATTACTTCCGGAAAATCCGGAGAAAGAGAGAAAAGCAATCGACATTGGACATGTTCTTCAACGCCCCATAAGCATAAAATGAAAAGGACTGATTAATATGCAAGACTGTATGCATGTATTATTTTTTAAGAAACTTACTAAGAAATTATACATTTTTTAAAATTTAATTTTTTGGATCTCCAGAACGAATTAATCGATTTCTCATAGAAGTCTATGGTGAATCGATGATCGGTTAACGAACAATTCGGATAGCGAACATAATCTTGTAACGGATTATGTTCGTTAACCGATCACCCACTGTATATATATATATATATATATATATATATATATATATATATATATATATATATATATATATATATATATATATATATATATATATATATATATATATATATATATTTATATATATATATATATATATATATATATATATATATATATATATATATATATATTCAAAATGAAGATAAAACAAAGGAAAATTACAGACATGTGAAAAATAATAATTAATAAAAAATAAAAAAAACAACTGGAAAAAAAACGATAAAATTTTTTAAAAAATCCGGAAAATAAAAGATATAATCTTTTCATCAGCTCACACAATTATATCCGCAAAAATGAATGCTTTCTGATATTGTATCAATATAGCCAAAGCAAAATATATTAATACAATAGTGTGAGGAGCACTCAAAAGTTTTTTTTTACAGAAATTACAACAAATAAATTAGAACACAATAAGTAAAATTATAACACGTAAAAACAGAAAATAAAATAAGATAAAAAGAAAAGAAAAGGAAAAACAGAATAAAACATAAACTATAAAGCGAGTAGCGAATACAAATTTAACTTTTCAAGAATGATTTAAAAAAAGGTTTTCGTAACAAGATTGCCAGATTGCAAAATATGAAAACAAAAGCGCAAATTGAGCATAACTAGAGGAGTTTTGTTTTAAAGTGCTGTTCTTACTGGAATGCTGAAGTACGTTTGATTTGTTAGTTACTAGGGATGGGCCCGAAATGGATGTGCGCAAGGTAATATTATACTGGATAATTTAAAGAAGTTGACCATAAATAATTTTAGAAAATAAATGTTTATTTAAGAAAAAAATAGAAAAGAGAAACATGAATTGCCTGTTTAGCACATAATATTACCCACGGATTTGTCCAAAATGGATTTGCACATGGAAAAATTATATAAGTTAACAAAGAAAAAAAATTTTAGTAGATAATTTTAGCCACGAATTTGCCTGAAATAGATTTGCACATGGAAAAATTATACAAATTAGCAAAGAAATTATTTAGTAAATAATTTTGGCAACGGATTTGCCCGATACACATGGGAAAATTATATAAATTAACAATGAAAATTTTTAGTAAATATATTCACAAAAATATACGAATAATTCAATGATTTTATATTTTTATTGTTATCCAAAAAACAAATCGATAAACTCTTTCAATAAAATTCTATATAAAATCATTGAATTAATCGTATATTTTTGTGGATATATTTACTAAAAATTTTCATTGTTAATTTATATAATTTTCCCATGTGCAAATCCATTTCGGGTAAATCCGTTGCCAAAATTATTAACTAAATAATTTCTTTGCTAATTTATATAATTTTTCCATGTACTAATCCATTTCGGGCCAATCCGTGGCTAAAATTATTTACTAAAAATTTCTTTATCAATTTTTCCATTTGCAAATCCATTTTAGGCAAATTCGTGGCTAAAATTATCGACTAAATATTTTTTTCTTTGTTAATTTATATAATTTTTCCATGTGCAAATCCATTTCGGGCAAATCCGTGGGTAATATTATTTACTAAAAATTTCTTTATTAATTTATACAACTTTTCCATGTGCAAATCCATTTCGGGCAAATCCAAGGCTAAAATTGTCTACTAAAAACATTTTTCGTTCTTAATTTATACAATTTTTCCATGTGCAAATCCATTTCAGGCGAATCTGTGGCTAAAATTATCTACTAAAAAAAATTTTCGTTCTTAATTTTTATTATTTTTCCATGTGCAAATCCATTTTGGGCAAATCCGTGACTAAAATTATGTGCTAAAGAGGCAATTCATGTTTCTCTTTTCTATTTTTTTCTTAAATAAATATTTATTTTCCAAAATTATTTATGGTCAACTTCTTTAAATTATCCAGAATAATATTACATTGCGCACATCCATTTCGGGCCCAACCCTGGTAACTAACAAATCAAACGCACTTCAGCAATGCAGTAAGAAAGGCACTTTAAAACAAAACTCCTCTAGTTACGCTCAGTTTGGGCTTTTGTTTTTATATTTTGCAATCTGGCAATCTTGTCACGAAAATTTTTTTTTAAATCATCCTTGAAAAATTTCCCGTTTATGTAATTGCATTTGAATTCACAACTCACTTTATAGTTTATGTTTTATTCTGTTTTTTCTTCTTTTTTTTATCTTATTTTATTTTCTGTTTTTAAGTTTTATATTTTTACTTATTGTGCTCTAATTTATTTGTTGTAATTTTTGTAAAAAAAAATTTTGAGTGCTCCTCACACTATTGTATTAATATATTTTGCGTTGGCTATATTGATACAATATCAGAAAGCACTCTTTTTTGCGGATATAATCGTGTGGGTTGATAAAAAGATTATATCTTTTATTTTCCGGATTTTTTAAAAAATGATATCCTTTTTTTTTCAATTGTTTTTTTTTTATTATTATTACTATTTCCCCCCCCCCTTTTTTTCCCATGTCTGTAATTTTCCTTTGTTTTATCTTTATTTTGAACTTATCTAATGAGTTCTGTTTATTTGCAGCTTATACGCAATAAATGAAACTTATTGCTTTTCTTAATTTTCTTTTTTAACAATTAATATGCATATATATAGTCAGAAAATAGTTCACTCAAATTGAAAACACATAATTTTGAGAATAGCTACTTTAAATTTCAAACGCTGATAATGCAAACCTGTACAAAATAGACTTTACTAATTTATAGATACATTTTAAACCTATTAATACATTTTTTCAAATGATATACACTTTTAGAATATGCAATAAAAATATATGATTTTTAACACAAAAATTTTGAATTTCTTCTTAAAATGAACTGAACCATCACGCACTAAAAAAGTCAGTTAAACATTAACGTTAAAGTCAGGCAAAAAAAATTGGAAAAAAGTCTTGTTTTTCTGCATAAGAAAAATACAAATAAGGTGAGGTAAAAAACCTTCTAAAAAATACAGTTTTTACAAAAAACTATCGATTATTGTTATCGATTTTTTTTTAACTTTTGAATGCTTTAGTGAAATATTTTTTTCTGTTTTTTAATCAGATTGTCAACGCTTGATAAAAAACAATTCATTATCAAATTTGAACTACCTGAAAAAATTTCAAACTAAAGTATTTCGTATTAAAAAAGTAAAGAACCCTGTCTCTAAACATCCAAATAGCACTGAGTTGAAAGTTACACGTAGAGAAGCTTTGAAAGTGTTCTCAAATATTATACAAAAAAAAAATTATTAAAAAAGTCTTCCCTGAGAACCAGTTCACTTTGCTTTTTGTTAGGATTCATTGAATTTCTAATTTTTTTTCTTTGCACCTTTAAAAAATAATGTGCCTAAAAAATTATGCTTAAAAAAAGTAATTGAAAAGATTGATATTCTTTTTATTTCCTATTTTTTAAAATTTGAAAACTTCCAGAATAATATTGAATTGTTTTTATGAAATTGATAATATTTTTTAATTAAAAGTATCTTTTAATGATCAGATAATCTGTTCTTATCTTTTTAAAAAAAGTAATACCTGTTAGAAATATATCATAATAAGCACTATTTATTAAATAAGTAATCTCTAGAAACTGAATCTGTAATATATTACTTGGTTAAAAACTTCATTAGCTTCAAAAATATACAAATTATAAATATAGCAGTCGACATGTTTGAAGTGCTCAAAAGCAGGCACCCATTTTCAACACTTGGTGGACGTGAATGAGAAAAAGCAAAAGGTGATTTGAAAAATAAAACGTTAAGTTGACAACGAAAAATAAAAGAATTAAGGTGAGAAACAAAACTAGAAAAACCACGGTGGCCCAGAGAGGCAAAACGGTTTAAAATGCATTTCCACACGCTAGGGTCAGATGGTGAAGAACTAACGTTGTTAATAAAGGAATCATCGTTCATATCAATAAAACAGGATTGTAAGACATTAACATAAGCTGATGTGGCTAGATTGGAAATAATTTCGGCAGTGTCAAAATTGAATTCATGCCCGAGATTCCAATAATGTGCAACAATTATGATTTTTCGTATTCTTAATAACTGGCATATTTATCGTGTTATGTCTAAATATTTAAGCACCTCTCTTTGTCCAATCGGACAAACTAGATTTTGCTTTGCTTCTTCTCATTCCCGTCCGGCAAGACTTTAAAATGGGTGCCTGTTTTTGAGCGCGTGAAACATGTTGATTGTTATTTCTAATTCGCTAATTTTGAAGCGAATGAAGTTTTACTCTAGTAAGGGCTCGTTCTGATCTTACAATTTTTATGAGTTGACAAACCAGTTTTGCCTTAATTATTTTGAATTTATCAATGCTTTTCAACCAATTCCTCAAACGAATTAAAAAAAAGATTATAATTTTACTTTAGAAAGAGCTTATTTTAATTGAAAAGTTTAAGAAAAAATTTGTAAATTCAGTTTCACGTGTTTTTTTTTCTTTGTGTGAATTTATTATTCATAACTTTTATGATGAAAATTATGAACCATATGATCTCAAAGAACCAAAGTATTTCTTACATGCTTCTCTTTTAAATAATATGAAAATGTTTATTAAAAAAACACCCTTGTTTGTTCGTATTTTTGAATACAATTAACTTATCAGTTCAGTGTGATTTTTTTCTAATATTTTCTTTAGCTTGAAAAATTAAGTTCATTAAATGTATTAAACTTTTAAAAAAGAAAACAAATAAATAAATAATAAAGATTGTAGTTTTATTGCTAGTTTTTATACAGCTGTAGTTGATGATGAAATGATGAGTTGCTTGTATTTTTGAATACAATTAACTTATCAGTTAAGTGTCATTAGCTTGTGAAATTAGGTTCATTAAATGTATTAAACTTCAAAAAAAATTTTTAAAAAAATAATAAAGATTGTAGTTTTATTGGCAGTTTTTATACAGCTGTAGTTCATGATGAAATTATCAACAAAATTACTTTTTATAAATCGAAATTAATTTTTATTTCATTTACTAGAGTCTAAAAACGAGAAATTTAGAATAAGCCAGCTTAAAGAGAGTTCTAAAAAAATCTTGTGTTGTAAAGATGTCTGATGTCTGCATTTCAATACATGAATATGCATTTTGCTTTTTTGCAGTACGTATATTAATCACGACAGTGAGTCTGCTTTAAGTAATTAAAGTGACGTGAATATACTTATGCAGTTATTTATAGACTGTGCTTATGATTTCATTCTAGAGTTCTTTTTGTTTCACTGAAATTTTATCAAGTATTAAAGGAGAAAAATACTCAAAGATATCTTAATGGATGCTGTTTATAAAATTGTCTGTTTAATTTGCTTCGAGTTCATTTCGTTTGAAGTATATTTTTTAAGATTAGAAAGGAGAAAACACTGAAATATGAATTAAAACGTAAAGCTGATGAGTTTTATTTAAATGCTGTTCGTTTGATTTCACTATAGAATTCAGTTATTTTTAGAATAGTTATTTTAAATTTTAAAGGCAAAAAATTTTTTAAATGTTTATTAATATGTTTGATTTTAAGATCTTCTGAAGAGCTTAAGAAATAAGCTCTCAAATATGCGTTAATTCGTTTGATTTCGATCTATAAATAATTTTCTAAAATTTGCAAACTCTCAAGTATATATTAGTGATATTTCAATAACAAAATAGTTTTCTGAAATTTTAAGGAAGAAAAAAAAATCTCAATTGAAAATTAGTGTTCTGATTTGAAATGAATTCTTCTTACAGAATTTATGTCATTTTAGTGCAATTTTCTTAAATTTCAAAGGTGAAAAAAAAACTTAAGTATCAAAAACTTAAATATCAATATTAATACGCTTATACGTTTGATTTCAATGACACAATAAGTTTTGAAGTAGTAAGAAGGTAAAAAATAAACTCCCAAATATAAGTTAATTCCTTTGATTTTAATATACAAGTATGAATAAGTACCTTATATTACATCCATATGCGTGTTTTAGTAAGAATAAGGTCTCAAGTATGTAGTAATGCATTTTATTTCAATGTCATATTTTTTTTTTGAAACTTTAAAGATACATTAAATGTATTTGATTTCCAAATCGGAATAAATTTCTGAAACTTCAAAGAAGAAAAAAACTATCAAAGGCGTATTTGGAATTTAGTGAATATTTTCTGGGTTCATAAAAATTTCGATTATTTAGAACGACACATCTTTTATTAACGAAGGAGGAAGATAAAAACAAAATTGTGGATCAAATCTATCGCTTTAAATACCATACTAAAACCATAGGTACATAGAAAAGATAGTGAAAATATTCGGAATTTGTATTTAAAGTAAATTAATATTTTTATTTCCTTTGTTTTCTCAATTTTGTATGAAAAAAAGTATTTGTTGAGTTAAAAAAGAAAATAATACGTTAAAAAAAAAAAAAGAAATGAGCTGTTATGGATGAAAATCGCTCTAGGAGATTAAATAATAATCAAACGCCTTGCAAAAAGCTCGAAAAAATTATTAAAAATTTTTTTTCTAAATTATTCCTACTCCTTAGTTGAAACATTATAGGTAGCAAAAAATTTAAACACATATTTCCTGTTTTGTTTTTTTTTAAATGCGTGATAGTAAAATAAAATAAAAAAATTATATTTTTTCAAAGAAATTAACACAACTTTGAAAACATGTTAGCTGATAGCTTAGGCAAAGCGATAAATCTTATAATTACAAGTTTTTTGTTTTGAATTAGTCATTTTTTTCACTCTACTGTTACTTTAATTATAATTCTAAAAATTATTGAACAGAAAAAAAAAAATTATTATTTCTTTAAAATTAATTTTTTTAAAACCAAATAATAAACAACTGAATTAAATATTGCTATAAGATTAAAAGTACATAAGATTGACTCAGTACTTGTTTAAAAGAAACACTGAGCTATACAGGCTTACGAAAGTATTTTCTACTAATAATCAACAAAAATATACTTCACAAAACTAGTAATATTGTATAAATTTATTAATCTTTAAACTTGTTTATTCTTTCCATAATGCCTATTATTAAACAATACTTTTCTGAGCAATTGTTCGCAATATAGATTTATAAAAACTATAAAATGACTCCAATTAAAATTAAAACAACGTCGCACTTAACTTAATGTTAACTTTGGTGAGGCTTATTTCGTTGGAGTTGTATTAAAACCATCATCAACCTAAAATATGCCTCTAAACTGAAATTAAAAGAATTATCCAAGGAAACTAAAGAGGTAAGATATACTTGCCACAAGAAAGAAATTTACTTGCGTCAAAAAACATTAGGTAGAAAATCATTTTTGCCATTTTCAATAATTTCGTCATTTTTGGAGAGCTCAAAAAAAAGCTCTGATTCTCTAGACCCACCAACCTCTAATACAATTAAGCATCTCAAAATGACCTTATATTAACCTCAGTCACCTTAATTTTTTTAATAGTTACCTTTGAATCGCAAATTCTTATCAGTCTTAAACAAACAAAAATAATTATATATTTTAAGAAAGTAGTATTGCAAAGAAAGATAGTTGATAAATATATGCATAGAGATATAAGTTTCTTGTAGAATAAGAAGCATGCACTATTCGAAATTTTTCTGAAAATGGTTAAATAATAATTTATTTAACTATTATTTTACCATATTC
This sequence comes from Parasteatoda tepidariorum, assembly GCF_982258835.1. Classification (NCBI taxonomy): domain Eukaryota; kingdom Metazoa; phylum Arthropoda; class Arachnida; order Araneae; family Theridiidae; genus Parasteatoda; species Parasteatoda tepidariorum. The sequence goes on along the minus strand of NC_141764.1, from coordinate 82,660,536 downwards.
AAACAAAACAGTAAAACAATCACTAATAAGATGTTGTTGCTCTTCATTTACGTCACACTAGAGCTGAACAATGGGCTATTGGCGACGGTCTAGGAAACATCCCTGAGGATAATCCGAAGACAGACATGCCATCACAATTTTGATCCTCTGCTGACGGGGTGGCAACCCCCCCCCTTCGGTAGACCGACAACCTGCACGCGAAGTCGAGCACTTTACGATAGAACAGTTTAACAAGGACCACCAATTCCGCACACCCTTGGATCCGTACACAGACAGATCCAAGTGGTCACCCACCCACACTCTGACCTCAGCCAGTGATGCTTGACTTCGGTGATCTGCTGGGAACCATGTCTTAACGATCAGTCCACTGCGGGACTCACTAATAAGATGCATTCAAACTGTTAACTGTGAGAAAACCCGTTTATTAACAGCTTTCACATAACGCGGATAAGTAACCAGAATTTTATCGCACCAACTAGGCTCACCTAATGAAGCCACTTAGTCCCTTGCAGCTGGGTTCATAATATAGCCAAAAAAGTAAATATGTCTATCTCATGACCGACAGAACTGGAGCTCGTGTGCCAGTTTTAACACCGCAATATTTCCTCCTTTTTTTCAACATATGAGGAGTTTCTAGTACCTCGAACTCCCCCTCTCCAATTTGTATATCTGGACTATTGGAATACGATGCTTTCATTCATACATAGATGGCAGCACCATAAACCTGCTTAACACACCTGCTTCTCACTAATATTTCCCATATCTTACATTAGGTGAAGCATCAAGATAAACTAATTAAACCAGTTTCCACTGCTCGTTTCTAAAGCATAAAACACAACTCAACCACAATCTAACTCCAATAATTCCAAGTACCTAACGAAAGGCTTAGCTCTAATTTTCAGTAGAGTTTCTTTTTTTACTGTTTTTAAACCGTGCTAGTTGTAAATGGTTTCAAAACCGTGAAGTTAAAAAATTATCTTTACCGTACACCTAATAATTAGTTGGAGGAACAGACTGCTGGCAGGCATTTCACAGTGATTTTGGAACGGAAATTAACAATGTATATGCCTCCAAATACATACAGATTTGCACTTAAATTTACAGAAAGCATTGAGACATACTTAAAACAAAACTATTTTTCTTTCCCAACAAATAACTCTTTCATTTGTATTTCATAAGAGAAAAACCAAATAAAAACTTCTTTTTCTAAAGTTAAGCAGCCCATGTTAGAGCAGTGTTAATCTATCAAAACATTTGTCGGTAGAGTAAATGACTAAGTGCTCTTTTCAGAAGAGGTTTAGAATGCAATCATTCACGAATCTAATCAAGTAATATCTTGAAAATAATATTTACGTTAGCAGTTACTCCCTTCGATACCCATAACCTCATTAATTTAATAACGAGAGTTTAATCTTAAAAGTTCTCAAGAAACTCATTCAAGAGAGAGCCCATTAAACTTGCATCATCATTTGAGAATAGAAAACAAATTATCAATAAGTCAATTAGAAAAATCTCATTTGTCCTAGATAATTTAAAACTTAAAAATAACCGAATATGTAGCTGTCAATTTCTTTACGTTTTCATAAGATATGTTTTAAATAATATCAATTTAGTATTATTTAGTATTAATAAACCTTAATCAGATCAATTAAGATAGATCAATTAAGAAAATTATAATTCGAAGCTAATTTTTCAGGAAATATTATTAAAGTACTAATTGGTGTTATAAAAGTAAAGAGTCTTTCGAATGTGATTACACTGCGCTAAGTTTAGATTGATATCATATCTTGATGCACACGCTGAGAAATAAAAGTATGGTCAAAACTACTAGAGCATGGCAAAATTTAAGTGTTTCTGCTTCTATGGGAACACAACAAGGCTGGATAATTTTTACCGATGCGCTTTTGTATTGAATGAGGTAAAATCAACAATAAAATATTATTTTATAATGTATGATAAAATTTAGTAAATGTGATAACATTTAGTAGATTTATCATAAATCCTTAGGGCATGGCATAAAGACCACTTATTTGGTTTCAATTTTGTATTTTTTACTATATGTGTGGCAATAAGAACTATAATTTTAAAAACTAGAATTTCCAATAAACCGTTACCTTATAAACAGAAAAACTGCTGAATGATCGGCTTAATTACCGTATATTTTGGTTTTATTAATCAGAACTATGCTTTTTTTACCGGAAATGTCATTACCATGCATTTTAAGGAAATCTGTTAAATTTACAAAAGAAAGCTGCTAGCCAGTGTAAAACCTTCTATTTCTTAGAAAAATACTGTTATTTTAAATCGTACTTCTGTTTTTAAGCTGATAAGTACTGTTATTTTAACAATCAAACTCTGTTATTTTATCAAAAAAGATATGTCAGAGCATTATTGTGGTTATTTTGAGCTAAGAGCGAAATTTGCGTGAGCAGTCAACGCTGGGATTCAAACCCGGGTTACCTTATTAAGTGGCTAGTGCTCTGTTCCTATAGCTACGGCAGTTTTAGTGATTGGTATTAAAGTAAAATCTTAACCTTTCTTTCATCTTACATTTGTTATTGTTGGTGTTGTCGTCGTAGGCCATTAAGGCAAGAGGTGCGATTGAACTTGTTTTCCAGTGGCGCCATCTAATGCGAAGAATTTGACTTCTGCCGCACTTACGTCACACCCGGTTGTCCATTCATACATCCATTAATTCGTGCACCGATCGTAATTTCGACTTGAAGCAGAGAACGATCAATCGCCAATTCAGTACCCCCAAAGGTATAATTTGTTGTGGGTAAATTGAGGATTTTGTGACCCAACAGATTTAACGCACACCAGTCACCATTTACTTCACGGGGAGTCATCGGCCGATTAGATACGAACTCACGTTCTCATCACGAACGAGAGTCCAGCGCCCTGCCTACCCTGCTATTCTGGCCCTTACAATTCTTGTTAGAATGGCATTTAAGTATAAAAACATTTAAAACTATAGTGGCGCACCTTTTTAATATCTGGCAATTTAAGTTACTAAAAAATTATATCTTAAGGCAGATAATTATCAGGTAGATTATAAATTTAACAATGAAGTTGAATCTCAATTTTATATGTAAAATGTTCTGAACTATATAATAATTGCTGAAAATTAAGACTAATTTTAGAAAATTATCGCAAAATTTAAATTACTAAAAAATTATATCTAAAAGAAGATAATAATAATGTAGGTTACCAATTTGACAATAAAATTGAATCACAATTTTACTTAAGCAATGTTCAGAAACATAAAATAATTGCTGGAAAGTAAAAAGAATTATAAAAATAATGGTAAAATGATTTCAAAAGATGAAAGATAATATCTTACCGAAAGCGAAACTGCATTAGCAAAAACCAGAATTTGAATTGTCGGTAGTAGTAATACGTTTATGATTGGGGTAAAAAAAGGGAAAAACTATTTTGTGATAAATAGATTTAAACCGTCATATATACTGAGAAAGTCTGTTTTTACGAAAAAAAAAGCGGAAGTTTTTTGCAGAGCACAGATAACTATAAATTAGAGAAATCTGTATTTATCTTTAAACTATTTCAAGTAAAAAATATGTTGTTTCTATTGTAGGATTTACAGTTATTTTTTATTGTGTATAGTACGGTAATATTTCAGATTTTTTTTTTCTCCGTATATCTGCCAAATTCAACACACTACCAGAAATTACTTTTTTAAATCGTATCAATTCATTACTTAGTTAGAAAGTTGAAATCCAAAATTTATTTTTCATTAAACAGTATTTATGCGATACTAAATAAACTCGGGTGTGGTTACACTGCGCTAAGCTTGCATTGAAAGTTTAAGCGTATGTAAATGCGAAAAGGACAATGAGAAAGCAAAAACCATTTAATAGCTGTGAGCATGGATGTTAATAATAAAAAATATTTTTTAATACAATTTTTAAGTTCGTTATCTGATCTAATGAGAGTAAATACTTTTTCGCGTTTTCATATTTTCTTATTTTGGTCTATATAAACCGTGGAACAAGTTTATAACAATTCAACTTACTTATTTAATACGTTTTGGTATCATCCTATTTTAAAACACCATTTCTGGATTTTTTCCGGTAGAACATTTTTGTTTTGTTTTTAGATTTCGTCTTTTGAGTTTTGCAAATTTGACCCATTATTAATGATTTACTCTTGTCACGTATACGTTTGATATAATTGTTATTAACATCTCTTTGCTGATCTCTTAGCTCCTTTATGCTGATTCTAATCACCCTAATTGTCAAAAAATTTCTTTATTTCACACTTTCATTTTCCGCACACTTAACCTCTGCTCTGATTCTTCTGCTCTGATTCTTCTTCTCTGACCTCCGAACTTACCTTCCTCTGGTCGCTTTTCTGCTAAACTTGAATTTAACCCTTTTACAGTTGATTCCGCTCTTGCTAAAGTCACTAGATCCAAATACAACACTAATCCTGGCAGAAACCGTTTCTAATCCCTTTTGTTGCAAAATCGCTAACATTCTCTCCCGTTTTGGTTTCCCGTTTTGGCGACTTTGGCCACATCAAGCAAACTAGATGCGCTTTAAAATTCAGACTTGAGTATAAGGTAAGGTTGAAAGACAAGGAATTTAGTTTAAATGAAATATAATTAAAAAGCGTGAAGATATTTAAAAAAATATTTTAATGAACAAAATAATAAACAGCAACTAATATTTTAAAGTGAACCGTTCTATTTCTGAATCTAATCTGTAATTCGCGATCTCAATGCTCGAGTACGCCCTCTAGCGGGAGCCTGAAAATATCGGGTATTAGTTCCATCATAACCTTTGGCAATGACGGACGCCATTTCCTTAGCAGTAAATGAGAAGCAAAATTTCCCTAAGGTAAAGGTAGAAAAACTTGAAAAAACTAACCAGAACATACCAAACAATGAAGCAGAACACGCTAAGAATTTGAAGAACAATTTCTCAAAAATTTTTACCTTTCTATTAGCAACAACATAACTTCCGACTTCATCACTTGCTGTTACAGATGTGTATGTTACGGTTAAAAAAAAAATCTGTCTTCAATTCATTACAAACTAGAGTGAAGTCAACATTGCTTTCGTCATTCCAATGAGTAAATGTGAATTCAAAACGTACACAGAACTGTATAATAGTTATAGAATATTCTTCTTCTTTATAGAATAGTATATATTTCTGTATCTATATAATTCGGAAAACAACAATAAAGAATCATCCGAACTACTTGAAATAGTTTCTTTTATGTTGTTTATTAATAAATTTTTATCGTTTTCTTGGTAAGTATTTTTTAGCGTTGAGAGAATAATTTCAACTAGAATTCAGCTATTCTGTTTTTAAGCTACATATTCAAATTCATATCGAGATCTTACAATTATACAATGTGTTTCATGCGACTTTAATGTAGCGTGTCGCATTGTAACGTTATTGTGTTACAATAACGTTACAATGCAACACGCTACATTAAAGACGTCTCCAGAGTAACTGAATGATTGTCCATATAGAAATGGTAGGTATTCGTCTCATACAACAACGCCCCCTACAGTTCGTTGTGATCGCGAATTACGTAAATGTTAAACTTTTCGGCACTGTGATAAAATTAAACTTATACGAACCTTACATTCGACCCCTCTCAATGCTAAAAGTAGATATTTACATTGAAGAGTAAACATTAAAGGTGTCTAAGTCTTTCAGGCGGGCGTCAATTGCGTAGCAGATCGTGGCGGATCGATCTGATGTTGAAGTGACTGTGATAAAATTAAACTTATGAGAACCTTACATAAGAAACTCAATAGATAGGTCCATTATCAAGAATTAGGGAAATAAAAAGTTATTCAGGTTATTTGCTTTTTTTTGCTCGTTGCAATGCTGAAGAAAGTTGTTCGGAACTTCCAATCTCTTGAATGTTGCATAAAAATACCTTTAAACCTTCACCAAGCATAAATTGAGAGAAAGACCACAAGGAATTAAGCTAAACTAGTGGGCTGCGCCCCCTGCTCGCAAACGCTCGCCAACCCCCGAAAATTGCTACCCAATATTATATGGTTTGCTTCGCAAACCAAGCTCGCTTCGCTCGCTTCTTACTTAAGTACATTGCAAATGCACAAAATTCTAAGAATTCAAAACAATCATTCAAATCCATATAAAAAACTTTTTTTTAAAAAAAATTACATCTTTTTTAGTAAATACTAAGTCATTAAAATAAATTCGAATTCAAATAAATGACATGTAATTCGTTAAACCTATTGGAAATGTGCTATAGTATAATTCGTGATATAAATCAAAAATCGTCAAATAAATTCGTAATACATAAATTCGTGAAAAAAAGCGCTTTCGACAAAATACTAAAATAGAGATCTATCGACAAAGACTACTCATTTCTGCCTAGCTTAATAGTATGAGATTGCCGCAGCTGATGCTCTCTGGTTATTTCAGTTTCCGTTTTTAAAAGCGCCATATGTTGAGCCACCTCAGCTAGATTTGGCATGTGACATTTTTAGCGGCAATCATTTGTCGATTCGCCGTGTAATAGAAATAGTAACGTAAACAAAACAAAGCAAGCGTTGCCACCGGCGGAAAAGAAATACAGCCAAAATTTGGGAGCTACGTAAGAGAATTATATATATTAGATAATAATCCTTAAAATCAGAATTAAAGTTTGAAACGCTATCATTCTTTAAACTGATTGGTTGACTGTACGGAAATGATTTCTTATTTCTGATTATTTGCTTAAAATAACTATCACGTGTTATGCTTTCTTCTCTTTGGTTTTCTCTTTCGTATCGACATATAACAGAGATAGAAAAATCCCTGAATTATTTTGTTTTTAAATAAATAATACTCAGTTTCTATATTGTTAATCTGATTCAATTTTAGATTTCAAAATTTTATGAATGGAATTTCGTTTAACTGCTCAACTCTAGATTGATAAGAACTGCATTCTTTAAATACGTCACTTTTATCATTTAAATTAATTTTGTCACATTAAATAAAATAGAATGTAAACATAAAAGATATTTCACAAAATAAACGTGTTTTCTTCTTATTGTGCATAGACAGTTACTGATTTTACAATTTCAATGAAAAGGGAAATTAAATTAAGAAAGGATGGAAATGAAAACAATTCATTTTGAGTAAAAAATTTATTTTATCTTCTCAATATTTTTCATTGCTGAAATAAAATTGTATTTTGAATTCATTTTATTTAATTCAATATGTATCAAAACATTATTTAAAAATATAAATACGCAATATTGACTTGAATTTTTCCAAAGAAATGTTTGTGTCGTATATATACTTATAATAAGTGAGGAAAAGTTGATTCTGAAATTGCTAAGATGAGAAAAAAATTATTTTCCAAACTACCGTATTGTATGGTGTTCCCATAGCACCAGAAACACCTTAAAATTTACCGTTTTGTATTTCTGGTTCTATGAGAACACAAAAAAGCTCAGTAATTTTTACCGAATTACTTTAGTAACGGTTTTGGTTAAATTTGAAATGAAATATAGTCTTATAATATGAGATAAAAATTTGTTTAATGTGGTAAAATTTATTATATTTATAATGATATCTTAGAGCATAGCCTAAAAACCATTTATTTCGTTGAATTTACTTTTGAGTTTATATTTTACTAAATGTGCGGTAACAAGAAATGCGAAAAAGGAGAAATAGCAAAATTTAATAATATATATATATATATATATATATATATATATATATATATATATATATATATATATATATATATATATATATATACACCGAAGAGCCATTACATTACGACCATTCTCCATCTACAACAATGGGCTCGCCCAGGTTTTCATGGTTTCTCGCCCAGAAACAAAATTTTCATGGAGCACATTAGGACCCATAATCCTCATAGAACAATCCCTGACGTCTGTAAGCTACTTGAACATAGTTGCAGACCAGGTTCACCCATTCATGGCAACAGTTTTTCCTGCGGGGGATGGTGTTTACCAACAAGATAATGCACCATGTCATAAGGGTCGAATCGTCAAGGAACATTCCAGTGACTTTCAAGTCATGTCTTGGCCACCAAATTCACCCGACCTCAATCCAATAGAGCATTTGTGGTCCAACTTGGAAAACCAAATTCGTGCTGCCACGCTACCCCCTCGCAATGTGAGGGAATATATATATATATATATATATATATATATATATATATACACTCATGTCCATAAATTAAGGATAATTCAGAATCACACGGAAATCAAACTCTAAAATTTAAATTTCACCTGTAGAATTATCACACACATCCTGCATAAGAATATGCAAATTACAGGAAACCACTAGATGACGCTGGTAGTACGTCACAATGACGAGAGTGTAAGAGAGTGGTTTATAAGGAATGGTGGCAAAGAAGTAAAATTGTTCACAAGCGCTTTAAAAGCCTTTCAGTGCAATAACCGCAAAGTTATGGCTCAAAGGAAGTATTTGGATGATTTTTTACGTGGCAGAATCATCGGACGACTGGAATGTGGACGTACCCAGCTGGAAGTATCCGAGGAACTTGGAATCACCCAGAGTGCCATCTCCAGGCTTTGGAGATGATGGTAATGTTCCAAGATGATGGTAATGTGAGTAGACGTTACAGCACGGGTCGCCCCCGAGTTACAACGCCGAATGAAGACCTGTATTTGGCAGTTACTGCCAAAAGAAACAGATGGAGCACAGCATCAGACCTGTCTCGTCAGCTCTCTTCAGCTAGCAGTACGACAGTTTCAAGGCAGACCGTGTGCAGACGCTTAGGGCACATTGGTCTATATGCTCGTAGGCCTGTCAGATGTGTTCCACTTACCGCAACTCACTGTCGCCTGAGATTAGCCTGGAGTAGAGAGCATGCATTGTGGACACCGCAACAGTGGTCTTGTGTGATGTTTTCCGACGAGTCCAGGTTGAGTTTGCAGTCTGATTCTCGCCGGACTTTCATATGGAGAGCGCCAGGTACCCGTTACCACCAAGACAACAGCATTGAACGACACCGTTACGGAGGTGCAATATGACTCGTTTGTTGAGGAATTATTCTTGGTTCCAGAACTGACCTGCATGTTCAGAGTGTAACGATGACAGGCCACATCTATAGGGATGTCATTCTGGAACAACATGTACGTTTGTTTCGGGGCGCCATGGGTGCTGAATTTCTGTTTATGGACGACAACACCCGTCCTCACCGTGCAAACATTGTAGACGAATGCCTTCAATCGCAGGATATCACCCGTATGGATTGGCCAGCATGCTCACCGGACTTGAATCCAATAAAGCAAGTGTGGGATATGCTTGGTCGACGAATTGCAGCAGCCCGTCAACCCCCTCCCACCTGTCTACCGGACTTTCGGAGGGCATTTCTTGATGAGTGGTGTAATATTCCCCAAGATCAGATTGATAATTTGATACTCAGCATGCCTAGGCGTTGTACGGCCTGTATTGCATCGTCCGGGAGACATACTCCGTATTAACCATCATACTAACCATGTTATACTATTTTTTGTAAATAGGTTCTTTTTTGAAATTTGCTCCAGAGAGTAAAAATCGCAATTTTTATTAATTATGTCAAACATATGGCATCTTTTTTGCTCTTTACCTTTTGTTTAATACATAGACTTTACAAATAAGTCAAATTTGTTTGGCTTCGGTCTCTTTCTGTCCCTGAACTTCATTATCCATAATTTATGGACATGAGTGTATTATAATAACAATGTATTGAATCAATTGCAAAAGATGTGTTATTTTTATTAAAAATTGTATTATTTTCCTTTGAACCCTTTAATTCAAAAGGAAAAAAATCTAGCAATAAGGAAATATCCTTCTTTGACGACCATTCTAGACATTTATTTTCGTTTTTATTTCAAAGAAACCATAATTCATCTAATTTTAATTCTTATTTACAATTACTTATTCAATTATTTAACTATTACTGTTACTTATTTACAATTACTTATTAAAAAATTTTCTTATGTATAGACCAAAAAAAAATTAAGCACTAAATTAGATTGCCTCTTCTAGCTTTTCAACTGCAGGACATAAATCCTAATTTTTGCTCTATTTTTGATACGATGATGAAAAACGTTATTCATCACATTAATTATTTTTAAAAAAAATTTGTTAATGAGTTCATAATCGCTAATGAACTTCATTTGTGATGTCAGGATTCCACCAAAAGTAAGTCGATCAGTTAGGGTTTCAAAGCTGAGGGAAAAAATGGGAACCACTGCTCTAAAGGGAAGTTCAAAGTAGGAGAGAATCTTAAATCACTTCATTAGTTGTAAATATAACGCTTGACAACACTACGAAACAAATGCAATGTTCCCATAATTTCTTATATGTTTTGATATCTAAATAATAAAAAGGATATAATTGAAATCCTTCTGATTCTTTTTTTTTTTGCAATATATTTTGTATTAATAAAAGATAGATTCGAAAAAAACCCATAAGAATAAAATTGGAAAAATATTAACCAAAACATGAAAGTATACATATTTGGATTGATCAAAAGAAGGTTTTTTTTGGTAATAAAAACATGTTCTTTGTTGTCAGAGCCTGAAAAAAAAACACATCATCAAAAGGAGTTGTGTTTTCAATGAGAAAATTGATTGCACAAAGCATTCGCCGAATTTCATCATTATTCCTCTGGATTTGTATTCCCTCTCTGATTGAAATGGTTTCTAACATAAAAGAAAAAAGCTATCAAATTATTTATCACAATGTATCTTGTAATTATTATTTGTTTAAATAATTACCTATATTAATTCGCATTTTCTAAAAGCTTTTTGCTGCGAAATTCTATGGCATAAATTTTACTAAATTAGAATTAATTAATTAATTTTACAAAATTTACTAAATTGAGAAAAGATATAAAAAAATATTCAATCTAATGGAACTACAGTGATTATCAGTTATTAGTAGAGTTTAATAGCAGCATTACAATAAAATAGTGGGATAATGATCATTAAAATTCAGTGATAAATGATTTAGTTATTATTATTATTTAGCTATATTAAGGCTGAATTTCTACACTGAAAAAAAATAAGGTCAAAACTGCCAAAATATTCTAAAATTTATCGTGTTTCAGGCTATATGAAAACATTAAAATATAGGTAATTATAACCAACGCTTTGGTAATGATTTTGGCAAAATAAGAAATAAAATAAAGAAAAATTAATGACACTAATATTGTAAATATATATAATTTAATTTGTTTTTTGGTGTATTACCCAATGACAAAATGGGTGCTGTTTTGGGTTTGATGGAGTGTGCATCTTACTTGGACGTCATCACATTTTTCAACTGTGTTCAAGAGTAATAGTAAACAGTGCGCATGTGGCGTCATTGCTTACGTTCCTATGACTGTTTGATAAATTTTTTTAGAATTTTTTTTTCACTTTTAATTTTGCTACGCATTAAGCTAAGGAGTTTAGTTTTGAGACATGGGACCAGAGAGATCCCATAAATACTTCTTGAGTTGTGAATAAAACAGAATTTTATCATTTGAACGATATTTTTGTTTCTATTGTTTTAATTAAGAATCAGAAATTCTAACCTACAGTTCAAACTTATACAGTACGGTACAGAGAGTAAAAAAAAATTAGACAACATTCATTTAGCCTAAGGGTAACCTGTGATCGCCTCCCGGGGATCACAATTTTTTTTAAAAATTACTTTGAAAAAAAAACTTTTTTGCTTGAAAAAAAGGAAATGTAAAATTAAATAATTTTACTACTATTTATTTTTGTTTTATTTTGTTCAGGTGAATTTTGCAAAAAAAAAAAAAACAGTTTAAATACAGTGTATTTTAATAACCAGAATTGTGTTTTTTTTTTTAACAGAGCGATAATTTAACCATACCATACAGTAACGGTAATTATTACTATACAGTACGGTAATTTTACCTGAATTTGTTTTACCTTACATCCGATTACTGTTATTTATCTCAACTTTTTTCTCAACCAATTAAATTTATTATCTCAACTAATCAAATTCTTAGCAAATTTTAATCCTTTTAATTTATCTCTACTTTTTTCTTTAATTTTTAACAATGAACATACGAATTAGAATATTTATACATAAATGTCAATTTCTTTTGTGTTTTAAAACTTTTTGTTGAAAATAAAAAACTGTTTTTTAAAAAAAATTTTAAAAAGGCTGCTATATATATGACACAATTTTCCACATATTTCCTTCACGTAATCCTTTTTTTTATAATAAAGAATGTTTTAGTCTTCTTTTAATGCATTTTTAAAAGACCTGTCTTAAAAGAGTTTTAATCCAAAAGTTTCTTTTAAAAAAAGGCCATAAATTTCCATAATAGTTTAACTTTCTCCGTGAATAAAAATATTTTCCTCCGCCATTTCCTGAAAAGTTACTCTCTTACAAAAAGTACTAACTAATGCTCCTTGAATTTAATATTCTCGTCCTCAAGTAAACCACTGTTATTAAAAGGTATTATCCCATCAAACACTTTTTATACCTTAACTGTAACCTTCATTGTATGTAAAGTGAGGATAAAATTGTCTTCCGCGGATATTATCTTTGTTAGGGTAAAATAAAATTATTTTACCTCGTGCTTCGTAAAGTAATAAAACATGCACTTAAGACACAATTCTTAAGTATAATAGATTTTACTTTATCATCAACGAAGAAAAGCCTGTGGCGTATTTTCAATTTTGATAAGTTAACTTAAGTTTGTTGTAATCCATTGTAAAAAAAATATAGATTATCTTAAGCTTCGTATTTTCTGAAAGAAAATTCTCCATAGTTTGCAGGAATTAGTAAAATTTCGAAGATTCAAATTAAACGGTATAATTGCATTAAGAACTCATGACAAAACGAGGTAAATATGCGCATACAAAATAGTTTCTGTATAGTTAATACAATATTTAATTGTAATAAAATAAAACAATCTATGGCTTATCGGAATTCTTTCTCTATAGTTTACAAGAATTTTTTCTCTATATTTCAATGAAATTAGGACAATTTCGAAGATTTAAATTAAACCGTATACTTTTATTAAGAACTCATGAAAAACTAGATGAATATGCACATACAAAATAGTTTCTGTATGGATAATACAATATTTTATTGTAATAAAATAAAGCAATCTGCAGTTTTTGGGATTAAGTTCTCTATAGTTCAGTGGGATAGTGAAAATTTCGAAGATTCAAACTGAAGGGTACAATTATGTTAAGAACTTATGAAAAACTAAATGAATATGAGCCTACAAAATAGTCTCTGTGTAATTAATATAATATTTAATTGTAATAAAATAAAACAATCTATAGTTTATCGGAATTATTTCTCTATAGTTTACAAGAATTTTTCTCTATATTTCAATGAAATTAGGAAAATTTCGAAGATTTAAATTAAACCGTATAATTTTATTAAGAACTCATGAAAAACTAGATGAATATGCACATACAAATAAATTGTGTATGGATAATACAATATATAATTGTAATAAAATAAAGCAATCTGTAGTTTTTGGGATTAAGTTCTATATAGTTCAGTGGGATAGTGAAAATTTCGAAGATTCAAATTAAACTGTATAATTGCTTTAAGAACTCATGACAAAACGAGGTAAATATGGTTTCTATATGGATAATACATTTAGTTGTAATAAAATAAAATAATCTATAGTGTATGGGAATAAGTTCTCTACAGTTTATAAGAATTAGTTTTTTATATCTCAGTGGAATTAGGAAACTTTCGTAGATTCAAAATAAACAGTATTATTATATTATTAACTCATGAAAAACTAGGTCAATGAGAGCATGCAAAATGTTTTCTGTATGGATAATACAATATTTAATTGTAGTAAAAAAAATCACTCTATAGTTTACGGGAATTAGTTTTCTGAAGTTAACAAGAGTTAGTTCCCTATAGTTCAGTGGAATTTAGAAAATTTCGAAGATTCAAATTAAACGTCATATTTATATTAAGATCTCGTTTAAAACAAAGCGAATATGCACATGCAAAATAGTTTCAGTATAAATAATACAATATTTAATAGTAATAAAATAAAACAATCTATAATTTATGGCGATTAGTTCTCTATAAATAACGGAATTAGGAAAATTCCGAAGATTCAAATTAAACGTTTAAATTCCATGAACTAATGGAAAATTAAGTCAATATGAAGAAGTTTCTGTATGAAAAATACAATATTCTATTGAAATAAAATTATCTACGCTGACTATGACTCTATGACTACATCATCTATCATCTATGACTACAAATTTACTTTCTAAGTAGTTCTCATTAGTTTACAGAAATTAGTTCTCTATACTTCATGGGAATTATGACAATTTGAAGATTCGAATTAAATGGTTAAGTTTCCTTAACAACTAATGGAAAACTAGATGAATATGGGAATACGAAATAGTTTTTGCATGGAGAATATAATATTTAATTGTAACAAAATAAAATAATCGAGTTAAAGGAAATCAGGTCTCTATAATTTACGGGAATTAGGTTTCCTTAGTTTATGGGAGATAGGTCTCTATAATTTATGAAAGTTGGAAGCATTTTGAAGATTCAAATCAAACGGTTAATCGTCTTTAATCAACAATCTTCGATAACTATGTGAATATGCGCATCAAAATAGTTTCCATATGAAAAAAAATTTAGCTGCATTAAAATAAAATAACTTTAATACAATATGCATTATATATTTTATTTAATCTTAAAATTCTTTTTTTTTCTTTTCATTTAAAATACATATATCAAGGCCTCAAGAAATAATAAAATTGATGATAATATTTAACAAAGAAAATTAAATATTTTTCAGATTGTTTATTATAACAACTCAGTAAAAAAAATATTTTTCTTCAAAGTATTGAAAGAATACAACTTGTCCATTAATCTTTGGGTGCTTTATTTGTTTTTATATCACCATTGAAAATCGATAAATGGGTAGGTAAATTTCTTTTCTCAGAAAAAATAATAAGATTTTCTATGCATGATTTTATAAATATATTTCTTAAATTATTGACATTTTTTTCAACAACTTTTCAATGAAAAACCACGCACTTAAAACAAATTAGGCAAATTAACTAACTTTTAATTGATTTAAATGTCTATAACTATCTGAAAGATAAGTGCATAATTTGTTAAAACAAGGATGAAAGAAACGAAAGCAAATTCGACTCATTTAGAGTTTCATTTTTATGATGAAGATTTAAAAGTGAAGTGGAATAAAATAGTACTTAGAATATAGCTGAAGAGTCTGCAGTTGAAATGCTCGACTCCAACTCCAGACTTTTCTAAGATATCGATTCCAACTACGATTTATATCGACATATCATCGAATCCAAGAAAAGTAACAATATTATTACTAAGTTCATGTTATTTATATTATATACTTCTGTTTTTTAAATGTGTAACAACTATATATACTTTTGTTCTTTATTATATTATTATATACTTCTTTATTATATACTTCTGTTTTTTAAATGTGTTTGCATGATTAGGTATTCTATTTAAGTTTATATTTCAGATCAAATTAGCACAATTGCAGGAAAAAATTTTCTTAAATACGTTTAGCTAAAATAAATACATTTAAAGATAAATTCTGCAAAAACAATTTTTAAAAAAATATTCCAATTGTAATCCAATTTTTAAAAAAATTTAAAATTGGATAACTCAGAAATTATTTCACCGATTTCTTTCAAATGTTTTATTTTGCTATTTAAAATTACATTCGTTTACCTTTAATTTACCAAATTATTAAAAAATCTTGAAAACTGTGCGACACTTTTTTGTGTCAATAAATATTATTTATTTTACACTTTAATAGTATCCTTTTAAGTATTCAATATTACTTGCTTTTTTTTCATAAAAATTTTTAATTCTTACATCACTTTGCAAAATTCTAAATAAAGTGAAATCTTTCTTAATGTTGTTTTCTTAATTAGTTGAAAATGTTAATAACTTAATAAAAAAAATATCGAAGACTTATTAGCAAAAGTGATCAAGATAGAAAGTTTAAAACTGGGGAATGAAATACAGGAACAATTAATTAGCGTCTTAGAATGAAATATCAACAACTAATTAGTTCAACTTCAAATAATCGTGTGCTGCCATCTAGTTATGATAAACAGAAAGTCATATTACAGTGACAGACATAACTATTCAATTCAAAAATTTCTTAATTTTTAATAAATAAATTAATAAAAACACTAAATAATTATTAAAAATTACTTTCTTACAAGGAATTGTACTTACAAAACGAATTTTAGATTGTAATTGCTCGGAATATTTTTTCGATTCGCTTAGAAAGTCCTTGAGTTATTGCGAAATACGCAGAAAATAAAATCTCTTAGCTGTGGATGAATGAATGGATATGTGAATGAGTTCGCCCAATAAACGGGTCGAAGTCGTATTCTTGGTCATCTATGACAGTTACACCTTCCATGGTGTAACTGAAAAACAAGAAAAGCACCCTCTGCCTTAAGTTCACTTGGTTTCAATAAGCAGGCTTACTGACATTGGCAAGTGGCATTAGAAACATCAACAAAGTTATTTAAGGTGGTCTGTATATTTACTTATTATTTATTAGTATTCAGTATTAATTTTGCGCACTGCACATAAGCATCTTATTACGAAGAAGATAATGAACATTCACTATTAAACTACTTCAAATGATCCATGAATTTGTCTATTAACTTCGTAACTAAGCCAATTAAACTTGGTTTAAAAATTTACGAATTAAAAGAGAATTTTATGTATGATTATCATTTAAAAACATTAAAATAACTATAATTTTTCGAGAAGCTATAAAAAAAGGTAATCCCAAACAAACTATTACAGCTAATAAATGATTTACCATCAGTATCAACAATGCATTTTGAGCTTGGCCCCCAATTTTATAAACATGTATTTTGAGCTCTGACTATTTTCGTAAGCATGAATTTTGACCTCTGTCCATTATCGTAAACATGCATTTTGAGCTCTGTCTGAACACAGCTCGAAATGGTTAACTAAACTAGACAAAGCTCAAAATACGTGTTTACAAAAATAAGTAAAAAGATCAAATTGTGTGTTTACAAAAATTGACATCTCTCAAAATGCATGTTTATAAAAATAGACAGAGATAAAAATGCATGTTTTAAAAAAATGGAAATAGCTAGTTCTAAAATGAATGTAGCTTTGGAACATAGAATAAAAAATGGACATAGCTAACTTCGTTTAAGAGTATTGTTCTTTTTTTAAGATTTAACTAATGAATCCAAACCAATTTTTATATGCAATTTTAAATGCAATATCGTCCATTCGCATAAATTACTTGGTTCTTTTTATTGAAATGGTCGTTAAAAAAAAAGACTTTAAATTCAACAGTTGTTTTTACAAGGCTGCCATGGGTACTAAGCATACATAGTAATGATAGTGAATTTACCAAATAGGAATTAAGAGTTTTAAAACTCACTTAATTTTCAGAATTCTGAACGCGAAGATATCACTTGATAAGTTACATCTGTAATACACCTAGGAACCCCGATTACGAAATCTGGAACTTTGCCCCAAATTCATTCGTGTTTGAAAGCTGAAAAAGTGTAGGTTTTTTGTGTCCATTTCGCAAACACTCATTTCGAGCTGTGTTATTTTCGTAAATACGCAGTTCGAGCTGTTACTGTTTTCGTAAGCATGCTTTTTAACATTTGTTTGCAAACTCTTTTTACCAGCTGTGTCCAGATTTAAAAACTTAACTGATGTATATTTAAACCAAATATAAAATTTCATTTTTTAATTGCCTTTTCCAAACGATCTAATTGAAATTTTCGAATGGAATTTTTTATCATAAACAAAAGTTACCCTTAACAGCTGCTGTCTACATTTCAAGACGATGGCAATAACAGTTAAGTTATGAGAGACACACACACACAGAGACAAACTCTTCATTTTATTATTATATTTAATTTATTTTTCTTTTCTTTCAGTGATCTTTAGCTGCTCATAATTATAGTATGAATACCATTTTATGAATAACGTTCATTTCATGTCAAACAAAAAAATCATTTTACTTAATCTAAATAGCTATAAAAAACTTCTTCTTTTTTTTATCCGAAAGCCCCTCATAACTCAAAAAAGGCAGGAAACATCTTATTAACTTCAAGCTGTGCTATTTCGTTGAGTTCTCTTTATTTATTATTTAAAATTAATATGTTCCGTTTCATATATTTGGGAATAAATGGGACTTTTTGATAATGCCTGGAAAAGCATTAAATTTTTCCTTCTTTTATGACTAACGCTTAAAAAAAATTTTATCACCGGGATGGTTTTATAACCTGATTTTCTCTTTTCCTGAAGAGTTTGAATCGATTTCAATTCAGTGATACTTTTTAGTATGCATTTATTGATATGATAAAGAACTCTAAATTTAAAAAAAGGAACTAAAAGTTATATTTACAACAGTTTCTGGAGATTTTGTTTCCAGAATAATCACAACAAACTATTTTTATTACCCGTACCACTTTGTAGGAAATTATTTCTTCATTTTTTAGTATCTGATATTTTTTTTGGAACTGATTATCCTTACTAAAGCAATATATCGTAATATCATCATTTAATTGCTTTAGTAAAATTTATTGCATTGCTGTCAACCATTTAAACCTCAGATGACATTTTTGTTTTAAAAAACACTCTTTTTTTAATAGGATTTTTTTATACATTTGTTTTGGTTCTATACATTTAGTTTTTGCACATCTGTATTTTCATATATTGTGTTTTCGATATTGTTGTGTTAATGAACTAATCTATTTTTAAAAATTGGCCCTTCGAGGCTCATTAAAAGCATAAACAGATGAATAATTATTTCTCCATCCTTATTTTAAAGTTAATCTTTTCATTATGAATATTAATAATTTTTTTCGTTGACTATTTAAAAACGTGAGTAAATTTCTAGACTGAAAACGGAATTCCATTATTCATAAAAAAAAAAATAATGGAAAAAGAAAACCAACTAAATAAATAAAGTTTTTTTAACCAAAATAAATTTAAAAAAGCAAAACAAATGCTTTCCACGCTTAATAAAATATTCAGATACGTCAGATTCTTAGGCTTTTAAAGTATCAATTAGTCATTTTTAATTTTGAACATTTTAACGAAATACTAGTTATGTTTTAAAAAAAAGTGGTTTGTCGCACTTTCAATAGAATTTAGTTATGAAGTGCTTTAATTGACTATTAAAAATGTATAGTTTAGGACAGTCTAAAGCAAAAAAAAAAAGCGATGCAACATTTTTTCAACTTAAAGAACTAATGACGAAATGTATTAAAAATTGCAGAGTAATTTATAACTATCACAAAAAATAATCTGAGCACTGTATATTTAATAATTTTAAACCTTTTTTTTTTTACTTTTAATGTAATATGTTGAGCTGTTCAGTTAGTTACAAAACGGTTTAATTTCTTTATTCAAAATTTAATTGTCAACCGTAAGACTATGAAATAAAGTTCAGTCCGAAAATACCGAGCAAAAGTTATTAAATGTACTTTTTAGAAATTTTCGTGAAGTACCAGAATAATAAAGTTTTTCCACAAACTGCGAGAGTTAGCATCCAACAAGATACACGAAACTTTGTAGTTATGTTACAACACCAAAACGTTAAGCACAAGCGTTATTAAAGTAAAGGAACAACTAAATTCCAATTGATTTTTTCAATGAAAAGTATTTTATGAAATAGAAAATTAATTGCAAGCGAAATTTTTCCTTTTCAATATTGGCATATTGAAAAGTCATAATTTTGGCTGCAGTTTCAATAATTTTCAATATGCCTTTAGGAAGAAAAAAAATTAATCAGATATACTTGGGTTATTTTATATAAAGGCAGTCGAATAAAAATTATGAAATACTGAATCCATTCATCAATATTGTTTAGACATGATACAACATGATGATAGGTCAATAAGTACTCGTTGCTATGATCAGTGAAAAATAAAAAATGAAAGCCACATTATTAGCAACATAGGGTTTTTTCTATAAGTTTTTTTTTTTAATTTCCAATGAGCTGCACAATCGGTCTTGCCGATGAGCAGACCTAGTGCGTTCTCCAGAGGTGGTATCCACTCTTTCAGGACCACCACGATGGGTGAGATACCGTTGGTTATGTTAATTTGGACGTCTAGTTTCTGCCACACTAGATGGCAGTACCGGGACTCTATTTGGGTGCTAAAATGCACTAGGAATTTAATTTTGCCGGAAAATGCCAAGAGCCAATGAGGCACTTCAAGGATCTTTTACATGCCGCATAATCAGACGACATGGCGGCAGAGGATTTTCTGCATCCCGAAAATCCGGTGTCTGGGCCGGGGATTGAACCCGCAGACTTGGGCTCAGAAAGCCGACGACAAACGAACTGCTCCACCCAGCCACCCTTTTTCTATAAGTAATAACACGAATTCGTGTATTGTCCGGTCATTTAATAGTTAGTCCAGAAACTCTTCAAGTATGTATCTAAAAACCATATTAAGAAGCATTATGATGTAAAAAAGTCATATTTAGAAAAAAAAGTCGCTAAAATTGGGACAAGCCCGTCAAATTAGGAAGGAAAAAAATTGAAACAAATCACTTTTTTGTTAAAATAATCTTGCTTATAATATTATGAAAAATTTATAGAAAATACGAAAGAACATTAATAAAAATATTTAGATGTTTATTTTGAAAATGAATTTTAATCAATTTAGTACATAAATATTCATTACATTTTACTTTTATATACTATTTTATGCATATGTGTTATTTTTAAATATCCATACTATCTGATCTTATATTTTGTACTAACTGTCTATAAATGATAAATAAGTGCTGTTGAGCTAAACAAAATTGAAAATGAAATAGAAAATGTTAATTGTATTTACTCTCTAAGCGTACAAAATTCACAATGAAAGAAATCCGTGGAAATTGTAACAACTTTTGTTCAGAAATTTATATTTGAAAAGAGCAAATATATTCAAAATAATTATACTGAATACTGAGTTAGTGCACTTTTAATTTTTTTTTTCAATGCTTATCTTTAGAATTACTTTTTTTTTAAATAAAACATATTAAACTAATTTACTTAAGTAAGATCCCATTTTTTTCAGTAAACTTTGATGTAAAATAAGGAAAATAAAGAAGGTATTTGCTGAAATTTAAAAAAGGGAGAGATTTAGAGGGATTTTCATTTAGCTCTTTCTTTGAACTGAATTGTAAAGATTTTTAAAAGTCATCTTCTTTCCAACATAAATAAGAGTAGGACAACAAAAGAATCTTTCTTTAAGAGGTATTATGAAAAAGAAATACTGTTTTCTGAAAAGAGATTTCTTTCGATTTATTATTTCTCATTCTTCAACTTTTAATATAACTTTAAATTGAAAAACACTACAGTTTCAAAATACAGAAATCGCTTATGAAAAATTCTGCAGAATTTCATTGAGTGGATATTTAAATTTCTTTAAATGAAATAGTTTTAAAACAAAACATATGACTAATGCTGCTATAAAAGAAGATTTGAATTTAACTCGTGTTTTATTTCGTGAAATGTGTAAGAATATAGTGAACCGAAAGTATAAGGATATTAGTGATTTCAGAATTTTTTTCATTTAATGGTCAGATTTTCACAAGCCAAAGTTCAGTTTTAATTGATATAATTCTAAGAAAAAAATCTAAACATTTTTTTATTTCTTGAAATGAATGATGATAAATGTATAGTGCTCAAAATAGAAAACGGACCACCCTGAATAATTTTTAATCTAATGATCGGATCTCCACTTTTTAGGACTCAATCGTAGTAATTCGAGGATGTAACCTAAAATATGCTATTTAATTAAGGCAGTTAATATTTTAAGCTACGAAATCAGAAAAAAAACGTAATTGTTCTGAATTAATCATGCCATATTTTCGACGAATTCGAATTTTCGATCCCCAAAATATAGGAGTTAGCAGCAATGTGAGAAATATGATCTCAATAGTTTTGTTTTCTTAATAGTAATTTTACTTTTTGCATATACCTCTCATACCTTGCGTATGCCTTGTATGTATTTACGTATACTTTGCGTATTTATGCATACCTTGAGAATTTTTAAACTTATTGAAAAGCCTGAGCCACCACGCCTCTATTTTATCGCTTGCAATGCATGATATATGAGCTAAGTATATCATGCATGATATATGATATATGATATATGAGTACATATAAGTATACTATATATGGGCTAAAGGAGAAACTTACCTCCCTGAGTAATTTTTGATTTAATAATCGGTTTTTACGTGAATTGTTGATTTGTAAGGTATATTTTGGATAGAGTTAAAATAAAGTTAAAAAAGTATTATTTTTAAAATTATTTTTATAATTGATACTAGTCATGAATTGTAATTTCACCTAACTCTGTTTAGTTTAGTTAACTTCCCTTAATATTCAGATACTTAAATTTTGTAGAACACACACTTATTGCTTTATTGTTAAAAAGAAAATTAATTTCAACTTAAATTTTACAATACAGACTAAATTTTAAATTCTCTCTGTATTTCTAAAATATTTCAATAGTTTCTAATATCAGATTTCTATAAATTTTCTCTAAATGTTTCAAACAAGTCTTAAAAACTTTCTCTGTGCATTTCTAATAAGGTTCGATAAATTCTCTACACATAATTTTTATGAATTACAATAAATTTTCGATACATGTTTAGTAATGACGGCAATTATCTCTTTAATTTTATTTTGAGTACGGGAGTGATCAACAAATTGTTAAAATAAAAAGATATATTCCCTTTCAAGTCGATTAATTCGCAATATAATAAGAATCCATACCCACTCAGATATTAAAATGCCAATTTTAATGCCTCTTGTAATGTTTTCAAGACATCCTCATGCTCTTAACTACGTTTACTGACTATTAATAATCCATATCTCTCGAGAGTTTTAATCCATTTCACCTCTTCAACATTCTCCTAGTTTTAAAATGAGACACTCTAAAAGGAATTTCATATGAATAATTCATCAAAATGATGAATTAGAAACTTTTCTCTCAAGTATTCAGCCGAAATGTTTCAAAATAACTCCACGCGAAGTTTAATATTTCGACTGAAACTACAAATCAATAATTTATGCTAAAACGCATTTCTAAGCCAAATTTTTTATCAATAACTGTTATAAAACATTAAACTAGCATAAAATTACGATAGTTTAGATAAAAGGCACCAGTTTAATTCCTCACTTACAGGAAGTTTATGAAAGAGAAGCTCCCCTAGCAGCATACGCTGACATTTCCGCCCATAAGTTGGTACACAATTCTCTGGTCTCACAATGTGTTCTACCTCCCTTGCAAGTTTATAATATTCTACTGAATCATCCTATATTGATTAATCCAGCCGACTAAAGACTCTCTGTGTAGTAAATGGTGACTGGTCATGTTTAACATGTCGGGTCACAAAGTACTCCATGTTCCCATAACAAATCAGTACCTCTGGGGGTACTGAATTGGAGATTGATCACTCTCTGGTTCAGGTCAAAATTACGAGAAGTAGACGAATGAATGAATGCATGAATGGGTCCGCCCTATAAACAGGTGTGAAGCATGGGTGCAGCAGAAGTCGAATTCCTGCCCATAGATGGCGCCACTGGAAAACAAGAACAATCGCACCCCTCTACCTTAGTGGCCGATGAAAACAACAGCATCCTATATTGATTTATCATACCCTATTTAGATAATTGTGCTCATCAACTGATTTCTTCGAAGCTCTTTCGCTAAAGGAGATTTACAAAAAAGACCACAGTCTAAGTGCCTTGCAAAAGAGTAAAACTCTAAATTTAAATTATGTACACCATCTTGCCTTAAGAATTTTCTAGGCTTAGGAACAGACAAATAACTTAAATAGTTTAAAAATTATTAAATTTTTTAAGAAAAATCGACAATTTTTATCAAAATGTTTCAAACTTCGTTAAAAAATAATCAGAATCAATGAATAAATTTCAATTTTTGCAATTTTTTTAAGACCAGATAGTGCAGCGTCGGAATAACTTTTTAACTGTAAAAAAATTTACTCAATTGCTTTTTTTTTTTATTTTCGCGAAACTAAGGCTTTTCTTCACATTAACGATTTGGCACCGTTTTTTTTTTTTTTTTCTTCTTTTTTTTTTTAATTACAGATAGAGCTGGCTAAAGATAGGTTAAACTTCAGTTATAAATAGTCACACAATAATGTAACAGTTATGTATAACTCTTGCAAACACGAAACAGTTATGAAAATAGCAAATAATAATAATTCACACAAAAAATATTTCATGTGTCTTCAGAGACTTTAAAAAACAGTCGCAAGAGTATTGATAATTTACACACATATTTCTCTTATGTGTCAAAATAAACTCAAGTATTTCTTTATCTATTGGCAACAGTATAACTATTATTCATATTATTATATTGTCTTAAATCATAATTTAAGTAGTTTTGAACAGTTAGCCATACGTTAAGTGTTTATCAAGAATAATTTTGTACATTTATAGGGAAAAAAACTTAATTACGAAATAATTATTTAAATTTATTTTTGATGCTTTCTAAAATGTATGTAGAAATTTTAAACACAAACAGTACTTTTACGTTGCTGCATATTAAAATAAAAATTATTATTACTGATGAAGCTTACCTTATATATTATACTGCCGACCGGCCTGTGTAGGGGACAGGGAACTGGCCTTGCAACGGAAAGGTTCTGGGTTTGAAACCCGGGCAAGGCATGGATGTTCTTTCATTCTCTGTACTATCTGTCCTCACTGTTGTCCTCATATATATATATATAGTATAGTAGTATAGTATGTATGTGTGTATATATATATATATATATATATATATATATATATATATATATATATATATATATATATATATATATATATATATATATATATATATATATATATATATATATATATATATATATACATGAGAGAGTAGTAATAAAGCATTGGGATGAGTTTACTATCTTTTCTCACAACAGAGATGGAAATAATTTTAATATACCTACTACGTTGAAGTGTCACGACCCCATCCCTACGGTGGTTCGTCTAGTTTAATAGCTACCAAAAATATTTTAAATTACTACTAAAATTCACTGTCTATGTAATCTCAACAATATAGTAGACATCTCTTCAAAATATTAGAGGAACTGGAAAGTAATGTCGTTTCGGTGCAGTAAATCGTCGTTAGTCTTAAAAATCAATTCATTTTTTTAATCCTTTTCAATTCATTGTAGATCCGGCACTGAAAAACCGGCACTGAAACTCCGGCACTGAAAAACTGTGGGTAAAACCGTAGGCAGCAGCTAGACAGTAAAAAGCTTTGGTTTATATATTGTTTAAAACTAATTAAGGTGTTAGAATTGATGGAAAGGTTGAAGAATCAGAATACTTACATACAGTTTGTGCTGTGCATACGGCGTGGTTGCTTTTAAAGTTTATATGTTGTACAATATTATTTTAAAGTGGGCCAAGCGGATCTCCAAAGGCGGCTATTGGTTTAATTCTCCACGTAAAGTCATCCGAAGACGAAAAAAAAAACAATTTGCCGGCAATTACTTTCAATTAATTTTCAAGTAAAAAAAATTTACTTCAGTGGGGATGTCTCTAATCCCCCTTCAACTTCATCCAACACGCTTTTAAACAATACACTAACATAAGAAATATTCTGAATTATACAAATATTCAATTACTTTTCAGTATATAATCCACAGAAACTCGATTTGTTACAAAGAAAATCGGATATACTTCACAGGGGGAAAAAATGGTTGTCTGCGAGCACTAAATACGCCAATATGTGATCAAATTTCTACGCAACTTGTTACAGCAACTATAAGAACACCTGATCTGTCCAATAGAAAGAAATATAATGATGATAAGAATTCTGATCTTCATAAGACAAGAATAATTGGATCACATGACAAGTAGTTATCCATGGTATCATTTATTCAGAACAGACTTAAGAAACTCGCTTCATAGTAGAACGCTGTAAGCAGAAGATAAGCGGAGTTGATAAGTTGAGCGGAGTTGTAAAAAAAATTTGATATGTGACTTCATCGAAGATTTAATTTCAAAGAATAGCTTATACTGTTCAAAAATAGGTTCGATTTTAAAGGATAGAATTGGATTGCACGTTTAAAAACAAAAATCTTTTAGCTTTTTAATGCTAAACATAACAAGGGTAGTACAAAAAGGTTTTTTTTTAAAGTAAATTTATCGAGCATCCAATGAAATCCGACGTTTAACACAACAAGGTGAGAACCTTTAGGAAAAATACATTGAAGAGAAAAATACATTGCATTGCTTAGAAAAATGCATTGCATTGCTTAGAAAAATACAATGGAACACTTAATTAAAAAAGGTGCTTGTACAACTTGAAAACAAGTTCAATTTGCAAGTTAGAACTAGATACAATGTTTAAAATCAAAATTACTTTAGATTTTTACTGGAGAACTTAAATGGGAAAGCATGAAATATTTACTAGTGCCATTCTATACAAATGACTCTGTAAAGTAATCAAGTAATCATGAACATCGACCTTTACTTTTTAACAGCCATGGTAGGAATCTCAACCTCGATCTGACGACGAGGACAGCCTCTGATTTCTATCTCCCTTTTCAAACTTCCACAACCCAACCAATGAAAAGACTTTAAATCACTAGAGATTTAGCGTGCACTTTTCTGCCCATACATGGGCGCAGAAAAATGAGTTATGAATAGCTGTTAGAATAATAATAAACCCAGTAACCCACAATAAACCCAGATGGTCAAAGGTCTCAACCCCTGAATTGGGACTTTTCTTACAGTTTGACCGGAAACATAAATATCGCCCTCCCAAACAGATGTTCCAAAAACAGGACAGGATCTCAAATGCATTTAATCTTAAATCTCTACTTTAAGTATAAAAAAAAATTCAATTAAATAAACAATTGAAATAAAGTAAATCTCAAATTAAATTAGTTAAATTTAAAATATAATTAAGCTACAATTAAAGATATCGATACAATTAAAGAAGATATCGTAACAATACCTGCCGGTTGCTGAAGCGGTTATATATGTTAGAGATATAACTTGATGTGCCTGTTTCTATAATTTGGGATCCATTTTGCGCTGACACATCTGGCTTTCAATTTAAATATAGCACGAAACTGCTTGAGATCTACAGCAAAACAATTCAGCTTTTGAAATTCAACAGTTTATCTTTTCAAATCAGTTCATAGAAATTTTAAAATAACAGTGATTGAGAGTTATTAAAATCATAATTGCCACCCAGAAATCAACGAAAACGACAATATTTTCGTTTTCATACTACCCTACTTTTTTCATTTTTTATAACCGTCATTGAACAGCAGACCCAATTTTGGGCTTACGACTATTAATGTTCAACTCCGTAGCCTTGTAATTTTTTGAACCAATCCAGAAGACAAGGAAACTCTTGGATCAGTACCCCCAGAGGTTTGATTTGTCATGGGAAAATGGAGGACTTTGCGACTCTACAGATTTAACGTGCATCAGTTACCATTTACTACACGGGGAGTCTTCGGCCGCCGGAAATCGATCCCACGAACTCTTAAACATGGGCCTAGTGCCCTACCAACCAGGCTATCCCAGCCTATACTACCCTACTTATTCCATGCCTAAATACCCTGGATTGGTTCAAAATTACAAGGCTACGGAGTTGAACATTAGTAGTCGTAAATCCAAAATTGGGTCGGTTGTTCAACGACGGATATAAAAAAATATTAAAAAAACCTAGAAAAATGGCGGCTATATATTTCGCTATCAAAATTATCAAAGTGATATTCTATCCAATATTTTACTAACTGCTCCCACTACTTTTAAACCAAATTTCTGTAATCTTCTACCTGCAATAATTCTCACATTTACCACCATCTAAGTTTGTCAAATCTCAAACGATACAAAAGAGAGACGCGTGTGATAGTTTCGAACCTTTCGTTAAAGAGACTTCTTTGAATTATTTATAGATCTCTATGGTCCATTCTAATCAAAATGCTAATTTAGGATATACTGTACGACATTACTGAAACAATCTTTTAACCTTATCCGTGAGTTCTGACCATTAATAAACAAATTTACTCGAATGCGCATCTTTTTCAATACTTCAAACGGGGAAATTTATTTTCAGATACCAATATGAATAATTCATAATAAATTAACATTTAACAGAAGCTTTACCAAATTACAGCATTTTGGTGAAACCAATGAAAGTGAGAATTTATGATAAGTTGATACTCTTTTAGAATATTTTAAAGCTTTCCTATTTTTGAGATATTAAAATAAAATTCATTAAGAACAACTTAAATGTTTTTAAATTGCATGCACACTTTCGGAATTTTTTTACAATACTTTGTATCTCAAAATAATATTCAAAGCAAATTTTTCTCTACAAATATTGATTCATTGAAGTTATTTCATCTGTAATTTCTCTGGAATATGATGTAATCTAAGCTTTATTGACAAGTATCAATGGTATAAAGAATCAATACAAGTATCGAGTTACATGCAACAAGTATCAGGTAACAAATACAAAATCAATGGTATAAAGAATCTAAATATAAGACCCAATTAATATATTTATGTGTATATGAAAGTGGGTGTCTATCAATTTGTTTGTTCCTTTGAGACTCCTAAATTATCAGACCAAGAGCGATGAAATTTGGCATATTGATAATTCGAAGCACGGAAAGGGTCACAAATAGATGGATTCATTTATGAGAGCGTCTTTTTTATATATATATATATATATATATATATATATATATAAAAGACTACTAATGCTCAACTCCGTAGCCTTGTAATTTTGAACCCAATCCAGGTGACAAGGGAATTCCTGGATCGAGTATTGGATGAAATTTTGCCTTTGTGAAGGACTTTTTGATGGAGCTAACCCGCATTTGAGTTACATGGGGATAAAAACCATGAGAATCAGAAATCACCATTGATAAAAATTAAACAGCATACTTAAAAAAATAATAACATTAGTGATGTTTTCTATCTTTGCTCTTATGAGCTCACGGTACGATCTTTCACATTAAATTATTTTTAACTCGTTATGTCAGAAAAGCTAACGTAGTAACGTAAACGGACTACATTATCAAATTAGTATTCTTACAACTATGAGCGTGTTAATTTTGTTTTGAGTGTTATAGCTTTTAAAATATGTTTCTATAAAGCAAAATAATTTAAAATTAATGGTAATTGGAATAAATAATATGTACTGAAATGCAAAGATTAATGGATAAATAGTGCTAATTCATTTATGAGAGCGATGAAAATCGTCATGTAGTGATTGCGAATGATGCTTGATTAATTTTGATTATAGGAAATACTTGTAAAAACTAAAAGCTACGTTCTTCAGAGACAAATTTTATTAACTCGTTCAAGAGAAACGTAAACAAATCATCATATAATGTTTAATGCCAATGATGCTTAGTTTAATTCTGTGACTGAATACTAATTTAAGATATCCGACTTGCTTCGACAACTTTTTTTTAAATACTAATATTAAGTTTTAAAAAACTAGTTTATTCGTTTTATAAAGTATAAAAACTTATAACATCGGCAAAAAAATATTATTATTATTTTATTTTTTTAAAAATGATCATTTTTAGGTAAATAATAAAGTATATTTTGCATATCCGCTAAACACTTTTAAAAAATTTCTACCGCTTAAAACAAGAGACACTTTTAGTATTTCATTTAGAAGATTATCAACTATATTTGGAACTATTGTCTTAAAAGCAAGCGCATATACTAATGAGTTAGAAATCAATGCATTTAATAAAGCGAAGTTTGAAAAATTTCCGCACTTGTCTTTGCGAAAAAACATGCAGAAAAGAATGAAATTCTACTTTTCTCTTAGTCTGTAGTTCAAAGCATGTGTGTTACAATCATAAACACTTATGAAAAATTGTCGATAAATATTTAAAAAATAACATGAGATATCAGGTTTAAGGTGGTGGAAAATGGGGGAAAAACTGATTTTGAGATAAAGGCATTTAAAAACTGTTGTCCACTATTATCATCTTATCCACAGTAGTCTATCCACTGTTATCACTTTGCACAAAAGCTGCTACAGCATTGACATTAACTGAAGTACAAACAAAATTCAAGTGTTTTTAGAAAGCTAAGAATACAGGCATTTTAAATTTATAATAAACTCAATTTCGAAAACTTTGCCCAAAATCATGTTTTTGCACTAGTCAGATACTTTTAATAAAAAAATAAATATTGTACAAAAAACCTAAGGAAATAGAAAAATGGAGTTGATTCATTTAAAACAATTGTGAAAAATCACCAAGCTATTATTGACAGTGATCCTCATTTAATTTTGGTATTAGGTACTCTGGCGAATTAAAGGTTCTGTTCCACTTTTTGTAAGTTGTAGTTGTTTATTTATGTAGCTCTAGAGCTGCACTAGAACTGAGCTATTGGCGACGGTCTAAGAAACATCCCTGAAGATAATCCGGAGACATGCCATAACAATTTTGTTTCTACAGGGAGGGAATACTCCCCATCTTTGGTAGCGCAACGACATGCGCGAAGTCTGATATCGCACTCCCTCAGCCCCTTCATCTCCTGATCAAAATGGTCACCCACCTACTCAGTGACAGCAACCAGTGATGCTTGACCTTGACTTGGGTGATCTACTGGGGACAATGTCTTACGATCAGTTCTCTGTGGGACATATTTCTGGTAAGAGTAAACTTCGAGTTAGGAAATTTTCCGTTGAAGACAGCTGGTGAATAAAGACAGAAAGTTAACCCACGAGTAACCTTTATCCGAATATATTCTGATCTTTCAATTGCACTCGGGTTAGCCCAGTGTGGTAAATTCGGGGTTGATGTTTCATTTCATTTTTAATAGAAATTTTTGTACTTTTTGAGATGTTATATGTTATTTCTTCTTATGACTGTTATATTTGCACTAATTTATGTGCGTTCAGTAAATTAGACAAGAGCTAGTAGGAATTTTCATTTCTAGCATTTACACTTGTAAAATATTGATCTGCAACAAAAAGGCAATGTAAAGAAAAATACCGAAATATTATAAAATATTTCAAATATTTCTAGACTTCAATAATATAAAAAGTTTCGTAGAAATATGATGTTTAAACGCATGTTTTTAACTTGTTTTATACATTAAATTAACAATAATTTTCAACATAAATAAGAACTCAGTTTTTTTGGTTATCAGTGAAACACATACGTCACCATGAAACTTTTCAGATTCAAAATTTAGTTAGTTGGAATTTTAAAATTAGCTAGTTGGAATCATAATTTCTAAAGCAAGCATTTACACTAACGCATAATTTCTAACGGAAGCATCTTACTCTATGACAAAAAAGCAATATAAAAAAATCGAAACATCACGTCAAATATTTCCATGCTTCAATAATATAAAATGTTTCGCAGAAATATGTTGTTTAAAGGTATGTTTTTAACTTATTTCATTCATTAAATTAAAGAATTTTAAAATAAATGAATGTAATAAAAACAGAAAACTCTTATGTTATCAGTGAAACACATACGTCCTCATAAAGCTTTTCAAATGAAAAATTAGTTTAATTGTAATTTAAAAATTGCAATTTCACATTCTAAATATCGAAACAGAAATATTTACCAATCAATATGCTTCGTTTTCTACAATAAAAGCAGTCACGAATAATACTGTGAATAAACGTTGAAATCATTACATAGAAAAAAGAAAATCAATATTTAGTTCTTTGATAAATCATTCTTTTGAAATTAATTCTGCTTACGCATCATGCATACAAATACTTTACTTAATAAACAAAGAGGGGATTTCTTCTCAAAAGACTCGATTCAGTATTCTTTTAAGAGCTTGAATTGAATTCAAGATTCAATTCAAACATTGTACGTGTCTTTGAATAAATTCGAATTTCAAACAAAAGCAAGATAATATTAAAGCAAAAAGTATCGTTAATTAGCGTTTACATTGGGTGTTTTCAAAAATGCAGCACAAGAGGTTAGTATCAATTCTTTTCAACTTTTGAGTTTCGTAACCTGTTTAAATTATTCAGATTTTTGCGAAAAGTTCGGATTTGAATCATAAGTACTGCATGCTTGAAAATTCCCATTTGTTTGATGATAAAGAAATATAATTTTTATATTTTTACTCTTTATTCTACTTTTATATTTTTCTACATTATGATCTTTTTTTGTATTGTTGTTGTTGCAGTTTGCCATTAAGATAGAGGGGGTGCGATTGTTCTTGTTTTTCAGTGGTGCCATCTATGGTCAGAAATTCGACTTCTGCCTCACCCATACGTCACACCCATTTTTAGGGTGGACCCATTCATACATCCATTCATTCGTCCACAGATCGGAATTTTTTGACCTGAACCAGAGAAAGATCAATCTCCAATTCTGATTGACCTCATCTCTAAAGTTCCAAAACTATTGTCATAAGTTCCTGGCTTAAAATCAAGGATATAATCGGACCCAAAACAATTTATAAACAAACAATTAAAGAAAGACATCACAACCTGCGATGAGAATTGTTCCCAAGAATATATAAATAACTAAAACCAGCAACATAGGAATTTTAAGGTATGAAATTTCGAAGTAAGTTGCGCTATCAATGTAAATAAATGAAAAACATTTTAAATCCTTTCATTCAATTATAATTTGAGTTTTTATTTAACAGTAAAAGACATTATCTGGCAAGATTATGGAGATAACATCAAAATGTAGAACATCAATATTTTAATCATTAACATACTGTGTGACATTTATAATCAATTTAAGAAGTGAAGCGATTTAAAAATCCCCAAATTATGCATCAAAATTGCCGAACCTACTACTATTTTTAGCATAAGACTCACCGCACCTTTCGATTTACTTTTCAGATTTGACGTCCTACGTCTATACAAAGTGCAAAAGCAATTATAAGAAAGAAATCTATAAATAAAAAGGAATTATCTATCTCGTTAAATTGCAGCAATCAGAAGTATTTCTGAATCTTTTTTTACTGATTAAAAGATAAAACAAACATTTAATCGCAATAAGGAAACATTATTCGAAAGATGTTAAACATCATGTTCATTTGTATGTATATTTAACCACAATAAGGAAATGTCATTAAAATGGTTTTTAATACTTTGCGAAACATACTCGTTCAACTACATAATTTATAACGATAATAAACTCTATTGAAATGATATTAAATAATCTGCTAAATATACTCGTTTGCATTTACTCTTTATCACACTGAAATAACGTTTATAAAACGATATTTAATACTTTGCAGAACACACTCATTTATAAGGATGTTTTATCACAATAATGAAACATTATTTGTAGGATGTTAAATATCATGTGAAACACGTTCATTTGTATGTATATTTAACCACAACAAGGAAGCGATATTAAAATAGTTTTTAATATTTTGTAAAGCATACTCGTTCAATTGCATATTTAATCACGATAATTAACTCTCTAGAAATGATATTAAAGGATGTTCTTATTACACTCGTTTGCATGCGCCCTTTATCACACTAAAAAAACGATGTTTAATACTTTGCAAAACACACTCATTTACATAGATGTTTTTTCACAATAATGAAACATTATTTGAAGGATGTTAAATATCATGTAAAACACGTTCATTTGTATGCATATTTAATCACAATGACGAAACTCTATTAAAATGGTTTTTAATACTTTCTAAAACATACTCCTTCAATTACATATTTTATCACGATAATTAACTCTATAGAAGTGATATTAAATGATGTTTTAATTGCCCTCTTATGTATGAGCCCTTTATCACACTGATAAAACGATGTTTAATACTTTGTAAAATACACTCATTTATATGGATGCTTCATCACAATAAATTGAAGTGTTGTTAAATACTATGACACACACTCTTTCGTGTGTGCTTTTTATTAAATTAAAGAAACGTTATTAAAATGTTGTTTAATACTTTACGAAACATATTAGCTTATATTAATGTTTTATCACAGTAAAAAACGTTGTCAAAATGATATTAAGTAACATGTGAAATATATTGGTTGGTGAGCACATTTTATCACAATTAAAAAACCTTATTAAAACGTCATTTAATACTTTGCGAAACTCATTTGTTTCTTTCGCAATAAAATTTTTATTTAAATGATGATAAAAAATAAATGCGAAACAATCTAATTTGTAAACTCTTTATACCTCAATAAAGAAACGTTATTGAAACGTTGCTCAATTCATTATAAAACACATTATTTTATATACATGTTTTATTACAATGAAAACGTTATCGAAATAATGTTAACTACTCTGTGAAACACTTTCATTTATATGCACATTTTATCACAATGAAGAAGCGTTATAAAAACAATGTTAAATACTTTATGAAACACAAGCACTTGTGTAAACATTTTATTGCATTAACAGAACATTATTAAAATTACATTAAATTCTTTATATAACACACTCACTCATAAATATTTGTTTCATCACAGCAAATAACGTTATCAAAATGATATTGAATACAATTGGGATCACACTTATTTATATACGTTTTTTATCACAGGAAGAAACGTTAAAAAAATGATTTTCAATACTTAGCAAAACACAACCTTTTGTATAAACAGTTTAACACTATTAAGAAACGTTATTATAACCGTGTTAAATAATGTGAAAAATCATTTGTTTATATACGTATTTTAAGACAAAAAGAAACGTCATTAAAACAATATGTTTAAGGTCAATGGCACACAATAGCTTGTATTTGTATACACATTTTATGACGATAAGTATTCCGAAAATTTTCTTAAGAGTAGGAGAAGTTTGTATATCTATTTCTGTATGTCATAAATATATTTTATGATGTCAAATGTATTTTCAACTTCTAATACATACTTTCGTATTCTATTCAATTCCATACACCCATTTCGAGTTCTGGAAATCTGAAAGAATACTTTCTCACGAAATTGTCTTTTAAATGCACTAGCAATAAAAATTGGATGTCATTCCGTATCTATTTGTGTTTGAAATGATTCAATTTTATTTCCCATATTTTTCAATAGCAGTGACTTAGAGAACAGGATAAATGAAAAATATATGGGCATTACGAACGGCTATAGCAAATATGGTTGAAATGGAATTTCTGCTGGTAAAATAGGGTAAGTACTTGCTCGAAACCAATCGAACTGTTTCCTTAGATGAAAACTAAAATAGGATTAACAACGTCATAAAATTTTCCGTCAAATATCATTGGATATAAAAAGAGATTTGAAGTCCTAGAAAATATGGTGTTTACAATGTTGCGTACGAAAATCAAATTGAATCTTAAAGTGATATCGTTCAAAAAATATATTCGATGTATTTAAGGATACATTCTTGAAAATATTTATAGAAGCTTTGAAATTTAAAAATGTTCTTCAAAGTATATTCTCGCCTATCTAAAGAAAAATATGGTTGTATTCTGTAATGCATTCACAGCTGACAAACAGCTTAATAACTTTTGATCTAATGGCTGGATTTTCACGGACTGATACTCAATTTTAATGTCCCGAGGACCTAACCTTAAATGTGATAAGTAATTGGTGCAAATGATGTTTTAAATTGAAAAATCAGGCACAAAGACGCATTTTCTCTGAATAAACTCATTTTTTTCAATGAATTCTGATTTCTGATCTCAAAAAAGGGAGGAGTTAACTTCTATCTAGAAAATATGGTCACAATAGTTTATTCAGGACAGTGGTCAAAAATTCCGGCCCCTTTATGTTAATTTCACTTTTCTAATTGTTTGTCTTATCTCCGTAATTGAAAAAACGAATCAAAACATTTTGGCACACGTTATAAAAATTTCTTATTAAAAGATATCTCCAATTTAAAAATATTTTTTATAATTATTTATTATTTAATCAACTAAAGGTCGAAAGAATTTTGAATTATAAAGTATACAAATTTTTACACCTATCTAGCCTACATTATTTTAAAAAACTACATCCAAAATTGTTCCCGTGTTCAGTTTACAATTATTTCCAAGTGGAAATATCTGCCAGGATAATGACATTTCATAATTTTTTAGCTTTTTTCTTTCATGCTCTTTTTTTTACACAGTTAGAATTTTCATTCGAAAATTAAGATAAAATTACCTGCAACAGTCAGTCAATCCAATTAACCATAAAGTTTACAGCAAGGAACATTTTTTACCTTTATGGTTTCGAAACCATTTACAACTAGCATGGTTACAAAACCATAAATAAAAACTATACTGTTCTTTAACCATTTGCAAATAGCACGGTTTCAAAGCCAAAAAATTTTTAATTTATCTGGACATTGGAGCTAGACTTGTCGTTAGGCAATGAGCATTGAAGTCAAGTTGTAGTTGACTTTTGTTTTATTAAATGAACCATAGAATGTGGTTTAATTAGTTTATCTGGTTGCTTCACCTATCGTAAGCGATGAGAAATACTAGACTTTTTGTGTTAAGCAGCTTTATGGTGCTACCATCTATGCGTGAATGAGTATATCGTATTTTAATAGTCTAGGGTCACAATTTAGAGAGTGCAGGACGCAAGAAACTCTTCATGTGTTTAAGAGAATGGAGAAAATACTTTGGCGTCAACACAGGGATTCGAACCCCCATTATGTTTATCATGAGAATGACGGATTAGGCTGTAATATGTACCCATCTGCAAGTAACTTCATTAGGTGGTTCTAGTTGGTGCGATAAAATTCTGATTGTTTAACCGTATTAGGTGAACGCAGTTAATAAACGGTTTCTCACTGTTAACAGCTTGAATCTTATTTATAGATATTCATCTTATTTATAGATATTTGACTCCTTTGTTTGAATGTGGAAAAATTACAATTTAATAAATTGTTATGTAACCATTTTATCAGAGAAATTTCTAACAGTGTAAGCTCGACGCTTTTACTTTATGCTGTTTACAGCAAGGTTTTTTTTTTTTTTTTTTTAAATAGCTTAGAGAGAGTGAAATAGTTCATGTTGTTAATGATTTAGAAGAGCTGTAAAAATGACAACATAAAAACCTATTTGCTTTTTAAATCTCCTGAAATTATTTTTTTTCTGAATTTGTCTCCTCTGTTTCTACTGGAAGAATCAACGAATTTAACAAATAATCGAAAAATTTAACAAATTGGCTTACAGATCATGTATTTAATATAAAAAATAATAAACGCTAGTCTTATTTATGTAGGTTATAGAGAAATGAAAATAAGTGGCCAGATAAATGACAAATATTTGTATGACATACAAACTTGTATCTGAAATATTTATTTTTACAAAATATTTTGGAAATCATTATGTATAGCAAGTAGTTATTGAAAATATGGCTAGTGATATGGAAGGAAAATATTATTTTGTAATTCAGCATACATTTCTAAGTATCTATATAATTGTTAAAACAATTACATTGATATTTAAAGGTGTTTGTCCTTCTTTTTAAAATGCTTGAGCAAAATCTTTCTAAAGCTAAATCTGTCTAAAACACTTACTATATTGATATAAATTAAACTTTGGTATAAATTAAAACATTTTACTATATATTAGATTTCAGCGTCAGTTACAGTAAATTAACGTATTTGATAAGAATCACTTACATATAAAAAGAGTTTTGCAAAGTTTTTTCCCCTTTCATCATTTTAACATAAATTGGACACCGGTATGAATTTCATATATTTTTTTCTGACTGTCAAATCACAAGCAAAAATATTTTTTTTAATTATAAAAACAATTCTAATACTTAGTTACTGAAATAAATCTATTAGATTATCGGAATTATATTTGCATTAAAATATAAAATCAAAAAAAAGTTTTTTATATTTAAAAATTTATCAATAATTGATTTTGTCAATTAAAGAAATTTCAATGATAAATCACTGTTTCTCTTAAATCTAAATAACTGCAAATAAGTGCAAATTTGAAAAATTATTGTTTAGAAGTGAGCCATATTTGGAAGATTTTACCCTTAAAGCTGATAAAGACTCTGGTGTTTCATGATGTATATCATAACCATAAAGTATTAATATGCTAAATATAATATTTTTAATTTATTTGACCTAAATGATTGAAAAATAATGAAAAAAGTATAAAAAAAATATATTTAATAAAAGTTCTGCTCCAAAGGTTTAACAACTTTTAAAGCATTGGTTTGAAAGACAGAGGATAATAGAACAAAATAAAACCTAAAGCAAAACTCGTAGTAAAAAAAAATCCTATAAGAAAAATACTCAAAATCTTTGTGCTATCTTCCTTGCAAACAAGAACGCTCTTTGAATAAAATCAATAATTCCTAAGCAAATTACTTGTCAGAAAAAATTTAATAGCTTTTGAATTCTTTCTCAAAAATCTTTACTTCTCCGCTTAAATGTTTAATTTAAATGAAATTAAATTTTTATCAATGAAATAATCTTGTAAATTAAAAAAAAAGTTCTAAAATATCCATTACCCAAAAAATTAAATTAAATTCACACTTCTTCCTTTGAAGCAAAGAATGAAAAAAAATCATTTCGATCGGTCGAATTCAATTTCATGCTCCCTTTGACTGATATTTTGATTGTATTTTTATCGCATATTTCTTCCATTTCACGCTGACTAATAATTTAAAACCAATGTTTAGTTTAAAAAATGGTATTAATAAATGGCCGGTAAAAAGAAAATATCACGCCAAGGGATTATGGATTGAAAGCTTTTGAAGTTTTCAATAATAAATTGCGAAATGATATTTCTTTAAAAACACGTAATTAACAGAAAACCTTTTTTTTAATCAAATTTCCGATTGATTTCTATCGTTATAAACTTTCATCAAAGCCTTTTAGTTAGGTTTTTTCCCACATATTTTGGATGATTTTAATCTAATTTTGAGAGAAATAAAGGAAAACGGGATAAAACTGGATAGCTAAGGTTTCCCTGTTGGAGCTAATTTGTTCGACAAACAGGGAACAGACTAAACAATTTATAGCTTTATTAAACTGTCAGATTTAATCAAAATATTCATTGTTTAATCGTGTGCAATATATAATTTTAAAAAAAGTCTAAAATGTGCTACTTTTTTTACAATTGATTTTATAAATGATCTCTTGGTCTTACACATTACTAGTGGGGTAAAGTCAGATACACATATTAATTCTATGGGAAATTTAGAAATACTGGAATCTCAGTGATTAAACTGGGTAGTTAAGATCTCCCTACTGGGTCTAAATTGCTTGACCTAGACACTGTCAAATTTAATGAAAATATTCATTGTTTAATCGTGTACAATATATAATTTAAAAAAAGTCTAAAATGTGCTACTTTTTTTATAAATGATTTTTTTCTAGAAAATATCAAATCTCTCGGTCTTACGCATAGTGGGGTACTAGTGGGGTAAAGTCAGATACACATATCAATTCTATGGGAAATTTAGAAAAACTGGAATTTCAGAGATAAAACTGGGTAGCTAAGATTTTCCTACTGCAGTGTTTCCCAAAGTGTGGTATGCGTACCCCCAGGGGTATGGGAACAGTTTAGCGGGGGTACGCGTTCTTATGCGAAATATCTTTCGAAAATTTCGAAAAATTTTATTTAAGAACAAAGCTAGCCATTATTTTTACGATTACATATTTTTCTATTGACTATTTTTCGCAGAGTTAACAGTTAATAATTAGTGGTGTCAACAGCCAGTTGTGATTTTTAACTTTTGTGCAATTTTTTATAGTAAAAATTTCATTCATTTTCTTATTAGAGGTACTTACCGTTACGTAAAATTTGAAAGGGTACGCAAACGTCATAAGTTTGGGACTGACACCACCTGTTCAGCCTACATGTATTACACGAAACAGGTCACATTAGGTGAATGTTATGCTATGTCGCTAATATCATTAACAATTACATGTTCGAATATGGGAACAATAGTGGAATATAATTATAAGAAGAAACTAATTTTTAAAATTCTTCTCTTCTTCTCTTCTATGCATTTTATTTACAATTATAAATTTTCTTCGTAACTTTAAAGTAAAAGATAAGGCATTGTTAGCTAGAAAGAGGAATCCATCAAAGTTTCCGTGTTCGAATATTGGAAAATAATAATAAGAATAAGAATAATCTATTTTTAAAAATATTCTCTAAATGATTATGCATTTTATTGACAATTATAAATTTTCTTAATAACTTTAAAGTAAATGATAAAGCATTGTTAGCAAGAAAAGAGAATCCAACAATTGTTCTGTGTTCGAATATTAGAAAATAATAAGAAGACACGAAGAATATATTTTTTTTTAAATCTTCTCTTGGTGTATGCATTTTATTTACAATTATACATTTCCTTAATAAATTTAAGTAAATGATAAAGCATTGTTATAACAAAAAAGCCATCAATTGTTCTGTGTTCGAGTATTACAAAATATTCGAGCATCGAATATCGAATAAGAAGACGAAAAGTCCATTTTTTAAAAATCTTCTCTTGGTGTTAATGCATTTTATCTACATTTATAAATTTTCTTATAATCTTAAAGTAACTGATAAGGCATTGTTCGCAATAAAGGAGAATCCATCACATGTTCCGAGTTCAAATATTTTAATATAGTAATAATAAGATAAAATATTTACTTTTTATAACTCTTCTCTTGATGATTATACATTTTATTTACAATTATAAATTTTCTTAATAACTTCATAATAACTCAAGTAAATGATAAAGCATTGTTAGATAAAAAGGAGAAACATACATTTATTTGAGAAATTTCAGTTTTCAGTACAATTTCCCATCTTGTTATTAACATAGTGCACTTATTTTTTTTTCTGTAAAAAATACAAATTTTTGTCAGTCTGTTAAATTATATTTTTAAAAGTATGAAAACTCCGATACTAGTAATTAAATTAATGATTGTCTGTATCAGATAAGAAAGTAATTATCTGTGAACACTTTGTTTTTAATTTTATTTTTGATAAGGCAGAAAATTGACTAATTATTCTCAAACTCTCTAGAGGAAAGGGCATAAAAGCGGATAAATTGTTCTACAGATAAGTTATGCGATAAATTAGGATAATTTGTCTTTTTTAGGAAAAAATCTTGAATGCAATTTAGCAATTATTATTTAATACATTTTTGATAGATGAACAGACTTATGCAAAAGGGTATACTTTTTGCTTTTTTTTCCTATGATAATTTTATGGGTCTTATTCTCTATTCTGAAAATTCAATTATTTAATTTTTTAAACTTAGACTGTTTTATTACTAGCACTATCTAATTTCGTGAAGTTAACGGTAATTTATTTTATTTTATGTCAAAAGAGGTTATGTCTTTTATTGTTTTATTTCGACTATAATGATTTTAGGTGTCTTGTTACTTATTCTGAAAATCTAATTATTAAAATTTTAAAATTAGTTTGTTTAGTTATTAAGCAATACATAATTAATGAACTGTCTGAGTAGACTTTTTCTTGTAAATAAGGTTAAGTTTGGAGCGTTATTTTGATATGATAGTTTTATGATTCTCATTTTAAGGTTGGAAACTTCAGTAACTGGTTCTTAATTATTTTGTTTTCGTAAAAAATAATAAACAAATTCAAACAATTAATCATGAAGATCCTTTTTTTTAATTATTGCGTATTTTTACTACATTATATCGCTAGAAATATTGTATGCTTTATTTTATGTACATGGTGTTATGTAATGGCTGACCTTAAATCTTGGGGGGAAATGAAGTTCAAAAAGGATGCACATTAGTGGTCTCAAACTAATATTTTTCGTGAGGAAGAAATAAAGAAGCTATCGAAATCTGTCGAATTAAAAGTGAATCCGGTGGAACTGCAATCATCAAAATCTATTTGATTGCTGATGGAAACAGTAAGGAAAGATGATGTTTTGAAACATCCCTAACTTTCATCTGACAATCAATCTGGCTTTACTGCTTTTCATATCACATTTTTTCTAGTTCCTGTAGTTCTTCTTACTTCTCCCTAGTAGTCTAAAGTTTCTGAAGATTTCAATACATTATAGTTTAATATAATATTATATACAATACACTTCGTTAGCTTAAAAATTAGCAAACCTAGTAAAAGTTGTCAGAATGAAACGAAATTAAACGCACGTTGCTACAACGTTGATATAAGTAAGTGATATCAAGGAAAAATGATCATTCATTGCAGGAAAAAATTAAAAATACAAATGAATGAAGGCTTTATTGCCGTCTTGGTCCACCTCTGGCATTAATGCAGAATGCGTTACAGTTGGACATTTTATAACTTTTTATAACCGTTGTTGAACAGCCGATCCAATTTCATGGGTTTTCGGCTACTAAAGTTCCACTCCGTAGCCTTGTAATTTTGAACCCAATCTAGAAAACAAAGGAACTCCTTGATCGAGTATTGGGAAAAATTTGCCTTCGTGGAGGACTTTTTGATGGAGCTAACCCACATTTGCGTTACATGGAGAGGAAGACCGCGTGAGCCTCCCAGGATTAGCCTGACGGCAAGGGTCTTCTCTGTTCTATGGCAGAGATAATTCTTCAGGGCAAGATTATATATAGTTTAAAATCATCGCCTTACTTCAAGTGTAAGGCACTTAAATTGTGACTTTTTTCCTTGAAGTCTAACCCATGATCCGTCTACCACTGAGGATATTTCACGTCAGTACTGTGGCCGGTGCAAGATGAATGCGGAATTTGTATCGACTGGGATTCGAACCAGGTTCGCCTCATTGGAGGCGAAAGCACTAACTCCTGAGCCATGAGGAATCCAAGTTCTTTATGATGTTCTTTGACATCTAGTTTCACCGACACTGTAAAACCACCGCTAAATCGACAAAACTCGGAGGCTGTCCAATATGCCATCACAAGTGGTCCCAGATGTGCTCTCTCAGTGACGAATCTGTGACTCGAGTATGCTAGGGAAGGGTGTAAATGTGACAGAAGTATTTCTGTAATACTCTTGCCGTGTGTGACCAAACATTATCTTGATGAAAAATGACTCCTGGGAGTCCTGATCATAATGGCAACACATGTGACTGGAGTATGTCACGAGCGTGCACCTTGATTGTCAAGGCACCTTAAGTCAATATGAGGGGTGATTGATTATGTGTCATAGTGTCAATCAATATTAGGGTGAGCATACCGTCTCGACGGCTGTAGAAGTAGTGTGCTGCTGTACAGCGTAGGCAGGATTGTTACCCACCGTTCCTTCTGTTTGGAGTGGTGTCACTCTCGACGGGACTGGACTGTAACCAAATGGTGCAAATTTGTCTTCAGAACTTTGGTTTAATTTGGTCTAAGATGATCATCGGATACGATTTGTGGAGTTCAGTTTTGAAAGCCTTAACCATGTCTTCTCAGTACATAAAGTATTCTCCAAAAAAAAATGCGAAAATTTAAATTGCTAGTCGCATTCTATACATACACATTTTACACCTATATTCTTCAAGTTTATTTTATAAAATCGTTCCTAAAAAGCAGCACCAGCAACAAAGTCGATATTTTTTCACAATTTTCGTATTTTGGTCCGCTTAAGTACTATATAGTTCTGGATTTCGGTCTGCTTATATATTATAATTCTGTCTGCTAATATGCTTTTATTATTCATATATTAAAAGAGATAAAAAGGGGGAGAAATCACTGTTTTAGGAGGCAGGTTAGATTATAACTTATCAAACCTAATGGGATGTCCGATGAAACTTTAATTATTTATAATAATTATTTGTAATAATTATTTATAAATTTATCATAATTATTTAAGTAATATATATTTATTATACGTATAGCTGCAAATATTACAACAAAGTTTTTATTTATTTGAATCTTTTGTTTGAAGACTTAATGACAGATAACGTTTGTTTATTCTATGGAATTCATTTTACAATTTCTAATTTGTAGGAAAAAATATTAATATTTTGTTCCGTTTTACTCAATAAAGAAAAAAGTAAAAACGTTTTTATGACGTGCGAGTTACATAAAAAGTTTAACAGGTTTTATTCATTTCAAACTCACATATGTTTTCAAACCCGAAGTGATGCCTCTTCCCCTAATTCTCTTCATCATGGTCTGAAATATTTTCGTATAAATAGAAAATAAAATTTATCATCTCCAGCTGTTTTTCTTTTCTTCTTTTTTTTACATTTATAATCAGACACTTTATTATTATTTTTTTTTCATTGTAGAAGCATTTATAAAATGTCTTATCTTTCACTTTTTCCTGCTTACTTCGCAATGTTCTATTTATTATTTATAAAATGACTTCTAGTTGTAAAGAAACAATGATTAGCATTCGAAAATTGATTCTTTTTCGTCATATTAGTAGAAAATCAGTTCGGAATATCACAAAATTAGTACATTTATCTCATTCTACTGTACAGTATGTAATGAAATGCTTAATAAAATCAGATCAAAAATAAGGTAAAAAAAAAAAACGTTTTCCGGGAAAATGATTAAAAGTTTATAGTTTAAAAAAAAATTTCAAAAAATCCACG
This sequence comes from Parasteatoda tepidariorum, assembly GCF_982258835.1. Classification (NCBI taxonomy): domain Eukaryota; kingdom Metazoa; phylum Arthropoda; class Arachnida; order Araneae; family Theridiidae; genus Parasteatoda; species Parasteatoda tepidariorum. The sequence goes on along the minus strand of NC_141764.1, from coordinate 82,616,081 downwards.
TTTTACATCTGTAAAAAGAATTTCTGCAGAATTTGATGAAAAATTTTCCTCTGCAATTTCACCACAAAGTGTTCAAAGAGTTCGCCTAACAGCTGGGGAAAAAAAGACGCTCTGCTCGTAGGAAATTTTTTGTAAGCAGGGAACTTAAACCTAAACCTAAAAACCTAAGTTTGGGGAAAATAAAAGCGTTTGTAGTCTAATTTTTTAATATATAAAAACTCACTCCAATGTTGCATTACATCTGCTCATAAAAATTTGCGAAGTAATTTTGAAAATTTTCCTCTAAGTGGAAAAATGTTGCCAAATTGGCGATTTTTAACCCTTTATCACCGCGGACCTGTCAACATTTGATAATTTTACCGCAGCCCGCTGGGGGAGGGGGGCATTGATTGTTTATATTCAAGATTAATTTGATTTATTAATTTTAATTTAATTGTATTTAAACATGCCTTCAAAATAAAATACAGTTGCACCAAAAAATAAATATAAAGGGATTTAACATTTTAACTTACTAGAACGTTAAATCAATGAGAACCCTGGGCTTATTTCTTTGCTTAGAGACGATTCCATCTGGGGGTAATTGGAGACAATGATACTTTATAAACATTAAGAACATTTATGTCACTACCTTCGGGAGCCCCCTTTTTTTAAATAAATAAAATTTTAATGGAACACAGATATTTTTAATTTGGTGTATAAACCTAGGAATTTAAATTCAGTTTTAATGAAATGGGCGGCCCGGTACCATTTGATCCACGGACCGGTACTGGTCCGCGGACCAGGGGTTGGGGAACACTGCTTTAAGGCACAGTGGTACGACAGCGAAACCGCACTTCTTAAAAAATTATTCCTAAGCGCACAACGGTCAATCTCCGAAACCAATTATTTTATGGTATTATTTTTAAACATCACCAGATAGCAGCACTACACTTAGATTATATCTTCCTTTGAAAAAAATAAAAAGTTTTCAAGGCTCTTTTTCATTACTACAAGTTTATTTTCTTTACTCAATAAAATACAAAAAAAGTTTGAAGTATATCACTCAGATTTGTTGTTTATGAGCTGCTTTTGACACACGAATTTTTCCCAATGAAGATTCCTCAGAAAAGTATTTAATTTTTACGTTTATTTTTTTTTGGTTTCAGAGTGAGGCCACTGTGCCCCTAGAACATTATATCCACCAACACGTGTCTTTATTCTTTTTCCCCCTTCATTCACTCAGATAGTGAAATGGGTAAAAATTTATTAGGGTTTTTTCTTGCATGGGGCTTATAAATGGAGAGCAATGTGTCTTTTATCTCTTTATATTGAAAATAAAGTCTATTACCTCAAACTTCTTATCTGAAACAAATTTATTCTGCTCATTTGAGTTCTTTTTGAATAAGCGAACAGTCGTATTTAGTTGATGCTATATCTATTTTCAACTTTTACAATTTTTCTGCATTTCATTTCTCTTAAAAATTAAGAATTTAAATTTTTTTTTATTATTATTAATTTATATTGTTGATTTTCAATTACGGGATGAGAGTTTTATTCTCAATAATAGAAAAGTTCTTTTGTTTTGAAAACTATTTCAAAATTTAAGTATTTTAGTAGCAGTATTTCCCTATCTAAATGTCTCGCCGTAAAGGACTTGGAAGGAATATAAGGAATAATTAATATTATAATATTAAATATAAGGAATAATTAAATTAATTAATTGCACAAGATAATACTGAAGAATAAGATATTATTATATATCGCAGTGAATGCTGCAGTAAGATATTTACTTCTTATTACATTTTATTATACATTTTATTATATATTTTACTTTTATTATTATGCATTTTATTTTTATTATTATATATTTCTGTACTATTTATTTCATCATAATATTGTATAATATATATTATATTCTACTTAAAACATTTTTTGTATTTGAAATTCATACGTTTTATTTGCACTAATATATATTTTATAATATACTATCCTTGTATTATATTACATTTGTCAAAGCCTTTTTTGGTCTTTAAAATTATATAAATAATATTAGCATTTAAGCTCATTGTTTGATTTCGTAAAAGTGAAAATTTACTGTAAAAAAAAGTTAAAAAAGATAATATTTTTTTATCACATGAAAATGTTCTATGTGGACACTGGTTAACCACCGAAAGCACCACCCCCTTTGTGGGACAATGCATCAGAATTTTTTTTAATGTAATTTTCCCATTCTTAGACCCTATTTATCATAATTAGTTTCTAAATTTTAAAAAAATATGAAAATTTATGTTCGCGTGCCTCAAAGGGTTAAAAAAGTTTCATTACTTTTAAAAATTTTAAGCCATTTTTCTGTTCCATAGTGTAGATAATTCTTCACCGCAAGATTATATACAGATTAAAATCATCGCATTACCTCAAGTGTAAGGCACTTAAACTGTGGCTTTTTTTTCCTTGGTGACAGAGCTTCGAAAAACAGTGTTAACAATCATAAATATCATTGTAGAATTATCTTCTTGTCTCAACTGAGCTTGTTTTCATAATTATGATAATCATTAAATTGTATAGAAAGTTGCTGTTTCCTTTTGACCGAACAATCCTAAAGACAAAAATCTTAAATACTAAAAAATTTATTATAATTAAAAATATAAAATTTTAATTAAGAACTATAATTCTGTTCATTGATTTGATCTGAAAGTCTAAACAGATCGTTTAGTTACGTAAGTTGTGAAATTTTTTAAAAATTAGACAACAAATCTCTCAACCAGAAAGTATTAATAAAAAATAAATTGGTAGTTTTTATTTATTTTTTATATCGACTGCTTTAGAAATGAAGTATTTAAAAAACAAATCATTTGTTTTCAAAACAATTCCTTAAATGTTTAACTTTAAGGAGTTTATTACACTGTTTATTACGTGTTTATTTCGTCATGTTTATGTCGTTAACAATTCAAAATGTTTTTGAAGAGTCATATTTTTGCTTCTATTAAACTTGCATTCGTGAAAATGATAATCATAAAATTGTATACATTATCGCTTTGTCCCCAAAGACTAAAGCTTCCACTAATAAATTAAGAACTTTTAATCAAAAACAATGCTACTTCCGTTCTTTAACTTATTGAAATTCCCACTTTAAGTCATTGACTAGATCTGAAAGATTAAACAGATGGCTTAATTATAGAATTCTTTGGAAACTTTTCTAAGAACTGTTTTACAAAGTAGACAACAATAGATTCGACTAATCTTGTAACCAGAAAATTCTGATAAAATGTAAAGACATTTTATCGAAAATCATTGTTTCTAATATCGTCTGAAAAGCTGAAGGACTTAAACTGCTCAACGTTTGTGATTAAAGGCTTTTCAAATTCATTAGATGCAAGTTTATTTTCCCTTCTCTTAATTAAAGTGAATTATTTTTAGGGAAATTACTGCTTTGTAAATATTTATTTATCGATAAACTAATCCAAGAAAAGACTAATTTCATCGCGTTCATAGGAAAATATTTATAACTTGACTTTCTCAAATATTTGCTTAATTAAGAGCTAAGTATGTTTATCAAACAATACAATTAAGTGGAAATTATTCTATAAGAGTGGAAATTATTCGTATCAAAGAGGTGTGGAATAGATACAGTAAATATCTTTCAATTTCTAAATGCGACTATAGCTAAAACAACTGCCATTTTTGAATAATTATTATAAAATAATTAAAAAATATCATTAATTCAAATTTATGATTTAATCTCCTCTTTCTTTTCACTAACCTTGGGTACTTCGGACCGAGGGTTGGAGGTTGGCTTAAGGGACAGAGCGTCCTCCTCCCGAAAAAAGGTAGCCCAGGTTAGAATCCCAACTGTGGTTGGTTTATACGAATTCTGCCCTCGGCTCGCTCCGACCACAGTGCTGACCTAAAATATCCTCATGGGTCGTCGAGATATCCGTGGGAGGCTATTGTTGGCTTCCTCTTTATGTAATGCAAATCTGGATTAGTTCCATTAAAAAATCCTCCACAAAGGCTAGTTTGTCTTGATCCAGGAGTTCCCTTATCTTTTGAGTAGGATTCCAATTTGCAAGGCTACGGAATTGAATGTTGATAGTCGTAAACTCAGAATTGGGTCGGATATTCAACACCGGTAATAAACAAAAAATCTAAATAAAATATTACACATTTATCCAATTATATACATATATGAACATACAGGTTTAACTGAAATAATTTTTTTACTTAATTTTATTTTTGGGTTCAATTATTGAATTTCGCAATGTACATTTTCCCATTCCAAAAAGTCCCGCAGTGGACTTATCGTTAAGACACGGTTCCCAGAAGATCACCGAAGTCAAGCATCACTGGCTGCGGTCAGTGTGTGGGTGGGTTACCACTTGGATCAGTCTGCGTAGGGACCGAAGGTGTGCGGTATTGGTCTTCATTAAACTGTTCTACCGTAACGTCCTCGACTTCGCGTGCAGGTCGTCGGGCTACCGAAGCGGGGGTGCCATCCCCTCTGCAGAGGATCAAAATTGTGATGGCATGTCTTCGGATCATCCTTAGGGATCCGAATCGTTAGGGGGGGGGGGGAAATTACAGGGAAAACCTTTTTTTTTTTTTTTTTTTGTTTCTCATTTTCATTTATTACATCCAATAAAATTTAATGCCCACTACTTATATCTAGAGTGCCTTAGTTATATTTAGATAGACCAATCAAAAAAATATTGCTTTTTAATAAACCTACAAGCAGTATTTATTTACTTTTGAAAAGCATTTCATAATTTTATAGTTAATTTATTATTTTAATGATTTTTTTTAAATAAAATAAACAGCAAAATATTATAAAAATTTAACTAATCTCAAAAATAACTATCCTTAATATCAAGGAGGACTCGAAAAGGAAGATTCATTTATTAAACTAATAATAAAATTCGTTGAGCACTGTTTTCAACTTGCAAAGCTTCTGGCAATAAAATGAAAGATTTTTTTTATTATTATTCAGCTTCTAATCATTCTCTTGTATGCATAAGGAAATATTTTTCCAATAAAAAAAAGGTAGTTTCCGATAATTAACTCTCTAAATATAATAGAACCTTATGTCGAAAGATATAGATCGAATCCAGTAGCGAAATAATTCCGATAGAACTGTAAAAGAGTCAAGAGCGACACCATCTTATATTTTTAGAAATTATGCTACAGAATAATTTTTCCCTTAAAATTATACATTCTTAATTAACCGAAAAAATTCCAATTTTTCCGACTTAAAATCAATTTTTTTTTTAATTCAAATTAGCATTATATTGTATAGTTTTTAATTTCTTGTAATTGGATACCTACAAGCTACGTCATCGTGTGTAAATCGCGTCATTAGTTTATGCTACGATTCAGAAGCCAATCAGGCTCGATACACACGAAGCTGATTCAGCGTGTTAATGAACTAAGCCTAATTGCTGTAACGTTAATCCGCCAAGCAAAACCACGTGATTAGGCCCTATCATGTATTTTATATCACATGGTTGGGCCTAATAATCACGTATTCGAATAGGGCCCTTGCAATTCAAGCAAAAGTGAAGTGATTATGCTGAACAGTATGGTTTAAATCAAATTTAATTTGGTATCTGTAAGCGACGTCACGCGTGTGTGTCGAACCTGATTGGTTTCTGAATTGACAAATGCCACTATTTAACTACGATGACGTCACTTGTCTTGCAGGCATCTAATACAACATGAATAAGCAAAACAATAAAATTCTTAAATTCTCTCTTAGAGAAAAAAGGTAAAACAACAAAATTTTACGTACAAATCAGTAAACATTTATTTAGAAAAAAAAAGCGAAGAAGTATTCAGAATCAATTCATTTTCAAATACTTGTAGCTTTAAATATTTCCCGTTTTAGAAGAGAACAATTTTTTTTTTCATTAAACCAATTAACATTTTAAAATTTTATTAAACTCATTTTCATTAAAAAATAATAACATACATAAAAACAATAATATTTAAATTGCGTTGCATTATGCATGTTTATTACATTATAAAAAAAATTATAAGTTATTTGAAAAAATTAGGTTCGTAAACAAATTTAAAATTAATAGAGTTGAGATTGTATATAAGTAAAGGAACAGAAGGAAAAACATTTTTGAGTATTTTAATTAAATTTTATGAACGAGCATGAAACTGATTCACACATAAAAACATCTAACATAACTACTAAACTCATTTTGAGAAAAATAAAAAATAAATAATTAAATATTGCACAAAGTTTTTGCTTCGAAAATAAAATTTAATTCTAGAATTAAATCAGTTGATGTTTCTCGAATAAAAATTCTTATAATTAGGTAAAAAAAATTATTTTTGTGCTATTAATTTCAAAGGAAAGGAAAAAAAATATTCAATGAAAATAAATCCATAAATTCGAAAATTTTAATTCTTAATTTCTGTTGGAATGATTCAAACATATCTTTTAATTTAAATAACTGCAATAACCTAAATTAGAAATTACATTTTTATGACCAAAATAAAAATTTAATTGAAAAACATTTTTTTAATGAAAATAAAACCATAAATTTCAAGTCATTAGAAATCTCTATTTCAATTTAAATCTTTTAATTGCTAGAAATATTATTTTTTTAAAAATTCTTTTAAATTATTTCTATTTATTTAAATATAGGTAACATATTTAAAAAATATATTTCTTGTAAAAATAATCACATATTGCAAAACCTTTACCAAGTATTATCAATCTACTTTTAATTCATCAATCTACTTTATCTTGTAATGCCTACTTCTGAATTGAAAGGTTTCAAGAATACATTTTAAATAATGAACAAACTGTGTAACATTTAAGCATTATGGGTTTTTTTCCCTCGAGATTCTATAATGCTTAATTTCATTATTTAAAAATGACAACTGTTACCAGAGAATTCACACATTTTGTCGTCATTATTAAAGCAGATTAAAAACTTTGCAAACAGAAAAATTAATTTTATTATTTTTTACAGTATATAAATTGCTTACACCTTCAATATTTAAATAAATCTTTAAATTACGTTTGTCTCGAACATGTTTTGGTTAAAGGAAACTTTCTATTAACAAAACATACTAAAAAATAAAATTTTCATAAGTCAAAATGTATATTGATTAAAACCAACAATCGAATACATATTGGAATTGTTTCTTCCAAGTTTAAAAAATAATAAATTTCATTTAACTAATAAACTTTAGAATTTTAATTTTATAATATGGTTCGTTTATTTTTTTTTCTTTCTGAAGTTTAATGAAACTTATTTCATTTGTCTCATACAATCAAATCCCAGATATTTTAGAATTTTAATTGTTTAATATAGGGGTTTTTTTTAAAGGTTCTTATAATTTTTTTTTAATTAGACAAATACAGTTTGGAATTTTAATTTATAGTGTGGATGATTTTTTCAAGGTTGGTAGAAATTAATTTAATTTGACCTCTATAATTAAGTAATCTAACTTATACACTTAGGAATTTTAATCTTGTAATTTAGGTTTTTCTTTAAATGTTTGCTGAAATATATTTTATTTGACCTATACAATCAAATCATCTGACCTTTACATTTTGGAATTTTAATGTCATAATTAAGATGGGGGGGTTTTTTTTCAAAGTTTTTTAAAATTTATTTGAAAAGAAGTTAAAAAACCTTCCTATAATAACTATGTAGGATTTTTTTCCAATTAATTTTTGGTGGAAAGCACAAGTACGAATGGGCACACTAGGCGTGTTTTGCAATACATAGCTGGTGAAGCACGTTCCGAATCTTTTCAACAACGTTTCAACAACTTTCCACAATGTAACATTCGTTTATATTAAACATTTGTTGCACTGAGGACTTTCTGCAAAAGTCAGTTCTAAGTTTTTATGAAAAATTCATTATTCTTTATTTGACTTAAACAAAAAATATTCCATTCATAATTTTCAGAAACTTAGGAACCATTCCCACCGCATCAGTCGAACCTATCAGATTCTTAATCCCCAAATACATATTTCAAATTAATTGTCCATTCAAAGAAAAAAGAACAATAAAGAACCACAGTTTGCATTTTGTCAAACAATATTCTCTATTAGAAATAAAGCATATATTACTCTATTTAACGTATTATCTATTATTTAGTTTAAAGAGTACAAAAGGTATCCTTACTGTCTGGAGGGTAAACTAAATGAAATTTCTAAACTCTTTAACAGACTTATATTATAAACACGAACGCAGTTCACGGAAAATTTGCCACCATCGCGAAAAGTTTTTACTATTAATAATTAAGAAAAATAAATCCGCCTCTACAAAGAAAGTTTGTCTTTTTCAAATTCAAGAGAAAAGAAGAAAGAAAAAAAAAAGATTCCTTTTTTAGCCCTTTTCTACCAATTCAAATGCGATTTAAAATTGCATTCATATAATTTAAAATCACACATTGCGATTCCTATTTCCGCGATTTTAAATCGTCCATCGTGTTCCGTATTTTCACGATTTTATATCAAATATCGCGTTTCGTATTCACACAATTTAAAAGCCTCTATTATGATTCTTGTGCAAGTGACTTAAAAATTAAACATCGGAATTCACCTTCACGTGATTTTCAAATAACACATCAAGACTCATATTCACGCGATTTTAAGATCAAACATAAAGATTGATTCGTATTCATGCGATTTTAGAATCAAACATTGAGATTCACATTCAGGCGATTTTAAAATCATAAAACGTGATTCGTATTCAAGCGATATATTAAATTAAATATCGAGATTCATATTCGCAAGATTTAAAAATCACATTGAGATTTATTTCTCACAATTTAAACAAATAAATAAAATCTTGCATAGATATTTTTATTAAAACGTTGATTAACATTTTGTGAATAAATTCTTCCTATATACATTTTTTCCTTGCTCAAATTTCAGGTATTTTTTCAATTATTTAAAAAGTGCTTTTTGCACATAACATTTTTAGATTTCTATTTTCAGCTTTTCACCATCCAAATAACTGCCCCTATGTAATTTGGCAGAGCCTATGAATAGAGACCACTTCCATCGTTGCTCATCACTCCATGGCAACTCTGAGACGGCACTGCATTGGCGTGGAAGAGAACTTTTAATGAGGTAATGACTTCGGTCAATTTCTTTTATGTCATCTGCTTTACTCTGAATTCGTTGTTTTAATTATTGCTTTGTATTGCATTGCCATTAAAAATTTAAAAATAAAAATTTAAAAAAATTCAGCTTTTATGGTTTTCAGCACACTTATCCCTGTGATATGAATCAATATAGAATTCCATAAAAATTAAACATTTTTAAAAAAAATCCATGATTTTCTAACTATTTTCATCAAAATGAGTTGACAATGAAAGTATTTAAACTAATTACAAGAGTAAATCAATGTCTGCAGAAAATTTTTACTTCAGATTTTGTGTTCGCAGAAAGTTTTTGTTTTAGTTTGCTTTTTACACACGGCAGCTGTTTCAACAATTGGAGCAGTGGCGTACGCAAGGGAGGGGTTTAAACATCCCCCTTGAGCTCAGACAAAATGGCAAAAATAAAAATTTTAGTAGAAATTATGCGAGCTATTATTTTTTAAGACTATATAATTTTATTTGCCTTATGCCTACTTTTTTTTTTCTCACGGTATTTCTCAGAAAACTGAAAAAACATTTACTATAATAGGGTTGTACTTTTGAAACCAAATTCACGTGATACTGTTCGGACTGGTTCCTTTCTGTCCTGCCAGTGTAGTTTTCGAGATTGGCTATCATTCTTGAGGTCTTTAAGCGATGACTCTGGAATCCTAGACGTTCCGTCTTCTTTGAGACAATTCGAGAATTTTGGAGATGCTGTGAAAAATTATATAAAAGGGGGAACGGAGTACAGTGGAGTTAGTTAGTTAGTCAAGCTAAGAGTTATCTCTGCCGCTTGTCTTCCGGAGCTTGTCGCTAAATCTGTTTTTATTTGTCTCAACAAAAAGTTCATTCAATCGCCGAACCCGTCGTCGCCACTATTTCGACTAGTGAAGAAATCAGTAACAATACCATTGGAGATACTGTCCTCGTTGAAGTTATTCATTCCAGCATGAAACTTTGAGATCGTAGCATAGCGGATATTTCTGTGCCAATGAGTATATATATATATATATATATATATATATATATATATATATATATATATATATATATATATATATATACATATATATATACATATATATATATATATATATATATATATATATATATATATATATATATATATATATATATATATATATATATATATATATATATAAATAGATATATAAGTTCAAAATGAAGATAAAACAAAAAACTTATCTAATGAGTTCTGTTTACTTGCAGCTTATGCGCAATAAATGAAACTTATTGTTTCTCTTAACTTTCTTATATATATATATATATATATATATATATATATATATATATATATATATATATATATATATATATATATATATATATATATATATATATATATATATATATATATATATATATATATATATATATATATATTTGCTGTTTTTGGATCTTAAGGATGTCAAAACGCAAGAATTTAACAACTTTTAATTATTTTGAGAAAAAATCACGACCTGAAATTAGTGAGGTGACAGCATCTAGTACCAATGTAAGTTTTTCTGTTGTACAGAAATGTGATACTTCCGTTGAAGAAAACGTTTCTAGCATAACAAAATCTGATGAATGTGAAAGTGGCCCTCAAAGTGTTACTTCCCACCCATATGACATTGGACTTTTTACAGAAGATATTGCATTACGTTCATAAACTTAAAAAATCAAATCAAAATTAAACTAAATAATGTTGTCTAAATAAAAAGTCAAAATTGTCTAGCTGTCTAAATTAGGGAAATAATAGTGCTTTATTACAGACTCGAATTTCTTTTAGCAGTTTCAGAAAATTATGAACACCCCCCTTGAAAAAATTCTGCGTACGCCACTGAGTTGGAGCATGGTTAACTAACTCTGTGTCACAGAACTGATCTGTTTGTTCAAAGTAAACGTCTCTGTGCGACAACAAATAAGCAAAACATAAATAGTTTTATTTTTAAATAACATAATTATAAACTTATTACATTTAATAACATTTAATATTAAATTCATTTTAATCGAGAAACTTTAATAGGACATGTTGCTTGCACTGTGAGGAAAAATGGCCCTCTCTGACCTGGTGAAAAAGTGCTTGGAATGATATTATATATTCCAGAAGGTACATTCCTTATTTCTAAAATAGAAAATCCAGACCTAGAAAATAAACAAATTTACTTAAAATTTGAATACCTTAATATATGATACAATTACATTTATAAACATTTAAAGAAATAAAATATAAATAAATCTTATCATTAAAAATATAAAACCCACATTATTTAAACAAAGAATTGCTTCCTTATCACAATATTTAAAATTAGTTAAAGCTTGATTCAATAATAATAACGATTCTATTTTCCTAAATAAGATTTTAGTGAACAAAAATTAAAATGTAAAATCGAAAGTAACTTGTTCTTAACTTCAGTCATTTTATACTACAGACTACTTTATGCAACAAATTTTTTATTTGGGACATGCATAATCAAGAGCAAATTGAGCCTAAATTGCAAAAGTATCTCATAAATTAAAGTATGAAAAATATAATACGGAAATCAAAACATACAAAATCTATGTGTTTAAAAAAGAAATTGTTTCGTAATGACATCTTTAATAATTTAAAATTTAAATTTCATTAAGTAACAGTTCAATAAATATGAAAAATATTTGGTTCAGCAGTGAATTTCTTTTTAATTGCTCTAAATAAATTATTAAACTACCTGCTTTCGAGAACAAATTATTTATTCTAGAGAGTTATGCCTAATAGGTAACTGAACATAATAATGACAATTTTTAAGTGTAAAATCTTTAGAAATAAAAATAAATGTGTGATGTAGCGTGTAACAACTGAATAAATGGCAAAAATGACTAAAAAGTCAACTGTTTCAGAATATTAAAATTTTTGATCATTTGAAATTTTCCTTTAATAAAGTAACAGGAGATATATGCATGGTATTTAGTATAGCAAGGAAAATTTTGCCTATCGCTGAATAACAATTTTCAAAAAATTTTAGAGTGATTGAATAGTCAAGAAAAAATTATTTTATTCTGCATAAGGGTTTGGGAGATGGTTAGAAAATCATTTAATGCTAGGAGCTATTTTAAACCAAAAGTTAATTTCACTAATAATTACAATTTAAAACTAGTTATACATTAATTTCCTTAATTATTAAATAGTAACATTATATATTCATCGAATTGTTATTCTATGCCTAATAAGTTAAGATATGCCAATTATGGCTTATTTCATTGGACATCTAAGATATTTAAAATTTTAAATTCATGAAACTTTTAAATCATGGAAACAATTCAATTTTTAGTAGATAACAATTTGAATTTTGTTTAAAATATGTTTCTGTATGTAAAAAAATATCGAGCAGTTCAAAAAAAAAAATTCCACTTAAAATTTATAAATCAGAAACTGCATGATCATCATGTTAATATATTTTTTTTAAAATAGTTGGTTGTCAAAATTATATAAACATCAATCTGCTAATAAATAACTAAGCATATTTTAGCCACCATAAGAAATTTATAGTTTAAACAGTGTACATTGGATCAACAATATTCAATACACAAAGTTTTCAAAATAAACTGATACCAGTTAAAAGAAAGAGCTGATTTTCCACATTTGAGTCAGTAATGCATAAAATAAATTAATAAGACAAACAAAAAACTTTTAGATCATATGCATGCAATTAAAAATATAAGAGTAATAATTTAATCAAAATAGAGCCAATCACTGGTCTAGTCGTTGCTGTACTGGACCTGTTCTATGTTCTCGCTGTGTTCAATGTCCTTTCTTCTGTGTGATTGCAACCCGCCCTATAAATGGGTTTGTGGTTGCATGATGTGGGCGATGCTACTCCTCTCTACAGGTGCCCACTGGGAGACGATAAGAAAGTAGCAATTCTGGCATATCTAAGACCAATGGGAAATAGACACATGTGCCCACTGGGAGACTATAAGAGAGTAGCAATTCTGGCATTTCTGAGGCCAATGGGAAATAGACACATGTGCCCACTGGAAGATGGTAAGAAAGTAGCAATTCTGGCGTTTCTAAGGCCAATGGGAAATAGACACATGTGCCCACTGGGAGACTATAAGAGAGTAGAAATTCTTGCATTTCTGAGGTGGCAAATAGACACATGTGCCCAATGGGAGACGATAAGAAAGTAGCAATTCTGGCATTTCTAAGGCCAATGGGAAATAGACACATAGCCACATTAAAAATAATTAATCAAAATGGAACTTAAAGTATAGTTTTTGGTAAACTGTTACTATTACTGTATTAATTCACAAAACATTTTAACAAAACGAAATAAATGGAACTAAACTATTTTTTTAAAAAACACATTAGGATTTCAATAGTTAATTAATTAATATATTTGTAGGTAACTATTTAACATATTTAATATTTATAAAACCATGAATAATAATTTATGAATTAATTTATTAGCATCATCAGGACATAGCATAAAATTAGTGCATGCATATGATTGTGGTAACAATAAGTTAATAAAATGAAAAACAGACAAGAAATCTGATACCTATAAGCTCCAGAAGTTTTTCTTGAGAAATAATGAGGAGAATTAGTATTATTTACACTAACAGTAACAACTTCAAAACCAACATGGTATTGCCTACAAATAAAAACAAATAGATGTAAATAAATTTTACAATTCAATTTCACTCAGAGGAGGATTATTTTAAAATCAAGTATAGACAATATCGGCGGAAAAAATTTTTTTACAATTCAATTATTATAATTCAGTTTTAATAATGATTTCTTCACAAATAATAATTGAATGATTATAATTTTTTAAAACTATTGTAAATAATTACAATTATTAACAGATAAATAAATATAAAAACATTCAAAGCTAAGTAAAGAATCAAACATCAGAGAGAAAAATATTAGAAATATGATTTTTTTTTCAGTTGAAAAACCAAATTGCTCATTTACTAAACTTTGATTAGACAGACCCTCGTGTATACTTTTGAAATATGGGCACTGACTGAGAAAGACAAATGGGACTTGCGATATTTGAAAGAATTTTAATAAGCCTATATTTTAGGATAAAATGTAAAAATTATTTTATAGGAAAAAAGTATTAACTTGGAAGTTCACAAATTTTATAGGGAACCAAATATTACTAAACTTATAGCAAGTCAGATTATTAAACGAATAGGGCACCTAATAAGATTGGATCATATTCAAACCATTAAAAGAAATATTTTTGGTTAAAGCTATTTAGCATCAAGCCTAAGTTTTAAGCTCAATATTTTCATTTCGATTTTATAACTCAGAATAATGTTCAATTTTTATACAATAAAGACTATTCCCTTCACTTTTAATGAAAATTGATAAATCTGACGCAAACTGTGAATAATAGTAATAATCAAATAATAGTAATAATGATAGGTCTAGTTCTCACTAATTGAGACTGATACCAAATTTTATTAACTATGGTAATTGTTACTAAGTTTATCTTTTATCTTTATGTTACTCAATCCATTATGCCATAACTCTGATGAATAAAAAGTGCTTTACCTTTATTTTACTAAATATGATATAGAAAGCAAGCTTTAGATAAAAAAAAACCGAGTTTTTTATTGAAATTACTATCACCCCTCTTCTTTTTATAATTAAAACTTTTAAATATCTTAATCAATGTTAGTTAATATATAGAATAAGTAGAATTATAGACAAAGAAAAAATACTCGATAAAAAAAATTCAGACTGTCTGCGGATCTTTAGAATATTTCAGCAAAACATTATTCCCAAAATATTGCAAAAAGCAGACATACTAAGTTAGATAACATTCAAGCAAAAAAAAAAGTATAAAGTTCATAATAATTTACAAATATACAGACAGTAAAACCCTGATCATCTGACTGATACACTTTGTTTCTATCTTTATCTATCTATCAAAATCTATCTTTACTTCTATTAAAATATATGTGGAGAAATAGCCTATAACTTAATTCTCAAAATATATTCAAATTATCTTGTGATTCTTCGTAATCAAAAGTAACACAAGTTGCATACAATTTATAAATTACACACAAGCAAATTAAATGCATGATTCTAAAATAAAATCAATATGACTCTAGAAATGAGCTTTAATAATTACTTGATTTATAATGTTTTAACTACGAAGATTAATATGTGATTTGAGAATCATGCAAATTACAATATGCTGTTTTTAAATTTTATAAAAATTATAAAGATTTTTTTCATCTAGATGTCGACAAGCAATCAGTGCAGCACAAAGCTGCTCTGAATTCACGTTGCAATATGGCATCAGATAGCAATTAAATCTTTAAAACACCGTCATTTTTGTTACTTAATAAACCTATGAAATATTCCGAATTTTTGTTGCCTTTTGAAAAAAGGCTATATAGCCAGAGTCATTTTATTTTATTTTAGATTTTTGCTTTCTGTAAATTTTTGTTCATAGTAAATTTCTATTTTTAACCATTTTACTAATAATTTAATGTTTATCCACTTAAGATAGACGAAATAAAGCACTCTTGAGTATTTAACAATTTAAATTCTATAATGCATTTCTGGTACCATGTGCCTTGGATAATCTGGTGTTTAATGTTCATTCATTTTAACAACTCTAAACAAGTAGATGTGAGTTAGACCTATTTAGAAAAATTTGTAATATTCAAAATTCAAAAAAAAAATAATAATAATGAAATAAAAATTAAGAAAATTACAATTTGAATT
The DNA here is from genome assembly GCF_982258835.1 of Parasteatoda tepidariorum. NCBI lineage: Eukaryota > Metazoa > Arthropoda > Arachnida > Araneae > Theridiidae > Parasteatoda > Parasteatoda tepidariorum. The sequence goes on along the minus strand of NC_141764.1, from coordinate 82,600,258 downwards.
AATATAGTTCATACTGTTGTCAATTTACTTTACACACAATAATTGATATAAATAATGATGAAACAAAAACTAAAATAGATTATTCTCACTTGGGACCCTTTAAGTCGATTAACAAAGTGCTTTCATCAGAAGACGATTGCAAAGAGACTTGATAAATAGGATTGTTATGATAAGTTGATGGATTATTAGGACAACCGCCACTCAGCTCTTTAGTCCACTCACCATTCTTTATCTAAAAATAAAACATTGCATGAATATAATTTCTTTAAAACAAAATAAAAATAGATAAAACGCTCTTACTTAAGCACATCAAAAACAAATACAATCATTTTTAATTTTTTTAACTATTGTACATTGACATTAACAACATATATCAACTGCTTTAATCACATGTGAAGAAAAATAGTTTATTATGCTGAATAACAAAATTTACTTATTTGCTGTTGCATAATGAAATTATTTTTCCAGGGCTCATCAAGAACTCACTCCAATTAATTATAATATCCTCCTTAACACTCCTCATTATTTCCAACAATAAAGTTTTTATAAAGCTGAGAAAGTTAGATGAAAAAAATTCACTAATATGGAGAAAAAAAAATTTATTAAATTATGTCAATTTATAAACTCCAATAACTCTTCAATTTAAACATACAATTTAGTATATATATATTTCATCAATACCACTTATGATTAAACTTAACTTTTCGACAACTGCTGTGAAAGAATGTACACTATTATGAAAAATAAATAAAGTACAAAATCAAATATCCGGATGTTCATTTATTTCATTTATTGGAAGCAACTATTTTATGGACTTTTTCAACAATAAAATTAAATAAAATTGTTTTCCTTTTTCAAAAAATAAGAAGGAAAGAAAATAGTTTTTTCTTGTGCTGGTTAAAAAGAGTAATAGCAAAAAAATGTATTATTGCCACTACACTAATAGCTAAACATTTTTTCTGCCTCATTAAGCACACTAAAAGAATTTAAAAGAATATAAGAGCAGTTAAAGAAAAATAAACATTTGGGATAAGAATAAACTATGAATATTAATGAAGCTGAATATTAATGAAGCTGAATATTGATAATGTTTGAAAAGTGCACCAGCAGACAAGCATTGTTTTGCTTTAAAATATAGATGTTTTTATTAATAATCTACTCAATTTTATTCCTTGTTTAGGTAATTTTTTTTATTAAATCAGACTAATTTACTGTTTTATCTCATTATCTGAACTGCTAATTCTTCACATCATAAGAAAAAATAAAAAAAAAACATATAATTATCCATGACAGAGGTAGTTGAAATTATCCTTTGCTCACTTTTATTAGTTTCATATATATATATATATATATATATATATATATATATATATATATATATATATATATATATATATATATATATATATATATATATATATATATATATATCAGGGTGCGTAGCCAAATCTCTGAATCAAAAATAAGCACTTTTTAAAAACTTTTCAAGCACTTTACAAAAGTTTTCAAGCACTCAAAAAATTCATATTCAATCAATGATATTATTGAAAAACAAAAACTTTTTATAAACAGTTTTAGCGTTAAAAAAAAAAAAAAAAAAACGGGCGTAAATCGAAACAATCAGTACTTTCCCACATCACCGAGCGAGTGAATTCAACTTGACCCTGAACTCAGAACAAATGTACCCTTACCCCCTACGTCAAAAAAAGTGTTTGAAGTAAAATAAAATAAACAAGAACAAAATTAAAATAAATTAAAAAGAAAAACATTTCATAAGGATCTGGATCTCTAAGGATATCACTGAAGGGGGGAAAAAATTATTCGGAAGAAAAAGCACTTTTTAAAAACGCCGGCTGAAAAAAGCACCTTTAAAAGCTTTTAAAAACGAAATCCCCAAAAAAGCACCTTTAAGTACTTTTTACAAACGCTACGCACCCTGTATATATATATATATATATATATATATATATATATACCACTTCTATTTACGACCACTTTTGGGAGAATTTAGGAATTTTTTCCAAAGACTTTGTGTTGAAAAACACCTTTAGGAGAGACCATCAAAACCTCTCCCAGCATTCGGAAAAACCTTTGCACTTAAAAGCGGAATAGGTCAAATAAGAAACCATGAAAAAATATCGAAACAAGAAATATTAACAAAACAAATAAGTAGTTTAAATTGTATTTGAAATGTTTGTGTGAGGTTCTTATTTAGAGAGCTCTTATTGACGAGCTCAGAAAGAGATTGACAACTTCATGTTCAAAGTGTACTAAAGATGATGCTATCAATGATTTATTTTTAAAGTTGAAAATTAAATTACAGAAAAAAAAAATTTTTAAGAAAACCTCAGCATTGCAAACAAACCTCTTCTCATTTTTTAAAACTAACTAATTTTCATGATATAAAATTTAATGCAAACTTGATAACTATTTTAAATGATTTATTTAAAATAGTTATTTTGCTTATACACATAATAATATTAGTAGGAATCATTTTTAACACTAAATTTTAGTTATGAATCCAGTTTTCATATTGCTAACATAAAAGTTATTTTCACACCAAGAAACCACCATAAACCACATTAATTTTCCAAGCATAAACAATGAAAATCAAATCGAAAAAAGTTGTAAAACAGAGCAAGAACTCTTAACAGTTCACAATCAATCAATCTATCTATAGAGCAAACTAAATAAAAATACATGAAACAATCTATACTACACAAAATTCTACAAAATGCAAGGCCTCACTTTCAAGTTTAGCATTGTAAAGATCTACAACCAGTCTATTATATAAATCAATAGCCTTTTATAACTGAAAAATCATTCCTTTAGAGAAACATATGATTTATTACACAGCTACCATCATTGTAATGAAATTTTTACATAAACAGCAGAAAAATACATTGAAAATTCAATTACATAAAAAAAATTATTGGTTATATCGATTTATTAATGTTTTAACTATGAAAATGTTTTTATCAATATTTTGTCAATATATATAATATATGTTTTTATCAATATATATAATTTTTTTATCGATTATCAATATACTTATCTATATACAATACTTACGAGTAATTAAAATGCATTTAATTCATACCTCATGTTTATACTTGAATGTTGTATCTATTTTTGATAGAGTAAATGGACAAGTTGAATAAGCTCTTAATGTGTAGTATATGGTAGTACTTTTTTCATATTGTGAAATAACAAGAGTATATCGAGCAGTCCCTCCCTGAGGTACAATAATTTTACATAAATAATGTGGACTGTTTATTCTAACACCATCTATATATGGATCAGGATCATCTATATAAAACAAAGAAGTTGTAAGATAATTAAAAGTATAGCTTCTAAAAATATTACTTATCAATGAAACATAGAGCTATATAAGTAAAGAAATATAAATAGTTTGTCTAAGGTAAGAACTCCCCCCGTCACGAAGTATGAGGCCGTCTGCTTCTTTGGATATAAGAATAGCGTTTTTCAGGAAGGATGGCTTCTCCTCAATTTAACACAATAGACAGTAGAAAAAGATTACTTTCTCTTGCCAACCAGGGCCAAATCCTGCTCTAAACAGTGACGTCACACCTCTGGTTGAAATAGTTATGACTTGTTACAGTCGACTGGCTAGGGGAGTTCAAAATATGAGTGAAATCGGTTGAATAGTTCCTGAGAAATCAAATTTCAAAAAAGTAAGATTTTTAAAAGTCAGAATATAACCTAATATTGTCTGCACTAATTAATTAGCATATTTAAGGTCACCCTTTTGAGCCATTAAAATTGAGTCCTAGAACATGAAAATCCGGTCATTAGATCAAAAGTTATAATTTTTTTCACTCTGTACAACATAATTATTAATTGTTACATATTAAATTTTCATATTCGTGAGTCTTCGTGATTTACTTATTAAGATAATCATGCAGGAGTGGAGGGAGTAGTATTTATAATACATGTACGTTTGGTATGCCTAAAATTTACTAGTTAAAGAAATTTATCAAATTTCAGTTAATAACTTCACAACAAATATGTACACAAACACTAGTACAAAAAAATTATTTTACCAAAAATTATTTCTCAAAATATGGAGTTTTTTGAAAAAGACTCCATAAAAAAGAAAAAATTATCATACTATATTCTTGCAATCACTGGCATGGGTTAAGTGAAAATACATATTTAATTACATTTTGAAAACACTAAAATTTGTACGCTTAATAACATATTATGATCAGTTATAAATGTACAACAATAAATAATTCTATTAAATCTTTAAAGCAGTTTCATTGGAATAATATGTTTTGCAAACAGCTTCCTGATATTTCTATACATTTTAAAGCTTATTTTCTCTTTATTAAAATTTTAATTAACATATTTCTTAACTAAACACCTCAGTTAATAACATGTCAAGATAATTATTTAAATACTTACTAGGAATGTACACTTTACGCCCATCATTTTTATACACAATGACAGCAATGAACTCCTTGTTTTCAGCAAAATCATCCTATGGAATAATAGTTTAATCAATATCAACAAAAAAATATCATTAACAATTATTACTAAAAATTGAGCACATCTTACAAAATTAGAAATTTATAAAATAACACAAATTTTATGTTATTCATTCACTGTTATCATTAAATAGCCTGCAATATTTATCATTTTGAATTGGCAATGAATAAACTTGAACAAAAAAAGCACTTTTAAATATGTTTATTTTTAAATTCATGATTTTGAATGGTAATAGTAATTGTATAATGGATTTTGGGTAGTTAGGACACATTCTTTAGTTATTTTAAGAAGAAAAAGCTTTAATTAAATTTAAAAAAGGAATTGAAAAGTTCAGAATTTTTAAATAAGGAAAAAGTTTTAACTGATTAGCATAATTGAGACTCAGTTCATTATTTTGAAGAAATACTTATTTAAATTCTCAAACAAGCAAAGAACTGAATAAAAAATTTATTTTGAGAAGGATTTTTCTCAAAAATTTCACAGTTTATGCGATTTTTCTAAAACAGTGAAATACAAAAGGTATTACGCAAAACCCTAAGTTCTGAGGAAGGATAACAGGACTCTGGGAATTGGAACTTATCTCTTAGTAAATCTATTATTTAATATACCAGCTATTATTAATAAAATTATTGAAATAAAATACCCGTTAAAAAATTGCAATACCTTAAAAAAAATTATAACATTAAAATTATTAATATAGCATTCCTTTGCAAAAAATTTGATTGCATTTTTCTACCAAATTATTCAATTGAAAACAAAATTACCTATTTCAACAATATGAAACTTCTTTTACTGATAACTTTTCTCAACATTCATTACAACACTAATTCGTTTTTATTTCAACAAAAATCATCAATCAGCTAATTTTTTCGTTTGTTTGTTTTGTTTTGGAATTATGCACAATAAAAGCAAATTTTTAGCTAAACTAAAAGGCACAACAGGTCTGCTAAATCAACTGTCGGACATGAAACAAAATTCCAAGACTGATTTAAAAGAATTCATTCTTTATCTTTAATGTTTTCAAAATATGTAATTTGTACTATTTGTGGTTAATATTTTCACACAATTATGCTAATTATTTTATTTATAATGTAGGGGTTCAGCCATAAGAAAGTCAATCATTTAGGGTTTCATAGTTGGAAGTGGGAGAATTTTTGATTAAATCAAGAGACCAGACGAAACAGGAAAAATCCAGGAAATTTGGCAAGAGTATATTTAGGCATTTTTAAAATATTAATATTTTAAGCATGTTTAAGTATTAACATTTTTAAGCATTCTTTAAGTGTTTAAAATTTTTAAGATTCATTTACATTACATACACATAATAACTAAATGCAAGTAAGTATAGTTGAATTAACAAGCGACTAGGGGAAGGACGATTCCATAACGTTAAAAACTAAGAGTTTCGTCGGAAGAGTGAAAATAGGGAAATTACACTGAGAATATTGGGGATTTTTTTGTTCGCTTCCTTGGCGTATTGGTTACATTTTAAAGGTTTACCGACACCGTTCGCATTTGTTTTTATGTTTATTTTTTGCAACGCTTGCTGTCATTTTCGAACTCGTATAAAATAAGTTATTTGTTGAATTTTTTCGTTATGTCTTTGTTTTTAATATTGTTATCTGTTTTAAATTTGTTTTTAATATTGTTATCTGTTTTAAATTTGTTTTTAATTTTTTTTCACTTTTAAATTTAGATCTTAATATATGTATGTTGCCGGCATTGTATAGAATACTGGATGTTTTTAGGCAAAGTATGAAATGTGAGAATTATACCGGGAAATGGTACTTGACCTTAAAAATCATCAGTGTAGGGTATACCGGGCAAATATATACCGGGCAGTGGCACTTGACCTTAAAAACATCAGTGCAGCGTATACCAGGCAAATATATACCGGGCAATGGCACTTGACCTTAAAAAAACATCAGTATAGCGTATACCGGGCAATGGCACTTGACCTTAAAAAAACATCAGTGTAGGGTATACCGGGCAAATATATACCGGGCAGTGGCACTTGACCTTAAAAAAACATCAATGTAGCGTATACCGGGCAAATATATACCGGGCAATGGCACTTGACCTTAAAAAGACGTCAGTGTAGGGTATGCCGGGCAAATATATACCGGGCAATGGCACTTGGCCTTAAAAAAAACATACACTCCCCCCCCCCCCTCACGCTCCTCCAACATGTACAGAATTGCTGGAACAGCGACCGATAATTGTCAACAGTACTGAGCTATGTACCTCTCTGCATCAAAAACGTTCTTTGAAGATAAAAAAAAATCAAATCTGACTGTCTTCTCTGTAAAGCCTAATAATCAATTCTTTTTTTTTGATGACCCTAGTTAAGTTTTTTTTTCTGTTTCAGAAAATCCCGCCAAAATTTGACTTCCAATGTTGGCGCTAAAATAAGGCGATATTTTACTAAGCTAAAGCTCTCACCAGCAACGTTTTCCCGATATCGAGCTCATTTTCCCCTTTCTAAATTTTCTAAGTACGTTTGTATTATGGAATCGTCCTGTCCCTAGTCGCTTGTGTTGAATTATGAGTGGTAGCAAAAGACTTATTGAGAAAACAATGCTTCAGCAGCAATATATTTTTTCAAACACAAACATATTCCATTAAATGTGGTTTAAATCAAAACAAATTTGGGGTGCGAACATTTTAATGAAGTACAAAATAATAACTTTTCGAAAAGTAACTCTTTCAGCTATATTTGATCAAATCATAATTTAAATTGTTAACTTACTCGATCGACAATATGTCGTGTCAAAAGAACCCATACAGCCCCTGCAGCTTTAACATCCAGGCAGTATTGCGGATTTTCACCAATATTATAAAGATCTTTAACAGGACCAACTCCAGCTTTCCAAGCTCTAAAGTTAAAATTTTTAAAACAGTTTTTAATACATAATAATGAACAAATATAATTAATCAAATAAGCAAATAAACAAATTTTTATTTTTATCTAGACCAGAAATAATTTGAAACCAAAATAACAGCAAAAATAAAATACACAGTATAATAAAATACACTAAAAATTAAAATTGTAAAACACGAGTTAACAAGAACAAGTGATATATCTAATTTAAATATAATTTAATAGTAATCAAAATTAGTTAGATTTTTTAAAGCTGGATTTATACCCCATTATAGTTAGTTTTGTTATTATAATTAATATGAATACAGTGTAGCAGTCAACATTTTAAACTAAAAACTAAGAAGATCGATATACAATGTCTCATCCACAGGATATGAATTTAAATAACACTAAGCCTTTACTATTTTAAGAGATAAAATAGATACATAATTCCCATTTTTATAATTAAGATTAATACTTTTCATAATTTGTAAGCATTAGTTTCCTTTTAAGTATTGAATTTAAACTAAATAGTAAAAAGATTGATATTTATTTGATGACTTCGAATTAAGAAAGGTTTAAATTGCTGATTAAAATAGTCTGATCACAATTAAAAAATGCCCACTCCCTACTTTTTTTTCTTTTTTTTTTTCATTATTCATCAGTAGACTTTAAAATTTCTTAAGCTGGGTGAGATTATTAAATTGGATTTAATTTTAAATAATTTCTCAAACTTAACTTTATCCTACCATGAAAAAAGGTATAGTTTCTGCAATAGATATTACAAAAATTGTTTTTTATACATCATTTAACTTTTCTATCATACTTGACTTATTTAAAATTTTGATACAAAACATTAAAGATCAACAATAATTGGTGTTGCACACTTAATGTGAACAAATTTTTTAAACACATTTCTGAGGCATAAGTAAAAACAATGTGTTATAACAAAAGTATCTTTTCTGTCTCACACAATTTTAAATTTTAGTAATAACCTTTTTCTAAATTAACATTTTAAACTTTTATGATTAAAATAATATTTTATGTTTTTTTTTGTCACATAATTTTCAACTAATTAGAAAACTGTGTTGTAAATTTTGTTTAAGAAGCTAATTTATTTTTAAGAGATTCCTAATGTAAATTTTGTTTTTTTCTCCGCCAAACTCATTCCAGAGTTAATCTTGAAAACAAAGGCAGAAGTAAAAATAATGTGCCATAACTGCAATATCTTTTCTGTCTCACATAATTTTAAATTTCAGTAATAACTGTTCTTTTTTTTAATTAAATGAATATCGTGAGCTCTCATAAATAAAACATAACCATGTCCCAAAACGACTGCATAAACTCTGCACAGCTAGATTCCTCGTTGGGAGTACATAAAAACTGCCCAAAGAAGCGTTCCTGCATGATCCATAGTTTTCGAGAAAAATACGAAAAACAAAGTATGACGTCACTGCCGGTGAAAGAAAAAACACTTCATTGAACATATTAACAGCAGTATACTATGCACAATTTAAAGCAGATGTTCAAAGTGTCCGCCGTGCATGTCGAGGCAGGTTTCAGCAAGCCATGGAATGGCTGTCATCACACGTTGCAGCATCGCGGGATCCACCGAAGTAGAAGAAGCATGCAGATGAGCAACTAAGTCCATTGGTATGATCACTACGTCTCGATACACCAGTTCCTTGAGATGGCCCCATAGGAAAAAATCCAATGGTGTAAGATCTGGCGAACGTGTTCAATAAAGTGTTATGTACTGATATGTAACTAATATGCTCAATAAAGTGTTTTTTCTTGCACCGGCAGTGACGTCATACTTTGTTTTTCATATTTTTCTCGTAAACTATGGATCGTACAGGAACACTTCTTTGGGCAGTTTTTATGTACTCCCAATGAGGAATCTAGCTGTGCAGAGTTCATGCGGTCGTTTTGGGACAATCTGTATTTTGTATTCATTGTTTCTCACCCAATTTTCAACTAATTAGACAATTGTATTGTAAATTTCTCTTAAGAAATATATTCAAAATATTTCAAGTTAATCAATACTTTTGAATTACCTACAAATAAAGTATAATATCATTATTTTACGCAAAATGTAACTTATGAAATTTACTTACTGATGAAGGCAATAAGTGTATTTGAAAATATCAGGATTCCAATTCAAATAGATTACTCGATAAAAATGAAGTAGAGAGTCAAAGTCAATCCAAAAAACACCTACAATTCAATATAGTTAGCTTTTCAAATTAATTTCACATGAGCACAACATTTATAGTTTACTCTCCACTTCTGTTAACTTGAATACTTGCGTATGAAATTTTGATCCTTTATTCTATGATTTATTCTTATTATTATTAGATGATTATTATAATTATGATTTTAAATTTTAAAAAAAACAATAAATTAGCATCCTTACTTAAAATATAAATGTATATTTTATTGTTCAAGACTTATGTGTTATCTAATTCAGATATAATACATTAAAATCAAAATACTTATTCAAGTAATAAAAAAGACAATTGTCTTTAAGACAATTGTTTAATGATAATTGTTGATGAAATTTGGTGAAAAAAATTCAAGAACTTTATTTTCATTTCAAAATTATTTAATCATTAAAAAAAATTTTAGAAAATATTTAGCACTTGTTGCACTTAATTTAAATTACACTAACAGAAAAGTACATTTTTTTTAAATAAATCAGACTTAGTAAAAACGATAATTTTTGATCTGTGATCAGTATATGAAGCATCAGAATTGAAATAATGAGCCTTGTTAAGGTGCTGCAAAATCTTGCCTAGCTTGCAGTTTTATCCATATGCTAAAAATTTCACTAAAAATTAAAAAATTTTAAATCAAACAAAATTTAAAAAGTAATATTAATTTTCAATAAAAAATAAAAAGATTGTTTTGAAAAATATTCAATGCAAGTAATAAAATGTCTGTTTTGTCATAATTACCGTTATCAAACATTTGGGCATTTCTGGGATCATATCTTAAAGCTTCCTTAAGTTGCGGAGTCCAGCTTTTTGTGTCGTGCTCAGAATAACGACCTTTCCATCGCAAATGGCTCCAAGGATTTTTCAGCAGACATAAGCGTGTTCCCTAAAAACAAGATATACTTCAAGGTATACAATTATAGAACAAAAATTTTAATTTTGATTTAAAAGAAAATTGGTAAAAATATAGCAATAAAACTAACACTAACTTTAAAATAGAATTAGTAAAACACAGTCAAACTTGCTTATAATGAACCTAAATTTAATGAGAAAATTAGAAATACTTGGTTAGTTACATTATTAAATCTATTTGAGAGAAGCATGCTTATAACAAGCAAAAACTGGTCTTAGAGAAAATTATTCACAAAATTTCTGTTTAATTCTATAAATCTAGCTCTACCTTAAAAAAATTCTTTTTTGATGTTTCTCGCTGATAAATTCGTTTTTAATGTCAAAGATGCTTTCCATGAGTCTTATTCAAAAAAACAATACGACGATAAGAATAGGTTAAGACAAAACAAAGCAAATTATCTAATTTCTTTTATGCTGTAGAAGATAAAAAAATAAACTTTTATACTAAAGTTTACTTACTAAATTAGAATAATTTTATAATTTAGTAAGCATGTAGGAAATTTTATGATTTTTCGCTTTTGATGCTTCTAGCTGATAAATTCTTTTTTAATGTCGAAGATGCTTTTCAGGACATCAGTCTTATTCAAAAAAACAATGTGACAATAAGAATAGGTTAATACAAAACAAAGCAAATTATCTAATTTCTTCAGTGCTGTAGAAAAATTAAAAAATAAACTTTTATACTAAAGTTCACTCACTAAATTATAATAATTTTATAATTTAGTAAGTATGTAGGAAATTTTAAGATTTTTCGTGGACTCCTTTTTTACAAGCACTCAGCTGTAAGGAGAAAATATTACTGTCTCTTGTTGCTCATTATAAGCCAATTCAGCTGCAATACATTTCCATGTGAAAGGGAAGAAGTTTCGGAAAAGTTTTATTTAAAATTAAAATTACAGGGGTCTGCTTTAATCAGGATTCATCCACGTAGCTAAACCCAGCAACAGAAATAACATACAGTTCCTGCTCATCTTTCAGACAAACATAAAATGGAACAGAAAATATGACTAGCGCAAACAGCGCAGCCTAAATATAAGACAATAATTAAATGCATACAGTAATCATAGCCAAAAATATTGTTGTCGGAATCTAACATTTTAGTTTAGCATGGCATAGATAGAAAAATATTCCACCCCTTGAATTTAATTGCTTTAAAATAATTTTAAAAGTTTTGTCTTCATAACAACAACGCCAGATTTTTTAAATTTAATTTTATTTACAAGTTTTGAGCTTAGGACACATTTTCAAAGAAAAATCCACTTAGTTTAAACATTTCTCAGGTTATATTTGAAAAAATATGGTAATCTGATAATTAAATGAAATAATGCAAATTTCCTTGTGAATAAAAGATAAAATAAATGATCAAAACTTCATAGCTTACCATAACTTCCTTAATGTCCAACATAGCATATGCATGAGTAGGAACTAAACCTGCCCTATCTGCTTCATCTTGGCTTAACTCTCCAGTAGCAACTGTAATCAGCACGTGTCCAGCTTTGTGTTTATCAAGCAGCTTTTTAAAGATAGCATCCTTGGGAAAAGTAGGATCATTTAAGTCAATTGATATTCTATCTGGAATCCAACCAGTCAGAGCATGAAGATCTATGTTCTAAAAATCAGTATAATTCAATATTAGAGCTTGTATAATACACATTCTAAAAATCTTGATTTACAATAATCTGGATTTTGAAAAGAGAAAAACGAAATTGCATAAAGAGTGACTCAAGAAATTAAAGGTGCAACATTAATGATATAAGATTTAAGTGGTTAAGATATTAGCAAATTTGGTAAAAAACGAGAAACGTTACTCAAATGTAAATATTGTTTTCACAAACAATAAAAGGCTAAAAGCTAAGGGGTGACAAAATGTGTGCCACGGCAATCTTAAGGATGCCTGTCAGAGTTACAAAGGGTGTTCTGAGCTGCCTATTACTTCAACTCTAATATTAATCCCTGAATAGTAATCTGTTGCTATTCAAAAAGGAAAAGTTTCAAGGTTAAGTTTATAAACTTTTGGATGTATCTAATATATTATTATCCTATTCTAAGTGAAAAAGCTTTGAGGGTTCAAACTCTCTTTGTTACTTCATGCCTGCGTAAATTTGGTTTTTAAGCAGTTACTTTTCAAAAGAGCAAATATTGCATGAAAATAAATGTTGAAAAGAATATTTAGTAGCTATATTAAGATAGTGCCATAATTTGAAAAGTTATATTATCAGTAGCAAGTTCTTGCACTAAACAAATTCTTAATACCAGAATATGTTAATTTCTTTTTATTTATATTTTCTGCTATATTTTTAAATTTTATGCTGTGTATTATTATTGATCCCATCTTTTTTGTTACAACTAACAGATTAAGTATGAGTTTTACCAATTACAATTATATTTTCATCTCTTATTTGCACTTATAAAACATACATTATGTATAAAATAAGCAATAAACCACACACGAATATTATGTGCTTGAGGTACTGAAAGACAATTTCAAATCTCAAAAGGTTGGTATAACTAGGAAAAGTTTAGAAATCCATGTTATAAGGAATTTTTACACACTTTTAAATTTATTTTTCGAGAGATAAGTGTAATAATGCTTTTCCACTGTTGCAGAACTATATCTCTAAAATTTCAAGGAGAAAAAAAACACATAACTGTCTGTAATGCTTTCTATGCCAATATTACAATTCAAAAAGAAACATATAATTTGTGTTAAATTTATATTTTTCCAAAATATAAAATACTCTTTCAAATATATGAATAAATATTTAGCAATAAGAACTTCAAGAATTATGAAATTCAGCTCCAAACAATTAAATAAATTTGTCTATGAGTAAAAAAATGAAGAAAGAAACAAGGGTTTATTTGAAAACTGCAAAAAATTAATACATTTTAGGGTACTTTTGTTAGAAAAAATACGTCTGCAATTTTTAATGTAGGCCTAACTATAGTCAAAAATAATTTTTTTCTCAAATCAGAGCTAAAATTCATAGTACTAGGCGTGCACAGTTCTGTTTTTAAAGTTTGAAATAATCAAAATATATGAATAAAAATATATTTAAAGTATTACCATACAAAGGAAAATAATAGTATAAGCATAATTTAAATACATATTTTTAGAAAAAAAATTATGCATAGGAAGACCACATAACAAAATATTTCTTAGACAGTTCAGATCTTAATCATTTTTTTTCCAATATCTGAAAAAAATATTAAACTAATCATTCAGCAACTTAGGAAAATCAATTAATGGACTCAATAGAAATCTTTAGTGCTAATTAAAGAATGAATTAAAGTGGCCTGTAGCAAATTAAAGTAAATGAATAACAGCTTCCATAACTATATATCACAAAAATGGCAAATATTCCAAATTTTGGTAAAGATCCTGTTTAACAAGCATAAAACAAATATATTTCATTAATATTTTGGAGTTCTGGTATACATGAATAAAATTAAATAATTAAATTTTAAAGAGATATTAATAGAACAAAGTTAATTACACTTAATTATATGAATCCTTACAAATAATGTTGTTTAATTAAGAATACTACATTTGTAATTTTTTTAATATATATTATAAAAAAGATACAATTTGAAAAAAAAAAAAGATATTTGCTGAGAGATATTTCTTAAAGGAAATTTTACAGAATATATTTTAAGAAGCGAATAAAAGATACTAAAAAACAGTGGCCAGTTTTTAGTCACATATATTTAAACAGGGTATCTAGCTTTGATAAGAATTTCAAACAAAAATCTCTTCTTAGTCTTTAATAATCACTTCTTAAAAAAAAAAAAAAAAAAAAAAAAAAAAAAAAATTCTTATTCCACCATTTTGACTTTCGTGAGAAGTTGTATCTTAAAATTTAGTAAGGTCAAAAATCTTCAAAAACCATCAAATTTGGAATGTAGATCACACAAATTTTCGCAACCAATAGATACCCCATTTAAATGCTATGAGCATTTAAATGGGGTATTAGGAAATGCATGTATTAGATGTATGTATTAGAAGTATGTATTAGAAAATGTATGTATTGATAAAAAGAAATATAGTATATTGTGCATGAAAATATTCCCAAAATAGATGTAGTCAATAAACCGTTAACTTGTTGTTCATGAAATTTTCAACGAAATTTCAGCATCAATATTACCAGCATATAAGATATTAGAGATATAGAGGTTATTCATAAATTATATGAAATGACCGACCATGCTTCTTTAGACACAAACATGAAATAAGAAAATGTAGATATAGGGGGAAATTCCCGCACGAGAATGACTGCCGTTCTCTTTAACATATATACATCTTCTGCTCTACAAAAGCTCTTGTGATAGTGCGCACATGCGCGGACAACCAGTAACATATTAAATCTTCCAGAACTGTAATTCACAATAACAAGTTGAGTATATTATTAAAACAATAAATTATAACAAAAATACTATTCATTAAGGAAATTACTTACAGAGTTTGATCCAGGAAAGTCATAACCACCCATAACTTTCATATAAGCTTTCTCCAATAATGAAATCCAGAATTCATTTTTATTGCTTGAAAATGAGCATAGAAGTTCACCATGAGACGCCATTGGCAAATAATCATCTATAATTATCTAAAAATTTATTTCTTAAATTAAAAAATTTTCATTCAGAAACAAAGTCATAATCAAGGGGAAGTAAGTGTTACCTTTCTCTGAACTCCATTAAAATGCATTTTCACCATATATTTTCCACAAGGGTTGTATACAGGATCACCTGCTCTGTTTTGTGGATATATAATACTGAAAAAAATAATAAAAGTTAACATGAAGAAATAAAAGTTAGAAAAAATTTTTTAAAAAATACTCAAGGTCACAAGTAAATATAAGTAAAAAAGAGTAAATTCCTTAACCATTAAATCTGGCATATAATTGGAATCTGCAACTAAAAAGTTAGAACAAAAGTAAGAACTTTATTTAGAAGGAACACATTATCTTCGGCAGACAAATATTTAAGTTGTTTCTGTTTAGTTTGAACATGTATTCAAAATTACAGACAAGTCAACATATGACTAATTTCAATAAAACTTTTTACTGACTTCCATTATTAAATTTTAAATTTAGCAAATTTAATGTTGTGCGCTAATTAAAATCAGAAACTGTGTCGGAATTTATTTTTTCTAAAAATAACAAAGAGAAACACAAAAATAACACAAAGAAGAATTATGAGTAAAAATTGGAAAACAGAATTGGTGGTTAAAAGGTGACTTTTTTAACCACCAATCACACCTTGTAACCACAAATTCTGTTTTTCAGTAAAAGTATTGTAAAGTACTTGAAAAGTACTCCGTAAAGTATTTGTTTTTTATTAATATAAAATGCATTGCACTCATTTCATGTATTTCTTAGCTTCACATAGGCAACATTATTTTTTGCGAGTCAATTAAAAAACTGCGTTCCATAAAAAGTATTTATACAAAACAATACTCGCAGTCTGAATAATTAAAATACGTCAGAATTATGTATCGCATCATTCACTATATCAAACTGTAGAGTACACAAAATTACAATATTTAATGTTAGAAAAGAAAATGAGGAGAAGAATAATATGGAAGAAAGATAAAAAGCTAAATATATTATACTGCAGTAGTAGGACTAAGAGCCTTATTGTTGCCTATTTCATATAGTGCAAAAAAAAACGTTTTTTTTTTTATGGAAAACATCATGAATCCAGTACTCATCTGGAAAAAATACTAAGGAACTGTTTGCAAAAATGTCAAGTTTGATCAATTAACTTTAAAATATACATTGAAATTAGCTAGAGTTAATTAAAATAAGTTTGTTACAATAAATTCTGTTTCAAATGTTTATAATTAATCACCTGTAAGCCATAAATAATAAGTTTTTTTTATCAACAACATAATATTAAACAACAAAAAACAATTCAATTTTCAATTAACAATTCGATTTTCTTTCTGAAAAGCTACTAACAAATCTTTTCGAAACAACATGCCATACAAACAACATACAGTTAAAAAAAATTACCTAGTGATAATCTTCTTAGAAAATCTTTTCTCATAAAGGGCACTTACAGCTAGTGAGGCAATAAATGAGCAATCACTCACTATAGTCTGTAAATTATAAAATAATAAATGCAACAAAGTAATGATTACACATATATATTAAACAGACTAGATGATGAAGTAAATTACCTGCCTAATACTAAAACAATCAATGAGTTCAATAAGTACAGGTTTAGAGGAGATATCCTCAGGACGAGCCCACCTAGCAAAGGAAATTTTCTGTTTAGGACTTAAAGCTAGTTTACCATCTTTATCACTAAATGGAAGTGGATAAGCAAATCTTTCTTTCAGATCTATGGACATAAATGGAACATATTCTCTGCCATTAACTATGGATGTTACCCTAAAAAATAAAGATATTTATAATGCACAATAATCCTAAAGTGATAAACTACATCAGGGCGCGTAGCCAAATTATTCAACAAAAGAATAAGCACCTTTTAAGCACTTTTCAAGCACTCAAAAAAAAAATTTAAGCACTTTTCAAGCACTCAAAAAATATTTTTAAGCACTTTAAAAAAATATCATAACCAGGCAGGGTTGGAAAGTTTTTGACAATTAACAGTTCTATCTTGTTTTAACCTTCATGTCAAAAAAACTTTTGACATTGTTTTTTACAATTGTCAAAAACCATGAAATTCTGAATCATGTAAAAGGAATTTTTTTCATACGTTACAGACTGACAATACGCTATGCCGAAATAGATTGGGGTTGAATTAATTGTGAAAACGTTGAATAGAAGAATGTGAACTGTGTCTTTTTGCATAATTTGCAGTGAAAATCAACATAGTAAGGAGAAATCTCATTTTGAAAAAGGGAAAAATAAGCACTTTTTAAAAATACCCAATGAATAAAGCACCTTTAAGGGCTTTTAAAAAATGCTACGCACCCTGTACATAACAGTAAAAAACTAATTGATTATGAAATAAAAGAAAAAGAAATAAACACATTAGTTTTCACACAAATTAACAGTTTTAACAAATTGATAGCAAAAATCAATTAAAGAACAAGTTTGTGCTCACATTAATGCATTATATTAATTAAGTATCTTAACTAAAAAATATTGATTCCTCTCTAAAACTGTAAATACTGCTATTGCACCACAATCTAAAAAATTTCATAAACAAGCTTAAACCAGGAATGAAATTACGAAAAAAAGAAGAAAAAACATGCATTTGAAAAGAATATTTAAAAATAACATTTTGTATATCACTTTCATTATCTACAGACATTTTTGTTTAAACTTTGCTTCAGGAAATAAAAAATATTGAATTTAATAATACACAACAATATTTAACAGCAACTTTTCAAACAAGAAGTTTGACAAATCATACCACTAATAGAGCAAAAGGTTAGAAAAAGTAGTCTTTGAAATGCGTCCAAAATTTTATAATAATGGAATGTTAGTAAGACAAAGTTTTAAATAAATAAGATATGCAACTAAATAAAAAAAAAAATTTATCTGAATATAAAAGTCTCAGATAGCAATACTGGCCATAAAAAAACTAGTTTTGTAGAAAATTTGTCATTTTAAAAATATTAGTTAATGAATGATATAATACCCCATTTACCCCCTGAGCACCAGTCCCGACTTTTTAGCTGCAAGCTTTCCTGCATCAAAAAATTGGTTTCCTAATGTTATTCCGTAGGAAAGTAGTGTATAGATAGGAATTTTCTGCAAAGTTTTACCCAGAGTTTCAATGCTCAATACATATTGAAAAATGCTACTTACAAGCACATGACATCAATCTTTTTCAATCCATTGATTTAACGTTTTATTTAATTGGTTCATACACAATTTGTAAAATCTATGATACAAAATTTTTGTTAGCGTGGTTATTTTTCAATATTCTTAAAGATATAGCAAAATTAATAAAATTAAAAAAAACATGGATCTAAGGAAGAAGAAAAAAAAATTACAAATATTTAAGGTTTCAGTTTACAAAGAATACAGACCTAAGAACAGCAATTTCCTCTTTAGTGTAAGCACTACTTCCAGTGACACGATGCTGTGGTGCTGGAGAACTAGGAGTTTGATTAACTAAGATTTGTCTTTGGTTAGGCACTTCATTCACTTTGAGATTTGAAAGTTCTGGCAAAGGTGTGGTCGGACAAGGAGGGCATTTCTTATCAAGAGATGATTCAACATCTTTTGCTTTCAGAGTTTCGGCCCTAAAATATTTAGTAATAATAAAAATGCCACATAACACTGCTTTTTAAAAAATAAATAAATAAATATTAATTAACTATGTTTGTTGCATTAATCAATTGGTAAAAATTGAGAATTTTTTTTATTGGAGGTTACAGCAAAAACCCCTGGACTTATATAACTTTAATATAACTTTATAATATAACTTTAACTTTTTTAAACTTCTTAATATAACTTTATTTTTAAAAATATAAACAAAAAAATAACTAATAATTTTAAGATTAGACATGTAATAATTAATAAATTTAATGGATTTTAAAGTGGTCGCCTTTTGCAACAATGCAGAGGCGCAAATTCTTTTCAGCATTGAGCAGAAAGTTTTCGGCCTTTAATCTATCTAATTCCCATCGAAGTGATTGCTTTAAAGACTCCAAATTTTTGTGTACAAATATTGTTTACAGAGCAAATAAATGATTTCACACAGTTTTTTCCCTGCTTAAACAACTTTAAAATAGCAGCACTACTGCTTGACATTGTAAAAAAGCTAAAAACAATAAATAACCAGGAGATATATTATAAAATATTTAGTAATTATAATGACAGACAAAAAGAAACGAGCACACAATTTAAAAGGGAATTAGTAGTTAACTTCTATTCTATGATGTAATATGTTCTATGTCTAACTTTGTCCATGTTTTGCTGCATCATGTAGTACAACAAATCAAATTTATTCTAAATTTTCATGGTTAAGAAATTTATAATAATGGATAAAAAATACCTAACGGTTAATATATAAAGAAACTAATTAGAATATTCTCTGCATTTTAATGATAAATTGATAAAGGAGCAAACAAATGTGGAGTTTTGGACATCCTAAATTGGTTTTTGGACAGGGTGCATAATATTAACTATTCACATTATATTAACTATTAAATTATTATTATTATTATAATTTATATATAACTATTAAAATATTATATATAATATATAATATTAACTATTAAAATCTATTTAAAACATTCATCAATTCTGAAAATAGTTAATACTTTTTATAACCCCATATGTTAAAACTAAGCACTTATTGTATGTAAAGAATATGGATATTTAATTCTAACTATTAGTTTGATATCAGTATAAATTTCATAATTCATAGTAATTTTAAGATTGCATTAATAAATTATAAAACCTATAACTATGCAGTTATTTTGCATTAACTCAAATAATATCTAAAAAATTTTACACTTCTTAAAAATTTCTTTCAAATTCTGAAAAAAAAATTCAAATTCTTAAAAAAATTTCATAAATAAAATTCTTTAAAAAATTTCACAAATAAAACAAAAGTGACTATTTTTAAAATATATATATATTAAAAAAAATGTAATCATGAATTAAAAATTACAGTTTAATTGGTATTTTTTTTCCTGTTATAGCTATTTTTCATGATAAATGCCTATTTCTAAACTGTGACACATTGCTCACATAAAACTAGACTACAATATCTAGAAAAGTTTAAGGTGAGAAGAATAAAATCAACAATTTTTTATTCAATTGTTTTTATTAGATTTTAAAGATAAGAATCCAGATTTAATATTAGTTTAATTGATAAGTTGTTAATTTTACATTATAGTTAATTGCTAATTCCTCAATATTTTTGCATTGTTTAAATGAAACTTCAACAAAATTTAGCTATGAACCATTCACAGAAGTGTTTTGGACTGGACGGCATTTGCATTTAATTCTTCCCTAAAATAATCAATTATACTGTAGGTTCTATTACAAAAATTATTTTCCTTGAAAATCAAAATTTCAAGTCAATAAAAAGTTGTCATTATGTTTACATATTTACCATAAAATGTTTTAGTCAAATTATAAAACATTTAAATTTACCAAAAGGGTTCTGAAATTCCACTTTTTGTGACCCAACACATAAATTTCAATTTTTTAATTATAAAATAATTTATAAATTTCATGCTAAAAAAAAAGTAAAATTTAGAATTCAAAGTAACACCAAAAAACATATATCCGAAAAGTAACATTTAGGTCACCTTAAATTTATATGAAAAACTTAATTTTCATGAACAAATCAGCTAAGAATTTTTTTATTTCAAAAGGTAGATTATAGGAAATCTAAATGTTACATTTCATACATATTTTTTCTATTACTTCACATTTTTATATTTTTAAACTCAAAAGCTAAAATTTGTTATATTTATGCTTAATTTTTTAGAAAAAAAAAAGAAAAAAATCTAATCTAAGTTTTCAACAGAAAAAAGGAAACTTTAGGCCTGTTACTGAAGAAAAAAATATTTTTAAATTCAACTGAAAAAAATTTTGTGAAATATTTGAGAATAATAATAACTATTACCCAATTTGAAATTAAGAATTTTGAACAAAACAATTTTCAGGATTCACCCTGTCATACAGAAGTTCCTTTATTATGCCCCTAACATAAAAAGAATGCAATCCCTATTTTTTTTTAATTATTATTCCTTCATTCTCTGTTCAAACAATATGCAAAAATTCACTTCTAAATTCGCTAGTATTTTTTAGGAATTAATTGTAATTTAAATTGCAATGAGTTTGCAGAAAAATCTTTGCAACAATGAATTCACAAAAAATTCTTCATACGCAAATTTCTATAAATTCTAAGCATACAGTGACACTAGAACAATAGTTCACTTCATTAAAGCAATAATGAATATAAATAGAAAGCTTGAGATATATAAAAAATTTTAAATGTTTTTTCTGAAATAACTTAATAATGGTTAAATTAAAAAAAAAACTAACCTGTCAAGAGCCTTCTCAGCTAATTTTGACAACTTAAACTGCAAATCTTTGTCCTTAGTCATCTTTCTCTATGAAGAAAAATAAATAAAAAAATATTTAGAAATACTGCACTGTCAATATTAAAATTTATTATTATAAAATTAAAAGAGCTAAAATGACTCATAAAGAAAAATTAATTGTTTAACTATTTATGAATAAAAAATATTCTTTCAACTTTCATTGTCCTAAGAAATTATAAATGCAATGTAAGAAAGTATATATGTAACAGACGTAAATCCAAAAAAAACACATCAACTTAAATACATTTTGTTCTAATGATAAGAATTTCACATAGTAAATGTAAATTTTAATAATTCAAAAAAGCAACCTCAAATATGCTAATTAATTAGTGCAGACTATTAATTAAGTTGTGAAATCAGGCATAAAATTTGTATTTATTTTCAAATAAAGACACCTTTTTTACAACAGATTTATATTTCTAACCATCAAGATATGATTGAAAGTTGCTACATGAAATACACAATATTAAGTAATTTAGCTGGTCTGTCAAAAGTTTGGATCTCTTAATATTAATTTCATTTTTTACTGATGCCACATCTGAATAATATTTGAAGGAAATTAAAACTTTAATGCATACAAAATTCACTTACACAAAGATAATTCTACACAAAAAAATAATCTGTAATAATGATAATTTATGATTTTTTTCTTAGATTATGTAATATTGGTCATCAGAAACATTTCGAATTTTATAAGGTTCACAAATCTTTACATAATTTTGAATTACTTAATTTTAAGTGACTAGATACAAAATGTAGGCAAAATTTTTATAACTTAGTAAAACCAATTTCAATCAAATTTTGAAATTTGTTATTTAAAATTTTAACGTAATTAAAAAAATGTGAACTATCATGCACATTACATTTCAAATTCGTTTTATAAAAAATACAATTTATGATTATGAAATAAAATAAATAATTTTTAAAAAAATTTCCATAGAATTATATGAATTGTTTTAGACTGACTTAAAAGATATGACGAAATAAGAAAAAATTAACAGGCCAAACTTTCGACTTTTCTGCTGATAAGACAGGAGCAACCATACTTTTCAAATTGCAGTTATCCATAGCTGCCGGGAATAAAAAAGATAATGTTTATTCAGAGAAAGTACATTTTGGCATCTGATGTTGTTGCTTAGAAGCACTAATTATTTAGAAAATTTGAGGCAAAACTTTCACATCATTAAGATCACTTAGTGTAAGTTTAGTATCCTTAAAACAAAAAGTTTTGAGGACACTTTTTTTTTTGTCTCACTGTAGTATTTTAAAAATGAAAAAACTATTTAATTTTAGAAATGAAATGTTTGATATTTGTAACAG
Source organism: Parasteatoda tepidariorum (assembly GCF_982258835.1). Lineage (NCBI taxonomy): Eukaryota > Metazoa > Arthropoda > Arachnida > Araneae > Theridiidae > Parasteatoda > Parasteatoda tepidariorum. The sequence continues at coordinate 82,577,394 of NC_141764.1, read as the reverse complement.
AAGTAGTAATTACTGTTTTTAAACAAAGTTCAGCAGCTTGTAAATAGAGTTCGGTAGCTTCTTTATCATTGCCATTTTCATCTTCTTCAAAACCTTGACGTAATAGAAATTCAGCTCTATCTAACTGCAGACTTTCTTCATTTTTTACAGGTTTATTTAGATTACATTCTGCCTCTAAAATATAGCAATGAAATTTTAGTATTCATATTATCTAATATGTATCATATCTTATCATTAAAAAAGAAAAGAATTTTGCAAGATTTTAAAAAGGATATAAAATCAAATACATCAATTTAAACCTAGATAACTATATACGATGCACAAAGTGAAAAGTTAGGTAATAAATTGAAATTTAAAGCTATAGTTTTCCTTTTTTTTTAAACATACTTATTTTACAGAGATCATCAGCCCGTTTAAGATACTCATCAGATTTCTCCCTGATGCCTGCAATTTGGGATCCTAAGAGATAAGCGGCAGAAAGGGTGTGAGCAGATACCTGTAAATAAAATTTACAAAAAATGAGTTCCTGAATTACAAAGTAAGGCATGGAAGCTTGTTTTTATGGCTGAGGTTTTTAAAGTGTAAATTTTAGATATTTTATCCTGGATAATATAAATTTAAGAAATACAATGAATGTTTCATTATTTATTGCAAAGCATACAAATTAAAGTTTACTTTGCACCAAGCACTAAAAATAATGCCACACTAAAAAAATTGTTTGGTTGCAAAGAACAATATAAACTTAAAATTAAAAAAAAAAATCAAAGACGGCACCATTTGTATTACTTTTTGATGCACATCAATTAAATACAGTAGAAAACCGATTATCCGGAACGATCGGGACCATCTCTATTCCGGATAACTGATTTTTCGAGTTTTCTGAATCGCTACAAAAAGCCGTTTTTTTTTATTGTTAAACCCAACTAAAAAAAAATATTTGGAAATAATCTTAAAAAGAAGAAAAAACGATGAAGTAATACACTAATGATTATTTCCAAAATGATGGTAAGGTAAACATCTTTCAAAAAAGAAAGAAAAATCCTAAAATCTTATGAAGAAAAAAAAATTTTTTTTATCAAAGGCTGGAAAATTTATCGAATTTCGTTTCGGTTTTCTGATTTCCGGATAACGGGTTCTGTACTGTACTTAGAATACGACTATCAGTTAGAAGGATAAGACTTAACTAAAAGACTATTAATATTCTAATTTATTCAATTCACATTTTGTCGACAACAGAGCTCCAGTTATATTTTGTTTTATCTTATGTTTTGGCAATTTAAATGTTATTTGGTCTTTGCAACTTAATTTTGCAAAGGAGTGCACTCACAATATTTAAATATGTTATGGAGTTCATGCCATCATAGAAAGTCGGTGAAGCACATTTCAAACTATTGTGATATGTAAAGACTTAAATAAGTTTGGAAATATTCCTACTTTCTCTCTTGTTAACATATTATTTAGGAAAATTTCTGAATCTCAGTATCTGTACATAAATGCCACTAAGTCATAGAAAACGGGCAGTGATAATCAAAACTAAAAAATATTCCACAATCAAAGGCAAAAATCATTAGCCAAGCATCAATCAAAAATCATTAGAAGCCATTATACACACAATTTTAATCTATTCAAAATATAAGAACTGGAGAGTTAAACTTGGTGATTTTAATTGGTGCAAACAGGTAATGACCTGCAAATAATATTCCCGAAAATTTAATGCTCAATAAAATGTGTTAAAATATCTTTCAATGTTTAAATAGAAAATATATCAGAATAATTAAATATTTTTAACATTGTGTTGATTGTATATTTTAAATAAGATTTCGTACCTTATAGCATATCTTATTTAAAAATTCATACAATTAATACATTAGAAAATTAGGAATCTAATTGATGCACTTTATGCAGACCATTAAGTATATGTTCTGTAATTTTCTGATAATGATGAATTGAATATTATTTGTAAATATTTTAGTCTAAATGCATTGAACAGTTATTGTGAAAGTCTAGGATTAGGCATCTTAGGCAGCTAGTAGACTATGCAGATTCCAATCCATGGGTAAATCAGCTTATATATAATGCTAACCATGTTACAACCATCATGCCTTGGTCACAAAATTGAGGAGCCTTAGCATCCTTTACTCCTTGGCCTACACTGGGCTATTGCAAGAATGCATTTTTCTTAAAAATTTTGATCTGTTCTGTTTTAATTGGTTTTACTTACACAATTATTTGAAACAATTGATTATCAAGTGACAAATGATTATCATTATATAAAGAATTATGCTATATGAAAGCTACAAACTAGATTAATTGAACAATTTTGTACATTTTAAAAGTTGAAATAATTCTACTTTAATAGCTTTGTGTTTCAAACTTAACTCACCCATGACTATCTCAAAAACTAAAAGGTAATTGAAATATAACATTTAGTTAAGAGATGTAACTATCAGATAAAAAAATTCTCAGATATGATGAATATAATCATGTTTGGAAAACACACATATTAAACATTTTTAAGTTAGGTCATAAATTTATGATACAAATTATATTATCTAAACTTAATAATGTTCACTAACACAAAAACAAGGGATATCTTCCCCTTTCTATATCTGTTCACATCAACTGTATTTGCCCAATTATTTTAAATAAATTAAACAAAGAACATACACAGAGGTTTTCCCCAGAATGGAGAAAGATTTCTCGATTGTTGGAAGAGTTCCTTAATGTGAACTACGGCAGAATAATTGCAAAATCATGGCAACTGCTGGGCAGAGACCTGCAAACACTAAATAAAAGAAAATAAGAAAGTAACAGCACAGAAGGCGACCAACTTAAGGAAATTATAACCACCCTCAGGCAAACCACTATAGGTTATTTTTTTAAAAAAATTGCAAATCAAAACTCCCTGTCATGATCAGCCACTTCAATTGCAATCCCCAAGGCGCCAAATTGGTTTTAAAAGGGAAAGTTTTTATCAGGGTTGGGTTTTTGACGTCAAAAAGTGGTTTTTGACATGACAAGGGTATAATACTGGTTTAAACCGTCAAAAACCCGTCAAAAATGTCAAAAACTGAAGTTTGCCAAGAAAATATATAAACTTCAAAACTACCAACAGTTGCCATGCATTATATTGAAATTTAATTATACTATAGGTAATCAGCAGGTTTTAAAATATTTTTTAATTAAAATTAAGGTAAAATAACAGATTTAAAATCTCAGAAATTTATATTCAAATGCATGTGCAGAAAAATTTTGCACAAAAATTGTTTAAATATTTATATTTAAAAATTTTTTTTTCTTCTTTTTGATACTTAAGAAAATTAAAAGTTTATTACTATGCATTTTTGACATATAAGGAACATATAACTAATATTTATAAGGAACTTACAAGTTATGTTGTATAAATACAAACTTGATATAAGATACAAGTGTATAAATTTTTTTTTTTAATGTTATACCGAATATCTTTATTATCCAGTATGTTAATTTGAATTTAAAAGTAGTTATATTTATGAATAATGATAAATATAATTCATATTGTTTATTATATTTATTTATAATTATTACACTTATCATTTTAAAACAATTTTTATCTCTTAATTTTTTTTTCTCCACTTGTATTAAGAATACAAATAATGCATATCTTGAAAGCAAGAAGTAATTATTTAACAGCTGAATATTTAGATATTCAACAAAACTATATCGTATTCAGCAAAATGAAATTCACAAGTATTTGGATAAACTAAATTTTCAGCATAGTAAATGAATAGGCTGAATATACTGTAAATCGACACTAACTACTCTGTGTATTTAACAGAAAGCACTTAAATTTGTATTGTCTTATGTTAAAAAGATTATTAAGAAGATTTAAAAGAATATTAAAAAGATTTTTCTTTAAAAGAAGATGCCTAATGTGCAAAACTGCTAATGTTTATCTTTAAAAATGTCTAATTTTTAGTATAATCTATACTATACACTAAATTTGGTTAAAAATAAATTTCTTAATAATATCACTGCAGATTTTCAATAACACATGAAAACGAATACATAATATTACAAAAGATGTGAGTTTTCAAAAGTATAAGATTTTGATTACTATTCAAAATATAAGTGTTTCTTCAAAATTTTAAATTTATTTTTTCTAGAACATATTTAGAAACACTATCCTTTAAAAAATATATAAATTTTATGTATTAATTAAATTTCACATATGAATATAGGTTTTTGACATTTTCGACATTTTTGACAGTGAGGTTTTTGACGTGACGGTTTAAACCATGGTTTAAACTGTCAAAAACTGTCACATGTCAAAAACCTGCCAACCCTGGTTTTTATTCAAAAAAAGCATGTAGACGATTGCCCGCGGGTAGCTATGAGTTTTACACTTCGAGATAGTCTCTTTGTGATGTTTTTTTTTTTTAATTTCTCACGAGCCGCTGCCTGGAAGTTCAATAACTCCATTCCCTATCTTGATCTATCTATCATGACAGAACACAAAACGAAAATATCCCCTAGAAAAGGCACAAGTCTCCATTTCGAGTTTGCCCCATTCGGTGAAAAATATTTTTAGTTTCGTTTTATCATTTTTCACTGGCACTGCCCAGGAGTAGCCAAAAACTGGGAAGTTTTCCGTAGCGTAATCTGTGGCAGATTAATCGTCTAGTCTTGGCAGCTTCCGTGCAGTAGCCAGCGAGGAACTAATAAAAAATATCACCGAGACCAACTCGAAAGGTATAACTCGTAGTCACTCCCGGGCTAACATCTACATGTTTTGTTTTTTTTAAAAAGTTAGCAAGTTTAAAATCTGTTAGGTACCTTAGTGATTGTAGTTGGCGCGAGATCATGATACCAAATATCCCCAAAAAACTTAGCGATTATTTTAACAGTTTGGAAATATTATAGAGAGAGTTTAAGGGCGATGTCAACCTTCTTCCACCAAAAGGTAACTCTAGATACAATCAAGTTAACATTTCTTTTATACTAGTGAATTAGTAATTAATATTTATAGTGGTAGTTACGTCACATTATTCTTGAATTTCATAATTATCATATATGAATAGTATACAAAATCGAGATTCAAATATACATTTTATCCACGATATGAACATCAGTATAAAGTAAAGATAGTAAAAATAATACATAATATCCATACTCTATAATAATAAATAGCAGCGTCATAATTCTTTTGCTGCTCAAATTCAATGGCTCGATTGACAAATTCAACCGCATCTGCTTCTGCTTTTTGACATTCTTCTGTCATTATGTTAGAATAATGCGATGAATACAGCAATAGATAACTCAAAAGTTTATTTTTAAATAGTTCATGAGAATTTAAAACACATTACATTGCAAAACAATAAAAGAACTTAATATTAACAGATTTATTTATAAATACTTTCATTTCTTTTTATATCGTATAGTTTCACTTTTATAAATATAAACATTAGTTTTGCAGTTTCAGTTACAATCTTATAAACACGGTTAAGAGTAAATTGCTACTATTAAACTTCAGATTATTAAAAAAAATTTATTCGTTATGCTATATTGATTAGAATTGTTCAAAATAGATTGCTACAAATTGTATTTCTCTTAAAATATATGTCTTAGTCATTCGCTTCTCAAATTAGCAAAAATATTAAGACATGTTATTCAAACAACTAGTTTGGCAACATATCAGCTAATTTGTGTTTTGGTAAATCGATCTGGATTTAAATGTCCATCAGATGTTGATCTGATGTGCTACGGGGATGTGGAAGATTACAGTTTCTTAAATAAAGTTATTCTTTATAAACTAAACATTTTTACATATTAAACTATGGAAATCAATCTTCTTTTAGTTTCGTTTTTTTTATTGCTTGCTACTAATGGGCAATATTCTGTCAATTTGAACTGATATTTGATAATTTTAGTTTGACAGATGCTAATAAATAAAACTTTGAATTTGCAAGACATGAAATATTTTCATTTAATATTCTTTCAGTTTTTACGTATTACATAAATTACGTTCTCATTGCATTTATGGAATTTTTTTTTATCTCGTAAAAATGATTGGAACTCTACTTATTAAGTTTGTACGTAGTATCAGCTGTTAAAGTTGGCGGGATCAAAAGTGTACAGATCAAGTTTTAGGAGGAGACTGGAAGATTGGAAGAAACAGAGAAGTAAAAAGAAAAGAAAATCTTTTGTGGAAGAAAATACAATTAAGTAAGTAAAAAAAAATAATTCAAACTTCATCTAAAATATACCAAAATTATAAATTCAGTAAAATTAAGTTTAAAATTTTGATGATTTTAGCTTTGGAATAGTTGTATATTATTTTTTCCTAAATTGTAAAATTACTATTCAAATACACAAACATAAAGCTCTTTTTTTGAGCAGACTGAATTTTATTTAATTTTTTGATTTTAAAAATTGTTATATATTGTTAAAAACTTTTATTGATTTTAAAAATTGTTTAAATATGATAACTTTAGTTATAAATTCTACAAAATTTAATCTGTTGAAGAAATAAAATAAATTTTAAAAAATTTGGTTTATGAAACTGGCGGGTTTATACTTAAACTTTACATGTCACACACAAAACTACCATGATAAACTTCTAAATTTTATTGACTAATAATTTCGCTATATGGTTGTTATATTATGTAAATAATTTGCTCTATTTTTTTTCTTTTTTACATTCTTTACTTCACATAGTTCAAAACAAAACTTTCTTCATTATCAACTCATTTTCTATTACTTTTAAGGGAATCCATCTATATTCACTTTAGAAATACTGCTATTGAGGCAAAGTTTTATGCAAATCAGCTCGACTACATGTTAATTCAAAAATTAGTGTGAAAATATTGATGCTCTTACAATATTTTTGTTAAATAGTATTACAAAATCTTAAATCATTAAGTTTTCACTCATTGACTAGCTTTTTATATTAGACTACCAAACTATATCTAAAATTTAATGAAAAGTAAGTTTTTTCTGCATAAATCACAAATTTATAAAGAAAAAAAGTGCACATACAAACCACATACATGTGTGCTATCTTGATCTGATAATTTTAAGCCTCGGTCCTTTATTGTTTTCTTGTAGGAAATATTTCTAAAAATAATAGGTATCTTGATTTCTCAGCAACTGATTATGCTTTTTAATAAAAAAAAAAATTTACTTGATGCAGATATATTTTTAGACTTTTATTCTGTTTACTTGCTTAAATCTATCATAAATATTTTGATTTTGATTTCAAATGTTATTAGAAATTTATTGTATTTAATGACTATAGAAAGTACAAGATAAATGATATTTTTTTAAAAAAAATAGTATTCATTTAATCTTGAGAAGAGAAAAAAATTTTTCCTTAAGTGAGTAATTTTTCAGAATATTTTCAAATTTTGACTTATATAATTTCAATTTTCAAAATTATGTCATCATAAAAGATTTTGAATTAAGTTTACAATTCAATTTAAGGATGTATTAAGTTATTTTCCTGCTAAACACCATTTTGCCATTCAATAACATAAAGAAACCAATTTTTTTTTTTTAAATGCAAAAAAAAGTTGACATCTAAAAGTTCAAGAAGAAGAGAAAAATAAGAATGATGGGCTAATGCACAGAGGGTTAATTCAATAAGATAGATTCTGTTCTTCACTCTTTTTCTCAGCAGAAAAATGTAGTTCTATTTCTCTTTTTTAAGCTATTTATTTCTTGTGCTTTTATTAAAGATCAATTATGTTATTATTATTAAATATCAAAAAATTCTAGCTATAGTCTAATTCTTCCCAAGAACTTAGAAAAATATTTGGAATGACTACTTGCAATCCTGTAAACTTTGTCTTCAGTTCCAATTTAATTTTAATGTCTTTAATTTATTTTCAAATACTGTACAAAAAGTGTTCAATTTACCTTTTATTGTTCCTAGTTTGCATCTGTGCAAACATGTCATTTTAATTGGTCTCAGTTCAGTTATTTATTAAGTCTGAATTTTTATTTTAAATTTATTAGAAATGTAAGTTCTACTTAATTCTTGTTTTAAATTTAGTTATAGGTAAATTTTAAAACTTTGTGTAACAAACAAAACCCCTTTATTACTGGATATTCCTTGAAATTTTATAAGTAATATGAAAATTTAATTTAAATTGAAAATACTTTTTAAACATCTTCTTTTTATTATGCTATGTAAGTTAAGTTTAAATCTGAAATTATACTTTCACTTTCGAAACAGATAAAATGTTTTTGCTACTAGTCTATTTATACCAAAATTTGTTTCGTAACTAAATAAAGTAGTAGTAAAATCCAAACAAAATTTTAAATTGAAGACAATTGTTGCATGATATTAAAGCATAGAAAAATTTGACTTTAGTATTTTCTATTGGAAATATTTTAAAATTAGCTTTTACGTTGTTTACAATTTAGTGTAGTAAAATAATTTACTACCCACAAATTGTTCTGTTATTTCTTATTTTTTGGAAAATAAAATTTGAAAACTAGAAAATGATTAAAAAATTTATCCAGTTATAAATTGTTTACTTAAAACAAAAAAGTTCTATTTTTCTCACTTTAAAATCATTTCTAATAAAAATGGTGTATCAAGATGCTTTTTGAGTTACAAAATGTAATATTTAGACATAATATAAATTTTCCTATGATAATTTAATGCTTTAAAGTAATGATACTTATGACGTAAATGACAACAGTATAAGTATTAGCTCTATTGTGTTATAAATGAAGCTAAACAATATTTTAAAAAAAAGCACAAATAATCTCGTTTTAAGTTATTTGTGACATTATTTCTGCTTATTTCACATTGTATAGATTTATTTATGTAAATGACTGATTTAACCCTTTCTTTTCTTAGATGTGTGTATTATATTTTAAATAGTAGTGTTTTCACATATTTTTGAATTAGATAATTCTTATATGCTGTATTCTAATAATAAGCTGACCAATGTCCACCTGAAACTAAAAAATTAGTAAAATTTCTTTACATATATTTAAAAATTCACCACTTTACCTTTGTAATATAATATTGAATGAACAGAAATCTATCGCAGTGCTTCTCTAATGTAAATAGTTTTTTTTTTTTTTTTAATTATTAGAAGGAGGCGAGTATTCGAATGAGTGGAGGCGAGTATTCGAAAAAGTTACATTATAATTTAAAACTATGAATGTGTTAGTAAAGTATATCTCATTGGTAAATCATAAAATATTGAAACACAATTCGAAAATTCACAATTTATAATATTATTTACACAGAAAAAAAAAATTTTTGAACAGTTGTTTGAAAAATGTATAAAAACTGAAGTTTTTTTTCAACATATCTTTCCTTGAAAAACGCAACTGTAAAGTTTTCTTTTTCGTATATATTAACCTATCACTTTAGTTTAAACATCTGTTTCGATGGAAAACATGACTGTAAAGTTTTCGTATAAGTCTTCAAAATGTTTTTAAATTGTGGGAGTGAAGTGAAACCTTTTTTTCACTGCAATGATTGTAACTATGCAGTGTTGACACTTTTACAGAAACTTGAGCTAATAACGTAACGTATGTTTTTAACATATATATCTCTTTATTTTTCTCATAAGTAACTATCAAAACAGTTTTGTTTCCGTATCATTCAGCAAAGAGTTTTGAAGAGTAGAAACTGAAGCTTGTTTTCACCGCAGTCAATGTGACCATGCAGAGTAAACACTTTTACAGAAACTTAAACTAATTACGTAAAAATCTGTAACATCTAACAACATCTGTGGAAATTGTAGGTTTAGTTTTTAGATATCTCTTAATGTAAAACGTCACTGTTAAGCTTACTTATGTTTTTAACATATATATATTTCTTTATTTTTCTAAGTCTCAATCGAAACCGTTTTATAAAGTTTTTGTTTCCGTATCATTCAGCAAACATTTTTGAAGAGGTAGAACTGAAGCTTGCTTTCACCGCAGACTCTGCAGAGTAAACACTTTTACAGAAACTTGTAACAGTTTATAACTTGTGTAAAATGTAAGTTTTTTTTACATATCTCTCAATTAAAAATGTCACTGTAAAGTTTACGCATAATTTTAACATATCATTTTAGTTTTCTCATATGCCTCAATAAAAAAAATACAAAAAAAAGTTGTTTTTTTTCAGTTGTGTAGTTTAGCAAACCATATTAAAATGAAAAACTTAGCTTATAACTCTTGTAAAAATTGAAGAATTTACATATTTCTTAATGGATAAAGTCCCTTTGAAGTTTTCGTATAAATTTAACATATCTTTTTCAGTTTTCGCATATGTTTCCATAGACAATGTTTTATAAGGGTTTTTTTTTTCACCGTGTTCAGCAAACCGTTTTGAAAGGGGAAACTAAGGCTTGCTTTCACCGCAGTAACGTAGTTCTATGCAGAATAACCATTTTTACAGAAACTTTAGCTTATATACGTTGTAAAGATTGTAGGTTATACATACACTGAATTGGAACATCACATTGAAGTTTTTGTATAATTTTAACATATTTTTTTCAGTTTTCGCATTCTTCTCAATAGAAAAAATTTTGCAAAACTATTTTTTCTTCTATGTAATTTAGCTAACCGTTTTTGAAAAAGATACAAAAGCTAGCTTTTACAGCAGTCAGTGTAGCTATGCAGAGACCATGCACTTTTACAGAAATTTTATTTTATGACTTTTTTAAAAATAGTAGATTTTTACAATTCTCTCTTAATTGAAAAGGTGACTTCGAAGTTTTCGCATAATTTTAATATAACTCTTTAGTTTCCGCATATCTTTCAATATAAAAATTTTTATATAGTTTTTGCTTCCGCATGATTTAGCAAACAATTTTAAAGGGAATTACTAAATCTTGCTTTTACCTCAGTGAGTGTAATAATAAATATTTTCGCAGAAACTACAACGTATATTGTAGGTTTTTTTAATTGAATTGAAAACGTATCAATAGTTTTCATATAATTTTAACATATGTATGTATTTTTAACGCATTTCTCAGTAAAAAACGTCAGTGTAAAGTTTTCGTATGATTCGAGAAACTGTTTAGAAGAGGGAAGGTGAACTGAAGTCTTCATTCAGCGTGATGATTCTAACTATGCAGCGTAGACACTTTTACAGAAACTTAAGCTAATAAGGTAGAATGCTGTATCATTTAACAACATCTGTACAAAGTTTAGGTTTAGTTTTAATATATTTGTCAATTTAAAATGTCACTGCAAAGTTTTAACATACATATCTCTTTAGTTTTCGCGTATGCCTCAATAGAAAATGTTTTGTAAAATATTTCTTTCCCTATCATGTAACAAAAAGCTTTGAAGTTCTTCTAAATCTTGCTTTTATCGCACTGATGGTGATTATTCATTGTAAGCACTTTTCCACAAACTTTAACTTTTAAGTTTGTTTTTTTTATAAATATTTTTTGGTGAATAATGTCTTTCTAAAGTTTTCGTATAATTTTAACAAATCTCTTCAGTTATAACATATGTCTCATAAGAAAATCACTATAAAGTTTCCGTTTTTGTTTAATTCAATAATCAGTTTTAAAGAGAGGAAACTGAAGCTCGCTTTCACTGTGAGGAGTGTGACTTAGCAGTGTTAACACTTTTACAAAATCTTTAGCAAATAACATGAAATTCTATAAAAAAAATTGTAGAAAAAAATTGGAGATTTAGAATCGACATATCTTTCAGTAAAAAAAAATTCATCATTAAGATTTCGTATAATTTTAATACACATCTCTATAGATAAAGTTTTTGAAAAGTATATGTCGCCATATAATTTAGCAAAACATTTCGATTAGAGGAAAACTAAAGCATGTTTTCACTACTATGTGTGTATCACGACAATCGAAACCAGTTATAGAAACTTTAAATGATAACGTAGTGTGTAATGTCTAATCACTTGTAATGAACATTCTATGAATCAACTGGGTTTTTTATCATTATTCTATTTATGCTCTAAAACATAGACGTTAACTTAATGTAATTTTTTAAATACGATCCTCGCTTGAATTGACATAAATGTTATGTCACTCTCACCATGACTTGGATTATTTATTATTGAGAAATTTCCTTTGAAAGCAATAAAAAAAAAACAAAGCGCACCGAGAAATTTTCTACTAAAACCTCTGAAAGTATTAATTTTCATTTAAAAAGAATTTTAATTGATAGATATACAATGTAATCATTACAAATTAAGCTAGTCAAAAATTGGTACCCGAATTCAAAATTCTGGTGTAGCGTATCGAAAATATCGGTATTTAAAATACTACTTAAAAATGATTGAAAACTCGATGGGAAAAACTTGTGAACTACCAATTTTGTTTTTAGTTTTATTTTGTGTTTTTTTTTTTTTTTAATTATGTTGGGGTACGTAATCAGGATTAGGAGGTACTTGGGGTGGAAATTTTTTTTACCAAAATGTAAAACAGTGCGGTACACCTTACATTTCTGCTTAAAATGAGCTTTGCATCATGTAAAATGATGCATAGCGTTTTTAAAAAGTGCTTAAAGGTGCTTATTTTCGTTTTTTAAAAGTCTTTAAAGGTGTTTTTTTTTTCATTGGGTGTTTTTAAAAAGTGCTTAATTTTCCTTTTTCGAAAATTAGATTTTTTTTCTTTACTATGTCGATTTTCGCCACGTATTTTCGCCAAAAGCGTGTTTTTCCACAATCCATTTCGGCGTAATGTAGGTCCATAGCGTATGAAAACGCCAATCATTTTAATCTCTTGTGCAACTTTATTGCATTTTGCAAGATATTCTCAATTTCAGGTTTCATTTTCCACCCTCTGATATCAAACCGAAGAATTTCTTGATCATTCTATAATGACCTTGTAAAATCTTTGAAAATTATATTGCATTTTGTTATTGCATATAGTGCTTTAAAATATTTTTTGAGTGCTTAAAAAGTACTTAAAAGGTGCTTATTTTTTGGTGAAAGATTTGGCTACGCACCCTGTGTAATATTTCTACTTTTTTTTTTACTTTATATACTACGTTTTGTTTCATCGGAGCATTCTAATCAGGATGTTATTATTTATTTCTTGAATATTATTCAGTCATTTTTTTGTATGTAAGGGTTTCTGAAGCTACTATTTTTAAACGGTAAATCCAGTGGAGACCCTGGAATGGCAAAGACCTTATAAAAAACACTCTCACCACAACTTAGATTATTTAATACTGAAAAATGCACTCCGGAAACCAAAGCAAGTACAAAGGTCGCTAAAAAATGTTTAAATTTTCTGCGAAACTCATGCGAAGTGTGTTTTTATTTTTAAAAAAATATTAGTCATGACTTAGAGCAAATTTATTCAACTGCTTGCTTAAAACCTTTAAATAACAGATTGATTGTGTTATCGAGTAAGCAACTTCGATAAAGTAATGAAACGATTGAGTATTTTTATTTGCTTTTTTTTCATTGTGCTACTTCCTTGTTGATATCCAACAATATATCTGATAAAATGGCCAGCGCAATATTTAATTTTCGTTCCAGTATTTATTTTAACTCAATATGAATGATTGATATTTCCTTTCTTCTTAACTTCTTGTGTACACTTAAAAATGTATCTAATTTTTTTTTTTTTTTGGAATTATTTTTGAGGCAAGCTATAAAATTTTTGTTACGAAAAAAATTGATTGACTGTTGTAATCTCTTCGTCGGTCTACAGTTTTTGTTAAATTTATTACAAAGAATCTTTTCAAAATTAATATTTTTATATAAAAAAATTCCTATTAAACAATAATAAAGAAAATTTGAGTATTTTATTGTTCAAAACATTTCTTTTTGTGAGTACAATTTAAATAGCTCAAATATATATAATAAAAATTATTTTTGAATCAATACATTTTATAATTGTGTACTAAAAAAAATTGATAATCGTTGTCACCAACCAGTGAAGTATGATTACTTATCTTTATCAATAGTGTCTAAAGAAATAGGAGTCAAATGCCGGTTTTGTAAATAGCTTTCTTTTATCTTTTACTACATTCATTGAATATAAAGAAGAAAAAGCTGTAGATTGGATTTGGAATTGCGTGTTGAGATTTGATGCAATTTCACTAATTGCTCGTTGTCTTTTGTTATTAAAAATTTATCCAAGCTCAGAGGAAGACGTGCACAGTGTTTGAATCATGAGTAGCATTTTTACTGGAGGAAGGATATTCTTTTCAGAACTCTGGAAAAAATTTAGAAAGAACTTGAATAAACTGAACAAAATGGAAGAAACTGAAACTTATGCAAGAGTTTAGAATTTTTGTTTCAAAATTATCCTATAGCTAAAACAAATGTTAAAACACGTGTGTCTAAAATGATTTTGTTTTAATTTGTATAAGTATTTCAGTTAAGTTTTATATTTTAAATTTCGATCATTTAACTTACACTGTACTTGAATGCTCACATAGGAGGTAAAATAATACATTTTAGGTATTTAAAAGGTTTATTTTTAAATACACAAGTAAACTACAATATATTTCATCTATCCAGATCATTTATAAACAGCTTTAAGAAGAAGAAGAAAAAATTCTGTTTGGTACCTAAAAACCAAATGTAAGATATTTAACACTAGAAAGACTGAAACTTAGTACATACCTATACTGTTCAAAAGGAGTCACAATGACTGGATTGTAAAAGAATAAATAATGCGTAAAGAAATTTATTGAAAATTAATTTTTAATGTTTTTTTATATTATTTACAATTATATAACAAGTTATTAGTAAATATTAACAGTAAAAGAATTATATGTTATACAAAATTCTAAGAAATTGTGCCATTATATACATCATTGTTTTTCTAATTGAAATTAAAAGCAGTCAAAATGACTTCCTTAGGCAATCTAGTGTTAAATCCTTCCCTCTCTTAAACACTTTTGTTCCTCTAATTATATTTGCTGATAAGCACATGTTTTTAATTGTTTGGATGGTATTGGATAACTTTATATACATATATGATTTTTTTTTCATCATGTAAATCATGTTTGTATATTTATACATTTCAGTATACTTATGCATTTTTATTATAATTTTTTTTTGTATATTTTTCTCACTTGCAGAGGGATGTGGTCTAATGTTCAACTGACAAATGGTTGTCCAGCTCCTACCTCTAGGTCTAAGCATGCAATGTGTGTCTCCCAAGAGGGTTTTATTTATCTTCTAGGAGGCCGCAGCGCAAATCTACCGTTAAAAGATCTATGGAAGTTTGACCCAGGTATGCATTTCAGACTTTTTAGTTTTGTGTGTAATGGTTAGGTGGGATTTTTTTTTTTTAAATTTTTCCTTACTGAAAAGAATTAGCCATATAACTTGAACTTTTGTTCTTATAAATAGCCGAATTTATAAATTCAGTGTTTATAAATGCAAATAACCTGTGTGTGAAATGGGGAAATGAACGAACGTATAACACACAAGCGAAAATAGCTTCCCAGTGTCAGCTTCTCTTTTTGGCTCCATGTTAATTTTTACAATTTACATGTTAATTATACAATTATAATAAGCAGAACTTCAAAAAGTTGTTTTTATAAATAGTTATTAAATAACTTTAGAGGCTTCAGTTGTCATCACCAACTTTCACGCATAAATGCAATAAATTTAACACCAGCACTCTACTAGTATCATTTTTCTAGTAGATTTGATATTTTACAGCAAATATTGAAATTCTTATTTGGAAAATAAAAGGCTGAAAATTGCAATTAGTTGTTTGTTTTTTTTAGCTGTAAAATATAAAATAATAGTTTAATCAACTAGACCTTAGTCTATTTTCTAAACATACGTATAGAAAACATTCCTGCGAAATTTCAAGTAATTCAAACTGAAATATTTTGAAGTATGGCATTTGAAATAAAGGAAAATAACCGAAAAATTAGATTTAAGGAAAAAGATAAGAAAAAAAAGGCACAATTATCAACGTAATAACCAAAATAAATGATATTTTAAATCATCGTAACATCTGTTTGATTTGACGTGGAAATAAAACTTAAACAATTTTAGAAAGAGAAAAGTTTATAGTTTTATTTTAAGCAAAAAACAGGAGAAAAAAATTTTGAGTCATTTGTTTCTTAAAAAAATGTGTGTTCTCACCTACATATTTCGACACTCATTTGTTGCTAACTCATACATGAGTCATCTAATTCCGTGATGAAAACCTCATCCTCCCCCCCCCCTTTCACTCCTATACTCGTACTTAATTTCCCATTCAATGTTGGAACTGCATTTCAATCACCTGATGAGCGTGATGGGTTAAGTGAAGCTTGTTACTGCACGCTACCTATATACCATATTGTATCCGGCAACCTTGAATTATTTTTTTATGTATAATATGTAATAACTTAACACTTTTCATTAATGCTATGAGCTTTAATTATCCTCCGCTTATCTATACATTTTTAGTTTCTATAAAGGTTTGATTATTGTAAAAGATATTTTTTGACGTTTGTTTTAATTTTATTTTAAAATCAGAAATACGCTGACCTGTATATATTATGCAATTCCTCAATTGCTTTTAATGCAATAAAAAAAATGTAGATTCTAGTAGTTAGGAGAAGGAAGTCAGTTAAAATTGTACCCTCCCCTCTTTTTTGTTGCTAAGGTTTACCTCTCTCCAGTATTTATTTAATTCCATTTATAATATTTGGAGCATAATATTTCGAAAAGGAAAAAAAAACTTTTAACAAAAAGTTTCGAAAGGTTATGCAACGATTATACAGAAATCGGGTCATCAAATTAAAATTTATCTAGTGCATTTTTAAAGAAACAAATCTCTAACTCAACTAATTTTTCAAATCTGATTGGTATAAATCTTCGTAGGTATTTTCTTTTCAATGGGCGTATTTTTTTCTGAATAAACATATCTTTTTTTCGACGGATCCGAATTTTTGACTCAAAAATATAGAGCAATCGCAATCTTGGAAATATGATCAGAATAGTTTCGTCAACTGAGTGGTCCAAAATTTGGAGCCCCTAATGTTAATTTTATTTTTTTACTTATATCTTGAGAACTTTCCAAGCGAATTTAAAAAAAAAAATTATAAATTTATTTATCTAAAGATAATTCCACGCAAAGAAATTATAGTAAATATTTTTTTTTGTTTAATAATAGTCAAAAATATTTTGAATTGTAAGTTATACAATATTTTACATAATTTTAAAGAATATACTTTTACATGGCAAAATACAAAACTTGAGCGTAATCGGTCGAATAGTTCATGAGAAATCGTATTTTAAAATAATGCTTTTTTAACTTAATTTCAATTCGCTTCATTTCCTAACTTAAAACATCATCTACACTAATTAATCAGCGTATTAAGCCCTTCTAAACCCCCCTAGAGCCATGCCTCATCGGGGATTCGACCCCGAAACCTTTCTGTAATGATGTCAGCTCCCTAACCACCGTAAAGCCAATCGAAATTTTTTTTTTATTGTAATTAAAGCTTCAGAGAGAAAAAATAATATATAAAAAGGGACTCCGGTCTCCCATCTGCGTCAAAGGGTTATTATTGAGCCGTTGCGGCTCAGAGGTGGCTGCCAATAAAGTGAACCGGGTTCGAATCTAGTTGATACGAATTCCGCACCTGCCTCGCACCGACCACAGTGCTGACGTAAAGTATCCTCAGTCGTAGACAGATCATGAGTTAGAGTCTCCTGGCCGTCAGGCTAACTGTGTGAAGCTCTCGTGAATGCTGTTTAGTTCCATCAAAAAGTCCTGCGCGTAGTTAAATTTCACCCAATACTTGATCCAGGAATGTTCTTGTCTTCTGGATTAGGTTCAAAATTACAAGGCTACGGAGTTGAACATTTATAGTCGTAAACCCAAAATTGGGTCGGCTGTTCAACGACGGTTATAAAGGGTTATAACTTATAACTTTTATTCGTATTGAAATCGTAGGCAATCATAAAACAAAGAGGTGGTTCATAAATCTACCAAAAGTTTTTTAGCTGAAATAATGCATAAAAATTGCTTAACAAGCAGTTAAGTTATCCATTAAGTAGTCCATTATTTTTTTTTTAATTTATTTTCTTGTTCAATTTATTTCTTAATGCTAATCTAAATATTCATCATTGATAGGATGTCTTCCGCGAGACAAAAACTGCCGTTTCTGAAACTCGCTAAAATGGATGATCCCCTTATTATGTTCTCGTTTATTCTTTTGGTGGGTAATTTGGCTCAATTTGAAAAGCGATTCATTCGGAAGCCATTTATTCTGTTTTAAGCGGAGTTTTGAAGGGTGGGTGTATGTATAGTATCTGTAAATTGATATTTCTGTTTCAGTCATGTGTTTTTGATGGATGATGTCGAAAAATATCGTTTTATTTATGTTTCAAAACTTTTTTTTTACGGTTTTAACAGGCGTTTTTTAATGTAACTTATTCGAACAATTGATTTATTAGGACACTTGCAGATTCTTTTTATTTCAAAACGAATTATGCATTTGTTCCTGTTTGGCAAAATTTTAAAATGAAAAAAAAAATATATATAATAAATTTATTTTATATGTATTTTTTTTTTTATATTATAACCGTCGTTGAGCAGCCAACCCAACATTGAGTTTACGACTACCAATATTCAACTCCGTAGCCTTGTAATTTTGAACCCAAACCAGAAGACAAGGGAACTCCTGGATCAAGTATTGGAAAATATTTTCCTTCTTGGAGGACTTTTTGGTGGAACTAACCGTCATTCTCGTTACATTGAGAGGAAAATCTCCCGCAGTTATTCTGACGGGAAGGGGACTCAAAACCATGATTAGTCTATCACTGGGGATATTTTACGTCAGCTCTGTGGTCAGCGCGAGTCGGGTGCAGAATTCGTATCGACCAGCTATCACTGGGATTTGAACGTGGTTTTGAACGTCGAACTGGGATTTGAACGTCGTACGTGCCCTCAGTGGTACGTGCTCGTTCTATCTTCTTAGCCACAGCGGTTTTTTTAAATTTGTTTAAAAAAATATTTTTGATAAATTGAAAATATAGAAACCCCTTATTCATATTTCGTGTTCTGATTACATTTATAATCCGGCCGTGAATATATTACATGTAGTTAAACTAAAAGACTGCGAACAAGATTTGACTTCAGAAAATTGAAACTATCTATTTAAATTTTTAGAGATTCAATAGAAAATTAAAGGTATTATACCCATATTTCTTATAAGGGTGTCCGAAATTTAACGCAAGATTTGAATTTGCCACCATTTTTGCAGTAAATTGTTGAACTAGTATGTCAACCACAACCACCTGTGCATTACTAAAGGAAATTGAACGCTGCATCAACGAAATTCCGCCTCATATGCAGAAAGGTCATGAAAAATTTCGACGAAAGAGTGCGTATGTGCCAGCGAAGCCATGGAGGCCATTTGCCCGTTGTGTTATTCCATGATAACGTAATAATAAATCCTTTTATGTCTCTCAAACAAACTAAGAATCCCTTTAAGCATGTTCTATTTTCAATAATTTCTGAAAATTGATGAATTTTTGAAGATAAGCATAAATTTTGAATTGCTACTTCATTTACAAAAATTTCCATGAATAACCCTATCCTGTGTACTTTATGATTCAATGAAAAAATAACAATCTAGAGATTAAAAACTGTGTTTTCTATTTAATTTAAACCTTTTGCATTAATTTTGGGACACTCTTTACATCATAAAATGAAATTTTATAGCGAAAACCTACAAATTTATATTTAAAAGAAAAATGTTCAATTTTCATATCTTTGGAGAACATCATACAGAATTCGTTTTATTTACTTTCTTTCCTCTTTTTAAATGCGCTCTCCTATTGCTTTTTTCAACTGTACTACCTCTCTGCACATTTTATTCCTTCAACATATGTAGCCAACTTGACTACTTCAATATTCACTCAATTCACTTCGATACTCCAAAAATCTTCTCTTTTTTTTTACAGTGTTTAGAAACCATTACCTTAAAAATTAAAACCAAATCATTTTAGATTAAGAATAGAGATCCAATCAATATTTTTGACCAATCCTGAACTAAAAAGGGAAGCTCAAACATCCCCCCACACATTAAATCAAGCTGGTTAAAAGTTAACTAAAACCCCTTAATTGGGACTTTTCCCACAGATGAACAGGAAACCTAAAAGGGGTCAGCATATAATGTTCATACAGGTGTTCACCAAAAACAGGGTAGGACCGGCAATCCATTTATACTAACTCTCAACTTTAGTTTTTAGAAAATGCCAATTAAATATACAATTAAACTAAAATAATAATGTTATTAAATAAGCACAATTTAGAACATAAATCAAGTTACGATACAATTAAAGATTACGTAATAATAGATCTTTTTATGTCTCTCAAACAAACTAAAAATCCCTTTAAAGCATTTTCTGTTTTCAATAATTTCTGAAAATTGATGATTTTTTTGAAGATAAGCATAATTTTTGAATTGCTACTTCATTTACAAAAATTCACTTAAACCTAAAAATAACAACCGTTCACTGTGTAACGATATCAAGAAGAAGGCTGTTAAACCTATTTTCATTTCCGTTCTTAACATTATTATAAGCTAGGTTACTCATTTTAAAAACAATATTTTATAAAAACAATCTTTAAGTAAAAGCTGTAGTTATATAGAATGCCTTTTGATAACTTGCATTATTTATTTTGAATTGTAAATTACAATTGTTTATCTGTGTTGCGACTTTTGAAATCGATAAACCTGGAATAAATAAACTTGGCATTAGTTGAAACTGATCTCGCTGTTCTTAAAAGTGCTTCTTTTGGCGTTATTAGTAAGACCTTGGATCAGTAAGACCTTGGATCAATTTAGACTGTGTTTTCTTCTTTAGTTTATTGTAGTCATCTGATCCAAAGGAAACTTCATTTTTGTCTGGCTTTTAACTTGCGTTAAAGATTATTTAAAGGAAATGATTATTTTCTACTGGTTATCTCTTCAAATCTTCTCCAAAAATAACTTCCATTATTATTAAGTAGAATTTTTGTTTTTCATCATTGCATTCTCTTGAATGTCTTTTCTCAACTACGCTTTCAGGTTTACTTTGTAATTCAAAAATTAAAAGTTTATATCGGGATTCTTGTTTATAGTCGATAATCATGAAAATTGCTCTTACTAAAAACGAAAACTTGCTATAAAAAATAGATTATTCGTCAAAAGAGATTGTGATCTAGATTTAAAAGTGTAACCAAAACGTAAGCAAAATGTAAGTTTGTTTCCAGCAAGTAAATATTTTGTCTCGCCGTGCAAAATGTGATCAAAACAGCGACGTACGTTGCAGAATAATCTATATCCCAGCAGAGCATTTTCTGTTCGGAGTAGAACAACTCAATTCCAATGGTTCAATTACGATGAAACTTTTATATTTTGTTAATTATTTTTGTTTCACTTAGGCATATTTACATTTTTTTTTATTTAACCAATTCAAACTCTTCTTCGCCAGTTTAGAATGCAAAATAAAATTTTTCGTCATTAAAAAAATATTGTAAAAGTTTAACTAGTGAAAGTTTTCTTTTTTTATGATACTCGTGGGACATTTCTTTTTTTATGATACTCGTAGGACATTTGTTATTATTAAAGTCTAGTTGCTGAACATTAAATATAATTCTTCTCTTATCACTTAACTGTTATGCATAAACTTATAAAAATAACTTCATATCTGAAGTTAGAAATGAACGTTTTCGATAGCAAAATGTGCTTGAGGCATTTTACTAAAAACCTCAACTTTACATTAAAACTTTTACCTCAATTGATATTATCATAGAACTACTTTGCTCTGAGGGATGCCATTTTCATTTCAAATTTTTATAAAACTTTCCTATTTTAATATTTTACAAGCGAATTATTTCTCCAATACTTTGTTTAGATACATACCTTCGATAACTGTATTTTTCTTTTTAAAACTCTCGCTTGTATGTTTGACATAAAATAATTCTTTATGCAGATGAAAAGGGAACGATAGCCAAAAAAAGCAAACGATTAATAAAAATGAAACGATAGCCAAAAGAAGCAAACGATAAATGTTCTCGTCTTAAAGATAAAAGTATATTATTAAACTCTCTAAACCAGGTACATTTTTTCACAAAGAATCACGCATGTAAAGCGATAAAGGTGAAGCAAAAAGTTGCCAGAAAACGAAATATCTAAGTATCGTGAAACTGCCGCCAGCTGAAATATATCGATTTTTCGGCAGGAGTCGATTCCGGCGTGGCTGGATAGTGTATTAATCGCCAACCTTTTCACGGCTTTACATAATACCTTCCAGTATTCATCTCAACTTGCTTGGATTTGTTTTTCTTACAAATCTTCGGTGTTCTTTTTTTTATTGTTCTAATGCACTGGTTTTTCTTGACTGCACAGCTCAGTATTTATTTTTAATTATCACGTGACATTGTAGCCCTGGTAACGATCGAAATATTTATGATGATTGCTCAATAAATGGGTTATGGTTAGCTTTCTCGTTGCAGATGCGTTAATGTGTTGATGATGGTGATAATGAAGTTTTGCGTGCAAGACTACTCAGAGTAATCATCATTCCTCCTCTGACCTTATAATCTTGTTAATATAGCCGTTGATGACATAAGTCAAATTGTTATCAGAAATTTTTCGCTTAAATGAAGTAGCATTAATGAATGGAGGGGAGAAACATTAAATTCTATAGTTTGAAAAAGAATTATAAATAGATAATAATAAAGAAATAATCTTTTATTCTTTCTTTTTTAGGATAGACTACGAAATAAAAATTTAAAATGAAAAAAATTCATCGTTATAAAATTCGATAGGATTGTTAAGGAAGCATCTTAAATAGTTTATTATTAAAACTTCTCAGACATAAATAGAAGATTGGTCTTAAAGGAAGGTCCACATTTCCTGTTGTTTAAAAGGGTGATTTTCTCAAGGCATTAACTTTTAACTACCACAATAAGGAAAAGTTCATCTCATACTTAACTTAATGTTGGTAATTTTTAAATTGGGACCATACATTTAAGTAAGAAAATCAACAATCAGCGATGGAAATACTTTAAAAATAAAAATTTACTGACAGTTTTAAATTGCTAATACAAAGGAAAATGTAATTTCTCTCCCTTCATTTAGACGCTGTAAAAGCTCCTGAAATTATTTTTAAAAAAATTTATTCTGTGAATTAAGAATTAATAAGTAAATGCAGAAAAACATTTAAATAATATTTAATTGAAAATTTAATTTGAAAAATTTTTTAGAAAATGGATTATATCTAGAATTTCGAAAAAATATTAAAAATTTTCATAGGAATTTTTACTTTTTCATTGTAAAAACATTTTGTTTCACTTGTATTTTTATATTACCTTAAGTAAGACCACATTTTATACGCACACACGTAATAATTAATTTAAACCTGAAACTTTTTTTTATTTTTAAAATGCATTTTAGTGTACAGGCATGGTAAATACAAAAAGGGAAAGTAATGAAAATAAACTGGAAACATTATTCTTTTTTTTTTAATTTCAAAATATTTTTTAAATACACTATATGCTCTATAATAGTTTAAAAACACAATTGATATTGTTTGTTTTGCATTTTATGATATAATTTTTATATTTCATCTAAATTGTTTATGTTATAGAAATGAGTTGAACTTTGCTTTGGTGGCATTTTTTAAATGACCCATAATTTCATTTTTTGTAGGGGAGAGGGGGGCACCTTTCAACAGTTTTTGCTTAAGAATTATTTTCGAAGTTTTATTGCTTTCAAAATCTAAGTTCTAATTTTTATTTACTAAATTGATATTTGAGGTAACCTCTCAATTTTTTCCAAAGGTCTAAACCAAAGATAAAATACCTAATTTTACATATTTAGTGAACCATGTATTTTGTTGAAATCTACCCCTCCTGGGGGGCAGTTTTCAACGGGTGGTGGGGCACATTTCAACAATTGAAGAGAACATAATAAGATCATGCATTTTGGAAAATTAACTTTATTCATAAAATAATAATAATGAATGAACATATTGATTTAGGTTTTTTCTACATTATTTTTTCTTTAATAAAATCAAAGTTTACGGAGAATGTCATAAAAAATACAGCTCGAGCTGTTACGCAGCTTAAACTTGGTTGAGGCAGTTTCATTTTAATGTCATTTCTTTCTATACTACTAATATCCTCTTTTTCTGAAAAATAAAGCATTGATTATCATGATTCCTCGCTCTCCAGAAACTACCTGCCCCACCAGACGAGCTCCTAGCTTGGCAGCAACATTTGGAGCTAGAACAACTGTTAAAACTCCAGTTTCATCCAAGTTATATTTTGATCCACTGTAAAATGACAAGAATTAAGAGCTCTCTCATAATTGTTGAAGAATTCCTGAACATTTTCTTTATTAAAAGCTATAGCTCTTGCAAAGCTGGTGTTTTCCGGTTTACTTAAAGTAAGCTGTGGGTGACGCTTCGTAAAACCTTTAACCTAGTCAAATCCAGACGTTTTATTTTTGTCCCAGCTACTTGGAATTTTGGAGTTCAAACACTTTGCGTTATCATAGGAAAGTTTTCTAACTTGTCTGTAAGTTAGACTATAATTGAGAATTGAACATGTAATTATGTATTCACAAAGCAGGGTTTTTTGCTGGACATCAAAAACTTGTTGGCTTAAGTATTTAGAACTGTAGCATTTTGTGTTATTTGTACATTGTTTGGTTTCACCAACCAAACAATTATTTGACTTTCTTTTTTTTAATTTATAAAATAAAGCTAAAAAGTCTATTCCAAATAAGTCTGCTGCTGCTCTTAAACATGCACCATTTCTGACAGCTTCCATTGCTTTTTCAATGTTTTCTTCACCAACTTCTGGCTTAGTGTGCTTTTTTTTATATGTTCACAACATTTTTATAAATTGTAAGAAGGTAAAATAACAGGATTGAGAATTTTAATGTTACACCATAAACTTTTCAATTTTCTTAAAATTAAATTATTTTTATTCTAAATTAAATTTTCTTGAATATTTTTATAAAATTTTAAAATAATTATTTTATTGACACTTTTAATGAATTCTTTGTAAATAAATTCGATTTTCAACAACATAGCAACAAACTGAATCTTGGTTTTAAGCTTTTAAAAAAATTTCATATAATTGAAATTGAACAAACATGCTTCCTTGAACACATTCACATGTTTTTCAAAAAATTTAGAATAATGCCTTGCAGAAAAAGTTAAGTATTTTAAATGTAACAACCGTAATGAATGGGCTTTTTGCAGACTAATGACTTCTGCAAGATTACTTAACAAAAAAGTAATAAGCCTGGGGCACCTTTCAACACTGTTGAAATGTGCCCCCTAAGCTCTGTTGAAATCTGCCCCTGGTACAAACATTTTGGTTAAAGTATTATCAACCACTTTAGAAAAAGACTTTTTACTAATAAATAATACAGTTAGAAACTGAATTAAATAAACTAGCAGATGAATAAATATCACTTACCTTATTAAAAGATTACTAGTAGATAAACAGTTTTAAAATCAAAACTGCCTTTTTACTTTTGGAATGTTAAAACATGTTCCACAGAGTAACACAACAGTCGTAAAAAGAAAGTGCTTAAAACTAAATGTCAACAGTTATGTATAGTTAAAGCTTATTGTCTGGCATATTGGCGAATCATTAAGCAATATTAGAAGGCAGAAATTCTAGTTGTTGAAAGGTGCCCCATGTTGAAATGTACCCCCCTCTCCCCTATAGTTTGTGCATGCTACCACTTTTCATGCAGTAAAATTTCACTTAAATTTTTCCTCGGGTAGAACTTTTATTCTTGACCTTCTTTTTAAAATCTATATTTATACAATTTATCCGAATTTTAGAAACGTCAAAAAGTAATTAAAACTGAAATTGCAAATTTCTTTAATGCTTTAAAATTATTATTTTTTTTTACGTAACCAATTTCTTATTTCGATTTAAAAATTTTTTTAAATGAAAACTAATAAAAAATCATTATTACGAAATTCAGATATAAATATTGTTTAAATTATAACGTAAAACAATTATGTAGGTATTCAATTCTTACTAAGAGTAAAAAGCAGACACAAAAATGCTAAATTAAATAAACTTGCAATTATAAATTTTGAAAAAAATATATTTGAGCTATTCAATTTTATTTTAAAAAAAAAGTTAATAATTTAATATTCTAAATCAAACTACAGTTGCAAGACAGAGCAGAATGTATTTATAATTATTTAAACTCTAGTAAGTAGATTATTTTATATCTCAATAAAATTATTAACTGTCATAAAAACGTAATTTTTCTCCGGGTGGAATGACGTCCCTGCTCATTATATATTACTAAGTATATTTTTCTTTTTATTCATCTATTCATTTATTTCCTCATTTAATTTTTTAATTATTTCTTTGCGTTTAACTAATTATTCTGCGATAATTGTTCGATGGTTATTTACAAATGGACAAAAATCACATCTGCAAGCATAGCAATCGCATATAATTGCACTGTAGTTAGTAGTTACTTACATTAACAAAAAAAATTAATGAATAAAGCATTTATTTATCACGTTTTATGAGTATTTTAACTTGATTAAACACTAAAAAGAATTACTAATTTTACTAGTAAATGTTGGTTAATGATGGTACGAGAGATTTTTTAGGACTTTTAGATACTAAATAACAAAGGAAAAGAACGGAAATAAAGGCAGCTTAGTTAAAACACTCAGACTAATCTTAAATTATTAAAAAATCCAAACGTTTTGTCCATTGAGCGAAAGAAAGAAAATACATTTTAAAAAATATTCAATAAAACTGTTCTTAGCTTTGAAATGCATGATGCCTCATTTTTATTCAATGCATTTACCTATTGTAATAGGATTTCTGGCATATCTCTTTATTGAATTTTATAGTTCAAAGCGCTTTAGTTTCACTACCCATAGTCAGGGCTTACCCATAGTGCCCTCGCTTTCTTGAATAAATATAAACGTTGCCTAGCTTTTTTCCCCTTCTCCGATTTCGCCGTGTCTTTTATAATTTTCTTTCCCCACTGTAAAAACCTTGATGTAATTTGTGTGGAAATCATGTCGGAATCCCTTAACATCACACTTTCTACATCTAAACAGAAAGTGGATGTTTGAGAGTACAGTGACCTTTTTTTCCAATTCTCTGTTGCCATGGTTACCAAGACAGATGAAGGAATAAGGTGAGATATTTTTATGGATTGAAAAGTACAGATACTTTTTAAGTGGTTTTACTCGATGTGGACACGTTTTTACCATTCATCGTACGCCTGAATCTTCCACGAAGTAGCCGTTTTACTCTTTTACCGTAAAAATAAGAACATTTTTTAAGTTTTTTTTGTTTCAACTCCAAAGGGACAGATCTGGAAATATTTTCTCGTGAGATGTAACTTTTAGGAAATGAGAGTTTCTAATCTCTCTGGAGAGGTAAGAATCTATTTCGTGAAAAGTGCCTTGGTTGTAAAAAGTAATCATATATCAGCTTTTGTTTGAAAAAACGCTCGTAACTTCACCTACTTCTTGATGGAAGTTGAAGTTAGTTGAATTATGATGCTTTCAATTCAGGGTAAAGAAGGAAAAAAAAGTTTTAGAAGATAGTTTGGAGACCTTTTTTATACTCTTGTTTTTTATAGTTTATTTAAGCAGTTTAGAAAGAAAAAATCAATTCTGAAATTTGAAAAAAGAATCAATAAAATGTTGTTTTTTGATTTTAAAATATCTATACATATTTTAAAAATGTCAAAAAATTTCAATCCGTAGAAGATTATAGATAGGTTTGTGAAATATTATGTATAAAGACATTAAATCGATGGTAGAATTAATAGGGGGAAAAATAAACCTTCCTTCATGTCTTCTAAAGCTATATTTCAACGTTTTGAAACGAAATATGTTATTTTAAATCCGCATTTTAAGAATAATTATATTGGAATAATATACTTATTACAAATTATTTTACTATAATTTCATACTATAATTATATTCATGAAAATTGTCCGACTATCGAGAAAGTCTTCATTTCTTTTTCGCTTTAACAATAATAATTGAAAATATCGAGCGTGTGAGCTGTCAAAAGCATGAAAGCGTAAACATACAGTACTTGTTTACAACCCTAATGAAAATTCTTTTCTCGCATGGGCAGCAAATTTCTAAAACAAACTAAAATATACTTTGGGAAGGTTAAACGTGAGTAGTTCATTTCAACAAAGTGTTTCAGATTATGTTGTAATTTCACTTATGCAGGTTCAATAATAACAATTTGTTATTTTTATTCCTTAAAGAATTAGTATTGTTCGTCCTACGTATTTTGAATATAATTTTTAAAAAAAAACTTGCTAAAGGAGAAGAAGAAAGTATTGATGCGTACATTTTCATAAGGCGTCTAACTTTACTTTGTTAGAAAATCCATCCAAACGAAGAGGAGAAATTGTATAATTGAGTTAATATAACCCCAAATATTAATTTATTCTAATTAATTCAGCAATCTATTCAGTTTTTCTACCGCTTGTAATTTATTTTAATTTTAAAAATTTTATTTCATTAACTTATTATTAAATAAAAATTACAATTTTATATCGATGAAATAATTTTAAAGATTTTAATAATTGATTTAAATTCTTAAGATTTTACGCTAGAGCAAATGTCAAATGGGTTTAGCTTAGTAGAGATCAAAGCTAGCATATTATGTCAAGCAAACCCTATAAGATTGCATAGCAATCTTCGGGAGTTAAGAAGTAAACAGGAGGCGGAACCAACTGGTATTTATAGCATCGTATGGGACAAATTTATATGGTATCTGAAAAAGAGATACCATATGGGTTTTATAACGAAATTTATAACAGCCTATGCTATGGGATAAATTTACTTGGGGTAAATGGAGATAAAATAAGAAATTGTAGAAAAAATAATAAATATTGGCGATATCTAGATTATATTCTTTCCTCAGCAAAAGCACGTGTTTCTCCACTGCCAAAGATTCGTTTTTTTTTTTTTTTTTTTTTTTTTTTTTTTTTTTTTTTTTTTAAAGTCGTCGTGCTAACGATAATACGAAACTTAAAAATACTCCAGGGGAAATTTAAATCAAGATACCAATATTTTCACGAGCCCAATTATCTTCAAATTATTATTGAATAATGAAAAAAACAGTTAATTTTAATTCTTAGACACTTCGAAATTGTGAGTTATTCGACTACTTTTGCATAACTATGGTAATCCTTGTGTTGTTTCTCTAACAATTGTACATATTTTCATAAATTTGACCGTTATGCTTGTTTAAAATGTTGCCTTATAGTCTTTATTATTACATTTTAGTGAAAAGTGTATGGGAGGAATTGAAATGCCGCGGCAACCGTCCACCTTGCCTTCAAGAACACACAATGGTTTGTTGGAAGGTAAGTGCTCTACTTTTTTTCTGCTCTTCATCTTTAACTTTGCTTAGAGAAAATTAATCATATTATTCTTATTTTATTTTACAGAATAATATTTATGTTTTCGGTGGAGAAATCGGTTTTGCTTCCACTGGAGAAACGCCATTGTGGATTCTTGACCTTAGTACGTATCATCACATTATGTTTATGACTTCAGTTCAATTTGTATTTAATTCAATTTGCTTAAATATCGTTTTCATTAAGTACTAAGCATAAACTTCTTCAGAAGTTAATTTATATCTGGTTATACTAATGCTTGAGACAGAAAAATTTGTATCTCTTGAAATGAATTTAGGAATAAAAATGTATCCTCTTTTTTTTTTTCTTCTTTCCTTTTTTTCCTAAATTTTTATTAAAAAAATTATTAACTTAGATTTTGATTTTTATTCGCAGAAGCTAAAAAATACAGTTTCAACGCTGTAAAAAGTTTTAGTGTATCTTAACACCGAAAATGGGGGTAACTGCTTTACTTCAAAGTGGTGTTTCACTAAGCCTTCCACCACAAAAAAAGAAAGAATTTCTGGCATAGCGAAACACTAAGAATGTTCTTTTACTCTACTCTTGGTCTAAAGTAACTGTCACCATTTTTTGTATTCAGTAGCACTAAAATTTATAATTGCAGTAAGATATGATATACATAAGAGTCAAAAGAGTTAGTTTTACGAAACAATATAAAGTGAGAATCATTAATTTAGGATGCATTTATGCACTAATTCTTAAAATAGAACTAGTTTGTAAGTCAAACATACGCGTAGCACATAGAGAATATTAAGACTAATTCGAACTAGACTTAACAGAACTAAATCAGATAGAAATTATGCATTATACATTTAAATAGAAATATACATCAGATAGAAATTATGCATTCACATAGATTTCTTATTATACAAATAAAAACATACATTCAAATTTTAACGGCAAACTTTTGTTTCGTTTGATGTACAGCAGCGTAGAAAGCACGACAATCTCGCTCCAACTCATTCTCAGTTGCAAACAAACTATTGGCGATATAAAAAGTACGCCAACATTAGTGTTTCCGAAAGATAAAATAATTCAAGTATGATGTAAAAGTGCAAAGGGGGTTAAATGATGTAATTTAAATCGAAACGTTTTTAGTGGAATAAGCTTGCACTGAGCTTTCGCAGAATTTTCTTCAAGCCTTGTTTTCATGCTTTTTTCATTATTTTGTATTAAATATGGTCAAAATAAATCAAATATATTATGTTTAGCATTTCAATAAATTTTCGTTATAAAATAACCTCATTGGACAACGGTGTCCTTTTTTTTTTCCTTATAAGTTAAATGTTCCAAGCATTGCTAATTTAAAAACAATAATTTTTAAAATTTGCACTTATTTACTATTATTTAGATCTAAGAGAAACAGTAATTCATCATTGAAATTTCTTTAATTTACAAAATCAATTTTTGTTTAGTTTTTGAGTATGAATGAAAAACAATTTTTTTTCAAACTACTTTTTTTTATATTGTAATACAAATATAATTGGGTATAATATGAAAAAAACACAACTACTTCGATTTAGTAGGAACAACATATGACGCAATGCTAAACGAATGGAATTCAGTTGTTGTTTATTTAGTTATTGTTATTAGTAGTTGTTGTTATTTGTTTTAGTTGTTGTTGTTTATTTAATTGTATTTAGTTTCAATAACTTTTCTTTATAATGCAATAAAATCTGGCGAGCAGCTATTTAAACGATCGAACACTTCGTTTGTTCATTTGTGGCTTGAAGTTAGGCTCGCAGAAAATGCCGTTCATGGGTTAAATTTAGTAGGAACAACATAACCTGTGACGTAAGCTATATTATACCCAATTCCGAGAATTTAGCAGAATTTTTTTTTTTTTTTCTGGAACTATTAGGCTGTTTTTTATATTTAAAAAATACTAAAATATATTTTTACTTGTAATTGGTGCGTTATTCAACATCATATTCAGAGAAATATTACACCTCGGTTTTTACAATGAGGAAAACCGCTTTTAAAAATTTTTAAAAAAAGAAGATAAAACCTGTTCGAAAAATCTAAAACACGGCTGTTTCTAGTTTTTGAGTTGCTAAATTTCTCAGAATATAAATATCTTTTTTTTTTTATTTAGTTTTACCTTGAACACAATAATCACCTTGAACCTTGAACGTGCACGTAATACTTCAGAGAAATGCAGGTTTAATTATTGATTTCCTACTTTTCGAATAAAAGATTAAGTTTATGAACCCTATCATTAAGTTTGTCTTACATTGCAATCCATTCGCAACATTTTGGGCTTAACTAGATTAAATACTGTTTTAACAGCAATTAATAAAATAAAAAATTTCTTCAATTGATTTTATTTATTTTTTTCTTAACTGTACTGTTATATTGTTTAAATTTCATTTTCATTTTATCTTAGTTTTTTTGGGGGTATATTTACTTGCATTCATTTTGTATTTTTAATATTATGACATTTTTTAAATGCATCTTTAGAACCAATCGAAATTAAGCTTTGATACTTTTGACTATCTGCTGTTTTTGATTGTTAATAGTATTATTTTACTTTTTTATACAGATGCACAAACTTGGAGAAAGCATCACGTCCGTGGCTCATCTGTTCATCAACCGTCCGGGCGAAGAGGCCATTCAGCTATTATGTTCGATGGATTTATGCATGTGTTCGGCGGATATCAAGACTTGCGTGGCTCATCCTCTGAACTCTGGATATTCGATTTAGGTACAATTTTTTATCGATAGATCGCGTGACTTAAGTCTGTTGGTTATGACGCCTACTCAAGCAATTCAACGTAAATTGAATTTATTTCTGTTACTCATGTCCCCTAACAACTCAAATGTTTTCAATGCAAGTAACGTGACATTTTATATGACCCACATTTTATATATCTTTCAGCTAAATACTTGAAATTGAAAGGCAATTTAATTGAAAATTTTTCTAGAGAACGATTTTGGTAAAAAAAAACGCCACGATTTATTTCGAGGCATTAGATGTTTCGTGGAGCTGTACTGCCATCCAGTAGACATTTCTGAAATTTGTATAATACCTCTTTGGAAACCGTAGTAAAGCAAAGTATGATGTAAAACTGTAACCTTTGGAGAAAAAAAAGTGTAGCTTATCACTACATTACTCCGAACTCTTCAATGAACAACAATTAAATTTTCATTTTGTGACGTAGCTAACTGAGCTTAAAGCCGAACCATAAATATTTTCTTCATAAAAGCCACCACTTTATAATTTTATAACCGTCGTTGAACAGCCAACCCAATTTGATGGGTTTACGACTACTAATGTTCAACTCCGTAGCCTCGTAATTTTGAACCCAATTCAGAAGACAAGGGAACTCCTGGATCGAGTATTGGCAGAAATTTTGCCTTCGTGGAGGACTTTTTGATGGAGCTAACCCGCATTTGCGTTACATAGAGAAGAAGACCACAAAAACCTCCCACGATTAACCTGATGGCAAGGGGACTTTAACCCATGATCCTTCTACCACTGCGGATATTTCGCGTCAGCACTGTGGTCGGTGCAAGCCGGATGCGAAATTCGCATCGACTGGGATTCGAACCCGGTTCGCCTCATTTTAAGGCGACCGCTCTATCCCCTGTGCCATCGCGGCTCCCACCACTTTATAGAAACCGGTTTTTGTTTCCACCACTTTATAGAAACAAAAACCGATTCATACAAATAACTTAAATATTTAACAGACAAATAACTTAAAAATTTTAAAAGTTGTTAACTGCTTCCCTTGCCAATTTTTTTGATGGAAAAAAAATGCAAAAATCAACATATTTTTTGTATTTCATTAATAAATACAAGGAACTAAGCCAAAACATAATACACAGGCTCTAAGTTGAAATTTTTATTTTTTTATGTGTAAAAAAATTTTTAAATTACCATCAGCTTACTATCCCAAATTATCTCGTGCAAATGAAAGAAGTTAAATATTAGTCTTTGTATCTTCATAATCTGAAAAATCTTCTGCATTACTTTCACACTTTTGCTCGTGAACGCCATTTTCTTACTCTTTCTTCTGCATAAATTCATCAACCATTGTATATACAATTATACAAAACACGTCTGTAGTCCCACAGATAGCAAAACTCCCAAACAAATATTGGCTAACTTCCAATCACAACAGTTTATTATTATTTATTTATTTATTTTGCTTTTCTTCGGCCGAATAAAAACGTGATAATACAAAACATATTGACGAATTCTGCTATGCCCAAATTTACTCGGAATAGTAAATATTTGCAATATATATACATACCCGAGTTAACTATCAGGGAAAGGTTCAACTTTTTTAAAAATCGCCAATTTAGCGACATTTTTCCACCTAGATAAAAAGTATCAAAATCACTGTCTTATTCTCAGTTTTTGCAAATTTTTATGAGCCCAGGTAATGCAGCATTTCAGTAAGCTTTTAAATATTAAAAAATTAGACCACAAAAGCTTTTCATTTTCACAAAACTGGGGCTTTTCTCCATATCGACGTTTTGCGCCATTTTCAAACTAAGTGTAGACAGCGCTGATTTTAGCGACATTTTCAAACTTAACCTAAGAGGCATGAATAACAGTTGCAAACTCACAGCAGTTATAAAAATAGCATATTATTCGCAAAAAAGCATCTTTTCATAATACGACGGAGCCTCTGAGAAACAGCTTTAAAAAAATTAATAAAAGTGGATAAATAATATTTAATTGCTGCCATCACAAAATTGTCTGTAAATTCATCGCTTGTTTTCTAAATATAGTTAAAATTTAAACAAGCTCTCTAAGGACGTGCAGTTGCTGCCTGTGTTGATGGCAAGGAAGCTGCATATTTGGAGATTAATGAAATGCCGTTATCGTATAATGATTTTTATATTACATTGCATTGTGCCCACAATAGCGCAGATTCGTTCGCATCCTGGTCATGGTACCTGCTGGAGAGTTGCTGTTTTACTGCCTGGGTTAATGACTAGGAAACTGCATAGTTGGAGGTTAATAAAAGGCCGTGTCGCATCGATTTCAGGCTACATTTACTACTTGATGAATGTGCTCAGTTTCACACATGTAAATAGACTAACGAGACAAATTTTCATCTCAAAGAAAGATTCTCTTTTTTATTGAAAAGAAAGCATCAATGCTTGCACCATTATATTTCAGATAGACACTGGAATTAAAGGAAAGTTATCAGGATCGGAGCAGATGTCTCCTCTTCACGTATTATATATATCTGCTCCTAAATATATCTGCTTTCTACATGCTTAAAGGAATGACTAAATCCGATTTATTAGTATTGCATAATGCATTGGTATTGCAAGTCGAGTAGGAGACATCGATCGCTTACAACGAACTTTAACTTTTTTTCCTTACAAATTACATACTTGACGACCTAAAAACTGTTCAAATTTTTCTTTCTTTTTCTTTCTTTACCTGAAAAAAAATTCCCCAAACCATCATAAGGTTTTAGAAGCAACCAGATACTAAGTGTGCTTGGTTTCTTGTGGTAGTAAATGATTAAAGGGGTGTTAGCGATTTTGCATTGATGTACACTGAGTTGACAAAAGTCATGGTATACCTCTTAATATCGTGTCGGTTCTCCTCTAGCTCTACGTTGTGCATCAACTCAATGTGGCATGGACTCAACAAGCAGAAGTATTTAGCCTTGCAGCCTCAATAAATGTCTATATTTGAGAAAATGTCACAAGTGGAGCACTTTGTGCTAGAGCTGCCTTCTGGATTATAGCCCATAAATGTTCAATGCAAACAATTAAACCCCGGTGACATGGCTCATTGTTATCCATAAAAATTCTATCGTTGTTTGGATACATGAATGCCTACAAGTGGTCTCCAAGTAGCTGAACATAACCATTTCTAGTCAATGATCAGTGCAATCGGATCATAGGACTTAGTACATGCTATAAAAAAGCTTCTCATATCATTATGAAGACAGCAACAGATTGCACTGTGCCTTGATGGGTCCATGGCTTCGTGGAGTCTGCGCCACACTCGAACTTTCCCATCATCTCTGACCAACTGAAATCGTTCTTCATCTGACCAAGCTACTTGCTCTTTACTCTTGATTTTGTAAATCTAGGAATGTTGAGTTCTCTTACGATTTCCGAAATGGAATGTCTAATGCGTCTAGCTCCAACTACCATTCCACACTTAAAGTCTGTCAATTCTCATTCTTGGGTGAATAAAACTTGAACACAAATAACATCCTATCTGTGCTTTACCCATATATGCATTTTGTACGCGATACTACTGCCATCTGTTTATTTGCATATTGTTATCCTATGACTTTTGTCACCTGAATACATATTAACTTTTATTTTTTCGTGCTTTTAAGGGTTTTTTTCCCATTGTTTTGTGCCCCTGTTTAAGTATTTGTTCTTAACTGATATACTGCAAATTGTTGCTTTGAAGAATCTGGAATTTTTTTTTCAGAACTTTGGTATGATCCCGATTACTCAGAGTAAACCTTCCGTACTCTTGAAATCCGTTTCTGAAATTATGCTAAGACAAATTCAGCTTGCCTTTAAAAAAAGACGCTGCTTCATACGGTTTCTAAATCTAAAAAAAAATCGACGTACTAAGCAATATTCTTCGCTCATATTGAAGAAAATTGGAACAAACGTTGGCTAGTTTTCCTTTATTCTTCCATATATTTCCTTCCATTAAACCACAACTCAATATATATCTTCCTCTTCTAAACGTGGAAGGTGAGAATAGAAAACAGGAAGCGTCAGATATCCGCCCAGGGAGCTGATCCCGTTTGACTGATGAATCCGGTATGATCGGAAAGTGTCTCATTCGATTTAAACCCAATATTCCCTACGTGTGTAGTAGTTTTTTTTTTTCCAGGTTAGGGGGGAGAGGAGTTAAGAGTCTTGGAGTCCTTCAAACTCCAAGACTCTTAACTCCTCGTTTCATGAATAAGTCACAAATCGTCATTCGAAACTCGTGAGTGACGCGTGTTCGGTTTTGACTCACTCCTGGAAGGGGGGAAAAACGGGAAAGAAAAATCATTACAGTGTTTTTTCTCCTCCCCAAGAAACTGGATGAAGAGACAATTTGAATGACGATTTGAAAGGTAGTGTTCGTCAGCTTAACGAGCACGTTCGGTGAGCGTGGTTATTACCTCGTTTTCCAGCTCCTTAGGGGTGTGTTTTCTTAAATGGTAAATCGTGCCACTCTGCTTCCCGAAAACGGGAGTTTTATGATTCCTTTGGTTTTTTCATGTTCCTTCCGTTTTTGTTACTGGTTACCGATTCGAAAATTGAAAAAAGTGTTAGGATTCTTAAAACTATTAAGATTGTGAGTTTTTTAATAAATCTCGTTGGGTTTTAATTAAATTTTCTCATTTTTGTTTTTAACTTTCTTGAGAACTTTAAAGTTTTATCTTTTATGTATTACTTCTGTTTACCTTACGAAAGGCGTTTATATTTCGATTACAAAGATCTTTCTTTTTTTCTTCCTTAGTTAAGAAAATAAATTTCTAAATTTCTTTTTCTCCTCAAAAGGGTGTTTCAGGGAAGTTTTTTTTTTTTTTCGCATTTTATTTTTATATTCAGATTTGTTCTGTCTTTGGATTTTTCCTCTGTAAATAAATATGGTACTAACAGTTCCAAAAGGTTCTGATTTCTGTCTTCTTGATATTTTATTTTGTATCAGACCTAGTTTTCAGTGCCATTTAATTGACTTACTTTAAGTATAGATTATTTTATTTTGTTTCACAGCCGATTCGTATTAGAATTTGAGGCTATCAATATTTAATTCTGAAGCCGTATGATTTAAACCCAACTCCGAAGACAAAAAAAAGCTCCCAAATCCTTCACGGAGAACTTTTTATATAAAACTAACCTACATTTGCACTACGAGGAAAGGAAAACCACCCATCCTGCCTTGGGTACGTTTTTTACGTTTTAGCCATTAAACTGTACATTCAATCCAATTATTATCAAAAACGACTTGAAATAAAAGCAGTACTATTAAATGGATTTAATCTTTGATTTTCCTTAACCTTATAAGTTTTTTTTTTCTTCTAATTAATCAACTCTAAAGTCTATTTAAGAAGCTCAGCCGGCGGCACTCTTTCAGTATGAAAAATAAGAGGTTAACTATAAAAACAACTTTCTTGTCTACTAAGGGTTCTTTCTATTGAAGCAGCTAAGAAAAATGTTTCAGAGCTTAAGAGAAACTTCTGCTTTGTATCGAACTTAAATTTTCCCTTTACAGAGATTTACCTTCGTTTATGTACAGATTGGTCTCACGATCCCGAAGTACTCTACTAATCTTCTCACCGTTTCTTTATTTTGCGTCAAACATAGTTTATAACTCTTGTGTTTTTACTTTGAATATACGTTTGACGCGATACACCTAACCGATTTCAGCTCTAGCGTTGTTAATAATTGAGGTAACCTTTATTTCGACCTTATGTACTGTGTTATTATATTAAATAAAATTTTAAAATTTTGGTCATTTAAAATATCATTGGCTTAAATGCCCCACGAACAGATGTTAAACTACAGACTCATCTTTTTATTAATTAAAATTAATTTTCTTTTATTTGCATTAAAATGGACACCTATTAAAATAATATTAAAACTTTTTTCATTTTGACCTTCTACGCACAGCGACCAAACAGGCAAAACTAATGAATGAAATGTCCCCGTTAATTGTATAGATTTTAGAATATTCTCTCATTCATAACTACGTTCGTGACTAAATTTTATTTTATTGAATATTTTTGTGAATTTCATCGACAGATTTTCCTTTTTTAAATGATGAAGCATTGTTAAAAATCATTTAACTAATCATAAACGATTCATTCGTGAAATATTCGAAACACGTATTTCTCGCTTATGCAAGTACTACTAAATAAATAGATAAAAACCAAACGATCTTAGTCGAATGATGTATTCCATTATTTTCAGTTAGCCTATATAAAAGAAACTTCACGTACAATAATAAAATGCGATTTGGCATCCATTCAACTTTTTGGAATAATTCTACTTAAATAGGCAGTTTTGTGTTCTTGACCTCCTTTACACCCTCATTTACTAGCAGAATCTAAACATAATTCTCTTCAATTAAGATCGACATGCATATGCTCTCTTAAAATATCTCATTTCGTGTAAATTAAATATTCAGTGAAAAGTGAAAACGCCTTCTTTACTGTAGAGCATTTTTCTATTAATTTAGTGACAATTAAACAGTTTAACATTATTTTTATTTTTCGATCAATAACTGACTTACTTATTCAGTATTTATATCACATATTTAAAATCCTTATATACATATTTAAAATCATTAACTGCTGAATTTTTTTTCCAAATTTTAGAATATAATATGAAAAACTCACATTAAGAGAATTTATATAAATCCGAATTTTGCATCGCTTCAATTGGACAATTCCACTATTTACGGTAGAATATTTACGGAAGTTAGAAGCATATAGCTCAGTTTTTTGTTGTTCTTACCGGCGTTGAACAGCAGACCTAATTCTGAGTTTCCGACTATCACTGTTAAACTTCGTAGCCTTGTAATTTTGAATGCAACCCAGAAGACAAGGGAACTCCTGAATCAAGCATTAAGACAAACTAGCTATTGTAGAGGACATTTTTTGATAGAACTAACCCTCATTTGCACTTTTGATAGAACCACCCACATTTTGATGGAACTAACCCACATTCGATAGAGCTAACCCACATAAGGAGGAAAACCTCCCTCGGTAAACCCGACGGTAAAGTTATTCTAATCCATGAACCGTCCTCCATTAAGGATATTTTACATCAGCACTGTGTTCAATGCGAGCGGTAAGCAGAATTTGTATCAACCAGCCATCGCTGGGATTCAAACCTGAGTCACCTCATTAGGAGGCAAGCGTTTTATCCCCTGAGCCACCGTGACTTAAAAAAACACTAGTGACAGAAGTGGGATTCGAAAAAAATCGAGCAGTTCTACTAATTTTTTGTAAAATTAAGAAGCAGAGTAGTAGTTTATTTACGTCTCACTACAGCTGCAGTATGTGCTGTTGGCGTCGGTCTGGAAAAGTAACTCTGAATCACAATTGATTCGAATGCATGCCATCACAATTGCCCAAAACTGATCTTGTGGAACTTGGAACGCCATTTTTCTCGAAAACACATATTTTATACTGTTACCCATAGTTTCCTTATTTTTATAAAACTACATATATATAAAGTTTCGAAAAATCAATCTTTGTTTTCAGTAAGATAATTAAAATAGTGAAACAATTAAGTAAAAAGCATGTAAATCCTGATTGGTAAGGCGTTGGACCCATATCCAACAGATTGTTAATTCGAACCCCATCAACCGAATAGTGGCTGGTGCACGTTAAATCTGTCGGGACACAAAGTCCTCCATGTTCCCTTAACAAATCATAACTCTGGGAGTACTGAACTGGAGATTGATCGTTCTCTGGTTCAGGTCAAAACTACGATCTGTGGATGACTGAATGGATGTATAAATAGATTCGCCCTCTGAACGGGCTGGGATGTGTGTGTGACTGAAATCGTATTTTTGGCCATAGATGGCGCCACTGAAAAAAACCCACCCTCTGAGTTAAGTTTGCTTGCTTTCAGCAAGCAGGGTTGCTGGTATTTGGCAAATAGCTCTATCAACAACAACTACAATTAAGTAAATAACTCTAGTTTAAGCTGTAGTGGCATCTCATTAAATGGTGGTAGTTAATTGTTTGATAGTCATAATGTTTCGAAAATTCTCCCGCTTTAACTATTGGGTCCGTTGTTTCCAGATTACGGCTAATCCTTATATTTTGGGGATTAAATCCTAATCAGTCGAATAAATTCAGAAAAAGTACGTAACTTAAAATATCGTATCTAAATTCGCAGCTCAAAATATCGATTCACAAATTAATTTGCATATTTAACACGTTGACGCAGATGAAGCACCGTTATCTCTTTTATATATTTTTTTTTTCTTACGCTCTAATTCAATCAAAAATGTATAAATATATAA
The DNA here is from genome assembly GCF_982258835.1 of Parasteatoda tepidariorum. NCBI lineage: Eukaryota > Metazoa > Arthropoda > Arachnida > Araneae > Theridiidae > Parasteatoda > Parasteatoda tepidariorum. Next base: position 82,537,067 of record NC_141764.1, on the reverse strand, counting down.
AAAAAAATAATATATTAAGCTGTTAGATTATCCGAATTATATTTGAACTAAATTAAAAAAACTAGTTTCAATTTTTTTTTTCTTCATGCTTAAAAATTTATCAATAATTGATTTTGTAAATTAAAGAAACTTCAATGATAAATAACTGTTTCTCTTAAATCTAAATATCTGCAAATAAGTGCAAATTTGAAAAAATTATTGTTTGTAAGTGAGCTATGTTTGAAAGATTTTACCTTTAACTCAGAAGAAAACATTGGTGTTTCATGCTCTATTTCATTACCATAAATTATTAAAATAACTAAATATATTATTTTTTACTGATTTTGTCCTAAATTAATATACAATAATGAAAAAAGTATGAATAATATGTTTTATAAAAATTCTGCATCAAAGAGTTAAGTTTAAGCCCCAAACCGTTGCAATTATTAACTAGTTATTGAAAATGATATCATTATATCAAAAGTTATTAAGGTGTTCGCTTTTATTTTTGCGCACTGTACTTCGTTTCATTTATTAAACTTTTGTAATGAAACTAAATTAAATCATCACCTTTCATCAAACTTTTCATGGAAGAGCTTTTATCAAAGAAGCATTAACCACTTTATCTAGTACTTACTAATTACTTTTCCACTTATGTTACAAATTTTTTTGTTCTATTGGAAACTGTGCCTTCGATGTTAATTATCGAAAACGTTTTCTTCTGAATATTCTTTAAGGGTGTCATCCATGCTGTTTCAACACCTCCTTAAAATGAGTAGTTAATTGGACACATTGACTAGAATGCTTTAGAACAAAACTTAGTCCCCCTCTTCCTTTTTTATTATTTTGGAAGTAAAAAATGTTTTGATAAAGAGATTTTGATATGCCATGAACATAAAAGGCGTTACGATATCTATGCTTATTATGAATCCTCTTCGTCAACATCATGCTTTGAGATTTTAGTTTTAAGTGGATGCTAATTTAAAATGAAAATTATGAGAAAACTGAAATATTTCTATAGAAAAAATTCGAGGTTCCCGAAATACTTTGCTAATTTAATGAGCAAAAGATATAACTTTTCAAATATTTTGTGTTTAGTGTTTTGTATTTATAGTTTAAACTAGCTTAAATAAGAGTCGTTGTAGCACGGTGGCTAGCGAATCCGACTCCGGTCCAGAGGTCTTGGAGTTCGATTCTCGCCTCCACGAAGACCCACAGCATACATGTAATACACGTGCTCGCAAACTCTGTGAAATCAAAAGTCCTGTGGTCGATAGCTGAGCAAGACCATTTGTACAGATAATATTCCCTTCAGATCCATGTCTAAATAGAGGAAGTGGCCTCGCGACTGATTGGTGCTGCCATTTATCCGTGAGTGTCTGTGCTAATACGTACTTTAAACCTTGCTGTACTCTCTTGTCAAACGAAAGGCTCACCTTCCTGACTTAATTCGCAAAAGACCAATGGCTGACGAACTTGGCTTATCCAAGTGTCACAAAAATCAACAAATAACACTAGCTTAAATAAATTTTCGACTGTCTAAATAAGTTCGTATCGTTTTCCAGTTTTAATCACTTTATGCTCAAACTTGAAATCTGCAGTTTCCTACTGGTGATTCGCAAAACCCGTGTCTATTCAAAATATAAATTTTAAAAAATTATATAAATATCTTAAGATTTATAAAGCTCAAATTTTTTTTGTGGTACTTCATTGATTTTACTTGAAATACCAGGACAATTTTCTTCAAGATATTGCCATAACTCATTGGAATTGTTTTAAGTGGTCCATAGGTAAGATTTGATTGAAAGGTCTTCGTCTGAGATGAACGTTCGTCTTAAATGAAGTTCGTCTTTTCTTTCGTAAACAAAGCTCAATGTTTTCGCTTAAGAAAAATGACAAAAATGGTCATAAATTAAAATTCGCGTTAAAAAAGTGGATATAGCTTAATGTCTAAATACATAAAATTTGCTTCATATGTGTGTTCAAAAAATTGACACGAAGTTCAAAGTGCGTGTTTAAGATAACGGACATAGCTTGAAATGTGTGTTTCAAAAGAGACCGAAATGCTCGCTAAAAGAGAAACACACGTTTTAACACGCTTTAAACACGTATTTCAACCCTATATCTCTTTTCTTCAATACGCATTTTGAGTTTCGCTCATTTTTCACAAGCGCATATCAAGCTACGTCCATTTTCCATACGCGCATTTTAAGCTAAATGCATTATCTTAAACGCGTATTTTGAGCTTTATCCATTATTATTATCGAAAACGTGTATTTTAAGCTATATCTATTATCTTAAACGCGTATTTGGAGCTATATCCATTTTCTTAAACGTGCATTTTGAGCTATATCCACAAAATAAAATGATGGATAAATGCTTCTCTTTATATTTATTTTGCGCAAAACCATCGCAACAAGCCGCAAGTTTTCTCTAGTTTTGTAAAAGTTTTGCCCTGTTGTATGTATTCCATAAAGCGAGTTTATATATAAACTTATCAATGTACATTCAGGGAAAAATTAGAGCCGGAAATTATCGAAACTTAATAGTAAAGCTGAATTAGACTTACAGTTAACTTTCAAATAACTTTTCGGCTTGACAATAGTACTCGCTCTTTTCACTGAATTTATGCATATAAAATGGCGGAAAAAATGCGGCTTTCATATGAAATAACAATTTATGTTGACCATAAATTCCTTAAAATAATGAATAAAACAGTCCGAAATCCGTATTTTGCGAATGATGGTCCTTTATTACCATGCATTAAGATTAAGCGATTATAGCATTGCTTTCTCCTCATGGAATGCCAGCAGGAATAGAGAACGATGCTGAAAAGACCCCTTTTCCAAAGCATCCCCCGTTACTTTGGCAACGGATGAGTCATCTCCATCTTTCAAAGCTTTTCCCTCCTCCCTCCGCGGGGATGCCCCCGCTAAGTTGCTGTAGATGAAGTGATGCAGGAATTGGCCGCATCGATTTGTTCCTCCTTCTTTTTAATCAAAGTTGCGTCCGCTGTGTATCATGGAAAGAATTTAATTTCCTGGTTTTCCATCATTTCCGTTAAAATTTTTAAAGACAAAGCTAATTTTAAGCTTTCAATTTTGTTACGCTACTCATATTCTTGGGCTTTTTATTTTTTACTTTATTTAAACATTAGCAAAATGTGTGCAGTGCTAGTTTTGGTTGTCCAACTTTTAATCATTTTTAATTCTCTGCTTGAACGCTTTCATCTTAAGATTTTTATTTTTAAAAAAAATTCCTTTGTTTAATTAAAAAGATTAAAATTAAAAAAATATTATGCAACGCCTTGCAATCAAGGACTCCTGCAGAAATTTCCTCATGGAGATACAACCAGTTATAATATTTACTTATTAGTTCTGAAAAAAAAATTTTTACTCGTATTTCGAATTTCTTACTAGCAATTTTACTAAATTACACTTTACAATCTGCAAAGTTTTGACCCAAAATTTAATTTTTTAATTACATTTAAATCGAAAATTAGTAAAATTGGGCTTTGTTTAATTTTTTTGAATTAAATATGATATGAACACAAAAGATTTTGTGATTTTTTTTTTTTTTTTTTTGTAATATTTTATTAAAAATCTAGAGGGCTTATGGGTACCGATGACTGGAATCTTCTTTAAGACAAAAGTGACCAGGATGTAAAAGTTTTAATTTTTTTTTTTTTTTAATTAAAAACAGATATGTTTGATAAATATTTTATTTTTACGAATAGATGAAAATGTAAAATTATATTTTCTAATATTTCAAAAATTTATTACACTAAATGTTATTTATTTTATATTTATTGTTCGAATTATCAAGTCGATTTATTTTACCTCTGGAAAAAATTCAATTTCACCTTCATTGGTATTCTAAAATTTAAAAGAAAGAAGTTGAGTTAAGTCTAGAATAAATCGTGATGTTTCAAATACTGAAGAAATGTTTTCAAAATATTAAAATGCAATTAAATTATTGCAAAATTGCTTCACTGCGTTAATCCTCAGTAACCCTACTATAATTGTTTAGCAATTTGACATTTTGAAGGAAAAAAAATTAGCATATGAAACTTCCTGGTTTATTCTAGGTTTACCTGAACTAACTTTTTCTATAATGAGTTTTCAAATACTGAAAAAATTGTTTTCTATATATAAAAATGCAATTAAAATATTGCATGATTGCTTCCCTGCTTGCGTAATCGTCAGTAATCCTGCCATAATTGTTTTTGCAATTTGACATTTTGAAGGAAAAAATTTAGCATATAAGCCTTTTTGGTTTATTCTAGGTTTACCTGAACTAATTTTTTCTATACTTTAAATTACCGTCATTCGGGGCTACTTTGTGCAGGATTTCTCAGTTTTTGAACTTTGACATGTAAAAAAACTATGTTAATTCAAACTTTAGTAAAATTTATCGATATTATATTCATAACTGGACTCAGACGAGTGAATTTGATCAATATTGGCATTGATTGTATGTAATATTTACGAATAATAAGTCAAAACATACCTTGCACAAAGTACCCCCCAAATGGGGCTACTTCGTGCAGCGATAGGAATTCAGTTTAATAATCATGTTTTTAGTAAAAGATTGATATAAAATTGTTAAAAAAGTTAATTGTTGACATTTTTAAAGACAAAAACATCAAGATATGTAAAGATATTAATTTGAAATAATTTTCAGCGTTAAAAAACCATCTTTTTTTTTTGAAGAATTTTTTCTTAAAAAGAATGTTTATTTCAAAACATTTGAGTTTAAACAAAAGGAAACCATATACTTTTTTTAACATTGAAATGGATGATATTTCAAAACTAATAATTATTACATATTCATTAACATTTATAATATTGATACATTTGAACACAACATGCTTGAATGAACACGACAGAACTTGCTCTTCAGTTTCTGTCCAAATCACCTGATGTCCTATAAAATATATTTTTATGTGTTAAATCGTTTGATTAATTCATTAGAAGAAAAATAATAGTTTACCAGCACGTTTCACGTATTTCTTGTGAATTTTATTAGAGATAGTATTTCTGTGGATTTTGTACTTCCGAGAAGCTTCTGCAATCGACATACCACCAGCAACTGCTTGCAAACATTGTTGCAGCTTTTCTAAAGTGTAATCAAGGTAATTTCTCGTTAGAGGTATTTTTTTTATAACGTCTGATAACTTTTCTGTCGAGAAAAAGAAACGAATGAAACTTTGCACAAAGTAGCCCCACAGTGCATTTTTTTTTCATTTTCCGTTTATTTGTTATTAATTAAAAAAAAAATTAACGCTAACGTGATACAATTGTTTATTAATGTATAAATAAAAAATTTTGCACTTACTACAATTGTTTTATCAACGTCTTTGCATTTCATAGCTAAAGTTTCCACGCACATTTTTCGACATCCGACGTCCTCGGAAAATTGTTGACATTTTATAGACAAAACACACTCTGAGATTGTTTTAAAATTCGAAAAAATTTTTGTAGTAATAGAAGAGACTTCTATCTTCAAATTCCACACATTTTTAACGTGAAATAAACATAATACTGAATAGCAGCACTTGAAAAATGCCAAATTCGAATTTGCACAAAGTAGCCCCCGCTGCACAAAGTAGGAATGACGGTACTTACATATTTGCCATTTCTACTGCCGTCTAGCGTCCTTTTAAGACGTGTATCCTCTCATAATTTTCATTGCTCTTAATTATTTAAAGTCTAAAAAAAAAGATTTTTATTATTTAAAATAATTACGAGGCGGCGAACTCTGCAAATTTTATTTTAAGAAAATTAATTTTTTTGATATTTTTAAAACGAAATTCTATTTTAAAAAATTATTAAAATTTTTTAAGTTAAAAAATGTAGTATTTAAAAAAAAATACTATGTTTTTTTTTAAATTATTTAAAAAAATATAGTATTATTTAAATATAATATAGTTTTGATTAATTTTTAAAATAAAAAAAAACATAGTTTTGTATATTTTGTTTTGTAGTTTCTTTAACTTTCAGCTTAAAACTTTTTCAACGAAAATAGATATTAAAGCTCATGTATTTGCTTCAGAAATAAATAAAATTGATCAATAGATTAAGTTCTCTTTGTAAACCTTGACCTACTAAACGAAATTTTCTTAAATCGATAACTAGTAGACGTCACAATTTAATCTAGATTTCCCCACATTCCATTTAATTTTTTTATACTTATATTTATTGTCCAGGACCTAAATTATAAATCAGGCGTCGGATTCCAGACATTGATTTTTTTTTAAAGTGCTTTTCACTATCTATAGAACTTCAATTTATATTGTTTTGTATTAGTTAAAGCACTGTCACTCAATTGTTAATAGGTTGTTTTTGTATTTCAGCTACTGAAAGGTGGAGCTTATTAATGACGCCAAGCTATTTCGAGCAACCCCCTCCTAGACATAATCATTCTTGCATAGTCCATGATGAAGCCATGTGGATTTATGGTGGCCTAACAGATTTACAACCTAGGAATGATTTCTGGAAATGGGATTTTGGTAATTATCCTGTCGATGGTTGTTTATCGGATTTATATTATCAAGTCTCGTTTTGAATAAGCGCTCAATAACTTTTGTTCTAACAATCGGATTTTCACGAACTAAATGTCAATTCTAATTTATCCAAGCCATTTTAGGTAAACATTCTTTTTTAGACTCATCTTATTATCGTTCCGCAGTGGACTGATCGTTAAGACACTGTTCCCAGCAGATCACTGAAGTCAAGCATCACTGGCTACGGTCAGTGTGCGGGTGACCACTTGCATCAGTCTGCGTAGGGACTGAGGGTGTGCGGTATTGGCCCTCGTTAAACTGTTCTACCGTAAAGTGCTCGACTTCGCGTGCAGGTCGTCGAGCTACCGAAGCGGGGGTGCCATCCCCTCTGCAGAGGATCAAAATTGTGCTGGCATGTCTTCCGATCATTCTCAGGGGTGTTTCCCAGACCGTCGCCAATAGCCCATCGTGCAGCTCTAGTGCGACGTAAATTAACTACAACTACAACAATCATGATTTTGTATTAATTTAGATCAAAATAAGTGAAATATAATATATTTAGCATTTTAATAATTTATAGTTATAAAACACAACATAAAACACTGTTTGCTTTAAAAGTAAAATCTTCCAAACACGGCTCACCTCCAAACAATAATTATTCAAATTTGCTGTCATTTAGATCTAAGAGAAACAGTTATTCGTCTTTGAAATTTCTTTAAATTACAAAATCAATTATTAATAAATTCTTGAATATGAATGAAAAAAAAAATTTCTAAACTACTTTTTGGGGATTTTATATTTTCGTACAAATCCAATTCCGATAACTTAACCGATTTTTTAGCTACTATTAGACTGTTTTTTATAACTGAAAAGTATCAAAATATGTTTTTATTTATAATTGAAGTGTCAGAAAAAATATATAAAAGGGACACCGGTGCCAAGATCACACCTTTAAACCGGTGTCGGTTTAAAGGTGTGATCTTAAGTATGCTAATTCAATAGTATTAACTATTAATTAAGTTATGGAATCAGACACAAAAACGTACTTTCTCTGAACAAACATTCCTTTTACATATTATAAACATTTTGTGGTGGATTTGAGTTTTTGACTATCAAAATATGGGGATATTGGTGATTTGGTCCCAATAGTTTAGTCAATAAAACGGTCAGAAGTTTGCACTCCTTTAATATTAATTTTACTTTTTTAGCATAAATTTAGAAAAAGTATGTTTATTCCAAGAAAATACGTTTTTGTATTAGATTCTATAATTAATTAATAGTTAGCATTAATTAACATACATTACGTCACCCCTTTAAACCATTAAGATTTACACTGAATTGGTGAAATTCCAGTGATTAGAACAAAAGTTATTGAGGATATCTTTTATTTTGCGCATTGTGTATCTTTAATGTTTTACTTATTGCAGGCCGGGATAGCCTGGTCGGTATGGCGCTGGGCCTATGTCCCAGAGTTCGTGGGTTCGAACCCCACCGGCCCAAGACTCGCCGTGTAGTAAAGTGACTGATGCACGTTAAATCTGTCGAGTCGCAGAAGTCCTTCGATGTTCCCATAACAAATCAATACCTCTGGGGCTACTGGATTGGAAATCGATCGTTGAATCTCTGATTCAGGTTAAAATTGCGATCTGTGGATGAATGTATGAATGGGTCCGCCCTATAAACGGGTGCGACGTATGGTGTGGCAGAAGTCGAATATAGGTGGCGCCACTGAAGGTGGCGCCACTGAAAAGCAAGAAACGCACATCTGCCTTAAATTTGCTCGGTTTCACCAAGCAGGCTTGCCCGTGTGGCAAGTAGCATTAGAAACAACAACAACTTATAAATTTCATTCGACTCAAAGTGAAATTAGTACAATATAATTAAAAGACTGATGAACTGTAAATGTAAAAATTGAAATTTACCCTGTTTCAAGACATCATTATTATGTTGCACTACTGTTATGCCTTTCTGTTCATTCTGTTTTGAGATGATAGCTAAATGAATATAAATTAAATTAATAAATCAATATAAAAACCAGTTCATAAATTATTTTATGATTTAAATGTTTATTCACATACTTTTATTTTTAAATTCCTTTCAAGCTGCATCAAATTGTACAAAAAATTTTAAAGGTTTTTTATTTTTATTTATCCATTTTAGTTTGAAGTTCTTTGAAATAATCATTCTGTAATTGTGTATATTTTTCGTTTCACATAACATTATATGTTCACTTCAACTCTTCTTAACAACATAATTTTTTACCTTATAACTTTGAACCCTTTTGATTTCAAAACAATCCTTATTTTTACCTAGACTTTTTTGCTATAATAAATAAACATACATTAATTATTAATGTTCAGGCATTATATATCCCCAGTTTTTAGTAAAATAACTCAAAATAATTTAAATTAATGATCAATTTTTAATGTTTGTTTTATTTTACTTTGAAAGTTTAAGTAACTATTTTTAAACTGTGTAAAATGTTTTTTTTTTAATTCAATCAAAATGTTGTGCAGAAAATTCGTTAAGTAAACTATTTAAATGTTGGTCCTTTCTAGGAGTATATTAAAGCAGTTAATAGATTACATCTGTCATTTATTTAAATATTTATTCACACTTTTCAATTTTTATGTAGACGATTTATTAAACCCAGACCCCTTAAAAGAGTGTATCTTATATAAAATTAGCTCAGTACCGTATTTTATCCAAAGTTTTTGTGTTAGTTATATTTTATTTAAAATATTTCTTATTAGAAATTTATTTTTCATACTTATTCATGGGTTAAAATACAAATAAAGGATTCAAATGCAGCGGAAAGTCCTTTATCCAGAATCATCGGGACTTTGACAAGTAAAGAAAATGGATTTTCCTAAATAGTTAGCCTTTAAGATAAACAACGATAAAAACATGCATTGATTAATGCATAAAATAAATAAATGACAATTAACATTACTTTTCATACAATAACATTATGTTTCTAAAATGACATTCAACTATCTAAATAATTAGCAGAGCAGATATTCAGATAGAAATATCATTAAAAAGCATTCTTCTATTTAGAAAAGTAAATCAATCCTATCTAATGAAAAATACTAATACAGAGTTGAGAAGATTCTTTTTACATACTAAAAACATTTGTAAAATATTTCTAGTAATGTTTTTAAGTGTCCCATTGAAGCTGTGTAAATGCTTATACACGTATACATAATATTTTGTCACAGATTGCAAACATAAAAAATATATATATATATATATATATAATGAAGGTTAAAGAGATTTGTTAATTTTGATTGCTAAAAAATGTCTGGGCAAATTGATGTTTCTATAAAAGGACGCCTGAATCTGTAATTTGTACTGTAAGATTTAAACATTTAGTCATCAAAGTGAAATATGTTTGATACTTGAGTGTTTTAATTTGATGAAATGATTTATTATTGATTACAATTCAATACTGTATTATTATTAACTTTTATTATATCAATAGGTGCCCACCGCTGGTCTAGAATAAAAACTCAACGAGGACCAGGTGAATTACATAGTCACGCAGCAGTCAAAGCACTGGGCTTTATGTATGTTTTTGGAGGAGAGAGATCAGGAGTTGCCCTTAATGAATTATGGAGATTTCATTTTAGTAAGACACATCAGTTATTTTCTATATTTATTTCCCTTTTCTTCATGAATATTTCCATTTGAATACTTCTTTATTTAGTTAGTTATGAAATACATTTCTGACTACTGTTTGGTTGGAGGTTTCACTGTTTATATAATTTATTATATATAATTTATTATATATAATTTATTATATATAATATATATGTATATAATATATATGCATATAATATATATGTATGTATGTGTATTGGAAAAGGAGAGGTAATATTGGGTAGCTAAGATTCGAACCCCCTTAGGAGCTAAAGTGTTTGACCTAGAAACTGTCAGATTTAATCAAAATATTCATTGTTTATTTGTGTACAATATATAATTCCCGAAAAATCATTGATGTACTACTATTTATATAAAGGATTTTTTTCTAAATGTGGGGTAAAACTGGTTACACATGTTACACCAGTATTTCAGGGGGGAAATAACAGATATTTCTATTTTATATGACAATTTAAGGAAATTATACATGTAATTGGCATGAGATGAATTCAAGGATGCACTCAATGAGGGGAGAGTGAGAGACAATTGTTCTGGGGCCTGGGACTCTATACCAAATTTTCAAACCAACAGCCAAAATTTCTTACAAAAAATATAGTTACAAAAAATTGTTTTTTTAAGAAAATTGCAGAAAATTTCTTTATCTAAGTAATAACTATGATTTTGTATGGGGGGGGTTTTCAAAAATTCTACAAAATATGAAAATGCAGCTTTTTGTGCTACTTTGAAGAAGGGGCTGCAATAAATTTTGTCCCATAAAACCTGTGTTGAACTTTGGATGTAAGTGACGTCTTCTTCTGCTGCTCTGCAGCTTTCGGGGGCCCTACATAGAGACACATCAAGAGGGTGTCCGGTTTTAACCGAGAGCAGAGATGATCGACGGACAAGATTCTTTTGTGTGCTAAGGTATGAATCTATATTAAACCTGTAAGATGGACTAAAAGTAATTTTTATAACTCTTATAATCAATAAATAAGGATAGCTTAAAAATGAACTATCGAGAATTGACATAGTAAAACAAACTTTTCTACATGGATTCTATGAATTAATCAACAGCAAGCCAATATGGTAGGTCCTTCTTCTTCACTAGTAAATTATAATTCAGAGTTTATCCTCTAGACAATAGAACTAATTCCACAAAATCCGGGTACCCGATCTTACTCCTCTTTCCCCTATATATTGTATAGAAACAAAAAATGACTTAATTTGTTTAATATTTGGTACCAACCTTTGAAACTATTACTGACCACGTAGAATCTTTGGTTATATATATATATATATATATATATATATATTGCTGTTCTTCTTATTTGAAATTCTTTTTCATTGTGTTTAAGCCTCTTGCTTGACCTGCCATTTTCTCATTGTTTCAAATTGTTTTATTAATCAAAATTGTTTTTCTATGCATCTGTAAATGATTACATAAAAAGAAAATTGCTCAAATTTTAAGAATTTCTTTTCTTTTCAAAAACTTCTTTTTTAATAAATATTCTGTTTTCACATTACCACTTATGCTTTTTTATGTAACCTAATTTAAAACAAAACGATTTAATACTTTCTTTTATTAAAAAAAAAATCTAATTTGTTGGTAATTTTCATGTATTTGATTTACTTTAATTATTTATAAAGTACAGTTCATATATATATATAACATTTTGTACTTATAAAGAAAAAATCATTTTGATTGAAATTTGGTATCTAATGTTGAAAAATAACTAGTTTTTCATGTGGAACAGTGCTTGAAGAAATTTATCGTTAAAGTTTAGTAATCTTTAAAGAAAACAATTACCCCATTTTTCCCTCTTGCAATAATGACGGAAAAACAATAATATTCAAGTCGTAAATTAACACATTTTTTTGGATTAGTTATTTTCCGACCAATTTTTTTTTTTTTTTTAATTATAACAAAATAAAGTATTTTACTTCTATCAATCAGAAGCTCCTTTTCAAAGAAATTAGTTTTTAAAAATGGGTTATTAACCAATAAAATTAATTTTAAAATGGTCTGGAACATATGGCCCCACAGTGTACATATGTACTACATCAAGAAATAGAAAATGCACTGTTACACAGAATAGATGTTAGGATAATTTTTGCCAAGAGAAGTTAAGAAGTCCATGCATTTGGCTATTAATGGCTGTAATTCATTACCAAGGCTCTTATCTTAGACTTACACAGTCAAATGTGTTGGCATAAAAAAAAGTTTCAGAATTGTTAAAGTATTTTAATGCAAATAACGCATTTAGCAACCGCACAACGGTTTTAAAATTCTATGGAAATGTCTAAAAATAGATTTTATTCTCTATTCAGTACAAGATTGCAAAATAAAAAGATTACCGATTATCAAGATTTTTATTTATTGAGAAAAGCATTAAATGAATATTAGTTTTTAATAATTATAGTTTTAAACTGATAGGAAATGTGTATATTAACTAAACATTGATGATTAATTCAAAAACTAGAGTTTAGTTTACAGTTGTTAACAATTTATAACACAAATTGGTTTAAGCATATTCTATTTTATTTGAAAAAAAAAGCATCTAAAAATTGAAATCTGTCATTTACAACATTGTAACGTTGTATCATTGACAAAATTATGTTTTTAATGTATTAATTGTATTTGTAAATTACAATTTCCATTTAATATTCTATGTAGAGTATAATTATGACTGAAAGTATAAAACTCCAAAAAGCCATGAAAATTGCTTTTCCATAAGATAATTAAAAATACCAATTTTAAATAACCTATTCAGTTTGAGTTTAAAATCTAAGTCATTAAATAAATTTAATTCAGTTTTAATAAATTATTTGATAATCAAACATGTTACAGGCTTGATTTCAATGTATCAAGCATTAAACTTTTGGTGGAATTTCTGACATTTTAAACTTTAAAATAAATTACACTTCTAAACTTAGTTTTTAATTTATTGTCTTAAATCATGGTTTATATATAAAGTTTAGCAGTTTTTTTGAACTATTAATGTATACAGATAATTTTTTAAAAAATTAAACAAGTATGTAAATGTTTTCTTTTTGTGTAAAATAGTTTACTACACATTTTTATATATTTTTTCATGATTTGAGTTCATAAGCATTTTCAAACTTTTTGCCCTTTTCTTACTCTCATGCCTGAATAGTAATTTTTTTTTAATCTATTCTTCTAGTTACTGAGACTTGGGAGCGAATAAATGCTGATGGAGTCATTCCGCCGCCACGAATCCGCCATGTTGCTGTTCCAAATCCTGCCTTTTATGATTCTGATGCTAAAATGCATGCTTGGGATGATCCTGTCATATCTGAGGAAAAAGTGCCAAATCGAGCGAATAATCCGCCCAAATCTATCTCCATGTGCTTTGGACAAACTGCTGCCGAATCTGAAAATAAGAAACATTTTAAATTCAAGGTCCATCCAGTTTCCAGATTTTGCAGTAAAAACACTGGTTCAGATGAAGATGATGACGAAGAATATACAGTGAGTTACAATCCCAGCTCCGCCCAAGTTAATCTCAAGTAAGATAGCTAAAATTAATGCATATTTACTTTTTAATTAACTTCTCATTTTAATTGTTATTGATTTACATACATAAGGATGAAAAATATGCAAGGAGTTATAATCTGTGCTGTACCTACGTTAAGTGCACAGTAGACTGATTATAAGACATGGTTCCCAGTCGATTACCTAAGTCAAGTAACGATGGCAGTGGTCAGTGATCAAGGTGGCTGACCATTTCGATGAGCCTGCAAATGGACTGAGGATGCACGGTATTGAAACCAAACTGTTTCAGTGTAAAGTACTCAACTTCGTATGCAGGTGGTCAGGCTACCAGGGGAGCCTGGTGGTTGGGCTACCAAAGTGGGGGAGCCATCCCTTCTTCAGAGGATCAAAATTGTGATGGCATGTCGTTGGATCATTCTTAGGGTCTTTTCCTAGACCGTTGCTAAAAGCTCATTGTGTAGCTCTAGTGCAACGAAAATTAATTACTGCTACTACTACTACCCAAATTAATCTCCGTAAGATAACTCAAATTAGTTCGTATTTACTTTTAATTAACAACTCATTTTAGTTTTGTGAGATTGATGATTTAAATAATGATGAAAAAGCTAAACTCACTTCAAAAACTCAAATTAATACTTATTTATTTTTTGATTAACCAATCATTTTAACTGTATAAGGTTGATTGTTTATATAATATATAACGATGAAGAATATGCATTGAGTTATTATCTGAACTGGGTCCAAGTTAATCTCAAGTAACATGACCTAAATAAGCACATTTATATTTTATGATTTTTAGATGAGTGATTGAGTATATGAGTGATTGTTTGTTTATAATATAATTACATATTGTAATTGGTTTAACAAATATTCCTTTTAGAAATATAATCATTGTCTATACTTTTTTTGAGCCTCCATAGTTTCATTATATAAGTTTTTTTGAAAGTAAACTATCAAAAATTGAATACGAACTTATAATCAAAAATTTTTACTGTAAATTTAAAAAGTACATAGGAGGAAATAGTGTTCATTCCTTTATTAAACATTATTGATTAACCTTCAAAACATTAAACATCTGAGCAAATTTTGCTATTCAATTTATAAAATTTGATTATTTATTGTATGTGTACTACAAATTAATTTGAAATATTCAAATTAATTACATTTGTTTGTAACATGGCAGTTAAACTATACCTTAAATAATTGTTAATAACATTTCTTATTGATTTTCTCTTATAAAGTTTTTCTATTATTTATTTTAATTTGTGATTGCAAAATAAATTCATATAGTTAGGTTTCACTAAAGAGTTTCTAAATGAAGTCGTAATTATAAATTAACAGTTTATCAAAAATATTTTTTTTTTAAATAAAAATAATTTTATAAAAAATTTACATTAACAAATTTATGATCGCTTTTGAATAAATTTATAAAAAATTGAAATCATTAAATTTAAATGTGAAATCATATAAAGTTTATTTTTATTTTCATATTGCATAATTTTCATGTTAACTTTATTATTACCCCTGTACTTGTCTTTGTAATATTACGTGATATGGTATTTTGTGCACCCCTTTTTTATCCAATAATATGCTCCAGTTCAGTCCTCTTATTTTTGCCAAATCATTTTGTTCTCTACATCTTGTCTGCATGCTAGCAAAGACAGATAGAAAAGCAAGTAGCATTAAAGCAGGTATGGGATTAATATTTGTGTGAAAATTATAACTTGACCTTAAACTTTCTCATTAAAATTTAAAACATTCTATAACCAAATTATGTTTTACATAATTATATGATGCTTAAACAACCTCAGATTTGCCTTTCTTAAGCAAATGCAGATCTGAAAAATGTCCCAATGCTCTCCTCTCCCTCTTTTTTTGCCAAACTCTAGTTATAAAACCATTTATAATGTCATACATTGTAATCATATAAACTATGTCATCTTACGTAATGTTATTTATTATGTAATATCACCAATTCCGGATTTTGTGCTTTTAAACAATTCAATTTAGTGATATTTTAAAATGTGTGAAATGTTCTATTCCAAAGTACGTTAAAATTTCTAAAGTGCAACTTTGCTTAGAAATTACTGAATTGATTATCAGAAAAGAAGTTTTATTTTGTTATGGTAGATTTTTTATCCTCAGGTATTTTGAGAAAGTTAAATTTTATTATATTAACAAAATATTTATCTTAAAAAATGCTCTATTATAAAAATAAAAAAAAAAAGAAATTATAGAAAAACTTCTTCAAAATTCATTCAGTGTTTTTTGAGAAAGAGGTACATAAAAGTTGGACATTTTAACATGGACTCGGATTGGAAATTTGACTCCCTTTAAAGTTTTAAAGCACCATTCTTTAACTTATATTTTATGTTTGACAAATTTTTGAAAATGTATTTATATGCATACCTTTTTTTTAGGACTTTGCGTGATAAGTTTCATAGCAGCCGGCTGGTGCGCAGTATATCAAGTGGCAGTTACTCCATCCTTCACAACAACGTTATTACTGAAGCTCGCAGAGATGAACTGGAGAGATTAGTAGAAGAAAGTACACCTCACCACCGACCCCGATTAAAAATCCAAAAATCACAAAGTTCAGATGCAGTGTTGGAGTCTGACAGTGAAAATGCAACTCCTCAACATCAAGGAAAATCCAACCAAGCAGGGAACATTACTGATTCTCCTCCACTATGGGTGGAAAACCCCAACACATTGCTCAGATCATCGTGGTCCGAATCGACATTCCAACACAACCGATATACTCCACCTGTAAATTCAAATAAAACGAACGGTACAGAACACAACTCGTGTACAACTCCCACTGCTAGGCTTAGTAGACTGAGTTATGATTTTTCCACAGTGCGTGACATAATTGAAGAAAACAGCGAGAATGCCGATGAGCCGAATATGGTGGAAAGTTCAATGAATAATGAAAATAAGAACCCTAACTGCAATGATGTCAAAGGAACTGAACTTCTGATTGATTTGGGGGATAATTCTTCCAACAGCAGCAGCAACTTTAAGTCTAGTCATACAATATCTGACTTTGTGAGTCAAACCTTCACTCCCAGTATTGAATCTCGTGGTCTTCCCCATTCTGTGTCTCACAGCTCTGGCTATTACTCATTTAATGAAGAAGACAATGGATCTGATTGCCATCGTGAGTTTGCAGGTTGCTTAAACTCGTCTTCAACCCGTAAAAGATTGCTGAAAGGACGGGACTTAGAGCTAAAGACGTTCTCCCCTAATGACCCCCAAAACCATGTCAATGGTAGCAACGAAATCATTCTTCCACCACCCCCTTCCAAAGAACGAGCTCGATCTCTGGACAGAACTTCTCAAAGGAAATTGATTCGGAGCTACCCATCCGGTGGTAGTATTACCCCAACAATTTTGATGTCAACCAGTATTGTAGAGGACAGTTTTGTGTCTCGCATTGAGCGTGTACCTAAATCTGAGTCGTATTGTGTTCCAACCAAAAAACCTGAAATCGAATCCCCAAATGCTCATTGGTCTCTAAGCCCACGGAAAACTAGACCAGAGCAACATCAATGGCAGCTTTG
Source organism: Parasteatoda tepidariorum (assembly GCF_982258835.1). NCBI lineage: Eukaryota > Metazoa > Arthropoda > Arachnida > Araneae > Theridiidae > Parasteatoda > Parasteatoda tepidariorum. Next base: position 82,519,864 of record NC_141764.1, on the reverse strand, counting down.
TTTGTATATGTTTGGAGGGCGTGAACAAACTGCTCCAGGCGTGTACAGGCAACCTATATCTATATGGAAGTTTTATGTTTAAATATAACTGCCAATGAAAATGGTTAAATATCTAGTCTTTTAGTTAATTTTATATAATGTGCAATATGTTTTTATGTTTTACATTTTTATTTTGCTGTTAGTTGTAAATATATCAGAGATTATTTTTAAAAATATCATGTTTACCAAAAAGAAATGACTATTTATTTTAAAATCTATTCCTTTGCATATAATTTTTCTTTACCAAAAATTAAGATCCATATCGAAAAATAAAATGTAATGCTCTGTGAACAAATATTGTACAAAAAAAATGTGCTAATTTTTTTTTTTTTAATTTAAAAACAATTTTCAGTTCATATTATGTTTCATACTATTTAAAAAATTTTAACCCTTTAACTGCTGCACTAATTGTACAAAAATTGTCCTGGTAAACTTAGCTTCTCTTTTGAATAATATGAAAAGGAATCAATTCACTGTGCCATAAATGTTGCGCCCAAGGTCAACAGTTAATGGGTTAATACCAAATTATAGGGGACCTGCACCCAACTGGAAATCTAATAAATTAAAAACTATTTTAATTGTTAATATTTTTTATTCTAAATAATAATTTTTACTTTTGTGATATAACTGAGATCCGAAATTGTATTTTTAAATGTAATGATTTAATATGTTTACAAGATTAAAAAATATGAGATATTTTTTAAATTATTTTGCTTTCATACCATAGAAATAACTAAGGCATAATTTTTATAAGATTTTTTTTAAGTTAGCTGTTAAAAATTGAAATTTTATGCCCAAAACTTTTGGTTTTGTTACATTAAAATTATTTGAAATCTTCTAATGGAAGTATGTAAAAATAATTTTCAAAATTGCAATAAAAATTTTCAATATTTTTCAAATAATTGAATAAATATTTTTTATAATTATACCTCTTGGGAAAATTTTCGCGGGCACCCTGGAGAAAATTATTATGGTGCTTGTAAAATATATGAAAAGTTTGATTGGATATAGTATCTAATAGTTAACATTTAATTAAACCCTGGAATTATATATTTATTCCATTATTAGTATAATTGAACATATTAATTACTTATTAAATAAACATAATTCTGAAAAATTATATAGTTATGATTATGAAAATAACTAAAAAAATTAGTCAATTATGATCAATTTATCTAAATTTTTGAAAATCATTGCAAAAATTGGGATAAATTGATCATAACAATCTGTCATTAACTAAGCAAGTTTGTATTAAGAGTGTTTGTTTTTATCTAAATATGCAGTATTTATTTTATTGAAAAGTTTTAGATATAAATTTCTTAACTGTTTTTTACTTTTGTTATTATTTTTAGAAGTTGTTTACTATTTTATTTTTTTATTAAGTATAATTGCTATACATATATTTAACTAATTATATCATGTTTCCTCTAATCAATTTGAATATTAGAATATAAATGTTTGATCTTAACTTATTTTTCAAATTAAATTTTGTTTGTTTTAAATTTTGTCAATTATATATTTGATGTCTAAAATAACAATTTATTCAGATATTTTTAAAATATACAATTTCCCAACACAAAACATTTATATTTGTTTAAAAATTATAATATTTCCTTAAAAAATAAACAAAATTAATAGGATTAAATGATCAGTTAATAAAATTAATGTTTAGAAAAAAAATTTTTTAAAAAAAACGTTATTTAAGAAAATAAACAGTATACTATTTATATATACATGAGCTAATTTTTTGTCTTGTCTGCTTATGATAATTATAGAAAGTCTTTTTTTTTATTACAACCGATTATTATAATTTACTTCAGCTTAATAATAGTAAGTAAATTGTTCATAATAAATAAATTAAATCATAAATAATTAAATTTAAAATTAATTAATTTTTAAAAGTGTCTTTTAATTATAAAATATTTCTTTACTGAAAAAGATAACTTCTATAAAAATATTTAGATGCATTTGCATATCATAGGGATAAAAGAAATAAAAATATAATAATTTCAGAAAACTTGAAAATCATTAAAAAAAAACTTCACCATCAATTCTAGTCAATTAAATTCACTATAGAATTATAAGATTTTGTAAGCTTTGAAGACTAATAGTTAAAGTATTTTATTATAATAACTAATAAATCATTGATTGAATAAAAATTTTCATAAACCATAGAAATCAATAGTTTTATACAAGATTATTATATATTTTATCAATCTTTTATTAACAAATATTTAACTTCTTAGCTATGTAGTTAAAAGTTTCCATGACTATCTTCATTTCATTTAGCAGTTAGGCAAATCTACATAAATTAATATTCATTACATGCTGGCTTCAATAAAAGCTAAAAATTAAATATACTGTTCATTGATATATTTTTATGACAAATAATCATGAATCTCATCTTCATAATTACTAGTATTAATATGATGTTGACATAATCCAAAATTGGCTTCACATTCCTAAAAGACTATCTGTAATACAGCTTTAACACTAATTTAATTATTCATTGACATCTCTTTATGGCAGATAATCAAAAATCTTATCATTAAAGATAGTTAAGTATTATAAAACTTCTGAAAATTACAGTCCAAAGATTTCCTGCCATTTTTCTTAACTATGCCATTTTTCTTTAAAGCAAATGATGTGCTTATTATTACATTAGAAATTATACATATTGAACTAGGGAATATTTATTTTTTTGTACAAAATTATCGTTTCCATAGATTAAAGGATTTTTTATGTAATTAAATGATGATTAATATGTGTCTGACCTTTTTTAAAATACTTTAAACAAAGACTGGTTTGCCAAACTTTTAAAATGTGACAAGTTTTGGAAAGAAACAATATAGGATACAATCGATCATTTTAAAAATTTTTTTCTTTGTAAAAAAAAAATCGATTTAAGAAACAGTGAACTGGTTTATTAATACTGTAAAGATCAAAATTAAAATAACTACTGTTGCTTATCTAAACATCAATTAATCGTATTATCTTATCCAGATAAATCGAAGTCGAGTCTTTTTATCTTGCCTTCACAAAAAAATGTAATCTTTTTAATGGAAGCTCTACTATAAGAGGAAAAGGCAATGGTGTGCTTTACGTTTTATTTTTCATAAATATCTCTTTTTTTTAAAAAAAACAAAAAGAAATAATCTTTCAAACTATTAATTATAATTTTTTAAGACTATAATCTAATTATCAAATTAAAAAAGTTATTTTTAATAATATGTGCGTTAAAAATTAATTGTTATCCGATTAAAACATTCAAAAAATGCTTTCATTTCATTTATTTATTTTTGTGTTTAAATTAAAATTTTATACTTATTTTATGTTTTATACATACATTTATATGTATAGTTTTTTTTTTTTATAAATTTATATTTTTTGCTCCTTATGTAAATTTTTTACTTTCATATTTACTCTAAAATTAAATGTTGAATTAACAAATGTGTTATTAACACCGCTGCTTTTTTTACATGGTCAATATTTTTTTCCAAATTAACTCAATTTCTATAAATTGGTTTATTTATTTCTCTATATTGTTTAAATTTATATCATCTATGTTCTATTGTGCAGCTATGAAAAATTCAAAAACTAGAAAAATGATAACTGTTTGAAATATATAACTGCATTTCTTTTAACTTGAAATCTACAGTAAACTATACTTAAATATTTAAAAATTAAAATATCAAAAATAAAAATTTTATGCCACATAAGAAATATGATTTTAAGCAATGTAAGAAACACTTACTGCTAAATCAAAAAATCTTGTTTAAACATTAAATGATATTTTAAAAAAAAAACTAGAATAATCTGATTTATGCAATAACTTTTTTGAAACTTACATCTCCCTAAATAGAGATTTTACGATATGTGTAAGTTAGAAGGCTAGTGATTGTTAGCTGAGAACAGATCTGAAATGTTTACTAGATTAGTCTATGGTTTGTAAATGCATGTGGTTATTATTATTATTAGTTCCAGAAGTAGCTAGATTGAAGTAAACTTTTCAGTTAAACTATTAAAAAAAATTATTTATATAGATATTGCTCAAAAGTATCTATAATTTTTTTTTTCTTTATAACTAATTCTTTAAATATATAAAACAAATATTTAAGGAATAATAATCGATTAAATATATTTACTTTTTTTTATGAAAAAATAACACTCACCCAACCGAAGCATTTTGAATTTGAACAGAAGATAATAAAAAAATTTTATGGAAATCTTTATTTTTCCTTCATACCTTTTCTTTTATTTTTATATGTTTAGAAAAAATTGAAGTTTTAACTATCAAATAAATAAAAAACTTAATGAAACTTTGTAAAGAATGTCACAGAAAGTACAAAAAATACCTAATCTAATTTGATAAGATGCTTTGAATAAAAATTATAGCATGTTAATTCTGTTTAAATCGTTATTTGTTTTTATAGTGTAAATTTTGAAAAACAAAATTTTGTTTATTATTGACTATTATGCATTATTTTTCATAAAGTTCTATTGTAAAAACACGTTAACTTTACATCTGTTTTACAGTTACAATTTGTTACAGTTTAGATTATTATTTTTTTAGTGCTGCATTTCAATGTAAACCAAAATTTATTAACCTTATGTGCTAACATTACTGTGTGTGAAAATTGTAAAATACATCAATAAAATGTTTCAATTATTCAATTTATCTCATTAATTATTAATATTTATATACATAGAGGATGCTTCTATATCTTTAAAGAAAATATATCTTTAAAGAAATCAAGTAAAAGTATATGTTTTTGTGACATACACTAGAAATATGTACAAAATGTAACATACCCAATAAATACATATTTTTTTTTATATTTTACAACCGCCGTTGAACAACCCAGTTTTGGGTTTACGACTACTAATGTTCAACTCCGTAGCTTTTTGATTTTGAACCAATCTAGAAGACATGGAAACTCCTGGACCCGTACCCCCAGAGTAGGCATGGTTTGTAATGAAGACATGGGGGACTTAAGAGACTCGACAGATTTAATGTTCATCAGTCACCATTTACTACACGGGGAGACTTCGGTCGACGAGGATCGAACCCATGACTTCTTGGATGTGGGCCCAGTGCCCTACCAACCAGGCTATCCCAGTCCTACAATAAATACATAAAAAAAAGTAATAATGATATATTTTAGATTGCTTAACTTTGACTTAGCAGTCACGGAAGAAATATTTTGAATTTAAAAAAAATACGCATAGACTTTAGACTAAATATAAAAAAATTTCAAATTGCACCATATTCTTTACAAAATATTTCAAATAAAGACAGAGGGTACAGGACACTCCGTTGCCATGGACAAAAAGAATAAAGGTTCCTTTTTTTTATTGGAAAACAGAAGTGTTTCTTATTAGGTAGGCAATAAGTGCTTAAGTTGTGTCCTTGAAAGGATACTGAGGAAATGCAATTCTTTGAGGGGAAAGCAATAGGGCCCCAAAGGAAGAAAGAAAGGAATGTCTCTTAGTATTTTAATTCACACCACATACTTAAGTTTTTGTTTCCAACAATGGGAATAAACATGTGGAAAAAAATCTTATTTATTAGAAAAGAGTGTATTTCTCAATAATAAAAAGGTCACTAATGGTATGAGAAGTAAAATAAAGAGTCTGAAATTTTAGGTGCTAGAAAAGATTTTTTCTAAAAATTATTTAAAATTGAAATTTAGGAAACAAAAATTTTCTAGGGTGGGCCAACGAACTTCTAGAGTGGGCCTGGCCCCCTACCTACTTCTGCCAATGACTTTGGGTTAATTCCCTTAACAGCTAATCAACTCAACTGTTTCTGTCTTTAGATTGGATGTTTATCTTTTTAAGCAATCTATGAGAAAGTGATGTTTAAAAAAAAATACACTATATTGGGCATCTGACACTAGTCTCTTTGTTAAATAAACATTCACATACTTTGGCTGTCACCCTTAACTAATCTGTTAAACTATTTTGTTTTAAGGAGTAGTAAAAAACTACTGCCATATTACATTATATCTAATGCTACAATACCAGTAACATTAATTAAACATCAATAATATGTTGGCCTTTTTTTACCTCACACCAAACTGGCATATATCAAACTTGTCTAATTCAGCGTTTAAAGTAGATGTTTATCTTTCCGTGAAATATCTGGGAGAACTTAACATGCAGCACTTAACACAATCGGGTATCTGACACTAGCCAGATAAGTCTCTTTTTTTTTTCATAATATAGATCTTCGAGAACATCTACATACAAGTATACATACAGCTTTGTTTATACTTTTTATTATTACTATTTACAATTTTTTAATTATCACATCAAACAATCAGTCTATACATGTGACATAGCATGAATAGATAATATTCTTTCATCGAATTTAAAACAAACTTTTCTCACTCAATTAACCACAATATGTCCATGGATATGTTATGTACAACAATCAAATAAAATAAATCAAGATGATAAATCATCATGATCAGCCTTATCTGGCCCAGGACAGTTTTGTTCCAAGTCATCAAAGTCATTATACTTTATAGAACACCAAAAGCAATAGAAATAAGTAGGTCTTAAGTATTCGGTAATTATTTCAACTTTTTCCTCTGCACTAAGATCATCTTCCTCATCTTCTTCCTCTTGTTCATCACATTCTTCATCAAGTTCTTTCTCTTCCTCCCAAGTATACCAAAACCAAGATCTTGATGGTTCTTTTATGTCATTTTCTTTATCTAATTGCTCGCATATTTTCTGACACTTATGTAGATCCTTCATTAAACGTTTATAGGTCCTAGCATCTCTCATTCTTTGACGAAACTCCTTCGTTAAAATTTCAGTTTCCTTTTCCTTGTAAACTTTTAATTTTTCTCGCCTCTCTTTAATCCTTTCAATGTGCTTTTTAACTTCTTCGTCCCTACCTAAACCACCGCGGTCCTTTTTTATATTGATACGAATGGGTTCCATCAGACCACGGTCAGACGCAGTATCCTTTTGTGGCCCTAGTTTCATGCCTGGTTTGTATCCCATTTTCTGAAGCATTGCAAAACCTTTATTATTAGAACTAATGGCTGAATCCATACCTGTGTTTCTGGATTCCTCTTCAAGCTGTTTGCGAGATTTTGTTTTGTGAAATTCATTGGATGCAGTTTGCTTCTTTTCAATTTCTAACTTTCTCTTAGTACTTTTGCAAAATGCCAAACCTGGACGAATATCTTCTTTCACATTTAGAAATGAAGCAGACATGTAATCATCCTCATCATCAGACATCTGTAAATTTTTAAAAAAAAGAAAAGTTTTAAGATTGATTGATTGAATGTTGGTTTTAGTGGCACAAGGTTTAAATGAGGACATGCTGAGCCACACAATACGGTATAAATAGTTTAAAAGTGCATGCAAAGTTTAATTCCAGCACAATTATAACTGATAGAACAGTACTAGTAAGTGAATAAGACAAGATAAATGAGTTAAATAAAATCAGATAAAAAGTATGAGTACAGCATAAAACGCATGGAGTAAAGGTGGTAAGATATTTACAAAAGTGTATAAAATAGTAGATGTGTTAAAATTTTTATAAGCAGTTAAAAATATCAATAGCGCGCAAAAATGCAAAAATGTTAGGATGCTGAATGTCATTCAATAAATCCTGTATACATAAAATTGAACTCCCAAAGAAGGTAAAACGTTGTTGGTTAAAACATGGGCAAATGATTAAAATTTGATGAATTGTAAGTGGAACATTACAAGTATGGCATTGAGGAGAAGGTTTTTCAAATAGCAAATGAAGATGCGTTAACCGGGTGTGACCTATTTACAGACGGGTAAGCTTAACGTCAGCACTGCGCAAGTGCAGCACAGGCGACTGGTCTAAATATTATATAGTTTATTAAAAGTTTGGAGGTCCCAACTTTGTCACCATAAAGATGTAATAAATCGTCGAACATGAAGCTTAACATGAAAAGTTTTAAGATTGATTATACATAGAAAACACAATTGTTTCAAATTTGCTTCTTTTTTAAACCTAAACTTGAAAAATTTAAATAATACAACCACAATGCTAGTTGATCTGCAATTGCAATTAAGTGGAGTCAAATTATTCACCTTATAAGATTCAGTGCAAGACAGATATTTTAGGACCCCTTTTACAACATTAATTATAAGCCTCTGTATCAAAATACAATAAATCTAATTTTCATATTTCATAAACTTTAAAAATATACTTGCTTTTTAATTCGTAGTTCATAGCAAGATTATTTACTAATTATGAAGAGTTCTTTGAGTAAAATTGTTACTTCCTCTGAGTGTCTTTGCACACTTTAAAAATATATCTATTAATTTCATTCCTTTCTAATAGATCTTACTTTTTTAAACAGATGCTCCTAATATTTCCTCTCACCCAAAGTCTACTGAAAAAGAAGGATAGATCTGCTTCTTCTTTCTCCATATAAGCTCAACAGAAGTTATTTTTTTCATTTGGAATTCTAATCCTATGATCAAGCTAGCACCATCTCCATTTGAAGATCTCTATACTTTTAATTTCATTTTTTTTTTCCAAAAAATTTTTATGCATGTATTATGGTCAAAAATTTTTGAGTGTAAGTCTAAAACATTACACAAAAATTGCAGAACATTACAAATATATTTTTAAGAAATATAATTTTATAAACTATTTTTCTACTACAGAGTATATATTTTTTAATTCGATTTTCTATTTATTCTATTCAGGCATATCTATTCATATCTATGCATTCTATTCATTCCCCACAACTTTTTGGGGGAGCAGGAGCTAATATGAAAATCATCCTTGAAATTTTGTCCTTTTTGAATTTAAATTTCCAAAGCTAAGACAGACACATAGATTTTTAATGAAACAACAATTAGTAAGATTTCCATATCAGTAAGTGCAACAAAAAAGTTACTTAATTTTGGAGACAACCAAGAAGTTGCACGCGCATACTAAATATATTTTCACTCTTGGCATACAAATATATCGTAGGTGGCCAAGTTTATACTAAACATTTGCAAATTCAAAAACTCTTTGACGATGGTGGTTGGCATGAACAGATACGTAAATATCCCCAAAATCAAAAAAAAATTTGATATCATAAGCAAACAAATTGTCAAATTAATAAATCATTTAATGTTTAAGGAGATACGGAAAGATCCCCTAATGTTCTATAAGGAGCACATACAAAAGACAGCAACAGGTAGAAATAAAATGTAAAGATTAAAAATGTGCAAGAGTCTGAAATATTTAATTGAAAATTAGCAAAAGCGATCTAGAGAAAAAAAGAAAAAATATTTAATTGGTGCAATATAAGAAAAAAAAAAGGAATGATAAAATAAACTTTTTACCTTTTTATTTTAAAAGAATAAAAGCAAAAATCTGAGCAGATCTGTTATTGAAACTTAACATGAAAAATAATGTATCATTTGTTTATTTATATTTGAGCCCACTCATAATATTCAATAAATCAATAGAATGTTTTCAGTTTTTCTTTAGGCAGTCTAATGAATGAAAAAATTTATTATTTCGAACATAAACGGAACACAACGTTTAAACGGAACAAAATCTTCCATCATTATTGAATTTCTCAATGCTTCGTTCATGCTGCCATCTATTGTTAGTTTAACAAAGCTTTTGTCCCCATTTTAATAAATAATAAATATTTCTTATAAAAAAAGATTTTTATATTTCCAAAATTATTTTTTTTTAAAGTAATACGCAATCTAAAAATTTATATTAAACTTAGAAAAAAATCTATCAATTAAATAGCAATTTGATTCAATAGTAGGAAAAGAATTTAAAAAATTTAAGTCAGATGCAGGAAACTAATAAAAGATAACAGAATTCATGAAATATTGCAAGACAGAAAAATTAATTACCTACTTATCACATAAAATAGTTTTCATTCCGACTCGAAATAACTTTTCTGAAATAAAGGCGATAGAATGTTGCCCTGCATCGTTTCCTTGAAAGAAAGAAAAAAGGAACGAATGAAAAGATACGATAACATGTAGTCAAATTGCAATGAAATTCATATGATTATACATTATGACTAATAAATTGACGAACAAAATTGACATGTACTGATAGATCAGTTTTTTCTTTGACGTTTAGCAAAAAGGTTCTACTATGGAGGTGCCGGGGTTCGAACCCGGGGCCTTTCACATGCGAAGCGAACGCTCTACCACTGAGCTACACCCCCACATTCGAAGAATTACTAAAATTTATTATATATTTAACTTATTTTGTGTACATTTTCAGCAATTACATTCAAAATTTTATATATAATAAATGAATTTTTGAAAAATTTTCATTCTGTTTTAAAAATATATATCCTAAACTGTATTTATAATTAAAAAAAACTTAACAATATCCGAGTTAGAGAATACTAAAATGGAGGTGCGGGGGATCGAACCCCGGGCCTTTCACATGCAAAGCGAACGCTCTACCACTGAGCTACACCCCCGATGTTATATGGGAATAAAATATAATATATAAAACTGTAAACTGAAATTTGTGTTTTACATTTATGATTTTTTTATGATAAAATCTATTTCATTGAAAAAACAAGAATTTTCATTTATCTTTTTATAAATAGGAAATAACTCTGGATTTATGTGAAGAACTTCAATTTCATTTTTCACAATCAGATATAGATTGTCTCTAGGTCAATCTTTGATCGGATTGGACGCAAAACGGTTCTGCGCGCGCTTATAGCCTTGCTCCTATCAACCATCAATTTTTTTTTTAAACAATCATCAGACAGATGTCAACAAAGATGGCGGACTTAGAATAGCAGTTTCATTGCGTACAAATCAATTTTCAAAGATTAAAGGAACTATTGAATCATGGCTTCCACATCTAATATATCTATAAACTCCGAAAATAATGCTGTGCTCATTGATCAATTTTGCTCGGTAACTGGAGCGGATAAAGATAAAGCAATGAAAATGTTGGAAGTATGCAACTGGAATCTTGAAATGGCCATCAATATGCATGTAGACTCCTGCCCCGAGAATCCTCAGAATAGTACCAGTAATGGAACGGATGAAGATAACATCAGAGATCCGATACCCCAATCCAGAGCTGTGCTTATGGAAGAGGATATGAATTTCCATTACGGTCTTAGAAGAACCAAACGAAAACCACACGCAGTGTTTGATGGATTACGAGATTTCCAAGCTGAAGCACAATTGCAAGGTCAGAATGGACAAAATGAAAGTAGTATGTCGAAAAAAAGACGGACTTTAGAAGACCTTTTTCGACCACCTTTAGATATAATGTACAGAGGTAGTTTTGAATCCGCAAGGGATTTTGGACAAGTGTCAAACAAATGGCTTTTGGTAAATCTTCAAAACGCCCAAGAGTTTTCATGCCAGATCCTAAATCGTGATGTCTGGAGCAATAAAACTGTAAAGTCTCTAATAAAGGAAAACTTCGTTTTCTGGCAAATTTATCTGGACAGCAGTGATGGACAAAGATATACACAGTTTTATAAAGCTTTCAAATTCCCTCATATTTCTGTTTTAGATCCACAAACTGGGGAAAAACTTGTAGAATGGAATGAAGTTACTTCTACCAGTATAATAGAATTAATCACACTGTTTTTACGTGAGCACTGTGCACCAGATGGATCAAGAGTTACAGTAGATCAAAAAAGACGTTTCAGTGTGATTGATCAAAGCGAAGAAGAGCAACTAAAAGCTGCTTTAGCAGCCTCACTTAAAGATGTAAAGCCGAGCACAATCGTTATAGATGATGACAGTGACATCGAAACATTTGATTCAGATTCAGAGAGTACTAATGACAAAGTGTCTATAGTGAATCTTAATTCAAATGAAAATTCCAATGATGTGATAGATGTTGTTGGACTCCCTGAAAGCCTAAATCAGGAAAGTTCTCTACCTGCCAAATCCTGGAAAGATTTCTTGGGAAGCAAAGATGATCAAGTGTCCGATTTAGTACTTAGGCTTCCAGATGGGAAAAAAGAGCAAGTTTCATGGCCATGTACATCAAAATTAGAATGCCTTTTGCTTTATGTTGAAGAAATCGGTTATGCTTTGGAAAATTATGAACTCGTTACCAATTATCCACGCCGTAACATTTGCCAATTAGATAAATGTAAATCTCTCCAAGATGTTGATTTGTTTCCCCGAGAAATGATTTTTGTGCAGTTAAAAAATCATGATTCTTAATGAGAGTTTAATTTTTACTTACAATTTTGTTTAATAATAAAATTTGAGAAGCATGTATAATATCTAAATTTGTTAAAATCTTTTATATTATTACACTTCCAGGGGTTTGTCTAGGCTGAATTTACTACCATTTAACGGTACCTTCACAAATTCAAACCGGTAGTTTCACAAATTAAATTTTAGGAAAAACAGTAGTTTCACTACATACTTTTTCTTAAAAATTTATTTTTGTATCGCTTAAGAAACGATAAATCCATATTTTTGTGTTGATTTTTAAATATAATTTTTCACAAATTATGTCTAAATTTTCACAAAATAGGTACCTCTCAGAAAAACCTAGACAGACACCTGACTTCAGAAAAACAATATTTAAATTTATATACAGACTAATTTACATTATTATTAAAAAAAAAAAAAAAACAATGTGCAGAGTTTGTAGCTGTCCGGATTTTCCTGATAAAAAAATATTTTTTCCTGATTTTTAGAATTTTTGTTCTGTTATTCCTGATTTGTGGGTGTCCAAATCTAAAATATCCGATTTTTAAATAATATAAATGCAGATTTTTAAAAAATAGTTTGAAAAATTTTTAAAAATTTAAACTTGCTATTCAATCTAATTGTTTTAATTTAAAATGCTAGAAGAAATTGTGAAATTGAATAAATCGAATTTCAAGACTGTCTACTACTTATATAAGTGATTCAGGCATATATATCAATTCCCATAGCATCAAATTACTCTGCTTATCTATCCATATCTTGATGACTATGGGTGTAGGTGGAAAGAGAAGTTAACTTGTTTGAATTTGGTTATAAATGCTTCATAGTGTATATTTCCTAGAATTTTGGGTAGCGTTTTTGAGATTAAAATAAGATGTAACCAATGGATGGCGGACGCTACAAAAGTGGTCATAACTTATAACTAAGTTAAGAAGGTGGTGACTCTCAAATCAAACTCTTTCTCGACATTCAGTCAGGAAACTTTTACTAAGATGCGCTTAAATTTTGTTCAATCTTTCTGGCTATTTTCAGAACTTATAGTAAATTTTGAAATACATTTTTATTTTAATTTAGTGGAATGTTTCTTTTTTTTTCGTACATTATCGTATTTACCTTTAATTATAATTTTATTCAATTTTTATTACAAATTTTCATACCTACATTTAAATCGTGACACTTTGTTGTGAAAATTATTCATTTATATATGATTCATCAATAGAGTTTTTTAATAATTTCAAAAACACCCTCAAAGAATTTTATTTATTTGGAGATTAGTTCATAACTTATTAAATTAAATGGTGTAAGTAAAGGCGAAGAAATTGTGTGGCTAAATTTATTTAGTGGAATATTTCTTTTTTTGTTATATATACATTATCGTATTTACCTTCAATTAATATTTTATTCAATTTTTATTGATTTCCATACCTACATTTAAATTGTGACACTTAGTTGTGAAAATGATTCATTTATTTATTTTCAATAGAGTTTTTTAATAATTTCAAAAACACCTTCAAAAAATTTTGTTTATTTGGAGATAAGTTTTTAACTTATTAAATTAAGTGGTGTATGTAAAGGCTAAAATTGGATTATATTTCAAATGCCAATTATTTCATAAAATAGTTTTCTCTATCGTTCTTATAATCGTTACATTGTTATATTTAATACAAAATAACTATTATTAAAAAAAAAAGATACTTAAATTTTACAAAAGCAGTTACTCTAGACATATGATTAAAAAAATGAAGCAAATTTGTTTTCGATCAACAAAGTGATTAATATACAGTGGAGCATCGTTTATACGACGCCGAAGGGACCACCGAAAAACGTCGTATAAACGATAACGTCGTATAATCGATTTTTACTTCTAAAACTCAAACTAACTCTGTTTTCAGTTAATTTTAATGTTTAACGTGTTGATTTACATAAATTTCTAAATTAGACAAAGCAAAACAAACAAATAACCAAAGAAGAGAAATTGCAGTGGCAATTTGAATGTATGATACCTTTAATTATATTTTCTTGCTATTTGTCTCTACAATGCTTTTAAAAGCGAGTTGAACTTACTGCTTTCTATGATGCAATTTTGGATTTCTAATCATGGCCAAATCTAATGGCTGAAGCGCACTTGTGCAATTTGCAGGAAAAAGGAGAGCTTTTACATTTTCCGAAATAATTAGTATCGATGGGTGCGCTGGACATTGGTCGATGAATAGCAAAATTTCTCGTTTTTGCCTCTTCATAACATTGTCTGGTTTTTTCAGTCATCTAGTAAAAATTACGGTCGTCATCCAAGCATTCTTGTTGGCACCCTTTTCTGTATCATTCATGTTGGCAAATGCCGCCCTTTTTTAAAATACTCAAGAAAAAATAAAAAATTAAATAAACGTGAACAAAATCTAAAAACCAACGTATAACCGATTTTGTGCGTCGCATAAACGATATATTTTTACATTAAAATGAATAGGAATGATTTGGGACCACACTAAAACGTCGTATAAATGTAAACGTCGTATAAGTGATCGTCGTATAAACGATGCTCCACTGTACTACAATTAAACAAAGTAGCGAGTTGACAACTGAAAATCTGCTCCAATTTAAATACTTTTACATAATATATATAAGATTAAAATATTTGAGTTATTTAAAAAAAATAATGAAATTAATACTTAAAACTAAATAAGTTGTTTTAAAAACAGTGTTATGGTCATTGAAATTGGCAGGGCTCGAAAAAACTCAGAAATTTTACCCGTCCCCGAGGACGGCTTGTCCAACAATGTACCCGTCCTCCTTTGAAACTAACCCCTCGCTTCTAAATAAATAAAAAATATAATTTTCTCTTATTTATTACAAACATTTATATAAATTGCACAATGAATTAATAGTTACTGGGATTACATTATACAGTAATAAAATAAATACTGGGTTACTAATAGTAACCTAGTATTTCTTTTATGAAATAATTTAAATGACAAAGATCAAGTTATCTGGAATGTCAATTTATCCGAGGGTACTGCGTTATTTAAATGAATCAAATATGACGTTTGCCAGTTTCACAAACAAGCCAATGATTTACAGAGGTTTTTGCACAGAAATATGAAACGGTTTTCCATTAGGTAGATTTTCATAATTGCGTTTAACGCTTCTTGTTTATCAATTCCACCATGCGCAGTATGTTGCTGTATTGTCGGTCATTTTGCTGCATTAGGTCTTTATAAATAGCTTGGGTTCGGAGGTCTGAAGTTTTCTGGTATTTAACGGTGTTACGTTTCTTAAGTTTTAATGACACCCATTCTTGAGAAAAATTTTCTTTATCTACTGCTTCAAAAAAGATTGTAATTTAACAAAAATTGAAAATGTATCACGAACATTAACAGAGAACATGGCCGTCCGCGCGGACGTCGGATTCGAGAAATTTGTTGTCCGCTGGGAATTTTTGACCGCCGAGGACGGGTGGTTTTTCGATCCCTGGAAATTGGGTTGCAATGAAATTTAACATTAGGATAAAGTTTAAAAGTAAATTTAAAAAAACAGTCAAATGTTTTTTTCTTTTATATAAATGCAGCCCTACATTTAAATCTTTGAGCAGAATAGACCTCACAATCACAAAGTATATGTTGTGAAATCTGCTCCTCAAGATGGCAACCTCGACAAAGAGTATTAGATTCAATACTGATTATGTATAGGTGTCTCCTGAGGGTGCAGTGTACAGGGAGAAGACCAATGATCTTCCTCAAACTGTTTCTGTTTAACTTAAGAAGCTCTTTTTAACACAGACTAGGACAGTCACGATTTAGCTCTTCAGCTTGTCTCTGACTATCCGAGTTGCGCTATAGCTCATGGGCAATTTTGCCATGGAGCTCGAATATAGATGCCCTGAATGATGTACGAGAAATTCCCAAAGCTGGTTCAGGGCCCCCAGAAAACCGCACTGGAGCCAGCTCATTTCCAAGAAAGCACATATGTCCAGGTACCCAATGTAGGTCTACATTGTTCTGTGTGGAAAGGTCACAAAGGACCGAGAAGCACTTCCACAGTAGTGAAGAGGTGAATTTACACCTTGATGGTGGTAGGAGAACAGCGTGACTGTCAGAACAGATGTGGATAGGTGTATTTGGGTAACCCCTGTAAGCATATCCTGCAGCACTAGATGATAGCATAAACCTCAGCCTGAAAAACAGTGGCATAACTGCCTAGAGGAAAGTGGAGTTTGGCACCATTATTGGATCAGTAAATTCCTTCCTCTGATTTAAGACCAAGCCTTGAACCATCGGTGTACCATACTAGACATTCGTCTTTATGCCACCGAGGAGATTTCAGTCACTCATTTCCAGCAGGAAAATGGATCTCATCTCTAGTAGGAAGAGCTTATCTTAGTGACATATAATCACTAGACATAATAAAAGAGGGAATTTCCAATACCTACGAAACAATGTAGTCCCATGACAATTGCTTTGAGTATTCCTTCCATAAGCCAAGGTACATAAAACGTTAAATACCAGCTTCAGTTTCAAAACGTGGATTCAACGGAAGAAGCCCATGTAAGACAGCCTGACAAGGTAATGCAGACCGCTCTTTGTAGTCTATTAAGACTAGACATGCACCTGGCGGAGCTCATTCTAGTCCTAGACCACCAGACAATAGCGCCATATGTGACAATAGGACTAATAAGCATTGAGTACATCCAGTTAACTATCTTGGATAATCCCTAGGTTTTACCAATAGCATTTCTGCAAGACCAGAATATCTTCTTGTCCCTGCGGATACAATATTCTAGACCATAGGTTCCCAAAGTGGTCCAGGTGGACCCCCAGGGGTCCATAGGAGACCACACGGGGGTCCACGAAGACGTGAAAAGAAAACAGGGGTTCACAAGTTGTAAGTGGGGGTCTACGAAAAATTTTCTGGTTTTCATAATAAAGAACAAAAATTTTGGCTTGGATTTACCTACCAACATAGGCATGTAGCATCATTCACTGGGTAGGTACTCAAAAATATTCGAGACTCAGTTCAAACACAGAATTGAATAGAACAATAGATAATAGTACAAGTGTACACCACATGTCGAGACTTGCAAAGTGCCGCCCTTGCGCCCGCTCGTCCGGGATGCTTGTTTAGCCTTGAAAGGGGTGAAATGCGACTTGCGCTGTGCTTGCAATCTACATTAGTATAAATACGAATGCCAAGAACAAAACGTTACTCATTTTGTCACAGATAGAATGTCTTAATGAGGATATTCAGACATACGCTCAACATTTAAATGTCCTGCATGATGACTTCAAAAATAGATTTGAAGATATTCTGAAGATCGAAATACCACCATGGATCATAACCCCATTTGATGAAACGGAAGAGGCGAATGTGGTATTACAAGATGAGCTACTTGAGCTCAGCACCAACGAGGAACTGAAGGTGAAATTTGAAAAAGGCTATCCTATCAAGCATTTTGGCTGCAGGCAGAAATCCCCGAAAAATATCCTGGGCTGTGGGAAATTACGAGAAAATTTTTGATAGCGTTTCCCTCGTCATATCTTGTCGAAGGAAGTTTTAGTGCCGTTACCAACCTGTTAAAAAAAAAGGAGCAGATTTAACATCATAGAACGGGGAGATTTGAGATTACTTCTTACAAAACTGAAGCCAAATATTGATAATTTGCTGTCAATTCATCAAGTACATCCCTCTCATTAAAAGTATGACTATTTTTTATTGTTGATTTACATTTCAGAGTTCATTGTTGATTTTTTGTCAACTGTTGATTGTTTGTAATAATAAATGTTTATAAATTTGTATAACCACAAGTATTATTTTAATAAATAGGACACAAGAAAATGTACTACTTTTTTTCTTCTTCTTAACACCCGTAATTTGGGGTGATATTTTTTAGGAGTTTTAGGAATACAGTAGAAATGTAGCAGCAGGGGGTCTACCGAAAATAGTAAAACTTTGAAAGTGGTCCACGAGAAAAGAAAGTTTGGGAACCTCTGTTCTAGACGATAACCTCAGTTAAGTTTAGAGTCATAAATAACCCCGAGAAACTTGATTTCCTCATTGAGTTCTATCCTACAATCTAGGTAATACACATCACCTAGATTAAGACGATTTTTCCTGGTTAAGGCCACAAGACTTATCTTGGAAGGGTTAACAGATAAGCCAGAATCAGAACACCATCTAGCTACTTCTAGAAGTGCACCATTCATGATTTCAGATACTGTTTTGCCATATTTGCCTCTGACAATAATAACACCATCTGACAATAATTCAGCATACCCAACACAGGGAATGCCAAGATTGGCTAAATGAACTAGAAAAGAGTCCATAACCATACACCAGAGGAAGGGGGACAAAACCCCTCCCTGAGGTAGCATGAATTCTCATGCTTGTGCCCAGTAGAGAGGAACAAGCATGCCTGGAGGACAGATAAAAAAACTTCCGGTGTATCTCTCCGCTTATGTTCCGTTTACGAGGTGATGTGTGAGATTAGGCTTGTTATTCTGAGCTTATTTATTATGATTTGTGTTAAAATTTACCCGAAATTTCAAAATTCATGAATTTTCTGTAATTTATAGATTTTAGGAGGTCATGAGCATTAAAAAAATTAATATCACAATGTTAGCTCTGTTTTGATTATCCCACATTTGGATATATTTGAGTATTATAACGGGAGGGATAGCATCAAATATATTTGTCTCAGCTAAAATTAAATGATTTAAGTTAAAGTTTAAATTTAAGAACTAGTTATATTGTAAACACTACAAGTATATTTATATTGGATGTGTGGGGCGTGTTTTCAATTTTACAAGTAAAATCGGTATTAACCTGGAAGTCTTAAGACGAATATTAAGACCTATCGTCAACTGTGATTAGCTTTATATGGTTGATTCTCATCCACACTTACATAATATCCTATAAAATTTAAAGTTTTGATTCTGCAGACTACGTGCTCGAGTCATTTGAATCAAAGCAGAAATATAAATAGGAAGTCACTTGTCTAGTATGGATATCATTCATGATACCTCTTGCTTAATTTAGACATAGATCTGAAGTGGTAGGAAATTTTCTTCAGATCCCTGCACCTATAGTACTGCTTAGTGACTAACCAAAGGATTTTCGATTCCACATATTTTACACGCACATACTCGTTAGATCATAGCAGAGTCGATACGCGGCACCACCGGACCGGAGTTCGGTTCTCTAACCACTCTACTACCAGGGCCCTACTACATCTTTTGAACCTAATTTTATAAAAAAGGAAAGGGCGTCGTACTTGCCAAAATGAAAATACGCCCTTATATATAATACTTTATTGCAAAATGTGCTTAATTATGGCATCTGCTTATTTTGACAGGATTTGCCCGAAAAAGTAAGTTAAATGTGTCAATGAAAAGTTATTTATTGATCGGATTAGTACAACACATTTAAGGCTCCTGCGTCGATATACTACTTCCAGAAATTTCCTGGCATTGAAGCCCTGGCCTGGTATAACTTTACTAGATAGTTCTCCAGAGCCTCAGTGCAAGTTTTTTACTCTGTAGATTATATAGAAATGATGTTTTACATAGGACTTTTCAAGTGCAGGAATAAGACGTTTAGGGGAGTCACACAAGCACTAATCAGATCAGTGCACATCAGGCACATTGCCATTATGTTCAATCATTCGTTTTTTTTCCGAATCGAAATTTTTTTAACAAGCGTAGGCCAGAATTCAGTCCCATTTTTGTCAGTGGTAGTCGTTGATGATCAACATTCAATTTATCATAAATCTAAACTCGCCTGCGACCTCAACAATAATCACAGTTAGACTGATTATTATTGTACAAAATTCAACAAGTAATCTAACGCACACCTAACAAAATTTGAAAATGTAAGGTTCATGTACATAAAAACTTTATGTTGTTTAAATTTGAGTTGAATTTTACACAATGCTACAAAAAAAGGATCCCAAAACATTCGAGCACGTTATTAAGAAACCGAAAAAAAAAGGAGTTTCAGCAATTTTTTCCTATTTGTTTCTTTGCTTTTTAAAAATAAAACTTATGATAAAAATAAAATCTGAAGAAGCTGCAATAATCTGCAGCATTCACTGCCGAGATGGTAGGTTTCTGCGACCAAGCAACCATTTTAAATCAAAAATTATTATGCTGTTCTGATCTTTTTGCAATATTTACATCCCTGCAGACAAGATTGCAAATTGTAGCGATTTAACCCTTATTTAAAAAGTTTCACTTTTATATGTTTAATTAAAATCTTCTACAATATTTGAATTGTATTTTTTAACCAGCATTTGTACCCGAATTCACTAAAGTAATATTTATTTTTATTTAAAATATATTTAAACGACCAATGAAAACAAATTTTATTTTAAGAACAAAAAATTGTCGCTACATCACGCAAAAACACTATTTAACGTTGCCTTAGAAATAATATTAAAAAAAAATAAGACACACACAATATAACATCAAAAATAAAAGGAAATTTAAGAAGCCAAATAAAAATTACGTACTCTACAAATTATTAAGATATATTTTTTTGTATACATGGTTCTAGAAACAAAAACAAGCAACATAGTAAAAAGAAGAAAAATATTTTATTATTCATTACAGAAATGTAATAACATTTTGTCATACTAACAAAAATGCCACATTAAATAAATACAAAATATAACTTTAAAACAATAGATCTTGGATTACTTTAGTGTATACCCACATACACATTTAACAAATGTATTACAGTTAACAATATTTATTCTTAATACACATGCTAAAAAATAGATTTTTTTTTTCAATCTTTCATATCAGTACAGTTATATTTTCAATTATTATCAAATTAAGTAAAACTGAATGAAACAAATTAATGAATAATTATATATAAAGAAAATCAAAACCGATTTCAATCTCAGTAGTTCAGCTATGAAATAGTCAGTCGAAATTTAAAATATATAAATTAGTCTCACATGTTTAGAAACACCATAAGCAAGTTTTGTGACTCAATTTTCAAAATTTGAATAAATTTTAAGCTATTAAAATTCTTGTTTGAAACACACTACATATATTACTGAAATTAATAATTATAAAAAGCAAGTAAAATAAAATTTGTTCAATAAGCAAAAATTTTTTCAATTTAACAACATAAATTAGGTTCATGTACTATATCGAAAATATTTAATTCTCTATATTTACTTTGAAATGGCAATATGAACTTAATAAATAAAAAGGAAAATTGGGCTTTGAAAATGAAGAATAAAGATGAACTATGCAGTATCTGTAGCATTCGAATAGAAAATTGAAGTATAATATAAATAAATATGTTTTGCAGACTGAACTCTTATTTAAAATTTAATTTATTTATTATTGACAATTTATTTTAAACAATATTAATAATGAACAACTTTAATGCAATTACTGATTTAATTTTATATTTTGTAACCGCCGTCGAACAGCCGACCCAATTTTTGGGTTTACGACTACTAATGTTAGACTCCGTAGACTTGCAATTTTGAATCAATACAGAAAACAAGGAAACTCCTAGATCAGCACCCCCAGATGTATGATTTGTTATGGGAACATGAAGCACTTTGAGACTCGACAGATTTAATGTGCATCAGTCACCGTTTACTACACGGGGAGTCTTCGGCCAGCGGGGATTGAACCCACGACTTCTGGGACATGGGCCAGGCTATACCGGCCCTTTACTGATTTAATTGATTAAAACATGTAATTTAACAAGTGATGAGTCAAAATTTGAAGTTATTTAAATTTGAAGCTTACAGAAAAGGTCCCTTGTAAACTAAAAAAAGTACATTTGAAAAATTACATTTACATTTCAAATTTTTTGAAAGTATCAAGAATGTAATGCATAATTTTAGTAGCCATCAAAAATTTCAAAAAAAAAAATAAATAAATAAAAAAAATAAATAAATAAAAAATAATAATACCAATATAAGGAAAACTAATTTGTGGTAAAATCATATTTACATAACTTATTATGATAAAAATAAATACATGGCTCATAAAGGCAGCTTATTTGTATGTAACAAATATACTTAGCAATCAAATTGAAATCTTTCTTAGAATTTTCATGCGGCCATAAATGTCTCTGACTACAGTACCAAACATTCAGTACAGACATAAAATATATATCTTAGAACATTAAAGTTAATTTCACACAGAATTGTGTGAGATATGAACTACCTATCAATACATTTTGTATCGATTTTTAAATATTTTCAGTCTATCATCTAATTATGAAGAAAGTTGTAGATGGTAGCACAAGCATAATGAGACTGATTTTTTAAAATGCAGACTGTGGAAGAAAAAGCTGTGATTTAGTGAATGGGTTATTATGTTTGAAAAATTGTTATTATGAAATAAGTTAAAATTTAAATTATAATACTAGTTATACTATTTTAACATTAATAGTTAAATTTGATTTCGGTAAGCAGTAAAAAAAATAATTTTTTTTTAAGGGTTTAGCATCAAAATGAAGAATTTAAAATATTTGGTTTAGCTTAAAAAAGGTTTTGTAAAAAAAACAAAAAAAAAAAAAAAAAAAAAAACACAGTAAAATGGCCAAATACAAAATTATAAAAATTTATTGAATAAAAAATCATCTTGAATCTCATCAATTAATGATAGATTGACAGAATATTTAATTGAGTTACCTCATTTTTTTTTTCTCTCCATAATATTCCATTAACTCCTATCTTTAAAGACTTTGAATGCATAAGCAAAGTATTAGTTTTTTTTTCAAGAGCTCATTAAGATAACAAAGTAATTTTAGCAAAGATCAAAATAATTTTAAAATCAAAAACAAAAATAATTTAACAGCATCTGATTTGGATGCACACATATGAGTAAAAGGCATTTCTATTGGAATATTTTAAAATATATCATATCTCTCTTAAGCAAATAGAAATGCAGAATAAAATTTAATTAAATATAACAAAAATTAAATATATACATTAATAATGTATTTTATCAAAATATGATAAAGTACATATTGATAAATAATTTCTTACTTCTTTTTAAATAAAAGTGAAGTAAATATGTACATTTTATTATAAAAAGAAAAATCACCACAAAAAAATATAGAGTAATAGAGAATAATTTACATTTGGTAATTAAATATTATTTATACATACTAATTATTATAAATTAAAACGTACTTGCAAAAATTAATGTGATTCAAAATTTTCAAAGACAAAAGATTCCTAACTATTATAAAAGTTTTAAACTTTAAAATAGTTGCTAATAATTCATATATATTCTAATGTATAGTGCATCTTATTTATTAACAATATTCTTAACATGCATTTCTTAATTGTCTAATTATAAAATGCATTTGGTTACTTAGCAAGATTAACAAAAAAAAATAATTATAATAATTAATTAAAATACATTGCAAAAACTGAAAAAATATGAATTGAAAACTTTAACTAAAAAGTCACTTTTATGTTACATTATAAAACATATAAAGTAAAAATAAAAACCAATATCACCACATATTGATAAATAATAAAAATTGCAGTTTCATTGCGAATGAATGAAAACTTTTATCACATAACACTCATATTTCAGCATAAAATAGGACACAACTCAAAAACCATTGTTAAAATCAATTAAAAACAAATGATGTACTAAAGAAATGCTATACACATTTACAAGCATAAGATTATAATAGACAGTTAATGGACAACAGCTTGAGTAGTTAGAATATTATCTTTTTTATAATCACCATAAGGACTGCTAGGTAAAGAACTAATGCGTAAACTGTTAGGATTAGGGGTGATGTTAACATGTTCTTGACTGTTATAAAATTCTGTACTTTCTAAAATAACATCATTAGAACAAAAAAGCACCTGAAATTAAATAAGTATTCTTAAGTCAATTCATAAAAAATGAAATTATGCATTATTTACTAATTTTTTTAAGAACTATTTAAGAATTTACACATTTGCTAGATAAATGTCAATCTCTCAACAATATTTATATAGATCAGTAAATTTTATTAAAATAACAATGTACAGAAAATTATTAATTAACTAAATTTATTAATTTAATTATTATTTTTGTTTGTTTTTAACTTCAAAAAAATTATTGATTTAGTTGCCATTGAAGTTTGTTCTTAAGTATAATAGCTTGAACTTTAATTCAATAAAAATTTACCTTAAAAAATGATATCAGAAATATAGAACAATAATTAAAAATAATTTTGGCATTTCGCACTTTATTAATAATAGAAAAAATAAGAATAGAAATAAATATCATTTAACAATTTCTCCAAAGCTAAGCTGGGCTTAATTACGACAGTAGACAAAGATAAAAAATTTATTCAATCCATGCTTTCACTTAAATTAAAGAAAAAAAGATAAGCAACACATTTAAATATAGCTTAGAAAATCTTGTTCGTAAATCCTTAACCCAATTCTTCCCTATTAAAACTCATCAAAGTAATTTGTTAATCTCATCCTTAGCAAAATGCTTCTTGAATTATGTAATAACATAATGTATATCTACAAATATTTAAACTTAACAGCTGAAACACACTGGTATAATTTAGAGTCATTACTCTGTCAAGGCTATGTCTCAAATAATAATAAAAAATATTAAAAGTAACTACACAAAAAAAAAGAAAGAGGTTATTTTCAATTGAATTAGGCAATAATGTTAATTCTCTTTTAAATATATTTCATCTTATTCTAGAATGTTCTCATTTTTACCGATCAGTCCTAGTCAACATCATTATTTGCTAAGCTGCTTGTAAATTTAGTTAAATGTCTGTCTACTTGATGTTCCTTGCATTATTTAAAAGGAATTAAGATCTTTTTTACTTAATTTAAAAAAATAGAAAAAAAAATTATGGATTAAATTATGCAAAATTAAAAAAGAAAATCATACATAGAACACGGCAGTTAAAATAAAGTTTAGATTAATAACAACAATACAATACACGAAACACTAAATCATAATTTGTGTAATATATATTGGATCATAAATAATTACGTTAAAATGTTTTTAATTTAAATATATATTGCTTTCTTTTTGCTTAGAAAAAAAAATTCTGTTAGATGTTGTTTCTGAAACTTGAAGCAATTTAAAAATGTTTTATTGTATTCTAAAAAATAAATTTCAGAGCAAGAAAATGACTTTTTAAAATTTTTACAAATAGAAAATAATAATTATATTTACCTGAGGGGAAGAAATAGAAATTTTTTGCATTTCTTTAGCAAATGTGAGAATAAAACAGTCAAATGATATAACGACAATCCATTCAGCCGCTGTGCTGATAATATGAGCTCTGAAACCCTAGAAATTATACATATTTCTACATAAATTATACATATAATAATACATATTTATGATAGACTGATTACTAACAGTAACATACATACAAAAAAAGAAAGTATACACAAAAAGAAATGAAAATAAAGTTTCATTAATTCCAATTAATCCTTTGATATGTAATGAATGTTATATTGCAATCCAAATATGAATGCCACAAGTCTTAGTCAATTTTACGACGAGGAGTTTCATTCAAGAATATACCGGGGCTCAACATGAATATTTTGAATTGGATAAGTGAATTAAATCGTAATGCTCTGAAATATACAATAAAAACTAATTTCAACTAGAGATAACTAGTCACTGATTAATAAGGCCTAAGAGGCCTGAGTCCAGTACCTCACATTTCTGAAAACCTTCTAGATGTTGCAAATATATTTTTTCTTAGAATTGGTCTATTACAATTGTGAGTTAAGAAAAATTTAAACATATATAAGTTCAAATTCACTATTGCATAACAATTTAAAAGCATTTTGTATATAAACATGCAAATTTGGTTTAAAATTGCAAAAAGTGGAGCTCCAATAGTTCAGTGTCTACAAGCATGAAATTTTTAAATTAAGCCCTTGGAGATAACAATTTAATAATTAAAGAGCTTGTGGCAATACAATGCTAAACTATATATTCAAATTGTGCAAGAAATCATTTAAGGATTACTTGATCGAAAACACAATGATTTTCATATAAGCATAAAGATGCATTGAGTTGTTATCAAGTGGAAATTTCAGAAACTAGCCCAATACTTATCTGGAAACAATACTCTAAGGAACAGTTTGGTATAAGTAATCTATTAACATAAAATGATAGAAAGTCACTTATCACTATATTGCCTCAATTCATTCATTTTGATAGGAAATGTATTTAAAATATATGTTCTAGCATACTGATTTTCTTTGCTCTGCTTATGAAAAATAAATTAGCTTTGATAATTATTTTATAATAAATACTCACTCCATCTTCTGGATGCCATTTAGTTGCATCTTTCCCATGGAAATTTTTTCTAGCAATAACACCAGCAACAAGTGCTAACAGAAGTTAAAGATTCAAACGTAACAAAAATGTAACATCTAAAATAATAGCTAAATAGAATTAAAGGATCGTAAAGCTAAATCTAGAAAGAATTATATTTTTTAATTGTAAAATTAGCTCTTCTAACTGATGAGAACTTTAATAATCTCTTTCACATAATAAACTAAGCACTTCACGTATATATTATCGTTAATTAGTTAGAAAATGTAATCTTTATTTGTAAAATGAATCTATAGTGCGCAGTAAAATATCTTTATGAAGTCGAATTCCCATTCAATTTAACAAATATTTTGAGATTTTAATATATCTGGTCTTATGATTACTTCTAGCGGCGTCAATCCTAACATAGGAGTCTGGATATTATGGAACACATGACATGAAATAATAACTACATGCTGTATATGGAAAAAGTGCGGACTTGTCTTTTGAAAACAAAGTTGTAAACTCTTCTTCAGGAGCTTCTGCTCCATGTACATTTTGCAAATAGTAGTTTCTTTGCTCATTTTTCTTAATAAATGCCTAATACAAATTAAAAAGGTATCATTATACAAAAAGAATATTAAAATCGACTGCAAATAAAAATCTGATGAATTAAAATTGAATTATCTCTGATATTATGGTCAAAAAAGAAAACTCGACACGAAAGCGTGACACATATATCTAAGGTTTGCAGTCATGGACGTGTGAGCAGAACAAACAGGCACAGGATTTCAAAGAGAGCAAACAAATATATTTTATTTAATAATTTTGAGAAGTATCATGAGAGAGAATGCGCCACAATTTCATCGTGGTTCAGCCTAAATGTTAGGGAAACTCTTGCAAAGAAAATCTATAAAATGCTTTGATTTAGGGAA
Source organism: Parasteatoda tepidariorum (assembly GCF_982258835.1). Taxonomy (NCBI): domain Eukaryota; kingdom Metazoa; phylum Arthropoda; class Arachnida; order Araneae; family Theridiidae; genus Parasteatoda; species Parasteatoda tepidariorum. Next base: position 82,492,422 of record NC_141764.1, on the reverse strand, counting down.
AACTTAGTAATTGTAATTGGTTTATTAAATAGGTCGCACATTTCCCACAAAGAGTAAAGGGAAAAATGTCCTACTTTTAATTAATGCATGCTTGAGCCAAAAATAGACTTAAGGACAGGATGTGAATTTAAAAGTGTGAGAAAGTATTTTGATTAGAATAATAAATTAAGGAAAGGATTTCCAGAAAAGAAATAACATAAAAAGATAAATTGAAGCTTTTTATGTTACATATATATCATTAAACAAATAACATAAGGAATTCACAGATAGTACACAATGCAAAAATTTATTGAAGTTTAGTGCAAATAAGAGTTGCTTGAAAGAACTAAAAGAAAACTTATGAAATGCGATGAAAATTTTTGAATGGAGATTAATGACTGAATGTTTAATGTTTGAATGGAATGGAGATTAAATGTCTCCCATATCATAAAAGGTTTAGACATTGAATATAAGTTCCCTAAATTTTCCTTTAACTAAGCATCACTTATCGTAATATATATGTAATACCTAGTTACAAAAATATACAAAGTTTCTTATTTGCATTAACCCTGTACTAGAATTTAGTTATTAATTATATATACCTATTAATCATAGATTATAATTACTATTGCTATTACTTAAAATTTATTCTCCTTAATATCTTTTATAAATCATCGCTGGGTATTATAGATGATAGTGTGTTGAAAAGTAGCTAAAATCCTTATCAGATTTTTATTAATTTGAACATGATTTTTCTTCAATTAAAAAGAAACAGTAGTAAAAGCTAAAGCTAAAGAGTAAGAATAAAACTTTTTAAAAATAATATAAAAAAGGAACCCATTATCAAAAGGATACTTGTCACAAATGATGCTGTTAAAATAAGGGACAAGAAGACCCTTAATCTTGCAACGAAGGTAGAATTCAGAAACGGACATACATAATGAGATATTACAGTTTGCAACCAACTATATATAGCAGAACATCCAAATGCTAATAGTGCACCACTCATGTGAACAATTATGACTGAAGTTTCCTATTAAATGAATATAATACAATAAATAATGAAAATTACACATAAGAAAGCAAGATAGAATCAAAAGTACAAAATTGGAATTCAGTAATAAAGTATTTTACACATGTTTTCACTTCTAAAATTTAAAACTACTCATTGTATAATTAAAAGTTATTTTAATTGACCTAACCAATATTTTCAGTATTATCTTAAGTAGTGCATAAAATATACATTCCCAGCAAAAACATAAGTTCTGGCCATCTTCGAAATTACTGACGGTACTGATTGAAAAGTGAAGGTGCAAATTACTGTCAGCTGGGTTGATTGCTGGGCCACCCTATGAACTTTTGCCAACATTGTAGGAAGTGTTGGGCCTGTACATTACAAATAGCCGCGTCCCGTCAGTCTGAATCTACCCAATGGGCCACCAAGTTAAAGTTGTCTGCTGCCGCCAGTGAAGCGGTCGAGCGAGTAATTGTAACTGTGAATTTATTGTTTAGAAAAAGAAGCACGTTGGATTCTTATAATTTTCAAAAAAGGTAAGGTTTTATTTTTTTCTATTACATTGAAGTTATTATTTTAATCATTTTTGATTTACTATTGTTCAAATATGTTTACGACGTGCAGATTTCGGTTTACAAAGAACCGCGTTTGAAGTGCTGTTTTGGCGCTATGTTTTAGATTGGCAATCATCTTTATTCAATTAATACATCATAATTAACACCTTTCTAAGATAGAATAATAAAAAATATTAAATTTAATTCAATGAAAATGTACAGACAAATGTTTTATCAACACCAAGATCGCCGCCAAATTTTTAGCGACAATCGAGCAGTAGCACGCCAAAAACAAATATAAATTCTGTTGTATGATGACTCTTTAAGTGCAATTCATAATACGAGGGTGTTTCGAAAAGTAAAGATACACCGTACGCCAGAGGAAAAGAAAAGTTTTGTCGAGCAAGTTGGCAACGCAGGTTTTAACCTTGAACCGTTAGCTTTCTCCTCGCGGTCGTTCGGCATTTCAACGTTGATTCTGGTAGGAGTAGGTCGTGTTTAAAATGGCTGCGGCGATTCAGAATCCCGCCAAATGCGAAGTGCGCTCCGTCATACGTTTTCTTCATGCAAAAGGTCAGAGACCAGCGGATATTCACAAAGAAATTGTTTCTGTTTATGGGAACTTTATGAATAGACAAAATGTAGCGAAGTGGTGTCGTCATTTCTCTGAAGGTAGGACCGATATTCATGACGAACAAAGAACAGGTCGGCCATCTGTGATCTGTGATGTCCTTCTTCAGAGAACAGAGGAAGCAATTCGCGCAAATAGACGTCTCAAATTGAAAGAATTGCGTCAGATCATACCGGAAGTGTCAATGACAACTCTTTATGAAGTTGTGACTGTCAAGTTAGGGTACAGGAAATTGTGTGCGCGCTGGGTTCCAAAAATGTTAACAGAAGAACACAAAAAGAAAAGGATGGGCTTTGCACTCGACTTCCTCACACGCTATGCAGAAGCAGGTGATGAGTTTCTTGATCACATTGTGACAGGTGACGAGATGTGGGTTTATCACCATACACCTGAATCCAAGCAACAATCAATGCAATGGCGCCATTCGAATTCACCCAAAGCCAAGAAATTCAAAACTTCGATTTCAGCGAAAAAAATCATGGCTTCTGTTTTTTGGGACAGACAAGGCATTCTTCTGTTGGAATTTATGCCTCTCGGAACGACAATTAATGCTGCTGCATATTGCCAGACTTTGAAACGTCTGCGAAGGGCAATTCAAAACAAACGCAGGGGAATGCTGACAAATGGAGTCCGCTTGCTTCATGACAACGCTCGGCCTCACACAGCGCTCGTAACCAAAGCACTACTCAAACAATTCAAATGGCAAGTATTGGACCATCCGCCATACAGCCCGGACCTTGCGCCAAGCGACTTCCATTTATTCCTTTACCTGAAGTCACATCTTGGTGGAAAATCGTTCCACGACGATGTTGAGATGAAAGATGAAGTTGAAATGTGGTTCCGACAACAGGCGGCAACCTTCTATGACTGCGGGATACAAAAGCTTGTGCACCGACTTAACAAATGTTTGGATAACGGGGGTGATTATGTCGAAAAATAATAAATAATCGAGTTAATGAGATGTAACTGACGTTTTCAAAATAAATGTTTTTTTTAAGGAATGCGATCCATTGTATCTTTACTTTTCGAAACGCCCTCGTATGTTGTAGCATATGATATAAATCAGGTTTATCTAAGTATATTATGAAAATAGGTTTGTATAATAATCAAGAATTTTCATTAAAACTTATTTCTTTATGTTAAATAATATTTAGATTTTAGTTAACTAATTGCTGTTAGTAATATTAAAAATTGTTTCTGTTATATGTATTTCATTTTAATGAAATTTTTGAGCTAAATTCAAGTGTAAAAATAGGTAAAGGTTTAATAATTTATACTAAATAGTTTAAATTAAGATGAAAAATTTATTTGTACATGTTAATATAAATAATTGCGAAGAATCGTGCTGTGAATTCTTAAACAACCTAAAAAAAATATAGATTATGGAAAGTTTTTTAGCACGCAGTTGCTCATACTTAATTGTATATTGGCTAACCCCACTTATACAAAAAAAAAAAATATTACAAAATTCTTTTATATTTTGAAATCAATGTTAAGTTACTTCATTATTTTTGTTAAGAGTTAAGTGAATAATGTTTTGTATTGTGAATTTCAAGTTAATATTCATATAAAATAATGCCCGATTTTTATAGGGATTACAAAAATATATAAAAGTTCAATACAATATGAAAACAAAATTCATACTCAATAAAAATAACAAACAACTCTTTTTCTATTAGTTTTAAAAATGTTAGAAAACCTGTTAGCGCTCTCCATGAATTTCTATAGGTTTTCTTATTTCTTGCTGTGTTTATTATTAATTTAATGAACTCGCACTCGTATTGGTAACATGCGATCAAAATTTCTACTTTTCGACTAGTTAGAGTACTAAAATCTACAGGAGCTCTGTACTTGTTGACAATTTATATTACAATCATTTCCTGACCGCTATAGACAGAATATAATACCATTTTATTTACAAGTACAACTTCTTAAAAGGATGTTTGGCCACTTTCGAAGTAGCCGAGGTGCTTCATATTTAACTTGTATTCTATTGAGAAAACAAGTTATAACTGCTTCCAAATCACTGAAAGCTAAATTTATAATAATTTTTTGCAGAGAATCTTTCAGTGGAAATAAAAGTTTTTCAATTAACTCCTTGAAAGATTTTCAATGCTAACCTTATATTTTGTGATCCTAGAGCCGAACTTAGAAAATTTTGTTGTTTTATTGTTGACAATTCTGTTAAGAAAATTTCCTGACCTACAAGTTATTTTTCTCATTCTAATTTCTGAAAAATATTATTCTAATTTTCATTCAAACGTTTTGAGTGCCCGTTGTGTAATGCTTTTTAAATTTTTGCTGAAAAAAGTTAAGCGAAATTTTTTTTACTGTATATCTCAAGTTAATATTCACATGAAAGTAAGACCTTTTTTTTTCTTTTACCTCTTTAAATGTTAGAAAACCTGTGCCAGTCCTCCATGAATTTCTGTAAGTTTTATTACTTAATGTATTTATTATTTATTGAATTATCTCGCTTTCATGTTTGTAACAATGGTAACTTGCAATTGAAATTTCTACTATTTTCCAACTGAGTGAAGTACTGCGTCTCTGTTCTCATCAACTTCACTTTCCAAGTAGCTGAAGTGCTCCAAATTCAACTCTTATTCCATTGACAACTTACATCTTATCACTTAAAGGAATTTTTTTTTTTCTTAAACTAAATATCAAATCCTTATATTGAGCTTTGTATGGAAGTGCTAGACTAATATAATTATTAATAATAGTTTATTAGACACAATATGCTTTAATATTAGATTCCATTGAACACTAATTTAAACGTAAATTTACGAGTAGTTTGAAACACGGCTTAACGAAAAAATCTAGCCGCTTTTTTTTATTGATAATTTTCTTATTTTATTTTCATAATCTGTTTTGGCTTGAGCAAAATAGTTGTTGTTTGCCTGTCAGTCTGACCACAGCAAAGTGAGGGTTTAAACGCACATATTTTAAATTATTGTACAAGGGGGCGAACCATATGGAAACGACAAAAATTTGATTATAATCAATTTGAAAAGTTTTTTTCAAAATAGATTAAATTTCAAAAATGACTTTTATGTGAAACTGTTCTATTTTACATAAATTAAATTGAGAAAAGCAACTATTACCAACCAATTCCCCTGATACAAATTTTTAAATTTATTAATAGTTAAAATGATTTATCAATTAACTTATTTTTTTTTTCATCATCTGCAGAATCTTTGATGTGCATAAATAATTTAATATTATTTTGGGAAGTAATATTTTAATTATTATTATTTGAATTATGATTTTAAAGAAGGATTAAGGACATTTTAATGTATTAAGCGAATTCATTTATAAAGTACAGTGAATTCTCACTTATGCACCAGTCTTTGGGACCAAGAGAAAAAGCGTATAAGATTTAAAAAACAGTAAGTTCATGCAAATAAGAAAAGCTTCAGATTCAGCAAAAGCTAAATTTACAATAATTTTTTGCCGAGAATCTATTAGTGGGAATAAAAAAATAAATTTCAATTAACTCTTAGGAAGATTTTCAATGCTAACCTTATATTTTGTGTTTTTTTTTATTGTTGACAATTCTGTTAATAAAATTTCCTGGTCGAAAAGTTTTTTTTCTCATTCTAAATTTCCTGGCCTACAAGTTATTTTTCTCATTCTAATTTCTAAAAAATATTTTAATTTTTATTTAATCTTTCTGGGTGTCCATTGGGTAATACTTTTTAAATTTCTGCTAAGAGTTTACCGTAAAATATTTTTACTGTATACAAGGTAATATTTACATAAAAATATGACCTTTTTTTTCCTTTTAGCTTTTCAACCTGTGCCAGTCCACCATGAATGTCAGTAAGTTTTTTAACTTTTATCATATGCAGAATCTTGGATGTACATAATTAATTTAATATTAGGTACTTTGAGAAGTAGTATTTTAATTATTATTACTTGAATTATGATTTTAAAGAAGAATTAGGGACATTTTAATGTATAAAGCAAATTTATTTATAAAGTGCAGTGGATTCTCCCTTATGCATCAGTTTTTGGGACCAAGAGAAAAAGTGTATAAGATTTTAAAAACAGTAAGTTCCTGCACATAAGAAAAGCTTCAGATTCAGCGAAAGCTAAATTTACAATAATTTTTGTGGAGAATCTTTAAGTGGAAATAAAAAAATAAATTTCAATTAACTCTTTGGAAGATTTTAAACGCTGACCTTATATTTTGTGATCCTAGAGGCGAACTTAGAAAATTTTGTTGTTTTATTGATGACGATTCTGTTAATAAAATTTCGTAGCCTGCAAGTTATTTTTCTCATTCAAATTTCTAAAAAATATTATTCTAATTTTTACTTAATCTTTCTGGGTGTCCGTTGTATAATGTTTTTTAAATTTCTGCTAAAAGTTTACTGAAAAATTTTTTTACTGTATATCTCAAGTTAATATTTACATAAAAATAAGACCCTTTTTTTTCCCTTTTAGCTCTTCAAATGTTGGTAAACCTGTGCCAGTCCACCATGAATTTCTGTAAGTTTTATTACTTTTATCATCTGCAGAATCTTTGATGTGCATAAATAATTTATTATTTTGAGAAGTATTATTTTAATTATTATTATTTGAATTATGATTTTAAAGAAGGATTAGGGACATTTTAATGTATTAAGCGAATTCATTTATAAAGTATAGTGAATTCTCACTTATGCACCAGTCTTTGGGACCAAGAGAAAAAGTCCATAAGATTTTAAAAACAGTAAGTTCATACAAATAAGAAAAGCTAGATAGAAAAGTTTCAATAGCTGAATAAAACTACAAATAGTCGTGAATAGCGGCTAAACCTTCTAATTGTTTTTAATGATTTCGAGTAATGTTTTTGTCATCTCTGTTTTCGCGTAAACTGAGTAATAGTAATCGCTATAGCTTTACATTCCTTGACCAAAAACTAACGTTTTAATTGGTGGTGGGAAAGACACTGCTAGATAAATTTTGAAAGCATATGGGTGGTATATATGGTGGTTTCAATGTGGGTGGTGTGATAGATAAGACACCTTATTCAAATTCATATAAAAAAATGTCTTCCTAGAAACAATAAAGGTGAAAAAAATCCCATAGGGAAGAAAAATGAACTGTATTACTAGATCCAGTAACTTATTTCCTTTTATCTGTAACGAAGATTGTTTATTTGCTTTAAACTGAAAACTTTTTCTAAAAAATGGGATTATTTTTTTCTATTTAAACAAAAAATAAAATCAAAATTTTAGACTTTTAAAAAAAAATTGTGTGCTGAATTGAAATATTTATTTTCTGAATGATACATAAAGAATTATAATTATTATTATTTTCCTATATAATGATCAAGGGCCTTTGAAAACCTTTGTATATATGCAAAAGGCACATAAAAGAGGTGGCGCAGAAGTGATTGGTCACTGTATGTAGTTTTATATTTTAATAATGGTTATTAATTTTCATTTTAATCGTTTACTTCCCTATTCAATGAAAAAAAGTGTTATATTTATAAATTTTATTGATGTATATAAAATATTTTTTTAAAAATTTTATTAAGTACAGTAAGATTTTGATTGTGAAAACACAATCATATTTAAAAACCTACCTTGTTAACATAGCTTAAAAACGTGTAGGTTAAAGAGAAGAAAAAAAAGTAACGACAAAGTACTGATTTGAAGCATCTTGATACTAACCTGTACAATATTGAATGCCTTCTAAGACATTATTTGGTAGAAAAAATTTTTGCGATAAGAATAATTTTTTAGTCCAAGCAAATAAAATGCCCCGTAAAAGTTAAAAAATTCTTAATAAAATGTATAAGTAAATTTAATTTATGGTAACTAAGAAATAATGTTAATAACACCTACATTTCACTTATTTATCTATTCTTCAATAGTACAAAATATTTTTATTTGGCAAAAATATATACACCTACCTTTTTAAAAACAAAAAAGTTTTCTTGAAACAGAAGTTTAAAATGTAAACACATTAGGAATCTCTAAACTAACATTTAAGTGTGACAGAAGCAAAAAGATTATAGAAATCTTACGATTTTATGAGTTAAACGAGATGAAAAACATCAGAACCAGTTTAATTGCATATTGAAATGTTGAAGTTTTTAAAGATTCTTTTTTAACTTTCCGCCCTATAAACGGGTTGTGGTTGTGTGACGTGGGCGACCCTGCTTCACCACAGGTGCCCACTGGGTAACGAGAAGAAAGTAGTAGTTCTGGCATTCCTGTGGCCAATGGGACAACCCCCCAATGCCTGCAATTTAAAAAAAAAAAGGGAAAAAAGTCTATAATAAGGAAACGCCCATTGTAACGCTCCTGTCCTTGGGCAATCAAACAGGTTTAAATGTTTTCAGTCTAATTTTTCTCTGAATTATTCATTAGATTTAAATAAGTTTTGTTTCTTTTTATTTGTGGCCCATAATGTGTGTATCCTATTACAGAGTTTATTTGCTAGAATTCGAAAAGTATATGTTGAAAGTGGTTAATGTGCAACTCCTGCTATTCTAATCTACAGAAAATGACAACTAATTTTTCTGTATCAAATAAAAATGCAGTGTACCTCCTCGAGAAGGGCCATCCGTCCTCACTGCCCTTTGACGACACTGTCTGATAATATTCCTTTTAAAAAATTTAATGTGTAAATGATGATTACACACTTTTAAAATTATTCGTGTTAATAAGTTTGATTCAGATACCATTACAAATATTTACTTTGTTAATTCTCAACTGGTTAAATTTTTAAAAGATTTTTTTAGTATCAATAAGTTTATTAAAAGATTTTTTAAAAAAATTTGAAATGAATATTTTTTTTAAAAATATGTACCTTTCAATATTTATTTTTAATTAATCGTTTATTAGTTAATAGTTTAAATTATGGAAAAAGCCTTCAAGTTTAACAATATTTTTTTCTATTGCACAATGTTTTCTATTGCACAATGATTTTCTATTAGCATGTTTTTTTTCTTTGTAAGCTACAAATTTTTCTCATTTTGATAATGGGTGAGAACTACTTTTTGAAATATACATGTAAAATAGTAGGTATAGGATGGTAATTTTACAGTCGTTAAGAATCGAATTCAGCTGTTACATAATAGTACACATTTTGTTAACTATTTACGGTGTTAATTAAAAGCCCTTTAAAAACTCGGTGTACCCTTTTTTTTTTAGGAAGCACCTTTCCCTTTTTTATTCCTAGGCATAGTAATGGAGTATTTAACAAATATTTTTTGTTAAAAGAAGGAACTAAATTAATAAAAAAATTTGAAGAAAAGAAATTTCATCAGAGATGTAAACAATGTTATTAATATTTATGTAAACTTTTCATTTTTTGTCTTACATCTATACCAGTTATATAAAGACATTACGGAAATCGTGACATTGGTCAAATCTGTCGTTATTCTTATCTAGTTCTTGTGTTTTTTATATGAGGAAAATATTAATTTCACAAAGCATCACCATTAAAGTAATTTAAGAATTTATTGATTTATAAAGTTATTACAGAATTGTAAAATTATCTGCCTTTTTAACTAGCAAATTTTGAGCAACCTTTTTTCATATGGTTTCAATTCATATTATTGTTTTGATGCCTATTTTAATATGAAAAATGTTGTAAATTTTGAAATTTTTTTTGTCAAGGGTATACAATTAAAAATTTAATCATAAAAGTAAAGCGAAAAAGAAATACTATTGATACATTCGTGCATGTAAGTAATATATATTTAAAAGTAATTTTTCTTCTATACCTTTCCTTGAAACAATAATTTACATTAGAATATCATAATTGTTTTAAATATTAAATGCAAAAAAATTGAGCACCATAAAATTAATGAAGAAAAAACTGCATGTTTTTTAAAATTAAATATTTTCTGAGAAAAGGTGAGCACAAAATTAAACACCCTGAATAACTTTTCATTTAACAGTTAGATTTTCATGTACTAATTGTCAATCTTAATGGGTTCGTGAGTCAATATTCAATAATTTCATTCAGAAAGGAATTTTATGTTCAAAATCTTTCTAAATTATAAGACAGGTGTATGTTTTACATGGTGTTACTAATTTGAAGACTAATTTGATGAGTCAAAATTTATCAATGAAATGATAAAAGCAAAAACTTTTCGATAGAAATTTTAGTTTTAAAAGCTCATTTTCACAAAAATACTTATGTTTTTAAAATATTCGATTTGCATAATTTTTATTTTATTATCCTCTCTTTCAGAACTCTTCTGTGCTATTCCAAGTGATTCTATGTAGACAAAGATATGATTTCTCTGTTGTTTTTATTATTTTTAAAATTAAATTGAAATTTGTGTAATATTTGTATTGATTAAGGTTATGTCTTTGTATTTATATGTCTTTGTATAATAAAATGTTTGCAAGAGACAATGTTGATTATTCATTTAACTAATTTCAGGGTACATTCAATTCATTACATGACTGGCTACATTAGTACATTTTTGTCCAATACACCTATTTTTTGTTAAATTTGCTGCAAGACTAAATATAATCAGTAAAACATGAATTCACGATCAGTATCGCACTAAATGATCATCTCTGGACAGCCTCTTAATATTATCGGCTGTAGGTTGTATTTATTTTTGTATAGGGTACAATAGTATCACTAGATTCCTTAAGAACACAGCTTTTATTTTAAAACATATATATACTGACTACAAGCTATTATAGACATATATATTGACTTCAAGTTAAAACTTGAAAAATTACTTGTGAGATACAGAATTTTCATAATTCTGAACAGCAGTTTTATTATTCTGCTTTTAAGTAGAATATCACTGTAAAGAAAAGATTATTACATATGTTTACCTAGTTTAAAAATGTATTGATAAGTGGAAGCATAGATTGTGCACAGCAAATCTTTAGGACTAAGGGGTTGAACTGTGTAAAAAATATTCTTTGCATAAAACAATTTAAATGAAAAAATTAACCTAGAAATATTTTCTTAGTTCATATATTAATAATTTATTCAGAAATGTATTAGATAGCTAGATATTTATTTAGCTAATTGAATTAAGTAAAAATTAGGTTTGTGGGTTTTAATTACTCCTGTAACTAGGTCAATGACCTCTCGTAAACCTCTATAAACTAAAGGGATGCTGCTGGGTGTATATAAATTGCTGGCCCTCAATTATTGATTCATTGATTACCCTCTACTGGAAAATGTCGGGCAATCACTCACCCAGCGCGTTTTAGACAGTAACTGCTGGGTTTGGTACTACCGGCCATCGATAGGCCGGTATTGTTGGCTCGACAGAAGGCCAGCCATTCACTTTAGTACAGTTGAAAGTGACTTTTGCCGGCACAGACCCGTCGCTTTAGCTGGTGGCAAACAGCAGTTTTCTGGAGCTGGACCTACAGATTTGTTTTTGCTGGGTTTCAGTAGTTTTTGTTAATATAGAAAAGCAGTATTTCATTTTTGTTCTTTGCTTCAATTTAGACACAAAATATTTTGTTTCATATTTGCAGCAAAAAGCAATGTCCTTTCAGAAATAATTTCTGAAGCACAGTAAGTTTAGATTTACAGAAATTTGTTCCTAGATTCAATGATTTAGAATATAAATAAAAAAATTTTTGTTTCTGACTTTATTTTTAAAAACTTACAAATATAAGTTAATTTTCTCACCAATTCATCTTTTTGAAGTATTTGAATAGAGTGGTGGAAAAAATAACTTTCCATCAAATTTATTGCACCAAGTATCAACAGATTAAAATAAAAGTTTTACCCACAATGCAAAGCAAATTGGTATCCCTGAAATGCGTCGCACTTGCATACAAAATATTGTTTTGTTGCTAAGTTCTTGTTTTCTATTCAATGAAAAATCCATTTAATAGACGATCACTTTTTTAATGAACAGATTTTTTACTGCATCAATTTAATGTTTTACAGGCCGATTCCTTCATGGTGAATTTAGAAATGCTCATTATTCGGATTTAAAAAATAAGCTAAAGAAAGAAGTATTGTTTAAAAAAGCAAATCAAAATTTCTTAACATTTTGAAAGCATTTAAATTTCAAAAAACATTTATGTATTATAACTCATGTAATACATACTATTCAATAACGTAACACATAAAAAGTATTATTTTATGACTACAAAATGAAGTTAAAAATTTGGGTTGTTTCTTAAAACCTCCACAATTCTTGAAGCCACTTCATCTCTTATATAGTAATTTTTCACATAAAGGAGAATGGTTGCTGCCAGTTTCACTGTACATACTTTAAAATATTATACAGTTACAAATACATATCTGTTTTATTAAATTATATTCATTTTTTTTATCTATTTAGTACTCAAATCTATTATTATCCACATAATTTCAAAACCTTGCTTTTGAGGTCAAAATTTTCCTTCCCCAATTTTACAGTTCTTAAACAACACATACATAAAAAATTCAAGCATTTTTTTTACTCCCCTCAGTTTAAGTGAACCTTAAATTATTGAATTATAAGGACTCCTTTGTGTGTCCAAACAAATATTTCCACAATTTTTTAAAAGATGAGAAAAAACTATTGTAACACAAATAACATACAATTATTATATATTCAATATTAATTAATACCTGAAAATTAGCAATAATACTGGCTCCAAAGCAGCCCATCCAGCCAACAATCAAAGCAGTTTGATTCAGTTTTAAAACTACAGAATAATCTGATGATAAATGATCTCTATAATGCTGCTCTACATGTTTGTATCTCACATAAATGAAGGCAGCCACTAAAATGAATAATTAAATATTAATAATAATAGCAGCAATAATAATAAAAACATATACTAATAATGATATAAATTTGTGATAGTTTTAATTTTCTTTTAAATAAAAAAATACTATTTTTTTCTGATATAAGTAATATAAAAATTCAAAGAGAATATGTAGTTATTAACAGATTTGTGAATGTTCTGAAATAGGTAAACCATTAAAGTGATTAAAAAAAAAAACTGAAAAATTAAACAAATATAATAAATTTATTTTATGAAACCTTTATTAATTTCATTTCTTAGTGTTATTTACTATTGTTATCATTTTACAGATGTAGTGTAAAAAAGAAAAAAAAAAAATACAGATGTTTTTTCCTTTATTTATTCAAACAAATCCTAAGCTCTGATTCTAAGACTGAGAATAATAATGATTCTCAGTCTCATCTTCTTTGACTGAAAAGATTTGTTTATTTTGGTTGTTAAAAAGTATTAAGAAAATGACTTGTATAAGTGACTTTGTACTATATTTAAAAGAAGCTTTCTATTCAAGTTACAAAGATAATAACCCATAATTTCATAATCTAAAGAGTTAGAATGCAAGTGTATCAATATTCTCTTTGGTCTAATAAAAAAGATGACTGAAAAAGGGTGTGTTAATCATTTATCGCATTTATAGAAAAATATAATCGATTAAATCTCTCAATATTTCAATACAAAAATAAATTCAGATTTTCAGACAATTATTAATTAAAATTCTAAATTAAAACAATTTAAGTGAACAGCCCCATAATTTAATAAATCCTTCAGATTTTCAGATAATTATTAATTAAGACATTCTTAAATAAAAACAATTTATGTAAACAGGACTATAATTTAATCCTTTGACAGCAATGTAAAAATTTTTCTATCCAGCATTTTTATGATCAGAGATATTTTAATTCAACAGAACATTGACATTCTGTCGAATTGCAACAACTCTACTTTACTTTCCTTGGATTTGTTTTAATGACAAAGATATACCATTATGACACTAAAAATAAAATTAAATAATAATAAAAAATTAAATAAAATTTAAATCTTTATGATTCTTAAATATTGTTTTTAATGAAATTCAACTTTATTTCAAAGGATTACTCTTGTTATTTTACAATCTAAATAGGGTGACAAGGAATAACATGGGCAATGCTTATAACTAAATATTTTCATTTACATCTAATTTTAAAAATGTTTATGTTAAGTATTGATTCAAGCACAACCCAACCATTCATATGAATATTGTTTGGGGTATCTATTATGTGCCGCCAGTGAAAAGGGGTAAGGTACTCAAGAATGTTGCAAGATACATTTTTTTAAATTTTTTCATAGCTCAAGAATGACCACCTTACACACCAATGGATTTCTGATCAGCCCATTTTAGAGACAAAGGGTTGTGCCAAACCTCATTATAAAATTAAGCAACAAAATAAGGGACAAAGGAACAATTAACGAACAAAATATAACACAGAACATGAATAAAATAAGGCCTAAAAAGAGCCTTACTTATAACAAATTATTATACAGCGTTAGATTGGAAATTCTTCAAAATTTGAGAGCTCATATTTCTTACAGAAAATATGAATATTAAATTTTTTTTTTTTTTAAATACTTTACCATTTAGGAAGCAACAGTCTTAAAAGTTTCATTATCAATAACCAAAAACTTGCATTACATACAAACTTGTAACTACAACTGTAATAATTAATACAAAAGTAAGCATTTTTCCTCATGCTTATATACCTAAATGGTAAAATAAACAACAACAAAATGACTTAAACATTCAAACCAAAATGAAATACAATTACTCACTTAGAAAAGCAATCAGATTAACAGCTTGACTAAAGATGCAACTTTCAGGAACATAAGTACCAGTGTCACTTATATATGGGAATTCAAATGATACATGCTTCAGGTATACTGCAATGCAATACCTATGAAAAAATTTCAAAATTTAATAGTGTTCACTTATTTGTATTACATTAGAAAATATAAGAGTATGCAAACAATTATAATGCACAACATAGAGTAACCTACTTGTACTTTTTTTAAACCAAATCAAAAGTGTATATATTTTTTCTTTTTGAGAAAGGAACAGAGTTTTGCTTATTTTGATTGGTAAAAAGTGTCCAGGAAATAGACCCTTCTGATAAATGGATGCCCAGATGAGGGACTTTAAATCAAAAATCAAACAAAATGAACAAAAGATACAAATTACTTTAAGACATTGATTATACATATTCAAATAGATAATCATTTAATATCAGAATAGACACGTCTCTGGAACACTGTTACAATATAAAAAATTACTTAGACAGTTCTGAAATGTGTGGTTGGGACAATGAACAGTAATGATCCTTTACCTATACATATATATATATTTTTAAAAATAGGCATAATTTAAATACAAAATGATTCTAACCAATATTTTTTTTAACTCTTTGTGAGTATTTTAAATGAAACATCCCTTTTAAATAATGAAAATAAACATATTTATGAAAAATAATGGTTAAAGACACAGAAGTTCACAAATGGAGAACATGTACGAATTTGTAAATAGAAAAATTCACAAATGCAAATTTACGAATGAAAAAACATATTTAAAATTTTACATACGTTATTATGAATGAACTTGGAATAAGTATGAAGATGCATATTGGCAGTACATGTATCTTCGTTAACACCATGATCTAAAAAAAATCAGACAGTGTTACAATGCACAGAAACATCAGAAAATTATAAAGAAAACATGTTCTTACATGAAAAGTGTCTTAGAAAACAAATTAAGACAGAATAAAAAAAAAAATGTTATGACAAAATAAAAGAGGATAAAACATGCTTTACATGATTCAAATAGATACAAGTTACATAGCATACAATTAGAATTTTGTAGGAATGATTTTCCACTTGGCACTAACTTTTTGTTATATATACAGTACAGAACCCGTTATCCGGAAATCAGAAAACCGGAACGAAATTCGATAAATTTTCCCGCCATTAAAAAAAAATTTTTTTTTTTCCTCATAGGATTTTTCTTTCTTTTTTGAAAGATGCTTACCTTACCATCATTTTAGAAATAATCATTAGTGTATTACTTCATTGGTTTTTCTTCTTTTTAAGATTATTTCTAAATATTATTTTTTTTTAAAGTTGGGTTTAAGAATAAAAAAAACAGCTTTTTGTAGCGATTCAGAAAACCGGAAAAATCAGTTATCTGGAATAGCGATGGTCCCGATCGTTCCGGATAATTGGTTCCCTACTGTATATGAAAAAAAGACTGATCGAAAGATACTCACTAAACTTCAGTAGAACAAAAGTTCGGTTTAAAATTTTTTAAGTGTTTTTATAAAGCTAAGGAAATCATTAAAATCTTTTGAATTATTATGTAAGAAGCTTAAACTGTAAGCAATTTCATTTTTTTCATATTTTAAATATTCATATAACAAAGAAACTGGCAATGAAATTTTAAGAAATAAATAAAAGGAATTGAAACTTTACTGAAATTATGGAAATTATACTTCTTTTGTCCTTTGCAAATAATTGTACTTTCAGTTATTCATTTTCCTTTTTCAATCATTTTGATTTGTTTCTTTTGAAAAAAAGAAGTCTAAAACAACACATAATCAATAAACTGAAGTTCTCTCTCTCTCTCTTTTTTTTTTTTTTTTTAACTAAAAGCGACACTTTGATGAATTTTTTCAACCCTTTTTTTCTTTATACAGTTTTTAATTATAACAGCAACTTAAACTAACTATTTGGACTTTAAACATTTTAGAAAATTATTTAATAATATATTGTGATTAAATATAGTTCATAATTAATTAATCAAAACAGTTAGAATAAGGATCAATAGCAAGAACGATTTTAAATTTATTGAACAAGAAACAAATTTGCTTCTTGTTCCAAAAAATTAAAATTGAGTAAAAAAATTACTCCCTCAAAAAATTTTCATGTGAGTATTAGGAGTATAATCACCCCTCTAAAACAAGTAAGATTGAGTCCTATAACGTGGAAATCAGATAATTAAATCAAAAGTTATTAAGGGTGGCTAGTTTCTATTCTTAGTGCACTGTTCAAAAAATAATAAAAATCAAGTTATTAAGTAAATACGAAAAATATTTACCTCAAAAAATAAATTAAAAAGCTATTTATCCGAACCCCTTTTGAAATAAACTATGTGATATTTAATGAATTAATCTTTCTTTCAGTAATGAAAAAAAAAAAAAAAATTGTTTAATTTAAAACAGTGTTACAATAAATGAGAAAAATTATTTCTCGAAAAATGCTATATAACTCACTTGGTTTTAGTCAGATAAAAAAGATAATAAACAATTCTTAATTACTACTAAACTGATAAATGTTTTAGAAACATGAATGAAGAATGAAGGTCGAAAAAAAATTATAAAACAATTTGGAATTACAGCGATAATAATAAGTAAATAAACTTTTAATCTTAAACAAATAAATATCTCGAATATATTATATCAATTCTTTGAAAAGTGGTAAAAAAAAAGGAAAAACAAATTTCGCGTTTTATTGTCATTTTGTTTCACTTTCACTTCATTATGAAAACAAATGATAATGGGATATCTTAACTGTCACTTAGCAACAACGATGACAATGAGTAACCAAGGTAAAGGTGCCATAGGGAATAATAAAGTCAAATAAATAATCCAATCTTACCACAAAATGACTTAGTTAACTTATAAACGCAATCTAGAGATCAAGTTCTTTACCAAACCATATTTTATTTTGATTCAAATTTGTTATGAAACATTTCAAATTTCAAAACAACAATGTTCAACAAAAGCTAAATAAAGATACTGTTGCCAAAAACAAGTTTCGTTTTCCAAATACAAACACAAATGAATAAAGCATGGAGTTAAAGGTATTTTTTCACTAAAGTCAACAGTTACTTTGATATGATTGGTTTATATTTTACTGCAGTGTTACTTTCCTCTCTTGATTGGTGAATTTGTTGGCCGCCATCTATATTATTTAATATTGGCAAATTTTCATATTAAAGTTTTATCTAAAAAATCTGATCAAACGTCTAATTTTTAATTTTTCATTTCAAGCTTAAATTGAAATCTGCTGTTACAAAGCCTTTTGTGACTCATAGTCATTCATGCGTTTATTTGAGTTTAAAATCTCTTAAGCTGCGTAACAAATTTATTATTGTTTTTGTTGTGGTTGGTTGGGTTGGTTTCGAGTTGTTTGAAAGTTAATACCCTTATTTCCTTTTACTTTAAAATAAATTTGAATCGTAAGTTTTGAATTAAGAATAAATAAATAAAAATGCAGTGGGTTTTTATGTTGTGTTCTACTGGATAAGATTTGTTCTGATATGAAAAGAAGAGTACTTTATCAGTTTATCTGTCAACATCATAGATAAATTTCATTTTAAGTGTTTTTTGTAAGTTTATCTGAAGGTAAACAAAAGAATAATTTAGTAACGCTTTTATGCTTGCTGTTTAATGAGTTTCTAAGTTATGTTGAAAAAGTATACACTGTATTTGTTTAATTTAATTTTCTACTGTGAATTTTAATACATCTCCACTTAGTGTTTGCTTTTTCGTTGACAATTTCATCCCTCTTTATTTTCTACTAGCATTAATGTTATGTAAGAAAATATTTTGACATCCGTACATGTTAGCACCAATTGTTATCATGAAGGCGCCAAAGGGTTTATATCCTTCCATACAATAATAAAAAATATTTGATACATATATATATATCTTTTGAATTATATTAATTCTATGTTACGATAAATTTGAATTTTCGCGGGAATCATAATTATACTCATACCCTGATATTCTATAAAAATCAAACTCATCATTTGTAAAAAAAAAAAAGAACATGACACATTTTATATCATGCAACATTCCAGATATGCTATTACTTCTTATTACACATAAATAAAATTTACTCTATTAAATTTTTATTCCAAACCCATAATAAATACCCCATATCGTTTTTGTACCCAGAAAGAAAATACATATTTGCTCTCCATAATCTTCATTAACTCTTAAAGAATATAAACTTGAGAGGTATAACCATTAATTATTTCGTCATTTGAAATAAATTTAAATATACCCTTTCCTTGGCCCCTTTTCCGGTCAAAATTATTTTTAACAAAATGTATGTTTATAATAATTTTAACCATACCTTTCTTATTACCAATAGCATATTTAACTTGTTATTAACATAAAAAATTTAATTTTAACATACTCTTCTATATATTTTTACAGGATATTAATTCAATACCTTTTTTTTCGTATAAAAAATATATTCTAACTAAACCAAATCAACAATTCACATCAAAATTATCAGATCAATGTTTACTATTCTCATCATTATTAATCCCATTCATTAA
Organism: Parasteatoda tepidariorum; assembly: GCF_982258835.1. Classification (NCBI taxonomy): domain Eukaryota; kingdom Metazoa; phylum Arthropoda; class Arachnida; order Araneae; family Theridiidae; genus Parasteatoda; species Parasteatoda tepidariorum. Next base: position 82,473,137 of record NC_141764.1, on the reverse strand, counting down.
TCATACAAACAATATTGTCCAAACATAAATTCAAATCTTAATTGAAATAAATAAAACAGGAGGTAACCAAAAAAACCATAACTACATTAATTCAAATTCAAATTGGAACAGCGCACAAGGCAGCTAAAACCAAATTCAAATCTTATAAACAAGTAATAATATAAATTTACTCAAAAAAATATATAATTAAAAGAAAATTAAATAAAGTTGTGTGTCTACAGAGCAGCACTTCATCAGGGGACACACTGTCTGTAAACACACAGGAGCCTTTCTGTTGTTAGTGGCAAAGCCAAAACTAACAGTGCCCCGAGGCCCCTAATGAAAATTCAAGCATAAAGAATAATAATAATAATTACCACATTAAATAAATATCTACCATAATAACATTCATGAAAAACTTTGTAATAAAATCACCTTTACTGAAACAAATATACAAAACATTTAAAAGACATCAAATAAACCGCCCCCAAAGCACATCTTATTACACATAAATAAAATTTACTCTATTAAATTTTTATTCCAAACCCATAATAAATACCCCATATCGTTTTTGTACCCAGAAAGAAAATACATATTTGCTCTCCATAATCTTCATTAACTCTTTAAGAATATAAACTTGAGAGGTATAACCATTAATTATTTCGTCATTTGAAATAAATTTAAATATACCCTTTCCTTGGCCCCTTTTCCGGTCAAAATTATTTTTAACAAAATGTATGTTTATAATAATTTTAACCATACCTTTCTTATTACCAATAGCATATTTAACTTGTTATTAACATAAAAAATTTAATTTTAACATACTCTTCTATATATTTTTACAGGATATTAATTCAATACCTTTTTTTTCGTATAAAAAATATATTCTAACTAAACCAAATCAACAATTCACATCAAAATTATCAGATCAATGTTTACTATTCTCATCATTATTAATCCCATTCATTAATCATACAAACAATATTGTATTTAATTGCCCAATTCCTTATCTTACATTAAACATATCATGCGCACTTTAAACTGAAATGAACTTTAAACTAACTACACCTTTTTTAATTTCTACCCTGAAGGAAATGTGAGTGTGTAATTCTTTTTCATTTATGTATAAGATAAAAGTTACCTCATTTAATTATGCTTTCAGTCCTCATTCTTGGCAAAGAGTCTTTCTCTGTATATTCCTTACAATAGGGGGTAGCCATGGCTTCGTACTGTCTCCGATAATAGTAGCTTCCAGTACCATCTTTTCAGCACCCATCAATGAGGTCTTAAGCATTCACCAATTCGTTCAGGCAACGCTCTTTAGCAAATCTCTCTATACTGGTCACCCCTCATCCTAGTAGGCATCCTTCTATCCTGGATCCTTCCCTCCTAGCAGTCCTTCTACCGTGCTAGTGATATTTATATCCTGTTGAGCTATGCCATTGTGACACCCGTTCCTTGTGGAACAGTTTTATTTGCGGTTTGATGACGAGGGCTTATCATTTATGCATATTTATTTTAGATTCTGGGTTATTGGGCTCAATATTTGCAGATATTTAAATAAACTTAAAAAAAGTTTTTATTTCTGGAGCCCCATTGCTCCCTTCTCCTTCATCTACACTATCAGCATCATGTCCATAATGGATCTCATTTCTCATGAGAGAGTCCTTCTCTTCTAACTCTTTCCTTCCCCACGAATAGGGGATATTCGTTCACCTATTGACCCTCAGGTCAGAGGTCATTCAGATGCGTGGGAGTGGAATCACAGTCCTGACATGCATGTTCTTTTAATGAATTCTACATATCGTATCACATATAATTTTCAAAGCTTTTGATTTGCTATTATTATTAATAAGGCACTAAATTCATAATAAGGCAATACTGTCAAAAATGTAAATTTAATTTTGGTTGTTAAAAATGTCTAAAACTTATGCCTGTTATTTAATAGAAATATCATGATGCCCAATAATAGTCAGTCTATCTTTAGCTAAGATAAATGAATCCAAAAGTAACTTAGGATCCCAAGATAAAACTAAGTAACCCTGAAATTGAAATAAATCATTTTTGAAATAAAAAATTAAAATTTTTCTGGGAAAGATCTTTTTTTAGTTTTGTTTATTGAAAGTACATTAATTTTCAAGTCATTAGATTTAAAATATCTTAGTGAATGAAGGTGTGACAATTTTTTCAAAGTGGAAGAAGACTTCAAGTGCTACAAATAGTTGATAGCTTACTTTATAGCTGAACCTCTGTTTTGAAAATTCCATGAATGCAAATACTAAGATGCAACAAATAGTTTAATTGAGTTTTGGAGTTTTTTTAAAGAAAAAATGAAGAAAAGACATATTTGTTTCCTCATACACCAAACAGAGCAACTTTAAAGCTATTTTACTAATATTTACAAAAATGTCACTAAGACTTGAGAGACTTGAAAACTATTTTCTAAAGTGTCATTAGGAGCCTTCATTCACTCAGCTTTTCGAAACATCTGTATAATCTATAAAATTTTTTATTACTGTTACAGATTATTTGAATATGAGGCACAGATAACCAATGGCTAATATAGAAAATAAGGATAATAAAAAAGGTATTATTTTTCTTATTAGTATTTGTGACTCTTATTTTAGTGTCGCAAATTTACATATGTTTTTATAACTTTGCAGAAAACAAGAAGCGATTTGTTAAGGCTCTTTACAGCTATGTACCCGTTAACAATGATGAATTGGCGCTAAAAGTTCACGACATTTTGGAAGTTGTCGAGGAAACAGAAGAGGGATGGTGGAAGGGAATTTCGGATGGAAATGTTGGAATGTTTCCATCAAATTTTGTCATTGAGCTTGATGGTCATCCTGAAGAATTCAATAACAAATTAATGAATGAATTAAGTCCTACAAAAAATTCAAGTAAAGGTAAAAACTTAGGAGAACAAGAACCAATGATTCGTCAAGGTAAGTAATTCAAATGTTGCATAGGCTCTAATAATTTTAAATATTGCATAGACGTTGTTGGTGCGGGGATGGTGGTTTTATCTCCCTCACAGTAATTAGAAATTTCCTTAATTAATTAAGTCCCTTTTACCCTTATCTGATGGAAGATATTTCCCGTCAGGTGTTCCAAGTAGACTGTTAGACCAGGGTTGGCAAGTTTTTGACACATAACGGTTTTTACCGTCATGTCAAGAACCCCACTGTCAAAAGCCCATAGTTTTGGTAAAATAATTTTGAGTATTTGGTAAAATAATTTTGAATCTTCTCAAATTTTGGACTCATTCATACTAAACTTAGAAATCGACTGGGCAATGAAAAATGCGCAAAATTAGACACTTGCTATCGTATGCTTCGGCACAGTGACCCCGACTACTGAACATGTAATTTTGTTTGTAATTAAGTTTTGTTTATAGTGCTTTTTCAACTGAGTAAAAGTTTTTAACTTGACAAAATAGCAGTAATTCTTGACTTAGAGTAGTTACAGATTCTTAACTGTAAGTAGTTACAAGTTTTTTTTAGCTTATTTCTATATTTAAGTAATGCCAAATTTTAAACTGTTTTTAGTTCTTGAATTTATTAATAGTTCCAAGCTTTTTTGTAAGTTTGTTTATTTCTAACAATTAAGAAGTGCAAAATTTTGAATCCTTTGCAAATCAAGCTATTATGATAAAAGTAAGTATTACTATTTTCAATAAGTATGTTACAATATTTCTGTATGAATGTATATCCTTCTATAAGAATACATGTATATAGTTGCAAAATCAATAGCAATCATTTACAACATTCATTTATAAAAGCAATTATGTGAAAATAATATATTATCCGCTATATGCCATAAATTAAAGAAAACAGTAGGTTTTTGACAGTTTTTACCGGTAAAAACACGGTTTTTACTACTGTCATGGTAAAAACCCAACCCTGTGTTAGACCAATAGAAAATGACAAGTTTGGCTAATTAGATTTGCTCATTACAATCTTTTGAATTTCCCTCCTTCTACTTGGATGGTTGGCAGCACTTCTATAACTGTCATGGGGGCATAGCTTTGAAGAAATCATATGTTTTTGAAGATTTATACTTCATTTTGTTAGGGGAATAATTAAAATTGAGCTAAGAGAAAGTGAGCGTCATAATATAAAATTGATGTCGTTTTGAATCATAATTTGCATGATTTTAAAAGTTTATCATATGAAAACAATAAAAACAATCTTATCTTTGGTTAGGGATATATATGTTCTAGTAGTCTTTTTTCCATGGATCATTAGTCACTCAAAAAGTCATGGGACATCAAAGTCTCGGGGCCTATAGGAAGAAATGAGTATAGATTTTTAAAACGAAACAACAACTCATTTGTAATATTATCAATGGTGAAAATAGAAAAAAAGTGCTGCTAAAAGAAAAACTTTCTCTAAAAAAAAATTAGATAACAGTCTTGAGATTAATAAAAAAGATTTAATAATTCATCATTGCTTCTAATTTACCTAAGTTATGAGATATATGAAAATAGTTATTTTGGTGATAGACCTAGCTTAAATAATTTGTTTAGATTTTAGCTATTCTATATATTTTTTTAGCTATTCTATAGGATTTTAGCTACTCTATAATGCTTTTTGCCCCCATAGCAGAATTGCAGCGACACGCAACATTGTCGCAGCACGTTACAGAGCTTTTCTTTTGATAAGTAAAAAATATTAGTTTTCTTTTCTACAGAAATTTACAAGTAATATTTGAACCATGCATTTAGATAACCACTTTTTGACGCTCTTAATTTACGCGAATAGTATCATAAATCAATTTTCGGGAGTTATTGATATTGATTCTCACGTGGTTTTTAAATATCTCGATATATTTCAAACAATATGGAAAATTCGAATCGAGCATTTGAGTATTTACTTTTTATGGCAATGATTCTATCTAATTTTTGGCAGCTATAGATTTTTTCTATAGTTTTTAAATCTGATATTTCTTATACGATATTGCAATTATTTATTACGTATTTGAGTAACCCCTTTTTGAGGAGTCCAATTCGTGTGATTTCGTTGTCATTCTTCTTTTTTTTTTTTTCGATAACGGATTACTTGATTTTTATTATTATTTTTATTGTGATGATTATTTACAAAATGCAAAGAAAGAAATAATTTGTGCATTACCCCCAAAAAACAAAACCCAACAAAATGCGAGAATATCACCCATAATATTAGAATAAAAATTTATTACATGCTATAAAAATTATAGATTTTTTTTGTAAACACAGCGCTTTTGTTATTTTAAACTAGTAACATGTATGTTTGTTATTATTTAAAGTATCTTGCAGAAAGATCTTAGTGTTAGACAGTTTTGTCGCACAGAGCTCAAAAAAATACTACCACAAGGCTTTTTGCTAAACAATTGTATAGGTCATTTTTATTTTCGATTTTGTTCAGTTTCTTCTATTTTGACCAGTTTTTTCCTGGTTTCTTCCAGTATCCTGGAAGAAACAGGTCTCTACTGGACAAAATTTTAACCCCACATAAAACTTAATTTTTTTAAAAAAAGCATTTAAGCTCTTATATTTTTTTTAAAGTAAGTCCTGGTGTTGTTAAAACTTAGTCAAATTTTAAGTAATTTTCACTAGTTTAAAGAATTTTGAAAAGGTGAAATTTGGGTGTTACAAACATATTACATTGTGTAATACTTAGAACAAGTATAAATTTCTAAAACTTTCTACAAATTGGAAAGAGTGTAAATGACAGCAAGACTTGTTTCACAAAAATTAACAGAACTACTTGAATTTTTTTTTAAACAGAGTTATAATTTTTGTAAGCCTGCTAGTTAGACAATTGTAAATGGTTAAATCGTGCTTTTAATTTCCTGTAGTGTGATACCATGCATATTAGCATATAAATATTGCAGGTTACCCAACATAAATTAGTGTAGGTTCTCATATTACTTAAGGTCTTACCTTATTTTTCTAGTAACTTATGCTTTAGATTCTCTGAAATAAAAGATTGTATACTTTTTCTAATACTAATCTAGTAATTAAATAATAGTCTTGTAACAGAGTAATGGGTATTAATTAACAGGTTTTAATGATTGAGGTATCTGCTTAAAAAGTAATTGCTGAAAATGCCTTTTTTATGTAAATATTTTAATTGTTTACAGGTAATAATTTATTAAAAATTAATAAAGAAAATGCTGTGCAGCAATCTATATTGAGTTCTGGTAGTGGAAATGAAGCTGATGTCTCATCCTCATCACTATCTTCCCATGAGATACCTGAAAAGAAGGTAATTTTTTTTTGAATTATTTAATTTTGTGATAATTTATTTTATGTGTTTTTAAATAAACAGAACTTAAATAAAGAAACTCTTTAACTAAGCTATGTTTTATGAAATATCTATATACATACATATATATAAACTAAAATTAGAGTTTTTTTTTTATTCAAGTATGTACTTTAAAAAGTGATCATCAAAATTATTATGTATGGATAATTGTAAAAAGCTAAGCACAGGTGGCAATAAGAATTAATATTCATCACAAGACTTCTGGGTTACAACTTCTGATTTATTTTTACACTTAAGTTTGAAAAGCATGCTTTACAATATAAATATACATTTTAACATTAGTTTAATCTGTTAGTTGAAAACAAATTTGGACAACTCCACGACTTTGTACAACTTCAAGCTTTATTTATGTTGTAATATTAATTTTCTTAAAGTTATGTAAGAATTTATAAATTATAAGACCTTTACCATTAAGAATTTATAAATGACTGAAAACTAATATGAATAATAAAATTTTGTATAAATTTAAACACAAATCTCTATAGAACTTCCTTAAATATGAAGCATGTTCTCCAATCATTTTGTAAATCTAACACAAGCGGATGGGTATATCAGAAGTTTTTTATACTTCCTCCTCTTTTGAAAACTTGTTATTATTTACATTCAGTCATCTATTCATAATTTTGTTGAAACTAATTATGTCTATTACACTTAAAAAAATTTATGTAATATAGGTATAGTTAACTCTTTAATAAAAGATTTCAGTTTTTTTTATGAATCATAATGAAGCTTATAACTTTTATTTTCTTATTATTAATTACAGTGAAGGCAAAATCAGTGATTTTTATTTATAAACATAACTAGCATTAGGAATATTTTATTACTGAACTGATGTTAAAAGTGTTAATCAAATAAGTTTCCCTGTCAATAAATTTTTTTTATTAATGGTAACAATAATATCAGAAAAAAATGCATATCAATTCATTAATTATTATTTTTGTTGTACAAATAATACTTGTGTCGGTAGATCACAAATTTGTATTTTGTATATGATAATGTAAAGATTTTATAATCAGGGCTTAACCCAGGTTTTCAATCCTAATACCTATTTTTGTGAGAAAAAAAATTATTTTTGTGAAAAAAAATTTTTTTTTTGTGAAAATTTAGTATTATTAAAGAAAAAAAAAAAAAAAAACTACATATGTATACAAAAAGTACAAAACTATAAAAAGCATACACATATTGCGCAAGGAATTGCTTATAAGACAGCTTGAAGATTAATTTCATTTATTAATTCAATGTAAATTATACAGCCAGCCAGCATAGAAATTATGGAATTTACTATACAGATTAATATTAAGGTTAAAAATTAGATTTATATAAAGTTTAAAATTTTTTTTAAACTTACTAATAAAATTTATTGAACTTATTATGATAAGAAATTATTATTTTGATATTGTGCTAACTTTTACTTTTGAATTAATGGTTGAAAAAATAATAGAAATACAGAATACATAGATAAAATTATAATAACCGGTAATAATAATCGCTCGGAAAACTGTTCAGCACTTTAATTTCTTCGAACTTTTTATTTTTATTTTCGTGAAGATGCGTTTTTTTTTTCAAAGTTTGTTGAAATACTGTATTTTTTTTTAATTTGTGAAGGTACCGATTTTTTAAATTTTTTTTTGTGAAGGTACTGAAAAACGGTACCAAAATCGACCTGGATGAAGCCTTGATAATATGGCCTTTGTTTCATTGGAGCTAACTTACAAGTAGAAAAGGAAAACTTTGAATTCATCTAAGTTCTTAATTCTTCGTAACTCTCATTTAATGCTATTTTCTTATTGGTATTATGTATGATTTTTAATTAACAAATTATTTTAGGTTGTTTTTTTCAAAAATACTACTGTAAATTATGTTAACTTGTTATTATTTTAGCATTTTAATATTTGAAATAAAATTTTTTATTTATTTTTTCATGAAAGATTATAACTCCTAACAAGAAGCCACTTGCTGATTCTTCTGCACCCCGTCTACCACCCAAACCAGGTACCTTAAAAAAAAATAATAATTGCATTTTATATTTTTGAGAGAACCTAAATCTTTTATCTTTTATATTTGTTACTATGTTAAAATTATATTTTTTATGAATAGGTACAGTTACAATTTTTTAAATTTATTTAGAAATTAGTTTAGGATTTGTTGAGTTTCTATTATTTGATTGAATCACTATTTTACTCTGTGGAGAGATTCGCATCAACTATGTCAACCTTCATCTATGAAAAGGTACCCAAACATAGAGTCGAGTTAATATGTCTTATATACTAGTGAATTGGAATTGTATTTTTGTAGTGGTAGATACGCTACAGTACTCCCCCATCAGAATTTCATCTATGATAGAATTCGATGAACGGGATACCACTAGTTGATTCATTGCTGTTTAGTGAGAAGTCGGGAGAGCTGTATTGAGATCACTGTACTTTTGAGTACTGATCGTCAGAGCTATATTAAGTTGTTGGTCATGATCGCTTCTGTATTGCCATTAGCAGTCGAGTATATACAGGCTGACGTGTGTGATAGAGAGTGAGTAGCAACAGCGCAAGGACAGGGGTAATGTCACAATCACAAAACGAAAGTCAATTGTTTAATGTGAACCATCCATCTTATTAGGTGTGTTAAAATCAAAGGGGGAGTTTCTGTCAAGGTAGGCGTGTTCACATCACGCCCGGGTCACCAATGTGGGGAGAGTCGCATCGACAATGTCAACCTTCGTCTATGAAAAGGTACCCCAAAATAGAAACAAGTTAATATGTCTTGAATTGGAACTGTATTTTTGTAGTGGTAGATACACTACATATTCATTGTGTTGATTCAGTATTGATGACAATTTTGTAAACCTATATTAACACAAACAATTTACCAATAATGATAATTTTGTTTTCTAGTGCGAGAGCAAGCTCGTGCTCTATTTCCATATGAAGCCCAAAATGAGGATGAACTCTCTTTGAGAGAAGGTGATATTATCATTGTGATATCAAAAGAAGTTGAAGATAAAGGATGGTGGAAAGGAGAATTGAACAACAAAATTGGAGTTTTTCCAGATAACTTTGTTAAACTTATAAAAACAGAAGAAGTAAGTTTTGTCAATTTGCATATTATTCTAATAGTCTTTCTAAAGTAATACAGTCTAACTCACTTATAACAAGCCGTGGCTTAACAAGAACCCAGATTTAATGAAGAAATATTGGAGGATAACTTGCTTTTAATGAGCAAACTCTGGTTTTAGCGAGTGTTATTTTTGGGATTTATAAAATTTATACTTAATTATACCTCTGTAGTAGAGGTAATCCTTCCTTACAAAAATTACTTTTTGATGGGTTTTGGGTAGACAAATTTCTTTTTAATATTGACAATGTTTTTCGGGGTTTCATCCAAAGAACATAACAAAGAAACAATTAGACACTTGAAAAGCAAATGAACTAATTTTTGTTATAGAGAAATAAAAAATAAATAAAGTAAGTACTAAATTTCTGATTTAGTAAGTGTCATGGGTGCAAGTCTTCCGTCCCCAGGACGGATTTCCGTCTTTCGAAAGTGTCCGCGGACGGAAGTAAGACGGAAACAAGACTGACTCGAAGACGGAAATAGGAAAAAATTTTTTCTGTCCTTAAAAATATTTTTTAGGCCTACGTTATTGGTCTACTTTCTTTGTTGTTATTTTACAGGGATGAAATACTTCCGCGGAAATCCGCTTTTTTCTCCCAATTTTTAAAATTTCCGACCATGTTCCAAAAACTAAAATTTTTCGAGAGTTCTATTAAAGACCCCAAGCCGCCCGAACGATAGTTGGATTACCGTTTGGCTGATTTTTCCGAATTTTAAATGTTAGGAACTGCGCCGGAATCGCTAAAATCGCGATTTTTAATCAGACGATTTTAATATCAATCATCGATTTTCGTATTTAACTGATTTAAAAGTTACCTGCTGCGATTTTTTTTTTACGCTACTTAAAACTCGTACTAGCAATTCCTATTCACTCAATTTAAATATCCAATATCGCGATTTGTGTTTAAGCGTTTTTAAAACCCAATATCGCGATTTGTATTCTCGCGAGTTTAAAATCCAACGTCACAATTCGTATTCACGCATTTTTGAATCCAATATTTCGATTCATTATCACGCAGTTGTATCGTTTTTCGTATTTGTACGCTATTTAAAAATTACTCATTGCGATTCGTTTTGACCTGATCTAAAAATTATGCATCGTTATTTTTAATTACGCGATTTAAAAATTCAATATCACAATTTGTATTTAAGCGGTTTTAAAACCCAATATCGCTATTTGTATTCTCGCGAGTTTAAAATACAACGTCGTGATTCGTATTTACTCATTTTTAAATCCAATATTTCGATTCATTATCACGCAGTTGTAATATCAGATATCGTTTTTCGTATTTGTACGCTATTTAAAAATTACTCATTGCGATTCGTATTCACGTGATCTAAAAATTCTGCATCGTGATTCTTAATTACGCGATTTAAAAATTCAATACCGCAATTTGTACTTTCGTGTTTTTAAAATCCAACAGCGCGATTCATATTCACGTGATTTTAAAATCCAAAATCGCGATTCTTATTCGCGCAATTATAAAATTCAATATCGCGATTCATGTTCACGCGATTTTAAAATCCAACCTCAGAATTCATATTCAAGTGATTTTATAATCCAAAATCGCGATTCATATTCACGCGATTTTATAATCCAATATCGTGATTTGTATTTTCGTGTTTTTAAAATCCAACAGCTTGATTCATGTTTACACGATTTTAAAATCAGACCGCACGATTCATATTCACGCGATTTTAAAATCCAAAATCGCGATTCATATTCACACGAATTTAAAATCCAATATCGCGATTCATATTCACGCGATTTTAAAATCCAATATCGCGACTCATATTCACGCGATTTTAAAATCCAAAATCGTGATTCTTCAAAGAAGTAGAAGTAAGTTTTTTCTTGAATTAGTTACTGTAAAGATGTAGTATATTTTTCATTAGTAAGCAATTTAACAGTTGTGCCTTCCTATAATTGCTTAATTTTTTTTGATATGGTAGTCAAAATTTTAAAATTCTATTTCGGAAAAATTTGAAGTTAACTGTCTAAATGCTTCTGCCACTTTAAATATTAAATAAGAATCTCCCAGCATAGTTAAAAGTTGCTTTTATAATTCTCAGTATTATATAGAGCACCCCCTCCCCCCCGTCCTCCCAGTGACCTGCTTTGTAAAAGTTCAGCTTTTTTTATTTTTGTCCACTTTCATGCCTGTATTTTATCAAAAGACAGATGAATAAATATTTTTTGTACAGTATTTAAACTTGATGTATTATGGTAAAGCTTTCTTAGATAGTTTGCATATGTCAAGGGGGTATTGTGTATGTTAGGTATTTCAGTCAAAAAATTTTCAGTCTTGGCCTTTTTTCCAACTTGCACCCATGGTAAGTGTTTAGACCAGAGGTCTATTGTACGCAAACCTTAAATCATGATCAGCAAGAAAGCCCTATAGCTGAAAAAAAATTCAGCAAATACCTTACAGGAACATCTTGCAGTTCCTTGGCCTTAATACAATGTTGCCCTAAATGTTCAAATCTTGAGCAGAATAGACCTCACAATCACAAAGTAAATGTCGTGATGTCTGTTCTTCAAGGTGACAATCTCTGCAATGAGGATTAGTTTCAATACCCATTGCATATAGGTGTCAATAGTGTTCATGAAGTTGTATGATTTTTTTCATCATCCCGTCTTTTACAAGCACTCTTTTGTAATGAGCAAATTTCATGGTCTCTTCGTCCTAGTTATAAATGAATTTGACCGTAGTTTTTTATTCATTTTTATTGTGTGATAGGTTTATGTGCTGTTTTATTATGACTGTAAGAAAATACAGCATCCATATTATTACAAGGAATGTTGTGTTGGCATCAGAACAACTTAATCTTGTTCATGTAAATAAGTCTTCCTTTAAAATACGTTCTGCATTGTTGCACTAAAACCGATAGGCATATTTTCTTATAATTTATTTTGATGTTTTTTATTGCTTTATGATTTATTATAAGCATGAATTTGATACAAAGAAAAATAATTTATTTTGATTTATTTATTTAAATTTGTATAGGCAAGGCATTTACATCCAAGTTACACTATTTTGTTGGGATTTATTATGAATAATATTAAAGATAAGGATAAGTTATTTATAATTTAGTGTAATTTAGTGCATTAATAAATGATGTAGATTTTCCTTATTTTTGGTCTTCAACTAAAATATAAATAAATTAAGGTTATATATATAATTTCTTCAGCTATGTCTGATATTGTTAATTTTATAAATAATTACTATGGTTGAAAATAATTTATTATAATCTTAAATAATAAAATTTTTTGATTTTGTTAATTTTATCTGTGCTTACCTATTTTCTATTTCATATGTAGCAGAAGAAACCCGAGAGGCCCGATAAGCCATCTACTGTAATAGCTTCAAAAATAAATTTAAAAAGTGTAACACCTGAGAAAAGCAGTTCTGAATTCTCTCCTAAGGTTGACAAAAAAGTAACCAAAACACCTCCTGCTAAGCCTCCTCCTCCTGAATTGCACAAAAAAGGTATAATAACTTTCGATTTTAGTAATTTATAAAATATAGTGTTTATGTTAATCTAACTTCTTATAATATTTCTCCTCAATTGACAAAATTGACGAAATTGAATTTATTTTTATTTATTATATTTTTTTTTAATTTTAATCCCATCAATCATTTTGAATTTTATTAAATATGCAAATATTTGTTTTATGTTCAGGTATAAATAAAATAAATAAAAATTGTTGCAAATCAAAAGTAACACATAGTTTTTAATGCAAGTTCAAAAAGAATGTAATTTTTATATCCTATTCAGTTTTAAAAATGTATATAGTCCTCTCTTAATGTTCCATTCTAATGTTAATGAAGAAAAAATTTACAACCTCTTCAGCATTTTTTTTTCTCAGAAAATTTCTGTGAAATGTTCGTGTTAATACTTTTTGTTTAATACTGCAAATTATATTTTTTAAATAAATTTTTTAAAAAATAAATTTTATGGTTTTAATGCTTTTATGCTTTTGGGTGGATAGGATTTTTTGAAGGACTTTTTGTGAAAGTTTTGATTTTACAAATAATAAAAAATTTACTCAAAATTTTGAAAATTTGTTAAAATATGGACCTGATTTTTTAAAAAATTACGAAAAAAAGAGGTTTGTTAAAAATTTTTATAAAAGAGCCATATTTGTGAAAAATTTCATAATTTTGTGAGTAAAGGAAAATAAGGTTTTATTTTTTTTGAGAAAAGAAAAACAGAAAACATGTTTTTCAAGGTGTTTTTGTTTCAAAATTATGAATTATAGACATTATTATTAGAGTATTTTGAAGGAACCGTTTCCATAATAAAAATTTTGTTTATGTTCTACTCTAATGATTATTTATTTTCCATAGAGATTTTTTATGAAGGGCTTGTTAACAGACTCAAATATCATCTAAAATGATCCCCTGTTATGCATTACAAAAAGGTTTTTAATCAGTGGTGAAGCATCTGTAATATTGTATTTTGTGGTAAATAAAAAACAGTTTTGCTGAATTATTTAGTTGTACCACTTTATCGTGATCTTTGAGACATACTGGAGACATACTTCAATCAAAATTTCCCTTAAAAAGATTTTTTTAAAAGCAAACAATTTTGATCCTAAGACATTGACATACCATAGTGATCATTTCACACATTTTTTCTTGTTCCTTTAATGATTTTTTTCACATCTGGTGTAGTTTGCAATGCTGTTTGATTTAATTATCAGCATACAGTTTTGTTTGTATGTGTGTGTATTTTTTTTCTCTAGTTTGCTGTAAACTCTACCTTCAATCCAATTTATATATATATATATATATATATACTCATTTTTGAACCACATAGGGTTGCTTATACATTTCCAACTAACTCTCTTCTTTTATATCAATAAAGTTCTAACAGTTTAATTACAAAGAGGGCGACATCTATTGGCCTTTGTTGGTTTTCTCACACATAGGTTGTTTGGTTTGTCATATATATATATATATATATATATATATATATAAACATACGTAACTAGACATTATTTGAAACTCTGCTGTTTCAACACTATTAACATGTATCATTATTTTCACCATGACACTGAATGCAGAAATATATTATTGCAGTAAATGTGTTATAATGGAAAGTAATAGTAAAAATATGTGTTATTTTTTCTTGAAAAAGTAGCTTGGTGTGTTTAAAGAGCTGTGCATTAATTAATTACTTTTATCTGGGATCATTATGCTGTTTTTTTTTTAATATTTAGATTCAGAACGGCCTCTTCCTCCTTGCCCCAGCAAAAAACCACAACCCCCTCATCCAGTGAAAAAGCCTGTCAGAGTGTCCATTGCTTCAAAAACATCAGGATTCACTAATGCCCCTGCAACAGTTGCTAGTGTAAAAAGTCCTATTTCAGAAGCTAGCCCACCTTTACCAACATATCCTCCACCATCATCGGAAAAAGTAGAAGAAAAGAAACCGAGCGATAGCACAACTGATATAAAAGATAAGACAACTGATATTAAAGGTAATTAATATTTAATTAGAAGTATATATTTAATAATAATTTTCATACTAAGTCATATAAATTTTTCTCTTTGTAGCTCAACCTGACTTTGATGTGATTGAAACAAGCAGTAAAAAGCTTGTTCATTTGACGGCAAGTCGGGCCAAAGCACCTAATAGAAGACCTCCTTCATTTATCTTTCTTAAAGAAAATGTATGTATTTCATTAAAATTAATATTCTTAAAGTAAATTTTTTTTTTGGAAAAAAGTGTATTTTTGTTTATTAGTTTTCAGATTCTTTCTTAGATCCAAATTTTCTGCTTTTTAATTATTCTAGACTTTTTTTGGTTATATTTTTTAAAATTTTTAAAAGTAACCAAAGTGGCAATTTTTTTTCCATCTACTTTTCAAGATCTTAATCTTCAAATCTTAATTAGTAAATTTTTAAATCCTTGTTAGAGGATCATTCACTAATTAAATTTTGTGAAGTTCCAAGTTTTTGACAATCTAGGTTTCTATAATATGTTTATCCAATTCTTTCATATTTGTATTAATCTTTTTATGCTGTAGTATAATCTTATTTAATTAAAGATATTTCACATTCTAATATTCAAATGTTGCATTTTCTGAGCTGTTGCTCTGTTAGTGATATGATATATCAATACTTCTGTTAAAAGTTTAAAACTCTTGAAGAGCATTTAGTTGGATATTTTGCAATTTAATATCATTAGTTAGTGAATTTGCTGTACTTTAATTTTTTTGCCACTTGTTTCTTCTCCTTATTTTTCTTTGCTATTTCATGCCAGATATTTGTACAAAACTTATTTCTCCATTAACACAATTATAAAGAAAATTGATTTGTTTATCAATGAAATTGCCAGTTTCTATCCTAAATTTGGTTTTAGTTTATCAGTGACGAAAAAGAATGACATATTTTGGTTCCTTTTAGTTACTTTTAGTTTAGTTACTTTAGTGGTTAAAAAAACTACATTATTTTTGTTGTTAACTACAACTACTTTATTATTAAAGAAATGCTACTAAATTATCAAATATTTTTGATTTTGTTAAGTCTTTGAAATTTTAGTTAACTTATTTGAAAAGAAACAAAGCTAAGTAATATATGCATCAGGAATTTGTTACAAACAGATTCTAAAAATTAGTTATGTTTGAACCTTGTTCCTAGACTTAGCTAGTGTAAAAAGTAGTTGCAGATAATCACAACAAACTCAAGTATTTTTTTTTATTGTATAACTTACTGCTCTACTTTTTTTTTAAAAATCGAAGTGCATTACACTACAAAAAAGTAGCGACTACAGTAGTTTTGTTACTTGTAGAGCATTAGTTCCGATCACTGCTTTTAAGTATGTGACGGATATTTTTTAAAACAATTTGGGCTTTTTACTATTTTTTTTGTTACATAACTCATATTTTATGAAATAAGTTAAAAACTCTAACTTGTTATGAAGCTAAAATTTGTTTATAAAATCAGTTAAGACAATTTTTAATTGTATTGTTTTGTTTAAAAATGAAGCAATCTGAACAAAGAAAAATTAAAAAAAAAAAACTGTTATAAAATCAAAGTCACTTAAATTTGTTTAAACAGAATATATTTAAAAAAAAAAAAACTTACTTGTAATTTTTTTTTTATATAAAATATTTTAGATTGTGATAGCACCATAGTCCATGTTTGAGTATAATTTTATACGTTTATTCTAGAAAATAAGCATGTTATTCAATTACATTTAGTAAAATATATTTTGTCTTGAAAATGATTAAATTTTCCCTCATCTTTTATTCTAGGAAAAGGATGCTAGTGCAAGCGTTACGGACTCTAGAAGACGTAGTGAGCCATTACTTGCAGAAATGGAATCCATGATTTCGTCAAATGCTGAAACAGTCATTGTAAGTCAAAGAAATATCTCTTATTTTTAATATTAGAATCTTTTTTTGCCAATAAATGTTTATTTTTGTTTAAAATATTTTTAATACAATCTCAAATGATCTAATTATATATTGTTACCTAGGTAGCAATCTTAATTTTCAGGATTTAAAAATATTTTATCTATAGTGGTTTTTATTTTTCAGTTAAATAAGAATGTTTTTATTATTAAAGCTATTGTACAGTAAAGTTGTTATTTTATTGTTATAATCAATGTTATAATTCAATTTTCACTATCGTGTAAATCGAACAAAAATTTTATGTACTATAGAAACTTGAGTACGGAAGCTGTATTTAAAAATATTATTAAATTTTTGTATTTTAAAGCTGTATTTTAAAATAGTATTATATTATATTAGTATTATATTTTTTGGAAAATTAAACTGGAAAGAAAATATATAAGCTTGATATGAAAAGATAAGGAAGTTTTCAAGCATTTTATTTTAGAATAAAATAACATTTTATGAACGAATCGGAAGTCTTTTCCAATTTTGCTTGTATAGTTCAAAACCTGGTATATTTTACCTAAAAAATAACTTTTGAATATAAAGCAGAAAAATGTATTATATATAGTTTAAATAGCATATATTAATTTTTAAATAAGTAACAGTTATGTTAGAAATAGCTTGAAAAATTTGAATTACATTAAATAATATTTTCATTAATAATTGTTTTCAGACAAGTGCAATTTCCTCTTTGGAGAAGAAACCAAAAGTTCCTCCTCCAAGACCCTTTTTACCGCCCTCAGTAAAAACGAGCAGCACAATCAAAAACAGTATGTTTTAATTTATTTTATGTTGCATCATTTATTGTATTTTTAAAATCTTTCCACAATTTATTTGCATTTTTTTTATAAAAATGTTTTTCTCTACCTGGCTCTGAAAAATGTAACAGTAAAAACTTTCAAATTTTAAAATCTTATTGCACTTATTGTGCACCTAGGTTTATATTTTTTCATAGGTCTTAAACTTTTTCCCTCCCCCAAAATCTTGTCATATTAAACCTTAAGCCAAAAATTGTTTTGCTTGTTTTTTCCCTGTGCATTTTTGTCAGCATAGTGTTATCACCTAATTTTATCAAAGAAGGTATGTTATGTTTGTTGACTTTTAAAATTTGATTTCTAAGGAACTATTGGACTGATTTTGCTCAAAATTTGTATTTTGCCATGTAAAACTACATCCTTTAAAATGATGTAATAAAATTCGTTCCTTACAATTCAAAATTTTTTAGATTATTATTTGATAAAATAATAAAAAATCAATAAATATTTACTAAAAATTATATTTTGCATGGAATTCTCTTTGGATGATTTAATTTTATAATTATGTGCAAAATTTTTTTCATTTCGCTTAAAAAGTTCTGGAGATATAGCGAAATACACACAAAGTAAAATTAATATTAAGGGGTCCCAGATATCCAAATCTGTAAAAAAAAAAAAAAAAAAGGATATGCTTATTCAGAGAAGGAACGTTTTTGTGTCTGATTTCGTAATTTGAAATATGGTCTGAACTAATTAATTATCATATTTGTTGTCAATTCCTCAAACCTTTAAGATTTAGTCCTTCAACGTGAAGATCAAATCATTAGATCAAAAATTATTCAGGGTAGTCTGTTTTTTATTTTGCACACTGTACATGATTCTTGTTAATTAACTTATTGTCAATTCAAGTGATTTCAGCGCTAAAAATTACATTTCTTGTTTTGTATCAGATTTTTTTAGGTGTATTTTTAAAAATATCAAGCCAAAATACAAGTATTGTGAAGTGTTCGTTGTTTAGAAATATCTGCTGACCCTAATTTATCTAATGTTATTGATATCTTTTTTACATTGTCAAAGTTGCAAATGTTACAAGTAATATTGAAAATTACCTCGGCATTGCCTACAATGTCTGGGCCTTGTATATCTTACCTAAGCATTGTGTGCCTTGCCTGAGCATTGTATACAATTACAATGTCTTTTTAGACAAAGTGAGAAGCATAAGAATTGCAGAGAAATAAACTCTGAAAAAACTGAAACTAAAATAATCTTTCTTCGCTTTTCTTTTTAAAAAAAATATTTACAAGTTGACAACCAAAAAAAAAATTTTTTTTTTCTTTATTCAATAAATTAATTTTTAATGAGATACAAATTTTACTTTAAACTGCTTATTAAGTTATCAGTAATAATATTCAATTAAGAAAACTATTAGTGTAAGAAATACCAAGCACCTTGTTAATTATAATTTCTAATACTCAAAAGATGGCGCTCTGCGCAGTAATGTAAAATCATTAGTTTCTAATCAGTTTCCTCCATGACACTGTAACATCATCATCATCCTTCTTGTTATTAAATATATTTTATGTTAAAAGGCGTTTGTTATGATTGAAAACCCCGAGATCAGAGATCATATCACCGTATTTAATATTGATTTATTTCAAACAGAGTAAGTGAGATCCAAACTTTAACAGATCCTACTAATTGGAAGTACATAAAGGGAAACGATAATCCAGCTGATATCATATCAAGAGGATGCAGTGCTAATGATTTGCTCTCAAGTGCAATTATTTTTAATGGACCAACATGGTTGACATTAAGCGAAGAAAAATGGCCGAAAAACGAAGAAAATTTTAGAAGAGCAGATGTAGATGAAGAAAAGAGATCGAAATTTATTGCAGTTAATTATGCAAGTGAAAATAATGTTCACGATTCAATTATCGATATCAACAAATTAAGTTTATCTTAAGATATTACTTGAACTTTTTTGATTTAAAGAAAATATGCATACATATATATTTTCTTGTTTAAATGCATGTTTGTTTAAAATTGAAATATTTTGCATGTGAAAGAATTTGTGTTGTGAAAATTGCTTGAATTATTATTCATGATATAATAATTTAATTTCATCAATTGATATTTACTTAAATTTCAATAATTTCATTTATAAGGTAATAATTTGTTAAAGGTTTGAACTAATGCTCATGAAACATATTATTTTAAGAATTCAATTAATATTATTGCATTATAATCTTTATATAATTAAGAAGGGCTCATATTGTAAAAAAGGTAAGATTATATTGGGCGCCAATATTAAATACGGTGATATGATCTCTGATCTCGGGGTTTTCAATCATAACAAACGCCTTTTAACATAAAATATATTTAATAACAAGAAGGATGATGATGATGTTACAGTGTCATGGAGGAAACTGATTAGAAACTAATGATTTTACATTACTGCGCAGAGCGCCATCTTTTGAGTATTAGAAATTATAATTAACACACCTTTTACCTTTAAGAAAATCATAGTCTGGAATTCTGAATGAGCGTTTATCTGTCAACAGTCCTTTTCCTTAAAAAAAAAAAAAAAAATCATTGTAGAGAATGATAAGCCAATTGAATACCTGACATTACCCCTCTCATTCATTGTTGATTAATTATTATGTTTTTTTCTTTTTAATTTTTAATAGCACATGGTGATTTCTAAAAATTGATGCCTTTCTATGTGAGAAATGTAAAATCAATTAATTTTTTTTCTTTGTCAATTTTGATTTTGGACATTGTATAGAATACCAGATTTCTTATTTTGCTGGTAACATACCAATGTATCTTTTTTTAGGTACAATTCCTAATGTAAAAGGGAGTTCTTTATTTGAGGAAAATTCCAAAAAATCTTTGGATGTGGAAAAGAAAGATCACTTATCCGATGCTATTCCCTCTGCTGTTGCACCAACTTTAAAGAATGAGATCATCCCACAAAAAAGTGTTGAGTCATCTTTTGTTTCTCTTATAAAACCAGTGAAATCAGATATAGAATCACATTCCAATAAACTCTTATCTGATGCAATCCCCCCTGTTGTTGCACCAGCTACGAAGAATGAAGTACCACAAAAAAGTATTGAGTCATCTTTTGTTTCATATACAAAACCAGTGAAATCAGATGTAGAACCACATTCCCGCACTGAAAACGGCATACAAAATAATACATTTGTAACTCAGAAAGAGTTCAATGAATTATTAAAACAGGTAAATTGCTTTTTAGCATTGATAAAGTGTGGGCATGGTACAATCCCCAGTATAATCTATAGTTTTTACCATCCTGTCAAAAACTCTTCTGTCCGTAGAAATGGCAGAAAAAAATAAAAAATGGGCAATAATGGACAATTACAGTCAAATTTTTTTTTAATTTTAATGCATTCAGAATCCCTCAAAACTCCCAGAAAACATTTTATTACTTTTCTAAGAAGACTATTTATTTAGTTATTTTCAATCAAAAAACGGTTACTTTCGTTTTCGCCTGAAACGGGGAGTCACGTGATTATGCACGAACTGACGTCACACGTGTCCATCTGCCGTTCACTTACAATAGCTGTGCTGTGAAAACCAATACGTTCTAGCTTTCGTTTGAATTTTCTAATTAAATCCAACTATTTTAGATGGTCTAAAGCTATCTGTTTATAAAATTGCACCGTAATATCGTTTAATAAAAATGTGGATTTGATATAACGTATTTTTATAATGTTAAATTTCAATGGTACCCACTAAAACATTGTTAATACTTGACGAAATTTTCTAGCTCGGAATATTTAAGATTTTTTAGTTCAATAAAAAAAGTGCATGGTATTGCTTATAAATGATGCTTTATAAATACAAAATAACTTCGTTTTTTCATTTTTTAACTATGATCTTAATTTTAATGTATACTCCAAGTTCATTTGGAAGATTTATTTTCATCTTAAGTGAAAGAAATGTTGGATCAATTTCTTATGTAGAATAAATAGTGTTAGATATTAAAATGTAGGACAGCTTAAGTTATTGATAATTTTTATCTATTTATTCTAGCGTGAATTCAAAGCATGTAATTGCCTTCATAGCAGTAGCCTCTTAAAAAACTTGTGATCCCAGCAAAACTTTATATCTATATATATATATATATATATATATATATATATATATATATATATATATATATATATATATATATATATATATATATATATATATATATATATATATATATATATATATTCCTGCAGATTTTATTAACTTTACTTTAATTGCCTTAATCTATGTTATAAGAGCATTTGAAATCAAGCATATGCATTTATTTAGTTCTTTATGGCAGAAATAGGAATAAAATTTTTTAAATGCATATAAAAATAATTTTTCGCCATAGCAAAGTTCCTATTTACTTAAAGAATAAAAATATTGAGAAAAAATATCAACATTACTGTTTATTTTTTTTTAATTATTTAATAAATAATGAAGAATGTGCATTAGAATTTCTTTCCATTTTGTGTAAGTTAATTTTTTATTTTTGTTCTCTAGCTTTAGTGAAACAAAACCTTCCAGCTTAATGATATTCGCTTAAATTTTGTGGATAAATAAGTTAACTAGGTGCGGATAAAAGAGAAATTAAGTGAAATTTTAAGTATAACTAGATTATGGTGATGATGATGGTCAGATATATTTCAATGGACTAGATTCTTGAAAGTGTTGATACGTTTTCGGCTATACCGTATGCATAACCTGAGATTTTCTTAAAACTATTTTAATAAATTCTTTTAATTAAAAATGTATAATGTATTAATTTTACCTTTTTAGAATTCTTCATTGCAAGCACTGACAAATAGCTTGCAAGAATAAGGAGAGAGATTAACAATAACCATACTTTATTAATACTATATTGCAGAAAAAGGAATTAAAATTTATAAATTTAAAAATAAAAATAATTTCGAACTGTAACGGAATTCCTATTTAAACTAAGAATAATAAATATAAGCGTTAATGTGTATTCAAATATTTAATACATAGTGAAACAAAAAAAAAAGATGACATAAACTGCATTAGTAAATATTTACTTAAAAAGAAAATCCTTCAACTCTAGTAATAAATAAATAAATTAAAGAAGCAACATTAAATTACATTATTTGAATTTTTGATCATTAACACATAGATTGTAACGATGATGGACTGATATTTTCAATGGACTAGATTTATGAAAATACTGATTTATTTTAATGCAATAACGAATTATAAAATCATCCATCCTATATCAAAATGTATAAAATTTCTATGCAATCTGCGACTTACTTTAATTAAGTAATTAGGTTGTAATGAAGCATTATTTTAATTTAAAAGTAAGTGGAATAAAATAGTATTTTCTATGAACTTTAACACCACTGATTTCAGCCGAAAAGAAATGTTGATTCGCTGTAAAGAGCTACATAATCATTTCTTCAGATATTTTAATGATAAATAACAACGTTTGAAGTTTTAAAATCTTTCTTTCATTTTGCACACATTCTCAGAACCGTAAATTTAATTCACAAAATTTTTACTGATAATTTACAAAGGATGTTCATACGATATACGTGATATCAAAACTAAAAGAGCATTGAAATAGCCTTAGCGGATGGAGACGGCACGTTTCCCTTCGGCACATTTGACGTCATAACCAATCAGGGATCGTTTTTGATTGCATCACTTACGGAGGCCTTTTGGGGCAATTTAAATGGTTAATAACTAAATAAATTAACATTTGCCGAAAAAAACAATCAGATTTTCGGTTTCAGGAGAGAATTTCCAATAAGTTAGGTATGAAAATAAAAAAATTTATGATATGCTGTAATTGTCCATTGTACAAAACTAACACATTTTTAATTAAATTATTAATGAATGCAGAATGTATATCTGAAAGGTATGTAATATAACACAATTGGATTAACAATGATTTACAGCTTTTAAAATTTATGTAATGAAACACAATTGAATGAGAAATTAGATTTTTATATTTCTGTTTTTAAACTTAATGTCTAACAAAAACAGATGTCATGCCATAAAGTCATTATATAATGTGTGTACAAAAACAACACAAAAATCAACTGATAACTGTTAAAAAATAATAAAGTTTTAATTTTCAAACTATTGATAATCAACTGTACTTGTTTTATGTATCCAATAATGTGTGCTTATTATTGTAAAGGGCATTTATTCAATGTTAGAGGTAAAATTTGATTACTAGTGCTAAGTTCTTGTTCGAAAAAAATGTGTACCAAGAATTGTAAAAACTTTGCATACTTTTGAATTTTATTAAAAAAAAGTTTGTAATTCTGAAATAAGCTTTTATGACTCATTATAATGTAAACAAGTACATGTAACTTAAAGTTAAAAAAAGAAAAGTTTAAGAAAGATATTCCAAAAAGGGAGAAGCATTTCAACAATAAGAATGGGAAAGTGAAAATGTGATTGATAAATTTACTGTTGCACATATAATTGGGAATAAGATTTATTATAACTGTTGTAATGAGAAGGTAGTGGTAGTCGTAATTAAAATTAAATTCTCAATTCAATAACTATACGATTAGGCTGTAATTGTTTCTTTTTAATTTTTAGTTTAGTATAATTTTAATGTTATATTACAATATTATTCATTGGGGTGGATCCTAGAATAGCCCACCCCGTGGTGATTTTTTGAAATCTTTCCTCGGTGAATTTTTGATAATAAGTTAAATAGTTTTTTTAATAATAAAAAAGCAACTTTGATCCAAGTAATAATCTCCAACTTGGCGAGATTTCAAAAAGTTGCCAAACGTTAGGCTATTCTAGGATTTTAGCCATTCATTGTTATTTTTATATTGATTCATTTTATTAGTTTTCCTGAGAATTCTATTCTTTTTATAGGTAAAAGAACTGACAGACATGTTAGAAGCATACAAAAGTAATTCCAATAAGGCCATCAGTGACTTAAAAGTAGAATTAGAAGAAGAGAGAAAAATGAGGCGCAATATCGAGATAGAGCTTCAGACATTTAAAGATAGCCAAAAAACCTAGCATAAAGTATATTAATGAATAAGATTTATTTTGTCATCGCCAATTCAGTCTCCAATTATAGTGATAAAATATTTTAGTATTATTTTTGCATAAGAAGAAACCCTATTTCTACACCTTGTGAATAATTGTGTAAGAACTGATTATTTGTTGTTTTAAATATATCGATTGAATTTAAGATTTGCTTTTGTTAGCCTTTGATTATACTATTGCTATTTAAAACCTACATAAGTCTTATATTTGACTTTTTTTTGATAATTTTTTTCTGATTTTGTTTTAATTTTTAATGTTAGAATTCTATTATAGGATACTATAGATTTTTTTTTATAATTTTACGAAAGAGGTCGTTCCTTTATGCTTTTTCTTTTGTTAAATTTTTTGGAGCCTGTCTTAATATTTCAAAGCTATAATGTGTTAATAAATTTAGATAATTTTGTTTTGATTTTGAAGCTTTCCTGGGATAGGATTATAATTACATTTGTATTGCATTTATATTAGTTTAATTGTTTTTTTTTTATGATTTTAAGAATGAAAAGAGGCTTGCTTTTATTTTTGTAACTATGTTTTCTTAAATCTTTTATGATTTATTTAAAATTTATATTAAAAGGTTTTTGTAGAGACTTTTGTAGTGATTTTTAAGGATTTATTCTATACTAGGATTAGAAAACATGCTTATCTTTTTGCTTTTATTTTGAAACCATACTTCTTTTTAAACCTTTATGAATTATGCATTTATATTTAAAAAGCTCTGTGTTAATACAGTAAATTTATGATGATAATTGCTAATAAATTTTAAAAAGGTATCCATAATATTGTTACTGAAGTAAAACATGTAAATCTTAATTGAAATATGTTAAAAAATGTTGTTGATATTGTAGTCGTAAGACCAATTTTGATATTTACATAAATATCTTATAGTTTTTATTATTATTTATGTTTCATGTTTCCAACTGTTAATTCCAATGACAATCTAAGTTTATAATATTTAATGTTTATTTTATTTTTTTGTTAAGTTAAGTAAACTCAACTTTTTTCATGTTTTTCATCATGTATGTTACAATATTTGTATTTTTTTTGTGCCAATCTATGGTCAGAAATTTCTGTTAACTTTTAGGAGCAAATGCTGTTTTATGGAGTTTTGGGTGCTATTGGTCAAAAAACAACAGAAAAAATATGCCATTTGCCAATTTCTATTGATTAGAAAATGGCAGAATTCATTTTGTAACAAAATTTAATGAATCTGTTTATTTAAACACTTTCATCATTGTTTATATAATTGAAATAAATTCTATTTCTAAATTTATGATTAACAGCGTCTTATCAGTAAAATATATTTGTGTGTGATTATCACTGGGATCAATTAGATCCACAACCTCCCTAATTTATAAGGTTCCAAAATTTTAATAGAATTTACATCATCTGAAAAATGTTCTATGAAAATAATAAGATTAAACCACTAAATTATGTGAAAATTAAAATTAGTCTAAGGAAAGAAAAAGAGGAGTCTGCAAGGTCACATTGCTCTATAACAGGTTATGTAATATTTGTCATTTTTGACACTAAACCAATAATTTATAATTTCTTATAATTTTTACATTCCATAGAAATTGTGATATTTTTACTTTTTGCTATTCAATAATTTTTTCATTGATGTTTTTGATAGGTTAACTTGGTATTTCTGTACCTTTAGCTGGTAACATTTAATGTAAAGCACTGATTTTTTTTTAAGTGAAGCAAATATTTCTGTATAAAACCATTATTTCTTCATAATTACGTGTTAAATGCTAAATAAATTATTTTAATCATAGAAATGCAACCTTATATATATTTAAAGTTTACATAAACATATAATGAATATGCTTTAATATATCTCTTTATTGAACTTATGTTAAATTTTATTCTTATTTAATGAGCTAATATGAATATTTAAGTGAAAGACTTGTTGAAAATATCAGCAACTGCACGCATGGTTAATTTGATAGCTATTGATAATCATGCTAAACTGTAAATTTTTAAAGTTTTATCACAATTAATTTTAAATTTTTTAAGAGTCTGTGATAAATATTGTTCTCTGATTATTATTAGAAATGTTTATATATATTTATTTATTTGATGGATGAGCTAATGTATTTTGTGGCTGTAAGCAACAATTCGTAGAGTGACTGACATCTGAAAATTTTGACTGAATGTAAAATTTAAAAAAAAAAGGTCTTGGAATTGAAAAAGGACTAAATAAATTTAAGAATGCGTTAGTCTGAAATTTGTGAAACTTAACTGCTTAGCAATAATTATAATAAGCAAAACAAGTTTTTATTTAGAAATGTAAATCACTTTTTTAAAATAGTTATTAAAACTTCATTGAAAATAAATTTAAATAAATGAGTATACTCTGTTTTAATATCTTAAAATTAATTCAGAGATTGTTCAAATAATCATTCTTTACAAATGCAATGGAAAAAATATCTTCCAAAAATTGATGTGATACTCTTGCCAATTAATTATTTTTTGCTATCCTATTTTATTTTTTTTTTAAATTTGAAAATTTTAAATTGATTTCTTTACAAATTTTAAAAAAATTACTTCACAGAAATTCATATTTTATTTTAAATCATATTTTATCAATTCTATTTCTTTTTAATGTTTAGCAGAAATAGCTTTAAAAAAAATAGTATTTACAATCCTAATAAAGAAAGTGTGATGTAAGTATAGTATATGAAATGTAAGTCTAGAAAAAGTATATTCAATTTTACCTGGATTAAAGTTAATTTTAAAAAATTACATTCCTAATTCAAACATTTTGAAATCGGTCATTGATTGTACTTGTATTGAACCACCAACATCATATTAATAATATTTTTTTGCACTAATTGTGCATGGAATTATTTAAAATATTACCTTGTAATGTTTTTTCCCCATTTACAATTTGGTAGTTTGCTCGGTTTTTAAAAATACTTAAAATTACAATGCTAGTAAATAAGACATGTCACAAATGCACGAGGACTTAAGTCATAGATGTTCTAAGTATGGATTTCAGCTAGTCTATTTTAAAAACTTTAAAAAAATATATATTTTTGTGCTGTATGAAAATTGGTATCAATAACATAACGCTATAATAAAAATAGTTAATTAGAACCAGTTTAATTATTACAATTTTAACCAGATGTCCATAGTAATGGATAATATCGGTTAAATGTAATTATGTAACTTATTGAAATATTGAACTTAGCTTGCCATTATGTATGTATTTATGATACAAATAAGATAGCACTTAATTAAAGATACAAATTTGTTTTGCTGGAAAAAAAAATAAAGTGTAATATTTATTTTAAATGGGATGTAAATTATCCATCCAATAATAATTGGTAATGATATACTGTTCATTATAACCAACATCTTGTATAGTCCTGCAGTGCTAGAGATAAAATGTGGAATTTAATTTCAAAATTAAGATCTATCAATTTCTTTTTGCTCTCAAAGCAAGGGCAAAGTCTCATAAAAAAATTAAGAATCCTTTTTTTATACATCTTTAATTAAAATTTTTTATTATTATTTATTTCAGTTAAGCATTTTGGATCTAGAAATGCACATGCAAGATAATCGCTTATTCTTGATACAAGATTCATGAAATATTTCCAAATGGTCACTTTTCATGTTGGCTATTTTAAATAGTTGTTTTGCTTAATATTATTTATAAGAAGTATGCCAAGTTAGAAAGTAAAACTCAGTATATTTTGCTTCGATTACTTTGATTATTAAAATAAAATACAAGTCCTTATGCATAAATTGAATTTCACATTCATAAGTTTGGTTTTTTTTAAAAATATATATTTATAGGAAAATCTAGCTTTCTTTTCTTTTGTTTTTATTATATAATCTTAAAATAATAAAAAAATTATGAAAAATTTTCAACATCATAAGTACCATGTAAACTAGGAAAATAATAATTATTTTTTAAGTCTCAATTCCATTACCTAATGAATAGTAAATTTTCTATGTTTAAACTACGCAGAATATGGTATCGAACAACAGCTATTGACTATAACTATCTAATTTTTCTGATGATTTATCCTCAAATAAACCAACTGTGAAATCAATAGGGAAAAAGCATGTGCGAGATAGGGATAAACATACTTTGACAGAAAAGGCATGTCACACAAACACATATGTCTATGTATATACTTAATGTGTTTCGAATGATATGTTGTTTGAAATCCTACAGAGTTATAGCTTTCTAGAATTTTTAATGGTTTCATTTTAGATTAGAGTATTTTGGAAATCTACATAAAAATATGATTTCTCTATTTTTTTCTTAAATTTGCCCTAAATTTTTGGGGTATTAAAAAAAAGTGTGAATGACCCTTTGTTTTAAACATTTTCTTACAATTTAAAGATAAATTCTTATTTGCTTCACATGTGGGCAAACTTTTGAAACAATTCAGTTAATAAATTATAGCAAATCCTTCTGATACTCTTGCAATTCATAATTTGTTTCTATTCAAAAACAATATATTACTTGAGCTAAACAATGTAGCTTATAGAACATCAATTGTTTCATTTTGAATTTCGTTACTACTCTAGAAAGTGATTCTGGTTGTAGTGCGAAAAAAGCTGTAACTACTGGTTGTCATTCCTAAAATCAGAGCTACAAATTAAATTTAATATAATTTTTAATAAACTAAAGCACTGTGTTTGCACAAAGAAGAAAATCATTACACTTGTAGTTTTATTAATCTTGTCAAAAATTTTCTATGATACTTTATTAGCAAAATGGTTTTTACAAAAGTTAAAAAATCTGTTTGGATTTTGACTAATTTTTGTTCTTTACATAGTATTTCTACATAGATTAAAGTTATCAAAGTTAATATTAATGAATTGCTATGGTACAATAAATATTCTTCCTTAGCCTTTTATATGTCTGTACTAACCGAATTGAAAATAATGTGCATATTGGATACCAAATTGCTATGTTGTACTATCTTATCATCAATGTTAGTTTCTTTAATAGCCTTAGACTATCAACCGTCCAATCCTAAGCCCTGTATTTTATCTTCATTCATATATATAAAAAAACACATCTTTTTTATCCATTTAAAAAGAACCTATGTTTTAATTAATCACTTAATGGGCAGGCAAGTCCGTTTTAGTTGGTTAGATACCATGGCAAAGGATTCCAGTTTTACAGGGAAAGGTTTATATTCAAAGAGCTTCATTATATTCCAAGCATTGTCCAAACATAAGAAGTTCAAATGGTTTATCTTCTTAACAACTTTTTAAGCTTTGTATTCTTTTACAATTCATTACCCAATAGTTTTCTTAATGTTGCTTAGTTTTAACCATGTCACCTCGCCTTTTTATCAGGGCTCGAAAAATTTCACAATTTTTACATGCCCCGCTGGGTTGAGACAAAAAATGCCCCAATAAAACCTTTACATGTCCAAACATTTTTTATTCAATTGCATATTAATGAAAATATATTAATGTAACTATCGATTGAAAGAAACATATTTATATATAAACCTCCTTACTTACTAGAAAGACAACCCCCCCCCCCAATGAAAGGAAATATATATTATATTAAATATTAACAAATTTATAAAAATTCACTTGCTTTGTCACAATTGAATTTCATTCAAGATTTTAATCAGATGTTAAGATGTCAGACTTTAAACAAATATCCCTGTAACTCGTGCTTTCAGATTTCAATTTTAATAAATATTTTTTTTTAATGCAGAACAGTTGGGGTAAACATTTGATAATAAAAATGATAGGGAGAATAAAAAAGAAAATGCTTACTTTTTTACAAAATGTTAATTATAATCAAAATTTAAGGGAGCGCTTTATCGGTATTTTAGGAACTTATTTATATACCTGGCTGGGCAAAATGATTTTCGAGCCCTGCATTTTATACAAATATTTTGTCAATTACCTTCTTAATTGACTGCCTTTGAAGATAAATATAGCTTAGTCATGACAAATTGAATTGACAGTACTTTTTTAATATTAGAATAAAACAATTGATGCTGATCTTAGAATTTTTTCTATGTTTTACCATGACAAATTTATACATTTTTATGACTTAAATCTATGAACCTAGGAAGTAAGTGAGAAAAGTTAAAATCAATTTTAATGCTTTGTGAAACTTTCCCTTAATTGATATTTTAATTACATTAGTTTTGAAATTATTTAATTGGTTGTGAATATACAATGAATATAATTTATCTCTCTCAAATAATTTATCATTTTGATTTAACAATTGATTTGTAAAATGACTGAAGATTCGTATATATCACCAGTGACCCTACCTGTGTGCTACGATATTGAATGTTAAATACTGGTGTTGTAATTGTTATGAAACTTTTATTGTTTGTTATTTGCTAGAATGAATAAACTGTGAAGTTTAGAAGTCTTTAAATTAGTAACCGTAGATGTGTGTAGAAAACGTTTATAAATATTTGTAATGAATATAATCTATTTGAATTGTTAATCTTGTCTTGTCTATTTCAAATATTGTTAATTATAATTATTTTGAAATCTATGAGATTTTTAATACAAATTGGACTTTAGATGAGTTACACCTTCATCTTTAAATAGCAGTAAAACTTGTTAAAATTTATTTTATTGTTTTACCAATAAATGTACAAATCATAATTTTTTAATAATATTTTTTTTTAACGATAAGTAAGGCCTTGGATTTTGATGAACTAAAATTAAGTTCTCAAAAAAAAAAAAAAAAAAATGCTCTTAAAATAAAAACTTTTTATGATTTAATCAACAATCTGCTTTCCTACATTTATTTATAACTTATAATTGTACAAATGATTATTCAAGAAATTGACATGCAATTTTTTAAAAAAGTTTAATAAAAAAAGGAATCGGATAAAAAATAATTTTGAAGGAATTTTAATGAGAATTTAAATGACAGGAAAATATTTCAGTTAAAAAGAGAGAAAAAAATCTAAATGCATAAAAATCTGGGCGTTAACAATAATAATTAGCCTAAAAAATAGTTTCTTTCAAAAATTAAATTTTTTTAAAAAACAATTCTCAAATGTAAGAATTTAATAAAAAAATACTAACACAATTGTGTTTACTAAATCTAAATTAAAACACTTATCCTTTTTCGTCTGGGAAAACCTACATTCAAGACTGACTTAATGTTTTATATTTTGAATCAAATACTTAAGTGCCACCATTAATAAAATTTGAAGGAAAAGGCATTGCGAAAAATAATTCTTTAGTTCAAGAAGAAGTTTAGAATCTTCTTTTAAAAAGAACTGTGGGCTTTTTCACACATTATGATTATTAAAACAATTTTTAATGAATTAGTAAACATAGATTTGCCACCACCTTTAACTTCTATGGACTATATATTTATTTAAATTATGGGTCTTCAACCTTTTGGGCTAAAGAGCCATATAAAAAAATTTGGAAATCCCACATGTCATGTATCTGATAGATAAGTTAAAGAAATTCATTACCTGGGGTGATATAATTATATTATAGGTTACTAAGATCTACAATTTTTAATATGTTGGTATTAAGTTAAAAATTAAAACTAAATTGAAGTATAATCAATTCAGTTTTGGATAAGCAGTTCTGTTTTTTAAAACAAAAAAAAGTATATTATATTGATTGATAACTATGGTTATATTGAGATACTGATTTCAGATATAATGCCTTGGCATTGTTTTTTGATTAATTAAAGCATCAGTATCATGTTCATTTTTAGTTTTAATTCTCCAAATGCTGACCAGTCAAGTGTTTTCTCTAACTGAATTAGTCTTTTGAGTGTTTATTGCTATAGCATAGCTGCCAACTCTTCCGGTTTTCCCGGAAGATTTTATTTTCATATTTAAAGTGCTAGCGAAATTCTAACTAAACTTTTTGAATTATAATAATAATTATAAATGAGTTTGACCACCACTACATATAAATAATTTCAACGTATACAAAAAGCATATTAGTCCTTATGATAGCGAATTTTAACCTGGTTAAAATGCAAATATATTTTTGAGTAAAACTGTTTTACAGTAATTGTTTTACTACCACTTGGAAAATCCATTCTCGAAAAGAGTGAATGTTGGCAAGTATGCTGTAGTCTTAGTTAAATATTATAAAGATTAATATATAATTTTCTTTATAAACATCATGAATTTCATTCAACGAGTTCAAATAAATGTTATTCTATGGCTATTTTTTTTTTTTTTTAGCAATTATGAAGTCAACACTAAAATATATCCTCTGGCCTAACATCAGATTATCAGAGAATCTTCAGATTATTTTTTATTTTAGATTTAAAAAAAAATATATGTATATATAGCTACACAACATAATTTTTCATCTTACAATTTAAAAAAAAATGCCTAAAATGGTACTGGGAGAAAAAACAACAGGAAAATGATTTTGAATTCCTTAACTTAATTGCTATTTGTTTCAAGTCCTTAACAGAATTTTTTTTTGCAAATTTCAAAAATTAAAAAAGTAACTGATCTTATAATCCAGGGATTTTATTAGTGGTGGTCACTGTAAAATCGTATAACATTTGTGTTTGGTCCATTTCAATAAAAATTCTAAGAGCTAGTCTTTTTTAATAATTACACGACTTCTTTAAGTCTTCTTAAAAACGTATATTGCCATTTAGTTTCTAGATGTGCAAATGGAAGCAATATTTTCTTTTGATTATTGTTAATAATTTATAAAATTCACTTTAATTGTGTATACTTTTATTGATGGTTGAGGTGAATAATTATAGTGTGTTATAGTTAAATGTTTATGTGTGTAAATTTATTAAAGCATTTCACACTTCTGCTAAAAAAAATGCACTTAAATGTTAAATTTTATGTTGTTGAGATTGGTGTATTATTATGAATTGTAATTTTTTATTGCTAACATTTTTATTTATTCAAAAGGAAATAAATATTTTATTTATAAATAGTGAGGAATACATTTTTGGCTAAGCATCAATATATACAGGATGAACAAAAAATAACTTGATGTCAGATGCCTTATTAAGGAAAAACAAAACAAAAAACAATTGGGTTAAATAGCATAAATATCTCAGATAAAAAAACAAGTTTTTGGAATTAAAAAAGTAATATTTGTTTTAAAACTAACTTTAAATTTTATAGTGCTCTCTTTTTTAAGAAAGATTTACAAGGTGGCAATCCAGTTAAAAAAAATTAATTCTAAGTAATAAAGTTTTAAAATAGCAGCATAAATTGGTGATCTAAGAAAAAAATCCCCAAGTCCATAATCACTAAGTACTTTTACAATAATAAATATACATTAATTTTAACATACAATATTTAGACACTCATATTAAAAAAAGTTACAGAGTGTTTTTTGTACTGATTTAATTTCTGCAATTAAACAATATTTAATAGAATTAAAGTTTTATTCAAAAATTGTGAGTCATACATTTTTCATTATGCACTATACATTTAAATCTTTATTTGGAATGAATTTGATATTTAACTCGTAATTGTTGCATTGTACAACCTTAATTAAGCAAAAGCAGCAATTGGAATTTTTTTGATAAGCAAAGTAATATAAATAAATATTAAGCTAAATTGAAATATAAATAAATATACATATGTAAGCTATAATAGGATGTTGTAACAATTGACATTAAAACCATACATAGAATGAATAATTTTTTTTATTTTTTTACAAATATCAAATGGGCTATTCAATCTGGAACAGTAACTTCTGCAAGTGCCTGTAAAATACATAATACCAAATAAATATTTTTGTGATACAATAAAAAAAAAAATTAATTAGTTTATAAAGTTGAGTTTAAAAACTTTAAATTTGTCTTTTGGTTTGATATTAAAGAGTTAAAACCAAGTGTTCTTAAAATTCAACTTGATTTCTTCTTGGAATTAAAACCAGTTACTATCTCACGATTATGAGAACTTCTCCGGAATGATACTTTAAACACGAGATTCTTCGATCATCTTTCATTAGAAATGGTTGCATTTATTACTTGCATTTTATTCTTATTTCCATAGTTTGTCCCGGCAATCTGACTTTCTGTCGAGAAGAGTTCTCAGTGTTAACCCAACATGCGATTTATCTGTCTAGTTACTTTGTGGATCAATAGGTAATACTAGTATAGTATAGTATGGTTGAATATACCTGGCAGTGGCACTTAATCTTTAAAAAAAAGTGTAGGTAATGCTGCACAATAACCCATGACCTTAAAAGAAACATCAATGTAGTTTTATACTGGGCAGTGGCACTAAGCAAAATTATAAAAAAAAAAAAAATGTCTTATACACCGATAGATTGCCTATTGGGACAATACTGAGTTCTCATTATAGCTGGACAGTACCTACTCTCCATGTGGTTCAATAAAATTTCCAAACTAACTTTCTGTCTAGTGCGCAGAGGGTTAAATATTTTTATTTATTAAAAACACAAAAAGTTGCAGAATTTAGGAAAAATAATGCATGGTAAACAAAAAATTATTACAGATTTGTTATTTCAAACAAAAAATAAACATGGAACACATTTTCACTTGAAGGATATTTTTCATGTTATGCAGCAATTTAGATATAAAATATTTTTATGAAGAATTCAATGAATTTCAAATTGACTTATCTCAAACATTTAGATATCCAAATACTTATACTGCTATATAAAAATTTGTCTTTATTATTCTTTTAGAGTAATAGAAAAACAAAATAATTAAATAATATTACAATATATATACCACTTACTTTCTTAGCTTTTTCCATGGAATCAATCAAATTCCTTAATTCTTCTTGGGACAAATCTAAGTGTAAACACCTATTTGTATTGCCCAAAAAATCCAAGTCAAGAAGCAAGCGCGGCTCATTGATTTGAGCTATCTTATCACTTGCAATAGTTAACTGCAAAAACAAAAAAAATAAAATTTTTAAAAATTGAGTTTACTTAATAACTTAAGATTTTCTACATACACATGCAAATTTATTTGTAACTTTTATGAATCACTTTAAATTTGGTTCATATTTTTAAATTGATTCAATTCTGTTCAAAAACTAAGCATTCTTTCTTTCTAACTGATATCATAACAATATTGCATTATTTTAAAATTGAATGAAGGAATTTTTTTTAATGCCAATTTTCAATGCAAAAAAGTGATAGATAATAATACTATTTTAAAAAAAAAACTTTAATTTGACTAAAAAGAATAATTTACTTTAAGCTTCCAGTCAAAATTCACTAAAAAACTTGATGATATTCCATGTGTCTTAGTTAGCAGACTGCTTCGTACATCCGATTTTCTGACAGCCAAGCAATCATTTATAACTTTTTTAAATTCCTCGGACAAAGATGATGAATTTAAATTCTGAAAAATAATAATTAATATTTAGTACTTAGCATTTTCATAAACATCTATTTTTATCTAGAGTTGATAAATTAAACTATACAAGGAGCATTCTAGTAGAAATAGCCATAAAAAAAAATGAAAAAGTAAAAAAAATCTTTGTGAACTGATGAAAACATGCTAAAATAATATTTCAATTCAAAATGATGATTAGGGGATTCATTTGATTTGACACAATTTAACTAGTTTTCGTCTCACTTATACAGAAATTAATTAGTCACAGAATTACTAATTCAAAAATTTTCTAAAATTCCATTCTTAAAATTTCCTAGATTTTAAGCTGACACTTAAAAAGAAAAAGAAAATAAAAAATTTAAATTGCATAGTAGTTAAAAAAAAAAAAAAAAAAAAAAAACAGCTAATTTTTATATCTTTAAAAAATTATATATATTAATAACTATATAATTCATTTTGAAACAGTAACTTGGGTTGAAAAATATTTACTTTAACTAGTTCTTAAACAATACCATTAACTATGGTTATAGGACTTGAATTTATACCCATTACTACCTTTAAAATATTAAAACAAACTAATATTTTATTTGGTGAATAAAGGAAAGGTATTTATGTGATTATTAATTGGCATAAAAATTGAATACATTGTGGCTCTTTTCCAAAAAAAGGTGAACCAGTTTCTTCATGCAAAAGTTACCTTCTTAGAGTGGCAATTTTTTCATTGAAGGTTGTAGTTCATTTACGTCGCACTAGAGCTGCACAATGGGCTATTGGCGACGGTCTGGGAAACATTTCTGAGAATGATCCGAAGACATGCCATCACAATTTTGATCCTCTGCAGAGGGGATGGCACCCCCCGCTTCGGTAGCTCAACGGCCTGCACGCGAAGTCGAGAACTATACGGTAGATCAGTTTAACGAGGACCAATGCCGCACACCCTCGGTCCCTACGCAGACTGATCCAAGCGGTCAGTGATGCTTGGTTTCGGTGATCTGCTGGGAACCGTGTCTTAACGATAAGTCCACTGCGGGACTTTTTTCATTGAAGGAAACGGTAGAAATGTGAACATTTTAGGTATCTTTTATAAGATGGCACATAGAAAAGGATAGTTCTTTATCGGGAAGATTTCCTTTTCAGTACCTGTGCTCAAATAATTACAGAGTCTTGGTGATTTCTGCGCAGTAGTCCACAAGAAACTAAAAAAAAATCACAGTAACAGACCAGCTTGAAAGATATAACTCGTAATCACTCACCGGTAAACCACATGTTCTTTTTAAAAATTATGAGAGTTAAAAAAACCTTTGGCATCATGGAGAAAGTAATAGGCACAAACAAATACCCCCATACCAAAACAGAAATATAAAAAAAATGATATGTAAGTAATAATAACATATATAAAATGTGCAGGGAGAGGTTATAAATTACAACCCTTCAAGTTGGTATGAAGCAGGGCAGACTAATTGCCAAGCCTGGGCAATTCAGAGCAGTGGCCCACAAAGGAACTCTAACCACCTTTCACAAACTTCTATTTTTTTTTAAACGAACAGCAAGATTAAGATTCATTTGCGTGAGATAACAATAAGGAAACGTTCTCGAATTGGCTCCTTTCTGTGCGGAAAGTCGCCATAACTTTGTGATAATTTTTGAGCAGGAACCAAAAATCCAAATGTTCTCCCATATTCGCATTTGAACTGCATTTTATCAACATTCAATTCACATAATTTTTTTTACATGAAATTATATCATAATTTTTATAGATAGTACAGATACAAAAGATAAACAAATATAAAATAAATATTACTTCGTCACTAGCATTATAGCATGCTTGTATAAATAATCGGCTTTCATTTATTAAGTCCCACCATTCCATCAAAGACCACACGCTTGAAAATTCTTCATAAATAAGAGTTTCTTGACCACAGAACAAATCAATTAAATGGTGAACAAGCTGGAAAATAATTTAATATTAATAAATATAATTATTCTTGAATACTAGGAAATATAAAAAAATGTGAAGAAATCTAAAACCTTTTCCAATTGTACTTTAGGACATTTTGAAATTAATTTAAAAAATAAATCATTTTTGTTAAAATTTTCCATGACGAAAACAAAACGAGCCTCCCATTTCTTTTGTTTACAACTTTTTTTTTCTTTCACTTCCGCTTTCTGCTTTAGCTGCTTAGAGCTTGCTTGATCTTAATGTTTTTTTTATTTTTGGCTCTAAAACTGAAATAATAATCAAAACTTTTATTCCATGAAAAAACAACAATTTATTATATTATGAGAAATTTTTTCAAAGCTTTGTTAAGAGTTTAGAAAAAAAGAGGTTATTTAAAATAAATAAACAATAAAATAATTGAAGTAGACACTTTTTATTGGCTGCAGCTGAAAATTGTTTGTTTTGTCTGCTTTTGAGCGTGTTGTGCTAATCTCCTCAAAAGTGTGACACTTATTTTCGGCTTTCAATTGACATTGACATTACGTCCAATTCTAATATTTAGTTGTCTGAATTAATAAGACTTAGTTTTTTCTAATAATTTTAAAACCTGCATTCATTAAACTAAATGTGTGCTATTTAAAAAAAAACCGCCCTTTAACCCCTTCAGCTCCAAAGGAAAAAAGAAGTATTTCTTTATTATTTTAGTAATCTAATATTATAAAATGAACTTGTATTGTGTTAAATTAATTTAATGATTTTTTTTAAATGATTCTTTATTTGTTGTCAATGACAATAGATTAAATTTAAATTTATCCGATAGTTTTTTTCTTGGTGCCTACGTGACTGCGGGCCCGTTGACTTCATTATTGTTGTTATTGTTATTAATTATTTTTCTCGAGGCATTATCAATAAGCGTTTTCTCTTGCATTATCTTTTGAGCTTATATTATATAATGTTGACTCTGTTTTAGAGCTTGAGAAGATATCATTAAAGAAATGTTTTTGTTTGTTTCAGCTGCATAATTATCCTGAGTTCTTAGACAGCAAGCTAGTTCATTTCATGCTTGCTCTGTGTCAAAGCTCGCCTTTAGTTTTTCAATTATGAGTTCCACCAGAAGTAAAGTGATTACGCTTTACAAGAATGTAAGTTAGTCATGAATCTTTTTTTTTTTTTTTAAATTTTCTTAATATTTTTTTTACTCATACTAATTTTTTTACTCATACAACTAAATTAACGTTTTCAATTGAATGTTTTAAGTCTTTTTAATTTACGTTTTGATTGTTTTGTTTACGAAAGATAACTAAAAGCATTTCTAACTAGTTACTGGTCCGTTTACTACTAATATTTTTTATATGTATATAAAAGTTAGTAAACTGAATTTAAATAAAAATGAAAATACAGAGAATGCTAATATTCATAATTATGAGGAAATATATTATTCTCTAAATTAGGATATATATTGCTCTCTAAAATAGGCTTTTTACTCTATATATTTGTTGAGTAACGAACTTGATGCCACTAAATAAAGAAGTAAGTTTAATTTATAACAATCAGTTTAATTTTTTTTTTAAAATTCTAGTGTTTTTTTCTGAAGTCTATTGTTGAATTAAAGAATGTTCTGACTGTAAAAAATCAAAATATCTATTACTATGAAGATATATAAATTCGAAAATGTTCTAAACAAAATAAAGCAATATATTTAGTTCTGTTTAATATGAATCATAAACTGAAAATATTTAATCAACATATTACAACTGTTCTATATGCTATAGATATAATAAAATATTTTATAACTTAACTATAATGAATTTGATATTTTTATATATTACTATTTAAGTAAAGGTAAAATCTAAAAGCACTTTAGTGATACTTTTATTTTATCAAATTATAAGAATTGAAATTCAAAACATTTATTTCCTTAAAATATTTGCTGAATTTGATTTTTCAATTGAATATTTAACTCTTTTACTGTGAAGACTCATACGACCCATATCACTGAAAATAGGGTTGCGTGTTTATGAAAAACTAGTTTATTTCCAAGCAAATGCGATAAAGTGTCAATAATTGTAGAAGCTGATTTCTAAAAAATTTTCTATTTGCTTCTAAAATTTTCCAAATTTTTGCCAATTCCTGGTTTGACTTACCTTGGTTCAATATTCATAACTAAAGAAGCCAGTCTTTTTCCTTATTTTATACGTTAATAAAAAATTGTTTATGCAGTTTTATATTTCTTAAAATATATATAACAAAGTACTTTTTCTGTTGCCATACCACAGAATCTGAAATTATTTATTTTTTCCTTAATTATTCTAAATGCTTGAATATGTAATATTCCATATTTATTTTAGATTTTGTTTTGCTTTTCGCCCCATATTTTGTGTAACTAGATCCAATGCATTTTTAATTTTACCATAGTATTTATTAATCTCTCGCATTTATTTTCTACTAGCTATATATAAAGTTTATTAAATATTTGCAAATAAGTTAGAGTAATTGTTGATTTGCTTGACTTCTTATGCCAGCAG
This sequence comes from Parasteatoda tepidariorum, assembly GCF_982258835.1. NCBI lineage: Eukaryota > Metazoa > Arthropoda > Arachnida > Araneae > Theridiidae > Parasteatoda > Parasteatoda tepidariorum. The sequence goes on along the minus strand of NC_141764.1, from coordinate 82,432,733 downwards.
GAAAGTACATGTCTCAAAATGAAACTCAAGATGTCGATTGAAAAAGTACCTCATTTCAAAATTGTCTTTGATATTATAAGTTATAAAAGAATGGAATGGTATATTGGTAGTGAAAGTTTATAGAATTTTATTCATAATTCTTGTTAAGCTGAAATAAGTTGAGAAAAACAACGCAATAGAATTAAAATATAATTTTATTGAGTAAGACCGAAGGTCTGGAAAATATGAACTTTACATCTCGAGTGTGCTGTTATGAAAGAAATTTAACCATGGCTACAAATATATATTACTGGGCAAAATCTAAAGCACAAGTTAATGGATTCTTCATTATTTTTTCATAACATTGCATCACTTGATGCAATAATAAATAACAACTTATTTATACTTTATGCTATACAATTTCTGACAAAAAGCTTTTAAAAAGATTACTGACAAGAAGTAAAATCTATTTTTAGAGATTACTTATTTTTAGATAATGATGTTTAATACTTGGTGGTTTTCGATACTTCATTATTTTTTTTATATTACATGTATGTATACAAATGTCTTCTGTACTTAAGCAAAAATGTTTGATACAAATGCTATCTGATGCTAAATACAAGAGACAAGAATACTAAATACAAGAGTTAGAGGTAGCATAACATAAATAACTTCTTTTTAACAAATAAAAGTTTAACCACCTGTGATCCCTTTGGCATAATTATTACAGGCTTTCTGTGACAAAACTCTCTAGCACTAATATCTTTCTGCAAGATACTTTCAATAATAACAAATATGCATGTTACTAATTTAAAGTAATAAAAATGCTTTGTTTACAAGGAAAAAACATAATTATTTTCATTGAATGTGTAAGCATTTTTTATTCTAATGTTATGAGCAATATTCTCACATTTAGTTGGGGGAGAAAAATACATTAATTATTTCTTTTTTTGCATTTTGTAAATCATTATCACTTTAAAAAAAATAATTGAAAATCATGAAATCCTTAGCAGTAAATACCGAAAAACAGATCGACAATGAAATCATGGGAATCGGACTTTTCAAAAAGGGGTTACATAATTGCTCGATCGTTTAAAGATTTGATTGTTGTAATAAATAATATCAGATTTTAAAAATTATATGGAAATCAAAAACAATAATTGCCAAAAAACAAAACAAAACAACAACGATAGAATCGTTGCCTTAAAAAGTAAATGCTTGAATGCATGATTCAAATTTCCCATATCATCTGAAATATATCAGGATAATTAAAACCCATGTGAAAATCAATACCTGCCAAAAATACAGTCGAAACACTACTTGGATTTCCAATACTATCTGTGTAAATTGAACGTGACGCAAACTAATTATTTAAATGCGCGATTCAAATTTTATGTGTAAATTTCTGCAGAAAAGAAAACCAAAATTTTTCTTCCGAAAAGAAAAATCTTTCTACAAGAACTCTGTAACGTTCTACGACAATGTGGCCATGTCGCCGCAATTCTGCCACAGGGCCTGTGATCAAAATAATTTTTTTAAATAGTGTGCAAAAATGCAGTTTCAACCATTGATTTTAATCATTAGATTTGTGGTGTAACTACCACTACAAATATTAAATACCAAATGACAAGACATGTTAACTCGATTCTACCTTGAGGTACCTTTTGATAGATGAAGGTTGACATAGTCGATAAATAATTCCCCACAGATTTAAATCATTGTCTCTCTAAACACAAGTGGTAATGGTTTTTAATGTTTGAATGATCTAGTTTCTCACATGAATATTATTTTATTTTCCAGTGTCTTTCATGTATGCTTTTATTATTTCAGCTTTTATTCCTGGGTAGAGATTATCCGAAAGGGTATGACTATTTTAGAGTTCGACTGAAAGAAGCTTTCTTGAAGAACAAGGATGTGAAAGAAGCAGCTCAAATAGAAATATTGTTGACCAGAGGCCAGTACATCATTAAAGAACTCGAAGCCTTATATATGCTCAAAAAGTACAGAACGCTAAAGAAGCGTTACTATTCTGAACAGTAGCTCATACTTTAGCCGTCCCTATTTTTTCTACCCCATCGTAAATGTGTATTTTATATATTGTGCCAGTGACTATGTGTGATGTTTTCAAATTAATAAAGCATTTTATGAACTTTTTAGAAGTTTGAAAATTACATTTGATTTATCTTTCTTTCATAACTGCAAAATACAAAATTCGAGCCAAATCGGATGAATAGTTCCTGAGAAATTGAATTTTAAATATACGACTTTTTCAAAATTCGATTTTACAAGAATTATTCAACCGATTTCATACAAATTTTATATTTTGTTATGTAAAATTATATACTTTAAAATGTATAAACTGTATACCTTACAATCTAAAACTTTTTTGATTATTTAATAAAATAATAAATATTTACTAAAATGTATTTTTTGCATTTAATTATCTGCTAATAAACCTATTTTTATAATTGTGTGCAAAAATTCATCAATTCGCTTAAAAATTTCTTGAGGTATGGCGAAATATGCAAAAAATAAAACTAACATAAAGGAATTCAAACTTTGTACCGCCTTCCTGACCAAAGAGATTATATATATATATAATCTCTTGAGATTATATTCCCCGATTGCAACTATCCCCTATAATTTGGGGGTCAGAAACTCGAATCCGCTGAAAAAAAAAAATGCTTATTCAGAGAAAGTATACTTTTGTGTCTGATTTCATAACTTAAAATATAGTCTGCACTAATAAGCATATTTGAGGTCAGCCCCTCGAACCATTGAGTCCCATAACAGAAGATCATCTTATCATTAGATCATAAAGTTATTCATGGAGGTCCGTTTGTTTTCTTACTTTTTTTGCACTGTACAGTTCATGGATTGTTATAAAAAGTAATCAAGATCTCTTCTGATTACATTTATTTGGGCTGTAATTCTGTGTTGTAATTATTTTTATTCGTTAGATTGATTATATGTAATCATGTTAGTTATAATTGTACATTATGAAAACATATAGTCACATTACAATTAAAGGTAATTGAATACTATATGATTATTTGGATTTATTACAATTTTAATCGGTGCCAAACCTTGTTTAGCTGTATCTCAGTAAAAGTCATTTTGAATTTATTAAATAAGAAATAAGGACTGAAACTAATGAATAGTCAAGTCTTCAGTAAAATAATTCTGGCCTATGGTAAGATTTTTAGTCATCATTCAAGAAAATTTTAACTAATTAATAATTAGTTGTTGTTGTTCGTCGTTGGCCATTAAGGCACAGGGAGTGCGATCTATGGCCAAGAATTCGACTTCTGCCACACCCGTTTATAGGGTGGACTCTTTCATACATTCATTCCTCCACCCACAGATTGTAATTTTGACCTAAACCAGAGAACGATCAATCTTCAATCCACTACCTCCAGAGGTATAATTTGCTATGGGAACATTTAGGTCTTTGTGACCCGACAGATTTAACGTGTACTAGTCACCATTCACTACCGTCTTCAGCCGGCTGGATTCGAACTCCTGTTCCCGCGAACGCGAGTCCAGTGCCCTACCAACCTGGCAATCTCGGCCCCAATTAATAATTAATCTTTATTTTAAATGAAAAAACCCATGCTCGATCAATGTTAATTTCTCTACTTGCTAGGCATTTTTTACACCAAAAATCACTTTGCAGTGCTATTATAATTCCTAGGGTTGAAAGATCGAACTATTTTGGCATTAAAAAAGAATATCCATGGTCTAAGTATTTATTGCGAATTTCGTTATCAGGCCTTAAACACCTCTGCTTTAAGAATGGTTATTCTGTACTTAATTATCAGATAAAAATAACTAGTTCGGCCATTCTCATTGGACGAAAAGTACTGTATGATCAAAATTTCTCTTATTAAAACCCTGGCTTCCTTCGTCTTAATCAACATAAAATTAATCAAATTCATAAAAGTATTGTTTACCCGTAAGATATTTATCCCTAATTTAAGTGTATTTACCTTCAATGTTATTTTTTTTATGAATTTTTTTCTTATTATTCCAAAGTAAAGGTTTAAAATTGAAAGCAATTTTTCTTTATTATTAAGTAATCCTATGATTTTATCGTATTACACAATATTTTATGAAAAAATGTATTTAAATCGGTATTTAAAAGTTATACGATCATTAGTGAATCGTTACACAATCAACAGCAAATGAGTTTTGTTTACTTTTAAGCTTTGTGTTATGTTGTGATCAGTCAACATAATAAATCATACAAAAATGTAAAATTTCATCATACAAAAATTTCGAGTTTCGCACTGTTACTAGATTATCTCTTGGAGGAAAACTATTTAACGAGTACCTTTAGTAACCAAAAATTAAAAAAGTGTATTTAAAGAAAAATGTTATAGATGAAGTTGCAATAGTAATTGAGCAAAATTTTATAAGCTTAAATTTAATCTCAATAGGATTGGTAACCGAAGTCTAAGAAAACTTGTTTGTTAATAACGTTTAACGAGTTATGTTTGTGCTGTTTCAAGTCCCCCAGTACAGTAACGCCTAGTGTCACGAACCTGATCTAGGCGTTCCGTTCTTGAACCAGGAAACAACAAATATTTCCACTGAATTCTTTTTATATTAATTTAGACATAAAAATTCTCTGTATCGCCAAGAAATTTTTTTAGCAATCATGTGGGTTCGTGAGCGAGTAAGGGGCAGAACCACTTTATCTGTTTCACGAATGCAAATTGGACTAAAATCTTTCGATTGTAACTTATTTTATAAATTCCCGCTTCTACCATCATAAATATTAAGTAACAGTTTGAGGATGTACTAATCATATCAAAAAATTACTGCGATATATTAATAATTTTACAACTTTTCCAATAATGAACTAAGAACGTCTTCTGTTTCTACTGATGTGTTTCTATGGAAACAGTCCAAACGTTGTTCTTGGATAACATAACGAAGAAAGAGTCAAGTTGAAAGAAAGCAGTCACTTGGTTAAATGGATTTCGGGAAATGATTTTACCATATAGATGCATGCAAAATCGAATTGTATTTTATATGACATAAAACTGATGTATATTAATATAAATTTGACGAAAAGAAAATTTTGATTTCTACGCTAATGCCAGTAAGTGATATTTTTTTAAATTATTTTACTTAAAAAGGGTCGATTAATATTGATATGTAAGGTATACCAGTTTTAACTTCTTTTTTAACTATATAATTTTAAATGGCTAAATACAAAATGTAAGTGAAATCTGTTGAATAGTTTCTGAGTTATGAAATTTCAAATTCGACATAGTTCTTAAAATTCTAATTCTCAAGAAGTATTTGACTAATTTTGTTTAAATTTTGTATTTTATCATTTAAAATGATGTAAAATTTGTATACTTTACATTTCAAAACATTTCAATCCCCCACCAAAAAAAAAAAAAAAAAATCTATTAAAAGTTATTTTTTACATGGAGTTTTCATCATTTCACATTTTCTTTGGAAATACATAATAGAGTGCCAATTTTTTTTGATTTGACGTATGATGAAATAAGAAAAAAATGAAATTAGTAATTAGTAGCCAAAATTTTTGACTATTTTCCCAGCTAAATTATCGGGACCATATATTTTATAGTGTGGCTACCTGCCATATTTTGAAAGTCAAAACGCAAATCCGTCGATAAAAAAAAATATGCTTCGAAGAAAGTACATTTTTGAGCTTGATTCTGTAACTTAATTAATAGTTAGCACTAATTAATTTGATCCACTATAATGGAGTTCGTGAATATTCGATCATTGGAACAAAAGTTATTCAGGGTGATATATTTTTTATTTTTCTCACTGTACGCTGAAAGAAGTTGTAGGAAATCCGCAAAAAAAGTTGAGTAGGTAAGTTCATAATTTTTAATGTGAATATGGGCGTGACAGCGGCCTGACTTTTAGGGGGGGGGATTAAATAACACAGTCATAATAGTTATTTAAACGTGATTATCCGATAGAACGAGAAGATCCGATCATCAGATTAAAATTTAGTTAGGGTCTATTAATTTTTATTGCTCTCGGTACATTTTAAGAGTATTGTGCAAGTATTGTTGATACAAGCAAATTGATTTTGTATTTTAGCCGAGAAGAAAATCTTTGCAAAAAAGATTGAAACCAACGAGGACTGGTACAAAGAAAGAAAGAAATGACTCGATTGGTAATTTTCTTTTGTAAAATTATTTTATCTTTTCAACCATAGTTTTTTGCAAATGCGCTTTAATAAATAAAACTCTATTTTGTCATTTCCGTAGCATCTAAGTCTTAATTTGAAGTCTTTGGAATCAAATCAAGACAAATCCTTTTCCGAAATTTTACAAGAAAAATGAAACTGCACAGTGTGTCTCGTAATGTTCTCTCCTCATATATATCCTACTTTTGAATCCTCGTAAGAAATTAAGTAAAAAACAAATACATTTATGGTAATTTATTGCAAAATATAATAGAAGCCAGGAAAAAGAAAGAGCGGTATCAAAATCTGAGGAATCTTATCAGGGCAAGAAGAAAAAGAAAAACCAGTTTGATTGCCTGATGAAACTTTGAGGTGTTTCTTATAATCGTTTTTCAACTCTGTTTTATCCGGTAATCTTGTTTATCTGGTTATCCTGTCTTATCCAATAAAAAAAAAAGTTTTGATGCTCGCCTTCCTTAATGGCGATTCGTTGCATTTCGATATTATTATTTTTTTTTCTCTCTCATACACATACTTTAGAACCTTAATGCCTTAATGTGTACATTTCTGCTTCTACTTTGACAAGGAATCTAACAAAATATATTAAGAAAGATTATTAAAGAGCATCGGATTTCTTACTCTTTTAGAATTGAAAGCAAATAGTTGTATACTCATATTAAATGGTAGTTGAATTGTATTTTATATAATTTTAAGAAAATTATTAATGTTTTGCTTAATTTCTCTCTCTTTTATTCTTTTAAAATATTTTTTAAAAATAAAAAACACATGTCAGAATTTCAAATATTTTTTTTTTCTTAAATGGAAGGAGCAGTGCTTTCAAGGAAATATAAAGTTTTAGTAGTAAATACATTACGTCACTTTTATTTTAAAAAAAGTAAGCTATTTGTGACTACCACTACTTATTAACTCAATTGCATCATTTGGCGAGTGAAACTCGCCATGCATTAATTTCGAGTTAAGAGAAAGTGGTGGTCAAATTATTCTGCTGTTAGGTAGAGAAAATGTATTGATAACTACCACATCTTATAAATGGCTAAGCATTAATGAAGGTATCAGTTTAGATTTGGTAACTTATAAAATAAGGAAATTTCCTGGCATTCCTAATCAAAAACATACAGCCTGTTTTTAACTTGGCTGTTTTATTAGTTTGAAATTTAAGTAAATTGGATTTCAATCGGTTAACAGTTAAATTACGTACACTGTAAAAACTTGAGGTGTATTTGGTGTAAAAAATTTGGTGCCACCATTTTTGGTGTTAAAGTAAACTAAATTTTTTACAAAGCATGTGGTCAGAAAAAGACTTATTCTCGATTGTGAGGTTAATTAATTTGTTCCATTTCATGGGCAATGGTTTATTTCACAATAAAATATTTAGATGTATAATCGTCACTATTTTTGACTTCGAGGTTAACTAAAATTTTTTACAAAGCATTTAGTCCCATTTGTTACTTATTTTTTTTCTCTTTTATAGTTTTATTTATTTATTTATTCATTTTTTTATTTGTTTGTTTATTGACAACGCATATTTTCATGTGCATTCGAATCAATTTAATAGCTACATTACAAACACATTACGCTGAAAAAAATCAAATACATTTTTGCACTATTTTTTCAAACGTTTGCTATTTTGTCTAATTTTATATAATATTTTGCACGACAACTATAGTTCTGTGCTTAAAAACGTATTTAGTTTACTCAAAAATGGTTTCAACTATACATCATACTTACCAAATTTTCAAAAAAGTGTTCTCCTAGTAGTAGGAAAAAGCCATTTAAATTGAGATGTTAAGCTGGGGTTTCGTTACAATTCAATCAACGCTTATGAACACTTTTAGAGAGCTAGCAAGCTTATCATGAATCTGTTTAAGTTAAAATTAGATTAGCTTGACTTTCCAAGAACGCTTGCTGGCATGGCAAGTAGGTAATGGAAATAACAACAACAGTCAAAATCATCTAAAAAAGTCAAAATAATTCAGAAATCATTCAAATTTCCAAATTTTTTTAAACCGCATTTATTTAAGGAAGAATAAAATGTGATTATTTAAATTTTGCCGTCATATTAAATATACAAATAAAATAATCCGGAAGAGTTGGAAGATATGATACCCAACAGTTTTTAACTATGTATCAGGGATACCAACTACTATGTTTTCTGCAAAAGTTTTAATAAATTGGTAGTGGATGAAATGGTAAAACTTGTAGAATAAGATTAACTACTCCTCTTTTGAAAAGTACAATCATCCCTAAATGATTATTAGTTACATTTAATATCATACTTTGAATTTTCGATAGGTTGTGGTGGAAAAATTACTTAAAATTTTAAATACTAAACTTAAAAAAACTTACATTTCATTAACACTAGAAAATACTTTTTTAAAAAGCGGAGCAAGTTCGCATTTTTGGTGTATATTTATAGTTCAGAGTTCACTGAAAGATCAGAAACGCACATATCTATAATAATTATGTTAATAAATATTGGTAGAGCTGTGACGGCTTAGGGGATAGAACATTCGCCTTCCAGTAAGGTGAACCGGGTTCGTATCCCAGCGATGGCTAGTCAATACGAATTCCGCATCCGACTTGCATCGACCAAAGTGCTGACGTAAAATATCCTCAGTGGTAGATGAATCATGACTTAGAGTCACCTTGTCACCAGGCTAACCGTGGGAAGTTTTTGTGGTTTTCCAGACGAAGTAACTCAAATGCGGGTTTGTTCCATCAAAAAGTCTTCCACGAAGGTGAATTTCTCCAGGAGTGATCCAGGAGTTCCTTTGTCTTCTCGACTGGGTTCAAAATTACTAGGCTATTGAGTTGAACATTAGTAGTCGTAAATCCATAATATTGGGTCGGCTGTTCAACGACGGTTATAAAATATAAAATACATTCTAGATGATAACCCCAGTTAAGTTTGGAGTGATAAATAACGCCGAGAAACTTGACTTTCTCAGTGAGTTCCAACCTATAATCTAGGTAATAGGCACACATCACCGAGATTAAGACGAGATTAAGATTATTGTATCTTAAGATTAAAAATTGGGTCAGCTGTTCAACGTCTGTTTTAAAAAAATAAACTGTGGTAGTTATGAGTAGTTATTTACACCTAATAAGAAAAAAATTGCCACAATAAAATGTTTTCTTACTAGTATTTTACTGTTTCTAAAAATTAGCAGCCCAGAGAGAAAATCATTTCTGTTTTAATATCTTCATTTGGATTGACCAAGGAGATTAAAGAACATGTATGCAACTTTCAAAAACTGAAAGAATAAGATCATTTCGAAAAAAATGAATGTATTAGTTTTAAAAACTAACTGCTTCAATTATTAACTCGATAATTTCTTTTCCTTGGTGAATTTCAATTAATAATTAGATTTGATGTTTTATAGATGATTCGCTTACAGAAAAAAGATTACCTGCGGAGTTGCAGAAATTTGAAGAAGCTGAGACTATTACAGAAACTCAAAAATTTAAAGAGGTTTGTATTTTCTTTTCTATACTTGAACTTTGATTTTTTTAATAACTTATATACTGTATTCTGAAATGTTGGGTACTTCTATAGATAAATGCCACAAAAGAAGCTGAGTATAGAGAGCTTTGTGCGAGATTCTCAGATTTAAATAATTTGATTCTGGCAGAAAAATGTTCGAAATGGGAAGAAAAAAGTGTGAGTAAAACTCTATAGTTTAAGTTGCTTACACTAAAAATGAGTAGTAATATTTTTTTTAAGTAATACTTACCGTATTATCTGTAATGATTTCTAATACATAGAATTAGATTCTTGGGCCAAAAATGAAATTTGACGCATAATTTTCACGAAACATAATTTTCATACTTTTTTCATTTTTCTATAATTTAGGTCAAAATAAAAGAAAAATATTTTAATTTAAAATTATTTTAAGGTTGAAAAGTTTAAAACCATTTAAAAATAGGTATGTTTATTCAGAAAAAAAACTGCGACTTTCTGTTTGATTTCGTGACTTAAGATATCATCTACACTGATAATAATTAGTATATTAAAGGAGTATTCCTTGAATTGCCTGTTTAGTATTATAAAAATGCGATCACTTAGAACAAAAGTTATTCAGATGTTTAACTTTAATTCCCATACATTTTGCAGGTTCTGAAATAGACATAGATAAAATAAGACTAAGTTATGCATGAGAATTATTTAAGTAAAATTGATCATACTTTTTTTATTACTTACAGTGACTTTAAACTGTGACTTTCTGTTTGATTTCGTGACTTAAAATGTCATCTACACTAATTATAATTAGTATATTAAAGGAGTTTTCCTTGAATTGCCTGTTTAGTATTATAAAAATGCGATCACTTAGAGCAAAAATTATTCAGATGTTTAACTTTAATTCCCACTCAATAGATTTTGCAGGTTCTGAAATAGACATAGATAAAATAAGACTAAGTTATGCATGAGAATTATTTAAGTAAAATTGATCATACTTTTTTTTATTACTTACAGTGACTTTAAACTGTGACTTTCTGTTTGATTTCGTGACTTAAAATGTCATCTACACTAATTACAATTAGTATATTAAAGGAGCTTTCCTTGAACTGCCTGTTTAGTATTATAAAAATACGATCACTTAGAGCAGAAATTATTCAGATGTTTAACTTTAATTCCCACTCAATACGTTTCGCAGGCTCTGAATTAGACATAGATAAAATAAGACTAAGTTATGCATGAGAATTACTTAAGTAAAATTGATCATATTTTTTTTAATTACTTACAGTGACTTTAAACTGTGACCTTCTGTTTGATTTCGTGACTTAAAATGTCATCTACACTAATTATAATTAGTATATTAAGGGAGTTTTCCTTGAATTGCCTGTTTAGTATTATAAAAATGCAATCACTTAGAGCAAAAATTGTTCAGATGTTTAACTTTAATTCCCACTCAATACATTTCGCAGGTTCTGAATTAGACATAGATAAAATAAGACTGAGTTATGCATGAAAATTATTTAAGTAAAATTGATCATACTTTTTTTACTTATAGTGGGATAATTATCTGTATAAAGGTAGAGACATAAATCCTTTAATTTTGCCTGAAGTAAATGCATATTTAACAGAGTGTGATGAAGATGATGTGTATGACATTTTACATGTATTCACAGAATGCCGAAAGAGTCAGCAGGTAAATTCTAGTAAAATAATCAGTTTTTTTTAATGTAAAAAAGTGTAATATGGCGTTTCTTACTGATCACTCATTAATACAAAGTATGCTGAAAATTTACTTTTTAATTTATAAATTTTTATTACTAGTTTTTGGTAATCTCAGTGTCTGTTTTAAAACTTATTAAACATCATTTATTTAGTACCATACATTAAATAAATTTATTTATTTCGTTTGTTCAGATGTGTGAAGACATAAAGTCAGCTCTCCTTGAATGCCCTGAAGTATCTCATAAATTAACTCGTTCTTGGATGGAGGTCAGATGCAAATAATGATGCACTTCTATGCACTCGCACTTTAACTACACAACATTTGCATTGAATTATGCAAATCACATTTTATCAAAACAGTTCACTTTTTAAACTTAAAAGTTAACATTTCTTCTGCTCATAAGGAGCATTGAAAATTTTATATGCTGAAACGGTTACCATGTTTCAAGTCATTGTGTTCGTAATTTTCAAATGTGTGACGCCGATGTAAACAGAATCTCTAAAAATAGGTTTAATTCTGCACTTATTTCAAGGTTGTGGTATAAAAGGATTACTAATTATATTAATGATTTTTATTATTGAGAAAATGATTAAATAATATTAAAATTTAATCTTTAAATGTTAGGAAATATCTAATGCATATTTCAGCGCGAATAGTATATTATTTAAAATCAGCTAAGCGAAGTTAAAACACCTCATTAACATAATTTTCGTTCGATTTTGTAATTTCAGTTTCATACCTTACGGGTTACACACGAACGAACTTGGAAGTGTTGAATGGATATTTTGTTTACGTTATATCTATCTTTCTAAATTTTGCTTGAATTGGTTCACAAGTTTCGGAGTTATTGACGAAAGATGAAGAGTATCTTAATTTTGAACACCAGTGTATGTTTAAAAATTATTTGTAATCGAGGCATTCAGAAATAATATTACTTCGTTTGGAAAAGAATTGCTTACAAGGGGAAATACTACATTGTTTAGGTGAAATTTATTCTCACACAACTCCCGTTGCTTAGAAACCATGGCGAAATTAGCTATCGATCAAGAAAAATAAAAGAAGTTCTTAAAATTTTTATTGATGAATTGTTAGAAGAAATCAAATTTGATAATAAAATAAGATTTTTTTTCTCGAGAAATTTCAATTTTTTCAAAAATGTAACTTATAATCGATTTTTACTAAGATCTTCTACTATTATTTCTGCAACAAATAACAAATAGAACAGAACGGTATACTACAAAAGAACAAAACGATATTTCATTTTTATAAATTTTATAACAAATAAAATGTTCTTTGCTTGGACATGCTTCAAATGGGTTTAATTTATGCGTTATTGAGAGAAGGGAATCATATAAGATTGCGTTACAATCTTACAGTTAGTAGAGCAGACGAGAGTTAGCTAGTAGAGCAAAGTTTATTAATTACGCAAATAAATATACAAATAAAACACTTAATTTGGTGTATCACATTCTTCTATCAGGAATCTGTCTTCCTTAGAAAAAAATCATGAGTCCTCTTGACGGGATGGTTTTGGGGTTTCAGGGCCGTCCTAATAGCAAGCAGGGCCTCTGGGCACAGAAATGTTTTGGGCCCATATTACATTTCATACTGTTTAAAATAGAACTAAAAAACTTCACATGCATAAAATTAAGCATTTTTAAGATATGCAATAATTTTAACAAAGTTAAACACATTTTTATAGCCCCAAAAACTCAATGCACATAAAATAAAGCATCTTTAAATTAGGCATAATTTTTCTTTGTAACCGTCGCTGAACAACCGTCCCAATTTTTGGGTTTACGACTACCAATGTTCAACTCCGTAGCCTTGTAATTTTGAACCATTCCAGAAGACAAGGAAACTCCTGGATCAGTACCCCCAGATGTATGACTTGTTATGGGAACATGGAGGACTTTGTGACTCGACAAACTTAACGTGCATCAGTCACGATTTCTACACGGGGAGTTTTCGGCCGGCAGAGATAGAACCCACGAACTCTTATACATGGGTCCAGTGCCCTACCAACCAGGCTATCCCGCCCAAGGGCTAAAATTTTTTTCATTTTTTATTATAACCGTCATTGAACAACAGACCCAATTATTGAGTTTACGACTTCTAATGTTCAACTCTGTAGCCTTTTACTTTTGAACTCAATATAGAAAACAAAGGAGGTCTTGTATCAAGTATCGGGAGAAATTTTGCATTCGTGGAGTACCTTTTCAGTGGAACTAACCCGCATTTACATTACATGGATATGAAGACCACGAGAGCCTCCCACGGTTAGTCTGACGGCAAAGGGGCTCTAACCCATGATCCGTCTACCACTGAGGATATTTCACGTCAGCACTGTGGTCTGTGCAAGGCCGGATGCAGATTCGTATCGACCAACCAACATTGAATTCGAACCCGGTTCACCTCATTGGAAGGCGAACGCTCTATCCCCTGAGCCATCGCGGCTAGGGTATAGCAATTAAAAAAATTCAAAAGGTATGAATTGTTTCGTCGAACTATTAAAAAGTCAGTTATTATAATATTAATATTTAACCATCTTTCAATGCACATCAGACATAACAAGTTTAAAAGTTGCCGTCGTATGATTCGAAACACTTTCAATTATTACTATAAATACTAAACAGAGTTGGTTGTCAAGCATATTTAGTTGTTGTTATAGTTCATTTACGTCACACTGGAGCTGCACAACGGGCTATTGGCGACGGTCTGAGCCGAAGACATGCCATCACAATTTTGATCCTCTGATGAGGGGATGGCATCCCCACTTCGGTAGCCCAATGACCTGCACGCGAAGTCGAGCACTTTACGGTAGAACAGTTTAACGAGGACCCATACCGCACATCTTCGGTCCCTACGCAGACTGATCCAAGTGGTTACCCATCCTCACACTGACCGTAGCCAGTGATGCTTGACTTCGGTGATCTCAAGCATATTCAGAGACATTATTACTTAAGGAGTTGAGCACCTAAAAACTTCATTTTAATGACGAAAAATAGATTTCGGTTGACTTTTTTATTTTTCCTACTGATAAACTATTCAAACTATTGGTGTTTGCATGGTAATCAATCACTATTCTTAGAAAAAAATGCGCACTTTTTACACTATTATATATCCCAGAAAGCATGCAACCATAAGGTTACCTTCTGTCAAAATTTTCTTCTTATTGTCGAACGAAAGTGTATGTACTAAAAACCTTTTTCTAATAAGACAAAAATATTGCAGTTTATAAACCTTTCATCCTAAAAGGATTACAAATTATTTTTTAAGACTTTTTTTTTAATTTAGTGTTGTCACTTAAGTAAAATGGTCACACTAACTATAGGGTCAAACTGCATTGCTCATTAAAATTTCATGACAAGGTGGATTTTAGCTGATCATGCAAGACTTTGTGAAAAGAAACCTTATAATTACCTAGGTTTAAGAGTATTTTCACCTTCAGACTAGCTTTGTTAAAGGATTTTTTTCACGCTTGAAAACTCTAAGTCAACCTCGATTTAAAGTTTTTGTATAGAAGGTTGTTTTCCAAGGTTTTGGACTAGGGGATTATGCGTAGAATAGAGCAAATTGTCACAGATCTCGTTTTAGGGTTAGAAGATTTACACGTAAGCCGTATAACCAACCTTTTTAGGTTTACATTAAAAGGTTTTTGCTGAGTGAAAATAAACCATATTTGGGATTTATTTTGAAAATTTTATAATGCAAAGTTGTTTATTCTTAGTTTTTTTTAATACAATTTATAAAAAGAAAGATTCTCAAGGGCCCCCTGAGTGCCTGGGGCCCCTGGGCACTGCCCGGGTGTGCCCATGCGTAAAGACGGTACAGGGGTTAGAAGACTCGACCTTTCATTTAAGCGGCCAGATCTGTGGTGAATTCATATTCTGCTCCTGACTTGCTCTCGGCCACAATGCTGACAATGATATCTCTAGTTAAGACGTATCATGAGTCTTAGTCAATTTCAAGCCGTTGGGCTCACGTAGAAAATTTTCGCTGTTTTCCTGCCACGTAAAGCAAGTTTCTTCAAAAAGTGTTCCACAAAAGCGAGTTTGTCCTACAGCTGCAAGAATTTCTTTGTCTTTCGGGTTGGGTTTGGAACTAAATGGCGTAGAGTTTGATATTGGCAGGATCCAATCTGTTATGGATTGATTGTTGAGCGTCGGTAATAAAGTAAGGAATCATAACGTTGATGCAGTTTTTTAACAAATGGGATTGTCAATACTTTTATTTCTTTTTTTTGTAGTAAAGCTAATGTATTTTCAGCAAAATTTTTTTTTATAATTAATTTACTTTGCTAGTTAATTTTTAAGTTACACAGATTGAGGATCAACTACGTTTCCTCCATGCATGGCGAATTTTTATAAATAATTTATGTAATACCATGAGACATTTTGTAATCATTTTTGTAATGTATTACTATTCTCATAAAAACTGATTTGCTACACTTTTTGTTCTAGAGCATAAGAAATCTACATGGTATGATGAGAAAAAAAATTGAAATAGCAACTTTTCTCATTTTAAGGGTTTGTAAAATTTTTAAATTAGTTCTAAAATCAACCTTTCACCTAAATTTTATTCCAAAATTGACACCTGCACAAAATTGAGTGGTAAAATTAAAACTTTAAAATTTACGTTTTTATAGGAAACTAAAATGGAGATAATTCTTTTTTTTTTTTTTTTGTTGTCAGATCTACGAGGTTGGATGCTTTACTTGTTATATACTTCTATCACCACTAAAAATTTTTCCGATCTACGTCTTTTGCATGCACTCTATGTTTGCGATTTAATCGTTCTTTTTACCCACCATAATGTCCACAAAGCGTCAATTCGTACCAAATCAATAATGTTGTACAATTTTGCACTGTTTTTTTTCTTTCGAATATCTCGAACCGTTTTTGAGATCTCCAGATTTTACACCAGGTGACGCTGTAAATGGTCCCATCCTGCAGCACATAAACACTTTAATATACCTAATCATCACTTTTACACGCTTGCCAACTTCTTCCGCTTCAGGTGGGAGATTTTTTGCGAGTTTTTAAAGTGGTTGTAAATTTTATACTTTACAATTTCATTTCTGATCTAATGAAATTTATTAACTATGATTTTGGACAACCACTATAATTAAGCAAATATCTAATACCTGGTATTACTCAACAAGTTGATGGCTGCAAAGTGAGCCTAAAGCGAACCAGTAGAGTTTAATCCAGCGAAGAAGGCAAAGAAAGTCGAGCGAATGAGAAACGGAGAAATAAGGAAAAAGTCAACTTATCATTGAAAAAAGGAATTAAAAAAAATCCTAACTTATTTAAAAAGCTTTCTATCATAGTGAACCAAAGAATCGAAATGATACGTCAGTTAGGAATTCTCGCCAATAGACATACGCTCATATTTCATTCGCTCTAACTTTTCTCATATATGAAAATTGAGTTCTTTCGCTAAATTTTCTCTCCATCCGCCAACTTGGCGCTGTTGAATAATAATCATGCCGATAAATTTTAAAGTGCTGGTAAAATAAAAAAAAATCTAACCTTAATTGTTACTTGTTAAAACTTTTTATATTGTTACTGGACTTATAAGCATAGTTGCAACTGAACGATATTTAAGGTAGGGATTACTGACCTTAATAACAGGTCCTAATTACGGACCTGTTTATACACGTACTAGTAATTAGGACCACCCTCTATAAAAACTTCCAGCGAATCAGCACTTATGAATTCTAGGAAATAGTTTTAAAAATGCATATAAACATCAAGAAACTGTTTACGAAGCTGTCTTTTTTATTGAAAATAATCTAAATTTTATAAGACTTAAATGAATTAATTAATGTTCAGTTGCTGTGCTTTTTCACAAGGAAAGCGGGCCTCAGATTGGCGTGAAGTATTAATCTAGTTCGGCGTTTCAGATAAGGTCAACATTTTGTGTGATGTGGAAGAGGGAGAAAATGTTATCCTTTTGGCAATTTTTGATTACAGTTTTTATTTCAATAGGGATAAATCATGGATAGAAGTTTACAGTAATTTTTAGCTACATCATTTGGCCCACGTGGGGGCAAAGATCAGGGTTAATACCCCTCGTCCAATCCACGTGCTCTAAGTACCAGATGATGCAACGATCAGAAAATTAAATGAAAGGATACCACAGAAAAAATGCTAGTGGCCGTAAACCAGTTACACAAATAATATTCTTTAAAAATAGTTTATCTTCATCAAAATTAAATATAATATTCAAAGAAAGACGATAAAAAATAAAACACCTACTAGCCTTGAAAGTTAGCGCCGCAACTAGGCTAAATTGGCCAGTGAATTAGGGGAATCTAGGAATCGAGGCACCGAGTAAAATTAAAATAAAATAAGGCGTTGATCGAAAGGTTATGGATGGAGTTAATGTTTCATGCGCAATAGCAGATCATAACAACAACATAGCAACAGTAATAACAGATCATAGCAACAGTAAATCATAATTGTACTGTTCTAAAACTTCAAAGAGAAGAGTGTTTTCAAAAAGTACTTAACATGTTGTTACATTTAATCCTGCTTTTCATAATGTTGTCAATTTTTAGAGTCCTCAACAATACCTCAGTGACGAATCCTTCAACATGGAATTCAACGTAGCAGATGATATTGGAGAGGGATTGGAGCCTCCGATAACTTTGTGCTTATGGGGAAATTTATCAAAAAATATTCGGCATAAAGGAATAAACGTACCCGAAATCGGATTTAGCTTCGAACTGCCACCGGAATTGCTAAAGATCAACTGTGCTGTTAGAATTCTCCATACATTATTTGATAATATATCGTCAGCATTTTGTGAATCAGCTCTAAAGCAAAAGTGGAATTTAGGAAAATATTCAGAGGAAGGTATGTAAATTAGAGCATTTGTTCGCATTATTATTACATTTTTGTACAGCAAACTTGCATTTTTGATGTATTTTACTTGTTAATATTTTAGTTGTTTTGATACATTTTAGTTTTGACATATTTAATTTAGTTTTGATATATTTAGTTGTTATGATATATTTATGATTTAATAGTAAATGAATTTCCTTAAAGTAAACTGACAGATTCTAAACCATCTAAGTCCATAGGAAAGAACATGTTAAATATCGATTTGAAGCACGATAATTTGTTTTGGCTTAAGAACGTGCTAAGTAGTCTTCTAGAAACAGTAAAATGTTCTGTTTTTCTTTTTTTTTCTTTAAAGAACATGTAAAGTGACAAGTGATATTAATAATATAATAATAAATATGACCCTTTTTATGGCCTTGTAATTTCGTCATTAGAAATTTAGCGAATAACAGTGAGCAATATGGAGTATTTATAACCGTTGTAGCAATGGTAGTTAGGTTAAGTTTTATACATCTTTAACCAGTACCTTCTATGCTGTTCTATTCTAGAGCTTTGTCAAAAAAAAATCATTTGTAATTTAATTGTTAAATATTTGAGAAATTACCCCAAAAATGTGATAAATATTTTTGGAGTAATTATTTTAGTTAGCATATTTTTATATTCATAAAAATATGCTAAAAATTAGAATTATTCCTTGATTTTCACATAAATTGAAAAAAATCTTGCCACATTGGCGATTTCGTAAAAATATTAATTTTTTAAAAAATATATAAGTTATTTTACAATTTTGAAGTCCAGATAATTCTTTTCCATAAGATAATATAAACTGAAGCTATTTTTAAGTTTAAGGCACTCTGATTTCGCCGAAATAACTTCGAAAAGAGCACCTTTAATATGTTTTTGCATTAATTTTTTTTGTTAAGATTTTCAGTTTCATATATTTTCTAAAACGAATTCTAAAACAAGCAAATTGATTTACTGATTTCAGTGCATTATGGCATGGAATTGATTGATGAAATTTATCCGGAAAAAGATTCGCTGGATGAATACGCTGATTCTCAAGTAAATAATAGTTTTCTGAACTTTTTTAGCTTTTTAAAAATGTATGATTTTGATAAAATTTGCATGAGCCGCGATGGTTGGTCCCGTCTATGTTCTCAGACACAATACAAATTAATTACTACATTGCTAATTACAAATTACACACTTCAAAATTTTTCCTACATTTTCAAATCATGTTCTGCTTCAGTTCAATATAAAATTATTTTTTGTCAATTACAATTACTGTTTTACAATTTTTATTATTCATGAAACATCATTTCTTTTTTACAGTTTTCATTATTAATAAAAAAATCCTTTCTTTTTTATAGTTTTTATCATTCATAAAATGTTATTTCCCTTTCACAGTTTTTATAATACATAAAAATTAATTTCTTTTTTACAGTTTTTATCATTCAAGAAAAATCATTTCTTTTTTTTAATCATTTTTTCATTATTCATAAAAATATGAACTAATTTCAAACATTTTTCTCTTAATATTTTGCAGTGGAGTGTGACAGTCTAAACTAATGCATCGTGGTTTCGTCAATATTTTATTTCAAATATTCATTCAACTGCTTTTATTGTATCTTAATTTTAATTTTTGTCCCCAGCTTTCTCCCAAAGTGCTTGCTGAAATTTTCAAACAAATATTTTCCTCGGATGCTTCAGCAAAAAAGTCAGAAACAGGGAAAAGTTCACCAGCAATGATATTCAGTAAGTGTCATTTCCATAGTAGTTGAATACTTTATAATTTGAATTAAACCATATTAAATACACCAAAAAAGTAAAAAGTGGCAAACCTTTAAAAAATGTCAAAGTGGTTTTGCGATATTTCAAAGCACATATGTGCAAAAGTCGTAAATTTATTAAAGTTCTAAATATTTTGCTGTGATAACTGGTTTTAAGAAGTGATTTCAGGCCCAAATATATCTTTTACTCCATCTGAAGACAACTTTACCAAATGGTAGTAAAATAATAATTGAATTACAATTGTTGACAAAATAATTTACTTTTCATTTTATCAGAGCTGAAACGCACCATCATAAGATTTTCATCGATTTATATAGATGTTTAATTTATATTGGTTCAAAATAACTTTAAACCATGGTTCAAAATAGCTTTAGTGGTTCAAAATAACTTTAAATCAAAGTTATAAACAGAACACTAAATTGAAAAGCATACTTTTTTCTACCATATTAATATAAAATTAAAATTTTATGGAAAATACTTAAAAAATAGGTAACTATTGCATATGTTTTATGTTTTTAAATCATGATAGGTGATTGGGTTGTGAATATGCTCAAAAAGTGAAACAATTATGTTTCTTTTGATTATTTTAGTGCACTATATCACAGTGTATAAGTCGACCTTTTCGAATACGAGATTTGTATACGACATAAGAATTTTCTTGTATGTTGGGGGCGTGGCGTATTATTATTTGATAAATAGTGCACAAACTACTATTTGACAAATAGTAGTACGCCATGCCATGGTTGGAAGTATAAGTCGACCGCTGTCGGTAAATCGATAATTATTCACACAGTCCTTATGCGTGAAATGAAACTAGACGCCTATCAAAATCTGGATTCAAATGTTATTGTAAAATATTTTCAAAAATTTGGAATTTTGAATTATTTGAATGTGGGTGAAGACGAGTTTGTGTGGAACTCAGCAGATATGGTTAAAGTGGAATCCTTTGTAAAGTGGGATCCATAACACAATGCTACAAACATTAATGAATCCGACAAAAAAATTGTTTTGGAATCTTTAAATTTGTAGCTTTATGGTATGTCTTAAAACTTTCCATTGTGTTATATTTTTTGAAATACTCTAGAATAAACTATCTTAACATTTCTTATCCTTCTTTTTTTTATATCCTGAATGTAATTTAAAGTATTGTTTCTAAAACAAATCCAAAATATATGTAGAAAATATTATGAGAGAAATGCATAATTGCATATAATATAATAAAAAGTATTTGAAAGCAGTAAATTGATACAGAGTTATGAGGAAAATATTATGAGAGAAATGCATAATTACATTTAAGATAATAAAAATAGTATTTGAAAGCTGTAAATTTATACAGAGTTATGAAGAAAATATTATGAGAGAAATGCATAATTGCATATAACATAATAAAAATAGTATTTGAAAGCTGTAAATTGATACAGAGTTTTTCGGATCTATCTCATTAAAATTACTGCATCGATTTTTCACGAATTAGCTGACTTTAATACCGAGGAATAAGTCAACCCTCTGTTTGTCGTAAAATTTTGGGATTTAAAAAATTGACATTTACGCCGGGATATGCCGTAATTTTTGTGTTTTGAAAGTAAAATAAAACATCGTTAAAAAATTTTTAATATCTTTTTCAGATTTTAGCTATTTTATTTAAAAGAAGTTAAATAGAAGTTTTCATTATTATTTCCATTCAGCCCCTCCTGAAGAGCCCGAATTGATAGTCGTTGACAAAGCCGAATACTTTCTAGTTGGAGGTCTCTTTCATTTTGATTTGTTTCAATTACCCTATCCAACTGTGAAAACCGGTTGCTGGGTATTTACTAACTGTAAGTATTTTTCTTATTTTTACCTATATTGTAAGCTTTATAAACAGAGTAGGCTTCTCAAGGTTACGCGATTTCCCCCCTCTCCACACTTTTACCCTCTCCGTTACCATAGTTTAGACAAGTCTTGCTTTTTCCAAACGTAAGTATATTTTAACTTTGAGCGAAAGATCTACCGTAACCATGGTAGCGGAAAGGGTAAAGGGTAGAGAGTGGGAAATCGCTGAAGGTCGTCTCAAGGCTACACGATTTTCCCCTCTCCACACTTTTACCCTCTCCGTTACCATAGTTTAGACAAATCTTGCTTTTTCCAGACGTAAGTACATTTTAGCTTTTTACGAAAGATCTGCCGTAACCATGGTAGTGGAAAGGGTGGAGAATGGAGAAATCGATGGACCTGAGACGCTTAATCTATCTACAATAATATATCTACTAGTATCCTGTTATCATTAACTCGAAGTACGTATACTTATTTATTAGTATTTATTCTAACAACATAATTTGCGTATGTTTTATAGCTTAATTAATTAATTTTTTATTGAATTATAAGAAATGTTTCAATAATAAAATTAAGGAAAGGAAAAGGAAGATAGTTTCTGGATTAGGCAACTTTTGTTTAAACTAAGAGGGTATTTCTTTTGCCAGATATCACTCTATTATTAATATTTTTAAAAGAAAAGAATAAAACGGAGAGAAAACTAGAGAAAGAATGAAAAAGAAGAAGAAATTCCTTTTTTGTTGTGAAAATAACAGTCTTAAATATAATATCACCTATTTGAGGTTATTTACTTGATGCATTGAAACTATACTTCCGAAATATAAATAACTTGAACGTAATTTTTCGAATTACGAAAATTTGTATTATTTCTTACAGAATTAGTGATAGAAAAATGTTTTTTCTTTTATGATTTCTTAACTATTGTTTGAAACACATCATGTTTTTTAAAATTTATTGATCGTATCAATGTTTGTTCTTTTTGCAAAAACTACCAAAGTTAGTAGTTTTAAATACACTTCTATTTAAATATCAGCATATCATCAGTATAGTGTACTTTTTGATTAAGAATGACCCTAATTGGTCTTTTTGAATAAGCTATCTACCCAATATAATTCATCAATATGTCAATTTTTATGAAAATAACCATAATTAGTCCTTTTCAATAAGCTATAATTGATATATAATTCATAAATAATGTCAATTGTTTCTGAAAATAACCATAATTTGGTCCTTTTTAAATAAGCTATTATCACTATATAATTCATCAATAATGTCAATTTTTATGACAATAGCAATTATTCCTTTTTAATAAACTATCCTCGTTATATGGGTGATTCTCACGAAATATGACAATTCACAGTCTCTTGCTCCAAGATCTAATAGTATACTACTAAAAGAACGTTTGTTTAAAAAAAAATTAATAAATAGCATTGCTGTTAAGATTTTAAAATGATTTTGCACTAGAATTGACTGTTTTGTATAGTTAAAAAATTTAATTGACTACCAAAATTTCATTTTCCTGGTATGTCACAAATAATATTTCCAATAATAACTAGATTCAAAACTTCGCATAGATTTTTCAATATCTAATTTTTTTTATTCAACATTTGTAAGCATTTCTAGAATAGATGCAGAGGGTATTATTTCCAAAACCTTTGTTGAAAATTATTTTTTCTGTAAATAGTTTGTTTGTCGCATGAAAATCGGTAATTTTCCTGGCCACTTTTTTTAGTAATTTATTACCAAAATAGATACCTCCAGCAATCAATATCTTAGGCTAAGAGATTGATTAGAATTCCATCCTATCAGAACAAGTCTAATTGCAGGAATAAAGAATCAACTTTCTGAATCAAAATATATTTCAAAAATTTTACAAGGAGAGTATTATTAAATTTTTTCTTCTTCCGAATTGTCATTTTTCTCAAGAATCACCCATAAAATAAATCCTCCTCTATCCTTTTTATATAGTATATCATCTTTACATAATATCTTCTTTCTATAATTCATCAATAATGTGAATTTTTTATGAAAGTAACCATAATTGGTCCTTTTTAAATAAGCTATCATCACTATATAATTCATCAATAATGTCTATTTTTTGATGAAAATAACCATAATTGGTCCTCTTAAATAAGATTTCACCAAAATGTAATTCATCAATGAAGTTAAGTTTTTTATTAAAATAATCATGACTGGTCCTTTTGAATACATGAATATTGTATTTTCTTTTCATGAAAACATTTCTAATCGGTTGTTTTGTTTTTATCAATACTGTTTTATAAGTATACCCCTAGTTGGTCACTTTATGTACGCTATTGTTCTTTTATAATTAATCAATAGTACGTGTTTTTATTAAAATACCTTAGCCAGTAGAACTAAATCTATCATTAAGATGTTTTTTAGGCATGTTAGGTACCGTGTGTCTTAATATTTTTGAGTCATAAATCTTCATTGAGAATCCTGTAAAATTGTGACTAATTGAATAATTAGAAATTTGAAAAAAAAGGGAAGTGTTTGATGACTTTTGACTTGTCACTGTATATTCATACTTAATTTAATTGATTGATAATTTTGTTCTTTATTTTATAGGGCAGGAAAAAGTATTGAAACGCATTCCCTTTAAAACGAGCATCATTCCAATTAGGCATCCTAAGCCCGACATGTCACCAGCGATAGCAGCTGAATTCGCCGACTCAGAAATCAAACGTTTTGATAAAGAAATGTGCAGTGCTATATCTGTTTGTCTACAGTAAGATATCCCTTCTATTATATATTTTGTTTTAATTATTAATCCTTTATTCGAGAACAGTACTTTTATACACTGTAAAAAAAATCGGCAGGCAATTTAACTGTTTATGTAAAGGTCTACTTCCTTTTTTTACAAAAACAACTAAAATTATTTGCATCCATAATTAGCTAAAATACTTTATCAAGTAAGTAAAGCATTCCCGTGGCAGTCTGTTGCTGGCCAAGGGCTTATGGCGGTTAAGGTTCCGCAATTTCATGATCATTGGCAGGATTGTGGCAATGTGGTCAGCACTGCGCACAGGCTGCTTTTACTTCTTAGAGAAGCTGGTACCAATAAAATACTTCAACCCTCGCCTTTTATTGAATCTTTCTTATTTGCAATGTACGCATATACACTGTCCGACAGTGAATCAATCGTAAAGATAAGGTTTCCAGTAAAACATCAAGGCCAAGCATCACTATCAGCAGTCAGTTATCGGATGGATGACCACTTTGATCAACCTGCGAAGCTACAGAAGGCACATGGTATCGGCCTTCATTACACGGTTCTATTTTAAACTGCTCGACTACCGCTAAGTGCTCTACCGTAAAGTGCTCCCTGACCCCCTAAATAGCCCATTTTGCAACTCTAGGGTGACGTAAATAAAGTTTTACTACTGCTATCACTACTATTACGAATATACAGAAAGATAGTGTGCCGTTATCATTACCTTTAATATATATTTTAAGAATATACTTCAAGGGTCCTTATTAAACAGAAAATCAAAAAAGCATACATATTAGGAACTGCAAGGTAATTTTTCAGCATGGGAAAAAACAAAAACACTATCGCAATCTAACGAATCATTATCTGAAATTTCAAAACCCGTTTGTCTGCCCGAAGCAGAGAATATTTGATCAGTAATAGCTAGAAACACCCTCACGTTTCATCAGGCAGTCAAACAAGTTTTGATTTCTTCCGTCTCATCTTTCTGAAAAGCGATTAGCTGCATTTTAATGAAGATTCTAAGAAGATATATTAATGAGGATCATTACGGAACACTTTTGTCTGAATTTTTATAATCCATACTTCATGAACTAAAGGCTTCTTTTTATATAATTTATTCTTCTTCCTTGTCCTCCGACCAGGTGGCCGAATGGTCAGCGTGCCTGACTGCGGAGTCGATGGTTGCTGGTTCGAATCCCGCTCAGGGCATGGATGTTTCTTTCTCTCTGTGTTCTATGTCTTTTCTCCTTTGTGTGTGATTGTGTGAATGTAACCAGCCCTATAAACAATTTTGTGGTTGTGTGATGAGGGCGACGCTGCTACACCGCCGTGGCTTCGCCACAGGTGCTCACTGGGTAACCAGAAGAGAGTAGCAGTTCTGACACTCCTGGCCGATGGGACAATACATCCCAAGTGCCCACCATTAAAAAAAATTTGATTGTCCAGATGAAATTATCATTGATATAGTAATTCATGTATTTGTAGGTTACCCAAGGAAGTGCTGTTTTTGGAGCAACCAACTCCTGCATATTGGATACCAAGCAAAAGAGGATTCTCAACAATAGGGTTTTTTGAGACCAAATACGAGGAAGGTTTGTGAAATTTTTTCGAAAATTTTTGAATTTATTTGAATTTTTTAAACGTTCATTGAAGAAAAGTCTGCAAACGATGAGGGAAAACATGTATATATATATATATATATATATATATATATATATATATATATATATATATATATATATATATATATATATATATATATATATATATATATATATATATATATATATATATATATATATATATATATATATATATATATATATATATATATATATATATATATATATATATATATATATATATATATATATATATATATATATATATATATATATATATATATATATATATATATATATGTGTGTGTGTGTGTGGCTGGGTGGCGCAGTTGGTTTGTCGTCGGCCTTCTGAGCCGAAGTTTGCGGTTCGATCCTCGGCCCAGATACTGAATTTTCGGGATGACGAAATCCTCAGCTGCCATGTTGTATGATTATGCGTCATGTAAAAGATCCCTGGAGTGCATTATTGGCTCTTGGCATTTCCGGCAAAATTAAATTCCTAGTGCACTTTAGCATCCAAATAGAGTCTCGGTGCTGCCATCTAGTGTGGCGGAAACTAGACGTCCAAATTAACATGACCAACGGTATCTCACCCATTGTGGTGGTCCTGAAAGAGTGGATACCACCTCTGGAGAACGCACTAGGTCTGCTCATCGGCAAGACCGATTGTGCAGTTCATAGGAAATAATAATATATATATATATATATATATATATATATATATAAAAGTGCAAAAAGTGATTATACACAAATTTTTAATAATTTTTATAGAAGAATATTTCCTATGATAGGGAACCTTCTGCTTTACATCGCTGTTCTGAAGCAGAAAGTTTGACTTCTAATTGTACAATGAGTTTATGGTTTTTACTCATTTTCAATTAAATGTATGAAATTCTCTTTGATAGTTTGATTATTTGAACTATAAAATGTCATACATGTCAATCCACTCTAACATCATCACGGGTCTTTTCTACAAGTTTCTCTTAGCCCAATGGGTCTCAGCACCCTCGAACAACACTTAATGGCAAAGTTAAGTTGATACGCTAGCTTTGTATAGTTGACATTCTAAGTTTATAATGTAGTGCCTCTGTCATATTTTTGTTTACTCCCACACGATTATATCAAGAACGGTGATTACATTTATAGCTTGAAGGAATGGAATACTTTTCTGAGTGCAATTATTTTTAAAGTATTATTTTGTGTTATTTTTTTTATTATTAGTTTTGTGTTTATTTAGTTTAGCGTTTTCTTCTATTATTTTTGATTAAATTTATAAGGTTCTTTATAATTATTTGTTTTATATTGGTCGTTTGTTTTATTTTAGTTTTTTGAAAGGTTTAGATGTTAATTTGTCAAGGCTGTCGTTCGTTAATGAACATAAAAGTGCATTTTGCAAAGCAAATTACGATAAAATTCTGGTTGTTTAACCGTATTAGGGGAAAATAACCACCAAACGATTTTTGTCACAGTTAACAGTTTGCAAATAATTATATTTATGGTTATTTGACTGTTACGGTTGAATATGGTAAAAAAACAATTAACTAAATTGCTGTTTAATTATTATTTTATTAATTTTCTATCAGCGTAACGTATTTCATAGTTCCACACTGCATTAACAAACACTTTTAAATTTAATGACTAATTCCAGCATTTGTTTGATCTCTTGTTCCTTTCATCTTATGAGACCATTCTAAAAATGTTTTTAATGCACCTTGTATAACTAAATCTTGATTTTTTTCACCATTAACAAAATAAAAAAATAATCAAAATAATGTAATGTAATAAACAAAATAATGTTTTCAATTTTTCTTTTAGAAACAGGAAGAGTTTCATTCAAAACTAATCAGTTTGGAATTATTGGTTTACTTCAGAGAAAGTACAATAATATCCCTTATCAGGTAGGTTACAAGTTTTACTGTTTGAAGTGTGTTGCTTTAAATAACAAATTAAAATCGAATCTTTGGTT
The DNA here is from genome assembly GCF_982258835.1 of Parasteatoda tepidariorum. Lineage (NCBI taxonomy): Eukaryota > Metazoa > Arthropoda > Arachnida > Araneae > Theridiidae > Parasteatoda > Parasteatoda tepidariorum. The sequence goes on along the minus strand of NC_141764.1, from coordinate 82,404,596 downwards.
TTACTATTATTTAAAAGCATTTGAAGCCAAAGACGAAATATATTTAGATTATTATAATTATTATTTATAATTTTTCATCAAAGTTCGAAGACATCCAATAATTATTACTTTTAAGTTCTTGAATGGCATCAAAACACATAGTTTAAGTTTAAAAATAAAATTGGAATCATGATTTATATCTTGGTCTTTGTTACTTGAGTAGAGGGGAACAAAAATATAGAAAAAAGTATGGTATCATTATGAACAGTCTCTTATGGTATACTATTGAAGTTCGTAAATAAAGTAGCTATGATAACCGAGCAAAATTTTAGTTTTAAATTTTATCTCAGAACTATTTCTCAGAAATCGCTTCTGTGGAGCTAGTAAGTAGAATAAGCTGTGTTCTACTCAGGAAAAGAATTAGCTTATTTTCTCAGTTCCAAAATTACTTGCAAAGTTGGTCAACAAATGGCGCTATTGGAATTGGCAAAACTACGAAATATCTGCTGCAGATGATTTGACCATTCCAAATAAAGTGTTTTAGAAAACGTTAGTCAAATTTATTCTCAAACTGCGCCAATGATCGTTGCAAAGGGTTTGAAAACTTTGTTTTATAGTTTTTATTTTCAGTCAGCAGCTTAGTACCCTCTGTTGACGAACTTTATTACCAGTTCTGAAATTTAAAAAGAATAAATAATCTGGTTCCCTGAACAGAACGCAAGGTAATTTCTATCTTCTTTCATTTATATTTGAATAGTAGCCAACTGGACTGTGCAGGGGTCAGGAAACTGGCCTTGCATCAGAAAGGTTCTGGGTTCAATCCCGGACAAGGGTGTCATTTCATTCTCTGTACTATTTGTCCTTACTGTGACAACAACGTTGGCCCACCAAATATGGTGCCCCTGAAAGAGTCGCCGACAGATCAGAACTAATACGACTGAATTGATGGATGTCTACTCAGGTGGGCATTGAAAAAAAATGCAATTTTTCTTCTTCAAATTGTTGGTACTTTTGTGATACCAGGTACAATTACTACCAGAGTTGATAACATTATTTTAAAATATCTTAATAATTTTTATTTAAAAATTTTCTTATGAAATGGTTGGTAATGAAAATGCAGAATAGGATAGAATGCAGGGTATATACTAACTTTAGTGGTTTTAATTGCAGACATCCAAACTTTTGTGACTAACTGTCGGTTAAAAAAATGTAACATACTGGCTTTGGGATGTCTTAAAGGACGCCCTATAGACTACGTGAGGCCGGGATAGCCTGGTCAGCAGGGCACTGGGCCCATGTCCGAGAGTTCGTGGATTCGAACCCCGACGGCAGAGGACTCCCCGTGTAGTAAAGTGACTGATGCACGTTAAATTTGTCGAGTAACAAAAGTCCTCCCTGTTCCCATAGCAAATCAATACTTCTGGGGGTACTGGATTGGAGATCGATCGTTCTCTGATTCAGGTCAAAATTACGATCTGTGGATGAATGAATGGGTCCGTCCTATAAACGGGCGCGACGTATGGTGTGGCAGAAGTCGAATTCTTGGCTATAGGTCATTTTGGTCGAATTCTTGGCTCACCGAAAAACAAGAAACGCACACTCTGCCTTAAATTTGCTCGGTTTCACCAAGCAGGCTTGCCCGTGTGGCAAGTGGCATTATAACCAACCAACCATTGGCTACGTTCCATATTTAACTGTATTTTTAAAAAATTTTAGTATTGATATTTCTTCTTAATTATCATGTTACTGATAATGATTGTATTTGATTGAATTTTTAGTCATGGGAGCTGGTACACGGAAAGAATCCAAATTCAGCATCCCTAATAATCAGCGGAATGCACGTTTCTCTCAAAATTCAAATAAATAAAGATGGTTGCGCGATTGAAAACATTGAACAAGATGGGAAATCTCTATTTTCTGATTCTTATTTGATGTGGATGGAACCCGAAGATTTATTAAAGGTAAATGGTCACTTAAATCATGATTACATTGATATATTTGAAGCTCGACTTTATTTATAGCTTCTGCCATTGGAGAGTTTTAAAAATGTGAATAACTTTAACACAATCATTGTTATTTTTTATTAATGATATAGAAAAATTAACAATGGGGGTGAGTGTTGTTTCAATGGATATTTTTCACATCTTAATATTTACATTCGACAATTATTGTCAGATTTACAATATTAAGACAACATTTGAATACATGGACGGTTTCCGCAGTAATATATTTTTTTTCTTACTCGAAAGTTTAAAAATAAAAATCTGTTCAGCTACATAAAGTAGAAATTATTATATATTGAAAGTTCATTTAGACCATGGAAAGTACAATACAGTTCATAAAAATCCAACCATTGATCCACCGGAGGGCATTACTCAGGACATTCGAAATTCTTTCGTCAATTGGACACTTGCAACTCAAGAGGAAGTGTAGGGATAATGCTTAACCTTGTGATTTAAATCAGATTTAATCGGGGGATTACACTTCAAGAACAAGAAGGTGATCACAAATACCCACACATGTGACCTATGGCATCAACGACAGCTGATAGCTTATAAGCAAAATGGCGTGCTAAAGCTTCTCCGCATCAGTCAGATTGTAAATTAACGTGGAGTTAATTAAATACAACCCCGTATCGCACATCGAATTTTTTGAATATAATTCTTTCTCGTTTACGTCTTTTACGTAACTTTATTTATTTGTTTATGTCTCAGATTTATTATTTGTTTATGCCTTTTATTGTAACCGTGATATATTTTTCTTTGCGTACCTGGTAACTTCGATACATAATTAGTTCGTTTATGTTCTACATGGCTTTATGCCTGTCTTTGCGTTAATTAAGAAATATCGAGTGAAAGAATTGAAATCTTTGTGAAAGAATGTAGAATGAGGCACTTAAGAGAATTGATACTTGGCGGGTTCGGCTTACTCGAAATAGAACAGAAAGAACAGTTGCTAACGTAAAAAAGCCACGTTTCAAAAATCAATCAGGATGAAGATGCCCACACTACGTCACTTGTAGGAATCCCATTGGATACCTTTAAGCAATGTCAAACATCAGTATCGAACCTGATTGGCTTCTGAATCGATCAATGCCACAATTTACTTACGATGACGTTACTCTGCATGTACTCAATTATAGATTTTTACGATACAATTAAGTAAATCTAGTTAAAAATCGATTAGTATTTAATAACTCTAAATATAGTCACTATATTTCGCTTAAATTAGAGAGTTAAAACAACAGTTCAAAATTGTCCAAAATAGAGATTGCGAAAGAGAAATATGGCGAAATTATTTAGATAATAAAGTAACTCTGGAGTGGTGGCTCAGGGGATAGAGCGCTCGCCTTCCAAAGAGGTGAACCGGGTTCGAATCTCAGCGATGGCTGGTCGATGTGAATTCCCCATCCGGCTCTTACCGACCTCAGTGTTGACGTAAAATATACTCAGTAGTAGACGGATCATGAGTTAGAGTCCCCTTGCTGTTAGGATAACCGTGAGAGATTTTCGTATTTTTCCTCTCCATGTAACGCAAATGCGGATTAGTTTCAACAAAAATCCTCCACGAAGGAAATACTTGAAGGCAATTTCCTTGTCTTCTGTATTGGGTTCGAAATTACAGGGTTACGGAGAGGAACATTAGTAGTCGTAAACCCAAACATTGCGTCTGTTGTTCAACAACAGTTATAAAATATCGTAACTCTCTAATTACGTTAGATATAGGAACTCGTAACTTTAACTGGAGATTATAGTAATTGCTTTCAGTTAATGATTAGTGTTTCAACTAATTAATAATTGTTAATCCAGATTTTTATCTATCGGTTAAGGAAGAGCCGGGTAGCAAAACTTTTTAAGCAAAATGCAGGGGGTGATTGTTCCAAATTCCATGTTATTTTGAATAACATTATTAGCTTTAAAGAATGCTGAAAAACTGTTCTTAGATCCAACTGATAGAACTGTTCTTAATATCAAAAATTTATATAATTAAGATATTGTTGCACGCGCGACTATTTTTAATTTTTTTTCCTGAAAAATAAATGCTTTATTGAAACGTTTGCGCTGCTTTTTTTACCAAAAGGAATTGACCTACCTTTAAGCATGCAGCTGGTTAAAATTTTTAAAACGAAAAAAATAAAAACAAAAAACTAAAACGTTCTTACAATTACTCAAAACATTAAAATTTTTCGTTAGAAAGAATGCACCATTATTACTGCCCTTAATATACATTTTTGGAATACCAATCAATGATGTAATAAAAAAATACATGCATTGATTGGATGTATTTTTGATGGAATTTATTTTCAAGAAAGGGAGGAAAGAAAAACATTAAAAGTGGTTTGATGGTTTATAAAACTTGGAGGTGTTTCTAACGATCACCTTTCAAGCTTTAATCTGTTTACTTTCGGCAATCAAATAAGTTTTGACGCTTTTACTAACGGCTTCCTGAGTTTACGTTAAATAATTTTTTTTTCTTGTTTGAGTATAAATTTATAACTCTAAATATACATGCGGTTTTGACAAGGATTCTAAAAATACATGCAAAGGGCATTTATTATGAATCAGTTTTTTCAAAGAAATAAGGAAATGAACTTTTTTGTTGTTGCCAGATTTAAGTAAAAGTAAATCATTATTTTCATTTATTTATTTAGAAACTGCTATACATGGGTATTAATATAATAGTAGAAAGAGATATTCACAAGTACGTAGAAGTTATTCATAAAGTAAGTGTATTTTGATACTTATACGAGTGCTTTGTTTTTATTATAGAGTTAACTAACATGTACCAATATGTTTTTTTTAGAATGCTGAGTTTGAAAACTGGTGTTATTCTTGCATGGCCATATCTTGTCATGCATTTAATTTTTATTGGAGTAGATGGAATGCTGTGGTTGGTTCTGATCAGTTCGTCTTGAAATACAACACAGGTGGAAATAATGAGGTTCGTTTACAAAAAAATGTTCTTTTATTTATTAAAAAAAGCCACTGTCGCCAGAAGCGAAAGATAAAGAAAACATAGTATATTGAAATTTTCTATAGTCTGAGAGTTAAAGTAACGAAAAAGTTAGTGATTTCGATATTCTGCATAAATAAAGTGTACCTTTTATCTAGATTTTTAAAATTCTTGTCAAAATGGCATACAAAATAAAGTTCGCAAACTAATATTTATGTAAAAAAAAAAAAAAACAAAAAAAAAAAAAAAAACACTTTTGAAATATAATGAATTCCATTCCTACTTAGAAAGGAGGGATTGAAAACACCAAAACACTTATTTTATTGTAGGTAAAAGCATAGAGGTGTCAAAAGATAATTATTAGAGATATTTCCTAATTTTAGTTGGCAATCAAGCCAATTTTCATATTTTCATCACAATTTTCTAGCAAGGGATTCGACAAATTTTTAGAGTGTTTTTGTTTATTCCTCCCTTAATTCTTGACCTTTAATGTGCATACTGTTCCAATTCATAGTTGGGAAGTATTCTAAAAATATAGAGTAAGGGTGGTCATTACAGAACACCTTATTAAAAGCGCCTTTAGCATATTTTTGAAAATCTTGACATAAATGATGTAAAACCAAAAAAAAATTCACTCTGAGGGGCATTTTTTTGGAAAATTTAAAATGACAAGAAATGAAACTTTTAAGGTACAAGGTAAATTACAATTAAGATAAATTACAAGAAATGAAACTTTTAAATTACACAATGTAAAACTTTTTTTTATCATTTATATTTCTTTTTATTTTAGTTATCTTCTGAAATCACTTTTCGTAATTACGATGACCAACAAAATAAATCGTTATAATTAAAAGTTGTTCGTTTCTAAAGAAATTGAATTTACTTTATTATGGGATTCACAAGCTAGATTTCGAAAGCATAGTTATAAGAAGAATTTTTGAAGCAACCCCTTTTTTACCATCACAAAGAAATTACTGAAGAAAACGGAAGATTTCTTAAAGTGGCAAAATTATATTGGATTCTGGAGGGGATATTAAGTGATAAGAGCATTTTTTCGTTAGATTTAAGGTCCAGTTTTAATGAAAGTTATGAGGCTGTTAGTAAATTCAACATTTTTATTTTATGCATGTATTTTGTTTGAATAATATTGTGTAATATTTGAAGTGGTTAGCTTAACTTCTGTGCTGCAAAATCATAATCAACTCGCATTTTTATTTACGAACAAAAAGTTTCTCTTGGAAAAAAATTATTAAAATCTTACTAACCATTATCGAGGTCAATCACAGTAGACTACTAAAATCGGTTTATTTGAACAAATGAAATAAATGACGATAATTGAAGAGGTGAGTGGATGGATGGAGATCAGTGGATCATACACAGTGAGTAGATGATCAAAGTGACATATTAGTAAATTTGAGTAAATGAGCTAATTGTTATAGAGGTCAATAACAGTAGACTACTAAAATTGGTCTATTTGATCAAATGAAATAAATGACGATAATTGAAGAGGTGAGTGGATGGATGGAGATCAGTGGATCATACACAGTGAGTAGATGATCAAAGTGACATATTAGTAAATTTCAGTAAATGAACTAATTGTTATAGAGGACAATAACAGTAGGCTACTAAAATCGATCTATTTAATCAAATGAAATAAATGACGAAAATTGAAGAGATGAGAGGATGGATGGAGATGAGTGGATCATCCACAGTGAGTGGATGATCAAAGTGACATATTAGTAAATTTGAGTAAATGAGCTAATTGTTATAGAGGTCAATAACAGTAGACTACTAAAATTGGTCTATTTGATCAAATGAAATAAATGACGATAATTGAAGAGATGAGAGGATGGATGGAGATGAGTGGATGATCAAAGTGACATATTAGTAAATTTGAGTAAATGAGCTAATTGTTATAGAGGTCAATAACAGTAGACTACTAAAATCAGTTTATTTGATCAAATGGAATAAATGACGATAATTGAAGCGATGAGTGGAAGGATGGAGATGAGTGGATCATCCACAGTGAGTGGATGATCAAAGTGACATAATAGTAAATTTCAATAAATGAGCTAATTGTTATTGAGGTCAATAACAGTAAACTACTAAAATCGGTTTACTTGATCAAATGAAATAAATGACGATAATTGAAGAGATGAGTAGAAGGATGGAGATGAGTGGATCATCCACAGTGAGTGGATGATCAAAGTGACATATTAGTAAATTTCAATAAATGAGCTAATTGTTATCGAGATCAATAACAGTAGACTACTAAAATCGGTTTACTTGATCAAATGAAATAAATGACGATAATTGAAGAGATGAGTAGAAGGATGGAGATGAGTGGATCATCCACAGTTAGTGGATGATCAAAGTGACATATTAGTAAATTTCTGTAAATGAGCTAATTGTTATCGAGGTCAATAACAGTAGACTACTAAAATCGGTTTACTTGATTAAATGAAATAAATGAAGATAATTGAAGAGATGAATGGAGGAATGGAGATGAGTGGATCATCCACAGTGAGTGGATGATCAAAGTGACAGATTAGTAAATTTCAGCACATGAGCTAATTGTTATCGAGGTCAATAACAGTAGACTACTAAAATCGGTCTATTTGAACAAATGAAATAAATGACGATAATTGAAAAGATGAGTGGAAGGATGGAGATGAGTGGATCATATACAGTAAGTGGATGATCAAAGTGACATGTTAGTAAGTTTGAGTAAATGAGCTTTAAAATTTATGTATTGAAATGAAGATTGATTTATTTCTTGTTAATAAGCTTCCCATTTTGCAAAATCTATAATTGCCTCACTCTCATTATAAAGCTTTTTGAGTCATGGCATTCACATTCTTGTCGTTTAAATTTGTTGTCAAATGACTAGTTTTATTAGATAATGCGTCGACAATCTATTGCCAATGCACTTAAATTAGTCATTTAATCCAAGAACACTCTGTGAGTGTCACGTGAATTTTTCAGCCATTGAAAATCAAAATAAATTAATATTGGAATAAAATAAGAATATCGAATAAGAATAAAATAAGAACTTCCTACAATATATCTCAATTTTTCCAATGATTCCACGTTTACTCTTCATCCCATCGGCTCTTTCGTTAGGGGCGGATTATTTTTAATTTCATCTCACAAATAAACTGATCAGCTATATTGACAAAAAATTTGATTGATTTCAATCCATAATATATTTTCTGTAATTGATCACAATTATGATCAATTAATAATATTGATAATATGATAATTTAGATTTTAACTATGTTCTTGTTTTCTCCAATACTTATTTGCGTCTCTTAATGTATAAAATCTTTGCATCGTTTTTCGCAAGAATTTGAAAAAAGAAATACTTTCAGGACAGTGATTACGGAACACTTTACACGGTGAGTAAGCTAAAATAAAATGATAGCAAAAATTATGGCTGAAATTATAAACTTGCTGTTTTCCTTCACTTTAACTTAAAAATAGCATTTTTAATATAGAAAATAATGCCATATCATTTGCAGGGGAAGTATAATCATGTACTGCTCACACCAGAAAGCGCAATGGAAATTAAATGCACAGAAAGTAATGCGAAATTTTGTGATGAGCCTGTAGAAGGACAAAAAGTAAGAACAACTTAATTAGTTACAAAAAAACTTCTACTTACCTTATGAGAGTCAAACTTTTAGTTGCGTTTATACAATGTTATTAGATTACCATAATATTTTTAAAGACTCCATTTTCTATTGAATAAACAAAGTTGAAATCAATTTCTGTTGAAGATTATGCTCTAATTTCTTAGCTTTTTTTAGCATTAAGGATCCCCTCTCGTCACCCTCTTAGACTTAAGGCTGTCTGATTTCCTGACGTTTTTTAAGTTCTTAACTTTTGTTGATAGAGCATCATTCGTAGGTTTAAAATGAGTGGATCATTAAGGCCTCGCAGCGTTGGACTGAGAGAAATAGTACAGAACTTCGATAAACTTTTTCCAGTTAAAGCATAATAAAGGTTAATAATTTCGAATCGAAAATGATTGTAAGAATTTCACTCGCAGAAATAAAACTCTCACTTTCAGCAATTCAGCTATCCTCGAGCTGTATTTCGTTAAACATTTGATCATCCTGTAGAATAAACGTTGTCCGGGGTGCACCACGAGGAAACTTACACTATATACAAAAAAAAAAATTTTTTTTTTTAACTAACAGGAAAACTCCCAACTTTATAAAGTTTTTCTAAAAATGCATACTTTTGTATTGCTATGCCACCGTACAATAGAAAAAATCAACGTAAGCGACAAATGATTCAAAATTTAAATTTATATATTTAACATATTGGGATTTTTTTTCAAAAAAAATTCTTTAATTTATTATCTAAAATTCTATTTTAGCGCTGATAGCATGAACAAGGAAAAGAAAATAGTTGACAAGTCAGATTTCGAGAAATTTATCAGGAAGCATTTACGTTGTTTTCACGGCATTACAACAGTATACCTTTCTCAAAATGCAGAATTGTATCGATGTAATTTGACAGAAAAAACCATTATAATTTTAGATTTACGTTTGCTGTAAATAAGGAGCTTCAAAAAAGTCGTGGCTAATAATGAAAGGGCAAACGAGGCATACAGAAACAATAAAAAATAATAAAGAGCTCTTCCCCGACATTTATCCGCTGTTTTTCGTCGTTAAGGAAAATTAAAAAGTCATAGTTTAAGTGCCTTACACTTGAAGAGATGAGATGATTATAAACTATAGATATAATCTTGTTGTGAATAATTATCTAGGCTTTAGAGCAGACAAATGATTTAACTATTTTAAAAGTTATTAAACTTTTTTAAAAATCGCTAGTTAGGTGACATTTTTCCATCTAGATGAAAATTATCAAAATCACTGCCGGATTCTCCGTTTTTAAATTTTTTATGAGCCCAGGTAATGCAGCGTAGGAGTAAGTTTTGAAATATGGAAAAATTTTACTACAAACGCTTTTCATTTTTACAAAACTGTGACTTTTCTCCATATTGATGTTTCACGCCATTTTCAAAATAAGCATAGTCATCGCTGGCGTTAGATAGGCTAAACTCGACCTCACAGTCATGAATAACAGGTGCAAACTCACAGCAGTGATAAACATAAAACACATCTATTCGCAAAAAAGCATGATTTCATATTATGAGGGAGGCTTCGAAAAACAGCCTTAACAATATCGCTATTTCTACCTTTTAGGGACATGATGCTTTGTAGGAGAATTTTTGCCCATGCGCTGTAAAGCTCAAATAGCGTTGACATTAGAGTTATGGGGATCCATAACCCTATGCGAAATCTCTATAATATCGGAGATTTCAAATGCTATCCAGAGCAGTAGTATACAAAAGACATTAAATAAACATCATTTTATTTTTATATTATTTCCACACATATTAGATATTTACAACCAATACTATTTTTTTAAATTTTTTATAACCGTCGTTGAACAGCCGACCCAGTTTTGGGTTCAACTTCGCAGCCTTGTAATTTTGAACCAATCCAGAAGACAAGTAAACTCCTGGATCAGTACCCCCAGAGGTATGATATGTTATGGGAACATGGATGATTTAGAGACTCGACAAATTTAACGTGCATCAGTCACCATTTACTACGCGGGGAGTATTCATCCGGCTGGGATCGAACCCACGACCTCTTGAACACGGGCCCAGTGCCCTACCAACCAGGATTTGGTTAGTCTATTGATGCTGTCGGATGTTTTCGAGATACACCTGGTATATTTGATAAGGTGTAATGCCTTTTCCTTGCGTCGGACAAAAACTTAAAGCATCTACTGTTGTTAATATATAACATGCGTGACTATACCGAAGAAACGAAATGATGTAGAATGATTTTTGTTTTCTTTTTCTTTGTACGCTATGTATAATTTTCTACTCCCTCTAGCGGCTGCGGTTAATGTTTAACCCCTTAACGATCGTTAATTTTCAAGAAAACGGTCATAAAAGTGCCTATTTTTTTGGTTTTTGTATTTGTATTAAGTATTTGATTAGTGCTGACATCTAGTTTAAAACAAATTAACTATCTACAATTACCTTGAAAATATCCTGGTACTGCCATCTGGTGTGTAAAATGAGAACTAAAGTGTTTTCCGGACAAAAGAAATGAATTAGTTTTATTCTCATTGGCGCGTTACTTCTAAACACCCCAGCCCGTCAATATCATGGGAGCGAGAAATAGAGGGCAAAACCTCACCCCATCCTTTTCACGGGAGCGAGAAGGAAGGGGTTAAGGGAAAAGAAGAAAATGTGAACGAAAAAAAATGAGATCAATCCAGATTTAATTTCAATGTTACATGCTTTGTTTTGTCTGAATTGTATATTTTACATCATAAATAATTTTATTTTTATTTTTCAGTATTACAGTAATTTGTATAATATGTTGATTGGAAGAAATGGCATTCCTGATGATGAAATCGACTACAAGTTTGCCAACAAAGTATTTTTCCTACTTTGCACTTGTAAATTATTTAGTTGCTCCTAAAAGCTGAAATTTGATAATAATTTCATCTTAAACACTAAACCTGCAACTAGTTTTGTATCAAACTCATCACATCAGACTTGATGAAAAAGGAATTCTTGATGCAAAACTAGAAAAATTAAACTGTGAACTTTTATGACTGAACGAATATTTTAGAAGTTTAGAATACCATAACGGTATTGTATGGAATTTAAAAAGAATCACTCGCTGATTTAAAGAAAGATGTGTAAATCTGGGTGAAAGAGGCAGTCTCAAATAGAAAATTTAGAAAAGAGATTGAAAATCTGTGAGGCAAGATCATGAAACTATAGGAAAACGATGAATTTCAATTAATGAACAACACAATGATTACACAGGGGAGCGAATTTTTTTTTTATTGCATGATATATTTTTTAACAGACTTTCGATAATTTCATGCCACTGACTACAAATCTGCAATCAGTTTCTGTCTTCAATCAACAATTTTTTTCCTTCAATTTGCAGTTTTTGCCAAAACATGCTTTAAAAGCAGCCTCCTGATGTTTCTATACTGATTGCCAAAATCTCACTAATGTATCATGATATATTTTTTAACAGACTTTCGGTAATTTCATGCCACTGACTACAAATCTGCAATCAGTTTCTGTCTTCAATCAACAATTTTTTCCCTACAATTTACAGTTTTTGCCAAAACATGCTTTATAAGCAGCCTCCTGATGTTTCTGTACTGATTGCCAAAATCTCACTAATGTATCATGATATATTTTTTAACAGACCTTCGATAATTTCATGCCACTGACTACAAATCTGCAATCAGTTTCTGTCTTCAATTAACAATTTTTTCCCTTCAATTTACAGTTTTTGCCAAAACATGCTTTATAAGCAGCCTCCTGATGTTTCTATACTGATTGCCAAAATCTCACTAATGTATCATTTTAAACGTTCTTCTTTACGGCTCTTTAACCCCAACTCAAAACGAATATTAAATCTACAAGTGAAAAATGGAGACCCACACGGAGAAATATATTCTGGTAAAATTACCGTACACTATGGTAATGACATTTCTGGTAGAAAAAACCCCATAATTCCGCTGAAACAAATGCAATAATTTTTCCACAATACTGGTTATAATTTTCCGTTTACATGGGGATGGTTTACCGGAAATTCTGGTTTTCAAAATTATAGTTCTTATTACTTCACATTTTGCGAAACATACTAAAACTGAAAAATAAATTTAACTAAACAAATGGTTAATTATGCCATTATCTAATATAATGTGGAAAAATTTTACCACATTTACCAAATTGTATAACATATCATGAAACTATATGTTACTGCTAATTTCACCAAAATCCTTACCAAAGCACTTCTGTAAAAATTAACTAGTCCCATAGAGCCAAATCACGGCAATATTATAGTAGTTTTGGGCCGTATTTTTTTCTCCGAGTAAGTCAAATTTTGTTTTTAAAACACTGTGGATTATTTTCAAAACGCAGATAATTATTCATTTTGTTGCGAATCGAATGATTGATTATCTATTTTTTTCACAACAAGAGCTTTACATATACATATTTTTTTTTTATAAATTATTGACTTTAGAGGAAAAAAAAATGATGGATGAGAAGCAAGCAAGAGGGTTGGTGAGCGAAGCGATCAGGGAGTTGAGTTTCCCAGTATGATAAAAAAGTGAATGAGGCTATCTATAACAAAACAAACATGCCTCTTGAATAATGAATGTCTGTAAATCATATTCTTAGCACGTATTTCCGAAACATTATTCATTATTATTTAAATATTTTCTGAGCTATGAAGTAATTATTCTAGTCGTGACAAATGATGATACTGAAAATGAAATAAATACCTTTTTACGTGACTGCAATCAATGATGACACGGTTTTCAAACATTATATTAAGGTTTAAGGACTTTCACAAAGAAAAATATTTGCTGAGAAACAATTGGAGATGAAGAATATTAACATCATAAATTCCATTTTCCACGTTGATAGGTAAAGATAAAGATTAATACTTCTGATTTCGATTTATATATTTTGAATATCCGAATAAAGCATTCAAGAGGAACTTTTAAAATTAAACACTTGAGTGTATGAAATATTTTGAGTGTTTGATAGCAATTTAAATTCGATACTAATTGTATTCGAACGGTATACGCTCCTTGGCATGGATTAAATGCATAGGTAACTTTGAAATTAAAAAAAAAAATCACGTGATTATCAATGCTAAAATGATCCAAATATCATCAGCGAATTACAATAAAAATTCCGTTATTGAGAATTCCACTCCCGAATGTTTCAATTTAAGTTCCCGTACTTCCTTTAACCCCCCCTTCCTGGGTGAAAAACAAAACTAGAAAAAAAACTAAATTAACTTAAAACTAACTAACTTAATTTTTTTATTTTTCGTTTGAAACTTTGTTTTTATTTCAAATAATTTTGTTTCAACACATTCATGTCTAGCAAGTCTTGAAAATGGGCACTTGTTTTTGATGCGCTTGAAACATGTCGCCGGTCATTTCCCATTTATTTATTTCTGAAGTGAATGAAGTTTTCAATCAGGTAATTTCTTACTGCTTCAGTTGTTTGGAATCATATATTTAACACCCTTCCTGGGACATGTCCATCCCACCATCCACCTGACCACAGACAAAGAAACAATAATATAGATTTGAAAGAATGGTCTTTTCTTTCTTCTTTTTTTAATCTAATTATTTTTTTTTAAAGAAAACTCAGAAAAGATTTGTGCGAGCTTTATAGAGAAAATATGGTTTTGATCTGTTAGAGAAACGTATAGAGCACGTTTTTTTTGAAAAGAGAAAAATTAAAATCCTGGATAACTTAATATTACCGGTATAGGCAATTTTTACGGACCAGCAGGTATATATATATATATATATATATATATATATATATATATATATATATATATATATATATATATATATATATTCCCCTTTTGTTTCAACGCTAAAAATTAAACGCGTGTCGATGAAGCGTCTTTAACATTGTTACAATCTTTATTTAAAATTATGACTTTCTGTTTTTGTTAAAATAATGCCTGGCATTAATTAAGTGTGCTACAATACTCGGTACTATGTTATCTCTATGGCAATATGGGATATATATATATATATATATACACCGGAGAGCTATTGCATTATGACCACCCAGCTAATAACATGTAGGACCACCTTTAGCCCTCAAAACTGCTAGTACCCGCCTTGGCATTGATAGGTAGTCTAAGGCAGTGGCGTACGCAGAATTTTTTCAAGGGGGGTGTTCATAATTTTCTGAAACTACTAAAAGAAATTCGAGTCTGTAATAAAGCACTATTATTTCCCTAATTTAGACAGCTAGACAATTTTGACTTTTTATTTAGACAACATTGTTTAGTTAAATTTTGATTTGATTTTTTAAATATAAGAACATAATGTAATAAACTAAACTCAGCGGCGCGACAGCCCCAGAGGGCCAAGGCCTACTGTGCCCATCTCAGTTTTCTTGACCTTGGGCTCTGGGGTGCATGAGCAGATGTTCCGGTCAGGTGGTCAGCCGAACGCAGAACTCCCAGTGTTTAGTTCCCAAGCATGCTTGGTACTCATTTATCGACCCACGGAAGGTATGAAAGGCTGAGTCAACCTTAGACGGCCCGAGGATCGAACCAGGGACTTGTGGCACGAGAGTGCGAAGCGCTACCGCTCAGCAACCGGGCGTCACATAATGTAATATCTTCTAAAAAAAGTCCAATGTCATAAGGGTGGGAAGTAACACTTTGAGGGCCACTTTCACATTCATCAGTTTTTGTTATGCTAGAAACGTTTTCTTCAACGGAAGTATCACATTTCTGTACAACAGAAAAACTTACATTGGTACTAGATGCTGTCACCTCACTAATTTCAGGTCCCGGTTTTTTCTCAAAATAATTAAAAATTGTTAAATTCTTGCGTTTTGACATCCTAAAGGTCCAAGAACAGCAAATATATATATATATATATATATATATATATATATATATATATATATATATATATATATATATATATATATATATATATATATATATATATATATATATATATATATATATATATATATATATATATATATATATATATATGGATTGGTACAGAAATATCCGCTATGCTACGATCTCAAAGTTTCGAGCTGTAATGAATAACTTCAAGGAGCACAGTATCTCCAATGGTATTGTTACTGATTTCTTCACTAGTCGAAATAGTGGCGACGACGGGTTTGGCGATTGAATGAACTTTTTGTTGAGATAAATCAAAACAGATTTAGCGACAAGCTCCGAAAGACAAGCGGCAGAGATAACTCTTAGTCTGACTAACTAACTCCACTGTACTCCGTTCCCCCTTTTATATAATTTTTCACTGCATCTCCAAAATTCTCGAATTGTCTCAAAGACGACAGAACGTCTAGGATTCCAGAATCATCGCGTAAAGACCTCGCGAATGACAGATAGTCTCGAAAACTATACTGGTAGGACAGAAAGGAGCCAGTCCGTAACAGTATCACGTGAATTTGGTTTCAAAAGTACAACCCTACTAGAGTAAATGTTGTTTCAGTATTCTGAGAAATACCGTGAGAAAAAAAGTAGGCATACGGCAGATAAAAATATATAGCCTTAAAAAATAATAGCTCGCATAATTTCTACTAAAATTTTTATTTTTGCCATTTTGTCTGAGCTCAAGGGGGGTGTTTAAACCCCTAAACCCCTCCCTTGCGTACGCCTCTGGTCTAAGGTATCTGGTACCGAGTGCTCACCAACTGGTCCTGCAATTCCCTCACATTGCGAGGGGGTAGCGTGACAGCACGAATTTGGTTTTCCAAGTAGGACCGCAAATGCTCTATTGGATTAAGGTCAGGTGAATTTGGGGGCCAAGACATGACTTGAAAGTCACTGGAATGTTCCTCGAACCAATCCATGACGATTCGGCCCTTATGACATGGTGCATTATCCTGTTGGTAAACACCATCCCCCGCAGGAAAAACTGTTGCCGCGAATGGGTGAACCTGGTCTGCAACTATGTTCAAGTAGCTTACAGACGTCAGGGATTGTTATGAGGATTATGGGTCGTAATGTGCCCCATGAAATCATTGTTCCTGGGTGAGAAACCATGAAAACCTGGGCAAACCCATTGTTATAGATGGAGGGTGGTCATAATGTAATGGCTCTTCGGTGTATATATATATATATATATATATATATATATATATATATATATATATATATATATATATATATATATATATATATATATATATATATATATATATATATATATATATATATATATATATATATATATATATATATATGGATTGGTACAGAAATATCCGCTATGCTACGATCTCAAAGTTTCGAGCTGAAATGAATAACTTCAAGGAGCACAGTATCTCCAATGGTATTGTTACTGATTTCTTCACTAGTCGAAATAGTGGCGACGACGGGTTTGGCGATTGAATGAACTTTTTGTTGAGATAAATCAAAACAGATTTAGCGACAAGCTCCGAAAGACAAGCGGCAGAGATAACTCTTAGTCTGACTAACTAACTCCACTGTACTCCGTTCCCCCTTTTATATAATTTTTCACTGCATCTCCAAAATTCTCGAATTGTCTCAAAGACGACAGAACGTCTAGGATTCCAGAATCATCGCGTAAAGACCTCGCGAATGACAGATAGTCTCGAAAACTATACTGGTAGGACAGAAAGGAGCCAGTCCGTAACAGTATCACGTGAATTTGGTTTCAAAAGTTCAACCCTGTTAGAGTAAATGTTGTTTCAGTATTCTGAGAAATACCGTGAGAAAAAAAAGTAGGCATACGGCAGATAAAAATATATAGCCTTAAAAAATAATAGCTCGCATAATTTCTACTAAAATTTTTATTTTTGCCATTTTGTCTGAGCTCAAGGGGGGTGTTTAAACCCCTAAACCCCTCCCTTGCGTACGCCTCTGGTCTAAGGTATCTGGTACCGAGTGCTCACCAACTGGTCCTGCAATTCCCTCACATTGCGAGGGGGTAGCGTGACAGCACGAATTTGGTTTTCCAAGTAGGACCGCAAATGCTCTATTGGATTAAGGTCAGGTGAATTTGGGGGCCAAGACATGACTTGAAAGTCACTGGAATGTTCCTCGAACCAATCCATGACGATTCGGCCCTTATGACATGGTGCATTATCCTGTTGGTAAACACCATCCCCCGCAGGAAAAACTGTTGCCGCGAATGGGTGAACCTGGTCTGCAACTATGTTCAAGTAGCTTACAGACGTCAGGGATTGTTATGAGGATTATGGGTCGTAATGTGCCCCATGAAATCATTGTTCCTGGGTGAGAAACCATGAAAACCTGGGCAAAACCATTGTTATAGATGGAGGGTGGTCATAATGTAATGGCTCTTCGGTGTATATATATATATATATATATATATATATATATATATATATATATATATTTTTTTTTTAATATAATTAAATTTAATTTTAGTTTTTGAAGAAGCGCTTTATTTCAGGTTAGGAAACAAAATTGATTTCCCTTTGACTGAATCGAGTGTGGGCTTAAGGAATTGAGTACTATATTGCAGTTTGTCTAAAGTAAGAACTTCCCAGCCATTCGTCTTGACCCTTGGCGGTGACTATGGAAACGAGGTATAACTATTTAAAGTAGGGGTGTTGGGTCACTGTTTAGGACAGGTTTTGACTCGGATCGGTGAGAGAAAGAGAAAATTTTTCTTCGGTCTATTGTGTTAGCCCTAGAGTGAAGAGAGGCTACCCTCCCTGAAATGCTCTATCCTTTTCCATAGCAGCAGATGGCCTCAGACTTTGTGGTGGGGGGAGTTCTTACCGTCGACAAACAATAATTTGTCTAATTAAACTTTCTCCTTTCTTGATCTCAAAATCGGTCTAATGGTTTCACGCGCTTTATTATTTACAATAATTTTCATGTCGTATCTTCAGTTGTTACCTAAGATAAAATTTTTACCATTCGAATAATGGTATGGCGTAATATAGAGCTGTATTATAAGCGAATTAAGAGCAATAAACTAGATATTTGGTAAAGTCATAAAATAGGTTAACATTTGTTTCTACTAAGAAAAAAAAGATTGAGATCAAAACTGTATCGTACTTTAATTATTGATATCTACCACTATTTCTTATTGATACGCCCTTTTAAAATCCTAAACTTTGATAATTTTATTGAAAAATTATTAAGTGTGAGCCCATGTGTTTTAAGATCATAGATTTATTTGATCATACGCTGTCAGGAAAAAATGAATTCCTGACATAAACACAGATATCTTATGTATAAATTGGAAATGATCACTCATACCTTTAGGAAATTACTTAATTCAGTGTTAATTATGTTATGTCTTACCATAATTAACATTATTAATTAATTTATGACATTCAATATAATACAACCAATGCTACTCTACTATATCCGACCAAGTTTCGTAAATAAAGTTTAATTTTTATGCAGACTAACATATAAAATACAGATTTATTTAAAAATTTGACTTGAAGATTAAAAAACAAAAATAAAATTTAATATTATATACAAAATTTTTATATTTTGAAAAGTTATTTCGTGGAAGTAGTATAGAAAGTTTTTTTCAGTTATAATTTATTCTACAGAATTTCATTTGACCAAAATAAGCTTCAAAGCAAATAAAACCTAAACTTGTATGCCAGTACATTTTATCATTTTACGCGATTTTCTCAAGGAAGACATTATGCTTATTTTTGTAGTTGAAATCAGGATTTTATTAACAAATGTTTGCTTTAGTTGCTGAGCTCATATTTCCATCGTACGCGTATTTTCAAAAAGTAATTTTAAACATGTGGAATATCTTTAATATATTTAAAAATTAAACACGAGAGAAATGGAGGAGTATTCCCTATGACCGAAATTACTTTTCTCTTTACTCTATATTAAAGTTTTCATGACAGAATTTCTTTACATTATTTGATAAACCTTAAAGAGTAGTTTTTAGACTACGCGAAGCTTTTTTTTTACTTAGAAAGTAATAAAATTGTCGTTGCTTCCAATCTCGTTAAAGTGTCATCAAAGAAAAATTTTGCTATTTCACTTAACAGAAAATGTTAAAATGAATGTGATGATATGTTGTGAGATGATGTCTCATGTATGTTAAAATATGATACATTTTAAGAAAGGTTTTTTTTAATATTTCTGTAATATAAAATAGCATTTTCAATATTTTAAGTAAATTTTGCATTCAGTAAGTATTTGTAATAATATTTTTCATTCAAAGAACTCGTTATTAATCGAATAGTTTTCAACATATGGATAAAATTCTAATTTGCGAATATGTATATTATGAATAATGAATTTATTTAAAATAAGAAATTAGGCTTAATGACTCTATTTATAATCATGAATTTAAAATAACATATTTATGTATAGTAATAATTTTTTTAACATTATTTGTTGAGCCTTAAATTAGTTTTTAGAATATGAGAAGCTTTTTTTCCCCTAGAAAGTAATAAAATTGTCGCTGATTCCAATCTCGTTAAAGTGTCACCAAAGTCTGCCACCTCACATAAAAGAATGTGTTAAAATGAAGGCGATGATATGTTGTGAGAAGAACATCTTAAGAAAAGAATATATATATATAGTGAATATTTGAAATAATATTTTTCATTAAAAAAACTCGTTATTAATCAAATTATTTTCAATACATGAATAATGTTTCAATTTTGGAATATGTGTATAATGGATAATTAATTTAAAAAATTTTGCTTAATAACTTTATTTATAATCATGAATTTAAAAATCATATACTTATGTATAATAATTAATTCAATTGAATTTATTTATAATAATGAATAATGTGATATTAATTCAATCATAATTATTACAATTTTAAGATTACTGAAGTATATTTTGAATGCAGTAAATATTTATTATAAAATTTTTCAGTTAGAGAACTTTTAATTAATTGAATTGCTTTCAATCTATGAATTATTCTTTTGATTTACGAATATTGTGAATAATGAATTTATTTAGATTAAGAAATTATGCTTAGTAACTCTAATTATAATCATGAATTTAAAACTATATATTCCTGCATAATAATGAATTCAAATGAATTTATTTCATATAAGGAATAATGTTACATTAATTTAATTATAATTATGCACTTATTTAAATTTTAAATAATTTCATTATTATAATAAAAAGAATTTTCCTTAAACATTGAATATTTTTTTGAAAATTTCATGTTTTCTCTATTTATAAAATTTTAAAAATGCGTTGAAAACAATTATACTTGAAGTTTCTAGTAAAATTAGTTATGTAGAATTTTTATGCATTGTTCTCGAAATTTTTTTTTCAAGATATTGTTCAAAATATTCATTCTCTGCATGGATAAAAATGTAATATCAGCTTTTAAGATGCATCAGCAGTTTTCTTTCTTAGCTTTCAGAGCGTTGCTCTTAAAGTTTCAAAGAAATTAAAAAAAAAATTTAAATTAAAAAACAAGACAGTTTTAGTTTTCAGTTCTTACATTAAATAGAAATAAAACTTATATGAGTATTTCAAGATTAGTTTATACTGAATTAAGAAGCATTTATTTCATTTCG
Source organism: Parasteatoda tepidariorum (assembly GCF_982258835.1). Taxonomy (NCBI): domain Eukaryota; kingdom Metazoa; phylum Arthropoda; class Arachnida; order Araneae; family Theridiidae; genus Parasteatoda; species Parasteatoda tepidariorum. Next base: position 82,383,535 of record NC_141764.1, on the reverse strand, counting down.
AGTATAATTATTTAGAACTATAATTGTGCTCTTTTTAAGTTTAAGAATATATGTATTGTTCGATTGAAAAGTTATTATTTATAATATACAAAAAAATCTATTTTTCTTATTATTATCAGTGTTTTAAATTTCAGTGACTCTTAAAACCGAAATTGAACTAATTAAGTTCAATTGAACGACGTTCGTAAATTGCAAATTGATATTATCGATTTAATGATGTTTGAAACTTTGAGAACTAGATGGCGGTGTAAGTTCAGGAAATTTACTGGTTGAGAATTTGAAAGTTCGTCAGTGAAAGAAAGGTATTTCAAAAAATTTCAGCAGTTTAAACATTATAGAAATTTGAGGGAAATAAGCAAATTTTAACAAATCAAAACAGTAATTTGTATAGCTTTAAAAAATCAGTTTCTGAAATGTTTGATTTGAAGTTTTTATATCTCAATGCTAAAATAATGCAATTTATAAAATGCAATTCGGAATAATTTTATAATTTTTAATTTCAAGTTAAGTTTTTATTCCGATATTTGATAAAGCTGATTAAGTTTTTTTTTTTTTTTTTTTTTTTTTTTTTTTTTTTTTTTTTTTTTTTGCAATTTATTACATTTCAAAAATATGCTAGCGTTAAAAATTTCTAAGTTATTAAGTTATGTGATGAATAAAATTATAGAAGCATAGTAAAACACACTTATTAGGATGACAAATTATTATATTTAAATAATGTTAATAATCTCAGCAATGTAAAATTTTCAAACGAATTTTCACAAACTTATAATAGAATATAGAAATTGCAACGGATGAGTTTTCAATATTTTAGTATGTGTATTTTAGAGTGAAAAAAAGTGCTGATCTAATGATCAGATCATAAAGTTTCAAGACTCTATCTTAATGGTTAAAAGGGTATGACCACTAATATGCTAATTTATTTAAGCAGACGATATAATAAGTTACGAAATCAGACGCAAAAACACTCTTTCTCTGAATAAACATACCTTTTTTCGACAGATTCGGATTTTTAACCTTCAAAATATAACAGGTTACCGTATACTGAGAAACATGGTTCCAATAGTATTGTCCGGAAAAAGGTTCTAAGTTTAGTCCCCTTATTGTTAATTTTACTTTTTGAGTGCTTATCTATATCTCGAGAACTTTATTAGCGAATTGTAAAATTTTTGCACACGATTATAACATAACATTCGTTTATTTTTACGACCATTCCATGCAAAGAATATTTTTTAATAATAGTTTATTATTTTTCATTATTTTATTTAACAATAGTCGAAAATATTCTGAACTGTAAGGAAAAATTTTTTTTACATCATTTTAAAGAATATAATTTTACGCAGCTAAATATAAATTTTGAATGAAAATGGTCTAATAGAATTATACACCAAACTATCTGGACAATATGTAGCAGATATCCCTTTTAGTTTGAGAGTCAGAAATCTGAATCCATTGAAAAATAGGTAAGTTTATTCAGAAGTGCATTTGCGTGTAAGATTTCGTAATTTAAAAATATTGTCTGTACAAATTAAATATCATATTTGAGATAGCCTCCTGTAACCGTTAGGATTGAGCCCTAGAACGTGAAGACTGGATCATTAGATCAAAAGTTATTCAGAGTGTTTTGTTTTTGCGCACTACATTAATATTGATTAAATATTATTTTTTTCAATAGTTAATTCTTTTTTCATTCTTGATATATTTAATCCTACTTAATTGTCATCAAATTATGTCTAATATAACATTTTCATAGAGTTTTTAAATAATTCTTGAATGAAAGACTAAATAGTAATTTAGTTGAAATATATTTGTTTGCCTAGCTAACACAAACACAAACACAATGCGGATCCGAGATTAAGTGAATTCATTCGTTATTTTAATTATTTAGGCAGGTGTTTTTAAAAACATTATTTTAGTTTCTCTCTAAATTGCACGCCTTTTTAAAGAAATTATATCAGCAAGAATTAATCAAGATTCAGATTTAATGAACGATGCGAAAAAAAATTTCAGCGGCGAGACATGGGTAAATAATTATTTATTGAGGTTCATGCACTGTTATTTTAAAATAGCAGATATAAGTTGTTGTAAACAACACACAAAAATTCAAATAACTACAAAATAAAAGTAATAAAAGTCATTGCTTTCAGCTACTAAGTTACCTTTAAAAAATAATTGCTGGTTAAGTTTAAAATTAGTAAATATATAAGTCTATTTCTGTAAAAAGCAAATATAATATTAGAAACAACAAAACAAATGCAATAAACATAATTACAATAAAAAATATAGTATAAATATAATAACTTTAATTTAAATTATCAAAGAAAAAAATACTTATAGTATTTTTTTGAACGTTTTATTTTTGCTTTGAACGATAAAGCACACTTAGCTATTTGAATATTGCGAAAAAAAATGTCAAAACTACTTGAATGTGGTAAAATCTACCGTATTTCTGGCTTTAGAAGAAAACCAAAAATCTCTGTAATTTTTACCGAAGCGCTTTGGTAAAGATTTCGGTAAACTTAACAATAAAATATCGTTTTTTTAAGACGCAAAAAATTTGATAAATTTCAGTAAAATTTGATGAATTTCAATAACATTTTATAAATTTCAGTAAAATTTGATAATTTTATCATAATTCCTTAAGACATGGCTTAAAAATAATCTATTTGAGTGTATTTACCTTTGGGTTTTGTATTTTTTACTAAATGTGTGGTAATTAAAGATACAGTTTTATAAACCAGAATTTCTAGAAAGCCATTACCATACGGAAAAGTTATAAAATGAATGGTTTAAGTACCATGTGTGTGTTATGGTTAATCAGGATCATGGTTTTTAACAGGAATATTTTTTCCATACAGTAAGGTAATTTTACCAGATTTTGTTTCTCTGGGAAATTTTAAAATTACCACTCTTCACTGTTCTATTTTTAAGTTGTCATGGGTGTTTATTAGTTTTAGCAAAATTACAAGGCTTTGTGAAAAAAAAACTGTCGAACGTAGATTTACACTGGTGTAAGAAATTAAGAGAATTTGATTTCGATTATCTCTAGAACTACTGAATCGATTTTAATGAGATTTGATATGTCACTACATTGGTACAATACAAAAAAAAATAACCATTCAACAATTGTAATACACAGTCATGATTTTATTTTATTTTATGACCGCCGTTGAACAGTCGACCCAATTTTTGGGTTTACGACTACAAATGTTCAACGCCGTAGCCTTGTAATTTTGAACCAATCCAGAAGACAAGGAAACTTCTGGATCGGTACCCCCAGAGGTATTGATTTGTTATGGGAACATGGAGGACTTTGAAACTCGACAGATTTAACGTGCACCAGCCAACATTTACCACACGGGGAGTCTTCGACCAGCAGGGACCGAACCCACGAACTCTTGGACATGGGCCCGGCACCCCACTGACCAGGCTATCCCGGCCTAGTAGCGACAATTTAATTTTACATAGATAACTAGCAGCGTTACATTACAGCCACAAAGAATGGACATCGACAATAACAGTACAATATAAAATAGCTAGCCACGTCACAGGTATTTTTTTTTTTTTTTTTTTTTTAAATTTTTTTTTTAATTTTTATTTATTTAATTTTTTTTTTAATTTTTTTTTTAAACATTTAACATAAATGGCCATCACGGGTAGCTGAAAAGCTCCGGACTCACTGTCTGTCCCCAGGGACTGGGAGCAGGGTCAGTGGTGAGGCTTGTGTGGTATGTATGTTTTGCTTATGTTGTGTTGCGTGTTTTACCTATTTTTCTTATGAGTAGTAGTTGTGGCAGTGTTTTGGCGGATCATGATATAGATTACTGTTTTTTTTTTTATTGTGTGTGCGTTTATAGACAGTTAAGCCATCTCTTGTTTGTGTGGATCGAGCTTGAGTTTTTTTTTTTTTTTTTTTTTAAATTTTATTTGCCTCACGGACAACAGCTTGTGTTGACAGACTGCCTGCCAAATGCTTGCTGGTCAGGGGTGGGGCCAGAGTGTGTTTTTATGCTGCAGCAATGGTTTTCCTGGAGCCCTGACACCTCAACATTGTATTTGCTGCCAGTATTTTTACAAAGTTATTATAAGGTTTATGACATATTGTCTGTGATGTTTCTGGTTATGGCTAGAATATTTATTAGTTTTTGCATAATATGCTTGTTTTTGAAACTGTCTGCAAATATCGTTCTGCCTTGTTCATTGGGGTTTTTGAGGTGGTATGATTCAGTTAGTGGGCAGTCATGTAGGTAGTGACTTGGGGTACCTGTATCATCGCATGGGCATGTGTCTGTGTTTATTCGCTGCATCCTGTGTAAGAATGAGGGGAAGAAGCCATGTCCTGTAAGGAATTGTATTGCTGCTGGATGGCCTATGAGTCGGTCTGTGTCTACTTTAGGATAATATGATTTTGTTGTATAGCCTTTTTCATTTTCGTCCCAGTATGCTTGCCAAAGTTTTTGTGTGATGTTTTTAAGTTTATTTCTCAGGCTCGATGGTGGAAGCAGAACACCGCTGGGAATCCCGTGACCTGCTGCTGCGTCTTTAGCCGCTAAATCCGCTGCTTCAACACAATCATGATCGTGAGTAACACTCGTTGCAGTCGGAAGGTATGGAACAATGGTTGCAGAATAAAAAAATAAAAAAATTGGGTCAGATATACGGGCCTTTATACAGGCTCACAAATATACAGGCCTTGCAACGTGATTTCATACTTGATATAAGGGAGTTTATCGTTTCCTGTGGCAATTGGCTTGAATTGTCCTGTGACAATTTCATACCTTCCGACTCCAACTAGTGTTACGCATGATCATGCTTGTGTATTACAATTGTTGAATGGTTATTTGTTTTGTATTGTATCAATGTAGTGACATATCAAATTTCATTAAAATCGGTCCTGTAGTTCTAGAGATAATCAACCAAGTCTTCAAATTCTCTTAATCTATTACACCACTGTATTTTAAATATTACACAGAGCATTCGTTTATAAGTAATTAAATCGGGTTTGATTGGCTTACTTACGTAATACACAAAATTTAAATTTAGGTTGGGGGGATTTTAATTCAAAGTTTATAGTTATATTTATATATTTTATTTTTTACCACACATTTTTGATTCAACTTGAGGTACATATAATTAACATGCTTTAATGACAAATAAACACTTAACAATATTAGCTAAACAAAGCAAAACAGTTATTCATTTCTAAAATGAGAGGTTACTTTATGCATAAAAAGTACTTTACATTGCAGGATTACTTTAATGCATAAAAAGTATCTGAAGTTATATGCGTAATACAGTTATCAAAATTCTTCATTTACTCTGAAAAATGTTTAAAAATAAACAGCTTATTTTTCACTATTTTTGAGACAACTTGAGGTACATAAAAAAATGTTTTAACGTTAAGTATCAACTTAAAATTTTAAAGTGAAGAAGAACATATCGTTTCTTTATGCCGAAAATAAATAAACGCTAGCATTGTCTCATACATATAAAATGAGCTGGAATAATTATTATTTAAATGGAGATTTTTTAAATGAACATAAAAAAAAATACGAAATCAGAGTTTAAGGAATGAAAAAATACTTATCATTATCATGTGTCATTGTAGAATAAATGTTTACGAAAAGAAAGAAAAACTTGCTTCAGTAATTGAAAAGTTAAACTAATTTGGTTCGGGAATTTCGTAATTTGATTGTTTTTGTGAATTATTTATAAAATAAGCTCGTTTAAATGGAATAAAAATATTATTTCGTAAGTTCAATTATTTTTTATTAATCGTATCATGTTGTAATGATAATAGATGACTGTAAAGTTACAAATTCTATTTTTTTTTAAATTTTAAGTTTTTTTAAGAATGATCAAGACAAATAAAAATGAAGTGATATGTGTTTCTTTATTTTATTAAAAACGATAAATTCGATCATCTTTTTATTACATAAGGCAATTTAATTAGAAAAAGCTTTTGTTGAACATTTCTCAGTAATTTTTTTGAAATAATTAAAATTTTAAAAATACGATTGGTGAATCTTTGGCGTAAATGACATTTTTATTTATTTATATTCGATCCTTAGTGAAAATATTGCAATTGAGTAAAGAGGATCGAAGTTTTTGTGCAAACGTTGCTGCTAATTTTAAGACTCTTTTAAAAAATATTCTACAAAGTATCGATTTTCTTTTCTTTTGAGGGATAACCATTGTTATTTTAGCTTCATATGTCTGTTTTTATTTATAAGTGAATGAATTGTGTATAGTATGATTTTCAACTGACTTTACGCGATTTACAATAAAATAAATTATAAATACTAATTACAATTAAATGTAAAGCTATTTTTTTCACCAACTTTAATACAAATTTGTGTAATAAAATTTTTAAAAATTTAGTTTTTTCACAATTGGTTAGGATTAAAAATATTTGCAATAATCTTGAAAGTTTTCGGGAAGCTGTGAATAATTTTTTGAATAATTTGAGTAATAATGATTTTCCTTTTAATTTCTGTAATGTTAATTTTTTAATTAAGAAAATGATTGAAGAATTCTAGTTTTTTATATATTTTTCTTTTAACAGGGCGCAATTCAAGTCTAAACTGAGCAGCCCCAGTTAAGCATTCTATTAATATGTTACGTATCCTTTCCTTGACTTCTTTTTTTTCAATCTGCGCATTGTAATAGAGGGCGTTGTTTTCTTTTGTTTTAAGTGTTTCCTTTTCATTCCATTTGCTTATGAAATCACTGTTTGACCTGGTTAAAGTAAGTTTTTATTTTCAGATGATTTTTATTTTCTGATGATTTTGTTTGAGTTTCTTTTCTAAATTGGTTCTTTGTATTTCATGTTTTTTCCTGAACTTCTATACAAAACCTTCGGGGTACTGAGGGAGTTACTTCAGGCATTTGCTTCTCTCTCAATAGAAAAGGTCTTGTTTCATGGCTATCAGGGCCGGTGCCCCCTGAAGACGTCGACTTCGGCTGTCATATTTTTATTTGATTTTCCTTCGTTTCCTTTATTGCTACATTTATCCTTTTTTTGAAATTTCTGCTGTTTTTAAGCGCGTTTTTTTCAAAGAAGTTTTATCTATTTTGAATAAAATTTTTTTGTTCTTTTCTTTTAGCATTATAAATACTAATTGAGGCATATTATGTCTTTCCGCAAATTTAGGTAATAAAATATAAGATATGTATGTAATTTATTAGGTATCATGTCTTAAGCAATTTTAAATATCTATTTAAGCGTAGAATATATATGAATAATTATGTTAATATTACATTTTACTCTAAATAAAATTTCAAAATAAGAATATTATTGATGAGATTCATTATGTTTTGCTCAAAAATGCAAATTTATTACGTGTATTATGTTTTACGTATATAAAGTACCTACATGATGCAAAAAATTCTTGTAAGATTACTGTATATTGTAAGAACATATAAACATGCAAACAACACCCCCACCCCATAATTCTGGTAATAAAACCAAAATATGCGGTATTTAAATTATTCATATGGTAACGGTTTCTTTCACATGGTAATGTAACGGTTAACCGGAAATTCTGGTTTTCAAAATTACCACTCATTTAGTAAAAAAAAAAAAAAAAATGAAAATTACACTGCAAAAAGTTCCGGATTAAATTACAGTAAATAATGGCACCTAGGGTATCGATACTTTTCACCTAAAAATTTTACGGAACAAAAAATTTCTTATACCATAATTTTACAGTACTATTTATTGTAAAATTTTTGAATCACTGTAGTTAAATAATTATTACTGTAAAAAATAAGGTATAAAGTTTTATCGTAAAAATGGATTTCCAGGTAAAATTAATTGCTCAAGGTGCCGCTACTTTTTGTCGAAATTTCATCCGGAATTTTTTACAGTGTAAATTCCGAAAGAAAGTTTTTTTTATGCCTTTCTCTACAGTATTATGATAAAAATACCGAATTTTAACTCATATTATTTTATGACTAAAATAATACCAGAGCGCTTCGGTAAAATTTACCGAGCTTTTGTTTTCCCATAGAGCCTGAAACACGGTAAATTTTACCACATTCTGGCGGTTTTGACCATATATTTTTTCACGATGTATGTATGCCAAATATAAAAATGCCAAATGTGTAAATCATTTATTAGTTTTACAGGGTTTCGTGCAAATATAAATACAAAACAAACTTGGGTTGTTTGGTACATGCTAGGTTATTAGGTCTTTCGCAAATTTAACTGAAAACATGCAAAATATATATATCAACTTATTCATCCACATAATTGTATTGTTTATAACAAAAACTAAATAAACTAAGTTGGATATAAATTGCATAAATGAATATTCAAGTAAGAAATAAATCAAATAAGACGATGTTGAGGTGTAGAACAAATTGAATAAATGAAAATTGTGCTAGGCGTTTCTCGTTATATTGGTCGCTTTACCGAATAACGAAATTCAAGTTCTGTGAAAAGAGTTGTTTGAAAACTTGTGAAAGAGCCAAAGTATTCAGCATAATTTTGACAAGTAACCATTTTCGAATGCAAATATTTCCCTAAAGAAAGTAACGTGGTATATTTACCTGATGAAGCAAACTCTCTTCTGATAATCCGTTTATGGAAACTAAATTCTGAGCGCATCCACAAAGTTTTTTTTCTTAAAAATTCAAATGTAGGGAAGAAAGGCTTGGAATTATTCAAATACATAAACTCATAACAGATGTTGTTGCAAACAGGATAATGGACGTGTACGTGATATGACTTAAAAAATATGTCTGAAAAAATATTATAGGCGATATTTGAAATAATTTCAAATATTAAAGTGAACAATAATTTTTTTAAACACTTGTGGAGATGTTTAACCATTTAAAGACTGGTGATTATTTTTTATAGAGAAAGTTTTTCTTCAAGCAGCATATTGATTTTTTTAAACCATTATTACAAAAATATAATGAAGGAATAAAATATAATTAAACTCATTAACGCCTAAAATATTTATATGCCATGAAGCCAAAAAAAAAAAAAAAAAAAAAAATAAAAAAAACTCCCATTGAAAAAGTGGTTAATTTTTTTAGCTAAATATTCTTTTTTCTTCTGTTAGCTACAACTTGATTTAGGAAAAAAAAAAATAAAACATTTGCTTGGAGTTAAAATAGTCTTATTTTTCAGCTAAAAAAAATTCTCGTAATTAGCGTATCGTATATGAATGGTGTTTTCTCCGCTAGGGTGCACTGCAAGCTTTTTACTGCCTATACTTCCGGGTAACTCTAGTCTCCAAAGTATTTTGAAGCCATTTTGTTCACAACGTGATCATTGTGTTTCGAGAATATCTTGAGTAGTATTTCTTGTATACGCGTATAGTTGTTGTTCTTGACGTATGCCTGTTTAGGCAGGGGGGGGGGGGGGGGTGTGTGATTGTTCTTGTTTCCCAGTGGCGCCATCTATGGCCAAGAATTCGACTTCTGCCACACCATACGTCACACCCGTTTATAGGGCGGACCCATTCATATATCCATTCATTCATTCACAGATCGTAATTGTGACCTGAATCAGAGAGCGATCGATCTCCAATCCAGTACCCCCAGAGGTATTGATTTGTTATGGAAACATGGAGGATTTTTGCGACTCGACAGATTTAACGTGCATACGGCGGGGTTCGAACCCACGAACTCTCGGACATGGGACCAGCACCCTACCGACCAGGTTATCCCGGCCCACGCGTATAGTTTGTCTAAAGTAAGTACTCCCCAAGCCATTCGTCTGGACCCGTGGTGGTGGTAACGAGGTATAACTATTCCAAGTAGCAGTGTAGGGTCACTGATTAGGATAGGTTTTGGCTCGGGTCGGAGAGTGAAGGGGAATCTTTTTCTTTTGTTTACTGTGTTACCCCTGTTAGAGTGAAGAGAAGCTACCCTCCCTGAAATGAGCTATTCTTGTTTCCATAGCAGCAGACGGCTTCAGACATTAAAGCGGGGGAAGTTCTCACCGTAGACAATCAATATTTTTTTACTTGATTTATTATTTGTGTTTAAAAAAATATTCGTGATAAGAATCGTCGTTTGAAGACCTGTCATTTCAAAACGCGAGAATCGATTTGAAGGTCTTTCATTTGAAAACGTGAGAATGTTTATTTGAAAAAAAGAATCTTTATAAAACACTTCTTACCTTGTTAACAACATACCATCTTCAGAATTTTAACCTAAATTATGATTTGTAAAAAGAATTTAATCTCGCTGCTCAAGCAATATGCTAACACTAACGTATGATGGTTCACAGCTGCCATCAAGAACGAACAGTAATAAACAAGTAAAAAGAGGCTAAATCGAGACTGCCAAAAAAGCGAGTTATTTCCAAATCTAGCAACCATGTCAACTTTTTTTTAGCAATAAATCTATAAATAACTAAAACAAATGTTCACTTCAGACTCCCAGATCTACTTAATAAAATTAGTAATTCTTATGAAATACAGCAGATTTGAGCTCAGAAATTATGTAATTTAGTTCTTTTATTCAAAACAAAATTATCTGTTTGAACATATTGCCTCGCAAAATAAGCTGTAGTAAGCCGCTATATACGTTTTAACCGGAAGTAGAGCAGGTCAAGAGCTCGAGATTGTTGTTATTCACAAAAAATAAATAAATAAAATAGGAAGAACTCGAAGTAAAATAGCTGACTAAAGTAGATAAAAAGAATTTCACCTCAAAATTCACCTCAACAAAAAAGAATTACTGTTAAAACAGCTTTTAGCATTCATTAACAGCAATATCACTATTTAACGTGAAGAAAGAGTCTTTGAAGAAACTTTAAGCCCCATAACGCTGCAAATTTATTGAAATAATCGAACAAAACAAGCATACTTTTTTTCAGCTTTTCACATAAATTACATAAATTTAGATATTAATGCACTGAGTAAAAATAATAGTCAAAACTACTGGAATATAGTAAAATCTACCGTGTTTCTGTCTTTATGAGAACACCAGAAAGCACGGTAATTTTTACCAAAGTTACTTTTAAGATTTTACTTTGGTAATGATTTTCGTAAAATTAACAATAAAACAAAGCTTTATGGTGCGAAAATATGGTAATCATATCATCATATCTTACAGATCGGCATAAGAACCATTTATTCAGTTAATTATTTTTTTTAGTTTTATTTTTTTAACTAAATGGGACTAATGAGACCTATAATTTTGAAAACCAGAATTTCTGGTAAACCGTTACCATATGAAAGAAAAACTACGGAATGAATAGTTAGTTAATTGCTTTATGGGGCACATATTTTGGTTTTATAATTCAGAATTATAGCTTTTTTTTAAAACCAAAAATTTCATTAGAATACAGTGGTCATGTGGTTCTTTTTACCAGAATTTATTTCTTCTTCAGGAATCTATTTGAATGCTCTTCTGAAAATATTAAAATTGAGATTCGACTACTTATTTTAAAAATTTTGCATCATTGAAATTCAAAATCTTCAACATCTTTAAACAAGAGAAAACGAATGACTCATTGAATACATATACGCGTACAGTTTAATTAAGAAAAGTAAATAACATCTCTTTAAATCTTTAAGCAACTGTAGTGAAGTACATTTTACTAACAAAAAATCTTAAAAATTAAATTCTAAAATAAAGACTTTTATGTGACATTTATTAACTTCAAAATTTATATCAGGATTTCCTGTTGTTCATTATTCACTTTCAATTCTTTTGTAGTCTTCGCTTGATACAGAACAGCGTTACAGAACAAAAGGAGTGAATCATTTGCAGGGAAGATTTATGATGCTTTTGGGAAAAATGTGTTTTGGGGCAACAGCTGAGCAAGCACTAGTTGATGGATTAAGTTGATAGAAAGTGTTGAAAACAATGATCTACATCATGATAACACTTTGTTTCAAAAGAATTTCTTCGAATTCCCTCAAACGTTTTGCTACTAGGGGTAAAAACTTAGCTATGTTGGTTAAAAAGTATAAAAATATTATTTGATTATAAAGTCAATTATTAAGCTTCGCTTACCTTTTAAAAAATCATATTAATTTCAAAATTCGTAATTTTAGTTAAATGACAGTGTCAACATATTTGTTACTAATTGTAAATTGTGTAAAAAATTGTAGAGAGCTTACATAATAATGTTTTACAGTTTTGGAGGTTCAAATAACAAGTAGTAAGAAGACCAAGTGAAGGAACAGCTCTTACTAGTGAATGAACATCCAGTAAAGGAGCACCTAATTTTAGTTATTTTTTAATGCTCTTTAGGAATTTATAAGCTATACAAATATTTAAAAACAAGCCTATTCTTGAAATTATAACATATAAATACTTGGAAAATGTTAACCTTTTTTTGTAATCATGAATTGAAAATTAAAGTGTCAACATATTAACACATACTGTTCATTCACTGGGAAATCTATGCCCAGTAAAGGAACATGCCTGTTTCCTCACTGGTTAGAAGTTGTTTTTCGTATTTTTACCATACTTTTGATGCGGAACATCACTAAAGGTACAAGAAAATTAAAGTTTATCTTTTATTTTCATTAACTTAGAAAAAAAACCAGAAAAGGAACACTTGTTCCTTCACTGGGTTTTCCCCGTTTGGTGATCCAGTGAATAAACACCCCCTTATCTCAGTACTTTATTATGCTATGATGCTTAAAAAAATAAAACGTAACTTCAATAACTATACTTTGAATTCTCTTTTTCACAGTGAGAAAAATAAAACTATTACATGCAATTAATTCCACTTCAAACATATAAATACAAACACTCACCTTATAATTTTTTCAAAGAAACAAGCTGTTGCAGAGATAATGACAAATTCAAATTTTTTTACAGAGAAGTCTATTTGACCAGGTAATCCAAAACATTGCTAGATGACTTCCTATTGTTTGGCAGTAAGCTATTGTTACTAATCAATCTAAAGAAAAACTTTCAAATTCTTCTTTTTAATCAATATATATGAAATGTTCCTTCACTGGGTAGTGTTCCTTCACTGGTTGGTTTACCCTACTCAATTTATTTAAGATACTGTTTTCCCGGGTAAGTTAAGTCACTGAGGAAATTAATGCCAGTTACACTAAAAAAATGGATGTTCGAATTTTGTGAAATTTTCTTCGTTTTTTTGATGAAACCATTTCCTGGTATATGCTCAAAGCAAAACTTTCAGCTAAGTGACAAAATGATTATCGTCACTTCTTCAAGAAAACGAATTTCGTCAAAATTAAAAAAAAAAATTTCGTCATTCTTTTTGTTTTCCATAAAGAAAACTCGTAGCGTCTAATATATCGAACTTATAACTTTATCGTGGGCATCATATACACTATCCTACAATAATGGAAAAGACACTTTCAGTTTTTGACATTTTTTTAAAATTTACATAATTTTTATAACTTTTAAAATATACTATAAAACACACTTTTATGGGTGGTGACCCCACAATTTTGGTCTCATTTTTAATAAAATGAAGGATGAAATTTGTTTCCATATCGTTTAAACTTTCTTTTAAAAAGTACAAAAGCTGCTCCGAAAATTGGTTGAAACTTTTGAAATTTTTAAAATATTAAAATAAAGCTTTTATGATTAGTCATGATTAGTTTTATGATTAGTCAAATACGATACCCTTCATAATTATGAAATTTTTTTTTTTTTTTAGTATTTTTTCTGCGTATGTGCAGCATAAAAGAAGTAGTTTAATTACTCATATCTTGAGCAGTTTTTAACCAGTTTTTTAAAATTCTAAATCAAGAATTTTGTAATTTAATTTTTAAATATTTTAATCTCTTAATTTTTTAATAATTACGTTTTTTTTTAAAATTTTCTAATTTCATAATTTTTTGAAAAATTAATTTTTAAAATTTTTGAGTTTTAATTTCTAATTTTAAATTTTTTCAAAAATGTTGTTTGATTCCATTGGATATTTATTGAGTTATAACAAAAAAACTTAAGGCGAAAAAATACATTTTTTTTATAAAAATGTCCATATCTCCATAAATATATACTCTAGGTTTACAAGACTTCATGCAGTTATTAAAAATAACGACTACAATAATCAATACAAATTACAAACTTTTTGCTTGATTTTCTGGCTAGGGAGTTCAAAAACACTTTTTTTCATTTGTAATTTATTGTATGTCTCCTAAACCTCTGAAAGCTTTAAATCTTATTGTTAAGTATGAAAAATCTCATGACCTCTAAAGTTGCAAAATAATCCTTTAAGTATTTCTTAAAAACTTAAAAGAATATCAAAATCTCTATGTGTCTCTTCCATTATTGTAAGGTAGTGTAGGTAGATCTATGTCATCCAAACATCATAAAAAGCAGAGTTAAAAACAGAGGTATAAATTACATAGATGCCCGAGGCGATATTTGATCCCAGAATTGTGCTGGTGAGAGACCAAATATCATACACGACGAATATATATATATATATATATATATATATATATATATATATATATATATATATATATATATATATATATATATATATATCCAGTATAATATTACCTTGCGCACATCCATTTCGGGCCCATCCTTGGTAACTAACAAATCTAACACACTTCAGCAATGCAGTAAGAGCTGCACTTTAAAACAAAACTCCTCTAGTTACACTCAATTTGCGCTTTTGTTTTCATATTTTGCAATCTGGCAATCTTGTTACGAAAATATTTTTCAAATCATTCTTGAAAAATTTCCCGTTTATGTAAGTACATTTATTCGCTACTCGTCTTATAGGTTATGTTTTATTCTGTTTTTTCGCTTTGTTTTATTTTATTTTCTGTTTTTACGTGTTATTTTCATTTATTGTGTTCTATTTTATTTGTTGTAATTTTTGTAAAAATTTTTTTTAGTGCTCCTCACACTATTGTATTAATATATTTTGCTTTGGCTATATTGATACAATATCATAAAGCACTCTTTTTTGCGAATATAATCGTGTGGGCTGATAAAAAGATTATATCTTTTATTTTCCGGATTTAAAAAAAAAAAAAAAATTGTCCTTTTTTTTCTTCCCCCCCCCCTCCCAGTTGTTTGCTATTTTTTCATTATTATTTTTCCATCCCCCACTTTTTTCATATGTCTGTAATTTTTCTTTGTTTTATCTTCATTTTGAACTTATCTAATGAGTTCTGTTTGCTTGCAGCTTATGCGCAATAAATGAAACTTATTGTTTTTCGTAATTTTCTTCGTGTTTTTCTGTATTTATTTATTTTGTTGCATGTATATATACATTAAGCGGAATTCAATCTTAATTGTTTCATACAGGATTTCTTCAAGATGTATTAAAAATCTAAAATACGCAAAAATGGAGGAAAAAGAAATACTTTTAAGTCTTTTATTTGGCCTTTAAACTGGTATTCGGTTTTTAAGCCCTGTTTCGATCAAATGTCTGTTATGTCATTAGCGTTTAGTCGTGCAAAACTAAAGAAAAAATGAAATTCGGGTCATTTCATAATTAAGAATTCTTAAAAGTAATTTGCTTGTCGTCATAATCTTTATTTTATGATATAATTACTTTTTTCAATGAAACAAGGAAAAAAGGAAACAAAACTTTAATTAAATTGTTAAAGAAAAAAAGAGACAAACTAATCAAATTAAAACAAAATAAGGAAATTTTCAATTAAGATATATTTTAAGTTTTTACGTATATGTAAGATGATAAGTAAATCTTGGGTAGTAAAAGTTACTTGATATTTTTTTTAAAATCATTTAACTTGTATCTAATTATAATAATGCATTTTTTGATGATTTGAATTTTCCTTTTTCAATGGATTGAATAATTCATATAAACGCTTCAATTAGTTAATTAAAAATGATGTTATTAAACATTCATGGAATAGTTTTCTTAATCTTACCGTTGCTTTGCCATTTTTTAATATATTTATAAACTCTCTGGTAAATAAGTAAAATACTTCTGTAATAAAATATTACCGGCTAAAGGCTTTGAAATTTCAAAACTAATAGCGTGACAACATTGTCACAAACTGGCATCATTCGCTTCTCAGACAGGCTTGTACGGTCACAAAAATAATAAATGAACCACTTTGAATAATTTTTAATCTAATGATCGGATCTTCACATCTTAGGACTTCATCTTCATGGCTCGAGAGGGTGACCTGAAATATGCTAATTAATTAATGGAGACGATATCCTAAGTTACGAAATCAGACACAAAAACTTACTTTCTCTGAATAGACATGTCATTTTTTCGACGGATTCGGATTTAAAGAATTATTAAAAGAATTATCTCTGAACTTCATTTTCAAATTTACAGCATACGTTTAGCATTCTGTGATTGCCCGAGAGGAGAACAAAAATTGAATCAAATTTTTTTTCAGACTTTACATTATTATTCGTTGGAATTTCAATATTATGCGCATCTTTTCACTATTTATAGATATGAGAAGTTATTTCTAGCAAAAAATATTGCATGAGAGTTGAAATAAAGTTATGCTTTCTTATTTTAAGAGCTGAACCAATTAATCAACAATTTGCACACTTTTGACGCATTTTTTGGCTGGTAAGAAAACGAACCGAAACTTCGGTAACTTACTCCATTTTCTTTCACATCACTAGTCTGACTTAAAGCCCTGGATTATCTAGATAAAGTAGCGTCACTCTTTTCCTTGCGAGTTTTATGCCTCTTTCGATTTCGATTGGTTATTGCTGATCACATGGGTAAACTGCCGCCATTTTGTTGATTAGTTTAAATGGCGAAGTATCATTGCTCCCTATCCGTTACTTTTATTTTTGCTTTTCTTTTTACCTTTTTTGTTTCATACTTTCAAATTTATAATGACTGGTTGTTGCGCTTTTGGTTGATCAAATAAGTCAAATTTAGGCTTTAATTTATATCGTTTACCTGTTGGAGATCGCAATAAGAAATGATGGAAAATATGACTGCATGGAATTTGCAGAGATAAATGGAATCTAAGCGAAAACAGCAGATTGTGTCAGATAAGTTTGAAATTAATTTATTTATTCATTTGTTACAAATTTTGCATGTTTTTTTTAATTAGAGGTTTTAGGTATTAAATATTTTCACCTGAAAGAAAAGAAAATAGATTAGAAACATTGTTTTTAACTTAAATAGTTTTTATTTTGCTAGAAAGCTTTAAAAATAGGTTTTAACAGTATTTAAATATTTGAGTGTTTTGTTACCAGAATTAAAAGTAAGCTAGTGTACCATATGAAATATTTTTCAAATGAATAAATTTTAAATTTCTACATTTTGATAAAATGATCTAATTCCTATTTGAACTCGTAGTTTCTTTACTTCTTATTATTTTACATATTTCATACATTCCAGTAAAATTTTGTGACAGCGCAAAATAAATTTGTTATATTTTAGATTCAGAATTTGAATAAAAGAATTCTCAAAGAAATATTTATTAATTTTTTAACAAATTGGAACTCATCTATTTTGTTATTAAATGTGACAAAGCTCCCATATTCTAATTATTGACTGTTTTATCAGATATCTTAGTTTTAAAGAATTCAAAAAAAAAAAAAAAAAAAAAACTTATAATATTTTAATTCTATCTATCTACATTTAACCCTTTGAACTTAAAAAAAAACCGACTGCAAAAAATTTCAAAGAGTTTTGAAAAAAAGTTATAGCTTCTTTCTAAAGTTATAGTTTCTTTCCTTCATAAAAGTTATGAAGGAAAGAAATGAGAAAATTTGAACTTATCAATAAGGTATTATTTTCCCTGAATGAAATGAAAACAAATTATATAATTTCAGAAAGAAAAAAAAATTAAAAGGAAAAAATTGTAAATATTTAAGTTATGAAGAATATGGCTGAAGATATGCATGAATATGACTGAAGACTGAAATTATGGCAAGAATGTGAAAATATTAATCATTGAAAAGTTGCGTTTACGGATTGAAACTCAATATTTCTACACTGGAAGATGCTTTCAGAAGAGAGTTGCATTTACCAAGATAGCGGCATGCACTTTATCTAAGTGTCCAGGGCTTTAGTCTGACTATAGCCTGTTCCTTGCAACTTTTTCCTCATTGCACTGTGTAATGGGGTCCAATAAGACCCTCTTCTTGATATGTGTGGGTAGCCATTTTTTTCATTATTTTCAAAAAAATAATTACTGCTCAAACACTATTTCAAGACTTCAAGCTTTATTTTTATACGAGGTTAATCGTGAACCCCGCTTCGCAATTGTGAAATTTTTTTTTTATCTTTGTAATTTGTCAGCTTTGTTAATTTTTTTTCCTGCAAGGCGTTTTCGGAATAATAAGAAATATATTTAACAATACCTATTAGGAAGGTCAACTATTAAGAGTAAATTTTTGGAAAATTATAATAGCAATTGTAGTGGGGTATGCAACGGACCCCACTTTTTAGCACGAAGTCAATTTAATATAAGTTAAAATAATATCGATTATGTGAATTTGTGTTTTCTCTTAATTATTTCTAAACTAAATAGTTTTGGATCAATTATTGAAATTTTACAAACATTTTACAAGCAAGAATGACCAATCACAGACCTCACTTCCCTATCCGTGTTAAAAGAAAAGCTTCGTCATGCGCGGGTTAATCACAAATTTATGCAATTTTGGTGTGCTTGGTAAAAAAGCGAAATGGCAACAAAGCGATGATGGTAACAAAGCGAAACTAAATGTAGCATTCAACATTAAAAATAGTTGCTGTCACCAATCTAAGATTCTCCAGCAGGGCTCTACGATTCCCATGAAATCAAAAATCTCTAAGAAGTCTGAAAATAATAGTTGGTCTCAAAGGACACATCTTTGGATTAAAAAAATAGTACTGTCCAACATTATATTCTATAATAGTGCTTATTCAAATATAAATTTTAACTTTTTCTCAACACTTATTTAGACAATTTTAAAACTACTTAGACAATACTTTAAACTAAGTTTCAGTACAAAAACTCTATCTGTTATCGCATTTTTTTAAAAATCGTAATCCATAATTAATAGCCTTAAACTTAAATTTATGTGACTATTATATCATTAATCTCCTTTTTCTTAGCACTTATCTGGAGCAGCGGGGGCTCAGGGCATTGAGCGCTTGTCTTCCAATTAGTAACCTAGGTTCGAATCCCATCAATGGCTGGTTGATAGGAATTCTGCTCCCGGCTTGCATCCACCATAATGCTGACGTAAAATATTATCAGTGGTTGACGGATCAGGGGTTAGAATCCCCTTGCCGTTGGGCTGACAATGGGAGGTTGTCCTCTTTATGTAACGCAAATGCGGGTTAGTTCCGTTGAGAAAGTCCATCACGATGTCTAGTTTGTCTCAATGCTTGATACAGGGGTTTTCTTTGCCTTCTGGTTTGGGTTCGAAATCAAAAGGATACTGAGTTGAACATAGATAGTCGATGGGTCTGCCGATTATAACGAAGTCTTACATAATAATTAATCGCATTAAATGATAATTTTTGTGACTCTTCTACCGTTATTACTCTTTTTCTCAACACTTATCGATGCAATTGTTCTTTTTCTGTAGGAACTCTTTAAGCTACGTTTAGATACAGTAACACTAGTCGCTATTCGTACAACTTATTAGAACATAGATATTTTAATTGAACTTCAAACTAACATTTAACATAAAAAATAAATAAAAAGTATGTGAAACACTTTTTTTCTCAAAAAGAAATGTCTTGCAAACAAAAGATAAAGTTCAATCAAATTCCCTACTGGTTATGAATAGTTAAACTTTTCAAAATAAACCCATTTAACCATCAATGTGAATACGAAAATTCGCAAAAAACTAATACAAATAAATTAATCTAAATCTAAAAAGAAAGATATTAAGATATCCCAAAAGATTTATAATGGATAGTTATAAAAAAAATTATTTTCATGTGTGTTTTTTTAAAGTTGATAAAATTTTAAAAGGTATAGACATTTAAATTGCTTAAAAAACAGTTACTATTTAAAAAACTGATAAATTAGAGTTAAAATATTTGTCTTGTACGATTGAAACAATTTTCAAACAAATAGGGACTTTTTAAATGTTCTTTATGCATATAATTTAAATTCAAATAATTAAAATATAAATTAATTAATTAAATTCTCAAATTTAATAAAATTTAAAATTTTTCTAAGAATAAACTTATTAGAACAATAAGTTCTTTAAAAAATAGTTATTTATTCAATAAATTAATTATCAAGAAAGGCTTTGTATTACACCCATGAGTAAAATCTCAAATGACTTAAAATCATACATTCTAAAATAAAATGTTTTCTATTTAGATTATTTGAATGTTTTATGAATAGAATAATGAAAAAAAAAAAAGAATTTTTCGATGAAATAGGAAACCTTTTTTTCTACATTCTGTTTTTTGTTTTGGTGGGTAAGATTCCACTTAAAAAAATGCAAGTATTTACCTACTTAACTTGATAGAAATCAAGCACACAAGTAACAGTTCAAATGCTTTTTTATAAAATAAATTCTTCATTTGAATAATTAAATTTGGCACAAATAAAAAATATTGCTGATTACATCGCTGTAAATTAATTTAACTTTAAAAAATGAGTTGTAAAAATAAAAAACAGTCTTAAGTAGTATTTTATTATAAAAACACGCAATTAGATTATTGCTTTATAAAAAATAAATCATGAACTGGCTGAAGAGTTTTTTTTGCTTGTACGAAAAAAAGTAACTCTCATTTTTTTTAAATAAAAAGGTTTTTTTTGTTAATATCATAAAAAAGTGATATTTTCCTTTAAATTTATTTTAAAAAGGCATAGTTTTTATTCGTATTTGTCATGAATTGCGCTTAGGTATTTATAAAAATTAATAAGATAAATGAAATAGTGCATACAAAAATAAAAAGCAAATTAAGATAGACTACAGTTTACATTATATATTTTTTAATATTTAATGTTGTAAACCAAACAGTTTGATTTTGTTTCTAAGAAACTAACCCTTAACTAGGAGATAAAAATTCAAAGTTAGAGCTTGTCTTTAGTGACTGTTTAAGTAGTATTGAATAGTTAGTTATACGCTAATTATTTGTTCAGAGTAATAATTTTTAATTTTTATGGAAATAAAAACTTTGTTACAAAGTATCATTTAAATTTATATTTGATCATTTCTAAAAAGGCTGCAGTGAGCGTATGTTTAAAATTTTGTTAATATACTGCTGTTCTTTTTTCTTCAAAAAATATATTTGTTCTTTCATAAAATAATTGGTTTATTTAAAAATATTAATTATTTAAAAGTATTATTACTATTTAAAAACATTATTGACAATTTAAAAACATTATTGACAATTTAAAAATATTACTTCTGATATTAATATTGTTAATATAAATTGTAATATTGTTATACTTATTCCCTTACAAAAAAATAAGGTGTATTTGAAGTTGACACAAGTACAAAAATACACTTGAAATAGAAAATGAGGTTATGTTTCGCACGAAAAGTAACTTCATCAATAATCCTCAATTTATACCTCATAAAATCAACCTCATATATAACTTAGCATAACCTTTCTAAGTTGGTTGCTCTAAAGTTGATTTCCATCAACCAAAAAATAACACCTCAAGTGTGAATAAAACAACTTCATACACCTTGATTATACACCGTGGGAGATTGATCTTTTAAGGTTGTTTTTGAAGTCAACTTCAAATAAACCTTAAATCAACCTTGACATCTCAAAACAACCTCAATTAAACCTCGAAAACACCATAAATTCTTGTCAGGGTTGTATTAATATCATTAATAATAGTAAAAATAATAATTAGTTTAAATTGGTAGCAATAGTATAACAAATAATATTAGTATAAAAATAGTGTTATTATAACAAGTAGTATATCAATTAGTATAAATTGATAGTAATAACGAAACAAAGATTAATACAAGAATTATTGCCATTCGTAATAGTATGAGTAAATATTGATTTGTAACTGCATAGCACTACTACTTAGGAAGTACAATGAAACTATAAGTATTCAATATTCTTCCAAAACAATTAGTAATATTGTTATCCTTATTATATCATTATTAGTTTAAATATTAATATTATTTTGTTATATGAATATTTAAACTAATATTGTCAACTATTAGTTATATTAGTTTAAATATTAATGATAACAGTTAATGCATAAAAAGCATATATTAATAGCAATAGCATATCAATTAGGATTATTACAATACTTAGTATTATTCATATTATTACAAATAAATAGCAATTAGCTAGGAAAATAGTATTGAATATTCTTCATATTAGTAGTAATATTGTTACAATTATTATATCAATATTAGTTATAATATTAACAATAAACATTAATATACCAATTATAATAAATTACTAAGAATAGTGTAACATTTAGGATTAGCACAAAAATTAGTATCATTCGTATACCTAAATGTAAGGTATTTTAACATTTAGAACTAATTTTATTTGGATTTATATAAATTACTTTCCGACAATTAAAAAAGAAAATGAAATCTAAAAGATTTAATAATCAGATGTATATAAGAAATTTTTTAGTCTTAGAAACAGCTATTTTAGTGATCTCTAAATATCGATATAGTAATAAATAAATAAATAAAAATGAATTTTTCTTTGTGAGTAAATGTTTTATAAGGAGCTACAAATTAGCTGACATCTCAAGACTTGTTTGAGAGTAAGAGTAGTTAATCCCTGTAAAGGGAAAAGAAAGCTCTACGTGCAACTCAAGAAGCTATGTTAATTATTTCGGAATAGAATCCAAAAGGGAAACTACTTTCTAGAAAACTTTAAAAAAAAGTTTCTAACAAGTTTTGCCTTTACTTTTCTCTAATCAACTACGTTTAGGCATGTTAACTCAATTCATAGAGATCAACTTTAAGCGATCTATTTCTTTCGTCTCTTTTAACCTTAAACATAAGACTTGAGAGATTGAAAGCTTAGCAACATATAAGTTTATAGAAACTATTTTTATTAGAACATTTATATATATTCTTATAAATTTGATTCAGACTTTGAGATCCAAGTTATTACATTATTAGATGATTAGTTTCGTCAAAAAGAAATTCACCTTTAGAAAGATTTATGGTTAAATACTATGAGGAGATAAATTTTTAAAATATTCTGAATTCATTGATAAAAAATACGATTTCTATATAGGTAATAAGATAATTTTATGTACTGTGCTGCCATCTAGTAGAAAGTCAAGAAACTTGATTAGAACTTTTATGGAAACAATACCAAAATTATTCATTTATTTATTTTATTCACTTTATTGTAAAAAATTTCACCTTGAAAATTGTTCGATTTGTTACCCTGTACAGATCCCTATAGAGTTTGTTCTGGTTGAGAGATATGAATAAAACTAAGTACATAGGCTATACGAACCATCAAAAAAGAAATCTGCGAAAAAAAATGATATAGCAACGAGTAGATGATAAAAAGGCGCGCATAAGGTCCAAATTCTTTTTTGCATTTCTTTTGAAAACCATAAGATAATTTATTTACAAAAGATTTAACTTTCATCAAAAAATAAGATAACTGACTTTTATCAATTTAATACTGATAACATCAAAACCAACTTGGATTTAAATTGCTTATTACACTGAGAATAAGAATTTGATCAAAACTTCCAGAATATGGTAAAATTTACCTTGTTTCTGGATCTTTTGGAAAACTAAAAAGCTCGTCGGTAATTTTTACCGAAAAGCTTTGGTAATGGTTTTGGTAAAATATAGTTTAATAATATAAGATAGAATTTAATAATTCTATCACGATACCTTAGAGCATGACGTGACAACCATTTATCCGGTTTATAATTTTGAAAACCAGAATTTCCGGTAAAATGATACCAAATGAACTAAAAAATTGCCAAATGAATGGTTAAAATATCGTATTTTTTTATTATTACCAGAATTATGTTTTTTTTCCAAACTACTGTAGCGTTACGACTAGAAATGTTATAACGCTACAGTAGTTTGACAATTTTACAAGAATATTTGTTCTCTGTGCAAGGTTCATGCAGCATAACTCAAGTATCTCATTGTTCTGTCGGGTGATTACTAAGTCTACTCTCTAAGTCAACTCTCTATACATTAACAATTATTATGTAGGTGACAAAATAACAAAAACGCTATCGAAATCTAACGAATCACAACTCAGAAAGGCAGGACTGATGACGTCAATTTTAAATGTCAGAAAAAACAGACAAGTGTTCAAAGGCAATTATTAACAACACCTCCAAGTCCTTTCTGGCAAATCAAACTATCTTTGCTGATTTTCATTCTGCTTTCGTCAGGTTTATAAAATTACCACTAAAGTAACACGAAATATTATTTTGTCCTCCAGAAGTTAATTCACGTTATGAAGTTTAAATTTTTCCCAATGCCCACCTGTGTTAACATCCGTCAATTCAGGCACATACAGGGCGATTTTGTTGGCCTCTCTTTTAGGGGCGCCATATTAGGTAGGCCAACGTCGCTCCCACAGTGAGGAGAGATAGTACAGATAAGGAAAAAACACTCATGCCTAGCCCGGGATTCGAATCCAGAACCTTTCTGATACAGGGACAGTTGTCTGCCCCTACACAGGCCGGTCGGCTTATGAAATTTAAATAATAATCTGGATTTTTTCTTCCAATGCCCACCCAGAATTAATCACCAAAGTGACACAGGCATCTGAAGGGCAGATTTGTTGGCCACTCTTTCTGGGGCACCATGGGCCAACGTTGCTCCCACAGTAAGAACAGATAGTACAGAGAACGAAGGAACATCCATGCCTTGTCCGGGATACGAACCCAGAAACTTTCTGATGCAAGGCCAGTTCCCAGATCTCTACACAGGCCGGTCAGCATTATCTGAAAATATGAATATATTGGAATATTAATTGCGTATTTAATTCTTTGGATTTAGTTGAATGTTATATTGAATTCATGTCGAGAAAAAGTATACGTTAACAATTATTATGAAGGTGATGAAATAAGAAAACGCTATCAAAATTTAACAATTCACAAATCAGAGAAACGGGACTGATGATGTCAGTTTTAAATGTCAGAAAAAACAGAGAAGGGTTCAAAGGCTAGCTATTATCTTATTAAAACAATTTATCTTATTAAAAACACCTCTCAAATAAAAAAAATCCCACCTTTATTAATTTAAAACCCTTACTGTACGTATTTGTTGGCTTAGTCTTAGCAAGAAGTTTTAAAATATATATTAACTGTGATAAAATACTTATTTATATATATATATCTAAATCACTCAGGAAATAAGGATGAAAATAGTTAAAGCCAACTGGGACAAAAACCAATAGTAGCGTAATGCTCTTTACATTTACGAACCTCTTTAAAAAATGAAAGACAAATAATGTAACAGAAAAAAATATTTCATATTAATATGAATAATATTAAACACTAAATAAATAGAAAAGTTGGACATTTTTAGGAAAATTTAACATCTGTCATCAAATTTAAATTCTAAAAGTTTTATGTAAAACAATTTATCATATTTTATATACTAGTATGACAAAGAAATAAGGTAATTTGCGCACTGAAGTACCAAAAGTGTCAAAATATTAATTTTAAAATGAAATAAATTATGCCTATTATTATTCAATATGTAACATATTTCCGGAAATTTTGACACTTCATCATTTGTAGCTAATTTTGTTAGAGTTATCCAGAGCACTAAGTTTGGCTCCAAATAAAGGAAAGAGTGATTTAGACAAGAGATTTATGATGTTGCCATGAAAAATATATTTCTAAGCAACAGCTGGGAAAAGCAGTAGTTGATAAATTAAGTTGACAAAACGAATTGAAAATAATGATACTTGTAGGAAAGGATCTCTTTTAAGATCTTGATGTTATCATTTTGAAAGAAAATTTAAATAATGAAAGATTCATACTGTATTTATGGTCTTTGTCTGCTTCCCCTACTGTAATTATAGATCGCGATGCTATAAAATAAAAAAGAGCTTACATCATAATTTTTTTTCTTCAAATTATAAGAAGTGTTTGGAAGTTTTTAGAAAAATTAGATAAAATGAAAATATTTGTATTAAAATTAACAAACTTTTTTAACAAGAAAAAAACTCATTTGGAATTTTAAGAGTTAGATTAAAGATGACAAATGCTTAATGTCTTTTGCAATAAGAATACGTTCTATTATCTTTCTTTTTCATTTACTTTTACATCACTTACTTTTTAAAAATTTGTCGAAATGTAACGTCAATAACAACACAGAGAACGAAATCATTGGAACAAATGTAAATGACGGAACACATGTTGTCTATATAACTAAAACACTCCCCACATCGGTTGTCTAGAGCAGGGCTTCTTAAACTTTTTTATATAGCGACCCCCTTCAATCTTAGGAAATTTAAACGACCCCCTCCTCCATATAATGAAATATATATTAACCGTAGATGTAGATGTAATATCGCACTATTTTACAATGTAAATAAAATAAGGATTAAAGAATACGTACCCATTCATTTCACATATATATAATTGGAAACGTTGACGGGATATCGGTCGTAATAAAACACAATAAATAGAATGACATAAAACTATATATATATTTATTCAATAGAAAAAATAAACTTTTGTAACAACTTTTTTATAAGAAAACATAAAACTATATCTATATATTCAATAGAAAAAATAAACTTTTGTAACAATTTTTTTAATAAAAACATATTATTAACATCAAACAATATTAATGTGACGGATGTGATTGTTTATTTTTACACAAATAATTAAATCTAGGCTCAATTTGAGTTAGTGCAGATCGTAATAAATTTTCAACGTTTATTAAAGTTGAACGGTATTTTGATTTGATGTAAGTTAATGTGGAAAAGGCTGATTCACATAAATATGTTGTACAAAATGGCAGTAATTTGTTCATTGCCATTTCCGATAGTAGGGGATATTCTGATTTGATTTCTATCCAAAATTCATGCGCAGGCACTTGAGAAAATCTAAGTCGCAAAGTAGTATCACTTGTTAATTCGGCAAATTCTTCTTGTGCTTTTAAGTTTAAAAAATTAATTTCTTCCATTTCAATTGAAAATGGATTGCAAATCCATTGTTGTGTATCGATATCATTGGGAAAATACCTATGCATGTAAACTTCCATATCCTTCAAATGATTAACTATAATTTTTGTTATAGGAGTATCTTTTTTTGAAATATTGTTACTAATTATATACTCGTCAGTAAATGGAAACATTTCGAGCGATCCACTTTCCACTCTGTTCTTCCATATAAGAATTTTTTTAACAAAGGCCTCAAGTTTATTTTTTAACATAAACATATTAACGCAGACTCCCTGCATTGATAAATTCATATCATTGATTTTATCAAAAATATCTGCCAAATAGCATAGCTTGAGAAGCCATAAATTATCTTGAAAATAATCGGCCAAATTAGAATTTTGCTCTGTTAGAAATATAACAACTTCATCTTTTAAAGTTAATAATCGTTTCAAACTTCGACCTCTTGATAGCCACCTAACTTCAGCATGTAGCAATAAACTTGTATAATCCGAATCCATATCAATGCACAAATTTTTAAACAATCGACTATTAAGTGCTCGACTTTTAATAAAGTTAATGATTTTGACTGCATCAAAAAACACAGTGTTTAATTCTGGTGCAATTTTTTTAACAAGTGCCTCTCGGTGAATCATACAATGTGTAAATGTAATATGATCATTTCCAGCTTTAACAAATGCTGTAAAACCAAGATCTTGTCCGGTCAATGCTGCAGCACCGTCCGTGCACACACCAACACAATTTTTCCAATTTAACCCTTTCGCGCCGACTGTCACAAATACGTGCCAGCATAAAATCGTATCAACCAGGGTAAAAAGATAAAACTGGTAATCAAAGTAATTCTTTAGCAATTTATTTGTGGGCGGAGTTATAATTGTTTGATTTATTTAACTCACCATTACTTTGTTCAAAATAAAAGTATTTTAGTTATACTTTGAATTAACATTGATTATATATATGATTAAACTAACAATAATTAAAACAAAAACAAAGTAAGTCTGTCAAATTAGAAACGACTACATTTAAGTTACCGTTTTTTATTTAATTACGTCCTGATCCTGATTTTGTACGAATGCTTTTCTGAATCACCCGTCCCCAAGAGGTTAATCCTTCTTTTCAAAAAACTCATTTACTTTTTTATATATATCTTTTCCACGAGTATGACCTTCCAGAGGACGACAAAACAGTATATCTTCATGAATACTTCCCTCATAAATATATCTTACAAAAAGTAACAACTGTGCCATTTTTGAAATGTCTGTCGACTCGTCCAGTTGTATTGCAAACTTTGAGCTGTCTTTAACCCTTTCGCGCCGACTATCACAAATATGTGACAGCATAAAACTGTATCAATCAGGGTAAAAATATAAAACTGGTAATCAAAGTAGTTCTTTAGCAGTTCATTTGTGGGCGGAGTTATAATTTTTTGATTTATTTAATTCACCATTACTTTGTTCAAAATAAAACTATTTAGTTATACTTTGAACTAACATTGATTATATATATGATTAAACTAACAATAATTAAAGTCAAAGCAAAGTAAGTCTGTTAAATTAGCAAAGACTGCATTTAAGTTACCGTTTTTTATTTAATTGCAACTTGATTCTGATTTTGTACGAATGCTTCTCTGAATCACCCGTCCCCAAGGGGTTAAGCCTCATAAGAAGCTGTTGAAATTGATCACTGCTAATGTCTGAAATTCTTTTGGACAAAGTGTCATTTGATAATGGAATTTTACTAATTTCAGCAGCATACTGTTTTCCATGAACAATTTCAGACATTCTTATAGCTGCAGGTAGTAAAAGTTGCTCTCCAATAGTAAAAGGCTTTTTCGTTTTTGCTATCAAATACGAAACTTCATACGATGCCAATAGATATTTATCATTCAAAGTAACATACTTCTCCAAAGTGTTCTTTTTTTTATTTGATGTTTGCAAAAGACGCTCAAAATATTCTATTGGCTTTTTTGATAACGTTGCATGTTTAGTATTCAAATGTCGTTGCAGTTTTGACGGTTTCATGCTTTCTGCAGCCAAAACTTCTTTGCAAATTAAGCACACTGGTTGTTCTTCATTGTTGTGAGAAGAGCATGTGAAGCCATACTGCAAATATGATTCGTCATATTTTCTTTTTTTTGTTTTGCTAGAAGTCGGATTTGAAGCACTGCAACTTGGTTGTGACGGCGTGGCAGACTTATTAGTTGGAATTTTAATTAGCCATTTATCCATGATGGTTAAATAATAATAAATAATTAAACAAAATGTAGTTGAACTTTAACGTAATAATTAAAAACACCAACTGAAAATTACACAGTAAATACACACATGTCACTACGAAGACAAAGCTGAGTCCAAACTGAAGTACAAACAGAAAAATAACTACACTCGAATCTTTACCAGTGCAATGACAACAAATTACGATCAGATCAACCACGACGCATGGCGTGTTCAAAGTGTGCAGCGCACAAAGGCACCGTATCACAAAGACGCCGAAAAAGAAGCTTTCATTTAATTTTTTTTATTATTCTTTTATAAAAATAATATGCCGATTCGCCTAGCCTAGCTTGATTATGCTTCCGTATTGTATGTGTAAGCTGGAAGGCGACGCAGCGTCTGGGTAATTATAATCACTAAGTTATCTTGCAAACACTGATTGTATTTATTATTTTAAATGCTACTTCCATATTTTCATTTATAGGCCCTACAGAACAGTTTTGCATTGCCACTTTTTTCAAAAAATAGTTATAATAAAACTACAATAGTATTTTGTATGATTTTTATTTGTATTTATATTTGTACGTAGTGTGTATACTAATTTTAAAATTTTATTTATAATGATTGAAAAGTATCAGATCTTTGCGACCCCCTTTCAGTAGTCTCGCGACCCCCCTGGGGGTCGCGACCCACAGTTTAAGAAGCCCTGGTCTAGAGTTCAGTCGGGGGCTATGGTTACGTGGTATGCTTCAAGCAGGGGTGTGCGGTAAGCAAGACAGGTTTCGACTCCGGCTGATAAGATATGTTTCAAAATTTTCACCCACATGCCTTTTTTTTCTTGTGTTCTTAGCAGCATGCAAGCCCAGGTTTTGGGGCGGTTCTTTTGTTAGACAGATCGTAATGCAGCTTTGGTACAATTAAGACATGTTTTTTTTAATTAAATCACGTTTCACAACTCATTTGATAAAACAAAACTTAACAGCAACTTAATTCCAATAACTTTTACCTTACAAAAAGCCCAGTTAAATTTTTTGTGTGTTTTCGGCACCCTGCTAGTTGTAAGTGGTTAAAAAACCACATAGTTTTGTTTTAATGGTTTCTTAACCCTACAAGTCGCAAACAGTTTCAAACCAGACAAAAAGTAAAACATGTTCTTTATCGAAAACTTTATGGTTAATTGGATGGATTGAGTACTGCCGCTTATTTTATCATAATTTAAAAATGAAAATTCTGACAGTGTGTTTCGAAATATTTTAAACTTTTAATGAATTTTTTAATATTTGCACCTTTTATTTTACTAACTAATTTAATTTTTAATTTTGGACATTTAATTTTTTTATCTTTACATTTTGTTAAGATTTAACTTCGTAACGAAAGTTCATGACAATTTATCGAAGTAATATTTTTTAGTTTTTATTAAGATGAATTTAACAGCGCTTAACAATCTATTTACTTTATTCATTTTGGAGAAATTTTGATGTTCCTTCTTTCTATTTTAATTTAAATTTTTATAAATTTATAGTTTTATATTTTAGAAAGCAATTCCGAAATTAAAGCTGTGTTTTTTTCCCAATGAAATATTGATGAGTTTCAAAAGAAAATAATTTCAAGATTCCATCATTCGAAAAATCAACAAAGCTTCTTTTAAATTTTCTCGAACGCACGTCGACTGAAAAATGAAGTAAATATAATGATTGATCGTAAATTATTTTTAGATTTTTGTGATACGTTTTTTTTTCTCTTTAAACAGATTTAGAATGGAAATCACTTACTTTTTAAAAAAAAGAAGTATTTGGAATGAGTCATCTTTAAATAAAATATGAACTGGGGCTCCCATATTTTACCTTTTTGAGAAAATGAAACGTCAAAAATTTCTTCATTTATCTCAAATACTCTTCATTTTAAATTCTTTCCACTAAAGAAATAAATTTATGCTGCCATTTGAAAATATTTCAAAAATGAATTATTATCGTGCTAGACTTTTGAAAGTTTCATTTTAAAGCAATGATTTAATTTCATTTCGGAAAATAATGAAATTTGGAATAAGAGATGAATGAATTTGTCAAACATTTATATCTATATTATAAAATGAAATAGCTAATAAATTCAAATAAAAGCATAGTGAAAAAACTTATATATTATGCATAAATATAGAGGACAAAAAGAAACATTTAACAGCCCAAGTTAAAAATTTGGATCGTTTTCCGTTGATGGATCAATATAATCTTGATGGTAACCATCAGTAATTCCCTCATGAACTACTATATTTTTGATGGTAAATGTAAGTAACCATCACTCGAATGTAGGAATTCAGACTGATTTATGATGGTACAACATGAGAATAGCCACTTGTTTTGATGGTTTGTTCTTGTTAAACTGTCAGAAATTTCCATCATAGTTTCTTAGAAATCAAATGTTGAAACGATCATAAATCAATGTAGGAATTCGGACTGATTTTTGTTGGGTCAACATAAAAAAATTGTTTTAATTTTATATTCCTGCTGAACCAACAATAATTCTCAATAAACCATCATGTAAATGCATAGTTGGAACCATCATGGATAGTTGGTCAATGAGAATCAAACTTTTCTTGATGGTTGACCATCATAGAATTAAAGTAGCATTTTTCACCATGGAATGATGGAAGCTTGTTGGCATATCAAAAACCATGAACGTATAATGGAAAATGTTGGATGATGGTGACCATCAAATGATGTTGAACCATCATGAATCGTACTGAAACCAACATAAACCATCAAAATGTTTAAATGGGGACCATCAGAAGTTTCGACTTAGGTATAAAGCCAGTCCTTCTTAAAAAATAAATCTTTATTGTGTTTCAAAAATAGTCATAATTTCTTCAAAAGGCATTCGATATACATTCTAAAATATTTCTATTATTCGTATGAGTATTATTCCATGGTCTCAGAAATAGAATATTTTTGTAACATATGAAATATGGTAAAGGCATTGGACAATATTTTAGTTGAAGATTTGGTATTTTTATCATTTGGTTACATCATGACTGAAAAAAGGGTTTCTCAAAATTTAGTAAAAATGCGCCATAAACAAAAGATAGTACAATTTAAAGACCCCATGTATTAAAAATTAAAACAGCTTATAGTCATTTTTGAACAAAAAGGCGTAGTATCAAATGTGCTATGTTTTCTTATCAGTTTTACACCACATTTATGCCTGAAATACATTAATACCTGTTAATATTTTAATTTAACAATATTTGATAAAAATACATTTCAGGCATGTGAGTACTTATTTTTAGAAAACGCATTTCACCAAAACATTAAATATTTAAGAGTCACGTCTGACACTTTATGTAAAATTGCCTGAATGACTTACAATGACTTGTTTTCAAACTGAAAACAAAAAGTTGATTTTTAAATATTATGTTTTTTTGGTGTGTGAAGTTCAAACATCTATATAGAAAACGTTTAGTTAATAGACATTGCCACAACGGAAAGAAAAATAATAAACTTTTTGATAAATTAGACAACTTATATTGTTAACTGTTATACAACGCAAAAAAATTCCGGATCAAATTCCGATAAAAAATACTCGCACTCAGGGTACCGTTGCTTTTTGCCGTAAAATCAATTTTTTCCGGGACATGTTATGAAGCAAAAAGTCTGTTATACCGTAATTTTTAAAATAATTATCTTAAAGTCACTAAATTACTCTAAATAATAAATTTTGCAGTAAAAATTACGATAACTGTAAAAGTTTATTTTACGGTAAAATGAACTTTATGGAGGATGCAGCCAAAGTGCCGGTACTTTATACTGTCATTTGATCCAGATTTTTTTACAGTGTAATTAATTGGACAATTAATATTGTTTTTACAGGTGATTACGCACATAAAAAAATTATGAAACACATTAAAATTTTAAGATAATAAGCGTATGTTTTAAAACTCAGTTATATTTACATCTAAATCAAAATATTGAAATTAATACTATACTAAATCCTTTTAATATTTTTTCTCGAAGTTATTAACTATTCAACAAGAGAAGCAGTTGAGAAGAGTCCCTTTTATAATAATCAATATTATAGTTTCTGAAGAGGTTTGAAGTTTGAGATAGCTTTAAAACTAATTAACAAGTTCGGTTAATTCCTTTGATTAATAACAGGGTGGTCTCCTTTGAAGCATGTATGTAATGATGTATAAAATTTCCTTTCTTGGTTCAAGTGGTGTTAAGTTCAAGTGCGAAAAAGGCACTTCAATCAAATAAAGTAGATAAAAGAGTGGGAAGCAATGTACTAAACTTCTAAATTTATTAAAAAAGAAAACTAAATTAATAAATTAATACCATGTCATACCACTTTTAATATTTTGAAATCATTAGTACAAACTTAACAAATTTTGGAGAGATTTAAGCAAATTATAATTTAAATATAACGAAAATTTATGTTACATAAATAACGTAATAGTGAATGTAGTATCATTTTCATTAACTTTTACTGCCATGAGAATGATAGCACATACCTATTCATAAAACTCGTTTAATTAATTAAAATTAAAGGTAAAAAATAATTTCAGCACACAAAAATATTATTAATTATTTAAATTTATGAACAAAAATAAGGAAATCGCATTAAATTACGGTAAAAAGCACCAGTACTCAGGGTGACAGTACTTCTTACTGCAAAATTAATTTTTTCCGAAACGTGTTATGGAACAAAAAATATGATACACCGTAGTTTGTGAAATTATAGCTACCATAAAATCACTTAATCGCTGTTAATAAATAAATATTACTGTAAAAATAATGGTATAATATTTTAAAGAGAAAAATAGATTTTACTGTAAAATGGATTTAAATTATCTGTTAAACAGCTTCAGAATTTTATAAAAAAGAATAAAAATATTTTTATTTAATAATTTTTGATAAAAATATATTTCAGACAGATGTGTATTTTTACAAATTGTATTTTACTAAAATATTAAATATTTACAAGTGTCGTGTTTGAAACCTTACGACAAAATTGCATGATTGAATTACAATAATTTGTTTTATTGAATTACAATGACATGAATGAATTACAATGAAGCAGGCAGTTGATTTTTAAATTTTATGTTTTTTAAGTGTGAAATTCTAACTTTTACATCGGAAAAAAATTTCGATTTATTTATAGATATTTCAAAAAGAAAAACAAAATAAACAACTTTTAGATAAATTGGATATACAGTGTATATCTTGACAGCAATTATTCACAGTAAAAAATTACGATAAAAAGTACCGACATTCGCGATACCGGTACTTCGAAAGAGAAGAAAAGAATAAGATATTAATGAATTGATAACAGATCACATCGCTTTTACTATTTAAAATGATTGGAACATATTTTACGAAATTTAAAGAGTTTAATGCAAATCGTATTTCAAATATTATGTTGTATTAATAATGTAATATTGAAGAATTTTACTGTAAAATTACGGTAAGAGTTTATGAAACAAAAATTAGGATACGCCATAATTTTTCACAGTAATATTTTCTTTAAAATTACTGTATCACTATAATTACATACGCAGTGTTTTTAGACCACTCATCTGCTTTTGACAGGGTTTGGCACCAAAATATGGCATTCGCACAGAAACATAAATGTGTCTGAACATGACTTTGGAGAACATTTTTACTTGGGCAGAGGAGCTAAAATTGAGACCATCTGTGCGGATAAGACTAGTGACTGCATTGTTTTCAACTGACAGACGACATAGAAGCAATTTCAAGGTTGACATCGAACTCTCAGGAAATCTCATAACAAGAAAATTCATTTCCCTACTTATCTATGTATTTCCTGAGATCCTGAATATAGCTTCATTAAGACCGTTGAACATACTGCTAATAGAGCTATTAGGAAACTAAACCTTCAAATGAAATTGTGCGCTACTTGCGGTTCAAGACCACAAACACTGAAAAGCATCTATTGCACTATCATTAGGTCTGTGATAAGCTGCCCCAATTCTGGCCAAAACTTAATTGCATGGTACAATTAAGTTCTTAGCAAAAACTTGATTCTGTTCTGTACAGACCTTTCAGAATTATTATTGGCGTCGTTTCTTCCCCCAGCAACTAGAAAGCTGAACAGGAATGTGGTCTACCACCTTTAGAGAGTACACGCAACTTGGTCACCATCAAGTTCATAAAGAAGAGTCACTGCAGCAATTCTGAACATATCTCTAGAAGAGCTCTCAACGACTGGAATTGTTCTACTAGACTTAAAAGATCCTCTACTTTACAATATGACAGAGACATTTGAAAGCGCATCCAATTGGAATATTCCTTCCTGAATGTTCTTCAAGAACTCATAATCCCAATTAAGCCACCTGAAGATTTTTCTAAACCTGAAGCAACCACCCACCAGAAATGAAGATCCCAACTTCACTGTAGTATTACAATAGTATCAGGCAAAAAGGCCTAGATACTGTAGTAAAGCTGTCTCAGGGGAACTTAGCTGTCGCATGCACCGACGCCTCCTCTGATAGCTTCCTCAACAGAGGAGATGCTGGCATTATGTTTATTCTTCCGGGAGGAGAGCAATCCAGACATCAAATCAGTATCAGTAAATTGCCCCCAATTTCACCTTCGAACTTCTGGCTATTAAAGAAGCCGTAAACCTATACTTGACTAACTCTTTAGTTCTAGACCTTTCAGAAGGGTTAGTCGTTTTCTTTGACTTCAAATCAGCCCTCAAAGATGTTGAAAATGCTAGATTATCTTCGCTATTAACAATCTAATAAATCAGCTGCATTATATGTGGAAATACTGTTTACTACAATGGGTACCAGCTTATGTAAATAAAGATGGCAATGAATATGCTGATCTTTTGGTCGAAGAAGCATGTGGCTACAGCAATCCAATAAAGACAGCATCCTCGCTGATGCAAATACAGTTGCCAAATGCAGACTAAATAACAGATCCACCAGAAAACCACTGATTACAGACTTCGATCGTCCTACAGATGTTAAATCTATGTTAATCAGACTTGACCGTAAAGCCAATGACTGCGGGTTCGAATCCTACTCTCGGCATGGATGTTTCTCTCGATGTGTTGTCCTCTGTTGTGTGTGATGTGTGAATGTGGCCCACCCTGTGAATGGGTATCTGTGGTAGCGTGGCGTGGGTAATGTTGTTCGCCTCCGTGACTTCTACTGGTATCCTGAATGCTGCTATTTTTTATCGTAATTTGTTCCGGATGTTCTGTACAGAGTATAAATTACAGTAAATTATTACGGTATTTTTTGTATTGTATTGATGGTTAGATATGATTCGGTCAGTTAGATTAACATTTAATTTGCAACATATTCTTAGAAGAAGAAAGTATCGAATATCAGAAAATAATGAATGCCACGAATACAATAACATAGAATAGATATTTTATAGCATTGGTGCCAAATTTCACTTTAATCTACCTTAATTAAATCAATAGAAACGATGTTTATGTTAACTAACCTTATTTTAATGCAATCATTACCGAAATTAGTAACACATTTATAATTTTTGTATTAAGTTGTCTGTTGATGAAGTGGTATATTTGAAAGTTTTATTATCAAAAAATATACATAATGCAGAATAAGTGTCATCCATAAGAACGCATTGAAAATTTTATTTAAAATTTTTAAATTACTAGGGCGAAAAAATTTAATCTTCATCATTCAGATTATTATTGCTGTAATAATAGTCTAGACCAATAATAATAAACCTAACTAACTTAGAAAAATGCATAGTTTATAATATTGTCGATTTAAGAAAAAAAACCTAAGTTAAATTACATATATTTTTCTTCAATAGTGATAAGTTATAAAAAGATAGAAAAAAAAAGGACGCGTTTTGGTTTCAGTGTGATAAATATTGTTAAGAAAATTACACTTCCTACAAATTCTCTACCACAAAAACTATTTACGAAAAATTATGAAGGAAATGTGTAATTTGGAGTCATTGTATGTGTGCAAATAAATGTTTATGATAATAATAAAAATAAGCAGTTTTATCCAGTAATAACTTTTATTGTGCGTAATTATGTATCCTCGTAAGAAATAAAGTAGAACAATAAATTTCCTCAATGAAGCAATGCGAAAATTACTTAGAAAGGATAGAAAAATTATCGAAAAAATAATAAACCGCTTACTGTTGGGTAATTAATTTTTAAAAGTAGTTAATTACCAAAACATTTTTTATTATGCTTAATTAAAAACTGTTTTTAATTTTTATTATCCTAGTTACATTTTTTTTAAAATTCCGTTATTTCGCTGAATTTATTTGCATGCATACAAGCAACTTAAGTAAATTCTGGAAAAATAGAATTTAATTTCATTCGAAGAAGATTTCGAAACCTAAGAATGTAATTATGCGAATTTTGTTTCTTAATTATTAATTATTTTTATGATAGTAATTCTTAAAGTAAGGTCTTTCTTTTAATACAAAACCCATTTATTAATTATGATATTACTTAATATTAAAGATGGAGCATTTTTCTGTTTTTCTACATGACTCTCACTTTCACCGATTCGTTTTTTAGATATAGAAAATAACTTTTGTATATCCTTGTCATGCCAGCTTCCTACCATGTCCTTGAAAATGTTTTAAATATTATTTTTCTCCTTGTAACAGTGAAATCGTCTCTCTCCTGCTGGAAATTCAATGGGACAACATCATAAATTCATTCTATAGTTAGGGTTTGGTAGTGACTATCAATTGATCGCTAAGTTATATGAATGTTTGGCTGATATAAGCAAAAGAGCCGCTCGTGAACTTTTCAAAGTTTCTAAGAGGTTGATAGTAGCTACATACAACCAATACAAAGCACGTCACCTAAACATGCATCCTACATGCAAAACATACAATTGAAATCTAACAAATTACTGCTGAGGAAAGTAAGACTGAAAAGCCTGTTTGGTTTTCAAAGATAACAGCAAAACTAAAAGGTGATTATTAAAAAAAACTAAGATTTATCACACAACTAAACTGGTTGTGAATTGTTTCAGTTCAACCTTCCTCAAACTGGTTGCGTAAGTTTCATATCGCTTTCTTGAAACTGGAATCGTCATTTTTCAATTTGCCTTCATCACTAAAGTTTCGATATTTTCGTTTTCAGTTTCTTCTTCGCTTAAATATTAACTTGCGACCCCCAATATGTGCTAGCTGTCTTGACATCCCTCTTTTTTGAAAACATTCTAAAAATTGACATTAAGGATGGTTATTACGGTTAAAATTTTTTTTTAATTATATGTATATATATATATATATATATATATATATATATATATATATATATATATATATATATATATATATATATATATATATATATATATATATATATATATATATATATATATATATATATATATATATATATATATATATATATATATATATATATATATATATATATATATATATATATATATATATATATATATATATATATACAAGGTTCGGCTATTAATTTCCAGGACTGACGTAACTGTAGGAGAAAGAAAAGCCAGAAGATGGTGCTAATGATTGCATATTGAAGAGTGTTTTCTTGCGCATGTGCAGTGCAATCGGCGCCATTCTGAAGTGAGTGGTTCTCGTGGAAAGGTGCATTAAAACGAAGCTCTTAAATTCCTGTTGTCGAAGTCAAATGGAGCAAAGAATTAACATTAAATTTTGCTTCAAATTGGGCAAGACAGCTGCAAAAACCTACAAATTGTTAAAACAAGTTTACGGCAAGGAAGCATTATCTCGCTCAAGAACTTTTGAATGGTTAAAACGCTTTCGAACGCGAAAGCGTGGAAGATGATCCGCACACAGTTCGTACGCAAGCCGGAAGCAATTGAAAAAGTTTGCGTCCACACATTGCGTTTGCCTGTGAGGCGATTCTTAACTCAGCATGGTGTCGTTGAGTAGCAGCATCCACCATACTCGCCAGACCTAGCACACACTTTTTCCGGTTTCTTAAGAAGAAAAATTCACTGAAGGGAACAAGATTTCAGGATGTCGATGCCTTCACGTAAACTGTAACGTCACTATAATAAAGAGCATTCCAAAAGAGGACTTGTAAACTTCTTTCCGAAATTTGTACAACCAAGCACAGACATGCATTACGGCTGATGGAGATTACTTCCAATAATATTAAATGGCTATGTGTTTAACTTTTTTTTCTTCTGAGTTATTCCATGAGTCCTGGAAATTAATAGCCAGACCTTGTATTATATATATATATAAGTTGGAAATGAAGAATAAAACAAAGAAAAATTATAGACATATGAAAAAAAGGGGGGGGGGAATAATAAGTAAAAAATAACAAACAACAGTTTATATAATATATATAATAAAAAAAAATAAAAAAAAAAATAAAAGATGAAATTTTATTTAAAAAACCGGAAAAATAAAACCGGGGAAAAAAAAAGATATAATCTTTTCTTCAGCCCACACGATTATATCCGCAAAACAGAGTGTACATATATATATATATATATATATATATATATATATATATATATATATATATATATATATATATATATATATATATATATATATATATATATATATATATATATATATATATATATATATATATATATATAGATATATATATATGCACAATTTTTTTTTCAATCTTGGATTCCTTAAGACATCCTGAAGTAGTGAAAAAATGTTTATGTTGATCAGCAGTTTTGTAATTAAACAGCAAAAAATCGAAAAAAAAAATAATAAAGTCAGAACAAGTTCTCTTTCCTTTTTCTTCCTCCGAATAAATGTTTTTTTTTTCTTTTAATTTTTAATATTATATGAAAAATTATATACACGTTATATATCTTTCGTTTAGTGGTGTTTTAATTCTATGAAAAGATCAAGTTTAGAATATTCACTAAAATTTAACACTTGCGAAATTTGATTGTAACATTCCGACCTAATGGCAGCAAAAATTAATCAAATTGTTTATGCGTCATTTGGTCACTCTCATCCAAAATTAAAGCCATTTTGACAGAAAATACTTGTTTGACATTAATTTTGTGCCTTTCTTTAAAAATGCGAATTAAATCATGCATCGATCTGTCGAAAAGCACTTGTCATTAGGTTTAAAAAAGGTAATACGTCTAAGCAGATTAATGAGGAATCATACGTTGTGAGCGAGGACACTACACTATCATTTTCTTCAATAAAATTTTGGACATACATCAGAATTAAAACATGACCCCATTTGAAGTTTAGGCATATGACTTTAAATATAGACTTTGCAAGGAGACTATATGTCAAAAAAATCTTATTTTGGCGAAAAACTGTCTTTCTTCTTTGTTAAATTAGAAAATTTTCAGAAAACTCTTATAAATAATTAACTAAAATAAATTGAATGCTCTCACTTTGGTTTCATTTACTTGAGAAGTTCTTGTTATATTCCTTTTTTTTATAAAGAAAATGTCAATTTTAGTTGAATTAATGAACTGTATGAATTTTAAAAAAAATAACCTTTTTACGAATACAAAAAAAGAGAAATGCGAAAAAAAAGAATCTTAAAACTGATTTTCAAAATACTTAAGAAAACATAATTTCAATACCTGTTAAAAGTCTTAACTTCTATGTATGAAAGAAATACTTATTAGAAATAAGTATTTCTTTTATCCAAGTATTTCTTTCCCCCATTACTTTTATATTACAATAATATAAGTATATGTATAAGTATTTCTTTCACCCCATACTTATTTGCAAAGAACGAAGGAGTTATTTCAAGATTTTGCAAGCAACATAATTTAAACTTGTAAAAACAAGCATGATTAATTCATTCTGAAAAAATGTTGTTTTTTTCAATTAGAATTCTATTTGTTTTACCTTAATTCCAATTACATTAACAAAGTTTTACCAAGCAGAAAATTGCAAATTAGAAACGAACTTGAAAACAAAGGGGATTTTTTTGGTAAAAAAATAAACTTAAATTAGAAACTGCAAAATTTTCAAATACACAAAAAAAGCTTTTATTAGTCCAGTTAACAAATTTATTCAAGACTAGCTCTTAGTTTCGAACCATTTTTATTTTATTTGAAAGAGAAACATGCTATTGCCCCATCAACCTGATAATGGAAATTATGGAAATCTGAAATTCCTATTTTCAATGAAATAATTCTTTTAAAAATCTCAAGAAAACAAATTAGAAGATTTTTATTTACTTTAGTGCAATCACAAAAAAAAATCTTATTATTTTCGTTCGTATCACGTGTAGTCTCTTTCATTGTGAAGTGATATAAAAGAGAAAAGGATTCGATTCGTTAAACTTATAAATTTCTTTTGCTTCAAAAATTCTAAAGAATGTCCTGCTTAAGTATAATTTAACTGTATTTTTAAAGAATAAATAAATATTATTACTTTTATCTGAATCATTTTATTTATTTTTGTAGAGAACGAATTGAAGGTAGGGAATGTAGCATTTATTTTTAAAATCATATTCTTGTATTTTTTTCGCCTTATTTATAAAAACATTTTTTAAATTTTTTAAAAGTTTTTTTTTAATATTTTTAATTTTTGTATTAATATTTATACTTATTTTATAATGAACATCTTGTTTAAAGAAAACCGTGTGAAATTAATATTTATTTAACACCAGCAATGTGGCTTTAACTACAATGAGAGGTCATTTTCACTGTTTGTTTCAAATAAATAAAATACGAGTATTTCTCTCTAATAAAGTAAAGTTAAAGCTTATATCTACAAAAGGTGCAAATTCTCAGAATAATGAGCTACAAAGTTATCAAAAAAATACCACGAAAAGCCGTATTTCCTATTTACGGTTAAGTAGACTGCATTTCAAAATTTTTTAATATTTTTAAAAGCTATTTTCCAAAATAAAAATTAATAAATATATGTAATTTTTTTTATTAAACTATGTAATATTCAAACATAGTAAAGTCAGTTAGAATGATATGGTAATCCTCAGAAGTTGAAGGAATTGTTGTTATGGTAAACTTTTAATAAGCTGGCATATATATATATATATATATATATATATATATATATATATATATATATATATATATATATATATATATATATATATATATATATATATATATACATATATATATATATATATATATATATATATATATATATATATATATATATATATATATATATATATATATATATATTATATATATATATATATATATATATATATATATATATATATATATATAATAGATAAGTAAATACAAGAAAACACGAAGAAAGTTAAGAAAAACAATAAGTTTCATTTATTGCGCTTAAGCTGCAAGTAAACAGAACTCATTAGATAAGTTCAAAATGAAGAATAAAACAAAGGAAAATTATAGACATATGAAAAAAGGGGGGGGGAATAATAAGTAAAAAATAACAAACAACAGTTTATATAATATATTAAAAAAAAAGGATGAAATTTTATTTAAAAAACCAGAAAAATAAAACCGGGAAAAAAAAGATATAATCTTTTCTTCAGCCCACACGATTATATCCGCAAAACAGAGTGCTTTCTGATATTGTATCAATAAAGCCAAAGCAAAATATATTAATACAATAGTAGGAGGAGCACTCAATTATTTTTATAAAAATAACAACAAAAAAATTAGATCACAAAAAGTAAAAATAGCATGTAAAAACAGAAAATAAAATAAAATAAAAAACATTTAAAAGGGACTATAAAGCGAGTAGCAAAATCAGATCAACTTACAAGGACAGAAAATTTTTCAAGAATGATTTAAAAATGTTTTCGCAGAAAGATTGGCAGATTACAAAATATGAAAACAAAAGATGAAAACAAAAGCGCAAATTGAGTGTAACAAGAGGGTTTTAAAGTGTCGTTCTTACTGCACTGCTGAAGTGATTTGCTATTCTGAGCTTTGATTTGTTAGTTACCAAGGATGGGCCCGAAATGGATGTGCGCAAGGTAATATTATACTGGATAATTTTAAAAACTGATCATAAATAGTTTTAAAAGATAGATGTTTATTTAAGAAAAAATATAAAATAGAAAAGAGAAACATAAATTGCCTGTTTTGCAAATAATTTTAGCCGCGGATTTGCACAATATGGATTAGCACATAGAAAAATTATTTAAATTATCAAAGAAAAATTTTTTAAATAGATAATTTTAACACGGATTTGCCCGAAATGGATTTGGACATGGAAAAATTAACAAAGAAAAAATTTCTAGTGGATAATTTTAACCACGGATTTGCCCGAAATGGATTTGCACATGGAAAAATTTTATAAATTAATAAAGAAATTTTTAGCAATCGATTTTACCCACGGATTTGCCCGAAATGGATTTGCACATGGAAAAACTGTATAGATTAACAAAGGAAATAATTTAGTAAAGGAATTTTCAGTAAATAATTATAACCACGGATTTGCCCGAAATGGATTTGCACATGGAAAAATTATACAAATTAACAAAGAAATTATTTAGTAAATAGTTTTGGCAATGGATTTACCTGAAATGGATTTGCACATGGGAAAATTATAAAAATTAACAACCAAAAAAAAATGTTTATTAAATATATCCACAAAAATATACGATTAATTCAGTGATTTTATATAAAATTTTATTATTTTAGTTGGGTATTCATTGTTTTTTATCAAATTTTGAAATAGTTTATCGATTTGTTTTTTGGATAAATAAATATTACTGCATATTCTTTTAATTCTGTCCATTTCATTAAAAGTGGTATTTAAATAGATGCTCCTGGAAACATTTGAATTCCAAGTAACTAGTTTATTAATATTAAAATTAAAATCATTTCTTTTATCGTATAAATCAACAAAGCAGATATTTTCAACTTTCATAATACCCAAATCCAGAAAATTGAAATTAATATTATCATCATGATTACGAAGTAAGATTAATTCCTCAGGGTATATATATCACTCAATAAAATAGTAAAATCTTGGAAATTAAAGATAATTAAGTCATCAATATATCTAAAAACAAATTTAATACTAAGAGTAAAATTTTTTTCATAATAATGCAAAAATAAGTTAGCTAAGAGAGGTGAATAAGTAGATCCTTGTGGTATTCCATTAATTTGAAGAAAAATATCCTTTCCATTGTAAAGATAATTACTAAAAAGACAAAAATTGATCAGAATTTCCCAATAATCAAAATCGCAACAAAGGATATTTTGAAAATCATAGTAATAATTCGAAAGGACATCTTTTAGTTTAGAAAGGGGAATGCTATTGACAAGATCCTGGAAATCAAAAGTCGCAATAGAATTAATTTTATTATGTTTAATGAAATCTAAAATCGGTTGATTATTAGTGATAATCCAAGAGAAACCTTCTTTAGT
Source organism: Parasteatoda tepidariorum (assembly GCF_982258835.1). Classification (NCBI taxonomy): domain Eukaryota; kingdom Metazoa; phylum Arthropoda; class Arachnida; order Araneae; family Theridiidae; genus Parasteatoda; species Parasteatoda tepidariorum. The sequence goes on along the minus strand of NC_141764.1, from coordinate 82,339,041 downwards.
AATATAGTTAATAATCTCATTTAAGTAGTTAGAGAAAATGGTGCCAGGTTTAGTTAAATAAGTATTAGACCCACATGTGATAGTTCTAAATTTTACTGGAATTTTATGAAATTTAGGACTGATAATTAAGTAAGGAAATTGTATATTGCTAATTTTAATTTTTAATCTCTTGTAAAAAGCTAAAATTGTTTCAATGACAATATTATTATTGAAATTACTAAGTTCAAAATTTTTACTATTTTTTAATTCCGTATTTAAAAGTTCAGCATGGAATTTTTTACAGAATACAGCGTAATTATTGTTAGCTTTGTCTATGGGAGTAATTACAAAATTTTTTTGAAGTTGCTTAATTGATTGAACAATATTAGAAAAATTTGTTGAATTGTTATACTTATTTAAATTATCCTTATTATTGAAAATAAAGTTTTTAAAGTAATAATAAACTCCCCATTTCCACTCTGTTAGCATACCTAAAGGTAAAGAGAATTTATTTGATATCTTTAAACAAAAACTATTGAGATCATTAAGAAAGTATTTTAGAATCTTATTGATTGATATATGGTAAATGGGTCTAAATTTTGTGCCTTTTATCATTAAATTCGTTCCAAGTTTTCTATAATATTTAAATTACCAATAACAATATGTTTATGATGTTTATCAACAAATTCAAAATATTTATCCTCCTCACAGTGACATTCATAATCGGATATATTAATACTCCCTAAATTTTTGCTTATATCATTATAGTTAAATATGGTTCTACCAAGAGATTTGTTATATTTAAAACTTTTACTAAAATTTTATTCTTCATTTTGAACTATATATATATATATATATATATATATATATATATATATATATATATATATATATATATATATATATATATATATATATATATATATATATATATATATATATATATATATATATATATATATATATATATATATATATATATATATATATATATATATATATATATATATATATATATATATATATATATATATATATATATATATATATATATATATATATATATATATATATATATATATATATATATATATATATATATATATATATATATATATATATATATATATATATATAATGCTATAGTAGTAACAGTTCCTAGGAATAATTTTTCTCTAAGTTTCCTCTTAGATTTTATCACTTATTTTTGAATTGTATATTCAATGAATGAAGTTCATAATTTTTCGTTACATCAGTTTTCGAAGCGTCATTATTTTTGCATTCAGAGAGAACTGGAATGTAACAAAAACTATCAGTTTTTATATTTTTCCATTTCTTCCCCATTTTTTATATTTTTCCATTTTTTTTTTCATTTTTTATATTTTTCAATTTTTTTTATCTGGTGAAGTATAATCTTAATACTTCACCATACCACGTAATAATATATCAAAAAAGTAGCAAATTAGTAACAATTAGTGACACTTAGGGACAACTTTACAAGTTTTTACAAGATGCAAGAAAAAAGGGAAATGAAGTGCATAGATTTTGATGACATTGATAATATTTATTATTAACTTCAATGCTAATTATGTGGTTAAAAAAGGCGCATTATTATGTAGCCTGTGAAAAAATCCTAAAAATAGCAGAATTTTTTTTGTAAGAAGAAAAATAATTTTACCAGGATTTGCTGTTGTGTTCACTTTGTAAACATAAAGTATAAGATTTCAAGAAGAAAATGAGATGTGTTGTTGTACGTTTTTTTTATTTCTCCACATAAATAAATAAATTACTTATATTTTGCCCCTTCTTTATAGTATTGCACATTGAAATGGATAAAACTGTATTTCCTTCTAGAAATAAATAATTATAATAATGATAATATTGCAAGAAATGTTATAATAGCGTAAAGTTTGTAATTTTTTACTCGTTACAAATTCACTATTTTCTTATCTTTAATATTATTATTTTGATGGTGATTTAGAAAATTGTGGTAATGATGGACATTATTGAATTATATCGAGCTTTTATTTCAGGTAAAAATATTTTCTTAAAAATTGTAATGTTCATAATCTTTTAGAAAAGATCAAGAAACTTAAAAAAATAAAAAAACGTAATAAAAACACGCAAAAAATGCGTGGTCAAAACGACCAGTTTCGACTTTGACATTGCTAAGATTAATGTGAAAATATAGTTTTTCTGGTTGATATCCGTGTAAAATATTCTTAACATCAAATCAAAAACCTCATAATGGTTTCTGTTTATAATAAAATAATTATAACTTGGATTAAGTTTCGGACGTTGCAAGAGTTTTGATGAATCCGTTGAATATACTGACAAATGTGATGACAAATGTGACAAATGTGATCTTTCCCATATGTGATCTTAGCTTTGGCTAGTCGATTCAAATTCTGCTCCCGGCTCGTACCGACCACAGTGCTGACAAAAACTATCCTCAGTGGCAGACGAGTCTTGGGTTAGAATCCCAAAGCCGCTGATATAATCATGGGAGGTTTTCGTGGCTTTTCTCTCAATGTAATGCAAATTCGGGTGAGTTCCATCAAATTCCTCAACGAAGGCTAGTTTGTCCCAATGCTTGATTCAGGCGTTCCCTTGTCTTCTAGATTGAGTTCAAAATTACAAGACTACGGAGTTGAACATGGATAAAACTCAGAAATGGGCCTGCTGCTCAACTCTCATGACAATAAAATAAAATCAATTTTTAAAAAATTTTAATTTATGAAAAATAAATAAAGTAATGACTGACCACACGTTTATAGGGCCAATATACCAAGTATTCGATACACCGCACGACAGCCATCACCACACTACAGCATCATTGACCAAGCAATTCGTAGACCCAGGGCATAGACCCCGAGTAACGCACGAATAAGAGCACCACAAGTTGAGTCGACGAGGGAAGGAAAAATGAGAGCAGAAAGCGCCAAATCCAGGAACCACGTGGTGACAGCGCCATTCCAGCTGCAAGCTACGGTCGAAACCGGGCCAATAGTAGAGAGGCAACCACTACACTGCGATCCACCACCAAGTGGTTCTCTTCCACTTCATTAAAAATATAACTACGAAATCGAATGGACAAAGAAACATCGAAAAAGGAAAATCAATTTATACAGCATATTGAAGGATGCCAAGACCGGCCATCAAACCACTGTCACAGGACTTATCTGTCCTATTTTAGATTTTCCACAGCCATGCTGATTTCGCGGAAACGTTTTCTTGAGAGCGCAGTGATTCACATTCAAGTCCAATGTTTCATTTCTACGACAAAAAATTTTGCTACAAATAACTGTTTGGCAATCACGAGATGAGTTTCCGTCTTATCTGAAAGCAATCTCACCAAGAACTTATCTTGTCATTGCCAGACAATACTGCACTGAAAGAATTTTCAATTACGATAAAATAACAGGTAGCAATCTGCCTATCCAATCAGCAGTAAAGTTTACTCTAAGGAAACTTTTTTACTTTTACAGTTTTGGAACCGCTTACAACTAATATAGTTAAAAAACCACGAATACGAAACATGTTTTTTAAACCATTTACAACTAGCATGTTTCCAAAACCCTAAAAGAGATATTTAACTGGACATTGGATGTAGGCATTTCGTTAGGTAATGGGCAGAGAGTTAGGTTATGACTGAGTTCTGTTTTGACAAATAAACTGTGAACTATAGTTCAATTAGTTTGACTGGTTGTTTCACCTATTGTAAGAGATGGGAAATACTAGACTTTTTTTCGTTTCAAGCAGCTTTATGGTGCTGATATCTATGCGTGAATGAGAGTATCATATTCTAAGAGTTCAGGGTCACAAATTGGGGGGTGCAGGATTGTGGAAACTATTCAAGTGTTGAAAAGATTAGTGTAAATTTCAAGGTGTCAACGCTGTGATTCGAATTCTTTTTTTCGGTTGCGAGATTTGACAGATTAGCCCTTTAGGCAGTAATACACACTCAGCTGCAAAGCATCGAGTGACTTTATTAGATGAGCCTAGTTGGTGAGATAAAATTCTGGTTTAACTATTAATAAAAGCAATTAATAAACTTCTTTTCTCACAGTTAACAGTTTCAATATCTTTTTATTCATGGTTATTTGACTGCTTTGTTTGAATATGGTAAAATAGCAATTAAATAAATTGTTATTAATCCATTTTTTCCGAATTATTACCCAATTTTAAAACTCATGCGTCGTTAATACTTATTTTTTAACTTTTTTAATCATTTGGTGTGAAATCACTCATGATGTAGCTTTTAGTTTAATGGCTTCTTAGTTGGATAATCTATTTCCATGCGCGTCAATTAAAACTGCAATGTTGTTTCTTGCAGTCGTTCTAAACTGGGTTTGGACAGGGCACGTAGGATATTTCTGCCCACTTCCTAAAGAGTTCAAAAGTGTTAAAATTTGTTAACTGCATTAAAACCAATATTTCAGAAAATAGTTAATGAACTTTGAACGTCTACACTGAAGGAAAATTTACAAAGAGTTTAAAAGAAATAATTTATTTCAACATTCTTGTAAAATTGCAGTGAATTAAATACAGAAATATTTCGCTAAAAATATAGAAAAATATTTGAATTTTACTGAAATAATTTAAGGAAAACTTTTTCAATTACTTCCCGGTTTTTCACACGTAGTCTTTGACAGACCAGAAATCTTTGAGACATTGCATTTGTGTGAAATCCAAACCACTAATACATGAGTAAAGTAAGTGAAAAGATGCCCAATTTTTAGAATTGCATACAATAAATAAATGTACGTTCTAAATATTTAGGGTTGAAGTGTGAAGGACGAAGGAACTTTAAAATTAGAAAAAAAATTATTTATATCGATAAAGTTTTAGAAAGTGAGAGAAAAATTGATTTCATATTTTTCACCCATGGAACGTCAAGCTATAATCAATTGTGAAAGTTATTTAATCTCACTGATGATTTCTCCATCTTTCGTTCATCATTATATTTCCGTAAAATTAAAATGATGGATCTGAAAATTATTAAAATTAATTGTCCAAAATTTTGAGTATATATTCATTTCAGTTTTTTATTTTAATTCATTTTCCAAAAGTTCGCCAAATATTAGATTTTATCGTCTGTTTTTTTTTTTAAAAAAATACGAAATTTTATCTTTAAAGTTTCTAAAAGACTAAAAGCGAAAAATGTGAAAAAATTAAGGCATGAAATCATAATATATTCAATTGAATCAAAATGATAAGGATCAGCTTTTTTTCAATTCATAAACTATAATTTCTTAGCAAAAGACAACTCACAGAACACCACTGAGATCTTTGCACGGTTTAACTGAAGAAAAAAGTTTAAAACAATATATTTTTAACTAATTTTCAAAAATATGTCCTGAATTATGGATTTAAAAAAAAATTATATTTCATGAAAGTGTATTGAATGGTTGAATGGTCATGAAATGCACTTTAGAATTAGTTAATTATTTTAACTAAATGAACTTTATATTGTTACAGAATGTCACAAAAAAACGTGTATCAAAGAGAGAATGAAGGATGAATAATGATTGTTTAACTCATAAGTAGAATTGTTCTGGAAAAAAAAGCAATTAAGGAGTGAAAGATTTTCTCTTTGAGTAAATAGACTTGCAACATTACTTGAAATCTAACTTTAAAAATGTTTTTTCGTTCAAGCATTTCAGATTTATACTACATTTTAAGCTAAAAGGTTTTCGTATCTTGAGGGGATTTAGTCCATTAAAAGGTAACGATAACGTTTATTTGGTTAGTCATTCAAATTAACTATTAAAAGGATTTTACTTCTTTAACGTCATGATAGTAAAAAGCTGTTGAAAATTAGTTTAGATTAGTTAATTGCCTTAAAATATTTTTTTTTGTTAGCATATACAGAGTATGGTACAAAATTTAAAATAATATCATTTTTAAATTTTGTGATAATGAAACCCTTAGAAATTTCTCTATTGTTTGTTCATACGTTTTCAGATTGTATTCTTTCTTAAAATTATTTACATATCATTAGAAAATAACTTGTTTTATGCATTGAATAGATTCCAAAGCTAATTGCATTTACAAGAATTAAAGAAAACATACATTCCCATTAGATAGCATGTATTATAATATTTACACACCGAAAAAAATATTGTTCTTACTTCAGTCTTCAAACTTAAATTTACAAAATACATTGTTCTCAATTTTTAATTTTATTTAAAGTTGAAGTTCAAAATAACTATTTATTTGCATGAATTAGTAGGTATTTAAAATATCAATGGCACTTTGTATGTGTAGTTGTATTATATGTAATCTAATTATAGTACATGAAATAATAATGGTAACATATGTAATAAAATTATAAGCAAGTAAAATTAATAAATGTTTTATATGCAATAATAGGCATAAATTCTATTTACTTTGGGGAAGATACTTATTTATACTTTTATCCTGTTTATCATTACTTGAAATATAACAATAATATGAAGTGTATGTAATAGTAAACTGTAAAAACTGTGGAGTAGTAGCTAAACGAGTTTGGTGTTGAAAAACGCTTAATATATTGTGCGATTGATTATTTTATTTCAAATTAATACCGAATTTGTTTCAAATTAATACCGTTTTTATACATTTATAAGGGTGTAGTTAAATTCATAAAGTATATACAATATCATTGTACATACTCTCATTGCTGAAGAAGGTTGCATTTTTTGGAGATACGTAAAATTGGCGGAGTGTATATTTAAACTATTTAACTAAATTCTGGTGTTAAGTGATAGTAGAACATGTTTTAAATGAATAACAAATGCTTTTGGACCATTATTTAGAGTTTAAAGGTGAATGATTATGTAATTTTACGATAGTGGTAATACTGCGGCCAATATTGTTTTGATAAAGTGTACTGATGAAATGTGAGTTCTTCTTGTCGGATTTAATTGACAAGTTTGTCATAGCTTGTTTAATTCTAAGTTTCAATTCTCTTTCGTGATTGAAAAAAATATTGATTTTTGTCAATTGTCGACATGTTTTGTGCACTCAAAAATAAGAGCCCATTCTCAAGACTTGTTAGAAAAGAAAGAGGAAAAAAAGAGAGTTGAAATAGGAAGCATAAGCTGCTAACGAAAAAATGGAAAATAAATAATAGGAAAAAGAAAGCTAATTAATCCACGGTAGCAGAGAGTGAAACAAAAAACTTAAAGAAGCCAACAAAAAATCATAAAATATAAGTTTAAATATAAAAATGGGAAAACCGCAGTGGTCGAGAGAGACAAATCCATGCACTATAAAGAGTCCATGAGGAACTTATGTCGTTAACAAGGGAAAAATTGGTATTCATATGATTGAAACGAGATTCCAGGGAATCAAGATGAGCTCATGTGAAAGGAATGAAAATAATTTTGGCATCATCGAAAATAAATTTACAACAATAATGTTAACAATGTAAGGCGATAGATGATTTATAGAATTCTTTATTACAGACATTTGTATCGTGTTTCTTTAATCTGAATTTTAGAACGCGCTTGGTTTGTCCAATTTTACGAAAGTCGCATTGTGAGGCCAATAACTGTTTTAATGGAATTCGAAAATACATAAAATCTAATGTAATTCATAGAAAAACAAAAGTTTTATTATATAAATCTTCTATGAGATCAATTTTAACATATGCCTGGGAAACCTTGACCATATCTTGTACGGATGAGGCTATGTTGAGTACATTTGAGAGAAAGGTCTTGAAAAGTATTTTTGGATGAATTCAAAAAAAATGGTGTGTGTCTTAGAAGATCAAATCTAGAGCTTCATCACTCTTATAATGAACCTGACATTATTAACTTTATTAAACGACAAGGAATAAAATGGACAGGTCACGTTATCAAAATGGACGAAGACCGTACCACGAAAAGAGTTTTCAATGCCAGACTAGTTGGCACACGAAAAAGAGGCAGGCCGAATTTGAGATGGATCGATAGCCTAGAGACCTTTTGGTCTTAAAAACTGAAGACTTCTTGAGAAAGCAAAGCCTACCCTGGGATGTCGAGCTATTGATGATGATGATGAAGTTATATTATAAATGCACTAGCTATTTTTAATACTGATGGGATCTTCAAAGGACCAAAACGGTGTAGAATATTAACAATTTTGTAGAGTGTAGGGTAGGAAAAAGACATAATAACAGGGATTAAAATAAGATGATTATAAGGATTAGAAAAAGAGGGGTATTTGGGTCTCCTAAGTTTAGTAAAATTTAAACAGAAGGAATAGGATAGATATACGTCAGTCATCACACGAATTCGATAAATGATCCGTCACAGCATATTGTTGGAATCTTGAGCATAAATTTAATTTCTATAATGCCAAAAACTTTTCCCTTCCTTTCACACCAGCTCATCTTGATGACCTGGAGCCATTCCATTCCATTCATATGAATGGAATGGAATTCCATTCACTTGAATGACGATTTCCTTTTTAACGAAATGAGTTCCTTATTTCTACTCCATAGATTGTAGAAATTTATTTTGTCCTGATTTCCCTCTCTCGGCTAAGACGGTAATTTTAGTTTTTCTTATGTTTATTTATTTTTAATTTTTTGTTTCCTACTTTACATTTTCTGTCTTGCTTTTAGCAACCATTTATATTCTAGTTTTGTTTTTCAACCTCATTTATTTTCTGTTTTTTCAGTAGCAGCTTTAGTTTCTCTGTTTCAAACCTCTTAGTTGTGTTTACCTTGAGAATAGTCGCCTTGTGTATCTTGAGAATAAGCGCCTATTTTGAGCGCTTGAAACATCTCCACTTTTTTCACCCTCATAGGCTTTTGAAGCAGATGAAGGTTTTATTATCAAGATTCGCAATTTAGTTCAAAAATTTATCCAATGTATGTTATTAAGTTTCTGTTGTATTAGCTTTTCAAATGATTCAATCAGTGTTCAAAAATAGACAGCTAATTTATTGATATGAAGCTTATAAATGCCCAGACAAGAGAATCCAAAACATATTTTTTGCGCATGTTAATGTTACTTGTGTTATAAATACTACTATATACACAAATAATATATATGCTACTATTTCATACATAGCATACCCTTATATCATTGCATTACGTACATAAATAAATATTTCAAACTAAATACATACATGTATACAACTCTTAAAAAAATATTATATTATGTTCACAAGTCTAGTATTTGAAACATAAAGAAAGGGAGTGCAATTTAATTTGCAAATTTATTGATCTTCTGTTAATATGTATTTTCGATCAAGTTTTTTTTTTGCGATTAATTGGGCCCTCTTTAAAATGTAGCTTGTGTTTTTCTTAAATTCTTTTTTATTTTCTAAGCATTTATTGCGCTGATCTGTTTTTAATTAAAGAATTCATTCACAGCTAGCCTATTAAATAAGTAATTTCAGTTGTTTTTTGTGATAATATATCAGGAAGAAGCATTTTATCGATGAGTTATTTTGACTAAAAGCGCCTGTTTTCATCAATCCTCAATATGTATAGCAAGAGTAACTACAACTATTTTCCAAGATAGTTTTATGCACCATTAAAATAATTCCGCACCATGCAATTAAGTTGATTACAGTTAAGCTAATCATTGCAATTTAGAAACGGTATAGGAAGTAATTTGTTTATCTCGCCAAGAAGAGATGCTTTTAGTTAAACTGCCATTGTTGACTCTGTATTTTCATGTAACAAAGGAAGTGAGCAAATGTTTCATTTTAAGGCAAGCAAGATAAGAAATTCAATGAAATCTAGTTGAAGGGTGAATCTTGCGATTTAAAATAAATATGTCTCCTTTAATTTACTTTAAAATTTACTGTTTAGAATTATAAACTATTAAATTTTCGTTTTATGGTAAAATTAATAAGAGTTGATACGAAAATCAAAAATTTTTTATTTTTTATTAATATGAAGTTTATGCTATAATTATTTTCCTCTCTCAAATGTTGCAAATCTCTCTGTATATATATATATATATATATATATATATATATATATATATATATATATATATATATATATATATATATATATATATATATATATATATATATATATATATATATATATATATATATATATATCTTACAAAGAATGTTCTTATTTCTTTTTCGTGATAGGAATAAAGAATTTAAATATCAACCGTGAAAGCTGGCATAGGTGCGAAAACTTAAATGTACACGTTTACAAAATTCTGAATAATTTTTTTTCTCTCGTGGACAACGAAAAGCTGAAAGAAAGTGAGCATTTAGTTAGGAAATATTGAAACATTAAAAGCGAACAATTCATATAAACAAACAAGGCGCTTTATATTATATTTCAATTATGCTTATGCAGATCATGAATTATCATAAATTTATTCAATGTTGTTATTCATTGAAAAATGGCTATTATTCGTGCCGTTACGCTTCTTACGTATAATAAAAAAATCATGGTCGAAGAGCAGAAGAAAGCATCGATGATGGTTATGAATAGTGTAACGTGGAAAGCAGACTTAGGGGATGTGGCGTCATGCATTTTTTTCAAATTCATTTTTTTAAATTAAGTAATCTATTATTGACTAAAATATTTATTTCTTCAAAGATTAATTAATTTAAATTCTTAAAATGTTACGCCAGAACACACTTTATATGGATTTAACTTAATAGCGAGCATGGTTTAAAAAGCAAATCAAATGATATTGCGTATGCATGGAGTCTTTGGGGTTCAGGATTGTGAATGCTTCAGCGCATAATGAGCGAAACCCACTAGTATACTTTTATTTATGATGAAACGCAGTATTATAATAAGTTTTATTCTTCTCTTATTGAACCATAAATGATGTTAAAATTTAGAATAATTTTTTCTAGACGATGCTTTTTTTCCAGCTTTTTCTAGTATTTCGATTATCGTTGTGACGTTACTACCACTACGATTATTAAAAATAAATTCACTAGTATATAAGACGTTTTAACTCGTTTCTAATTTGAGGTACCTTGAGATAGTTGATGGTTGGAATTGTCATCATTATACGGAAAACTCAGGGTGGGTCAAGGATTTCCTCGGAAGATAATTTCCAAGCAATCCTCTAGTTAATATATATATTATTAAGAAACAAATTTCAGATTATGATATTTTATTGTTTTCTTGCTCGCAAGGGAACACAAATGCTTCAACCAAGTTGCTCCGGATTGTCATACCATTCCATAAAACTACATATAAAAACATAATGAAAATGAATGCCTTTGCTGAACCTACGAGAAAGCATAAGGAATAAGAACTGGAGTGAGACAGATATTAAGGCAGTACCAGATTAGCCTCGCCGGGGTGCAGTAGCCACCTTTAGACTCCTAACAGGTCATGATTGTCTAGGAGAACACCTGCATCGTATGGATGGTGTTTTCAGTGGAAATGTAAACAATAACAATCTCGAGCTGTATGCCTGCTCTAGTTCCGGTTAAAAAGTTCGCAGCTGCTTACTACATGTTATTCTGCTAAGCGATATTTTCAAACGGATAATTTTGTTTTCAATATAAGAAATAAATTAGATAATTTCTGAGCTCAAATCTTTCGTATTTCATAAGATATTAATGTTATTTTGTAATTCTGGTGAGTTTGAAGTGAAAAATTTGTTTTAGTTATTTAGAGATATATTGTTAAAAAAGGTGACATGGTTGTAGATTTTGAATAACTCGCTTTTTTTGGCAGGTCTTGATATGGCCACTTTCCATAAGTTTATAACTGTTTATTCTTGTTGCAAGCTGTGCACCATCTTACGTTAGTGTTAGCACTTTTAGCATTGTAAACACAAGTATTGTTAGCATTGTAAACACAAGTAATAAGTAATCAAATACATTGTTCGCAGGAATCTCAAAACACAATGATGCCAAATGGCTTGAAAATACAAGGAAACAGTAACCCGGAAATTTAGGCGGTTCCGAGCTTGCAGCGTTCCCTAGTGTAGAAAACACCATCTATAGGTATTTATGACCACCCTCAGTGTCAACTGTGTGGTTCTGGAGCACCAATGAATAGAGAGCACCTCCATTGCTGTAGGAGGCTCCACGGACTTGACTCGGAGACCACAAGATATTGGCGTGCTGGAGAGCTTTTGGGAAGATAACTTCGGTCTTTTGTTATTTTTTTTTTTATTGTTCCTTTGTGTTATTGTTGGTATTCCCTGCCATTGGAAATTAAAAAAAAAGAATTTTATTGTACGAAAATTAATTGCAATTTTAAATAAGGAAGTTTTAAATTTTTTTTTTTGAAGAAGCCTGATTTGCGATTTATGGTCAGAACAAACTAAAATAAAAATATTTATTTCTAATAATTAAAATTTTTTGCATGTTGAAGTTTAATATTTTCAGTCATATTGTAATCAAAAAACAATATTTTTTCATTTTTTAAGTTTCAAAATTGTTTTAAAATATCTCGGAGAAAAGTTAAAAAATTGAAGTCAAAAATTGAGCATAAGGCAAAACTATTTTAATACTTTGAATCCAAAATAAATATTTAAGTTAAGATTTTCTTATATCATCACTTAATTTAATTTGTCTATTTAATTAAAATTAATGTAATTATGTAGTTTTGACGTAACATATATTTTAAGTTACAATGCATAACCCTAAACTTGTGCTAGCATGCAATATCGCACTAAATTCTGATTTCACTACAATTTTGAAATAACTTAAATATTAAATTTAAATTAACAGCATTAAATACATTTTGGTCCAGTTTTGAAAACATTTACATTTGAAAAAAAAAGGTATTAAGTATGGGAAAATGGGTAATTTTCAGAATTCGGATTTTAGAAATTAAGATAAACTATAGCAATTTTCTCGAGAAAAAAGTATGGTCAAAACTTCCAGAATAGGGTAAAATTTACCGGAGTGCTTTCATTATGATTTTCATAAAATTAACAATACAATATTGGTTTATAACATGTGTTGAAATTTACTATTATGTGGAAAAATTTAGTAATTTTATTATGATACCTTAGTGTATGGTAAGGAAATCATTAATTTGGTTAAATAAATTCATTTTTTCGGCTTTGTATTTTTTGTTAAATGTAAGGTAATAAATAACTATAATTTTGAAAACCAGCATTTCCAGTAAACTTTTACCATATGAACGAAAAAATTATCAAATAAATGGTTTAAATGTAGTATATTTTGGTTTTATTAACCAAAATTATGTTCTTCCTTATTTTTTGCTAGACATGTCATTCAGTATGTTAAATTTTACCAGAATTATTCTCCATGCTTGGTTTTGAGATATTTAGAAGTTTCAGCTTGTACAATAGAATAAAATGTTACATTTTGATTTGTTGTTAACGACAAATACAATTTTGTTTATCATTTTAAGTTTTCAATTCTGTATAGAAATATTGATTATACGGAAAAAATAACTATACCAAAGTTCTTTTAAGCAATTCGATTCTTAGAAAGAGCTAAAATATCTCTGTCCACCGTTATCAAAATCTTTTGGGTCATCTTTTTTTTAAAAAAATAAACACTTGAGTGTCTTTTGTTAAAATTTCTTTCAACAGTGTTCTCAAAGGAAAGCATTTACTTTGAAAAGCTTTTTTATTTCTAAGAAAAGGACAATTTAATTCCTGCTTTAATATATCTATTAGATTCTTTTGAGATTTTTGCCATCGAAGAGAATATACTTTTCTGAAACTAAATGGTTTTTTGATGATACGCTTTGTGTTATTTGAGTTTTTTTACACTGAAATTTTATCTATTGAAATAATTTTGAAAATTGGATTGCTTTCTTTTTGAATCAAGAGACGAATAAACGATGCTAAGAAATTAATTATAAAAATAAATTTTACTAATTTAAATTTAAAAAAAATGAAACTAGATTTATTTACTGCATTCAAGTATTTTATGTTTTATATAGAGGTACAGTTGAGTATTAAAAAATTATTTTAATTTTAAAACTCAGATTGCATGAAAAGTATCGCGTGTATTAATGTTGTTTGAAAAATCATCTATACAAGTGAAGTTATATTGTTTAAAAAATCATGTACATAAGACTGAAGTATGATTTGATACTAAGAAATAGAATAAATTAACTTATTTTAATAGGTTGATTTTTTAAGGATTTTTATTGCAAAACAATTTTTTTGAATTGATAAATTTAAAGAATTCATGTCAACATGCAAGTTTTAACATAATATAAATCAGTTTTATTTAATAATATTATCTAACATTGGAAAACAATTTTCAGTAGATTGGGAGTTTTGAACGGATCTCAGATATTTTTGTGTTGATGATTTTAAATCAGTTTCTCTCTACAGTTTCGAAGCAATTCAATAATATATTCCCAACTAGGATTTTTTAAAATTCACTCAAGTGAATAATAAGTGTTCTCTCTTCTCTGGTACATAAGGAATGGTAGTAAGAAGGTGATAAAACATTTCAGTTTATAATGTGTACATAACGTTCAATTCAAATGTTCTTTGTCTTTAAGTGTTGTTTTCAAAGGAGCAGACAAGTGTGTGTATATATATTTATACGATATTTTTATACCATATACCATATTTTATTTTATTCTGTAACCGTCGTTGAACAGCCGACCCAGTTTTCGGGTTTACGACTATTAATATTCAACTCTGAAGTCTTGCAATTTTGAACCCAACCCAGATGACAAGGGAACTTCTGAATCAAGTATTGGGAGACATTTGCCTTCGATGGAACTAATCCTTATTTGCGCTACATGGAGAAGAAAACCGCGAAAACCTTCCAGGTTAATCCGTCTGAAAGGGGATTCTAACCCATGATCCGTCTATCTCTGTGGATATTTCATGTCAGCACTGTGGTCGGTGAGAGCCCAGTGCGGAATTCGTATCGACCAGACATCGCTGGGATTCGAACCCGGTTCACCTCATTGGAAGGCGAACGCCCTATCCCTTGAGCCACCACGGTTCGATAAATATCATATAAAAAAAATTTCTGGCTTTGTCATCGTGTTTTTAAACTAAACTCTTCGACAAGGGTATAGAAATTGGTTAGTATATCTCATTCTGCACAGGACAATATAGATGTATACTCCAGACTTTCTGAAAGCTGGACACTTTCTATTCTGCTTTTTGTAGAGGTTTTAGTTGCTTATTCATTTATTGAGAAATGAGATTAGCTTATAGCATCTAACAATACTTAGTTCATTTTTATTATGACATAGATTATAAGTAAAACCTTTATTAACACTAAGCATCGTCCTTATTAAGGTACAGTTTTGAATATTCAGGCTTGATTTATTCGTTTATTTAAGAATAAAAATATTTTTTATAAAAGCGTTTTTCATAAAATTTTGTAACTTTACAAAAATATAAATACTTTTTAAATATTTATTTTTGGTAAATTAAATATACCTTTGTTGTTTCGAGCAAAAAAGAACACAAATACCTTTCAAACTCTGTCAAGCAGGAAGCATTTTTAATGTTAGTCTAATTTTGATTTGCCTCCTGGAAAAACTATGATGGATTGGTGACAAATTAAGTGGGAGAAATTTATTAATATTTCTTCAAAAAAATACAAAGTCAACTGAAAAATAGTACCATTGTTTGTGTGAAAAAATTCCATGAAAGAAAATTATACCTGCATTTTATACCTACATATGTATTTTGATATTTATATGTATTTTTTTATTGGCGTTTTGTTTTACAAGTGTGTAATATGATAACAATAATTCATATTTTAATTACTTTATTAGGAAGAATAGTAAATTGCACAAAATAAAAATTAAAAATATTTAAAAATTTAGTTGGTGTAAATTAAATAAATGAAAAATGAGAACTTTAGAAAATTTTAATTAGTTAGTGAAGAAAAGAGAAGCCTTTTACATGCAAAGGAATAAAAATATTTTATTTTAATACTTAGTTTTAAAATAATGCAACACCAGATTTTATATTAAAATGAGCATAAATTAACTTTATCATCTTGTTGCGACACATGAAATAGAAACGGCGCTAAGAAAAGTAGATGGAGGGGAAAATGAATAATGAATGCTGAGGTAAATAGTAGAATCGTTCCGAAGAAAAAACACTTAAGATAATTGTAAGATTTCCTTATTTAGTAAATAAACTTACATTATTTAAAATTTAACTCTTAAAAAATTTGTTTTCTTCAAAACATTTCATATTAATATAGCGTTTTAAGCTAAAGGAGTTTTTGCGTCTTAAGGAGATTAAATCTATTGACTCGAAGCGATAACTATTGTTTGTTCAGTAATTAGAACTAACTAAAAATTGGATTTCGCAAGTTTTATAACATGATAGTTAAAATCAGTGGTGGAAATAACATCTCCGTAGCGTTAAGGTAATGCGCATAAGATTTGAGGCACCCTGTCTAAAAAATAACTCCATGAGTTAAAATAAAAATGTTTTTTTTATTTATAAGAATTTTTTAATTCCCTTTATAAAAAAATAACTATTTATAATTTAAATTTTTTTGTGGTATATATATATATATATATATATATATATATATATATATATATATATATATATATATATATATATATATATATATATATATATATATATATATATATATATATATATATATATGTATGTATGCCTTTAAAGGGCTAGATAATGTAAGAGACTAAAGTTGATTCAACAAATAAGGCATTTTATTAATTGATCTTAAGTTATTTAAAACAGTGTTCGTTGGCTAATTGCACTGATTGCTTTGGTTGGGGTTCCAGAGCAGGGATGTTGGGATTTGGCACAGATTTATCTAGACATGAGAATGTTAAAAAGCCATGAATTTTTGGTGCTCTTGATATTTAAAGGGAGGTTCTGAAAAGGGAGGTGGTTGCAAGGATATTCTTATCTTAATGATGCGTCATTCAAATGATAAAATTTGGAGATTTTGATTCGCTAAAAGGATTGCGCTATTCTGCCATTGTGGAATTTTTGGGGCTATCTTAATGCGTACTTCATCTATGAATTATTGCCCATTAACTTCAGAAAATAATCTCTTATTTGGTCTCTTGACTTTTTATGGATCTTTGTTAGAGACCGACTTTTATATCTTAAAATTGATAAGAGACATCTGTTTCAAGCTTATCATTTAATATATATATATATATATATATATATATATATATATATATATATATATATATATATATATATATATATATATAAGCTGCAAGTAAACAGAACTCATTAGATAAGTTCAAAATGAAGAATAAAACAAAGAAAAATTATAGACATATGAAAAAAAAGGGGGGGGGGGGGAAATAATAAGTAAAAAAATAACAAACAACAGTTTATTAAAAAAAAAATGAAAGGTTAATTAAAAAACCGGAAAAAAGATGTAATCTTTTCTTCAGCCCACACGATATAATCGTTTTGCGGATATAATCGTGTGGACTGAAGAAAAAATTATATCTTTTTTTCCGGTTTTTTTTAATTAACCTTTCATTTTTTTTGTTTTAAACAAACTGTTGTTTGTTATTTTTTTACTTATTATTCCCCCCCTTTTTTTTCATATGTCTATAATTTTTCCTTGTTTTATTCTTCATTTTGAACTATATATATATATATATATATATATATATATATATATATATATATATATATATATATATATATATATATATATATATATATATATATATATATATATATATATATATATATATATATATATATATATACGAGTTATCCATGCCAGCCAACGATCAGAATCTTTCAAGGTTTATCGCGGTGTTAGACAGGGTTGTATACATTTCCAACAATCTTTTTAATTGCTATTGACTGAATTATGAAGGGAGTATCAGATAGTAAAAGGTGTATAAGATGGAACTTTTCTGAATATCATTTTACTGCTCTTGCTTTTGCAGACGACATATATTTACTGATCAACACCCTTCAAGACAGGCAAACAGACTCAAAAATTTTAAACGTAGATATAAAGAAAATGGGGCTTATTTTCAACCAAAATAAAGCTAAAATTTTGAAAAAATTCATCCTAAACAGTTGACGAACAAATGACATGTTAGTCTAAGAAAATAATAGGATGGAGGAGGTAGTCAGTTTTACGTACTGTAACTGTATAATTAACAAAAAGGGAGGAACTGATGAAGATGGAACTGATGAAGATATGCTAAATAGATTAAACAAAGCCTGAAGCAGTTACGCCATTCTCAATAAATTCTGGAAAAACAAAAACATGACAAATTCCACAAAAATTAGAATTTTCAATACAAATGTTAAATATGTCCCACTCTATGGATCTGACACACGGCACTGCAATAAAAATAACAAGAAAAAATTTCAAGCATTTATTAACAACTGTTTAAGAAGAATATTGTGTATGATGTAGCTCCATAAAATTAGCAATGCAGAAATTCTTAGAAAAGCAAAACAGAAACCGATTGATATGAAAATTAAAAAACGTAAATTGAAATTTTAATGATCATGTTCTACGTAAACCTGAAAATTTAAAGAAAAACAAGCTTCTGATTGGAACCCTCAGGGCAATAGTAAAAGAGGAAAACCTAAAGATGCTTGGAGCAGGACGTTTGCAAACGAAATAGAAAACGAAAGAAAAGACAAAGAGAAAGGAAAAATATCTGGTCACAAATAGAGTGAGATGGAAAACTGTGATAGAAACCTGATGCTCCAATTCGGAGCAAAGAGGAATATTTATGTATGTCATATTAGAACATGTAATAAAAAAAAAATCCTATATGCTCTGCATTCTTGTTCATGCGATAATAAGCCTAATTGTTCACTAAGAGGAAATTACTTACATAACTGAATCAGATCAAAAATGTATACACTGTAGCGTATCACGCTATATTAAAGAACTGTTCAGTTTTTTTATAAAAACTTTTATTTACAAACAACACAAAGAGTAACAAATATGAATTACCCGTAACGGGATAGTGAAAAGATCATAAAACAGCAAGAAAAACCCGTAACGGGATATTCGAACACTTCCGACTATTTAAACTTGCCTTAGTGTATGTCTGTCCGGGCGGAATTTTGTAATCGATTTAAAACTAACTTCCCGACTAGCTACGAACTTCAAATTTAGCACATAGTTCTGAATTGGATGACAATGCATGAAAATGAAGAGAAAAAAAACATACAAAGTAAAATAAAATTAAAATTTAAAAAAAAAATTATTTTCGAGATTGTCTTTTGTTGTCGTTTCCATTATTTCAAATTATTACATGTCAGGTGAAAAGATTTTTATTGTCGGAGTATTTTTATTGGCTGAAGAATCACGTGGTAGGATCCAGTTTTTCCTCATTCATTTCCAGATTGTTTTGGTTGTCATCAGCATAAAACTAATGAAAGTCGTAAAGGTATTGTTTTTCTATAAAGATTTTTGTATCCCTAATTTAAAATGAAAGTTCTATTATTTTAGTAGTGGTCTTGTTGTAGTCTTGACTAATCTTGACTAAGAAAAATAATCTAAATAAAAATATATATTTTTAAAAACCACGTTTTTTGTAGTGAATAATAATTGAAAAGAATTAATTTTTTAAAAATATAAAAAAAAAATTAAAAAAATTATAATTTAAAGTAAAAAAATTCAAAATAAAAAAGTTCAAAATAAAAAACAATATTTTTAAAAACCACGTTTTAGTAGTGGAGAATAATAATTAAGAAAAAAATTGAAAAATGAAAAACGTGGGGCGCATGAAATACATAACAGTACATATACACATACATATACACATTTTCTTACTCATCCGCATACATATGCATATACACAATCATATTCCACATCCACATTCAGATACAATTACAATTACAGATATACATACACATATTCTCAAGAGCACACGTACACACACTAATATAACATTAGTAGTGGGGAATAATAATTAAGAAAAAAATTGAAAAACGAAAAACGTGGGGCGCATGAAATACATAACAGTACATATACACATACATATTCACATTTTCTTACTCATCCACGTACATATGCATATACACAAGCATATTCCACATCCACATTCAGATACAATTACAGATATACATACACATATTCTCAAGAGCACACATACACACACTAATATAACATTACTGTTATGTATTTCATGCGTCCCACGTTTTTCGTTTTTCAAATTTTTTTTAATTATTATTCTCCACTACTAAAACGTGGTTTTTAAAAATATTATTTTTTTTACGTTGAAGTTTATTAAACAAAACATGAGCCAAACAAACAAATAGTTCAGAATCTGTAAGATTTTAAAAGTACTATTTTTGACTAGTAGTTAGTTACCCTTTCCTTCTGAAATATTCTTATTATAGGAAAAAATTTTATGCTTAAAAGTACCAAAAGTTGATGCTTATTTTAAAACTATTTATGCATTTCATACTGCTATCTAGAAAATTTGCCCATAGGTAAATATAGAAAATTTTTCTAGATGGCAATATGAAATGTAGTAATAAAATTAAGATTTCTACCTTTTGGACATGAAATAATGCTAACGTCCAAACTGTTGTTTCCATCACCTCAAAATTAGTCACATTCGATTTAATGTAGAAGGAAAATCGGTAATAAACTGTAGTATTATTATTAATCGATAATTGAATCGATTAATGAGATGATTATAAAGATTTTATTATATGTTGGATGGCAACAGCTACAGGAAAAAGATAGAACAGAAACTATAAATAAAATACTTACTTACTAACCTTCTGAATAAGATGTCTTGTATAAAAGCGATGAAACAACACTTCAATGGTGACTATGCGGACGATTTGAATTGATATTAATTATACCCATCAAGAATTTTGTTTAGTTTGATTCTGATCTCAGTTTGAAAAAAAAAAATCTGGTGACGCCATTCAGACTTCTTTCGCCATGTCTGAGGTAAGTGCTGTACAAATACCACTATATAACAGATCAGATCCTGCTCTTTGGTTTATTATGTGTGAAAGCACGTTTAGATTGGCATCTCCCAAACCTATAACAGAATCCATAACCAAATATAATTACATTGTTTCTCAATTACCGCCAGAGATTGCATCGATTGTACGAGATATTTTAATGAATCCTGATGCTACAGATCCTTACAATAATTTAAAAACAGAATTAATTGTTAGATCAGGCGAGTCATCGCAACAAGAAATTCGCCAACTTTTGTCTGGTGAAGAACTGGGTAACAGGAAGCCTTCCGAACTATTAAGGATTATGAAACGTCGTGCAGAAACATTAAAAGTCCCTGAAAAGCTTATGTTAGAATTATTTTTGCAGCGTTTGCCAACATCAGTACAAACGATTTTAGCAGCTGTTTCAGATTTAACTTTAGAAAAAGCAGCCGACATTTCCGATAAGATATTAGAAGTCACGCCAGTTCCCATGGAAACCCACTCTATAACTGAAAACGATTCAAATTCAATGGAAGAGAAATTACTTCGCCAAATAAAAAAATTAAATGAAAGAATTGACAAACTTGAAATTTCTCGCTCTCGTTCTCCTTATCGCAGGAACAGAAGTAATAGTGTTAAAAAACGAGATTCATCTGTTTGCTGGTACCATCGCAATTTTGGAAACAAATGTAAACCAGGAAAATGCGTTATGCCATGTAAGTTTCGGGAAAACGGAGTTGGCGAAGAATAAACGCGACATGTTCTTTGCCACAAACATCGCGTCGCCTGTTCATTCGAGACCGGACAACAAACTTATCATTTCTGGTCGATACTGGATCCGACGTGTCCATTCTCCCGGCAAATTATATTCAAAAAAGAAATAATCCTCTGCAAACAGTTTTCGCTGCTAATTCTACACCAATTAATGTTTATGGACAAAAAACACTTTCTTTAGATTTCGGATTAAGACGAATTTTTTCTTGGTCATTTTTTATTGCTAATATTACGACGCCAATTTTAGGTGCCGATTTCCTTCACTCTTTTGCCTTAGTGCCAGATTTACGCAATAAATGTCTAAGAGATTTGACGACTAAATTTAAAACAAAAGGTCACGTTAAGGAAACAATTTTGCATTCAGTTAAAACAATATCAGGTGATTCCGTGATTCATTCACTTTTAGCAGAATTTCCCTCAATTACTAAATTACCGGATCCCAATCAACCCGTAAAACATAACACCCTTCATTTTATAAATACGGTAGGTCCTCCAGTAGTAGCAAGACCTCGCAGATTAGCTCCGGATAGACTAAAAATTGCAAAATCAGAATTTAAAAAAATGATGGAATTAGGGCACATAAGACCATCTAGAAGTAATTATGCATCCCCACTTCACATGGTCCCAAAAAAGGGAACACTGGAGTGGAGGCCAGTTGGTGATTTTAGGGCACTAAATGCACAAACAGTGAAGGAAAAATATCCCATTCCTTGTGTAGCTGATTTCACATCTGAACTGCATGGCGCCAAAATTTTCAGTCACATTGACTTAGTAAAGGCCTATCACCAGATTCCAATTAACCCTGATGACATTCATAAAACGGCCATTTGTACACCTTTTGGACTATTCGAAAGTACACGCATGCAGTTCGGACTGTGCAACGCAGCAGCTACATTCCAAAGATTTATTGACGAAGTCACTAGAGATTTACCTAATATTTATGCATTTGTCGACGACATATTAATCGCGTCTAAAAATCATAGTGAACATATACAAAACCTTAAGAATTTATTTGCAAGATTAGAACAATATGGTCTTTGTATCAATGTTGAAAAATGTACATTCAGTAAAAATTCTTTAAATTTCTTAGGCTTTAAATTAACAGAATTAGGAATCGAACCTCTACCCGATCGCGTAAAATGCATATTAGAATTCCCTCAACCTTCCAATTTAACACAACTTCGCAGATTTTTAGGCATGTTTAATTTCTATCGCAGATTTATCCCAAAAGCCGCTGATATCCTTAATCCTTTAATACAATTTTTAGAAGGAAATAAAAAGAAAAATCATTCTAAGGTCAAAAATGAGCCATTAAAATGGAATGAAAACGCAGAAAAATCCTTCTTAAAGGCAAAGGAAGCAATCGCGCAGGCAACCCTCTTAAAACACCCTATTCCTGGTGCAAACTTAAGCTTATGGGTCGACGCATCGGATTTTGCAATAGGGGGTTCATTAATGCAACTTTCAGAGGGGAAATGGGAGCCTTTAGCTTTTTACTCGATGAAATTAAATAATTCTCAAAAAAATGGTCAACCTATGACCGCGAGTTATTTTCGATTTATTCGGCAATAAAAAAATTCAAACACATGTTAGAGGGCAGAGAATTTCAAATATATACTGATCAAAAACCACTAATCTATGCCTTCAAACAAAATCCGGATAAATGTTCCCCAAGACAACTGCGCCATTTAGATTTTATATCTCAATATTCAACTGACCTTAGACATGTACAGGGACCCGAAAATATAGTAGCCGACACACTTTCGCGTATAGAATTAGATTCAATTACTAAATCGAATTTTCTGAATTTTCACGATCTGGCGAAGGCTCAACAAACTGATGCAGAAATTCAAGATATTATTCAAAATAAAAATTCTTCTCTTTATCTTGAACTCAAACCATGTCAAAATACAGACATTGACTTAATATGCGACAATTCAAATGGTTCTCCACGCCCATTCATTCCGACAACATTTCGAAGACAAATTTTCGAGCACTTGCATGGCATATCACATCCTGGTATTACAGCTACTACTAAGCTCATCTGTGCCAGATATGTTTGGCCAAATATGAAGAAAAACATAAAAGAATGGGTGAAATGCTGTGAACCTTGTCAGCGTTCTAAAATTCAAAGACACACCAAAGCTCCTCTAGGAACATTCAGCTTACCTGATGCTCGATTTCAACAAATACACGTCGACATTGTAGGCCCGTTACCTTCATCTGATGGTTACCGCTACTTATTAACAATGATCGATAGATTTTCACGATGGCCAGAAGCCATACCGATTGTGGACATGCAAGCCAAAACCATCTGTCGTGCAATTTTCCACACTTGGATATCTCGATTTGGATGCCCTTCGATAATTACAACAGATCAAGGTTCTCAGATGCGATCATCTTTATATCGTGAATTTTCCGGAATGTTAGGAACAAGCCGAATTCGTACGACAGCATACCATCCCATTTCAAATGGCATTGTGGAAAGATTTCATCGCCACTTAAAATCATCAATAAAAGCGCATGAAAACTCACAGTGGACAGAAGTACTTCCAGCAGTCCTTTTAGGAATCCGTACTGCTGTAAAGGAGGATATCAACGCATCGTGTGCCGAACTGGTATACGGAACAACTCTTCAACTTCCAAGCGACATGCTAGAAACATCCATCATTCCACCATGTGATGATATTTTTGTTGATCGTCTTAGAAACACCATGCGTGAATTGAATCCAATTGCAACATCTGCTCATGGGCGAACTACATTTTACGTTAATCCCTCACTAAGCACTTGTTCTCACGTGTTTTTAAGAGTGGATTGTGTAAAACCTCCCTTATGTCAACCCTATACAGGTCCACATAAGGTTTTGAAGCGATCAGCTAAAAACCTTACAATTCAACTAAATGGCAGGCAATCTACTGTGTCCATAGACCGTGTAAAGCCAGCATATTTGATTCCTACTACAGAGAAGGTTGAATCAAACTTACGGGTTGTAAAACCTGGAATTTCCAAATCCTTACAAACAGAAAAAAATCATTCTCCCAAGGAACCCGACAAAATTGTGACTAGGTCTGGAAGACATGTACACTTTCCAGCAAAACTGGCAACTTATGTTAGTTATTAACATTATTAGCTAAGCAAGGTTGTTCAGTATAAAATATTAATTTCAATGATGTAAATAGAGTAATATTCAAAATTTTATGTAAAATATTATGTCGTTTCAGAGTATAATTCTCTGACACTGGGGGGATACTCTGTAGTATTATTATTAATCGATAATTGAATCGATTAATGAGATGATTATAAAGATTTTATTATATGTTGGATGGCAACAGCTACAGGAAAAAGATAGAACAGAAACGATAAATAAAATACTTACTTACTAACCTTCTGAATAAGATGTCTTGTATAAAAGCGATGAAACAACACTTCAAAACAATACCTTATTTGTCTTGTTACTATAATTTAGTTCTTCTCTCTATTTACCTCAATTTCCCTATCTTGCCGAAACCCTAAGTTTAAAATCTGAAAATATAGATCATCAAGACTTCTTGGTATGGAATATAGGTAAAGTGGAATGCGTGAACTGGGTTTATTTTTACAGAAACGGGAAATATTGATTTCTGTTTTAACTGTTGTGTGTTCTTAATTAATGTACAAAATTTTTACTAACTTATTTACTCTGTAATGAATTCGATTGAAGTTTGTTACCCTCTTCAAATGTTTAAGTTTATAAGTAATTTTAAAACTTTAGCTTTGATAAACCTTCTAAAACTTTAAAAAAAAAATTCGAAATTAATTTGTGTAAGGTTAAGACATAAACCATTAAGATTGAGTCCGAATAAGCCGAAAAAAATAGATCAAAAGTTATTCAGGGTGTTCACTTTTTTATTTTGCGCATTGCACAAAGTTAAAAAAATAGTAAAAACCATAACTGTTAGCAAAATTTTAATCACCAGTTTGATTCTTTTTGAATTGTTCCTGTCACTATAATTTGGACAATAGCCGTTGAGCTCTTTAATTTTTTTTAATGCAAGGAGAGTGCTATATAAATGTTGCAATTACTATTTTTTTATGATCACTGATATTTTATTTAATGATTAACAAATTAACCAAAATAGGCAATTTAATTGTCATAATTTTATTAGCGATTTTCGTAATCGGTTGTAATTATTTGTATTGAGCTTGAATTGTGAGTGGTTTCTTAAAAATTAGAAATTCGGTGAAGTGAAATCTTTGTAAGTTGTCCATTGGGAGTACATTACTTAGTCAACCTTGATAGGTGATATGACAGGTTATAGAAAGGATGAATAAATGTTTTAATTATTTCCTACGAGTATATAATTGTATTCAGCTTACCAATAAAATTATATACATATAAAATTATATTTTTTAACATGACTTTAAAGTTTTATTAAGCATTAAAATATGACAATTATCAGAATAAATTACTATTCATTACGTAAATTTAGTTTCAAACCACTTAGTTTAAAATAAATATTGGGTACATTGTTTTATAGTATTAAGTCCCCTTTAAACATAATTATTTTCCTTTCAAAATTTTAGAGTGGCTTTACCACTTCAGTGTCTTTAACAAAAATTATTTTAACAGATATCTAAAGATGAAAATTTCAATCAAGGACAACAAAAGGTCAAATATAAATAAGAATGAAATATATTAATACGTAAATGCTGCTTGAGCAAAGAGAATAAATAAAATTCTGATAGAAAAATTAAATATGATTCGATGCATTTTTAAAGACTCTTCTGATATTAAAAAAACTAATAAAATATCATACTTTTATGTAGAATGTCATAACTTTATTCGAATCAACTGATCAGAAATGACTGTAAATAGTACGAAATGATAGATCGTAAGTAAAGGTATTTGTAAATAAACGCAAGAAAAAAAAATAGTGGAATGAACTCAACAATATGATAGTCATAAAAAGGGAAGGAAAACTTTTTGAAGCAACTCACGAAGTCTAGCGATCCCATAAAAAGTTATAATTACAATGAATACATTATAAAGAATTGATGAAATATAAAACAGAGAGCAAATTCAATAAATTTTGAATCAAGGTCACGTACGTTTTTCCAGCTGTTTTTAATAGTTTTTATTCCAAATATAAGCATAATTTACTGTAGAATTCTTTGTAAAACATTTCCGAATAGAAAAGAAACTTCAGAATCTCTTTTTAAAATTTATACAAGATGAAAGCTTTCTTTTTATTCGTCACATTGGCTGTTGCTGTTGCAGTATGCCAAGGTAAGCTAAACTTTTTATAAAAAAAAACTCATGCAGAAATATCTTGAAGATTTGTTATAAAGTTGTCTTTTTCAAAAATTAAAACCAAGTTCGGAGCAAATTTTAGAAATATTCTCCTGAGTTTTGTGTGCTGCTGTGACATTTAATGAGTAAACAAAATTTGTCCGTTTAAAGCAATTGAAAAAATTAAATATTAATTTTTGATATAACTGAAAATATTATGCTTTAATATTGACAATTTATTACTTTAATTTGTTTACTATTAGTTTTACTTTAGAAAAATCAAAATTAAAAACAAATAATTTAATTTACTTAAAACAAAGTAAGATGTATAAAATAATCATGTTTTTGAGACACGTTGCGTTAAAGCTTTGAAGTAATTCAAGTTTCAGCATACCTCGCCTTCTAATTCGGATACAAGCATAAATCTTAATTTTAACGTGAATTAATAGCATTACTTTTTTTAATAAAACACACACAAAAAAAGACCATGGTTCCTAGTTTTGATCATAATTCAAAATATATGCCTTTGAACAATTTTCCTTTAATATTTATTGCCTGCACTTAACGTTCTATTGCCTGCACTGCGTTTTTAAAATCTAACGTAATTTGTTTTTGATTTCGTACTATTACCTTACATTTCTGAATAATCCGAGAAGTTTTGGAAAAATTTCGAATCCTTAAGTAGCTTATAATCGGTTTGTTGACTTTGCAAAGTATCACGCGTATCACTTAAAGGCTTATACAAATCATATATATGTATATACATAAAATGATAGTTGAAAATAAAATGATTAAAATTTAAAGGGAAACTCATAAAAAGGACAATAAGAAAGGTATATTTCCTTAAAGATGTTTTTTGATCTCTCATTTTCTTTATGAAATACCAAAAGAAATTCTTTCTGCTATACATTCAAACCTTCAGAATTTGGTTAGCTTCCGCTATTTGTATGTGATTCGCGTTGGCTTTTTCCCAATTTGAACTGCTGATGATGTGAATACTGACTGGTATAGCTTGTTTAAAGTAGGAACTCCCCTAGCCATTCATCTGGACCCGTGGCGGTGACTATGGTAACGAGGTATAACTATTTAACGTAAGGGTGTGGTATCACTGTTTAGGCTCGGGGATGCGAGAGAAAGGTAATCTTTTTCTCCGGTCTTTTGTGTTGGCCCTAGAGTGAAAGTTAAGTTACCAACCCTGAAATGCGCTATTCTTGCTTCTATAAAGCAGATGGCCTCAGACTTTGTGGCAGGGGGAGTTCTTACCGTAGACAAACTAAGTTGAAAAGCGCGAGAGAAAAAGAGGGGGAAAACAAAGGTAACAATAAAAGAATCGGTGGGACACTCAATCAGTTTTCATTTTTAAATAAAAGATTAACAAATATGCTAAGATAGCTCGATATTCCAAAAAGGAAGTTCCAGTTACTCACAAAGATTGCTTGTCGATTTTTTTACGTCGCTTAACATTTAAAATTTGGGTAAATTTTCAAAAATTCAAAACGAAATGTGTTTGATTGTCTAAAGAAATTAAAAGGAATTTAATGTCGACTATTTGGAACACCGCAAATTTTCAATCGGGAAATTAAACTAGATTGTATGTTTAAATTTCATTTTCCTCAATAGTGATTCAACAGATTTTGGCAGCAGTTTGGTTTTTTCCTCCTTAAATCTTAATTTTTCAAAACTTTCACCTCAAATCTTAATTTTTCAAAACTTTTAATTTTTTGTTTAAAACCTTTTTTAGAAGGATTTGGAAAATATGTACGGCATGCACTATATATAAATAAAATAAACTAAGGAAAGTAAGTTTCCTATAACATATAGGAGTTTTTCTTTGTAGCATAATAATCACTCCTGAAAAGTTTTTTGGTTACTTTATTACATGTTACCTGTCTCATGCAACCAGCTGGTACAAATTTTTAAATAAGCAGCTTTTCAAGTATTTCATAATTGAAAATCGTAGAGTCAATAATTAAAAAAATGTAAATAGAAATTTCGCTAATAGAAGTTACGCTAACTTGCGTATTTGTTTCAAGAATGCGTTTTTATTTCACCATTTAAACTATTAGTTTTGCGAGATTAATTAGGCATTTCATTTTCTCTCGCTATATCGTCTGTATTTATTTTTTAAACATTTCGTAACGATGCTGGAACGGCTGGTACGGTTTCATCATATCGTAAGCTGAAACAATAAAAAACCCATTTTTTCTAAAATTGCACGCCAACAACTCAAAGAGAGGTTTGAAAAAATGGCAGTATAATCTCAAAAATATAAGCAAACTGTAACAAAAAACGCTTAGCCAATCAGTGAAACCATTCAAAAGATATCAAAAAAAGTTTCTCAACAAAGAAATTTTGAATTTTCGATTTTACCCCCGAATTACATTGCGCTGGAAAGTGGGGATTGTTTTCAAACCAGGGTATAAAAATTTGCAAGCTGTCGAAAAAAAAAGGACGAAAAAACACGATTCAAATCTGTGTTCCAATTCTTAAGTTATTAGGGAATATACATACAGACAAACTTTCGCTTGTCTAGCCGAGGTAGCTCAGGGAATAGAGCGTTTGTCTTCCATTGTGGCAACCCGGGTTCAAATTCCAGCGTTGGTTGGTTAGTACGAATTTCGCACCTGGTTCGCACCGACCACAGTGCTAACGTAAAATATCCTCAGTGATAGACGGATTATGGGTAAGAGTCCCCTAGCCTTCAGGCTAACAGTGGGAAGTTTTCGAGATTTTCCTCTCCATGCAACGCAAATGCTGGTCAGTTACATCAAAAAGTCCTTCACGAAGACGAATTTCTCCCTATACTTGATCCAGGAGTTCCCTGGTCTTCCGGATCGTGTTACAAATTACAAAGATGAGGAGGTAAACATTTGTCGTCTTAAACCTAAAATCGGATCAGCTGTTCAACGACGGTTATAAACTAACATTAAATAACAAGACAGCCGAATTTGTAGTTGTAGTTCATTTACGTTTATCTTTAAGGACGTTTCAAAGACATGCCATCACAATTTTGATTCACTGCGGAGGGGATAGCTCCCTCGCCTTGGTAGTAAAACGACCTGTGAGCGAAGTCAAGCACTTTACGGTAGAACAGTTTACTGAGGACTAATATCACACACCCTCGGTCCCTTTGTAGCCTGATCAAAGTGGTCACCTACCTGTGCCCTGACTGCAGCCAGTAATACTTGGCTTTGGGTTTCTACTGGGAACCGTGTCTTACGATTAGTCATCTGTGAGATACAAGAAAAATAATTCTGGTGAAAATACCGTACAGTATGGGAATGATATTTCAGGTAAAAAAACATAATTCAAGTAATAAAAACCAAAAAATACGGTATATAAACCTTTCATTTGGGAATTTTCTCATATCGTAATTAATGGTTTATCGGAAATTCTGGCTTCAAATTTATAGTTCTTATTACCACACATTTAGTAAAAAGTACAAAACTGAAAAGTAAATTTTACCGAATAAATTGTTTTTATGCCATGCTCTACGGTATCATGGTAAAATTACCTAATTTTTCCATAATTGACGAATTTTATCGCAGATTATAAAACCATATTTTATTGTTAATTTTACCAAAATCATTACCAAAGTGCTTTGGCGAAAATTACCGATCTTTTTGGTGTTTCCATAGAGTTAGAAACACAGTGAATTTTATCATAATCTGGTAGTTTTGACTATACTTTTCTTCTTAGTGAACAGCCAGCTAACGATTTCCACCTTTCTGATCGCATTAATTATTATTTAATATTAGGCGCACCGCTCTCAGCTCGATTCACTCAATCAAGCTCCATGATTACTACGCAGTCATTTTTGTCTACTGTTAATGCAGGACTATTCCATCAAAATTAAAAATTATTCTATTAAAAGATCCCTTGCATTTTATTGTTTAAACATATATTTAGTTCCATTTTTTCATTCCTGATATTTTTTGTCTGTTATTAGAGCAACTTGTTTTCTTTTTCAACGAGTTTTCTTTTTCTTAAAATTCGTATTTAATTTTTGGTTCAGTAAGTTAATCGGTTAATTAATATTTTTCGCCTCTGATTTTATTCATCAACAGCGCGAAATTCCGAATAATGCAAGCAGAAAAATAATTCCTAACAATGCAATAGAATTTTAAAAATACTAGTTACTTTATATACATTATTTGAATTGCTGACTAGACACAGTTTTGCGAGAACTTTATAATGAAAGTAAACGTTATTTATTTAATGTATAATAACTGTAAAAAGGCAATTTAATATGCTTATCAAAAAGTTGTACATAATATGTATAGCTGCATCTGTAGTATGATTAGATTAATATATAATATAATAAAAGACAATCACTTTCAGTCTAAAGCCTTTAATTTGGAACATTAATGAAAAACAAAAGGGTTAGAGTAGCAGAGAATAATATTAATAAGGTACGGTTAATTAATATCACTGGCGCACCATTAAAAACGAGTTAAATAAATAATTTGAAATTAGATAACTTTATAGCTTTCATTAATTTTAAGATGATGAGAATCAAAGTTATTTGTATTTTCTTTGTTTACTGACAACCATAATATGTTATTTTTCTGTCTTATACGAATGTGCGAAATGACGAGATGATATTTATCTTTTTCACGACGTCTTGAAAAAACTTAAATTGATTGCCACATTTATATTTTATTCTTACTGAATTTGCATTTGACATTTACATCAAACATAAGGCTACATTTTTTAATTTACAGAAGGAATTTCGAATATAGGCTTATTTCTTTGGTTAGCACAATATGAAGTTAAAGGTTCTGCATGATTTGAGAGTTTATGACAGTTTTTATAACTTCCAATAATTCATTTTTTATTAAGTTCATTTTAAAAGATCACATGCTTAACAGACATCCATTGTAGATAGATTTGCTTTATTGAATGATTAAGAGTGAAGTTCATAACTTTTACGCATTCATCAACATTTTTCCTCAGAATTAGTTCACACACCCCTTTCATAATATCTATAACTCCAATCCTTCAATTTTCCAAACACTATAAGGCATTTCTGATCAAATTACGGTTTGGAGTACCGGTACTGTGGGTACCCGAAAAAGGCAATTTTACCGTTTAAATTTACAGTATTATATACACCGAAGAGCCATTACATTATGACCACCCTCAATCTATGACAATGGGCTCGCTCTGTATTTCATGGTTTCTCGCCCAGGAACAATGTTTTCATGGGGTACATTAGGACCCATAATCCTCATAGAACAATCCCTGACGTCTGTAAGCTACTTGAACATAGTTGCAAACCAGGTTCACCCATTCATGGCAACAGTTTTTCCTGCAGGGGATGGTGTTTACCATCAGGATAATGCACCATGTCATAAAGGTCGAATCGTCGAAGAACATTCCAGTGACTTTCAAGTCATGCCTTGACCCCCAAATTCACCTGACCTTAATCCAATAGTGCATTTGTGGTCCTACTTGGAAAACCAAATTCGTGCTGCCACGCTACCTCCTCGCAATGTGAGGGAATTGCACGACCAGTTGGTGAGCGCTTGGTACCAGATATCTCAGACTACCTATCAGCACCTTGTGGAATCAATGCCACGGTGGGTGCTAGCAGTTTTGAGGGCGAAAAGTGGCCCTACATGTTATTATCAGGGTGGTCATAATGTAATGGCTCTTCGGTGTATTTAATTAGAGTGATAAGTGATTTTGTGGTAATTATTACAGTAAAAGTTACTGTATATACGATTTCTTGTTTCATACATGTTCCGGTAAAAATAAATTTTCCGGTAAAAAGTACGGGCACGCTGAACACTGATACTTTTTACTGTAATTTATTCCAAAATGTTTTACAATGACGAAGTGTAATCCATATTAGTAACTTTTTACTTTCTGTACGTAGGGGGAAGTGGGGGAAGTATGAAATGTATTATTTATCTTATTCTTAATTACATTTTTTAAAACTTGAAAAAATAACAAATTCTATTCATTCAGAAGAGATTCTATTTATTTTTAAAACAAATGACTTACAAAAATTTTATTTTACAAACTTTCAAGTATAATTTTATCACATCAAAAGATGGTTTTAGCAGGTTTTGGTGATTCCGTTCTTTCAGTTTTGGTACTAAAAAGCGACTGATTTCATAATCAAGTGATTTTATTAACGGTAGTCACTGAATTATTTTATTTTATTAAAAATTAAAATAATTAATCGTTATAGAACAGAAAGCACAGTGAGTCGGCTAACTTTTAGAAAATTACTTTTACCATATAGATTGTGATTGGGTATTCTGTAAGTCATTCAGAAATAGAGTTACATTTAACGTTCTAATTGAGAATGTTTTTTTAATGAGATGATATTAATTTTCTAAGCTGTATAAAAATACTTCTTTTTGTAGCTGGACAAGAGAATTGTGATGAAAGCAAGGGTGAAAAGTTTGGCACCTGTTACTCAGCCTGTCCTGATACTTGTTCAAACTACAAAGATCAAGGTCGTATCTGCACTTTGCAATGCATCATAGGTTGTGGATGTCCAAGTGGAACAGTTCGAAGAGAATCTGATCAACATTGTGTTAAACCTGAAGAATGCTGAAAGGTGCATAGTCTGAATGTTTTTCAATAAAACTTTTCAACCTATCTGCGTTTAATTTCCGTCCTACGCAATTTAGTTCTTAATACAGGATGCACCAAGAAAAAAAACTTGTGCAAACAGTTTTTAACATGAATTTAATGAAAATAAATAAATTAACAAAATATAGCAAATAATAATAACATTAGGCTTTTACTAATAAATAAATTTAAGTGCTTCCAAAGTGGTCGTCTTTTGCAGCGATGCAGAGGTGCAAATGCTTATTGAAATCTTCAGCAATGGGTCGCAAGTCTTTTACTTTTAATCTATCTCATTCCCACTATAACGATTATTTCAGAAACTCCAAATTTTGTGTACAGAGCAAACGACAGATTTCCTTCTGTGAACAGCTCTAAAATAGCAGGTGTCTTTTGATTGACATTTTATAATTAGCGTAACGGACACTTCCTTTTATAACAAAGTTCTTATGAAAGATTTTTACTTGTTTAGCATCTGCTGGAGTTTTCTTTCTTGAACAAAATTGTTCATTCCTACAGGGCAAATTAACCAATTTGGTTTCAATTTTATTTTTAGCACTATTCGATACTATTTTAGTCGAAAATCTTTTACGTTTCTCTGTAACTAATGTGTTAGTCCCCATTTTGTCGCTCACAATCTCTGGCAAGCTTTTGCTACCTTTATTGGAATTAATCTTCATCTTTTCTTCCATAACTGATGATTCAGTTCTAACATGAATTTTACTATATTTTACTTCCGAAATCTTTTCAATTCTTACATCTTCACCTTTCTGGCAAACTTTATCATTTTCAACCAAAACCATTTCACAATTTTCCGACAAAAAAATATCTGCATATGATGCTTCTTTCTGGCACTTTGGATGTGCTATTTCTTCTTCTACAATTTCTACCACAAAACTGACTCGATTGACTTGGCCATCATCTTTTTCTTCATTTTTCATCTCAATTTTTTCTTGGATGACTTGATATTCCTTTTCTTCTACCACCTTTACTATCTCTGTAGAAATTCCGTCGACCAATTCGTCTCATGGTACTGCACTTTTTATTTCTGTGTTTAGTACACATGGACTAACTTCCAATATCATATCTATTTCTGCTCCTACTATTTGATTCTGTTCCTTCCGATTCTCTATAAGAATATTTCTAACACTTTCAAAATGTTTTCATCAAATTTTCCGAATTCCTTACGAAAATAAGCTTTATTTCTTTTTCCTTTATTCTCTTCAAAACTTGGAGAACTCCAATTAGACACTGTTTTAAAAATATTTTCTTCCCAATCTATAATCACATTCTTATTTACTTTAGTAATTGGCTCCATTTCTTCTGGTACAACTGTTGGCGAGACTATTGCTCTTTTGGAAGTCGATTGGCTTCTTTCAGAATTACTCCTGGCAACATTTCCATACTTAAAGCCACCTAATTTACCAATATTAAGCCAACTTGATTCTGTGTCCTTCGAAGTAACTGTTGTTTCAATAAAGGAATTTGGTACTTTTCGGGAAACATTCGGTGATATATTTTTATAGTCGGATTGGTGGTTACTATATTTCCAACTTCTAGCGTAATTTTCTTTCCTATAATCCAAATCTCGATGTCTACAGTATTTCTTAAAATGTCCTATTTCACCACAATAGAAACATTCACGTTCAGATTTAAATTTCTTCACAATACTTGGCGAATTCCATTTCTTTTT
Organism: Parasteatoda tepidariorum; assembly: GCF_982258835.1. Lineage (NCBI taxonomy): Eukaryota > Metazoa > Arthropoda > Arachnida > Araneae > Theridiidae > Parasteatoda > Parasteatoda tepidariorum. Next base: position 82,303,939 of record NC_141764.1, on the reverse strand, counting down.
AAAATGTTCCTTCTGCCGATCGTTATTACACGGAATATCTTGTGGATCATACTGAAAATTGCCAATGAGATTTTCTTTAAAGTAATAATATTCATCATCATAACTTTCTGGCCTTTCAGCAGGAATAAGCTGCAAAGCACACGAAAACCAAAGATCAAAATTCACCCTAAATCTCTTCGCTTTCTGTTCAAAGAGTTCGAAGTATCGTCGAATTCCACACTTTTCGGCATCAATTTTAAACATCTCATTCAGGAATTTTTCTTAAGTAAGAAATCCATAATAACAATAATGTTTAACTAAGGTAGACAACGTTAAAGAGCACAAAAATATTTTTGTGCTCTTTAACGTTGTCTACCTTAGTTTGTATTTTAGCACAAAGGTCGCCCACTTGTGTATTTAACAATAATGTTTGTCACCAATTCTTTCAAAAACTTAGTAAAACATTTCTGGAACGGATCCCACCGCTGCCACCAATTAAATATATATAGCTGTAGCGTATCACGCTATATTAAAGAACTGTTCAGTTTTTTTATAAAAACTTTTATTGACAAACAACACAAACAGTAACAAATATGAATTACCCGTAACGGGATAGTGAAAAGATCATAAAACAGCAAGAAAAACCCGTAACGGGATATAAGGAAACTCACCCGTAGCGGGATAGATAAAATATTATAAAACAACTAGATAAAGTGCCCGTAACGGGATATATAAAATATTATAAAACAACTAGATAAAGTGCCCGTAACGGGATATATAAAGATTATAAAACAACTAGATAAAGTGCCCGTAACGGGATATATGAAAACTCAAATTCCACACAAAACTAATTCTAAAAAATCAACAACTTTCTGGTGTTCTAATTTTATCGTCTGCATTTATTATTTAAATTTATCTTCTTATGTGTTTATTTTATTTATGCTCTTGCCAGCCCGTTAGTTTTTAATATTTTTACTTTTATTCATGCTTTTGGAAACCAATTATCTTTCTTATATTTTTAGACTTTATAACTCAATTAAAAATGTAAAAAATTTATAAATTGAATGGCACTCCATTTTTTTCTTTAATATGGCTGAAGAGTTTTATTGCAAAAACGCAATAAAGTGCAAATTAATGGAATTTTACCAATATTTGCTATTAGGTTATGCTGGTGTAAAAAAATTTACAATAATTGGCTGAAATAGTGGCTTTCTTGCAGTAAATTGTCGTAAAATGTATAATTTCATATACATCATTAAGAAACATTTTTTGCACATAATATTTTTACTCTTATTTGATACTCTATGTACACAACTATTACATACATCACGCATTAAGCATCGTTTGTATATTATTACATTAAAAATGAGAAAAAAGCATTTTTGTCAAAGCTAATAGCTAAGTATTAATTCCGGACTCTACTTTATAATGAAAAAAGAGTAATTTATTCTGCAAATGTATCGATCTTTTGCTAATATATGTTGTATTTAATTTTTTTAATGATTCGCTAATCAAGTAAAATAGCTTTTTCTTTCTTTAAGTCCTTTTTTCGTATAATCATTTGTTAATCTAATTTACTTTCAATTAGAGAATTCCTTCACAGTTTTTCTATCAAATCATTAATTTATTATCATTAATCTATTTTAAAGAGTTGTATGCTTGGGCATTTTATCGAGGCGTTATTTTGACTGAAAATGCCTCTTTTTTATGTTATCTAAATAAGTTTATCAGTTCATTCAGGATAAATTTATGCACCATTGAAATAATTCCATGTAATTTGGTTGATGACAATCACGTTAATTACTATAATTAAGGGATGAGCTTTAGTAATAGCATTGGAAGTAATTTGTCTATCTTGCCGAGAAAAGATACTTCAAAGTTAAACTGTCAATGTTGACTTCGTATTTTCTTTCAAAGAAGGAAGTGCGTAAATGTTTCATTTGAGGACAAGCAAGATTACAAATCCACTGAGTCAGGTAGAGAAATTGTTCAAAATAAAGCATCGCTCCTTCTATTTTGTTTTAAAATATACGTACAGAAATCTGAATTTAAAAATTTTGTTCTAATGTTAATATTTTAGGAGAATCGGAACAACAACTATGAAATTTCAATTATTATTTTTATTTTTATAAAATTTAATGACAGCAATTATTAAGTTGTAGAACATAATTTTATTTTGATTAAAATGTTAGATAAAGCTTACAAATAATGTCGGAAATTATGTATGAAATTTATTTTGCTTATCTTGAAGTATTTACTAGGTTATTAATTATGAAAATGTACAATTTTTGATTTGAATAAGTAACTGAGTTTAATTTATTAAACAGACTGCATTAATGGGGACAAAATAATGGAAACATTAAATAATGGAAACTAATACATCTTTTTATATTCCTCCAGAAATCAAATCGGACTTTCTCCATCAGATACTAAATATGATTTACTACAAAATTAATGAAAAAAGAAACATAAATTTTCTTCACCACGCATGCGTAACATAAGATAACTACTTTAAATACGTATATTTGCATGATTTTAAAGGAATTTGTTTCAAATTTGAAAGCAATAATTTTGTAATTAAATTTAAATTGCTCTAAAAATTCTGTTTAATTTTATTGAATATTTTTAAGTTATAGCAAAAAACGTAAGCCAAATCAATCAGTTTTATAAAAATGTTCCCATCTCCTTAAATATTCAAGCTAGTCTTGTGAAATTTTGCGTAATTATTGCATATATTAATCAAAATAACTGTCACAAGCTACAAATCTATTGCTAAATCTTTTTGGCATAGAGTGTTCCAAATCATTATTTTCCGTCTGTAATTCATTGTCTGTCCCTCAAACCTCTAAAAGCTTTAAACTTCATTCATATGTATGAGAAATAGCAAGATCTAAAATCTTCTAATATTTATAAAATGATTATCTCTTTATTTCTGGAAAAATATGAAATAAAAAATGAATTTTAAGTTTTAAGATAATTTCAAGATAATTTTGTTGAGATTATCTTGAAATTGCAAGTGAGATTTAAATAAATAACATTAAATTTTCGTTTCAATGCGATTTTGAGATAGTTAAAATTTGAAGTTTTAATCGTTGCTGCAAAATAAAATTCTTATGTTTATCTTATGTGTATTTAAATTGCAATATGTTTTTGAAGTGTATTTTTACTTTTTAATTCTGTACTGAAATCGACTACAAAGTGGAAAAACCCATACCGAAGTTCTTCCTTCAAGCCTTTCTGTCGATCTATACAAAAGAACTAAATCTTTCTGTCTGGCGTCATCAAAATCTCCTGGTCTTTTTGAAAAAAATAAACACTTCAGTGTCTTTTGTTAAAAACTACTTTAAAAGTGTTCCCAAAAGAAAAGTATTTATTTTGAAGATCTTTTCTTACTTCTAAGAAAAGGAAAATTTAATTCCTGTGCTATAATCTGCCTATTAGACTCTTTTGTGATAATGTAAAAAAATATACTTTTAAAAAATAAACGGTTTTTTGATTATACGCTTTGTGTTAAAAAGTTACTTAGTCATGAAATATATTGTTATTTTCTAAAAAAACAATTTGAAATTTATTGTTTTTTGAATTATAAGATAATTAAAAAATAAATATTACGAATTGAATTTAAAAAAAAAAAGAAACTAGATCCACTTGTTACTCTTAGATTGTTTTTGAGTAAAATCTGGCATTAAAAAACACATGATAATTGAAACATAAAGAAATATTTTAAAACTTTAAAAAGGTATTTTAAAAGTGGATTAGATTTTTTAAGAATAATTGTTTTAACCGGCTTTGAGTACGATTTGCCAGTAAAATTTTGGATTTCAATTTTTTGTGTGTAATAAATTCTATTTGTTAACGCATTTTTCAAATTTTTTTTTAAGAAATCGATATGTATGCATTTGATTGCAAAATTCAAGATTTTATAAAAGGCAAAATTACAAAACTGCAAATGCAAATAATTTAATTACATTAAGTTTATTACACTTTAATTACATTAAAGATTTTTGATTAAAAATATGCTTCATTTATATTCAGAAATGGGACAAAAGATAAAAAAAAAATGCGGGAACTTATGAATGTTTCCCTCTGAGGTACTGATGAACATATTTCACCAATGAACCAACATAAATTTTTCTATTAGCTCTGAATAAATAAGCTACATTTTTATATTGCTTTTAAACTGTTTGAATTGACACCGGTATAGAAATTGTTACTCTTATGTTTTACCTAAGAAACAATAAAGACTTAAAAAAACAAGTTACTACATTATTAGTTTTTCTGTTTTTGTTGGCAAACATATACAATGACTTTGCAAATGGAGCCGTGATGGCTCAGGGGACAGAGCATTCGCTCTCCAATGAGGTGAACCGGGTTCGAATCACAGCGATGGCTGGTCGATTTCGAATTCCGCATCCGGCTTTCACCAACCACAGTGCTGACATGAAATACCCACAGTGGTAGACGAATCATAGGTTAGAATCCCCTTGCCATTAGGCGAACCGTGGGTGGTTCTCGTGGTTTTCATCTCCATGTAACGCAAATGCAGGTTAGTTCCATCAAAAAGTCTTCTTCGAAGGCTAATTTCTCCCAATACTTGATCCAGGAGATCCCTTGTCTTCTGGATTGGGTTCAGAATTACAAGGGTATGTGGTTGAGCATTAGTAGTCGTGAACCCAAAAATTGGGTCGACTGTTCAACGACGGTTATAAAATAAAATAAAATGACTTAGGAATAAATAAAGATATCGTCGAGAAATTGAGGCACATATCCCATTCTGAGACAATTGACTCATCTAAAAATTAACAAAAGCATTTACTCAAGAATAGACAGCCATATATAATTCCGAAATTGAGAAAGATAATTTAGTCAGATAATAATGAAATTTGCAGAATTTGAAAAAAAATTACTTTTTATTAATCCTTTTGCCTTTTACCTGCAAGCATTGACAGCGACGTATAAAATGGTAAAAGTGTCTTACAAAAAAATTGTCAAAATTATTTAATTCTAGAACTCACAAACGTACAAACTGACACCTTTAAAAATAACAAAAAATGACGAGCTAAATTTTATTCTGGATCTGACAATATAAATTGAAACCTTTACAAATTAGCAAAAATTCACGAAATTACTTCAATCTGGAACTGACAATTATATAAATTGACATCTTTAAGTATTGACAATAATTTACGAAACTATTTCATTCTGGAACTTACAATTATATAAATTAATGCTTTTAAAAATTCCCAAGCATTTACGAAATTTCATTGTGAAACTATCAAATATATAAAATGACGTATTCAAACAATTACAGAAATTGATAAAATTATTTCATTTTGGAAAATATAAACTTCTTTTAACGTAAAAAAAAAAATATGGTAAAATTATCGCAGTATATGGCATTGATGATTTTGGTTAATAAAACCAAATTATATGGTGTTTAAACCTTTAATTTGGTAATTTTTCCGTTCACACGTAAAGGTTTAAAGGAATAACTGTTTTTTTCAAATCATGGCTCTTGTTACTATACATTTAGTACAAAATGAAAAACTGAAAAGTAAATTTAACCAAATAAATGGTTTTTATGCTATGCTCTAAAGGTATCATAATAAAATGACCAAATTTTAAGAGATATTTCATAACCATATTTCATTTTGTAAAATCATTAACGAAACTATTTGATCAAAATAACTGAGCTTTTTGATGTTCTCATTGAGCCAGAAACATGATAAATATTACCATTTTCTGGTGGATTTGACGTTTTTCTTAGTGTAAGTTTTAATATTCATTTTTCTAACATTATAGATTATTTTTAAATCCCAGAAAATTATTCATTTAATTGCGGTTAACACATTAAAAAATATTTTTACATAAAATTATAATGATTATATGTTTTGTTTGCAAAATGATCTTTGGAGTATTCTGATCTTCTTCCATATTTAGGAAGTTATACTTTATTTCTCAGTGTAAGAGCTGACCAAATTGTTTCATCTGGAACGTTAAAAACATACCAATCCTGGAGAGGGAAACATTCTCAAGATTCTGTCAATTGAATAGATTATCTAAATTTCTTGACATCGCACTTAAGAATTAACTATAAAAATAGCACAAGATATTACAGAAAGTGTGTATATCTTTAGAATCCTTGTGAAAAAAATGAAGACAAGAAAGAATACGCATTGTCACGCATTGAACTCAAATTGTCACGCATTGAAAGTATACGCATTGAACTCAAATCAATATTCAGGCTTCTCAAATTAATATTAAGCAGGTGTATGAAACACTAAATCTCATTGTATTGTATCAGGAAACAGAGAGGAGGTGAAAGACGAGTATTATAAACATCTTAAAATTTCAACCTGCAATCAAACAGGTTTTGATGATTTATATATGATTTATAATCATTTGCTCTCGAAAGAGATTTTTTAAATTTGGATGGCTTATTTTTTTACCCGCACTGCAAAAATGTTTGATCAAATTATGTTAAAATCATTGTGTGCTTTTTACCGTGAAATCAGTTTTTACCGGGGCATGCTATGGAATAAAATATCTGATATACAATAATTTTTACAGCAATAGTTATCGTAAAACTACTGAATCCCTCTAATTAAATATTACTGTAAAAATTATGGCGTAATATTTTACGGAAAAAATGGATTTTACGGACGGATGATTAAGTGCCGGCACTTTCTACCGTAGTTTGTTCCATCCTGAATTTTTCATGGTACACTTAAATACTATATTCTGATTCTTATGATCATCTCACTTTATTTTTGACAAAGATAATAAAATATACAGATTAAGATTTATCTTTATGAAAATACTTTGTTTGTCATTGAGGTTTCTAACTTGATCTATCATTTAGGCGATAGTTGGATACAGAAACCATATGCATTATTAGTTATTTTACTAAGTTTTCAAACTATTTTTTCTTTGTTATTATTTGCAATTAATTCCTAATTTCTATTTTATGCGACAATTTTACTTCCAGAGAGAATTTGCAATTAGGAAAGCTGCAAGTCAAAAGAATCGGAATATCTGTTTTTGAGAATATAAGCGCAGAGAAAAAAAGTATGGTCAAAACTACCATAATACGGTAAAATTTACCGTTTTCCTTGACTCTATGGGAACACCAAAAAGATCAGTTATTTATACTGAAGCGTTTCGGTAATTATTCTGGTAAAATTAAGAATAAAATACGGTGTCATTATATGTGATAAAATTTGGTACTTTTATCATGATACCTTAGAGCATCATATAAAAACTATCCATTTGGTTAAATTTACTTTTCAGCTTTGTATTTTATACAAAATGTGTGGTAGTAAGAACTATAATTTTGAAAACCAGAGTTTTCGTTTAAACGTTTCTATATAAATGGAAAAATTACTAAATGAAGGAGTTAAACACGGTATATTTTATTTTTATTCGAAGAATTTAGTTTTAGTTTTAATATGTTTTGTGAGGTAATGAGAACCTTAATTTTGAAAGTCCCGCAGTGGACTGATCGTTAAGACACGGTTCCCAGCAGATCACCGAAGTCAAGCATCACTGGCTACGGTCAGTGTGCGGGTGGGTGACCACTTGGATCAGTCTGCGTAGGGACCGAGGGTGTGCGGTATTGGTCCTCGTTAAACTGTGCTACCGTAAAGTGCTCGATTTCGCGCGCAGGTCGTCAGGCTACCGAAGCGGGCTACCGAATGCCATCACAATTTTGATCCTCTGCGGAGGGGGGTGCCATCCCCTCCGCAGAGGATCAAAATTGTGATGGCATGTCTTCGGATCATCCTCCGGGATGCTTCCCAGACCGTCGCCAGTAGCCCATTGTGCAGTTCTAGTGTGACGCAAATTAACAACAACAACAATAATTTTGAAAACCAGAATTTCTAATGCACTGTCAACCATATGAAAGGAAACATTATTACTAGAATTAAGGAAAAATTATTACCTCTGTATTACCAGAATTATTATTTTTTCACCATGAATGTCATTACCATGCAGTAAAGTAGTTTTACGAGAATATTTTTCTCCATGAGTTTAAGTATTGTAAGATAAAATAATATAAAAATAATACCTTTTAGAAAAAAAGTGATTTTTTCATATCACTATTTAGATATTTTTTTTCTTTAAAATAGATAAAAATATATCATAAGTAGCAGCTGTAATATTTCTGTTTACTTGTTTACTTTAACTAAGAAAAACGAGGGTTTACGAATATTTTACGAAGGTTTTGATGAAATTGGAGCTAATAAGTATCAATTCGGATTCTTATTTGACAAGATTTCACGCTTTAATAATAAGCAAACATAAATTTTATAGCTTTCTCCGAAAATAATAAAATTCCCAATGCATTTTGATGAGCATATTAAAAGACATGGTAAGAAACATTGTTTTTGTCTTGTGTTGCAAAAGAACATTTTTTACTCGAAGCAAAGGGGTGTCATAAAAACATTTTATTGCTAGCGCGAATAAAAATTATTATTTGAGTAATAGAATATTATATTAGGATGAGTAGTTTTATTTTCAGATGTCGTCAAGCTTTTTATAAGTTTTGTCAATTTATAAGAATAATGAAATTGAATTCAGAACGAGTTAGGAATAAAACTATGATTTAGTATTTGAGGAAATTAACCTGTTACCGAACTGTTTTTTAATTATTTAAATTTTTTTATTAAAATCTATTTTAACTGTATTACTCAGATATATAAAGGATGTATCTGAACTTGCGGGCCAGGTATTATAGAAAATAGAGTACACTGTAAATAATTCCGGAATAAAGTATCGGCACTTAAGTGTCGGTATTTTTTTTACCATAATTTGATCCGGAATTTTTTATAGTGTACAGTGCGCAAGAAAAAAAATGATTATCTAGAATAAATTTTGAATCCGTGGGTGCTTAAAATCCATTTTACCTTAAAATTCAATTGTTCCGTAAAATTCAGTAATGCTTATTTAATCAGAGTGGTTCGGTGATTTTATGATAAATATTACTAAAATGTACGGTAGGGTAAACTAACCAGTGAAGAAACACCTAAGCTTCGCTTGCCTTTTAAAAAATCATATTAATTTCAAAATTCGTAATTTTAGTTAAATGACAGTGTCAACCTATTTGCTACTAATTGCAAGTTATGTAAAAAAATTGTAGAGAACTTACATAATATTGTTTTAAAGTTTTGGAGGTTCAAATAACAAGTAGTAAGAAGACCAAGTGAAGGAACAGCTCTTACCAGTGAAGGAACACAAAATTTACCAGTAAAGGAGCACTTAATTTTGGTTATTTTTTAATGTTCTTCATGAATTTATATGCCATACAAATATCTAAAAACAAGCCTATTCTTGAAATTATAACATACAAATACTTGGAAAATGTTAACTTTTTTTTGTAATCATGAATTGAAAAGTAAAGTGTCAACATATTAACACATACTGTTCATTCACTGGGAAATCTATCCCATGTAAAGGAACATGCCAGTTCTTTCACTGGTTAGAAGTTGTTTTTTGTATTTTTAGCATACTTTTGATGCAAAACATCATTAAAGGTACAAGAAAATTAAAGTTTTTCTTTCATTTTCATTAACTTAGAAAAAACCCAGTAAAGGAACACTTATTCCTTCACTAGTTTTTCATCGTTTGGTGATCCAGTGAATAAACACCCCCTAATCTCAGTACTTGATTATGTTATGATGCTTAAAAAAATAAAACGTAACTTCAATATCTATATTTTGAATTCTTATTTTCACAGTGAGAAAAATAGAACTATTACGTGCAATTAATTCCAATTCAAGCATATAAATACAAACACTCACCTTATAATGTTTTCAAAGAAAGCATTGCTAGATGACTTCCTATTCCTTGGCAGGTTAGCTATTGTTACCAATCAATCTAAAGAAAAACTTTCAAATTCCTATTTTTAAACAATATATATGAAATGTTCCTTCACTGGGTAGTGTTCCGTCAATGGTTGGCTTACCCTATAACAGATTTTTTTTATTTTACAGCATTTTTCGGTAACAATGTATTTTATTGTAAAAAGCGTGGTACCCTCAGTACTGGTACTTTTTACCCTAATTTCTTCGGAAATTTTTTTCAGGGTACAATACGCAAGAAAATAATTGAATATCGAGAACAACTTTTGAATCCGCGGTTTCGAGCAATCGATTTTACCGTAAAATAATATATTGTAAAATTTACGGTAGTTTTTATTTATTTAGAGTAATTCAGTGAATTATTGCTAAAAATTATGGTATATCTGATTTTTTATTCCGTAACATGCTCCGCTGAAAATAAATTTTATGATAAAAAGTACTTTTTACCATAATTTGATAAGGAAATTTTTACAGTGTACAGTGCACAAGAAAAAAAATTGTTCAGAATGACTTTTTAATCCATCGAAAAATGATATATTTATTCAGAGAAGGTAATTTTTTGTGTTTGATTTCGTTGCTTAAATATTATCTACACTAGTTAATTAGTATATTTAAAGTTAGACCCTCGTACCATTGAGATTGGAAGCCCAACCTTTTCAGTGCGTGATAATCCGACTATTAGGTCAAAAGTTATTTAGGCTGTTCCGTGTTTTTTGTGCTAAAAATTGAGAACTGCATAGCTACCAATTTTTGGAAATGTCATCGCACGCAAATGCTTTTCCATTATGAACTGACTTTTCATGCGTTTTTCATCTGGATTTTTAATTAATCTGAGTTACATTAATTTTATGTTTTTTTCAAGATTATTGTCAAAATTTTGCTTTAAATAAGTACAGCAATAGCTGACTTGTAGATATTTGATGGTTTGGTTGCCGATTTACCCTGTCTGCAAAGTTTCTCCTTAAATTATCTAATTTCTGCAAATCAGCTATTTTCTGCACATATTTAAGTGTTGTTTTTGACAATATTCAATGAAAAACTTAAGTTTAGGATAATTTTGAAAAATAAGAATTGTTATGAACTCAGACAGCCAGTCCATACTATAAAGGCAATCCTAGCTTTGTTATGCATTCTCGAACAGAGTTTGCGATGCAGTTCTCAATTCTTTTTATACTGCGTTTAAAGTATGCGTCAATGATTGCAAAATTTACTTAAAGGCAAGAATAATTTTGATTTTTTGCAACACAAAATGCTTTTTTTTTCAAAATTGATAAAAAGGTAGAGTTTAAATGGAAGTTTGACGAATTTGTGATAACATATTTGTGATAAGTGACATTTGTGACCTTGTCATGACTATGTCAGTTGTGACCTTACTTGAAAATGACGTAGCATAAATATTTTGCAGAAAATTTACACAATTGCTCTGTTATTAACATAGAAAAGTGAAATCAAATAAAATTAGTTTTTGCACTGAGAAAAAAAGTATGGTTAAAGCTACCAGAATGAGGTTAAATTTACCGTGTTTCTGGCTTAATGAAAACACCAAAAAGCTAAGTAATTTTCATCGAAGCGCTTTGGTAATGATTTTGGTTCATTTAACCACAAAATATGGTGTTATGTGATAAAGTTTAGTAAATGTGGCAAAACTTGGTAATTTAATCATGATTTTTCAGGCCATAGTATAAAAATCATTTATTCGGTAAATTTATTTCTCATCTTTGTATTTTTTAACTGAATTTTTGTAATAAGAACTATGATTTTGAAAACCATTTTACTATTTGAAAAAGTAATTTTACTATTTTACTTTTACTATTTGAAGGAAAAATTTACCAAATGAATGGCTTATAAATATCCTATTTTGTTTTTAATACCGGAATTATGTCTTTATTTTTACCAAAAATGTCATTACCATATAGTACGGTAATTTTACCAATATTTTTTCACAATGTAGATTTGAGGAGCCAAATTTATTTACTATATATTTTGACTCCAAATATTTGTTTTAATCATATCCTGAAAAAACAATTTTTTTTAGGAAAAAATTGTGCCACAAGGGAATTAACGCACTGTAAAAGAGAAAGTAATTTTGTTCTTAGTACAATGAACAAAAAATAAATAAATAAAGTAAACATCAGTTAAAAATTCCATTCATAAAAAATGTTTTCATATTCATCTGCGCGCTCTGCTTTTGCTTGCAAACAAGCATTTTCGGTCATTATTATTAATTTATAATTAAGAATTAAAAAATAAACATAACTGGCTATAAAATACAATTTTTTTTTCTGTTCTCTTGAAGTGCACGCGTGCGGAATGTTGCAAAAATGATTACTACACCAGACACGTTCCAGACACCTGCATAAAAAAATTTAAAAATTTCTTCAAAGCGCGTCGAAAGTTAATGAGTTTGTTAAAAGTATTACAAGGGTCAGATGTCATAAAATTAGTATATGCAAGCAATTAATTAATAAAAAATCTAAGTTTAAATTACATATTTTTTACAGAAATTAAAAACACGAGTTTTGCTCCATAAGTTTTTTTTTTATTTTTAAAAATAGAATATCTTACATTTTATGCATTTAATAACCATATTAGTTTTTTCTCCCTTGAGGAATAATTATTGAAAAGAAATAAAAAAAAATACCCCATTTTTTTAAAAGCTATTTATACTCCCTAAAAATACGAACATAATGAAAGTAAACAATACACATAATTAATTTGCGTAAAAAAAATCAGTAAATTTTGATGCAGCTATTAAAATGAATCAAAGTAAAAACTTTTCTTTTAATAACTATTTATTTTTTATATTATTGAAATAATGCAGATGAAAGTAAACAAATAAATTGCAATTAGGTAAAACAAATATTTATTTTACGGTATAGAGTAATTTTTTTAACCCGCAAGAAATTGACTCAAAAAATATTTCTATTTAAAATAAATAAACATTTCGTGCATTCTCCTATATTTAATTGTGGTGTTTTTGCAATTTTTTTTTCATTTAGATGGTTTTTTAAAACAAAGCTTGGATTATGATTTCTGTTTTCTCCTTTTTTTTTAATGTATTGAACAATAGAAAAATGCATAAGAGCATAACAAACGCAAGCTAGCAGTTGATTGAGAAATCTGATCATTTTTTTTTAAATTAAAGAAATGTAGATTGAATAAAAAGAATGTTTATTTTTTTATTACAAATGTTAAGAATACAAGTAAAAAATAACGAAAACTATTGAATGAAGGAAATAATGAAATGAAGGAAAGAGTAAAATCTTCTTACTTAACTGAAAAAAGTCTAAAAAACTAATAAATCTATTTAGTTTAGTGTAATTAAGAAGAATATAAAAAATTAATCTAAAATAAAAATGTAACTAATTTCATGTCAGGAAGTTTTCGGTGATATAATAATTCTGCACAAATTTCTTTTTGAATAAGTATAATATTTTTATGTATTCACGTTTGATAAAGTATTTACAAAATATTTCTAGACGAACATAATAATTAATTTCCAAGTTTAGTACGAGACAAAACCATGCAATCAGCCAGCAACTTTTAAAGTATCCTGCACAATAAATGTCTCAATGTGGTCGTCCTGCGCAATAAGGTCTCAATGTAGTCTTCCTGCGCAATAAATGTCTCAAAGTAGCCTTTCAGCACAATAAATGTCTCAATGTGATCGTCCTGCGCAATAAATGTCTCTATGTGGTCTTTCTGCGCAATAAATGTCTCAAAGTAATTTCTCTGTACAATAAATGTCTCAATGTGATCGTCCTGCGCAATAAATGTTTTTATGTGGTCTTTCTGCGCAATAAATGTCTCAAAGTAATTTCTCTGTACAATAAATGTCTTAATGTCGTCATCCTGCTCAAGAAACGTCTCAATGTAGTCTTCTTGTGCAATAAATGTTTCAAATATTTCCTTGTAATCATTAGGAAGTTAACCCTGCATTGAGTTAAATCATATTCGTAATCATACATTAAATTTGATTGGAATGGATAAATAACGGCCTTTTGGAGATGGTAGAAATTGGTCTTCGCTGAAATTATAAGTTTTCCTCAGATTAAATGGTGAAATGGGGCTTAATAGATTGCTCATTCTTGATTTTCATATCTTTTTTAATCCAGAACAAAAACCATAGTTGAAGGAGTTACGTCATCCCACGTCATGGTTAGTTGTTACTCTTCACGTTGTGGCAAAAAAATAAAACCTTTTTATTTCCACAAATATTTCTCAATACATACAACCGTAATTAACGAAATTTTTGTTTAATTAGAAACGAGACTTTGGGACATTTTGTGGATTTCTCTAAATCGAACAAAAGCCTGACTTGCAATTTCAGGTCATTTTCGCAACTGAACAGTGGAGTGACCTGATTCATCAAACGATCATTTTTAATCCCTTCATAATAATTTCATTAAATTAAAAAGTCACGGAAAATTATATAAATGAAGATATAAATTTGAAATTGATACGAATTATTGAAGAATTTTTAAAATAACAATTCTTATGGTAACCAGTACCCAGCTTCACAATTTCTAATTAAAGGTTGTAAATGACTTCCGGATTGCAATCTTTGATGTTGACCTCGAGTTCTTTGTCCCTTGCGTTCCCTGAATATCGAGACTATTACAAAGCTTATCAGTCAGTGAAAAGAACATTGTTTTACTGTGTATATCTGGGCATAGATATCAGTTCAGGGGCCCCATAAGGGGGGAGGTGGGAGCACGATGCGCCCATTTAAAGCTTTGGGGGGGGGAATTTTTACGCTAAATAAAACGAATAGTTTGGGGGGGGGGAATTTAGACGAGAGAATTTTTTTTTTAAGTACATAAACATAAGAAGCAACGTAGCACTATTTTGAAGAAGCTAACATGGAAGGGGGAAGTTAGCAAATTATTTTGGGGGGGGGGATGAATGCGCCCAAGAGCTTGGGGGGGATGGGGGCCACTGCCTCAGTTGATGAAGGTAGTAAGTGGAAGTCGTTGAGTATTTTTGGAGTGGGACAAGATCTTAAAAAGTTGACCGATAAAAGGATAGTTGACCTTAGGAAACTTGATTTAAACTGAATGACAGGAATTATTATTAAAACTCAAGTGAGGAATTAATTTTTGAAAAAATTTGTTTATAAATCAGAATAAAAAAGTTTGTGATTATAGTAAATGGTTAAATAAACAAATAAATGAATAATTTCTTGTGTTTTTTTCGTTTTAGCTACTCTTGCTTAAACATGTCATTTTCATTGTATTCTCTATGCAATAATAACAATAAAAAACACTTCAGTAAAAAAAGGGAAGTGTCTTAAAGCTGCCCGATAAAAAGCTGTTCAGCAATGAAACTCATTTACAAAGTAATTGTTATTTTTATAAATTACTAATTAACACATTCTTAATTACTCTTATTCATAGTTAGTTTCCTTTGAATTATGCTTATACTTTTAATTAAGTTCAAAAAATTTGAAAAGGCAACTGATTCCAAAATATTTTTGTTTCATTTTGAATTTTTAGCTACCTTTTCTTAATCGTTTCACTCCAAATTCAGCGTTACCTCTACATAATAAAGAAAAAATAAACTTCGCTAAAAAAGGAAGTGATTTGAAAGTTCTCTGATAAAACTTTATTTCTTCAATGAGTCTCATTTCCAAAGTAATGGTTAAAGACTGATGGACAAAATGAAAAGTATAGGTGGCCAAAATAATAAAAAAAGATTCCTCTAAACGAACAAAAGCTTTAAAGCTCTCCAAAAAAGAAGATTAAGGTTCTTTTCTTGGCAAGGAGTCTGTGAAATCAATATTCTTTGTAAAATGAATCAAATACATTTCACCCTGGGATAGCAATTTTACGGTTGCCAGTTGGGCGGCTAATAAAAAGCGATCTATTTTTTATGGTTTCAAGGAATATGCTATGTTTTAGAAGAACATGTTACTGACAAAAAAAAGAAAAGAAAAAAGGACAGTCTTTTTCTGTTTTTGATGAAATGCATATTCTTGGCGATTAGAATTCTCGTAAAATTATACAACTACCTTTTAAAGTTATGCTACTTCCCTGAGGTGGGATTTTACATTTCGAAACTTTTTAGTCTGAATTAATTTTTACTTGAAAAATTGTTCGATTGGTTTGCTTAAGTAATTTCGCTTTGTGGAATTAAGAAAATAAGTTAAAATCGAAAGCTGATCAGAAAAATGTAAGAACAAATATATACATTTCTATCTTTAATGGAATGCATATTCTTATCGATTTGAATTCTCGAAAATTATATAACTGCCTTTCAAAGTTTCACAATTTTCTAAGGGTAGGATTTTACATTTCGTAACTTTCCTGTTTGAATTAATTATTACTTCAAAAATTGGTAGATTAGTTAGCTTAAGTTGTTTGGTTTCGAAAAATTTTGAAAGTAAATAAAATTAGAAAGCTTGTTTGAAAAATGCAAGAACAAATATAGAATATATATGGACATTTCTATTTTTAATGGAGTGCATATTCTTGTTAATTAGAATTCTCGTAAAATTACACAACTACCTTTAAATGTTACTCCATTTTCTAGAGTTGGTATTTTACAATGCAAAACTTTCCAGTTTAAATTCATTTTTGCTTGAAAAATTTGTGGATTGGTTGGCTAAAGTAATCTTGCATTTTAGAATTAAGAAAATAAATGAAAATTCAGTGTGCAGCAAAAAATTTTGAATAAAAGAAAATACAAAATTTGATAAAAATTACAAATCTTTAAATTTTTTAATTATTTCTTAAAAAATATTTTCATAAAATTTTAAAGCCAACAGTTTATTTAAGTTGCAATTCTTTCTTGTATAAGTCATAAATGAGAAAATTTGTAATGCATTGAGTTATAAATCTATGAATCATGAAATTCTGAATATAAGTTGCTGAAATCATAAAAATATGAATTATTTACCAGTTTTTATCATGATTAAATTTTAATTATGACAGAAAAATTTTTGTATTAAGCATATAATCACTGAAAATTATTTAATCTTTGTTACATTTTCTACCTTTAAATCAGCTTTTATAATCTTATTGTAACTTATAAGTTAAAATGAAAATAAGTCCTGAATAACTGTCCGAATTTATATTACTATCCAGACTCTAGTACAACCATGGAAATTTTTCGCAGCATATTTGTAGTTGCAACTAAGTCCTTATTATGAGATATATTTTTAATGTATATAATTTTAGAAATCCAACGGCTCTCTTTGCAAGAGTTTTCCAACATATCAGGTAATTCAAATAATTTAGTTTAACTTTATTTGACAGTAATTCTAAACAGCAATTCTTTCTCAGCATTTGTGCTTCAAATAAAACAAATCACTTGGTGCTAATGGGAAGAAAGTTAATCATTTCCTACAACTAATTGCATTTTCTCAATTATCGGCGACTATTTTTGGAAAATAACTTCATTTACGTGCGTTCAATTAAATCTGCATGGTTTCGATTAGTTATTTAAATATATAATATGTGAATTGCGAAAATAAGTTTTAAATGAATCCATGTAATATTACTCAATTTATTTTTATTCAAGTTAAGCAAGTCTGTTATTAATGCTGCTTCCAAAGAACTTTAAACATAACACCGTAATGAACATTATGCATAAAACATAATACTTTATGTTTATAACGAGGTTGGGAGTTATATAAGTTTTAAAGTATATATATTTGCATGCATTTTTAAGTTTGTAAGTATTTAAAAATATTCAATAACTTATAGAAATAGGAAGACGTAGGACAAAAAGCAATATTGCAAGTATAAGAACACATTACTTTAAGTAACAGAACATAATTCTGTAATTACCGAAGCATATTATTGTTACTATTAGAAAAAATACTATTATCTGAAACTGAAAGCATAGTATCAAATTAAAAATGATGAATTGGATAAATATTTAAATAGTGTTTCTATTAAGCAATTGAAAAAGTAAGAAAAGTGTCTCTGACCTCCTAACATAAGTTTGGTATAAGCCAAGTGTTTAAAATTTAAAATGTATATGTGACCGGCAAAGTATGAAAGGTCGGCATTATATATAATGCCTGACGTTTTTAGACAAAGTATGAATTATGAGAAGTATTACATACTTTGCCTAGGTTTTATATATAATGCCGGATGCTATTTAGGCAAAGTATGAAATAAACGTCCTGATGAGGACATTATGTAAATGATGTGCATGTTACTGTGAATGACCGAAATCGGTGGTTGTTGACTTTCACCGGTGAATGTTAACAATCACATAGTCGCTTTGGTGAATGTCCGAAATATTTATTACATCCGATTTTATATTAATTTATTCGTGGATATAATTACATTTATTTGATATTTTAATACTTACTGACGATAGATTAGGAGAAACATCAGTGTATCGAGGAAATGTATAACGGGCAGTGGCCCTTGTTTTTAAAAAAAACATCAGTGTAGGGTATACCGAGCAAATGTATACCGGGCAATGGTTTTTTGAGGTCAAGTGCCATTGCCCGGTATACATTTGCCCGGTAAACCCTACACGGATGTTTTCTTAAGGTCAAGGGCCACTTCGCGGTATACACTTGCCCGATACTCCAAACACCGAGTTTTTTAAGGTCAAGTGCCATTGTCCGGTATATATTTGCCCGGTATATCATACAGTGATGTTTTTTAAGGCTCAGTGCCCCTGCCCGGTATACATTTGTCCGGTATACCCTACACTGATATTCTTTTAAGGTCAAGTATCATTTTCCGGTATATATTTGCCCGATTCTCCAAACACTGATGTTTCTTCTAATCTATCGTCAGTAAGTATTAAAATATCGAACAAATGTAATTATATCCACGAATAAATTAATATCAAATCGGATGTATTAAATATTTCGGACATTCACCAAGGCGACTATGTGATTGTCAACATTCACCGGTGAAAGTCAACTACCACCGATTTCGGTTATTCGCAGTAACTAAACATCATTTACATAATAACCTCATCAGAACGTTTATTTCATACTTTGTCTAAATAGCATCCGGCATTATATATAATGCCTAGGCAATGTGTGAAATATAAATCATTTCATACTTTGCCGGCTAGTTTTAGGCATTATATATAATGCCGGATTTCATACTTTGCCGGTAACAAATTCATAATTTAGAAAGAAAAAAAATTCTAAAAATGAAAAAAAAATTGCATTTATGTGCCTTATTAGATTATAAGATATTTATTTTATCTAAAATTATATCTTGCAATTGACAAATAAAGTTAGAAACGTTCTTCTTCGCGAATTATTCTGAAACTGAAAACTTTTGTATCTCGCCAAGTATCTTTGCTACATTGACATTTAATAATTTCTTTTCTTAAATTTGCACCGTAAAACAGGAAAAATATCCTTTAAATAAATATCTGCGTTTCCTGTATAGTTTTGGTTGAAAATAACGAATCAGAACTATTTTTTCAGAAAAATTAATATTTTAGTTTAGCGTCTCTAATGGTACAAAGCAACGTCAGGAAGCTTTCGAAGGCTTTGTAATCGCATGAAATGATGCTTCTTTGCGAATAATGTGCTATTTTCATAATTACTGTGAGTTTTCAAAATTTATTCCTGACTGTTAGGTCAAGTTAAGCTTAAGGCCTGGTTTCTTAACCTAACAGTTAACCTGGTTTCCTTCAGTTAACCTAACAGTTAACCTGGTAACAGTTAACCTTCTTAACCTGGTTTCTTAACCTGGTTTTCTAACCTAACCTAAGAAACCAGGCCTTTATGTTTAGCCAGCGTCCCTCTATGTTTATTCCGAAAATGGACAAAACGTCAATATGAGCCACAGTTTTGAGAAAATGAAACACATTTGTGGCCTAATTTTTTAATATTTTTAAAATTTACTCCGATGTTTCATTATCTGGGGTCATAAAAATTTGAGAAAAGAGGAATAATGCATTGATTTGGATAATTTTCATCTAAGTGAAAAAAAAATGCCGCCAAATTGGCAATTTTCAAAAAAGGTTTCATAATTTTTTAAATAAATTAGTTTTTTTCCCTTCTAAGGCCCAGATAATTCTTTACAACAGAATGGAATATACAATTTCAACAGTATTTTAACGGTAACTTTGCTTCAAGTTGAAGTGTTGTTTTATCACCTTAATACAAGAGAGGCTTATTCAGAAGGTTAGCAAATATTTATTCACCATAGCTGTTCTATTTTTCAACCAGACTGTTGCCATCCAACACGTAAGAAATAATTTATAATCATCTTGCTTAATCGATTCATTATCGAGTAAGAATAATACTACCGAGTATCCCCCCAGTGACAGAGAATTTTACTCTGAAACGACGTAATATTTCGCATAAAATTTTGAATATTACACTATTTACATTATGAATAATATTTTATACTAAATTTATTATTATTATTATTATAAATAATATTTTATACTAAACAACCTTGCTTAGTTAATAATGTTAATAACAAGCATAAGTTGCCAGTTTTGCTGAAAAGTGTACATGTTTTCCAGACCTAGTCACAATTTTGGGACAATTGGGGATTTAATTATAGACTATGTCAACCTTCATCAATCAAAAGGTACCTCTTGTGGGATCAAGTTAACATGTCTTATATACTAGTGATTTGGTAATTAATATTTGTAGTGGTAGTTACGCCACAAAATGTAAGGCACTTAAACTGTAGCTTTTTTTATTTTTTGGAGCAAAAAAACTTCGAAAAATCAACCAAACATGCGCAAACTGACTTACAAGGACTGATCAGGAAAGGCACTCTCATTGACAGTGGGATTTTGCATTTTGTGACAGTGGCATCACATTTTGTCGCCATTTTGGTTTAGATGTATGAATCAAAGATGCATGAACCTTTTTACTTAATCTAAACCAGAATTACATAATTTCATCTAAGGGACAAAAATAACGTTCAAATTTGATAAACAATGTGCCAAAAAAAAATTGACAACCCTGAACAACTTTTGATCTAATAATCGGATCTTCATGTTCTAGAACTCATTTTTAATGGTTGAAGAGGGTGACCCCAAGTAGGCTAATTGTTTAGTTCCATTACAATATTTTAAGTCGCGAAATCAGACACAAAATCATGTTTTCGCTAAATTAACATACCTTTTTTTTCAACGAATTCAGTTTTTTGACCCCCAAAATATAAGGGGTAGCCGTAATCTAGAAAATGTGGTCCCCATAATTTGGTCAGGAGAGTGATCCAAAGTTTGGACCCCCTAATGTTAGATACTTATTTCACCATATGTTAATTTTATGTTTTAATTACATGTTAATAACGTTAATTTTACGTATTATACCAAATCTCGAGAACTTTTTTTGTTTCTGCACAAGAGTGTTTCTGCACATAATTATAAAATTTGTTTATCCAAAGACAATTCCATGCAAAAAAAATTTTTTTTCGTAAATATTTATTGTTATTTATTATTTTACTAAATAAGAGTCGAAAAAATTGTGAATTGTAAGATACACAATTTTTTACATAATTTTAAAGTATATAATTTTACATGCAAAATTTGAGCGGCGAAATCGGTTGAATAGTACTTGAGAAATCAAATTATACATATAAGAATTGTAAAAAATAAAACAAGAGCGAAGAGAATAAAAAATGACTCCCAAAGATCGGTTTTCGTAGTAACTATCCAGGAATGATGATTTACACACAAATGGAGTCCTCCACGCAATAATCACAATATGTAGCTTTATATAGCAGATGTTATCTTCACATTTTTTCCTTTCAATTTGATTTCTCAGGAACTATTTGGCCTATATCGCTCGTATTTCGTCTTGTAAAATTACATACTTTAAAATGGTGCAAAAACTGTATACCAAACAATTTAAAATGTTTTCGATTATTATTTAAAAACAAAAATAAATATTTACTGAAATTTATTTTTGAAAAGAGTTATCTTTGGATAAACGAATTTTATAATTGTGAACAAAAAGTTTTCAATTCGCTTAAAAAGTGTCGTATTCGTAATTTCAGTTGTTGTTGTTACTTCTAATCTCACTTGACAATGGCAGCAAGCCTGCCTGATTAAATCAAGTGAATTTGAGGCAGAGTGTGATTTTCTTGTTTTTTAGGGACGCCATCTATGGCCAAGAATACGACTTCAGCCACACACGTCGCATCCCGTTTATAGGGCGGATCCAGCCATGTAACCAATCATTAGAAAATCGTAATTTTGACCTGAATCAGAGAACGATCAATTTTCAATTCAGTACCCCCAGAAGTTTGATTTCTTATGAGAACATGGAGGACTTTGCAACCCGTCTGATTTAACGTGCGCTAGCCACCATTTACTACACAGGGAGTCTTCGGCAGGTGAGGATCGAACTCACGACCACTGGGACATGGGCTAATAGCCATACAAACCGGGCTATTCTAGCCCTAGTGATTTCTTCAGTTGGTATCACGACGTTTAGTGTATTTAACGCTAGTAAACAAAATATTAATGGAAAAAAAATAAATTTTTTACTAACTGTTTTGTTAATGGATTTAACTTTTTCTTTATTTCTAGCAGTACTTTTTTATTTATAGTACTTGATGTGTATATCATTCGCTGGAGTGTAAAAACACTCTGCACAGACCCATAAGAAAAAACAGCAAATAAAAAAAATCAAGAGCAATCGAAATACACACACAATTAGAACAAACAAATATTAAATAGAATATCAACAATAGAAATATAAACATAAACAGAAACCAGTATCGGTCATAGATGTTGCCAGTAACTGCGAGGCAAACCCCAAGATGCTCAGCAATCATTGGGGAGGCCTTCCCTCATAAGACACATTGTGGATCGGGAATGATCTTAAGTCTATGGATGTGAGCGGCAAGGCAGTCGTGTCTGGTTTCCAACCTGAAGGCAGCAACCGCATTGCGTCTCGGGTGATCAGGGATTTTATTCAGAGTCTCCCTCCAGACCCTGTCACCAATTTGTTCACTTAAATTATTTTCATGAATCTTAATTATCGTGTTTTTAATTATTCTATTTATGGAAGAGTAGTGGCTGGGTGGCGCAGTTGTCTTGTCGTCGGCCTTTTGAGCCCAAGTCTGCGGTTTCGATCCCCGGTCCAGACACCGGATTTTCGGGATGCAAAAAATCCTTAGCGGCCATGTCGTATGATTATGCGGCATGTAAAAGATCCCTGGAGTGCCTTATTGGCTCTTGGTATTTTCGGCAAAATTAAATTCCCAGTGCACTTTAGCATCCAAATAGAGTCTCGGTGCTGCCATCTAGTGTGGCAGAAACTAGACGTCCAAATTAACGTGACCAACGGTATCTCACCCATTGTGGTGGTCATGAAAGAGTGGATACCACCTCTGGAGAATGCACTAGGTCTGCTCATCGGCAAGACCGATTGTGCAGCTCATTGGAAATAAAAAAAATTAAAAAAATTAATGAAAGAGTAAGGAATTTCTCTCTGGCAGCTTTGTAAAATACCAGTTCCCTTTTTTAGCAAGAATATCTGCCATCTCGATTCCATAGATAGTACAGTGAGGACAAAAATAGCCCAAAATTCTCTTTACAACTTTTAATTCCAAGAGAGTCTGAAAAAAAAAGGATGGATTTAAAAATGTTAGAAATGGAGTCTGGTTTTAATAGAGTCTAGATTTAAAAAATATTACATATTAATAAAGTTAACTAATATTTACACAGTTAAATGGACGCTCAAAGAATACACAATGTGAAGTAAAATAAACGCTTTGATAATTTATTTTAAACAAAATAAATGAAAGGATACGCTTAAATATAACTTTTTTGTTTAACTAAACTATGCCGCTTCTGATGTACCGCGTATCATAACAATACACATTTAATGTATAATAAACAAAACATTTACAAAAGCCTTTATATAAATATTTTATTAAGATCTAAGAGACGAAAAACATGCCATGCATCCAAAAGAGAAATAAGAGGCTTATCTGGTTATTATATATGATAAATATTGTTTCTGGATAGCATTTTCATTTAATGCATGTTTAATATTAACGTAACTTGACAGGGATTATCGAACGGAGAGAGGATTATTACGATAGATATTAGTTTGGCTATTTTGTAAAAATACGGGATTCCATTTATTTCCGATATCTCTTCTTATAAATTTTGCAGTTTTTAAAGAAAGTTCTGTATAGATTGTGAATTATATGTGTATTATTTATTTAGATTAGAGTTTTAACGTTGAAATATTCTTCGTTGGAAATGAAACATTTTTAAGTTTTGCAAATATATTTTCGCGTAAATAAATGATAAACAACGATTTAAGTTATAAATGCAGTGTCGTGTCGTCAGCAAAGATATACTTTGTACGTACCAAGGAAAATGTGACTGGTTTAATCTTTTTAAAGTTGTTTTATATCGACTTTTTATCTTTTGATTAATCAAAAACTATGAGCATGGTTATGCTGTGAAAACTACATCATGTATACACATTTCAAAGATAATTTCATTCATAATTCATTTATTGAACTTTCAGTAATTACTAAATTAACTGAAAATTGAGATTTTTAATTACATATTTAATGAAATTTTGTCATGTTATATAGTTACTTTTTGGAATGTCTACTTATCATCGTTATCTCATTTTATTAAATTTGATCAATTTACTATTTTTAACTGAGCCCCTACTGGACTGTACAGTGGTCAGAGAGCTGACCTCACATGAGAAAGGTCCTGGGTTCGAATCCAGCACAAAGCATGGGTGTTCTTTCATTCTCTGTACTATCTGTTCTTACTGTGTAAGCAACGTTGGTACACCAAACATGGTGTCCCTGGAAGAGTGGCCATACCTCACATGAGAAAGGTCCTGGGTTCGAATCTAGGACAAAACATGGATGTTCTTTCATTCTCTGTACTATCTGTTTTTACAGTGTAAGCAACGTTGGTACACCAAATATGGTGTCCCTGGAAGAGTGGCCATACCTGGATGACCAGCGTCAATCGGGTGGGCATAAGAAGAAAAAAAACTATTTTTAATTGATCATTCACTTTTATTCAAATGTGCTCAATATATTTTTTTGGTTAATGGTGGTCACTTGGGACTATTTTCAATTGGCCAGCATTGCTACTCTCTTATCGTTACCCAGTGGGCACCTATGGCTAAGCCGCGGCGGAGGAGTAGCGTCGCCCACCTCATACAACCACAAACAAAATATAGGGTGGGTTACATTCATACAATCACACAGAAGAAAGGACATAGAACACAGAAAGAGAGAAAGAAACATCCATGCCCTGAGCGGGATTCGAACCCGCAACCGTCGGCTCCGCAGTAAAGCACGCTAACCACTCGGCCACCTGGTCGGCTATGAGCTCAATATTCCTTTTCATTAATTTTGTTCACAGCGGAATTTTTTTTTCAAACATGTTAACATCTAAAGCATTTGAAAAACGTTCATCCGCACTAAAAATAGGTTCAATGCTGAAAAAAATATAAAGATTTTTCTAATTTCAATTCATTCATTCTAATTCATTCGTTGTGGTTTACACTAATTTCAAAGCTAACGCTATTTGATCTTTATAGCGCATTCTCGAATATTTCTCTATAAATCAAAGTATTATTAAGGGTATAAAAATAAGGTAAACGTTATAGTTAACTTGAATCAAACTCTTTGCAAAACCTCTCTGTAAAAGTGAAAAAAATTCCAACTGTAAAAATTCAAGGATCGAACTACAGTATAAAGAACCAGCACTTTGGATGCATCCTCCGTAAAATCCATTTCAAACTTTAAAAATTATACCTTAAAATTTACAAGAATATTTATTTTAATAGAATGAATCAGTGATTTTACTGTAATTATCACTGTAAAAATTATAGTATATCAGATTTTTTGTTCCGTAACATAACATATTCTAACAAAAATAGATTTTACGGTCGAAAATACCAGCAACCTGAGTACCGGTACATTTTATCGTATTCTTTACAGTGTACTGAGAAAAAAATGTGAAGTCAAAACTACCAGAAATGGTAAAATTTACAGTGTTTCCGTCCCGATGGAAACACCAAGAAGTTTAATTTTATAGAAGCCCTTTAATAATGGTTTTGGTAAAATTAACAATGAAATATAATTTTATAATGTGTGATAAAATTTGGCTAATTTGGTAAAATTTGGTAATTTTATCATGTTGGTTTAGAGTATGGCATAAAAACTGGTTTCTTTGGTAAAGTTTACTTTTGAGTTTTGCCTTTTTTACTGAATGTGTGAAAACTATAAATTAATATTATTTTACGGTAAAAAAGCAGTGGTTATTATAATTTTACAGTAAAATATACTGGTACCCAGAGTGCCGATACTTATAACCGCAGTCGTATCCGGAATTTTTTACACTGTAGTATAGGCGTCATTGAACATAATTTGATGCAGCCATAATAAGGTGTTAAATTCATCTATGTTTTCGTTCCAGTCGAACTATATCAAGTTGGTATTCAAATTGTTAACCGTAAGAGAAGCCGCTTATTAACTGCTTTCAACTAATGCGGTTGAAAAACCAGGTTTCAGCATACAAACTAAGCCTACCTAAAAAGCCTACCTAAGCCTACCTTGATAAAAGGTGAAAATAAAAATGTTCGAGCATTTTCAATCTGAAGTAAAAGCATTCTGTTCGTCAGGAAATATTTTTGCATTGCATGAATTGTGAAACCATTCAAAAATGCATTTCTAGAATTATAAGTAATGTCGAGAAATGTCATAGATTCAACAGTAATTTTTAAAAAGAGCTGGAAATTTAATTTTCGTCAGAGAAAAAGAACTCGTCATTTAAAATAACTTGTGACAGATACCTTTTAGAAGTTTCTATCTTTTGCAAATTAATTTTTGTATTTATTTCAAGTGTTTTAGAGTTGAAATGTCATATCCCATTAATATTACATCTTCATACTTTGTTTTGTGCGACATTTCGAAAAAGTTATTTTTCTATTTGTTGAGTAGAATATTAACTCACTATTAGTAAAAACATTTTCGAACATGTTACGGAACAAAAAATCTGATATACCGTAATTTTTATTTTAATAGTTACAGTAAAATTACTGAATCGCTTCAATTAAGTAAATATTATTGTAAAAATTGTGGTATTTTATTTTACGGTAGAAGAAATTTTACGAATGATGCGCTTTAAATTCTAGTACTTTATACCGTAATTTGATCCGTAATTTTTTTTATTTGTTTCATTGTTTTAGACTCCTTAAGAAGGTTCGGGACAAATTTTTTAAATATTTATAAAAATGCATGCCTTATTTTGTAGTATTTCATACCAGTAAACTATACAAAAGTTATACAATAACTCATACTAGTGTTCTATGAGTAAGCGTTTGAGGCATTAAATTTTCAGTTTGAAAGACTAGGGTTCGGCTATCAGTGATAGCTTGAAGTATATCATTTTTCAGAATAATTAGTACCAGCTTATCTGGAGTGTAAAAGAGAAAAATGCGCAATGCTGACCATAATGCCCCAATCATGTCGTTGGTCGCAAAATTGTGTTGCGTTTACCTCAACGACCTCCCTGGCTCATATGGGGCTGTTACTAGAGTGATTTACAATTTTTATAAGATGGTTGTGAATTAGTTTTAATAAAAATATTATTATGTTAGTTTTTCGTAGGAAAATTTTTCTATAAGTTTTTAAAGTTTAAAGTTTAATTTTTTAAAGGTTTTCAGTTTTATAAATTTTTGAAATCATTAGAAAATGAAGTTTAAATAGATAACAAATACTGACTCTCCAGTTTATTTTATTCAACGTTCATTATGCAACTATCTATTTCAAAATTTATTACGAAAATCACAATTCATCGCTTCGTTAATGCAACTAAATATGCCTAAAGGAGTTTGTTAATACTATAATCTCTAGTATTTGAAGAAAAACAAAATAATAAACTTTAAAAACTTAATCTTAGAACAATATGATATGTTTTACAGCTACTAGTGCCTAAAGCAAATATCAGAATGTTTTAACGAAGTTTGAATTGGAATGGAGGAATATTTACTTATTCAATTCTTATTTTCTTTTTGGGAAATATTTTTCAGAAAAAGTAAAAGATTTTATCTAACAGAATTTATTGTTGAAATTCAATTAATTCTGATATTATTATTTCGATTTTAATATTATTATCACAAATAATTGCGTAGACTAACTTCCAGGTCTTTTATTTTATTTTAGTTTAATATAAAAATTTTAGTTTAATATTTAATTTAGTTTTCATGAGCTTGTGGGGGTGGATTTAGCGACCATGCCAACCTTCAACTATCAAAAGGTACCTCCTGATTGAATCAAATTAGCATGTCTTATATACCAGTGAATTGATGTTTAATATTTGTAGTGGTAGTTACGCCACAATACTCCCCCACCAGAATTTTATCAGAGATAAAATTCGATTAACGGTTTCCACTTAGTTGCTGTACTTGTGAAAGGCCGGGAGAGCTGGAATTAAGTTCACCGGGTTTTTGAGTGCTGAATGTGAGAGGTGTATTAACTTCACAGACGTGGTCGCTCCTGTGTTGCCTTTAGCAGTCGAGTGTATGCTGGCCGACGTTGTGTGTATGTTCGAGACGAGACTGAGTAGCAACAGAGTGAGGAGGTGGATGATGCCGCTATCACAAGTAGCAAGTCAACTGTTCAATGTGGATCATCCATCGAAGTAGGCGTTACTGTCAAGAGATTACGAAGTAGGCGTTACTGCGTGATCAAATCACGTCCGGAGGTAACCAATGTGGGGCGGAGTTATCGACCATGAAAGGTAGCTCTTGATTGAATCAAGTTAGCATGTCTCATGTACCAGTGAATTGATGTTTAATATTTGTAGTGGTAGTTACACCACAAGTTTAAATAATGAATTAAAATTATTTTGTATTATAAAACTCAAATCTATAATAAATAATAATCACTTAATCTTCAGATGCTTTTATTTATTTTTTTAAAAATGTTTTTTAGATGTAAATATTTAAAAAAAAAATCGGAACTTTTGTTAAAATATTTAACTGTTTTAGAGTGTTGATTTACTGAAGTACTTTTTTACATATTCAACGAAACTGTTTCATAACTATTAAAAATAAAATTAAAATTGTTTTTAAAATCGATTCCTCAATTAGTCACTTTCCAGTCTTATAATAACACTATACTATTTTTGTTCTTGAATTTTTTAAATTGTAAGCCAACTCAAAGCTTGTTAGAATTGTGCATATAGGCATTATAAGATGCTATGAAAATTTACAGAAAATGGTTAACCATCTAAACGTTATTTCCCTTTGACTTTTCCGAATGACAAGAATGAAATACGATTTCCTAGATTTGGATAATAAATCATACATTCTTATCCAAGAAGTACTAATCTCTCATTCAATTCCAGAATAACTACTAATGTCCTTTATGATGGAAGGACATTATTCACGATTTACTCGATAATAAAGCATGCAATTCATCATAATCAATTCATGATTAATGTATAAAGTAATGAAATAGAAGTTTCCAATTGTATTCATATTCTAAGTTTTTCTTTTTCTTTTAATATTATTAGTTTTGTTTATTTTTATTTTAAGTATCTTAAGAGTTGTTTTATTTCCTAAAACTTAGAAATATTCATTTCTTGTAACAAACGTAAATTTTTATTTTCATATTTCCCATATGCGTTGCAGATAAATTTCATATTGCTATGACATTGAAGTATTGAGCTATCATATACTTATCATTAAATTTCAGAGAAGTCTTTGAAGGGCTAAAACTTATTTATGAAGATCAATCTGCAGGAAAAAAACCACGAAACACGAAAAAAACTTCTTTTACAAGGTATCTAACTTAAATTCAGTTAGTAATTGAATAATTTGTATTGAATATTACGTGCAAAGCATTGAATTACACATAGCAACTACACAGCAATTTTTATTTTTGTTGGCAACAAAATTCCTGTTTTTTTTTTTTTTTTTTTTTTTAACATTCCGTGGATCGGGAAATGATTTTGGCAAAATGTTTTGAATCCTCCAAAAAAGGATGTTTTTTTTTAAACAGAATCCATGTTTGGATTGAGTTTCTTATATTGATTTTGATTTTTTGAGTTTTTTTATAATGAATTCGCATTGATTTTCAGATCATTAAATTGGAATTTCAAGATGAGTAAAATCAGCATTTTTGGCACCTTTTTGTTTTTGATCGAAGGTCAAAGGTTGCAAAAGATGCTTGCGACAATTGTGCTGTGTATGTCACAGCACAATTGTCGCAACAGAAAGAACACAACAGAAAGAATTGTTTCGTGATTGATATGATTGGGATTGGTATAATTTTGGATTTCTAAGATGCACATTGATCTATCCATCTAGTTAAATTCGATAGGCTATAAAACAAACTTTTGCACAAAACATCGCTTCAACCGACAAATTAACTGTCCTTGAAAATGAAATGGTTTTATACTTTAGAATTGAAAAAAAAAGTAAAAAAGACTGAAAATTGACTGCTAACTTAATATAAATGCTTCGCTTTTTAATAATTTTTGTCTAAACTATTACATATTCAAAATAGACTATATTTCAAAGAAAAAAGCACTTCCTGCTTCAAACAAAATTTTCAAATTTATATATTTAATATTATACCGAAACATATTTTATGAAAAATGTAAATCCTTTAAATAAAACTACTTCTAAACCATCATTTTTTTGAAAGATCGATAAAGCAATAATAAATTTTATATTATATCTTTACATGTTTCACGAATAGTTAAAATTCTTTAATTGAGACTATTTTTGAAATATAATGCTGTTTAAAAACAAAAAATACTCTAAACTCTTGCTTAATATTATATCATTACATGTTTAAATAGAAGTGCAAATCTTTAAAATAATATTATTTTTGAAACATTATTTATGTTCAGAATTTTGTTTACGTGCGTTCAATTATTAAAGTTTTATTTGATTTTATAAAATCAAAAAAAAAAAAAAAAAACACGGTGTTAAAGAGCATGGAGCCAATTGATAGTGATAATTACCAAATTGATAGAGGCACAATTTTTAAAAAAGCTGTATTTTTAAATCAAGTTTTTTCCAAGATTTGCAAATAGTATCTACTAATAAAGTACTATACTTTACAAGTACTTTTGTAAGTAAATAAGTAAATAGCAAGATCTTTACAAATTTCTGGAATTTTTACTAAATAGCAGCACAATATTCAGTTTTTGTCTGAAATCTCCAATGGAAATCGTACTTCTGGTAAAAGATTCTTCTACGAGTAAAAGGATTCTTTCTTGGGAAATTTGAATATGTGGGCTTGAATTAAGCTATTGCTCATGGCGTTTTAATTCTAAGAATAATTATTTGACCTATTCGAGTTGGAAATTTCAATTTTTGTTCCTAAAGATTTTAATAATTATTTATTACATATAAGGAATTTTTGTCACGAAGTTTACACTTTTAATGTGTTCTTATATCAATGTTACTTATTTAATAGAAAATTTGCTGAATGCAAAGCGAGAATTTTTTTTTAATGTTAATTAATAATATAAAATATTAAAACCACATATTAGTCAGGGACTTAGCTTATTATAATTATATCTAAAGGAACTTCAATCAACGATTTTTTCTATTTGTATAGAGAAATTTACCAAACGGAAAAGAATTTTTTTTGTTGAAATTTTAGTACTTTAATTGTTCAGCATCAGAAAAAACTATAAAATTGAAACTTTAAAATTATTTTAATACTTCGCAAAATGTCGCCTAGTATAAATTTAATTTTTTCGAATGAAAGCAATCTTTTTACGTTTCAAAAGAAAAGTATGTTTATTTGATGGATTTAAATTTAGTTCTCTTACAAATTCAAGAGATTTGTGTATAAGTTTTGAGTTCAATATTTAAGAGAAACGGGAAGTCTGTTATTTGCTAACTTCCTGCCTCCCGCTGGGAATGGTCAAGACTACCAAAATATGGTAAAATTTACCATATATTCGACTGCATGGGGTAACCAAATAGCTCATCAATTGTTACCGAAGCGCTTTGGTGATGAGTTTTGTAAAACTAACTATAAACTATGGTTTTATTAAATTGTGGTAAAATTCGGCAAATGTGGTAAAATTTGGTAATTTTATTATAATGCCTTACAGCATGACATAAAAACCTTTTATTCGGTTCAATTTACTTTTCAGTTTTTTATTTTTCATTAAGTGCGATGTGATAAGAACTATAATTTTGAAAAACAATTATCATTACTACTCCGTAAACCGTTATCATATGAACGGAAAAATAGCAAATGTATTTTTTAAATATGTATATTTTGTTTTTATTAACCAGAATTATAATTTTTTTGCGCCAGAAGTGACATTACCATACAATATAGTACTTTCACCGATTTAGTTTTCATCTTGCAAGGTTATTTAGCAATCCTTTTTCCTCCCTATCGATATATAAATTGCTAAATCAAACTTAAAAGTTACTGCAATAAAAGTTCCCAAAATTTTCTTAGTATTTTATTTTTAGTATTGTTTCTAATGGGATAATATCTGAACCTAATAATTTTTTCTTAGTTGACTATTTTTTAATTCTGAATTAATTTTTGGTTATAATAAAAATTTATAAAATATTTTTTGCCAATTTGTTCATTAAGGTTAAAATGTTTTCCTCAATATTGCTTTAGAAGTTCGTATACATGTTTTGAATTTAATATTCTAGTAGCAAACGTTAAAAGAGCACAGTTATGAATTAAATTTATATTGAAAGTCAATATAACTTATTTATCTTTTAATAAACTTTAATGATAATTAAATATAATTTTCTTAAAATGTTCCCATATAATGTAGTCTAATTTGATTACTTTAAAGGAACAATACTTTTGTTTTAAATCTCTAATTTTAAATATAAATCAAAATCATAAATATACAATAATAGCAAAGAATAATAGTAAGAAAGTAGTATAAATCAGTATTGCTTTTAATAATTGCTAAATAAGAGATAAATAAACAACCTTCATTTAAATATCACTATAAAGATTATTAATTTTATGCTGAGGATAGCAAAAGATATTTGTTTATTATTGATCATATCAAAGAATTTTGCAGTCCACTGAAAAAACACGAAATAATGAAACGATAATCAAAGTTATGATAAATATTGAGAACTGCAAATGTCTGATTTAAATAATCTTTTGAGAATACTTGATCAGAATTGCGAAACTATTTACTTTTGTGTGTAAGAATCTTAAAAAAACATTTTATTAATTAGTATTATTTAGATATTAAGCACAGTTTTAAATTTGACTGAATTCAGTCATTTGAAAGAGCTTCAGCAACCTACACAATAGTTTCTAAAAATAGAAGCTGTAAGGCATTCTTCGAAACTATAAAAGCTTTTTTCGCATCACTTACTCCCTAACCTATGTAAATGTAAACAAATTTAATTAAATGCATTTGGAAATATATTTTACCTCTAGGCGAAATGTTGCATTAGTATTTAAAGCGTGAAAAATTCCTTGATAAAATAGAAGAAATTATTTCATACCCTTATTGTAAACAACTATCTTCTAAAGAAACATCTTATAAAGTTCAAAATATTTTGTCTTACAATGCATGTTTACTTTTTAACTTTTGGTTAAAAGCATAAGAATTTTTTTTATTTTTTTAAAACTCTCAAAATCAGCTTTCTTAATTTAGATGTACCTTGCTAATTTCAAAGCCTTGTATCGTAAAGTAATAGTAGCTCACCGATTGTTTTATTTGTAAATTGTGTGAAATATGAAGTTAAACAAAACTGTTAATAAACCAATATTTATAGGAATCAAAATAATAAACCAGCAATGAATTGTTTTGATGTAGTGATAATATTTCTAAACAGCAAGTTGCATTTCTAAAAGGATCACATGTGTCACGTGATTGCCTGACTGACAAAAATGTTACATTTAAGGAATTCCAGTTTTTAAAGCTGAAGAAATTTAAGGAAAAGGAGAATTGAGTTTAATTTGATTTAGTAAACCGAAATAAATCTCTAAATTTTTTTCATTAATTTACTGATCATTGAAAATTTCTACTCTATTTCTCTCATAAATAAACGAAAAATTAAAAAAAAAAAACAAACCGCAAAGAAATGGAACGGTATGGTTTAAAAATCTTGGGCAATTATATATTTTAAATTACGATTTAAAAGACCATCAACAGAGGACACTACTGACTAAAAGAACTATAAAATTCTATATTCTGTCCTATGTGATGCAAATAAAATATTCGCTCGTTTGTCTCTTAAATTTCATCTGCTCTTAGTTATTGGTGTAATTGTCTTTTTTTTTAATGCAAAATTGCATCATCTTTATAATTAGTAGCGCCATCTCTTAAGAAACTTTGTAACTAATTATACAACTAGGTAAGATTAATATCTCTAGTATCCTGAGTGGAACGTGAAAGGTAGTTTATTCTATTAGTAGTTCTGAAGAAAGAAACCAATGTAAAGAAACCAAGGAAGAAAGAAACCAAAGGAAGAAAGAAACCAAAGGAAGAAAGAAACCAAAGGAAGAAAGAAACCAATGTAAATCACAAACAAATACATGGCATGACTTTTTTTTTAAAAAAATTACTTAAATATGTTTGGGATTTTATGTTTAAAAATGTATTCCGCAGGTTTTTTTTCTTTAGTGTATTTAAACAAATCATTAAAAATTTATCCGTAATAAAAGAATTTCAAAAGTAATAAAAGTTAATACCACTCACACAATTTAACTTCCTTCAGTTTTTCTGTTATCTACGTCGAAAAACTTAGCCTATTTTGAAAAACTTATCGTTACTATACAGCAAATTAGCAACAAATTAACAATAAAATGAAATAAAAAAAATATGTGGGAATCTTCTTTTTCTTAAAATATTTTAAACACAAAATCGGTGGTTCTTATTAGCAAATTGTTCGATTCGATACTTGCAAGTGACGTTATCATAAGTAAATCAGTGATCGGAAAAAATTACATTATTTTTGTAGTTTATTACAATTACTTCGTAACAAATGTAGTTAACTACACCTTGTATATTGTTTTTAATTGTAGGAACTACAAACTACTTTGGAATTGTAGTAACTACTTCATGTCTCTTAGGACTTTACTGGAGAACTGAATTTCCACCTATGTTCAAAATAATTTTGAATAAAAAATTTGGCTTACATTAAATATGAAGGATTCATTAAGAAATATTAATCCATTTTTACATGATCCAGTTTGTTATTTCAAAACATTTTTAACGAATTTTTTCACTTCAACTTCTTACACTTTTTTCGACAGTGAATATTTAATTTGGGAAATGCGAAATTCTTAAATACTTGCACTTTTCTAATTGTTTAATATTCTTTAATTCTTTTTAAAATATTAAGTACATCGAAAATACGTGCCCTTTCTTTAAAATAACATCAATGTTTCTCGAGTGGGTAGTCGCATGATCAAAGTGGTTAATTATCTATTTTTCGTAAGGGTATTAGTTAGATTGGATTTCAAATATGTAATGTTTTGTTAACGCAGAGCCTCAGTTACAGGGTCCTCTTCTTCGCATCTATTGACGGACCCCCGAAGATTTATATCCATCTAATTCGAAAAATTAGTTGCGTTAGAACCGTGTTTTTTTGTAAACTAACTCTAAAAATAGTTGCTAAGAGTCGATACGAACTACAGTTTTTTTTGTATTGCAATGCTCACTACAATGCTTTTTAAAAAAGTAACTACTAATTATGAAAAAAGTAGTTTGCGTTTGTTTCAACGTTTCAAATGTTTAACTATTTGTAGTGCGCTATTTCAGATTACGGTGGTAAATTGTGGTGTTTTTTGATTCAGAAGCTAATCAGTCTAGACACACACGTGACATCACTTGCGGGTAGCCAATTAAATCTAATTATATGGTTAGGCATAATCACTTCCCTTCTTCTCGAGTTGCAAGTACCCAATTTAATCGAAAAGAAGTTTCCTCGCATGTTTCTTAAAGATAAATTTTTTTTTTGTTATGTCAGGTAAAATCAACGAAAAACGCAGATGGCATGTGATGTTGACAAATTAGTATTTGTAACTACGTGTTTATTTTGTTTAAAGTTACGCTTTTTAACCATATTTATTAAATTAATTTTGCAAAATTAGTTCTCTTGACATTGTGGTAGTAGGTGTTGCTTTTTTAGATACAGAATACAAAAATATTGGTACTTAATATAATTTTGCAGTGATAGGTTTTTTATCACCTCCGAATCTGATAAATTATAGATAGGAACCATACAGGATAGATAACCATAGATAAGGATAAATACAGGATAAATTTTATATTCTGGCTGATTTTGGCTGTAACGAGTTGGATGTGAAAAATAAAATCATACCAAATGATAATGAATATACAATTAATTTTTACTTTAATGGGAACTTCCAAATACGTGTTTTTATTAATCTAAAAATGTGAAGTCACCAGAAAGTGCAATAAATAGTAAATGAATAAAAAATGAGAATTATTTATTTTTTGAAATTTTAATGGTATTTGCCTTTCTGTTTTGTACATGATTTCGCCGTGGTGATTAATATCGATCGATTGATTAGTTACTTTAGCACTCGTACGGAGAATGAATATTAAGCTTGTATAGAACCAGAAAAAACATTAGTTACTTTAGCACTCGTACGGAGAATGGATATTAAGCTTGCATAGAACCAAATAAAACGTTAGTTACTTTTGCTCTCGTACGGAGAATGGATATTAAGCTTGCATAGAACCAAATAAAACGTTAGTTACTTTTGCTCTCGTACGAGAACTAATATTAAGCTTGTATAGAATCAAATAAAACATTATTTACTTTTGCACTCGCGCGGTGAATGGTCATTAAACTTGTATAGAATCAAATAAAACATTAGTTGCTTTTGCACTCGTACGGTGAATGGTCATTAAACTTGTATAGAATCAAATAAAGCATTAGTTGCTTTTGCACTCGTACGGAGAACAGATATCAAGCTTGTATAGAACCAAATAAAACATTAGTTACTTTTGCACTCGTACGGAGAAATAAAATACTAGTTCTTTTGCATACGTACAGAGAACAGATATTAAGCTAATATAGAAAAAATGAAACATTTTCTAAATTCCTGATAAATGTAGCAAAATCTTAAAGTAAAAGATTGGATAGACATTTGAATTCAAAACTATTTCGCCTTGTTTATCGATATCTTACGTGACCGTCTGCTACGAAAACTACAGTAAAGTTGCAGAAAAATAAATTTCCTAAATAACACTTTAAATGTAACACCTTAACTGCAGTTTGCGGCCAGAAATGACAGAAATGGAAATATTGCCGTTTTTGTTTGAATGGCAAACATTATCTTCATTGCTTGAAACCATTTTGCGCCATAACAATAGCCATTCGGGAAAAAAAAGTCGGGATCAAGATGTTACAAACATTTATATCTTCGAAAAATATGGAATGGAATAGAATATCTTGAAGAAAAACCTCAGTATCATGGTAATTCTTGAAATAAAAATACGGATGGAAATGTAGGATATTCGACTATTATAAATGAAGACAAAGAAAAATGCATGGTTAATGTTTTTATTATCATGAAATGTCATAAGCTTAAATATCTAACTCTATCTATCTATCTATCTATCTATCTATCTATCTATCTATCTATCTATCTATCTATCTATCTATCTATCTATCTATCTATCTATATATATATATATATATATATATATATATATATATATATATATATATATATATATATATATATATATATATATAGGCTAAACGTGGGAGGCTCTCGTGATCTTTCTCTCCATAAAACGCAAATGTGGGAGAGTGCCATCAAAAAGTCCTCCAAGAAGGCAAATTTCTCCCGATACTTGATCCAGGAGTTCCCTTGTCTTCTGGATAGGTTTCAAAATTACAAGGCTACGTAGTTGAACACTAGTAATCGTATACCCAAAAATTAGTTTGGCTGTTCAATGATGGTTATAAAATAAAAAAAATAATGTATATAAACTCTATGCTGCGAAAAATCTGAAAGTTAAATTTTTTTCTCCAAAAAATAAAAAAATAAAATTTTTAAAACAAATTTAGAAATTAAATTAAAAAATAATGTATGTCTTACGTATTATTTTTTTTCTCCAATTTTTGACTTCTTAATATATGCACTGTTACTATTTTTAAAATTATTCGCTTCGTGTACTTAATATATTTGAATAAGTATCTCCCCCTTACAGTATTTATTCAGTGAATAAAATCCCTGCGGCTAATAGCAGCTCTAAAGAAAATTTTAAGCCAATAAAATACGTTAACTATTCTAAGATTTCTCAATAACAGAATATCACTTTTTGCATTTTAGAAAGAAAAATTATAACTAGGACATTCGATTTAAATCTAAAACTTTCTGTTTTTAATTCCTTATTATTTTACTTTCCATCTATCCCTTGTGCATAAAAATAGCTTATACTGCACTTATAACGAGAGCGAAATAACGTTCAAAAAATTTCTTTATGGTGTTATTTTTAAGATTTTTTTTTCTATTTTGTTCTATGAAAATACATTTACTGAACAGCAGAAAAGGAATAAAATAAACTTATAAAGTTGGTAAAATTCGCTTTCATTTAGTTTAAAATTCATGATAAAGGTATTTATTGATTTATCACAATTTCATGCTTTTCAGCTATTTTATGCGATGGTTTTTGTTTTCGTTTTCTTTATTTCCTCATTTCATTTTCATGTTTTTTAAAAAAAATTTTGGCAAATTGTTATAGGTTTATTAAATTAAAATACTTGAACTAAATCAAATTATTGTATCACTTATTATTCTTTTTAATACTTTGTTGATATTTTTATTCATGGTTTTCTTTTCTCTTCATTTTTCGTGAAAATGATAATATAAAAATAATGGATATTTGTATGAAAAATAAGGAGCAGGAATGGTAATAATAAATAAAAATTATAGTTTATTCGTATGTAGTGGATATATTAAGTCAGTAAATGAAGCATAAATTCTGAAAAAAATATAATAAACCGTTGTTTGGTTTAAGTAAGTTTGTAGCTAAGACGCAGAGAATAAATGAACACTGATATGCCATTTTGTCAAAAGTAAGAAAAAAGTCTTTTTTTTTTTAAAAAAAAATCTAATTTTTTCTTTATATATGTTACCGTTAAAGTAATAAATCCGGTCAATATTAATACTAACCTCGTTACGGTCAGTCTACAGCGGGACACTGTTTTATATTATTATCATTGCGAAAGTCTCTGCTTTAAATGCATATTAAAGTCAATAATTGTAGAATGCCTTAAAAATGTTTCTCATTTGATTTCTTAGCAGTTCTAGGCTTAAGTGCCAGAAGTTTAATTAAGGCAGTTAAGGTTCAGAAGTTTAACATAACGCATGAAATAATCTAAAAATCTTTATCTTATCATCAATTATTAATTATGTTAATGTGCATTTCTCAATAGATTGTAAATGATTATTCCAATGATTCAAAACTGGTATTTGTCAGTCAATAATTTGTAAGTTAATAAATTTCGGAACAATGTACCGATCAATCAAAAATTTTTCAAAACTTTGTATATCTATTGCTTAACTCATTAATTAATTATTTATTTTCATGAATATTTCATGCAGTTCATAATTCATGTACACTAGCCAGTTTTGAAGAACACAAAATGAATAAGAAAAGTATCATAAAATGAAGAAAAGTTATTAATAATCGATTAAATCATATAAAAAAATTAGTCTTCGTCAACAAGATATTTTCTTTCAGAATATAAATGAGTAAATTCTTTAGTGTCTTGTTCTTAACGATAATTAAGTATTTTTTTTGCGTCTGTTTACAAAAGACAGTTCTGACAACCCAGATTAACATTATAAGACTATTAATAAATAATTTTTCTAAAACCACCAGCATTTACGAAAATAAAACATTAATTTTGCATTTAAAAGATTTTACATGAAGTATGGCAAAGAAGTAGGTATCAAATTTTTTGTTATATGTCTTTCAAAGTTTTGAACTAAAAATTTCTTCTTTCTTTTATCTAGAAATATTTTTAGTTCGCTCATAGCGTTTTCTAGCATTATTTAATATGTAGTGTTCATCAATTTATTTTAGTTTCGTTCGTATTTTATTTAGATTTGCATTTATTTCATATCATATTGTTCAGAAGAGAGCTATGTGCGAGAGTTTTGGGTAAAATTTGGAGGAAAACACCACAATTTTCCTTTAAGTATGTTTTTTGAAGGTTCTGTCGTTCTGCATGTTTCTAAAAAAAACATTTATTCTGTTAAATTTATTTTTAAATTTTATATTTTTGCTAAATATGTGGTAATAAGAAGTATAATTTTGAAAACCGGAATTTCAGGTAAACCGTCACCATATAAACGGAAAGACAACCAAATGAAGGATTAAATACTGTATATTTTTGTTTTTAATACCAAAAATATGCTTTTATTATTCAGAAATATTATTACCATACAGTGCGGAATTTTTGAAAGAATATTTTTCTCCTTGTCAAAATTTATGAATCTCGAAAAAAAATTTCAGTTCATAACTTTGAGAGACATACAACAAAAAACTTTGAAACAGGTATTAGTCAGACTAGATGTAAAATTTACTGTCTAGTTTAATATTTTTACTATTTTACAGTTTTATATTTTTACTAAATGTTTGGTAATAAGAAGTATAATTTTGAAAGACAGAATTTCTGGCCATTTTCCATATGAACGAAAAAACTACCAAACTAAAAATTTTCAGCTCATAACTTTGAAAGACAAACAGCAAGAAATTTTGAAACAGATGTAAAACAGAATTTTGAACAGAATTTTGAAACTTGATGTAAAATTTATATTCTAGTTTATTATTTTTACTAAATGTGTGATAATAAGAACTGCAATTACAAAAACAACCAGAATTTCTGGTGAATCCATCTTTACCATATGAGCAGAAACCATTACTATATGAATAGTTAGAATACGATATATTTTGTTTTTATCATTAGAATTACTGTTATATTCATCGGAAATGTTTTTACCACACAGTACTGTAATTTTGCAAGAATTCTTCTCTTCGTCTAATTTGATATGGCAAAAATTTGAACAAAATTTGTCAAATAGTTCCTAAGAAATCGAATTTTAAATATACAACGTTTTTAAATTTCTGTATTCTCGAGTTATGGTGAAAAGCACAAAAAGTTAAATTATCCTATAGGGGTCCAAAATTTAGACCTTTCTCTGAACAAAATTATTGAGAATATATTTCTCAGATTGCGACTAAGTTCCATGTTTTGAAGATAAGGAATCTAAATCTGTCAAACAAAGGTTTGATTGCTCAGAGAAAGCACGTTTCTGTGACTGATTTCGTAATTAAAATTATCGTTTGCATTAATTAATAAGGATATTTGAGAGTGTGCAAAGTAAAAAATGTAACATCATAAAAACTTTTGATTAATTTTTCTCACTAAGATACAATATTTTAAGGATTTGAGACGCCAACTATAAATCTACTAATTAATTAATGTATATAATATGTTGACTTAGAGAATATGATACTGAATAAGCATACCTTTTTTACGATGGGTTCGAAGTTTTAATCCTCAAAATTAAGAAGGCACCTTTCGAAAAATATGCTCCTAACAATTTATGATTGGTGCAGTTGGTGGTTGAAGTTTTCTGTCTTTACTTCACTTCATTTTTTAAACAAATATACTTTAAGTAGTAGTAATTTAATCGATTAAAAGTTAATCAAGCCTTATTGCATTATGAAAATTATATTAATCCAATAAAACTCATATTTTCTATGATTCTCTACAATTTGATTTCGTTATCAGCAACAAAAGAAATTAATGAAATATATGACATTAATTAAAAACGATAACTTGTAAGAAACAAATTAACTTATACTACGCATAAATAGTCATAAGCATTGTAAATTGTATTATTATCTTTCAAACAAAACTTTATTTTAATATTTAATTTTTTTACTTGCTTTACGTTTTGAAATGAATAATTTAATTTTATCTCAAACTACAGTAATTAATATTTTAAACATTTTAGTATTAAAAATATTTAGATGTATTTACCAATGTATTAACGTATATATATATATATATATATATATATATATATATATATATATATATATATATATATATATATATATATATATATATATATATATATATATATATATATATATATATATATATATATATATATATATATATATATATATATATATATATATACACTGGTTATCATAAATTAAGGAAAAATCACAAAAATAGCGATAACTCTTTCAAAAGTAAGCCAAACCGTGCAAAATTTGCATATGTTGTCCACTAAGAGTAGCTGAGTAAAATTGCAATATGCAAATTAGTGGCGCTGCACTCGGCTTACGTCATCTGCCTGGAGCATAAAAGTCCAAGTTTGAGAGAAAGCACACAAATTTTACTGTGATTGCGACATTGAAAATCTGAGATAGCCAATTCGTAATAATGACCTCTAGGCATCATTTGCCTGAAGAACTACGATGGAGAGCCATCGGGAGACTAGAGGCAGGGCAGAGTCAATCAGAAGTGGCCAGATGGCTAAATGTGAGTCCATCTGTGGTTCATAGACTTTGGAGGCAATTTCAAACCACAGATTCGGCATCTAGGAGGTTCAGTCAAGGACGGCCAACTGTTACGACCAGTGCCGATGACCGATATTTGACATTAAGTGCACGCAGGAATAGAACCGCTACTCCGACACATCTTAGATCCTCTCTTGCTGCAGCCACCGGAAGGTTGGTGTCAACGTCAACTGTGCGCAGAAGGCTCCACGAAGGTGGTCTGTATGCGAGACGACCAGCCATTTGCGTGCCGCTTTCATCACGCCATAGGAGAGACCGTTTGCAGTGGGCCCGACAACATGTCCTGTTCTCTTTACGGATGAGTCCAGGTTTAGTCTAGAAAGTGACAGTAGACGTTATTTGATATGGAGAGAACCTGGGACCCGTTATCATCCATCAAACATCCGTGAAAGAGATGCATACGGAAGAGGCAGTGTCTGTGTTTGGGGAGGCATATCCTTAGGAGGGCGCACATACCTCCATGTCTTTCCAAGGGGAACCGTGAATGCTCAGGTTTATCGAGACAACATCCTTGATGCTTATGTGCGCCCATATGCCGGGGCAATTGGTGATTGCTTCCTGTTACAGGACGATAATGCAAGACCACACAGAGCTCGCATTGTTGATGATTATCTTCAACAGGAAACAATTACTCGCATGGAGTGGCCAGCTCGATCCCCGGACTTGAATCCTATCGAGCACGTTTGGGATGCTCTAGGGAGGCGTGTATCTGCCATCAATCCGCCCCCTCAGACCCTTGCCACGCTTGCAACTGCTTTACAAGAGCAATGGCTCTCACTTCCTATTGAACTGATAGACCGCATAATTGAAAGCATCACACATCGCTGTTTGTGCTGTATTGCTTCTAGAGGCAATCATATTCCATATTAAAGGTACTTTTTCTATTGCAAACCGATACTTCCAATTTGTTTATTTTATACATGTGCTAATTTCTATACTACTATTAATGTCTGATAATTTCTTTTTATGTTGTTTAATACCTTACTATGTGTTGTATATTGTGGGTAAGTTTCATAAAATTCCATGTGTAATTTCTTGAGTTATCGCGATTTTTGTGAATTTTCCTTAATTTATGATAACCAGTGTATATATATATATATATATATATATATATATAACATTAAGTTAAGTTAAAAATGTAGAATAAAACAAAGAAAAATTATAGACATATGAAGAAAAAAAGAAAAAAAAAGGGGGGTGGGGAAATAATAAATAAAAAAAATAACAAACAACAGTTTAAAAAAAAAGGGAAGAAATGTAATTTAAAAAACCGGAAGAAAAAAAAGATATAATCTTTTCATCAGCCCACACGATTATATCCGCAAAACAGAGTGCTTTCTGACATTGTATCAATAAAGCCAAAGCAAAATATATTAATACAATAGTGTGAGTTACACACTACACTTTTTACACTTTTATACACTTTTAACACTTAATACACTTTTTTGAGTGCTCCTCACAGTAATATATTTTGCTTTGGCTTTATTGATACAATATCAGAAAGCACTCTGTTTTGCGGATATAATCGTGTGGGCTGATGAAAAGATTATATCTTTTTTTTCTTCCGGTTTTTTAAATTAAATTTCTTCCCTTTTTTTTTTAAAAACTGCTTGTTATTTTTTTTACTTATTATTTCCCCCCCCCTTTTTTTTTCTTCATATGTCTATAATTTTTCTTTGCTTTATTCTGCATTTTGAACTTATCAAATGAGTTCTGTTTTCTTGCAGCTTAAGCGCAATAAATGAAACTTATTGCTTTTCTTAACTTTCTTCGTGTTTTCTTGTATTTATTTATTTATTATATATATATGTTCTATCCATATATATCCATATCCGCTGTTCTATCCATATATATATATATATATATATATATGGATAGAACAGCGAACACTAAAAATAATTCAATCTGCCATGTGTCAAATAAGTGAACATAAAATCAGAAAAACCGTTAAGTAACTGGTACATTTATGCTTATGCAGATTTTGTTCAATTAAAGCAAAATATCACTCATATTTTCCTTACTAAACCCTTCAACTCACTAGCTTCATAAAAATAATTGATGATAAGTTATTCTTTGAAGAAT
The DNA here is from genome assembly GCF_982258835.1 of Parasteatoda tepidariorum. NCBI lineage: Eukaryota > Metazoa > Arthropoda > Arachnida > Araneae > Theridiidae > Parasteatoda > Parasteatoda tepidariorum. Next base: position 82,259,495 of record NC_141764.1, on the reverse strand, counting down.
TTTTTTTAATATTACTACGCGTCAGTCAAAAAAAAGTATCCCAGCAATGTTACATCTATTTTATTCTTCAGTGGCATCTAACAGTATTGTTAAAATATTAAAATAAGTTAATGATTTTCGCCTGAGCTACAAAAGCGATAGTAAATATTGATACCATTGAACAAAAGAAAAAGTCAGTCTGAATAATGCATGAGCAAAGAATAATAATTGAAAACTAACACCGTATAAAACATTGCTATTTACTTTTCCTGAAATTCGTTTTTTTTTTGTTTTAGAAGAATTAACATATAACTAAATCATATTATCTTGCAACATGCAAGTAACTTTTATAAGGCTTCGAATGCTTTTACAATAACAATAAATGTTCACGTCGTCTTTAGATTATGAATAAATTAGAACACATTTGCAGAATTCTATGGTATATTTTTCTTTCTTAGATTCATTTATAAGATACACAAGCTTGATTTTGTATAATGATTTGCTTGAAGTGCACTTAGGGAGCCTGCTGGGGGCTTTTGTTTTAAGTTTTAAGTTTTTTGTTTTGCTTTTATCACAAACAACAGAAATTGTGTACATAATATTCTATTTATGAAAAAAAAACTTAGAATGAAAAAAAGAAAAACTATGAAAAAAAAAAGACAATCTAAAAAATTATTTAAAAAAATATTCTTTTCATCATTTCCATCTAAAACAAGTCCTTAACACTATTATTCGTTCAGATCCTTTTCCACACTATGACTGCAAAACTAATTAATATTCAGAAAATTCGATACTTTCGGTCAGCCGGACGCAAGGAAATTCATCTGTTTTTATTGAATTTAATTTTTGATTTCATTTTTTTATAAGGTCAGGTGAAGGAGGTTTAAGTTTGTTTGGTGACTTCTCGCTTTGAATCCGTATAACAGAAAAGTACCAGAAATTCCTCAGACGATGTTAATAAATAAAACTCCTCTGAGTACCATAGTTTTCTGTAGAAACGTTTAGTAGAAACGTAACAAAAATAGGCTCACGAAAGCCATGTGTTGGTCCCTAACTGTAATATATAGATTACATCGACTTTCTATACAGGTATTTCAGTTGAAATGGAAAGTGAAGTGCAAACATGAGGTAACACTCATTCAAGCTCCTGTTTCGACCTTAAAGGAGGGCAGGAAAGAACATCCTTGTCTCCCATAAAAATCTGAATCATTCTGAATTTGGATCTGGAGATCTGACTGTCAATCAATTTAGCTATTGTCTTCCTATTACAAAAAAATCTTTGTCATGATAAGGTCCATGTAGTCACGCAATTTCTTTCATTAAAATGAATTCAGAGCCAATTAAATCCCTAAAAAAGTGAACATAAATGAAGTATGTTCACTTCTTTAGGGTTCAATTCAATTGGTTCTGATTTTATTTTACTTTATAAACACATGTCTATTTTCATAAATGTAACAACGTCATTCTCAAAAACATTAGGACCCGTGAGTGCCAGTACTTTTTATCTTTATTTTATTCTGAAATTCTTACAGTGTAGATGGCAGTACAATTTTTTTAAGTCTTTGAAATTAAAAGGAAACTGACTATAAATTTGCAATTCTTGTGTGTCCTTTCAGAAATTTTAATGAAGTAATTTAATTAGGATTTCAGGGACACTTGGAAATTTTTATACTTTCAAAAGTAAGCCAAAGCTTTTTTTTTAACTATTAGAAACGTTCTTGAGCAAAATTTGCATTAAAAAATTTATATACTAAGTGCGTTTCGGTGTTTATTTTACATTATTTAGATGTTAGCATTAAAAAAAAATCACGAACCAGATTTCGTAGCAAATAAAAGAGTTTAATTAGTAAGAAAATACTAATTAGAGGACAATGTAATAAATTATTGAAAACTTTTCAAGAAAAAATGCGAAAATGTATAAAAAAATACAAACTGTAATGAGCCGCTTAATAAATTAAGAGGAAAGAATAACCCCTTAACATTTTTAAAAATAAATGATATCTAAATTTTACGGATCTTTTTTCTCCGCTGTCATTTTCATTTACACAGCAAGAAGAATTTAACGAGATTTCTTGCAAAGAATTAAAAACTAATTTAAAATCCCTCCTAGTTGTACCTTTAACTTTTCTAGAATGTGAATTATATATGAAATTAAAATACAGCAAAAATTCATGTTTTATCATCAGTTTATTCTTGAAAATTATTTCTCATTTAAAATATTTTATTTTTATCAGTTTATAGTGTTTCATAATTTTGATGTTAATGATTTTGACACAATGCAATTTATCTTGTATTATTGTAACATTAAAGCTTTAATGCATAAATTTTTTTTAATGTAAATTTTATATTTTTAGCACACTGTTGTCCTTTTACAGTATTTATATAATATTGTTGATATTTACAAATATAATGTAATCTTATCTCTTTAAAACAAATCCTAATATAATTAAAACTTTAAGTTTTAATGTAGTGATAAGCAATTGACGTAGATTCATATCATTAATCATATGAAATAAATGGTTATTGAATCAAAAAATATAACATTAAAATAATTATTTTTATCAGACACTATATAAACTTTAAACCATTTCTGAAAAAGGCTTAATTGTTTTAATTATTTTAGTCTCAGCAATCGAATTTCTAGTTTAAATTTATCATTTTTATGGTGCGCATCAATTTTAAACGCTTGATAATTAATACATGCGTTAGCAACGAAATGTAATATAATAGTGTAACGAGGGTGTAATGAAACAAAATGAAAATCTTTGTTTGAATTTATCGCATAAAGGAGGAGAAAGTGGGTTAAGAGAGTGTAATGGCAGCTGCCGAAAGAATGGCATTAGGTATTTGAATGACAGAACTCCGAAACAGCTGATGCACCCAGCAAAGCATTACAACTCTCAGCTTAAGATAATGGCTTCAATGTGATATTCGATTAAAATATTCTGCTCAATATATAAAGATAAAATACTCTGTATGTATTTGAGGTAATTAAGTCTTCTATGAGCATAAACTAAAAAAGCAACTGTGGTCCATTTTTAACGAGTAATAACTCATGTTATAATTCTCTTGAAGAAATCATAATAAAAATTTTTTAATTGCTCTAAAACTTTTAAATTTAGACTTATTACCATTATTATTACTTATTAGCACTTATTTAGCAAAAAATACATATCTGAAAAGTAATTTTAACCAAATAAATAGTTTTCTTGCCATACTCTATCAAATTTAATTACACATTATGAATAACAATATTTTATTGTTAATTTTACAAAAATCATTACAAAGTGCTTCAGTAAAAATTACCAAGCTTTTTGATGTTTCAATCAAGTAAAAAAAAATGGAAATTCATATTTTATTCTAATAGTCCTAATCGTACTTTTTCCTTAGTGCATGATTCTTGCATTTTGCTTATCTCAAATACCTAATTTCGTTAAATAAACGAAAATTGAATGATTTCTCTTTTCGTGAAAAAATCTGTTTAAATCTTGTTTAAAGTAGGGCTGATTAAGTCTCTTACTCAAGTTTTGGGTTCTTAAAATTTAACAGCCGAAAGCAGTACAATTTAATGTTGACCTGTTAAGCGTGGTCCATAAGGAATGTCTCATAAGGAGTGAAATCTAGGCTTAATGCGCCTGTAAGGACCAAAAGGATTAAACATGGTTTTTTTGTTCAAATGGTTGCTGAAAATTATTTATAAACTGTTATTAAATGAACCGTATTTGATAATCCCTATTATTTTTAGAAACTGATCACAATTGTATTTAAACGTAATAAGGAAGAAAACAATAGGTCATAGTAATTTTAAGTTCATAATTAAATTAAATTCTCATGCCCCTGTTTAAAAGATTCTTAAGTTTTAATTTCCTAAAAAATTTTTTTTTGGATGTTTTAAAACTAAATTAATTCTTTGCTCTTCAAAAAATCTACTCAAGTATAGTCTTTATAAACTGCAACTAATTAAACAAAGTTTCACAGTCTTAAAAACTAAAACATGGACTGATTTTTATCAAGAAGCTGACTTCTCATGCGTTTCAAAAGTTATGGTAACCTCAGGGGGAAAGCGTAGTTCGTTGGAGTTTATGTATTCAATTTTTTTCTGCATTGTAAATGGCAAATCAACCATGTTAAACAAACTTTAAAAGATTTGGCAAAAGTTACAAAATTGTTGTTTTCGAAAGTATTCGCTTATTTATTCAGTCATTTAGGATAATGAATGGAATTTTAGTATTTTAGTTAATAAATGTTTGTTTAACTGCTTTACACAATAAGAACTCAAAATCAAAATTTTAGGAAAAATGTTTATTTAAACAATATAAGGAATTCTATAAATAAGCTTTTACTGAAGGAAAATAAATTTTAAATATTTGTTTGCAAATAAGTCACTTTTAAATTCTTCGAAAAAAATTAATTGTTAAAAAGAGTTTTCTGGCTTTTATATAATGTTTGATGTTTGGATGAAGATGAATTTGACACAAAATATGTGATATAAGAAATTCCTAATTAAGACTTGAAATAATTTTATAAAATCGATTGTAGGAAGAATCTTTTAATGGATAATACGAAGTTCTATCGATTAGGCTTAACTTAACGCTTTTATATTTCGTTGTTTTTCGTGAATTACCATTTTTTTACAACCAGAGTGAAAAATTGTTTAAAAACCTGCTTATTACAATAAACAAATTTGTCACAAATTTTCCTTGAAAAATTTAAAAAAATAAATATTTTGAAAATTTGATGTTTCAAAATTCTTATATATCTGTAAATAATTTACTTTTTCATTTATTTCGAATAAAAATATCCTTACTTTTAATCAAACTTTACCAATTTTGGAAATTTGTATTTTGATAAGTGCTTCCAAATTTGAAACGGTATTTTCTTCTTTATATTAATTTATGAAAATGTATACCTCAATATCTAAAACTATATTTAATTTTTTGAAAATAAACTAAAGTAAAACATGCGATGTTCACGTGCCCAAATTTCTGAAAGTTACATGTTTTAGTTTTCAAAATATTTCGTTTTAAAGTTGCTAAAACGTGATGCTTAATACCAGAAAACGGCTCAACTAATACTAATCTCAGATTTTAATTGAGATATTAGCATATTATTTTGTTACTTAAAGAATTTCATTGTTTTTAAATAGTAATAAAATGTGTTAATAAAGGTTTAAGCTTTAAAGGTTAAAGGTTTTTGCTTTGAATGTTTTAAATAAGAAACATAGCTGGGCTCAACTGTATCCAAAGATTCGCAAAAACGATACAGGGTGTTCCATTATCACCGTTTTTTATCTGTCTTATTAGAAACCTTGTCAAAAAGGATGCGCAAAATGCACATTAAAGTATGGTTTCATAATATGTAATAAAATGTAGTAAAATTTAGTAATTTTACTATGATACTTTAGAGCATTACGTAAAAATTATATGTTCAGTTCAATTTACATTCATTCTATACTTTTCAATTAATATGTTTTGTTCTTTTGCTAAACGCATGGTTATAAAAAACATTATCTTTAGAATCATAATCTCCGATAAACCGTTACGGAACAATTACAAAAAGAATTTTTTAAACACCGCATGTTTTGGTTTAATTAGTCAGAATTATAATTTCTTTTTATCAGAAATGTTATTACTACACATTACAATAATTTTACAACCATATTTTTCTCCGTGCATTTCGACAAGGAGTACGGAAAAAAAATTACGAAAAAGGGAAGAAATTTAGTTTTAATAAAGGAAAACTTTAAATAGAAAAGAGTTTATTATATAAATTAGAAAAATAAAAGAAATATCGTCGGAAATCATTGTTATCGGTAGATTCTTTAGCAATATTTATTTCTCATATTAAAATAACGGTAACTCGTGGAACTTCAAAACTTAACCTTTATATTTTAATTAATCATTCCCGAGGTAATTTTAACCATAATCGATTAAATCCGAAATAATATTCTTACATAGAGAATATTAGTTATTACTCACACTCGAAAGATAAGTTAGTTCTACTTATAACGAAATGTTTGATTTATTATCCAAATCTGTAAAATCATATTTCATTTCTCTCTTTCGGTGAATTTTCAAGGTTGTAATGATTGGGCGGTCATCCACATGTTCTGCGTTTGCTCTCTAGGGTATTAATTTTTCTCTGGATCAACATATTTCATCTTCCGATCCCGATTAATCTGATGAAGTTTCTAGATTTAAACTTGTAGTTTGCTGGATGTACTAGTTCTAATGGCTTTGTAGAATCATTATTCACTTTATGTGTATTTATGGTATTTAACGTTGCCAGCTTCAGCTGGAGAGCAATTTAGAATTGGTTTATTATTTACACGTGTGCAAAAGTAGTTGATTGCTTTTAAGATTAGTTTTGTAGTTGGACTTAATAATTGAGAATAATAAATTATGCGAAGATTCGTTAATATCAGCCAATGTCTATTTAAGAACTGAGTCCATCAAAACACAATGCGATTAACTCCCACATACTCTTATACTAATTTACAATAAGTGCGCTACTGCAAAAGTATACTACATTGGTTTGCTGACAATACTATATTGGCTTGCTGACAATGTTGTGTCTATGAATTTTAGTATAGGATATTCTAAATGATGAAAAAAGAATCTTATTTCGAGTGTTTTTCTCTCCGGTGAGTATGAACATTAAACACTAGTTGTTTCAACCCTTAGGAAAATTTGCCATAGAGAAGCCTATGGTAATCTATGGCAACCTATGGCTACCATAGAAATTTGTAGGGCAAGATACCATACGCCTATGGTTACCATAGAGATTTGTATGGTACAACACCATAAGCCTATGGCTACCATAGAGATTTGTATGGCACAACCCCATAAGCCTATGGCTACCATAGAAATTTATATGGCAAGATACCATACGCCTATGGTTACCATAGAGATTTGTATGGGAAAACCCCAAAAGCCTATGGCTACCATAAAGATTTGTATGGCAGTATACCATAGACTAATGGTAACCATAAGGATTTGTATGGCACGTCACCATTGGCCTATGGCAACCACAGAAATTCGTATGGCAGTATACCATAGGCCAATGGTAACCTTAAAGATTTGCATGGCAGTATACCATAGAGAAAAGCTGATCTAGATCTCCACCAACGAAACAACAACTTCTATGGAGTCCTCAAAAACATCTTCTAAAAGAAATAAATATCCATTATTTCACCCCGAAGTTAATTAAATTCAACATGTAAACCCACAAGGCATTCCTGGTGAGTCTTTTCCGGCCTCCGGGTGGCCAATTTTTCCATTTTTGAGTGTTTAAAATCCGATGTTCCACTGATTTAGGCTTAGAGTATCAGACCGCCATATTAACGTGTCATCCACTACAAGTGGAATCTTTCACTAACTTTGGCTACTTATTTTAATATTTTTTTGATCTCATTCTTGGTCAAAAACATTTTATTGCAAACGCCTATGCAATTATCTATCTGAATTTATTAAGTTTTTTTAATTTCCGGCTGTCTGGTATTTTTATCAGTGTTTACATTCTCATTAGTTTTTTATTTTAATTCCACTTAGGTTCTTGCAATGCTTTTTTACATTATCTTACATATGTTAGGGCTTTATATTTATATTTTGTGTTTAATTTTTGCTTGCCATTAAATTGTTTTTTATCATGTCTCTGTGTTTTACTATTTTACAACTAATATTTCTTAAGTATCCACATATATTTGTACAATGTTCTGTTACATGTTTATACATAGCTTAGGGTCATCACTTAACTAGATTTGCTGGATTACTGCTTGACAATTGTTTTGCTTCAATATCATCAACTGGACAGTCCCTGGCCATATCATCTGCTGCTGTAACCAAAAATGTTTTTAACAATTTAATCTTTCCTTAAGTTTACATTTTTTTCGTCATAGTGATTCCCTATACCCAATTAATTTTTATTTACTATCACTGACCAAGCGTAAATTTGTCAATAACAATTATTAATTTCACCAATTTTAACCCTCCTGGCGTCAAGCCCGTTATAATACGGGCTTCATTTCCTTGCTAAAAGCGGCTTGCCCGTGTTTTCACGGGTTCACGATCTGCCTCTGGAGCGGCGAACCCGTCTTTTTCTCCTCTAGAATATTTCCTTCCCCCTCAACCTCCTACTGCTCACAAATTGAGAGGCGTATAAGCTGTCATCGTAAATCACTCACTGTGCTATAGTATTTCTGTTTGAATAGATGTGAATATTTTGCATTCTTTTTGATTTTTGAACCCCCACTCAAACTAAAAGTTTACCTTTAATAAACAGGTTATTTTTTTTTTGTTCAACTTATTCGATAGATTTAATTTTATTCAATATTTATTGCTTAATTTATTATACTAAATCTTTAAATGTTTTAAATCGTTTTGTATTTTTAAATTTCAAATAATTTTCGAAAATTCATTTAATTTTAGTGTAAATTGCAGCAAATTATTTCTTCTCTAAATAATAATGTAATATTTAATGAACTAATTTATGAATTTTTAATATTACCAATTTTCTATAATATTTAACTAATTTAGTTAAAGTAATTAATTGTTTTTTAAAAAAAATTTTTTTTTTTTGCTTACAAAATATATTTCAAAACAATTCTTGCAATTGAAGTTAACTCTAAAAACATTCTCTCCTCTTCATGTAATGTTCTGGACTTTCTCAGCGTTTGTCTAAAATCCCGTCACCTATGACACTAGTTTTATTTGTACTTTAGTTTAATGATATTGAAACATTTTCATGGATAGAGAGGAAATCGAAATTCTTTTCATTTGGAAATACGTTTTATTAAATTAGTAAAATTACAAGCTGTTAAAACTCCAAATAACTAAGTGAGTTTCAATATACCAAATATTTTTTTTTCATCCAAGCAAATAATCAAATGAATTGTAAATTTTTATGTCACTCACATTACGATATACATTTTAAAGAAAACGATTTATAGCTTGTTTTAGTAAAAACAAATAAGTTTAATAATAAATTTAAATTTTCTTAATAAATTATATTAAAAAAAATTACAAGCTGTTAAAACTCCAAATAACTAAGTGAGTTTTAATATACCAAATATTTTTTTTCCATCCCCACAAATAATCAAATGAATTGTAAATTTTTTGGTCACTCACATTACGATATACATTTTAAAGAAAACGATTTATAGCTTGTTTTAGTAAAAACAAATAAGTTTAATATTAAATTTTCTTAATAAATTATATAAAAAAAAATTACAAGTTGTTAAAACTCCAAATAACTAAGTGAGTTTTAATGTACCAAATATTTTTTTTTTCATCCAAGCAAATAATCAAATGAATTGTAAATTTTTATGTCACTCACATTACGATATACATTTTAAAGAAAACGATTTATAGCTTGTTTCAGTAAAAACAACTAAGTTTAATAATAAATTTAAATTTTCTTAATAAATTATGTAAAAAAAAATTACAAGTTGTTAAAACTTCAAATAACTAAGTGAGTTTTAATATACCAAACATTTTTTTCCATCCTTGCAAATAATCAAATAAATTTTAAATTTTTTATGTCACTCACATTACGATATACATTTTAAACAATCCGGAATTTGAAAGTTGTTGATAACGAGGGTGAATACAGTGTTGATTAAAAATAAAATCTTGGTAACAAATACCAACTGCACCGAAATGACCTTACTTTCCACTCCCCCTAATATTCCATTAATTTAACACAATCAAATTAAGTATTACAGTACTGTCATTCGTACTAGAATATTCATCTATTGACGGTCTAAATACAAAAGTAAATGATACTTCTAGTTACGTGATGATCTTGTTAAGTTATTGAAATCGTTTTTAGAAGTTTCATTTGAAATGAGCAATAAACAAGCTTTATTGTGATGTAAATATAATCTAGACTCCGCTTATAAGTGTTCGGATGAAGTGAGTTTCGCCTATCGCTTTCTTTTCTATTTATGATCAAAAATACTATGAAAGATGATCTAAAAGAAATGGACGTACTGTAATAAGCAGAACGTGTTGCATTAAGTTAGCGAAATGTGAAATGCAGAGAAGATTTGTCACTGTATTTTCTGAGATTCTTTTCGAGAAATTCTCGACTGCAAGAAAATAATAAAACTTAAAATAAGAGCTTCAATAAATTTAGGATGAATAATAATAATATTTGGGAATAAATATGAAAGACATAATGTTTTTTTTTCATTCTTAGGAATTGTATATCTTTGAATTCATAAATGACGGTGTAATTTATTTTATAAGGCATAATGCAACCTCTTATATGTTTTTTTTTAAGTGATAACAAGTTCTTGCGCCCTACCATAGTCTCAAGTATATCCATAACCCACAAGCTCCTTAAATACGTTGCTAATTACTATAAATAAAATATTCTTAAAGTGTTACTCTTATAAATAGTAAATATAGTGGACAGGGAGGCAAGTTTTATTACACGAAATATTTCTTAGCACATATAATTTGAAACCATAGAGTAATACGTATAATACTTTTTTCTTTAAAAAATGTAATTTTAAAAAAAAAATGTTATTGCAACTTTTCATTAGTTGATATGTTACAAAAGTAGTGCAATAAGTTTTTATTTTTTTGCAAATTTGAAGCTAAAGATCCCGAAAACTTTATTCCTAAATTTGATCTGCTTAAATGTATTAGTAATAATTTAAAAATAAAAAAGAAAATTAGATGAAGGATAAAATTATACTGATAACCTCGTTAGAAATACAAAATATAGCAACTTCATTAAAATTCATTTATATATAGCTTACTTTATTCAATTAAATAGTATTTATAAAATACAAACGAAGTTATGCAATAAAATATTTATTTAAATGAGAAAATGTTAAACAGGTTAATGTTAATTAAAATATCAGTTGTATTATGTTTTAAACATGTGTAAAAATTACAAATTCTCAATTGTATGATATAATTCAAAACAAGGTACAACACACAAAGTGACATTGCACTGTTTACATTGAAATCGAGATTCTTTCCTAACTCGTTGTCCTTTTGAGTCAAAATTTTTACTCCGCCACCCCCCTAGAAAAGAAATCCTACCCTTATCTATTCTGAATAGAAGGAGTGACTAGTTCGATGACGTTCGACTTAAAAACCTGAATTTGCAATCCCATAGCTCATTTCCTATTATACGTCAGTCATTTCCTATCTCTTGACTTTGAAGAGGGATGAAAGAATGGAATTCGGGGGAAAGCAATATTTATATTGTAATAGATTTTTATACTTATACACATAAGTTTTTTTCAATTTTTTTTCCAGCTAAGTTAGGTTCTATAAAGAAATAAAAAAAGCAAACATATCCTACTTATAAAAATTAAATATAGACTAATGAATATAAGAATATAAAGTAATGAATATATAAACTAACGAATAAAAATATAAAATCCCATATTCATTCTATTTACCATTTCCAATTTTGAAAATATCTTCCTTTTTTTTTGTGTAATTCTTCTCTATGTCATTTAATTGCCATACAAAAGGTGTGCACCTTGAATAATGCATAATCGAAGTACTTTTTTATGACAAAGTATTTTTATGTCATGTTTACAGGTTGTAATTATTGTCAGTTTTTTTCACAGAAAAAGAAAAGCAGAGCAACGATTTTTTTCCGATTTTGCATGCACTGTATTCTATTCTATAGGCGGAAAAAATTAGTGTTGTCAGCTAGAAGTATAGTTATTTACCTTTGAGTCTGAGACAATATTTCTAAATGGTGTCTCAGAAACATATTTGGAATAACTGATTCTATAGGTCATCATGGTGCAAAGAGTTAATTTTTTTCATGAAAAAAATTTAATTGATATTTATTATACTAAATCAATACAACCAAAAATCTTTAAAAATATGTTTATTTTTGTATATTTAAATTCGGTTACTGTGACGTACTTTTTTTACAATATATATTGTTTGATTTATATTGTAAAAATCATTCACACGAAATTAAAGCAGTAGACAAAATAGCAAAGAATCAATGTATTAATTCTTGAAATCAAGGATGGCGCCAGACTCTGCCCGACAAGGGGTCAAGTCTCCCCCGACTGGGGGGCTCAAACAAATTCAAAATATTTAAATTAATTATACTTTACATTTTTTTCAAGTGTGTTTCTAAGAATCTAAAATCAGTAATATTGATACCCATAATGTGCAGATTCCTTTTAATGTAAAATTTAAATCTAATTTTTTTTGTGTTATCGATATATTTTGTACTGTATGGTGCAATTTACCATACATTGTAATCGTAAAAATTACTTCTGTAATGAAGAATAGTTGTAGCAGTAACCGCTGTTTCAAAAAAATTCGACACTTCTTACTCTCATAAAGCAAAAATTATTCGATAATAAAAATCAGAAATTTCATACACATTTAACAAAACATTTAAAGAATATTTTAATATAAAATGTTATTTTTATATGCATCGATTGACTTTTGACTCATTTAAATATTTTTCAAATAAAGTTTTAAGTACATTTTTTGCATCCACGTATTCTATCTAAATATATCATGCCCCGTTTCGAAGGAACTTCGAAATGGTTATGCCCATAAAATTGCAAAATTTCTATTTTTTTTAATTGTTACACTGTATAATTTTACGGACAAAAAAAGGGCTATTTTAATCAGGGGACTCGATGCTAATATATATTGTAAATAAATACAAAGATACTTCGAAAATTTCTCCTTGCGATTCCCTTTTCTTTTCAAAGATGCTTTTAAAGTGAACATCTATGTCCGGCAAAATGCTAATTTCTCTATTTGAGAAAAAGAGTAAGTCCATCGGCTGAAAATATAAGATTCAAACAATATAGCTGAAATTTGTAATTATTTTTAAATTTACAAATTTTAAATTTGCTTCCGAGAAACGAATATTAACTAACTTACATTTTTAAAAAAAAATTGCAACACATGGCTGCTGTTTGTCTGCCTATGTTTTCGTTTTACTGCAAAGCTGAAAGCACACTTTCTACCAAGATTTCTGTTTCGCCCTGCAAAAGCGTTTTACATATTGGCATATGCCTGCAACGAATAACCTTTCACACAGTTAATTGATTATTGTTTACCACATGTCAACGCGAAACATTCTTTCCTCTACGATTTAAATTTGTTTTTGCTTTCATAGTTACGAATTTTAAGTCACAAGAAATGGACACTAAAAATTAAGAAGTTAGGGGACCAAATTTCGAAAAAAAAAAAATTATTTTTATTTTTCAGGACTTATTTGACCGATTTTGCTTTTTGATTGAATCGAAAAAATTTTCATACAATTGTTAAAATTCGTTTTTCCAAAGGTAATTCCATGCAAAAAATATAGTTTTAAATAGTTATAAAATATTTAATATATTTATAATATGCGTTGAAAAATTCTGAATCACGATTTTTGAAATTCCCGTGCAGTAAATGGCGACTGATGCACGTTAAATCTATCGAGTCGCAAAGCCCCCCATGTTCCCATAACAAATAAACAACACTGGGGGTACTTATCCAGGAGTTTCCTGGTCTTCTGGATTGGTTCAAAATTACAAGGCTACGGAGTTGAAATTGGGTCGGTTGTTCAACGACGGATAAAATAAAATAGCAAGATCTACAAACCTGAAACTATAGACAAACTTGTATAATTATCCAGATCAGAATGCGTTTTTCTGTTTATTTTCGTAACTTAAAATATGGTATTGATTCTTTGTACGTGAAAATATGATTAAATCAAAAGTTAATCAAGGTGTTCCCTTTTTCCATTTCATGCACTGTACATAAAATAAGTCAATGAGAATCTGTTAGGTTGATTAATATATATTTTAGGATATTGAATATGAACAGTTTAATTGTTTTTCTGACTCAATCAACAATCTTTTTACTACTAAGAAAATGATAAAAAAGATAATAAATAAAAAATATTTTGTTATTGTTTTTTTTCCGACTGCATATTTATTGCGTTGATTAAAATATAAACCTTGAATCCGAATAAATAAATGATTTTCCTCAATTAATAGTATTTTTAAAAAAAAAAGATTAAAAAATTAATTTTTTTTTATTTTGTTCTTATACTTTCATTTTGCTTGAAAATTTCAAAAAGAAATTATGTGATCACATAAACCATTGATAAACACATTACATAAAAAAGAATTCGCAAAGAAGAGGACCTGTGTATCCCCTTCTTAGTTCTCCAGAAGAAAGAATAGCAGTTTGAAAGATAAGTTTCCAAGAAAATGAAGATGTGTCTGTGGGAAAGGATTTCTATGGGACTTCGAAAAGTCTTCAATTTCACCTATGTCTAATCGCATCCAGTCTCTAGTTTGACAATGTACAGGTAAAGTTATGGGTAGTGCAGTGAAACTATAATTACATAGAATTTACAATATATTTTACTAATTTTTGTTACTAATTAAGAACAAATAGATAAAAAGTCAACTACAAAATTTTTTTATTAGGCATTTGTAAAAGAATTTTTGACATAATTTAGAAAAAAATGTGACCAGACTATTTTCCGGACGAGACTTTAAAATTTTCCCGTGGGAGGGGGGGGCATGCCCGACAGGGGAGCAATTCCCCCTCCCCTGATCCCGCCTTTGCTTGAAAAAATATTCTTGCAATGATTCTTGTACTGATATTTATTCCTTGCATGCGAAATTTAATAAGATTTTGATATGTTTTCATTCTTAATATTATTTTTACTATGAAAAAATGTAATGAAAAATGCAGTTTTGCTTAATAACTACTAGTGTAAATAGAAATTCATATTTTTTGAAGTTTTATAAATCTCTATTAGAATACCTAACGATTTTTACTCAATCGCGTAAACGATGAATTAAAAATGGATATTTCGTTTTGAAACAGTAGCGCTTAACAAAAGCTTTTTCTCCCTCTCAAAGAAAAAGAGCCATTATACATGAAAATATAATATCCACTGAATTGACGTTATATTTCGCATCTATAGTACTATTATATAAGTACTATATAAGTACTATAAATTATTTTTTAAATTCAAAGATATCATTAATGTGGATTAAAAAGGTAAATATGATTTGTTATTAACACGTATATCAACGAAATTGTTCTCATCCTACATGAACTTAGAACTGAAGTAAATTAAAAAGGATGCACATTTTTTTTTTAAAACTTGGCAATTGTATCTGGGAAATCACAGAAGTCAAAAGAGCTAGGAAGGAAAAAATATCAGTAGAAAGAACCTATTCAGTACCATCACAGGGGATATTGATAACAACCTTTGATGTTATATATCAACGTTATCATTGTCAAAGTTCAAAGGACAAGAAAAAGTGTAATTTAACCTAAAAGCAATAATCTTATCAGTAAAAATGTCTTCTTCATTGCTTGATATTTCAGAGGAAAGTGCAATGTTGACCACAGTTCAAAAATGACTTTCGGAAAAGTGAATCACATACGCGATTCATCCATCAAACTGTCATGACCCACCTGGACCTCCTAGACCGATAATCACCCCTTTTAACCACAAATTGAAGTGGAAAGGGGAAAGCATACCTTTTGTCCGACCCTCGACACTTTTCGTGGCATCTTTCTAAAATGTGTCTGCCGCTTGTAGTAAGAAACTAAGAGAGAGGGGAAACGCCAGGAGGGTTAATCATGTCTTAAACATGTTTTGTATTTACCAATGTTTCTATATTGTGTTCTCTTTTCTAAATGTGCTTAACACAACTCAACATAAATTTTCTGAGTTTTTTTTATCCCTCACTTGTAGGGGATCAACTAATTTAGCCTGTTTTCTATTCTTAGCTTTTCATAGTCTAATACCATCTTTTTTATAGATAAAATTTTGTTCACATGCCACCACTGGTTGCACCGTTACATATTCAGCTTTTGTCCCGTTTGATCTATTTTAAACTAATTTCGCTTCGACCACCGGCCCACTCTTTATCTTTTGAGTTTTAATAGTATTTTATTGTTTTAGTAGTCTGTTTAATTTTTAGTTTAGTATCACATATCAAAATTTAAAGAATTTTCATTCTCGCTCCGACCATCGGACCGTTATTTTGCTTCGCGTTCTTTTAGGTTCCTCTAATATCTGACGCTTATCTAACTAATTATGATACCAATCAATCAAATTAACGTTTTTTATACTCGCTCCGACCTCCGGACCCACTTTCTATTTTCTTGTTTTTACAGCTTTAACAAATATTAGTTGCCTGTACTCTATTTTGTTTCTAATCAACCTAACCATATTTTCCCCACTCGCTCCAACCACCGGACCCATTTTCTAGCGGTTAGTACTAACTGTTTGAAATTTATTTGAATAAGAACCGCATGCAAAAAGGATTCTGCAAGTAAAACAGGAGAAGTTTATCAAAGAAATTTAAAAAAAAGCTTTCTGGATATATATTTATTCTACAATTATTAAGTTTTGCATTTTTAATATCCATTGCGAAAGATTCTTGTAAGTAATTATTTTTTGACGTATGGTAAAATATCAACGAGAAATGTTGCCATAGCTGTATGGCAAAGGTGTACCATAACCTATGGAAAAATATTTCTTCATGAACTGTAGCACATCTTAGATTTATGGCAAAAATTTGCCATATAAAAAATGCCATAGGATATTCCTATGGGGTTTTGCCTATGGCAAAAATTTCGCCATACACTTATGGCAAAACTTTGCCATTCAAAAAAATGCCATAGGATATTCCTATGGGGTTTTGCCTATGGCAAAAATTTGCCATACATGTATGGCAAAATTCTGCCATTCGTATATGGCAAAATTTTTGCCATAGGCAAAACCCCATAGGAATATCCTATGGCATTTTTTTATGGCAAACCTATGGCAAATTTTCCTAAGGGAAAGCAATACAAATAAAATAACATTGGTACAACTTTTCATCGATAACGATGTCGAAATGGCTCCAAAAATAATTCAGTCAAAATTGAAAACTATTCATTATTAAATAGTGACATGCTCAAAATACTCAATGAGGAATACATGGTCGGTCGGACGGGATCAATACGTGGAGTTTTCAAATTCGTCTATATTTGTTTCGGAGCTATTTTGACTAATTTTTCCCCACTTTTGAGAAACAATAGTCTTACAGAATAATAATACAGAATAGTCTCCCTTTTAAGGGAGTATGAAGCCGGATCTTTGGCTTTTGCGATTTTTGAGATAGGACGTAAAACAAAATTGTTTTCCATTATGTATGAAAATATCTAAAGAAGTATGTGGAACTTTTTTAAATTTATTCCTTTGTATTTTTTCAAAAAGGATGCTTCAAAGAAAGTAAACAAAAAAGAAAACACTGTTCCATGAAATTATACTTCTGCAAAGTATTTAAGTTTACATACACAGCTTAAATTCAAAGTAAATCATAAAATTAAAATTATTTTAAAATTAAAATTATTTTAAAATTAAAATTATTTTAAAATTAAAATTATTTTAAAATTAAAATTATTTTAAAATTTTAATTATTTTAAAATGTGGTTTTAAGATAGATACTTAAAAAAAAATTCTTGACACATGCAATAGAATGCGAAGTTTTGTACAAAAAATTCAAAATTTGAGTATTTAGATGTTCGATAAACTTTTGAACTTTTTGATTTGTTATTATAAGGTATTAAGACACCTTTTGCCACAAAAAGAAACTATTTTTCAATTCAAAATTTTGAAATAGCTTTATTATTTAAATTTTCAAATATAAATGAGCTTGAAAACCTAAATTAGACGATTTTAAAAGTTGTCGAATTTTCTTAAAATTAATGTTTCAGTTTATTTTTGTAAAGACGGATTTCTGTGAGGTAAAATCATTAAATAGTCAATGTTTACTTAAAAACTAAGTCGTAAGAAAGTCAATATCGTTTATTTCTTATTAGACTTAAATTAGTTTGCTTTTGAATAATTTGCCAAAGGTATACCACCGGTTGCTAATCACAGTATGAAATAACCTAAAGACAACATAGTGTTTTCTATAAAACATTGGGTAGACATTCTTATGCTTCCGTCGTAAACAAAAAGTATACTTGAAACAGTTAGAGCTTTAGACTTAAGCAGATATATAACAAAATAAACAAAAGAAGACATGCAACTGAATTAACGAATAAATCCGCAAATCAATGAATATAACTCAATGAATCTCTAAAATAAATGAATCAGTGAGTGAATGAATTTTAAACTCAATGAAACTCCCTCAGAAATAAGTGAATCAGCAAATCAATTACTGAGAAAATTATTGAATTAACTAATCAATGAACAAAAAAGAATATCAATGTATCAATGAGAAAATTAATCACTCAAACAGATCAATGAATAAACGGAACAATAATTCAGCACAGGAATAAATGAATTTATCAGCGTACTAGTGCGGAACAATTTGTAATCAAAACAGCAAATAAAAAAGTCAATGAATGAGTGAATTGAAAATTAGTTGATCAATGAATCTAGAAATCAATGAATAAGCGAATAAAAGATATCAGCAAATTTCTGAATTAATGAATAGTGGTAATCAAAAATGTGAATTGATTAGTCATCGCATTAAGGAATCAGTGAATAAGAGAAACAATAAACAAGCAAATCAATGAATGAGCAAATTAATGAATCTGCAAGTTAAGGAATCAAAATGAAGTAACTAGTTAATAAAAAAGAAAACCTGCATGTTCATTGATAGGTTGTTCTAATCCCTTAGGAAAATTTGCCATAGAGAAGCCTATGGTAATCTATGGCTACCATAGAAATTTGTATGGCAAGATGCCATACGCCTATGGTTACCATAGAGATTTGTATGGCACAACCCCATAAGCCTATGGCTACCATAGAAATTTATATGGCAAGATACCATACGCCTATGGTTACCATAGAGATTTGTATGGCAAAACCCCAAAAGCCTATGGCTACCATAAAGATTTGTATGGCAGTATACCATAGACCAATGGTAACCATAAGGATTTGTATGGCACGTCACCATTGGGCTATGGCAACCACAGAAATTCGTATGGCAGTATACCATAGGCCAATGGTAACCTTAAAGATTTGTATGGCAGTATACCATAGAGAAAAGCTGATCTAGATCTCCACCAACGAAACAACAACTTCTATGGAGTCCTCAAAAACATCTTCTAAAAGAAATAAATATCCATTATTTCACCCCGAAGTTAATTAAATTCAACATGTAATCCCGCAACGCATTCCTGGTGAGTCTTTTCCGGGTTCCGGGTGGCCAATTTTCCTATTTTTGAGTGTTTGAAATCCAATGTTCCATTCTTTTAGGCTTAGAGTATCAGACCGCCATGTTAACGTGTCATCCACTTCAAGTGGAATCTTTCGCTAAATTTGGCGACTTATTTTAATATTTTTTCAATCTCATTCTTGGTCAAAAACATTTTATTGCAAACGCCTATGCGATTATTTTTCTGAATTTATTAAGTTTTTAATTTCCGGCAGTCTGGTACTTTTATTATCTGAATCTTTTTAAAATATGGTATAAGTTTGGTTTAGGTTTTCGCTATGTTAAATTTTGCCATTTGTTGACTTTGTTCACTTTAATTAATATCTTGCTGTTTATATTTTTATCTAAATTTTTTATATTTCCTTCCCCCAACAGTTTCTGATTAAACGACATCTTTCTTTTTATTTTATCCTCTCCCTCTGATTTTATATAAATTTTTAAAGTCACATCACTTTTCCATTATTAATGGTGTTCTATTCCCCACAGCAACTTGTAAACTATCTTCATGATGAAAAACGCGGTTAAGTAATTATGATCAAGCTAGATCATCATTTCTTTAATAATTAAAATTTTTTAATTCTTTTAATTTGTTCGGTGATAATTTCATTTTATTGCTGTCATATATCAATATCAAAGTCAGTGTTTACATTCTCATTAGTTTCTGATTTTAATTCCACTTAGGTTCTTGCAATCCTTTTTTACATTATCTTACATACGTTAGGGTTTTATATTTTTATTTTGTGTTTAATTTTTGCTTGCCATTAAATTGTTTTTATCGTGTCTCTGTGTTTTACTATCTTACAACTAATATTTCTTAACTATATTATATATATTTAACTATATTATAACATATATTTGTACAATGTTCTGTTACATATTTATACATAGCTTAGGTTCATCACTTAACTAGATTTTCTGGATTACTGGTTGACAATTATTTTGCCTCAATATTATCAACGGGACAATCCCTGGCCATATCATCTTCTGCTGTTACCAAAAATGCTTTTAACAATTTAATCGTTCCTTAAGTTTAAAACTTTTTCGTCATAGCGATGCCTTATACCCAATGAATTTTTATTTACTATCCCTGACCAAGTGTAAATAGCAATTATTAATTTTACCAATTTTAATCATGTCTTAAACATGTTTTGTATTTACCAATGTCTCCATATTGCGTTCTCTTTTCTAACTGTGCTTAGCACAACTCAACACAAATTTTCTGAGTTTCATATCCCTCACTAGTAGGGGATCAACTAATTTAGCCTGTTTTCTATTCTTAGCTTTTCATTGTCTAATACCATCTTTTTTATAGATAAAATTTTGTTCTCATACCACCACTGGTAGCACCGTTACATATTCGGCTTTTGTCCCGTTTGGTCAATTTTAAACTAATTTCGCTTCGACCACCGGTCCCACTTTTTATCTTTTGAGTTTTCATAGTATTTTATTGTTTTAGTAGTCTGTTTAATTCTTAGCTTAGTATCACATATCAAAATTTAAAAAAAATTCATACTCGCTCCGACCATCGGACCATTATTTAAATTTGCTTTCTTTTAGGTTCCTCTAATATCTGACGCTTATCTAACTAATTATGATACCAATCAATCAAATTAACGTTTTTTATACTCGCTCCGACCTCCAGACTCACTTTCTATTTTCTTGTTTTTTACAGTTTTAACAAATATTGGTTGCCTGTACTTAATATATTTTGTTCCTAATCAACATAACCAATACTTTCCCCACTCGCTCCGACGGCCGGACCCATTTTCTAACGGTTAGTACTAACCATTTAAAATTTATTTGAATAAGAACAGCATTCAGAAAGGATTTTGCAAGTGAAACAAGAGAAATTTATCAAAGAAATTTAAAAAAAAAAAAAGCTTTCCGGATATATATTTATTCTACAATTATTAAGTTTTGCATTTTTAATATCCATTGCGAATGATTCTTGTAAGTAACTATTTTTTGATGTATGATAAAATATCAAAGAGAAATGTTGCCATAGCTGTATGGCAAAGGTGTACCATAGCGTATGGAAAAATATTTCGTCATAAGCTGTAGCACATCTAAGTTTTATGGCAAAAATTTGCCATATAAGAAATGCCATAGGATATTCCTATGGGGTTTTGCCTATGGTAAAATTTTGCCATACACTTTTGCCATATGCGTATGGCAAAATTTTGCCATATAAAAAAATGCCATAGGATATTCCTATGGGGTTTTGCCTATGGCAAAATTTTGCCATACATGTATGGCAAAAATTTGCCATAGGATATTCTTATGGGGTTTTGCCTATGGTAAAATTTTGCCATTCACTTTTGCCATATATGTATGGCAAAATTTTGCCATACATGTATGGCAAAAGTGTATGGCAAAATTTTTGCCATAGGCAAAACCCCATAGGAATATCCTATGGCATTTTTTATGGCAAACCTATGGCAAATTTTCCTAAGGGATAATTCACTGATTTACAAAAGTTGCAGGCTGAATTGTTGATTTATTCTTTCATTGATTATTTCGTCTGTCTTTGATTTTCGAAATAAATCGATTCATTTGCTCATTCACTGATTCCTTGATTAATTCCTTTGTTCTTATACAGATTGTCTTATTCACTGAATTACTCTTACAAGGGATGTAAGCATCTCGAAAACTTTTAATGAAACAAGGTTAAGCTTAACTTAAAGATCATGATTGAAAACCTTAGATAGATTTCAAATTAGCCACCAGATCTATTCCTAGGGTAAAATATATATGCCTCATTAAAGTTAAACTAACGAAAACTTTCCTGCTGATGTGCACTCCTGGAGAAACGGTTGGGCTGTCCGCTATCTACCAGAGAGGTTAGAGGTTAAAATTTCAGCTGCTACGATTGAATTTCCTGTCTAATTTTATTTTCTGAAAAGTTTGATAATTTTTAAATATGTTTCATGAAATTGATGAATTATTATTTTATAATTAAAATTAGTTTTTTTTCAAAGAAAAATAAATTTTTAAAATTTAAAAAATTAATAGATATTTAAATTTTTAAATAAAATGTATGGAATATTTAAGAAAAAAACTAAATTAGCTAAACTTTTAAACTAATTTTTAACTAAATTTTGCAGTTATAAAAACTCCAAAATTATAATTTAAAGTGCAAAATTGTTTTGAACAATTAAACATTTTAACTGAAAAAAAAACAAACAAATTTGAGTTCATTTTTTTATTTTTAAAAGTTCACATTTTTGAAGAAAAAAAAATTATAAAATAAATATTACATATAAAATTTTTATCTACCTTCTTAAAAAATAAGATTAGGAATAAAAGTCAATCATCATAGCGGGGATTTGAACCTCTACTTCTCTGGTAATAAGCGTATGGCCTAACAGTTACACATCAGCTAGAAATTTTTTGTTAGTTTTAAACTAAATGAACGGAAACTTTAATGATTCATACTTTACTCTAGGGGAAGATCTGGCGACTAATTTGTACTCTATCCAAGGTTTTCAAACATGCTCTTTAATTTGGTCTTAATTTTGTTTTAATAGGAATTTCTGAGTTTCGCACATCCGTTGTTAGACTTATGCAATTTGCTTACTTACTTCTATGAATGTAGCAACAAATTATTCTTACTGCGAGTTGTTAAAAGAAACCATTTCAAAATTTTACTTCTTTTCTTACCTAAACACAGCAGTAAAGCGCTAAATTATGTAAAAATAGATTTTCTACTATTTTCGGTTTCATACGCATTTAAATTGTAAATTTATATTTCCTTTCAAAATGTATACATAGAAGTAATTTTTAATTTCTTTTCAAACAAATGTAAGGTGAATGAATGAATTTGATGCCCAATTTTACAGGCAAACTTGCTTTTTCCTGGAGATGTGTTTCATAAAGGAGAAACACATTTACAGGGTATTAAAGTCGGAAAAAAATGTTCTTAGAAGAGTAATAACCTGAACTTTATAACCGTCATTGAACAGCCGACCCAATTTTTGGGTTTACGACCACTAATGTTCAATTTCGTAGCCTTGTAATTTTGAACCCATTCCAGGAGACAAGGGAACTCCTGGATCAAGTATAGGGAGAAATGAGCCTTCGTGGAGGACTTTTTTGATGGAACTAACCAGCATTTGCGTTACATGGAGAGGAAGACCACGAGAACCTCCCACGGTTAGCCTGACGGCAAGGGGACTCTAACCCATGATCCGTCTTCCACTAAGGATATTTCACGTCAGCACTGTGGTCGGTGCAAGTCGGATGCGGAATTCGTATCGACCAGCTATCGCCGGGATTCGAACCGCGGTTCACCTCATTGGAAGGCGAACGCTCTATCCCTTGAGCCATAGCAGCTTTTACTAGTCTGAATTATAAAAAAAATTAGTTAGAAAAGGCGGAAAAAAAACAGATTTAATTTCCCTCAAGTACGCGACGTTATAAACTTAAATGTTAGAATGCTCTCAATAATCTTCGAGGTTTAATAAAAAAACTATGGGATTTTTTTTAAAAATAAATAGATTTAAAAAAAAGAGTTTAATAAAAGTTTTTTGATTAATTTGTATTTTTTAAAAAATTTTAATACTGTTATTTTAATATTTTTCATACACTAATATGGTATTAATATTTTGCATTACTGTCCTTCATAGTTTTTCAGAATGGATATTTTGTATTATAATGTAAACTTAAATTTTGTAGGTAACCAGTTTAAAAGAAAAATCTGAATTGTGGTTAAATTTTTTTTTAAAGAATATCTTCATTTACTTCAGCAATTTAAATATTTAGCAAAAGAATAATTCAAATTATAATTTAGTTCAGATTATAGTATTAATATAGAATTCAAATTACTCCGACTTATTTTTAACTAAGCAATCTGTCATGATTGATTATTAGCACTTTGAAATTATACTCGGCTTCTTAATTAGTTTGGAGAGAAACCACGCCTAGAATACATATTTATCTTTTAGTTTGCATTTTCCTCCTAATAATTATTTTGTTCATCGACAAAATTTTCAACACTAATTAATGTTTTCAGAAAGTTATTAATGAAGATTTCATTCGATAATTAATGTATAATACAGCTGATAATAAAACTATTTGATAAAGTATTTAAGCGTAAAACTTAAGTAATTTGCTTAAACTGAATTTATTCCACAAACAAAGCATATTTATCTTAAATGATAAGTATCTCAATCAAATTATTATTAATAATTTAATTCTATAAAAATATAATTCAAAATACTTGCATTTAAACTTAATTTAAATTTTTCATTTTACAATATCCTAAATTTTTGACATTAGCTTAATTATGTTTTCGGAGAATAAAGATTTCAATATATAATTAATGCATAATAATATAAACGAACGAATTAATTTAGAAAATTATGTTTCATGCATAGTTAACTAGCTTGACTTAATGATAAAAAAAGCTTTAATATTTAAATTTTTTTTTAATTTAATAGGTTTTATTAGTTTGTTTTTGCATAAAGGCAATCAAGAAAATTTTTTATCTGTGACATTAGATTTAATTAAGATTTTCTTAGAAACAAAGAGCAAATTTGATTCGTTTTTTACTCATAAAATATAAATTAAACGGCTAAATAATTAAAATCATTGAATAAAATTAAAGAAAATGAATTTTAAACTAAATCACTATAAGGATAAAAAAAATCTAAAATTTAAAAAGAGTTTAATCAGCTGTCCCTTAGGAAAATTTGCCATAGGTTTGCCATAAAAAAATGCCATAGAATATTCCTATGGGGTTTTGCCTATGGTTAAATTTTGCCATATACACTTTTGCCTTACGTATATGGTAAAATTTTACCGTAGGCAAAACCCCATAGGAATATCCTATGGCATTTATTTTATTTCCTATGGCATTTTTTATATTAAATTTTGCCATACATGTATGGCAAAAATTTGTCACACGTATATGGCAAAATTTTACCATAGGCAAAACCCCATAAGAATATCCTATGGCATTTTTTCTATATGGCATATTTTTGCCATAAATCTAAGGTATGCTATAGCTAATGAAGAAATTTTTCCATAAGCGATGGTACACCTTTGCCATACAGCTATGACAACATTTCTTCATTGGTATTTTGCAATAAAGTTATGCATCAAAAATAATCTAATTTAATCTAATGATAATCTAATGTAATCTAATTTTTTAATATTGAAAAACCAACACTGCATTATTTGGTCTCCTAAAAATTAAAAAAAAAAAAAAATAGAAATTACTCATTCGCGACTCTTAATATAACGAAATATTTCTGTTTTTGTTAACGTTATGAGAGTAAATAATTGGCGATTTTTAAAAAAGTTTAATTACAAAACATTTCACTTATTTGTCCACATTATAGACAAAATATTTCTTATATATATTTTCCATGACAAGATATGATACAGTGTTTAAAATTACATAATTTCCCTCAAGTGAAAGCTTACTCCTAACTCGTAGCCACTTCTTGGCAAACAACTACATACTTTTTTTAAAAAATAATTGCAAGTTTAAAATCTATTTGGCACCTTGGCGATTGTAGTTGACGTGACAGATCACACACAATACGGAAATATCCCCGAAGTTAATAACTAATAAACACAATAAGCAAAGAGAAAACTAATATTTTTATATACATTAATATGCTTATTTAATTCTAAGTATTTTTAGCAACGTATTATTGTAAAGTTAATAACCTACTTCCAATTTCTAGTAAAATCCCTGGTGATGGCAGAGACGAGTTTTCCTATCTGGCCCATTTACAATAAAATGAGACTTGTCATTCAATTGACTTTTTAATAAACTCATTTTACTTTCTCGATAGTTTTCCAACTCCATATTTTCCTTCTTCGAAAAAATCGAAAAGACCAGCCTTATAGATATTTTTAGAATATGTATCAAGTACGTGGAAGGCCGCAAAACTAAGACAAAAACACAACTGTTACGAGACTCTATCAGAAACTAAAATATTCTGTCGTTCTCTACTTCTCTAAATAATAAATCTGCCTAAATAATAAAACTTTTAGTAAGAAAAGAACAACATTTTATTTACATGATAATTTTCAGACGATCATTTCTTGTTCCACAAAAAGAAGACGTTACATAAAAAGCATAACCTTACATAAAAAGTAATTAACAACTTTTAACAACAAGAAGAGTTGAGACAGAAAGTGAAGGCGTACTTTTATTGCTATGAAAACAGCATTATTTTCAAATTTGATTGTCGCAAAATTTACGCGTTGGCATAAGCAGATGAAATGAGAATACACACTAATGTTGTTTGGCACTTGCTTGAGATTTAATTTGATACTTCTATAAATTGTTATTTTTTATAAAAGATTCTTATTTTGCTTCATATTTATTCTTAATCTAACTTGGCATTTAATGTATGAGATTTGAAAATAAAATTTATGTTTTTTTAAATGCTTTTTCTTATTTATTTTAAAATTTCTCTCAAGATATCATTTTTTTAATCAACATTAACACCAGTTTACTCCCCTTAGGAAAATTTGCCATAGGTTTGCCATAAAAAAATGCCATAGGATATTTCTATGGGGTTTTGCCTATGGTAAAATTTTGCCATACACTTTTGCCATAGGCAAAACCCCATAGGAATATCCTATGGCATTTTTTTTATATGGCAAATTTTTGCCATACATGTATGGCAAAATTTTGCCATAGGCAAAACCCCATAGGAATATCCTATGGCATTTTTTTGTATGGTAAAATTTTGCCATACATGTATGGCAAAATTTTGCCATAGACAAAACCCCAGAGGAACATCCTATGGCATTTTTTATATGGTAAAATGTAGCCATACATGTATGGCAAATTTTGCCATAGGCAAACCCCCATAAGAATATCCTATGGCATTTTTTTTATATGGCAAATTTTTGACATAAAACTAAGATGTACTACAGTTTATGAAGAAATATTTTTCCATAGTTTCTGGTACACCTTTGCCATGCAGCTATGGCAACATTTCTCGTTGATATTTTACCATACATTAAAAAATAATTACTTACAAGAATCTTTCGCAATGGATATGCAAAACTTAATGATTGTAGAATAAATTTAACTTAATGATTGTAGAAATATATATCCACAAAGCTTTTTTCAAAATTTCTTTGATAAACTTCCCTGTTTTACTTGCAGAATCCCTTTTGAATGCTGTTCTTATTCAAATAAATTTCAAACGGTTAATACTAATCGTTAGAAATTGGGTCCGGTGGTCAGAGCGAGTGGGGAAAATATTTGTTATGTTGATTAGGAACAAAATATATTGAGTACAGGCAACCAATATTTGTTCCCTTAGGAAAATTTGCCATAGAGAAGCCTATGGTAATCTATGGCTACCATAGAAATTTGTATGGCAAGATGCCATACGCCTATGGTTACCATAGAGATTTGTATGGCACAACCCCATAAGCCTATGGCTACCATAGAAATTTATATGGCAAGATACCATACGCCTATGGTTACCATAGAGATTTGTATGGCAAAACCCCAAAAGCCTATGGCTACCATAAAGATTTGTATGGCAGTATACCATAGACCAATGGTAACCATAAGGATTTGTATGGCACGTCACCATTGGGCTATGGCAACCACAGAAATTCGTATGGCAGTATACCATAGGCCAATGGTAACCTTAAAGATTTGTATGGCAGTATACCATAGAGAAAAGCTGATCTAGATCTCCACCAACGAAACAACAACTTCTATGGAGTCCTCAAAAACATCTTCTAAAAGAAATAAATATCCATTATTTCACCCCGAAGTTAATTAAATTCAACATGTAATCCCGCAACGCATTCCTGGTGAGTCTTTTCCGGGTTCCGGGTGGCCAATTTTCCTATTTTTGAGTGTTTGAAATCCAATGTTCCATTCTTTTAGGCTTAGAGTATCAGACCGCCATGTTAACGTGTCATCCACTTCAAGTGGAATCTTTCGCTAAATTTGGCGACTTATTTTAATATTTTTTCAATCTCATTCTTGGTCAAAAACATTTTATTGCAAACGCCTATGCGATTATTTTTCTGAATTTATTAAGTTTTTAATTTCCGGCAGTCTGGTACTTTTATTATCTGAATCTTTTTAAAATATGGTATAAGTTTGGTTTAGGTTTTCGCTATGTTAAATTTTGCCATTTGTTGACTTTGTTCACTTTAATTAATATCTTGCTGTTTATATTTTTATCTAAATTTTTTATATTTCCTTCCCCCAACAGTTTCTGATTAAACGACATCTTTCTTTTTATTTTATCCTCTCCCTCTGATTTTATATAAATTTTTAAAGTCACATCACTTTTCCATTATTAATGGTGTTCTATTCCCCACAGCAACTTGTAAACTATCTTCATGATGAAAAACGCGGTTAAGTAATTATGATCAAGCTAGATCATCATTTCTTTAATAATTAAAATTTTTTAATTCTTTTAATTTGTTCGGTGATAATTTCATTTTATTGCTGTCATATATCAATATCAAAGTCAGTGTTTACATTCTCATTAGTTTCTGATTTTAATTCCACTTAGGTTCTTGCAATCCTTTTTTACATTATCTTACATACGTTAGGGTTTTATATTTTTATTTTGTGTTTAATTTTTGCTTGCCATTAAATTGTTTTTATCGTGTCTCTGTGTTTTACTATCTTACAACTAATATTTCTTAACTATATTATATATATTTAACTATATTATAACATATATTTGTACAATGTTCTGTTACATATTTATACATAGCTTAGGTTCATCACTTAACTAGATTTTCTGGATTACTGGTTGACAATTATTTTGCCTCAATATTATCAACGGGACAATCCCTGGCCATATCATCTTCTGCTGTTACCAAAAATGCTTTTAACAATTTAATCGTTCCTTAAGTTTAAAACTTTTTCGTCATAGCGATGCCTTATACCCAATGAATTTTTATTTACTATCCCTGACCAAGTGTAAATAGCAATTATTAATTTTACCAATTTTAATCATGTCTTAAACATGTTTTGTATTTACCAATGTCTCCATATTGCGTTCTCTTTTCTAACTGTGCTTAGCACAACTCAACACAAATTTTCTGAGTTTCATATCCCTCACTAGTAGGGGATCAACTAATTTAGCCTGTTTTCTATTCTTAGCTTTTCATTGTCTAATACCATCTTTTTTATAGATAAAATTTTGTTCTCATACCACCACTGGTAGCACCGTTACATATTCGGCTTTTGTCCCGTTTGGTCAATTTTAAACTAATTTCGCTTCGACCACCGGTCCCACTTTTTATCTTTTGAGTTTTCATAGTATTTTATTGTTTTAGTAGTCTGTTTAATTCTTAGCTTAGTATCACATATCAAAATTTAAAAAAAATTCATACTCGCTCCGACCATCGGACCATTATTTAAATTTGCTTTCTTTTAGGTTCCTCTAATATCTGACGCTTATCTAACTAATTATGATACCAATCAATCAAATTAACGTTTTTTATACTCGCTCCGACCTCCAGACTCACTTTCTATTTTCTTGTTTTTTACAGTTTTAACAAATATTGGTTGCCTGTACTTAATATATTTTGTTCCTAATCAACATAACCAATACTTTCCCCACTCGCTCCGACGGCCGGACCCATTTTCTAACGGTTAGTACTAACCATTTAAAATTTATTTGAATAAGAACAGCATTCAGAAAGGATTTTGCAAGTGAAACAAGAGAAATTTATCAAAGAAATTTAAAAAAAAAAAAAGCTTTCCGGATATATATTTATTCTACAATTATTAAGTTTTGCATTTTTAATATCCATTGCGAATGATTCTTGTAAGTAACTATTTTTTGATGTATGATAAAATATCAAAGAGAAATGTTGCCATAGCTGTATGGCAAAGGTGTACCATAGCGTATGGAAAAATATTTCGTCATAAGCTGTAGCACATCTAAGTTTTATGGCAAAAATTTGCCATATAAGAAATGCCATAGGATATTCCTATGGGGTTTTGCCTATGGTAAAATTTTGCCATACACTTTTGCCATATGCGTATGGCAAAATTTTGCCATATAAAAAAATGCCATAGGATATTCCTATGGGGTTTTGCCTATGGCAAAATTTTGCCATACATGTATGGCAAAAATTTGCCATAGGATATTCTTATGGGGTTTTGCCTATGGTAAAATTTTGCCATTCACTTTTGCCATATATGTATGGCAAAATTTTGCCATACATGTATGGCAAAAGTGTATGGCAAAATTTTTGCCATAGGCAAAACCCCATAGGAATATCCTATGGCATTTTTTATGGCAAACCTATGGCAAATTTTCCTAAGGGTTAAAGCTGTAAAAAACAAGAAAATAGAAAGTGGGTCCGGAGGTCGGAGCGAGTATAAAAAACGTTAAATTTGATTGATTGGTATCATAATTAGTCAGACAAGCGTCAAATATTAGAGGAACCTAAGAGAAAGCGAAGTAAAATAATGGTTCGATGGTCGGAGCGAGTATGAAAATTTTTTAAATTTTGATATGTGATACTAAGCTAAAAATTAAAAACTACTAAAACAATAAAATACTATGAAAACTCAAAAGATAAAGAGTGGGGCCGGTGGTCGAAGCGAAATTAGTTTAAAATAGACCAAACGGGACAAAAGCCGAATATGTAACTGTGAACAACCAGTGGTGGCAAGTGAACAAAATTTTATCTATATAAAAGATGGTATTAGACTATGAAAAGCTAAGAATGGAAAACAGGCTAAATTAGTTGATCCCCTATTAGAGAGGGACATAAAACTCAGAAAATTTATGTTGAGTTCTGTTAAGCACAGTTAGAAAAGAGAACGCAATATAGAAACATTGGTAAATACAAAACTTGTTTAAGGCATGATTAAAATAGGTAAAATTAGTAATTGCTATTGACAAATTGACACTTGGTCAGGGATAGTAAATAAAAATTAATTCGGTATAGGGAATCGGTATGACGAAAAAGTTGTAAGCTTAAGGAAAGATTAAATTGTTAAAAAGCATTTTTAGTAACAGCAACAAATGATTTGGCCAGGGACTGTCCCGTTAATGATATTGAAGCAAAAAAATTGCCAAACAGTAATCCAGCAAATCTAGTTAAGTGATGACCCTAAGTTATGTATAAATTTGCAACAGAACATTGTACAAATATATGTGGATACTTAAGAAATATTAGTTGTAAGATAGTAAAACACAGAGACATGATAAATAAACAATTTAATGGCAAGCAAAAATTAAACACCAAATAGATATATAAAGCCCTAACATATGTAAGATAATGTAAAAAAACATTGCAAGAACCCAAGTGGAATTAAAATCAAAAACTAATGAGAATGTAAACACAGATTTTGATATTGATATATGACAGCAATAAAATGAAATTGTCACCGAACAAGTTGAAAGAATTAAAAAAATTTTAATTATTAAAGAAATGATGGATCAGGCTTTTAATAATAAGCACTTAACTGCGTTTTTCATCATGAGATTGTTTACAAATTGCTATGGGAAATAGAACACCATTAATAATGGAAAAGTGATGTGATTTTAAAAATTTATATAAAATCAGAGGGAGGGGATAAAATAAAAAGCAAGATGTCGTTTAATTAGAAACAGTTGAAAAAAATAAATATAAAAATTTTAGATAAAAATATAAACTGCAAAATATTAATTAAAGTTGTAACGTATCAAGCTATATTAAGAAACAGTTCTATGTTTTATTAAAAAAAAACGTTTATTTCACACCACAACACATACATTAACAAATATAAAGTACCCGTAACAGGATAGTGAAAAGATCATAAAACAACAAGAATAACCCGCAACGGGATATAATGAAACTCACCCGCAGCGGGATAGATAAAATATTATAGAACAAACTAGATAAAGTGTCCGTAACGGGATATATGAGAACCTAAATTCCACACAAAACTAATTCTAAAAAATCAACAACTC
The DNA here is from genome assembly GCF_982258835.1 of Parasteatoda tepidariorum. Classification (NCBI taxonomy): domain Eukaryota; kingdom Metazoa; phylum Arthropoda; class Arachnida; order Araneae; family Theridiidae; genus Parasteatoda; species Parasteatoda tepidariorum. The sequence continues at coordinate 82,227,401 of NC_141764.1, read as the reverse complement.
TCTGGTGTTCTAATTTTATCGTCTGCTTTTATTTTTTTAAATTTATCTCTTTATATGCTTATTTTATTTTATTTATGTTTTTGCCAGCCCGTTATTTTTTAATATTTTTACTTTTATTCATGCTTTTGCAAACCAATTATCTTTCTTATATTTTCAGACTTTTATAAAGTGTACCAAGTCAGCGTTAACAAACGGCAAAATTTAACATAGCGAAAACCTATACCCAATCGCGACATATTTTGAAAAGATACAAACAATAAAAGTACCAGATCACCGGAAATTAGAAACTTAATAAATTCAGATAGATAATCACATAGGCGTTTGCAACAAAATGTTTTTGAGCAAGAATGAGATCGAAAAAATATTAAAATAAGTAGCCAAAGTTAGCGAAAGATTCCACTTGTAGTGGATGACACGTTAATATGGCGGTCTGATACTCTAAGCCTAAATCAATGGAACATCGAACTTCAAACACTCGAAAACGAGAAAATTAGCCATCCGGAGGCCGGAAAAGACTCACCTGGAATGCCTTGTGGGATTACAAGTTGAATTTAATTAACTTAGGGGTGAAAAAAATGGATATTTATTTCTTTTAGAAGATGTTTTTGAGGACTCCATAGGAGTTGTTGTTTCGTTGGTGGGGATCTAGATCAGCTTTTCCCTATGGTATACTGCCATACAAATCTTGATGGTTACCATTGGCCTATGGTATACTGCCATACAAATTTCTATGGTTGCCATAGGCCAATGGTGATGTGCCATACAAATCCTTATGGTTTCCATTGGCGTATGGTATACTGCCATAGAAATCCTTATGGTTACCATTGCTCTATGGTATACTGCCATACAAATTTCTATGGTTGCCATAGGAGAATGGTGACGTGCCATATAAATGCCATACAGGTCTCTATGGTTACCATTGGGCTATGGTATCCTGCCATATAAATTTCTATGGTAGCCATAGGCTTATGGGGTTATGCCATACAAATCTCTATGGTAACCATAGTCGTATGGTATCTTGCCATACAAATTTCTATGGTAGCCATAGGTTGCCATAGATTACCATAGGCTTCTCTATGGCAAATTTTCCTAAGGGAAAAGAAAATACAATAGAAAAAAAATACATAAATGCAGTTGAGATGAAAATATGCTAAAATATTTGCTGCAACTATCATATTAGTTTGAACCTACTGAGGATCGACCTTTAAATAATGACAGAGCTAAGATTTTTTCTTTGAAACATATATACTCTAGGAAATTCCGGATCTGATTTCGGCATAAAGTACCGGCACTTCAGATGGATTATCCGTGAAATCCATCTAATCGTAAAATATTATTCCTCAATTTTTACTGTAATCTTTATTTAATCAGACTGATTCAGTGATTTTACGGTATTTATTAATGTAAACATTCAGATACATCAGATAGCTTGTTCCTTAAAAAAATGAAGTACCGACACCCTGAGTGCCGGTACTTTTTTAATGTAATTTGATCCGGAGTTTTATACAGAGTAGTTAAGAAGCAATAAACATTTTTTTTGATACAAACTGCAGAAAATAATTTTTGAAACAAAATAATTTTACTCGTTTTCAGTTATTTTTAATTATTGCACAAAACAGTGATACATTTTGATTTCTAGATTTTTATTTTTAACACATTGTAGAGAATTTTTGCATTGCACATTTGGGTTATGAAACAAAATCCTTTTGATTTAAATATAAGATACTTATGTCATAAAATTGTCCATAAGATTACTTGATTAGAATATTATTTTCACATAAGTATTAATGTTATTTTCATATACGGATTAAAATTATTTTCATTTCTGATATTATTTTCATATTTATGGTATTATTTTCATGTGATCAAAATGCTGATTTCTCATACGATCATACAAAGTTATTATTAGATTTTGATCACGAAATATATTTTTTATCTAAGGCTTATTGTTTTCATTTCTGATATTATTTTCATATTTTTGGTATTATTTTCATAGAAGGCTTAAAAAATCTGATTTTTCATATGATTATAAAAAGTTAATATTAGATTTTTGTCACGAATCAAAATCCTTTAAATTTAAATATATTTTGCTTAAATGACATAAAACTGTTTATAAGATTATTTGAATCGAATATCTTACTTATATTATAATTGTTTCTTCGTAATTACAAACTCCCATCAACGAAGTTAAAGTCAGTTACATTTAGACAATCATTTTGCAAAAGCATGCAAACGGCAAAAATATCTACAAACATTGTTTTCTAAACTATAAAATTGCATCAAACATTATTCAGTATATCAGACATGGGTTGTTGAGAGGTTAATTATTATTGCACTGCTGTGATTTCCCTTTTTTGTTTTTTAACTTCTTCATTTTTTACAAAAGCGTAAATGTATGAAATCCATGTAAATGAGCAAATTAATTATTAAGAATATATTCTCTACTATAACTATTTTTCTTTTAAAAGAATTCAGTTTTGCAATTACTAATAATTGCAATTATTAGGTAATAAAATTGAACCAAACATTGTTCAACATATCTGACACGGGGTGTTGAGAGGTTAAATATTACTGCACTACTGTGATTTCTCTTTTTTGTATTTTAAGTTCTTCATTTTTTACAGAAGTGTAAATGTATGAAATCTATGTAAATGAGTAAATTAATTATTAAGAATATATACTCTACTGTAACTATTTTTCTCTTAAAAGAATTCAGTTTTACAATTACTAAAAATCAATATTATAGTATTTAAAATGGAGTAAAATTTATTGATTTTTTTTTCTAAATTTAGATATATTTTTTTCTAGAAAAAATAAATAATCATTGTCTGTAATGCAAACTACCGGTTAGCATGCAAACCAATTTGCCTGATACTCTAGTTTAAATATTCATTACATAGCAAAGGAGGTAAGGTATTAAAACAATTTTCGTTTAAGTATATCATTTTTGTATAAAAGCGAAAAATTTTTTTTTTATGTTTTAATTTGAATAAGTTTAATATCAATCAGTTTAATTCAATTAGATCGAATCTTATAATCCATTTTATTTTAGAATTATGAATTGCATTGTATAGTAAGTATAGCGATAATGGATAGAACGAAGGTATTTTGATATTGAATCGTGGACAAGGATATTGCAAGATACAATGAGTTGAAATTATTACTTTAATATAGATTAAATTTAACTTTTAGAATAAATTATTTTAAAACCTTAATATTATAGCAATTTCATGTAAGTCTCTAAAAAGTTGATTTTTATTTGATCATACAAAGTTAATATTAGACATCCTAAATAACTGGGTTAAACTGCGACACATATAACACCTTACCAGTATTTTATGTAATAAAGGGATTTTATATTCATTTTCAAAGAAAATTTTCTGACTGATTATATTTAAAATAAACATATTCAAAACTCAATAAATAATTACTTTAATGGATTTTGAAAACATACTATTTATTTTACTTTAATAGTTTTGTCCTTAACAATTATTATTAGATTTCTGTTTTTTCGTGAAATTTGTTAATGATTTTTTTTAAAACTATTTAAAATATTTGCATTTTTAACTGTATATTGATAGACCGAATAGGAACAGGAATTGCAGTATTTTTCACTCAAATTTAATGAATAAAAAATAACTGTACAGGATAAAATTTTTGTCTTCTATATTATTTTTATCATTTTTATTACTTTAAAAAATTTAAACAGAATAAACAAAGCAATTTTCTTTTGTTTTCCAAATTAAATAATTGCCCAGTTGTTCAATAACATGAAGAACAGCTTTTTATAGTGAATTTTGATTCTTTGGAGAATTCGTATTGATTACTTACTGATTATTTCTCAATTAAGTGAAAGATGAAAAAATAGATAATTTTGCCGCGAAACATTAAACTTCGGAATTATTTGAGATACATTTCTTAATTTTTAATCTAAATAATTTAAAAATAATAGTATCTCATCTAGTGTATTTAAGAATGATTGTAACTTTATAAACGTCTTCATGTTACACCTATTTGTTCTGGTATAACAAAAGACAGGTATAACATTTTTAAGTTTTATTATGAAGAGTTAAATACTTTTTAAATAGATGTACGGATTATGTAATTTATTTATTCTTACATAAATTCAGCATCGTATTATGAGTTCTCATATTAACATTATGTTATTTAATATTAGTTTATCATATTAACAGTTAAAAATAGTTATTAAATTTTAGATATTTGTACAGATGCTTTTTGATGAAATTGTTTAGATGTGATTTTTGCAATTATGGCAGGATAATAAGAAGCAAAAAATATACTATAATAGTAGTCTTTATTTATTACATGAATACATTAATGTAAATTCTAACATTAAAGAATTAATTCATGATGTTGATTAAACTTTATCGGAACTTGTGAATTTCTTTTTTACTCTATTGCCGTTTATTTTCTTCTCTTAGTTGTTATCATATCTTCTTGAAAAACACAAAATATAGCCATTGTCCAAGAAAAATTAGAAGTTCAACTCCAGTCAAGCAGCTGGCTCCTAAAAGCAATCCCATAGCACCACCTATATCACCTTTTGAGGGAATATGAAATTAATCTATGAAGGGCTCAGAAGAAGAATATATAAAGTGATATTTTAGTGCATTAAAGCATTGAAGTGTTATGCAGAAGAGCGTATAAAGTGATATTTTAGTACACCAAGACATTGAAGTGCCCCGCAGAAAAACACATAAAAAGATATTTTAGTATATTAAAATATTGAAGTGCTTCGCAGAAGAGCGTATAAAGGGATATTTTAGTAAATTAAAGCAATGTAATCTTAGTATTGCATTTTTTTTCCAGCATAGAGAAATCAGGAAGATGTTTTGAAAACATTCTTTAGTTGAAAATCCTCCTATTTAAGAAATTTACAAAATAAACTTACGCTCTAAATTTATATCTAAAAGTAATAAATGTTTAGAAAGAATAGAAAAATTAGAAGTTCAACGTATAAAGGGATATTTTAGCAAATTAAAGCAATACAAGCTTAGTATGACAGAAGAGCGAATAAAGTAATTTTTTAGTACATCAAGACATTGAAGTGCTCCGCAGAAAAACATATAAAAGGATATTTTAGTATATTAAAACATTGAAGTGCTTCGCAGAAGAACGTGATATTTTAGTAAATTAAAGCAATATAAGCTTAGTATTAGTTGAAAACCGTTATATTTAAGAAATTTACAAATTAAAGTTACGCTCTAAATTTATATATAAAAGTAATATATTTTCTTAAACCAGAATATTTTTATTTTCAAGATGAAATTTAATATATTTTAAAACATGGAAATTTAAGTGCTTTAAGATTACTTGCAACGCAGCTTAAGACACGTAAATATTACAGTGCTTTCAAGTCGGCCTTGAATATACTTTTAAACTTTGAAAGTTAAGCTTTTTTACGATGATGCTTAAGGTAATTTTAAATAATGAAGTTTAATTGTTTTCACGCTAACACGTAATATTTTTTTCAACATGAAAATTTGAGTCTTACCAGGATGATGCATAATGTATTTTTAAATACGTAAATTTAAGTGTTTTCACGCTAACTAGTAATAAATTATTAAACACGGAAATTTAAATCTGTTTTCAAGAAGGAACTTAATACATTTTTAAACCTGGAAGATTAAATGTTTTCAAGACGAAAAAAATCGAGAAAATTTGAGAACCTATCATGGTTTTTATTTCAAAAAGTATTTTATTTTCAGTATGAGACCTAATTTGCATCTAAACACATGGTTTTAAAAAGGGGATTAACAAGTTCTTCCGAAAAGTTAGGATGAGTAGCAAAATGACGCTAACACGATTGGTACGTTGATTAACATGAATAACATAATCTCTCACGACCCGCGAAAATAGAAAATTGAGCGAGTTAAATACACATAAGCTTATGGATAAATAAAATGCTCAGTGGACAAAAAAAAAATTTCCGACAAATTAAACTATCTGACATCTTCACTTTCAGAACATGTCAAGGCAAGCTCTGATTATATAACATTACTTTATTTTTCTAAATTTTTAATAAGATTGGAAATTGTATATTGAATATGTATATATATTGTAAGGAAGAAATATTTTATAAATACAGATTTTTCAATTTCTGTACATTCTTAAAAGAGATTACCTCAAATTACTTGAATTTATTTAGCACGGTATTTCGCTTACCTCTTTGCTTATATAAATTAGACATAACGCATTTGCTTAAAATAATTGAAATATTCATCACAAAAAAAATTAAAGTATTCATTTTCTTTACTGAAAAATACATACTTACTGAATAAAGAAGATAGATAATGCTTGTGATAGATATTATGATAATAACTAATAGTGTTGTAAGAAATAGAGATTCTGCTTCTAAGAATCGAAAAAAAAACATGATTATACATAAACAAAAATTAATCAAAATTTCATAAATATAAGTACTATTTTTAAAAATTGCACGGTATCAAGTACTTAAACAGTTTAATAAAAAGTTCAATAATAAATGTATAGCTTTAGTTACTAATAGAGGCCTACTGCCACGATATCTAATATATTGCACATAAAAACTAAAATCGAATTTGAATTTATTATTCTACAATGGTATTTATAAGTGTAGATTGTTTTAAAATAAATGAGAAGAGAAAAAACTGTTCGTAATTTAAATTTATAAGAAAGCCAAGTTTCTTAAAATGTGCACATTCGATTTTTCTGTACTTTCAATTTTTTTAATTGCACTACTAAAATTTTCTCAAAATAAATTGTTAAATAATAACTTATTCAATAGTTATTTCATCATATTCAACCAAACCAGTAAAATAACCATAAAAAGATTATATTAAAACTGTTAATTATGAGAAGATTTGTTTATTGGATGTTTTCATCTAATACGGTTCAATAACTAGAATTTTATTCGAGCAACTAGAAATGTATTCGCACCTACTAGGGCCAAAGCACATAAGAACCAAGCACACGTTCTTTGTAAGCTTAAAGCTCAGCCTTGAATTTTGAGTTTATATTTTAATTTTCAATCATCGCATGCCTAACACAACAGCAAATGCCTAATAATTTAATATCAATGTGTTCCGAAAATTTTATGATGCCACTTTATTCCTTGCAGCCGAGTACATAGCCGAAAGGGTAAATCTGTTAAACTTTGCCTGACTAAACGAGGTCTCGAATCATAGCGTTGACATCACAATATTTCCAAAATTCAATTCCTTCAACACATGAGGAGTTTCCATTGTACTTCCCTCCTCAATTGGTGACCATGGACTTTTCGAATAAGAAACTCTCTTTTGCGTAAAATTGTCACGCCACAGAGATGTTTAGTCTAACATTTCCTATCTATCACTATAATTGGTACCACTAGGTAAACTAATTAAGCCACATTCCGCGATTCACTTGAACAATAACAACTCAACCACAACCTAACTTCAGTGTTCATTACCTAACAAAAAGTCTTACATAACTTTACTCCAATGCCCAGGGACATTATATTTTTACAGTTTCGAAGTCATGCCAGTTGTACTATATTATATGGTTACTTGCAATAACGGTTTATAGGTATGGGTAAATAAATGTTTCTAACCGTAAACTTTAAAGTCAGACAGACATATTTCCGTTATTTTACCATAAATTTGGATGGAAAATCTTAAGAGTGTATATATTCTCGCTAATCTTTAATAGCTTAAAATCTCATTTTCCAGTTATTTTTATTATTCGTGTTTTCTTTTTAAAATATAAAATGTTAAAAATTGTAGTATTATTTGGGAAGAATGGCACCCGTGAACGGCTGGTTTGTTTTAATAAATGCATTTAGAAAATAGCAGCAAGGCGGGTGCCCGAAAGGTCAAGCATCAATTAAGCTGGAATTTTGCATACAGACATATTTTAAGACTAAAAAATGCCAAGTGAATATTTTACTCCTACTTCGATATAGTTTTTAAATTATAACAACAGGAAACTTTATTTCTGATATTTCTCCAATTTCTCTTAGTGGGCAAAAAATTAAAAATTATGTCTGTTTTATTTTGAAAACGCTTGCTTTCGTGTTATGTGCAATGCATAAAAACACGTTCATTCAGAAAAGATAAATTTTTAACTTTTCTGCCAAATACCGTAATTTTAACTATGGTCTAAATTAATTAATTAGCATACTTAGTACAACTTTTGAATCTGAAAGATTAGATTTTATTACGTGAAAAGCCAATAGTAAGATCATAAGTTATTCAAAGTTTCTGTGTATGTTTTTAAAAGATATATACAAAAATATAACAGATCAGTTGAAAAGATATTATTTAATAGATAATTATCTTTAAACTAGTTACCGTTCTTGTAAACTGTAATTAAATCTCAATTGAGCATAAGATGATGTAGCTTCAAATATATAATCTAAACAAGGTGGTTGACATTCTTTCAATAAATCACCTGGAATAAATAATAATGTCATTTTCTTAACAATTTTCAATCCAAATTTTTCAAGGCATTTACGATACATGAAGCTTTAAATAAAAGCAGAAATTTACTGGGAGTTAAGTTTTAAACTGCAGGCAACTGCTGAAATAGTTTTCAATAAATGTAAATTGTTCACACTACGTTTCGAGCATCTGTAGATGTAGTTAGATACATCGGTGTTTAGAGCGTTGAATTGAGAAACAATATTAATAAAACTACAACTTACTTAATATTTTTGACAACTCTATTACAACGCAACCAAGCATTTGTTTAGGACCACAAACAGGATAGGAAGTATTACCACCTTCTAAAATAAGTAATAATGTTTAATATTTTGTTATTACAAGTATATCGGTGTCATTTTACTTTTTCATAATAGACAAAAAAAAAAAATACCTCACAACGTTTATTTAAGTGAAGTAAGTCTAATTAAACAATGGTCAATATTACTACGTAACTTTAAAACATCATGTAAGGGTGTTTTTTTGTTTGCTTCAATAATATTTCATAGATTTTTTAATGTTCTCCATGATTGTATGTATGTTATTAGCATAAAAATTAAATGAATTACCGATATTCAATTTAGTATATCCTCTTATAATATAGTCGGTCTATATTGCTGAAGGCTCTTTTTCGTCAATTGCTCATTTGTTAAACTGATTATGATTGATGATTAAGCTTCTATATTAAGCATCAATCCAAATACGACTCTGACTTTGGGTCTAACTAAGTTTCATTTTTCTGGAACAGAAGGAAAACATGAAACCACATGAAAATTGTTTCAAAGTTAGTCGTTCATAACTTATATCGACCACAGAAAATGGTATTGATTACAGCTCCTATTAGCGCAGGCATAATCTGGATGCAAAATTAATTTACACATTGTGAAATTGAGTAATTTGCATAAGTTACTCTTACCCAAAATAAAGCGATTAATCTGGAGCTTTGATAATATTTCACTTTGAAAAATATTTGCCGCATGTATTTACATCTGGAAATAAAATAACTACGTACCTAACTTGACCAGAACATATTTAACGACATTATTCTTTTGTTCTTTCCTATAACGCTTTAAGACTGATTATAAAGTGTTAAGGCAGTAATCTGTGTTTTGTTTTGTGTACGATAAACAAGTAACTTTTATTTTAGAATCATAACTTTTCTTATTTTATTAATACGCTACTATTTATTACTCCTATTAACGCAGGCGTAATTTAATGGAAAATTAATTAACACAATTTGAAATTACGAGATTTTTGTAAGTAACTGTTACCCAAAATAAAACAACTAAACTGGAGTTTTGATAAAGTTTTACTTGCCCTTGTTTATAAAGCTTTAAAACTGATTATAAAGTGCTAAGGCTAGAATCTGTGCTATGTTTTTATGTATGATTAACAAGTAACTTTTTTTCTCAGAATTATAACTTTTAAATTTCTTATTTCATGAATATGTAAAAGAATGTTTGAACCTTTTACCCAGATTATTTTAAATTCATTAGGTAAAATTTAAACTCGAAAAAACTTTTGTTTACATTTTTCTCCATCTTCCATAAATCTTCGTATATTTGACACTGATTAGCGGAAGTGTTAGAATACTATCTGTCAATCACAGTGAAGTAAGATTTCAAACACACTGAAACGCGACCTCACTGAGAGCTGCCAATTAATAGTGTCTGAATTGAAAAATATTCAAAAAGTTAAATAAGATGAGGTATAATTTAAATTAAAAAAATATATATATATATATATATAAATATATATATATATATATATATATATATATATATATATATATATATATATATATATATATATATATATATATATATATATATATATATATATATATATATATATATATATATATATATATATATATATATATATATATATATATATATATATATATATATATATATATATATATATATATATATATATATATATATATATATATATATACACAAATTAACATGAAAAACATGAATAAAATAAAAATAAAAAACTAAATGGTAGAGAAACAAGAATGGAAAAGGCAAATAGTCGTTGTCAAGACACATCTGATTGGAAAATGTTTGAAAAGTTAGGTCATATGAAGAATATATATATATATATATATATATATATATATATATATATATATATATATATATATATATATATATATATATATATATATATATATATTCTTCATATGACCTAACTTTTCAAACATTTTCCAATTTAGACTCTGATAATCTTCAGTGTTCAGTACAGTTAGACCATCACGAGATAAGTTCACGACTTCATTGAAACCCAATCTCATTGAAAACTACCGATTTTCAGTGTCTGAATTTGAAAAATGTGTTATGTAAGATGAGGTATAATTTAAACTGAAAAAAGCTTTAGATCAATCTTTATCTCACACAACTCTTCGTATATTTTTCTAGTTAAGCATTCACAATTGGCAGTGTTCGGATACTATTTGACAGTCACGAGATACGCTTTCTACCTTATTGAGAATTGCCGATTATCAGTGTCTGAATTAAAAAACATACGAAACGTTGTGTAAGATAAGGTATAATTTTAACTCGATAAAAGCTTTCTGCTGACATTTTTTTCATCTCACACAACTTTTCTATTTTTCTATTCAAACACTAATGATCGGCATTGTTCGAAGACTATATGAAAAGCAGGAGATAAGCAGGAGATCAAACTGAAATCAAACCTTACTGAGAACTCACTTCATGATTGCCAGACAGTAAGTCAATTCATTAAGTTGCTCTATACTTTTCAGCGTCATTATTATTAAAAAAATAACAAAACATTTTGCTATTAAACATATCAGTTATATCGGCTCTCTCTAACAAACACCAATAAACAGAATTGAAACTGAATAAAAAAAATTTTAAGAAAATATCAAAAATATAATCGTTACAAATCTGTATTTTATTTGGTGATACTGAGCACAGAGTTTGATTGTTATTAAAATCAATACGAAACACAAAAAGAAAACGAGTTATGCCTTACTTTTGCATCCGTCAAGTATCCAAGTACAGTTGCACTTTACTCTCATTCTAAATGCAGCATTCTGAAACAAGCATTCTTGAATGCTGTAATCTTCATCTAGGCAATCAACTTTGGGGCATTCTGTCACGAGACCATACCATTTTGTGTATTTAGCACTATAATCGGTCTAAAAAAGTTGAATGCATAAATTACTTTTAAAAAGAAATGAATTATTAAATTAAAAGTCAGTTCGTAGTTAATATTGTTCATTAATTCCCAGAAAAATTTAAAATTACACGTATTAATCACTTTTAAATCAAAATGAAATCATGAAAACCATCTTTTATGTATATATATATATATTATATATATATATATATATATATATATATATATATATATATATATATATATATATATATATATATATATATATATATATATATATATATATATATATATATATATATATATATATATATATATATATATATATATATATATATATATATATATATATATATATATATATATATATATATATATATATATATATTTGTAAGAGCTTATGATCTTATTTGAAGAAAAAACAACTCATTTCCATAGATGAGGCCCAAGCTAATTTTTATAAGTTTTCTTTAACGTTTTATGATGAATTCTTTAAGGAAAAGGTTTCCCTTATCAGGGTCTTCGGGCTCAGCAAAAATGTCCTCCTATTGTTTTAAAATTCCTAGTAAATCAGAATTTTTGACATATTCTGTTATTTCCTTTGTTTCGTGGATGTCATTCTGAAAAATTGTGTTTCTATTCACAGAATTTATCTCAAAAACATTCGAAATCGTCAGACATTTTTTTTCTTTTTTCCGTAGAATGTTTATTTTCGTTTACTTCATTTGTCATATTTATTTCTGCATTTGTTTGTCTAATGTTCCCTTTCTCTGTTTTATTAGTTGTTTGTTTACTGGTGCTGACGCTTATTTCCATTGTAATTTCAGTTATAACTTGTAAAGTCAAGTCGCGATTTTCCGGAGGTGTGAAAGTGATCAGTTTTCTGTTTCCTTGGGAAACAATTTGCTGTACACAATTTATAACGATGCGAAAATTTATTTAAAGATTGCATCACCTGTATGGCATAGTTTAGATCTTTTTTTAGTACTAGAAACTCAGTCGATCTAACCAAATCACAAATTTTTAAATTAAAGGAGCACTCTTTTAACAAATGTTAATTTTCCTTCATCCCTTTACATTTATCCCTATACAACTTTTAATGGGAGCATTCAATTTTGATACAATATGCTCGGTCATCAAATTTATTGTTGATCCCGTATTCAAGTTTAGCATTGATTTTTACTTGCTACTCGAGTTATCTTTCTTTTTTATTTGATCTTTATACTGTACGGATTGTTGACTTTCTATGTATTATTCTGGGGGTAAATCTTTCATCGCATGTGTTGTCTGGTTTTTATATTTTATATAATTACTTAAATCAAGTTTAACCACATTTTGCTTTAGTTGTTTAGGAGTAGTGTAAGGTGAGCGATTAGTATGTATTTTATTTTGTTCTCTATCCGTGCAAATTCGGTCATATATCCTGAGTTTGTGCTTAAAATCATTTAAATTAGTTGACAAACATAATATAGTTTTGCTTTGTTCGTTAATAGAAAATTTCGGATGTGTCGTTAATAGAAAATTTTATTAAAGCTTGTTCATCAATTATACTTTGGCTTGCAATTTCTTTCAATTTAAGAAATATATTCTTGCACAAATTTGTACGAACGTGTTTTTTCGATTTAAAAAAAAATTTCATGAATTTTGACTGTGTTAAAGTCGACTAGAAATTCATCGATTAACTATTTTTTAATTGAGTGAATGAATTTAGATTAAGATGGCTACGAAGAAGCAGCAACTCTTTTCAGTGTAAAAACTTATTATCATATAAAAATTATGTAAAGGGGATAAATCGGCCTGATTTTCAAACAATTTGAACCACAAATTAATGTTTTCATGCTTTTTGCCATTTTAAAAGTAGAACAGAAAAAGAATTAGAAAAGAAAAGTAGAAAAGAAAGTAGAACATTTTGTTCTGCATTTAAATTATCGTTTTCTACACTGAAATAAATTTCAGTTCTATTGAAATTATTAGAAGTTTGAATACTTTTAGAATTTTGCAGAATTATTTATAAAATTGATATTGTTTGAATACTTACAGAATCCGGTTGCCTATAAATTCCTAAATTATTTTTAACATCATTATGATTAATCATCGATATTATACTCATGATTTATTTGTTATTTCTTGTTTTCATACGTAAATTTCTTCAAAAATTTAGTTAAAAATAATTCTATTAAAAGTAATAAGGAAAAAGCAATAACTCAAACTATAAGAGGATATTTATGTAATATACTTCAATCTTTTGTACCATTTTAGCTTATTATGTTTTAGAAAGTTCGCTTCTTAGTAATGAACAATTTATAATATGAAACCTTACAAGGATTATAATTTTAAGAAATATTTAATGCGTATTATATCCAATGAAATACAAAGAAACAGATAAACTTCTTTTTGAAACTGAAAAAATTCCTTTCAGGAGCACAATATTGTTTTAAAAAAATAACTTGCCCTTTTAGAAGAAGAATGCGCATCCACAAAATATGGTAAAAAAAAAATAATTCATCGGAAAAACGTTTTGCTTAAAACTTTTACGTAAAGTTACGCTAAGAAAATCAGAAAGAAATATTTTTTCGTGCTGTTTCTTACAGTTTCTTACAGCTGTTTCTCGCAGTTTACAGTTTTTAGAATCTTCAATAAGTGTTGATATCATGTGATTCTGAGCAGTTGAAATTATCCAGATGGCTTATTCGACGATTCTATTAAGTGAAATTTATTGTTTCACATGATTTTTTTAAAGTTGTATATTTTTGACATGGCACTATTGAGTATTGAGACACTATTGAGTATTTTTATATTAAATTTTTTGTTGATTCGATGACCTGCTTTTATCTTTTTTGATTTTCTGACTGATGACCTGCTTTTATCCTTTTTGATTTACTTCGCATGGGAGGAAAATAAAAAGAATCTTCTGACTTTTCTGACAAAAGGAACTTGAGTGAATTATAAGTTCAATGATCAATATTTTCATCTTATTCTTTCCTTTGTTTAAAAAAGAGTAGCTGTGCTTCAACATTTTCCTTTTTTCTTCCTCTTTTCTGATTGTTTCAAATATATTTCAAAATTTATTTTTAGAACCCAAGATATAAATTACCGAATGCCAGCTAATAAGATCTTATGATCTTATTTAAAGAAAAAACAAGTCATTTCCATAGACGGGCCCAAGCTGATTTTTTATAAGTTTTATTTAACACCTTAAGATGAATTCTTTATGAAAAAGACTTCATCAATCAGGGTCTTGGGGTTTGGACATTTGGGCCGGAGGTTTTGCTAGAAGTTGCATCATGAAAAATCTACGCATCTTCAATGGATTCCAAAATTTAACCCGAAATTCTGAAAGGTAATTGATTGCAAGAATATCCTTAAGTTAATCAAACGCCCTTTAAACAGGAAAACTTAGAGTTAAAAGTACTTAATGGGAAAGTTAGAAATATTAACGGAAAAGTTAAAAAGTTAGAGAAAACTTGGAAAATAATAAAGATTAATGAAAAGAGTAAATGAAGAAATAAATATTTAAAAATAAATTAGTTTTTCTCCTTTTTCTTCTTGTCTTTATTGTGCTATATATATATATATATATATATATATATATATATATATATATATATATATATGCAATATTCCTTAAAGGGATCAGACTAGAAACGTAATTTAATTGATAAAGAAACTCATGAGTTTATTTTCCTGAAATTTATATGTATTGTTCAAGGAATTAAATCATCCATCAAAGCAACATTTAATGATGAAATATTAAAATGTAGTTTGAAAATTCATCAAGATTCATTGGTTTGTCAGTGGCAACTGATTTCCAGTTAGTACCCATAACAATACAAAACTATATTCGGCATAAATATGCATTGAAAAATATCAGACCTAAAATCATTTCATACTACATTTTATTTAAATTTTCTTGCTCTTTCTAACTATTGTCTTTTCCTTATTAAGAGATAAAGTCTTATAATTAGAGGATACGTTCCTGATACTCCAGTTCGTCCAAAATCCCAAAAATACTTTTAGCCAAATTTTGATTCTTTTTAAATAGTAATATTGCAAAAGCAATGAACTTACTATTCGTAGAGTGAGTCGTAAGCTCATTGTTACTCCCGGTGCAACTAGAAGTCCATCTTTAGGGAGAATCATTCTAGGTTTGAATCTTGGATCGTGCACTAAAAGCAAATAGCCTTCTTCAGAATCAGTAGCTGAAACATAAATCACTTTTTTATGATGAATTATATTTATTATATGAACGTTTTCATCCTATATTATGGTGTTAATTATGTCGTGAGATTCAAGATACGTCCAAAAAAAAAAGGAATGTATAAAGTGACCTGCTTATCCTTGAATAGTTTGAAATAAGTAATTTTTTAATTTTTTTTCTCCATAGATTAAAACTTTTAGCTATAGACCGGCCTCCATCTACCAATTATGCTATAATAATAAGAAAATTGCATTAACCTTCCGGGCTATGCTTGTCGGCTATCGGCTTGAAGAATGCATGCAAGTTCTTTTACCGATTTTAGACGGTTGTTGCATCCCTTAATTCGATTATCCGACTCATCCCAGAGGTTTTTTATAGGATTTCTACAGGATTCGGGTTTGGATGCTGAGAAAGCCAGTCCATTCGGTTCATTCCATTGTCATCCTACCTATCCATGATGGACCTTGTAACATGAGAAGTGGTGTTGTCATCCTGGAAGTAATAATGATCTGAACCGAATGATTGCAACTGCGTAAGAAGCACATTGTTGTCCAGATTAGGTGTCGGTGTTGAGCTCACCAGGAATGGGGATCAAGGGTAACAGTCCATACCAAAAGAAACATCCTCACACCATAACTACACCTGCACCAAACTTTACTTGCTTTCTAATAAAGGAACGAAGAAAATTGACGCCGGAAAACGTCCAGTCAATGGTATAGCAATGGATCACATGGTCGCCATTCATGGCCAGTCCCATGTTATGTTTTCAGAGAGGCCTAAAAACTACTTTGAGACAGTATAAAGGCTTCAAAAGACGGGTCTTGGTCACACTTTTAAAGATTTACCGCTAGTCAGTGACCGTCAAAAAGTATTCCACTGACTGTGAAAATAAACTTATGCTTGTAAAATGCAGGTTTTGTTTCTTGTTTTTTTACGTAAAATGCTTGGTCACTAACAGTAAATTTATGTCATTCTTGTAAAAATTATCGTCAGCTTAGGCTTCGGCAGTTTTTGAGACTTATACGATTAATTTGTTTGTCGACTCAATGCGAACAGTAGAGCAAGGCGAATTTGTGCTATGCTGTCGTTTGCCAAAGAATGAGAGAGTTACATGTTTGTTGTGCGTGATCACCAATATAAATAATCTGTGACAGAGATGCTCAAACCCAAGAATTTTTTGTTTCCGTTGCCTGGTTATGTAACTGCCATGATAAAGGGTGTATACTACTGAATTGAATTAGGAAGCTTCATACAGTGTCCTCTGCAATAGGAATTTGATTGAATTCAATAATAATAAAATTTTTTAATTTCGATTAGGCAAAATGTTAAATCCTATTATGGCTTTGAAATAAGGTAAGTTTAGTAAGAATTTTATCAATTTATCGTTTCATTCTGACATTTTTTTTATCATAACTTTATGTATACCGTTTTTTTAGGGGTAAAGATCAATAACTATAAATAAATTTCTGGATTAGGCTTTTTTTCCTTTAAAGAAGGAAGCTGGCCGAATAATTGACGGTCAACTCTCTGAATATTATGAAAATTTCTTAGGGAATAGCGGCTAGCCTAAACTCGACCACCACTTATGTCTGGACAACAGATACTTTGTCATTCCTATGCTTCTCAGATAATCTAAAAAGCGAGATTTTTCTTAAGGAATACTTCAGATTATTTTTGATCATTTCTCTCATTGTTCCAATGTAGACATCAGAAATAAATATCAAGGTGACTTTTTTGGAAAAAGAATAATCAATCTTATTGCATAAATTCCAAAAATCTCCTTTAAAATTCTGTATTTTTTTCTGAAAGACAAGCTTTGCAATTCACCGATGCCAAAGTTTAAAACATTAAAAATTATACTAATCAAACTATCAAATTTTTTACATTTAAAGATAACCATTTATTTTCAACTAAAATTCTAAATAATTCAACTTAAAAAAAATTTAAATTCCAATATCAAGTTCAAGAGCCAGGATGGCTTAGACCATAAAGTGTTCGTTTTAAAATAAGGTAACCGCGGTTTGAATCTGGGAGTTGTTAAGGTGATTCGTGCATTGCTCCCGGCTTGCACATAGCACAGACACAGTAATAGAACGATGGTTTAGAATGCCCATACTGTCTAGCTGACCGGAGGATGCTTTAATAGTTTTCCTCTCCGTGTAACGCAAATGAGAATTAATTTTATTCAAAAAATTCTTAACTAAAGTGAGTTCACCCCAATTCTTGATTCAAGTAATGATCATGGAAGATACCTTGTCTTCCACCTTGGGGTCAAACTTACAAGGTATTAAGTACAGCCAAGGTATACAGTCATAAATCTGATATGGTTCTACGTTGAAAAATTCTTCAGTGCTCAGATTTTTATACTGTTACATTTATTTTTTAGTAAACAATATAAAGTTAAAAAATTCCAGGCTAAAATCATCAACTAAAATGATCCAATGTCACTTCTAAATATTAACATTTTCCTTATTCCACATTTTTTCTTCGAATGTTAAGTAATATTCCGCCCCTCAAACTAGAAATTTCTAACTTCTTTTCATTATAAATCTTATCTTTTATTGATCAAATATTGGAATCTAAAATAATAAACGAGCTAAAATCATCTATTAAAATGCTTCAATTGAAGTTGTCACTTCTAAATATTAACATTTTCCCCTTTTAATTATTCCATATTTTTTCTTCGAATGCTAAATAATATTCTCCGAATTTTCTTCTGAATAATATTTTTCGATTGCTCCACAAACGTAAAATTTCCAACTTCTTTTAATTTAAAATCATTTATTCAATTGATCGAAAATTCGAATCTATAATAAACAAGCATTCAACGTCTTATTCATTATTCTTTGGCCTTGAATTAATTTCCAAGCATCATCGATTATTATTTTTTAGTTATAGTTTGTTTTTCTTTAAAGATAATTTCATAAATGCATTTGTCTACGTATAAGAGTTTTTGTTTTATTAGCAAAAGAAAATAGAAAAGTTTGTGAGTTTAACGTCAAAATTATCAAGAAAAAGTTTAAAGAAAAAACTATTATTGTGAAATGATACGGTAGCCAAGGAGTAATCAGACAGTAAATAAATGAGTTGTCACGATAAAAATCTATTGTCTGAAATTATAAGATAAAGAAGATTATTAGAACGATGTTTTTATACTGATAACATAGGGTTACCTATGGCATTAACCAAACTTGTTTGAGTTTATCCTTTCTTGAATTGCAATTTCGATTTGATATGTTTACTTAGACTGACTCAATATCGAAAAGAAATACAGCACATCGCCAGCTTTCGGAAAGATGAAGGCTAATCGATTTATTCTGCCTACAGTTATTGTTAACTTAAAAATATTTAACTGTTTTGTCCAATAAGTTTTTTTCTGATTTAAAGTGATTGATAATTTAATATTTAACTGTTTTATCTGAAAATATTTTTTTAAAGGATAATGTCAAATTGATTGTTTTTTGATCTGCAGTTATTAATAACCTATCGGCATTTAGCTGGTTTTTCTTAAAGGATTTTTTCTAAAGAGCAATTTTTTTTCTCAAATGACATAAATTTTTTTCTGGGATGCAGTTATTTATAATTTAACAATATTTCCCTATTTTGTCTTTTTCTTTTAAGTTTCCGACCAGAGAATTTATCTTTTGGGACATTTTTTAAAAATAGTTATTAGTAATGTATTAGTATTTAGCTTGTCTTTCTTCAAGGAATCTTCCTAATTTTTTTTTCCTCAAAAGATTTTGTCTAATTAAATTTTTTCTGGTGTACAGTTATTCGTAACTTAAAAAAATTTATCTATTATGCTTTTCTAAATTCATTTCTCAGAATTAATCTTTTGGAAACTTTTCATATTAAAATTTTTGCAGTGCATTGAAATTATTTTTGTTTGCTAACTATTAAAGATTATTTAGTTTGATTTTCTTCCCGATCGTATAAAGTGTATAATGTCAGTAAAACAATGACGGAAAACTGTATTTCTCTAAGGCTAATGTGACAACATTCAAGCAACGTATCCATAACAAAATATTATGTGTAAATTATTAAAGATCTAATAGAAAAAAATCATAAAGAAAAGTCAAATAACAATTATTTGAAAAAATGGTAAAATATAAGGGTGTTAATAAATTCGTATCTCTGAAAGATATTCTAGGTTGCGTTAAATGCTTCTTATTTGATATATTAGATCCTAAATATTTAGTTCACTTTTTCCTTAAAGTATTTCCTTGAGGGCTGAAAAAAACATAGTTTCATTTTTTTCGTTTTGTTTGGATCAAAAAATAAAAATGACAATAATACGTTCAGAAATAATACAAAATTTTCTAAGTTTCAATTCCGTTTTTTCTCTTACCTTATTTTGACTCTTTCTCATAAATATATGAATTTTAATTTTACGTGAGCATTAATTTTGTTTTTTAATACCGTCTTTGAACAGCAGACCCAATTTCGGGTTTACGACTACTGACATTCACTCCCGTAACCTTGCAATTTTGAACCCAATCCAGAAGACAAGGTAACTCCTGGATCAAGTATTGGGAGAAATTTGCCTTCGTGGAGGATTTTTTGATGGAACTAACCTACATTTGCGTTACACCGAGAGGAAACCTTCCACGTTTAGCCCGATGCAAGGGGTCTCTAACTCATGATTCCTGGCACTACCATTGAGGAAATTTTAAGTCGGTATTGCTGTCGGTGCGTATCGGACTCGGAATTCATACCTACAAGTCAATTTGAACCCAGTTCACCTCATTGGGAGACGAATTCTCTATTACCTGAGCCACCACGGGTCCATGAGCATTAATTGAGACGGCTTTTTCTTAAATTAACGAAGAAAAAAATACAAAATAAAATGCACAAAAAATTTACTTTAGGCCTGTGCCACACATTACAAAAAATTCTAGATCAAATTAAGGTAAAAAGTGCGAACACTGAGGGTGCTGGTACTTTTGACAATAAAATCCGTTTTTATCGGAACTTGATACGGAGCAAAAAATAAGCTATACTGTAAAATAATAATAAAAAATAAGCTATACAAATAATTTTCACAGCAGCACTTACCGTGGAATCACTGAATCATTCCCATTAAAAAAATATTATTGTAAAAATGACGGTATAAATTTTACGGTAAAAATAAAATTTATGGTAAAATGGATTTTATGAACGATTCATCCCAACTTTATACCGTAATTTGATCCGGAATTTTTTGCAGTGCACAAATCAATGTTTATAGCGAAAATTTTCCAAAAAAATATTTTCATTTAAGATGAGCTCGAATGCAAATTTTAATTGATGGAAAAGAAGTGCTGTGATGTATGTAAAAAACAAGAATGTGATACATTTTATTGATAATATAAAAAATTGTACACAAATAATTTTTTCATAGTGTATGCCGGATGCGTATTGTTACTGGTTAGAGTTATCAGCTGATTATTTTCATCAAATTCTTAAAAACGGAATAATTTATGTACGGTAACATAAAAAGTTCTTTGGTTATCAGACGTACAATCACTGAAATTTAAAATAAAAGTAACTTGGTTGCTCATCAAAATTCATTAAAAGAGAGTTAGTCTTTGAACTAGAGGGTCAGAAATGCCCAGGGCAGTGTTCTGCTCTTGTTTTCCAATTAATCAGCCGTACTCAAGTGTCAAATAACGCTAGAAATTTATTTTCCACACTAACTTTAATAACAAATTATTTTTCATCACTTTAGAAATAATATGGAATTTATAGTTTGTTAAAATGTAGAATTATTTAAGTGTTAGAAAGTGTATCAGGAAAGGACCTCTCAATAACAATAAGCGAATCCTAATTTAAATTCCTTGGTTTATGGCTAATCAGTTCTATTATTATTAAGGAATCAGTTGAAGAATCGACTTTAAATTATATATTTCTAACTTTATTAATATTAAATTAAAACTGACATACTTACACTAATTCTAATTAATATTTCTAACTGACGATTAAACTTTACAATTCCTACTGTATTTACATACTCAAAATACAGTAAAATAATTATTTTTGTGTGAAGTAGATTTTCTGTATCAATGGTTTAATGGAATTAAAACCTTCAAGCACTAATTGGGTTGAGCTGAAAGGAGGGCATCGTATTTGGTAAAAATATTTTAAATGTGTACATAAAATCATATTGTTCCGAACAAATGAAAAATAAATTAGACAAACATGGAACGTTTACCTATTTTTATCAAAACATTTTTCCTTTTTTTTCCCTTTTTAACAAAATAAAATTACAAATTTCATATTATTCGATAGTTCATTATGTGTGGCACCTGTTTATGTAATAATTTTTTAGTTACAGTATAAACTAATCTTTTTAAATATGATACGTGATATAGTTTGGTCCAATGCAAAAGAGGTTGGATAATCCGTGGGTTCAGGGGATAGAGTGTTTGCCTTCTAATGAGATAAACCGGGTTCCAATCCCAGCGATGGCTGGTCGATAAGAATTCTGCATTCGGCTTACACCGACCACAGTGCTGACGTAAATTATCCGCAGTGGTAGACGGAACATGGGTTAGAGTTACCTTGCCATCAGGCTAACCGTGGGAGGTTTCGTGGTTTACTTCTCCATATAACGCAAATGCGAGTTAGTTCCATCAAAAAGTCCTCCTCGAAGGCAAATTTCTCCCAATACTTGATCCAGAAGTTGCCTTGTCTTCTGGATTGGGCTCAAAATTACAAGAATTCGTAGTTGAACATTAGCAGTCGTATACCAAAAAAATAGTTTGGCTGTTCAACGACGGTTTCAAAATAAAAAAGGCATATATATAAACTCCATACGGCGTTAAAACTGAAAAATAAATTTTTATTGTAAATAAAGGAAAATTTTTAAAACAAATTTAAAAATTTAATTAAAAAATTATGTATGTCTTGCGTATCATTCCCCCCCCCCCCCAATTTTCGACTTCTAAATATATGCACTGTTACAATTGTTAAAATTATTCGCTAAGGAGACTACGGAGTTGGACATTAGTAGTCGTAAATCCGAAACATTGGGTCAGCTGTCCAACAATGGTTATAAAAAAAAGAAGAGATTTTTGCATAAGCAGGAATTAAAAGCGCTATTAAAATCTATTCAGCAATTGTTAAGTACAACAGGAAATGTTACAAGCAGTAATTGGGTTTAAAAATATAATAAATAAATATTTACATATGAGAAACATAAAAAAAATTGATATAAAAGTACTGATATGATTGATTGGTATTGATATGATTGTACATACTGTTTGTTGTGGGAACATGAAGGTCTATGATAAAAGGCATTGTTTCCATTTCTAGCTGATCAAAAGTGGTTTTTTCATAATTCAGTGCGTAACAGAAACCAAAAGTAGTCAATATAGGCTCAAACACAGAACAACAATTCAACTCCTGAAAACCTACCGAACATCTTTCAAAAACTTCTTCACATCTGTAAGAAACAAAGTTTACTACAGTAAGAAAAGTTCAATGCGAACAATCTAATTTCTTTCTATCAATTTTAGGTCTTGAAACAAAATTGTTAGATTTTTAAATGAAACATATTAATATAATTGCAAGACGCATATTAAAACTCCTTATCAACCTCTTAAAGCCTTATCCTACAATGGGAAAAAAAGTATGGTCAAAAATATCTGAATTTGGTAAAATTCACCGTAATTTTTAGATCCATGGGAGCACCAGAAAGCATGATAATTCATACCATAGGATTTTTGTAATGATTTTTGAAAAATCAGCAATAAAATATAATTTTATTACCCTGATGTTTGGAAGTAAATGTTGTACCTTATGCATGATACCTTAGACCATGGCATAAAAATCATTTGTTTGGTTAAATGTACTACTCAGTTTTGTATAATTCATTTGGTTATTTTTTCTTTACCATATGAAAGGAAAAAGTACCAAATGATTTTTTTGAATACCATATATTTTGGTTTTTAATACAAAATTATGTTTTTTTTAAAGAAAGGAAAAAAAAACAGAAGTATTGTTACCATACAAAACAGTAATTCTAGCAACAATTTTTTCTACATGTATATCGTAAGCATTTGAACAAAGAAGTATTAATCACGAATAAGTATTGATATAGTTGCTTTGCATTGCTCATAGGTTGTAATAGCAATTGCTGAGCATTATTATTGACAAAAAAGTATTATTACCTTTTACGGGCATTTTTTATTTCACTTCCTTTGGTTATGCTTAAACATCCTTTGGCATCTTAGGTATTTACTTATAAGTTTCAAGGAGTGCGCGATTGGTATTTTCTTGCATATCTGAAAAAATATTTACATGCCAGACCAGGCTGTAAGAGAAAGAACGCATGCCTGATCTGAAATTTTGCATTCCCGGGACATATTGGGCAGTACAATTTTGGAACCCTGCCTTATAATTCAAAAAGGCCTAAAAATCCCAAATCAAATTCACTTTTATTATTATATTATTATATACAATGCTCAAATTTATTAAATCTGGTTATGCAAAGTGTAAGAAAAATTTTTTTCTTGAAATAATTAAAGAATACCACAAAAAATACTTTTTGTAATTATGATTTACTTTACATAAATTAATTTAATAATTATTTAAAGGTTTCAACAAGAACTTTTATATATACATAATTTAAGACTCATAAGTTTCAAAAAATAAAATCTAAAATTTAAGGAAGAGGTTGAACGTTTGGAATCCATCTATTCCATTTCAATTTTATATTTTTTCGAGTAATTAAATTAAAGTTAATTGGGAATTTTAATGCACCTTACACTTTAAAAGTTTTCCATCACTTATAAATTTAAATAAAAATGGTTGATTATTAATAATTAAAAAAAAAACATTTTTTCTTGGAATTTTCGCTGGATAAGCAAAAGTAATAACTGTGTATGTTTTTTATTCGATTAAATTGTTCTTTAAATTACCCGAAAGATGCTAAAAGTATTTAAAATTACTCATTTTGCACCAACTTTTTTTAAATATATCAAAAACATTTACTCTAATTCAAATGCCTACATGATGATTGCTTCATTTAATTTATGTATTTTTCAAATAAATTATTATAGGCCTTACTAATTCAAAAAATTGACTATGACTACTAGTTAGTTTATAGCCTTACTTGTAACTACTGTTCCAAAGTAATTTCGTAATTCCTTCTTCATTTAGGGTACTGTTTTCAAAGTCTTGCAGTTGTTTTTTAAGGAGCCATAACGTATTATTATTACTCATAGATTTTGTAATTGCTTCCTGCAAATGTATCCTTTCACCTAATGTAAGACCACTGTAAGGATACCCGAGGCTCAGAGCATGGTACATTGTTAAGGATAAAGAATCTTCCGTTTCTGTAAAATCAATTGAAATACATTTAATAATAAGTCACCTTCTAAGCCATCTAAATTACTGAAAAAAGTTTTCTTGCTAAAAGTTTCGAAATCTGTACACTGTTTCAAGGTTTATTTATTTCAAAACTATTAATACACGTTCGTTTGCTGTCACTTTCTTAAAATGTTCAGCATTATTTCTAAGACCTTACGTTATTAATAAATATTATTATCTGGCTATTATATACAAATTAGTAATTATGAGCTCTTATAATATTAGGTTGTCAAAAAAATTCTGTAACACTTGCGAAAATTTCAACTTTTCATGAATTTCAATTTTGTGTTGTTGTTTTTTGGTGATCTTTGTTTCAACTTTCATCAATATGCTCTAAATGACTTTGGATAAAACTGAACTTCGGGTTTTGATTCGCTAATGCTATAAACGAGATAGTTCAGCAAGGGATGCAGCAAGAGTGTTTCAAAACCTTTTTTAACAACCTAATATTACTATAGTTTTTGCATGGAATAAAACTTCTTTAAATTTTCTACGTATAAGGACTTAAGTATATTAACAAATACTACTATTAGGCTATTATAATACATTAACAATATAATAGATTAGTAATTATTAGTTCCTTATAGTATTACTATACTACCGGGCAATTGAAAAAATTACGCAAGCGCTTCACGATTGATTCTGAGAAAAGTGTTTTGCAAATATTTTCCTTCTTTTGTTAATGCTATGAACTCTAAAATAGAATGTCAAAAGCTGATAGAATAAAATTATTTTTTGAAATTATTTATTTATTTATTCTTTTTTTGTTGTTGCAATATGCAGCTTGCCATGCAAAGATGCCAAATATATAAGAATTTCAATTTTGAATTTTTTGTCCCTTACGTTGATTTTTCAATTGCACGACAGAATAGGGGTAATATAGAATAATTTTCTTTTAAATTTTCTACATTACTTCTACATATAAAGACTAAAGTCTTTTACTAAATATCTTTAATAGGCCATTAATATTGTAATAGTAAATTAATATAATAGTTTATAATTGTAGTTATAAACTGTTATAGCATTAACGTAATATAAAATTTTAAAACTTTCCAAACTATTTTAACATATTAAGAATTTAGGTTATGAATAAATTCTATAATTAGACCATTATTAGGCTACTTATATTCACATAAGTCCTTAGACTAAAGGCCTTAGGATATTTTTCTTAGGCTCGGAGAACTAGAATACAAGGTAATTATTGGACGAATACCAGACTTATATGAAGGTAAAATAAACAAAATTAATCAAAATGAATTTATGAGGAAAGGAAATAATGTACAAAATGTATGTTAGGAGATCATATTATAATAATAAAAAACGGTAATTTAGAAATTTTTATACTATTACCATAATAGGCATTAGTTTTTGGAGAAAAAAAAACTTGCTTTAAATTAATTGATCATTAAATTAAAAAAATTTACTTTAAACCTTAATCCGATATGATGTTCTATGGTTTGGAGATTTAAAAAAAATAATTTTAAAATTTATTTCTGACACAAAGTCCTTTTTTTTTGATAAAATTCGAAAACTTAATTTTGGTTAGATAAATTCAGACCCATTAATAATAACTTATCGATAAAATAATAAATAATAAAATGATAAAATAACCATAAAATGAATGATGGTCATGATGTTTGATAGCTATATTATGTAACTATATCATATAACTATATTATATAAATATATATTATAAATACAATGAAATGAAGAGTAAGATGAAAATAATAAAAAAAATGTTACGAAATTTAATACTGCAACAAAGGTGTTCAATTTTTAAAAATAGTTGAGTAAATTTTAGATAGTGAGGGCCGATAACTAACTATAATTCAGTATTTTCAATGGAAAAAATACTAAATTATAGTTAGTTAATTTTAAATTCAAAGTACTGGAAAGTACATTTGGGAACCGTTGCTATAGAACATACTTTTGTATAGGTAAATTTTTAAATTCTGAAAAAATATCACATTTACGCACATTTATTTAACTTTATCTTCCTTGCTTAACCAAAGATATCAATTCCATTGTATTTTTTTTGTGCCGATAGAATTATTTTTTACCCGATCCTCATAATCTCTTCTATCTATAATAAATACTTACCAACTCTTTTAAAAGGTGTTAACCCGCATATTGTAATACCAGGAAATTTAGTTATTTTATCTTCTTCTTTTAGTAACGGTTCATCTAAGTCTCTATATTTCAGTGTTAGAGTGGTTGATAGGGAAGGTCTAAAAAAGAAACAACAAACATTACTTATTGACCATTTTTACTTTAAGATGTTGTTCTTTCCAATGAGACTTGCCAATACCAGCAAGTCTGCTTGGTAAAACCAAGCAAATTTAAGGCAGAGGGTGCGTTTTTTGCTTTTAAGTGACTCCAGCTATAGCCCAGAATACGACTTCATCCACACACATACGTCATATCCCATTTATAGGGAGAATTCATTCATACACTCATGCACGCATTCATCCACAGATATTAATTTTGACCTGAACCAAATAAAAATTATTTTAAGATAATGTCAATATTGAATCATAGTGTTATTATTAAACATAATGCGCAAAATTTCTACTAGCCAAATATATTTACATTAGTAAGAACTAGAGTTTCAAATTATCATATTTTCCCCGGAGAAATATTAAAAATGGAGAGCAAGAGTTTCTAACTTTGAGAGAGAAATTAATAAAATGTATGCTAAAACATACATCATAAAAGACTGAAATCTATGTTATCACTATGTCTATGTTAACACTTTTAGACATCTTGCAGAAAAAAATTCCTCTCAAAAAAATAAAAATCTTGAATTTGGGATAGAGGAAGTAAAGAAACTATCTATGTAATTAATCCCAAATCTTCCAAATGAACACGTGAATGTTGTGTTAGCAGAGTAACCAAATTTTAAGTTTAAGTTAGTTTAACTGATGTGGATTCACATGCTGGAGAAGTATAACAGTGAAGAATGTTCAATGAATTTTCAAATTTGATCCAGATTATAACTTTTTGAGCTATTTTACAGTTTTCAGTTTCTACATTCTTTTGTGATTGTAGCCTCCAAATAGCTCTTTAAAATAAATCTGTTAAAATTTTAAAAATTGCTCACATTTTTCGTGAAAAAAATGGCTAACAGAAATTTTAGTCTAACAAAAATTTTAGTATCCTTAGAACTGAAATTTCATGTCCTGATTAAGCAATATTTTGGTAAAATGAAATTCTAAATTGATTTTTCTCTTTTCATACTTAATGAGTTTTTAAATTTTAAACATTTAATGTAATGTAATTTACGTCTTAGTTTTAAAAATTTCAGTTAAAAGTTTTAAATGGAATATTAGGAGAAAATTTTGAAAAATCGACATCTAACACTAGAAAAACAGATTATTAGGCCCAACACATTTTTGTTGCTCTCTAATTCGACAAATGACTTAACTGAAAGTTTTAAATATTTCTGACGTTTCATAGTTATATCCAATTTTAATGCTTATTTATACATTCACGTTTCAGCCTTATAAAAAGGTATTTATAGAACCTTAAATATAACGGGAAGGGCTAGAACAGCCTCTTAGGTATCTTGATAGGTATCCCATATCTCCTGGCAGTTTTGGGTATGGGGTACCCTTTGGTATTGATAAGGTACACCAATTTCATTTAAAAAAATAGCAAGAGTAATTCAACATATCTATAATTATTGTTTATCGAGAAAAGGAAACTCAATTATCTAAGAATTTTATATATTAATCAATTATTTTCGTTAACCAAATCAAATAAAATATCATGGAATTTCGATGATCAAGTCTATGTTTTGATTAAATTAATTATGATTATATATTAGGACTTTGAATGTCTGATTGACATACAAACAAACAACTTGGGAAGGGCTAAACTCTCCCCTTCAGTCAATCTAGGTAAACAGCAATGCTCAGTCTTTATAATGTTAATGATTAATTTTCTGAAATAATTGTTAATTGTTATCGCGTTAAATTACGAACTTCAACACACTTTTTTGAGCCATTAATTTTTTTAATGAATTTATCTAATACTTGGACTGCGCATTTTAAATGTGCAAACAGTTTTTATTTAGAAACTCAGCATTAAATTCTGAGTCTCTAAATTAAATTTCGAAGCTCAGCATTTTATTTAGAAATCTATAATTTATTGTGAAAATATATTTGAGAACTCATCATTGCTCAGTTCTGAAATATACTATTTTTTACAATATTCAAAATGGGAAGTCATCCGGAATTTTTAGACAGATTTCGATGATATTTTCATATGATGATACGACTTTGAAATCCCCGAGAAGTTCAATTTGAACCCTTAATACGCAATCAAAGAACATGAAACTCCATAAGACACCCACTTTCCAGCACGAAGAAATGAACCCCATTTAAAATCAAAGCAGACGAAGACTCTTACTGACCATACCGCTTTGGCGGCTACTCACTCATGAAATAAATAACAATACAGTTTTGACAAAAAAAATCACTTACCTTGTGAGGGCGTTATATATTAGAACTGAGGCGTGCACAAATAGGAAAGCACTGCAAGCTAGAATGGCCAGCAACCAGAAGCCCTTCTGTGGCCTGGAACAAGGTGGGCGCAAGTGATTGACACCATGCAAAGTGCTTGTTTGTAGAAATGTATTTACGACTCTATCCCACTTGGAAGCTTTGCAATGAGCTGATTTAGGTTCAATTGAAAAACTTTGTGCATAAGCAGATCTTGAATTGACTTCACCTACTTTCATTTCTGGAGCTCTTAGCCTTCCATCATTCGCCGGAACAATACAAGACTGAAGAATAAAAAATATTGTATTAATTTTGTTACAATAAAACCTAGAAAGTACCATGCGGGTAAAAGTAGATGGTAAAAAATTCAAATTTGAAAGTGAATGGACAAAATGAATGTTCGAAAGTGGATGGGTAGAATGTAGATTTGGAAGTGGATGGACAAAATATATGTTTAAAAGTGGTTTGACAAACCGCATGTTTTAAACTGATGGACGAATATATGTTTAAAAGAGTTAGGCAAAAGTGTAAATTCAATGTAAATTGATTCAAATAAAAAGAACGAATCATTCTGATTAAATTAAATCTAATGATGAACACTATTTTTGAAAATCTTAGAGATTTAAGTGGCACATATTACCCATGTTAAATTATTTGTGCCACTTAGTAATTTGAATCGAAATCGTGACGATAGAGTGGTTAAGGTACATAGCTGCCACTGTGCATGATCGGGGCTATTTTGAATAGTGTGAGCTGTCACTGTATAGAATCAAGCCCTGTTGTGGGCTTGAAAGTCACCTCAGCTTATATGTCAATAATGCGCAAGGCTGACCATATTCTACCCTCATGCCCATGGTTTCAAATTGCGATGCATTTATTTGTTGCTGTCTTATACCACTTGTTAATACTAACAAGCACTCTTTAAGGTAGAGGGGTACGCTTCTTGTTTTCCATTGGCGCCAAGAATTGACCAAGAATCCGACTTAAAGCATTCATTTTATGACCACTTTGGGTTACGAGCTTGCTATAGTGAGAGGGTAGTCTTCATTTGAAGTAGGCATTTTTTGGTATGTTTCGTAACTTAGTTTGATGGCTCAGTACATTTAAATACGTTGGTTAGATAAGCAACATTTAGAATCATTCATTTATTCACTCTTTCTTTGACTACAAATATAAGGTTTTATTTACATATGACAGAATTCTGTAAACGTAAATAAACAGTCTTAGATTTTGTTTTAGTTTTTGAGATACTTGATGATCCATTGATAAACCCAATAAAATGTTAAGTTTAATAAGTAATAATTTTTTAAGAAAGTTTAATACGTTATGTAAACTTTAAATATAATATACAAGGCAATGAACATATATTAGACACAGATCAATCAGAAAAAAATAAATTAAATTAAAGAAGTTTTCCAGCCCAATCGTTTGCAAATAAACTTTTTTCTATATTAATTGAATGAATCTCAAAGATATAAATTAATATAAAAATAAAGTTATACACTAATTATATTAATCCATATATTTATGTAGTCACTTAGAACAATATAGCTATTGAATAATTGACAGGGATATTTCCCATAATATTTAAATAAAGGAAAGGAGAACAAAGTTAGTAGTCATTTTAATTAATTTTATCCAATAAGAAGATATTTTACTGTGAAACGTGATGCATTTCGTAATGGAAAATATCAGTCCATTAATATCGATAGTTTCAATGACTTCTAACAGTTGAAAAGTATAAGCATACCTTAAATCCAAACACAAAACTTTTTCAATTTAAAAAAAATTCATTCGTATGAGAGAAATGTTCCAATATTATTTAAAACATTATTAGTCAGAAACGGACACTTAAAAACACTCTAATTAAATTCAGTGATTTTATGGTAATTATTACTGTAAAAATTACAGTATATCAAACTTTTCTTTCGGTATAAAAATGTTCTGGTAAAAATGGATTATATTACAAAAAAATTACTGGCACCCTGTGTCCAGAGACTTTTTATAGTAATTTATTTCATAACTTTTTACAGTGAAATTTAGTTTACGTCTATCACTTATTATAAATATTATTAAATTAGCACAGAGGTCATATACTAAATGTTAGGGTAATGCAATGTCAGACTAAATTATAAATATTTTGTCATCCAAATGAGCTTAAAGGTTAAATTATTTCTTAAAGCGTAACTACAGTCCTCCATCTGTACTTTATTTTGTTTTAATAGATAAATTTACATTTTACAATTAATAATTTCTCTAGAAAAAAAACACAAACACTCTACACTGTATAATGTACCGGCACTCAGGGTGCTGTTATTTTTTTACCATAATATCCATTTCTACTGGATCATGTTACGGAACAGAACATTTGATGTACCGTAATTTTAACTCTAATTACCGTAAATATCTGAATCACTCCAATTGAATAAAAATTACTGTAAAAATTTTGCTATAGTATTTTACAATAAAAATGTATTTTATTATAAAATGGTTTTTACGGATGATACAAACAAAGTGCCGGAACTTTATACCGTAATTTGATCTGGAATTCTTTACAGTGTATGAGGTTAAATCTAACTTGGTATAGGCACTTCTCACCTCTGTCCTTGTCATCACTGTTCTCTCCAAAATATACTTTAAATATTGTTTTCCTAGTTAATATAAAATTATTTGCTACATGACGTAAATGTAAAATGATTTAGCAAATTATGTTTCATGAAAGTCTATACTTTGCATTTTAATTATGTAAATTGTACCAATATTTTGTTTAAAAAAATTCACAAATCATGCTTTATGCTCTTGATTATCGCAAATTTTGGAGAATCACCCATACCTCAAATGTCATAAAATACAGTTATAAGAATAGCTACAATCATTTAGTGATGAAAATTACATCAAACTTGCTAATTTAAAAATAAAACACAAATAGATGTTATAAATTAAAAACGCTCGGATTCAATTTAAACCTAAGTGCTAAAACAGACTATTTAAAAACAAAACAAAACAAATAAGGTTTTAGATTATAACAAATTGAATTAATTATTTTTAAATTAAAACAAAATTTAACTTATTTGCTCTGAATTATTGTGCTTTTGATAATAAGTTTATTTAAAAACTACACTAAAAACTTTCTTATCAAATTACGGTACAAAAAATGCATTGCAAGTAAAACCCGTTTTTATCAAAAAATACTACACTGTAGTTTTTACAGTAATACTTATTTAATGAGAGTGATTCAGCAATTTTACCATAATTATTACTGTAAAAATTGCGGCACATCAAATTTTTTGCAGCATAACATGTTACGGTAAAAATGGATTTTACAGTAAGAAAAATCGGCACCCTGTTTGCTGATACTTAATTTAATCCAGAATTTTTGAAAGTGTAGAATACAAATGAGAATTTTTTGTATAGTTTTGGTACAGTTCTAAAGTATTAAATACTTCAAAACATTACACGCATTTTCATAAATATTTCAAAAATTTTGTCCTCAACTTTCGCAATCGAATGAAATCAATGAGACAAATTAAAATACATTGTAAAAAATTGCGGATCATGCTACAGTATAAAGTACCGACAATTTAGGAGAATCATCCTTAAAATCCATTTTACCGTAAAATACATTTTTATCGTAAAATATTGTACCTGCATTTTTACGATAATATTTATTTGGTTAAAGTGATTAAGTGATTTTATGGTAATTATTACTATAAAAATTATGGTAATCAGATTTTTTGTTTCGTAACATGTTCCATTAAAAATGAATTTCACGGTAAAAAGTACCAGCAGCCTGAGTGTGGTACTTTTTACCTTAATTTGAGCCAAAATTTTTTACAGTTTACAGTCAAATGATATCTTCGATTTTCTTTAATTTAGAAATAAATAAGATACACTGCAATATATCTATTGCAAAACATAATATTAAACATAACTAAAATTAATTAGCAATTAAATTCATGCAAAATATATTGTATTAAAAAAAACTAATTTGGAAGTTTAAGAAAAATCTTAGGAATAGAATCCATATTAAGTTATTCAATTCTGAAACATGTAATTTTAACCGTCTTCCTAAGTTCTTAGCTTTAATTAAAATCCAAATAATTTAATTATGTTTCAATTTCTAATATTTTTAAGAAGCGAAAATAAATTATTTGTTTTTAATATGCATAATGTTTAATTTTAAATAAGATTAAATTACAGTTTTAATAAAATCGAGATTAAAAAATTCTACTGTAAGATTGATGAAAACTGCTCTCAAATTATCAATTCAACTTTATAATCTACAGCTGGTTCAAAGAATTCATGACTTAAGAATACGTTATATCATTCTAAAAATGATTAACTCACCCGCATAGACAAAGAGTGAGTTTATACAACCAAGCTTCAAATTATCTTTTCAAATAAAGTTAACATTTTCTTCAAAGCGTTTGCAGATTTTAAAGAGAAATTAACTTATCAGAATAAAATCTTATCAAAAATATAATAGATTTTTAGTACTATTCAATTGAAAAAATGAATTAAATTTTTGCATACAACACACTGCATGATATTCAAAATTTTTATGCGTGAAATTCAACTTTAATTGCATCTTTTGAATCAACCAAAATACTCCGTATTAGGATTGTACAAAAAGTAGATTAAAAATATTGCGATTTATTTTGCATTATTATTATTCTTTGCATTGGGTGTGGCAGTGTTGAAAATTATTTTTTTTTTATGATACAGTAAAGAATTTTTATTCAGTGAAAAACCTTTTAGATAAATTCCTTATATTCAGTATAAAGGTTTTCAAAGAATAAAGTTCTTTTAAGAAAATAAAACTCTAATATTATAAAACGCAATATAATAATATATATTGAATAGAGCATTTACTAAATGAAATTAAATACTAGATGCATCATTATTTAGAAAACATTATAACTTAAAGTAAGCTCTTAAAAGTACACAATTGAGCTTGAATAAATAAACAGCAAGTATAGTTACGATGAGATTTAGAAGCCCAGTAAAGGTACAATTTTGACAACTACGTTTAAAAAAAAAAAGTTTTTCTTAACTTTAGCAATATTAACTACTGAAACAAATAGAAGATATCAGAATAAGTTGTGTAACAATAATATGATATATTTAATAATCTATACATAACTTTAGTTATACTATATCCTTAAACTGGACATTCGGAAACTACAGTAAAACCTAGTTAAATCGAATAAAAGCTTAAGCAAAACTTAAATAAATTTAAATAAAAAGGTAACAAATGTACCAAGCGACCTGAGTTTTTGCAAAGTAGCCCAAGTGATGAAAGGTACCTAATTTATCAGCTAGGGTGTTCTCAATTCATCGTGTTTTTTTAGGAATTAGAGGTGGCTACTATTTAAGCTACTCCCTTCTAACTTAATTCAGAGTTAGCACTAATT
The DNA here is from genome assembly GCF_982258835.1 of Parasteatoda tepidariorum. Classification (NCBI taxonomy): domain Eukaryota; kingdom Metazoa; phylum Arthropoda; class Arachnida; order Araneae; family Theridiidae; genus Parasteatoda; species Parasteatoda tepidariorum. The sequence goes on along the minus strand of NC_141764.1, from coordinate 82,192,324 downwards.
AATTAGCACATTTTCTGTCATTCTTTTAATATATATAAAATAATTACTTGAGCCGCGATGGCTCAGGGGATAGAGTGTTCGCCTTCCAATGAGGCGAATGAGGGTTCGAAACCCAGTCGATACGAATTCCGCCTCTCGCTTGCACCGACCACAATGCTGACGTGAAATATCATCAGTGGTAGACGGAACATGGGTTAGAGTCCCCTTGCCATTAGGGTAACCGTGGGAGGTTCTCGCGGTCTTAATCTCCATGTAACGCAAATGCGGGTTAGCTCCATCAAAAAGTCCTCCACGAAGGCAAATTTCTCCCAATGCTCGATCCAGGAGTTCCCTTGTCTTCTGGATTGGGTTCAAAACTACAAGGCTACGGAGTTGAACATTAGTAGTCGTGAACCCATGAAAATTGGGTCGGCTGTTCAACGACGGTTATAAAATTATAAAAATAAAATAATTACTTAATTGAAAACATAATCATTAGTAGGGTGTTTTCTTTTTTGTGCTTCACAACCTGAAAAAAATAAACTTTGTTTATTTGCGAAAAAGATTTTAGAATGCCCAATAAGTTTTTCACATAAATATTTGAATCAAATTTAAACAAAAATTAAATGCTTGTATTGAATTTCCTATTAAAAATCTAAACTCGTGTAAAATATTTGAAAAAAATAAAACATGTTTTTGAATATGCACTAATTAATTTGCATATTTATATTGCATCATTCAAACCATCTTAGAATGTAAACTTCTATCATAAGAGCAAAATATATTTAGGGCATTGCAGTTTTTATTTTGTAAACAGTATATTGATTAAAGTGTTCTCAGACAATTTTCCATTAATAATAAACAGAGGTTTTTGTTTAGGGAAACATTTTTTTCTTAACCTCTCTAAATCATAAATGAATAAAATTTTATTTGTTTCGTCACAAAAATCAAAACTTCTTTGAAGTACCTCATGAAAATGATCGAATGTAAAAGCTTTTGTTTGAGAAAACATCTTAGCTGAATATCTTTATAGCCGTTAGCATAATGCATTTTCTTTTAGAAAACAACGGACACTTAATGGTAAATTAATAGTTCGAAGAAAAAAAGAATTTCTTTGTTTATTGGGAAAATAAAAAGTACATTAAATTTTAATTCACAGTTCTTTTTAAAAGGTGAACGAATGTTGATAATGGACGGAAATTGAAAAAAAAATATTGACTTAATCATTCGTATACTTTTAAAAAGGTATAGTTGATCGATAAAGTTTCTTTGTTTTCCTGTCTAATTTTTCAAACAAATACTTATAATATGTTGTCATTTCCACATGAAAAGCTATTTGCATGTTTGATCGATAAAGAATCTATGGGCTTATAAAAATAACTTAAAACATTCTTGGAAGCTCAATAAAAAATTTAATATTTTAATTGAAGGCATAACTAAAGTGCTGAATAATTTAACAAAATTAGTCAGCGATAAAATTTTTATTCACAGCTAAGTTGAATGTGTTTTAATGAAAACTAATTGATTTGCTAACTAAATACTTGATGCAATTACAGTTAATATTTCTAGAAATTTTTAGCCGGTTTTAATCAGTGGTATGTACTGACTTATTTGAAATAATCAGTCCGTACGTACCACTGATTTAAATACTGATGAATACCACTTATTTAGCACGCATTAAATACCACTGATTTGAATCAGGAATTCAAAAAAGTATTGCCCTTTAATTACACACATTAAAGACAGTAATTGAGAAGTTGCATTAAAAAAGAACTGTCAGAACAGAAAATTTTACAGAAACGAAAAGAACAAAAACATTTGTTGTAAAGTTTGCGAATTAATACCAACTTGACCGTTAGTAAAACTCCAAAACTAAGTGACTCAGTCTATATATTTATCTATTGCGCTTACCATTGTTTTGTAATCAAAATTCTGTTTCAATGCAAAAACGTTTTTTTTTCTTCTTCTTTTTCTTTTTTAACTCCTTCCTTCTCGCTCCCGTGAAAATGACGGGGTGAGGTTTCGCCCTCTATTTCTCGCTCCCGTGAAATTTCCGTGCTGGAGTGTTCAGTAGTAACGCGCCTATAGATCTATTTAGATCTATAGGCGATTTAGATCTATAAGATCTAGTAGATCTATTTTGTTTATGCTAAATAAAAGATCTTAGACCCGTGGTGGCTCATGGGACAGAGTTCTTACTTGCCAATGAGATGACCCGGGTTCGAATTCCGCACCCGGCACGCACCAGACAATTAAGAATCTCGGCAATTTAGAGTCAAATAAAAATGACCTTTACTGATATAATTATGTGTAAAAGAATTACCAATTACGAAAGATAGGTGGCTAAGGGGATAGAGTCATTGCGACACAATGAGGTGAACCAGGTTCGAATCACAGCGATGGCTGGTCGATGCGAATATCGCACCCGACTCAAAATGAACACAGTAGTGACGTAAAATTTTCTCAGTGGTAAATGGATCATGGGTTTGAGTCCTCTTGCCGTCAAGCTAACCGTTCCATGTAACAGAAATGCTGGTTAGTTTCATCAAAAAGTCCTCTAGGAAGGCAAATTTCTCTCGATACTTGATCCAGGAGTTTTCTTGTCTTCTGGATCGGGTTCAAAACTGCAAGGCTACGGAGTTGAACTTTGATAGTCATAAACTCAAAATTGAGTCGACTGTTCGACGATTGTTGTAAAATAATATAAAAGTAAAATAAAAGATCTTAGTCAAAAATCCCTTTGTTTATGTTTATTCATGTAAGTTTAGCATTAAGATTTTCAAGTAGAATTTAAACGTGAAGTGATATCAATCAATAATTACATTTTTATTCATTTCTACTTGGATACAAATAATTTATCTTTTATTAATACAAAATTTCGTTAATTTAAATTAATACTTTAAGTTACCCCTGGAACCATGCTTAAGTGCCTATATGATAGTAATTGCATGCGTTAGGCCTAACACTAAAACATTTTTATTCTGCGTCACTTAAATTACGCTGCGTCGGTGAGTTTTCAAATCTGGACTCAGCTCGAAGTGGTAATAAAAATAGACACAGCATTTTATTCCATTTTTCAAACTTCTTTTATGAGAATTTTTTCTTAAGGAATAAACTAATAAATCCAAATAAATTCGTCAAGTGAGATCGTCTAAACTGAGACATTTGCATAAAATCACTTGGTGCATTTTATTAGACAAGTCTTTTTTCTAAAAAGAGAGAGAGAGCTGTTTTTTCAAGGTTGCTATTAATTTATTAGAGTGGCAGTAAATTTAAGTAGTAGGAATTTTGAGTTTTAAAACTCACTTTATTGTTTAGAGTTCTGAACCGCCTGAAAAGTTACATCTATGTACCTAGTTCCATCCTCACCGCGAAGTCTGGGACTTTGCCCCATAATGACTATTTAAAAAGAAAAAAAAGATAAAAAATCATTTAAGAAGGAAAGGGGAAAAAAGCAAGAAAACGTCAGCACGTAACTCTCCGTTAAGTTGTTAAATTAGAGTTTAAAACTGAAAATGCGCTTTTCTTGCAGTGTCAATTTTTGTAAACACGCATTTCAACCTGGTTCATATTTGTAAACACGCATTTTGAGCTGTGTCCAGAATTAAAAACTGTCCGTCGAATAAATCCTGATCATTCTGAGTCAACAAGTTTAAAATAAGACACTGATCATCACATAAAAATATCAGCTACATATTTTTAAAATCTACTCACAGATTTTCATGCCTGCTACATGAACATTGAAAATATGCTACTTTGCAATTAGTAAAATAATATTATAAGCAAGGCATTCATTCAACGTACAGTTTATGCAAAATATCGCGAGGATTTAAAAACAAAAGGAGAATAACAGTAATTAGTCGCTTTCTTTTACTTACGCGATATTGTGTCAACGCGATATTATGCCACGCGTTATCACGAAAATATGAGTAAACATACATCGAAATATTTTATCGCGGGATAATTTGTGAAATTAAATGTTCGCTCTTTTAATTACAAATTATTTTGAAAATAATTTTATTATACTAAGAATGAGTCCAGACGATGCTATGTATATATATATATATATATATATATATATATATATATATATATATATATATATATATATATATATATATATATATATATATATATATATATATATATATATATATATATATATATATATATATATATATTTATATATATATATATATCGGCTAAAACATTATGACGGCGAAAACAGAGATTTTTATTCGCTACCCTAGAAGCGCGCATAATTTACATAGATTGTAAATAATTCGTAAAACATTTTTTTAATAAATTAATTTGCTCCATAATTTATTATTAAATAATGTATCAAACAGCAAGATATTCTTTCTATGCTTAAGGTATTTTGAAATCTATCATGTTATAATAATTATTAAGTTATGATAAGGAAATTTTAGAAGTAGAAGAAAAATGCTCTTTAAAACTAAATGATGCAAATAATATTTACTGTTACAGAAACTAAATATGTAGTGATGAAAATATTCAATTTAAACGATTAAATATAAAATTTTGATTCATAAAATATACAAACCATTCTAAGTACAAAAGCTTGCGAAGTCTACTACGAAAAAAAAACTTTTAAATTAAAACATTAAATTTTACACGAATTTTTTTCAACATCCACAAACTTGCCAACATCCAGACAAGAAACCTATATAAATCAATGATGAACTGAAAGATTCTATCATTCTTTTATTCCATAAAGTAGTGGGAGGATGGGAAGATATAGAATACTTTAAACAGAACAAAATCGTCTTTATCATCTAACTCCCTGTTTCAACCTACCTTTTTACCAGAGATGATTAGAAGTAAATGTTCCAGCAATTCTGCTTACCTGTGCGTGCCAATATCAGTTACCCATGTTTGTTCGCTAAAATGAAACAGCGGGCGTATAAACGAACATTTTTTTTCTCTTTTTTTATGTTTAAATTTTTTTTTTCGATCGCAGTCTATTATTGTGAAGACAACTCCTAATGGACTTCGTAACTCCTTTCTGTACTGCAAATTTTTTTTTCTTCTCAGGTACATTCATCATTCTGTTCGTGACGTAATTAGAATGTAGAAATTGATTTTATTCGGTCTAAAATGAAAGTGCTACTTTTCTAAGTATGCTGCTATAAAATTCTTAATGAAGTAAACTACATATTTAAATAATGAGAAAAACGAATTATTTGGACCATTTTATCGATATTACATGTTAATTAAGACACAAAATCGTCCATCAAAATCTATTGAACATTTTTTCGATGATTGAACGCATAAAAGTCAAAACAATCGGACAAGTTTTCAAACTATTTTTAAAAAAATGGACTACTCTATAAAACTTTCGATTTACTGATCGGATTTTCCCGTTCTAGGATTCAATGATAATGGTTCGAGGGGGTGACCTCAAATATGCTAATTAATTATTGCAGACGATATCTTATGTGACGAAATCAGACATAAAAGCATTCTTTCTTTGAATAAACATAAAATTTTCACGTCGGATTCGGATTTTTGTACGCCAATAAATAAAGAGGTAGTCGCAATCTGGTAAATATGGCCTATAATATAAATTTGGTCAGGAGAGGGGGTCGAGAGTTTGGACCATTTAATGTTAACTTTATTCTTTAAGTCTTCCGCTATATATCGTAAACTTCTTAAAAGAGATGAAAAATTTTTTGCATACAATTATAAAATTCGTTTATCCTTAGAAAATTTCAAGAACAAAATAACTTTTAGTAAATGATTATTATTTATTATTATTTTAGTCAATAATAGTTGAGAAAAATTTTAATTGTAAAGTATACAATATTTTTTTACAAAAATATTGTATACTTTACAATAAAAATAATGTTATTATGCAAGGCCAAAAAAAAGAATGATTTTGTTTTGAGCAAAATCGTTCGAATAGTTCATGAGAAACAAATATGCAACCATGAGCCTCGATGGCTCAGGGGATAGAACGTTCGCCTCCCAATAAAGTGACCCGGATTATAAACCCAGTGATAGCTTATCAATACGAATACCACACCAGACTCGCACTAATCATAGTACTGACGTAATATATCCTCAGTGGTAGGTGGATCATAAGTTAGAATAGTTCCCTTGCCGTCTGGCTACCATGGGAAGTTTTCAAGGTTTTCTTCTCCATGCTAGTTCCATCAAAAGATCCTCCACGATGGCAAATTTCTCTCAGTATTTGATTGAGGAGTTCCATAGTCTTTGGATTGGGTCCAAAAATATAAGTCAACGGAGTTGAACATTGGTAGTCATAAGCTCCAAATTGGGTTGGCTAATCAGTGACGTTTATAAAATAATATGAAATATACAACCGTTAATAAAAAAGAATTGTGTTATTCGGTATAAATAATTAAACCACGCATTTTTACTAAATAATTTCAATGCTGTTGCTAATGTCGTCGGCCATTAAGGCAGAGGGGGAGTGATTGTCCTTGTTTTCCTATGGCGCCATCTTTGGCCTGAAATACGACTTCTGCCACACCCATACGTCCCACCGGTTTATAGGGTGTACCCATTCATTCTTATACAGACCGTAACTTTGACCTGAACCAGAGCACGATCAATCTCCAATTCAGTACCCCAAGAGGTATTGATTTGTTATGGGAACATGGAGAACTTCGTGATCAGACGTGCACCAGTCACTTACAGTTTAACGAGCACCAGTCACCATTTACTACGCGGGGAGTCTTCGACCGCCTGGATTCGAACTCCTGTTCTCACAAACGCGTGTCCAACACCCTTCCAACCAGGCTATCCCGGCCTATAATTTCAGTAACTGAAGATAACGCGTGACTTAGAAAATAACTATAAGATCACATAGTGTTTCGTTTGCATTCATTAGTTTTCGAAAAATAATCCTTTCAAATTCCCCTTTTAATTTCAATTAAACAACAAATGAGACGTCTATTATTGACACATTGATTCGCTCATTTTGGCCTTTCCTGAGATCTGATCGCATCTAATACTGAATGAAAGTGTCAATAGAAAAGAGTAATAATTACATCACGGAAACTATTTTCCGGGAATTGTTCTCACTGCAAAACAACTCATCTCTGTCCCCTTGGGATAACAATAAAACTAAAAGAGAAAAACGTGGAAGCCATTATGAGTAAATATAACTTCCGGTTAACACTTTATCATTCCCCCTTGCTGAAAAATAAATGAACACAGCGAGGAAATTCACCCCAACACAGTTTGCAATTCCGAGTAAGGTGAGGCTATTAAAAACACACTATTTTCACACTTTGCGCCATTTTCTTTTCATATACACTGAAAAAAATTACGGTGAAAATTACAGTGAAAAGTATTGAAACTCCGAGTGCTGCATTCGTAAAATCCATTATACTGTAAAATCTTTTTCACAGTGAAATTTTAAACGGTATTTTCGATTATTTAATTAATATGATTGAGTGATGATTTTACTGTAATTATTACTATTAAATCACTAAATCATTGTAATCATATAAATATTACTGTAAAAAATGCAGTACAATGGATTTTTGCTCCACAAAAAATTTCGGGGAAAAGTAGTGGCACCCTGAGTTCCGGAACTTTTTACCATAATTTGAAGCGGAATTTTTTACAGCTAAAGGTACATAAGTATAATAGCAATGAAATTTAACTATGTTTCTTCATTTAGGTTTTATATTTAAATGAAATTAAGTTATAAAATCTAAATGAAGAAACAGCAGTATTTTACGCGCTAAATAAACATTTCAAATGCCTTGCAAATTGTCTACAAAATATTTTGAATTCCCTTATTATATATATCCAGGATTAGTCTAAATTATTTCGGCAATATAAAAGGGTTGATATACAAGCAATGAAGCTTATTATCACGAAACTTTATATAGAAAAGGATATCTTTTCTAATAATATTGAAATAACTGTTTAAATAAATCATAAGTTGAAAATGGGAATTTTTTTTTTAAATACAAGAAGGCTCCGCCCACTGTTCGTTTCATTCACCAATCCCCATGGCTGCATCCTATTTTTCATGTTTTTTCCACCTTAAAAGGCGATATTTTACAAAAAATCGAAATCAACGTATAAATAAAGAACATTTCTTTAAAAAATACGAAATTACTATAATTTTATGAAAGAATATTTTGTTAATATGTTAATCGTAACAAAATAAAAAATCACCTGGTTTCAAAAATAAATCAATCCTACAATCAACTTCGAAAAATAAATCAACTCCTTGAAAACTCAACTCCTTATGAAAAACTTATTGACTTACCTGGTTTGGAAAAAATAAATTAGAAATAATTCTACTATTTATAGATATGTACATTATTATAACAATGTAAATTGGTAACGATTTTCCGCCTTTATCTCTTCCCAATCAAGTCTTTTATATTTTTGAACTCTTTAATGCGAATATGAAGATTTGGCAGCATCTAACACAGGGGTTTCCAACTTACATGAGGCCGGGGGACGCAATAATAAACACCAGTCAAATGGTGGGCCGAAACTTTATCAAAATTTTATATAGGACTCTTTTATGTTTGTAGGATTACTGTCAGATTTTAATCAAGTTGTACAAAACAGAAGTATTGAATTGCAAATTAAAATATGAAGTAGATGTTTAAAAATATTTAATTGCATATTAAAAATTTCTGACTACTATACACCTATGTATTAAACAATGAATGTGCAACAGATAGGTAACACAACTGACACTCATTGGCTCCTGCAACAGGGACGGAGGAAGTGCACTTGCATTCGAATGGAAACTTAATAAAATAAGAATTATATTTTGCTCTTAAATATAAAGTTTTCTTTAATGTTAAAAACAGAATAACAAGCATGACAAATTATGTAATTAAGCATCATTTTGAATCTTCTCTTAATCAGAAACTTAGTGACAAGTTTTTTTTTCCTCTTTTAAATTTAATTTTGGGATAAATTAACATTTTTTACGACTTATTAGGAATTATAATAATAAAAAAAAAATTCTCGAGTATCTTAAATTAAATTTTTTCCTTTTCCACTCCGGACATATTCAATTCAAAGAATTTAAATAATACATGATATTCATTACCTCCTTCATGCATTTTAAAATTTGCAAATGTAAATAATTTTGTCCAAAATGAATGGTTTCAAAAAGTCAAATCAGAGAATTACTTCGAGAAAATTTCCGATACGCACATGCTAAATTATATTCACAAAAAAAAAAAAAAAGTCTCACACAAAAAGAATCTCATACATGATTATTTTTGTATTTTAATAAATATTTTCTTGGATGCAAAACCTGAGAAATAAATTTTTTTGCGCCGTTGGTATGTTAAATTTTTACAAAAACGAAGAAATTAGTTTTTTCTTTTTTCGCCTTTTTTTTTTTTAACGAAAGAAAAGTATTTTAAACCCATATAGAGTAAACCAACCAGTGAAGGAACATTTCATATATATTGATTAAAAATAAGAACTTGAAAGTTTTTCTTTAGACTGATTGGTAACAATAGCTTACTGCCAAACAATAGGAAGTCATCTAGCAATGTTTTGGATTACCTGGTCAAATAGACTTCTCTGCAAAAATGTTTGAATTTGTTATATCTCTGCAACACCTTGTTTCTTTGAAAAAATTATAAGGTGAGTGTTTGCATTTATATGTTTGAAGTGGAATTAATTGCATGTAATAGTTTTATTTTTCTCACTGTGAAAAAGAGAATTCAAAATATAGGGGGTGTTTATTCACTGGATCACCAAACGATGAAAAACCAGTGAAGAAACAAGTGTTCCTTTACTGGTTTTTTTTCTAAGTTAATGATAATAAAAGATAAACTTTCATTTTCTTGTTCCTTTAGTGATGTTCCGCATCAAAAGTATGTTAAAAATACGAAAAACAACTACTAACCAGTGAGGGAACAGGCATGTTCCTTTACTGGGCATAGATTTCCCAGTGAATAAACAGTATGTGTTAATATGTTGACACTTTACTTTTCAATTCATGATTACAAAAAAAAAGTTAACATTTTCCAAGTATTTGTATGTTATAATTTCAAGAATAGGCTTGTTTTTAGATATTTGTATGGCATATAAATTCATGAAGAACATTAAAAAATAACCAAAATTAAGTGTTCCTTTACTGAGAAATTTTGTGTTCCTTCACTCGTAAGAGCTGTTCCTTCACTTGGTCTTCTCACTACTTGTTATTTGAACCTCCAAAACTTTAAAACAATATTATGTAAGTTCTCTAAATTTTTTTTACATAATTTGCAGTTAGTAACAAATATGTTGACACTGTCATTTAACTAAAATTACGAATTTTGAAATTAATATGATTTTTTAAAAGGCAAGCGAAGCTTAAGTGTTCTTTCACTGGTTAGTTTACCCTAGACTTTTTTTTAACTTTTTATATCTGTCGTTGACGGGCCGACAAAATTTTTATGGGTTTACGACTACTGATGTTCAACTCCGTAGCCTTGTAATTTTGAACCAATTGTAATTTGAAGACAAGGAAACTCCTGGATCAGTACCCCCAGGGGTATTGATTTGTTACGGGAACATGGAGGACTTTGCGACTCGACAGATTTAACGTGCATCAGTCACCATTTACTACAAGGGGAGTCTTCGGCCGGCGGGGATCGCACCCACACCTCTTAGACATGGGATCAGTGCCCTACCAACCAGGTTATCCCTTCCCTTCATATAGACTTTTTACGAAAATTGTCCGCAGAAAAGTGACAACTAATATATATTAGTTCGAGGGCAGCTAGTTGGTAACCACTGATCTAAACTGCCTCTATCTTTTTTTAATTATTTGGTTATTTTTAACACGAATTCAAGTGTGAGCGTACAAAAAAATTGAGATAGGTAGAGACAGAGAGATAATAAAAAGATTTATCAAAATATAGTTACAACGAGTATCAAATTTTGCTGCAATTATGTTCAAAAGGTTTTTTAAAAATTACACACATTGCTTAATTCAATATTTCACACTTCACTTCAAATTCAATCTTAGTGGGCGCGCCTAAAAAATTATTGGCATCGTTGGCAACATTTTTAATAATTTGTAATAAAATTAGTTTATTTCTCATTCAGTAAATTTGTTTCATTATAACTCGAAAATATGTCCCTTAAGCAATGTAGCTGTGAATAAAGCAGGAAACAGAAGAATTCTTGTTTTTCTCATTTTTCAAAAACTTTAAAATTTATCAGGCTGTTCTGGCAAAATCTCTCTATATATATTTCTCTTACACGGCACCAAAAAAAAAGCCTCATTACAGCTCTCCGAATGGCAACGTTAGAAAATCGACCAATGATTGCTGCTAAAAATGTCGCATGGCAAATGTCACATGAGGTGGCTCAACAAAAACGGAAACAATAAACTTTTAAAAACGGAAACAATAACCAGAGTGAGCATTATCAGGTTTTCAATTCAGATTCACGCCCTAAAAACATGATAATATTTAATTTAAACTGGCTCAACATATAGCGCTTTTAAAAACGGAAACAATAAGCAGAGTGAGCATTATCAGGTTTTTCAATTCAGATTCATGCCCTGAAAACATGATAATATTTAATTTAAACTCAATTAGGAATTAATTAGGCTGGCCTTCTTCATGACTATAAATAAGTCACAAGGTCAGACTTTTGAGAAAATCAGTTCAGTATTGACTAAACAAGTTCTTAGTCATGGACAACTTTGGCCTGTCAAGAGTTAAGTCATTTGACAGCCTTTCAGTAATTGCTCCAAGATGCCAAATCTATAATTGTGTTTTCAAAGAAATTCAAAATGCTTAGTGTTAATTTCTTAGAGCTTTGCAGAAAAAAAATGTTTTTTGGGAAAAATTTAATTGAAGCTTCTATTGGCAGTAGGCAAGGGGAACTGCCAAAATCAAAACTCCCCGATTAGAAATGCAGCATGGCGACCTCCACGTGGTATTTCTCGGGTAATGCTAACAGACATGCATTTTAATTTATTGTATGTAAAACATCCTTATTTTGTTTTAAAATGCTATGTACTTTATCACAAATGTTAATTAATATAGAAATTGATTTCAATAATGCTGATCACCAAAAAATATTTCATTTGGTGATAAAACAAATTTTTGTGTTCTTGAAAATGAAAGACTTTTTGAGGGTTATTATCTCACAAGGAAAAGTTAGGGTTTAAAGTTTATATTTTTAAATAATAAAATTTTTTTCTAAAACTTTCAGAATTTTTAGCATTAACTAATTTATTATACACATTTAGTTGAATTTAGGTGAGTAACTGCAATATTTAATAATTTATTTTGCTAATATGTTTTTCATTTAGCTAATGTTTTGATTTTTTCACCATGTACAATCTAAATAGCTAATATACTTTTTTAAAAGCCAATAGGAACATTGATAGAATTCTTCTCCATAAGTACAATGCTATGTCTTTGATGATAAAATACTATGTCTTTGATGATAATATACTATGTCTTTGTTCTAGAACATTGTGTTCATTGGCGAGCGAGAGCAGCGAGCCATGGTTCACGGCGTGAACCACATAGGATTGCGTAGTAATTCTCGGGGGTTGGCGAGAATTAACGAGCAGGGGGCGGAGCCTCCTAGTAAATTATATTGTATCAAAATTTGTAGTAGGAATTTTTTTTTAATGTAATAATTGTATCGTGAAACGTATCTGATAACTAAAATAATTCTGTAACTCAGCTAAAAATTCACAGTAAGGGTGGTTTTCATGAAATTCAGAATGTTGCGTAAAGACCACTTTGTTTTAACCTAAGAATCCGTATACAATTCATTTGCTTTACATAACAGAAACCACTGTATTAATCTGCAACATTATAGGAAAATTCTAAAATATATAAGCGAAAAATGTGTTAATTTATGTGTGCTCCAATGTTGCACTTTGAAGTTCAGAAGGCTTTAAAAGGCAAGAATGTCCAACATTACACTACTAAATTGCACATTTAGAATTGCTAATTAGTTTATATGCTATTAGTTTGAAATTAGTTCTAAAAAAAATATATATCAGTAAAAATAGAAAAAAAATTTCGACTTTTAATTTTTGCTTCTTGAAATAAATCAATGCTAAAATTAAATTTAATAAATAAATGAAACAACCGGCAAGCTTAATAAAAAATTTAAAATATTCTAAGCCTTTTAAAATGAAAAGCCTCATAAATTAAAAGCAAACTATGTTTCTAATGAGAATGTAGGGAAAGCGAGAGGGAATAAATATAATGAAGCCAACCCAAGTCGCAGGAATCCATTTAAAAGAAAAATAGAGGTAAATCAACAATATTATAAATACTTAAAAATTTTTAAGCGAAAAATCATAATTTTTCATGACTTTATGTATTTTAAAAAATTTCGAGTATCCGAACTTTTTTTTTAAAAATTTAACCAAACGTATTTAAAGAAAAAAATAGTGCGTGGAGTCCCTCCGCTCGGAAGAAGTTAAACTTCGTAACCTGCGACGTTAATTGTAGAAGAATCAGCAGTCGTAGAAGGATCACTAGTTCTATTCAACGACTCTTTTTCCTGCTCCGCTCGCTTCCGTGCTCTGTTATAACGGTAATATTGTGCATTTTTCCAGTGGAAGTGCTTGTGTTTGCCTCATCGTCTAGCCATGGAAAATATATTTGTATTAATAATGTATGTGAATGCGTCATAATGTAATTTCAAAAGAGAAAACCTAACAATCAATTGATATTCACAAGAGACGTACCTTGACAGAACCTTAAATCCGTCGCATTGTCCGTGGGATTGTTTTCACTCATTTTTTACAATTGTTATCCACTAAATTTGAAAATAAAAAATACTACCCTATTAAATTATATGTGTATCAAAACAAACTAAAAAAATATTTATAGAAAAACAATACTTTTATTATTTTTATGCTAGTGAGAACCAAAACAATATGGAAATGAATGAGGGAAAACTGTATCCTACCACGTGATTTCCCGGCCAATAAAAATGTAGCGTTAAACGTTTAACGCAACCTTGTTGGAAGTCGCATAAGAAGTATAACTTCAAAAATCGACATTTTAAAAACTATGGGGAAATTAGCTGTAGAAAAAGTTATAGAAAAACTCAAGAATTTGTGATAAAGTAAACGCGAATTGAGAGTGTTAAAAAATGATTACTGAAATGCGGGAATCGATATCTCTGAGTCACTATAGTTGCGTATTTAAAATGCGAAAAATTAATATTTATGGGTTTCCGATGGATTTGTAGCATTCGAATCGATTTTATTTCAGCAATCTGTAGAGATAATAAGGTGGAGAAATATACTGCGCTGTAAAATGTTGACGCGAACTTAACGAGATTTAAAAGAAGCTGTTCTAAAACAATTGAGAGAAGCAGTTCTAAACGATGAAAGAAACGATACTGAAACGTTAGTATCTCTCTTGATTTTCATATAGAATAAAATCTTTTAAGTAGGAAAACCATATGGAACTGAAAACTACATTAAACATAGTTCTAAAGAAAAGCATCACGGAAATTTTGAAAAATATTTTTATTAAATAAAAAGGAAAAATAGTAAGAAAAGGGAAAATATCGTAGTACATTCCTATACAACTGAAAAGAGGAGGAGAGGGAAGGGAGAAGGGCCAAAGGCATGAAACCGGTTTCTCCCCAGACGGCGCATTCGAGTGTTGCGATCGTCAATAATAATAATAATAATAAATTATAAAGTAATTTAAAAAAAAGAAAAAGATAAAAATAACCTTTTTTTTAAAGGCCAATTTACCAAAACTAAGTTCAGTAATTTATTTTACAACAGCGCATTCTTACAATGAAAAATCAACACTTAGTATTAAAGGCACTTCCATAAAATACAATCACCGTACACAACGCAGCTAGACATTTGTTTAATATCGCCAAATGCCCATAGTTTAGGCATAATAAAAATTAATAAATGAAGGATCTCATTCCTTTAAATTTCCTTATATTTCTGAATTCGATGTTCTACAGTGGATATCATTTATTGCTATGTAGAAGTCTGCCATTTTCCCGATAGTTATAAAAATATGTTTATACTTAAAAGTGCAAAAAACATTACTTTAACATACTTGTATTAATAATAACAATGTAATCTCTCTGTTCTACAGTAAAATGATCGTTAATGGAGGCGTCTATTGACTTCAAAATTGTTATCCAAGATATGATTTTTCGCAAACGATTTTAATTTTAGTCAGCGTCATTTTCTTGGAGTGGAATTGCCACTGCTGTTGACGTCATGAAAACACGGATCGATGTATAAAATTTAGAGTCAAATAAAAATAACCTTTGCTGATATAATTATGTGTAAAAAAAATTACCAAAGATAGGTGACTAAGGGAATAGAGTCGTTGCCTCACAATGAGGTGAACCGGGTTCAAACCCCAGCGATGGCTGGTCGATGCTAATTTCGCACCCGGCTCCAACCGATGACAGTACTAACGGAAAATATCCTCAATAGTAGACGGCTCATGCAGAGTCCTTTCGCCGTCAGGCTAACTGTGGCAGGGTTTTCTCTCAATGCAATGCAAAAGCAGGTTAGTTTCCTCAAAAAGTCCTCCATGAAGGCCAATTTCTCCAAATACTTGCTCCAGAGTCGCGATGGCTCAGGAGACAGTGCGTTCACCTTCCAATGAGGTGAACCGGGGTTCGATCCCAGTCGATACGAATTCCGCATCCGGCTTGCACCGACCACAGTGATGACGTGAAATATCCTCAGTGGTAGACGGATCGTGGGTTAGAGTCCCCTTGCCGTCAGGCTAACCGTGGGAGGTTCTCGTGGTCTTCCTCTCCATGTAAAACAAATGCGGGTTAGCTCCATCAAAAAGTCCTCCACGAAGGCAAATTTCTCCCAATACTCGATATAGGAGTTCCCTTGTCTTCTGGATTGGGTTCAAAATTACACGGCTATGGAGTTGAACATTAGTAGTCGTAAACCCATAAAAATTGGGTCGGGTGTTCAACGACGGTAATAAAATGAAAGTAAAATATGTACTTGATCCAAGAGTTACCTTGCTTTCTGGATTGGTTAAAAAATTACAAGGCTGAGGAGTTGAACATTGGTAGTCGTAAACCCAAAATTGGGTCGGCTGTTCAACCGATGTTATAAAAATTATAGAACTATTTTAAATAAATAAAGAATTATGTTTTTTGTTTAAGTTTGTATTTAATTTCATATCATAAAAATTAGTTAGCTTTTATGCCTGTTTGTTTGAGATGCTTAGGTTCTTATCAAAAATTTTTTTTTCTAACTTAACTTTTATCTAAAAAATAAATCATTGATGGCATCGTCTTTACTGTACTCTGACAGCATCACGAGGTTGTAGATCTCCTTAACAGACACCAAAAAGAGCTTTCGAAATATTAGCCTCACACAAATATTTTGAATACATTTTAATCTACTAATTTGCTTTATTAACATTTTTTGTTTTGATATTTTTTAAGGTTTCCTTATTTGACCTTTTCTGCATTTGGTGCGAAAGACTGCCCGGTCGCTGAGAGCAGTTTTGATGGTCTCTCCAAAAGTTTTTCTTCAACATAATGTTTATGGAAAAAATTCTGAGCCTCTCAAAAGTGGTCGTAAATCGAGAAGGCCGTTACATAAAGCTGGTCTTTTCTGGAGGTTTTACTGACAACTATGATTTAAATTTTTAAAAATAATTATGCTTTTACTTTAATTTATTCCGTGAAAACAAAAAAGTAGCTTTTTTATTTTTAAATTTCTACAACATTAATTTAAAACAGATTTCTAAAAAATAGATGGTTTTGTACATACAATGGTTAAGATTTTTATTTTTTGTTAACTTTCAAGTGAATAATGACAAGAGTTTTCAAAATTTTTTGTAAACAAATATTTTATTTCCTAAGTTACAAGAGCAAACTAACAACACAATAAATCTTTTTTGCATAGAATATACTGATTGAAGAAGATGATATATATATATCGATAAATTGCATATCTGTAGATTGGTAAATTGCATAGTTTTACTTTTTTAGTATGCACTTGAGTATGGAGCATTCTCATAAAATGAGACTACACTAAATACCAAACATTCCCACAAAATGAGAATGCACTTAAAAATGAAACATTCATATAAAATGTAGTTAATATATGATGAATTTGTTGTTGTATTATCACAAATAGATAAACTGCATAGTTTTTTCAAATGCAATAAAGTATGAAATAATTACATGGAATGAAACGATTATATAAAGGTTAATACAGTTATGAGTTTACTGGGTCTTAATAAAATAGGTTGCTCTTACATTGAACTTAAAAATATGTATATGTATAAAATTCATTTGAGGAAAAGATAAAATCCAGCAAAATTTGTTATACACATTTGTACAATAGCTGGATTTGACAAAATCAGTTTCAGGAGAGTTCATTGCATAGTTTAATATTTTTTTTTTCCAAATGAAAGTCATGATATATATATACATATATAATAATAATACTTAAAATAAGAATTAAGAAATAAAGCAAAAATTAAGTTTAATTAAATAAAGTTTATTAAATAAATTTAATAAAAAATTAAATTAAATAAAGTTAAAATTATTTCTCTAAAAATTAACCTTAATTCTATAACTAAAAAACAAGCCACAGAAACTTTATTATTCAATCACAAAATGAAATTAAATAAAACAAAAAATATCTTAAAAGTATGTGTGTTTAAAGAAAAAATAAACTACAAAATTTGATATATAAATTACAATTGAAACTGTATGTCATGATATTATAAAACAAAGCAGCATACAGTATTTATATTTAAAAAAAATTTTTTTTCTCTAACTTATAGAGATTTTATTTAAATCTCTTTTTAAAGCTATTGAACAAGACTTTTTTTTAATAATTATTATTGTGCTATTAACAAGTAAAAGTAGAACAACTGTTTTGTACAGGCATCAAAATACAGGCAATTATACTTAAAAGATAAATTTTAAAACAAAGTACATTTTTTATTCAAACAAATAAATATCAACATAACATTGAAAAATTAAATACCAGAAATTTAAATACTATCACAATAAATAGAAAATATCTAAAATTTACTGGATGAAAAAAACTATACTACACAATACGTCATACATATAAATTTTCAATGTATAAGACAAAGTAACATTTGTAAAATTTTAAATTAATTATTAAAAGGAATTCATTGCAATACACCAAAATTTTATTCGATGTTTTAAAATAAAAATGAACTTAATTTAAAAGGCAAATCAATAATTTGAATTATAACGGTAACTTATACAGCTATAATAAATATTATTTTATATAAAAATAAAATCTTCGTACAATTTAAACAATTGTGAGTGGTTTTGGGTTACTAAATACATCTCAATTCATTTCAAATGATAAAACAATAAATACAGTAAATAAGTGACTTGTGTAAGTCAAGTAAACTTGTCATTTGTGAATGAGTGTATTTTTTTATTTATTGACACCCAAACGTATAACTACAAAATATAAAACTGTTGGTTTGCACAAAAAAAAAGTAAAATTTGTTTATAGCATTGAATAAGCATGCATGCAAAACAAAATTTGAGCGCTAACTAAACTGCATATCATAGTTTAAAATAGAATATAATTAGTACAGTTTTAATTCAAAATTATAGAACTGTAAGTGAAAGACATCAACTTTCAGACATAATTGACTCAAATTAATGACAAAACAGAAAAAAACTTTAAAAATGTACTAATCACTATCTCTACTATATGTTTCTGAGGCTAATATGTCATAACTAGGTAAGGCTTACTAGATAAGGTCTTAAATGGTAGCTGGTAACAACCCTCATTAAAAGATTTAAATAAAAATTCCAAAAGCCTTTAAAAATTATGTAAAACATAATTACAGCAACATATATTATTATTAGCAAGTGTGAACATATAAGCCAATGAAAACTAGTAATCATTTTGAAAATATTCAATGATTAAAATTGCATTAATTTGTTTTAAATTATTCAGTGAAAGAAGGAAAAGTAAAAAATTTTTCAACCTATTGTTTTATTTATAGTCTTAAAATTTTATTTTACGTCAGATAGTTGAATTCACAGGTGCAGGGCACCATCTTGTCTAGTTCTGAATTTGGTGAAAACTGATAACGAAATAAATGAAATATGGTTTCTGTTGAAATAAAAATGAAAAAGGATGAAAATAAATGTTGAGAATGGTTATCAGGGAAACATACTTGAAGTTGTTTATTTTTATTCGATGTGAATATTAATGCAATTATTCATAAACACGTATTCTTTTCATTAAACGATATTTGTTTTCGAAAAACGATTGTTTTTTAATTTAATTTTTCTTCCTTCGCAAGCATCTCAATTAAAAAAGTTCTTTCAAATAAAGGAAATATTCAATCAATAATGGATAATTCATTAGATATAAATATAATTACACACTTCGAAAATCATAACTTCTAAAAAAAAGTCCTAACTGTCGTAACCCCAGAGAACAGCTATTCTAAGGCATATGCAATTCTAACTTATCAAATGCATTTTATATTAAACTAAAAATAAAATTTTAAGATTATGTCAAGTGAAAGCAAGGCGGCTTGAAGTACAATAAGGCAGATTTACAGCAAAAGACCATAAATGTTTTAAGGCAAAGGTTCAACTTAGCAATACGTTTTAGATACAATAAATGTAGCTTTAATTTAAAACCATGCGAAACTGAATTTGAAAAAATGTAAAGTAAGATAATAGCTGAGGCAGTTAAAAATAAACAACTAAAATTTTTAAAAATTGTTAATTAATCGCTATCCCTGCACAAAGGTGAACGATGTTTCTGAGGATTATCTTCTTTTAATCTATCAATTCTCATACGCAGATCTTTTTCTGGTGCCTTCTGTCTTTGACTAGAGCTACGAAGGGCCTCTCTTAAATCACCAGAATAGTCATAGTTGTTGCGACGGCTTCGATCATGAGAAGATCTTTCAGGTGCGTGAACTGAATATCTTGAAGAGCCTCGAAACTTTGAAGACCTTTCTTCTTCCAATTCCTCGTCTTCTTGAGCCATTCTTCTAGCTTGATCAGACCAAATATTATAACCTCGAGACTTTGAAGATCTTTCTTCTTCTTCTTCTCGATCTATTCCTTTAGATTGATTAGACCAAGTATCTTTAGACTTTGAAGGTTTTCTTTCCTCAAATTCTTCCTCTTCTTGAGCCATTTTTTTCGCTTGATCTGACCAAATGTTATAACGTGATGGAATCTTGCAAGTGACAGAGAATGTTTCTTCCTCGAGGTCTTCGTCTTCATCATCAGATCTTTTAGGTCCAATTTGTATAAGCTCATCTTTGGTATATCTAGGACCCAAACGGCTCTTGATATTTCTAGAATCTCTAGTGTTCCTGAAACGAACCATAATATCCAATCTTAAAAATGAAATTTTACAAACTTTTACTCTTCATTTTATTATTTATTTTGATAGCTAAACTTGCATGGTAAAAAATACATTAAGAAATAATTAAATAGGCGTAAACACTAAGAAAAAAAATTAAAGTTGAAATTTATTATAGCTTGATGCTGGCAAATGGATGCTAGTTCAGTTTAAGATATACTACGATCATGACAAGTAAGTAATAGAACGAAAATCAGCATTTATAAAATACTAATCTGGCTAGTAGTCCTCTATGGCCTATGGCAGCAAAAGTTTCAGAGTGAGTAAACATATCCGAAACTATTAAAATTTTTGAAAGAAAAATACTGTCCACGAAAATAATGTTTGGTATAAGTATATATTTGGTATTCTGCTATTGTCTGAGAGCTTATCTAAATTATAAATTCATCAAAAGTCATTAGGTCTAACTGAATAAGATTTCTTGGACACTTAATTAGATCAGAGAATTACAATCCTGCATAATTGTAAGCCTTCAACACACCAGGTGGTATTAGAAAACGGGGAAGACTTCCAGTCAGATGGCTTGATGACACTGAGGAAGGTTAGAAAACACTAAAGATGATTAATTGGAAACATCATGCATCTGGCAGACTCTAAGGGGAAAAAACTTGATGGGACGGCCCTTGCATGCTCTAGACTTTAGGGTCAAGAAGAATTATATATGGCAAACTCAAATTAATCTTTATATCGACAATTTAATGTAGCGTCTAAGACAAGAGAGACACACTTAGTTTTGGAAAAAATGAAAGAAAAAAAAGCTATTATGAACATTTGAAGAAGAAAAATAGCATTTTGGCAAAATGTATTTAAAGGCTTTTTAAATAACCATAGAATTAAAAGCATAAAAAAAAAATTACGCACAGTGCAGGACGTGATCGTTTGTTCCTTTTTTTCTCCTCTTCTTCATCAGCATACATTTTCATACGAGGAACTTTTGAACGTTTTCGAGAGTCTATAGATGCTAATTGAAAGTAGGAAAATAAAGAACATTAAAAAGGTTAAAAAACAAAACAATTGAAATAAAATGTGACTTAATCAAATAACAAATTTAAATATTTTAACCCTTTAAAGGATCATTTCTTTTAACAATAAGTTAAAACATGTTTTAAATTGAAGTTAATTTTTAAAAAGAAATTAATTTATTTATTATCTAATATTAATTTGAGTCTTAAGACCATCTTTTTAATACGTAGATGGGTGGGGTTTTAAAAATTTTACTTTCTGTAAAAAATTGGCTATTAACTTGAAGTTCTGGGCTTATAAATTCTGCATTTATAACGTTAAATAAACATGTTGAGAAATAATGAATTTAACAAACTCATAATGCCCCAAGAGAAAATAGCACCCCAGAGTTGGCTTCTTTTTTGGATCACAGGGTAATCCTAATTGTTACTTACTTTTATGCGATTAAAGCCCTTCATAGGTAATTTTTTTGTATTTTCTAAAACACAAAGTCAACTCAGAGAATGGAAAATAGCTTCCTAACAACATTTGAACAACTTTAACAGCTTACAATTTTACAACAAATGAATAGTATATTAATGAATGTAAAAATAAAAGTAAATCTTAAAATTAAAACCACTATTTTAAACTCTACATTTATTATTCCAATTCTAAAAACCACTATCTATTTAAGAAATAACAAACTGAATTAAAATGATTAGGAAAAGAATTTTTTTTTTTTTTTTTTTTTGCAATAGAAAAATAGTAAAATATTGATAAGTTTTTTTAAAACCATAAATGAATTATAAAAAATAATTTTACTCGTACAATTTATTTATTGAAGAAAACATAATTAGTGGTATGACTCTGAATGCATTAAAATTTGCAATTAACCATTTAAAACATATTATAAGTAGAATCGAGAAGAATCATAAGTAGAATCAAGTCTAAGAGAGAAGCAATCGCCTAATATTTTATAAAATAAATTACACTTCATATTCAATTTAACGTGCTTTTTTAAACATGATTAAAATGAAGAAGTTATTTAAAATGCAACCTAATAAGATAATGTAAAATATATATCTAATTAAATTATTAAAAAACTAGTAACATAGTATTATAGCAAATTTAGCTTTGATTATTATAACACTTTATTCAGATTATTTTTTCAATTGATTCCAAATTAATAAATTAAATTAAAAATATTTAATAAAATAAAAAAATCGATAAACTATTATATTTAACTAACAATAAAAATAATAATAATGATATTAGGAAATTTTAATTAAAATAAAAATAAATAATAAATTTAATTAAAAAAAGTTTTAACCTGAAGAAAAATGAGGCTCACGATCTGCTGCTTCTTCAGGATCACCACTAAAATTTTCCACAACTTGACGATTTCGTGCAACTTGAAATTTGCGCTTTCTTGAAGTACTTATAAGACCCCTTAAGCCTAAAGCAAAACATAAATAAAAACAAAATGTATAAAAAATAAAAGATGGGTCCATAAAAAAAAATTGAAAATAATTAATTTTGACCAGTAAAGTGAAATACATAAAAAATGGACAGATTG
Source organism: Parasteatoda tepidariorum (assembly GCF_982258835.1). NCBI lineage: Eukaryota > Metazoa > Arthropoda > Arachnida > Araneae > Theridiidae > Parasteatoda > Parasteatoda tepidariorum. The sequence goes on along the minus strand of NC_141764.1, from coordinate 82,169,444 downwards.
AGAAAAAGTTATAAATAATAAGAAAATTAATAATGTCTAATTAAGGGAGAACATTAATAAGGTATAAACACGAGCAATATCTAATGAACAAAGCAACATAAAATATCACGAAGAAATGTTTAATATGAAAAAAGGGAATAAATGTAATCAGATAGTAATCAATGAATCCTAAACTTGGACAAACAGTTTATTCTTTAATAAATGAGAAGGTTTTACAACTCTAAAAAAAGGCAAGGAAATTTATTTAAAAAAAATTTAATTAACTTTTATAAAGAGTTTAAAAAATGCCTTCAAAGGTTCTTAACTTTATTTTAATTAAGCATATAAAATATAATGAATTTAAAATTCTCTACAAAAAAAGAAGGGGCAATTAATGTAAATAAAATAAAAAAATAATTATACTGATTAAAATTACTCCAAGATGAAATAAAAATAAATTAGGTAACATATTTTTTAAAACTTGAAGTACAAAAGCTTTGTCATTAAATTTTATTGATATTTCATTTAAAATTCATGAGCTAACTCTGATTTATAAAAAAGCTTAACAAAAAATTTAATACTTAAAGAATAGATTTAAAATTTAGGTATGAAATTGTGAAGTGATTTTTAGCTTTTTATCAGTTAAAAAGTCGATGGTTTTAAACCAATAATCTAAGATGACAAGTGGCTCTGCTTGTATATTAGTCAAATTTAAACTTAAATATATTAAATAAGCAATATCAGAATATGAATATTGTGCAAGCCAAAAAATATATAAATTAATGGAATGTTCAGCAAAAATGTCGAAAAAAATATTATTAAATTTCGATTCTGTGCTTCTGAAATGTTTAAAAACCATTATATTAGCAAAAAATAGAGGGCTGCAATAATAATTTTTTTATAATACCCACTTAACTAAATTTAAAAGAGTTTCAAAAAAAATATTCAGAAGTTATAAGTTAATTGGATTTTATGGTGCAAAATAAAAATAGAGTTATGTTTTTACCTCCATAATTTGGATTTCCATATTTCATATAATACTGGCTTCGTTTTTCTGCACCAGGTAATTTTTTATCATCTGAAAACAGATAAAAATAGTAATATACATAATATTAGGAAATAATGTAGATGGTTTATAAAATCATGACATATAATACACATAAAAGCAGCAACTTTTAATTTGAGCCTGGAAGAAGTTAATAACCAAAAATGATTTATTTTCGTAAATATTCCAACACATGAATAATTAAATAAATATTATATTAAGTAAATTAGCTTACATTATATAATAAATGATGTGCTTACCTCTTGTAGCAAAGCGAAGTAAGATAGCTTTTGCTTTTGTATGTGGAATACCTAATCTCCAGCAACCAGGAGGGACAGGAATATTAAGAGGTAAATTTTTAACGTCTTCATCAGATTCACCATCTGGCTTTTTGTCAACTTCCATTTCAACATCCGCTTCAGACTAAAATTATGAAAAAAATAAAAATAATAAAAAAATAAAATAAAAACAGAATGAAAAGAAATATCTTCATAATGGGAGTGAACTTTACACTACAGAAGAACATTAATCAAAAATTATAATTGTAAAAATTATCCTTTAACATATGTTCAAAGATCTAAATTTGAAATTTTAGTTATGCTTGATTTTTTTTTCAATTTATTTATGTCAAAATTAATATAGATCAAAATTAATTGTCAAAAAATATCTTTAAATTTCATTTGAATTTTATACAGTTACAGTTTTTAAAATTGGAACAAATTCATTTATTGTTAAAATCTTTCACCAAGTAGTAGAATTTTGTGGAATCAGAAAAAATTTAACAAAAAATAATTTATCAGAAATAATAAAAAAAAAACTACTGTCTTAGCATTTATAGTACAGGTTGGATGCTATATATATATATATTTTTGTTTTAAATTTTTGTTTATTTTAAAGCTTTTCCTTAATGAAATAAAAAATTAGCATAATAAAAAGAGCTTTTACCTATATTTAACTAATTCATTGATGCATTATCAGTCATAAGAAATCTGCCTTATTACTGAATATTATATAACCTTGTTTTATAAAAAAAAAAAAAACATTTCTTTCCAAAATGTGTTATGTAAACCAAAAAAAAAAAAAAAAAAAAAAAATTATAAATAAAATAAATAAATACTTTATTATACACATTATTCATAAAAAAATAAATACTTTTTAAATATATGAATTATTTCAAAATTAAAAAAAAAAGTATTTAGCTTCATAAATATAAATTACTTCAATATTTTGTTCAGATTCTTTTGCCTCAGAAATTTCTCCATTTTCAGGTTCACTCATCTCTACAGTTTCATTCTCTGGAGTTTCTTTACTCATTTCCCCATTATCTAATTCATCTTTAATAAAAATGTAAAGGTTTTGAAAAATAATTATAAATTAAAAGAATGTAAATCAGATATTATAAAAAATTTATTATAGTACAAAAGCAAGGATAATGCTTTCCTTGTAATTTTAAAATGCAAATTTATTAACTTAAAAAAAATTGGTAATAGGGCTGAACAATAAGTTTATCGCTCAATTGCAAAGCCACTATAAATAATGGTATATTGAAAAAATACCAAAAATTAAGCGTTTGTATAAGAAATAATTTGATTACCAAGTTTCGAAAAACTATCTTTTATTCCTATGTCAGAACTGTAATAATTGACACGTCTAACAAATACTGCTAGAAAGGTGCAGTTAATTAGTCGTTCACATTGCTGGTTGCCCACATTTGTGTTACATGGAGAGGAAAACCACGAAATCTCCCACGGTTAGCCTGACGTCAAGGGGACTCTAACCCATGATACGCCTACTATTGAGGATATTTTATGTCAGCACTGTGGTCGGAGCAAGACAGATACAGAATTCGTATCGATCAGTCATTGCTGGGATTCGAACCCGGCTCACCTCGTTGGAAGGCGAACACTCTATCCTCTTAGCCATCATGGCTCTCTCTCATTGGTTGTGCTTTTGAAGCTTAGAGATAGGTATCTCAGGCGCTACACACCAGGCTTAAAATTACATGGCATTCCTGCCATGGCCATTAAAAGATAGAGCACTGAAAAACAACACAAGTGCTTAGCTATGGTTGGGTGATGTGTAATGCATCTCACAGACATGTTTTTGAGTTCAAGTCAACAGCATTACATTGATCAACAAAAAAAAGAGAATATTTTATATAATGCTTCCTAAGGTTCAACAGATTAAGAGTTGCAAGAAATTTTCAAAAAAAATTATTTTTGAAATTAAATTGATAGTCTTAAAATTATTAGTTTTAATATTGAAAAAAAGCAAAATTGCAACAGCATTAAAATGTGAGTTAGCTATATGGCTTTGAAGAATTTAATAAAATAATATTTACATATTATGATCTATATACTGAAATAATGTCAAAGCCAATAACTATGCTGTGTCTATTTTCTTAAATAGCTAATTCTATTTTCTTAAACCTGCATTTTGAGCTGTGTCCATTTTCATAAACATGTATTTCGAGCTATGACCAGACATAAAAAAACTCACTGACAAAAATGCTATGAGCAAAAAAAAAAAAAAAAAAAAAAAAAAAAAAAAAAAAAAAAAAACTAAAATTGTAACTATATAATTTTTTTAAAAATTTTTTTGCATCATTGACACCCTTCTTTTTTTAAAATAATTTTGCCAACAATAATTTTCACATGTGGATGAACTTATTTAGTCCATGAATCTTTCGTAAAGTTATAGTTATTCAGATTGTTTTATTATTTGAAATATAAAAAACTTATGCAATATATTTAAATATTTCACTTTGCATTTTAATACTTAAGTAAAAATTATCTCCTGCTACGGAAAAGCATTGCTATATGCTGACATCTTATAATTCCTGTGAGGTACATACAGCCAATACTTTAAAATACAAATAAAGTAATAATAATAAATAAATATTTAATAGCAAGAAAAGTTATAAGAGCAAAACTATGATTAGTACCTGGAACTGCATCTTCTTTTTTACTTTTACGTCTAATCAAAAAAGGCTGACTCATTCCAAGTAATGCTCTAGCTGCACTTGTTTCATCATACCAGCAGACATTACCTGAAAACAAATATTTAATTGAAGAGAGACCTCTAATAGATATATTTAATTAAAAAAAAGTTTTAATTGAATTTTCTCATAATAATACTAAAAAAATATTATATAACATTAATAATATTCATTCTCCAGCAAAATGAGAAAAATAGAGTTCTGTAACACAGTGTCAACAATTTAAATCAAATTATTGTGATTAGATTTAATCAAGAGCTTAATAATTTAAAAAGACTTTGAATAGTGAAAGTAAACATTTGATTTTTCCAAACAAATAAATAAAAAAACTTAAAAAAATAAAAATATTATGTAAAGTTAGTTGCACAAGAAAGATAGTATATCTTTAATTTGTACTTACCGTCAAAATGTGGTTGAAATATAAAAATTTTCTAGGCAAAATATATGTAAATAATGCCATTTTTTTAAAAACTTATAAGCAATTAACACTATATTTGGTATGTTTTCTTGTTCTATATTATTAATTAAAATCTTATTCTTTGTGCACATTTAACATAATATTTAACAGAAATGATGCATATAAACAGTAAATCAATTTAGTCTTGTTGTGGTACAAGTTATAGCATCTAGTAAGTTACAATTAACTACATAAACTTGGTATGTATAAACTATGTTACTTAAAATAATCTAAAAAAGGCAAATAAATTTTCTTCACAAATTTATTTTAAAATATTTTTTTAGGAAAGCAGATTACTTTACATCCTGGTCTGTAGTTTTCTTTCTAAGAATTCAAACATGTCAAAGGTTATGGGAATACTATTATTGGATTGGTAATATTACATCTTTAAACTGTTCTAATTTTGAAAAAAATTAAATAATATTTTTTTTTAGAATAATTCATCTAAAAAGAACTTTCAGAAAAGGGTTCATTTTATTAAAAATAAATGTTCATCTTTAACAATAACTATAATGAAAAAAATACATATCGAAATAAAATATGTATTCAATTAAAATTAATAATTGAATAAAAAAACTATGCTAACATAATTTACTATTTTAAGAGCCTTATTTCAAAAGGTAATAGCATATGATTTATATCTCGAAATTTTTATTTATAAACATTCTCAATTATTACACAAGAAAACACAAAAATATGTTTTCACAAAAATAAATAAATAAATAAAATAATAATGATACACTTACATGATGTATCATTAATCCATTCAACTGAAGATGGACCATAATCCTTAAAATATTCACTAACTTCTTTAGTATTCATATCATTAACACCCCTCATGTGTATGACTCCCAGCCGTAAATTCTTGTTGCCTGAGACATATGAAAACACATAGAGTAAACAAAATAATAAGAAATATTCTACATAATTTTAGATTAAAAAATTATATTTCACTAGAAAATTGAACTTTTCAAGAAAAGATTAAATTCTGATTGGATACAGTGGAACTTAGATCCACTGATTTTTCTTTTTCCCATGTATCATCTCGCTTTATTGTTCCCCTCACAAATGTTATTCATAAAAAGTTATCCTTTAATAATCCTTTAGATCATTTTTATAACTGGCAGAGTTTCACGTAAATCGTTCAGAAATTCCATTGGCTTAAAAAAAAGCCCAGTTATTTCATTTTCAGAATAAAAACAGTAACTCTTGATGTCAATAAAGAAGAAAGTGAGGATTTCTTAGATTGAAAGCTTATCGCTTAAACATCATGTTTAATGCTTGATCTGAGGAAAATGAATGAATCTTAAGAAATGAATTTCAAGAAATGATAGCTGAAGCTGAAGAAGTGCTGATGAAGACAGCGTAACAGAGTCACAAAGCCTTTGAAACAACAAGGAGCATGAACCAAACAGACGATGAACAGCTCATCTGTTACAAATACAAATGTCCACAATTACTAGTTTGTTCTGAGAAGAAAAGGGCATGTTCAAAGCAAAATATCTACTTTGTTTAAGTAAATAAATGTGTATATTCATCGTTATCGCTAACATTTTTGCAGTAAGAACATAATTTTTCAAATAAAATTGTTTGTACATATTGTGAATTTATTAATTTCCTTTTAATTATTTTTCAAACATTTTCAAGTCATTATTTGACATTTTATGTTGATCTACATTCATTGTTTTCCCTATCTATTGAATGATCCTATTAAGAACAATCGCTCAATGTTCTACTGTACGAATATACTTTATAGGATAACATTACTTATTGCTATAAAAATTGAAACAATTCTTTTAAGAAAAAAAATATTCAAAAGCAACAGGATAATTTGAATGAACTAACATTAATTTCTCTAAAATTTCCTACTGTTAAACCAATGTTAAGTTTTCAGTTTAATTGAAACTTTTTTTTTGGTTAAAGCAATAGGATAATTTGAATGTAGATAGATGGATATAATTTAATGAATGGGGAGACAATTTGAGTAAACTAACATTGATTTCCCTAGAATTCTCTTAGAATAATTATGAGTTTCGATAGCATTTATACTTTCTTAATAATAAATAATTCAATAGTCAAAATGTGGAATAGCTAATCTTTAGCAAGGGAAAATAAATTTTCAAAGCAAATAACAGAGTGAAAAAAAAATTGAGTAAATAATACCAAATTGCTAAATACCTATTTTTCAACTAATTTTGAAGGGAAAAAAAGGAACTTCAATGTGAAACAAACACTGGCATAAAAGACAATGAATTTAAGGGAATAATCATCAAAAATATGTATTCTCTAAAATTTTTATTTCTTACTATACCTATAAAGCATTTAAATCATTTACTCAGCATACTGAAAAACATTTTCATCTTCAATTGTTCGAATTGGAGTTTGACACCCTGTGATAAAAGCTTAGAGCCAGAAAAATTCCACACATGGTTGGGTGGTTATAAAACACGGTGTAGAAACCAGATGATTTTTACAAACAATAACTTTTGAGAACTGGTGTAACATACAATGCACTAAGGATTGGATCTGAGATCATTATCTAGAGCCTTTTAGCTTAGCTTATGCGTGACATTAACAATTAAATTCAGTTCAATTGCAATATTATTTTAACACATATTTTTGTTATTTCAAGTCTTCAATGATCTGATATTTTCTATTTTTCCTTTGAGCTACTTTTAAAATAAACTGACAACACAACAAATACAGTTTAAGTTAATAATTAAGCTAGTTGGGTAAATTATTCATTATATGCACTGTGGTTTAAGCATTTTTTATTAGATATATACATGGTACCAACATTAGATTGCAAAAGCTATTGATTGTATATATATATATATATATATATATATATATATATATATATATATATATATATATATATATATATATATATAAATAAAAGGTTTTAAGCAAAGAAATATTGCAAAAGTAAATATATTATAATTTTCTAATAAGAATTTAAAATAAAAAAGGGAAAGAAAATATGACTTACCTGATAAATTTGTAGGATCATATCCAAAACTATAAAAGAATAAGAAAGTATAGAATATACAGGCGATATGAATATAAAGGCAAAAAGATAAAAGTTAATAGTAATCTACAACAGAGTACGTAGCCAGATTCTTCAACAAATAATTAGCACCTTTTAAGTACTTTTTAAGCACTCAGAAAATATTTTTAATCACTTTCCAAATAAAATTTTTAAAAAAAAAACATAATTAGGATCTGTGCAGTAATAAAAATTTTTTTTTCTATCCTTTAAAGTAGTACTTATTTTCAAAACATAAATTCAATAAAATTCAAAAACATTTTCAAAAATTGCACATAATCATAATAAAATAACTAGTTTCTGATAAATATTGCAGAGAATCTTGTGAAAATCATGCATTTTTTGTAATTTAGAACAACAATTGACACAGCGAAGAAAAAAAATCTTTTTTATAAAGATAGAAAATAAAACACTTTTTACAAGCCCTAAATTAAAAAAAGCATAACAAACCTAATAAAAACAAAATTAATAAATTAAAAAAAAAAGAATAACAAAACAAAATATTTAATTTGCCTTTTGTATAGCTCATCTATTTCAAGTTGGGTGATTTGGTTTCTACTGTTTTCATCTAATCCAAATCTTTCAGCTCTTTTCTCCAACTTCTTAATCAACACCTATAATTAAAATTTTTTATTTTTTCATTAAATAACAATTAAGTGAGTTATTCAAATAAAAAATGGTACTAGATATCCATGACAGCCATAAGTTTCTGGATATCTAGATTTCTTTTTTAAAAAAATCTATCACTAATTTGTTTTGTTAAAAAAAAAAAGACATAAAATGTTTAAATACAAAGCAAAAGAAAAAAAAGAAAAAAATTAAAATTTTACATCAGTTGGATAATGGCATAAAAATGTGCACATTCGCAATAAGTATGATTGTAGTTTCTTCCACAGAACAAACGAAATTCAAAAATAGAGAAACTTAAAAAAGCTTTTAAAGAATAAAAATCAAAATGCAAGACAGAAGATTTGGATGAGGCTTTAATAAACTGTTTGGTACACAACACAAATCATGATTTTGAAATTAATACACCGATTTTGCAAATTCCAACAAAGAAATTTGTAAGATTTCTGAGTTGCAATTCAAAAATAGACACTTCAGAATACTTTTAAAAATTAAATAATTATTAAAAACTAAAATCTAAATGCAATTTTCCAAAAAAGAGTGCATGACAGAAGATTCAGTAGGGATGCGCAACCTGTGGCACACAGATTGCTGATATGCAACCATTTAGAGCTTTTGAACAGGTTTTTTTTTTGTAAAATTAAAACAATTTGAACCACACATTTGAGTTATCACTTTTTGATACACTTGCACAGATTTTATTGTAAATCTACAGTTGTCCCCTCTTAATTGCATATCAGATATTCGAATAACCCGCTTATACCAATAAAATTTAACAGAACCAAATCATTTTATATGAAACTAATGTTAAATTTCCTCATTAAAATAGTTATTTGATGTTTCAAGTCCTTGCATAATTGCATAAGAAGAGGTACTAAAATGAAAGAAAAAAAAATATTTTTAAGAAATGTTTGACCAGCTGGAATGGTATTTATGTTCCTCAGTTAAGAAGAAGAGAATACAATGAGTGTTCACTTTGAGACTTTCTGTTCATATGTTGCCTTAGTTTAAGAATTAATAAGAACTAAGGAAGTTTTACACATCTTTGTCTTACTTCAGTCACTCATGATTTAAGAATATAAAATAGTATCTGTTTCACAGTCAAGACTTGCAGTACCCTCCCGCTGTATTAGTTTTGATGAGAAAATATTTAAAAAACCAGTAGATACACACAATTGTACAGTGCATCATTCTCTAAAGTAGAATAATAATGGCTTACTCCAGTGAATAATTCTGAGTTGGTCAGTGACAAGGAATAACTTATGTTAACTCAAAAGATGGAAGTCATAGAAACATTAAGTTTCAAAAAATCCCAAACTGAAAAAAGAAATCAATTTGGCATTTCTCAAGCTTCAACATTTAAAAAAAATATGTGAAAGCATTCGAAAGAAATATGCAAGCCATGGACGTCACAGTAGAAAAAGACAGAAAAAAAAATCGAATTTTCATGAATTGACGAATTAAACAGGCATTATAGTACCTTTTTTCTATAGTACTTTTCATTAGCAATAATTTTTTTTATGTTACTTCAAACAACATTTATATTTTTTGATACTAACATTGACAGCTTTAATTATAATTCCGGGCCCGCACTAAGGATTTCAGATTATTAGCCAGTAAATTAGCCAAATATCAACAGTATTTGCCAATTTTTGAAAGTCTTCACCAAATGCAAATCTCAAATTTTTTTGTGATTAAATTCCAATTGGTTATGTGGCGCATCTATCCAAAATTACTGTAATCGAAAAGAAAAGAAAAACTAATTTGTTTAGAAAAATTCATTTTGATATAATTTTGAGGATCGAGTTAAACATATATTTTTCATTCCAGGGGAAAAAATCATTCGCCAATACTTGGGCCAGAACACAATTTTATTACCCAAATCTACGATTTTGTCGCATTTGGCAAGATGGCGAGTGCTTAGCGCAGACCCCAGAATTGCTCACTGATCATAAAATTGAGTTTACTTAATCAAAACATTATAGTGTGCATTAGATATCACTAGAAAGTAAAATTTTGTAAAAACTTAGCATTTAAGATAGAATAATGCCCATTTAATAAAATAACCCGTTTAAATAAATAGAGTTGGCAAAATCTAATATTAATCCTTTATGCAGAGTTGACTGTATGTTGTTTCTGGATTGTTCTTTTAAAGGTTGTAGCTGCATGATTTAAAAAAACCAGATATTTTTGATGCAACATGAAGTGCATAATTCAAATTTGAGTAATCATTTTTTGACTTGCTTTATATTTTATTGATTACATTCGGAAATCAAAGTGAAGCTTGTTCTTCCTTTTTTCTTTTACACTTCTAGCTACTGATTCCCATAGATTTTTAAAATATCAATACAATTCTTATGACATAACGAATCAGGGGTTTAATTCATCACTTTTTAACATGCTTTTATATGTGCCACTTTCATCGTAAATCTGAATGTTTTTTCCTTAAAGGGAGTTATTGCTACGCTTTCCCACATGATTTTTAAAAACCCGTATTTTCACTATGATATTCTTATGACAAGAGAGTTTTAAATTGCACATTTAAAAAAGCACTTTTTGACATGCTTTGTTTTTGCTCATTTTATCGTAAATCCAAGTTTTTTTCAATAATTTATTCAGCAATTTTTGCGATGCATTCCTTTATGGTTTTACAAATTTCAAATTTTATTACGACATGCAAATTTTAAATCATGCTTTTAAGTAATTACCTAATAACTACCTCATTGGATTGGCTAAATTTAATACACTGTTTATTAAAACTACTGAAAGGATATTTGACAAATCTTAAAACTTTTCTGAAAAATAATAATAATAATTGATTACCTCAGATGACAAATCAAGGCCAGTTTGAAAGCCACCTAATTTAGTGCTGTAAACCTTTGGATTCTGGAAAAGAAAATTAAACAAGTGTAACAGCAACTAAAGAGAATTCATTTACAATGCATTATGGACTTAAAACATAACAAGCTCTTAAAAATATGTCAGTAAACTTATTTTATGGTATTAGACAAAAGATACTGCAGCCAATAGTTTGGGAAAAGTTAAAATTCAAAACATTAAAAATTATATTTGAGTGAATTTTTTCTTTTTTTCAGTATACACCTTACTCAAATAATAATATGAAACTGGGTTTTCTTTTTGTAGGAAAATTACTAGTTCAAAAATGGTTGGAACAGTAGCAACCCAGGACTAAAGAAAAGAGATAGGGGTTGGTTCATTTCTCTCCTAGAGCTGAAGCTACGATTTTCCTGCTCATGACGTCACACTGCACACAGATCTCGGAGATCACAAGCAAAGATATTATGAAAACTTTGCATGATTCTCTCTGTAAAAATAAGTGTGACTTCTAGCTTTCAAACTTTATACACAATTACACATTATTTCCATTCAGTGAAACCTCTCGGGAGCGACCACTCTCAGTTCCATAGTAAAATGGTCGTTGATGGAGGCTGGTTGCTTTTAGAGGTTATTTCTATTGAAATCGTTCCATTCAAAGTTGTGATTGAAGGTACATGATTTTTTTGAAAATGATATTAATTTTAGTCAGTGTCATTTTCTTGGTGTGTAAATGCCACTTCTTTTGGCATCATGAAAAAACAGGTTGATAAATAAAATTAAGCATCTATGAAAATGATCCTAACCTAAACTAAACTCAGTGGCATGTTAGCCCATAGAGGGCCAAGGCCTAATGTTCCAATCTCAGTTTCCTTGACCTAGGGCTCTGGGGTGGAGGAGCAGATGTTCCGGTTTAGGTGGTCAGCCGAATGCAGAACCCGCAGTGTTTAGTTTCCAAGCATGCTTGGTACTCATTTATCGACACACTGAAGGGATGAAAGGCAGAGTCAGCCTTGCCTGGCCCGAAGATCGAACCCAGGACCTGTGGCACGGGAGTAAAAATGATCCTAGTTGATATAATTATGTGTAAAAATTAATTGACCAATTATAAATGATAACGCTATTTTAAATAAATAACTATGCTTTTTGTTTAAGTTTGCATTTAATTTTATATCATAAAAAATTAGTTAGCTTTAAAAAGTGAGAAGAGGTTCCAGATGCTTGTTCTTATTAAAATAATTTTTTTTTTCTAATTTAACTTTCAACTCTTAGAGTAAATCATTGATAGCATAATCATTAGTGAACCCTGACTGCAACATGAGGTTGTATCGTCAAAACTAGCTCTCTAAATAAGAACCTTACACAATATTTTTTGAGTTTCCTTATTTGATCTTTTTTGCATTTGGTACTACAAATGTTTTTCTAGTCGCTAGGAGAGGTTTTAATGGACTCTCCTAAAGGTTTTCTTCAACGCAGTCTATGGAAAAAATTCTTTGCCTCCTAAAAGTGGTCATAAATAGAGGTGGTCGCTAAATAGAGGTAGTTTTTCCTGGAGGTCTAACTGTAGTTAAATATTTTAAAAATGGAATATGAATAAAAGGCAGTATTTTTAAGGAATGGTTGCTTATTTTTATAATAAAGGCACATTTATAGGGATCCAAGGACAGGCCGCCTTCTAAAAATGCTCATCGAGAACATTGTTATATCTAACAAATGAGTAATGTTTGTCACCTTCTTAGATACTTTTTCAATTTCTTGCATGCAACTGATCATTTATGGCCGAAACTTTATAACTACTTTGGGGATATTTCCGCATTATGATCTGCCGCACCAACTACAATCGTCAAGGTGCCAAATAGATTTTAAACTTGCAAATTTAAAAAAACGTCCAGATGTTTGCCTGTGGTTGCGACGAGTTATAACTTTTGAGTTAGTTCCTTTCGATGTTTTTTTTAGTTTCCCGTGGGCCCCTGCACGGAAGTTTCCAAGAGTTGGCGATTATTCTGCCACAGATCACGATGCGGAAATCTCCGCACTTCAATGTAGATATTAATACGGAAATGTTATCAAGCATTCAGAACTTTTTTTAAATATTTCATCAGTAAAGCATTAGATAAGAGTGTTTTTTTATTTTCGGCACAGTAACATGATTAGTGGTAGTTACTTAAACAATTAATAAATACATGCCATACTTTTGCAGTGATTAAAAAATAATAGCATATTTTCTGTTGTTATAAATTTCAAGACAACTAATTTTAAAAATAATTTACCTGCAAAGTATCCATCCATTTTCGAATAATTTCAGTTTTGGATATTTCATCGCCTTCTTTCACATTCTCAACTTCAGTTATTTCCCCGGCTTCTAAACTATTATCTGAGTTAGACAATTCATCACCAATTGTCACTTTTAAGTTTGGTAAAATTTTGCCAAATGCACCAGTATCAGACATCGTTTAGAAGATTGAAAGCATAAAGCTATTGAGTAAAATTAGCACATAAATCAGAAATGACTACACACAATGATTGAAGACTTCAATAAATGTACCAAAGATAATATTTATTATTTAAAAGATGCAGAGTTGTAGCCTTGCAATTGAGTCTATTAAGTGAGTTATTTGTTTTCTCCCATTTTTTCAAGGAGCATGCTTTATATGAACGAAATGTCGACTCTTCTTATATATCAGATCCCAATCAATAGTTTCAACCGTTTAATCTGAACCGAAAAAGTGAACTTTTTACAATTACGAACAGTAAAATTTCAGAAAAGCTAACGCTTGCATATAACTCGCATGGTTAAATTTGTATTTTTAATTATCTCCAAATATTTTTTTATCCTTCATCTGCAGTCCCGCAGTGGTCTGATCGTTAAGACACGGTTCCCAGCAGATCACCGAAGTCAAGCATCACTGGCTGCGATCAGTGTGCGGGTGGGTGACCACTTGGATCAGTCTGCGTGGGGACCGAGAGTGTGCGGTATTGGTCCTCGCTAAACTGTTCTACCGTAAAGTGCTCGACTTCGCTTGCAGGTCGTCGGGCTACCGAAGCGGGGGTGCCATCCCCTCTGCAGAGGATCAAAATTGTGATGGCATGTCTTCGGATCATCCTCAGGGATGTTTCCCACACCGTCGCCAATAGCCATTGTGCAGCTCTGGTGCGACGTAAATGGACTACAACAACAACAACAACCGAGCGTAGATCGTCCGGCTAGCACCTACCCAAAATGTCTTTTTGATCAGTTCTAAATAAAATTAAAATTAATAAATAAACGATAAAGAAGTAAATAAACATCTAAAATTCCTGAAATTTTTCCAAATTCTTCCTTAATAACTAGTTTTTCTTCTTTCTCCATCTAATTCTTTTTTTTTTTTTTTAGCAGAATGAAATTGCGATTTGAAAAGAAAAAAAAAATAATAATTTTAAATATTTTTATCTCCTACAGAAATGTCTTGGAAGAAATTCTATTTTTATCTTTTTTAGTCATAAGTATGAAAGGAAAAAAAAAAAAAAACTTTTAAATGATATACCTCACAGAAATTTTAATTTACTTTTTTAGCATGCATTTTAAGTATCCTGAGGTTTAAAAACTTTACTTTCTGTCCTCAAACTCCCTCTTCAACAAACTCGAATTTTAAAGAAATTATCCTCTTTTAAGTGACTCTCTTAATATCCCAGAGTTTCAGGCAAAATAATTTAAAATTTTTTTTATTCTTCTTATAGATAATTTTGATTAATAATTTAAAAAAAACAACAACTTAAACCTGGAGTTTATCGTTATAAACATAGGAGTTATAAATACTAAGTGAAAAGTCGGCAAATACACAATGCAGTGACTTTACAATGTATAGTGACAAAAACAATGTAGTAGTAAATTGCGAAACAATTTAAATTTTACGTTTCTTAAGGCTGACTTAGCTTATAGTTTCCTAGATATCTTAAACGGTTCAGCTTTGCCCCTTAGGAAAGTATGCTTTTAAGTTACATCAACATTTCCAGGTGCAATCTTGTGCCGCACACAGATTTTCATTTTAATATTTTAAAAATTAACGAAAATAGTTTAAGTTCTCTCTTCCACTCTGGATAATGACTATCTTTAGTTACGTATACAAAGCCGCCTCTAACACCGAACTAAGGGTACGAATATATATCTATAAAAAGAATGCCAATTATATAAAGATATTGGATTTAAATACTAGAATTGCTAAATTCTTCATTTTTTAAAATTTACTTAAAATTTAAAATTTTTATTTATATATTTATTTTTGGGGTGGCCATACTTAGTTTAAGAGTTTTGTCTGTAAAAAGCCTGCTTACATTCTACAATATTATTCATATTCTGGATGTGCTTGAGTACTTCTTCTTTCCCATTATCGGTTTCAGTTTCAATTGGTCTACCCTTGCTATAGGATCTACTTTAGTTGTATACAGGATCCACCACCCACGCAAGTCAAATGTTTAGCTTGCTTGTATGTATTTATTCATCTCTTTTAATTAGCAAAGTTAATCTAATCATATCATCTACAAAAACTGGCCTAATTTACATTAAAAATGTTGCTTTGCTGTCTTTAAGTTATTTTTCTTCATAAATCTAAAGTGTTTTTTTTTTTAGTTTCGTTGAAGTGGCATAAGAATTTGTTATTTTTACCTTTAGAATGCATCTTAGAAATAGAAATTCCTATATTGAAAAATTTCCTTCCATCAACCCTTCGTATTTGTTATTTTAAAAAAATGGAGAAAATACTTATTTTTATGAAAATTGAACCTCTTTATTGCTTTAGAAAAACTACAACAAATCATTTTGAAACCTAAATTTTTATCAATAGCTTTCAAAGAAAAAAAAAAAAGATTGATCAAAGTTTTTCTCCATTTTTTGATCCAAATATAAATTTTTTAATCAATAAATTTGATTTTTCTAGTGTTATAAAAAAAATTATCCCGACCACCAGAAATTGGTTTTAAATAATATAACTTAAATCTTCAAGTTTTGTTTAATCCTCTTAATTTTTAATAATTTTCTCTTCTGTTCATAGATTATTCACTTTTTAAAAAAAAAATCTTTTCAAATAAACTTCTAAGCGTCTGACTACTAAATTGATCTATTCCAGTCACTATTATTTTTTTCTTCAAAAAAATTATATATATAAATTGCAAAATGTTTTCCGTATGATTGATGTAGGTGGAATGGAAAATTTAAAAAAGAACTGAGGTCTGGGAATCGATAAGAAATGCTTTGGTATGTCTGAGATAAATGGAACTGTAATTGAATGACGTGATTTGGTTAAGGATTGAGCCGAATGTAGAGATTTTGAGGTAAGATAAAAATGGTTTTAAGGCAAATTCGAAAATTTGAAAAACTTTAGGAGAGTTCACCAAACGTACTTCAACCTTTGGTGCAAACCTCTGCACCAAACGCGGAAAAGGTCAAACATGGAATTTATCAAAACAAACAATATTAATAAACAAGTTAGGAGGTAAGTAGGTAGTAGGTAAGTAAGTAGGTAAAATGCATTCAAAATATTTGTGTATTGCCAGAGACCGATCAAGACAAATTCAGGCCCAAGGCCCGTCAAATTCTCCGGGCCACTTACAAAATATAATGAAATTATTAACAAATATTTTGAAAGTAGACAATTGAAGATTATTTTTCTAAGATAAAGTTTACGTATCTATAAATTGAAGCGAAATATAAAACAACAAAACAATGTTATGTCAAAATGAAAATAGTTTGGTTACCACAAACAATCGAAATCAGTGAATTTTGCAAAAAGTCACTGATTCGCTGAATTATTCTTTTATTGTAAGCTGCAATCATTTTTTAATTAGTACTTAAACCAACACAAAGTTATCCCACCTTTCATTAAACTTTTCACTAATTTTTGAGGCTCCTAAGAGATTGTGGGCCCTAGGCCCTTGCCTATTTGGCCTAGGTGATAATCAGGTCCTGTGTGTTGCTCTTATTTAGTGATTTTTTTTCTTCATTTTCTTGACGATCTCTGAAAGCGACAGACAAAAGTCAAAGTGAACTAAAGACGATGCTATCATTGATTTATTTTTAGAGTTAAAAGTTAAATTAGAAAAAAAAGTTATTAAAAAAAACTGATCATTTCAAAGAAACAAACCTCTTCTCATTTTTTAAAGCTAACTAATTTTTATGACATCAAATTAAATGCAAACTTAAATGAAAAGCGTAATTGTTTATTTATTTAAAATAGTTCCATCATTCATAATTGTTAAATTTGTTTTTACACATAATTATATTAAAGGTCATTTTTATTGAGGTATAATTTTAATTTTATTCATCGATTTCGTTTTAATGATAACAACATTAGATGGCCTTTCCGCACTAAGAAAATGACATTGACCAAAATCAAAATTGCTTGTGAAAAATCATGTACCTACGATATCATTTTGAAGTCAATGGGGGCAACCCCTAGGAACGAAATTAAAAACATAAAGGTTAGTTAATACAAAGGTTAGTTAAAAATATGAAGGTTAGTTAAAAATACAAAGGTTAGTTAAAAATGGAAGCTAGAGACGAAGTTAAAAAAACGAAGTAAACATGGAAAAAATATTTTTAAAAAGGAGAAGAAAAATTATTGTTAAATAAATTGTCTTTAAATTTAAAAAAAAAATTAAAACGAAATCAAAAGACTGGAAAACAATACAAGAAAAAGATATAGTCTCGCTGTCAACTGTCACGATTATTTCTCTGCAAAAAATAGTGCTTTCTAATATTGCATTAATATTAGCTAAAGTAAGATATATCAATAAAATAGTGTGAGGAGCATCAAAAAATTTGAAACGAAAATAAAACATATCGCGCAAGGAATTCCAAAATAAATCTTATCGAGCAAAAAAAAGGAAATAAAACATAAAAATACAGATTAAAACACAAAATGTGCTTCCATTTACCGGCATCTTTCAAAAATGATTCAAAATATTTTTGTAACTAGTTTGTTAAATTACAAAATATGAAAATAAAAGCGTAAATAGAGGATAGTAGGATGTACACTCTATAACAAAAAAATCGACGCACCAAGAAGGAGTTGTCCGATTAAAACGAAAATTGGATGGACAGGAAGACAATGTACAGAATAGTAAATCATTAAAATTTCAGAACAATTGAATAATTTATTGTATAGTTACAGTAACAAGTTCAATAAGGTGTTGACCCGCCTATAGCCTGGATACAAGCTGCCACACGGGGTGGCATAGACCGATAAAGCTCCCGGATGGTCTCTTGCGGTATTTCCTGCCAAATCCGATCCAATTGTCGAACGAGGTCATCAACATTCCGTGCCAGATGCAATCGCCTTCCCATCATATCCCAGACATGCTCGATGGGAGAGAGATCTGGTGATCTGGCAGGCCAAGGAAGAGTTTGACAAGCTTGCAAACAGATCATAGCAACACGTGCCGTATGTGGTCTGGCATTGTCCTGCTTAAAAACCAGCCCAGGACTCTGCAAAAGGAATGGTAGCAAAACAGGTCTTAGGCTGTCGTCGACGTACCGCTGTGCAGTAAGTCTACCTCTAATGACGACCAAAGGGGTCCGGCTTTCAAAGGAAATGGCAGCCCAGACCATAATGCCTTGTTGAGGGCCAATATTCCGTGCAATAGTGAAGGCAGGATCCCCCCTCTGCCCTGTGAGTCTCCAAACACGTCTTCGATGATCGTCAGGACACAGTTGGAAGCGGGATTCGTCGCTAAAGACTATACGTCCCCAGTCGGCATCATTCCAGCCATATTTGTTCAAAACATTCATGCATACGAAATTTCAAAGCAATCGGATGATTGCCTCTTGGTGCGTCGATTTTTTTGTTATAGAGTGTATATTATGGCACGTTCATACTGAAGTATAAAACTGCATTTTATTTGTCAGTTACTTTGTATTAGCCCGAAACTGGATGTGCCCAAGGTAATTATATTATAATGGATAATTGAAAGTTAATAATAAATTAAAATTAGAATTTAAATTAAAACATTTTATTTTTATGATTTTTGGAGAAATTATTAACAATTATTAAAAAAAAATGATTTAAAAAAATTGTCTATTAAATATTAGAAGATTTTTAGCCACGGATTTAACCGTATTGGATTTGCACATAGTACAAATATAAATTTAAATAAAAAAGAAATTTTTAATTAAGCTATAACAAGCAATTAACTTAATGATTTTATATAGAATTTAATTACATTAGTTGGATATCCATTGTTTTTTTTAATCCGATTTTGGAAAAGTTATGTATTTGTGTTTTGGTTAAAAAAGCATTGCTACAAATTCTCTTAACTCTATTCATTTGATTACAAATATTGTTCACATAAATATTTTTAGAAACATTAGAATTCCATGCAATAAATTTTTTAAAATCATTCCTTTTATCATTTTATTTAAGGCAACAATGCAAATATTTTCTTCTTTTTTATACTTACATCCCAAAAATTAAAATTAATATTATTACCATAATTAAAAAGCTAACTTAATTCTTCTAAGTAAATATTATTTAACAAAATGGTATAGTTTTGAAAATTGCCGATAATTTAATCATCAATAAATCTAAAAACTAATTTAATATTAAGAATATAATATTTTTCATAAAAGTGTAAAAATAAGTCAGCTTGAGGTGATGAAAAATTAGATACATGTGATATTCCAACTATTTGAACAAAAATATGTTCTCCATTGTAAAGATAATTATTAAAAAGATATTTTTTAATCAAAATTTCTCAATTGTCAATATCGCAATTAAGGATATTTTTAAAATCATAACTGAAGAGAACATTTTTTAGTTTTTAAAGAATGCTATTCAAGAGATCTTGGAAGTAAAAAGTCTCAATAGAATTAATTTTATTTTGTTTAATAAGTTTTAAAATAGGTCGACTCTTAGTGTTAATCTAAGAAAAACTATTTAATAATGTTGATAATAATTATATTGAAGTTGTTAGATAAAATAGTGCCAGGTTTAGTTAAGTAATTAATAGAACCACAAGTGATTGCTCTTAATTTAATAAGAATTTTATGAAATTTTGAACTCATAATTAAGTATTGTAATTACATATTATTAATTTTAATTTTTAACCTCTTAGGATAAGCAGAATTTTTTTCAATAATAATATTGTTATTAAAATAACTGAGCTTAAATTTTTACTCTTTTCCTATTGATCCTATTGATTATTAATCTTGGAATTTGAGAACGATTACCTGGCTTGTGGTTTTTTTCTGGAATTACTTAGCTGTTTAGTTTTTGCGCAATAATATTTTAAAAAAAAGACTGGTTTTGTCCTCACTTGCCAGACTCGTAAGCCTAATGGTTCGAGAGTGTGACTTCAAATATTATTAATTCTTATATATTAATTAGTGCAAACGATATTTTAAGCTGCATAATAAGTTGAATACACATGCATTTTTTTAAACGGAATCGGAGTTTTGACCCTCAAAATTTAGGGGGTAGCCGCAAACTGTGAAATATGGTCCCCACAGCTTGATCAGCAGAGCTATCCAAAGTTTGAACCCCATAATGATAATTTTACTTTTTGCATATTTCGCCATATCAAGAACTTTTTATGCGAATTGAAAAATTTTGGCATACAATTTTAAAATTTGTATAACCAAAGCTAATTCCATTCAAAAATGACTTTTAGCAAACATTTATTATTGTTAATTATTTTATTAAGTAATAACCGAATTTTGAATTGAACACATATTTTTTACATTACTTTAAAGAATATAATTTTACACAGCAAAATGCAAAATTTTATTGAAATTGATCTATTTGACTAATTTCAATCAAATTTTGAATTTTGCTATGTAAAATTATATTCTTTAAAATAATGCAAACAATATGTATCAAAATTTTTTCGTCAATTATTAAATAAAATAATAAAAAAACTATAAGTATTTACTAAATACTATTTTTTGCTAAGGATTATCTTTGGTTAAACGAGTTTAATAAATGTGTGCTTTCTCGAGATACGGCGTAATACGGAAAATGTAAATTTAATATTAGACTTTGAACTGTTCTCCTGACCGAACAATGTGAACCGTATTTCCAAAATTGCGTCTACCCCCTATATTTCGGGAAAAAAAACCCGAATTCGACGAAACAAAATTATTTTTCTTCAGATAAAATTGTGATTTTGTGTCTGATTTCGTAACTTAAAATATCGTCTGCCCTAATTAATTAGCATATTTGAGGTCAACCTCTTAAGCCATTAAGATTGAATCCTCGAGTTGGAAGATCCGATTATTAGATCAAAAGTTATTGAAGACTGTTCGTTTTTTATTTTGTGCACTATACATCAGTGTTGACAATCTACATTACCTTACAGATGAAATTTGATATTAATAAATAAAATAGTTACTCAAGATGTCCTCTCCAGTACCACATCTACACTATCCCCCTCTTTTCGATATATAACAACTACATTGAGAAAAGTATGCATTGAATAAAACTACGTCTTTCAACTTTATAGAGTTTCACTATATAGTTTTTTGGTGTTATCTTTCGTTTTTATTTGGCTAAACCAAAACGTTCTTTACTTTCTGACTAACCCTTGTACGTTAGTAACATAAATGCTAAGCATCATGAATAGTCGTTTTTTTTTTTTTTTTAGAATTCTGAAAAAAAAAATCGGAAAAAGTAGTAAGTTATTTAAGTTTGCAATACGCAGATTCGTTATGAAATATTAGAATTGAGTAACAGATAAGCACATAAAGTGTATAAGAAATATCTGAAATAAATAAAATCAAGGGATTTCGTTTGAGAACAACAAAAGCAATATTGACCGGATTATTTTATCAGACGTCAAAGTCGGTTCATTTCGTTCAAATTCTGTCAACTTCTCACTCACTTTGATATTTAAGGCTTATACGGCTTAACATAAACTCATCCAGTGGAAACAATTCTATTTACGAACATTAGATTCATTCATGCACAATTGGAAGATAAGAAACTTCTCTTGGGACAAATAAATTGATAAAACAAATTGACTTTCCGGTACTCACTTTTCCTTTTTTCTTTTTTTTTTTTTTAAAATTTTACACTCACATTTTTTTCGTTTCAAAATCTTGGAAAAATGCCCATATTTGAAAAAAAAATGTTTAACTGTTGTTTCTGTCTGTTAAAATGTGTAAGAGACTTACTTTCGTGCTGTTTTTAGCTGTTAAAAACTCAATAACATAAAAATAAAATAATATTGTTACTTAGAATAGATTGTGATATTTGAAGAGCTGTGTGAATGATGTCTTAAGGCGACAATTCAGAATACATTTACTCAACATTATTTGATAAAAATAATTTTCAAAGGTCACTCTCGGTTAAAATTTTCAATTGTTTTTGCGAGCATTGATTGAGTTTCGTTTGTATGCAATGTCAGACTAAATAAAATTCAAAAATTAGATTGTGAACAAAAATAATTCTTATCTTCCAACTTTTCGCAACTACAAGGAACAAAAAAAAAAAAAAAAAAAAAAAAAAAAAAAAAAGCATTTTTGATTTTGGATTGTAGATTTAATTTTGAATATTAAAAACTCGTTTGGTTTCAGCTGTACGTAAAATATGTGAACTAGTTATATTGCATTGACTACACTTATTTCACTAAAAATGTCTTCTGAAATTACTTGGTTTTAATGAGCAAGTTATTTTTCAAGACAATTTGATAGATTGCAAAGGAAATATAAGGTCAAAAATAACTAGTTATTTTATAAATAATTAAATATTTGAACTAAATAAATATATAGTCAAAAAATTAGTTTCAATCAATAACTTATTTTGAACTTTTAAAGCTATATCAAATTATGAAGCGATTTGACCTCAAATTCAATATCTCAAAAGCATATGTCCTCAAAAAATTATCAATATTTATATTTTACTACAATATTTTTTTACAATTGTAGCTTGATACCGCAACAGGAAGACTGTTACAGAAATAGCAATAGTATATTTTGCAGATCATGTACAGTGCTAAAAAAAGACCACCTTAAATAACTTTGGATATAATGATCGGGTCTTCACGTTCTAGGATCCAATCTTAATGGCCTTAGATATGCTAATAAGTAGACGGATTCGACAGATCGTAATTGTTCCGTGTTTTGACACATATAGAATTTTCTTATCTTGCATAAAGCTAAAATTATGGTGATTTGGACAAAGTTTGAATTTTAAAAATGGATTTCAAGATCAATGAAAAACGAATGGAATGTTTGCGGCATTATGCTTGGGTTACTCAAGATGTTCAGCCTACCAAATTGCATATTGTGCTAATTTTCTCGTCAATAGTTGCCCCTACTCAATATGTATCTAAGAAATGCAAATTAGTTTACAGTGAAAACAGAAAAATCTTCTAAAAATAAAGCAAAAAACTCAGAAACTTAAAATATTTATTCATCGACAACATTTTCATATTACTTGTGGTTATTCCTATTCTGCTACAGCTACCTATTGGCGGAAAGTTTAACTGAAAGATCAATTTAGTGAACTGAAATTACCTAGTTTTCCAAGCATAATACATTCTCCGCTTAGCATATATTTTTTTATCGCAATTTCATTTTTTCGTCTGACTTTCGAAATCCATCAATCAACTTTTGGACACGGCACATTGGAGCATCGCTTGCAGTTTTACATCCGAAAAAAGGTGATAGAAACATTACAAATTAGCTGCGTAAATAAAATAAAGGTAAAAAAAAAACTGAATAAGCCAATAAAAAGGAGTTAGTCAAAGGAAATAAAATACACTAGTTGTTCCATCAATCGAATGAAAGAACATGACGGTGAAAAAATAAAAATTAAGAATCACAACTTTATATGTAAGCGGTGCGGCATCTACATCTGTTGTTAAAACAAGAAATGTTCTCATTGCTTCAGAAAAATGGTTTCTCGGAAGCGTAACTTGCAAACGATGTATTTTTTAGCTTCAAAAATAATCTAAATTGGACGAAGAAATACAAATTTGAATAGTAATAGCTGAATTCGTTATTTTTTACCAACGCTATTGTGGAATAGATAAATAGTTTATTTCCTGTTATTTGATGAAATTAATATCTACATTTAATTAAAATTTTGGAGCTGGTTTTGGTTTTTTCCGATATAAAATAAACACATTCGTGTGAAATTCTATAAATTGCTTTATTATCCAAGGTGACTCAACCATGAAGGTATAAATACTGCCTATTTCTCTCAACAGGATATTTTAGCATATAAGAAAAATTAAGTTTTTTGATAGGTGAAAAAATGATCTTCAATTAAGATTTCTTGGAATTTTACAGGGCTAAAGAGAATAGAAGGGCTGGTTCACTCCTTTGAAGTATCTCTTGCCGCGCCGATCCTCTGACGTCACTCTAGTGACGTCACTTTGGCGCAAAGCTCGCACTTTTACTTCAAGAACGGAGCGTTTGGCCTTACTAGCTCTAACTAATATTGGATCATTTCTTTTTGCGAGATATTCTAAGACATTTGTTATTTTCCATAATGACTTTCCTCAGTTTTTGCAGTGAATTTACAAGAATTTAAAACTATTATCGAAATGCCAGTTTGCGCGATTACAACTTGCAAAAATTCTGATATAAAAAAAAAGGAAAAAGTATAATTTTTCGCGTGTTCCCTAAAGTAAATGAACAACTATGTAAAGAATGGATTCCGAAATGACACAGTTAATATAAAACCGCAATACGTTTATTCTGTCGTAAAGAACTTTTATAAAAATTCATTATCTAAATAGAAACCGCCTCGCTACTTCATAAAGAAAGGCAGGTGAAAAGAATTAAAAAATAGATAAAGTCAAAGAAATTTAAAATGTAAGTAAAAAGTATAAGTAAAATATATAGTATATAGTTGAAATTTTCCTAATTTCATAACATATTTTTTAATGTAGTTATTCTAAATATTTATGATTTTTTTTAAAAATTATATTCTCTTCAACTTAAATATCTATATATTATATCATCGTAAATTTAAATGCCTATAAACAATTGTAAAATTTCTGATGTCATTATGAACCTAAATTATTATTTTGTTTCAGTAATTAGCGTTTAAGGTTGATGTTTCCTAATGATTAAGTATGAACAAATTGCTATTAACGACATATTTTAAAATCAGGGATTCTAAATTTAACTTAACATATCGTTATAAAAGAATATGTAGATAAAAAAAGTGTCGATATATGCCTTCATTTTTCTTAATAGTTAAAGTTAAAACTGAACTTTTTAAAATAAAGTATTTATCGTGTCATTTTCACCAACTAGCAAAACATTTTTATAAGTTTAAAATGGTATTTTTTTAATATAATAACCAAGAAAGTTTTTTTTTGAACTATGTTTATGAACGGAAATAATGTGTTAATTACGTAAAGTTTGAAGGCTAATAACCAGAAAAAGTCTAACTTATTTTTACAAGAGAAAGATGCAAAGTTATCATATCTTTGCTTGCGATCTCCGAGATCTGTAGACACAGTGACGTCATGAGGAGGGAAATCGTAGCTTCAGCTCTAAGAGCGGAGTGAACTAGCCCTTGTATTCTCTTTAGCCCTGGAATTTTAGCTACTTTTAAATTTTTTTTTAAAAATCAAATATAGAATTCTTAGAATTAGAAAGTTATCGATGCAATTTTTTTTTCTAAGGTGTCACTCGTGGTAAAATGGAAACCCCAATTAATTTAATTTTGATCTTATTAAATATGCTCGTGGAGCAGTATTTGTTGAAAACTGGGCCTTTTTACATTTTATTTACTCCCCCTTTATATTCCTTTTCTCTTCGAATTAGAGCATAGAGCGTCTATCACAGCTTTCCATCTCACCCTATTTGTGGCCAGATCCTTCTGTGGCCAGATCCTCTCTCCCTGTGTTTCTTATTGTTTTCAATTAATTTACAATCGTCCAGCAACAAGTATTTTTATGTGTTCCTCTTTTTCGATTTTCCTCAGGAATACTATCCAAAACTTGCTTTACTTTAAATTTTTCATGTTTACGTAGAACATGATCAATCCATTTCCATTTATGATTTTTAATTTCTAGATCAATCGGTTTCTGTTCTGCTTTTATAAGAATTTTATTTACTTCGCACAGCTTATTTTTACCATTTCTGTCGCCATTTTTCAGTATTTTACTCTAAAAGATGATGCTTCTATGACGCATGGAAACTTTTATGCAGTTTTGAATAGTGAAATATATTGATTTGTGAATCTTTATCTTTAGTTTATATAATCATGAGATATACAATAGATATAGATTACCTATATTTTGAGGGTTATTAAGGCCATGCAGGATCAGATGGTTGGAAAACGCTTTTCGACGTGAAGAGTTGGACCTAATTAAAACACTTACTTTTTCGAAAATTGAAGGAAGTAGAAGAAGAGGGAGACCAGCCACAAGATGATTGGACAGTGTTGACAAGGACTTAAAATTGTTGGGAATAAACAGGTGGAGAAATGTAGCTCAAAGTTGCCCTGTCTGGAGGCAGCTAATTGAGAAAGCCTTGGTCTGCACTAGGCAGTAGTGCTGACGAAGAAGAAGAATCTTTATTTTTAACTTTATCTTTATTATGGCATAACTTAACGAATAATATAAAAACGCATATTTAGCCAATTATTTTCTAGAGTCAAACTAAAACCGCGAACTTTCCAACTTTCTAATTTGATATAAAGGTGATGGAACATTTTACCTCTTCAAAAACTTTTAACATTCCGCGAATATTGAAAGCAAGCTGAGAATAAAACTTGTGAATAAATTAATTTCTTTTACAAATACTTTCTTTCAGATTCTGAAACAAGTTAAAAGGTGAGATAAGACTAGTCTGAAAAGTTTGTCACCAAGAGCATTCGAACAAATTTACGAAGAGTGTGCAAAATTGAGTTGAATCCTTCCTTTTTCAAATTACTGCCGGATCAGTGACACTCCCCAGACAGGTGTCAACTTTAGTAATTCAAGATGTGGAATCAGGAAAAACTTTCCCTTCTAAGAAAACTGTGAAAAGACTTCCAGAAAGTGTCCCAGTTTAGGGGTGAAAAGAATTATTTAAGTTGGAAAAATTCTATTTGATACATAATGCAGAAAGAAGAGAGAAATAAAAGGTAGGAAACAGGAAAAGTTTACAGTTTAATCGTTTCATTGGTTGAAGAAAATAGTACTTTAAAATATATTTGGCATTGCTTTAAATTTGGTAAAATGTTTGAATTTAAGAATGAAATTGAATATAATTTTTATATCGCCAGGAAATATCGACACTTCACGGTATATCACAATATTTTCCAATTCTTCTTATAAGGAAATGTCATGTCTTTAATCAATTTAAGTTAATTTACTTTAGCATATGTTAAAGTAAGTAGGAAAGTTATTTATGACTCAAAATGAAGTCATTCATGACCCAAAACAAAACTGATATATGACACAAGAAAAAATCATTGACGATCAAGAACACTTGTTATTAATGAATCAAAGTGGAAGTTATTTATGATTTAAAGTTGTATTTACGCTATTGGAATTTTCATTCTTAAATTATATTAAAATAACCGGTAGCAGTCTGTCTATTAAAAAAATCGTTAAGTTTACGATAAAGAAATTTTTTTAAATTCATGGTTTTGAAACCGTTTAAACTATTATAGTTAAAAACAATATAATAACAAATACAAAGCTGCATTTTTTTAAACCATTTACAACTAGCATGGTTACGAAATCGTAAAAAATAAATTTAACTGGACATTGGAAATAGGCTTTTCATTAATTTATAGGCATTAGGATATAGGTTGTGGTTGATTTGATTTGAGCAGCTTTATTATTGCTATTGAACAGCTTTATGGGGTTGTCATCTATTCGTAAATGAGAGTATCGTTTTCCAATAATCAATGGTCAATAATTGGGGAGGATACTGGAATCTCTTCATTTGTTGTGAAGGGAATAAAGGGAGTATACTGTGGTGTTGATATTGGGACTCGAAATCGATCATGAGAATAACAGATTAGTCTTATGGACTGTAATATATACCCAGCTGCAAAAAACTAAGTGGCTTTATTAGGTGTGCATAGTTGGCGCTATAAAATTCTGGTTGTTTCGCCGTAATTGGTGAAAGCAGTTAATAAGCGTTTTTTTTCACAGTTTTCTCACTGTTTTTATGGTTTTTGAATACTTTGTTTGAATATTGTAAAATATCAATTAAATAAATTGTTATTTTACCATTTTTTCCGAGAAATTTCTAACAATAAATTGATGAAAATGGAGAGTTTTTATGATTAAAAGCCAGAGTTATTCATTACTCAAGTTATTTTTGACTGAAAATAAATTATTTTGAACTAAGTGAGCAAGTTTTTCATGAACCAAAGTAAAAATAATTTATGACTAAAATTTATATCACAAATATAAGATTATTGAGATTTAAAATGGAAGTTATTTTATGACTCAACCTAATACTTTTCTTAATACAAATTTATTAAAATTGTAATTAAATGTTTGCTTTTTCTCGATTTGCTTTTATGAGACAAGAGTTGGTTTCTTCCCCCCCCCCTCTTCAGTTTTACACTGCAAGTAATATTGAAACATTAAATACTTTATTTTCCGGTATTATTTTTATAATGTATTTTCAATTTTATACCAACGTGTATCAAAATTGTTAAAATAATAAAGTGCAGGAGCATAACTTATAATCAGGAAAATGAAAACAGATTTTTTTCTTTAAAAGTTTGATATAATTTTTTCAAAAATGCAACTTCAGTGTTTCAAGTACAATATTTTAATTTTGATATCAAGAAACGGTGATAAAAAATGAATTAAATTACTGATTTTTTTACTAAAAGTAGATTTTTCATTTTTAAGTTTAAAATTTACAGTTCCGTCAAGAATTAGAAGCATCAATTTTAACTTTTTTTACTCTTAAAATACATTTTTTAAACATTTCTGAGTAGATTTTGAACAATTTCGTGTGTACTTGTTTAATAGTACAGCAACATCAAATATCCGAGTGTATACACGAGTTTAATTTTAAATAAATGAATAAAAAAAAACAGTCATGATATTTTTAAACAGTTCTGGATCTAGAACATAAATAAAAAATTTTTTTCTATGTAAGTAAAATGGAAATAAAATTATCTGGTTTCGAACCTTCAAAATTTGATGCTCTCCGTCAGGATAGTACCATTTGAATTAATGACAAATTGAAACAGGAAAAAGCACTGTTGACAACGGAAAGCGCGAATCAATAAGGAAAATAAAAACGCGGTAGCTGAAGGAAAATTCTAGCTGATATTTCAGCTCATCTTGTTCTCCTTGATTTTTGTTCCATTTATATCAACTTCTCTAGTGAATGATCTCAGTTATGTCCCGATTCTGCATTGCACAGGGAAAATGTATTTGGCTCTGATTTGCCTTCTTGGGCCATTACTCATTTGGATTCGCCAATTTTTTTTTTCGCCCATTTAATTTTTCATTTACCTTTACTGGTTAAAACTGTACCTTTTCTTGTTTCTAATCTGTTGATTTACATGTTGTTCCCCTGGAGAAAAACGTCGTGTTTTGTGCACTCGAAACCTGTCGAAATTTTCTCTCATTTTAATGTAGCAAAATATTTTTAAATTTTTTTATTTTCAAGTAAATTTTTGCTTCAATTTTTTTTGCGATTTTTCGTTTTACATACTTAACAATTCAATAAATTAGTCTAAACTTAATTAAAAATGCTAGGTATCATAATTAGAGATGAATATTATTCTTTTGTAAAGCTATTCTGATAATTTTCAAGAAAAATATCTCTAAACTCATGATGGTTAAAAAACACACAAACCTACAGTTTCTTGATTCCCAATAGGCAAAAGTATCGAAGAATTTTATTACGATTACGAAAACTTTAAGGCATTGTTAAAATAATACTTTTTCACTTAATTTGTTCTCTTTGTTCTTCCAAAGACTTTATGTTAGATAATGTGAAACCCTAGAAAAAATTTACTGTTTGAATATAACACTGAGAGTTTTTTTTAAAATATAAAATACTGGAACTCAGTTTAGAATGTTTTTATGTCAACAGAATGTCCACATTATATGTTACTTTCTTTTTAATAATATTTAGGGGCAAACAAAACTGTCCGGAAAAGTTAAATAACTCAGTATGAAGCCATGTTTACAAAAGGGCTTGCGGGTATCTTCATGAAAAATTCATGCATTCTGTTGTTGTGTATTTGCGAATATGATCTCCGTTATTTTTTTCATGTTTTAAATGTCCTCTAACATTTTATGTGACCTTTTAAGGAAAAATTGAACTAGGTTTAAAGGATTAAGTGCCAGTTAGCCTTTTTTTAATAACATGTTTATTTTTTATAAGAGTATATTTTAAGAAAATTATTTGCCCACAACTTACTTTTTATTAATGTTTACTTTTGTTATTAATGTGAAAATAATAATGATTGTCTCAAGACTGATTGTTTTAACTGATAAAATTGCCTAAAACAGTGAGTTTAGTTTTAAATTTATTGTACTTTCGAGTTAAAAAAATGAAAAAGAAAAATTTTACTGAAATGTGTGAGAACTGCGTTGACTGTGGCATATATGATGATCAGCAATAAATGTAGCAAATTACAACTATTATTTTGAATAATTTATTAACCCACTGGCGGTTTAACAAATGTGCAAAACGGGAAGAATGTTTCTCCCTATTACACCATTTCAATAACTAATAATATGGAAAAACAGGTTTTGCTTTGCGGAGAAGACTGTAGGTTAAATACGACTTTTTGCGTGTAGACCTGTCAGTAATTTAAATAATACTTATTATAATTAATTAGTGGGTTAATTTAAATTATAGTGGGTTAGTTTAAAAATAAAGATCTTCGTGCTCCTTTACCACATGTTTTGGGCTCTTATCTCAAACCAGTCACGGTTGACTCACCCTTTCATAATTTCAGTGAATCGATAAAATGAGTGGCAGGCAAACTATAGGTTTCGCGTTCGGCTAACTACACTACCGGAACATGCGCCTCTGCACTCCAATGTTGTTAATTGATTTGATCCAGAAAATTGAGATGGGCATAGTAGGCCTTGGCCCTCATTGAGCTGTCATTCCTCTGAGTTTGTTTCTTAGTAGATAAAACAAGGTGGACACATTTTTACTCATTTCATCGGAACTTCAATTTTTTTATGTGCAGTTATAGAAAATTTGTTGAGTCAATCATTTATTCAAGTATTAAAGATAATTTTTGTTTATAAATTTTTTTAAAAAATTACTGCTATTAAAAAAGATGTTCACAGTACTGTAGACTTAGACAATTTTATATGGATAAAAATAATGTTGTTAGAAAGTTATGATCGCAATATTTAAAGATGTGTTAATTGGTTTGACATACAAAAGCTGCTGAGGTTATACTTTTTTTTAATATAGCAAAAGATCAGATAATTCTGTCATCCCCTGCTACTCACATAACGCAGAGAGTATGCTAATATTTACTTATATAAATTTTACAATTACAATGGTTGACATTTTAACAAAAAATAATTATACAAGATCAATGATTGCGCTCCAAAACATATTAAACATAAAATAGCTGTTTTAGATAAAAGACATTTAGAAATGAAAAGTCTAAAAAACTATTTTCTTTCTTTCCTTCATTTTTTTATACTTAAAATATTTAGTTGTTAGAATTTTACCCTAAAACTACAGTAAAATAACCGGTAGCAAACTGTCCATCAAATTAACCGTGCAGTTTACATTTAGGAACATTTATGCAACCTTAAGGGTTTGAAACTGCTTATAAATGGTGTAGTTAAAAACCCTGTATATAAAACTATACTGTTTTGAAGTGTAGTTTCAAACTCATAAAAATGAAATTTAACTGGATATTGGAGTTATGTTCTGCAATGAACCAAGGAATGTGGCTCAATTACTTTATTTAGTGGTTTCATCCATAGTGAGAAAGAAATATAAGTTATTATATAATAGAGTTAAGTAGTTCTGTGGTGCTATTATGCATACTTGAATGAGTGTTTTACATTTTAAAAGACCAGGTTCACCCATTGAGGACACTAAAAGATTCTCATGTGTTGTAGGAATGGTGAAATTTTCAGGTGTCAATGCTGGGATTCGAACTTCAGCCGGTATTGAGATAGACAGATTACCTCCCGGATAAGGTATGAATCCAGCTGCAAGAAACTAAATGGCTAAGATGTTCACTGCGAACTTAATACTTTAAAATTATTAGGAATTCGTTGTTGTATAAGGTATCCACTGACTGTAAATAAAATTATGAATTCGTTATCCTTATATGTCTTAGCCTCCAGCTTTCGAAGAACGTGAGCTCGATTCTCATTGGCTCTGGACCAAGTTTGCGCAGAAAAAAATTAGTTGTTTAATTGTATTAGGCAATGGACATTGGAGTTAGGTTGTGGATGAGTTAAGCCTTGTCAAGTGAACCGTGAAATGTGGCTTAATTAGTTTATGTAGTAGTGCCAACACTAATGAGAGATCAGAAATACTATACATTTTAGTGCAAAACATATTGTTAACATCTATGTGTGAATGAGAGTTTCGTATTCCAATAATGTTAAAGAAATGAATGAAATATGCTCTGTCAACGCTGGAATTTGAACCCCTGTACTGTCGTCATGAGATTGACATATTATTTTCTCGATTAAAGTATATATATACCCAGCTGCAAGGAACTAAATGGCTTCATAAGATGTATACCACATACTTGTTTCTATCAGATTATTAGGCATTCGCTGTTATGTTAGGCATCCGAAGATGGAATTTTTCTTTCTTTTTTCTTTTAATGGCGGGCACTTGGGGATTCTCCCATTGGCCACAGAAATGCCAGAGCTGCTTACTCTCTTTTCGTTACCCAGTGGGCACCTGTGGCGAAGCCACGGCGGTGGAGCAGCGACTCTCACATCACACAACCACAAACCAGTTTATAGGGCGGGTCACATTCATACAAAGAGGAAAGGACATAGAACGCAGAGAGGGAAAGAAACATCCATGTCCTGAGCAAGATTCGAACCCGCGACCAATGGCTCCGCAGTCAGACACGCTAACCACTGGGCCACCTGGTCGGCGAAGATGGAAAATAAAAATATGAATTCGCAATCCTTATCTTATGGCTTTGCTTACAGCTCTCGGAGAGCATGCGCTCGATTCTCATTGGCTGGGAACCTATTTGGTGGCATAAAAGTATAGTTGGTTAACCATATTTAGATGAAAATAGTCAATAAATATTTTTTCTCCACAATCAACAGTTTGAATACCATTTCTTATGGTCATTTGAAAGTTTTGATTGAATATAATAAAATAATAATTAAATAAATTGTTATCTACTTGTTTTTTCCGAGAAATTTCTAACACCGTACGTTGCAAACAAAAAAAAATTATTGTTAGAAGAAAAAAGATAATTCTGTTAAATAGAAATTGAACACGTACAAATTATAGTGCTAATAGTTTTGTATAATATCTTATTATGAATTAACTATCGTCGAATTTCCTTTTTCCAACTGTACTGATGATAAGCAAATTAGTATTCCCAAAGTAGTAGTTTTCAGTAGTAGCAGTAGTTTACCAATGGAAGTAGAGTAAGATTTATGATCAAAGCTTATTTTTAAGTTCTTTAATAAAATCAAAGTTAACGAGACATTATGATCTTTAGAGCATAAACTTTCAGTTTATATTTTTTGTAAACTTTATAATTAACTGCTTGGGTATTTGTAATCCACATCACGCCTTAAATCTTTGTTACTTTGAAGGTAAATTGAAAAGTAACTTATCTTTAATATAGAGCAAGTTAATATTTTACACATTATAAAGAATAAAAATAAGGATTATGAAAAGGTAATAACAGTTTAATATATTTTAAGATAGTATTTCTTAAAAATATATTTTGTGCATCATACTTAATATATCTTATAACTTGCTCACGTAGTTACACAATTTATAATGTGAACAGATTTTCAAAGTTTGGCTTTTGAAACTCTAATATGTTTTTTTTCTTCTTGCAGACGTTCTTAAATTTTTTCCTCATAGATGCTACTATATTTTTTCTTATATATAATATTTTCTTATAATCTGGAAAATGAAAGCAATTCCCGTTGAGACATCTTTAATTTTTTGTACATATTTTAGTTTTTACTTATGATACATAAAAAGAGTGTCTGGGGCTTTTTATGGCACAGATAAAAAATATACATCCCCTAACTGTTTTTTTTTTTTTTTTTTTAAAGGAATTTTCTTAGCTATACTTTTATATATATACTTCATACCTTAAGTACATATTTTTACAACTATACTTTTATTTATACATTTATATAAAGAATATTATTTATATACACACATGTATATGTATGTATGTATGTATATATATATATATATATATATATATATATATATATATATATATATATATATATATATATATATATATATATATATATATATATATATATATATATATATATATAATATATAGTTGTTATTTCTGATAAGGAAGTCTTTTCTGGAGATTATATAAAGCAGTAAAAAATGTTTCCACTACTATTTGCTTATCTCAAAGGCAATAAAGAGCCGTGGGACTTATGGATTTAAAATTTCTTATATAGACAGCAACAAAAATTATTAAAAATTTTTGGAAATGAACTTAATTTTATTATTATTTTCTTTTTTAAAATTTCCCCATGCCTTAAGAACATGACAGAACAAATATAAGATTGCAATTTTTGATTTTCATTTTAAGAAGAATTTATTTTTCCTATAAAATCAAGTGCAGACGGTAAAAA
Source organism: Parasteatoda tepidariorum (assembly GCF_982258835.1). NCBI lineage: Eukaryota > Metazoa > Arthropoda > Arachnida > Araneae > Theridiidae > Parasteatoda > Parasteatoda tepidariorum. Next base: position 82,134,736 of record NC_141764.1, on the reverse strand, counting down.
AGAAGAAAAAAAAATCGTTTCGCCTAAAACATTTCCCCGAATTCACTGTTGAAAAAAAATGCAGTTCCCCCCCCCCCCCTGTTTGCTTAGAAATGGGAGTTTTATTTTTGATTTAATTTATGTCTTGCTTTTCAATTGCCCTAAAAGGTATTATTAGTGAACAAGACTATTTTTTCCAACTTTAAAAGGATGGTTTCATTATTGAGAAACACTCTTGTGTGAAATATTGAACTCCGTGAATAATTCAATGTTCATCAATTAAAAAAAAAATTAAATGCACTTTTTTAAGAGTGTTACTAGAACGAGAGGAGAAAAAGAAGTGAAATTCACTTCGACTGAGCAAATATCAAACAGCTTAAACTTGTGGTGTCCCATTAGCAGTTACAGTTAAAAGCTTTAATTCATTTTTTACTCAAGTAAAAAAAATAACTGATTCGAAACTATTTGAAGTGGAAAGTCAAGCTTATATGTGAAGTTTTAGTGGCAGAAAAGTATTACGTTAGAGTGGTATGCGATATTTATTCAGAAATGAAATATTTTAATTATTTATAACTATTAAAATACCTTTAATACTTTTAAGCTTTGGATTAATTTTTTTAACTGTTGGAATATTTTTTAAAAAATATCTTAATTAAATTTTTTAAATTTATTCTCATTAAGCCTTTTTTTTACTATTGTGACAATTTCATAATCAGAAGAATCAGTAAATATAAAATTGCAGTAAAGTAACCTAATCCAATTAGCCGCAAAATTTATGGTTAGAAACATTCCTTAACCTTTATCGTTTTGAAATAGCTTTCAACTGGTATAGTTAAAAGAGCAGTGAATACAAAACTATACAGTTTCGAACCATAGTTTAAAAACTACAAAAATGAAGTTTACCTTTACACTGGTTGTGTTTGGGTTATGTTTTGTCGAGTGAACTATGAATATTGCTTAATTAGCTTATCTAGTGGTGCCATCTATCGGGAAAGATATGAAATATCACTTATTATATTGGGAGTACAAATTAGATCGGTCCGTTTCTTTGTGGTCAAAAATGCATTTATTTCTGAACAAAATGAATGAACAGATTAATCAAAGTATTGTCTATCGCTGGCTACTACTTTTCCCCACCCCTCAGCCAATTTTCGAATTCCATCTCGAAAAAATGTCTCGTCTTTTGAGGCGATCCAAGTTAGGAGCCAATTTTCGATTTCTGCGAAAGAAGTGAACTGGTGACCTGCAAAATCATGTTGCATCCGTCGAAACAACCAGTAATCAGAAGGAGCAATGTCCAGAGAATACAGCGGGTGCGGTAAAATATCCCACTTGAGCGTTTCCAAATAGTTTTTACGACATGTGAGACATCAGGCTGACCGTTATTATGCAGAAGAAAAACTTTGTCATGTCTATGCTCGTATTCCGCCCTTTCTTCTCGTAATGCACGGCTCCAATGAATCAATTGTAGCCTATAACAGTCGCCCGTAATGGAATCACCAGTTTGTAGCAGCTCATAGTATACAAAACTATTCACCATTTATCATTCGCCATTTACCATTCTTTATTCACCATTAACCATTCTTGAAACGTCAAAACCATTCCCTACATGATTTATCAATTGGAGCATTGTCAACATGAACTTCTACAAGCATTCGATGCTCTCCAGCTGCACTTTTCTTCCATTTAAAGCAGAAACATAAAACCTCCTTAAAATGGTACTTCATTACTGCAAAATTTGACATATTCAACAAAGTAAAAAACAAGGTTTTTGTATGAAATTCAAAGCGATATAAACTGAATATTATTGACAGATGTTTAACCTCACTGAAACCACTGAACCCAGCTGTCACTATATAACATTCATAACAGATGAGCCATTTTTTAAAAACGGACCGAACTAATTTGTACACCCAATATAATATTAGAGTTTAGTAGTTTTGTGCTGCTATCAGCTATACGTGAATGAGAATTTTGTACTCCAATAGTCAAGGGTCTCAATAGCCAATAGTCAACTGCAAAGAGCAGGGCACTGAAATCTCTTCATGTATTAAATGAACGGAAAAACTATTTTTATTTTAACCCAATCAATCTGCCTTCTTAATTTAATTTCATTAAACCTTTTTTTGTCATTGTGACAATTTCATGAATGGAAGTTTAGAATTAAAATTTTTAATATGATGTAATGCATAATAAAACCAAAATATATATTATTTAAACCATGCATTTGGTGATTTTTTCCTTTATATGAAAAACGGTTTCCCGAAAATTTTTATTTTCAAAATTATAGTTCTTATCATCACACATTTAGTAAAAATACAAAACTGAAAAGTAATTTTTACCTCCTGAATGATTTATATGCCATACTTCATGAAGAAACAAGATAAAATTACTTACTTTTTTTCACATTTACTATCAAGCATCATGGCAATAAAATCATATTTCATTGTTAATTTTTCCAAAAATAATTATAATTAATTATTATTATTACCATATTTAATTATTATTATTGCCATTATTAATTATTATTTTAACCATATTCTCGTAGTTTTTACCATACCCGTTTTATCAATGTCGGGATAGTTCTTCTTATCGAAGTGAATTTATCAAATCGATAAAGAGTAACAAATTCTCTCGTAAGAATTAAAAAATTGGTATGATTATGAAAATCGATATGAATTAAAAAAAAATATATGTGTAAGGAAATGTTTGTGAGAGTTTATGAAAACAACATTAGCAAAAGAAAAGCATTAATTGCAAAGATGTTACAGACAAACAAAAATGTTTACCAGAAAATTATCCAAAAAGATTAAATTTGATACTGAAAAATAATATTTTATGAGACCAAAAATTAGAAGCATTTTTTTAATTTTTAGAAATTAAGTTATGTAAGATTTTTTTTCCCCCAGCAAACATTTGCATGCTCAATTATGGTATATAAGCCTCTGTCAACTAGAAGGACATATAGAACAATACTGAGAATGACGAAAATAAATCCAAGGTAACAGCGGGGCTCGAACCTGCTGCCTCCAAGCTTCAGACAGTGTTTGGAGCGTGATACCGCTCGTCCAGGGAGGCCTCTCGCAGTTTTTTACTTTCTTTCTGTCTAGTACTACATTATAAAATTTTATAAAAATTTTCAAAATTGTGTTTTTCCTCCCTCTCTAAACCAATGAAATATTTAAGGGATTTTAAACAAATAATACACTATCTACCAATAAATATTAAAACACCCGTGAAAATGAGCATATATTGTGGTTCTGATCTACGTAACGCCTACTGTACTTAAATATTGTTTAAAAAACAGCATTAACATTACTAAAGGTCACGAAATTCCGAGCTGTCTGACTGCAATAAAGGAGTAATTGTTGAATATCATAGAAATATATGATACCTTAGGCACATATCTAGTGAGTTAAGCACTCCAATTTTGACAGTGGCCTTTGATTAAGAAGCATATGATGAGTGATGATTGTGAAATGTACTTCGACTCGAAAGATCAACGAGATCAACAGATAGAGACCGACGATTGTTGTCCAAAGAAAAACGGAAAAAAACCTGCACAAAACCGATATCAAACATACACTAGGAGTTTCAACAAGCACCCAGGACTATAGTTTCCTTAAATACCATCATTAAGGAATCATATTTTATTGGTTTTTTACGGTCGTGTTGCTGTCCGTAAGCATTTGATAGCAAAATCTCTTGATGCCAGGCCCCGTCGAAATTGAATCTGAGTTAAGTGGAACTGTGGTTATCTGGAGTGATGAATCAAGGTTCAATCTCAACCAGTTGACTGACACAGCCTGAGTTTGGCGTATATTTGGAGAACTTATTTTGGTAGAATGCTTGTGTCTACAATAAAGTTTGGCGGGTATGGAATTATGGTGTAGGAATATTTCTTGTGGTATCGACTGGGACACTTGATCCCAATTCATGGAAACTCAATGACTCACTCAACCCACTCCATCTCCACTATTTTAGACAACAATGTGCTTCCCTCTTTGTACCAATTTTACTGGTCAGATCATTGATTTTTCCAAGATGGCAACGCCACTTGACACGTTGCGAGATCCAACAATATTTCGAATCATGACAATGGGGTGAACTGAATAGACCTGAATCTTATACGAATGCTTTTGAAGCACTAACACTGTTTCAACGTAGTTTTTAAGCCTCTCTGCACACATAACAATGGGCTGGTCATGAATGGTGACCATGTGATCCATTGCTATACCACTGACTGGACGTTTTCTTGATGACCTTTATTAGAAAGCGAGTAAAGTTTGGCGAAGTGTGGGATTAAGGTGAGGGGATGTTTCTTTTGGTATGTACTGTTACTATTGATCCTAATTCATGGTGAGCTCAACATTGACTCCTACTCCACTAATCTAGACAACAATGTGCTTTTTACGCAGTTGCAATCATTCGGCTTAAATCATTGTTACTTCCAGGATGACAACAGCACTTGTCATGTTGCGAGGTCCATCATGGATAGGTAGGATGCGTTGGGGCAAATCGAATGAACTGGCTTTCCCAGCGTCATCACCCGAATCCTATAGAAAACCTCTGAGATGAATTGGATCACCTAATTAAGGAGTGCAGAAACCGTTTAAAATCGGGGAAAGAGCTTACATGTCTTCTCCAAGCAGAGTGGAGGAAAAGACCACTGTCGATCAACCAAACACTTGTGGAAACCGTACCATGGTGTGTTAACGGCTGTGATTGTCTCAGGTGGAGGCTCTATCAACTATTGAATATGAATAAATTGTATACATATTTTTTATCACAGGTATCGAATTACTTATTGTTAGTGTATATTTGAATTCTGGGATTCCTAATTTATAGATCACATTAGTCTTTTTAGTTCTGTTGTTAATATTCCGAGTGGAATAAAAGTTAAAACATTAGCTGTTTTTTTGTTAAGTGCTAAACCTTGAACATCATTCATGTTTTTTACTATTTAAAATATGAAAATGTTAATTTAATTCATTAATTCCATTAATATTTAGACTATCAATCATCTTTGCCTAGTATTACTATTACTTATTCTATTATTGCTTTTATTCCCTGTATTATTACGCATAATTTCTCGATTATCACATTCGCTTTATTTATATTTGTCAGTAAATTATTATTATTCATTAATTTATAAATATTGGTATGTATTATTGAATTATTTTCGTAATTTGGTCTATTATTACTATTATGCAACAAAATTCTATTATTCACTTTATTAATATGATTCGTCGCTCTATTATTACCATCATTCACTCTATTATTAATATTACCTATATAGCAACTATTATTCATTAATTTTTTTACTTATATTCAGAAAATTATTAATATTATTAGCTCCGTAATTAATATTCCCTGTATTATTACAACAATTTATTAAAATCACTATTATTAAATTAATACTTTTGATCCTTATATTAGCACTATTACTAACTTTAATGTTAATATTCACAACAGTATTGCTATTATTCACAATATAATTACTTTAATCCTACAAGACCATATATCTGTTTAATGTTTTTTCGTAAAGAGAAATATTTAGTTTCATTGAAAATTCATTGGAATTACTAATGGAAATTATTAATAGAATAAAGTGAATTACTAATGGAATTCATTGAAATTGCAAATGGAATAAAGTGTAATGTTCATAACAAAATAGTTTAATGAAGCTTAACTATGTAAACTCTTGGTATAAAAGATAGTTATAATGTTATAATTCAATTATAATTATTCTATGTTAAGAAAACTTTTCCTAAAAACTAATTTTTTCCCTCAGAATATGTGAGGAAATTCAATCAAACACAATTTAAAATAGATTACCTTTTCTTCCATTAAAAGTAACCAACACAAACCCTTATTCAACATAAAATAAAAACGTGATGTGTTGAAAAATAAAACAAAAAAGAATATTCTTTAGAAAATCCGGGATTATTGTATAACATAAAAATATCGTTCAAGAAAATTGGGTTTTCCTGAAACTATAATTAACTTTTTGGTTGAGTAACTTCTGTTATAAGAAGCTATTCTTTTATCGGCTTAAGATATTGTATGATTTCGCACTTCGTTTCTTTCTTCTTTCACACTTCTTTTCACATATTGGATTTTGATAGGAGAGAAAAAAAATTTTAACACTGTGTTTTATTAAAAAAAAAAAAAAAAAAACTCAACTGAGACATAGCTCAAAGTTTTTCTTACTGCTATCTTAAAGTTTCTTCACCTATTTGATTCTTTGAGATTAAAACTGGGATAAAAATTTTTTTAAAATTAAAATTGTTTTCGTAAAGAAAAGGAAGTATAATAGTTTAAAAAATGTGTAGTTGGATTAAAGGTGCATATAATAAATATGATTTGAAACACAATAAAATGTTTACAAAATGGTATTTTAGTTTTTATTTACTCTAATTGGCTGTTATTTTAAGCACTGTTAAGCTTTAAGAGATTTAGAGTTATTTTGTGAGCTTAATTGGATGCCTGCAAGTGACGTCATTATAAGTAAATTACGTCATTTGTCGATTTAGAAGAAAATCATGTTCGACACACACGCGTGACGTCGCTTACAGGTATCCAATTAAATCTAGTTTAAGTCACATGGTTAGGCATAATCACTTCACTTCTCATCGAGTTACGAGAGCTTAATTTTAAAAATGGTTAAGAGAGAATAACAATGAAATTTGATGACGTCATAAGTATTTATTGTCAGTTTAGATGAGTGTATGTAGCTGAAGACTCAAATATTTCATTTTTTGTAGGTTTCATTCTTTATTTCTATTAATTGTTGACTTAGTTTTAAAAATGGTTCAAGTACGAAGAAAAATGAAATTTAAGAATATCACAAGAAAAAAAAAAGTAAGTTTTAACGAGTATGTAAAATTTGAGATTCATTTTTTTAGGTTTTGTCTTAGTAGACTATATTTTCTCAGAAGACATTTGAACTTTTAGATCCAGCATTGGAACAATGGGGTTTACGTGGATGACTTTTTTTTTATGGAATTAAGTCGAGTTATGTAGAGAGGAGTGTTATATGGAAACATTTCATGGTTAGCCCAATGTGTAGAAAATTTTAACCCATCATTCATCTATCACTGAGGATATTTTATCTCAACACTATGGTAGGTGGAAACCGAGAGTAGAATCCGGAACTACCAACCATGGCTGGGATTTGAACCTTTATTACTTCTTTGGGAGGTGAGTGTTTTATGACTCAGTCATCCCGACTCTCTTTTCACATATTGTATTTTAGCCAAAAAATAAGAAATGATAAGGCTGCATTTAGTTAAAAATCTGCCATGACCTTTCTGAGATTGAAGGGTATTCGCCTTTCGCTAAGAAACAACCTGTAGATTTATCCAACTTATACAACTAATGAACTTTTTTGAACTCCACTTTGTTCTGACTGATGCCTATTGGGCGTTACAAAATTAATGGCTAAAACAGCAATCCGTAATAGAACCAGCCTAAACAAACTACTTAACCGGCTCCTTGCGCCCAGTTTTCTGGTCGGATTGGAGAACTGGTGTGAATGTCGGATTGGAAAACTAGGTGTAAGAAGCCGGTAGGTGTCTGCTTTGAGTAATGAAAATATGAATGAATAATGAATGCGAGTAATAAAGAAAAAACATTGGATATGGATTTATTACTGAAAGCTGTACAAGTTTTCAAATGAGAGACCATCAGCAACAATGAAAGTTTCAATACAGTGATTGAGTTAAACAGGCGGCATTCCCCTCAAGTCTGGTTGCAATGATTCGATCCCCTTCAATGCGGGTTACAATGACGGTAATTTAATGGGAGTTACAGTCACATGGTTTTGTTTAGGTGAATCTAGCCAACTTGTCCATTAGAAAAGAGAATGTTCATGTAGCTTCACCAAGCAGACGTCCTCTCGTTGCTATTTTCAGTTCTGCATTGTTTAAAATATAATTTTAAACATAATGATTCACTGTTTTTGTTTTGGTAAGTTCTATAACCCTTTATAGTTATGTTGATCAATTTTGCTACTTTTGGGAAACAACTTGTCAGATTTTGGTTTGATTTTTTTAAATATATGCATTATAAAACACATAATAAATTCAGAATCAGCCTGAATCGAAAATCAGAAATAGTAAAAGTAGGAGTTTTACACTAATTTTCAGCGAAAAAGTAAATGAACATTACCAAAAGTTGCATAATAAGATTTATTGATTTGAGAAAAATTTGGAGTAAATGGTAAAACTAATGGTAATATTTATTTATAAGACATCAATTAAGTTGAAAAATGTACCAATCATCGTATCAATATATATATATATATATATATATATATATATATATATATATATATATATATATATATATATATATATATATATATATATATATATATATATATATATATATATATATATATATATATATATATATATATATATATATATATATATATATAAATAAATAAATAAATATATATATATATATATATATATATATATATATATATAAATAAATAAATAAATATATATATATATATATATATATATATATATATATATATATATATATATATATATATATATATATATATATATATATATATATATATATATATATATATATATATATATATATATATATATATATATATATATGCGGATATAAACTGTTTTGCGGATATAATCGTGTGGGCTGAAGAAAAGATTATATCCTTTTTTTTTTTTTTTTTTTTTTTTTCCTTCCGGTTTTTTAATTAACATTTCATGATTTTTTTATTTTATTTATTATTATTATTATTTTTAATAAACTGTTGTTTGTTATTTTTTACTTATTATTTCCCCCCCCTTTTTCATATGTCTATTATTTTTCTTTGTTTTATTCTTCGTTATGAACTTATATATATATATATATATATATATATATATATATATATATATATATATATATATATATATATATATATATATATATATATATATATATATATATATATATATATATATATATATATATATATATATATATATATATATATATATATATATGTTTGTGTGTATATCATGTAATATTCTTCCTAATTCCAACAAATTAATATGAGACAACGATAATCATTTTTAAGTTTCAAGTTCTTCGAAACTTTTATAATTTCTTAAAAATGTTTCCACGCAATTAACACAATATTTATAAGGGTTAGGAATCATTTCCTAACCATTTGATCTCAGATGACAAAATAATTCATTTTTCCTAGACTTCTAGAAATTTTGAATTTTAATTGCATGCCTCATTAAAATATGCTAGATTTAATGAAAGTAAAATAAAAATATTCAGTTTGTGAGCGAGTATTAATTTCTTTTGGTTTGTTTTCATGAAAGATATCTGTTTTTATTAAGGACAACTAACAAGAATTCCATTTACTCCTCATAAATTGCTTTTATCATTATTTGCGGTGCAAGAAGTTTTCCAGAAACAAAATATTTCCCAAATGAATACAGTATCTTTTAAACATCAGAACACTGTTTAGTTGCTTGTCAAAACATTTCGTTATTTTTGTTTACATGCCATATAAATACTCGTTGGTTTTTCACTTATTTCGTAAGCTACTACTGTTTATTGTTTAATAAATAACAAGCAATATATAATGTTAGAAAGAGGTGAGTTTGATAGTATGTATAGATATTTTTTTGAGAAATAACGTTTCGTACTGTTCTTTAACAGTTGTTATCTTAAATAAGCCCTTTGAAGCTGATACTTTTGAAAATCTATACCATCTTTAACGAATTGTTTCAGTAAGATTTTTTTCTCGTTCGTTACTGCATTTACAAGAAAGCAACAGAGGAAGACTTTGGATTATTTGGTGCTTCTCTTGTAGGATCTGGAATTAAGATTGAATTTATTTACCTAGAATTTTTTTTCGTAAAACATTATCGGATACAAAATTTATTTTCTGCTTTATTGCTATGATTCAAAGTTTTACCTAATAATAGTTGCCAATTCAGTTGCAACTATTTTACTAACTAATACAAAATTTATTTTTTGTTTTGCTGTTAAAAATAGATTCATATTTTTGACACCCAATACCTAATAATGGGTGCCAACTCAGTTTCAACTATTATATTAACTAATACAATCTTTACTTATTGTTTGCATTACTGTTAAAAATGGATTCAAAGTTTTATGTAATCATGGTTGCCAATTCAGTTTCAACTATTATAATACCCTATACAAAATTTATTTTTTGTTTTACTGTTAAAAAAGGATTCAAAGTTTTATGTAATAACGGGTGCCAATTCAGTTTTAACTATTTTAATAATCAATACAAAATTTATTTTCCATTTTACTGTTAAAAATATATTCATAGTTTTATCTATTATAAGCTTTATTAAAAAGGAAGACAAATAATTGTTTAATTCCAACAAATTTTAAAAATAAAGTGATTAAATATTTCTATTAAAGCATTTGAGCAATTTTCATGATTGCTTCTCTTTTTCAGATTAATGCATAATCACATAAGCATTACTATATTTAATAACAAATATGTGTTCAGTGCGCAAAATATTAATAATGAAAAAAAAGGAATATTTTAATCTCAATCGCAGAATATCTCCCAACAGTTAAATTAAGTTTGAACCATAAATATGGTGAAATTTCTGCAAGCTTGGACATATTTGTAATTGAATGTTAGTCAAAAATAAATCAGTATGGGGCCACTTGCTGGAGATTTTATGAAATGTTTATTCACTATTTTTTTCAATGTGGAAAAAATACAGTTTCCAAACTATCAGAATAGGGCAAAATATATCGTGTTTCTGGCTCTATGTACACATCGTAATAATCAGCAATTTTTACCGAAGTGCTTTAGTAATGATTTTTGTAATAATAACAGTAAAATATGGTTTTATAATATGTGATAAAATTTGATAAATGTGGTAAAGTTTGTTAATTTTATCATACTTTAGAGCATGATATAAAACCATTTACTCGGTTAAATTTTGTTTCCAGTTTTGTGATTTTTACTAAATATGTTGTAATAAGAACACTAATTTTGAAAACGAGAATATTCGGTCAAGCGTTGCTACAAGAAACGGAAAATTTACCAAAGGAATGGTTTAAAGACCGTTTACTTTTATTTTATTAACCAGAATTATGTTTTTCTAATCATAAATGTCATTATCATGTAGTTTGGTAATTTTATCAGAACATTTTTGTTAGTTGATTTGAATCTTCATTTGACTTTAAAATTTTCTACAAATTAGATATAGTTTTTTCTTAAAGTATAAACTATTATTTAATACTTAGTTTGATAGTTTTGTTGGTTTGGTTTTAATAACGGTTAAATGCCCTTTATTTCTTCGCTTGCTTTTGCAGTTATTACGTTTTCTTAGAAGCATTTAGAAATATTAAATATTCGAAACATTTTTTTGATTCAAGTATATTTTAAAGTACAATTATGTTATTTTTATATGAAACATTACAAAATAAGACCAGGTTTTCTTCACCGTCTTTAACAACTTTGGATTCATTAAAGAATGTGATTGCTAATTCAAGAAAGTAGATAAATGTGCTTGCTTTTGGAATAGAGAAGCGAAAATGAAAAATATCAGTACCAATTAAAATAAATTCAAAAAATACGTTTCAATCTTGATAATTGAATTTTGATCTAAAAATTAACCTTTTACAATGTGAACGTAAATTTCAACATGGCACACATTTTTAAAGCAAGCAAAGAGGTATTCTACTCTAAATTTTTCTATCTGTTCAATAAATTAGCTATATTTATATAGAAAGTAATTTAATGATTTCATAAATATATTAATTGTGTGCAACAACTTCGATTGCTACTTATATTCCAGAAAGAAGTGGATAATGTAAAATTCATTAAAAACTAATTTCATGCATGCTTGCTATTTAACCCTGAAGTATTTCCCATGGTACCTTCCCAGTATCTCATATCTCATTATTAATAAAAATAATATTTTGAGTGCTTTATTGAAGAGACGTAAAAAAATAAATAAATGAATAATAATTAGTTGTTAAATGAGGCATTAAATATTTTCAGAAATTTGTCATAGAATATTCTTATTTTTTGTGGGTAATTATCAAGAGAGTTTTGTCTTTGTTTCAATTTTTTTTGTCAGTTGCCAACAAAAATAGAAAATGAAAGAAAATAAAACAAAAAAAAATCATGCGAGCCAAGGAAAATTACCGTGACCTTTTCTTGGTCATCGTCCTCTCGGAATTCTCATTGATTGTCACAGATTATCATTGTCCGTTTAATTAGTTTTTCTAAATAATCGCGTACCAATAATATTCCTATTTTTAAAGTCCTGCCTTAAACGGTCATGCTTGGAACGCCACGTAATTTTTATCCTTGTTAGATGACGTAGATAGCGTCCGAGCCGATACCCCCTCTGTAAACTTCCACACCCCAATCAACGAAAAGACTTTCAACCACGACAGATTTAATATGCACCTCGCTGCGTATACACTCCGGTAGGTTTGTCGGTCACCCGGATCGAACTCACTAACAGCAGCTCTTCAACCAGCAGAGAAAGCGACACCTTAACCAACTGCGTCAACAGAGCGATTTAACCCATCATAATCATATGCATCATGAAGAAAATTAACCCTATTTTTATCTTAGATTTTAATCGCGTTTTGAAATAATTCGTTCACAATGTTAATCCTATCTAACATGTGAACCATAGATTAAGTTAGTGACACCCATTTCATTTCAGATCTTAATGGTGTTTTGAAATAGTTTTTTTTCTTCACATTTTTAATTGTGTTTTGAAATAATTTTTTTCACATTAATGTTCCCCGTGTCTACCATAGAGAAATTTGTGACACTTATTGTGTATACCTGATCTTGACATTTTCCTTTCCAGTGACACTCATTCATTCCAGATCTTAATAGTGTTTTGAAATAGTTATTTTTCACAATGTTAATACAGTGCACTCACGATTATCCGAGTTAATCACCGGGGCAGGTCGCACGGACAATCGAAAAACACGGATAATCCGAAAACTCCTTTTATTAAAGAAAAATTCAATATCAGTACAAAAAATATAAAAATTACTGACATTTGCATGCATAACATCAAACTAGGAATTTTCCTTATTAAAAAATGCGTAATGCGTCTTCGACATATATCGATACACATATTTTACGAACCGCAGTTATGCCACCGTAATCAAATCCTCCCATATAATCTAATAAAGTTTCCACAGAGCAGCAGAATGAGAAATTGTATTTCATTCATTTATTACATCTTTTGCATTAGTTACTATCATCACTATTTGATTTAACAACATAATGATGTCTTCATCAGTCAAATACTGGAAGCCAGGCTCACATGCATCACTTTGAAACCAATCTTCTAAAATTTCGAAACCTTAGATTTCTTTTGCTTGTTCGAGAATACTGTTATCATATTTTTCTTCAATATCTGAAGATGATGAAGCGGTATGATCTTCCTTCAAGATCGTGATAACGTAGAAGATTTTACCTTTGACTATGCTACTGATATTCCATATACTGCAATCTAATAACGAATATTGCTTCCAAAAATTTGGTAGTGTTACAACTTCATGAATCAAATTTTCTTAATCTTGAAAATGTTTCTCTTTATATTTTTTGTGTGACTCCGGAGTGAGCACAGATAATCCGCAAACCGGATAATCCGCGCACGGATAATCGAGAGTGTACTGTAATATTTATCACGAGCAATATAGGGAAAATTAGTGACATATGTTGTATGGCAGATCTTTATCATAAAATAGTTTATCTTTATTTATAAAACATTTTTTCACAATGTTATTTATATTTATCATGTAAACCTTCAAGAAAATTAGCAGCACTCATTCTTTGATCTTAATTGTACATTCAATTACTTTTTCCATAATATTAATCATCTTTTATTACATCTTAAAAATTGCTAAGCTGGAATTTTCGTATGGTATTTTTCAAAAAGCAGCAACTGAAAAGTTTTTTTTTTTTTTAATTTAAATCATGTTATGGATTATTTTCAAAACATTTCATACAAGTTATATGTTTTCGTTGGCAAGTTTAAGATTATTCCAATTCATGTTGTCCCACAGTAGACTTATCGTAAAGACATGGTTCCCAGTAGAACAACGAAGTCAAGCACAACAGGTTGTGGTTAGTAAGTGGGTGGGTGACCACTTTGATCAGCTTGCATAGGAACCGATGGTGAGCGGTATCGGACCTCGTCAAACTGTTTTACCTCAAAGTTCTGGATTTCGTGTGAAGGTCGTCGGACAGCCAAGGCAGGGGAGCCAACCTTCTACAGAGGATGAAAATTGCAATGTCATGTCCTTGGATCATCCGCATGTAAGTTTTCCTGACTGTCGCCAATAGCCCATTGTGCAGTTTTAGTGTGACGTAAATAAAGTACTATTACTACTGAAGAATCAAAATAAAATTAATATATGATTCTTCCGAACTCACCAATCTCTAATTTTTCTGATGTGTTGTGATCTAGATTCAATTTTGAGGTATTTTATACAAAATGAATCAAAGCCTTAGCAGCAAATTTGAAAGACAATGCAACGCTGATTCAATTTTAAAATAAATGTTTGATTTGAACCCTTAGAGGCTTTTGCTTACAGCCACACAATTCAAAACATTCTGATTTTTGTTTTAATTTTTTTAAAAGGCTTTTGTGACTACAATCGGTTTTTAAGAATGGTTCGAAAAATTAAAATAACCCAGCTCCAATTATTTTTTTAAAACCTAAACAAATTGTTATTTTTTCTTTGCAAAATTATTTATGAAAAAACCAATAGCCGTTTCTGTTTATAAAGTTTTTTATTTCTTTTTATTTTATTTTATTTCATTGATGGCGTATGACTGGAAAATAATTTTGCACAATGGTTAGAACAAAATTGTAGGTGTTCTAATTATTCACAAAATTTTTATGCAGCAGATATTTTAATGCATTAAATTGTAGAGAAATTTTGTTTTCTACACATATTATATAATTTTAGCTCTTCGTGGATTTTTGACATTTTGCATTGTATCCCGAAATTTAAAAATAAAAATTACATGAAATCTCCAGTTGATTTCAACAAATCACTTAATCTCGTATAATCATATTGTTATCTAATTTTTTAGTACAATGTAGTAATATCTTTAGAAACAGTCCTAATTTTTCGTTCATTTATTTTTTGAACTATTTTCACGTTCGTTTGGATAATTAACATTTCGGAAGGAAAACATAATTAATAAATGATGAGACATGTAGAGAGTTTTTTTTAAAATGAGGAATAATGTCGCGATGCTATTAGTTAATTTGTATTAGGAGCAATTACTGCTCTAGAAACAAACATTTTAATGGTATTAACCTTTCGCCTTCATTAAATTTTCAAAATATGAAGTCATTTGGCAGAATAAGAATTGTATTAAAACTGAGAGTATACTTCTGTTAAGCTGTGCTCGTGAGAAAATTACGGAACATCACGAGTTAAATCAAGTAAGCGTTGTCTTTTTATTTTAAAACTTAATGTTTTATTTTGTAATATCCAAAAAAAAAATTAAAATCAAAAATAATATTTTAAAAAACCACGTTTTTGCAGTGGAGAATAATAACTGAAAAATAAAAATTTGAAAAACAAAAAACTTGAAGCTCATGAAATACATGACAGTAATGTTATATTAGTGTGTGCATGTGTGCACATGAGAATATGTCTATGTATATCTGTAATTGTTGTTGTTAATATGCAAATAAAATCTCATTTTTCCTCTCCTTCTCAGTTAAGTTGCGCGAGTTGCGTGATGTAATACAACGACTTCCCGATAGGGGAAATAGATATATATTTGTTGAAGAAGCTGACTAGTTGTTGGTTGATTCAGATGTGTAGCACTGTGTGTGCGAACTATTGTTTCCTCATATTATGTTTTAATAAATACTTTATTTGCCGGCATTAGCCTCTGTGTTATTCAACCAAACAACAGTGGTAGCAGAGCGTGGTTTACGATCATCATGGAGAAAGACTTAGCTTTTGGAATTCCGAAGTTGACTGGAACTAATTATCATCTTTGGGCCATGAAAATGGAAGCAGTTTTGAACCTCAAGAAACTAATGTCGGCAGTGACAGAGGAAGCTCCAACTGACCCTGGTAAATTGCAGGTTTGGGAAACTACAAACCAAGATGCCGTATCATACTTGAAGTTGTCTCTATCAGACGAACAAGCTTTGCAATATGCAGAAGAAAAGAATGCAAAAGCTTTGTGGACAAGAATTAAAACTACCTACACTGGGCTTGAGGAAGATAGAAAGATTGATGCGGGTGCCGAACTTAAGAGCTTAGAAATGCTGGATTCAGAAGCCGTAAACGATTATATAGCTCGAGCTAAAGGATTATCGACTAAGTGTGCTTCCTTGGGACTGAAAATATCTGACAGAGAATTAGTGTTCTACACGGTCAGAGGTCTAGCTGGAAAATATGAGCGCATAAAACAAGTTTTAAAAACGCAACGAGAAAAGTCGATAGAAGAAATACTTGAAGTCTTAAGGGAAGAAGAAAAAGATTTACTACAGAAATCCCGTGGACATAGAAATTTGGAATCCGCATATGCTACTCAGAAGAAGAGTTTACCTAGAAAAATTTGCTACTCCTGTAGACGCCCGGGACATATAGCAAAGGATTGTTATTCGAAGCATCAAGACGTGGGAACAGATAGAGACTACAAAACATCGACCAGCAGAGCAAAAGGTCGCCGAAAACCAAATTTCCAAGAGACATTGGTATCCGAAAGTGCTACTCCAGATGATTACGCCTTAGTTTCAGCTGAACAGAAAGGACAAGTGGACGAATGTTGGATCCTGGATAGCGGAGCCACGTCTCATATGTGCAAGGATGAACGCTGGTTCGAATCTATAGATGCTTGCGACAGTAAAATATACCAGGCAGGTAAGACTTTTACATTAGATACTAAAGGAACCGGAACTGTTAAAGCTATTTCACTAAGTAATAATGCAAGAATTATAATTAGTAATGTATTGTATGTACCAGAATTACGTCATAATTTACTGTCAGTTACATGTTTAATGGATTTGGGGTTTAATGTAAAATCACATTCAAACTCAGTATTAATTATTGCTCCTAATGGACGCGTAGTTTTGAAAGCTTTAAATGTGAATAAAAAATTAGAAGTTAAGCTAAAACCTAATGTTAATAACGAGGTATGTCTTTCTGAGTGTAACAAAGTTAAAAATAACGCTGAAATGAATGTAATTTGGCATAAAAGATTGTGTCATTTAAATGCTGATTATATGCGTAAAATGTGTAAAATGTTAAATTTAAAAATTGATAATGAATTGTCTTGTGAATCATGTGATATTTCTAAGATTACCAGAAAACCTCATTCTAGTATTTTAACTCCTCAAAGTTCAACAACTTTAGAATTAATACATGGTGATTTGTGTGGGCCATTCCCAGTTAAGTCCTTAGGTAATTCAAGATATTTTTTAATATTAGTAGATGATTTTTCTGGCATGTATTTTACTTATTTTCTTAAGAACAAAACCGAAGTATTTGATAAAATTGTAAGTTTTAAGTTGAAATTTGAAAACTTAATAAATAAGAAAATTAAGAAATTCCGTAGTGATAATGGTCTTGAGTTTGTAAACAAAGATCTTGAGTTTTATTTCACTGAATGCGGAATTGCACATGAAAAATCTGTGCCATACAACCCAGAAAGTTTGGGTAAAGCTGAACGAGCTAATAGAGTTTTGTTAGATAGAGCTAGAACATTAATCTATGATAGTAAACTTCCTTTAAATTTTTGGGCTGAAGCAATAGCCTATGCAACGCATGTTACTAACCTAACTCCTCGAAAAGGTAAAACTGAAGTTCCAAAAGAATTATTCTTTAATAAAAAGCAGAACTATAAATATCTACGTGTTTTTGGATCTACAGTATACTATCACGTTCCTAAAGCTTTAAGACACAAACTTTCTATTCCAGGTAAAAAGGGTATTATGTTGGGATATTCGAATGAAAGACGAGCTTATCGTATTTACGACCCTGAAAGAAATAAAGTAATCGAAGAGCGTTCAGTGAAATTTAATGAGAAATTATTAGGTAGTAGTAATTTGTTTAGTAAGGATAAATCTAATGACATCGATGAATTTTTTAATATTCAAACTAATGTAGAAGACCAAAATACAGGTTTTGAATTTCCATTGGATTTGAAAGATACCAGAGATCTAAGTGAAACTAAAACTCGCGGTCGTCCAGTAGGTTCAACTAAAGAAAAGATTAGGGAATTAAATGAACAACGAATAATTGAAAACGAGAACAGGTTACTAGACCTAGGTGTACGTCGATCAGATAGAATAAAGGAAAAAGCAAGTTCAAACTTAGTAACTAATATTCCGGGTAATTTTGATGAAGCTAAACGTGATAAAAATTGGTTAAAATGGGAAAAAGCCATGAATGAAGAATTAAATTCTATCCACGAACACGATGTTTGGGATCTAGTTGATAAGCCTGAAAATGTAAAAATTGTTAAGAGTAAATGGGTTTTTACTATGAAAGAAAATAAATACAAAGCTAGGTTAGTAGCAGCAGGTTTTAATCAAGTAAAAAAATCGTGATTACTTAGAGTCTTATTCACCCGTGTTAAGTACTGAATCTTTGCGTTTGTTGTTAGCATTATCTGCCAAATTAAATTTAGAAGTAAAATTTTTAGATATTAAAACTGCATATCTTTATAGTAATTTGGTAGAAACTGTATATATGACTATTCCCCCAGGTTTTAAACATTTGTATGGTGAAAATAAAGTATGCAAGTTAAAACGTAGTCTTTACGGATTACCACAATCAGGTCGAAATTGGCATTTACATCTTAAACGGGAATTAGAAAAGCTTGGTTTAAAAGAGCTAGCTTCGGATAATTGTATTTTCACTAGAATAGAGAATTCTAAGTATTTTTATATTGGAATATACGTCGATGACTTAATAGTTATTTATTCAGATTTGCAAATGTATAATGATATAGTGGGAAAATTATCTCGGATATTTGAAGTGAAAGAAAGTAAGGAGAATAAATTTCTGGGTATAGAAATAAATAAAAGTGAGAAGGGCGTAACTTTGTCTCAAACTGAATATATAAACTATTTACTGCAGAAACATGGTATGTTTGATTCTAAATGTGTAAAAACACCAATCGTAAGAGGTGAGGATAGGAGTTTTAATTGTTCAAACGAAATGGTTAACCAAACACAATATCAAGAATTAATAGGGGAACTTTTATATCTCTCGAACAGAACACGACCAGACTTAGCATTTGTCATGAGCTACTTATCTCAATTTAATCATAATCCTGAGAAACGACATTTTAATTTAGCTAAAAGAGTGTTAAAATATCTCAAAGGTACAAAGGATAAAAAATTATTTTTTAGTAACAAATCAGGACTTTTGAATGCTCATGCCGATGCAAGCTGGGGAAATGCTGAAAATGGGAAATCATTTTCAGGAGAAATTGTAATATTAGGTGATTCTTTAATTTTATGGAAGAGCAATAAACAAAAAACACTTGCTCTATCTACTTGTGAAACGGAACTTGTTTCTTTAGGTGGTGTCTGTAGAGAACTAATGTGGATATTAAATTTATTGGAAGAATTGCATTGTTCAATATTTGTAAAGAAACCTGTGACCATTTCGTCTGACAATCAATCTGCAATTGATTGGTTGAATAGTGCAAAATCATCTTCTAGAACGAGACATATCAATTTTAAACTTCATTACGTAAAGGATATAATTGGCAAAATTATTAAAGTAGAGTATGTGCAAACGAACGAAATGATCGCAGATTTCCTAACTAAAGCTGTAACTTTTGACAAGCTCACTTGGACTGTGTCACAAATAAATTTAATTGATTAATTATTAATAAGTTTAAGTTGTATGAGAAATTTAGTATATTTATGTTTTATATTTTGTGGAAAAATGTGTATTTATTCGCAGGGGGAGTGTTGTTAATATGCAAATAAAATCTCATTTTTCCTCTCCTTCTCAGTTAAGTTGCGCGAGTTGCGTGATGTAATACAACGACTTCCCGATAGGGGAAATAGATATATATTTGTTGAAGAAGCTGACTAGTTGTTGGTTGATTCAGATGTGTAGCACTGTGTGTGCGAACTATTGTTTCCTCATATTATGTTTTAATAAATACTTTATTTGCCGGCATTAGCCTCTGTGTTATTCAACCAAACAACAATTGTAATTGTATCTGAATGTGGATGTGTATGTGGAATATGTGTGTGTATATGCATGTGTATGTGGATGTGCATGTAGCTGTGCATGTGTATGAGTAAGAAAATGTGTATATGTACTGTTATGTATTTCATGCGCCCCACGTTCTTCGTTTTTCAAATTTTTATTTTTTAATTATTATTCTCCACTACAAAAACGTGGTTTTTAAAAATGTTATTTTTTATTTAGATTTTTTTTGTACTCACTTCCAAAATCTCAATTTTTTCACTCACTGTACACGAAACTTTTCAACTGACATGTGACACTAATTTGAAATAATCAAATCGACAACAAAAGACAATCGCGAAAATACTAATTTTTCTTTAATTTTAATTTTGTTTTAGTTTGTATGTCTTCTTTCTCTTCACTTTCATGCATTGTCATCCAATTCTGAACTATGAGCCAAATTTGAAGTCTGTAGCTAGTCGGGAAGTTAGTTTAAAATCGATTACAAAATTCCACCCGAACAGACATACACGAAGGAAAGTTAATGTAAACGTGGTAAAATACACTAGAAGATAAAGAATTAAGGCATTCATGTAATACGAGAAAAGTGCCTAGCTTTTGTTATTAAGAATTTCTGCCTAGTACGTACTTTTATTCCATTTAAATTACTGCTTTAAAGATTTTTTTAGAATGAATTTTCGTCCTAGCGTTAGTTATTAAGAAATAATTCTGCCTAGTAAGCACTTTTATTCCATTTAAATTACTGTTTTAAAGATTTTCATAGAGTGAATTTTTATTATTATTCTTTCAAAAATTAAGAATAGAATGCATTTATAGTCAGAAACTTTATTATTTTCAAACTATTTCTGAAAATCTTAATTTATTAGAGAATTATAAATTACGTCTGGAGACTATTCGCAATATATGCTGCAAATCTGACATTTGCAAGAAAATTAAAATTAAAAATAAAAATGTTGGTTTATTTAAGAAAAATTTTCTCAAAAATTAATTTCTTTTTACTTACAGCATTTTAGTTCATATTTTTTCAATTGATTGTCTTCCAATTATTATTTAATCTTTATCACAAAGGAATCAGTGACTAAAAATAATAGTCTTTTTTTCTCTTTTTAAAAGAATTCTGTATAAGACCAATAGTAACCGACCTACCCCCGAAGGAGTTTGCGGATAAGGGTTTCACCCGTTTGCACGTGACTAAACACTATCAAACTACAGAAAAGTAAAAGTACTAAATTAAAAAGATTAAAACACATAGGATAAATCCCAAAATCGAAAAAGTAAAATAAAAATAAAACAGAATAAAGATTAAAAGTGCTTAAAACATCAAAGTGGATAAAATCAATCGACAATAAAAGTGTCAAAAATACAGGTAAAAACATATAAAAGTAAGGTCAAATAAAACATCAAATGGTAAAATATGAAAAATCACATTAAAAATAGAAGGACTAAAATAAGCCCAATAGAATAAATAAAATAGTCGACTAAAAGTTCAAGTGTCTCCCTTTCAAGGCTAAGTGCCTCTAAGATTAAAATGTTCTAAGGTAAACCAAAGTTTCACTGAGGTGATAACACTCAAAGATGACCCCAGGTAAGACAGAGGGTGCTGAACTTGACTAAGAGCAAGATTTCATTTTGAATGTCCTATGTATAAGGAAGATGCCAGTTTAAGGGGAGAATAAAGTCATGGAAACGTCAAGTGCCGGAGTAAAATCCTAAAAGCAGAAATTTAAAACCAGAAAACCTAAAAGCCGAAAGTTTAAAAATAGAACCAGATAAAATTAGTCAGGTGTGCTCGCAGGGGCAAGCAGATCATCGAGGGTATATTTAAGAATTTCGATGATTTTCTCCCTGCAGTCAATATCTCCCTTGTATAAAAATAAATTCTGTATAAAATGAAAATTATTTTAAGCTAGGGTTATACAAGGAATTAAGTGCATTTAGGGTTATTCCCAATATCTGATCTAGATATATAACTAACATTTTAATAGTGGGAAAATATTAGGTAAAAACATTTCTAAATACTTAAACTAGGTATCAGTAACAGTAATAATCTTTGTTAGACTAAAATATTTAAGAAATAAATGAGACAAAAAGTGTTTCGCTATATTAGAAAATCATAAGGGGTCGCCGGCGACTCCGACTTTCTGGGTGTTCAACTTAATTTACCTTTTGTTTGCTGCGCAAAAATTATAAGACTTATAAGCTTGAAATTACTAAGGTGTATAGAAAAATTACACAGGTATTACGATGCGCTTAAGAAATAAACCTTCTATATTTTGTTCGAAAATTATCAACTGTTAAACTTGTTGGAAAAAATTACATATGGGTTACTCTAAAATAATTACGATTTGACTGTTAGTTTGAGATATATTAACCGTTAAACTTGTAATAAAAGAAAACATGTTTGCCGTTTCACTGTTCGTTGAAATGCAACTATATAGTTGAAATTTAAAAAGCTGATGACACCATTTCGTATTCTAGTTTTAACAAGAGTTTCTTAAAAGTTCCCCTTTGTTCGGAAGTAATTGTAAATTAAAACTTTTTTTCATAATTTTTTTTTCCAACTGTTTTTGCTTTAAATATTGACTATTTATCCATTGTTGTAGAATTTTTTTTTCTTTCACGGGATCTTTTATTTTTTATTTTATAAACTCAAGCTCAAGTAGATGTCAATCAAAAGTAGTGAACAAGATAGATAGATAGATAAATGGATAGCTAGATAGATAGATAGAGAGAGAGGTTACGTGTTACCTGATATAAATCGCGATTTATCGTGAATTTCTCTTAAAAAAAACTTAATAAGGAACGATAAGAACTATTTTCAATTTGAATTGTTATAAATTTCGCCAACGACTAAATTATTTCTCGTTTATTTTTCCTTTTTAAGTCGGACATTCTGTGTTCATAAATTAAAACATTTTTTTTTCACTTCAGATGATTATTTTTTAAATCTAAATAATTGTTTCATTTCCTTATGATCATTTAAAAAATAATCTTACATAAAGCTAAAATAATTGTATACTTTGAAGCCAAAAATTTCTGTGTTTTTTGAGGAAAATTTTTACGTTCAAGAAGAAATGAACAATAAAGAAATGAGAATTAATTACGGGGAGTGGTGAGTGGAGAAAGTAGGAGATTGAGCTTCCTAGTATTTTAAACAAATCAAAATTTTTCCCAGTTATAAATTTTAATTGAAGAACTTGGAGAAAGAAGATGCAAAGCAGCGTCATGAAAGTGAGTTATGCTTTAAATTTAAAAATATATTATGGTATGCCACAAGATTAGAAATTAATGCTGAATCATTAAATAAGATTATTTTTAATGGGAAAATGTGTTATGTAAACAGTTTTTTGTGATCGTTACTTTTCCTAAAGCTTGTGCGTCTAAGTTAGCTGAAGTGTCAGCTAGTAACTTCTGCTTCTAATTTCTCAAATGGCTTAATTATTTTCAATAAATTTGGATCATAAATTTAATTATTTCCTAATGCGTTTGTTAAAAGAAGAATTAGAATTTATGTTGAACTTTCATTTGCTGTAATACAAGCTGGCTTTGTGCCTCTTTTATGGAAATATTTTTTTAGTAACTTTTTATACTTTTAAAATGAAACGTTGAGTTCTAAATATTTTGTAAAAGTATTCGTATGATTCTATTTTTAAATATAACAGAAAACTTTATGACCCTCAAAAATTTTCCATCAAAATGTCCCTATGATTTAGAATAAAGACAAAGAAAAATGACTTTATTGTCGAAAATTTGGCTAAAATTTTATTATGACAATATTTAATTTTTTTTTCTTTACAATGTCTCACAAAAGTAGTTAAATGTCTCAAAAATTTCCTTTTTAATGTCGAATTTTTTAAAAAAAGGTTTTGCTTGAATTCTCTAAAAATTTATAGTAAATGTATTAAATAATTTTTAATTATAAACAGTTCTATTATTTTATTTGCAATATAAAGTGCAATATAAATATACCCAATTTAATTATTATTATTTAAAAAAAAAACTTAAAATCAATAATAGCGAACTAATAGTATAGTAATCCAATGCATTTTTCTTGTTTTATTTTATCAAAACACTTAGTTTAAACTACTCTCATAGACATCAGTGAGAGTTTTTAGGGGAACAGTTTGCCAAAATTCTGTACTACAGGATTCCTCACACAATTAGTTTCCAGTGTTTTATCATCAGCTCTGGCTGCTTAGCTTTTTGCTTACGACTGGTATAACAGGCGGGACAGAATGACAGGCTTTATCATAGTAAACGCCGTAAGCAAAGGGCTAATTTTTAAAGTTTTACTTAAAATCTCCACCAAGTTCCTCAATTATTTACTTAGACCTAGAACTTACTTAGACTGAAATTGAACCATATATCGAAGGATTTTCCCTTACAGAGTTAATTTTTTCTTAGTTTCAAACATGACAGAAGAAGTTCCTGCTGAAAATGAAGGAAAAATTCCTTCTCGCAATGGGTCATACACAAAAGCTGTTTTCCGCATGCTGAAAAGCAGCGCAGTAAAGACTGTATTCAAGGGTATTGTACTTCTGCTGCTCTTATCTGCATTTGTTTATCAAGTCATCACTTTTCTCAACTATGTTTTTGAATATCCTACTGTGGTCACTACAGACATTATCTCGCCTGAGAAGTATTTGACACCGGCATTCACATTTTGCAGCAGCGTGAAGTAAGCTTACATTCATTGCATAAGACTTCTTAGGTCTGCTAGTACAAATAATGAATGCCAGATTTTAACACATATATTTCATTAAAAAAATTGCCTGAATAATATATATAAAATATAATAAAGTAATAATTATTAATAATTATTCTTTATTCAGAAATATCGCATTTATCGTAAAGGATGTGTCTTGACGATGACTTTTGTATATAATTTAATTTTATTATAATCTTAAAATAATCTTATCTTAATATAGTAATCTTAATAACATAATAATCTTAATAATATAATAGAAAAAGAAACTGAAGATTCCTTGTTTATATTAGCCTAAACAATAATTTTTTAATGACTGCCTTTTTCAACAAATTGATGGTATCTCTCATAGCAAATATTTTTAGATTTAATGTCTGCTGCAATTCTCTTTCTCTAAGAGAATATAAATTCATTAAGTCATTTAATAACCTTAATCTTCCTATAAAGTTACCCTTTCTCAGATGTATTAATGATCATTTGGTTATTAATTCTGATGAATTTAAAATTTTATTTTAGGAATTTATCTAATAATTTTTGACCAAAGCTAATATTTGATATCTTCAAGTGAATTTTCGTGATTTAACTTTTAAAAATAATGAAGATAGACAAATTTACATCAATCTTCTGGACAAAAGAAACTACTAACATTCCACTTAAAAGTATTGATTTTAATTTCAACTATGCCGAAAATGTTTTTTTAATATAATTACCAATCAGATTATAAGCTTTTATAGAATTAATTGCAGTATAAAAACTTTTTTAAAACAGACTGATAATTACAAAATATATCTAATTAGTGAAAATTTTTCTTATTGATTCTTTCAATTTCATTTTAACAAAACTCTAATAAATTTGGGACGTTAATTTATTTTATTTCTGATCATAGTACTAGCTCTGATTTATTTTTAGGCTGAATGCTAATTATGATAAGCTATTCCTAAAGCCACTGGACAGAATAGCTAGGATATATCAACTTTCATACTGGATAAATTAATATATTAATGGAACTTCTTACTTGTACCCTTTATTTAATAATTTTTTAGCTTAATTCTGAATGTCCAGTGTTAATTAACAGTTTTTTATAGGAATTCTAACCTATAAATCAACACCCCCGATGAATACAAGTAGTACGTGTAGACTTAACTGTTATTAAAGAATGCATAACAGAAGGGTAAAGTCTATAAACTTATATATATATATATATATTGTATATATATATATATATATATATATATATATAGGGAAGAGTGGGGTAGCCCCGCTCACTTAAGGTGTATTGCTTATATTTCTGTATAATACTAAATAATAATCAACATTTCTGTATGTTTCTATTGTTTTATCATCTAATTAAATAATGCAAAAAGAATAAACCAAAAAAAGAATAGTTAAACTTTAAAAAATAGAAATTTAAAAAAACATGCTTTTCAGCTCTTTTCAAAATGTGTCGGGTAGTCCCGCCCAGTTACAAAAATTGTGTTTTTTGGCTATTTTTTCAGGTGTAAATGAGAATGACCAATGTATTGACAATAAATAAACCTCATTTATCATTTTTATCACAAAATTACTTTATTTATTACATATTTATATACTTTTAGTGATTTCTGTCATTTAATAACAACAAATGTCATACTTTTTATCATTATTAATGTATATTAATATATTATAATATTAATATATATTTATATTAAATATTTAACGAAAATAATTTAATTTAAGTAACAATAATTAATAACAATAGTTGTTTTTCAATGTAACTTATTTGGTTCATCTCTTCTTATAAACTTAATATAAAATACTTCTTATAAAATTACAAATTCACTTTGTATTTTGATTGCATTCAAATGCTTCTGTAGACTGATTCGTTCACAAATAAGTGAAAATAAATAAGTAAGCAAATAGATTATCATAATATTTATAATTTCTTGATATTAAATTTAATTTGGATATATCAATTACATTTTAAAAATATTTAATTTTTCATTTTAAATATATAAATTTATGTTTCATATAATATTAAAACATATATTTGTTGTTAAAAATGCAAATAACATTCAAATTTGAAGCAATAAAATAATAATCTTTGCAACCGTACATTTATCGACGAAATAAAATTGGGCGGAGATACCCGACATTCATGTGAGCGGGGCTATCCGAAATCCAATTTTTTTGTAAATTTGTAATTACTCGAACAATTTTTTACATACAAACTTCTTTCTTTGTGCAAATTAAACTTATGACTACATACTTTAAGGCTGTATGTATAGAAAAAATTATTCTTTTAGTATTAAAATGAAGTTTAACCGAAACATTCAACCAATTTTTCTTAATTTCATGACTACTGTATTCAACATATTTTCAAAACTATTGTTTACCATGTTACCAGCTGCATAAATACTTGAAACTTTGAAAATAATCTTTTTTTAATATAACAATTAATGTCTGATGGCCCATTGACTTGAAAAAATATTCTATACATATAAAATTGACAGTGGGTGGGGGTATCCGCTGGGCGGGGCTACCCGACTCTTCCCTATATATATATATATATGTTGGTAAAAACTCTTTAAGGAGAGGTCGGGAACATGACTAGGATTCAAAAAAGTCAAAGGGAAGAGTAATATGACTGGTACAAGAAATAAAGAAACACAAGACCGAAATCATTTAAAATATTTATTCGTCAAAAATATTACATGTGCTGTGGTAAATGATATGTGAAAATGTCTCCGAATATGTTAAAAGTTTCTACTATTACACGAGATGCGTACGTTACGCAGTCGGGCCATAGAATGGCGAACTAGGTCAAATACACATGGATTTTGTTGGATATCCTCAGCACCACAAACGAATGTACATAAATATAATGACGAAGCAGAAATGGCTCAATTTTATTCAATTATTTTATGCATTTAGCCACTGACATTTTCGTGGATAATTATATTATTATTTTGTTGCGTGCCATTATAATGCATTTCTTTCACATTTCATCTCATTTTTTTAATTTTAGAATTAGTAGAGAAAAGTACTGTGAGAAGTATCCGGATAGATGCATTGTAGCTGACGATGAATTCTGTGACAAATATAAGGGATACTGCTCCATACGTAATATCACTGTAAGGAAAAAATTTCATTTATGAGTGCACACAGACCACATAATTGAGTGACAATAAACATCCCCGTTTTAATTCTTTGCCACACCCAACCCTAAAAAGAATGACAAGGATGCAGTCTTTCTAACATTATTATTTTTTTTTTCTTCAGTTTTCGCTATTACTGTAGTTTTTATTAAAATTAAAATCCCTGCCATTTAATTGTGATAAAAAAATACTTCCGTTTTTTAATCTATTGGATTTAAATATTTCTGCACTGAAAGTTTTGTTTTATTTTTTCTATTTTAATTATTTGGTTATTTTGTTGCGAATATTTATATCGAAACTAATTTACTGGCTAACTTCTAGCTTAAATTCTTTTTATGCTATACATTATTTTTTAAACATATGAAATTTCAAAGAGCTATGTCTATCTCTTTTCTCTGAGAATCGAACATTATAAGCTCAAAATCTATGAATAACTTCGAATCTGCTAACATATAGCACAACACTGTTTTTTCTTTTTTTTTCCCAAGGAAAACTTGATTTCTATCACAAAGTTGTTAACTCTTATTGATTAAGTGTTGTCAAGAAGGTTTATTTTACTTAAATCGAACTGCGATTTACTTATAGATAAAAAAAATCCACTTAAAGCATGTCCGCCCTAGTCCTGTGTCACTATGTTTCTACACCGGCCCCAAGATGACATATGATTGTTTATGCCTAATACCGATTAATTGAAAAATTGAAACTATATCGAGCAAAGGTTAGTAATAAAAAAAAGACAGTATCATTTATAATATATCATTACTTTCAAATGTAATTACCTTTATTATTACTTTTATCGTTACATTTACATTAATATCATTACTTTTAAATGTAAAAAAATTGTTAATAAACTTGAAAAGAGAAAATTTGAAAGCTACTTTTGCACCTTTAAGAGCTTTTTCTCTAAAATTTCTAAAGTATTGACTGTGATATTTTCCAAGTGTACATGGAGATGTACGCCAGTGTTGCCAATTTACGATATATCACAAAAGTAATTTGAGAAATAAATAAATAAATATAAAATATGTCCACTTCAGCCCTATGTCCCCACTAGCTGCCCTCTCCCCTATATGTTCAATATTTGACAATATTGACATCAGTTACTAAATTTAAAATACCAATCTAAAGATAGTGAACGATAGCCACAGTTAAAAATAATTGTGAATACATTTTATGCTTTATTCTCGAATTGTTGACGAAATTTGCTTGAGTTTCATCAAAAAAATATTATTGTACTAAATGTGTATTGTATTATAGTGTACTAGTAATGTAAGAAATTTATATCATGCACAATAGAATATTATTAAAATAGTTCAATCGTGAGAGAGAGAGAGAGAGAGAGCAAATAAAAATATTTCCTTGCCAATTAATGTATTTTATTGATAATAATATTTTTTGCATGCAAAATTTATTCAGGTAAAGAAGAAATACCTTTTGGAATTAAATGAAATGGACCTTCATGAACTGGAATATAATCTCTTAGATATTTTAGTTCATCCACGAGATATAAATGAGTAAGTAAATTACATTTCCTTAAAAGTTTTGATTGACTTTATAATTTATTTGATTATTTTAACGTCAAAATGTCATTGCTACACTGTTTGAAATTTCTCAGAAAAAATGGCTAAACGACAACTTGTTTAATTGTTATTTTACCATATTTAAGCAAAGCTGTCAAATAACTATAAATAAGATGCTATCCAAACTGTAAGATTGGAAAAAAACCGTTCATTAACAGGTATTATCTAATACGGCTAAGTAACCAGAATTTTATCACACCAAATAGGCCACCTAGTGAACCCCCTTAGTTTCTTGCAGCTGAGTATATATTACAATCGAGATGGCTAATCTGAATCTCATGACCGATACAACGCGGGTTCGTGTCCCAGCGTCGGCACCACAATATTTATTCCATTCTCTTCAACACAAGAAGAGTTTCCAGTATCCTGAACTTCCCAGTTTGTGACTCTGGACTATTAGAATATGATACTGTTATTCCCGCATAGATGGAAGCACCATAAAGCTGCTTAATACAAAAAGTCCAGTATTTCCCATTTCATACGAATATTAGAACAACCAGATACACTAATTAAGTCACATTCAACGGTTTAATTGAGAAAACACAATTCAGCCACAAGCTAACGAAAATAATAGCTCCAATGCCCAGTTAAATTTCTTTTCCTATGGTTTTGAAGCTAGTTGTAAATGTTTTCAAAACCGTGAAGGTAAAATATGCTTTTTTTTTTACCATACTTTAAGGTTAATTGGATGGATAGTCTGCTGCGGGTTATTTTATAGTAATTTTAGAATGAAAATTCTAACGGTGTATATATTTGATAAATTGGTAAATTTATTTAAAAATAAATATTTATATAAATTTGTTCAATATTATAATCATTATTCGGGAATTATATTGCTGAAATATTTGTTTCTTTTCTAGCACCAGATATTGGGATAAAGACCCACTGCCAAGAATATCATATTCATACAAAGCTATATCAAATTGCTATTCATACGCTTCAGTTACAGAAGAACAAAAAGAACCAATATACGAGTTTCAAAGAAACATTTTCGAAATTGGCAAAGGTTCATCAAGTAAGTATTCAGACAAAGTTTAAGGGAATATTCCTAAATTCAAAAATGCTTAATAAAAACGGACGGTAAAGTTAAATAAAAAAAGGCAATTTTATTTCTTGATATAAACTGAAAACGATTCAAATACTGTTAATAATTAAAAGTTTTGCGAAGTTGTTAATTATGTTATTTTTGTTTTTATCTCAGAAAAAAGTCATAAGCTGCTGAAAATTACTATGACAACATTTTGGAATATAAAAAAAATTTGAAATTATAGCTAAGTTATGTAATTATAGGGTTGAGTAAAAAGTTTTCCGCCAAAAAAAAAAAAAATCCTGAAAAATGACAAACACATACAAAATCAGCAAAGCTAATGAGAATAGTTATCTCCATTCAAATCAACAATAGTCTGCCAACGTTTTGGCAACTTTTCATTCCCTTCTGCGAAGAACTGGGGGGTGCGCGAGTAGAGAAAGCAATCGACTTCATTTATGACCTCGTCATTTGAACGGAAGATTGTGCCATCAAGATGCAGCTGCAGATTTGAAAACAGATGGTAATCCGAAGGCGCCATGTCTGTGGTGTATGGTGGATGTTGCATCAAATCCCACTCTAACGTGTGGAGCGTCATGCCGGTCATTGCACTAACATGTGGCCAAGCGTTATCTTGATGAAAGAGAATCACCTTCCTTCTGAGCTCGTTTTCTCGTTTTTCGCGAATCGCATCGCTAACTTTGATTAGCATATTGCTGTATATTGTACTGTTGATAGCCTACCCGCTTTTAAGGTACTCCTTGTAGATAATTCCACGACAATCCCAGCAGATACGGAGAAGGACCTTCTTGTTAGTTAGCGTTCATCTTGCAACCGAACTTCCTGATTCCCCGGATGCTGAACACCCTCCTCTACGGCTAGTATTGTTGTAGTATGCCCATTTTTCATCACAGGTCACAATTCTGTCCAGAACGTCCTCTTTTCTTTGATCTCTGAGCAGAACCAAACAGGCCGCTTTTCTCTTGCTCTTGTCTTCAGCAGTCAATTCGCGAGTCACTCAACGGTTAAACTTAACTGTTAGATTTATGCATTTGAGAGTATTTGCTATTGTTTTTTGGCAAATGTCAAGCTCTAACGCAATAGTTCGTGTTGAAAAATTTCTGTCTTGAACAATAATTTGCTTTAACTGGTCACAATCTACCTCAATAGGGCGGCCAGAACGTGGTTCATCTTCAATGTTGAAATTCCCAGTATTAAACTTTCGAAACCAAAGTTTTACTGTATCCTCATAAGAAACAGTATTGAAACCTAAACTTTTACACATTTTCTTGTGGCATTCAGTTACACTTAGTTTATTTCGGAACTCATAGTACATAATGGGTCTGATCTGTTAACGTGATAGCTCCATTTTAAAAAACATTTTGGTGCACAAGATGCTAAAGTTTTGACAAACAAATTACACAATTGTGTAGTTCTGCTTTAAAATACAAAAGCCCGTTTCAAAAAAAGTTAACCACCACGGCAATGGCTGCTGCTGGCACGGAGGTATTTCCCTTTGGCGGAAAACTTTTTACTCAACCTGATAATTCCATTTCTCGCTTGCATTTTTTTTCATTATGAATTAGTTTAAAAATATCACATTATATATATATATATATATATATATATATATATATATATATATATATATATATATATATATATATATATATATATATATATATATATATATATATATATATATATATATATATATATATATATATATGTATATACATATATAAATTTTTTTTTAAATGGCGGGCACTTGGAACTATTGGCCACAGAAAGAGCCAGAACTGCTAACTCTCTTTTCGTTACGCAGTGGGCACCTGTGGCGAAGCCATGGCAGTGGAGCAGCGTTGCCCACGTCACACTACCACAACCCATTTATAGGGCGGGTCACATTCACACACAAAGGAGAAAGGACATAGAACACAGATAGAGCGAAAGAAACATCCATGCCTTGCCCGGGATTCGAACCCAGAACCTTTCTGATGAAAGGACAGTTCCCTGCCTCCTACACAGGCCGGTCGGCTATATATATATCTTTATATATAAGAAAAGAGTGGAACGGTAACACACAGCCAATCACAGAAGACTTCTGGTTAGTAACGCACAAAACAGCCAATCAAAATTGAGAACGCATGTGTGTGTAACGGTAATAATTTTTAATAATGCTGTCTGCAGAAATGTTACAACTAAACTTACCAGTTAAATCTTGTTGAGAATTTTATTTTGTATTGAATGTGTGAAATATATTGAACAGAGCTTACTTTAAAATACTTATATCTTTTGTAAAAAATGGATCGCCGTGAATATCTTAGGGGATATCAACAGTGACATAGGGCTGAAATTTAGCAGTACAAAATTACCGGGAAAATAATCGCAGTACTATCAATACGCGACAGCGAAATGCGCGGCGAAGAAACGTTGAAGAGTCAAGACGTTTAAATGAAAACGAATAATATGGAAAAGAGATTGATAAAAAATGTTGTATATAAGGATGTTTTGTAAATAATTTTTAATTTTATCATTGTTTTTTCTTACTTTTAACTGTTTTTTGCTTACTGTCAAAAAATCGTGCAGCCAGAAATATTAATTAACAGTTCATATTTGTTTGAGATATTTTTTAAATAATGCATAAAAGTGCTAATCATTTTACACAATATGATGTGAAAAGAGAAATCAATGAAAAATGTACATAGCTAGGTTCTGTGAATATTCAGAGATCTATTATAAATAATTTTTGATTTTATTGTTTTCACCTTATTTTTTTATGACAATTCAGACAAAAATGTTTATTGATAACATAATTACTTCATTTTACATTTGTTTTTTTATTAGTATTCAATATGACAAAAAAATTAAATTGCTTAATTTAATTTGTCGAATTTCAGTCACATGTGTTTTTATTATATAATTTGCTTTTTGTCTGATTGAAACTGAAATATTTTGTCAGTTGACAGTGTTGTAGTTAATTGGGCAATTACTTGCAATGGGTTTTGCTTTTGAAATATTACTCAGCATCAACTTATTAATATTACATGTTTTAATTGGATTGCCACATTTTAAGGATTTTTTTCATAGGTTTTAAATGTTTTCAGTTTTAAATTTAAATTACTGAGGGGGGGAGATGAAGCACCATATATGGAGCGTCCGGCATCCTATATGATCAACAATGATTTGAATTAGTAGGGGTAAAAATGTACTTGAGGGTGTCCCTTGGCGAAATTGGCGACTTATGTTTGGCGCCCTTCTTGTGGCAACAGGAAATGGCGGCCAAAATATAATGATATTTCAATAAAACATTGAAAAATTTCAACAAAACATCGGCCAAAACATTATAAAATAGCAATGAACCCAATATGAGCAAAATTAATAAACCCAAGAAAATGCATTTTGAATCGAAACAAAAATGAATGGAGTGAGCATAGAAAGAAAAGGAAAAGAAACAACTCACTTCTTCTTTAAGCTTGAATATCCTCAGATTTAGGTGCACCAAATTCTCTAATAGCAGTTAGAATACTGTCTAAATTTATCATGAATAGAATCTGTGTACCTCCATTGCCACATACATTCGGCGAAATACGAATCAAAAATTGCGTCTGTGGTACCGGACTGGCGATGAAATTTTTTTCTGAAGTCCCTTTTTATGACTGCCCACATACTTTTGATCTTATTGACCAGAAGAAAAAGTAACCTTGCCAGCCGGTATCCAACTTAGAACCAACGGACCTCTGAAATCACATATACCGTTGAACATTTAAAAATAACGCTAGAATCTAAACCAATCAGAATCACAATTGGGTTTCAACATCGTCCAGCTTGGTGATCAACCGCGATTAGAACTTGGAGAGAATCAAGGTGCACCCTCAAATATAGTCAACCCGAGTTAGGCTCCGCCACGTGTGCTTCGATTACTGAGTTTCGATTACTGAGACCACGTGTGCTTCTATTCTCCGGCTAATGCCCTATAGTAATTTGTTAAATAATATTGCTTTCTCGCTTTATATAAGTTTATATTATTGCTTGTATTAAAATTGCTTTATATAAGTTTATAATGCTGATAACAAGGACCTCTGACATTTTACAATCCAATCATATTCTCTCTATGGGATGTTGGAGGATGAAAAACTGCCAGCTGATCTCCAGGAAAATGACTTTAAGTTTGTTCGAGAAGAGAACTAAAATGTAATTGCGTAGCAATTATCGGGGGTTGGCGAGCGGTAGCGAGCAGGGGGCGGAGCCCTCTAGTGTATATATATATATATATAATAACAGGGCTTCATCCCTGTTATCGTTGTTGTATTCAGCTTTAATAATGCAGTCGTCAGGCATAATACTTTATCAATAGGTTTATTTAAAGGTATGCTGGTGGTTATAACAGTTCACATGAGCACTCCACAAGGGAGGGGGTGGACAAGACTTCTGCCAATTCCGGAACAACTTATGAGGATCACAACATGATGAAAAGGACACGCAAAAACTAGTGTTCCTACGTTTTATACAAACACAGATTGGGGTAAAAAGGCACAGTCTTGTAACCTTACTCATCACCGAAAATCATTTAATGCTTCCTAATATGGAAGTGAAAGAGGGGACGATTCTAAAAGTAACTCCTCCTTTGAAACCTAAATCTAAATATAAATCTAATTATAATTCAATGGTATGTTTTCAGCCTTGAATTCCCAAAATAGAATATCTCTATGCTTACTCTTTAACAAAGACATTTTATAAAACCGAAAGAGTTTAAATTCTTTTATTAATACAAAAGTATTTATAATTTTTGAATTATATATATATATATATATATATATATATATATATATATATATGATATTTATGTGATATTTATATATATGGGTGATTCTCACGAAACATGACAATTCACTGTCCCTTGCTCCAAGATCTAATATTATAATACTAGAAGAACTTTTTTAAAAAAAATTAATAAATAGCATTGCTGTTAGCATTTTAAAATGACTTTGCACTAGCATTGACTGTTTTGTATACTTAAAAAATTTAATTGAATGTCAAAATGTCATTTTCCAGGCTTGTCCCAAACAATATTTCCAATAATAACTAGCTTTAAAACTTCCCATACATTTTTCAAAATCTAATTTTTTTATCTTATCCTATGTAAGCATTTCTAGAACATCCGCAGAGGGTATCGTTTACTAAAACTTCGTTTAAAATAGTTTTTTTTGTCAATAATTTGTTTGTCCCATGAAAATCTGTCATTTTCCTGGCTACTTTTATTTAGTGTTTTATAACCAAAATAGTTAGCGCCAGGAATCAATATCTAATGTTAATAGATTGATTAGATACCCTCCTATCTGAGCATGTCTTGTTGTATGAATAAAGAGCCAATTTTCTGGCTCAAAATCTATGTCAAAAATTTGTTCAAGGTGAGTAGGTTTTCATGCTGTCATTTTCCTGGCTTCTTGAAATCATTAATAACAAAAACAACATAGATTTATCTGAGTTATTTTAAGGAATACTGTTGTTTTCTGCAGAATATAAACGTCCTCGGCCAAAATATTAAATTAATGTAAAGTTATATGCTATAAAATATCGAATTTGTCATTTTCATGGCTTATGAATGCCAGGACATTTAAGTGTTACCAGAAATTCTTTTTAACTGCTAATACTATAAGGAGGGAAAGCAAATATTAACCTAATACCAAGTTTATGTATGATTGTAATATGCTTGGATGTAATCAAAGTTATTTATTTATTTAATGATTGATTATTATACACAATTTTAATCTGTACATATCAGCAACAAAAATTTTTTTGTTTCTTTCTACAGTGAATAAAAAGAATTAATTTAAGCAATTTATGGTACATCTAACATGAAGGCTTAAGTTGAGTTACTTACTATTAACTTAAAATGACTGTTTTTTAAACTTCTAAGGTAATATGTCATTTTCCTGGCATTCAAGATTTGGTGAATTTCTATTTTATTTTTTTTTCTAGAGCAAATGTCAATAAACTACACTGCTGTCTATAAGATATTAATAAGTGTAGCTAAAGAAGTAAACAAAAAAAAATTTAGATTATTTTGAAGACTTTAAATTTGAAGAAATGTTTAGGTCCCAATTGTCATGTTTCGTGAGAATCACCCATATATGTGAATGAAAAGTTAGAAATCAACTATACACGAATTAAAAACTTAAAATATATATAGTTTATTAATATTTAATTTTAGTAATGAGAGTGAATTTATTTTTATTTTTATTAGAGTTGATCCACCTTAGAGATTTCGTCTTTAAGCCACCTGAGATGTTTCAACCTGATATTCCCGCAGGAATATTTTTTACAGTTCATTCGCAGTTTGACGCATCTAATCCTTTCTTATCTGGGCACTTTTTTCGTCCAGGTAAATCATACCGAATAAACGTTGAAATGGTAAGTATTTTAAACATAAATACTCAGTTTTAAATTGAATAGGATTAGATACTTACTTCTTATCTAAAAACGATACTTATTAACAATTTTTGAAAAAAAAATAGCGAGCCATTTTACTGGGTTTAACATCACCTACTAATTTAACAGGAACTTTAAATATTATGCAACCATACGTTTTTGCTGCTTTAGGACAGTGGTCCGTTCCTAATCCATGGGCAGCCGGTTATCAAATGGTACCGGCAGATCTAAAGAAATTAAATTATTACTGTGGTGTATTTCTCCCGGTTTTGTGCGACTTTCCTTGGATGAGAGGCTAACTGTTAGTTGAAATAAAACTTAATCTGTGACAAACTTAAAACTAAGATCCGTCACCTAATGCCGCACCCAATAAGGTATATGTAATTGTATTTTGTCTTGAAGACATTTTTAAATACAATTGAATTAAAGTTATTAAATCGAAACCTTAAAAATATAAACAATCAACGTCCACGCCACCTTTCCTTCAGCTGGCCACGGTAAAGTTAACAAGCGTTGACCGGTCCGCGGCGATAAAAAAGGTTGGAGAGCACTGTCTTAGAATACTCTCATCTTAATAGTAAAAATACGCACAGCACTCTATCTCTAGACCAGGGATGGCGAACCAATGGCACGCGTGCCATTTTTTGCACGCGACACAATATTTTGGGCACTCCACCGATCACAATTGTTGTTACATTATGAATTGTTATTACGCTATGAAGCATATGTAACAATTAAATTAAAATTCACAAAAAACAAACAAAAGAATAAACAATTATTAATAAAAAAATTAATACTAAAAAACAATTAATAACCGTAAAAAACAAGCTAACAATAAATAACTAGCAAAAAAATCAACAGTCCTGCTTAAACTAGCATCTTTCAACCTAATATAACTTATTGGTCATTTAATCTGCAACAACAGAAGTCATACTGATGTTACTTTAAGTTGAATTGCGCGTATAACTGAGACATTGCAAAATGTATATTATTTTCAATGTACATAAAGAGTTTTGAGTTGATAGTATTTAGTATTATTATTTTCCCAATAATCACGAAGTTAAAATTATTTGACGGCACGTCTATGACCTCATTAAGCAATTTTTTGGAGAAAATGGCACGTTGGTGCATAAAGGTTCGCCACCCCTGCTCTAGACTATGGAAAGGTGAGTAATAGCATTTATAAAAATATTTCTAATAAAATTATTTTTAAACATATAAGTTATTATTTTTAAACATATAATTATTTTTAAACATCAAATACACATGTTTATATAAAAAAAATGGGGAATACCTTTGAATTCTCTTAGAATAGCTTAAAAAATAAGGTATGTCATTCATAAAATTTTTGAGTAGATCAGAAAAAAGTTCTGAATAGAACTCTTCATTTGGTTCTAAAGGATAACTGAATATCTTCAATTAAAATGACACCGTATACTTTCAGCAAAGTGTTTTTAAACACCTACTTTAATTTATATATTTAGATTAATACGAAAATTTAAACGCTAAGAGCTGCAAGTTATTGTTTAAACAAGAAAAAAAGAGAAGAAAATCTAAATCTAATGAATTATTAGCTAGATAAAAAAAAATAAAAACTAATCTAATTGGCATATAAAACTAAATGAAGCAAAAAGTGATTTTGGAAATGCATTTCAGTTTCTTCGGATGCTTTTATTGTTTTTAATTCCCTCCTTGCTGGATAACGATTCTTCATATTTAAAAAACAATTTAGTTAACGCACCTAATATTAAAAGATCTACATTTTTAGTTTCCAAAGGCTACAAGTACTTCCCTTACAGTTCTCATGGCACCGACTTAAACTGAATCGGGTTGATGCCACTCGCATTTTATATATATATATATATATATATATATATATATATATATATATATATATATATATATATATATATATATATATATATATATATATATATATATATATATATATATATATATATATATATATATATATATATATATATATATATATATATACTTCATTTTACAGATTTTCTTAATTTATCTAAATTTTTTTCATGCAAACTTGTATAGAAAGAAGAGAGACGGCTCCCCCCTCCCTATAAAACAAATTGCACAGATTATATCAAGCTTTGGTTAGAAAATGGGAAATCTGGACCACGATCGAAAAAGGTAAATGTTTTAATAATGATAAAAATCTTAATCTTTTAAAAGGAAATATTATTTAATAATGATAAAAGAATAAATATTTTAGTGGGTATAATTTTTTTTAGTGCTTAGAAATATAAATCTTTAATGTTGAAAGTTTAAAAGTTTTAGCGATGATAAATTCTTAATATATTCGATGCAAATCTCTATAGTGTTAAAAAAAAGGGAAAGATATAATGATAATAAAGCCAATCCAAGAAAAAGGTAAAGATTTAATAACAATAATGGTTAAGTTAATGCTTTAGTTATGAATGCGTTTAATTTTTCATTACTAGCGAGTTTAGACGCTAGTTTTTCTTACTTTATTAGTACAATAGTTTGAAGCTGTAATTAAAATTAATTAAAGTTAAATTAAATTTCTTTGTATAGATTGATATGAAATTGTACAGATTGATTCAAAAATGTAGAAATCGGAAATAAGAGTTAACATGTTCCAAGCGCTCAAAAATGGACGCCCATTTGCAAAACCTTCCGAACGTGATTGAGAAGAAACAAAAGTGATTTGGAATATGAAACATGAAATTGCCAGCGAAAAATAGGAAAATAAAGGAGAGAAAAGAAACAAAGAGCGAAAGAAGTGGAGAAAGAATAAAAAGATGAAAAACAAATTAAGAAAAATCACAGTGATCGAGAGGACAGAGAGGCACTACTATAGAGATGTAGTGAGGAACTAATGTCGTTTAGAAGGGACTCATTATGCATATGAATACAGATTCAAGATGAAAAGATAAGATTCCAGGGCGTTAAGATGGGCTGATGTGACTGGGGTGAAAATAATTTAAGCAAATTCGTAATTGAACTTATGCTAAAGATTCTATCAATGTGCAGCAGTTGATGATTTCTCGTATTTTTGATAACGGATATATCTATTACGTTCCTGAAGTCTAAATACAGTATTAAATACAGTATTAAGTATATAATCCCAAGAATCTAAAGTGATAATATATTACTTGATTCAGATTATATGTTATTAAACCAAAATATATTACAAACTGAGACAATTACTTTCGCACAACTCAATAAAAAACTCACTCTAAAATATTTTTCGCATTTTAAGTATAAGCTGATTTGCACCTTATAATGAAAGGAAGCAGGTAAGAGTAATATTTGACATCGGAAACTTTAAGCTAAATATTTACTAGAAAGCTTGTCTTATCTTCGTTATAGTTAAATAAATTCAATATCCAACAGGTTTGATTAAAGTTCTCTCATCGTTTTCTGCTCTTGTGTTTTTTTTTTTTTTGCCGTGTTACTGAAATACGCGTTAGTTTCACAGAGAAGTTTTTCACAAAAACAAATTTGTTCCTTGTTTGTTGTTTTCCTTAACTTTACCTTTTGGGGTTCAAAATTATTGAGATACGGAAATAGAATTGCATTATTAAGGACAGCAAAACACTTATATGAATCTTCTGCTCAATATTGGTTATGAAGTAAAATATCTCACAGAGTATCAAAAAATTTAAAAGATCTCTCTCTTTACATGAAAATCATGTTTATAGTTATCATGTAAGTAAAAACTAAACAATGATAGTTAAAACACATTTCATTACATGTATCATTATTTTATAAAAACATTTTGGAAATAATCTGCGTTTAACAGAAAATACCTTATTAAATAATATTAAAAATTTAAATAAATTAAATAAAAAGCTAATTTATTATCAACTCCATTAATAACGGATATCTTTACTTCATACTTAAGTTTTACGATAATTGATCGTCATCTGAACAGCCACTCCAAATATCTTTTAGAAACATTTTTAAAAAGGAAATTTAGTTTAAACAAATTTAAAAAGACATTTTCTTATATATTCGTGCAATAAATTTCGTTAAAAATATATCCTCTGAAATGTTTGTTCGATAAGAAATTGTGCGATTCATATATTTTTTTACATACATATTATAATTCCAAACCGGGTAATAAATATAAATTTTTGCAGGATAAAAATATTTATACTGAGATCGGTACAAATGGATGGAAAGAACTGCTTGGATTTTACACGCAAATAGAAAAGTTGAAAAAAAATATTAAAAAATTATAAATTATCTATTGAAATCTATAGAAAGTTTTTTTGTATTTAAATTTTCATTGTCGTAAGATTTTTAAAATTTTGTTAATATTATAAAGTATAAAGTATTTATTATTTATTTTGTTATTTCAGATGTGCCAGTTGAAATGTGAAGCAAATTATTACACAAACTGCTTAAACTGCTCTAAGAGGACGATAATTTATCCTTCGAAATTAAAACCCTGTTCAGAAAAAGGTATACACTATTATTTTTAATAATTTTGAGACAGTAATTTTTTTTTATAGAATTTCAATTGTTCCAGTTGAAATGAGTAGCAAGTTACTACACAAAATTCTTAAAGTGCTCTAATAGGGGAATAGTTTACTCGTCTAAGGGAAAAACCTATTTAGAAGAAGACTGTATTTCGTACAAATACAGTTTGGAGAATATTCAATTTGCGTCAATTCCCAAGAGTTGGAATTTCATATTTAAAGAGACATTTATTTAATAAAAAAATGCAAAATGGTCAAATTATATGTAATATCTATAAATTTCATTTGCAAACTTAAAATTGATGACAATGGACTCTCTATTTTTCCAGTGTGTTCCGCATCAACAAGTATCTTCAACGCACAAATATAAATCAAATCAATATCAAACTTTTTTCTTAACCTGACTTTATAATTAAAAAAATGAGGAAGAAAAATTACCCCTTTTTGTTATCATTAATGGATGGATTTAAAAAAAATTTGTAATTTGATTATAGATATTAAATAGATTTTAAAGACTTAATTAAATGATAGATATACTAAGAATTAATTATTTAACAAAAATAATTATTTAACTTTATAATTATTTTATTTGTAATGTCTTTGTAATTAATTGACAAAATTTATTTAACAAAATTAATTTATTTGTAATTATTTAACAAAAATAAATCAATTTATAGTAATTATTTAACAAAAATAAATTAATTGAATGTAATTATATGAAACTATTTAAAAAATACAATTAAATTGCGATAATTATTTTTAAAATAATTTTAAAAATAAAGTTAATTTATAGCTCATATTTTCAGATTATTTTCAGAAAAAAATGGTTTTATTGCAACTGTGAAGGTTATTTTCAGAATAAAACACATTTTTTGCAAGGTAAAACTAGGTTATGGCCATAGAGGAAAGATGAACTGCTTAAATATCTACCACATTATTTAATATATTACATATTAATGTTTCTCAAGGAGCAGTTTATTTTGTTTATCAATTAGGACAAAGCAGTAGTAAGCTCCCCTCTTCATGCGGTGGAAGAAACGTCATCTCGGAAAGTCAAAGGTTGCTTATTTCTGTCCGGGTATGAAACCAAAAATATGTCGTGAACCGGAAGTTGACTTATTTCAATCCACTTGCTTATGTCTGCCCACCTGAGTTTTAGTTTCGGTTTACGGCATATTTTCGGTTTCACATAAAAGAAGAAATAAGTAACTTCGACTTTCCATGATGACGTCATTTCTGCACGAAGAGGGGCGCCTACTACTAAAAGCATTGCTTTTCGAGACAACAAAAAGAATGCAAAATATGAATGTCTATTTTATTTAGGTATCAAACATTTTTCGGGAATTAAGAGTTCTATTGTTTTTTAACGCCCAAGTTATTTTTTTTTTTAAAAAGACACAAACATAGTTCAATTTTTGATCCAGAGTAAAAAAGAAGAGGAATATTAAAGTTGAAGTGACACTATAAATTCTTTTAGCATCTCATCATTATGTTCCACATAAAATCGAGCAGATATGGTCACTTTCTATTAATAGGTAGTGTCATATAAAGGATTGTAGGTTTCTAAAAAAATTTAAAATTAGATAGCAAAATTAAGAAAATGAGACATATTTTAGTAAATTAGTCTTTTCCACCACTCTCAATATCTCCAAATCAGTGTTTCCCAAACTTATGATTTTAGTGTAGCCTTTTTTAATTTTTCGTAACGCTGTGTACCACTAATAAAAAAATTTATGTATTTTTTTAAAAACATTTTTATTCTTTTAACATACTTCAGTTATTAACTGTTAACTCTGCAAAAAATAGCCAATAGAAAAGTACGTAATCGTAAATTTTCATGGCTAGCTTTATTTTTAAATTTTTATTTTTTTTGAAATTTTCGTTTGTTGCAAGATGTTTCGCATAAGAACGCTTACCCCCGCTAAACTGTTCCCGTACCCCAGAGGGTACGCGTACCACACTTTGGGAAACACTGCTCTAAATAATTAAAGCTACTTATGAAATATTCGGATTCTTTAATGGTTTTATTATGGTTTCGGTAATTTTTAGAGCAAACCACTAGCAAACTACGAACAAAATAAACCATTAGCTTTTTTTATTACAATATATATGTATTTTTTTAATAGCGGGCACATGGGACGTAGACTCA
The DNA here is from genome assembly GCF_982258835.1 of Parasteatoda tepidariorum. Classification (NCBI taxonomy): domain Eukaryota; kingdom Metazoa; phylum Arthropoda; class Arachnida; order Araneae; family Theridiidae; genus Parasteatoda; species Parasteatoda tepidariorum. Next base: position 82,091,026 of record NC_141764.1, on the reverse strand, counting down.
TTGGCCTCAGGAATACCAGAACTGATACTCTCTTCTCGTTTCCCAGTAGTCACCTGTAGCGAAGCCACGGTGGTGGAACATTGTCACACAACCGCACACCCGTATGTAGGGCTGGTCACATTCACACGATCATACAATCACAAAGGAGAAAGGACGTAGAACACACAGAGAGAGAGAGAGAGAGAGAGAGGGAGAGAGAGAGAGAGAGAGAGAGAGAGAGGGAAAGAAACATCCATGCCCTGAGCATGATTCGAACCCGCGACCATCGGCTCTGCAGTTAGGTGCGCTAACTACTCGGTCACTTGGTCGGCTTTTATTACAATATTTAAATCACTTTTCTTTTTTTAAAAAAGTGAGGACAGTACAAACCCTGAATATTACATTCCAGTTCTACACTCCTAAGATATTTTCCGATAGAATGGATTATTAAATGGCCCTTTGTATTAAATTGCCATCTCACCTCGACATTAAAGAGAAATGGCCACTTATTAAGTTTTATCCCAAAAGTTTTTTTTCTTCATATTTTGCTTTTAGTATTCAATTAATAATTGTCCAATACATACTCAGTACATGTGTAAAAATTTAAAATCTGAATAAGCATTTCTTAAATTTATATCTTTAGTACTTTTATTTTTATTTGAATAAACTCTGTCCATCTTTCTTAGACCCTCACTAATTATTTTTGAAAGATTTTCAGAAATAAAATAAGTTTAATGTAATTCCTAAAGATTATTCACAGAAACACAACTTATTTAATGTAATTATTTGCTCGCTGTCTTCAAAATAATCTTATTGCTGTAATTATTACCACGTTTATATAAACTTGCCTTCGTGTATGTCTGTCCGGGTGGAATTTCGTAATCGATTTTAAACTAACTTCCCGACTAGCTACAAACTTCAAATTTGGCACATAGTTCAGAATTGGATGACAATGCATGAAAATGAAGAGAAAAAATTTTAAAAAAAATTATTTTCGAGATTGTCTTTTGTTGCCGATTCCATTATTTCAAATTAGTATTACATGTCAGGTGAAAAGATTTTTATTGTCGGAGTATTTTTATTGGCTGAAAAATCACGTGGTTGGATCCAGTTTTTCCTCAATCATTTCCAGATTGTTTCGGTTGTCATCAGCATAAAACTAATGAAAGTCGTAAAGGTATTGTTTTTCTATAAAGATTTTTGTATCCCTAATTTAAAATGAATGTTCTATTATTTTAGTAGTGGTCTTGTAGTAGTCTTGACTACTCTTGACTAAGAAAAATAATCTAAATAAAAATATATATTTTTAAAAGCCACGTTTTTTGTAGTGAAGATTAATAATTGAAAAGTAATAACTTTTAAAAAATGTAAAATAAAAATTAAAAAAATTATAATTTAAAATAAAAAAATTTAAACTAAAAAATAATGTTATTAAAAACCACGATTTTGTAGTGGAGAATAATAATTAAAAAAAAATTTAAAAACGAAAAACGTGGGGCGTATGAAACACATAACAGTATATATACACATACGTATACAAATTTTTTTACTCATACACATGCACAGCCTCATATACATCCACATACATATGCATATACACAAACATATTCCACATCCACATTCAGATACAATTACAGATATACCATACACATATTCCACATCCACATTCAGATACAATTACAATTACAGACATACCATACACATATTCTCAAGAGCACACATACACACACTATAACATTACTGTTATGCATTTCATGCGCCCCACGTTTTTCGTTTTTCAAATTTCTTTTTAATTATTATTTTCCACTACAAAAACGTGGTTTTTAAAAATATTATTTTTTAGTTTGAATTTTTTTTTTCATATTCTTCTCAGAAAAAAAGTCCATACTGAAGCTTCATTAAATGATAATCATTGTAATCATTGCTATTATTTTCCTGTTATTTTTGAAAAAAATAAAGTTATTGTAATCATTTTCAGATCATTTACGAAAATTGAGTCCAGAATGTCAACAAATAAATAGAGGAACCGTATATGACTGTTTTAAAGATTGTAAAGAGGAATGTCAGTAAGTATGGAGTCAACAAGTTATAGTTAAACTTTATTAGCTAATGTTCCCAAAACATCTTTTAAAACATTTTAAGGATTTATTTAAACACAAAAAACTTGTAAGTTTATATGTTTTAGATTTTTTTTCAGCTTTTTCAACATTCGTATTTCAGGGAGACGATTTATACGTACACCATACTAGAGAAACCTTTACAACTAAGTTTTGTAAGTAATTAACTTTATATAATGTTACTAAATAGGGGACTTATTTTTGTTAGCTGATTAACATTTGAGTTTTGTAAGTATAGATAAACTGTAAGCCTTTTTTCAAATTTTGCTTTAATATCTCTCACTAAACGCTAACTGTAAAATCCTAAACTCTATGCGTTGTATAAGAATCGGTATGAAATATTTTCGATGTACAACAATATTCTCAAATAAAGTTAGAGATGGTTTGATATAAATGGATATTTATATTTAATTGTTTTCACTCGTGTAACGACATTATTTATGAATTTTTTTTTAAAATTAAAAAATCAACAACAGCCTTAATCTGGCTTCTAAACAATCGCACAAATATTGGAGTATGCCTAGCACAATTAAACTTTTGAAGTTAAATTATATTTCTTTATGAAATTTCAGAAAAAGAATGTAATTTTCTGTTTAAGACATCTCATTGTTCAAGATGTCCAGCGGAGGAAGAAGACAACTGCACCTGGGTTGGGCAAAGGTTTTATGGGCGTCAAGACAAAATTTATTGCGGACCCTTTCCTAAAAGTATAAAAAGCTTTATTTTCATATTTTGTAAAATTTTTGAAGACCCATTTTTCAAAATAGTATTTTGTTACATAAATAAAAAGAAATTCTCGGCAATTTTCTTTAAAAAAAGCCCTAGTACTAATAAATTAATAACCTACTAAACCTTCTTATAAAATATATTATGTAAGAAAGTTTGGTAGGGCCCTTTGCAGTACCGGGGTCCGTGTCTATTGTTTTTCTCCTTCCTATTGAGTACGGCTTTGTCTACATCACATTTAACTTACAAGCACAATTTTCAGAATTATTCACATAAAGTAGAAGTATCTGCTATTTTTCTCTGAAATTCAAGTATTTTCAAATTTTTTATTGAGATAACATGCGCATCCGGTCTAACCTCATTAGTGGGGTAATGTGGTCATTACAATAGTAGGCGATTTGACTTTTTCTAGAAAGAAAATATTGGTAAAAAAAGCAGTACATCTATGACTTTTCATGAATGATATATTGTACACAACTAAACGAAGAATATCTTGAATAAATGCTATAGTTTATCGGTCTAACAGTTTAGCTCCAATTTACTTTTGAATCTCATCTTCCCGATTTAACCAATTTACCCCTACTTCTTTTTCCGGTTCTTCTCTTTTACAAGATGTTCATTGGAAATTATTTAGAAGAATTTTAAAATTATTCTTTTATTTTTGCTGTATTTCTCTATGTTTTCTATGCATATTTTTAAATGTTGCAAAAATAATGTTTTTTATTATATATGCAAATATAAATATTTTCATTTTATGCGTTTTTTTATTTTTAAAGTGAATATTTTTATTAATGATAATTATTAAATGTATCAATCTGTTGCCTGATATATAAAAAGTAGTTTATGACATCCATAAATTCTTTGATAGAACATTTATATCAGTTACCTCTTTGAAATGAATACGATGTTACCTAGTGGCGCAACAAATAAACGCACTTAAGAGTTAGGGGTTAAAACGGTGGACATAGTGAGGAAAAATAAATTTACCAAATTTACTATTTATGTAGTTTTTAAGTTTACTAGATTTATTTTCAAACAAAAAGACAATATGATTTTGATAATTTTATGTAAAGTAATTACCAGAGCGTCATTATAAAAAAGAATCGTACGTTTTTGTGTTCTATATCAGTCAGAAAATAATGCTTATTCTCATTGCTTTGAACAAAATGTTTATTAATCTTGTGCCATTTTTTTCAGTATTCATCTGCAGTTTCTAAATTGAGTTACACTAAAGATTCGTAAGCTTTTACTGACAATAACTGTCATAATTCAATTTATTTTAATTTTGAAACTTTTTCATTTGTACAAATATATATTTCTTACAGAAGTTTAATATACGTAGATGTGCATATTAATGATAAGGAAATTACACATCTTGAATTTAGTCCAAAATATGAGGTATAAATATAATAATAAAAACTTTTATTATATTCATATACAACTTATATTTTTCATTCATAATTTGTATTATATTCTAGAAAGTGGAAATATTCAGCTATATTGGCGGATTCCTTGGTATTTGGCTCGGAGTATCTTTTGTCCAGGCAACAGACTTTATCCATTCCTTATTTCACATTGGTTGGGAGTTCTTTAAAAAGAAAAAACAAAATTCTTCAACTCATAATGTGTAAAATATTTTTTTTGTGTTAAAACGAAAAATAAAAACCCAGTAGGTTATATCTAACTCTTTAAAATATGTTCGCATTTATGTTTTACGAATTTTGACACCAGTTGGATTTTTGTTATAAAAAGATATATAATGTTATAAAATATATAATTTTATCAGAGAAGTTTATCCATTTAATGTAACTATATAAATGCGGTTAAAAGCAGATTTTCCCAGTTGAAAATAAACTGCATAAAATCTACAAAAAAAAACAAAACAAAAAAAAAAAAGAAATTGAATTTTGAAGACTGTTGATTTAGCTACAGAACTTTTGAAGTTGAAGCACTGCAAGGTTACTGCAGTTTGTAAACTGCAATAATTTTGTAGTAGTACCAACCTCAAAATTTGCACAGAACTATCAGTATTTAGTGGTGCCATCTATCGTGAGCAATAGGAAATACTATGCTTTTTGTTTTGAAAGAAAAAAAAACAATCTATTATTTTTTTAATTTGACCTATTTTCTTAATCACATGTATCAATTAAGGAATATAGCACTTGTGATGTTTTTATATTGGGAAAATGTCGACCCATTGAATCCCGGGATTGGAACTCCTATCCTGTCCAGCGTGTGATTAACCGATTAGTACGATCCCGATCTCGGTACACCTCTGGACGCAATTATAATTAGTACTAACCGTTTAGACAATTTTTAAGACTCTAGTGTTGGGTTCAAAACACTATAAGTAACGAAAAACAAAAACATAGGTGAATCACCTTCAATTTTTGTCTCAGTCCTGAAGGGTAAATAAAGGCAAGATAACAATGAACGTCAGAGGACGAACTCGGTATACCTTTGACACAATCACAGTAAGTAGCAACTGTTAGGGTAATTCTTAAGACTCTACTAGGTAATGAAATTCACTATAAGTAAGGAAAGACAAGCAAGTAGGTGAATCATCTTTATTTTAAGTCATAGTTATGTCTGGCGAATTAAAGAAAGATGGCGATTTGGGTAAGATGACGAACTCAGTAGTAAGCAGTACATGCAAAGCAGTACTTCTAAGCAGTACATACAAAGGCAATTAAGTCTCTTGTGTCGGGTTATGAAATTCTCTAGAAGCAATGTTAGTAGAGATCATTTTTTTAGTAGTGGAGACTCCCATGTATTTATTTGATTTTTGTGTAATATTTGTACTTCATAGTTTATAAGTTATCAGACTATGGCACTTTACTTTTCGTGCAAATATTCGTGCTTTCTCAGATTGGGATGATTTTGAAGAGAAAGATCGATCCTGGAAATGTTATTTTTACATGAGCTTTATTACCCATAGTTTTTTTTAATATTTTTTGTTTCAAATCTAATAATTTTCTGTTTCGTAATTAGTAATCTGCCATTGTATATTTGGTGATGTCTGTGTATTTCTCACTGAGTTTCTCAGAAATATTAATTCTCTGCTCTTTTGAACCATGATGTAAGCAAAATTTTGCTTACATCATGGTTTATCAGGTATTATTTACTCGCCTACTTAACCTCCTCTCCTAGTTATCTTATTAAAATTGATGGGTGAGATGACAAAAGTTACTTTGTTGATAAACGAAATAAGAGAAAAAAAACACAAGAGAGAATGAAATCGTTTCATCATGAAAGTCATCATGTCAGTCTCTCTTAGTCAACGTAACCAATGGGGAACCAATGGTAACCAATGATGTAGGAAAGAAAGGTACCCACCTAATGGGTATCTTTTTATGTAGAAAAATGTCTATGTAGAAAAATGTCTATGTAGAAAAATATTTCCCCTTACATTTGAACGAGAGAATCTTCAATAAGACTTCGAACAGTCTAAAGTTAAATCATCCGGAAAAACTTATTGCTTGTTTTTTATTATTTTTTCCAAATTAAGAAAAATTCAAAATATTGAACAAACAAATAATTAAAAAATTCAATAAGAACAGATTTTACAGAGAGTGACATAATATAATATATATATATATATATATATATATATATATATATATATATATATATATATATATATATATATATATATATATATATATATATATATATATATATATATAATACATATATATATATATATATATATAATACATATATATATATATATATATATATATGCAATATGTATATATATGTATTAAATATATATCTGTACGAGATTTTTCATCTGTGATTCTTCATTCAGATGAGATGAGAGTACTCTTTTCCTTGAGATAAATAAATATTCCGATACAAATGTTACTTAAAAAAGTATCGTTAGGAAAAACATATTCATGATTTTTAATTGAATAATTATCATTCAGTGATTCCTAAATAATTTCAGCATTTAAATTACCAAACAAGCTTCGAAAATAAACAAATATTTGCTAAATAATGCAAATATAGAGTTCATAGTATAGAAATCAATATACATTCTCTGCACTTCTGACTAATAAAAATGTAAAATTAAGTTTTACCTAGAATGGCATAGAGCTGAATATATTGAATTTAGTTATGGTAAGATTTGTAAGTTATAAAAAAGCTATTTCTTGATTATAAAATCAATGGGGGGATATCAGGGGAGTGCAAAGATATTTTTTTAAGTATATGAGTTCCTTGAACGAAAATTTTTGCTTTGATCCCAGTTTAAAAAATATATTAAATAGGCGCATGTATTTTTAATGAGGCTTTTTAAAATGTTTTGGAAATTAAGGACTGGAAACAGGGATTTATCAAACCTTTTAATAATTGAAAATAAATTGCCAAAAGCTTAACCTTTTTTCTTAAAAAAGCACCCGTGCTTATATATACTTTAAACAGTTTTGGGGAAAAATCGCATAAATGCTTAAGTAAAATTTGTAAGTTTTTAAAAGGCAAAGTAAAATATCAAAAACATATACAATTCTGGATTCATGAAGTTTGCTTTTAAATCTGACGAAATAAAAATAAATTATGATAAATTCGGTACAAAATAATGATAACCGACATATTTTGAGTTCGTTGTTGAACATCAAGATGTGCCTTAGTATTGTTTCCAAAGAGGTAATTTAAATGTTTCCTAAGTTTAAAGCGAATAAATACACATTATAGAGAAATATCTTTTTACTTGTATTGAAATCTTAATCTCTATCACCAAAAGTACTCTTAAATTCAATTTCTTGATATTATAAATTATCACAGTACTGCCCCAAATGTTTCCTTTTATGACTAGGAAATAATGTCTTAGAAATATTGTCTCATAACTAGATGTTTGACCATATGACTAGGAAATAAAATTTTTTGGTCTAAGCATCTTTTAAGGATTCAGCATTTGCCTCTGTCAATTATTTTTTAACTAAACATTTATATATTTGCATGAAAATATGTGTAGTCATAAGTTTATTTACAAAAATATATTGATACGTAATATATACGAATGTAACACAACTTTTCCTTGTCTACGTAGTACTTAAATATAAAAGGGAATAAAATTCCTTGATGTGAGCATTACTGAAGTGTTAAGTAATTACAATTCTCTGTAATTTTTAAATCTGACTAAGATTTAGATATTACTGATTTTCATTACGTAAAAATATATTGTATATAATAATACATATGTTAACGCAAAAGTACGCATTTTATAAATTTATTTATATTTACTTAAATACATGTATACCTATAATGTTTACAAAAATATTGAAAAAAAAAAGTGTTCACTTCTTTTGTGCACCTAACACTTAAATAGAAAGGGATATAAAATTCATAGATGTGAGTATCAATGAAGTACCAACATCTCTTTGAAAGCTTTCAACTTAACCTGGATTTAGCTTTTGATCCGCTTTTTCAGACTATTTTAAAGTCCAACATAAAGGTTTATCTAAAAACGATGTCAATACAATTTCAAAAGTATGAGTTTAAAAGCATTTTTAGGGGAAAAAATCAGCTTTGTAAAAAAATATTTATTTAAGGTACATTTAACCTTAACCCAAATTCTTTTTCAAAGTACTTTTCAAAGTAAGAACATGAAAAAAATGAAGTATTCTGCTGTATTGGGAATATAAGATGGAAAAAGGAGAGAAATTCTTATGAGAGCTTTTAGTTACATGTCTTTCAATCGCAAATAGGGAAAAAAAGACCAATGTGGGCAGCTTTTACAAATTTGTCCAAAAATTTTATTAAATATAATTTTTAACTCAATAAGTATTTTCTTAATAATAATTTGAACATTTTAATGCATTATTAGTTTTTCCATAATAATTATGTAAAAAATAATGTTTTTTTTTTGTCCACACTATCTTCACTATATGGGGCAAGTACATGCAAGCTATGAAGCTAGCGTATATAAACTTGAAAACTTGTTTAGTAGTAACTTATTACAACTCAAAAAAGGTATACGTACTACCTTAGTTAAATTAATTTCAAACTGAGCTTTAATGGAGAAAAAATATTGACACATATATTAGTTAAAATACTGCTTTGTAATAGAGCATTTAACTAAAAATGGCATTTGAACCCTTATCAATGCACTTGATTACGATTATTCAATTTGGTTTATTTGAAAAATTATTATTATTTTTGTTATTTTATCCAAAATATTGAAATGGCATCTTTAAATGTGTATTGATATGAGTCTTTGTAGATCTACCAACTACTTACTGGTGATGGAAGTTTGACAATTATTTCTTCTCTTGGTATTTGAGAAATGTTTTTTTTTCGGGGAATAAAATTAGTTAAAACTATATCCATAATTTTTTTTATGAATCGGACATCATAATCTCTAAATTTTAAAGCAACTTCCACTTGTCCAACGTAATGCACAACATTGTTTTTTTTTAACCTTTATCTACGTATAAATTTAAAAATAATATTTAAAAATTATATTTTATATTTTATATTATATATTTATATTATAAATTATATTTTATATTATATATTATATTTTATATTATATTTTATATTTTATATTTTACATTATATATTATATATTATAAATTATACTTTATATTTAAAAATTATAATTATATATTTAAAAATAACTTGATTAGCACGAAATTGGTGACTCCTACTCAGTCAATGCTGTCACTAAGTTTCAATTTATTTACATCGAATAGGATATCATTGTGATTCATAAGAGAAAAAAAAACTTGATTTGTAAGTTGCAGACTTAAAAAGGAAAAAAACAAACAAACACATAAAGCATATTCAAGCTAGCCCCATAACCACGAGTCTACACTAGTCCCATAAAGATCTTTTATTCCTAATTCTGATTAATTTAAACTACACAGAGAAAAAGTTAGGATTAAAACAGGTGAAAAAATATTACTTACATTATCTTATCACATTCATTCGAAATTCTGAAAATAAAATATGTTAATAAATGAGTAAAGAGAAAATTTGAAAGTCGATACTAGCCTCCTCTCTCCTTTATATTACGTTATATTTGCAATAATACAGGTTAATATTTGATAACACTCTTCATAGATGAGTGTGGGGCAGATATTATTCTATATTAGCAGTTATATAATGCAAGATTAAGAAAAAAATTGTAAAAAAAAAATTTATAAATTATCTTTAAATTTGATAAGTAGTGCACTCTGCCCTTACAGAATAACTTGATAAAACTATCAATATCATATGGCTTCTTCATTCATTCACAAATATTATTTATTTATTAAAAATTCTTATTTCCTTAAAATAAACCAAAAGGAAAAAAATTATAATGTTCGAAAAAAAATTTATCTTGCAAATGTTGGTTTTACGCGATTAATTGCTACTGTTTCATTAAAGTTGTAAATAAACAAAAAATATGCAAATGAATTTTTATCTCCAGTACAAAATTTGCTCAAAATTTTGATACATTACATAAATTATTTAAACATCATTTTAAATTATAAATTTTAATAAATTATATAAACTATATAAATATTATTTTATATTGATTCATGGATTTAATTAGATTTATTAGAATACACTAAATTTGATTTTTATAAAAGTATTTATAACATTCTTTTTATATTTATAAAAACGCTTGAACAAGTCGTACTGAGAAAATTGCTTAACAATACCTAAACATAGATTATTTTGCTTTAATATTTTATTATTTAACAAAATCAATTTCTGGTCACATTAACATTAAGCATGACCGTTACATAGTTATTTATATTTTAATTACTGCGTATCACCAATTATTTCAAGTGACGATACTTTTACACTGAGAAAAAAAAGTACAGCCAAAACTGACATGATAGGGTAAAATTTACCACGTTTTTTTTTCTCCATGGAAACACCAAAAATCTCAGCAATTTTTACCAAAGTAAGTGATTTGGTAACGATTGCGGTCAAATTCACGAAAAGTATAGTTCTATAATGTGTGATAAAATTTCGTAAATGTATAAAATTTGGTTATTTTACAACGATACCTTTCAGAGTATGACATAAAAAAAATTTATACTGCTAAATTTACTTTTCAGTTTCTTATTTTTTTTACTAAATAGGATGTAATAGGAACTATACTTTTGAAAACTAGAATTTCCCTTAAGCCTTTACTATACAAATGGAAAAAAGACCAAATGAATATTTTATATACTGTATATTTCGGTTATTATTAACAGAACTATGCTTTTCTCCTTTACCCTAAATGTCATTAACATACAGTGTAAAATTGCTTTTTAATATCCAAAATAAAAACCGAAGTATAACTTGTAAAAACATAAATTATCATAATTTTGCAAAAATACATATACTCAAAATATTTAATAAAATGTTGAGAATAATCTTTTACATTTTATATTATATTATTTTAAAATAAAGCAAATTAAAGAATTTACTTGAACTTTTGTTTTATTATAACACGTGCACTTTTGCATAAGTTTTAAAAGCTAGTCTTTAACTTTGTTTTATGGGCCCATTAAATTCATTAGTTACATAAAAAAACAAACAAAATTAACAGCCGTGCCGTTAATGACCCATAAAAGTTAATGTTCATAATAAGAAAAAAATTAAACTCCAAACTTTATAATACAAAACTAAGAAATTTGTTTTTAACTTTTTACTCCTTAATATCATTTTAAAAGCTCTGCAATAACTTCGGTCACAACTTCTTAAATTCGCGAACAAAAAAAAATATATTTCGTGCCTCCGGAAATTTTACTAATTATAAAATACCTAATAGTCAGGTTACTATTCGGTTACAACAATAAAAGAAGCCATTTTTCTTTTTGTTTTAAAACCGACGAACTGTATTTTATGTCATAGAAACTTGTAAGGAAACACTTTTTATTGCTCTTTGTGGAGTACTTAAATTACATATAAGAACAGTTCAGTTTCTTCTAGACTTCACTTTTAATTCACAGGCAATTTGTTTCTTATTTGGTTTCTCTTTAAATACTGGTACATTTATCACTAATTGTGAACATTTATAACTTATTGTTTATGTTCTATTTCTGCTGAACAATTGAAGGCATATTTTGGTGGAGTATGAAATATTTTAATGAACATGTAGATTTAAGTTAAGTATTTATTTATTATTGTAATTACTTTTCAATCATAGTAGTCATTTTTTTACTATATTTATAGAGCATTGCAGCACTATATATTTACTGCATTTATGGAGCATATAATTGCTGTTTAATCATTTTGTATTTTTCCTTTTGTAAATTACTTATATCGTGGAATAAATTGTAAAATAAACAATAATTAAACTGTAGTGAGTATAATTATTAATATGCAAATACAATTAGAGATAAATAGTTAATTAAAACCAACTTTTCTGTGAAAGATTATATATTTATCCAAAATAAAGGAATCTCTTCAATAAACTATCAAAATGGTATCTAAACAATTTTGAATGAACGTTGAATCCAATATTTAAAATTAAAATAAAATATGCACTTAATGACCCGATTGCTGAACATTTTGTTTCGTTTAAAATTTGCTTCCTGTACAAAAAAACAAAAAGAAAAACAAGTCGGAACCTGAAAAAAATAACATTTAATCTTTAAGCTTATATGCAACTTTAGAAACAAAGCCGATTTTTTAGGATATATATATATATATATATATATATATATATAATTCATGCATTACGATATATATAAATTTTTGAAATCCATATCAACTAACAGCAGTTTTTAAATAATTTTTTTATTGTAAATGTATTAGCAAATCATTAAGAAAAAGCATTTTCGAAAAACAAGATAGTTTCGTAAAAAAAGTAGCTTAAGAAATTTTCATCATTAAAAGTTCCATACTTTTGCTGAATTTATTGGTGAATTAAGAATTAAATTAAAGCCTCTTTTTCCTCAACTTAAAAAATATTTTTTTAAGATTAATTCTTATAAGACCACTTATTTTACCTTTTTATCATTTTAGTTTATGTTATTATTCTTAGCTTTGGGAAGAGAAATCAGTGTATGTTTTTTCATGATAGTTCTTTTGAAATTTGATAATGAATATTGAAAACAGTTATGTTCTTTGCAATATTACCGGAACAGCAATTGCCTCTCAATCATCAATTATTTTCTCTTTTGCAAACTCTATATCTCGCATGAAATGCTACTATGAGTCTAACAATTAAAAGTAAATTATTGTTTTTCAAATATAAAAATATTATAAAATATTTTCATCGTAGAGAAAATATTTTATTATATTCTTAGTATATATCTCTCTGAAAAATCCTTTCGATGTTGAACCATGATAAGAAGCAAATTTTCTTCGCTCTTAATAAGATATTAAATTGAATCATGTTTTTACTTTTGTTTAAACACACAAACATGTAATCAAATTTGAGAAAGAATAAATTGCATCATACTCTGTTGCAACTTTTCCCCTTATTAAAGTTTCAGAAAATTTTTGAATATTGTCATGGTTTAATACGATTTTATTTTTTTAACTGTTTAAATTGAATAAAAATGTTTTGCTTAAATATTGTTTTTTAAATTTTTTTTTATTATTATGTATCCTTTCTTATTATAGATTTTATATTTTTATTTCATCGATAAAAGCACTTAATAAAAAGCCTTGAATGATATTAAATTAATTAAAAAAATATTAATGACTTTCGAAAAGGAACAACAGTTTATTACAATTGTTTTTTTCCTTGAAAGCCTTCATTTAAAATTGGAAAAATAGAATGTAGTTCCATGAAGATTACCAAAAATAATTTTCGAGTTATTAAAATATTTCCTTGCCCATTAACGGTAATTTTTTAAACGCATTTTTTGGTGTTGGTTTGACTGTTGGAAAACCTATTTATTGTTAGATTATTTTTTTGCACTTGTACAGAAATTGTTTTAACATTAAAATACAATATGTTCTTAAAAAAAGTGAACCTTAACACCATAGGGCTAAATAGACAAGTGATAAAACTTAAGAAAGTGAAGTCGAACATTAGTATGATTCAACAGTATTAAAACTTCTGCCAGATCGAACGGTATTTTGGTTTAGAATCATCGAATCATGCTTCCTTTCAAATTGAACCATAGTATCGAGTATCAAATTTACGAAAATGAAGGTATACGATAACATGATTTAATTTACCGTATCGAGATTGCTGCTAGCTGGAACGATAATTTGTTTTAGAATGGAATTACGGTTTCCTTTCAAAATGAATCATAAAATCTAGTAATCAGTTTTGAGAAAGTAAAGTTGAATGATAATATGATTCATTTTAATGTATAAAGATTGCTGCAAGCTAGAACGAATTTTTGGTTTAGAATTGAATTGTGTGTCTTTTTAAAATGAATCATAGAATCGAGTGATATAATTTAAGAAAATGAAGTTGAACAATAATATTTTTCAATTTATCATCTCATTAAGATTTCTGCAAGCTTGAACAATATTTTGGTTTAGAATTGAATATTGTTTCCCTTCAAAATGAGCTTTAGAATCGATTAATCAATTTTATAAGGTGAAATTGAGCAATAATATGATCTAATTTATCTTATTAAGATGGTAGCAAGCTTGAATAATATTTTCGTTTAAAATTAAATCCTGTTTCTCTTCAAAATGAGCCATGGAATCAATTAATCAAATTTAAGAAAATTAAGTTGAATGTTAATATGATTCAACTCACCCTATTAAGATTGCTGCAAGCTTGAGCAACATTTTGGTTTAGAATTGAATCATGTTTCTGTTCAAAATGTATCATAAATTCGAGTAATCAAATTTAAGAAAGCTAAATTAAATAACAGTATGATTTATCTTAGCATCGTTTTGATATTGTTATAAGCTTGAACGGTATATTGGAAATCAACGATATTTTGATTTACAATTTAATCAAATTTCCGTTTAAAATTAACCATAATATTGGGTATTAAGATTGCTACAAGCTTGACTAAAGCATAGAAGTCAGTTTTAGTTTTGTGCAAGTTGATTTTTTGAGGTTAGTAAATTGGAAAATGACCATATATTTATAGTTCTATTTAAAAAATGAAAGTTAAAAATATCATCGTTAAAAACATATTTACTACAATATTAGAACGTTAGGTTTCAGTTCAATTTGAATGAGTCATAACATCCCTGTAACCTTGATACGGAAAAAAGTTACCGACACTAATCCTTGATACGGAAAGATTTTTAAACTTGTAAATCCGATAAATTGGTTCAATTTCAAGCTTGATTCAGAAATTAGATCTAGTTTAAAATATTATTAAGGTATATTTGATAATGTAAATAATGCTTCAATGAAAAGAAAGTAAGCACGTTATGAGAGTAACAAGCAGACCTGTTATGAGAATTAAAGAAAATAGACATGTTATGAGCGTTTGAATTTCCTTTTTTCCAATGCAACATGACGAAAGTAAAATAATAATAATAATAAATCTCTCTATTCTAAAAAAAAGTTTTTGCAGTTAATTTTGTCCCCTGAAAAGCTTTTTAACTACGTGATCAAAATCTAAGATTAAGGAATCAATTCATTCAGAATCTTTCAGGGAAGACATTTAGGGCATTCAAATCTTTTACATAATTTTAAATTTTTATTTATTTTAGTTTTAAAGCACGATTTTGCAGTTAATAATGAAGAATAACCGCCGTTCACAACAGCCAATCACATGTCTGAAAACGGCAAGCTTAAAAAAGCGATTTACAAGTCTGAATTTTCTTTTTCAGAGATGCAACCAATCACAAAATAGTTAGAATTTCATTCTTCAGTTTTACAACATCTCAACTTATTTCGTATTGATATATTGATTAATCTGATTATTTGTTTTCTAAAACGTTAATTCGTAAGTTTAATCTGGTTCCGGCATATAAGATAAAGTTGAATGACAAGGAATTTAATTAATATGCAATACAGTAAATAAGCGAAGAGATATTTTATAAAAGTATTTAATGAAAAATAATAACAGCGAAATATATGCGTTTGCGAAGCGTTCTATTTACATCTCTGAATGTTTCCACCTATTTTTATGAAAGTTAAACTATTCTCTGCTATAATAAAATTAGACTTATGCGAACCTTACATTCTATTGATCTAAGTGACGATGAGATTTGTATTTTAAAAAAATGTGATAAGATTCGCTTAAAAAATGTTGACGTTATTATATGGGACGAAGCAAGTATGATTCCCAGAAAAGCAATAGAAATGATCGATAGAACTTTTCGTGATCTTCTAGCTAATGAGATACCATTTGGTGGTAAGATAATCATTTTAGGTGGAGATTTTCGACAAGTGTTACCTGTCGTTAAAAAAGCTACACATATGCAGGTTATTAATGAAACTATAAAATACTCCTTTCTTTGGCCATTTTTTTAAATCCTCCATTTGACAATTAATATGAGAGTTAAAGCTGGTAACCAAGAATTTGCCAATTGGTTGTTGACAATTGAGTCGCTCAGAAGCCAATGCGGTTAAGTCCAAAACACAAAAATTGAGAAAATTAATGTTTTTCAATACATTAGTTTTTAAAATTCTTGGTTTATTAATTTAATTAGAAAAGTGTATTAAGTCTTTTATCAAGGTGCAAACTCTGCAAAAAAACAAGATATGTACAGGATGTGTAAATAAAAACGTAAGTATTTATTGAAATAATGACAGCATCTTAAAAATTTTAGGACTTATACCTTTTGGCAGATGAAAAAGATAAGAAATTTATGTAAAAAAATACTGATAAAAGGTGGACTTATTCACAATGGCCTCTGAAATTATTATACAATATATTCAGAAGCTATTAAAAAAATTGCTGTCTAACCTAGAAAAAAGTAACCAACGAGTAAATCCTTTAATAACTAAGAAGATTATTATTTATTTCATCAAAATTTCCAAAAATCAGAAAATATCAAAAAATGGACTTAACCGCATTGGCTTCTGAGCGGCTCAATTGGCAATGGAGAACTTTTACATCTTGATGCAAGCACTCCTGATCTTTATTGTAAAGATATCATTTCTTGGTTTTTTGAAAAAATCGATTGTCTTAATACTAACTTCATTAATCACATCATATTATCACCGCAAAATGATGAAGTTAACAAAGTTAATGAAAATATTTTATCACGTGTGCCAGGTGAAGAGTTTATAAGTATTTAAACTCCATAAATCTCCCGGGACTGCC
Source organism: Parasteatoda tepidariorum (assembly GCF_982258835.1). NCBI lineage: Eukaryota > Metazoa > Arthropoda > Arachnida > Araneae > Theridiidae > Parasteatoda > Parasteatoda tepidariorum. The sequence goes on along the minus strand of NC_141764.1, from coordinate 82,074,069 downwards.
ACCTCATCAGCTCAAATTAAAAGTTGGATGCATTGTAATGCTGATCAGGAACATATCTATTGTTGATGGCCTTTGCAATGGAACTCGATTGACTGTTCTTAAAATAGGGAAAAGAGTATTGACTTGCCAAATTGCTACTGGTAATAAAAATGGTAGTATTGTCAATCTTCCAAGAATAGAATTAAATACATTATCAAGTAATTCTTCCTTACCATTTGTGATTTATCGACGACAATTTCCTGTTAGATTAGCTTATGCCTTAACAATTAATAAGGCCCAGGGCCAAACCTTCGATAAAGTTGGGCTATATATTGAACGGCCTATTTTTTCTCATGGTCAATTATATGTGGCATTGTCAAGATGCACAACGAAGGAGAACATTAAAATATTTATTAAAGATGATCCTGTCATTAACAATATTGTATATAGAGAAATATTATAACATATATAATGTCAAATTTATAAATGTATTTAGCGTAAAGAAAATGCTATTGGTGCATTGTTTATTTTAATTCCGCAAAATTAATGTTTTCATTTATAGTTATTTTGCTGAATATTATTAAAATATTTTTTTAAAAATTACCCTGTTCTTAACAATATTGCTTATTGAAAAATATTACAGTGTTTGCATATATATATATATATATATATATATATATATATATATATATATATATATATATATATATATATATATATATATATATATATATATATTGAATTAAATGTGTTAAAAATATATTCATTTCTTTGGGACAAAGTCTGCATTATTGTGATTATCATTTTTTTTAAACAAGTTTCATATTAAGATTATATCTGCACATTGATGTTAATTTCTGACAATTTTGGCTCATTTAAAGAACAAATAGGACATAGAAGGAACTGTAGTCAACGAAAAAAAGTGACATTGATATTGACACACTGCTTATTCTGCATTTAAGAAAATTAATTCTTTTCGATGATAACAGTTAATATTCAGTTTAATATTGAAATATATGAAATCAAAGCATTCTTGGTTTTGCGAAGCAAACCAAGCAAGAATTGCGAAGCAATTCTCCGGGGGTTGGCGAGCGTCAGCGAGCAGGGGCGGAGCCCTCTAGTACACTAAAAAAATAAAATAAAACTGAACGATAAAAGAAGGGAAAGAGTGCTTATTTTGCCATTAGCAGGAGTAAACAGATTCTTTCTTTCGAGTTGGGTAGATGGGGAAGGGTTTTCACTATACAGTCATCACTTTTTACTTTTTAATGCAGTCATCACCAATTTGCTGCACACACGGGGCAAGCAGGGTTGTTCACGTTGGGCTTGAAAATAAGCACTTGTTCTCTGGACTCACTAACTCACCTAACGTGGCTGAGGAAAAGAAAACAAATGTCATTCGCGTTCGTAACATCCTCTAAGCCCTTTGGTGGGTATCAGTGAGAAACAGCTTTGCTACATTTAAATACACATATTTTAGAGATAAAGTGGAAAATTGCCATTGACTAATTGAAAAATAAAATAAAGGTAAAAAACAAATTCTATAAGCCAGCGGTAGCAAAGAGAGACACTTCGGGGTAACGTAAATTGTCAAGCGCTATAGAGGGTTGGAAAGAAACTTATATCGTTAACTAGGGAATCGTCATTTATGTGATTAAAAAATTTTTTACAATGTAAAGATGAGCTGATCTGACGATAATAGAAAGACTTTTGACGTTATCAAAATAAAATTAATGTCCCAAGTTAAAATTTTGCCTTTGAAATAAATCAGTTTAAACATATTTTTGAATAGAAAAATTTTTTCTGAAAGAATCAACTGAGTTTTTTATAAGGATTGAAAAAAATTGTGTTATATTAAAAAACTAAGTACATTTATTGAATGATTGTTTTGTTTCCCCTATGATTTTCATCTATTCGTTTATTTTTCACATGCATTCTCGTTCAACTTAGGAGATATAAAAAATATGTTAAGTTTTCCGTAATAATAATCGTGAGGAATTTTTCATTTAAAGCATAAAATCAGGAAAGAAAACACCCTACAACTTTCCAGAAAAGTTTGAAATTAGTTTTATTTTTTTTCCTGCTCAATTTTCCCTTGGGTTGCATTAAGAAAATTACCAAACCAGCAAAAGCTGTCTTTAAAGGAGACTTTTTCAGTTTTCCTATCTTTGACTTATAGCAAAATTTATTCGCAAGGCCAAAGTTAATTGGAAAAACTTTACAAGATTCTTATCAACTTTTACATTTTTACTTCAACATCAAGTTTTTGATAGAAAAAATTATTTTTGTTGGTGCAAAAGCTTTACCCGAAGAGGATACAAATAGGAGTGCATCTTCTGTATTTATATTTTAATGTGAGTTATATTTATTTACACAAAAAACTGTGTAGATATTTTAATGAATCTCAATTTCAGGATAATTTTGATATTTTACTTTGAAGATACTTCCTATTCAGTAAATACAATAAGTGTTTTCAAAGTTTTTCTAGACTAAACACAATTTAAAAAATAAAAATAAATCATACTTTTTTGAGTTAATATATAAATTGGTCAGCTATTACTTTTTTAAATACAAATATTAACTATATTTTTACAAGTTCTGTAAGTAATATTTACAATATTTTTATACATTCTATATTTTTAAAAGTGAGCAATACTTTTCATACCTTACAAGTTTTAAAAATAATTCAATTTATATTTATAGTTACTTTATTTAAAAAAAATTCATTCGTTTTAAATATATATGGATTGGAAATAAGAATCAACACGTTTCAAGGGCTGAAAAATAGGATCCCATTTTCAAAGCTTGCCAGACGCGAATGAGAAGAGACAAAAGTTATTTAAAACTAAAAATGTAAAGCTACCAACAAAAAATTGAAAAAATAAAAGTAAAATGAAGGAAAAAAAACACTAGAAGACATCATTGACAGAGAGAAAAAAAGATTGTCTAAGAAGATAGTATAATTAGTTTTGATAATAACTGGGGCATTTGCCACATTTCTTGTCAGTCCGACCTTGGTTATATGGGACAAAGCAGACATGCTTTATCAACTGTTACCACTCAAATTCAGCTTACGTTATCCAGTGATCAAGAAAGTAACTTTGGTAACAGTATTTCTTAGGTTTGAAAAAAAAAACAATCAAGGAATTATTTGCAACATTAAACATTTACAAACAATTTTATTGATACTAAATATTTCCGAAAAAATACAAGCTCAAATCATTTCTAAATGCTGTTACGTAGATATCACATAGGTACAAATTATCAATTACTTCAGATTTTAAATTTAGCAATACGAAATTTTATTTTCAATAAAATGCAATTAAAAATACAAGGCACAATAATCTCCAAATCCAGTAAAAACTTTTGAAAATAAAAGTCACATTTATCTCAAAATCTACTAAAAGCAATTAAAAATTATTCTTTTGAAACTATTCTAAAACCGAACTTAGAGTTTTTAAATTCAAGCTAAATTATGGACCAAATCCCTTGAACGCCCACCGGTATAGCAGTCAGAATTTGTGGAACAGGTCAACACTTCAGTTTCTGATCGACAGCACACCAAAACTCCCTTCAGGCTTCCTTCTAATAGTATGGCAGTTAGAACCTGTGGATCAGCAGACTTTCAGCAATGGGACCGCTTGGATAGGCAATCCGATTCTTACTTAGTGGCTCCGGCCTAACTTCGCTCACCACTTTCGTTCATCAACTCTCTCAGCCATTCTCCACTACCTTTTATCCACGTGTCAGCAAAGCGAATGAGTTTCTGACTGACCCTTTTTCATCCCACGAGCAGTAGCGTAACACCAGTGAACGTCAAAAAAAATAGTCCAACGATAAAGACAGTCATGAATTAAATAATACTTTATAAAAGTGATACAACAATACTAATTAGATATCAATAAACTCAAATACACATAATTCTATGAAAAATTTCATTTAAGAAGACAATTAAAATTTGAGATAAATATCACTATTGTGATTCAATTTAAAACTTATAATAGTGGTGCCACCTGGAGACAAATCAAGTTATACACCAATAAAACTCACAAGAATTCGATAATAAACAGAGCTAGCCAGTGCAACCTTGCTCTTGAGGAAATAAGTGTTGAATAACTATTTCCGCTGGAAAAATAAACCCATCTTTAAAAGTATTTATAAAAAAAGAAGTAATAAATTTTTATTTATTACATTTGAAATTTAGTCTTAAGAACATAGGTATCAAGAATACAAGAAATCAGCATTTGTTGCACATTGTAGGTATCTTGAGCATAAATACAATTTCGTTGGGCAATGCAAAAAATTATTTCCATCCCAGTCACATCAAGTCATCTTGAAGCCCTGGAATCTTTTTTTTATTCATTTGAATGCTGATTCTCTTGTTAATGATTTTATTTCTCCCCATTTATCCATAGCATTTGCACTGATTTACCATATCAGTCACTGTGGTTTTCCTTGTTCCATTTTTCAACTCGTTTTTCTCTCTCGGATACTGTGGATTTTCTAGCTTTGTTTCTCACTTATATTTTTCCATTTTTCGGTGGCAATTTTAAACTATTACTTTTCAAATCACTTTTATTTCTTCTCGTCCACGTCTGGCAACCCTTGAAAATGGACAACTATTTTTGAGTTCTTGAAACATGTCGACTGTTATTTACAATTTATATATTTTTGAAGAGAAAGAAGCATTTTTTAATCAAGCAATGTTACCGCTGCAGTTTTTAGGAATTATGTTATTTTGTATTTCATGAATTACAGATATTACTAAGATCTTCTATAGATTTTTTTTCACGGTGCTTTTGAAATATTAGTTCTTTTTATTTTTATTGATAAGAAAAAATATGGATTCAATATAGTTTTATGATATATATTATTAGTTATTGCTTTGAATTGTTCCTTGATTCAAAACAAACAAATAAACGATGAATACGAAATGCATGATTTGAAAAAAACATATTGATTTATTAATTTTTAAAATAGGGAATAAAGAATAAAGAAATACCAATATTTAAACAAAAAGTAGAGGTAGTCGTCTTTAAAAATGTTTTAATAATTCAAAAATAAAAATGTTTTGTTATATAAAAGTTTTAATATGACTAAATTGCTGCCATATGAGTTTTAATCAAACCGAACTGCTTTGTTATTTTAACTTATAATTCTTTTATTGGAAATAAGACTAAAATAATAGATTTCTCTGAATTAAACAACACCACGCAAATCCATGAAATCGAATGACTAACAATCTGAATAAATAATTGAATTGAAATAGATTTTTATGAATTTAATGACTTTATACAAATCCGTTTATAAAATTGAATGCGCAATAATCTGAATAAGTAGTTGAATGACTTATACAAAAAATAATAAATTATTTCATAAATCAGGAAAAATGCATTTTATAAGTCTCATTATGTCTATTTTTAGAAACGATAGCTGTATCCTATGCTTATTTTTTATAAAAGTTTCAGTAATTTAACATTGCATAACAGTAAAACAATTACTGATATTTATATACATGTGAGCACTGAGCAATGAGTGAAAATCGGTTGCAGGTATAGAAGCTATTTATTTTTTAAAAAAAAATTAAGGTAAGTCTAGGTTAGAGGACTGTAGATGAGAGAGAACAAGTTTAATTATCTCCGATATTTTAAAAACACACCAGCAGGGGTTGCTTTATAGGAAGCAGTTTAACTTGTCTATCAATTTGGACTTAGCGTCGTTTTTCGCAACAACGAAAAGTAACTAAAATTCCAATGTTTATTTCATTTAGAGGTCAGATATTTTTCATGAATTAAGCATTTTTTTATTTTTCCTTATTTAGGTCATAGATATTTTTTCATCTTACAGGACTTTTAATGCACGTATATTGTTCAATATTTGCTTTTGAGTAAAAGGCAAAGAAATATAATGGCTGAATGATGATGACCAGTAGTGACTGGAGAGATGACTACTTTTCATTGATATGTATGGACATATCAAGAATTGTAGGGTTTTAAAAAAATTAAAAACTTTTAATAAACATAATAAAATTAGATGAAGTTTAGTATATTCGTACTCTCTATCACTCTAAATATTTCCAAAAAAGTAAATCTATTCGCGAAATATTTGGTTTAGTATTTTCAATTTTTAGATAAATGTAAGTAAAATGTAATTTTTAACTTCTTATTTCAATATTGAGTCCACTTTTTAAAAAAATTTTTAAAAATCGGATGAAACCTGAATATTGCATTCCGATTCCATTGACCTGACGTATTATTTGATAGACTTTTTGGATCTAACATATTATCTGATTAACCCACGGATAAGAATCCTTATATTGACTGATTCAACAGATTAAAAATTCGATGTATAGGCGAAAAATACAAAATCACATCTGGAAATGAAGATTGGATGGTGCTGCAATTGCTCCGTTAAAAAAGTAGAAACTTAGAAAATCTAAACAATTTCTTTTACATTTTTTTCTCCATGTTTCATTTGCTTTCAAACAACATGTTCAAGACAGGCATAAAAATTTAAAATATACACAAGCATTTCATTGCATATTCATCCCTATCTCTAGAAACTTCGATTTGAAAAAAAAATATATGGCCATCTGCTCTGTACTTAACTTATTTAAACGAACCTAAATTTAAGGGATAAAAATTATTCTATTCAGTGTGTACGCTTCTTAGAAAAAAAGCAATAAATTTTAATTGTTACTGTTTTAGTTTTGAATTTTTACCGCTTTACTATAATTATTTATATTATGATTTATTAAAAGCCACAGCACCGAGAATCAAACCAAGGACCACGGCATTAGTAGTTTGGCGCTTCGAAACATACCACGGATTGATTGGTGATCTTGCCGTCAAAAGCTTTTTAATTCATTTCAGCTGTTTTTCATAAGTTGCAAAAGGTCAACCATATTATATTGTGCGGCCCCTAATTTTTCTATAATTTTGAGGTAGGATATATATATATATATATATATATATATATATATATATATATATATATATATATATATATATATATATATATATATATATATATATATATATATATATATATATATATATATATATATATCTGTTACGCTTTGAAAGCCTAAACATTGTAAGTTCGTAGTGTGGCCGGTGCTTCTTGAAAAAGATACAGGAAAATACGGTAATCATAATCTAATTTTATTAACGTAAGGGCCAGAGCCCCAGAATGACAACATTACATGCTGGTGGATAGGTATAGAATAGCACATTTGACCTTGGAAAGAGGGTTTTTATATCTTTCTGGACAATATATTTAAATGTTAATGGGTCTCAGTAGCGTGGGACTGATCAATTTCCCAAGCTGCTAAAGCCACATCATCACATTTTTTGAGATAATTAGATCAATATTATTACTTTCTTGTGGGAAAGGTTTTTAAACGTTTGCGCGTTGGATAAATGCTCTATTTATGGATTATATTTAATATATAATTGTTTTAACATTACATAATATTCCCCCCCTCTGAAGAAAGGTCTGATCAATATGCTAGCCTATTGGTCAGAACTTCCCCTTCACGCGATTTCAAATTAAAATTTGTTATTTTTGGTATATTGTCCAATATTATACATTTATAAGTAAAGTATTACAACAATAACATTTATATAAAAGTAACTAAATATTTCTGCATAACTTTGAACAACAATAATTAATAACTTTATAATAATTAATAATGATTATGTACATTTTTCCTTTTCCTATTGAAAAGATTAAAAAATATCAAAACAACTCTAGAATATCTAAAACAAAATATACCATGACATATCTAAAATAAAAATAAATCAAACCAAACTTTCACAACTTTTGAAAAGTTCTTCTCTTGAAATAAACTGGATCCATTGTTCAGGCCTAAATTTATTAAGTTATTCACCCATTTAAGAAGAAAAAAAAGTTAATGTTCTCAATCATCATTGTTTCATTTTCGAAACAATTATTATTCATAAAGTCATTTACATTCACTTATCATTTACACAGTTTTTCTTACTTTCTCATTAGTAATTATGTATTTTCACAAATATTGTGTAGAATTATTCACAACATATGACATACACTTGAAGAAATCAATACAACTAAAATAATACAAATAATATATGTAATCTAATTTAAAATGTTTACTTTTCCACATGATAATTAAATTCTTCGGTAGCATAAAAATTTACATACAAAGTGCATTATAAATCTTTGTAGAAAATGATATGCTTTATTCCAAAATAATAAAAATATAAGCGTTATCCATTGAAAACAATTGATGGTCTAAGTTGGGTAAAATATTCCCAACTAGACGGAAAAAAAATAGGGTTTTAAGTTTGTTTACTCATGCTTGATCCTTAATTGAGGAGGAAACATCAGTAAAGAAACATTTTATGTGAGGAGTCCCACGGTTCAAAAAACCATTTCTATATATTTCATTTGCAAAATAAAATTTAGGAAATTTACCTAAATTTTCCGAAGTGACTCTCAAACATCATGTAATAAAAAATTCAGACATAGATGCATTAAAAAAAAATAACGGAACTCCAAAAATAGGGGCAGAAAATAAAAATGAAAAACATATGAAAATACCAGCATTGAAAAGCTATTGTGAATTTTTTACATACAATTGAAACTGTTGACTTGGATAAAATTTCCTTAATTTGTTTACATGTACTATTTCTGATTCTTTCTTAGTGAGAAAATTAGGTTTATCAATTTCAAATGACACCTCAGATAATTTCTTTAAAATTTTGTATGGACCAGAATATGGTGAACTTAATTTCCTTGTGTTAGGATAATGGAATTCTTCGTAAATTACTAAATCATTAACTTTAAAATTAGGTTGCAAAAAATGAGTGTCATAACGAATTTTGGTTTTCTTAAAAAACTCTTGGGTATTTTGAGCAGCTATTTTTCTTGCTTCATCAACTGGAGGATAAATATTTTGATTTACAAGAGAATCACAAGGTAATTTTCCATACATTAAATAAGCAGGAGGAAATTGAGTTACAGAATGAGGGGTGTAATTATATTCATGTGTTACTTCTTCTAATAACTTTGTCCACGGAATTTTTTTAGAGTTTTCGTTGATTTTACATCTTAACCTAGAGATTATTGTCGCATTAGATTTTTCAACTTTTCCATTTGTTTGCGGATGATGAGCTGAAGTCAATAATTGTTTAACATTATAGTTTCTAAGAAATCTTCTAAATCTAGATGCTGTAAATGCAGCATTACGATCACTTAAAATTTTATCTGGAACTTGAATTTGAAAAATTTGTTTTAAGCAATTTGTATATGTTTCAGTTGTTACACTTTTTGAAGGAAAAGTCCAAAGATATCGAGTAGCATGATCAATAACTAAATGCAAATATTTTTTAGTGGAGTTGTAATAGTTGAGCCCTCCGACAGTATCAATTGATAAAATTTCAAATGGTTGCTCTGTAGGGGGCATACTTTGTAACAACCCAAATCTTTTTTGGTGAGATTTTTTGTTAATTTGGCAAGTTTCACAACATTTAACATAGTTAGAGATATCAATTATTATATTAGGCCAATAGTAGAAAGGTGAGATTAAAGCAATCATTTTTTTAATACCAACATGACCAAATTGAAAATGAGTTTTTTCCAATATTTTTGTTCTTAAAGAAAATGGTATTACTATTTTATGCAAACCATTTTTCTTAATCGTTAACAAATCATTAATTGTGATGAATTTAGGATTACTTAAATTTTCGTTTAATTGTGCTTCTTTAATTTCATCATGAGTCACAACTGGATTGTTATCAAATAAACTAAAAAATACAGAATATCTAGAAAGCATATCAGCTTCATGATTATTTTGACCCTTAATATATTTTACTTCACAATCATACATAGATAGTTTTAAAGACCATCTAAAAAGTCTACCTGTAGGATTTTTTATTTTCTTTAACCAAGTCAACGCGGAATGATCACTATAAATGATAAATTTATTTCCATGCAAATAACAATGATATTTATCTAAAGCATTAATAATAGCTAAACATTCCAATTCAGTAATAGAATAATTTCTTTCATGTTGAGATAAACATCTGGAGTGAAAAGCTATTGGGTGCATTGAGCCATCTGGATGTTTTTGTTTTAAAACAGCAGCAATTGCTTCTTTTGAGGCATCAACAAACAAATGACATGGATAATTAGGATTATACAAAGTTAAAACAGGTTTAGAAATTAAAGACGATTTTAATTGATTAAATGAGGTATTGCATTCTACTGTCCAATTCCATTTAACATTTTTCTTAAGAAGATTATTAAGTGGCAATCTAAGTTCTGCATAATTCTTAATAAATTTATGGTATACATTAATACTACCAAGAAATCGTTGTAGCTCTTTAACATTTTTTGGAGGTTTTAATTGTCTAATAGTTTCGATATTAGCATTTGCAGGTGAATATTGACCTTTTTCTATTTCATATCCTAAAAATTTTATTTTAGTTTTAGCAAATTGACATTTTGAAAATTTAAGTTTTAAATTTTCAGTTTCACATATTTTAAAAATTTTCTCTAAATGATCTAAATGTTCTAAATAATTATCAGAATATATGATAATATCATCAAAATAGTTTAAAGCAAAATCAACTTTATGTTTCTGTAAAATTTGACGAATAGCTCTTTGAAAAATAGCGGGTGAATTTTTCCAACCAAACGGTAAACGTAAAAATTCATAAAGGCCAAAATTGGTTGTAAATGCTAATTTTTCAGTATCATTTGGATCTATTGTTAAATTCCAGTAACCACATTTTAAATCTATAGTTGAAAAATATTTAGCATTAGACAATTTATCAATTAAATCATCAATTCTAGGTACAGGTTCAGAGTCAGTTTTGGTTACCTGATTAAGTTTTCTAAAATCTACACACAATCTGGTTTTATTACCTTCATCTTTTTTGTAAACAAGAGTAACTGGGGAAGAGTATGGACTATAGGAGGGTTTAATTATGTTAGCTTGTAATAAATTATCTATTTGATTTTTAATTTCTGCATTATCTTTAACAGATGCTCGATATGGACGCAATGATATGGGCAGTTCAGAAGTTAACTTTACTTTAACAGGTTGAAGATTTAAGTTGCCAATATCAAAATTATTTTTGGAAAATACATGATCATAACTAGATAAAAGATAATTTAACTTTACCCTATCCTCTTCAGAAGTTACAGGTATTTTATCCTGAAATTCTGAGGGTGGTTTGAGCCTGTGCTCATGAATATTTAAACTATTGAAATTTCTTTCATCATAAAAATTATTAGTTTCTATATATCTATTATTAACACAATCATTTACATTACAATTCACATTTTTAAGATCAATTTTTTGTTTATTGTTGTAAAATATATTAGTATGATATTTATTTTTAGCACTATAATAATTATTAGACTGAGAAAATTTATCATATGTAACATCTTTAAATTTTTGAAAAACTCTAAAATTTTCAAAATCAATATGTAACTTAAATAATGAAATTTCATTAAGACCAAGTATTGCATAATTAAGAGGGGTGTCTATAAAGGCGCATGTTATTACTTTTGTAATGTTTCCTATTTTAACACTTACCTTTTGGAGGTTTCCTTTGATATTTCCTTGAAATTGTGAAATTAAAATCCTAGTAGAGTTCGAATGTTTTTTTGATTGTCGTATAAAATGTTTTGGAATTATAGTGATGTTGGATCCTGTGTCCAATATAGTTAGTAAGTTCTTATTGTTTACTCGCGATGTCACACATAAATAGTCATTTGATGGTCAGCTGTTGTTATTGCTGTGCTGCGGAGGCTGGGAATCATGCTGAGGTACACCATAGCGATTAAGAGAATTCACAAACCTTGGCTGCTGCATTCTGTACTGATTTTGGGGAATCCACTGCCTTGGCTGCTCCATTCTGTACCGATGCTGGGGAATCCACTGCCTTGGTTGCTCATAGTATCTTGGATTATCATTCCAGTTTTGTCGTTGGGGAGTAGGTCTATTGAAGGCACACTTTTCATTTTTTTCTAACTTTGAACACAACTTAATAAGTTCTTCAACAGTAGAAGGAGATGCTATACTCAGAAAATTACGAAATTTTTCTGGTACGTCAGCTTTGATGGATTCTAGCAACAGCTCCTCACCTATGCTTAGATCCTTCGACGCTCTCCACTTCTCTGTAGCATATTCAGAAAATGTCTTTTTTGGAGATGGCCTCATAGATAGAAAAAGTTCATACTTCTCTTCTCTAGAAAGAGAAAATTTTTCTTGTAGTTTTTCCTCGAGTTCGGTCCATTTTTCAATTTCTATGCATTCATTAATGTAGAAGGTAAATAAGTCTCTTTTCAGGTATTCAGATATGTTATTTATTTTCCAGTATTCTTCCAAATGTAGGATTTCACATTTTTTATTGAAATACTTGATCCAGTTGGTAAAATTATTTTTATCCTCACACGGAGAAATATTAACGAGCACTGGAGCGTCCACCTGTTTTTCTTCAGAATCCGACATTGTTCGTTTAATTTTTCTGTTTCTTAACTCCAAAGTCATCAAAATAAAGTTCTAATCGGTGATTAAAGCAAGAAGTAGACAAAACAAAGAGAGAAATAACAGTCCTCGTTCTTCTTAACCACACCCACGCATTCGAATTTCTAATCCAAGGTTACGAATCATTTTCGAAGAGAAAGTAGATCATTAAAAGATGTATTCCATTTTTAAATTAAATATCATTTTCAGTTTTCAATAATAATTTTTCACGACAGGAAACTATCACTGCCGACTTATCTGTTACGCTTTGAAAGCCTAAACATTGTAAGTTCGTAGTGTGGCCGGTGCTTCTTGAAAAAGATACAGGAAAATACGGTAATCATAATCTAATTTTATTAACGTAAGGGCCAGAGCCCCAGAATGACAACATTACATGCTGGTGGATAGGTATAGAATAGCACATTTGACCTTGGAAAGAGGGTTTTTATATCTTTCTGGACAATATATTTAAATGTTAATGGGTCTCAGTAGCGTGGGACTGATCAATTTCCCAAGCTGCTAAAGCCACATCATCACATTTTTTGAGATAATTAGATCAATATTATTACTTTCTTGTGGGAAAGGTTTTTAAACGTTTGCGCGTTGGATAAATGCTCTATTTATGGATTATATTTAATATATAATTGTTTTAACATTACATATATATATATATATAATTAATATATATAATTAATCTAATATACTTTTTGCTCCTTAATTTCTTTAAAGTTAGTTAGAATCAATGACATTTGCTATAATGCCCCTAATTTGTCTATAATTTTGTGGCTTGGTATGGCAGTATGTATAATTAACATAAAATACTTTGTATTCCGTAATTTATTTAAATTTGTTTAAAAAAATCCCATTTTCTAGAAGAAGAACAAATCGGTATTGATGGCATTTTGTTTTGAATTTCAAAGAATAAAATGAAAAAGTGATTTTAAAAAAAAAGCACCTACTACTCTTTTCTTGTGAACCGAGTTTAGTTAACAAAATATGTTCTTACTGTGATTTAGAAAGCCTAGATTTATCATGGGATAAATAAATGCTGAAAGGAAAGGCGCATTTATTTTATGTAGATTAGAGATCATAGCCTTTTATATTACTGGAGCAAAATGTTTATAGTATTAATATATCAGGCTTGATAGCTAAAATAGCTTTTTTAGTCTTCTTTTTTATGTAATAATAAATTTCGAAAGCTGCATTAGATTTTGAATGTAAAATAAAGTATTATTTAAGTGACATTTTTATCTTCCAAAAATGGATTTCCGCATCCAAATTCTTGTCTCCCTTTGCATGAATTTCTCCTCGCATTATAAATTGATAATATTCTATGTAATGCTATTCATAGACTAAAAAATCATCGCTTGTCTGCTATTTATTTGTTGTCATCGCTAAATTCTTAAAATATTAAAAGAAATATCTTCGGAATGGTCGAAGATTAGAAAAATAAATTGCAGTACCTTTGCTTATCAAGATAGTGACTAATCATTGGTATAAATAAATTGGTTTCCAACGAAGAACACATTTATTTCTATCTACTTTTGTTTTCGTTAATTTGTTTTTTAAATCGCCGGTAAATTTTGGGACAAGTTTGACTTCTTCTATATTTTTATTAAAATGGAAGTTTTTAATAGAAGATAAAACTACAAATTTGCGTGGAAGTGATTAACGCCATTATGATACTTAATAATGTATAAATGTTAAATTGACATTTCATATATGCAACGAAATGTTTATATACACTATTATGGTACAAAATGATGTATGCCCGTCAATATACAATTTATGTATAAATATTGACTGTGAATAAATCAAAAATGTTTGTACTTTCACTCAGTGAAATCATGGTCATGTCTAACAGTCGTAGTAATTTAGTTAAATTTTTCATTTGAATTCCAGCTATCTTAACACCAAAAGTTATAACATATGTTTTAAACTGAATATTATTCAAATATAGCTTTTGAGATATAGTTAATCTAGTCACTACAATTCAAGATTATAGCTGATAGGAAAACTGAAATACTTCAAATTTTATATTTATTATTGATTTTACATTCAGAAAGTAATATTAACTCTTTCTGTTTTATTTTTTAAAATTTTTATTTTATTCTTAACAAAATATTACAAGAATATAAAAGAAATTAAGAAGAAATTTTTTTTGGTTAAAGCGTTTTTGTTAAGACCCTAAACTCGCTCATGTGTTGCAAATATTTAAACTAATTTGTGTTTACATAAAAGGTTATTTTTCAGAAAAAAATATATTTGAATTGTATCTGTAATGTATTTGAATAATATTTTGCTCAGAAATTTGAACATCAAATCCTTTTAGAGGTATTTGTTCCTATTAAAATAAATAGAAAAGAATTATCCAACATAATAATTTATTAAGACTTTAAACTAATTTTCACTTTTTATTACTTATATGCCTGTAAACAATTACCGTTTGATATAAGTATTGATTTAATAATTCCTATTTTAAATCTTCCCCTTTTATTTCACTTTGTAACTCCTGCTTACTCATTTCAGGAATTTTATTATCTTGAAATTCTTTCAACATACTTTACTGACATAATTTTATCTAAGATATCGAAAAATTCCTGTTCAATTTCAACAGAGCAATTCCTTGATTTAAATCTTTAATATTAATGTTTGCAAAGTCATAGGACAAGAAACTTCATTTAGATATGAGCTTGTAATTAAATGAAAATAAAAGGGAATTCTCCTTGATTTCGGAAATTAGATTTCTCAAGTGTCTCTTATAAACTAAGTGAATTATATCTTAATGAGCTATTTAGAATTATCTTGTGTCCAAAGAAGGCACAGTTAATTTCACTCTGTAGTCAATAATTCAAGCATATCTTTTCTCAAATGAGCTTTGAAGTTAGGATATGAATGGGTACAGTATCTTATATTTACTACACGCTAATGGAACTTCCTTCGAAATATGAATAAACAAAAAGCTTAAGGAATTACTTTGTTAAAAGAATTTGTGAGAGTAATTCAACAAAATATTATTTCGAATTGTTACTAATATTTAGTTCTGATGTCTTCTAGAAGTTGGCTTTCAAGTAATTCCTTTACCGTCATATTGCTATATCCTGAGAAATAATTTGCTTAATACAATGTTTTGGAAATATTTAGATACTTAATTACGTAAATAATTCAGTAAAATATTATTTTGATGAGTTACTAGTACTCGGTGCTAATACTTTTAAGAATTTTACTTCTAAATATATTTTACCATAATGCAGGGCCTTTTCAACTGATGTATTAATGATATAATTAAAATGCGCTAATACTACGTATAACTACGTTAATATACAGCTGCAGCAAAATATTATATTGATTGGTTAATGATATGTGTTTCCGACGCCATCTCAGAAATAAAACTCTGACTTTTTACGATATAGAACTATATTTTGTAAATTTCGAGAATTATTTCATCACGAAATCACATGATACTTGACGAAACGGGAACTCTCAAATGTATGCTGAAAATCTTTCCTCAACTCGAAAACTCATTGGGTTTTTTTCTTGAAATATTTCTTTACTATTGATGAAATTCGTTTTCTCGAAGAAGGGATCATAATTATTTCGGCCTTTTGACGAAATATTCGGAGGGAGCGTATACTGGGAAACTGTTTCGTCAAAAACGAATAAAGTTTCATGAAATTTGAGTATCCATATTTTTGCAGCGCATTTTCCAGAATTTCACTTTTATCCTTTTATACCTTTCACTCCAACTATTCTCTTAAATGATGTGATGAGGATGTAATTTAAGTTATAAAAATTTTAATTACATCATAATTGAATAAAAAAAACTAATATGAGGAAATTTAAAATTATAATTACACGATTGTTTACTAAATTCGTACCTATCATTGTGTTTTCCTTCCTTCAAAAACGTTTCCATTGCAGCTTAGTCCTACATGACTTTAATCTTTTCATCCAAGCACAGAGATATGGATAAATACAATCCTTTATTTCAATAATCAGCATTTCTTTCAAATTACATTTAAGAGTTTTCTCCTTCTGCAGAACCTACTTTGACTATATAATATGATACTGTAAACAATTTCAGATCAAATTATGATATAAAGTACCGGCACTTTTAGTGCGTCATTCATAAGATCCCTTCATAAAATATGCTGCAATTTTCAAAGTGCAATTTATTTAATTAAAGTGATTGAGCTTTTAAGAGTTTTCTCCTTCAGCAGAAACTACTTTGACTATACAATATGACACTGTAAAAATTTCAGACTGAACTACGGTATAAAGTACCGGCACTTTTGGTGCATCATCCGTAAGATCCCTTCATAAAATATGCTGCAATTTTTAGTGTCATTTATTTATTTAAAGTGATTGAGCTTTTAAGAGTTTAACCCCCTAAGCACAACCTACTTTGACTATATAATATGACACTGTAAAAAATTTTTAGATTGAACTACGGTATAAGGCACCGGCGCTTTTGTTTTATCATCCGTAAGATCCCTTCATAAAATATGCTGCAATTTTTAGTGTCATTTATTTATTTAAAGTGATTGAGCTCTTAAGAGCTTAACCCCTTCAGCAGAACCTACTTTGACTATACAATATGACACTGTAAAAAATTTCAGATTGAACTACGGTATAAAGTACCGGCACTTTTGGTGCATCATCCGTAAGATCCCTTCATAAAATATGCTGCAATTTTTAGTGTCATTTATTTATTTAAAGTGATTGAGCTTTTAAGAGTTTAACCCCTTCAGCACAACCTACTTTGACTATACAATATGACACTGTAAAAAATTTCAGATTGAACTACGATATAAAGTACCGGCACTTTTGGGGCATCATCCGTAAGATCCCTTCATAAAATATGCTGCAATTTTTAGTGTCATTTATTTATTTAAAGTGATTGAGCTTTTAAGAGTTTAACCCCTTCAGCAGAACCCACTTTGACTATATAATATGACACTGTACGAAATTTCGGATTGAACTACGGTATAAAGTACCGGCACTTTTGGTGAATCATTCATAAGATCCCTTCATCAAATATGCTGCAATATTTACAACGCAATTTATTTATTTAAAGTGATTGATTATTTTTACTCTAATTATTTTTGTAAAACTTACGGTATATTAAAATTTTTATTTTATAACGTGTTTGGGTATTAGTGAATTTTACGGAAAAAAATACTGACACCCAGAGTGCCGGTACTTTTTACCACAATTTAATCCAGAAATTTTTACAGTATGCCTAGATTCTGAAGAAATCATATTTATCTTTACTGTATAGTTAATTATTCAAACATTACATTATTCAAATCAGATAGGAATTATAAATTTTACCCTAAAACAAAATCATCCTAAAACAATTTAAAAGCAATAAATTCAAATACCGAAAACATTGATTCAAAAAATCAAAGCATTAAAACCTACAAAAAGGATTTTAACAAAGTAATAAAACTAAACAGTTACTAGTTTGAAAATACGCTGCTAAAGAAAAACTGTGGTATTACTAAACTGTTTTTTTTATAAACTTTTTTAGTGATGCGACTGCATTTAACCCAATAAGAATAATCATGTTTATTTAAATTAAAGCGATGTAGTGTTATTAGAAAAGCATGTAGATTCCTACTTTCCTAGAGATTTTCTAGTAATAACACAATTTTTCTTTAATAGTGTATCAACAAACTAGTAACTATTTAGTTTTATTATTTTTATTTGTTTGAATTTTATTATTACAACAGTTATTTTATTATGTTGGTAATTTAACAGCATGACATTATATTAGTATTTCAAAATTATATCAAACCAAATTAACCTTGCACTATTCATAATCGTATTATAACCGAATTTGAATTCAAAATCAATGCGAAAAATTTCTCGAGTAATAAATGATAAAAAAAAGAAAAACAATCCGGTAGATGAGAAAAGGAGTTAAGAGAGCCTGTGATTGAGACGACAGGAAGTATAAAACGAAAATGATGATAAACACAGCATTTCTCTAATTAAAATATGTCATATCCTTACAAAAATATGAAGAAAGGTTAAAGATAACGAGACATGCACGGTGAAAAAATTCTGGTGAAATCACCGTACTGTATAGCAATGGCATTTCTAATAAAAAAGAAACATATTTCTACTAATAAAAATCAAAATATACAGTAAAAGTCTACATTTGGTAATATTTCCATTTGTAAGGTAACATCTTACAGGAAAACCAGAGGGTTTTCAAAATTATAATTTCTATTATCTCACATTTAGTTGGAAATAAACTAATCTACAGAAAACTAGAAAAAGTAGAAAATAAAAAGTAATCTTACTGAATAAATGGTTTTTATGCCAGGCTCTAGGGTATCTTTGTAAAATTACTAAATATTACAACATTTATCACATTTTGTAGAACCATATTTTCTCATGAATTTTACCAAAATCATTACCAAAGCACTTTGCTAAGAATTGTTGAACTTTTTGGAGCTCCCATTGAACAGAACTACGATAAATGTTACCTTTTCCTGTAGTTTAGATCAGTAGTTTTATTTTTTATCTGCGTTCGCAGACAAAAAAATGAATATATTTTAAACATTGACATTATCATTGACATTGAAATTTCAAGCATTGACATTCTAAACATTGACATTTTGAAGAAAACTAAAAAGTAAACTTAACTAAATAAATGGTTTTCATGCAATGATCTAAGATATCATAATGAGATTAACATTACTACATTTATCACATTTTATAACACACTGTAGATCCCCATTTTATCGTAATTTCATTACTAAAGCGCTTTGAGAAGAATACTCGAGCTTTCTGGGGATCCCATAGAACGAGAAACACGATAAATTTTACCATATTCTGGTAGTTTGGACTATACAATTTTTTTCTCAGTGAGTACAGATTAAAATGAATGACTAGATTTTAAATATTGATATTGTCAAACTATTATACATATCACATATAAATGATACAGGAAATCGATGAAAATGCATGAATTTTTTTCAGTTTCAAATTTTTCATGCGTGACCTCTAAATGTTTACACAACTATCAATCTGTAATTAAGTTTGTTCCCAAAACTTTGTTGTTTTACACTTTCAATGGTTACTAATGCTATGTATATGTGTTCTCTAAATTTCAGCGGTGTTTTTGACAAAATATGTGCGAATCGTTTCTGATCTGGAAATGACAAAAGAAGAAAAACGGCAGGGTAAATCAGAAAGGGAGTTAAGACAGCCTGTTGCTGGTGAGACAGGAAGTAAATAAAGAAGAGGCTAATGAATACAACATTTTTGAGTAAAATAATTTATGTATTTGAACTAATATTAAAGTTCTTTTATCTAAACCACTTCTTTTGTATAAAGAATTCGTGTGAAGATTGAAAAATTTTTAATGATTTAATACAAGCATAAAATAAATTAAGTTAACCTATAAAACTGAGTAAATTGGAGGGAGAAAAGTAACAAAAATTCTCGCAGTGTTGAAAGTTTAATTGAAATCATTTCTCCCCATTAAAAAATAATATAATAATGTAAGCTTAATGACTTGCTCAACGCAATCTCAGAAAGGAGCTTTACTGCAGCAATATCTAGATTTGTAATTATTCCAAATTCCGATAAATTATCTAATACAGATCTAATGACGAAAGAGCTTCGGTAATTGTAGCGTTCAATTGAACGAAATTTTCATCATGAGAATTAGTAATTACTTAACATAATCTACGAGTATTTGATTGGAATTCTCTAATACGATTAAAGTATTTATTGATTTTGTACTACCACCTTTTGTCCAAGGATTAATGTTGAAGTGCTTACACAATGAAATGGCATCAGCTCTTTAATTCAATAAATTATTCAAAATTTCAATTGGTACATATTTGTTTAATTTTTCTATTATTCTAAAAATTCAAATTCTTTTGAAATAAATAAATTTGATATAGTCGGAATGATATGTGAATTAACCAGTATTTAGAACTATTATAATTTTGATCATTTAAAAAAAGTAACCCACTTGCCAATTTTAAAAATAGGTGATGAGGTAATTAAAAAAATTAGAATTATCAGAAAAACTCTATAAAATTTTCTATTAATGCAATGGTTTTAAACTTAGCGCATGCTACGTTTACTGAGCACATTACTAGTTAGTGCACATAGCATGTTTCACTTAAGACATGCAGTGTTTACTAAGTTTACTAAGCTGTTTCTGTGATGGCTCAAATCTATCAAAATCTATATTATTTCAAAAATAATATCTTAGCAGAAGCTGGTATTAGAATGGGAGAATATATATATATTTCGTTTTTTTAGTGCTCCTCACACTATTGTTTGATATATTTTGCTTTGGCTATATTAATACAATATTGGAAAGCACTTCTCTTTGAGGATATAAACGTGTGAGCTGATGATGAGATTATTTATTTTTTCTTGGATTTAAAAAAATAGATATTTTTTATGTTATTTTATTTCAATAATTTTCTTCTTCTCTTTTCATTATTCAGTAATTTTTCCGTGTTTTTGTGTGTGTCTGTGTGGTTGCAACCATCCTACCTTAGCCTGGAAGGCCTAGCCTAGCCTAGCCATCCTATCCTAACCTATCACATAAAAATTTGTTTGATCGAGATCCAGCCAAAATTAAGTAAATTTAGGATTGAAAATTTCCCTTTTGCAAAAGACCTTATGTAAATCCAGGAACCTATGTAAACTAGGAAGGACCTTATGCATAAATGTTGTGAATAAATCACATATTATAACACTTTTAGTTTATGAAAGAGGAAAATTGCAATACTGCATAAAAATGCTAAACGAGGTATTAATTTTAAAGATTTCTAAAAAAATATTTAAATGAGAATAATTAACAAAAAAGGTTCAATCAATTATAATGTTTATCTCGTATTTAATTCTACAACTATGCAACATCAAACTGTTTTTTAGTTACTATTTTTGTAGTCATCCATATAATCGTTTAAATTAAGTTAAATTAGAACAAATATTTCTTCTTACCACGAAAGAAAACTTCAAGCATTTAAAACTAAACTTTGGTTCGCTGTGACTCAAAAGAAAGGATTTTCGATAACAGATATCACCATTCTGAAGAACAGAACAAACTCAGACAACAAAATATCAGAATAAATCTTTAAATAAATGCATCGGTAAATAGTGGATTTGTTCCCTAATGCCCTATTGATTTGCTTTTACGGTAAATAAAGTATTTTCACTCGCTTTATGTGTTTCGATTTGTTCGAACATGGGATTCAGAAGATTTTAACATCTTGTTCTTATGTCATGTCTGTAAAAACATGCACAAAGAGTAAAGAAGCGGAAAACATAAACGACGCTGATAAAATAAGTAAATATTTTTCAAAAGAATGAATAAGGGGCTTGAAGTAGATTTGTATTCGTATTTGTTTTTGTTTTGGCAATTTGTAAGTATTTGTCTTTTATCAATATTATTAAGCATAGAGAAAAAATTCTGGTAAAATTACCTTATAGTATGGTAATCACAATCTTGGTAAGAAATATCTTCTTCTGGTAATAAAATTTAAAATATCCGGTATTTAAATCATTTATTTGGTAATTTTTCCATTCGTATGGTTTCCAGTAACTTCGTATTTTCAAAATTATAGTTTTTATTACCTCACATTCAGTGAAACATATAAAAATCGAAAAGCAAAATTAACCGAATAAATGATTTTTTATGTATGTCGTGCTCTAGAATATAGTGATGAAACTAACATCGAATTACCAAATTTTATCACACGTTACAGAGTCCTATTTAATCGGGAAATTTATCAAAATCATTGCCAAAGCACTTTGGTACAAATCACCAAGACTTATAGTGTTCTCAACGAGCCAAAAACACGGTAAATTTTACCTTATTTCGTTAATTTTGACCATACTTTTTTATTTTCATTGTGGAAAAAACTACAGACAAGTGAATGACTTGATTTTGAACATTAACCATTCCAAAATTATTGCAGATATTACATTAAGTGATATACAAAATAAATGAAAATGTATAAATTTTTATTAGTCTTAATTTCGGATATATGACATCACAATGTTTTCACGACGAACATTAATTATGTAATTTAGTTTGTTCCCCAGAGTTTATTGTTTTTCTACTTTTAATGCTCTCAAATGCCACACAAATGCGTTCTCTAAGTTCCACCACTGTTTTTGGTTACAGTGATAGAAAAACAGTGTTTTTGACATAAAATGAAACGACGTAGGTGTAAGATCGGGGATCTTGGAGGCCATTGGATAAACGGTGGATTTCTTGTCTCCGTACATCCAATGCACTGTTTCGCTTTTAAACCAGCAATGACTCAATGAAAAAAACCAGCAGGAACTTTAAGAAAGTATAATTGAGGCGAAATGAACCATTGACTTAAAGAAATAAAAAGGGAAAGGAAAATGTGAATTTCTTAATTAGGTGCTAATTGCGTAATTACAAAATTACTTCAGGAAAATTTGTAGTGGAAAGATAGAAGAAAAGTAACAATTTAAAAAAAAGTAAATGTACTGTAATATGTGTAGTAGTAGAAAATATAAATGCTAAAATTTTGGTATTTTATTCGTGTTCAACCTATACAAAGAAATTTACAGATTTTAGTAGCAATTGGTTACTAAAATCTGTAAATTTCTTTGTATAGGTTGAACACGAATAAAATACCAAAATTTTAGCATTTATATTTTCTACTACTACACATATTACAGTACATTTACATTTTTTTAAATTGTTAGTTAGTATGCAAAAATTCTTTAAAATGGAATAAAAAAAAAGAAACTTTTCGAAAATGAATTCGATATTTTTTCTTCGATTTTACAATGCGAAGAAAATTTTAAGGATATTATAGTAGTGAGCATATTAATTGTATCAAGGATACCTTTTTTTGGATTTTTTCCAATTTAAAGACAAGAGTCTTTTCTTATGTATGCCCAAATACAAAAATGGTCCTGACTAAATAATAATGAAAAGGAATCGTAACAAGAAAAGAATCATAAAAAGAATGAGGACAGATTTTTTAAAAATGAAATTCCATTCAATCAAAAAATGGAATTTACAACAAGTTTAACTTCCTGCCATATTTTTTGAAGAAAAAAATGATTATTTCATGGCTATCTAAGTGTGGTTATGAATCTCTACAGATCTTAATTCCATAGACAATATTCGTTATCTGCAAATCAAGACTTTTAAAAATAGATTGTATTCCAAAATTTAGCCTGATTTGTTTGTTGATTCAAGAATAATATAAGAATTTAGGAAAAACTTTATGTTCCCAACATACTATGGTTTCCAGAAATTATGTTTGATTTAAAAAATACGCAAGCTACTGCGCTGAGAAAAATAAAGTATGGTCAGAACTAATAGAATATGGTAACATTTATCGTGTTTCTGGTTATTCCCGAAATGTGATATCCTAATGTCATCATGTTATCTTTAAGTGTTCCATAAAAATTATTTATTTGGTTGAATTTACTCTTCAGGTTTTAATTTTTCTTAAATGTACACTAATAAGAGCTATAATTTTGAAAACCAGAATTTACGGAAAACAGTTAACATATGAACGGAAAAAATTACCAAATGGGTGGATTGAAAACCGTATATATTTGTTTTATTTACCAGATTTTTTTTACGGGAAGTGTAATTTTACCAAACTTTTTTCTTCCTTGCTCAGTTGTGCCTTTGCCTGCGAACTTTAATATTTCATAATTATGTTTTAATATCATTTAATATTTAATCTCATAAATCAACTGTTTCGTATTATTATATGTTTATTAGAAAAAAATGTTTAACAAGTGCGAAGTGCTACCATTTCAAAAAGATTTCTTGTCTCAAATAATACTAATTAAATAATAATACTAAAATTTTCTAAAACTTGTGTTGTCTAGATGAGCAATGGAAAAGAAAGTATTATTTAATAAGGAAATTGCAATTTAATTACGTCTTATTTTGTCAAATGCATGTTTGATAGCATGAAACAATCAATAAACATTGCAGAATTCCTTATATAAGGAATTAAAAAGTTAATTTGGCATGTTTTTCTGTAAGATATATTTAGCTAAGCATTAACTAATTTAAGAATGAAAGTGATACTCTGTCTTATTTATCTGTGAAATTTTTTTAAATCCATATTTTAAAAAAACAACTTTTATATAGTATGAATTAACCTGCGCAATGAAAATACTCATACACATTTAACTTATAAGAATGAAATTGAAAAATTTTCTGAATATATAAAATAGATTATGAAACTTATAAAAAAATAAAACTTTTTTTTAAAAACTGGTCCTTGGAGCCCAAGCATTTTAACATTGTTCTTGAAAAAACCCCTTTTGAATATTTAGTATTTTAAAATTTATGTAGCGTAAATTAAACAGTTTGTTGAAAACACTTATACATTTCTTTAATTAATATAAGTGAAATTAAAATTTTTTTGAATAAAGATCTGGTGAAGAATGATAACAGCCGTGAAGATTTTTTGAAAATTTTACATTGGAAAATAGTTAATTTAATTACTAGAAACAGTGACACTGTTGTAAGCGTTTTTTGATCCTGATATACTAATGATGTAAATTAACTTCAGATCCATGCAAGTTAATTTTCGAACAATTGCTTTATTACAGTTTTACTACTGTAATTCTCATTTCTTCTTTTACTACTTTTTAGCTTCCTTAACAAAAGTTCAAACCATTACGTCCTTGCTTTACGTGCAATAAAAATAAAACAAACATTTCCTTAAAACAGCTGCATAAATATGTTTAAAATCAAATGTATGCTAATTTATTTATTTTGTTTTTATTATAATATGCTTAGTTTGAAGCTTGCGATTAGGGACCTTAATTTGAAATAGGTGAGTAAATAAAGTATTTTAAAAATATGTAATTACATTTTTTAACTTTACAGTCTAAACTTGATTTTATTGGTAAACTTAAAAATTAATGACATTTAGACACATTTAGTTTTAGATGTTCAAAGGTAACACATCTCATGCATTTTAATTCTATCAAAAAAACTCTGGTATAGGTAAGTATTTTCATGAAAATATGCATGATAATTATTAACTTTCGCTTTCCGTTAAGCATACTTCAACAAATTAAAAAAAAACAAAGGTAAATAATTTTAGCAGTAAGATTATTGCTATAATTCACTACTTCCAGAATTAATTGTTGAAAAGAATGCTTGAAATGAAAGAATGCATTCCGGAAAATTCTGAACTTAACTTATTGCTTCTGTGGATAGATATGTGCTAAACAATAATTTTAATTTCAAGAACATTATTAATGTCTAAGACAGTAAGATTAATTTCAAGTTCATTACAAGGACAGCATTATTAATTTACGGACATTTCAAGGACAATATTATTAATTTCAGGAACGTTTCGAGGACATTTCAAGGACAATATTATTAATTTCAAGAACGTTTCAAGGACAATATTATTAATTTCAAGGATGTTTCAAAGACATTCCATGGACGGTTTTATTAATATCATGACATTTCAGGACAACAATATTAATTTCAAGGGGGTAAATTAATATCTTCAAAGTTTCTTTGCATGTGTTACAGTTACGCAAATATTCTTAATAGCAGGAGAGCTTATCACCAGACTGATTCTTTATGCTGATTCTGTAAACGGTAGATGTGTCTCAAATATTTCAGATAGTTGTGAACTTATTTCGATCGAATTTTTCACGTGATATATTTTGTTTATAAATGAAATTTTCTTCAATCATAAAATATTATTTTTAATTGCATTCCAAATAAAGTAATAAATCGAAAGACTATTGATGAGTTCAGTCAACTAAAGATATTTTATCAAATTAAATTTTCTGACAAGAATCTCTGAAAACTTGAATTTTCCATTATTGTTTACTATGGAGAGCAGAACCATGATAATTAGTATGCAATCCATATAGTTTGCAAAAGCAAATAATATAGAATCTATTTTTTTTTTATCTTTTCTTAGGTTTGTATAAATTTTGAAGGTTGATGAATATGATACAAATACGAACTTTAATATGGTGTTAATTTTAACCATATTAACTTATCTCTGGAATACATGATACTATAGCTCAACATCGGAAACATGGTTCACCTGTATGCATAAATTAAAGTTGCAGCAAAATTGAAACCCATTATGCTTTAAAAAAAAGCATTCCTGCAACAGTCCATTGTGAGCCAAGTGGGATAGGGAGGTTAAGGATCTATAATTTCCTGACCGATGGCGTGATCGCAGCGTTGTTGCCAACATTGCACACCAACCACCTTTACTTCCGAGATAAGCTGGCAGCCATCGATCTGCTATTAGATTTCAAAACCTAGTTATTTACAGTAACAGCTCAAAGTTTTAATCTGAGCCATCAAGATTCATTATGTATTAGTTAATATAGTTGAACTTTAAACTGCTTTTTCTAAAAGTGTACACTGAGAAAAAATGGTTAAAATAACTAGGATATAACAGCCAGTATCTCTGGCTCCATGGGAACTCCAAAATGCGAGGTAATTTTTACCGAAAGCCTTTGGTAATCATTTTGGTGAAATTAATAATAAAATATAATTTTATAATATGTGATAAAATTTAATGTGGCAAAAATTGCTTATTTATCATGCTATCTTAGAGCATATCCTAAAAAGCATTTAATTGGTTAAATTTACTTTTCAGTGTTGTTTTTCTCATTAAATGTGTGATAAACTAACTGAAGTTTTAAAAACAAGAAATTCTGCGAATGGAAAAATTATCAAGGGAATGGTTTAAATACAGTATTTTTCAGTTTTACTGTCTAGAATTATGAATTATTTTACCAGAAATGTCATTACCACATAGTACAGTAAATTTACCAGAATTTATTCTCTGTGTACGATATAGAGACTATACAGTAAAATTCTCCTGCATATAATTTTCTACAATAATAGATATCTAAATATAAGTAGAATAGGTAAATAACAGTTATTTAAACATTTTAAATATATCTTAGTCTATTTTGTTTAAAATATGACTTATTTAATTCTTGGATTAGTAAAAGTGCAATTATCATAGATTCTTTTAAAGCATTTGAATCATTTTCTCATAATTTAAGTATTATGAAAATGGACTTTTTTTTAAGCTACAATTAATATAAAGTTCTCTAAAGGCTTACGTACTTTTAATATCACGCAAAACTACATTTAAGCCTCCTTATTGTTTCTAAATGTAATCTACTCTTTTTTTTTCTTAAGAAAACAGATCTCTATTTCATTTCAAATGTTTTCTGTCTGAATCCGCAATGCGTGGTCACGCAAGAAATACGGAAAGGAAGATAAAAATAAAAAGAATAATACTCTAACAAATAAAATTGAATTGCATGCATGCTCCACATTCTCGTTCAATTTTTTTGAGCCAAATTTAAAGACGTAAAAACATTTTAGAGAAAGAGGTGGTTAAAGTTTTTGTTTATAAATAATAAAAAATACCCATGATACAAACCATTACATTATGATCAGTGAAAAGCATAAATGTAGTTTGTAATAACTTAAATGAACAAATTTACATAATGGCTTTATAGTTAAAAATGTTAGTATTTCCAGAAACTAGAAATGGGAACTACATATGAATAAATAATGCATAAAATGAGATCTGGGCATTAAAACTTGCTGTTTGATGAACAAAGTGTAATGATGATAAAAAAAAAGTGTTTATATGGTTGGTGATGATGATGCAATGATTCTGAGCAATGCTTATGGTGAATGTTACTTTTACGCTTATATTTTAAAATTTATTTAATTATTGCTGATTAATATTCATGTTATATTTCACCGCAAAAACTCATTTAGCATGTTTACAATTTCGTCCCTTTAAGCAATATTTTCTTTAAATGGTATACATATACGCTTTTTGTACAGCAAATGTGCATATTTACACTAAATAATGAAAGTAAGAAAAAAAAAACTTTCGAGGCTGTTTTTAAAACCTGCCATGAGCCTTGCACATATGAGGCATTTGAAATATTTTTTTTTTATAAAAATGATCAAAGATATTTTTATAACTGCTTTAAGGAAACGAATATTATTGACATCAGTTGAAAATTTATTTTTTAATATTTATTGAATCTCCAGATCTTGTACTGAGTTATTGTTTTACTCTCATTATTATTAAATTTAAAATATATTTTTTTATAATATTTGCTTAAATCATATTTACTGATATTTAACGATAATATTAACGATATAATTATAAATTATATTTAACGATAATATTAATGATATAATTATAAATTATGTTTAACGATAATATTAACGATATAATTATAAATTATATTTAGCGATAATATTAACGATATAATTATAAATTATACAATCTGTTGTTAACGAATCTGCATGTCTGTATAATATGTTTTTTTTTGTTTTGACATGTTTCAAACCACAGCCATAGAGATTTTTTTTCGATTTTAAGCATTTTTTTAAAGACAAGCCCTGGAAATCACGCAAGAAATAATGCCTTAAGGTAAGAAGAATATCTTTGATAACTTTGCTGTTTATCTATGCTGATTCCCAAATCACTAATAAATATAAATTTTTTTCAGATCATTACAATTCAAAACACAGTTGATAGCCTTTTAAATAAATCGTCAGGGGAGTTCTTACTTATTCATGCGAGTGAAGGCTTTACTTAGTTCTCTTCATTGTGGCTATTAAATAGTCGATTAAAAATGCTTTTTTTTTCGAATCTTATAAGTTTTTGCGTATAATAAAACAGAAAAATGAGTTTTTTTTATTTTTTTTATCATGGGTGGTTTTTGTGGTTCTCTTCTCCATGTAACGCAAATAGAGTTCAGTCTACTAGGGCAAAATTTCTTCCAATACTTTTTCCCTTGTCTTCTGGATTGGGTTCAAAATTTCAAGTTTACGAAATTAACATTGGTAGTCACAAACTCAAAAATTAGGTCGGCCATTCAGCAATGGTTATAATTTAATTTATGTTTTATTTATTCGGAGCAAATTTGAGAAAGAAATGGCTTTTTTGAGGGAAATGTTTTGTAAAGAGATTACGTTTTGAAGCTGATTTGGCACAAATACGAGTAAATATGCCATACGCTACTCTTGAAAGCTTGCTTGCATGGAAACTGATTCGTTATTCATTCGCCAAACTGATTCATCACTGCAGTCTGATTCATTATTTCACAATAATTTAATAAACTTTTGGTTAGAGATATGTAATGTATGCCTTTGAATAAAAAAATATGTCCACTGTGTTATTGAGTAAAAAAAGGATCTTTTTCATGAACCTGAGAAAGTTCACTGAACAACCCATATTTTATATATAATTTTGCTGCCGTAAATGATCACAACCAACATATATAGATATTAAAATATATAAACCCCGCCCCAATAGTGAGTGTAGTGTGTCTACCACTACATAAATACAATTCCAATTCACTAGTATATAAGACATGTTAACTCGATTCCATGTTGGGGTACCTTTTCATAGATTAAGGTTGACATTGTTGATGACTCCTATCCCCATATTGGTGACCTTTGGACTTGATGTGAGCACGCCTACTTTGGCATAAACGCCCACTACGATTTTAACACGCCTACTTCAATGGATGGTCCACGTTGAAGAGTTGACTTGCTACTTGTGACTGCTGCATTATCCACCATCCTCGTGCTGTTGCTTCTCGGTTTCGATCACGCATAGCGTACAACATATTCACTCGACTGCTAATGGCAACTTGGAAGCGACCGCGACCATGAACTTAATACAGCTCTCAAGATCTCACATAGAGCTTCTCACATTACAGCGAAGATTCAACTAGTATTATCCGTTCATCGAATTCTATCTCAGTTATAATTCTGGTGGGGGAGTACTGTAGTGTGCCTACCACTACAAAAATACAATTCCAATTCACTAGTATATAAGACATGTTAACTCGATTCTATGGTGGGGTAACTTTTCATAGATGAAGGTTGACATTGTCGATAACTACTTTCTCCATTGGGGGCAACCAAAATAAGTCTCGAAATGCGCATCCGTGTCCTATTAGTATAAGAAAACAAATAGATTGTGATGAACAAAGGTGACCTTCAAATGAAGCAACCCCTGGAGGTCACCTGTAAATATTGAGATGTAAAGATGTACTGCTTACGGAGCTCCAAGCTACAACTGAAGAAATTCCGTAATATAAATTTTCTGATGTTACATGCCTTATAAGGCAGGACACTAAAAACTGAAACGTAATAAATGAACATGAATCGTAAATGAAGATGTCCAGATGTATAGAGGAAACATAACATCACGTCTACATCATTAACTAAGTGGTTAAAACTCTGGTGGAGTTTCCAAAGCAGCAAGAAAACAAATTTAAAGGTGACTGTCTTCTATATAGCACCAAAATTCTAATTGAGAAAGTTCTCAATGTATTTAGAAACAGACAGATGAGCAGATCTAATATTTTATGTTCAGAATAAAATATAAATAATTAAATTATGAAAACAATAACGATTTTACGATTTTCATTTTCGCAATGAAGGATCGCAATTTAGATTTATTTTTATTCCTAAAAGACATTGAAGCTAATTGTCTCTCAAAGTTAATTACTATATTCAAATTTTGTTTAGATATATTCAGTTCATCATTGTTTTGTTGGTTTAAAGCCTTGACCGTATTCCCTTTTCAAACATA
Organism: Parasteatoda tepidariorum; assembly: GCF_982258835.1. Lineage (NCBI taxonomy): Eukaryota > Metazoa > Arthropoda > Arachnida > Araneae > Theridiidae > Parasteatoda > Parasteatoda tepidariorum. Next base: position 82,042,926 of record NC_141764.1, on the reverse strand, counting down.
TATGAGCTTTCTTGGAATTAATTAAATGGTACATACTAACTCAAATACTAACTGGGAATGTTAAGTTAGCTTTTCTCTGCCGAGATTGTAATTATAATGACAGTCACGCAGATTTGTAGTTAAATCTTAGTTATTCTAAAGCAATTAATTTGAATCATAGGAAATGGACCTAAATAATAAGCATTGACTTTTAAATAAGTCAAATTATTAAATAAAATTATAATATTGAGATGAACAGTTGATTGCATTTTCTTAAAATGCTCCCGTAATAAAAAATTTGTATTTGCAGATTGTAGAAATCAAATTACATGGAATGGAAATGGAATAAAGAAACTTTAATTCAATTATGGTATTCATGCTTCCCTATAATTATTAAATGCTAGCTTAATACACGTTCTAAATACGGGGTGAAAGTAGTGAAGGATCGAAAATTTATTATTAGTCAATACTACCACTACTAACCGCCATAGTTGTTCAATCTAGTCGTGGTAAAGTTAGGAAGATTAATATAGTGGCCGCTGCAATGACGCACTAATCATGACGCACAAGTTTCCAATTTCAATGCTACAAAAAGTTCTTAATCTGAAAAATATGATCTCTATAGATAAGTCAGGAGAACCGTAATTTTAATTTCACCTTTTCCTAATTTCGCTACACCTTAAAAACTTTTAAGCGAAGGGAATGTATGTCATAATGTTATTGCGGTGGGCACTATATAAAACTTCCTAACTCACCCTGGACTTGGGTGTACGATTATGGTAGTTGGAGTATCCAATTATATGAACCCTGGACCTTGGATCGAGTCCCGCTGGCTGCCAACGAGCATCTCTCACGCACTTTTCTCCCTTTACGCTACTTTTAAGACCATGCATATTGTTTACAAATGAGTTTATTCTGATTTAATTTTAAATGCATAGGGTTTTCAAATTTGACTAGTAATTGTTTCGGAGCTATTTTGACATAATTTTGAGAATTTTTTTTTTACAGTGCAGTATGAATTTGTTTTAGAGGATATTTCACCCTTCTTTGCTCTTTCGGCCTTATTAGAGATGGTTAAGAGTTTAAAAAAATCTTTTTCTTTTCAGTTTAATGGATTCAGTGTTGTGCCATTTTCTTCGAAAATTTTCTAAAATTGTTAATTTTTCCAAAGAAAACATTAACATTTTTGTACACCTACTCTTCTTCTTTACATACTGTGACAAGACATCTCTGTTCGTAACGCTTTCGGTCTAGGTTACAGGCAGAAAAATTATGTCAGTGTTTTAATTGAGCATTAATTTACAAAGAATCCCAAAGGTCTATAGCTCTTATTCTATATTTTTACAAGGTTCTATTATGCCACATTAAGAGAGGTCATTGTTAAACATCGCACACATAAATATCAGGGTTTCAATGGTAATATTAGCGAAGTGAATTGACTTAAAAGTTTAGATATTAAATCTCAAAGTCCAGAATTAGATTCAATGAAATATAATAAACAACAAAAAGAAATAGTTTTCGTAGAGAATCTATATATATATTTAAAAAAAACTAGCATTTATTAATATAAAATGGAACCCTCTTGTTTTAAAGCATTTTGCGAATCAGAAAACCTGAATTAAATATTTCAACTTCAATTGAAATATTGCGATTTCAATTGAAACTTTATAAACTTCATTACAGTTTGTCTGAGAGTGAAGAAATATCGCACTGACTCATGGGAAATCTCCTATTTCGAAGAATATTAACAGAAGTTGGCTGAAAATGTTTCCTGTAATTCATTGTGTCTGTAGCTTCGGAGCTCTGGGCATTTATCATCAACTCGGGGATGCGTACTGTTATTAAAGAAATTCTAATTTGAAGTCTGAGGCTTGTTTGCTTTGGAGAAGTCTTATTGAAGAAAAGAATTCCAATATTGCAATTAATCTTTTGGAAAGCCCGAACAATGCTTTGAGCACTTTAAGGGAATGTTTTAGATTCAATACGCCATGATTAAAGTAAAGAATGCGATTTATGTCAATTGCTGTAACAATCAATTAAATTGTGTGAATTGATTTGGTAATCTCATGGCTCAACGAAAATATTCCTGGAGGTATGTTCTAGAATTCAATGGAATTATTCCATGAAATATGTTCTAGACTTTTCTGCATTTATATTTTCAATTTAAGGTTACAAGTTTATGATTCTGAGCATCAGAAATTGTAAATTTAAAGTGTATGTTGGCAAAATGAAATAAAATATTGGAATGTTACTGACTTTAATTGAATAAAACTTGTGTTTTTCTCTTAAATGAATATTTTTTTAGAAAATGTGTGAAGTTCTTTTTTCTCACTTATAATTATGTAAACTTTATTTGAAAAAGAACGGTTCTAAATATATTTTGAAATTTATTTATCTGTATTATTTATATATTTCCATATTTGTTTAATCTTTGAAAGGGATAATATTGAAATATTCTTAATTTCTGACTTCCTTTCATCAATTTTACTCTGACAAATAAAAGTATGGCCAAAACTACCAGAATATTGTATATTTTAGTGTCTTGCTCCGTGAGAACATTAAAAAGCTTAATAAGTTTTACCAAAGCAATGATTTTTTCTAAATTAAAAATAAAATATGGTTTTATAATAATGGGAAGGAAAATTGATAAATGAGGTAAAATTAGGTAATTTTTTAATGATATCTTACAGTATGGCATAAAATACATTTTTTCGGTTAAATTTATTTTCAGTTTTGTATTTTTTACTGAATATGTAGTTATAACAGCTATTATATTGAAAATCAGAATTTCCGGTGAACCATAACCATATGAACGGTAAAATTACCAAATGAATGATTTAAATACCGTACATTGTGATTTTTATTTCCAATATTTTTTACTAGATTGTAGTGTAATTTAAAAAAAATTTTTTCACCGAGTAAAAATTTATTTTATGGGATCTTTAAGGGTTTTAAACTTGTTCCCACTTTCAGTACCTTTGTATAATTTATTTGAAATAAGGGTTTTAAATGTATCTTGAACTTCTTTCATCTATGTGTTTCCTTAATTGTTTAATTATTAAGGGGATTATAATTAAAATATCCTTAACTTCAGACTTCTTATTATTAACTTTATAAACTCAAATGTTTGAATTGAATTTTGAATGAATAAAAACCTCGTTTTTTGAGCTCCATTTCAAGTCAGGGAAAGCTTTAAAAAACTCGAAATATAAAGTACTCTTTAAGGTGATGTCAGTGAGTAAGAAACGGACCACCCTAATTAACTTTCGATCTAATAATCGGATCTTCACGTTATAGGTCTCAATCTTAATGGCTCGAGGGGGTGATCTCAAATATGTTAATTAATTAGAGCATTTTACTTTTTAGTAGACAGTTTCACTTTTTGCGTATTTCACCCTATCTCGAAAATTGTTTAAGCAAATCGGAAGCTTTTTGCACGCAATTATAAAATTTGATTATTCAAGAGTAATTCTATGTGAAATATAAATTTTAGAAGTTGTTTAATATTTTGTACAATAATAGTAAAAAAGATTGAATTATAACAAGATCTGAACTAAATCGGTCGAATAGATTTTGTGAAATAAAATTTTTAAAAAATCGTATTTTTAAAAATGATAAGTAGATCAAAGTGATAAATTGGACTACTACTCAATACGGTCTTGGTATTACAATCAAATCTATATTTATTAAAGAAAACTTTAAATAAGCAGACTGTTGTCGAGTTGGAAGCACTATAAACGCAGCTATATTGGTACGATACAGCGATAAACGCAGCTACATTGGTACATCGATGAACTCAACTTAAAAGAAACATAACTTGTTTGAAAGTCTTATAAAAATATTTAATTTTAACTGCAAGGTGTTATAATAAATTTATATTCACGATGACTCACTATTAATGAAAGCAACCTTTTGAATCCATTGATTACAAGGGGGGACAAATTATTTGTTGTATTTACACAAAAACTTCGGGCGTGTAGTCGAGTGTGGGGATTTCAAATCTGAAATTAGTTTTTTTAATCTTTATTTTATTTATTTTTTTAAATTTTTGGTGAGTCGAAACATTTTTGCCTAATAACACACACGTCTTTTATCCAAAGATAATTCCACGCAAAAAAAAACTTATACCATATTTTTTTTAATTTTCTATCATTTTATTTAATAATAGCCGAAAAATGTTGAAAATGCTAAAAATTTTAATGTCTAATGCTAAAAATTTTTACATCTTTTAAAAAAATGCTATTTTGTATGGGAGTTACAACGTGCGACAGAAATTGATGGAATAGCTCTTGAGATATCAAAATTTTAAAACGTATTTTTCTCTTTATTCGTCTAATATTCCATTTCTCAACTTCAACTCGACTGATTTTGATCAGAATTTGCATATCATGTACAATTAAATCCTTCAAAATGACTTAAAAATTTTTATACATCACAGTTCAAAACTTTTTTAACGATCACTAGATAAAGGGATAGAAAACAATGAATACATATATAATATTTTATTTCCAATGAGCTGCACAATCGGTCTTCCTGATAAGCAGACCTAGTGCGTTCTCCAGAGGTGGTATCCACTCTTTCAGGACCACCACAATGGGTGAGATACTATTGGTCATGTTAATTTGGACGTCTAGTTTCTGCCACAATAGAATCCGCATAATCATACGACATAGCCGCATAATATATGCCGCATAATCATACGACATGGCCGCTGAGGATTTTCTGCATCGCGAGAAACCGGTGTCTGGCCCGGGGATCGAGCCCGAGGGATATATATATATATATGGTCTGGCCCGGGGATATATATATATATATATATATATATATATATATATATATATATATATATATATATATCTATATATCTATATATCTATCTATATATATATATATATATATATATATCTATCTATATATATATATATATATATATATATATATATATATATATATATATCTATATATCTATATATATATATATATATATATATATATATATATATATATATATATATATATATATATATATATATATATATATATATATATATATATATATATATATATATATATATATATATATATATATATATATATATATATATATATATATATTATGCATACTGTATGGTAATGACACTTCTGGTAAAAAAAATTCGTATTTCTAGTAAATTCGTAATTCTGGTAAAAAAATTCGTATTTCTTCTTCCTTTTGTAAAGCTTTTCATTCATATGGTAACAATTTACCGGAAATTCTGATTTTTAAAATTACAGTTCTGATTTGAACACATTTAAGTAAAAAATAGAAAACTGAAAATCAATTTAACTGAATAAATGGTTTCCATACCATGCTAAAAGGTTTTATGATAAAATTACCAAATTTTACCTTATTTAAACAATTTTTTCCATATTGTTAAATCATATTTTATTGTCAATTTTTTCAAAATTATTACCAAAACACTTTTGAAAATAGTATCGAGCTTTTTAGATGTTCCCATACACCTAAATTAAGGAGCCATTCATTCTGGATACGATTAACCATATTATGATTTACCACACTTTAACCATCTTTTTTTTCTCAATGAAACTTTTCCTTTTTTTAATCTATTGATGTTCACTTTATGTAAAAATTAATATTCACGAAATATTGAAAAATTCTAAAATCCATACGACAATTTTTTTTCTTTTAATCTGAGCGAAAATTTTTAAAATGAAACCGTGTTACGAATTAAGCTGAAATTGGCTGTAATTTTTAGATCTGATCCATGGCATGCAATAAACTGGTTTCTTTTATTGTAGAGAAACCAGCAACAGAAAAATTTATAACTATCGCACCGTTTGTTAACAAATCTGTATAAATCACTAACCGCAAATTTAAATTTACAGAAGCACAAATTTGGAATACATTTGCAATAATGTAAAATTTCGTACAGCTGTAAGTACCGCATATTATTTATAACTTTTCGTAAAGTATCTTACAGCAGTGTTTTAACGAGAAAAAGGAAAAAATGGAGTTAATTTTAACTTTTCTTAAAATAATTACTTTGAACACGTTTAAATTGTTTCTAATTTATGTAGTATCATTGCATAACTAAAAATTATAATAAATAAAATAATTATTTTTCAAATTTGTAGAATTTTTCTACAGCTGTTGATTGGGATTAAATTTTTAACATGCCTAAATTTGTAGCAAAAACCTGTTGCGAAATTCCTTAGAAATATTTAATGGATACTTATATAAAATGAAGTAAAAAATGTACACATTATGAGATTATTAGTAATGAAAGTTAAAGTTTAAAAGTAAAGTAAAGTTAAAATGATATTTAAGCAAGTAAAGAAAATTAATGCTATCTAATACTGCCGAATCAGTAATAATATTATTCAATTCTTCTCTGCCCTTTTTATTGTTATTATTTTCATCCCTGCATTCTTCTGTAGTGGTTTGTAAGATTTTCATTGCAATTTCTCCTTCCTGTATCAAAAATAATCTGCAACCATACATTTCTTTAATCTATTTTAGATAAAAACTCTAAAACTTTTATTAGAGGTCATTACGGAACTTTGGATAACCACCTATACAATTATTTATATGAAAAAAATAAACATAAAACTTTAAGTTACCCTGCTGAAATTAATGTATAGCAAACCCTGCTACATTAATTGTTTTTTTACCACAAATATTTAGATTATTATTTGTAAAGCATAAGAAATAGTCCCATTTGAGCCTTTGCAAACAAATGAACGACCGAACCGGAGATTCTTAAGAAGGCTAGAGCCCACCCCTGGTAGTCATACTATTGAAGAAGAGAAGTCCTATATCATATTCAATGCTTTATTTACTTTCATAATATATGCAACAAAAGTACTACTGAAAAGTTTATGATTTGAAATACGAAACACTGCATGATTTAGAGACATAAGTTTTCATAGCTTTATAAAAAATTATTTGTAAATTTTAGAACATCAGTTAGAAAACAACCCATTAATATTTATTTTCAATTAAAAGATCACCACAAAGAAACATAAATATAAAATACTTAAATAGAAAATGATAAAGTTTAAAATTACTTATTTTTAACTAAAATGTCTCGTAAGAGTTGTTTTAACATACGACAGAATTTTATTTTATCTTAAATTATTTCATCATAAATAAAAAATTTATTTTATCTTAAACTCATTATTAATTATTTAAATATAATTTAAACTTAAAAGTGAAGCATTTAAAATCAACCTAAATGCAATAGCCTTTTATAGCACAAAAATATTTCTCAGAAAAATAAAATGACAAAATTCAGAGTTCCCTTGATTAAAAACTACAAAATTCATTCAAGTAAATACAAAATAAAATAATAAGTATTGGAGAAATTAAATTAATTTTAAAAAACTTGAATTAAGTAGATACTTTATTAAATGGAAGTTCGTGGGAATTAATTAAAATTTTATCCACATATTCACTCAGGAAATATAATAATGAAAATTTTAAGAAAGTATATTAAAATGATGAAGAAACGAAAGTTTACTCAAAAATGATTTCCCATAGGAAATCAGTTCTGTTTTTCAGGTTACAATAAAAAGTAAAAAATATATATCTTTATTTCAACTAAAAAAAATTTCTTTTTCTATTGGGACTCAAAAAATTTATTTCATGAATTGTATTTTAAACATTTATTATAACAAGACTCAAACTTTCACTGAATTGTATTAAAATCAAACTAAACATTATTTAAATCTGTAATTTGTCTATAATAAAATTCAATTAATCATTGGCAAAACTAGAAAAATAAATTTTGCTTTAAAGTCTTCCCTTTTAAAGTTTGCATTATTATTTCCTACTGAATAATAAAATAAGAGTATTTAATATAGAATTAACTACAACTATAATAATATCGAATTAAGGAAACATTGAGTGCAAAATAATAATGGAGCAAACTGAAACATTTTTCATTTAATATTCGCATTTTTAATTGCATGAGATTAATAGTTCGCAAGGTATGCCATAAAAATGCTAAAAAAGTAATCTAAAACAATGGTGCTTGAAGTCCTAAAATCAGACTCAGAAGATCTATTACTCTAAATATATATATTGAGTCTTAAAAATGAGGGACAGCCAAAATTTCAAAAACGTTGTCCATTTTTAAAGCATAGTTTGAGAGGTAAACCTTAAATATGATAGTAAGTGAAAAAATATGGTGTTTTATATTGCAATACCAGACAAGGAAGTGTATTTAGTTATAAAACCATTAGGGGATAGTGTTTCATGCTTTACTAAGATAGAGATAGCCACAATTTAGAAAATAGGGTATAAATAGGACCATATTTTAATTTAAAAGTATTCCTTGCAAACATTGCAGCACTCTTAAGGCACACCTTGCAAACAGTATTAATAGTTAGCAAGGTATGCCTTAAAAAGTCTAATCATAATTAAAACAGTACGGGGATCATTCAGCTGTAAAATTATATACAGAAGCGTATTTTCTATTAATATACATATTGAGATCATCCGGGCCAAATATCCGCAATCTGGAAATTATTGTCCAAATAGGACCAGATTTTAGGACCAAAAAAGAGATTAAACTTAGTTTAATCACGTCCATGGAATCGTTGCTATAAATGATATACTTAAAAATAATCATCTTTATAAACCTGAAATTTGGCAATTTTCCATTTTTTTACTTCCTAATGTAACTAATTTCTGCAACGCATGCACTGTTAGAATTGTTATTCTAAAAATGTGGTACAAAAACCGAGCAGAAATCTATCCATCCAATTAACCTTGAAGTTTAAAGTAAATAATATTTCTCACTTTTACAGTTTAGAAACCGTTTACAAATAGTATGGTTAAAAAAACCTCAAATACAAAACACTAATACAATTTTTAACCACTTACAACTAGCATGGTATCAAAACCGTAAAGAAAGATCTAACTGGACATTGGAGATAGTTCAGCAACTTTATGGTGTTGCCATCTTTGCGTGAAAGAGAGTATTATATTCTAAAACTTAGGGTTACAAATTGGAGACTGCGGGGCACTGGAGTTTCTTCGTATAATGAAAGGAATGATAATATTATGAAGTCCACGCTGGTACTGGAACTCCCGTTTTATCGTTCTGATGTTGACCGATTAACCATTATGTGTACCCATCTGTGACGAACTAAATGGCTTCATTAGATAAGTCTAATTGGTGCGATAAAATTCTGATTGTTTTTAACGTATTTAGTGAAAGCAGGTAACAAACAGTCACAGTTAACAGTTTGAATACCATCTTATTTTGACTGTTTTGTTTGAATATGGTAAAATAGCAATCAAATAAATTGTTATTCAAACATTTTTTCTGAGAAATTTCTAACAGTGTAGCTAGATGTTATAATTAGGAGACTTTAAGTAAGTATTAGAAAAATAATAATATAAGTGACGTTATCTCAGTTACATAAACTGCTCGCCTTATTTAACCAGAAAATTCTCATCAGTACGTATCTAGCTGATTTATTTCTAATTTCAGTATTGTTTTAACGCAAATTAGTAAAATATGTAAATCTATTATGAGCAGTGATTTAAATGAATAAGATAGGAAATACAAACTTCAAAGAATACATTAAAAAACATACAATATACAGTAACCCTCTAGATATACCAAAATAGAAAATTATTCCAGATATCCTATCAGATACAACGGCATTTAGTTGCACTGTGTGCAAAAAAGAAGAAAAGAAAAAAAGAACTTGACGCTTTAAATAAATTTTGATTTATCAGATCTTACCGTGCTGGAACTCGGTCTTAATGGTTTAGAGAGATAACCTCAAATATGCTAGTTAATTAGAGCAGACGATGTTTTATATTACAAAATGGGGCATAAAAACGTCCTTTCTCAGAACAAACATACCTTTTTCTCGAAGGATTTGGATTTCTGACTATCAAAATTAAATCTGGCAATAATGTCCCAATATAGTTCGGTGAGTTCAAATATTTCAGTGAAACTTTATTCAAGTATTAAATAGTTTGTACAACTGGACTAATGACAACTGATTTTATTATAACACGATTAAAATATTAACAAAGTATTACTGTGATTCAGGTACATTTAGAGTATAAAGCATTTATTTGATATAAAGGAAGTACAAATAATAACAAGTATTTAATAGTTCTAAAACTTTGCTTCATTAACAACATGAAAATTTAAGTTCTTTAATAAACGAGGTTTAATAATTAATTACCAATAAACGGGGTTAGATCGAAAAGTGAGCTGAAGCTGCTAATTAGTATTCGGGTATTTCTCATTAGAAATTAATGAAATAGACCTTTTGAATCAGCACTTGAAATGAGATCACGTGTTTAATGAAAACGCAAGAGCTTGAAACACTAAGCCTGGCTGATAGAGCTTTTAGGCCTATGTCCAAGTGATCGTGAATTCGATCCCGTATTAAAATTCGATTTCGTATTAAAATTTGGTAATTTCATCACGATACATTAGAGCATGGCATAGGAAAATTTATTCAGTTAAATATACTTTTCAGTTTTATATTTTTAGTAAATGTGCCGAAAGAAAATCAATAATTTTTAAAACAAGAATTTTCAGTTAAATCGTTACCATATAAGGAGAAAAATTACTAAATGAACTGTTTAAATACCGTTCGTTTCGGTTTTATTACCAGGCTTATGTTTTTAACCAGAAACGTTTTGACCAATTCAGTTTTATCAGAATTCTTTTCCTTCGTGTTCAATCACTTATATTTATTAAGTTTATTTAGAACATTAATGAAAAATATTTATTAATTTGATTTCATATTGTTAAATAAATTATCTTTTATGAGCATATAAGTTTCGAATTTGAAAGGAGTGTTGTTTTTTTTATATAAAATCATGTTCTTACATACTTTTTAAAGAAAGCAACACTCAGATTCAACATATATACGTTTGATTCAAGTGTTGCCAACTTTGAGAAAGAAATACTTTTGCTTTTGGTGTCATGTAGGTAAGAAAAGACATTAATTCACATGGTTTTTGATTATTCCCAGATGTACGAATATGTATAATAAGAGAAATGCTTACCAAAATTTTCTCTGGTATTTATCCCCTTTTAAATATAAGAAACCTCTTTCGACAGATCTCCATTTTAAAACTGTACAGTATTTATTCAATTTTAATAGGTACAGAATATACTTATGCAATACATAATACCTATATTAGTATATTCAGGACGCATTTAAACTGCACCAATTTTCATAATATCAGTGGTGCATATTACCAGATAATGAAATGGCAGATTTTTGCGTTCCTCCTAAACGAATTAGTACCATTTTTTCAAAAACTGTGTTTTTTGTGTGTAAATAATTAGTTCCTATTAGTTAAACTAATTCCTATTAAAAATAATTAAGGATCATTGCCGTCAATATTAATTTGGTGATCTCTTACTCTTTCCTTAGATGGATTAGTACTATTACGCCATTTCGTTGAAATTTTTTATTTCAATCGCCGTTGCCTTTACATTATTTAGATAAAGATATCTAAGCTAACGTAACTTCCTGTCAACTGGAAATGCCTCAATGATCAGTCACTTACAAATGCAACCAATAATAATAAGTTTCTGATGGATAGGAATTTGAATTGCCCAATAAGAATAGTGCAAACGAAAATCGATTGAATGATAGAGGAGCACTAATTTGGATTAGAATTTGACAACTCTATAGAAATACATTTTAAAAGCTGAATTATATAAAAAAAACTAACACGTGGATAGCTTTAGAAATTCTAATTAGCTCAAGTAGTCTACGTCCATGTTGATTCTTGAATTTATTAGTCACAACGAATAAAGAATAATTAAATATTAAAAATCATTCAATGATCTCCCTCTTTTAATGAGGCCAATAAGTTAGTAAGCATCACTAATGCTATTTTAAATATATATTGGTTTAATAGCAACTTCTATATATTAGTATATTCAAAATATATATTGGTAATATTAATGGCAACTTCTAGACCAATGAATAAATCCTGTTTTTCAAACATCTCTCCAGAACAATCTAATTAAAATTTTTGAACAACTTTAAGAATACAGGGCTGAAATTACCCTGTTAAAAAACTGTTCCAGTTTCAGGACGTTAGTTCCAACGGTTCTGGAGTTAAAGAAGAGAGACGAACACTGGCAAACAGACAAACTCTTTATTTTATTATTATATATACATCAAAATCAATAATAAATTTAGCTTTTTTTTAAAAAAAAAATATGATTAAATTTTTCTCTGCTAATGGGGTTACTTGAGAAATCTTCTTTAATCTTTCAAAACTCATGCGTAAATCTTTTTAAAACTTTTAAATAATTTGTTTACAAGCAATCAATCATATTTACCACACTTCTTGTCAACCTAATCTCTCAACTAGTACTTGCTCAGCTGTTGCCACCCAATACATTTCAAATCAACAACGTCATAAATCTTTTCTTTGAATGAACTGCTTCGTTCGTTCGGCAACACAGAGCAACATTAAACACAGAAAAGAAATCAAACCGCCATAAGATTTAGTGTAAATAAGGAATTGTTAACAGTTAAAAACATCTACGTTAAAAATAAAAGAGTTACAATTTCAGAAATCATAATTTAAAACATTTTTAAGACACAGTCATCTTATGAATTTTTTCTGAATTTAAAAAGGTGCAGTTGTTGTAATTGTATATTTAAAGCTATTTCTCTACTATATTGTTTTGATTTTAATTCATTAAACACAATAAAATCTTTAATAATAATAAACTGACATATTAAACTGATATTTATAGGCTCGTATACATGAGCAATTTTCACAATTGTTCTATTATCTCTAAAAGGAAAAAAAAAATTCTGCGAAATTAGTATTGTGTTTCAGAAATATTCAATGCAATATAAAAGCTTCAAATAAAACTTTCAATGTACATTACCTAATAAACAAATTATAGCATGTGTTATGCATTTTTTCAAATATTATTATTATAAATGTATTATATTATAAATGTATTTTATTATAAATGTATTTTATTGTAAATAAAATGTATGGACATCACACTTTTATGATTGTGATCGTAGAATAAAAATTAAGTGAAGTAAAATTATAAATAAAATTATAAAGTAAATTATTTTTTAAAGTAAAAATTAAATTCTGAGATATTACTAAATAAATAATTCATAAAAGATAACTGATATTTTTGCTTTTTGCAGTTGATTATTATTTCAGGTTTATAGTTAATCGATGGGATGGTGATCGAGGAATGTAAATTACGCCAAAGAAAATTGTTTCTAGTAAGCACTCTTTTGAGCAAAAACACTCAATTTAGCAAAAATAATATTTTAAAATATTCCTAATCTTAAATATTCTAGACAATAAAATATGTTATTTTTTTATCGCACTTGATTAGAATATAAGAGTCATAGTTTATTTTATAAACGAATTTTTTAAGACTACTTGTTCAATTTTTTAAAGATCCAAACCTAAAAATAATTAAAATATTATAAAGAACCATATTTAACCTGCATGTGCTTTTGAAAATAACTTTAGTGCTGAAAAAAGGTTGTCCTGTGTGTAAGAAAAATGATAAAAATTAAGATAAAATACTTCCCGAAAATAGGACGAAATATTATATTTCTATAGAAGTCCTAATTACATTTCTAAGCAAAACTTTTCCCCACGTTCTTGAGCGTAGAGGAAAATTGAATTTAGTTTTGCATCGATTAGGACTGGAGACGTATACTTTAACTACTCTAACAATAACATTTCTTTACCAAAACTTATTTTAAGGTTTTATTCATTATTTGCTAATATTTTTCTTGGTCTTATAAAAAGCTATTTCTAGTCTAGATCATGCTATGTAATTTTAAACCTCAATTTACTTAATGAAGGATGGAAGTTAAATGCAAGTAATAAATTGTAAGAACATAATAAGAAATACCAAGATAAATTTATTTTGTTAATCACTTTCCCTCGAAGAACTTTTCGAAAGTCTTTGCAAAACAATATTATTTGAAGTAACAATATTGTGTTCTACGAAATTGGTCAATTCAGACCCATTAGATAACATTCAGAGAAGATCATTTGGTACAATGTAAAATACTCAGGATCAAATTACGATAAAATGTACCAGAGCTCTTAGGGTAGTCTTTACCGTAAAATCTATTTTTACTGGAGCATGTTAAAGTAGAAAAAATCTGATGCACCATAATTTTTACTGTAATAATGAATGTAAAGCTACTGAATCACTCTAATTAAATAAATATTATTGTAAAAATTGATTTAGTATTTTACTGTAAAAATGGATTTTATGGTAAATTGGATATTACGGATGACGTAACCAAAATGGTGATATTTTATGCCCTAATTTGATCCGAAATTTTTTTACAGTGTATCTGTAACTGTTTGGATTTAAATGTGACTTAAGGGAATTTTAATGAATAGTGAATTTTAAAATTCGTAACATAATTAGGTGAATTTTAATTTATGTTACGAATTTTAATTTTTCTTAAGGAACCTACATTAAATTTTCGAATGAACTAAGCATGGCGACTTACGAGTAGTATAACTCAGCATGCAAAAGCTTAAACCTGAAACTCAAAGAAATCATTTGATAGTTCTGTTCATTCTTTCTACTGGGATACTTTGACTAAAACTATGTGTAACTTTATTCCTAGACCTTTCCAAAAGTTTTATTTAAGACTATCAAGGTTTTAGTTAAAACTTTAATAGTCTTAAATAAAATCTTAAGTAAGTTTGGTTTAGCTGTTTCACCATATGCCAGTTTCCTTGCTTGAGCGAATTCTGTAAATAGTCTTAAATAAATTTACAGAATTTGCTCTTAGCAAGAAAACTGGCATATGGTGAGACTACTAAACTAAACGAATGAATACTGAGAACTCCTAAAAAAATTTGCCTTTAAAATATATGCCCTTGCCAACGAGCACTTTCGTTTACATAGTTAATTATTTCCCCTTCTTTTTCCTCACATGTTTCAATTATATGAAAAGTAATTTTGATCAACAGCTAAAAATGTTCTTAGAATTGATTTACCTTTGACTAACTTTAAAACAATATGAAGATTAACGAGCTTTCAAAACATTGACTTAAAATATCACTATTATTACTAACAAGGCAACAACTAAAATAAGAAAAGCAATATGGGAAACAATCTGGAACCTTAATAATCGAATCTAAAAATAGTCAAGTAAAAATCCTTACGAATAAATAAAAGAAATGAGAATACGGTTTTCTTTATGAGTGGTTTCCTTATAAAGTACCACCAATTAGTCTATGGACTGGGGATTTGTTTAAAAGCAAGAACTCCTAATCCTCAAATAATAAAAGAAAGTCTCTACCCATGTAAAGAATTATGTTAATTATTTCCAGATAAGTCCTCGGGCGAAGTTAAGTATCGTAAAGTCTCAACATTTCGAAGAACTTACTCTTCAATCCTTAAATTCTGCTAATCAGTGAAGTCGGGCAAAGTAAACACGATAGAGCTAATGGTCTGAGAATTCTTATAAGACTTTCTACCTTATTTGATATTTTTAGAAAATTACTTAGCAATTTTATAACTAGAATGACTGGACATCTACAGCAATTAAGCTGAGAAATTAAAACATTACTTGTCCGTATTGTTTGATTTAATTTGCTTTGGATTTTTTAGGTATTTGTTTCAGTAAGAGATTTTTTTAGGATCTTCTCCTCGTGTTTGTAAAAATTATGAATTTTTAGTACTAGTACTTTTAGTATTTATTAAAGTAAGATTTTTTAAAAAACTTCCGTAGTATTTGATAAAGTTAAATTTAAGAAGTTTTTTTTAAATGTAAGGGTTTTGATATTGTTTATAAAAGGTAACAAATTAAATTTAGATTTTTATTTTGTTTGAAAGCAAATGAACACATTCCTAAAACATAAAACAAAGCTTAATATTTCTGTGCAAAGTTGTGCAAAGTCACCACGATAGTGCTAATGACAATTCTAAGAAACTTCCTACCTTATTTGATATTTTTAGAGCAGTGCTTTCCATTTTTATAAACAGGTTGGCTAAACATCTGTATCAATAAATCTGAAACTTAAAATATTACCATCCACCCTGAAATTTTATATCCTATAGTTTTGGATATAGTTTATAGTTTTTATATCCTGATTTTTGAAACAAGACAATTTTTTAAAATTTTTTTCTTAGCATGTTTTGAAGTAAGACATTTGGATGAAGAATATTAAAAACTAATATAAGAATCTGTTAAAGTGAGACACTTTGTTTAGAACATATTTTATATACTGAGGCATTTTATTATTATCGTGGCATTGATATTGCTAATACACTTTTTATAAAATAATCTTATTTACCAAATTAGTAATACTGAGGTTAACATTTCAAAATTATTTTGTCTTGTAAAATAACACCTCTTAGCAATGGTATGTATGTTAGTATAGTATGTTAGTTTCCTAACTATTTAAGTTCATAAAATTTATTTATAAATTTTAGGCTAAATTTTGCTCCAAACAGCGCATTTGTATTATAAAAAATTTGCATTTTTAGAGTCTTGGGACATCAATATTAAGGAAAGATAAAGTTTCATAACAACGATTGTATGAACGAAAAGTGAATTATTTTAAGTGTGCACGAGGAAACATTTCTGCTAAGAATACCGTATTGTTTGATTATAACAATTCTGTTAAAAAAGCATAATTCAGGTTAATGAAATGAAAATATCGATATTAAAATCCATTCTAATAATTTTTTTGTTCACATGGTAATGGTTCATCGTAAATTCTTGTTTTCAAAATTTTGATTTTTCTTATACCACTCATTCAGTAAAAAATACTAAACTGAAATGTAAAGTTAACGGAATAAATTGTTTCTAGGACATGTTGTGAGATATCATGGCAAAATTAACAAATTTTACCACATTTACCAAATTTTATCGCATATTATAAAGCTATACTTTATTGTTATATTTACCAAAATGTTCCCATAGAGCTAGAAACACGGTCAATTTTATTATATTCCGGTAGTTTTGACCATGTTGTTTTTTTGAGTGTAGAAAGTTATTTTATCTCTGTATTGTTTAGGATAAAAAAATGCAAAAATGAAGAATAACTTACTTATCGAGTTTTTTTTGGCAAGATGGCGCCCATAGAACGAATTCAAAATTTTATTTCAAGTTATGACACTCAAACTTTAAGTAAAACTTTTTAGACTTTTAGTGAAATAAACGTTTTTTTATTTCCCTTGGTAAAAGAGCTTTGAAAAGCATACTTAATGTGATGGTGAATGACTTAGAAATCCTTCTTGAATAATGTTAAAAAAATAGATAAAATTGAAAAAAAAAAACATTGGAATATGGCAGTTGCAAATTAATTTTTAAATTTATAATTTTTTTTCTATTTATTTATGAACTGAGTAATCTACTTATAAAATATATTCTTCGATAAATGTCCTTTTCTCTTTTTCCTATGTATTTCTTTCGTACTTTTTACAGCCCATCCTTGTGATCCCCTTTTGTGTCTACTCGCAAAATTCATATTTAGGCATTCATTTTTTCTACTATTTGTACTTAATTTCATTTTAACGAAATGAATTTCGAATTTTAAGTGCAATAATTTTTTTACCCACTGCATCATACCCATTACATTAAAAAATCTCCAAAACATTGGTTATAAATAGTTGATAAATATTTCATTTCATTTTTATTAAATATCATTTCTTTTCTTTAGCGAATTTCTGCATAAAGCACAAATTTTATTTGTAATTTTTAATTCAATAATTTTTAGTTTTTTTTAATATTACATACCTTTATTACAAAACTAAATTCTTTTATTAATGTCTAGCATAAATTATAAAAAAAATATAGACATTATTTTTTTTGCTATCACCAAGTTAGGAGAAAAAAAAGATAAAGTAAAAAAAAGATGAAAAAAAAAGGAAACCTTAGAGACAATAAGGAAAAAGATTTTTTTATTCGTTTTTGCTTTTTATTGCTTATTTAAACACTTTTTTTATTGAAAAGAAAGCTTGAGGTTATAAAATAGAAGTATTAAAAGACGTACATTTTCTAATTGTTTTGTAAAACAACGCATCTAATTATGATTTAAAAGGGATAAAAAAGGACAAAAAAGCTTTTGCAGACTAGCGATTCATGGTTCAGTTAAATTTTAATTTTTCTACGAAAAAAATATTAACCAACATATTTTTAACGGAAACCATTTTTATGCTGTTATGATTAACATCTGAATCTCTTCTATGAGCTTGCCTCTTTTTCATGACTGTCGGTGAACATCTCACCCAATTTCGGTTTTACGACTACCAATGTTCAACTCTGTAGCCTTTGTAATTTTGAACTTATCCAGAAAACAAGGAAACTCCTCAGTCAAATATTTGCATCCGAAAATTCGAGAAATTTGCTTTCGTGACTACTTTTTGAAAGAGCTAACCTGCATTTGCTTTATAAGGAGTCGGAAACCACGAAAACTTCGCACCATTAGTTTGACGGCAAGGGGACTCTAACCCATGATCCGTCGACCACTGATAATATTTTACGTCAGCACTGCAGTCGGTGCGAGGCAGGTGTGGAATTTATGTCGACCAGTCATTGCTGGTATTCGTACCCGGGTCACCTCATTGGGAGGTAATCAGTCTATCCCCTGAGCCACCAGGGCTCTTCCTTCTGTTTTTGAACGAAATTGTTTTATGCACAAAAATTAAAAATTTGTCTTTGCACCTGTTTACGTCACTTATCTTGCTACCAAAACAAGTAAAATATGGTTAAATAAAATAAATTTGTAAAATAATTTCTAAAGTAATTTATTAAAAAAATATATAAATTTTTAAACTGAATTGAATGAGACTAGCCACAAATCAATTTAACTTATGGTTCAAAAGTTGCAAAAGTTTTTAGGCATAAAAAGTACAACTTTTGACGCATACTAACTATGCATTACTATCTAACAACTAGATTTTCTGTACACATATTTTTTTCGTTGAATTGAATTTTAAAACAATAGGACTAACAGTTTAAAAATTATAAGAGTTCACATAGAGTTCAATGGCTCAGGCCATAGAGCGTTCGCCTTCTAAATAAGGTGAACCGAAGTTGAATCCCAGTGATGGCTTGTCGATACAAATTCCGTACCTGGCTCGCCCTAACCACAATGTTAATGTAAAATATCCTCAGTGATAGACAGAACATAACTGGAAGTACCCTTGCCGTTGGGATAACTGGGGGTGGTTAACGTGGTTTTCCTTACCACGCAACGCAAATGCGTGTTAGTTCCATCAAAAAATCCTCCATGAGGGGAAATTTCTGCCAATACTTGATCCATGAGTTCCCTTGTCCTCTGGATTGGGCTTAGAATTACAAGGCTACGGAATTGAACATTGGTAGTTGTGAACTCAAAATTGGGTCGAGTGTTCAACGGTGGTTGTAAAATAAAATATGTTTTTGATTCCATTGATACAATTGCTACTGTCCGTAATTTTATATTACATTTTTTAACATTAAATGTTTATATCTCTTATTTATAATTGTGCTATTAATTTACCGTAGTTGTATGAAAGTTTGATAGTTTCACTTTGCGTGAAGTAGATTCAATCTCTATTGACAACTTTTGACACAAATTTAACACATTATTTTGCACCTGCTTAATTTTTCTGTATCAGACGTTTTGTTAAAGAAATTTTTTTTCTTCCTAAAAATAACTTTGACCCACTTAAGTGGTTTTTCTTCGAAGTAAAATATTTGATATTTTTTATCTGAGAAGTTTAATGCTACTACAAAAGAATTTATTTTATCACACGAAGTTTTCTTCTATTTCTCAATTGCCATCCAAAGGAAAAAAGTTATTTCTAACTATCACTACTTAAAAGAAGATCTGTTTAATTCTTCTTGCAGCAAATCTAACTCTTTTGTGTTACGTTTAAAAAATATAGAAGGTACGTTTCTTTTCAAATGGACATGCAATGGAATTCTTTTGTTACAAAGTAACTATTACGGTCCTTTTAAAATAGTATTTAATCCTTTAAAAAATAAGATGGATTATTTGCTTTCTTGTAACACAATTCTAAAATGATAGTAAAAATATCTAAAACTTTTTAAGAAAACAAATCTAATATAAAAGAAATAATAAATTTTATTTGGATTATAAATTTAAATTTGATAAGAAAAGGAGACCACATTCTTATTAAAATATTATCAATAGTATTAACACATTTTAACCATCATATTGTCAGCAAATTGTTTAGAGTAATTTTAAATAGATTGTGTTGACTATTGATATGGCTGATCAAAATTTTTGTTAACTTTGAAATAAAAAGCGTTATCTCATTACATTTAGAATTACACTAGGGAACAAATTTTTTGTTGCATTTATACAAATACTTTACATTGCTTAATCGGGAAATGGGAGTTTCAAATCTGAAATTAGTTTTGCTCCTAAAGTTACGCATGTTTCAATGGTATTTGTTGTCAGTTTTTCTTCGAAATGTAGAAGTTTATAAACGTTATATATAAAAAAGGGTTGCGTAAATGATGCAACAAAGGTTCAAGGGGAGTTAGGGGATATCATCAGGATTAAAATTGCGTAGGAATACATTCCTAGAAATGTCGTCATACGCGGCTAGGGATGAATCCATATTATGACCCGTTCATGCTTTTTTTTTTTTTTTTTTTTTTTTTTTTTAGCGTTTTATGAGAATCTTAGATCTATGATTTCAAACAGCAATCGGTTTCCCTCTCCGAGTAGAAGTTGTTTTTTAGTACATTTTTAGCCAATTTTTTGTCAAAATGTACAAGTTTAAAAACGATATATATAACAGGGCGCCGCATAAAGGTTGCGACTAACTTCTAGGGGTTCAACTGTTTCGTAGGTTTCTGCACTGTTCACAAAGGGGAAGCGCCTCTAGCCACGTATGATGACATTTCCGGGCATGGGTTCCTATGCAATTTTAATCCTTGATGATATGCCCTATCTCGTCTTGAAGTTTTCTGCAACATTGATGCGACCCCTTGTTATACATAACGTTTCTAAACTTATACATTCTGACAAAAAATAGACTGAAAATGTTAATGTAATTAAGTGTAATTAAAACAATAAATAAATAAACTGTAGAAGAAACCGATTGCATATTTGAAATCAGAGATATAAAAGGATCTAAGATCAGTTAAAAACTATCATGCAACAAAAGAAAAATGTTTCTCAGTGTTATTGACAACTGCTTTAGTCTTCTTTTCAGTTTAACACAAATTTATGCCAGTCTTTCCAAACACCTGAAATTTGATTTGAAATCAAATCTATGTTCAAAATGTCTTGTATGAAAGCCCGTTTGATTAGATACTTAGTTCTGGAGCTATCTTACCTGCTGAGTAAAAAAAAATTATAAGAGTTTATAAAAATTGGCTCTAAAAAAAGCAATAAATCTGATAAAAAATCAACATATTTATATTATAATTTATAACTCTACATTTGAAGCAGGATTTTACATTTTCTTGCTGCAACTGAACTATAAACAAGGGTACCACAAAAGTGAGCGAAGATGTGTTAAAATAGCTCCAAAATAAATCATTGCCAAATTTAAATACATGGTAGATTACATTTGAATACACATTTCAGAGAAAAATGCATTCCATCAAACGGAGGTGAATGGATAAACGCGTGAAAGAGAAGTTCGTTACCCACCGGATGGATTCGAACCAAAGACCAATTCGCATTTCGCCCTCCATATCACTATTAAAACTATGCATTTTGCTCAAAAATGAGTATGTACTGTTTAAATTTAAATGCATGGGATGTTCAAATTCGACGATTATTAGAATTTTGAGCAATTTTGACACACTTTAGCTCAATTTCTGGGAATTTATTTTTTATCACGCAGTTAACTCCCATCATTTTAGTTTAAAGTGAAGACTAATACGAATAAATAAGATTGAAGGGTTTTAGATGAAATAGCTTTACACAAATGTGTAGTTTTCTCTAAAAACACCATAAAAGGCAAATTTTCACTTAATAGCTTTACAAGGACTTTTCATAGAAAAGTAACAGGCTCTGACTAAATGATAAAAAAATATGAAATATTGCTTTAGATTCTATTACAGAGGAAATTGATATCTAAATACCTTGATAGCAAGATTAAAATTTAATTTTTTCGAGGTTTTTTATGAATATGAATAAAATAATTTTTATCTATTCACATATAATACTAACATATTTTGGGAACGAATACACAGTTAGAACTTGTTTTTGACATGTACATTAATTAAATTGATACATCAAGTGCAGGAAAAAAGGTAGATTCGCCCCAAAACATATCCACTGTATGTTACGTCATTCTGACGTAACTTATTGAAAATCGTAGATTCGTTTTCAAATAGAAATATTCTTGAAATATATTCTTTTAATATCAATGTTGACTATAAGATAAAAAATTTAGAGAATGTGAGAATGTTAAGGGAGTTTAATGTAGTTTATGCAAATATGTGTTGTACGCAAATAATAAATGTATACAAATGACAGAGTTAAAATTTTTAATTTTGATTTTGTGTTAAAAGAAAGCAATTGAAAGATATATTTGTCAATTTGAAATTCGCTTGTACTTTCTTGAAATTCAATTAAAAAGACACCAATTTGCGAAAGTCATTCAAGGTAGTCAAAATAAATTAATAAAATTTGTCTTTTCGAAACCCTAGAAAATTCACCAGGGAAGTGGTATGCATTCTATTGAAATTCTGACGCATTTATGTTTCATAATAAAACGAAAAAGAGTTTCCTTATTTCTAGGATTAATAAATTTTTAATGATTGTTTAGAAGGATGTAAACAAGTAAAATGTAAACAAATTTATTTTTATTTACTTATTTTTTTGAAAAAAAGAAGTGTATGTTTTTTGGGATAAACTTGTGGAAAATTTGTTTCTGATAAAGCGTTGCATAAAAAAAATGCTTTTCTATAGATTTCATGTATTATGTAAATACTTTGCATTTTGAAGTTACTCCAATAGTAATTGTTATTTGAAAGGGCTTTGAAATAAAACAAAAGATATTTTCTGTTAATCACTACAAAACGAGATGTTTTTAATTACAAATACTAAAGCAAAATCGTCATAAAATCACTAAAATATAATAAAAATAAGACCATGAGTTATCAAAAACATAGACTTGCATATTGCTCTCAGGTTAATATCAGTCGTAAATTGAAAAGATCTCAGTTTCGAACTCGTAATAGATAGTTGGCGGATATTGCTATTTTCGTGATTTTCCCCCTTCGATACTTTGCCTTCAAAGTTCTATGTGTTTAAGTTTCACCGAAAGTGTCGTTGATGCAAATAAATTTAACTGGTAAAAGATTTGGTAGTTACAGGAGCTATATGAATCCAGCATATGAATAGCTTTGGTATGTTAACTGACATTAGATTTGGTAGTTTCTTTGCTTTCTGGATTGCATTTAAAGTTGCATTGTGAAATTAAATTATGATCAAATAATTTTACGATAATAGTTACACAATGCATGGTTTGTTTTCGTTTTTCTTACTTTTTATTATTCCAAGTTTTTTTTATTTAACTCTGTTTAAAAAACTAATCAAAATAACATTGTTATCAATATTTTTTAAGTCCCGATTCGAAAATAAGTCTAACAATGTTAGTATTGATTGAGGGCATCGTAGCATAGATACTTATGAGCGCAATATATTTTTATCGGTAGTTTTACTTTCATATCACTTCTTATAATTTAAATAAATCAATTATTATTCAGTTTATTAAATTTGTGTTTCATTACTTACTGTGGAAATGCATGTGTTACATTTTACAAATGTTCTAGCATTATGGTCTTGCTTCTAAACTGCACGCATCTGTCCTAATCACTAATTACATGTATAAATATTTTGTAATACAGTGTTTGCATTTCAAGTTTTGCGTAAAATCATGTCGAGGCATTTCCAAACAATAATGTTTCAAATTTGCACTTATTTCAGTTATTTAGGTCCAATAGAAATAGTTAATCGTCATCGAAATTTCTTTAAATAACAAATCATTTATTGATAAATATTTTAATATGAATGAAAAAAAAAATCAAACTACTTTTATTTGGATGTTATATTTTAGTGCAAATATAATTCCGATAATCTAAAAGAATTGTTATTTACCGTTAGCCTGTTTTTTTATAATTAAAAAGTGCCAATATATATTTTTGCTTGCAACTACAGCGTCAGAAAAATATATAAAAAGGTCACCGGAGTACCATCTGCGTCAAAGGGTTAATATCAATAGACTGTTTATATCTATTTTATCCCTAATTGTATCATAATTTTACAGCTTTAAAATCAGATATATTTTCCTTGGACAACAATAAGACACAGATAAAAATAAGTATTTTGAAACAATTCAATCTTAATGTTTCCAATTGAAAACTATGAGTGAAATGCTTAAGAATTTCAGATCAGAACACTGTCGTTATCATTATTTTATCTCTAAATGTTTCAGAGCTTCGCAGTTTTAGAATCTGATTGACTTTATCTGGATGCCAATTTGAGGCAGGTAATTTGAGAAGTATTAAAACTCAGTTTATTTATTAGATTTTCCATTGAAACTTT
Organism: Parasteatoda tepidariorum; assembly: GCF_982258835.1. Classification (NCBI taxonomy): domain Eukaryota; kingdom Metazoa; phylum Arthropoda; class Arachnida; order Araneae; family Theridiidae; genus Parasteatoda; species Parasteatoda tepidariorum. The sequence goes on along the minus strand of NC_141764.1, from coordinate 82,018,388 downwards.
ACATGAAATAAATTCAGCGCTAAATATCTATCTTATTATAGCTTGTACTATTATTTTAGTGCCAATTATTTCAAATTTATTTAGTTTTAAAATCAGTTAGACTTTCGCTGGACACCAATAATATACACATAATAAGAAATGTTTCACAGTCCAGTTCATTCATTAAATTCCTCATTCATTACCTTCCTTATGCATTTTGTCTCACATATTATGACAATCTGATGTTTATGAAAGTGAAGTTTAAATGAGTTTAAAAGATTAATGATGATATTCAATTCGGAATTTCCATTCCGCTCCAATAACAAGATCTAATTTCACTCACTATTCAAATAATCTCATTTAAATGTTCAATTGTTTAATCGAGTATTTATACAAATTCAACCTGATGCCAATAGCATTAACAGTTGTTTAAATTGAATATTGAGCATAAATAACTGTATTCAGAAACAGATTTCACTGCATAAATATTCAATAGGGGGTGATCTTTAAACGTGGATGCTTTCTGTATAATTTTGTCACCATTTATTGTATGATTGATTATATTTGGGACTTTACAGAGTGATAAACCTATTTATAGCAAGATAATAAAATTTGAAAATCTTGTAAAATATATGAAAGTTTTTATCTTTTTAGCAAGATAATAAAATTTGAAAATCTTGTAAAATACATGAAAGCTTTTATCTTTTTAGCAAGAAAATAAAATTTGAAAATCTTGTTAAATATATGAAAGTTTATATCTTTTTAGCAAGAGAATAAAATTTAAAAATCTTGTAAAATATATGAAAGTTTTTATATTTTTAGCAAGAGAATAAAATTTGAAAATCTTGTAAAATATATGAAAGTTTTTATCTTTTTAGCAAGGGAATAAAATTTGAAAATCTTGAAAAGTATATGAAAGCTTTTATCTTTTTAGCAGAAAAATAAAATTTGAAAATCTTGAAAAATACATGAAAGCTTTTAAACCTATTCATAGCAAGAGAAAAAAATTTGAAAACCTTATAAAATATATGAAAGCTTTTATCTTCTTAGCAAGAGAATAAAATTTGAAAATCTTGTAAAATAATTGAAAGTTTTTATCTTTTTAGCAAGAAAATAAAATTTGAAAATCTTGTAATATATATGAAAATTTTTATCTTTTTAGTAAAATCCAATGTGATTTTAAACTATGAAAATTTAGAAGTGCTTCAGAATGTAAGGTTTTTAAGTAGTAAGTAGTAACTGAAGGGAAGTAGTCACCTCAGAGTGAAATATTTCAATTACAAATACGACTTATAGGTCTCGGGGCACAGTAATCTTAACATAATTATATGCTTGCTTTATTTTGAAAAATAGTGCAGTTAAATATCGTTTAAATAATGCAAAGTTTCGCTTGTTTAATTTAATCTCGAGATACGACTTGGCTTCGTTTTTTTCCTTTTTTTTACCTCAAATTGAATTTCAAGTAATAATTGAAGTTGCTTTTCCCCATAGCATTTTTTCCCATACTTTTTCCAATTTTTATGCGTTATAATTCAAAGAGAGAAAATTATAACTTCTTTAAATTTAAGGACGAATATAACCTCACAAAATATAACTTCATTACTATTTAGGGAAATTAGCTGTTATTCATTTCAGATAGACAAATAAGTTTCAATAATAAATAAAATAAACAGAAATTAACAAAATACTTGAGTTATTTGTTACGCATTTTTTTATGTATTTTATTTCAATTGTTTTCAAGCAATTTGTAAAAAAATCTGTAATCCTTATATTTTTTTTTAAAGTAATGAAATAAAAAATAAGGAAAATTTAATTTTAGAAATTTGTATTTATTTTTCTTAAATACTAATTGTAAAATTTCTCAAAGAGATATATTAAAATAAAAACTTTTAGTAAAATAAACGAAAAATATTAACGCCAGAGTTTAATATTTAATGTTATTTAGTATTCCCAGTTATTTAGAAACAGAAGTTCGTTTCAAATTTCAATTCTTTAAGAAAAAAATGAACCCTAACGTATTTGTAAGCTTCTTTTAATTTCTTTTTATCAGGGTGCAAGCATGTGAAAAATAAAATCAATACATACCAATCTGCCAAAATATGCTAGGAACTACGCATCTTACTTTGATGCACAATTAACTAATTAGTATCTTAAGCTAATTAGTATCTAACAAATAATTTAGAGCGCATATAAGAAATTAATTTTAAATTTATTTTTTAGTATCAATAAAGAGAATATCTGAGTAAAAGCAAAGGTATAGAACAGTGATTCTCAACCACTGTGCCGCGGCACTTTTGTGTGCCGCCAAATTTTTAAAATGTGTCGCCAAATATTAGAAATGATACAATAAAAATTAAAATGCTTTTTTTATTACGAGTAAAGTTTAAATTAAAGAAAAGTGTATATTATGTATAATATCATATATATCTATATATATATATATATATATATATATATATATATATATATATATATATATATATATATATATATATATATATATATATATATATATATATATATATATATATATATATATATATATTATAGTATATATATACTTTTACAATTTTTCCGGGCTTTAACAGCGTGAAAATCTTTGTCATCGATTGTCTTGTCTCTGACAATCTCAAAATAAGTTAAAATAAGAAGGAAGCATTTAAATTTAAATTGTCTATGGCAATTTCAAAAAATGTTGAAATAAGTAGAAAATTTAATGACCATTAAAATTATTAATTAACAAAAGAAAGAAAACTAAATATGATTTTCAAACGGAAATAAAAGCTAATCATTAAAGTAAGCTATGCAATTAATAGTTATAAAAGTGAATTAGCAAAGGATAACTAACAAAAAAACATGCTAACAATTAATTAGCAAAAAAACTAGTTAACAAGAAATCACACAAAAATAGCAATGTAGAAAAACTAACAGTTAATAACTATAGAAAACAAGTTAACAATTAATAACTAGCAAAAAAATAAATAACTGTTACCAACTAATACAAAATTAGTCGAAAGAAATAATTATCTCTTAATAAACGTGCTTTTGTTGTACATATTATTTTATTTCACATTCAAAATTATTATCACTAACTATTTAACACAGTGTATTATAGGTAAGTAAACAACTTTTAAACTAATTTTTTTTTATTGTGTGCCGGCAAATTTCGAAATCGTTAAAATTGTGCCGCCACAAAAGAAAGGTTGAGAATCACTGGTATAGAAATTAATAATATTACTGGGTTAACTGTCCTGTAGCGCCATCTATTAGTTTTTTTTGAACTACAAATGAGATCACTTGAAGGAACTATCATGTAAATTTACTAAAAGAAATGTTTTTCTTATTTTATTGAATTTTTAACTTTCAAAGTTTTCTCGTTTTTAAAACCGGATACCCTGAAAATAGTATGTGTTATGTTTGGAGAATATTATATTAAATAAACAAAAATTCATTATTTTAGAATATATTCCTGTTTCTATCCAATTATTGTGTTAATCATATTTATTCGGTAGCACTATTTTGTTCATTCTAATTCTTTTACATATAATTTCCCTATAACTTACATTTTAATATTAACGTTAACTGCCTAGAGTAAGATTTATGAATTCAATTAACTACTGACAGAAAATTCTAAATGTTGTGTCCCAGACACTTGTAATTTTATACTACACAATGCTTACCATTCAAACTGTTTATGAGTTTTCCCTAAATGGCCTCTCTCAGAGAAATTGAAACTTGTTTCGAAATTTGTCGAGTTTCTTGAAGTTTGTTTGTAAAATATAAAGTAACTGTTACGAGATAAATGAGCTTCAAGGCGTAATTGAATTTCTAGTAATTCACAAAACTAGTTGCGTTTACTAGTTACTCGCTAATAAAATTTTACTTGAAACTAAATTGTATAACTAACAATTCTAATTATAAATTATCTTATATCAATGGATAAATACAAATTTTTCTGTTGATAAGTAATGCATTACTATACATTACGGTAGTTTTGGCAGAATTGTTTTGTCCATGCAGTAATTCACAAAAAATAATTATTACTAGTAATCATTTCAAAAAAATTTTTTTTTCCATTTTAATACCCTTCGCAAAATATGTTTCATTCACAGAGACAAATATTTTTTCTTTACTCCGAAAATTTAATTAATATGTAATTATACTTATACACAGCTATATTATACTATTATTTTATACATAATATGTAATTATAATTATACTTATACAACTGAATATACAATAAAAAATAAATAATTCTTATATACCATAAACTTAACACTTTAAAATTATACGCTTTAACAATTGTATAATAATTCATTATTTCTTATTTTAAATTTTTTTATCACTTAAAAAGAAAATTTTTCTGATTTTAAAATACAAGACTGATGTAATATTAAACATTGGTATAGTTAAAAATTAAAAAAATTCAAATCAAAATCCGATTAAAAACACAAAAAAAAAATCGAGTTTCAAGATGTATAATAATGTGATTCTAAAAGATAGTTAATCTTTACGTTAGATTTAGTATATGTAAATCCCACCATTTATTATTTAATTGTTGTTATTAATTATTTAATAACAGCTATCTTAAGTTCAAAAATTCTTATTTTGGGTATTCAAATTTGTATTAAGATCAACCATGCCATTGAATATAGTAGCAGTAAATACAGTTGTTTACCCACAAAATAGACACACGGACAGAATTTTGTCACTATTGAAAAGTTTTTCATCATATAAAAATTTTTTTAATTCTGATTTATTACTGATCTCTGATTAATCAATTGGTTAATCAAAATAAGGAAAAAATGCTGAACAAATTTAAAATAAAAATTCAAGTATTCCGTTGTAAAGTTCCACAAATCACGAAATAGTGAGAAAGTTTGAAATGTTTAACTCAATGTAGGAAAGAAATACATTGTGAGCTATTTTCTATTAATGCATAATACTTTATTTCGCATTATAAAAAGAAATATTAATTCATGCATTATGTATTCAAAATGTTTTTTTTTTCTAATAAATTGTATTTTTAAAATAGGGTTTATTAATTAATTTTACAAGGCAATGAAAATATCTCAGGTGCGTAACTAGATGCATCCGAAAACTAAAACTTATTCCGAAAAACCATTTATCTTCCAAATAAAGAAATCGATTCAATTTATGCTGAATTCCATTTAAACTTGCGTTAATAGTATTATTTTCCAAAACCGTTCACCATTAATCGAGTAAATGTAATTAGTTGTTGAAAATTTCCGCCTTCTTTACATTAACGCCAAGCAATTTGTTTCTAAAGAATCACAGAAACAGATTCGTAATTACTGTTTGAAATCTTCGCCAAATTGAGTGAAAGAAATCTTTTTACTTCAAAATTTATTTTAAAAATTCCTTTCAAGACATTTACGGGTACTTAATGTTCTATCTAATTCCGCCATGTTCTATTTAATTTGAGTTATATTATTTCAATGATATTTCCTATTTAAGTAATCGAATTTCGCTTTTAATGAGTAATTTTTGGTATTAACAACGTTCACGTGACCATTTAGGTTTGCATTCACGAACTTGTTTGGAACTATTTTAGTTTGTAAAGATAATTAATACAAGGGAGTTCCGGGAAAGTGTAATATGATATTTAATAATAATGAGATATTTCTAACTAATGTCATATTTCTTCTTCTTCGTAATATAATATTTCTAAGAGTGGCTTTGAAGAGTTTCTTTTTAAGATTTTGGGTATTTATAGTTCTCAAAATATCAATGTTAAAAATATTCTCCCAGTCATTTGGTCAAAACAGTGGTTTCATTATAATTGCATGAAAAATGAGGCAATAAAATTAGTAATTTAAAAAAAACTATTTTTCTTTTCAATTAAGTAGAAATAATTATGAGTTATGATGCATACAAATTTAAGCGTTGTTTAAAATAACTGCATTTTAAATGATAAAATAAATTAATCGATCCAAAGTTTTTCTATAAATTTTCAAAAGTGGCATTTTTTTAAATTTAATTTCACAATATAAATGTGTTTCATAAACTTTCGAGTCAGTCAAAAGGAAAGTATTTCGAAAAATACTTTTATGTGCTCCTTTGTGTACACTGTAAAATATTCCGGATTCAATTCCAGTAAAAATTACCCTTACTTATGGTACCTGGGCTTTTTACCGTAAATTCAATTCTTACCGGAATATGTTACAGAACGAAAAATCTGTTATACTGTAATTTTTATAGTAATAATTACACAAAAAACCCCCAAATTACTCTAATTAAATAAATAGTACTGTAAACATTACGGTATAATATTTTTTTAAAATTTTTTATTTTATTTAAACGATTTAAAACTCCTCATGCACCACAAAGTATAGCATGAGGCTTACAGTTGTAAGTAGAAAACAAAAAGAAGAAAAATTTACAAATTTACATTAAAAACAAAATTCTGCAAGGCCGCAAAACTTTCAATACTTTTGACCAGTTCTGATAAGACAGGTGGCCAACAAATAGAAAGATGTCTCAAATCAGTCTTTAAATTCATTGGTATAATAATTGACAATAAAAATGGATGTTGTGGTAAAATAAATATGAAGTTCCCGAAGTGCCGGTACTCAATGCCGTAATTTGTTCCGGATTTTTTTACATAGTGGCTTAAAATATCGTAGGACTACTTAAGGAACAGTTTTAAATAGCTTAGGTTCTAATTATTATATTTCCAGTTAACTTTTGCGTATACTATTAAGTAAAAATCAGTCGATTAATTAACCTTTCACTTGTTAATGTTTCAAAAATGGAACAAGGATAATGAGTGTATATTTAATTAGCAATTAATGCTTGAAATTATGTTTCTTACGTATATTTAAAATTCAACTTCTACAGCAATTTTTGCTTTAATGTATTTTTCACAGTTTAATTGATTATCCATTATTATTTGATTACGTATCCTTAATTATTTGATTTTTGAAAATTTCTTACATAATTTTTTTCATTTTTTCACTCTTAAAATATAATTTATCGACAACAAAAAAAAAAAAACTAATTTCTGTAAGACGACAACTACACATTCGAGCTTTTCAAAGGATAATATAACTCTCATTTAGGCAATATATATTCGGGATTTCATATTCAAATTTTAAAAATGAAATATTAGTTCAAAACAACCATATTTTCCACTTCTGAAAGATTGATATTTCAAGAGTTCGATATTTCGACTTATGTAATTCATTGAGTTATGTTGTGAGCATTTCATTCAATTGTTATTATGGCACTTATTCAAGAAAAATAATGATGCTGAAAAAGTAAAAAGGGGGGTGAACGTGTCTAAGTTTAACTTCTTTTGACGTGAACTTGTTGGTTGCGGATAAGAGAGGGATAGTGACAGAGGCTATTTAATGGTTAGAAAATACAGGATAAGTGTTCATTTATATTCAGTATTTTTCTCTTTTGTTGAAATTGCAACTATTGAAAAAGAAATTCTTTTATGAAAAGGTAAGGGCTTTCAGGGGATCTATACTTTCTCTTTTGTTATTTGACAATGACAGAGCTCAAATTTAACATTACACAAGTTTTTCAATGTGTTCCTCACAATGGTATTAAATAGGTACTTGCTATTGATAGCTTTTCATTCGTGATTCCTGTGATTTATTTTATTTCTGATATACAGAATGAGTGATATACAGAATGAGTTAAAAAAGTGTGCACTTTTTTTTGTCTCATTTAGTAAATTTGATTGCTCTTTACATTATGTCTATGCATGCACTATATATGACCCAAGGAGCAATGGAAATTTTAGAAACACTTTTTGGTTCATATCTGGAATGCTGAGGGAAAAAAAGTATGGTCTATCAGAATATGGTAAAATTTATTGTGTATCCGGTGTTTTATGCGAACACCAAAAAGCTCATTAATTTTTACCGAAGCCATTTAGTAATGCTTATGGCAAAATTAACAAAAAAACATGATTTCATAATATGTGAAAAATGTAGTAAAATTTGATAATTTTATCATGATACCTTACAGCATTACATAAAAACTATTTATTCGGTTAAGTTTACTTTTTCCGCTTTGTATTATTTCCCATATATGGGGTAACAGGAAGTATAATTTTGAAAATCAGAATTTTTGGTAAACAATTTCTGTATGAACAGAAAAATACCAAATTAATGTCTTAAAAACAGTACATTTTGATTTTATTACCAGAATTAAATATATTTTTCTTTTTGACCAGAAATGTCATAACATTACAGTACAGTGTTTGACTCGTGTTGGGGAGATCGTGAGTTCGAATCCTGCTGGTCGAAGAACCCCAGTTTATTAAATAGTGACTGGTGCACGTTGAATCAGAAGGGGTCATAAAATCTTCCAAGTCTTCAGAAAAAAAATCAATGCCTCTGGAGATACTGAATAGGAAATTGGTTATTTTCTGGTTCAGGTCAAAATTACGATCGATGAGTGAATGAAGTATGAATAGACCTTCCATGTAAAATGGGTAGTGACTTATGTGCGACTGAAGTAAGTCATATTCTGGACATAAATAGCACCACTGATAAACAAGAAACGCACCATCCGCCTTATTTTCGTTATGATTTCCCGAATCAGTCTTGATGTATTGGCAAGTTGCATAAGTAACAACAACGAAAACAGAATTCATTTCTTCCTAAAGATCTTTGTCAAACAGAGCTTAAAGAAACAGGGGATTTAATGGATAAGGAAAACATGGATAAAAATACTTTAATACTTAGGAATATCTCGTTTTATGTCTGTACGTTTTATGTATGTGTTGTGGATACTGATTTTAAAAGTTATGTTCAAGCAGAAGCGGAAATGAAATCAGAGAACCAAGTACAAATGAAAAGCGAAAAAAAGACGAAAACCCTATTATGAAGAAAGTTAATTTTAATGATTGGAAGGAGCATCATGAGATTACAAGAAAGTTAATTTTATTGATCCGAAGTAATTAAAAAAGCCTGAAACAATAATGCAAGATATCTTTCTCTAAACTTATTTTAAAAACTATTCCTGCCCAGTGAAGAACAAAGTATGGTTGAAACTACTAGAATATTGAAAATATTACTGTTTCTTTGCTACGGGAACAGAAAAAGGTCCGTTAATTTTTGTAGAAGTGTTATGGTATTAATTATAGTAAAATTAACAATAAAAATGGTTTCATAATGTGTAATAAAATTCGGAAAATGTGTCAAAATTCGGAAAAGAAATCTCATAATGCTCATGGTATAAAAATGTTTTTATCATAGTTACATTTACTTTACAGTTTTGTATTCTTTACTAAATGTACGATAATTTTGTAAGCCAGAAGTTCCGGTGAACCATATGAAAGGAAAACTACCAAATGAAAGGTTTAAATCCTATATATTTTGGTTTTATCAACCATAATTATGGTTTCTTAACCAAAATTTCAATATCACACAGTACGGTAATTTTACCATAATTTTTTGTTCTGTGTGAGAAGTGAGAAGAATATTCATCAATTTATGATAAATCTGTTTTTAACAAAGAGTTTAAGCTATTAATATAGTTCCAAAAAAGATATCCTATTTCTTAGATTTCTGAATGAGTTTCTAAGACTTCTATATTCTATTCCGTCAGAAGACTAGTTGTGGAGCGCAGCTATATCAATCGTAGCCACAACTGGCAAAAAAAGCACCTACAGAATGCCAATGTTCTAAAAATAGAACATCTTAAAAATGCACTTAAAAGTTTTATTATTAATTTTTCTTTTCGTATTTTCCTATTCTTTAGCGGTAAATTTATAAAATTTCAAGTCACTTAGATTATCCATTCTTATTGGAGCTCAGTCAATCGTCGTCACAGCTAGAAAAAAACACTCCTGCGGAATGCCAATGTACTAAAAATAGAACATCTTAAAAATGTCACTTAAAATTTTTTTCATTATTTTTTTTAAATTTTGTATTTTGTTAATCTTCAGCTGTAAATTTATCAAATTTCAAGTCATTCAGGTAATTTATTTTTATTCAATGTTTAGTATAGCAACTTTTTCGAAAAAAAATTTTTTTTTGACTGCATCTCACAAAATATAACTTTAAATAACCACTTTTTATTTTTTCTTTATTAACATTGATATTTTCTAGAGATAAACCTATGTAGAATGTTACAACATACTCTTTTATTCTTACTGCATTGTTAGGGTAATTCATTAAAATTTTGTTTGATGCATCCTTTAATCTTGAAATGAAAAATGAAAGAACTATAAGCATTAATGCATTTTAAATTAAATAAAGGAGCTGTTTGTTAAATTACAACTCATTCATCGGATATTAAAGTGGCTTTTGACTATTATCAACCTTTTATTTGACAAAAAGTGCCCTAATTAGTGGTACTTTTGCTTGTTGAGTGCCTTTGCAACCATCACATTCCTATGAGAAAATTTCAACACTGAACGCTAATAAATGATCTTAAAGAAACCACGCATTAAAAACATTTCATTAAAAAATAGAAGTGGTGAGTTGTTTAAATAAGTTTACAGAAAAGGATAAATACTTGCAACGCCCGAAGGCTGGAATGAAAAGCTTTTAATAAAAAAGAAATTCCTTTTCTAATAATGTCCGCTCATTTTTTTGTATTTATTTTAGAATAATCTTATAAAGAATGCACTTGAATGCTTCTAATAAAGTATTTCTTTATAAACTAAAACCATTTTTATTATTTTGTTTTTAGATTGCATTATCTTTGCATATGATTTAGTTGAAAATTTATACTTCGGTCATTATTTATATATCACAATATTCTTATTAATACACTAATGATATATTTACCTATATGAGTAGTATTTTGCACGAAATTAACCCAATGAATAAGATTCAATGGTCACAAAGAGATGATATAATATAGTATCCGTCGCTTTTCTTTAATATTTAAATGCATTTTTCGCACTTAAATGACTCTGAAAATAAATTTTTTTCAGTCGTTAAAACAACAATCAATAAATAAAGATGATTGAAATATGCTTCTTAAATAAATAACTACCTAATTTAATGTGGCGTGCATATTGAGACACCTAATAGTACAATTGATCTTGAGTTCGGAAATTCTGACGGTTGCTTTGCTTTTAAATCTGACATTTATTTTATTTCAGTAGGAAATTTATCAAATTTCAAGTCATTTAGAAGACGCATTCTTAGTGGAATGCAGCTATATCAAGCGTCGTCACAGCTAGCAAAAAACTCGCCGTTGAACAGTCGGCCAAATTGTTGGGTTTCTGACTACTAACGTTCAACTCCGTAGCCTTGTAATTTTGAACCAAATCTAGAAGACAATGAAACTTCTGGATCAAGTATTGGGAGAAATTTGCCTTCGTGGGGACTTTTTGATGGAATTAACCCGCATCTGCTTTACATGGAGTGGAAGAACACAAGAACCTCCCACAGTTGACCTAATGGCAAATGGACTCTTACCCATGATCTGTCTACCACTGAGGATATTTCACGTCAGCACTGTGGTCAGTGCAAGCCGGATGCGGATTCGTATCGACCAACCATCGCTGGGATTCGAACCCTGAGTCATCTCGGCTCTAAGTCAGAATTTGTAGCAATTTGTTAGGGACTTCACTAGATTGACATGCCCACTAAACTTGTCCTCAAGGACATTTGGATTTTACTGGACAATTATGCCTCTATACAACATGCCATGCCTGAATATTCTAGATCTTATGGTTCTGCTTTCTGATAGGCCCTCTCTACATTCTTTAAATGGGTTCCTTCGAATTTTGGTTTGATCGGTAATGAAATTGCCAATGGTCTGACCAAGACTGTCCTGGCTGATATCCTGCACGGCAATATGAACTTTGGAGAGTTCCACCTCTTCATCCTTCGTACTTTGGGAAAAGACATCGATTGTGTCATCAGTTCAATATTTGGAGGAAAAGGCAAACGGCTCTCTCACGAATTTAGAATTGCCACATCAAATAATCCCTGAACATTAAACAGGGGGACTCTTTCTAGTGTGTCATTGGTGCAAGGCTGATCAGGCCTCCCTCAAGCATATTCTCAAATGATTATGTTTTACTGTTCCCGAGATTTTGAGGGATCCGTATTTGATTTTAGACTCTTTAGAAAATTTTAGTTTAATGGTGATGGTGTAGCTAAGCTTCATACAGATGATTATCTTTTACGATTGTACAATGATCACTAAGTGAGTTTTTTTTACTAAATATAATCTTAACTTAATATATATAAAAACTAATAAATTTAAAATTGGTTGAAATCACTTTTTAAGTGTCTATGAACACTGGCAGAAAGTTAAACAATAATTTCATGAATCATCAAGTAAATATCTTGTAAAAAAGGTTGCATTAAACATATTTAATGAAAATTAGCATGTATATCAAGTATTAAAATTTTTAGATGTATATAGATTGATTCCTAGTAATTAAATATTCAAAAAAACTTTTATTTTAATATTTAAAGGGTAACCCTTTAAAGTCTATGTTCATGAATGGTGAAAAAAAAATTAAAGCATTAATTAAATTACTGTATTGTATGATAATGACATTTTTTGTGAAAAAAAATATAGCTCTGTTAATCAAATCCAAAATACACTATATTCAAATAATTTATTTGGTAATCTTTTTGTTCATATTGTAACGGTTTACAGTAAGTTCTGGTTCTTAAAATTAAAGTTTTAATTACCACGCAGTAAAAAAAATTAAAACTGAACTGTAATTGAAAGTTAAATGTAACCGAAAAAAAAACTGAAAAGTAAATTTAACCGACGAAGTGGGTTTTATGCCATGATCCATGATCTAAAGTATCATGTGAAATATACCAAATTTTAACACATTTTCCAAACACATATTATGAAATCATATTTTATAATTAATGTAAAAAAAATATTTACCAAAGCGTTTCCGTAAAAGCTACCGAGATTTTTGGTGTTCTTATAAAGCCAGAAACACTGTAAATTTTATCATAATTTGTTAGTTTTGACCCTATTTTTTCCTCAGTGTGCATTTTACATATTTTGATTTCGACATTACAGGTTATATTGCATATATAGAAATAAAATATGAGAATACGTATAGAGAATCAACTGCATTAAATACGTGCATTTTATAAATCTCCGAAATTTTCGATTTTCACTTGCAACATGAACTTATTGCATGCACTCTAAATCAAAAATTGAGTTTCAACGCCATTGCTAAGTAAACACTTTTCTTTAACTTTGAAAATTCATTAATATATCGGAATGATAAAGTCATGTAAGAGAATATTTATAACTACCAGTGCAAGAAAGTTCAAAAAAGGTATAGATGGTATGCTTTATTAACATTAGATTTATTCGAAGAAAAACTATTGTTTTTATTGATTTGTGCATAATAAATAAGATATTCTGCGGCAAGCAAACTAATCTTTCCTAAAAGGAAAATATGCCAGTACTAATCGCCTTCCTGAATAAAGAGTATTCTGTATATTTTTTCATCGACCCAGAAGATGCTTTAAGTATTTTCGAAAGCCTTATTAATAACAGAGGTGAAGCAAAAAAACTGAAATGATTATAATTATTTCATGCGAAAACAACTGAGTACAAATATTAGAATGTGATAGAAACTAGTAAAAAAAGTAATATAAGTTTATTCTTTTACTTTTTTATTTATAATTTCTCATTGCAAATAAGATGCTTTTGAGTAATATTTGGCAAAGCAAAAAATATTTTACAATTTCGGATGTTTGGGTTAGATATGTTTATTATAAAAATTCGTTCAAGAAAATTTCATTAAAAAAATTTGGGTTCCACTGGTTAAGTTAGGATTAATGGGTTACAAATCTAACTGTTGAGAATGATATATACTTAATGTGTTCTAATTTCATTTCAATTTTTTTGAGTGCTCCTCACACTATTGTATTGATATATTTTGCTTTGGCTATATTAATACAATATTTGAAAGCACTCCTTTTTGCGGATATAATCGTGTGGGCTGATGATGAGATTATATCTTTCCTTTGTTTTGTTTTCCGGATTTTAAATTTTTTATTTTATTTAGATATCAAAAATTATATATTTTAAATTACTTTTGAAAAATATTTTTAAAAATTTTCTTCTCTTGTCATTATTTTTTTTACTATTTAAAAAGAAATAGTATTTAAAAAAAAGTATTTAAAAAGAAATTTGCTTCGTGAGATGCGATGTATTTAAAAAAATATTTTTTTGTACAAAATATATTTTATGTTTTTAGAATGAAAAAAAATTATAGTTATTAAATTAATAGTGGACACAACTTTTCCACAAACTGCTGCAGATTGTTAGCTTCTCAGGCTAACAGAAACAGAAGAATTAAAAACAATGAAGCGATTTTTCAAGAAAAAATTCCTTTCGTTCTACAGGTTCGCTTCGATACGTTTCGATTGTCACATTTTTAAGAAAAAGATTCAGCAATGCAAAGCAAAAGCGAAACCTAACTGCTTAAAACTCCTTAACACTTGTTCATAGAGAACTCTCATGCTATGAATTAAGCGAATAGCTTGTTCACTTGACATGAAGTTTATGAAATTACTACAGTTGTCAACTGTCTAAGAAGTGTCTCAGGTCCGACGGTATAACTTAGAGAAAAATGGAGAAAATTCAATTTTCCTAAAATGTTGGAAGTTTTATCTGGTATTTCACCCGACAAATAAGTCATTGAGTATTTATCGCATGTCATATTCAGTTAGTGCGAATAAAAAAGTTATTTGTTAAGGAAACAGCGCAATCCTTGCTTCCGCTAATACACTCATCTTTCAAAGTAACTTTGACTTATTTAATGGTAATATATGACATTCTGACTCACTTAGAGACAATTTAGATGATATTGACTAATTTAAATACACTATTATTCCTATGGAATTATTTAATTAAAATGTAATCATATTTACATTGATTTATTTTATTTGAGTTACCCTAAAAAGTTATATAAAAACTAGAATGAAATTATAAGGTTATAATTTTTGAATTTTGTTATACTTTTTTGGCTGGAAAAAAGTGACTTTTAGCTGCGTGTAAATTTATGCTAAAAGTCTCTGTACTTATGATTAACTATGTGGCTGGGTGGCGCAGTTGGTTTGTCGTCGGTCTTCTGAGCCCAAGTCTGCGGGTTCGATTCACAGCCCAGACACCGGATTTTCGGGATACAGAAAATCCTCAGCGGCAATGTCGTATGATTATGCGGCATGTAAAAGATCCCTAGAGTGCCTTATTGGCTCTTGGCATTTCCAGTAAAATTAAATTCCTAGTGCACTTTAGCATCCAAATAGAGTCTCGGTGTTGCCATCTAGTGTGGCAGAAACTAGACGTCCAAATTTACATGACTGACGGTGTCTCACCCATTGTGGTGGTCCTGAAAGAGCGGATACCACCTCTGGAGGACCCACTAGGTCTGCTCATCGGCAAGACCGATTGTGCAGCTCATTGGAAATAAAAAGAAAATAAAAAAAATTAACTGTTGCTAACATCCTTGGTAAATATGTTAATTACTTATTGGTAGTGGGAAATTTACCTTGGTGACTACTTTTCCGAATTGTTGCCAACACGAATATTGGTCCCTATAACCAATAAATACTAAATTAAATATTGCGTTGTATTGTCAAAATTGTCAATATTTACCAACATAACGCGATATTTTTTTCAACAAGTTCGATTCAACGTGATATTTTTTCCACGAATCCAATTTGCAATGCATTATTTTTGTTATCCAAATAAAATTTATCAGTACCTTTGGGTTTGCTGAATACAAGGGGATAATCGCCAAAATATGTAGACCTCTGCCAACTGTTTTTAAATTTTTTTAATATTAATTTTTAATATAAATAGAATAAAAAATGAAGCAAATAGTTAATTTTTTTTTAAATTATCCGAAAAGTAACAATTTATCAACGCTCACAGTTATATCGTATTCAATTATTGTTAAACACAATATTCCTGATCTATATTTTTGATATGATTTCTTATCGATAATGAATTCGATATTATATGCTCAATTTTTAAATTGATTAAATTAAATTTGATCACCATATTGTCATATTTGTATCAACTGACAAACTTGGTTCCATTGCTTTTCTAAAGGATACTTAAAGCATATTTAATGCTAAATAGCTATGTTTATGTCAATTTTAAATTAAAAATGATTCATTATCAGTGAATTGGATGACATAAATACTATAAAAACTAAGTTAAAAAATTTAAATAGGCGAAGGTTTTATTTAAAAGGTAACTACTTGTTTAAAATAAGAAATTCTTTTTCTTGTTCAAACAAGTCAAATACTTCTTTCATTTGCTTCTGCAATCAATCAAAGGACACTTAAAATTAGATGGGATAGGTATACTACGCTCCCCATAGGTAGAGGTGATTTTAGACAAAAAAGTACCGGCACTCAGGATGCCGGTTTTTTTTTAAAACTTAAAATCCATCTTTACCAAAACACGTTATGGGAGCCGCGATGGCTCAGGGGATAGAGCGTTCGTCTTCCAATGACGTGAACCGGGTTCGAATCCAGCGTTGTTTGGTCGATACGAATCCGTATCCGGCTTGCACCGACCGCAGTGCTGACGTGAAATATCTTCAGTGGTAGACGGATCATGGGTCCCTTCGCCTTCAGACTAACCCTGGGAGGCTCTCGTTGTCTTCCTCTCCATGTTACGCAAATGCGGGCTTGCTTCATCAAAAAGTCTTCCATGAAGGCAAACTTTTCTCAATATTCGATCCAGGAGTTCCCTTGTCTTCTGGATTGGGTTCAAAATTACAAGGCTACGGAGTTGAACATTAGTAGTCGTAAACTCAAAAATTGGGTCTGCTGTTCAACGACGGTTATGAAAAAAAATGACGTTATGGAGAAAAAAAATCTGATATATCATACTTTTTACTGATTCAATAGCCATAAAACCACTGAATCACTCTAACTAAATTAATATTACTGTAAAAATTACTAGTAAGAATGGATTTTATGCTTGATGCAAACCAAAGTGTCGATACTTTAATCCAAAATTGTTTGATGTGTAATCAATGAAAGTCTTAAAATAAATTAAAATAAGTGCAGTAGTTCTACAATTCAAAAAGGGCATCATATAATGTTTTCAAACGATAATAAATTGTACTTCTATCAAATAAGCAAATTTTTTTAATTTTTAACTAATTAGATTGCTCCAAAAGTCTTAGTCTGTTTTGAAAATAATTATATTATTTTCAAATTATTATTTTTATCATTATTTTTATGTTATTTCTCATTTTTATTCTAAACACTATGAAATATGTATACAAACATCACGATTGTATTGAAAATGTTAGAAAAGTACGCCAAAAATTCTCCAGATAAGTGAGAAAGAATAAATAAATAGACTTGGAGAAAAATATTATTTATTTAAACCAGCTTACTTGTCTTATAAACTTACATCAGAAAATACATCATTTGTGATAACATTTCTCAGAAAATAAAAAATGCACTCGAAGGTAAATAAATAATAGAAAACCATATTTACAATCAACTTTGGTGTTATTTCCATGCATTATTTATGCTTACAAATGCTGTTTGAGCTTTTCGGGAAAATTCTATTTTACTCTTCCACGTTTTAAGAATTTCTTTTTGTCATTTGGAAGTAAGCTAAAGTTTTTAATGAAATAAAATTATTCTTCGGGGAAACAAGCTGATGTATATTTCTCATTATATAAGAAGAATAGTAAATAGCTCCAGCTTCCATTTGGGAAAAGATATTTAAGTTCTTTAGTTTATTCGTAAGTAAAAAGTTTGTTTTAAAATTTTTCTCGGCATTTCATTGCTTTCAGATTTCATAAATTGATTTAGTTTCATAAATTTTTGATTATTCATTCCGTATACATTTAATATAACGCATTGGTTAAGTTAAAATCAAGCCATTCAAATCTTACGTATGTATTATTCTACCAAAAAAAAATTAGCTGTCAATTGTGCTTTCAAAATTTTAAGTTTATCCTCTACCAATTAATTATCTAACTGAGCGCTGACAAAATCTTTCCAAAATTATATGACGCTTTAGATAAATAGGAGTTTTCTCTCCATTTGTCCTATTATTTATTTTTTATTTTTTAAAACACATCTAACATGTATGGAATAGCTGCCTTTAAACTAAAATAACTATTTACGTTTACGGCAGTTCTATTTTATTCTCTGCCTGTTATTTATCTTAAATTCCAAAAAAGCTTTTCAAAATAATGAGGCTTGAGAAAAGATAAAACACTTTTCTCTTACTCTATTTTTTTTAGAAAAATAAAATTAAAACAAGATTTCGTCTGAAATACTCTATAATTTTCCATAGTTTCATCCACCAATAAATATTTATTTAAAATAAGAAGAAAAAAATTAAAACTGGATAATGCATTAAATAAAATACTATTTTGTTCGTTTAGTAGCATTTCATTCATTAATTATTTAAAATTGAAATATATTTAAGCTGTCCGACTAGTTTCGACACTTTTAGTATTAATATAAAATTTTAAAAAATTTGTCTTATTATGTGTAAGCATATAATAGTTTATGAAACTAGCAAAAAAAAGATCATTAGTTTTAAGTTTTTTAAAAGGCCATTTTTAGGTAAAAATAACAAATTTTTTTTGCTTATACTCTAAATACTGTAAAAAAATTCTATCACCCGAAACAAAAAACTCTTTGAAGATTGTTTGTAGAAGACTTTCAACTATGTTTTGAAATATTATCTTGAAAACAAGTGCATTTGCTACTGAGTCCGGGATCAATGTATTTAAAAAACCACATTTTAAATATTTTCACCCGTATCTTTGCGAAGAAACATGTATAACAAGATAAATTTTTTCCTCTTAGTCCGTGCTATAAACATAAACACTCATGAAAAATTATTTTAAAAACATTATGAGATATCGTCTTTAAGGTGCAAATTGTAAAAAAACCTGATTTTGAGGTAAAAGCATTTAAAAACTTAAAATCACTAGTCTATCCACTGTTTTCACTTTGAAAAAAGCTGATATAACTGTAAATAATTGGAGTACAAATAAAGGTAAAGTATTTTTAGAAAGCTACTACGATTACAGGAAGCCTAAATTTCTAATAAACTCAATTTCAAAAATTTGTCCAAAATCATGTTTTTGCACTAGTCAGATACCTTAAACTAAATAATTGTAAGTGTATTCAAGCACCAAAAATATTTTTCGTTTTTTCTTGAAACACTGTTTTTGTAAATTTATTTGCAGCATATTTGCTTATAATATAACATTTGCTTGTAATTCCTACATGACTTTATTTGAAACTATTCAAAGAAATGCAAAATTACGATATGATAAACTATAATATTTAAATAAAAATTTAATGTATTTTTTAAATAAATTCTTTAATTTACTATTCCAAAAAAGATAAGAAAACTGATTAAACAAAATCAACACATTTTACTTGTGAAAACTAGATGATATAACAGTAATTCCAAAAATGGTTCAAAAATAATAGATTTTAACTATTTAACTACTCACAGTACTAACCAAAATTGCGTATTTGTTATTTTATTTGAGCTATTTGTAATGCATATGTTGTTTTGAAATTAAAATTATATCGAAGTAAATTGTTTTAATCCTGATAAATTTTACATTAAAAAATTGTCAAAATCCTCCAAATGGTACAGTATAAACTAATAAACAGTAAATATAACGATGAACAATGAATAGACAATAATTAGTAATTAATTCATTTTTCATCGTGTCTACTGAATACCTGCAGCACGTAATGATATAATTACTTGGAATCATGGATGATATATTTACTCTTGATCCTAGATGATAAAACTACTTGTAAACATTGATCACATGATTAATGATTACATGCTATAGTTGAATGTGAATACTTGTGATAACGTATTCACACTCAGAAGAAAAGTATGGTCAAATCTTCCAGAATATGGTAAAATTTAAAATGATGCTGGCTCTATGGGGACATCAAAAATCTGAGTAATCTTTAACAAAGTGTTTTGATAATGATTTTTAGTAAAATAAACAACAAAGTAAGTTTTATAATATGCTCTATAATTCAGTAAATATCGTCGTACAATTTGTATTTTACCGTTATATCTTAGATCATGACATAAAAACCATTAATACGGTTAAAAAGTTTCAGATTTGTATTTTTTACTAAATGTGTGGTAACAGGAACTATAATTTTGAATAATAGAATTTTGAGTAAACCGTTACCTTATGAACCGAAAAATTACCAAATTAATGACTTAAATGATGTACATATTTTTTTAAAACCAGAATTATGCTTCTTTTCATCAAAAATGTCATTGCCAATTTGTACGGTAATTTTACCAGAATTTGTTTCTTCGTACAGGATCAACTATTGCTAGGAATCCTATATAATATACAGAGTGTAAAAACTAATTTATATGATTACGTGAGGTCATTGCAGTAACATTTATAATACAGCATGTAATTACAAATTACTTGTTATATATATATATCATAGCTTTTATTCCTCCCATTTTATTATTATATGCAATTACAAACACAAGAAATAGTTTATTTCTAATCAAACTCATTTTGGAAAAACGGAAATTGAATATCTTCTTAATTTACTTTGCTTTTTATTGGAAAGAAATGGCTTCCTGGAATGTTAGAATACTGTAAAAAATATCACATTTTTAAACAGTAAAATACGATTTATCAGAAACAATTTTTTTATACTCCTATATTATTGAAAATTTATCTCGAATGTACTTTCAAATAATATCGAATCTAGACATAAAAAGTCCACAATGCATTATTATACAATACAGTTGTCAATTTCTTAGCACTTCCATTTCTTTGAAGGAAAAAAAAGCAACTCTACCTCGAATCATATTTCCGAAATGCTGCTACCACTCTTTTTATAGACTTACATTAAGATTTATTTTAAAAGCTATTTTGATGTAACTTTTAGAAACATCGTAAAAAGCGCGAGTTTAAAAGCACTTTTGAGAAAAAGTCACCGTTTTCTTTAAAGTTACATTTAAGACGCTGTCCGCCTCCGGCAGGTTTTTTTTTCACCTGCTTTTAAAGATTGTTGACACTAAAATTATCTTTCGGCAGACATTTGAAAAAATACAAAAGTCTTTGAAAAAATGTATGCTTTATGTTAAAAGTAACTATTGCAGTAAATATTGATACTGTTACTTTAATTGTATCATGTATTGAGGTGTAATGTATTTACTTATGAAATTCCAAATTAGCATAAAAAATTTATTATGACTTAATGTCTCATGTTTTTCAAGTTTATAATAAGTGTTTGGAAGTTCATAAATGGTATTTCAAATTTTAAATATTAATCTTTAACTCAAGTAACTTCCCCTCACGTAGATGAGAAGGCTAATATATTGTTTATCCCAAAGTGTCAGCTCAACACCAAATTTCTTAAGTTAGAACCAATTTTCTACCTAGTTTCACGCAACGATTGCAACCACCATCGATTGTTGCATGGCGTCTTCCAAAAGATACAAAGCCTGGACTACCAAAAATGTCTATTTCTGATTCCCAAATGGTCGAAGGCGTTTGAACAGCCATGCAGGAGTAAGCTGACCGCTTTCTTGACCGATTCCTCAACCTATCAAAGAGTGATGATATGCATATAAGCTTTTATCGACTAAGTAATTTATCGACAAAAGAAGGAGTTACCCGAAGGTCACAGCTAAATCTGCAGGTGCTAAATCGTTTACAAGGATGTTCACCGTCAAATTATATTTAATTTTAAACTGGGGTAAGGGAAGAATTCCTTATATAAAAGATTTGTTAAAGTGACACAGACATTTTTCAGGGGGAAATGAAATTTTTGTTAGAATCAGAATAATATAAAGACAATATCAAAGTATTGTCAAACAAGGACGTGAAGGGAATAAAATTGTGGGAAAAAAATAAGAATATTGATAACATTACATAATGGAACTAAATTAACAATTAATCCTCATAAACATCAATCATCCAATGAAAAATAAAGTGAAAGTTTGATCTCAGTATTAGAATAGACAATAGTTAAAATTATTTATAATATTCCGAACCAAATGTTTTGTGAAAATAAGATATTGAAAAAATAGTTTAGTTTAAGCAACGGAAATTAATGTATCATAATTCATTGCATGAATGACATTTCGGGATAGTAATTAAATCAGTCAAATTTTTCTTAATTAACAATTATTAATTTGACAAAAATATAGCATATTAATGACATTCAATGCAAATTAAATAAATAATGTGTTTTGATTTGCAACATTTAAATATAAAAATATATTTATGCTACGAAACAAATATTGCATAGGTGGTATAAAATGCCATAGATATGGTGTGACAATTTTTGAGATCAAATCTGCTCAAAAATCATTTTTTTTAAAAATAATTTATGATGGACAAAATTTATCATGCAAGTAAATTAGAGCAAAAAGCAAAAAGTAAAAAAATTTAGCTACCTACTGCATCTTAAAATGTTTAGTTAGTAAAGTACCATTGGAAAATAATAACAACCCCTATAAGTAAAATTCATTCAGACTATTTCATAGGTAGATACTTGATTCAGTTATAAAATATTTTTTAAAAGGAAAAGGAATGTGCCCAAACCACTTCTAGCATATAAACTGGAATTTAGTCCTTTACTAGAATTTCCGGAGTTTTATACTCCTGGTAGGGTCACCCAAGGCGTGAAGGCCATTCCACTATACCCAGCTAAAGCATAAATGCAACGGACAAAGTCAGTCTCTTTCTTCGGGCATCCACGGTTCTAGAATCAACAGAAGCTGCACACTTCTCCTTCAACCTGATCATTTGCTGTCCTGTATGGGGCTAGAGAAGAATTTTATCTTGGATGGTCCGGCGATGGTAGTATATGAGTGAACGATCTTCTGGACTTGGTCTAGCCTTGTTCTGGGCAAAGTGGAATAAGTAACAACAACAGCAGAATTTACTCAAAAAGAAAAAAAAACACTTAGAACAGAAACTTACGCTAAAATTTTAAAACTATTTTCAGATTTTCAGCCATATGTTGGGTTCAAATTTATATTTTTCTGCGTTTAGTGACAACTTATTATTTTCTGGACCTTTTATCTTTTTTATGATTTTTTTGTTACTTTTCAGTAAGGTTTTGTTAACCTAAAAATTAAAAAGAAACGTCCCCAGCTCAGTTAGGGATCTCTTTTGGGGGTAATGGCGGCTGCATCTCAATAATTCAGTCAGGATCTCGGAAAACAATTATAAAGTGTTCCCCATTGTAAATCCTCTATAGAAGTTTGAAGATACTTTTTTTTGTGCAAGTTCTAATGAAAAAAATCGAAAATATGATACTTAGATGCATCAAGCTTCTTTCTATTACTATACGTAAACATTATATGGTGGAGTTTGTTTAGGAGAAATTCGGATCCATTAATGAACTCTTCATAATTTTCTTTGAATCTATCTTGCCATTTAAATATGAATTCTAAAAATAAATAAAAAACTCTTACTTTGAAAAATGGAGTAGTTGATTCTATTAATCAGTGCTCTGCATGTATTAATAAAGGAAAATTAACACTAAATATTATTAAGCGAATTTATTTCTTATTAAAATGAAAATGGCATTATTTAGAAAATCTCAAAATCGGGAAAAAGCTGAAACAAGCTGATTTAATGACAGTTTTAAATTCACAAATTCTTATGAGTAGATTTTTTTCACAAATTTATTAAAATGTAACTTTAAGAAAAGTCTGCACTGCCTCATTTGATATGTTATTTTTTACTTTATACATTGTAAGAAATTATTGCAAAAAAATGCACACTGTAAAAAAAAGTACTGGCAACCCTGAGTGCAGTATCAGAAAAAATCGATTTTACTGTAAAATCTATTTTTACCATTAAAATCTAGTTTTAAAGTAATATTAATTTAAAGTGAGACAGTTATTTTACTGAAATGTTTATTTAATTACAGCGAGGCAGTGATTTTACAGTAAAAGTTGTAGTGGAAAAATTACGGAATGTCAGATTCGTTGTTCCGAAAAATATTTAAATTTGGTTTAATTCCATCCAAAAGCTATACATTTTTAAATTTCTTCATTACCGAAAATCCACAATTAAATCACGGTAAAATTACCAGCACTCAGGGTGCCAGAACTTTTTACAACAGTATCCATTTTTACCGGAACATGTTACGGAACAAGTAAATCTGATATTCGCGTAATTTTTAAGGCAATAATTATCGTAAAACCACTGAATCACTTTAATCAACAACATATTTCTGGAAAAGTAGATTTTACAGAAAAATAGATTGTACGGATTGATTCACCAGTGCTTTTACCGTAATTTGAACCGGAATTTTTTACAGTGTAACCTTTGCGACACAACAAGACAACAATATTTCGCTAATTTACTTAAGCCTTGACAAAATTTTAAGTTCAACGACTTATTAAGCTCAGCCGTACTATAGTATACTGCAATTAACCACACACACAAGTTGAACATTTATCCAAACACTGTCCTTGTAAAGATACTAAGACATAGTGACCATCATTCTCGTTTTTTTAAAATTTAAATTAGATTGAAGAGAAAATTACAGAAGACTTTAAAATCTATCTTTTGGTTTAATAAAAAAATGTCATAGGCTTAATTAATAGTAAAAATTAAAAAACAATCTGTAAGCGTTAAATTGAAGAAGAATAGATCACATTTTTCAGATTAAACAAGATTTATACGAACGTGATAAATTAAATTGAAAAGGTAATTTTCAGAAAGGGCGTCAGAGTCTTTATTATGGAATCAGCTTACTCAGCAACATTAATAAAATTACCGCTCACATCTTTCCAGATTTCTTTCCTTTTTTAACGTGTCAGATAAAAATAAGTTTTTTTTTTCGTTATCTAAGATTCTCTTCCATTAAAAAAAGCTCATTTCTCTTTATTTTCTGTTTTTCTTCCGATACCTAATACCTAAATCTCACATCTTCATTTTTTGTACCATTTTTTGATGACTGAAACTTCTTGAAAATATCTAATAACTAGGTGGGTTTTTTTTAATTGTACAGAATCTTTCTAGTTTATTAAAAAATACTTATATTTTACCCTAATCTGTATTAAAAAATAAAAATAATTGATCTTTTCTTTTCTATTTATAATATTTTTTGACGTAATACACTTTTAGAAATATTTTATGCAATTAAAATGCAATTTGGCGACCCCTAAGTTTTATACATAGCTCTTATGATAAAGTTTTGTTTCTGCCTTCATTTTTACTAATTATAATTATGTTTTTTATCCTTTAGAAGTTTCGAAATAACTTATTTTTGCAGAAAATAATTTATGGAACACAATAAATATTTTATTCCTTTAACAAAAATTGATAGCCCAATTATAATTTTGAACATTTTCTTGAGTTTCAAATTATGAGCTTCATTGATTACTGTATTCGAATATTTTAATGAACATAGTTCCAGATGTCTTAGATATGACCGAAAGTTAAAAATTAATTTCATAAAAAGGGAAGGAACTTTAAATGGAGGGGTATCTGTATTTTGCTTTACTGTTAGAAATTTCTGTTAGAATATGGTTAACTAACAATTTATTTAATTGTTATTTTACTATATTCAACGGAAAGAGTCAAATAACTGATGGCATTCAAAATACTACATCTAAGAAAATTATATATAGTTTTAAACCATAGTTTAAAACCTGGAAACTAGGTCCACAGAAAAGGAAAATCCATCTTACTTTTTTTAGAAAGCTGGTAGCTAAACCATGTGGTAAGGATTAAGAATTCACACGTTTATCAACAGATCATTAATACAACAAGCGGATGCCTAATAATTTTATGATAATAAATGTGTGGTGAACAGAAGTGTGTGGTAAACATGAGTGTGTGGTAAACATAAGTTTGTGGAGAACATAAGTGTGTGCTGAACATAAGTGTATGTTGAACTGATAATTGTTAAAATGAAACGCATTTTTAAAGTTTCAAAAATTATGAAGATGGAAAATTTTTTAAAAGTTTAAGATCTCAATTTTGTAACGAAACAAGAAAATTTCATAATCAAACTTCCGAAAATTTCCCTTTAGCAATAAACCTCCTTAAAAAATTATATTTCTTTACACGGACTTTCTGATTATCATGTAATGATATAAGTTTATACAGAAAAATTATATACCAGAATAACAATCAATTTTCCACTCACAATATGTAGTTTATCTAGACGCATATTCAAAAAATTAAAAAATAATTTTAAGTAAAATTACGAAAGTAGTTTAGGAAGAACTATTTTACTAAAACATAATCTTTCCAATCAGAACTTTGCGAAACAATTACAAAAGCGGAAACGGCCAATTTATTGAAAGAATTCCTCCTCTTAGTTAGTTATTGAATTTTCGAATAAATTCTAAGGAAGGACATAATTGATTCATTTTTCCAAACATATTGGCTATATAGGTTCTTTGCCGAGTGAAATTCTCTAGAGTACATGCCACTTAAGGAACTCGAATACTTTTATCAGGGTGAACATTATTATTTGGATATAGTTTCGCCTTTCTTTTTATTAGCGAATGGATTTATATAAATGTGTTCTCTAAAGTTTTATTTGAAACCGCAACACTTGAAAATCGTATTGATTTATTGTACATAAATCTTTCCAAATACTATACGATAATATTATAAACTAGCAGTTTTTGTATTTTTAGTGATATATGTTTTGGCCTCAAACGTCGGTTTCAAATTAGATTCGAAAATACTAAAACGTACACAATTTTATTCAACACAATCCATTCAATTTATAAATTATGCATTAAAGTATTTATCACTAAGTTGGCAGAAGGGTAACGAGAACGTTAACAATATTATCTAAAATTTTTATTTTTTAAAATGAATAAATCCATAACCAAAATGAAATAAATATTTACTCAGAAACTTTTTATATTCATGTTTTTTTATAAATATAATTATTATGTTTAGACCAACAAACAGTTCGGCCTGGTTGACAAATGCCAGTGAAACATATGTCTCATTGGCATTATACAAAAGTGTTATTATACAGACTACATGAAGTAAGAAAAAGTAACAAAAAAAAGTTCAAATTTGAACTGTTAGGTGAAAATGTGGCACTCATAACGAACAAAGAGCAATTTGAAAAACTTAAATTATATAACATGCTTAATGTTCATTCCAATTTTGCCTTAAAGTAAAAAATCATGTTCACATAGACAAAAATTGGACACATGGTGGAAATTGTTGTTAGAACAGTGTTGAATGGCTTCAGGAAAACGTCCTCTAGTGGATGAAATATGAATTAATATTTTTATGGTAAATTTTATTTTCTAATGGTCTTTATAATGTATACATCTATATAATAGAACAAATTCTATGCTGGGGCTAAACAGGGTATATTTGATTAAAACCATCCTTCATAGAATTTTATATGAGTGATATACAAAAGACATTTTGGCACATTTTTTGTTTCTTCTTTGTAATGTTGGTTTATAATGAAATAAATTAAGACTTTAAGGTAAGCATAAGTAATCGAAATATACATTACAATAACGCATTGGTTAAGAAATGTGTGATAAGATCATAATTCGCGATCGCAACGAACTATAGGGGGCGTTGCTGTATGAGACTAATACCTGCGATTTCTATATGAACAGTCATTCAGTTACTCTAGAGACGTCGTTAATGTAGCACGTAGCATTGCAACGTTCCTTCTTTATTGTGGCTAATTAAATTTAAAAAAGAAAAATGCTTGATATTCTTTCTTATGCAAACGAAAACAAAATGGTATCTCATTTTATTAGAGAAGGAATATCCAAAACACATCGGAAAAATATTTGTACATTAACAGAAAAAAATATGTATATTCTTATAAGAGTTAAAACCTAATTCCCGAGAAATAGTTTTACTAAATTTAATGATATAACATGAAAGGCCTATTTAAACTTTACATTCTATAGTTTTAAGAATCACATTACTTCAAAAATTAAAATGAACAAAAAGTATACATAAGCCTCATAATTTTATGAAATTTAATTTTGTAAACAAAGTTTTTTGACAAAAATTTTTATCAAAAAATTTCAAGTTTCAATAAAAATCATTATTTAGAAACTAAGAAACGTAAAATAAAGAATGCTGACGAAACAAAAACAAAAAAACAATTCTTTTTTGTCGCCATTTTTAGTGCTACAAAAATTCGTCTTTGGGATTTGCCAAAAACAAAACAAGATGCAATTGTATTTTATTAGGAGGGAAATATTTTACCGAAAAAACGAAAATGTACCAATTCCCACAACATAAAACTTTATCTTGGTAAACGTACGTTTTGGAAATGTTATTTCATTTGGAATCTTATTTATCAGAGTTCATATGGCGATTTGATTGTTTTGAATCTATGCTAAACTCTATATCGGCTCATTTTCCACCGAAATCCGATTGACTATTTTGATTTTAAATAAAGTGTTTTATTTTATGAATTGTCGCAAAAATTTTAAGTGTAGATTAGCGGCACTTAAAAACCGCCAAATCTGTAGCGGCGGTGGCGTTAATACGTAAGTACCGAATTTTTATTCCATACTTTTCTGAATCATATTACTTCAAACATAGGAATATACAAGAAGTATACATAAACACATAATGTTATACCATTTAATTTTTCAAAAAAAGTATTTTGAGAACAATTTTTATCAAAAAATTATAAACTAAAAAACGGAAAATAAAGAATTCTTAGGATAAAAAAACGATTTTAAGAATTCTTTACATTGAAATAAAAACTTTCATATTGCTTCTTTTTTTATTATTCTTATAGTTCTTAATCAGGCTTAAAAAACCATTCTGTAGAGAACCATCATCAAATGAAAAAAAAATATTTACAGGCAAATTTTTTATTGTAAAAATAAGTGCACTTACCTGATTTATAATTCCCGGAGAATTCCAAAATGATAAGTTCCTTGTTTGAAAACTTTATTCTCAAATAATAGATACATAGTTTATCCCTTCATTACTTTTAGATAACATACTACACAGCAAATTTTTATAATTGATATGAATTTGAATATGTAGCTAAAAACAGAATAGCTGAATTCCAGTTGAACTTATTCTTTCAAAACTAAAAAATACTTACCAAGAAAACGATTAAAATTAATTAAGAATCAGCACAAATGGCACTATTTCAAGTAACTTGGATAATTTTTTATTGTTGTTTTCCGAATTATATGGATACAGAAATATATACTATTCTATAACGAAGAAGAATATGCTATAACTATTACAATTCTGTATGTTCTGAATTCATATTTATTCACTGGAATGACGAAAGCAATGTTGACTTCACTTTAATTCGTAATGAATTGAAGACAGAAGAAATGCATTTTACCTTAATACATACATCTGTAACATTATCCGAAATCGGAAGTCATCAGTAGCAAGTTTGTTGATAATAGAAATTAAAAATTATTGAGGAATTTTTCTTCAAATGTTTGGCGTGTTCTGTTCATGAAAGATTTACTAATATTCTGGAGATTTTTTTCAAGTTCTTCGGCCTTTTCCTTAGGGAAATTTTGTTTCTTATTTGCTGCTAAAAATGGCGTCTGATTCTGTCAATGATTTCGATGGAACTGAATGAAAACGTGATAAATTAATGTCTGATATTTACAGGCTCCCGCTAGACGGCGTACTCGAGCGTTGCGATCGCGAATCTTGTTTTAAGAATAGCTATTTTTAAAGTATATGTTGGAATAAACTTTTTATTTTTTTTTCATTATCGCGGAATAATGAAAAGTGGAAAGCGGTTAGAGAAAAACTTTTGGTATAAGACTACTTACAACAATAATTTACCAACTTGCCAAGTATAATGCTATAAGTCATTTATTTGAATCACTAAAATTTTAATAAAATGCTTACAAGAGTTATTAATTTAATGTTGGCATTTATTAGAAAAGGGTAATATTAACTAATTTCCCTCTTTTAAAAGACCCTATTTAATAAAATATTAATGAATACGAAAGATTTGCTTTCACAGTATATCGAATAAAATGATAGTAAAAGGGAATTTATTTTCCTTTGAAGACTTAGTTCAAATTTTAAATTAATATTCAATATCTGAGGAGAATTTTTGTTCATTTAGAAGATGTTTAAGGCATTGCCAAGCTGTATAAATTTTAATATCATAATAATTTATGTGCTAAAGTATTAAAACTAGTATCACAAAGGTTGACAAATGTATTGCTTAGAGAAGTAAAAGAGGAATTCGCGATCGCAACGAACTATAGGGGGCGTTGCTGTATGAGACGCTTACCTGCGATTTCCATATGAACCGTCATTCAGTTACTCTGGAGACGTCGTTAATGTAGCGTGTAGCATTGCAACGTTCCTTCTTTAATGTGGCTTATTAAATTTAAAAAAGAAAAATGCTTGATCTTCTTTCTTGTACAACCGAAAACAAAATGGTATCTCTTTTTATTAGAGAAGGAATATCCAAAACACATCGGAAAAATATTTGTACATTAACAGAAAAAAATATGTATATTCTTATAAGAGTTAAAACCTAATGCCCGAGAAATAGTATTACTAAATGTAATGATATAACATGAAAGGCCCATTTAAACTTTACATTCTATAGTTTTAAGAATCATATTAGTTCAAAAATTAAAATGAACAAAAAGTATACATAAGCCTCATAATTTTATGAAATTTAATTTTGTAAACAACGTTTTTTGACAACAATTTTTATCAAAAAATTTCAAGTTTCAATAAAAATCATTATTTAGAAACTAAGAAACGTAAAATAAAGAATGCTGACGAAACAAAAACAAAAAAAAAAAAAAAAAAAAACAATTCTTTTTTGTCGCCATTTTTAGTGCTACGAATATTCGTCTTTGGGATTTGCCAAAAACAAAACAAGATGCAATTTTATTTTTTCAGGAGGGAAATATTTTACCGAAAAAACGAAAATGTACCAATTCCCACAACATAAAACTTTATCTTGGTAAACGTACGTTTTGGAAATGTTATTTCATTTGGAATCTTATTCATCAGAGTTCATATGGCGATATGATTGTTTTGAATCTATGCTAAACTCTATATCGGCTCATTTTCCACCGAAATCCAATTAACTATTTTGATTTTAAATAAAGTGTTTAAAATCAAAATAGTTAATTGGATATAACTGTAGCGGCGGTGGCGTTAATACGTCGTAAGTACCGAATTTTTATTCCATACTTTTCTGAATCATATTATTTCAAACATTGGAATATACAAGAAGTATACATAAACACATAATGTTATACCATTTAATTTTTCAAAAGTATTTTGAGAACAATTTTTATCAAAAAATTATAAACTAAAAAACGGAAAATAAAGAATTCTTAGGATAAAAAAAAACGATTTTAAGAATTATTAACATTGAAATAAAAACTTTCATATTGTTTCTTTTTTTATTATTCTTATAGTTCTTAATCAGACGTAAAAAACCATTCTGTAGAGAATCATCATCAAATGAAAAAAAAATATTTACAAGCAAATTTTTTATTGTAAAAATCATTGCACTTACCTGATTTATGATTCCCGGAGAATTCCAAAATGATAAGTTCCTTGTTTGAAAACTTTATTCTCAAATAATAGATACATAGTTTATACCTTCATTACTTTTAGATAACATACTACACAGCAAAATTTTATAATTGATATGAATTTGAATATGTAGCTAAAAACAGAATAGCTGAATTCTAGTTGAACTTATTCTTTCAAAATTAAAAAAAACTTACCAAGAAAACGATTTAAATTAATTAAGAATCAGCACAAATGGCACTATTTCAAGTAACTTGGATAATTTTTTATTGTTGTTTTCCGAATTATATGGATACAGAAATATATACTATTCTATAACGAAGAAGAATATGCTATAACTATTACAATTCTGTATGTTCTGAATTCATATTTATTCACTGGAATGACGAAAGCAATGTTGACTTCACTTTAATTCGTAATGAATTGAAGACAGAAGAAATGCATTTTACCTTAATACACACATCTGTAACAGTATCCGAAATCGGAAGTCATCAGTTGCAAGTTTGTTGATAATAGAAATTAAAAATTATTGAGGAATTTTTCTTCAAATGTTTGGCGTGTTCTGTTCCTGAAAGATTTATTAATATTCTGGAGATTTTTTTCAAGTTCTTCGGCCTTTTCCTTAGGGAAATTTTGTTTCTTATTTGCTGCTAAAAATGGCGTCTGATTCAGTCAATGACTTTGATGGAACTAAATGAAAACGTGATAAATTAATGTCCGATATTTACAGGCTCCCGCTAGACGGCGTACTCGAGCGTTGCGATCGCGAATAATTATATTATGTATGTAAATGTAGTAACTAGGTAACATGATGCTAATTGAATTATTAATTACGATATAATTGATATAAATAAATATGCAGCTTCTTAGAATAAATTTATTCTCTAAGCATCTATATGGCATTTTGAATGCAATTTATAAGATAGTAAATATACATTACATATTCATAGACAATCAAACACGTTTCAAAAACAAATAACATAAAATTTATCTCATTGAAAAACGTACTTTATTCTAATTAAGTGAAATTTAACTCTGTATGATACAGTAATTTGTTAACTTGAAATAATTTAAATTCCATAATTTAGGAGAAATATTTGCAAATCACATTATTAAGATCGTTAAATCTTATAAAATATTTTGATTATTTGAATTAAAAATATTATTAAGAGTTACATGAAATGCAGCATCATTTTGAACTAGAGGATTAAATTTTTTTATAATTTATTCTGCTCAGAATGTTGAATGAATTCACTATACTTTCTTAGTCGGTTTTTTAGATTAAACACTTCGAATAGTCTAAAACAGATGTTGAGATTGAGGAGCTTCTGCTTATTCTCATTTCAAAGGAACTATTTAAGGCTGATCTGCTGTATCTAAGGCTGATCTAAGATCTATAGTCGTATGAAATAATGCTTTTTGTGAATAGTAAGCTATTTTCATAACTCAGGTGAGTTAGCAACAGTTACTCATGACAGTTAAGTTTAGCTTATCTTCAGCCAGCGCTCACGATGTTTTGCCTGAAAATGTCCAAAAATGCCAATACGGCGAAAATCAATAGTTTTAAGAAAATGAAAAACGTTTGTAATTTTTTTTAAAAATCTTTATGAGCTTTTTTCATTATCTGGGTTCATAAAATGTTTTCAAAAAATATGAATAATGAATTTCGATAATTTTTATGTAATTAGAAAAATGTCCCCAAATTGGCGATTTTGTAAAGAGAAATTTAATAACTTTAAAATATTTTGGCTAGTTTTCCGTTTTAAGGTACAGATATTTCTTTACAGAAAGATTGCATTTATGGACGAAAATTATATCTTTGCTTCAAGTGTGAAGCAATTAAACTGTGACTTTTCTATTTTCCCTTGCGAAGGAGCTCTGAAAAACCTTGAAAATATTCGCAAATTTAACTTAATTAAAAAATCCTCTTACTCTTGGTTTACATTATTTTGAGCTGATTAGTTCGATAACTTATCCTTGAACTTACTCAACTTATCTTTGAACTTAGTATTTTTAATGCATTCACTTTCACCTAATCTCTTGTTGAGCTTAATGATAATATATACTTATCTCGACAGATTTGGTGATACTGCGATGTTTGGAAGGGTGATAGAGTTCGCAACCTGTAATTGTTGATTAGGAAAGATTCGGTGGATTATTGCTTCTTAGCCATTTTGTATTAGCTATTTGGAATTCTTTGGGTGATTTTGAATAGTCGGCATTCAAAATCACACCAAGCGTAAGGTTTCTTACCCATTATTACTGCTGGAAAATTCTTAATGAAAAAGTAAAATACATGACATATATTTTTGAAAAATAATACTGTTAGTTAGGAAAAGAATTTAGAAAATTCCTCATACTTGCGCATCGTATGGTTCCTCTACAAACTATATACATCCACGAAAGCTTACCATTTTACATATCCAAGATTGTCTGTGTAATCTAGATACATCTATAATTGTAAAAAGCTACTGAAAAGGGCAATTTTAGGCTTTCTAAAAACCATTATAAAAATTGTATTATTTATGAATATATGCAAAATATAAATACGCCCAATGTACGTACAATCGTACACAAATGTATTATGCATAT
This sequence comes from Parasteatoda tepidariorum, assembly GCF_982258835.1. Classification (NCBI taxonomy): domain Eukaryota; kingdom Metazoa; phylum Arthropoda; class Arachnida; order Araneae; family Theridiidae; genus Parasteatoda; species Parasteatoda tepidariorum. Next base: position 81,984,319 of record NC_141764.1, on the reverse strand, counting down.
TTGGATACATACATTGAGCATGAACATATTACGTATATGTACATAAATACACTGGACATGCATATCATGTACATGTATACATACATATATTGTACATCCAGAGATATACCTATATTGTACATCCTACAGATATACCTATATTGTACATGCATACATTTATTATACTGTTCATAAATAAATTGCACATGCATGCAAGGGACATACATTGTACAGACAATGTATGTATGTTCGTACAAACACAGGTACTTGCATATACATGCGTACCTGAACATAGATATACATTTTACATACACAAATATTTGCATAAAATGCATATATTCATTGTGTATAAATGTACATGTCTACATTGTTTGCACATACATACGCAATTATTATCTATATACATACGTACATATATTTTATACCTACAATATAAGGGTATGTACATGAATGTGAAACTAAAATGTCTGAACATATGAACTAGATTAAATCATATGTACATACATTTTAGTTACATTCATTTGCACGTATACAAATACGTACAAAATGCAGTACATGTTAATACGTGCAAAATGTATCATTATAAAATACATTCTACCATCTACTGTGAATTATAATAATTTATAAGAATACAATAGTCTTGTAATCGTGTATTTCGATTACATGTAATCATAATTACATGTAATCAAATTACATGTAATCAAATTACTTGTAATCAAATTACATGTAATCATAATTACATGTAATCATATATTTTGAATACTTGTAATCATAATTACTCGTAATCGTTTTTGTTGTGATTACTTGTAATCGCAATTACTTGGAATCATGATTACAAGTAATTGATTACTGTAATCGACTATGTAATCATGATTACAGCTGTAATCAAACTTTGTAATCACGATTACAAGTAATTGATTACTGTAATCAATATTGTAATCATGATTACAGATGTAATCAAAATTTTTTGAAAGTTGTAATCATGATTACAAGCAATTGATTACTGTAATCGACTATGTAATCATGATTACAGCTGTAATCAAACTTTGTAATCACGATTACAAGTAATTGATTACTGTAATCAATATTGTAATCATGATTACAGATGTAATCAAAATTTTTGAAAATTGTAATCATGGTTACAAGTAATTGATTACTGTAATCAAAAAATGTAATCGATTACATTTTTGGCCAACTCTGCTTGAGGGTGCCCCTTGGCGAAATTGGCGACTTATGTATGGCGCCATTGCTGTTTGCGCGGAACACCGTGGTAACAAGAATGGCAGCTGAAACATAATGATAATTCAGTAAAACATTGGAAAATTTCAACAAAACATCGGCCAAAACTTGCAATGAACCCAATCTAAGCTAATTAATAAACCCAATAAAAAGCATTTTGAATCGAAGCAAAAATAAATTGAGTAGACGTAGAAAGAAAAGGGAATAAACAACTCACTTCTTCATTTAGCTTGAATATTCTCAGATTTAGGTGCACAGAATTCTCTAATAATAGTTAGATAATGTTTAAATTTATCATGAATAGAATCTGTGTACATCCATTGCCACATAAATTCGGCCAAATACGTATCGAAAATGGCGTCTGTAATACCGGACTAGCGGTGACATTTTTTTCTAAAGTCCTTTTTTATAAATGCCCACATACCTTCGATCTTATTGACCAGAAGCAAAAGTAACCTTACCAGCCGGTATCCAACGCAGAACTAACGGACCTCTGAAATTACTTTTACTGTTGAACATTTAAAGATAACTCTAAAATCTAAACCAATCAGAATGACGATTGGGTTACAACATCGCCCAGCTTGGCGATCAACAACTTGGCGAGAATCAAGGGGCACCCTCAAATAAAGTCTACCCAAAGAAAAGTTTCACCTTGGTTCAACATGAAAGTTTCCAGTAATTTTACAGACATTTAAAAAAATGATATCACTGATTCGTGCAAGCTCTCAGCTCTAAACAATAATAAAAAAACAAGATTCCGAGACTGTTTATTTCACGTTCTTTAATATTCACCTTATTCCTGATTGTTTTTCTCTATATCATTAGCAGATGGTTAGCAGAATATGCCATTTTTGCAAACTTCCTTTAGGTGATGGGAATGCATTGATTTATACTAAGGCTCATCTACTGTGAAAGCTGAGCTGCCCACCATTGTGATGCAGACAAATTGGCTAGTTACGTAGTTTTAGCATTAGTTTGTTAGCGTAGTTTGCGTAGTTTAGCGTAGTTTGAAAAATTTGTTAGGATACATAAATTTTTAAGGGGGTGGTTGTGCAGCTGTCAATTATGCAAGCAGTTAAAAAAAAAACTTTTGAATATTTAGATTTCCAGCAGAACTCGAAATCAGGGGCTTATTTAAATAATCAAGGCAACTCTATTTCAGGGACTCTAAAATATACAAATATGAAGTGCTATGGCGTTCTCCAGTTATGCAAGACTTCCGGTTTGATTTGCTTGCTTTTTCCAGGATACTGCATGAATATATTTTTATCTTTTGTTTCTTAACGTCACTTCAGCACTTTCAGCGTCGGCATGTTAGAAAGATATCAAAGAATTAGTATTTTAAAAGCTATCTGAAATCACGTGCTAGCTTGTAGTAATGTTTTTCAAACGTGTTGCCATAAACTAATGTAATAAAAATGGAAATTGTAATTACAATGGTGATGGCAATGGTATTTGTAATTGTCTTGGGGCTGTAGGACCTTTTCCGACAGAAAGAATAAAGAGCAACTAGTAGAACATAAAAATAATGTGTGAAAAAAAATTAAGCAAATAGTGGGAAATCTAAAATTGCTCATAGTGATAAAGAAATTGTGTTAAAAGCTGAGAAACCTAGAAGAATCTATGCCACAACGAGAGAAACTGGTTTTGAAACCAAAGACTTGATTTTGAAACTAAAAACGAATATTCGACATAAATTTATATAAAAATGTATCAATATTTCCAAAACTCTGTTGTTTCTTAAATTTCTCAACTAATATACTCATTCTTAATGTAATATATACTAAGGGGACACTGAACTAGAATAAAAAAACGATCATATTAATGTTTAATTTTCTGTTACTAAGATTTTAAATAAATCAAGAGTTAATTATTAATATTCCACAAACCGTTTCTAAATCTGATTTTATGTTAATGAATTATAAGAACTTCAATTTGAATATATTCATTAATAAATATCCCGTACCTATTTAATTTTTTTTCTTTTAAAATAGTTTTTTGGTGATCTTTCAACTTCGAAAAGCTTTTTGCGCATTACTTTTCTTTCCTATTAGCAGATGAATAAAAAATAAATATGAATAAAAAAAAATTTCAGATACCCTTTGATGTGGGATGTTTGATATTTAATGGCATTTTATTGGTTCACTACTTTGATTTCTAATCATTTGATAAAATACAATTAAATTATGTTTATTGAGGAAAATTTAATTGAAAGAATAAAAGCTTATTATCTAAGTACGTACTTAGTTTACATGGTAAACAATGCCGCTTAACTCCATAAAAAACGTATGAACATTGTCTTAAGATAAACATTTGAGAAAAAAATGAAATCTCAGTCTCATTGTCTACAATAAAAAAGTGTTATTTTATTTATAACTTCAAAACAGCTATTTCTTTTCTTCAAAATATTCAGCAGACACTTCTCATAATTCTATTCTACTGAAATTGATTTTATTATATTGATTCTTAGCGTCAGTGTCTCCTTGATGAAAACAGCTAAATCCCTATAGCGCCAAGTTGATTTAAAAATTTTTCTCATCATTAAGAAAAAAATATGGTCAAAGCTGCCAGAACATAACAAAATTTACCATGTTTCTGGCTTTATCAGAATATCAAAAAAAATCTAATTCTTACCGTTGAGCTTTGATGAGAATTCTGGCAAAATTGACAATAAAATGTGGTTCTATTTATTATATGTGATAAAAATATATAAATGTGGTAAAATTTGCAAAATTTAATCATGGTACGCTAGAGCGTGGCATAAAAATCATTTGTTCGTTCCATTTATTTTTCAATTTTGTATTTTTCACTAAGTGTGTGGAGAAATAACCATAATTCTGGAAATTATACTTTTCGGTTATCCATTACCATATAAGCGGAAAAAGTACCAAATGAATGGTATATATACGGTGTATTATTTGCGTATTACCAAAATTATGACTTTTATTTATCAACCAGAAATGTCTTTACTATACAGTGTGGTAATTCTACCAGAATATTTTTCCTCCCTTGAAGCTATTTTAAAAATAGTTTCTTGAAATTCCTGAAGTTTTCATACCTTCTCATATTGTTCCAAAATTCTCGTATTGTTCTCGTATTGAAGGTGTTGGTCCAAAATAATAATAACAACTTTTAATGTCTTTTAATCTTGTTATTGATTGTCGCCTTGCCAAACTCCCTTTTATCTGGACCACTTGCCCATTTTTACCAACTTTACCATTTTACTCTTTTTCCATTTTACTACTTTACCATCTTATTATAACTGTCTTGTTTTTAGTCTGCTTTGTGATGTTTACAGGTTTCGTTTGTTTTAAACTGTATTTTTGCTTTTTTTTTTTACTCCTGTTTTATTGTAATGTCTTTTTAGTCATGTATCTCAGATTTTATACTGTTCTTCGGCACACCTGGGTGTTTTTGCTTTCGGAGCGTGTTTACTTTTATCCTGTTGCAGATTTTAAATGCTTTACCATTTTTTAAAATTGGTTTTACATATTATGTCAGCTGGCCTGACTAATGGTTTTACCCTTGCCTTTTTGGCTAATGATAAGTTGAATGATTTTAATTCCAAATTTTAAACATTGGTGGTGTTTTTTTACATTGCACTACTGTAAGTTTTTTTGTTGTACTTTTGTCTCCAGCTCGTCAACTTTTTCAATGTTTAATCACTCTGGTGTCACCTTTGCTTGATAGTTGTCGCATTTGTAGAACCCTGTCGAGCAATGTCTCTTTGTTACTTTTACCCCAGTTATACTGGTGCTCAGGGTATGTATTATTTTATACTTTCCTCTAACTGTCACTATCCTTGCCAAAGGCAAAATGCTATGTAAAATAGGACAATTTTTTAAGGCTATAAGGGTCTGTTGACCTGCCAAATAAGGGTCTGTTGACCTTATATTTTTAAACATTTTATTACTATGTTAATTTATGTAAATGGACTGTTGCCATCCCGATTCTTCTAGGTATATTTTTTGCATTTTATATATAAGGGTATGTTGACCTTTTTTTAATGTATTCCATTGTATTTGGCGTATGGGCCTATTGGCCTAGGCCGCTGTAAAACTTTCAAATACCTTCTCGTATTTACAGTGCCTGGCCAAACTATTAGACGCACAATAAGATTCTATGTAAATTCTTAATTATCAGGTGATACTATACAGCCTTAGTGTTTTTACGAGACTGAAACCTGTTTGCACTTGTTTACGTTAGTGTATCAATTGGTAAACATTGTATTGCAGTACGTTAAAAATAAATACAAGTAGGAAGTATATAAAAAATCTCCCGAATAAAAACCTATTACATGTGTGCTTAACTATAACAGTATGGCATATAAACTAGTGCCAAACATGCAATTATTAAAACACTACAGTGCGTCTAATTATTTCGTCTAATTATTATTAGATACTAATATAATACCTGATGTAATAAATATTCTGTATTTGTATAATATATCGTCTAATTTATTCAATCGTAGAATTTTTATTATATATCGTCTCATTTAACTAAATGATACACGAACGCAAACAAGTGTAAACCGGTTTCAGTTACGTAGAAACAATAAAGCTGTATAGTATCACCAAAAAATTAGGATTTTACATAGAATCTTTTAGTTCGTCTAATAATTTGGCCAGGAACTGTATATAGTTTTCATTGTGCAGACATAAAAGAGCAGAAATAGCTAAATATCATTTTTCAGGTATAATTCTGAGAAGAAAAGAAATCGAGGCTATGAATAAAAATTTCTCTTTTCAGATGAAATATTTCCCCTTCTCCATGGTTCTTTCTCTTTTATATTTTCTTAGAAAATATAAGAAAAGCATCTCCTCTGTATTCATAAGATTTCTCCGGTGCTTATTGCATGAATGCTTGTAACGAAATCTTTTGATTTTTCACAAAATTCATACATAACAAAACTGTTTATGTTCGCTTGTTGTCAGTCGTAACTATGGAAATTGTATTTTCAGCGAAATATTTCTGACTTTTTATGTTCTAAGAAGTAAAATTTTGGAGCCCAAATACATGCTCTGGATACACAAAATATGCATGCATTGATTTGAAATATTTCATGTTTTTGTGTTCTACCAGTATCATGATTAAAGTGATCTTTATAAAATTTTGACTAATATAATTACTTTAAAAAATAAATAAATGCTTTTTTAAATTAATACATTTTCTTAAAATTTTCTATAGTTTAAAAAAAATCTCTAGACAAAATGGATTTTAATGATTCTGAATAGTGATATTATTCTATATTTAAATTAAACTGGATCTAAATATACTATCTTAGGTTTAGTTTTAATTTTGCTTGCATACCTTTAAAGCTCGGATTAATTTTTTTTGCATAAAATGAGCTATATTTTTACTTTGAAAAAATTTAACGATCGCTTTTTTATGTAATTTTAATTAAACCATGATTTATTAAAATGTTAATGAATATTTGACCGTAACTTTCTTTTATTTAAGGAATAGTTTTAAAAGAATTAATTTCTCGAATGTGCTTATATTTTCTGTAACATTATTAAATTATATGAAAATTGAATTTCTCATTTATTTTATCAATAATTGTTAATAATATTATCGTAATAAAGTTAGAATACGCCTTTCTGCATGGAGAAAAAAACATCTGTCTTAATCATTATAATGTACGGCAATTCCTGATGAAAAATAATCATAATTCAGGTTAATGAAACCGAAATATAGGGTATTTAAACCATTCATCTCATAATTTTCCAGTTCATATTACAGGAGGTTACTGGCAATTCTGGTTTTTAAAATTTGTAGCTCTTTATTACTACACATTTAGTATAACAAATACAAAACTGAAATATAAGTTTAACTAATAATCCATTTTTGTGTCATGCTCTAAGGTATTATGATAAAATTACTAAATTTTACCACATTGACTAAAATTTATCACGCATTATAAAACTATATTCTATAGTAAATTTTACCAAAATCATCGCCAACTCTCATTAGTAAGAGAGCCAGAAACATGGTAAAATTTGTCATATTTTGTTAGCTTGAACCTTACTTGTTTACTCAGAGAAAAAACAGGTGCAAAAAATTAAAAAAAAGCTTTCCACTTTTAAAATATCTTATCAAATAAATAAGTAAATAAACTTAACTGTTGCTCCATCTAAAGATTGAATTGTTGGGAAACATTCAAACCCATGACTCAAAATCAACGGATTTAGAAAGCCTTGCTACTCTCAGTTTTATGTTATGAAATTGACAATTTCTCTATGCTTTCATTGTTGCCGAAAATACACAAAACAATTATGTTTAGAAATATGACAAAAGTGAATATTAAATAATTAATTGGTTACGTATCTGTTAAAAAAAGCCACTAAGCAATCATCTTTAAATATATATACATATATCGGTAAAATAAGGACATAACAGTTATGGACTATTTATGAATAAAACCTTACAAAAATTAAGGTGCTTTTAAGGTTTTTTTGAGGTGTCTAGGTAAATTTTATGTTAATTTCAAAAACAGCCTTTAGAGATAAATCTCACAAGATGTATGAAGTTGTTTTATTCACATTTGAGGTTTTTTTTTGAGGCTGATGGGAATCTACATTAAAGCAACAAACTTGGAAAGGTTATTTTGGAGGTGTACAAGCTTTTTCTACTGCACTTTAAAGGAATAAGTATATTTGAGGAGTGAATAATTTCACCCAAACTCAACTAAAAGTATTGATGAGTATGATGCTTTCATGAGGTGTAAGTGAAATTTATTAATGAGGTTATTTTGTTGCAAAACATAACCTCATTTTCTACCTCAGGGGTATTTGTTTACCCCTGTCAACCTCAAAAGCATCCTACTTCTTTTGCAAGGGAAGCAGGTAATAAACAGAGTGTTCTGCTAAACTAAAATTGGAATTGGAATTTGGTGATACAATTCCAAAATTTTAAAACACGTTTTCTTCATCAAAAAATTCTTTTCCCTGATATTTTTGAGAAACCCACATCATGGGTCCCGTGACCCAAATTTAAGTTGAGATCTAATGGCCATGAATCTCGTACCAATTCATACATATTTTATATATTAAACAAATATATACATATTTAAGAAACTCAAAATTAATTATCACTTAAACATAAAATTTTTAAACCAACAGCTAATTTAAAATGCCTACAATATTCGCTTACATGTGTATATTCAAATAGATAACATTTAGATTAAATTAAATTAAAACATCTTTTGTTACAAATTTAGAAAACACATCATCCGAAAAAAAGCTTTTAAGACTTTAACCCGTATTTAAACTATTATTCTCCAATGCAAATTTTTGCTTTACCAATAAAATTCAACACACTCTTCTTCAGTTTACAAGAAATCAAAGAACTGAACAACCTTATAAATCTTTAAGTAAATGCAAAGGCAAACATTGAATGTACTTCCTAATGCATTATTGATCTGCATTCACGGCAAGTAAAACGTTTTCGTTCGCTTCATTGGTTTGCATTCTTTTGAGCGTTTGCTCCTAAAAGATAATAATAAAGTGTTTCTAAATCAGAACATCACAATCTTGATTTGGCAATAATGAAGTAAATGGAAAGCATGTTTGAATAACACATAATAATAAAAACATTTCGATAACAAAATAAATAAAAAAAGTGGCGAAAAAAGAAATCACTGCTGCACTCGTTTGTTTATTTTTCATTTGATTTTTACAAATAACCCTTCCAGAATTTTAATGATCTAGTTTGAATGAAATCTTTTTGTAAATTTATAATTTGTGTAATTAGTTGTTTTTAATAGTTTAATTATTTGTTGAATTAATCAAATTAATTATTAACGCTCGTTACATAGGAAAAAACAAGAATTCCTGTTTCATAGTGATTAATTAATATTATGGGTCCTTAAAGAGATATTATCCATGCCTTTTAAGAGAATGTTAGACTAACTATTTAACAGATTGATTCAGATTCAAAATTTTATCAATGCCATTAACATGAAAAATTAAATGTAATATCTGATTGTAGTAAATTTGACTATGATAATTCTCTAGAACAACCATCATAATAGTACCATATTTGAATCGATATAATCATAGAATAAATAGAATAATTGTTCTTAGCAGCGTGCTCGACTTAACACTCGCAATTCAATACAAAATAATAATAATAATAATAAAACCAATGTTAAAGTAATTTACTCGTATAAAAACAAAGCGTAATTTTCGCGAGTATATACAAAGCGCAAAATTAAAAAAAAACATGAATCAACCTGAATAACTTCTGATCTAAGAATGGGATCTTCACGTTTTAGATCATAATCTTAAAGGTTCAAGAATACCTCATACCTCAAATATGCTAACTAATAAGGGTAGACGATGTTTTAAGTTACGAAATCAGACACAGAAAAGTACTTTCTATGAATGAATATACTTTTTTTAACGGATTCAGATTTCTCTTCTATAAAATATAGGGGGTAGTCGCAATCTAGGAATAAAAATCCTAATGGTTTGGTTCGGTCAGGAGAGTGGTCCTAATTTCGGATCCCTTAATGTTAATTTTACCTTTTGTGTATTTGCCATATTTCAAGGCCCTTTAAAGCAAGTTGAAATTTTTTACGCTAAATTATAAAATTTGTTAATCCAACACTTTTGAACAGTAAAGTATAAAATTTGCTTCATCATTTTAAAGAATGCAATTTTAAACAGCGAAATACAAATTTTGTGCAAAATCGGTCGCATAGTTTGTGAGAAATTGAATTTTGAAAAAGTCGTAATTTTAAAATTTGATATCTCAGGAACTATTAGTTCGATTTTGCGCAAATTTTGTACTTTGCCATGATAGAAGATAATATAAAAAATAAAATATAATATAAAGATAAAAGATAATAATTATAAAATATGGTACTATAAAAGTTATTCGTACCAAGATGTTTAAAAACACAAAATTAAAGCCTCTGGATTACCTAAAATTACAGAGCATTTATCTTTCAATTTGAATAGAAATTTTTCTTTACATCATACACTAAATATTCTTTATAACAAAAATATTTTTTTTGTTTATAATTTTTTCAAAAAAAAAAAATTCAAATTTCCTCGGTTAATTTTTTTCTCTTTGAAATATAAAAGTTTCTAAACATATTGTGTAAACATAGCTTAAATTTCATTCGAAAAACTGTCCCGTAACATTTCGATAAAGAATATCAAAATGTATATATAATACTATATTTTCTATCTATTTCCTATTAACTGATACAATTGTAGGACCACTAAACCAACCCGTATGTTTCGTATCCCAAATCAAATCAGAGGAAATCAGACAGAAATGGAAAAAGAAGAACAACAAAATAAGGCAACAAAAATGAAAACAGAGTGTTTATATAAATATCATTGTAAGAGACTTGTATTTGTGTCACGTCTTGTCTATATATTTCCTATTACATCTTTTATATAGCGAAAGATGGGATTTTCTTTCTGCATTCCCTTATTTGTCTTTATCGGAATCAATACGACATCCATTCAAATAATATTTAAACATTTATTTGTATTTCAAATGCGAAATAATTTCTCCATTTGCTACAATATACTAAATATGTACTACAAATATGATTTGAGTATAAATACTTTAAACATGACTGTTCATGCATGAATAATGTTTATTTATTGTGTTTCTTCGATCATATTTTAATAATAATATTATTAAGCCAATGTCAGCCTAAATTTAAATGTATTTAGTATTTTCATTATCAGTTTATATTTAAATCAATAATTACTCTCAATAACGATTATTCATCTATCCGTTTTGTCGCAGAATCTATTCATCGGGAGATAAAATGAAAGTTTTTCATGAAGGATTTCAATATCTGTCAAAAGTTGTATTTGTTTGTTGTTGTTATTTATGACTCTTGGACACGGCGAGCTCACCAGCAATTTGTCTTTTACGAATTCACACAGGAAGATGCGTCTTTCGTTTGACAGGAGAGCACCATAAAGGTGAAAGTACGTCTTAGCTCAAAATCCCACAGGTAGATGGTACTGTTCAGTGAGTGACCTCAGGGCTTTCGATTCCCCAAATTTGAGAGCATGTATATCGCATGTTCTCGGTGGGTCTTAATGCAGTCAAGGATCGAACCCCAACCCCTCAAATGCAATCTTCTAACCATTGGGCTACACCGAACGAATTGCATTTGGTGCCAGTTAATGTTCAAAATAAACAAATATTAGTTGCTATATCGAAAAGGGCTCTGCTGTTGCTATTTTTTTTCCACTTAAACTTTGTTTTATATTTATTGAAGAAAAAAAAAAGCTTACGTTTATTTTATAATGAGTGAATTATAATGATAAGAGGTATTTAATTGTTTATTTGTTTATTAATCACGTATCATGCTTTATCAAAGTTGCAGCTATTTTAGGCCTGACTCATGACCAGGCTCTATATACATCTGACGGCACACTCTAAGAGATTATCATAAAATTTGTGTAGTCGGCCATTAATTTATCGTCTATCAACACTCTTCATTGATAAAGAAAAAAATCGGAGCTAGTAATTGCAACTAACTTAAGCAAAAGTAGACTTCAGTAGACTGGAACTTAATTTATACTATTATTACATAAACTTTCCTTACTCTAACCACGGATGTTCATCATTTCTCAAAGTCGCTATTGCATGAAGTTACGGACACTAACATTCCGGGTTTTGACTCAGCCTATGGCAAAGAACATCTTTTTTTGCATTTTCTTAACATTTGGTGCATATTTACATTTTCTTTATATTCTCACACTCCTGCAAATGGAAGCATTTCTCTATGCCGCCTCATTCCACGGTTAGCATTGAATCGAAAAACAGGTAGCCCAACTCTCAAACACTTTCAAGGCCGAACTAAAAAAAAATTCATGAGCATAAATTTACATTTACGGTCAGTGACTTAAATACTTTTTGACGATCACTGCATATTCCATTCATTTCCATTAATTGTTTTCCCCTAATTATCCCCAAAGGTAACTTTTGACAGCAATTAAAGTCTATATAAAAAAGCTTTTGTTAAGCCTCACTGACTGATTTAAGGTAGTAAATGTTATATTTTATAATTACATTTTTAAACATAACTCAGAAGACAAATCAACTTCTGATTTAGTATCGAGACAAATTTTTCTTCCTTAAGGAATTTAAGGATTCCCTGCTTAAAAGACACACAATGAATCTCTCAAAACAACCATCGAACAAAATCAAAACGAAGCCATTTTTTTAAAGATCATTGTTAAAAGATTTATTAGCCTAACGGCAATTAGAAGTTAAGAAATGTATTTAGTTGTTTATGTTAAAGGCCATTATCAACCAACAAACCGTGATCCGTTCTAAATAACAGTTAATTATAACAGAAATGCAGGAAACTACGTTAATTTAACATTTGAAGATGTGTGTTTAAAGTAACAATTATTTCCTTCTGAAGTAAATTTTCTCGTAATAATATGGAAGTATGTGGCTACGTAATAAATACGAATAATTACTTTCCTTTATGAGAAGCCTCGATAATTTGGAAACAATTTAGCATATTTCTCTTAACATTCACAATGGTAATTTTTCGTAATGGCCAATTACGTATTTATTGCTCGACTTTTATATTACTGTGGAAGTATTTCCCAATTAACGTCGAAATAGTGAGTAAATATATTTCTAGTTTTGAGTGTGAAGTTAACGAGGGTTTTCAAATGATTATTACTTTAAAAATAATGGTATACACACAATTTTCACTTTATATTTCAAACAGTATTTGTTATTAAAGCATAATTTGTTGGTATAAAAAAAAAGAAATCATTGAGGGTATTGATTTTGTTAGTTCTAACAAAATATATTTTCTTAACAGTAAGAACACCGTAAAGATTTTCTGAGAAGGCGTATTTTTTTCGAATGAATTTCAGGATTGCGTGTATACAAAAAACTGAGAAATCGAATTTTACAATAGTCAGAAACTTAAAATTCGATTTCTCAGGATCTATTTGACCGATTTCGCTAAAATTTTGTATTTTGCCATGTTTTGTATTTTATACTAATCGTTCGAAGAAAAGGCATGTTTATTCAGAGAAAGTACGTTTTTATATGTGATTTCATAATTCAAAATATCGTCTGCACTTATTAATTAGTATAGTTGTTGTCAACCCCTCGAAAGATTAAGATTGAGTCCTAGAACGAGAAGTAACCAATCGTTAGATCAAAAGTTACTTAATTTGAGTCGTATATTTCACTGCACATCAATCTAACCAATCAACGTTGCCTCGTAGAGGAAATTTAAATAAGAAATAAAAAAGTTATTCAAGTTATCTTCTCTAGTTTCGTCTCTACACAAGCCCCCTCTACACTGTAACAGTTGTAAAAGAAAGTAAACAATATTGTTGTTCATGTTCTAATTAATTATGAGTACAATTTTGAAAAAAGAAATTCATGCTGAATTCCCGAATTAAATCCATAATATAATAAATATAAGTATATGAACTTGCTTTTTATTGTTAATGAATTTTTTTAAGTTTCAATTAGACAAGATTTAGTACAAAATAAGAAATAAAAACAAATAATCCTGAGCTGCGATTCAGCTCTTACCGTTTTATCATGTAGTTCCTCCATAAGTGAACTACATTAAGATTATTTTGTGAGGCTGATAACAAAACTATCGGTTTTACGTCTGTATTAGATAATCTTAAACGATATATTCATGCTCATAATCGAATGTCAAACGATTGGGGTCATTCTTCTGACCATGCTTTCTAACAGTATTGATGTACTAGAGTCAATCAGTGTTACTAACTACACTCATGTCCAAAAATTAAGGATAATTCAGAATCACACGGAAATCAAACTCTAAAATTAAAATTTCCCCTGTAGAATTCTCACACACATCCTTAAGGAGAATATTCAAATTATAAGAAATCACTAGATGACGCTGATAGTACGTCACAATGACGAGAGTGTAAGAGAGGGGTATATAAGGAATGGTGGTAAAAAAATAAAATTGCTCACAAGCGCTTTAAAAGCCTTTCAGTGCATTAACCGCATAGTTATGGCACAAAGGAAGCATTTGGATGATTTTTACGTGGCAGAATCATCGGACGACTGGAATTTGGACGTACCCAGCTGGAAGTATCCGAGGAACTTGGAATCACCCAGAGTGTCATCTCCAGGCTTTGGCAACAATTCCAAGATGATGGTAATGTGAGTAGACGTTACAGCACAGGTCACCCCCGAGTTACAACGCCGAATGAAGACCGGTATTTGGCAGTTACTGCCAAAAGAAACAGACGGAGCACAGCATCAGACCTGTCTCGTCAGCTCTCTTCAGCTACCGGTACGACAGTTTCAAGGCAGACCGTGTACAGACGCTTAGGGCACATTGGTCTATATGCTCGTAGGCCTGTCAGATGTGTTCCACTTACCGCAACTCACTGTCGCTTGCGATTAGCCTGAAGTAGAGAGCATGCATTGTGGACACCGCAACAGTGGTCATGTGTGATGTTTTCCGACGAGTCCAGGTTTAGTTTGCAGTCTGATTCTCGCCGGACTTTCATATGGAGAGCGCCAGGTACCCGTTACCACCAAGACAACACCATTGAACGACACCGTTACGGTGGTGCAGGATGGCTCATTTGTTGAGGAATTATTCTTGGTTCCAGAACTGACCTGCGTAACGATTGTGTAACGATAGTGTAACGATTGCATGCCACATCTATAGGGATGTCATTCTGGAACAACATGTGCGTTTGTTTCGGGGCGCCATGGGTGCTGAATTTCTGTTTATGGACGACAACGCCCGTCCTCACCGTGCAAACATTGTAGACGAATGTCTTCAATCGGAGGATATCACCCGTATGGATTGGCCAGCATACTCACCGGACTTGAATCCAATAGAGCATGTGTGGGATATGCTTGGCCGACGAATTGCTGGCCGTCAACCCCCTACCACCTGTCTACCGGACTTTCGGATGAGTGCTTGATGAGTGGTGTAATATTCCCCAGGATCAGATTGATAATTTGATACTCAGCATGCCTAGGCGTTGTACGGCCTGTATTGCATCGTCCGGGAGACATACTCCGTATTAACCATCATACTAACCATGTTATACTGTTTTTTGTAAATAGGTTCTTTTTTGAAATTTGTTCCAGGCAGTAAAAATCGCAATTTTTATTAATTATGTCAAATATATAGCATCTTTTTTGCTCCTTACCTTTTGTTTAATATATAGACTTTACAAATAAGTCAAATTTGCTTGGCTTTCTGTCTCTTTCTGTGCCTGAACTTCATTATCCTTAATTTATGGACATGAGTGTAGTACTCGTGTATTAGGGATTTACGGATTTTGACCAAGTTTTTGAAACCAAATATTATTTTTTAATATAATTTTTTATTTTCTCACTAAGTCCTTGTGTACCACAACTCATACCCCACCGTGCCATGTCATGGCACATTGTCACACTTCATGACTCACAGTGTAAAAAGCATCATTAATCATCGGGAGCATGATTCTTTCTACACTGTGAGTTCACAATGTTTGGAATAAAATGTGATTACAATGTGTAATTTATGAATTTAAATTTTCTACAGGTTTCGAATATAATGATTTTGCTTCCTTATTACTTCGCAGAGTTTCAGTATGAAATATCTGAAAGTAAGTGAGATGCCATTATGTTTCAACTCTGCATACAAAACAATTATCTTTCCTTTCATTAAATAAATTATGGTCTCAAATTGCGTTGCCTACTTAAAAATAGCCTTTTGTAAGACCAAGAAGAATATTAGAAAAAACTGAACAAAACCGTGAAATAAGTTTTGGTAAAGAAATGACTTTTATTAGGCTAGTTAAAGTATAAGTCTCCAGACGCAATCGATGCATAACTAAATTGAATTTTCCTCCACGTTCAGGGAAAAGGAAAAAAGTTTGGCCAAGAAATGAGATTAGGACTTACTTTTCTACAGAAATGTTATATTTCGTCCAATTTTAGGGAAGTATTTTATCTTAATTTTTGTCAGTGTTTTCTCACACGCAAGAAAATTTTATTTTAACACAAAAGTTATTTTCATTTGATTAAAACTTTCGTGTCTAACATGGATTTTTTAGAATATTATTATTTTAGGTTTAGTTCATAAAAAATTGAAAAAGTAGTTTTCAAAAATTCGATTATAAAATTAACTATAACTTTCACATTCTTATTAAGTGCGATTAAAAATGATACATTTTATTAGTTATGAAATTAAAAATTTAAGCATATTTTAAATTATTATTTTTACTCTACCGAACCCAAATTATTTCTTGTATTAAACAAACTTCTTTAATTTTATTTATATTTTTCGATCTAGTCCTATAACAATATTCATTATCTAATATATATAATTCTCTTACGTGGCTCCCAAATTTTGGCTGTATTTCTTTTCCGCCTGTGGCAAGGTTTGCTTTGTTTCGTTTACGTTACTACTTCTCTTACACGGCGAATGGACCAATGATTGCTGCTAAAAATGTCACATGCCAAATCTAGCTGAGGTGGCTCAACATATAGCACTTTTAAACGGAAACTGAAATAACCAAAGATTATCAGCTGCGGCAATCTCATACTATTGAACTAGGCAGAAGTGAGTAGTTTTTGTCGATAGATCTCTATTTTAGTATTTTGTCGAAAGCGCTTTTTTTCACGAATTTTATATATTACGAATTTATTTGACAATTTTTGATTTATATCACGAATTATACTATAGCACATTTCTAATAGGTTTAACGAATTACATGTCATTTATTTGAATTCAAATTCATTTTAATGACTTAGTATTTACTAAAAAGATGTAATTTAAAAATGATATGGATTTATATGGATTTGAATGATTGTTTTGAATTCTTAGAATTTTGTGCATTTGCAATGCATCTAAGTTAGTATCGAGCGAAGCGAGCTTGGTTTGCATATAAGATTGCGTAGCAATTTTTGGGGGTTGGCGAGCGTTAGCGAGCAGGGAGCGCAGCCCACTAGTACAATATGTTTCAAATGAGGAGGTCTAAAAAGTAACGTCGATTTTTTTACATAAAAAGCAGATATATTTTTTATCAAGTTTTTGTTTTCAACTTAAGATCATTAGAAAGATTTTATTTTTTACCAATGTTCATTCACAAATTTTCCTTTTAATCATTAAACATTCTCGTTATCAACAACTTTTTCCCATCTACTGTGGAAAATACAAATCAAAAATACATGCTTCATCAATAAGAAGTCATTGGGTTCTTAACTAGAACACGCACACTAAAGCATATTCAGGTTAATTTACCGTACTATATAGTACTGACATTTTTGATTAAATAAACAACAACATAATTCGTGTTATTAAACTAAAATGCACGGTATTTAAACCATTAAATTAATAATTTTTTCGTTCATTTTGGTAACAATTTACTAAAAATTATGGTTTTAAAAATATATATCTTATTACCAACCATTTAGTCAGAAAATACAAAACTGAAAAGTAAATTTAATCAAATACTTTTTATGCCCTGCTTTAAAGTATCATGATAAAATTACCAAATTTTACTACATTTTCCAAAATTTATCAAGTATTAAGAAAAATATTTTATTGCTAATTTTACCAAAAACATAGACAATCCACTTTGGTAAAAATTACCGAGCTTTTTGGTGTTCCCTTAGAGGCAGAGACATGTTAAGATATACCTCATTCTTCTAATTTTGACGATACTGTTTTTTGTCAGTGCGGCAATTTTGATGGCATCCGATTTTTAACGTTTCTTGCCAATTATAAAAAATGTGGTAGCAATTGGAATATCCAATGGTTCAATATTGGGCCACTTCGCTGGATAAGGCAATGCATCTCACTCTAATTTTGAATTTTTTTTCTCTCTCGGTTAGTTTTCTTGATTGTTACGAGTTGGAAAGATCACGATTTCTGGATATGATTTTAGGAAATAGCCTTCTAATTTGCGAATTTTACGAACGTTTAATGCGCTTTGTTGAACATCGCAAAAATTTAAGGTACCAGTTGTTGCGTTACTGATCTAGGGAAATACTAAACGCGAACAATGCCAGATATGTATATTTTTATTATTTTAAGACTAAACAAGTCATTCTAATCTAAAATTATATTTTGCATAAACGATAAGTAAACAATGAGCAGATAAATAAACGAGATGAGCAGTATGGGATATGTTAATTTGCTTATTAGATGTTGTGCAGTGCGCAAAAAATGTCACATTGAATAACTTTTGATCTAATGATCAGTTCTTCACATTCTAGAACTCAAACTCAATCGTTTATGGAAGTGATTTCTATGCTAATTAATTAGAACAGACGATATTTTAAAGTATGAAATCAGACGCAAAAACGTACTTTCTCTGAATAAACATACCTTTTTTTTCTTCGAATTCGGATTTCTGACCATTAAAATATAAGGGGTGGCCGTATTCTGGGAAATTAAGTCTTAGTTTAGTCAGGTGAGCATTCAAAAATTTGGTACTCTTAATAATAATTTTACTTTTAGTGTACTTCGAATAGTTCTTGAGAAATCAAAATTTCAAAAGGACGACGTTTTAAAATTCTATTTTTCAGGAAATATTCAGTCATTTTCTCCAAAATTTTGTATTATGCAATGTATAATTGCATTCTTTAAAATTATGTAAGAAAGTGAATACCTTACAGTTTAAAATTGTTTCTACTAAATGAAATTAAAAAAATAATAATAAATATTTATTGAAAGTTATTTTTTGCGTGGAATTATCATTGGATAAATTAATTTCGTAATTGTTCCCAAAATCTTTACAAATCGCTAAGAAATAATCTCGACATACGGCGAAATACGAAAAAAAAGAAAATTAACATTTAGGAATCTCAATTTTGAACTGCTTACCTGACAACACTATTGAAACCATAATCCCCAGATTGCTGCTAATTGGGGGTCAGAAATCTAAATCCGTTGAAGAAAATAAATGTTTATTCACAGAAAGGGCGCTTTTGTTTCCTATTTCGTAACTTACTTAACTCTACTTTCGTAACTTACTACTTAATCAGTCACATCATGAGTCACATCATCGCGTCATTAATATTGAGCCTTAGAACTTGAAAATCTATTCATTAGACCATAAAGTATTCAGGGTGGTTGTTTATATATATATATATGATATATGTATATATATGTATATGTATATATATATATATATATATATATATATATGTATATGTATATATGTATATATATATATATATATATATATATATATATATATATATATATATATATATATATATATATATACATATATATATATATATATATATATATATATATATATATATATATATATATATATATATATATAATATATATAAACATATATATATATATATATTTTTATATATTATATATATATATATGTATATATATATATATATAAGTTCAAAATGAAGAATAAAACAAAGAAAAATTAAAGACATATGAAAAAAAAAGGGGGTGGGAAATAATAAGTAAAAAATAACAAACAACATTTTATTTTTAAAAAAAAAAAAAAAAAAAAAAAAAAAAAAGTGAAATGTTAATTAAAAAACCGGAGAAAATAAAAAACCGGAAAAAAAAGATATAATCTTTTCTTCAGCCCACACGATTATATCCGCAAAACAGAGTGCTTTCTGATATTGTATCAATAAAGCCAAAGCAAAATATATTAATACAATAGTGTGAGGAGCACTCAAAAATTTGTTAATAAAATAACTACATAAAAATAGATCATAAAAAGTAAATATAACATGTAAAAACAGATAATAAAATAAAATAAGCCCGACCTTGTCAAACAAAGCCCAGTTAAATCTCTGAGAACTTCAGAACTATTTGTGCTATTGAAAACTATTATAATTACTATTTTAACTCTTGAAAACTCGAAGGTATTAATTTAGCCGCTGATACTAAAATTCGTTTACAAATTTTAATTATTCCGTTAGGCAGAAATTTTCGGAAAATGATTTTCTCGCATGACTTCAGCATTAGCCATTGTTACAAATAAAATTGTAGACTGTTCTGTTTCAACTTATACTGCACATGCAATTATTTTTTACTAGCTCAAAAATCACAAAGCTATATGAAACCCCGTGTTTGCTTTGTTTATGTTTGTGCTTTTAAAACGCGTTTCTATAGAGTAAAACAATTTTACATCAATGGTAATTTGAATAAATAAAAATAATAAACTAAAAATTAAAATCAATAGTTAAAATTTCTTTTTCGTGCAAATCCAAAAAAAATTGATATTAAAATTATATTTGATTTTAAAATTATACTATACGATTATATTATAAAATTATATTATAATATTCGTCCGAATTTCAAAATAAATTAATGTCCACAACTTTCAAAATTAAAAATAATTAAATAAATAACAACAATTTTGCAAAAACATTAAAGAACGTAAGAATATTATTCAGTAAAATTTTAGGTTACTTTGAATCTTCGATTTCCTAGAAATGCACTTTTAAATCGTTACTTTTTTTGTTTAGTACTTGTACTTTTACTTGTACTTTTTACTCGTTCCTTTTTAAAATAAGAACTTTTTACTCATAACTTTTTTTTAAAAATACTTGTACTTTTACTCGTTACTTTTTAAAAGTAACGTTGCCATATATGATCATAAACCAATAAAATTGGGTCTGCTGTTCAACGACGGTTATAAAATAAACCTTATGTTTCAACAGCTATCGCTATTGTATTTCTGCGATCTTGAAAGGAAAAAAAAATCTCAGTAGATTTTCATAAAAAACTCCTCATGGGGAATATGAAATAGATTGGCTCTGAATCCCCTTTTGTACATGAAAAAGGAGGAAGTGTTAAGGCGTGCGGCATTCTGATTGTCCACAAAGTGTTATGACATTCTGTTTGGCCATGTCACAAGAAATGAAATCTTAAAGAATAGCAAACAGTTGTGAAAAAAATATACCCCAGAGGGTTTTATTTACTTATATTATAATACAATACATTCAAATTTACAATACAATATAATACCATCAATACTATACAATATTTACATTACATATGCGTTTCCTTTGTTTGTTTGTTTGTTTTTTGCTGATAAATCCAATGGTGTTTCTGGATTAAATGGATACTGTCTTTTCCTACAGTGTTTCACAACTACTCGTAAATCCAATGCCTTCAAAGATTCCGAAAAATTGCTTAAAAAGTATCAGATGTATCCCATTCTTGATTCTCCTTTGGTGCAATGAGTGAAAAATCCACGTTAAAACACACGCCTAGGGGCTCTTGAGATTCAACCAGCACTTGAGGCATATCAAAGACTATTGATTCAACCAACACTTGAGGCATGTCCAACACTTCTGTTTCATCACAAGGCACTTTGACTTCATTCAACACTTGAAGTTTCTCATCCCCTTGAGGTTCGTCACATGAAGGTTCGTCATTCCCTTGAGTTATATCCAACACTTGGGTTTCATAATTCACTTGGGTACTGGGCACTTGTAAAACTTTATACTCTTCACGAAGCATTTGCTCAACAGACTTCGCTGTGGATACCAGCATGATCGGCTTGTACGTTACAATTCTGTAACACCCGTGGTAGAGGTGGTGCATGCTCGACTCAAGCATTACATAGCCTCGCAAAGACTTCAACAGGCTGAGCAAACAGCAAGCAATCAATGCGAGGCTACGCAACGTTTGAGCTTAGCATTCACCCCCTCCCCCACAGACGCTACAGCGTTGCAACGTACAAGCGGAGCTTCTTCTCCGGGCGCTACAGTCACCGTAACTTACAGTTACAGACCAGGCTTCAACCGCAATCGATGGGAGACTACGAAACGTTTAGCTTAGCATACACCCCACCCCTACGGATGCTACCGCATTGCAACGTAAAAGCCAAGCTTCAGATATGGAAGCTACAACCAGCGTAGCCTCGTATCGACTACAGTTGAAGCTCGGCCAGCAACCTGTAAGTGAAGGGGGCTGTGGAGCCCGGAGTTGATGATCGGCTTGTATGTTACAATTCTGTAACACCCGTGGTAGAGGTGGTGGATGCTCGACTCAAGCATTGCGTAGCCTCGCAAAGACTTCAACAGGCTGAGCAAACAGCAAGCAATCAATGCGAGGCTACGCAACATTTGAGCTTAGCATTCACCCCCTACCCCACAGACGCTACAGCGTTGCAGCGTACAAGCCGAGCTTCTTCTCCGGGCGCTACAGCCACCGTAACTTACAGTTACAGACCAGGCATCAACCGCAATCGATGCGAGACTACGTAACGTTTAGCTTAGCATACACCCCACCCCCACGGATGCTACCGCATTGCAACGTAAAAGCCAAGCTTCAGCTATGGAAGCTACAGCCAGCGTAGCCTCGTATCGACTACAGTTGAAGCTCGGCCGGCAACCTGTAAGTGAAGGGGGCTGTGGAGCCCGGAGTTGATGATCGGCTTGTACGTTACAATTCTGTAGCACCCGTGATAGAGGTGGTGGATGCTCGACTCAAGCGTTACGTAGCCTCGCAAAGACTGTAACAGGCTGAGCAAACAGCAAGCAATCAATGCGAGGCTACGCAACATTTGAGCTTAGCATTCACCCCCTACCCCACAGACGCTACAGCGTTGCAGCGTACAAGCCGAGCTTCTTCTCCGGGCGCTACAGCCACCGTAACTTACAGTTACAGACCAGGCATCAACCGCAATCGATGCGAGACTACGTAACGTTTAGCTTAGCATACACCCCACCCCCACGGATGCTACCGCATTGCAACGTAAAAGCCAAGCTTCAGCTATGGAAGCTACAGCCAGCGTAGCCTCGTATCGACTACAGTTGAAGCTCGGCCGGCAACCTGTAAGTGAAGGGGGCTGTGGAGCCCGGAGTTGATGATCGGCTTGTATGTTACAATTCTGTAACACCCGTGGTAGAGGTGGTGGATGCTCTACTCAAGCATTGCGTAGCCTCGCAAAGACTTCAACAGGCTGAGCAAACAGCAAGCAATCAATGCGAGGCTACGCAACATTTGAGCTTAGCATTCACCCCCTACCCCACAGACGCTACAGCGTTGCAGCGTACAAACCGAGCTTCTTCTCCGGGCGCTACAGCCACCGTAACTTACAGTTACAGACCAGGCATCAACCGCAATCGATGCGAGACTACGTAACGTTTAGCTTAGCATACACCCCACCCCCACGGATGCTACCGCATTGCAACGTAAAAGCCAAGCTTCAGCTATGGAAGCTACAGCCAGCGTAGCCTCGTATCGACTACAGTTGAAGCTCGGCCGGCAACCTGTAAGTGAAGGGGGCTGTGGAGCCCGGAGTTGATGATCGGCTTGTATGTTACAATTCTGTAACACCCGTGGTAGAGGTGGTGGATGCTCTACTCAAGCATTGCGTAGCCTCGCAAAGACTTCAACAGGCTGAGCAAACAGCAAGCAATCAATGCGAGGCTACGCAACATTTGAGCTTAGCATTCACCCCCTACCCCACAGACGCTACAGCGTTGCAGCGTACAAACCGAGCTTCTTCTCCGGGCGCTACAGCCACCGTAACTTACAGTTACAGACCAGGCATCAACCGCAATCGATGCGAGACTACGTAACGTTTAGCTTAGCATACACCCCACCCCCACGGATGCTACCGCATTGCAACGTAAAAGCCAAGCTTCAGCTATGGAAGCTACAGCCAGCGTAGCCTCGTATCGACTACAGTTGAAGCTCGGCCGGCAACCTGTAAGTGAAGGGGGCTGTGGTGCCCGGAGTTGATGATCGGCTTGTACGTTACAATTCTGTAACACCCGTGGTAGAGGTGGTGGATGCTCGACTCAAGCATTGCGTAGCCTCGCAAAGACTTCAACAGGCTGAGCAAACAGGAAGCAATCAAAGCGAGGCTTCGCAACATTTGAGCTTAGCATTCACCCCCTCCCCCACAGACGCTACAGCGTTGCAGCGTACAAACCGAGCTTCTTCTCCGGGCGCTACAGTCACCGTAACTTACAGTTACAGACCAGGCATCAACCGCAATCGATGCAAGACTACGTAACGTTTAGCTTAGCATACACCCCACCCCCACGGATGCTACAGCATTGCAACGTAAAAGCCGAACATCAACTCCGGGTGCTACAGTCACCGTAACTTACAGTTACAGACCGAGCTTCAACCGCAATCAACGCGAGGCTACGTAAAGTTTGAGCTGAGCATCCACCACCTCTACCTCAACCCTCCACCTCATCCTCCCTTGACAGAAACTTTCCCTTCGATTTGAAAACGCCTACTTCGATGGATTCCCCACTGCACAGTTGATTTGCTACTTGTGACTGCGACATTATCCTCGTCCTGGCTCCTTTTCTTTAACCCATTTTGTCATGGAAACGAAATTGGTTTCATCTATGCAGCTAAAATTCAAAAAATAAATTAAAGAATGTTTTCAGTTCATCGTTACATAAAGCTCGGCTGCTATTTTTTTTCTTATTATTTTAAAAGTCTAAAATGTTTCATTTGTGTGGCTTTTTCCTACCAGCTGCTGTCTGCAGCTTATTTTGAAAGGCGATATTTTCAAACAAATAGTTTTGCTTCCAATAAAATAAATAATATAATTTCTGAGTTCAAATCTGCTCCATTTCATAACATATTAGTAACATTGAGTTATTCTGATATGTTTGAAGCGTACAATTGTTTTAGATACTTATAGAGAGATTGTTTAAAAAGGCAATATGGTTGCTATATTTAGAAAAAAACTCAATCTTTTTTCAGTTCAAATTTGGCTTATATAAGGGGCACATAAGGCCTTATATATTAATAAATATATAAGGGGCTCCTTCTCTGAAAGAGTGGTCCCAATTGTCAAATGGAGGATAATTTTAAAAGTCAAATTGTTGGATAGAATATTATTTAATATTCTGAATAACATTATTGAATTTGATATTATGTATTATTGAATATAATATTATGTATTATTGAATATAATATTATGTAGTATTGAGTGCAATATTATGTATTATTGATTATAATAATATTTTATGTAATATTATGTATTATTGAATATAATATTTTAAGTAATTTTATTGAGTATTTCATTAGTTCTTGTATTAGCAGTAATTAAATTATTGCGCATCATGCTGGCTGTTCATACCAAAAAAATTTTCATAGCTTATTTATCAAGCATATAATAATTCGTTAATGTGTCTACTTCTCTATTTGGTTAAAGCTTAAACAGAAAATAACCATAAGATGCTCGTATATAGCTTATCATGCTTATGCTATATAGACTAGCTTTTTAGCACTTCATGCAGGTTAGCATTGTGAAGCATATAATCTTGCAGACATAAGATTGTAGTCATTACAATACATAGAAGAAACTAGCTCATTCCTGTTGTTACTATTGCTATTTCTAGCACGACACTTTTGACTTGGGAATCCTTAAATTTTATTATTATTAATAATTATCCAATTTATGATCTGTTATGTTATCTGATTTTAAATTTTTATTCTATTATTTTAAACTCTGTTTACTATGCAATTCAAATTTCATTACCTGGTCACTTGATTACCCGATGTCTGCCATATTTTGAAGATAACTGTACTTCGTGTAACTATTTGTGACATGTCATTTAAATCGACTATGATATTGATATGTAATCTTGATTCAATATAAAACGATGGAGTGTTTGAGAAATTTTAATCATGCCCACTATACAACAGAGTTGTTGGGGAAATATGAAAATGATCCCATTATAAAACACTCTTTTTATGCTGGAACATTAATTTGTGACACCTACTTTTTTGCTAAAGAGTTTGTTGTAAGATAATTAATTAGATTTGAAATTTTGAGCCTATTTCATTTGTGAAAACCTTTTTTTTTGCTTTTTTTAATTTTAATCAAGTGACTCAGGGGATAGAACACAGGTGATAGGATGGATCATTTAGCCTGGATACCGGACATAGATATCCTCCGTCAAAAAATTTGGTGCGTTCATTTGACTACTTTTTAATCATTTTTAAGAGGTACTTATTAAGTACTTATTTCCAATTCTGTTTTCATGGTACGAATAAAACTAGTCAATTTATATTAGTAACTGCAAATACTGTATTGTAAAAATTTGCATTTCTTATTTAATTTTATTTCTTTTTAAATCAATGTTGTTTGGTTAAAGCCATGCAAAAATGCAGGATACATTTAATGAATTACTGAGCGATAGAATTGCACGTTTTTCAGAAATGTTATGTATAATGATATCGACCCTACTTGCCCATAACTAGGAATTGGGCATATAAAAATCAATGACTGGTTAGTTCAATTACCTTATATATAAGTTTTTTTTTAATATGAAATACTATTATAACTTTCGGCCCGTGATCGAACTAATTTATAAGTGAACTAATTATAGGACATACTGGCTATAATTAAGCAAAATGAGAAATTTTTTCAGCTAAAAGCACTTAATTGGTTATAAAGAGTCTTAATTTGCACTGCGAAATAAATTAAAGAAAAAATCTTTCAAGTAAGGAATATAGTGCAATTTAAAAATGTGTTCTAATACGGGGACACCAAGGCCGTAGAGGTTAAGTTTTTTTTATTCTATTAAATGACTTTTATTAATAAGCTGTAAAGAAAAGACGCTTAATTTACAAAAAAGGAAAACGAAAATAAATAAAAATATCATTAAAATAAAACTACTTACAATTTTCATGCGAACTTCAATGTTGCCTTCAGTCAAGAATTTTTTGAGAAGAAATAACAAAGCATTTAATCAATCGAAGAAACAATTGGTTATGGCATATTGTTAAAATAAAAGTTTACATTGTTAAAGCATACGAAAAATGTTACAGCTTGTTTCGATATTTTATGTAAGAATAAATTTTGTCGTGTTAGCAACAATGTGTATAATTTTTTTTTACATTGTTTATTTAATAGTTAATTTAATATAAAAATGGTTTGAGTTAGTCGATTAAAGACAAGATAAAAAAAAAAAAGAAAAGGTATGGAAACGGTCAAATACCGCGAGAATACATCGACACAAAAATCGAAAAATACACTCGTAATATCATATCAAATGAGGAATTCAATTACAGAGCTTATCCTTTAAATCTCCTCCCTCCCCGGGGGGTGGTTGAGTGGAGTCAACTTCAATATCTTAAAAATAAGCCCCTGTTTTTTTGTCTTTTTTTTTATCGTAGATTAAAATTTTCCGAAAAAGGACGAACTCCGATTTGACTTGCAAAATGTTCTGAGATATCATTATTGTTTTATTTTGCATTATGAGAGGTGCTAAAAGCCCACCCATTTTTGTGTTTATTACTGTCAATGTTCAACTCTGCAGTCTTCTGATTTTGAATCCAGCCACGAAGACAAGTGAACTTCTAGATCAAGCATTGCGACTAACTTGCCTTTCTTATAGCCGATTTCCTCTGGTTTTTGACAACTTTTTTTTTAAAAACTCGTCTTTGCATAGCATGCAGAGGAAAGCCACGAGAAAGTCCCACTGTTAGACTGATGGCAAAAGCATTCTAACCCCAAGTCTCTGTACGACGACTGAGAATATTTAAAGTTCATTCAAACTGAATTAAAAAAAAACACAAAAGCAATAAATTCGGAGATGAGAACGAGACACTAACTGCCGAAATTTTTGCAAGTAAATACATTCCACCAATCAGATTTACAATCGCATCTCTACTTTTGCTTAGGCGAATTTTTCGCATATTCTGTACACGATCCCTTTTGACAGCTTTGTGGTCGGTGCCAGCAGGGAGCGAAACCAGCTAAGGATACTTTTCTGCTCGGTTTTCTGTGCAAACCGGATGCATTATACAGAAGCATCACCAAAAGATCAAAATTTTCGACGAGTTCCGGGTACCCGAACTTATTTATATTTCAAGCAGCTATAAATTACTAAACTTATTTAGTTTTATAAAAAAAAAGCTATTAAATTATAAATACCTTTGAAACGACTAAGACGTTCACTCTAGTAGCTGTCGATTACATCAGAACCAATATAATATGACATCCTAACCAAACGTGAAGAACTTAAAGTTGCAATTCAATAGTTTAAAATTTTTTTAGAAGTCTATAGTTCGTGATTCGAATTAATTTTCAATAAACTATAGATTCCATATCCACATCACCTTACCTGCACGAGTTTCTGTTACTGCAGCTGATTGTGTGGAGAGGATATTTCCAAACAGATAAATTTGCTTCCAATAAAAAAATATATTTAAGAAGAACTCGCTTTTTTGGAAATGCCTATTTAGCTTTGATTGACTTAATTATTAATATTTGTTTTTCTTGTGTTCTTACATACGTAAAAGTTAGTATTTAGTTAGAGTATAGCTAGAAAAAGTACATTTTTCAAATTTTTATTTAGATTTAAGTTTCGAAATTTGTATATTGTTGATAAGGTAATCAGTGTTTTTAAAGCTTAGATTTTATTCTAATTTTTAAAGTTTTATTACTTCGCAAACACCTGTTGTTGCACCAAACAACAAAATACAGCGGATAATAACTCTGAAATATAGGTGGTAAAGAGAAAATGCAGCGCTCTCTAGTAAAGAAAACACCAACCTTTCTGGTATAAAATTGCATTGACGAGAAAGGATATTTCATGAAGAACTTACTGTTTTCCTTCACAAATAAATCTTTATTTATTAATAATATAAGGTGTTCCTTCCCAAAAAAAGTCGTCCCAGTCTTTAAGTAATGAAATAGACAAAAAGTTTAGAAGTCGAAATGTTAGATTGAATATAATATAATATTACATTAAATCTAATATTATTCGCATTCAAGTTATTTGTAGCACGTAATTACCTCTTACTAGCACATTATGCCGTTCCTATTTAAAATGTCTTCATAGTCTATTAAATTAAGAAGTATTAACACAACGCAATTATTCATTAAAGTACCTATCCACTCATGTTTGGAAAATCGTGTCCAACAAATTAGCAATTCATACTGACGCATAGAGCGTTATGCTATATCCGCCTAAGCTGCTTACAAAACATATTACGGTGGCAAGCATTAAAAAGCATACAATAGCACGTTAATGTGTCTCCATGCCTTGGAAGAAGCGTTAACAGCAAATTAGCATAAGATACTTGTATGTACCCGCATGCTACTTGACGGGGGTTGGACGGAGTTAAGTTTTGATAAGATACTTGTATATAACTTATCGTGCTATTGCTATGGTAACTCGATATGCAGAATTTGATGCTAGCTAGCAATGTGCAGTATGTAATAGCTTGAATACCTTGCTGACATAGCAAGGTATAGCAAGAAACGAGCCTGTTATGGTTGCTGGTACTAGCATGAATTTTGACTTGGGAATCCTAAAATTTTATTATTAATTATCCAATTTATGATCTGTTTTCTTATCTGATATCAAATTTTTTTCTATTATTTTAAACTCTGTTTACTAATTAGTATTTCATTACCTCAGATCCGATGTCTGCCATATGACGAAGACAACTGTACTTAGTGAAACTATTTGCAATTGTTACTATGATATGTGATTTTAGTCCACTATAAGACAACGGAGTGTTTAGAAAATTTTAATGAAGCCCATTATAAAACAGTGTTGTTGAGGCAACATAAATGAGGTCGATGGTCGTATTATAAAACACTCGTTCTGTTGGAGCATTAATTTGTGATATCTACTATTTTGTTTTAGACTTCGTTGTAAAATAATTAATTGGATGTGCACTTTTGGGCCAGTTGTCATGGCAAAAAGTTATGCATTTTTTGGATTTTAGATTTACACCACGGTGGTGGCCTAGCTGGGTCGTTTGACTGGGGAGCCGGACTTGGGAGGTTCAGGAAATTCGGTGAGTTCACTAGATTACTTTTTAAGCATTTTTATGAGGAAATGATTAAATGCGTATGTCTTTACTTTTATACTTCCCGAGTAAGTATAAAATTTAAACTATATATGTAACTGCAAATGTTGTAATGCAAAAATTTAAATTTTCTAATTTTTTAGGAAATCCACATTGTTTGGATAAGGCCATGTATAAATTCAAGATACGTTTAATGCAAAGCTGAGCGATACAATTGCAAGTTTTTCAGAAATGTTATATATACTGATATTGACATTTACGTTCCATAACTATGAATTGGGCACGAAGGAAATCAATGACGGGTTAGATACACTGATCTATACAAGTTTCTTTAATATTAAATGTTATAACATTCGGCTAATGATCGATTGATCTAATTGTTGGACACACAAGCTATAATTAATCAAAATGACAGCTTTTTTTCTTTTCAGTTAAAAGTACTGAATTAGTCATTAAGAGAATTAATTTGTACTACATAACAATTTTTAGATGCAAGAAACTACATATAATAATATTTTAAAAATAACAAGTAGATAAAAGCCGTTTTACTTATTTTGTATGTTGCCATCAATTGAGCGGGTCTCTATTTTTGAACAACGTTATTAGTAGAACGCTAGATTTCGCAGTTAAAAATATATATATGTATATAAAATTAAGGAATATACTAATAATAATATGATATACTAAGAATAATATAAAAATGAACAAAGTCCTAATACCTTGACCTCAAGATCGAAAGAGTGAAGTTGTTTATATTACATTCAAATATTTTTAATAGTATGCTGTGAAGAAAAATCATGTAATTACAACAACAAAAAACTAACATAATTAAAACTATCAGTAAAAGGAAATCACTTACAATTTTCTTGCGAACTTCATTGTCGATTACTATCAAGAAATCCGATGACTAAATGAAAGAGCCGTTAAGATTTAAAAACAAATATTGTCTATATCATTATTAAAATACATGGTTACATTGTTAAAGCATACGAATACTGGTACAACTTATTTTGACATTTTAAACGAAAACGAATTCTGGTTGAAAAAAAGAAGCAACAATGCTTGTTCGTGTTCTTTCACTGTTTAAATAATAGTTAATTTAGCAATAAAATGTGTTGAGGTAGTTGAGTAAAGACAAGGTACAAAAAAAATATGGAAATGATAAAATACCACAAGAAATACACATCGACTCAAAAATTTAAAAATACACTCGTTAAAATCATTTAAAATGAGGAATTCAAATGCACAGAACGTCCCCCCAATCTCTACCCCGGAGGTAGTGTGGGGTCAACTTCAGAATCTTAAAATTATACCCCTGTTTTTTATTGCAGATTTGAATTTGCTAGAAAAAAACAGAGGTGACTTGCAAAATAAGTAAAAGAATACAAAATATTTAATTCTACGAGTATAATAACAGAACTTTCTTTGAAAGAAACGCGCAAGGCAGCAGAAATGTTCAAAAGAAAGAATAATTGAAGCAATAAAGAAAAAAGAAAAGCAATGGAAATAAAAATATGGCCACCGAAGCCGACATCTTCAGGGGGTACCAGCTCCGGAAGCCATAGAACAAAACCTTTTCTGTTTAATTTTTTTAATTCTAAACAATTGAGACAAACAATGCGAAATTAAAGTCTTAACTGAGCAGCCCCAGTTAAGCATTATATTAATCTGTTTCGCAATACTTAACCTTTCCTATCATTTTTTTCTTCTACTGCGCATTTTAATAGAGGGCGTTGTTTTCTTTTATTTCAAATGTGTCTTTTACATTGAGTGTGTTTCAGAAAATTGCTGTTTGACCAATTTAATGTGAGTTTTCGGTTTTTCATTCTTGTATTATATTTTCAAGATTATGTACGAAATTTCTCTTCTGATTAGATTTTATGTATTGCTTGTATTTTTCCAGGACTTTTGCAAAGCCTTCGGGGTATTATTTCCATATATGGCAGTACTTTTACTTTCGCTACTTGTACCGCCGGTACAACTAAAAAGCACGTACTTTTACTTGTAATTCGTTACTTTTTAAATTTAGTACTTTTACTTGTACTTTCGGTACTCTTTTAGGGAAAAAGTGCAAGTATTTGTAACGGAAATGTCGAATGAAATCGTTACTTTTTTCTAAAACTCGATAAGCTTTCTAAAAATAAGAAAAAAATAAAAAATAAATATTTTTTTAAAAAATGCTTATGTTTTTTTAATTTTTAAATATAATGCGCGATATATATGCATTCACAGCTAACTTCGTGTTCAAATACCTTGACCTTTAAAAATTGTCATTCCTGAAAGGGAAAAGACGGCTCTTTTGAACTGCGAAAGGTTTCGCGATGTGAAATCGCAGGACGATTTATTGTTTGCTGCAGGTCTGGTACTTTGCATCAAATTTAATTGGTTTGAAGAAAAAGCTAGGGAGGAGGCTACAAAAAAAATTGGAAAGAATTGTCCAAGCTGAACACCCTGCTATAACTAATAAAGTAACAGAAAAAAACCCCAGGGAATCCTAATTTTCTAAAGCTGAAAACATCATGCTAATCACCAATCACCAAGAACAGAAGAATTTATGGCATACATGAGCTCAAATGTCGAAACGGAAAGCATATCAATTTTGAATCGATATCCAATCGTAAAAGAATTATACGTGAAATATAATACTGCAGTACCTTCTAGTGCTTCCGTGGAGCGCTTATTCATCGTGGCTAAGCACGTTCTAAGAAATTCTCGTAGCAGACTCAGTGACACCACTTTCGAAATGCAATTATTTTTTAAAATGAATAAAAATATTAATTAGCAAGTTATTTTCAGTCATTTTAGAATTTTATGCCTTTATTCCATACATTTTAAATAAAAAATGTTGGATTTTGTTATTACGTTTTTCAATTTTCTTTTTGAACTCACTAATAATACATTTTTGTCTTAATACATTTTTTACTAAATACATTTTTACCCAGTACATTTTTACTAAAATTATGTTTATGCCCGACCTTGTCAAACAAAGCCCAGTCAAATCTCTCAGAACTTCAGAACTATTTGTGCTATTGAAAACTATTATAATTACTATTTTAACTCTTGAAAACTCGAAGGTATTATAATTTAGCCGCTGATACTAAAATTCGTTATTCCGTTAGGCAGAAATGTTCGGAAAATGATTTTCTCGCATGACTTCAGCATTAGCCATTGTTACAAATAAAATTGTAGACTGTTCTGTCTCAACTTATACTGCACATGCAATTATTTTTTACTAGCTCAAGATCACAAAGCTATATGAAACCCCGTGTTTGCTTTGTTTATGTTTGTGCTTTTAAAACGCGTTTCTATGGAGTAAAACAAATTCAAATCAATGGTAATTTAAATAAATAAAAATAATAAACTAAAAATTAATATCAATAGATAGAATTTCTTTTTCGTGCAAATCCATAAAAAGTTTGATATTAAAATTATATTATACGATTATATTATAAAATTATATCATAATATTCTTCCGAATTTAAAAATAAATTAATGTCCATAGCTTTCAAAATTAAAAATAATTAAATAAATAACAACAATTTTGCAAAAACATTAAATAACGTAAGAATATTATTCAGTAAAATTTTAGGCTACTTTGAATTTTCGATTTCCTAGAAATGTACTTTTAAATCATTACTTTTTTTGTTTAGTACTTGTACTTTTACTTGTACTTTTTTCTCGTTCCTTTTTAAAATAAGAACTTTTTACTTTTTACTCGTTACTTTTTTAAAAATACTTGTACTTTTACTCGTTACTTTTTAAAAGTAACGTTGCCATGTATAGTATCACCTGATAATTAAGATTTTACATAGAATCTTATAATAATTTGGAAGGGGGCTGTATAAGCTATACACATATAAAAAGACTATAGATTGTTCGCTCTATGTCTTTTTGAGTTTACCTACAGGGTGTCATGATTTGTAACTTTTTTTTATCGCAAGAATTTTTGAAGTCGAATGGGTAGTGTGACAATATTTATACAAACTAGTGTAGATAGACAATATTTAGACAATCAAGCGTAAATAGTAGTCAAATATCTATACAGTTTTGTGTAATGGCAACACTAGATTGTCTAATCATTAACGCCACAACAGTTTCAAATTTGTGAAGCAACAATAAGATTTCCTTTGCGAATTTTCAAACTCATATTTGTGTAAATATGGATAATGATTTTGTTGCGAAATACTTTCTAAGTCTAACTTCGCACTATGATTAGGAGCTTGATTAGGATGATTGACGCACTATATTCGTTTGCTTAAAGAGTATTATTGGACTGTTTAGTTTTGGTTCCTTGCATGAAAAAAATCCGACTGGGTATTTACCTGTTTGAATTGAAATATTGAACTTCTGATGTCCAATTTTTTACAACCTACCAATTTTTTTACCTACAGCAACAAAAACGAAGAACCTTATATGAAACAAACACAGAGAGAAAGGAATAACACCGGGAACAAAAGCAACAGCGTTATTGATAGTCTATGAATCCAAAATGCCCTTGGCCCAACAGTAGCAGTCTACAAAAGTATGTTTAGTTTCTGCACAAAATGAGGTAGTCACCATCCATGATCCATCTTAGATTACAGAGACTGCAGATATGACTTGAAACTGAGCGAGAAAGGTACAGTGAGCAATAAAACGGGCCATCCAGAATAACTTTTGTTGTCATGATTGGATTTTCATGTTCTAGAACTCAGTCTTAATGGCTTAAGGTAGTAACCTCAAGTATGCTATTTAATAAGTGAAGATGATATTTTAAGTTGCAAAATTGGACATAGAATCGTACATTCTCCGAATAAAAATTTTTTTTTCTTGTTGACGGATTTGGATTTTCGACCAAAAAATAGGGGGTAGTTGGAATCTGAGAAGTGTGGCTTTAATAGCTTGGTCAAGAGAGCGCTCCAAAGTTTGCACCTCTTAATGTTAATTTTTCTTTTTACGTATTTTGCTGCAAATTGAGAAATTTTTACACTCAGTTACGAAATTCATTTATGCAAAGATAATTCCATACAAAAAATAACCTTCGTTATATATTTTTTATTTCTGATTATTTTATTTAAGAATGGTCCAAAGAATTTTGTGCTGCAAAGTATATAATTTTTGCATCATTTTAAATAATATAATTCTATACTGCAATATACAAAATTTGAGTGAAATTGGTCGAATAGTTTCTGAAAAATTGAATTTTAAGTATTTGACTATTTTGAAATTCAATTTATCGGGAACAATTTAATCGATTTTGCTCAAATTTAAAGGCAAAAAAAAAAAACTCATCAAACTCATCAACTGGACAAAAAAAAGCAAATAAGATAGATAAGAGATGGAAATAATTTTAATATTTCTGTTACCTACCATACTGAAAAAAACTCATACTTACTTCGGTTTTTGAGATTTAATGGCTGCCGGATAGATTTTAAGTTATTATTAAAATCCAATGCGAGACGAAATTTGACATTATCTCCTCGAAATAGTTAAAATTCAAAGTACATCCGTGCTTACATAGCCGTGACTACAGGTAATTATTCATTAAAGATAAAATAATAAACAAAAATTGGTTTTACTTTTTATTGAATTGCTTGCGAGTGTCCGTTTTCCATTTTTATGCTTAACTACATCCGTATACATACGTATAAGTAATAGAATCTTTTAAGGTTGTTAAGTAATATTCTAAACAAAACAAAAAAAATTTTGTTTCTTTTAATATTTCTTTTCATTCTATTATTTATTTTCGACTTGTTTTCTCACTAGCAGTACATTATTTTCATTTTATTTTCTTGAATTTATATAGATGTTACAGTTGGAAAACATTCTAAAATATTTTCCGAATTTTCATTTCGTTGAACATTTTTCCACTCTCCAAATTCCGATAAGTCTGAATGCCTAATTAGCCATCCGCAGAGAGGTTTATATATTTTCCGTTAATGGTGCTCAAACATTTTAACAAGAGTTAGATTTTGAGCTAAAAAGTATTTTTATCCAATTATATTCTCCGATTTTAATCCAATGCATTGCGACTGGAAAATTTTGAGGAGAGAGAAAAATTTACTAGCTTCCAATCTGCACTAATTGTTAAAAATAACTAACTTCGAAGCATTATTTTCATTTTAAAATAATAGAATTTGTTTATCTTTTTCTTTATTTTATTCTCGAATGTCATGTATTTAAAATTTGTAAGACAGATATCACCTGAGTTGCAGTTTCTATTTTAATAGTAAAAATGCTTTAATATTATTTTATTCTTAATATATTTTATTATTATTTTATTAAAATAATATATATATATATATTAATTGATAAGCTTAAAACATATGTTTCTTATCAAGTTTAAGATGTAGAAGTCGGTCTCTCACAAAGAGCCATAAAAAGTCACGATGAATCAGATAAGGCCAGATAAAAGATTATTTTCTGAAGTTAATGGGCAATAATTCGTAGATAAAGTAAACATTAAGATAGTCCCAAACATTTCCAACCGTCAGAGTGGCGATATCCTTTTAGCGAATCAAAATATTTAAATTTTAGCATTTGGATGAGATAATTACATTGAGATAAGAAGATTCTTGCAACTATCTCCCTTTTTAGAACCTCCCTATAAAATATCGGGACCGCCAAAAATGCGTGTCTTTTTCATATTTTCCATGGGCCAAATAAGCTGGGCCAAATCCAAACAATCCCAGCAATGGGGAAACCATCAATGAAAATATCCCGCGAATAATGTTTCAAATACTCAATATAACGTAATAAAATGCCTTTTTATCACAAACCGCCTAAGTCTCGTAAATTATTTAGCCTTTAAAGGCATAATATTTCATATATATATATATATATATATATTAACTATTAAAATTTTTATCTTTGAATATTAATTAATGAAATTGTTGCAGAATATATTTAAGGATTATGTTTAAAAACATGCTGATAATTTTTGAGTAAAAAACGAAAAAATAAACTATTATTTATATATATATATATAAGTTATTTTTATTATAAAAGAATGAAATATATTATTTTTTAATATTATTATACTTTATTATTTTATATTTTTATATTATTTATACACGACGAAAAATGGGATAATCTTTGGTAATTATATTTCTGGTTAAAAGAAAAACATAATTCTGGTAAGTAAAACAAAAAATATATGGTATTTAAACCATTCATTTGGTTATTTATCCGTTCATGTGGCAACTAACTACTCATATGGTTACTAATAACATTAGTTTAGATATAATTTTATTGTAATTTTTATTGCATTTTTTAATAGCGAAATATTTATTGATATTTAAATTAAAACACTAATTCTATGTATTTACAAAAAAATATAATGATTAATATATAATATCATTAATTCGTAAATATTGTTTATAAAAATGTTAAAGTTAGATGGTTTATATAGTCTTTATATATACTCTTTAATTGTAATTTCTAGTAGAACAATATTTAGATATTAATATTTAACTTTATTTATAACTTAACTTTTATCGAATATCATTTTAATTTTTTTTAGTTTCTACGTGTATTCCCCTAATTTAAACCAATAAAGAAAATGCATTAGTAGTTATGAGGTGTATAATTAGTTTCCTGTAAATTACCTGAAAGTTTTTTTTCTTCTTTTTCATAAGCATATATCAATAGTTATTTCCGTCCAAAACTGCGCAATTAAGTATTTAATGAGTTACATTCTTCTCCTTTAATTAACTTTTGTTTTATCTATAGAAATCGATGTGCATAATTAACGGTAAAATATTAAAAGCAAATTACTTTCTACTTCTGATTATACTAGGGAATTATAATTATTTATCCTAAATTGTTGAAGAAAACTAAGAAAAGGAAAAATTGTTATTCTGTTATTGATTTTTCAGTTATTATTTTTCTATATCGGTATAAGTCACCATTGTATTGTGATTAATAATCATTATGTGGTGTAGTTACTATAAAAAATGAAAATTCGTACGTGAAAAAAAGTATCTACCGGTAGAATTGCAAGGTAATGTGTTTTAAATTCACAGCATGAGAGATCAATAATCTCGTCTTTTTTCTTTTCTTTATTTTTTTAATAGTACAATTATATGCTAATCATGATTTTTTTGCACACACATGCAATATTAATTAAAATATCCATAACTTCGTTGTAAATTTAAAAATATAAAACTTGAGCTAACAACTTACTACTTAATTATATTAAATTTGTGGTATAATAACTTATCCAAATTTGATGTGACAATACTCCGAAAATTTTGTGACTGAATACTTTATTTTGAGTTTATACCGATTCGAAAGTATACACTTTTCAGAGGATGTAGTTAAATCTAAACGCCAATTATTGATGAAGCTAACACAAGCTTCGCATTAACTCTTTTCATGAAACATTATCACTAATTAGGGCGCAGGATTCGGAACCGCCAGAAGACAAAGGTAGATTGCTTACAATCGAGCACGAGAAGATGAAAGTTAAAAGTTGTTCTCACATTGCAGAACATTCAACAAAAAGTTAAGTGTTATAAAAGGCATGTAGGTTTGAGTTGTGTAGCAACGTGTTCTCAAAAGAAGACACTAAAAAAATTTTAAGGAGTTTTTGAGGTTTATTTGAGATTGTTTTGAAGGGAAAAGGTTTATTTAGGGTTTATTTAAATTTCATTTCAAAAATAACCTTAAGAAATAAACCTCTCAAGCTGTATAATAAAAGAGTGGGAAGTTGTTTTATGCACACTTGAGGTTGTTTTGAGGTTCTTGGACTTCCACTTTAGAGAAACCATCTTCGAGAGGTTATTTTTGAGGTGTACATGCTATTTTTTTCTGCACTCCAAGTGAATAGGCATATTTGAGGAGTGAATAATTTCACCCAATCTCAACTAAAAGTATTACTGAGTTATACATAAAGATGATTTTATGAGGAGTAAATGAGGTTTATTAATGAGGTTATTTTTGGTGTAAAACATAATCTTATTTTCTATCTCGGGTGTATTTTTTACATGTGTCAATCACAAAACAATCTCAAAAACGCCTTACTTTCTTGTAAGGGCATTTCAAATTTTATTAAACTGTCTTATAATATTTAATTTATATTTGCTTCTGCTTTGTAAAGCTCAGTTAAAAATCATCGAAATATTATCTCTAAGCTGTGAATGTTTTATTGACAAAATAAATTTGTCATAAGACTTAATGTATACTTGTTTTCTAACTTAGTGATTTTTTATTTTATATTGTATCATAAAGATAACTTTACTGACACTTGTATGTACCTTATTTAATTGCAATTATAATTTTTTGTGCTACTGAATATTAAATTGGGTGACAGCTACTTTACACTAAGTAGAAGAACACTCATGCACTGAAAAAAAATTATAGTCAAAACAAACAGAATATGTTAAAATTTTAGAATATGCGCAATATGTTTTAGAATTTCTGGCACTTTAAAACTAATTTTTTTTTACTGAACCGCTTTTGAAATGATTTTTTGAAAATTAACTATGAAATATGGTTTTAAGACATGTTTAAAGCTTGTTAAATGTTGTAAAATTTGATAATTATACCCTAGACCTTGATTCAAAAGTCAACTATTCGGTAAAATTTACTTTCCAGTTTTGTACCAGTTACTAATTGTTACAAAACTGGAAAGTAAATTTTACCGATATTTTGTTTTTTATCTCTTAAAGCTTATAACAATGCTACATTTTTTTCAATTTTTTTTCATCAACACAATGTTCTTTTACCCACCCTAATCTTTTTCTTCTTCTTTCTTCTCGTTCATAGATTAGCTAGGACAACGTCTTGACCTCAAAGTGAACTACAGTTTTGGCATGCGATCTTTTTCCGGTACAATATTGTAGTACAATATATTTTTCCATTGAAAAAAGGTTTGATTAATGAATGAAACTTTCTTGTATCCATCGTTCTTTCTTTTCTCTGTATTTAGATTTGAATTTTTTAACTGACATGTCAACATATCAGTTAAAAATTATTGAAGCGTTATGGAAATTTGACATCGTTGATCGACTCAAAAAGCTTAATTCAGATATATCAGTAAATGATAGTTGAAACAGAAATTCATCTTTTTGGGGAAAATTCAATGAAACGGAAATAAAATAAAATTAGTCAGATCCAAACTCAGTAATTTTAATTCAAAAGATCTAAAACTATAATGAAACAATAAAAAAAGCAGTTCTTACGAACAACATATTGCATGTAGTTGATAGTTGAATTCTTATTTAATCAAGCACCATTTTTACACATAGTATCATTCAACTTCAATCTGACTAGTGAGTTTGCTTTGCGTGTGCATCTTTTTCAGTAGAATATAAGATGCACAAAACATCATTCGTCAATTCTGTACTAAATATTGCCGTATTCCATTAATATTTTGCAGGATTATAAAACAACAATTAGAACAATCAGAAAAATTATGTAACATTTCTTAATTATTCTGTTAAATATCTGTGATTGCTCACTGTGAATTTAATCGCTCTACTCTGCACTCAGGTGGGTATCATTTAGATAGCAGTCGATACAAATTGAGAAACCTATCTCCTATATCTTTACAAACTGTCTCCTATCCATTTACAAACTGTCGCGTAAAATATTGTTTTTATTACTTTCTACAAGCAAGCTGTTGAAAGTAGTTGGTTTTATATTAAATTAAGCAATCGTTTAACTGAAAGTATTTTATTTTATTACTTTCGATAAACAACTG
Source organism: Parasteatoda tepidariorum (assembly GCF_982258835.1). Taxonomy (NCBI): domain Eukaryota; kingdom Metazoa; phylum Arthropoda; class Arachnida; order Araneae; family Theridiidae; genus Parasteatoda; species Parasteatoda tepidariorum. Next base: position 81,943,649 of record NC_141764.1, on the reverse strand, counting down.
GCCGATTATCTGTTTACGACTACCAATATTCAACTCCGTATCCTTGCAATTTTGAATTCAATTCAATTCGGAAAACAAGGGAACTGCTAGACCAAGTATTGGAAAAAATTTGTCTTATTGGAGGAATTTTGATGAAACTATCCCAAATTTTAATATATGGGAAAACCGTGAAAACCTTCCATGGTTAGCCTGACGGCAAGGACCGCTGAGGATAATTTACATTAGCACTGAGGTCGATGCGAGCTGGGTGCTAAATTGGTACCGACCTGTCATCGTTGGGATCCGAATCCGATCACCTTATTTAAATGCAAGCTCTCTATCCCCTGAGCCACCACGACTTAACTCATAGTATTATCATCATTCTAGTTTAATCTGACTGATAATTTAGTCTTGTCTGCTTCAGTTGAAGATGTGTTTCACAAAAAGTCAGTCACGGTTGAACATTATAGTGAAACTTGTCATGTTCCAATAATGAAATATTGGCTTATAAAACTTGCACTTGTAATAATCAAAAATAAAAAAATTATATGTTACGTGTCTTAATTATTCTGTAGAACATTTTTTTTTTGATTGCTCATTGTCAATTTTTAGCTTAACTCTATATTCAGGTTGGTATGATTTAGCTAGCAGTCGATGCAAATTGAGAATTCAGTCTCCAAAATCATACATCTTACAAACTTTTGCGAAAGCTATTATTTTTATCACTTTCTAAACAATAAAAAAATAGTTTGCATACCTGAATTTTGTTTGTTAAATGTTTTAAGAATAATTAGGAGGTATTTGTGATCGTTATAAATTTTAATGTTGAAAATAATTTAGATTTAGAAAATTTCGTAAATTATTTTATAATATTTTTTTTATAAAATTAATCTTTTTAAAGAATGTGTATCTTATAATTGTATTTTTAATTGTTTTGTTACAATTCCTAGAGAAAAAAATAGATTTTTTACTCAGTTCATTTAAGAATAATTTTAATTAGCTAATTATATTTACTTGTTTAATTGAATGGGATCTTAAGGAATAGAATTACTCGCTTTAAAAAACAGAATGATACTTTTGAAAAAAATAAATTTTTAAAGCCTTCTCAAAATTTTCATTAAGAAAAGTTGTACAAGGTATTGAATAAGAATCGTGCTTGAATAAAATAATTTCTTTTAAGATAAAATATTTATAACATTTTTTAAAGCAAAAAATACTTTATTAAAAAAACTTTTTCGGAACAAAAAAATCTATTATTTTTTTGCATTCAAACTTAAAGAAGAAACTGTGCTTGAAGAAAGCTCTTATCAGAATGAATAAATATTAATAAAAATAAATATTTAAATAAGTAAAGTCACCTTAAATAATAATAATATTACATTAACAATAGAGAATATATTACATTTTACCTTTAACTATTATTTTTAAAAATAATGAGAACATATTTTCTTTAATGAGACATAGTGTTGCATTATTTTTGATTCCTGACCCATGAAGTATAGAAAATAACTGAAACTGTTATAGAAAATAACTGAAAATATTTTTCCCTTTAAACTTTTTAAGTCAATTTTTCATATTTTGTTAACCAAAGATAATTTCAAATAATATATTCGTGTAGATGCTTTAATATTTATATTTTTTAATTTTATAAGTTTGATAATGGGTGAAATATTTTAAATTGCAGGGCACACTTTTTACTTTTTTTAAAGGAATTTTATACAGTAAAATCCAAAATTCCAAATAAAATTTAAAAAATTAAAATTTTGTTGCTTAAAATTACATATTTTTAAATTCCATATGTGTCTCATAATTTTACATTTGATAATTAATACAGCAATGAATTACGAACAGGAATGAATTATAAAAAATAAAAAAATATTTATATTTTTCTATGAATAACTGATTTTTGTACTTATTTGCAATTTTTCTTCTGTTTTGTTCAAATAGTTCCAAAGTGAAACTGGTAAACTAACAAAATCAAATTATAAAAAAAAAAATTTCTCCTCACTAAACTATTTAGACAATATTTTCCAAATTGTGGATAAACACTAGCCACATATTTTGAGCGTCAAGAGTCCAAATCCTCTTTGAAAAAGAATGTTTTGTTTTATTTTTTTATTTTAAGTTTTGCGTCTGATTTCTCAACTTCAGATTTAAAGTGCATAAATTAATTTCTCGTATCACTCATCTAATGTAATTTTTGAATGAAACCTATAATATGATGCACATTTTCGTTCAGTTTCAGACACAATATCATATAATTAAACCTAAAAAATTCGATAATGTTGTATCGAGCACAGGGGTTCCTTTAGGTTGGAAACTATGAAATAAAACAGTCCTTAGGATTTTTATTTTATTTTATTTTATTTTATATCCGTCGTTGGACAACCGATCCAATTTTTGAGTTTACGACTACTATTGTTTAGCGCCGTAGCCTTGTAATTTTGAACCAATCCAGCGGACAAGGAAACACCTGGATCAGAACTCCCAGAGGTATTGATTTGTTATGGAAATACGTTAAGGAACTGATTATAGATATTGAGGAAACGTTATAGATATTGATTTGTCATGGAATATGGAGGACCTTGCGACTCGACAGATTTAACGTGCATCAGTCACCATTTACTACACGGGGAGTCCTCGGATGGAGGGGATCGAATCCACGAACACTTGGACATGGTCCCAGTGTCCTACCGGCCAGGCTATCCCGGTCTTAGTCCTTAGGATTTAAAATTTTTTATTAGAGACAACGACAGGACAACCTGGCTAATAGAGCGTTTGGCCTATGTTCAGTAAGTCGCAATTTCGAATCCCACCGGCCAAAGGAAAGTATTGAAAAGGGTGACTGGTGAACGTTAAATCTGCTGGGGTTAGTAGTATCCTTCAAGTTCCCATAAATAAATACCGCAGGGGTATCTGGATCGAAGATTGATCGTTCTGTTGTTCAGGTCAAAATTATGATCTGCTGACGGATGAATAGGGTGTATAAACTCGTTTTACAGTCATCCAGGCAAAACAGGTTGTGACGTATATCTGAAGCAAAAGTTCAATTCTTGGCCATAGATAACGCCTCTGGATAACAAGAAGTGACCCTTCGGTCTTAAATAGTCTTATTGTTATTTTCAATGGGCATAAAACAACAACAACATAAGCAGTAAATTTCAAAAAAATATTGCTATTTAGAGCACTTATAACAGCTTAAATGACTGCGCAGTACAAGCAAAACATTGACTTCAAAACCTCAGTTAGGTCTAGGGACAAATTCAGATCAGAACACTACTGTGGTCCCAGTCAGACTACTAAGACAGTACACACTTTTATTTTTAAAAGCCTAGACAGTGATATCCCAGAGTTTTCAACACGGTTCCAGACGATTCATGTATATCTCCGTTAATTTTGGTCCTATCACTTTGAAACTCGAAGTTTCCAGATTTATCATTTCGTCACCAAAGTGGCCGATAAATGTCGGCTAATCTCTGAAATAAGCGCTAAGTTGTTAGAGACAAGCCTCACTCAAGCTATTTTTTTCTGCAAATTTTCTTATTAAGCTAATCGTTTTGGGTCCTCTGAGAGATTTAGACACACAAATGCTGAAGAATTGCGAAGTTATACAAATATATGCAAACTTCGCAATGGTATGTAGTTTCATGCAGATCGTTTTATCATTCAACACTCTTCGAAATAAACATCAGCGCAATGCATGACGTTTTTGATTACTTGCTTCATCGCAGCATTTAATACTATTAATATGTATTATAAAAATAAAAATAATTAATAATGGTAGTAATGTTTAAAGAAAACTATTTGAATGTATTTTTTAACCTGAATCGTTTTGTTCTAGCTGTTTTAGGGCATTAAGGCAGGGAATACGATTGCTCTTTTTCTCACGTGCCGCCGTCTATCACCAAGAATTCAACTTCTGCCACACCCATACATCACACCCGTTTATAGGGCGGACCCATTCATACATCTATTCATTCATCCACGATCGTAATTTTGACCTGAACCAGGGAACGATCAATCTCCAACTCAGTACCCCCAGATGCATATTTTTTTTAATGGAAACATGGAGGACTTTGTCACCAACAAATGTAACGTGCGCTATTCACCATTTACTTCACGGGTTGTCTTCAGCCAGCTTGATTCGAACTCCCATTCTCACGAACGTGAGTCCAGTGCCAACCAGGCTATCCCAGCCCGACTTAAATCGTTTTAAAAAGTTTGAATTCTTCTGAACTGTTTCTCACAAAATCTTATAACGCAAAATAAAATAAGCATTTCATAATATGCATCATTATTATTGTATCATTATTGCAGCAAAATCTGAATTTAATATCAAAATTTATCAGAGGTGCTGTTTTTCACTTTGGCTCCGTTATTATATTGTTATATTGTTATATCATATCTAATAAGTTTGGCAGCAGCTTGTAATATGGATATGATATTTTTCTTCAAAGTTTCAAGTCATTGTTCATCTGAAAATTTTAAAATATTCAGAGAATTCAAAGAGTAGTGAATTCCTTCAAAGAATTTTTTTATGCTATTTTTAGCACATAAAATTTAGTTTGTTACTTGAATCGCTTCAAAAACCCGGATAGCTTTCGCTATGAGCCATTTTGCCCCGAGAGAAAATGTGCACTTAACATAAAACGGATAGCTATTCTTGGAGAGAGTTTCTAGAATTACTGGAGTTGTCACCTGTCCAAGAAATGTCACAGATCCCTTGCTAGTTTGATCAAGGTGGAGAAAATTGAATTTTCCTAAAAGGTAGGGAGTTTTATCCGATACCGTTTGACGCAAAACCTACGCTGGATGAGTTTAGATTCTTGAAACTGTTTCAGTTATCATATATGAGTTATTTATTTTAAAGTAATTATAATGCTAATTTTATTTAATAGTTTTTTTTTTCAAAAAACAAATTATAGCTTTTTTCAACTACACAAATCAAGTAGAGCATTTGTATTATTATTTTGATATAGAATCTGCAGTTTAAAAATACAAGCACATCTCAAAAGGTAATAGTTTTACGAGTAAGTACATTAAAATGAAGGGTTCATTATTACAAATTAAATATGGATTGTAACAGAACAAATACGGAAACATTTGGAGAAATGTTTTATTTGAAATAATGACAAATTTAAAATGAGGTGTTAGTATGGTCTAAATAAGAAGTATGTATAAAATCAATTAATGTGATATCTTTAATATCAACTAAGCTTTAAGAAAAATGTTTACAACCAAATAAGTTTCCATTAAATATTTGGTACAATCATCTTTGCTAGCTTTGAATTAATTGAATTTTAAAAGGACATTCAACTTTTACAAACAATAAAAAACAGCAATATATTTGTTTTTACATAATTAAATTGCAATTGAAAATAAGGGTAGACTATATTTGAGGGTGCCCCTTGATTCTCGCCAAGTTGTGATCACGGTTGATCGCCAAGCAGGGCGATCTTGAAACCCAATCGTGATTCTGATTGGTTTAGATTTTAGCGTTATTTTTAAATGTTCAACGGTATATGTAATTTCAGAGGTTCGTTAGTTGTACGTTGGATGCCGGCTGGTAAGGTTACTTTTTCTTCCGGTCAATAAGATCAAAGGTATGTGGGCAGTCATAAAAAGGGACTTTAGAAAAAAATGTGATCGCCAGCCCGGTACCACAGACGCCATTTTCGATTCGTATTTCGCTGAATTTATGAGGCGATGGAGGTACACAGATTCCATTTATTATAAATTTAGGCAGTATCTAACTGTTATTAGAGAATTCTGTGCACCTAAATCTGAGCATATTCAAAGCTTAATGAAGAAGTGAATTTTTTTCTTTTCCATTTCTTTCTACGCTTATTCCATTAGTTTTTGTTTCGATTCAAAATGCATTTTATTGGGTTTATTAATTTTAATTATATTGGGTTCATTGCAAGTTTTGGCCGATGTTTTGTCTAAATTTTCCAATGTTTTATTGAAATATCATTATGTTTTTGCCGCCATTGATACCACGATGGTCAGCGCAAACAGGAATGGCGCCAAACATAAGTCGCCAATTTCGCCAAGGGGCACCCTCAAGTATATTTTTCCCGAAAATAAAAGCGTGTGAAACTAACGCGATAAAGAGAGAAATCGATCAAAAACAAAAGATAAGTTAGTTAAAGGGAAAGTCACTTAGTTAAACGGAGAGTAAATAAAAATTTTCTCCATCTGAGTTAATAAGGTAGAAAATACGTATTACTTGAAAAGTAAAGTAACAATCCGCATAATTAGTCAAATTAACTCAGACTTTTTCTTCGGAAAAATTAGCACCCAAGATATTTTTTCGTGGAAAGTATTTTTATGCCCGCATAAATAATACCTGAAACTTTTCCCGCTGTACTATTTTCACTTTACCTTTTTTTGGAGAGAAGTTTAAGGGAGAGAGCTGAATTTCTTCTAGGCAAGCAAATGAGGCATTGTTTCTGATATACTTTTTCATGTTTAATTGACTGAGACCAATCAGGCGATGAGAGGACGAATAGTTTATAGGTTATAAGTTTATAGGTTATAGTTTATAGATTAAGGTTCATAAGTTATTTTAAGTGCAAAACCGTACAAATTTGTACTTGTGCATATTTACTCATTTGATGTATCTACATAAAAAGTTAGACATTGTTTTCTAGATATAGTTTTACACAGAATCGATATAAATCACACAGGAGACTGTAGAAAAAACAATTTAAAAGTTGCGAGCGTTTTGATGCATAAAAAGTATTATTTGAGACATGACTTATGTATGCTTGTTATTTTTCTATCTGAGGGCTATCTGAGCATGTGAGGTATATTTTCAATTATAAATAGCTTACACTGAACTGTAGATTTATAGTTACAGTAAAATAATATGCACATTAGAGTAAATAAAGTTATTTTTATAATATAATATTAGATAAGAAGCATTATTTTAGAATTCATATATACATTAACTTTTAAAATAAAATTATTCCTAAATCAAACATCCGTGTAGCACAGAGAGAATCTGAAGACGAACTTGAACTGTGCTTAAAAAATCGAAAGCGGATATAAATTAATAAATTACACGTTATAAAATAAGTTAAAACAGTTTTTAAAAATTAAAATATAATAATCCTTATGACACATCTAAGAACAAACATAAATACTTAATGGCGGATTTTTGATTCTGTTGATGACTGTTATCTTTGAAAATAACACTCCCCAGCACGTTCCAGTTGCAGAAAAAAACTAATCACGATATTCTATTTGGCTTTTCTTGAATTTTCCCCCCAACGTGCCAACAATCCTGTTTTCGGAAGTGAAAACATTCTCGTATGGTGTGAAAGCGCGAGAGTCTTGTTTAAGACTATTTAGTTTTTTGTGCTTAAATTTAAACTTCGCTCTTTAAATTGTATTTGAAAGCTTGATTTGATTTTAACTCGGAATAAAATGTACCTTCCCAGAATTTCTTAGGTTGTTGAATATCATATTTAGAGAGATATAACACCACGGTTTTAACAGTGTAAGAGTTATGCATGGTGTTTTTCGTCGACACTTTGGTGTAAAATAGTTGCTACCATTTTGGGTGTTATAATACACTTACATTTTTAACAGTGTAGAAAAAAAAACGGAATGATTTGAAATTTGTTCAAAAAAATTGGTGCGACGTACCCAACATATAAAAGGACTGTATCACCAAGAGATGGTAGTAGAGCCTTGAGTAACAGCTACTCACTGAACCAGGGTTATTTCGGGAACTCGAAATCGTCAGATATTCGATGGGGATTCTCAAGTCAATTTATTGAAGTTAAAATTTACATAGAAATGTAAATAAAGCACTTATTTTTGTTTTTTTTCTTAAATCAATTATAGTAATACAATATTAAGGAACGTTTTGCTCTGCTTACATATTATTTCCTGGCAGCCAAAATTCAGATTTGTCGCCACGGCAGCAATTCGATTGAATCAAATGCAGATTTTAAAAGCTCAAAGTAAAAAAAAAAATTTAAATAGTTTTTAAACATCAGCTGTAAAAATGGTGAACCAATGAGAAATCTTTCTATGCTTGTCTCAAAGGGTGCAGGGGGACAACTGAAATGTATAGTCGTTTGACGAATAATCAATTTTCTAATGTATTTTTTTTTAAATTAATTTTCTGTTTCTGCATTTGTTCTGTCACCTGTTGAAAATATTTACGACATTTTACAGTTCAATTTTCGCTACCCTTTAAATTAAACCAACAAATTAAACAAATTAATTTCAACTGCTGTGCTTTCACTGACAGATAGATAAGACAAAATATTTTCCAGTGTAATACCACATTCTGGTGTAATGTTTTATTTTTCATAGATTTGATAATTACGCAAAGAATTAGAACGAAATCTTATTGTATTCTGATCAATGGATGTTAGAGTTTATCTGATTTTAAGTATAAACTTAGAAAAATATAATATTTTTTGCTAAAACTTACCTTTGCGCTAACCCAAGGAGTTGGAAATTTGATAGAGTGTGGTAAATGGTACTTCAAATTTTTAAAGATTGTTAAATTGCTGCAAAATTCTTGACTTTTGTGGATATAATATCGAATGCAATAGGTGAATTTATAAGGCTATACTCCCAAACAATTCCCCAAAAATGCATCAAAAAGCAATATACACACGTATTTTTATATATTTATTTTTTATTTGAAAAAAGTAAATTTCTTTTTCCCCTATAGAATCAAAATATCCATAAGCTTCTTTGTTCTTCGTTTGTTTCGAATGGAGAATCCATGTAACATCTTGTAGGTAGCATTTTATGCACTTTTTTATGACCAAAAATGTTTTCCTCTGGAGAAAAAAAATATCAATTCATTGAATAAGAAACAAAAAGTTTCTCCTATTTTTCCATCCCAAAAATTGCTTTTCCGAGCATTTAGATAAAATTCTGAAATATATCTGATGATAAAATAGATATAACATTCATTTTCTTAAGTAATAGAAAAAACCATGATGCTTCCTTTTTGCAATAGTTTGTTTTAGAAATGTGCAGATTTGTATGTTTTTTGGATGAAACAACTCGCTATAAAAGCTAAGTTGAAGCTTAAATTATATAAAATAGACTTTTTTTAACCATTTTACATTTAAGACAAATACGTTTGATTTTCTTTCAAATACGTAAATTTGACTTTTTGAAATTATTATTCTAGAATGATATTTTTATTTAATTACCTTGATATGCTTAAAATTATACACACACACACATATATATCTCGTATATATATATATATATAAGAATATATATATATATATATATATATTCTTATGAATATATATATATATATATATATATATATATATAGGTTTATATATATATATATATATATATATATATATATATATATATATATATATATATATATATATATATATATATATATATATATATATAGGTATACGAATGTTTCACTTTTATCTTTTATTTTCCAAAATATTGTAATATGGAAACTAAGTTTACCCATTAACGCCCAAATTATTTCTACTTAATATATTTCAATGAATCTTTCAAATCTAATTTATTATGACTTAATAAGAGTTTAAAACTTAAAATTTAAAGATATTTTGTATTCATTTTAAAATTACAGTCCGTCCTCATTTTGAGCACACTGGGTATTCCAGTGATAAAATTATCTCTCTTGGATAAGCATGCAAATATAATGGTCAGTTCTTATTTTAAATGTCCATTTAATTTTTTGACATAGAATAGGTATAAATTGTTTCATTCCTTAAAACTAAATATAATGTTAGACTTCTGATAATGTTTGCAAACATTATTATTAGCATTATTTTTTTAAAATTTTTGAATTTCACAAAAGGATCAATATGAAAATAACCAATGCAAGTAAATGAATAATACCTTACATATATACGAAGCATTTAAAATTTTACAACTGACAACGTCTTTTCTTCTCCATTTTTGCTGATGTATGTCCAATATAATCGTACTTCACTGCAACAGTAGAGGCAGATTTTATCATTTGTCTTCTACTCGATCTACCTGGACTTTTTCAAATATTCAACTGCAATCTCACGTCGAACATACTTTATTGAAATCTGCTTCTTACTCTCTTTTTTGTTAAGAATTTTGCACAAAACGTAAGAAATTCTCCACCTACATGCATATCATTCCTGTAAATAAACACCAATACCATTTTTGCCAATTATTGATATAGTTTATTCTTATCTCACCCCGCCCTATTTTAGGGCATACGAGAGTTGATACATACACAAATCATATATTAAAAATACGTAAATTTCTAAAAGTTACATCAACAATGAATATAAAAATCAGAATATCTAAAATAATGTTCAAAGCAATTCTATAAAACAAGTTTAAACCAATTAAAATAATAAAGTAGTAAAAAGGTTGAAGAAACAAAATCACCCCAAAACCAATAAATGTTAAAACTTTACAGGAACATGCAAAACAGTGATAAAATATAGAAGTTAAAATTCGATTAAAAGTTTAAGAGGCAGAACAAGTTAAGAATCAAAACAATCAGTTAAAAGTTGATAAAAACAATACTTGTTAAATTAAAAATTTATAAAAACAATACAAGTTAAAACGTAGAGAAGTTTAAAATGAAATTAGATAGAAACACAAGACACCAGCAATAGTGTTCGCAGGCCCCGAGCATAGTTAAATGTGGTTCAGAATGTCCTCCAATCAATTATTGATATAGTGTTCTTTTCTAAGAAACAGTCATGTTGATCCCCACCACCCATGAAATTGTTGTACTCACGTACGATTTTTGATTGCTGCACAGGTATTCCTTCCTTTTGCACTTTGCACCACCACATTGTTTGCCCACAGTATTTATTTTTTCGAAATTTGTTGAAATTCTAACTAACTTATTGTCATACCATCCGAATCCTGCCTATACACCTTAGGATGAATTGAAATGATAACTGTCTCAATCTGTTCTGATAACAAATATTTTTGAGCTATTATAAGAAATTCTATCCCATTGTAAGAAATTTACAAGGTATAGTTTTGCACTGAATTTTTGATGAAAAATACGAGGATTTGAAAACCACGTACAAGGTGAAATAATTTCTTATGATAAAGGAAATAATATTTAAAAAAAATATCTGCTATTTCTATAATTCACTTACTCTATCAAAATACAAACACGTATGCATAATTGAATGAATAAGTACAAATTCTGGAAAATTCTTTCAAATTTGCTTGAAACGCTCTACCGAGGACTGTAAAATCTAATGTTATTTAAAAAGAAACTGTAGGTAACAAATTTATTTAGCGTTGTATGTTGAAATATACTCTGAGGAGAAAAACTGCATAAAATGAAATAATTTGCCTTTAATTTTTTTTTGATGTGAATGAATAAAAAAGAAGAGGCTAGAAAAATCGCAAAATGGCAAACCTAATAACAAACCAAATATAACAGCATATTTGTTAAAGATATTGCGGATATGTTGATAGTGCTGCCAACTATCTTTCCAGAAAAAAAGAAATTATTTTTAAGATGAAAATAAAAATTTTACATAATGCTTTATTGACTGTCCTCAATTGAGACCAGAGGGCGTTAATGGGTTAAAGAATAAGTTTTAGTGATATAGTTAGTGAAATTTTTACTGTTAAATATTAAGATATCTTATGTAAGATAAGAAATAGTTTAATGTTTTTTCTCAGAATTTATCAGCTTTGTTTATTTCCTTTGCTATAGATGATATAAGTGTTTATGAAAAATGAAGTTGAAGCCTAAACTATAAAATGTAGATAATGTAATATTTTTCACTTATAATATTGAATATGCTTAAGGTTCGATTGCATACTTAAAGTTAGCTAAAAGAAAGCATTAATTCTAAAAGGTTATTTTATTATTATTTAGATGCTTTCACGCTCAAGTTACTTATTTTATTACTTAATTCTGCACAAGAAAAATATCGAAGCCGTGTTTAAAATGAAATTTGTAATACATGCGTTTTTTTAATAATTATATTGCACTCTTAGAAAATTCTAGGAAAAAAATGGTTAAATAACAATTTATTTAATTACTATTTCAACATATTGAACCAAGATGATAAAGAAAACCATGAAAAGATAATACTCAAACTACTATTTGAGAGAATAATAGTTCACTGACTGTTTTCCTCTATTACGGTTAAATAAGTCAAATTTTTTCGGTTAGAACTCGACCCACCTTAAGAAGACCATCTGGCTATATACTGTAGTCGAGAGCTCATGACCGACTAAGCGTTGGTTTGAATCCCCAAGTTGGCATCACAATATTTTTTCCGTTCCATTAATACTAAATTTTTGCACTTCCCAATTGGTGACCATGGAGTATTACAGTGGAAAATTCTCATTACAACATAGATGGTATCACCACAGAACTGCTTAACTCAAAAAGAATACTGTTTCTTATCTCTCACGATAGATACCATCTCATAGAAACTAATTAAGCCATATTCCATGGTTAATTTGACAAAACACAACTTAACCACATCCTTACTCCAAATTTCATTTAAGTTCCGTTTTAACGGTTTTGAAACGATAATAGTTGTAAACAGTTGCAAAACCGTATAGTTTCGTATTAACATTTTTTGTACCAATTATAAGCGGTTTCAAAACCGTAAAGGTAAAGAAATGCTCCTAACCGTCTACTGTGTGTGCGGACTGTTGCTGGTTATTATATTGCAATTTTAGAATGAAATTTTAACAGTAACATATCTTTTAACTTCCTTCCATTTCGTATTCTTTTGGAAAAAGAATACCTGAAAAGGTTACTGCATTTGATTTTATTGAGATGCGTTTTGATGGGCAATATTTATTTCTTTATTTATTTTGCAGATTATAGAACTCAATTGTTAGATAATTATGAAAATGACAATATATTTAGTATAAAAATTACTTGTTAAAATTAACCATTTCACCTTTAAATACCTAAACATGGTTAAACATTGCATGTTAATATGTGTAACCACATTATAAGACAGTAAAATGAGCTACACACTTTTATTAACTTTGATCTCTGCAATTTCCTAACGAAATAGTGTATGATAACAAAAAAGAAAACAATATAGCAAAAGATTTTGAAGAATAGTTTTCTAGGCTTTAAGTGGGAAGTTAGAGCTCAAAAATAAAAACCATACCACGATGAAACAGCAACTTATCAACCACATTTTTGAATTTTATCGATCATCCATAATTTTTAATATAGCCACATAAAACGCTGAAATTTCTGAATTATTTATTTATTAAGAAAGTAAGCTTTACAATTAAGCTGTGTGGGTATCCAAAAGAGTGAACAATTGTTGTAGAAGTCTTAAAAAGTGGGTAGTTCCCTTTTAAAATCAATCGATGGAAAGCCCCTAAGGAAATATTTTTCTATTTTGAAATTTATATAAGTGAAAAACCCACAGCGTATTTTGCAATGACATGATTACAGATAATACAAACCATAGTAAATTTTTATCGCAGTGTTCTAAAACAGCTTTTTTTATGCTTGTTGACTCAAAAAAGCTGTTATAGTTCAACGTAATTAAAAAATTGTATTGCACATATATTAAATTTTCTTTATAGGTGGCACATGATATGTTTACAATGAGAAAAAAATATGCTAAAGACTACCAGAAGATGGTAAAATATACAGTGTTTCTGGCTCTATGAGAATACCTAAAAAGCTCTATAATTTTTAATGCAGTATTTTAATAATGATTTTGGTAATATTTACAATAAAATACGGTTCTTGGGATGAAATTCGATACATTTGGTAATTTGATATTTCTGGTAAAATTTAGTAATTTTGTTTTGATGCCTTACAGCATGGCATAAAATTAATTTATTCGGTTAAGTTCATTTTTCAATTTTGTACACACTAAATGTGTGGAAATAAGAACTACAATTTTGAAAACCAGATTTTACGAAAAACCATTTTCATATGGATGAAAAAATTATCACATCAATTGTTTAAATACTGTATATTTTGGGTTTTATTATCAAAAAATTACGTTATTTTTCATTACCGTACAATATATAAGTATTACTAAACTTTTTTCTACCTGTGTAATTACATTTCATGCTGAATTTAATATGAAGCACCTTTGGATTTATGGTATTAAAATTTTATCTGATTTAGAATTAGGATTTTGAAATTTACTGATTCATGATGATAAATTTGAAAGAAATTTAAATCGAGTTTATTTATTTCATTTATTTGTGTGCATAATTTAACTTTATATATATTTTTTTCTTTCAATGCAATTTCTTATAAATATAAATCTAAAAAAATTTTTTTTTCTTTTGCGAAAGTTAATTTTCAAATAGTATGGTTTGCTTTTTTTAATTTATGATATTTCGTCACTTTTCAATGGCTTCATGGTCGTTCGTTAGTGATCATTTTATTTCATTTTATTTACTCAATTAAATAAAATTAACGAAATGTTGGTTTTCTTCCCTTTTTTTCAAATTATAGTTTCTTAATTTTTTGCCTTTGTTATCTTATAGTCAATTTGTATATCTATATAGGCAATTAAGAATATATATATTGTTGATAAAAAATTTTTTACTCAGCTTGTCGAACGTTAAAATTAGGCGAGCTGAGTAAAAAAAATTTTAAAACAATATTTATAAATTAAAGTATGCAAAAAGTAACAAAATCCCTTTAGTATTAATGAATCGTTCTTTTTTAACAATAAAATATAAACTAATTTTCAACTAATAATTCAATTTAAATTCAAAATTATTGTTATGAGACAAATATGCTTTAAACAGTCTCCCCCAATTAGAACTTTAAGTGGCAATCAATTAATTATATCCTAAATTCAATTGGGACAAACCATGTGGCTCTGTCAGTAAGAATATCTATGGTTTAAACATTTCAACAACTAATTCTATCTTCACGATTGATGAAGTATTGTATATTTGTTTAAGAGTAATCAAGTTTGGTGAATTCGAAATTGTGCAAATCCGTTAATCAATCCTACTTGAAATTGAAATGCGGCTTTGCAATTTAAACTCTGACAAAATCGGAATTCATTACAGTCGCTTCTGGACGTAGTATTAACGTTTAAGGAGAAACGACATTATGAGAATTTAAAAATCGATAATTTTTTTTTTTCAAACTTCGTCCCAAGATGGACTAACTTACATAAAATATACTTGTGTTTTAAAGTAATTTCCATTTAGTGAGGCAATCTACCGAAACTTTCAGTAAGGGAATTAAAAAATACTGATTTTTTTGGAAAATTTAATTTCAAGAATCGAGTTAAATAAGATTTTCCTTTCGAGTTGAAAAAATCATTCACCAATACTTTCATTAAAACACAATTTATTTTGTCGAATTTATGATTTTATCTCATTTGGTGAGGTGACGAATGCTGAGCGTGGGTCCTGATTATAAATCATTAATCAATTGCAAATAATGCGGAAATAATTGTAGTGAGATTTTAAATTATATGTCCCTCAAAATTAAATAAAAAATAATAAATATAACAGGCAATAATAATAAATAAAGCAGTAAGCATTTCCGAGCGATATGAATTAATCTAAAATCTCTAGTGTTATGAGTTCATTATAAAGTTTTTTTAATTTTTTTATTTCCAATGGCAGATTATAGACAGTAACAGCATACATAAACGTCTAAAAATAAGAACATAAACAAACGATGCTGCAACAGAGTCTATTAATCACAACATGTCTCTAGCTTCCCAATAACGTTCAGTGATAGAATTCCTGAAAAATGCAGAGCAGTGGAGAAGTTGCGTGGGTCCATGTCCTTACCAGAACTGCAAAGAGTGCATACCGGGGAAGGAACGATACCAAATCTAGACAGATGTTTCCGCAGACAGTCATGACCGGTGGCCAAGCGGAATTCAGCCACCGCTCTTCGTCTTGGGCCATTTCGCAAATTTAGGATGGTAGCCCTCCAAGACTTAGTAGAAGTACGGTCGATAAGTTCTTCATGAGCACAGGTATTAAAGGTCCTCTTAATAAGCTGTTTGATGAAACAGAAGGGCATAATGCGCGCAGAAGTCTGAATAATTAAGACCCCCTTTTTTGCTAAGTAGTCTGCATTTTCCTTACCCGTATCCCCGCAATTCATTATAAAGTAATAGTTATGAATTTGCATTTATATGATGTTCCATCTAACAATATTGGTCAACATAAAGCGCAACATTACATGTTAGACAAATAAATGTTGAATGACATTGAATGCCATTCTTATGGCATACTGTGCTGCTTCTTCGTTTCTTTTCACCTTTTGGTATATGCCTCTGCTTTATTTTTATCCTTTGCGCAATGATAATTGCGCAATAGTACCTGCGAGGTGTCGAGCATTGAGTTTTACCTCGGCATTCATTCTATCTGACATTCAAATCTGGCATTCCTATCTGACATTCGCATCTGACATTAATTTTATATTGTTGATGGATTTTTAAACTGATAACTTTTTTAATTAATATAAATGCGTTTAATGGAACAGAACGGCACTCAAGTCTAGAAGGTGAAAAAATAGTCTTTTTTTGCCCACATAACAGTTTTACGTCCGAAGGAATAGGACTTAGGCATTCGATCACTCAAATCGACAAAACCTATATTCTCCGTATTATCTGAGACAGATTTTATCTTTTTAGGGCTATCTTATTCCAAAGCTGCGTGAGGCTCGTGGGTATTGCTCAAGAGATAAACTCGCTTGTCATGGCAACATGCTGCTAACATGCCTCCTTTACAACAAAGATTTTAACTTTCTCCAGATTTCGATATTTTTTTTTTGGAACAAATCTAAGAAAATTCTTCTTATTTGCTCGGATATCCCCACAAGAGTTCACTTAATATTCCTTTAGCATATCTGAAAACAAATCGGGATAAGAACAAAAGTTGTCCATATAAAGCTTGTAATCTTTTCCTTTGATAGATTTCATTAAATTGTTCACAGCATTATAAAATGCAGGTAGAGATGAAGTTTGTTCGTTTTTGTCATTCCCAAATAAACTAGAATATGATATGTAAAACCTTATTCCTTATCGGCAATTTTGTACAAATTTATTTCCCACTGCTTTATTTTTCAGACTTATATTTCTTGAATGTCACTCGCCATTTAAATTTTGCAATAACCTCATCTACTGACATTTTTTTCTGCTGGAGAGTAATATTTCTTTAATGAATCATTGCTAAAGTCAAACACGTTACGCATTTTCCAGAGTCTGTCATAATTCTCATCACCTTTCGGCTTAGAAGAAGTATTAGTCAAATGAAAAGCTATTAATATTTGAAGAAATCTGTCATGAGGTAAAATATTTAAAAAATAATTAAAGTGACCACCGATCGGTCCCCTCAAAGACAACTATTAACAATAATAAGAAATCAAAGAAGGACAATACCTATAACGAAAACAGACAATGGTAAACATTGGATGTAGGATACACAGAATTTTCAACCGTCGTTATATTATATTTCCAGCATCATTGGTTTTAGTGACACCTATGCATAATTATATAGAGTGACAAGGACAAAACACAATTTTTAACAAAAAGAATTTATAAGTAATTTTTAGCATATGTATGCGTTTTTAAAAATTTTGATACCTATCCTTTGACTTGATATTAATAGCAAAGTTCGATTCTAAACCAAAAAAAAAGAAAAATCATTAAATTTCCCGCCGAAAAACCACTCCTATTAATAATAATTAGAAAACAAACCAGAGTAATACCTATAACCTAAAAAGACAATAGTATACATTTGACCTAGACTAGACATATTTGCTTAACCCGTCACATATCGTGCATTATCATCGATTTTAGCGACATATGTGCTAACAAAATAGACGACAAGGAGAAAATTAAAAAAAAAAATTTACAAATATTTTTTTGTATATGTATATGTATTTCGTAGCTTCGACACATATCCTCTGACTATATAATAATATTAAGTTCTAACTTGAACCGAAAAATCATCAAACTGTCCGCCAATGGCTCCCTCAAACGCAGCTTATAATAATAATTTTAAAAATAGAGAGCAATGCCTATTACTGAAATAGACAACAGTGAAAATTAAATGTGTACTAGACAGAATTTTTCTACCCGGCTCAAATCATATTTGCATCAGCATCGATTTTATCGAAATCTCTGCTAACTATATAGAGTGACAAGGAAGAAGCAGAAAAATTTCAATAATGTTTTATAATTATTTTTTTGAATATGTATATGTTTTTGAACATTTTGATAACTCTCCTTTGACTTGACATATTTATCAAAAATCTCTTTTGAACAAAAAAATAATAAAAAATCATTTAAATGTCCGTCAAATGTCCCCCTCAAACGCGACTATTACGAATAATTAGAAGTTAAAGGAGGGCAATGCCTGTAACTAAAATAGATTACATTAAAGGTAGATATAAAATGTAGACTAAACAAATTTTTTTAATCTACCTCATGCCAGACTTGCATCATCTGTGCTAACTTTATAGAGGACAAGGACGCAATAAGATTAATTTTAAAACAGGTTTCGAACAGGTAAATATTTTCTAACCATATTTTAGTATATGCATATGTTTTTAGAAATTTTGACACCTATTCTTTGACTAAATATTAATATCAAAAAATTATGAAAATTCATTAAATGGACCGAAATATGACCCCCTCAAACATAGCTATAGATAATAAAGTAAGCTACACGAAATTATTTAACCTAACACACCTCATATCATATTTGCATTATTATCCATTATAGCGACATCTATGCTAAATTTAAAGAGCCCAAGGACATAAGAAACAAATTTTTATAAATGCTTTATAAATATTTTTTAAAAAATGTATATGTTTTTAGACATTTTGACACATATCCATTGAATCAATATATGGGTCATTCTCACGAAAACTGTCATTTTTCAGTTCATAAAATCCCAAAAAAGTAAAGTGAATAAAAAGCTCTGAAACTTTTTATATTAATAGAAATATGTAATGGCATTATAACGAAAGTATATATCCTATAAATTATACTTAATATTTAAATTAATTAATTTTTAAATAATTAATTTATGATTAATTAATTTATAATAATTAATAATTAATTAATTAATTTATAATAATTAATAATTAATTAATTAATTTAACAAATTAATTTATTTTTCAAATTAATTAATAAGTAAATTAATTATTTTCACTATTTAAAAAGTGAGGGAATGACACTAATAGTGAGGAAATGATATTTTATTTTAATACATGTTTTTATCTAAGTTACATCTACCTAAAGTTTGAAAATGATAACATACTAAGTATATCTAATATTTATTATAATTTAGTCTTATATATTTAATAGTTTTTACAGGTTTGGGAAATAAAATTGGCTGGCATGATTGAACAAAAAATATTTAATAATATACTCATCTTGAATCATTCCCTCACTTCAGCGTCATTCCCTCACTTTATACACTAGTGAGGGAATGACGAATTCAATAAAATTTAAAAATAACAGTTAGGCCTAATTAATTTCTGAAGTCAATCACATACAGTTATATTCATACAAGAAAGCAATATATAATTATCCACTTTCTCGATGATGTTGTATTTTATTTTACTCTAACAAATGACATGAGGGAATGACAAATGTAAAAAATTTTACCTGGTTTGATTCATTCAAATTTATTCCACTGCAAAGCTTCTTTAAGTTGAAGATGGAAACATACTGCAATTTTGCTCTATGATGCCAGTTGTTATATGATGCTAGTTGATAATTTTACTATGATGCTAGTTGATAATTTTATTTTTATTCTTTTGCTAGCTTGCATTCTGAAGGACACTTTCCCTGAATTTTTTTTTCGTAAGCTGTAAAACAAACATAAAATATACTGGGGACATGAAAATGACTGTTTTTGTGAGAATGACCCATACATCAAAGTTTTCCTTCGAACCAAAAAATTATGAGAAATCATTAAAGCATCAGCCATATGGCCACCTTAGAAGCAGCTATTAATAATAATTATTAAACAAAAGTAGAAATTTGCTTATAACCTAAGTAGACAATAGTATACAATAAATCTAGGCTACACTGTATTGTTTAACATCATATCATATTTGCATTATCATCGAGTCCCGCAGTGGACTGATCGTCAAGACTCGGTTCCCAGCAAATCACCGAAGTCAGGCATCATTGTCTGCTGTAAGTGTGCGGGTGGGTGACCACTTGGCTCAGTCTGCGTAGGGACCGAGGTTGTGCGGTATTGGTCCTCATTAAACTGCTCTACCGTAAAGTGCTTGACTTCTTGAGCAGGTAGTCGGGCTACCAAAGCGGGGATGCCATCCCCTCTGCAGAGGATCAAAATTGTGAGGGCATGTCCTCGGATCATCCTCAGGGATGCTTCCCAGACGGTCGTTAATAGCCCATTGCGTAGCTCAAGTGCTACGTAATTGAACTACAACAACTACAACTGCATTATCATAGTTTGTAGCAACATCTGTGCTAACTATATAGAGGTCAAGGACAAAACGAACAAATTTATAATAAAGTTTTATAAACATTTTTTAGCATATGCATATGTTTTCTGCAATTTTGACGCCCATTCTTTGAAATGTAATAAACATTGAATTTCTCTTTTGAACCGAAAAATTATAAAAAATCAGTAAAGTGTCTGCCATATGGCCGCTTAAGAAACAGCTATTTATAATAATTAGAAAACAAGGGAAATTATTGCCTATAACCTAAATGGACTATAGTATATAATAAATCTAGACTACACAGAATTGTTTAACGAGCCTCATATCATATTAGCATTAGCATTGATTGTAGCGACACCTAAACTATATATAGGATAAGGACAAAATGAACAAATTTTTAATAAAGTTTTATAAACATTTTTAGCATATGCATATGTTCTTCGAAATTTTGACGCCCATCCTTTGAATTGCAATATACATCAAATGTCTCTTTCGAACCGAAAATTTAAGAAAAATCAGTAAAGTGTCCGCCATATGGCAGCCTTCGAAGCAGCTATTAATAATAGTTGGAAGACCAAGGAAAGTATCGCCTATAACCTAAAAAAACTATAGTATACAATATATTCAGTCTGCATAGAATTGTTTAGCCCGCCTCATATCATTTTGCACTATCATCGATTGCAGCGACACCTATGCTAACTAGATAGAGGACTAGGACAAAAGGAACGAATTTTTAACAATGTTTTATAAATATTTTTTTAGCATATGTATGGGTTTTTTTAAATATTGACACCTATCCTTTGAATTTTGATATACATAAACATTCTCGTTTGAACCAAAAAATTATAAAAAAATCATTAAAGTGTCCGCCATATGAACGCCTAAAACGCAGCTTTAATAATGAATTAGAAAACAAAGGAGAGCAATTTCCATAGGCGAGATAGATAACAGCGAAACTTAAAAGTAGGTTACTCAGAATTGTTTAACCCGCCTCATATCATATTTGTATTTTCATCGATTGTTGCGACACCAGTGCTAACTAAATAGAGGACAAGGACAAAATAAAAAAATATTTAATAATGTTTCATGAATATTTTTTAGCATACGTATACGTTTTTAGAAATTCTGAACCTGTCCTGTGATTTGATATATACATCAAATTTTTCTTTTGAACCGAAGAATTATTAAAAAAATCATTAAAGTATATGCCATGTTGCCACCTAAGACGCAGCTATAATTAATAATTAGAAAACAAAGGAGAGCAATGTTCATAACCGAAATATATATCAGCAAATCCTAAAACTAGGCTACACAGAATTTCTTTACTTTTCTCATATCATATTTGCATCATCATCGATTTTAGCAACTCCTGTGTTAACTATATAGAGGACAAAATTAAAAAAAATTGAAAATGTTTAAATGTTTTATAAATTATTTTAGCAAAAGTTAATGTTTATTTTTTTAAATTTTGACACCTATTCTTTGACTTGGTATTAAATCCTGATTTTTTCAGACTTGCATTTTCTTATGATAATTTTATTTCCTTCGTTATAAATTTCAATTCTTACAAAAACTTCGTAATAACAAAACTTTCACTCTCATAAATAAAACAGCACAGATTATATGCAGCGATGTACATATTTATAATAATGAAATCATGCGAGCAAACAAAAAAAGTAATATTAATTATTCCATGCCACGTGTATCTTTTGGAATTAAAGAAAGATTTTTAACAAACGCTTCGCTAAAAAAATCAATATGGCAGTAAAAAAAAGTTAAAAAAGAACAATACCATTTAGCAAAGTGCTTACAATAATGAGAAGTGATAATGCGATTTTTCCCTTTTACTTTTTCTTGTATAAGCTTATTCATGTAAGTATTAAAGTGAGATAAGGAAAAATAAAAGAGAAGCTATTAGTGTACGTGGGTGATTAAAATAATCAATAGCAATCTTTGCGTTTAAATCTTAAATTTGTATTTTTTATTCAGTGATTTCCTCTTGATTCAATTGTGCTATATGTATGTAGAGTCATAAATCATGCGTACTTCATGATAATCTTGCAAATTATTGAAAAATATTGACTTTCCACAAGCCTCATTTGTTTTCCTTTACATTTATAATAGTTGTTATTTACTAAAATAAAAAAATCAATAAAAATCTTGACACTGTTTTCATAATTCAGAAGTCACCTATACTCTTGGAAATTTCCGTGAAAATCAGAGTTCGCAATTAAATTATACTGTCCCTTCTTAGAGAAAGAAAGCTTACTTCAAAGTTACCGATTATGAGCATTTTTGCAACTGTTTATTATTTTTTTGCTATATTTTCTTACATATTTTTGTTTATTTTACGCTACATGTTGCCCTACTGTTCGAAATCAAGGACTTAGGCTCTTGAAATTTCATAGTTTTGCTGAAAAAAGTAAAGAGAGTACGAAAGGTTGAAAGAAATTTAAGCTTAGACAATTTGCTTTAAAATTATTAACTGTTAAATTTGTAGTAAAAAAAAAACTTGCAGCTCGATCTGCTGTCAGCAGAAATGCAACTACAGAGTTAAACTATGACGAGCTGATGTGACCATTTTGTTTAATGATTTGGATGGACCATTTGTATTTTTTTTGCTTCAAAATTCCTTTTTGTTCAAAAATTATTACAAATGTAAGTGATTTACGAGGTTTCTTTTAATAGTTACTATTGCTTTAGCTATTGACTATATTTTCATTGTTGTGCAAAGTTCATTTTTCCCTCGCGAGGGCTTTTTCTTTCTTTTATTGACTCGTGCTTGCTTAAAGGCCAATCAATAATAAAAATAAATAGAAAATGAAGAGAAAAAAGTTACATATTGATACAAATCTTAAAATTCATAGTGAAATTTTAAAAACTGAAAAAATAGCAAAAAATAGATATGAAAGCTGTTCACTTTTGAATTGTTATAATTTTTTTTTCAGCGAGTAAAATTGTATTTCATTTATTTCTTCTTATTAAGTCTTATCTATATTCCTTACGTCAATTTGTTTCAAATATAGATGATTAATAATAATTTATTTAGCTACATTCACACATTAATAAAAGTTTACAATAACTGTATACTTTGAAACCAAATTGATGAATATTTTTATGAAAAATACTTTCGTTTAAAAAGAAATAAACGAATGAGAAGCACTCATGGGGGTTGTCTAGTGGGGAGAGAAGGTAGCGGATCCTCCATGTTATTAAAAAATCCTCACAAAGATTACTTTAGACTCACTAAAGAGTTATCTCAAAGCTAAAACTCAGCAAAAAAGCTTTTTCTTCAAAAAATATGCAAAACACCCAATTTGTACGTATAAATTATGCTTTCTTAGTCAAGGCAATTCCAATACTCTCAAATAGTCCCTTAATAAATTTATAATAAAGTTTAAATAAATACTTAAAAGTATTACTGCCATTTAATAAATTAACTGAAATTTAGAAAAAATAAGATTACATATACAAGTAATTTCGATTATTTTTCCTGCTTGGTGAAGAAATAGGAAAGAAATCACCGTTATAGAAAAAAATATCTTTCAATTTTTATTCTAAGAAACTATTTCTTCTCTTAATTTCTTCCCTAATGATGTGTCTTTTGTGCTCCTCCCACAGCTATTCAGTGCTTTGTGTACACTTCTTGTAGCTGATGATTGCATCCTACTACACAATCTACAACGGCATCTGTACGATATTAACGAAAAAAAGAGAAGATTACAACTAAAAAGATTGGAAAGCAAATGTTTCCTTAATGGAATAAAAGAATGATTAGAGTTGTACCAATTTTTTTTTGCGTAAAACAATAATTAATCTTCTGCGATTAGTTTAGATTAATTTATAAGTAACAAATGAAATATGAGTTAGATATATCGCTGAAGTTACACAAATTATCAGCTTTGCTTGTACTATCAATTGAAGTTATTTAAGAAATGATTAATTCATTAAGTAAAGTGGGCAGAATAAAAGTAATGGTTAGTATGTTGATTGAAATTATGTATTATTGTTTGTTATGCTTATTATATTGCTTGAAATATTCTCTCATTTTTCGAGTTTATTTTAGTTTTATATATATGTTTTTGAAAATGTATTAAAAATACGTAGAATGCTAAGCATTTGTTTCTGCTACAACGAATCATATATTTCTATAACTTTCATATTTTTTAGATATAAGAGTCTTCAAATTTTTAAGTCTAATTTTCTTGTTGAAACGCCAAACTCATTAATTGATTAAAAAAGAAAAACTTCATTTCACTTCAAAAACCGCAATTTTTCAACAAATATGACCACCTAAGATAAAACTGTTTCTAGATTAAAGAAATTTTATGTTTCTTTCATGAAAATATTTTTATAATAAGGCAGATATATTTGTTTTTAGAAAATAAATTGCTTTTATTTAATTTTGTAATTCAAATTGTTTTGTCAATACTTAACTGATATATATTAGATGAAAAAGCTTAAAGTTTCAAATTTGCAATGCATTGTGCGTACATTTAATTTTAGAAAAAAAAATTTTTTGTTCTTCATTTTCACTTGACAATAGGTGTTTAATTTATATTTTAAGTGTGAGTATTGCTGCTAATATCTGGAAATGTAAAGAAAGCTCTTTTATTTATCAGCTGTAAAAAGAAATTTTTATGCATCGAATACATGATTCTTCTTTTATTTTGTAATGAGTTTTGAGAAAAAAAAGAAGTTTTTTATGTAAAAAAGTATAAATAAATCTTGTATAAATTTTTTTAGTAAAAAGACATTTTAAAAAATGTAGATATCTCAATGTTAACTCAGATTTTTTGGTGGATTTTCTCAGATTTTTTTTAAAAATAGAACATATTTTTTGGAAAATATTTATCGAAGGATATTTAAATATCGCATGGAAATAATTTTTTTCAAAATACTTATTACTCCTATTTAAAGAATTATAAGAACATAAATTTAATGTTTTTTAGAATAAACGGTTTATTCCTTTATGGACAGAGCAAATATAGCTTTTGTTCACGGAACGAAAACTGTTTACAGATGCCTATCGAAATTTGTAAGATATTTGAAAACGCGTTATCGTCATCATTTTATGTTTGAAAAAAAGATATGAAATTTTAAACTAGACTCGTACACTAAAAAGCGTTTTATAAAAACAAAATTATCAAAAATGGAAAAACATGTTTCTACAAAAATAACATTTACTTATGTAAAACAGAGTCAAATTTCATCAAAAATATTTTATGTATTAATATTTAAATTCGGGAAATCAATGAAAGCGATTTTTGTATCATTTAAGTTTAATAAAAAGTTTTTTTTTGCTTTAACTTTTAAATTAGGTGAAAAAAAAATTTCTTTTTTAGAAATTATTTAATTATTATTTTTTTAAGAAAATACTTGTGTTTTCTCTTTTAGAGATTTCAAGTGTATTCACTTGTTTCCCAATAGTAGTAGTAGTTTATTATCATAACATTAGAGTTGCACAATTAGCTTTTGACAGTAGTCTGGGAAACATCCCTGTGGAGGATCCGAAGACATGCCATCCCAATTTTAATCCTCTGAAAAGGTGATGGCCTCCTCTTTTTAGTATTTTGACGATCTGCTTGCATAGCAAACGTGAAAATAACCAAATGAAACACCACATATTTTTGTTTATTATTGTTCTCTTAGTATAGTTATAATTATAAATATATCATAACAATTTAAATAATTACAAATATTATACTAATTATTTGAATACTAATAATCTTATAACTATTTCTAGTTATGTGATTGAAGAAATCTTTATTTATATATATTATAATTTGTTCGAAGCGTTGGAAAAACAACCCTTGTATTTCTACCGAAAATGATTTTTAAAAAATGGCATTCATTGTTAAACAAATTTGGTAAAGCAATGAGTGGAAATAAATGTTACACAACTTTCATAAAATGCTTTGAGAATTATTAAAAAGGACATCTAAAACATGCTTTTCTCACGTTAAGTAAGCTCTTTTCTTGGATTCTCTGTCAGCTATCGTAAGCATCGACGTCATTAATAGAGTTTTCTCCTAAGAATCTACTATCGAAAATGTTAAATTGTATTTTTTTTGGAGAAAATAAACTCGCAAGATTACTTAATGCATTATTTATATTTTCATTGCATTCTTAAGCATATTTCATACAAGAAAACATATTTTTAGTGACTCAAGGTGTCCTTGCGTTTCATCTAATCTACTTATTCTATTGTTATGTAAAAGGATGGTGTTAAAGTGTTCAATGTGACACTTCTATTTATTTAAAAATCCACTGCTGAAATTCGTAAGCTGAGTTTGGTTTATAACAAAGTTATTTTAATAATAATTGTTATTTTCCAAAGTTTTAAATAGTTGCATATATAAACTTCATTATTCATTGAAGTAACTAAAATTTGTTATTTATTTCCATATGTTATATGCGAAGTGCCGGAGATTATCATTATACTTATTTCAATTAAATTCAAAAGTTTTATTTTTAAAAAGAAGTTTGTTTGAATCTTTCTGCACGGTGAAAATATTACCTTACTGTATGGTAAAAACATTTTCGGAACGAATCCATGTTTCTAATAAAACCACAACATATCATCCTTAAACCATCTATTTGGTAATTTTTCCACTCATATGGTAATGATTTACGAGAAATTCTACTTTTCAAAATTCTAGTCCTTATTACCACACATTTAGTAAAAAGTACTAAGCTGAAAAATAAATTTAACCGAATAAATTGATTTTTAGGCCATGCTCAAAATTATATTACATGATAAAACCATATTTCAATGTTAATTTTACACTAGTCACTACCAAAGTGCTTGGGATAATTAATGAGATTTTTAGTGTTCCCATAGAACTAGAAACATGGCAAATTTTACCATATTCTAATAGTTTTACCTTTTTTTGTTTTCTCAGTCTATTTTCAGAGAATCGGAAAGTAACATTATTTCATTTTGCATTAAAGTTAAACTGATACATTTTTGAAAACATTTTTTTGAATTACTGTTGTGATTACGCTTATTATCAACAAAAATATTGTTATCTAGTGTGGAAATTTCCAATGATAGGATCATGAAAATTAATTGGGGTTTGTGCATAATATCAGGAGATAGTGTTTTAAACATCATTACAATTTTAAACTTTTTTGCCTCTTAGAAAATGTTGTAGCTAACGTAACAAATGGAAATCCAAAACGAGATATCGGTTGAAAATGACTCCCATCTCAAATTCATTATTTTTTTACAGGGTAAGTCTTTTTGATTGATAGGAATTGGAAAGAATTTATCTCATTTTAACTTAGAAAACCATTTTTGGAACTTACAAAAATCTAATGCACTTGTGTAAGCATTGCAACTGGTTCTGGTTGTTGCTGTTGTGCAATTACCACACGGAGACAAAATATGTCAGAATATGCTAAATTTATGCTGTGTTTTTATCTCTATGGAAACATCAAAAAACTCGGTAATTTTTACCAAAGCGTTTTGGTTTTGACTTTAGTAAAATTAACAATTAAATATAGTTTTATAATATGTAATAAAATCTAATAAATTTGAAAATTGGTAATTTTATCATGATACCTTAGAGCATGGCATGGCGGTCAAATTTAAAATTTTAATTTTGTATTATTTACAAAATGTGCGATAATAAAATCTATAAGTAAGACAAAGATTCCAAATATAAACAGAGCAAACTTGGCATATCTCAAGGTGCCGTTAGCAAATGCTTCTTATTTAATATTTATATCCGCGATTTGGTACTTCTTAAAAGAAATCCAGGACATATAAGTTAGCCTGATTGCTGATGGCGTAGTCATTTGGACGAAAGCAAAAAACACAAGAATAGACCAAGACGAAAAGAAAAAATCTCTTGGAAGAACAACGAATGAAGCACTGAGAACATTGAATGATTGGTAAATGGAGAATAACATGCTTATTAATGCGTCCAAGACAACTTACCAAATTTTCTCCTAACGACACGTAAATTTAGACTTTAACCTTCATACAAATAATACCATTCTGGTTAGTGTCATCGACCAATTTAATATTACTGATCATCTTGCATAAATAAATGCACAAGTACTTGAAAAATTGAGTAGCAATAGTAACAGTCTTCCTCCCTTGTCTCAACTAGAGATAAAAAACGAGCAGTGAGTTGACGTTGTTATCGATCACATTTCCATGATAATGTCTTGAATTTTCACAATGTAGCATTTATGTTGCTGGTGGTCATAAAGCTACATCTATACATTTCTGCACTGAACGTTAGTTTAGTTTTGTAATATTCTTTCCCTAATTTTTAATATATTTCACCAAACGTTGTTTCCAAAATGGTATTTTAAATAATGTATGTTAATTTTTAAAAAAACTACTGAAAAACTTTTTTTTTAAATATTTTATACTATGACATCACACTTCAATAATATATAAATAAATTAAATTTTTCATTATATATAATATTACGATAAAGATTGCCTTTTAAACGATAATTAAAATTCAACTCCACCTATTTATACCAATGATATTTTTTAGATAAAAACAAAATTATCTTCAGTAAAACCGAATATTCATTGCTGTATGAAAATCTTTCATAAGACAAAAGCACTCCGACCAACTCTCTTTAAGGAAATAAGAGGCTCAAAAAATTTATCCAAGGAGGAATTTTAACAAAAAAAAATATGTATATATATATATATACCTATCATATTTTTAATGCGAAAATTGAATTATCATCAGAATAATTAAATTTTTAATGTCGTATAAAAATCCTTTAAAACACTTAAGAAGGAAAATAAAAATTTTAATTTTTCACTTACTAAGTAATATGATAGTTACGAAAGCATTTCACACTTTTAATTGAAGTACAAAATTTTTTATTTAATCACACTAATTTTTTCTAGAGAAATAAGGGTCGCACAGAAGAAAAAAGCATCCATAAAATTAACTTCTCCACTGTTGTAAAAAAGTTTTGCAAAGCACCTTAGGAGAGAAAAATTTTTTAACGTCTCTTGAATTCGCTCAAGAGAAAATTCACATCGTATAGGAAAACTTACTTTAAAAGTTTTAAACAACTTTTCGTCTGGGGCTCACTGGATTAGTTTTTTAAAGTAAAAGTTTGAAGTATTTCGTTTTTTGCTTTTGTCTCCTTTAAGAAAGCTGTAAAGTTCAAAATTTGATCAATTGAGAATTTAACTTTACATCATTTGATATGCAAATGAGAGGCCTTAAGGAAACAATTTTTATTTGAGTTTTTAAGTTTTTCGATCAATACGCAAACAAAACTGTTAAACTAGGTTTTCTATTTTATTTCCCTAACCCTTAAAACTGTTTACATTACCTTTTCCTTTATAAGCATTTCTAGACATAACTATTAATGCTAAATAGCTGCCTAAAGTAGAAATTAAATAAAGAAACAGAGTGAGGAGATAATAAAAGATAATTATAACTTAATTTTTTTATTTATAATAATAATTTATTATTTAATTAATAACAGTCGGAAGAATTCAGCATTGTTAGGTGTACAATTTTTCCATCATTTTAAAGAGTGTAATTTTTTTCTAGCAATGTACAAAAATAATACAGAATTGGTCGAATAGTTCCTGAGAATTTTTATTTCATGACTTTTTTTAAAAATGAGATTCCATAAAATTCGAGTAATTATTCGGCCGATTTTGCTCAAATTTTGAATTTTGCCATACGAAATTACATTCTGTAAAATAATGCGAAATTGTATGCCATGCTATTCAAAAATTTACTCGACTGTTATTAGATAAAATATTAAAAGAATAATAAGAACGTAATAAAAACTATTTTTTGCGTGAAGTTATTTTTGGATAAATGAATTTCTTAATTGAAAGCAAAGGCTTTCTGATTTGTTAATTAAATATTTAATTTAATTGTGAAAAAAATTTCATACTGAGTATGTTTGGAAGTATTAATTTTTTCCATAGTTTTGCTCAGAATCATATATGATAACTTATGAAAAAAGTCTGGTTTAAATATCTTGAAAATTTCAAAAGTTTCTAGAAATTTTGTAAGTAGTTTTTGTTAATTTTCTAAGAAAACTTAGAATGGTAAGGGGTTTTCAAGAAAAATTAATTTTGCACCGTTAAAAAAATGTATTTAAACAGGTATTATATAGAACTGCATTCTATTAAACTATGTTTTTTTCACATGTTTTATTTCTAATACCATCATCTTTTGTTGTCTAGGCATACATTTTAGGGTAGAATCCTTAATTATAAAGTATTGTTTTATGATACAAAATTACATTTGTGGAATATCACATATCATTAAAGGATTTCACCAAAAAAAAACAAGTATAAAAGCAAAAACAAGTACAAGTACTTAGGAAAAAACATTTTACATTTTCAGAAGATGAAAATAGGACTTTCTTCATAAGTTATCGTATTTGATTTTAAACGAAATTATGTAAAAAAAATTAAATGTTTTAAGCGCAAGTGAAGTATAAAATGATTACTTTAAGTAATCTTATCCTGTACAGTTTCTGACGAAATTTTTGTCAAACTTGAAAATAATATTTTTATTATTAATTAAAAATCACTCTGAAAATTTTGCTTAATTTTATTGAACATTTCTGCAGTTGTAACTAGAAAACAAGTCAATAAATTTACTTTTTTAATAAAAGTGTTCATATCTCCATGAAACTAGGTTTACGACATTTTGTGCAGTTATTTCATACGATAATCAACGTAATTGACATGGGTTACAAACTTATTACTGCATTGTTTTGGCATAGTACAGAGCCGAATTTACGTATAAGCTAAATAAGCTGTAGCTTGGGGCCCCGAGATGGCAAGGGCCCCCGGATCCCACTTCTTTTTTTCTTTTAAAAAAAGTTTTATTTGGAGCTGGGGCCCTCTGAAGTCCAAAATGCATTTTTTTTTCTTTTTTACATTGTCGGGCTCTTTTCAAAATCTAATCTAAGTGTTTACAAATATAAAATAATTGTTACTCTTCACTGTTCTAACCAAAAGCTGATGTTATAACCTGAAAAAAAAAACTTTTTTTTAAATATTTCATAAGAGGAATAAAGATTTTTCATCGCTTTATCATTAACAATCATTGTATTATTAATAAGGTTTTATATCCGACAGTTAAATTTGCAGTCCTTGTGCTATATCTAGTATAGTTTTGAATTTATTTCTGGTGTATATACATAAGCTGTAAATGAATTAAATAAGCCGAATTGGTTTACTTCTATATGAGCTCGAAGAGACTAGTTAAAAATAATAATTAGGAAGGCATTTTCTTTTATAAAAGAATTTAGTTATTTTATTTTGATTTGAAAAGTGCAGTATGAAATGCTAATGTAATATTTTATAAATGTTTATTCTTTTCCATCAGAGGAAAAGGTAGGCTGTTCAACATTCAACATATTGTTTTTAGAAATATATTATCATTTAAAAAATGCCATTTCTACTTAATTGGTATTTCACTTTAAATAATTTAATAAAGAAAACCGAACGATTATATAAGATATAATTTATAGGTTGGATCTAAATATAATCAGAGATTATAAAAAGTACTAACTAGAAGTTTTTAAAAGTATTTATCCCTGGTTATAAGAAGTATTAATTTGCGAAACCTCTTTTACTCTTCCATTAACCCTAAAGTACCACAGAACACAGTTTGAACTGCTTTTCTAAGGTATCATGATGAAATTATAAAAACTTACATTTACTACCTATGTAACAGCATGGTAAAAACTATATTTTTATTATGTTAATTTCATGAGAAGTTATGACTGAATCGCTACGAAAAAAAATTACCTTGTTTTTAGGTGCTTCCATAACTACCGTAAATGTTACTATGTTCTAATAGTTTTAACCATTATTTTTTTTTCTCAGTGCGGTCAGTACCATGATTCGGGTTTCATAAAATGCACTGTACTGCCGCATGCAAATACACGTGTTTTTCTCAAAATTTCAGAAGGTCTTCTACTTTGGCATGTCAAATTTTTAAAAAAATATTTTGTCACATAATTGAAGGGGAAAAAAAACACTTAAATGATAGTTTTACACGAAGAACATATCCGGAAATTTTCAACAAAATCAAGATTCTTAGTTTATTAAATTTAAAAAAAAAATAATAATAAATATCCTGCAAGGTAGGTGTGTTTATTTAGGGCCGATGATTATGAAATCGAAAGCAAAACTGAGAGATCGTGGGTTCCATTTCAACTGATGACAGTTTTTAATTTTTATTTCCTAATGCAGAAAAATGTTTTTCTTATTTTTTTAAAAATATGCATGATAAAAAAATAGTAATTTAACAGTTATTTAAAAGAAAAACTAGAAGACTCCGTTCTTGTTCACTTTGCTCACCAACACGCGTGATTGCTTCTCATTAGTCATTGCAGATTAAGAATAAAAACTATATATTTAAATTTTTTGCCTGCAAAAATTACGATTGAATTGCCATTTACATTTTGAAGATGACTAAATTTAGGCAAATCAATAAAATTGGTAGCAATTAAAAAAATCGGAAAATTGGTACCTGACGCAGAATTATTACTCAGTGAAGATGGGTTCAAAAGTTAAAACATTCGCCTCCGAATGGAACCGGATTCGAATCCCAGTGATGGCTGGTCGATAAGAATTCTACAACCGGCTAGCACCGATCACAGTGCTGATGTAAAATATCCTCAGTGTTAGACAGATCATGAGATAGAGTCCCCTAGCTGCCAGACTAACCGTGGGAGGTTTTCCTCTCCATGTAACTCAAGTATGGGTTAGTTCTATCAGAACGACCTCCGCGAAGACAAAAATTTTCTTCCAATACTTGATCCTAGAGTTCCCTTGTCTACTGGATTGGATTCAAAATTACAAGGCTACGGAGTTGAACATCGTTGAACTCTTGTTCGTGAGAATGGGAGTTCGAAACCATCCGGCAGAAGAATACCCATGTATAAAATGGTGACTGGTGCATGTTAAATCTGTCTTGGATACAAAGTCCTCCAAGTCTTTATAGCAAATATATACCTCTGGGTACTGATCCAGGAGTTCCTCTGGATTGAGTTCAAAATTACTAGGCTACCGAGTTAAACATTGTTAGTCATAAACTCAAAATTGAGTTGGTTATTCAAAGGCGGTTATAAAAATAATAAAACTAATAATTAAATTATATTTTCTTGTGTTATTTCTAACTCCGTGCATATTTTCTGCACGCCCTTACAATTTCATGTTTCTAAGTCTTATAGATTTTGAGCAGCAAAGTAAAATGTAACGTAAAAAAAAACCAAAAAAGCAATTAAGAAAAAAAATTCGAGAAAAATAATTTAAAATTACAAATAACATGTATTCAGAATTTCCCAAAAATGTTCCGTTAAATATAAAATGGCTCTTCCAGCATGTCAAAGTTTTACTCTTTGATTAAAATGTGTTTCTGTTGTAACTTTTTTCCGCCTTCAAAAATTATGCGCAATAAAAGAAAGGTTCTACATTATAGTCTCATCAGAGTCACATTTAACTATCGAGTAATATTATCAAATTTTTTTAGTAATTTAGTGTTAATACTCAACAATAAAAAATAATGACAGTTTACTTTAGGTGTGAAGAAATAGAATTGAATTTATAAGGGCCCCAACATTTCCAGTAGCTTAAGGCCCCGCCTAGCTTAAATCCGGCCCTGGCATAGTATGTTCAAAAACATTCCTTTTCGTTTGTAATTTGTTGCCGGTCCCTCAAACCTCTAAAAGCAGAAAAACTGTAGTATTGATATGTAAGAGAAATCATATCACTTAAATACTTCTAAAGTCTTAAAACAACTCTCAAAGCATTTCGTAGAAATATAAAAAAATGAGTTTGTATAGAATTGTTTCCATTATTATGTTCCATCCATGTAGATACAATAATAAACTTTTGCATAAATATAATATTTATTTTAAACAAATAAGCGGATTTATTACTCTCCGAAGCGCGCACTCAGAAGAATATGTACTACATAAAATATCAACTTAAGACTTGAACATATACTATTGATTCATAAGAAGAAAGATTAAGATGTAAAACTAATGGATGAAGGTATGAAATTATATGACGTTGACGTGAATAGCAAAATGAAGATAATAAAACATTTGGTGAAATGTAAAATAATATGATGAAACAGGATAGGGAAGATAGAAATGATAAAAAATATTGAAAATGTAAGCATAGTTGGAGAATGGAGTAATAAGATGGAAAAATGAAGCAAAGAGATGGGAAAATAAAGTAATAAGATGAAGAAATGCACAAGAAATTGGTTGAAAGAAGAATTCACATGTAGAAACTTTGGATAATAAAACATTTGGTGAAATGTAAAATAATATGATGAAGCAAGATAGACAAGATAGAAATGATAAAAAATATTGAAAAATTAAGAATAGATAGTGAATGGAGCAATAAGATGGAAGAATGAATCAAAGAGATGGAAAAATAAGGTAATAAGATGAAGAAATGAACAAGAAATTGGTAAAAAGAAGAATTTAGATTTAGAAACGTAGCAGCAAGATGAAAAAATGAAGCAATGAGATGAAAAACTTAAGAAAAAAGAATCAAGTAATGAGACGAAGACATGAAACGAAATTAGAAAAGAATTAGAAAAACCAACTAATAAGAGAGATAAATGAAGCAAAGAGGTGAAGAATAGTGTAATATGGGGAGGAAAATAAACTATGAATTAAATGAATTAGGTTAAGAAAATATTGGGCAGTACGATGATATGAAATAATAAAACAATATGACAGATACGTGATTTAATTTGATGGTTGCATTAGATATTTAGTTGAAGAAAAGAAGAAAAAAAAGTGGTAGTTCTGTGAAATAATAATTTCTAGATATTAAGTAAGACGAAGAAAAGAAAAAAAAGCACACGACAATTAGCTAAAACAAATTCATGCTGTCAACACCAGATTTGGAATTAAAAATACGTAGATAAGCGTTACAAATCATTGTGAAGTGGGTAACGTTACTAAAAGTTCGTAAAAAAATTACACTAATTCATTTGTCATCGTGAATTCAGCTGCTGATTCAGCAATAAAGTAAAAAATATTGATTTCAAATTCTATCTGATTTTTTTTTCAAAACTTTTCTACGAAAAAGGATCTTTTTTTACCATTATCAGAAAATTTCTGTCATTTAGCAATATCATCATTTTTGCCTTTAGATTTTAACTATTTTTTTCCTTTTTTATTTTTACAGGTAGCAATAATTCCAGTTTATGTTATTTCTTTTTGACCTTAAACTAGGGAGGTATTTTTCGTTAAATTTAAAGCGTATTTAGAAATTACACTTATTAAATATTTAAATAATTATACATCTCATGTACACCAATTCCACAGTTATTTAATCAATGCATGATTATCTAAATTGATTAAATATTGATTCTCTCTGTACTGATTTTAATTTCAAAATTATTAGTCTAATTTTATGCTCTCAAGAAAGATTTATTCATGAACAGCAAATAATATTTTTCACTTTATGAGAGAAAATTGTCTTGAAATTAAATTAATTTAGTTTTACATTCTTAGGTGAATAGTCTTGAAGTTTAAGTCTATGCGTAACAAAATATTATAACACAAATCTAAGAAATCAGTTCTATACAAATTTAACTATACTACTTGTGAAAACGTTTTTATTGCTAAAATGCGGGGTTTGGGAAGCGGGGAACAAGTTGGGAAGAGACTCTAAGACTATATTGAAGATAATAATGTTTCTTAACATTATTGTTAAAAAATAGAAAAATCACAATTCATAATCCGACTTACAATGATCCTCGGTGACTAAGGGGATAGTTCGTTTGTCTCCTAATGAGGTGACCAAGATTCAAATCCCAGCGATGGCTGGTTGATATGAATTCTCCTTCCAGCTCGTACCTGCTGTGCTGACGTAAATTATCCTCAATGGTTGACAGATCATGGGTTAGATTTCCTTTGCAATAGGGCTAACCATGGAAGGTTTTCATAGTTTTCCTCTCTATATAGCTCTAATACCAGTTTCTATCAAAAAGCTTTCCACGTAGACTAGTTTTTCCCAATGCTTAATCTAGGAGTTCCCTTGTCTTCTAGTTAGAGATCAAAATTACAAAGTTACGGAGCTGAATATTGATAGTTGTGAACTCAGAATTGGATCGACTCTTCATTGCCGGTTATGAAATAAAATAAAATCCAACTATAATATGCAGTTAAATGTGTATTTCAATGCTATTATTAATCAATATTATTGTAAATTTGACACAAAAAATTTAACTCCTGTTAAGAATTTTTGTTTTAACAATTGACTTTTAAAGTCAAAACAGAGGACAAAATTGCAAAAATGCTCCATTGGTGAATCAAAAGTTTAATCTTATTAGGGCTAAGTGTCAGTTTTAACTCAATGTTCAATTACATTCTCATGACAAAAACTTATGTTAGCTAACTTATTGTAAATCTTTCCGTGTCATTTAAGGAGGCAAATGAAATAATTACTCCTTAATTAATAAATTAAATCCATACGCCATACTTTCCATACTTTCGACACAGAATTAATACCAACAGACAACTTATTAATTTTTAAAATATTTGTAAAATACTTTAATATTTTCTAGTTCAGTCTTTTGGGAGTCGTTGTTATTTAAATAACTTAATTTAAAATAGAATTTAGTTTTAAAGAAAAGCTAATTAAAATCAATGAATCACCATGGTAATAGGAATGTGTTAAATGACTGTCTCAGTTAGAGAATTTCGTCTAATTAGTTACTGAACTTTTCATGAAGATTCAAAAGTCATTTTTGGACAGTGTTGTAAAATACGTCTAAAACCGAAAAATCGAAATTGGAATGTCTCCTTCAGGGAGGTGGATTCTGATCTTTCCTACAGAAAGCAATTTCATATGGTGAGACAGGTTTTTAGTCACTTTTCTAAGTATTTTTAAAAGCTAAATGATCTGCTATGTCAGTCCCTTAAATTCAAAGCTGGAACTCTCCCCACCTCGATAAAACATTTACAACGATAGATGAAGAAAGGGATAAGGAAATGAAATAATTGAATAAAAGTAATGAAACAAAAAGCCGAAAGAAAGAAATTAAGACCACAAATGAATTAAAGATATTGCGAAACGAAGTAAAAAAATTAAAATGAAGCAAGATGAATGATTTAATTATTTTTTATTTCATGTAGAGAGCAATTTAAGAGGCTTTTTTTAGCAATTTTATCCACCCGGGGATTTATGTATATATATATATATATATATATATATATATATATATATATATATATATATATATATATATATATATATATATATATATATATATATATATATATATATATATATTTTACTTTTTTAAAAAAAATGGCCTAAAAATTAATTAGGTGTTTCAGTGTATAGTGCTGCTATCTAGTGTTACTTCAAGAAATTTGTTTATAACTTATTTCGAAACAGTACTATGGGATAGTTAGCGATAAAACTGCCACGTTTGAAACAGGAGGATAACTTATCCCTATTTTTCCACAAACCTTTAAAAAAAAAAAAAACTCAATACTATTTTACAAATTCTGTTTCTCTTATTTATTCAATGGGCTATATTCCGAAAAGAGTAGATAGAAATAAAAGTATATATGTTTTTAACACTTGAAAAAATCTGTCTCGATAGGTAATTTTTAATATAAACTTTCAGAGACTTCTAATGAATATTTATTCATTTCCGATGGAAAAAAAAAGAATATTCTTTCCGTTTTCTCCATATATCATCAAACTTCCGCATTGGAGCGTTGGCTTCTACAATGAGGCAAATGGATTCTGTAAACACAAAGGTACATCGCTAATGTATTATTGATCCGCTTAAACCTGAAAAAAGAACCTTTTTTATTCTCTCATTTCTCGCCCCCTACAAATTCCTGTTTACAAAGAATCAAAATGATGCTAACATTATGTTTCCTTGCTATGACCTTGTAATCATCTGTTTTATAGAAAAAAGAAGGTGCCCCGTACAACAAATAAAATTCTGGAAAGAAACAAAGAATGTTATGGAAAAGTTTTATAACTAAAGGAATGAGAATCAAAAAGGACATAATAAAAAAAGTTATTCTGTTTTGTTGGTCAATAAACTAGGGAGATTTTTTTTCCTCTTTTTTTCTTTACTTGCTTTTGTGTACATTTATTTATTATATTTAATTTATTTTCTACGGAAAAAGTCTGAAAGTTTTTCACGTATTTTTTTTAAGAATTCTATTCTTTGTTTAGAAAGGAAAGGAAGGAAAATGTTTATGAAAACTTGGGAAAAGAAATTTTGAATCATTCATAACATTTTATGGTTACTTGAATTACTTTTTCAATTTCTAAAACTCTTCATTTTTTTTATACAAGATTAACTACACTTTTATGAATAACCATTGAAAATGAGAAATATATGCATTCGACCACAATAAATTTTTTTGTGAAAACTATCCAATCATTAACCCTCAACGCAAAATTCGTATTGTACATATTTTTCATTTTTTTTCATTATTTATATTAATTTTGGTCAAAATAAGTGATAAATAATATATTTTGCATTCTAATAATTTATGGTTACGAAATGCAGGATAAAACACTGGTGTCTTTTTCTGTGTAAACGGTAACACAGTTCAAAAACTCTTATATCTTATATTTTTAGTACAAAAAGAAGTCCGATAATCTAACAGATTTTTTTTATTAACTATTCTAGGAAATTTCTTTATTATTAAGAAATGCCAAATTATTTTTTTGTTTAAAAAAGGCCAAAATATATTTTTGCCGAAAAAATATGTAAAACGGGACCCATCTGAGCCAAATGGTTGAAAAACTACGTAAACTAGTTAAATATTCGACCTTAATTATTTGTGAAGGAATTAAAAGCAATAAATACAAGGCTATTTTATTAAATTATACATTATTTCCCAGAACTGACAATTTCCTCAATTTTCTTACACTCCTACATACATCTTTGTAAAATCCAATGCAAAATAGGGGTGTGTATGATTTTATTTTTTGATTAAATTTTTGCATGATTCATCATGATTTTATTTTTTATTTTTACCCTTTAGATATTACGGGACATATATGTCCCCTTAGATAGTGCAAGTAGACAGTTGGGATTAATAGATTCCATTTTAACATTAGACTTGCACATTACAGTTTTTTTTTAAACTTCCCTCCTCTCTTTTAGATAGTTGACAGGATTTGTAAAACTATCGTGGCGGCTTAGCTTTGAAAAAATCACTTATTTGTGAAGATTTATGGATAATTCTATGAGGAAAATAACTAAAATAAAGATAAGAACAAGCGAGTATCATAATAAAAGTATTATTTATTTATTTTTACGTTATTAATTTTTTATTTATTTACTTTTAAGTCATAACTTGCATAAGTTTGAAAGTATATAATTTTATTTACAACTGTTACCGTTGGATACTGGTGGGACATAATATGTTATACTTAGAAAGATTAATGGGACAATGTCTTAACTGCAAGAATTGAGTCAAAAGTTTCCCTTTTTCAAAAGAAAAAAATGTTTTTAATATTAACAATGGTATAAAAAAAACAATGTTCTATAAAAAAAAATTTGAAATCAATCTTGAAAAAGTCTTGAAAGACAAAACACACACTACAGATTAAAGAAAAATCCAGTTGCCGTGGGTGCGGTTCCAGTGCGGTTTCAGCCTAGTTGGCTGAAACCGCAACAGCTCTCAGAGCCTAAACTAATAGTATATGCCTCGAATAAATATAAATTATGAGACATAATAATAAATTATAATCCGTAACTGTTGAAAAATTTTAAAAAATATAAAACTTGAAATGAAAACTAGGTATGACGTGATGCAAACTAATGCTGACACCCTTTTATTTTATTGTTTCCATTATTCAGAAGAAATTCTTTTACTTTTTATTCTTGAAAGTAATATAAATGCATCAATACAAAATATTACAAATTCAGAAATTAAAAAAAAATAAGCGACAAAAAAAGTCTATAAATTCAAATTTTTTTAAACTCAAATTTATTTTTAAAAAAAAATCCGTAACACTGTAACAATATCTTTAAAAATGAATCATACAAATTTATAATATGCGAATGCCTGTTCAAGGTGTATCCGTATTTGCGAAAAAACAAAGAAAGTGACGAAGGTCAGTCTTGGTGTACTACGCTAACTGCGTATCTGTAAGCAGAAACTGTCGACTCTAATTGAATAGGCTGTTTTCGCTAGTTTTCAAATAATAACAGTTTGAAAGTCTATTTTTATTCTTGACAGTTATATACGTGAATCATATCAATACCTCTAGGAGTACCGGATCGAGATCGATCGTTCTCCGATTCAGGTCAAAATTACGATTTGCTGATGAATGAATGGATGTATGAATGGGTCCGCCCTATAAACGGGTGCGACGTATGGTGTGGCAGAAGACAAATTCTTGGCCATAGATGGCACCACTGAAAAACACACTCTGCCGTTTAATTTGCTCGGTTTCACCAAGCAGGCTTGCCCGTGTGGCAAGTCGCATTGGAAACAAAAACAACATATACGTGAATTGATTGCTTACAAAGATAATTGTAATGATATTTTTTTACTTATTAAAAAATACGTCGTTTTTTCTTTATTTTCAGATTTTTTTTCCCTTTTTAGCATTTAATTTTTTTTTTAAACTTTTAACACTGTTTAACACAAGTCTTTTGCAATAATATATTTTTATTCTCAATATTTTTTAGATAATAAAAATATGTTTCTATATTTTTTATAAAAGAGTATTCCTTTTTAAAAAAATTTTTGTTCAATACTTTGGTGAACTTAAGTGTTCAAAAAGTATTCGACCTTAATTACTTTTAGGAATCACTTAATGCTATAATTCCCAGGTTGGATGCGCTTATGTAAAATATGCATGATTTGTTACCATGCAAAAACTATTGCAAACCTATTTCAATATTTTAATTAATTGAAAAATTTTTTCAATGGGTGGTGGTATACTCTGAACAGAGTTAAAGAATACAGAAGAAATAGGACAATAATCTAACTCGTGATATTCGAGTACCAAAAATGCAATCTACTACATATAACTCATGGTTTAAACCTCCTAACATGGCGCAACAACCTCTTTTCACCTCTCAACGCTAGAACTGATCCCTCATATATGGGTCGCAGTGCCATCTGCCGGTACTTTTTAAAAACATTAAAAAAATTTCATCATGAAATATTTGTTGTTTTTACAAAAAATATATATCATCTGTTTCATTCTTCTATCGTCCGTCATTGCCAAGATTTTTATTTTTGTAATTAATCAGTCCTCAGATGGTCAACATGTGCATTGTTCTACTTACTACAAACGTGGCATTTTCTCACATTGATTGATTATTTAATGCTTGATTACGTAATTAAATTAATAAGTATTTTTTTTTCTTTTATTTCTTTCATTAAAAATTACAAGAAATATTGATTGTATAAAATGGTTCACATATTTAAAGACGAGAAAATAAAAGGAAAGTCTTTGTTTTTTAAAAGTGAACTATTTTTCAATTTAAGAATATTTCTAGAAATATCAGTTAGACTTTATTCATTTACTTCGACAATCCAAATAGAATGAATCGAAATAAATGAAAAGCGTTGACAATAAAAATGATGCCTTAAAACGGAATTTACTTCAATTCGAAAGTTGTATAAAATTTGTAGATTTACTTTCTACATTTTTCTGTAAATTGTCACAAAGAAATGTTTTTTTTTATTGATATTAAAATATTTAAAACAAATTTTAAAATATTTCTTGATTATTTAGTTAAATAAACCTGTCTGTAAATAAAAGCTTCATTTTACCGATTCATTTTGAAAACAAAGCCTTTTTATCTAAATTCTATTCTTTTTTTAAACAAAAAATAAATTTCTTATTTTTTAAAAGTTAAAATTTCAAAACTACATGACAATTTTTTAAGAAACAAATACATAATAAAACATTTTAATCATCACGTTTATTGTTCTTTTATTGATAAAGCACTTAAAATTGCTTTTTTTACTAAGTTTATAGAAGTACTTGTAAATTTAAAATATTTTTCATAAATAGTTTTGCTATTCCATTATTTGTTCTTTCTCATTGTTCAAATATCTTCTTTTTCTTCTTTTCAATATCTTCTTTTTCTAAATATCATTGCTGTTAACATAAAATCTTTAACAGCAAAGAGAACTTTATTTTTTATTTTTTATGTTTAAATTTATACTAAAATTTAGTCGAATATTCTAGTTGATTTCACAGTGTAAAAACAGTGTACAGAAATTAGTTTCTTGGTTTAAAACAAAAAGAAAATATTACTGTATCAATGTAAATTTTGCAGTTAAATTTTTGTCTAACAAAATGTTCAAAATCTTAGTAAAATAAAATCTATATTTAAGAAAATCTTTGTTGAACTTAGTCAAATAAAATGAAAAATTCTGTACTTAAAAAGTAATGAAAAATAAAAATAAAATATATATAAATATTTAAAATAAAAACATCATTTTGGAGCATTTTTTTAAAAAAAATTAAAACTTATTTACTTGTATCCCAAGGCAATATAGAAAAACTTAGACGCTTTTACTAGATAACAGTGTTTCCTTTTTAAAAGTAGAGTTGCTTTAAAAAATTTAGTAAGTCCATTCACTTAAAATATTGTAGTTTAAACAAAACACCTTTATCCGCACAGTAGCTCAATTTTTTAGAATACAATACATTTATAAAAATTATTTTTTTATTCAGAAGAAGTTTCAGAAAAATATTTTGAATTTTTCTTCTTTCTAATGAAAGTATATTAACTAGACATATAGTTTATTATTTTTTATATGAGTTTTAAAAATTTAAATTAAAAATTATAGCCTAAATGAAAAAAAAAAAGCATCTTTAAAAATTGATGAAAACCATGTACACTCAATTGAAAAAACTAATTCTGATAATGAGTTAAAAAAACATATTTACCATATTTACATTCATTTTATTTTCAAAACTATTTTATTGTTTTTAAGTAAGCTTTAGCTCTAAACATGATTTTAGATAAACATCAATTATTTCTGATTTATGATCATCCGTGGAATTCTCTGGAGGGAGGGATTGATTTTTAGAAGATTATTTTTTAAAAACAGTCGTTAAAGTATTATTATCAGAGAGTTTTTTGATCGCGTATGGCATGAAAAAACACATATATACATAATTCTATTATTTTTAAGTGATTTCAAATAAATTAAAGATTGTTTATAAAATAATTTACATAAAATAAAAAGCTCGCTATCAGCAGATATTTCCTATTTGCTATATCTGAAAAACGTAAGATGCGACAAGTTTATTAATTTTCAACCGATTTGCTTCAAATTTAACTATTTGAAAAAAAGATTATCAAGCATTTACTGAACACGTGAACTTCTAAAGCTTCTTAACAAAAATTCTTTTTGGAAAATTAAACAAAATCTGCCCAAATGTCAGGAATTAAATTTTAATTTTTTCTCTTGCAGAAAACTCTAGATGAAGATTTTGATCTAAAATTTTCATCATAAGTATTATGACGTAAAACTTTTTTCTAATTTCAAGCAGATAACTTCATTTGTTATGAAATTATACAATTGAAAAGAAAGTTGTTAATTTGAAAAGACCTTGGCACAGTAAAATAAAGACCACCAGAAAAATAAAGACCCAAAATTAAACATTGCGATGGAATAAAGTAAAAGTCGCAAGGAAAATGAAAATCGGGAAGTAAAAACCTTGATGTAGTGAAATAAAGACCAAGAGGAAAACAAAAACCCAAAAGTAAACACTGTGATAGAATAAAACAAATACCGTAAAACAAATGAAAACCGGAAAATAAAGACCATGACGCAGTGAAATAATGACCACGATTGACCAAGACCGGAGAGTAAACACTGAGAGGGAATAAAATAAATACCGCAAGGAAAATAAAAACTGGAAAATAAAGACCTTGGTGCGGTGAAATAAAGACCACGATTGACTAAGACCCGTAAAGTAAACGCTGTGATGGAATTAAATAATTACCGCAAAGAAAATGAAAACCGGAAAGTAAATAAAAAATTTTAAATAAAAGCTGCAGTAAAATAAAGACCACTAGGAAAATAAACATCCAAATGTAAACGGGAGGAATAAAGCAAA
This sequence comes from Parasteatoda tepidariorum, assembly GCF_982258835.1. Lineage (NCBI taxonomy): Eukaryota > Metazoa > Arthropoda > Arachnida > Araneae > Theridiidae > Parasteatoda > Parasteatoda tepidariorum. The sequence goes on along the minus strand of NC_141764.1, from coordinate 81,899,163 downwards.
AACCGCAAGAAAAATTAGACCTTGATGCAATAAAAGACCGAGACCTAAAAGTAAACACTGAATGGAATATAATACGAATATCCCTAGGATAAAATAAAGACCGCAGTGCAGTAAAATAAAACCGCATAAATCAAAGTTATAAAAACATTCAATTAGTTATATATACATTCAATTAAATGCAATGATTTTCCCCAAAACACTAAAATGATCATTTTTAGAGAAGTATTGGCAAACCTTGCTAAATACTACGAAATTCTTGTTTATGCGTTAGATTATTTTAAAAAATCAAACAATTGTACGGGGTTGCCTTTAAAAATTAAAAAAAATGCGCTATTAAGTTATAAATATTTTACCTCAATGCAAAATAAAATTGAAATGATATATTGCATTATGATAACGTAGCATTTTATTTCAATTCTGGTTACATGTGCTTAAAATTGAATGCCGTACCTGCTTCTCTCTAATTAGGGAATGTCATATTGATTAATCACGGAAGTTCCAAAATCAAATGATCTCAACTGCTTTTGTGTAACGACTACAGCTGAAATTCTAATTTCAGAATCAGGAGGGGGGAAGGAAATTGTAAAGGTAATATTAATGATATATCATACTACTTTGCATAAGTTAATGGAAGTCATTTACTTTCCTTTTAAATCTTAATCAGGTTTATATTAGACGTATTTTGTCCTTAAACAATATCTGTTACCTTTTCTGAGATTATTCTATTATTTTGAGACTGTTTATTTTTAAGACATCAGAAATATGTTTATTTTGCCTTTAAATGTAAAAAGTATATCAATACCAGAACAAAAGAAAAAAATTTTCTTAATTATTTCTTTTTATTTTTGAAAAAAAAATAGTTTACAAATTGTATTTTTTACCAAAATCGTAAAATTATTTAATTGTGTGTCTTTTTATGTTACATAAATCGCAAACAGGAAGACTTATTAAATAATTTTTTTTTCCTTAAAAGTGATCTTTAAATTAACCCTTTAAATTCACACTTTCTCTTTTAGTACAATTCTCACAAATGCTCTCACAAGCTCACAATGCTTTCGTTTTTCTCACAAATGCTCTCAAACAAATGATCTTACATTCTCAAAATAGTGCTATTTAAACAGTATTTTCAAACTGGAACATCCTAACTACCCTCTTTTAATTAGTTCTCTTAAGCTAGTACTCTTTAAACAGTGCTGTTTATATATATTCGAAAAAAAAAAAGGAAATTTTGATTAGCGCATTAAAGATCTTGGTGTGCTCCGTCTAGAACAATATATAGTTTGTCGATCCCTGTTTTCGGCGGTTTCCGTTGCAGACACATAGTTTCAAAACACTTTCGTATACATTATTACGGTACGTGAATTCAGAAATCATTTTCGAAGTTCTTTATTTGAACGCCTTTCATCGTAAATCCAAGTGACTCTTCTTTCGTTTTCTCAGTTGATATTCTACGTGGTTTTTAAATTTACGTTTAATACATTTCAAAGTCTTCAAAGTTTTGAATCGTGCATTTATATATGGGTCATTCTCACGAAAACTGTCATTTTTCAGTTCATAAAATCCCAAAAAAGTAAAGTGAATAAAAAGCTCTGAAACTTTCTATATTAATAGAAATATGTAATGGCATTATAAAGAAAGTATATATCCTATAAATTATACTTAATATTTAAATTAATTATTTTTTTAAATAATTAATTTATAATTATTAATTTATAATTATTAATTTATAATAATTAATAATTAATTAATTAATTTAATAAATAAATTAATTAGTTTAATAAATCAATTTATTAATTTATTAATTTATTTTTCAAATTAATTAATAAGTAAATTAATTATTTTCACTATTTAAAAAGTGAGGGACTGACACTAATAGTGAGGGAATGATATTTTATTTTAATACATGTTTTTATCTAAGTTACATCTACCTAAAGTTTGAAAATGATAACATACTAAGTATATCTAATATTTATTATAATTTAGTCTTATATATTTAACAGTTTTTACAGGTTTGGGAAATAAAATTGGCTGGCACGATTGAACAAAAAAAAAATTTAATAATATACTCATCTTGAATCATTCCCTCACTTCAGCGTCATTCCCTCACTTTATACACTAGTAAGGGAATGACGAATTCAATAAAATTTAAAAATAACAGTTAGGCTTTATTAATTTCTGAAGTCAATCACATACAATTATATTCATACAAGAAAGCAACATATAATTATCCACTTTCTCGATGAAGTTGTATTTTATTTTACTCTAAAAAACGACATGAGGGAATGACAAATGTAAAAAATTTTACCTGGTTTGATTCATTCAAATTTATTCCACAGCAAAGCTTCTTTAAGTAACATACTGCAATTTTGTTCTATGATGCCAGTTGTTAACTTCTGAAGTTTTTATTAAAATATTTTTATTCTAAGATGATTGCAGGTGATAAGAACATTGTTGTGAGGGAATGACGCGAAACACTGGGGACAAAGTTTAAAATAGTGCTGTGTTAATATTTTTATCAGAAATTAAATTTAAAATTTATTTTCTGAATTCTATATTTCAATATTCTCAAATAAAAAACACAAATTTGTAAAAAAAAAAAAATTTATTTCGGAAACAATTTTTTTCTTTTTTTAAATCAGCAGTGGGGACAAGTGAGGGAATGACATATTGGTATATTTTTATTACCTAAAATTAATAAAAAATCAAAATTGATAATTTTATTTTTATTCTTTTGTTAGCTTGCATTCTGAAGGACATTTTCCCTGAAAAAAAAATTTTCGTAAGTTGTAAAACAAACATAAAATATACTGGGGACATGAAAATGACTGTTTTTGTGAGAATGACCCATATACGGCTTTTTGATGTGCTTTATTTGTTGAAATTTCATCATAAGCCCAAGTAATTTTTGATCATTTTGTTTTGTAATTAATGCTAAGCATAATTGCCACGTGATATATAAAATGTTGACATCCTTAGCACAAAATTATTTAGAAACACGAGAGTCAAATCATGAATTCAAATTAACGCCTTTTTGGTGCGTTTTATTTTTTTCGATTTTATGCTAAATACAATTAATTTTTTGATCGTTTTCTTTTTTTCTTTTTTTTGGCAGTTATTGTCCTATTTTTCCATGTACTTTCGAAAATCCTCTTATCTTACAAACTATATTACAACGACACGTGAGTTTTTAATCTCGTTTTAAAATAATAATTATTAGACGAGATCCTTTTATTTTAATCTATTTTGTTTTAGCAGATACTGTTGAATTTTCTTACTTTGTTTCAAAAATCTTGAAACTTTTAAACAATATTAGCACAAATCGTGAAGTTCGATTCTGTTTTATTTTTTATAGCTTAAAAAGGGCTTTAAAACATTTAATATTTGTAAAACTTCTTAAATATACTTAAATATCTTAAAGCTGAAGTACATTTCTCTACTAAATGTTGAATGTTGTTTCATGTTATAAATTTTTCTTTCAGTTTAAATCATTTTAAATACCATTTTCTTAAATTCAATGAATATTTAGTGAATATTCCATCCTTAAAATGTAGGTTAAAATAGGCTTCATTTTATAATATGATGAAAAATCATCACTTTTTCCGTGGTTTTAATTTATTTCTATATTTTTGTATTTATTTTTTTATACAAAATTAATATTTTTTTTAAAAAAAGAAATTAAATTTTTCATTCTTGAATTTTAAATGAAATCAAATATTTAAAGTTTATTAAATTTTAACAGTTGAATTAGTAATAATTAACATTATTACAAAGTTAGCTGATAAAAAACACTTAGTGTATTTTATCACAGTGATGTTTTAAGTGTGTCCTTTGTGTTAAATTACCGTAATTGCCAGGAACATGTCTTTACAAATAAGCAAAGACATGCTGCACATATGCAAAACAGATTAGCAAATGAAGGGCATACAGCCCTTTATTGGGCAATCTGTTTTACAAGTTGCTTTTTCCCACAAAAAATTGTGGACACTTATCTTAAAATCTTTCCCTCTATACTATGCTATCTAAAAAGTACCATTTCTTTCTTTGCCAAATTTTTTTTTACTAATCTCTAAAAATATTTTACTAACTAATGCCTTATAGATAGTTCTCTCAAATCTGCACTCCCTAACTAGTACTATCAAGTACTCTCTATCCGGTGATATCTAGCCAATTTTTTTGTAACTAGCACACTCTAATCAGTATAGTCCTTAACAAGTAGTCTATATCAGTGCTTTCCACTAAGTACCTTTTAACTACACTTTCCTAACCATTTCTCACTAGCTTGTTTCCTCTTATTATTAGACTCTTATTGGCGCTCTGTAACTAGTATTTTCCATCCAGAAATAACTTTTCACGCTCTTTTAGCCAATGCTGACTAGACCAAAATTCTCTAATCAGAGTTGTTTAACTAGAGATCATTAATCAGCATTCCTAATACGCTCATCTAACTAGAGTTGTTTAATCAAAGCCCTCTAATCAATGTAACCCTCTCGCCTGTGACTCTCGGTTAAAACCAGAAACTGTCAAAAGCGAAGATTTCTTTGATAATTTTTGCTTAATCGATTAAGCAAAAATGTTTGATTAATAAGCTAAATATTTTCACATAAACAAAGGTGTTGAAATCATATTTTAGAATTTTACGTTCATTTTATTTTCAAAACTAATTCAATGTTTTTAAGTAAGTTCTGGTTCTAAACAAAAAATTTTTTATTCTATTTCATTCTTTTCTATTCCAATTAATCTTCTTTAAATTTTTAATTATGATATTTATGGATTTTACCATGATAGTAATTAATCAAAAATTTAAAAAATACACACTTAAGCTTTGAGTTTCAGAATTAGTTATAAATATTAAGACTTTAATTAAGTATTAAATTGCAGGATTTATGAAAAATAATGTTTTATAGGAAAAAGTTCTTTGTCTTTAACCAATGTAACCTTCTCGTCTCTGCCTCTCTATTAAAACCAGTAACTGTCGAAAGCGAAAATTTCTTTAATAATTTTTGATAAATCAATTAAGAAAATGTTTGATTAATAAGCTAAATATTTTCATATAAACAAAGGTGTTGAAATCATATTTTAGAATTTTACATTCATTTTATTTTCAAAACCATTTCAACGTTTTCAAGTAAGCTCTGGTTCTAAACAAATAATTTTTTATTCTATTTCATTCTTTTCTATTCCAATTAATCTTCTTTAAATTTTTAATTATGATATTTATAGATTTAACCATGATAGTAATTAATCAAAAATTTTAAATACACACTTAAGCTTTGAGTTTCAGAATGAGTTATATGTATTAAGACTTTAATTAAGTATTAAAATGCAGGATTTTTGAAAAAAAATGTTTTATAGGAAAAAGTTCTTTGTCTTTAGTACACTTTTAAAATTGCTTAGAGCTCCATTAAAAGGTGTCTTAAGATATATTTAGCCTTATTTTAACAAGCAATTCGATCTTTCAAAAAGAAAAATGCAGTTTACTTTTACGAGGCTATTATATTAAACTTCACTTATTAATAACAAACCTAAAATTAATGCCTGAGACTTTAATGAGTCATAAAATTAAGTACTTGTGATAACAAAAAAAAATTATTTCTCTCTTTTTTAACACTTGACCACTTAACGTCTTAAAATAAAATTTCACTAACTTTCTCCTTGTTATCACCGCTTTGAAAATTTACTTTAAAAAAGTCTCTTCCAAAAAAATCTTTTGAAAATGAAACAAAAATCGTTTGCTGCCACCAAGCAGTAGCTATAATAGCTAGCAAGATTTTAACAAAATGGCGAAGCACTCATCAACCGTTTTTACTTTCGCTTTGCGAAACGAAAAAGGCTATTACATACTTTTGTTTTATGTCAGATAAACAACAGTTTATGACATCAAATGTGTAAATGCATGATTTTTATCGCTCTTTGTGGAATACTTAAATCTACTTATGTATTTCTGAAACCAGTAATTTTCTTTTAACTACATTTTGAATTTATCTAAGCCTATCGTCTGTCTTCTTAATTCGCCATGAAAAAATAACTTTTGTTTTTATGAGTAACTTTTACTTAATTCTTAATGTTTTCATATTTTCCATCCATGTTTCTTTTTCCTTAGTTTATTTAAAAGTGTTTCATTCCTAACGAGTAATCGGAAAATATTCTTAGATTTGTTTAGTAAAAATAAATAAATATTGCTAACAAATTTGTAGTTATTTTAGTTATATGTAGAAAAATATGTTACAATAAACCTCGGTACAAAAAAGGTTTGGGTGGCAAGGAGTTATTACAATATGACAACACATCTGAACAGTATAAAACGAGAAAAAGATTAGCCAAATCTACTTGAATATAGTAAAATTAGAGCATGGTATAAGCATGGTATAACCTTAGAGCATGGCATAAAAATAATTTAGCCTGGTAAAACCTATTTTTAGTTCCATATTTTTACTGAATGTATGGTAATACGAATTATAATTTTGAAAACCAGACATTTCATGTCGCTCTCCTTAATAAAACTATTAGAACTATTTCGATGGGAAGGAAGAGTAGTGGTTGAAAATGTAAAGAAAAACCTAGGTGATTAAAGTATGAGTCCGTGTGACACCTGATTCAGTGTGAATACTTGTTAATTATTAAAGAATAACTGTGATGGCTATTGATTTTGAGTAACTTTATCAATGGCCATCAACATCATCCTTCATATATATATATATATATATATATATATATATATATATATATATATATATATATATATATATATATATATATATATATATATATATATATATATATGTTCATTAAAGTTCAAAATGAAAATAAAATAAAGAAAAACTACAGACATATGAAAAAAAGGGGGGGAAAGAAAATTAATAATTAAAAAAAAAAAACAAACAACTGGGAAAAAAAGGGATAAAATTTTTTCAAAAGATCCGCAATTTTTACAAAAATTTTATCCCTTTTTTTCCCTCAGTAGTTTGTTATTTTCCCTTATTATTATTATTATTCCCCCCCCCTTTTTTTTTCATATGTCTGTAATTTTCCTTTGTTTTATCTTCATTTTGAACTTATTTAATGAGGTCTGTTTACTTGCAGCTTATGCGCAATAAATGAAACTTATGAAACTTTCTTAATTTTCTTCGTGTTCTTTTTGTATTTATTTATTTTGTTGTATATATATATATATATATATATATATATATATATATATATATATATATATATATATATATATATATATATATATATATATATATATATATATATATATTTATATATACACCCTTGTGCGAATTAATTGAAACAAACTTAATAAATTCAGAAAACTAAGAAAAAATGCTTTTTCATTTAAATTTATACAAACTCAAAAATTTTTAGTACATAAAATAATCTCCACGACACTTTATTAACATTTGGACTCGATTCGGCATGGATTCCACTAATTTTTTTTACAGTCATTTATAATATTTGTGTCCTACCACACACGAATTAACGCCGTGATTAGCGCTTCTCCATAGTTGTGCAGTCCATATTTAATACACGATTCTTGCATATGTCCCAGAGATTCTTAATTGGGTTGACATCCGGAAAGTTCCCTGGCCATTCCAATGTCTCAATTTGATTCTCAGACATGAATTTCTTGACAATTTTGGACGTATGGCAAGGAGCTAAATCCTGTTGAAATATCCCATCAGGGTATCGTTTCTTCAACTCTGGAACAACTTTTTTACCCAGAATAGTAATGTACTGCTCAGAACGCATCATACCGTCAATAGGCTGCAAAGGTTCAACCCCACTGTAACCGAAACAACCCCAAAACATCTTCTTTAAAAAACACGGAAATATATATATATATATATATATATATATATATATATATATATATATATATATATATATTTATTAACATTTCATGATTTTTTTTTTTTAATTTTTTTTTATTTTTTTATTTATTATTATTTTTAATAAACTGTTGTTTGTTATTTTTTACTTATTATTTCCCCCCCTTTTTCATATGTCTATTATTTTTCTTTGTTTTGTTCTTTGTTATGAACTTATATATATATATATATATATATATATATATATATATATATATATATATATATATATAAGTTCAAAATGAAGAATAAAACAAAGAAAAATTATAGACATATGAAAAAAAGGCGTGGGAAATAATAAGTAAAAAAAAAAATAACAAACAATATTTTATTTAAAAAAAAAAAAAAAAAAAAAAAAAGTGAAATGTTAATTAAAAAACCGGAAAAAAAAAAGATATAATCTTTTCTTCAGCCCACACGATTATATCCGCAAAACAGAGTGCTTTCTGATATTGTATCAATAAAGCCAAAGCAAAATATATTAATACAATAGTGTGAGGAGCACTCAAAAAAATTTTTTTTATAAAATAACTACGTAAAAATAGATCATAAAAAGTAAATATAACATGTAAAAACAGATAATAAAATAAAATAAAAAGAAAAAATAAAATTAAAATAAAAAACATTAAAAAGGGGGGACTATAAAGCGAGTAGCAAAATCATAACAACCTACTTGGACAGTTATTTTTCAAGAATGATTTAAAAATGTTTTCGCAGAAAGATTGCCAGATTACAAAATATGAAAACAAAAGATGAAAACAAAAGCGCAAATTGAGTGTAACAAAAGGGTTCTAAAGTGTCGTTCTTACTGCACTGCTAAAGTGATTTGTTATTCTGAGTTTTGATTTGTTAGTTACCAAGGATGGGCCCGAAATGGATGTGCACAAGGTAATATTATACTGGATAATTTTAAAAATTGATCATAAATAGTTTTAGAAGATAGATGTTTATTTAAGAAAAAATATAAAATAGAAAAGAGAAACATAAATTGCCTGCTTTGTAAATAATTTTAGCCGCGGATTTGCACGATATGGATTAGTACATAGAAAAATTATTTAAATTATCAAAGAAAAAATTTTAATAGATAATTTTTAACACGGATTTGCCCGAAATGGATTTGCACATGGAAAAATTAACAAAGAAAAAATTTTAGCAGATAATTTTAACCACGGATTTGCCCGAAATGGATTTGCACATGGAATTGTATAAATTAATAAAGAAATTTTTAGCAAACAATTTATCCACGGATTTGCCCGAAATGGATTTGCACATGGAAAAACTGTATAGATTAACAAGGGAAATTATTTAGCAAAGGAATTTTTAGTAAATAATTCTAACCACGGATTTGCCCGAAATGGATTTGCACATGGAAAGATTAACAATGAAAAAATTTTAGTACATAATTATAGCCACGGATTTGCCCGAAATGGATTTGCACATGGAAAAATTACATAAATTAACAAAGAAATTATTTAGTAAATAATTTTGGCAATGAATATTGGCCTGAAATGGATTTGCACATGGGAAAATCATAAAAATTAACAAAAAAAAATGTTTAGAAAATATATCCACCAAAATATACGATTAATTCAATGATTTTATATAAAATTTTATTACATTAGTTGGGTATCCATTGTTTTTTATCAGATTTTGAAAGAGTTTATCGATTTGTATTTTGGATAAATAAATATTACTACATATTCTTTTAATTCTGTTCATTTCATTAAAAGTGGTATTTAAATAGATGCTCCTAGAAACATTAGAATTCCAAGTAACTAGTTTATTAATATTAAAATTAAAATCATTTCTTTTATCGTATAAATCAACAAAGCAGATATTTTCAACTTTCATAATACCCAAATCCAAAAAATTGAAATTAATATTATCATCATGATTACGAAGTAAGATTAATTCCTCAGGGTATATATCACTCAATAAAACAGTAAAATCTTGGAAATTAAAGATAATTAAGTCATCAATATATCTAAAAACAAATTTAATACTCAGAGTAAAATTTTTTTCATAATAATGCAAAAATAAGTTAGCTAAGAGAGATGAATAATTAGATCCCTGTGGTATTCCATTAATTTGAAGAAAGATATCCCTTCCATTGTAAAGATAATTACTAAAAAGACAAAAATTAATCAGAATTTCCCAATAATCAAAATCGCAACAAAGGATATTTTTAAAATCATGGTAATAATTCAAAAGGACATCTTTTAGTTTAGAAAGGGGAATGCTATTGAAAAGATCCTGGAAATCAAAAGTCGCAATAGAATTAATTTTATTATGTTTAATGAAATCTAAAATCGGTTGATTATTAGTGATTATCCAAGAGAAACCTTCTTTAGTAATATAGTTAATAATCTTATTTAAGTAGTTAGAGAAAATGGTGCCAGGTTTAGTTAAATAAGTATTCGACCCACATGTGATAGTTCTAAATTTTACTGGAATTTTATGAAATTTAGGACTGATAACTTTCTTAGTGTTTTCTTGTATTTATTTATTTATTATATATATATATATATATATATATATATATATATATATATATATATATATATATATATATATATATATATATATATATATATATATATATATATATATATATATATATATATATATATATATATATATATATATATATATATTTAGTTAGATAATGATATTTTTTATTAATTCCCAAATGGTACATTTGGGTCCCATAAAGCTAAGCTAAATTGCAGACAAAAATCGATCGCTATTGTATAAAAAAAATCGCATTTGTGTGACGCCATTATAGGGATTGCATATTTTCTAGCTTTTAGAGTTTCTTTAGTTCCAAAAATTTAATTTTTTTTAATCATTTGGAATCCCAATAGAATTAAACTAAACCAAATATTCAATTTTTATCACAATTCATAAAAAGTGAATATAAGCACTTGTATTCTCTTTTTAATAATCATTGTAACGGCTTAACTTTTAATTCAGTACAAGTGCATAACTTATTAATTCATTGTTGGAACTAAATCTTGTATCAATATCAATTTTAAACTTTATTTTTCTTTAAGCTGCAGCAAAACTGTTTCGATTAAACTCTAATGGCCGTTTTGGTAATTTAATTGCAACCACATTATTTAAAATTTTATATTAATAATGTTGGGATGTCTTTAATTTTTTTTTAATTTCTTATTAGGGCATTTTTAGATGTCCGATGGCCTCTCAGTCCGACCTCCTAAGTTTTATAAAATTTGTTATATAAATCTGATCTAGTAAAAAGAGAGCTTAATGTTTCATTTTGTTGACTTAATATATTTAAGAATTTTTAAATGCGGATACATTTGTTTATTTTTTTAAGTGCTCTGTAAAAAGTAAGATGAGTTTCTTTGTTTGAGATATCTTTTCAATATCCCAGCATTTCTGTACACGACAGCGTACAAAAAAAAATTTCCACTACTACCATCTGCCCCGATAAAAATCATACCTATTCTTCCACGATTTCTTGCTACTACTAAACATTTGCCGTAATAGTTAGTAAGATTTTAACGAAAAGGCACAATACTTATCAATTGTTATTAGTTTTGCTTTCCGAAACCAAAATATTATATACCCTTTTGTTTTGTCAGATAAACAACAATTTATAATATCAATCTTGTAAATGGCTTTTATCGCTCTTTGTGGAATACAAAAAGCAGCTTATATACTTCGCGAAAACAGTAATATTCCCTTTACTACGATTTGAATTTTTCTAAAAAATATCACCCATCTTCTAAATACTATTCAAGAAAAAACATTGTTCATATGATTCATTGTTGATATGAATTGATGTTTAGCGATTTTCTATTATTATGTCTATTATATATATATATATATATATATATATATATATATATATATTTACATGTACTTGTTCACACTGGGATAACTTTTAATGCATAGCTTTGATAGAAATTTCCTTAAAAATTTATGAACTGAGAACTTTTAATTTTTTAAAAAGTTTCATCATTTTTGAACAAAAATCTTTCATTACTCAAAAAGTATTCCTATCAACGTTAAAGCATTATCACAGCCTACAACTTATATAATCTCAAACATTCCTAATCATTTCAAAGCGATATCATTAATAGTTTAGAAAAAGTACATAAAAAAGGTCAATTTTAGTATTATTGGCATATAACCTACCGACTATCCTTAAAGTTTGTTTATTCCAACTATCCTGGGTCATCGTGTATAAATATATGTATATATATATATGTGGACAATTGAAATTAAAATACTAAAATTATTTTGTAAGAGCTACAATTTATTTAGAAGTATATTTCATAAATTAATTGACTCTGTATAATGGATCATACATCCAAACTGCTCCATCCTGTGGCTTTAGGAATAGCTTATCACAATTAGTTCCGACCTTAAAAATTAAATCTGAACTGATTCTATTATCAGGAGAAAAAAATCTAGCATTCTAAGTTATTTAAAAGTTTTCTGAAATGAAATAGAAGGAATGAATACGGAAAACGATTATTAATTAAATCCGCTTTTAATAAATCATTCTACTTTAAAAACTCCTTATAATTGGAATTATACATGTTATATTATACCCTAACAATCTACGTATTTGGATTTTTGACCACAAAAATATCGAGGTTAGCCGCAATCTGGAAAATATGGTCGCTAGAGTTTGGTCAAGAGAGCTGTCTAAAGTTTAAACCCTTCAATATTAATTTAATTTCATTTTGTTTAAACGAATTTTACAATTGTGAGTAAAAATTTTTCAAATGACTTAAAAAGCATTAAAAAGATTGTGAAATGCGCAAAAAATAAAATTAATATTAAGAGGTCCAAACTTTGAATTGCTCTCCTGACCAAACTATTGGGACCATGTTTCACAGATTTCGGCTACCCTTTTATTTTGGGAATAAAAAAATTCGAATCCGTTTAAAAAAATATATGTTTATAAAGAGAAAGTACGTTTTTTGTGTACGCTTTTTAAACTTATACTATCATCCGCATTAATTAATTAGCATGCTTGAGATCACTTCCTCGAATCATTAAGATTGAGGGCGCTTTTTCATTACACGACACGATAACGACAAAACGGATCCGATTGTCGGCGAACGACATAGGGTCAAGTAAAATACATGGTCAGCAACAGAGCGCTTTTTCACTCACCGATACGATAACGATTATGTCGTATCCGACAAGACGATATCGTTTGTCGGAATCAAATGTCGGTTAGGCAAGCAAGTTTCTCTTCAAATCGTTGCGATTTTATTAGATGTTGTGTATCTTTCCTGTTTTATCTCCTCTTTTGATATCCTTATTTTATTCTTTTAATCATTTTTAATCGTTTATTTGATCATATCAAATGTAAAATTTAAAAATAAAAGTTTTAGATAATTTATTCTCATGCCTGGTTATAAATTTTGAATTTCATGATGTAGCATTTTTTACATTATAATGAGGTTGAAAGACTTAAACAATCATAAAAGTTTTATTGAAAATTTTTATAAATTCATTATATGCTTTAATGAAGAGATAATATTTTTTATAACAGTATTAGTTTGATAAGAAGGGAAATAAAGACCCTTATGTATTTCAAACAGAACTCGATCTAACTACTGGTTTCCGGTTGATTGAATAATAAAAAGTCTTTTCCCTGATTCAACTGAAAAAAAATTTTTTTTGAAACATGATAGAGCGGCTTCATAAGATAAATTTGATGAAACTCATTTAAAAAATCATCTAAAAAGATCATTCTAAATGAAACTAATATTTTAATTCGATTAAAAAAAAGTTAATACTTTAAAACATTTAAAGAATTTAAGTAATGTTAAGTGATTACAGACATAAATTAACGAGCAGACGCCAACTCAAAAGCCATATAAAAATTATTCCTCATAAGCATCAATTTGTTCTTGGTTTCTCTCATTCGGACGTAATTGAAAAAATTATTTGGGACTTTTTGTAAATCTTCTAAAAATCTTCTTCAACATGTCTTGCCTCATTTATTTCGTGGGTACTTACGTTGTTGCAGAAGTTGTGCTAATGCGCCAATAAAGAGCAATCCTGTTGTTCGCACACAGCAACCCCGTTTTCGCACGCAATTATCTTTCGGATTCCTTGTTGTCTTGTTTGCTGATTTCTGACGCCATTTTTTAGTGCTACGAAAATACATCTTTGGAATTTGCCAAAAACAGAACAAGATGCAATTTTATGTTTTCAGTAGCGAAATATATTACCCAAAAAAACGAAAATGTACCAATTCCCATGACATGAAACTTTACTTTGGTAAACATACGTTTTGGAAATGTAATTTAAGACAGTGTGATCAGCAAGTGGGGGTTAGATGGTAGCACAATTTATTCAGACAGTTGGACCGGTTATGAAGCAGATTAGAAGGATTCCTACTTGCTAAGGTTTATCATAAATACAAATACCTTAGCAAGTAGGTATTTGTATACATTTTAAAAATCCTGATACAGGAGTTCATAATACACAAACAATTGAGAGAATAAGGGGCAGTGCTAAATGGAGGAACGAAAGACATAGGGGGACAGCGAGACATCATTTGGAATCTTATTTATCAGAGTTCATATGGCGACAACATCTGGTGAAAGAAAAGAGACTGTTTTGAATATATGTTAAACTCTATATCGGCTCATTTTCCATCGAAATCCGATTGACTACTTTGATTTTAAATAAAGTGTTTTGAATTTTTAGATATTAAATAGAGTGTTTTATTTCATGATTTGACACAAAAATTTTAGGTGTAGATTGACGGCACTTAAAAACCGCCAAATCTGTAGCTGCGGTGGCGTTAATACGTAAGTACCATTTCGTCCATTTCTACCGTAAAACTTTGCTCCGTAATTTTTACTGTGATGTTTTTTTAACTAAAGTGATTAGTGATTTTACAGTTAAAATTACTGTATAAAAATTAAAGTATGTCAGACTTTTTTGTTCCACAATTACGGTGGGAAGTTTTGACACCATGCCTGCAATTTTTACCGTAATTTGATCCTGAATTTCTTACAGTGTACGAAGCTCCGTCTTATGCAGAAATATTAAAGAATAAGAAAATCCAATTAAGAATATACATATTTAAATATCTAGTTTGCAAAGAAACATTTTCATTGTTCATTCAATTAGTTTGCTTGTTACTAATGGACAATAAGGAAATACCGTTTGTTGTATGTGATTGAGTATATTGTTGAAAAGTATAGTGTATCGAAACATCAAAGATGGGGGCAACTACTTTGCACCAAAAGATGTGCAATGAAACACCACATGTTGTTCAGTGTAGTGAAACATCCGGAATGTTCTTTTTTCTACTTTTGGCGAAAAGCATTTGACTTTATTTGTGGTGTTTGGTCTTTACTAAAATTTATAATAGCAATAAGATATGATAAAAAAGAGAGTCATTGAAGTTCTTTTTACGATGCAATATAAAACAAGAACAGTTAGTTAAGATATTCTTGACACAATATTTCTTAAAATGTAATTATTTTTTTGTAATTCAAATGTACACATAGCACAGAAAAAATAAATAAGGTGAATTCTAATTATTCTTACAAGTAAAGGAATGGATAAAAATAAAATATTATAAAATTACTTAATACAATTGAGAGATATATTAAAAAACAGAAAAAATAATTATTATTATTGCACATCTAATAACATGCATACAACTTGTAGCGGTGAATTTTTTTTTTATGTAGATAATTTTTTTAGTGTTTTTTTTGTAATGTTTTTTATGTACATTGTTCAAAACAGAAACAAACCATTTTGTACTCGATTGTAAACAATCTACGGAGGATACCTGTACTTTACTAAAATTGGTCTATTTGGAAAGGAAAATAATTTCGGAATATCGTGATCGCGTGTGAGTATGGTGTAAATATTTTCCAATAGTTGTGTTTATAGAATTAACTGCATATTTTAAAGTAATATAAACACTCCTTTCTACAACCTTATACTTTTTTCAATACCAATTGCAGAGCGCGACTACAACACAGTTTTTACAATGAAAGAATGGACTATATTGCATCGAAAATTTTCAGATTGCAAGGTAATGCTTTTAAATAAATTACGTGCTTAATTAGAGAACGTCTATATTTGAATAGTTAAGAGTTCAAAACTTTGATATGTTTTGATTGGAATGTTTTGAAAAGATGGGATGATGAGATGGGGGAAACTTTGCATAAAGCATTTCTCATGTTCAGTAAATATTCTGAGTGTTTGAATATGGATAAGTATAATCTAAATGTTCCCTTCTTCGGTAAAATAAGACTTGTCCCATTAGATCATTGTTTGTACAATCTAAATGCTTCATTCTTTGGTAAAAAATAGAATTGTCACATTGTAGACCATAGTTAATATGATCTAAATATTTCATTCTGCTGTTAAGATTAAATTGTGTAATTGAACCATTACGACGTAAATACTTAGTGCTTCGGTATAAAAGGGAATTGTCTCATTCTACCATTGTTAGCAAGACCTAAATGCTTCATTCTTTGGTACAAGTGGAATTGTCTCATAAGACGATTTTTAGTAAGACTAAAACATGCTTCATTCTTTAATAAAAATGGAGATCGTTGTTAGCATTACCTAAATTCTTCATTCTTCGGTAGCAATGAGTATCGTTGTACTATTGTTAGTACAATCTGAATGGTTCATTTTTTGGTAAAAGTAAAGTTTTCTCATTGTAATATTGTTATATTGTTGCTTCATTCTACTCCAATGGAGTTGTATTAGTAAGCTATTGTTAGTATGACCAAAATGTTTCATTTTTCGGTAAAAATTGAATTTCTCATTATACTACTGTTAATATGACCTATAAATGCTGCATTTTTTAATAAAAATGAAATTGCTCTCTGGAGCTATAGTCCTAAATGCTTAATTTTTTGGAAAAAAATTGCCGGATTATATCATTGTTTATTTGAAATAAATACTTCATTCCTGACGAAAAAAGGAATTGTTTCATAGGATTATTGTTAGTTCGAATATTTTTTTTTGTATAAAAAAATAATTACATTTTTCCTTTTTTTACTTAATCTAATAAATAAGACATTTTTTAAGATGCTTGGGATGAATTAATTCCACATAGCTTTCGTATTCTCTAAGTGCGTAAGCGGAGAAAAGGAAACGAAAACGCTATCAAAATCTAACGAATAAGGAAAAGGAGATTATAAATATAAAAACCAGCTTGATTACCGGTAGAATTTTAAAAGTGTTTCGGTTCAACAGCTTTCCCCCCATTCAATATGCACTATCAAGTAAACAGATTTATAAATTTTTAATGTCCCCTTCATCAACAGTTATTCCTCAGTGCTTCAGAGCGTGTTTGTTTTAGCGTGTTGTCATAGCGTCTGGATATAGGTAAATTTTTTTTAATTTTAATGTCCATGAAATTTTGTTCCAATTTTTGACAAGTATTGTTATAGCATGTTTTAAAACTATTGATAAATATACATCCTATATAGTAATAGTGAAAACTGAACTACTCACAAATTAAAATCATTTAACTAGCAAAATAAATGTAACTTACAATGAACCAATCATGTAATTTTTAAATAACATTTGCGCAAAAGTTTCAAATAAAAAATTGAAAGTAAATGTTATCTTGTTATTCTAAGAGTTAAATAAAGGAGTAGGTCACGCATGAACAAATTCTCTCATGCACTAATTCTCTATTCTAAGAGATTTATTATCACACGATTATGTTCTAACTAAATTGTGAGTACTCTCATAATTACATGGCCAATTATATTTAAACGATGAAAGCGGCTTGTTACTCTCATCTATATAGGTACGAACAAAACATCTACAGAATTATTTTCCTAATGATTTTATTTTAATATAGGTATAAGGTGTACGTAGTTCTAATTACAACTAATATTCTACATATTTTGATGCAAACTCTTATATATATATATATATATATATATATATATATATATATATATATATATATATATATATATATATATATATATATATATATATATATAAGTTCAAAACGAAGAATAAAACAAAGAAAAATAATAGACATATGAAAAAGGGGGGGAAATAATAAGTAAAAAATAACAAACAACAGTTTATTAAAAATAATAATAAATAATTAAAAAATTAAAAAAAAAAAAAATCATGAAATGTTAATTAAAAAACCGGAAAAAAAAAGGATATAATCTTTTCTTCAGCCCACACGATTATATCCGCAAAACAGAGTGCTTTCTGATATTGTATCAATAAAGCCAAAGCTAAATAAATTAATACAATAGTGTGAGGAGCACTCAAAAAAATTTTTTAAAAAATAACAACAAATGAAATAGATCACAAAAAGTACAAATAAGTAAAAATAACATGTAAAAACAGATAATAAAATAAAATAAAAAGAAAAAACATTAAAAAGGGGAGACTATAAAGCGAGCAGCAAAATCAGTTCAACTTACATGGACGGATATTTTTCAAGAATGATTTAAAAATGTTTTCGCAGAAAGATTGCCAGATTACAAAATATGAAAACAAAAGATGAAAACAAAAGCGCAAATTGAGTGTAACAAGAGGGTTATAAAGTGTCGTTCTTACTGCACTGTTGAAGTGATTTGTTATTCTGAGTTTTGATTTGTTAGTTACCAAGGATGGGCCCGAAATGGATGTGCGCAAGGTAATATTATACTGGATAATTTTAAAAATTGATCATAAATAGTTTTAGAAGATAGATGTTTATTTAAGAAAAAGTATAAAATAGAAAAGAGAAACATAAATTGCCTGTTTTGCAGATAATTTTAGCCGCGGATTTGCACGATATGGATTAGTACATAGAAAAATTATTTAAATTATCGAAGAAAAAATTCTTTCAATAGATAATTTTGACACGGATTTGCCCGAATTGGATTTGCACATGGAAAAATTAACAAAGAAAAAACCCAAGTAGATAATTTTAGCCACGGATTTGCACATGGAAAATTTTATAAATTAATAAAGAAATTTTTAGCAAACAATTTTATCCACGGATTTGCCCGTAATGGATTTCCACATGAAAAAACTGTATAGATTAACAAAGAAAATTATTTAGTAAAGGAATTTTTAGTAAATAATTCTAACCACGGATTTGCCCGAAATGGATTTGCACATGGAAAAATTATACAAATTAACAAAGAAATAATTTTAAGCAATGGATTTACCTGAAATGGATTTGCACATGGGAAAATCATAAAAATTAACAAAAAAATGTTTAATAAATATATCCACCAAAATATACGATTAATTCAATGATTTTATATAAAATTTTATTACATTAGTTGGGTATCCATTGTTTTTTATCAGATTTTGAAAGAGTTTATCGATTTGTTTTTTGGATAAATAAATATTACTACATATTCTTTTAATTCTGTTCATTTCATTAAAAGTGGTATTTAAATAGATGCTCCTAGAAACTTTAGAATTCCAAGTAACTAGTTTATTAATATTAAAATTAAAATCATTTCTTTTATCGTATAAATCAACAAAGCAGATATTTTCAACTTTCATAATACCCAAATCCAAAAAATTGAAATTAATGTTATCATCATGATTACGAAGTAAGATTAATTCCTCAGGGTATATATCACTCAATAGAACAGTAAAATCTAGGAAATTAAAGATAATTAAGTCATCAATATATCAAAAAACAAATTTAATACTAAGAGTAAAATTTTTTTCATAATAATGCAAAAATAAGTTAGCTAAGAGAGATGAATAATTAGATCCCTGTGGTATTCCATTAATTTGAAGAAAAATATCCCTACCATTGTAAAGGTAATTATTAAAAAGACAAAGATTAATCAGAATTTCCCAATAATCAAAATCGCAACAAAGGATATTTTTAAAATCATGGTAATAATTCAAAATATATATAATTCATATAATAATTCATATATATATATATATATATATATATATATATATATATATATATATATATATATATATATATATACTCAGAAATTTTACCCGTCCTCCGTTGAAACTAACCCGTCGCTTTTAAATAAATAAAAATATAATTTTCTCCTATTTATTACGAACATTTATATAAATTGCACAATGAATTAGTCGTTACTAGGATTACATTATACAGTAATAAAAGAAATACTAGGTTACTAATAGTAACCTAGTATTTCTTTTATGAAATAATTTAAATGACAAGGGTCAAGTTATCTGGAATGTCAAGTTATCCGAGGGCACTGTGTTTTTTAAATGAATTAAATGTGACGTTTGCCAGTTCCACAACCAAACCAATGATTTACAGAGGTTTCTGAACAGAAATCTGAAAGGGGTTTTTCATTTAGGCAGATGTTCATAATTGCTTTTAAAGCTTCTTGTTTAAGACCAGTACGTATTGTGTTTTTTTGTAAGTTTATTGCTGCAAAGCCCCTTTCCATCGCTGCAGTACTCCCAGACAGAGAAAACAATAATATATGCGCAGTCTGCTGTATTGTGGGTCACTTTGCTGCCTTGTAACTTACAAGACTCTTGTAAGATAGCAAAAATTTAAAATGTATCACGAACATTAACGGGAAAATGGCCGTCCGCGCGGACGTCGGATTCGAGAAATTCGTTGTCCGCGGAGAATTTTTGACCGTCGAGGATGGGCGGTCGGGCTGTTTTTCGAGCCCTGATATATATATATATATATATATATATATATATATATATATATATATATATATATATATATATATATATATATATATATATATATATATATATATATATATATATATATATATATATATATATATATATATATATATATATATATATATATATATATATGTGTGTGTGTGTGTGTGTGTGTGTGTGTGTGTGTGTGTGTGTACATTTTAACAACGTATGCATTTAAAATGTCATTTTTAAAGTAGATGTACTTTAAAAAAGTATTTTTTTAAAATAGATATTTGTTTAATTAAAATAATATATTATTTAGTAATGGAATTTTTCACTGATGATACTTTGTCTCAGTTTTTAAAACTTATGACTCTGGAAAAATCTGTGTTTTTTTCTCATAATCAAGTTAAATTAATTAAAATAAATTCTACACTTTTAATAACTGTAAAGTTTCTTAAAAAAAATTTCGCATACACTTAACCCATCAGGGTAAACGAGGTATGCAATTTCATATCATTTCAGCATTTTCCGCTTATTCGCATTTAAAAAAGACAGTTTGTGTTTTTTTATACCATTATTTAACTTTTTCAAAAACATGGGCGTTTTGTTGACAGACTTACTTTTGCAGAAGATTATTTTCTCTTAAACTGGAGAAAAAAAATAGCTAACTAACACAACTAACATAAACTAGGTATGATTTTGTACTATTTCAATATTTAGTCATTTACAACTGATACAGTTTTTAGTCAAATTCTTACCATTTCCTTTTTATTTGAAAAGGAGATTTATTTGACGAAATTGACGACAGTCGTTCTGTTTAGCGAAACCATCTTTCACTTTCTAAAATGAGTTATCAAATTTTTGAGATGTTTTCCGCTGCTTTGCATAGTATTATTTCTAAACACTTCTATTAGTATTATTACTGATGTATCACAATTCAAATAGAATAAAGACTATTGCACACTTCAGTAATGCTACTTGTCAGTTATTATTATTTAGAAATGAATTATAGCGTTGCTGCTAGAGGGCTAGCATTGATGCTTTAGACATACCGTTCGTAGCATCTTTGTACATAACATAATACTGAAGATTCATTTAAATGACGAGGGAACACAGTCAACAGGATATTACGTTCTGCCTTCCAGTATTGTGAAAGATTGAATTTGCAGTGTATCTACCACTACAAAAAATACAATTCCAATTCACTAGTACAGTGTTCTAGAATCTTTTTATCACCGCAGACCTGTCAAAGTTTGATAATTTTACTGCGGCCCGGTAGGGGGTGTTGATTGTTTATATTTTTGATTTATTATTTTAATTTAATTGTATTTAAACATGCCTTCAAAATAAAATACAGTTACAGCAAAAAATAAATATAAAGTGATTTAACATTTTAACTCACTAGAACGTTAAATCAATTAGTCACGATCGAGAGAGATGACGAAGTTCTTCATTAGTTCCAATTTAAATTTCGCGCCGAGCTTTTGTGTTTTATTTATGATATTTACAGTTATGATGATGTTTGATTTTTTTTTATTCAAACTAATTGAAAGAGAAAGTAGTTGCGATGGTTTTTTTTTTTAATTATAAACATTAAAAAATTAAAGTCACTACGATTTGGGGCCCTTTTTTTAAATAAGTAAAGTTTTAATGGAACACAAATAGTTTTAATTTGGGCTATAAACATAGGAATTTAAATTCAATTTCAATGAAATGGGCGGCCCGGTACTATTTGACCCACGGACCGGTACCGGTCCGCGGGTGAACACTGCACTAGTATATAAGACATATTAACTCGAGTCTATGTCTGGGGTACCTTTTCATAGATGAAGGTTGACGTCGTCGATAACTCCTCTCCCCACATTTGTAGTGTATGTGTCTTGTAGTGCATCTACCACTACAAAAAATACAATTCCAATTCACTAGTATATAAGACATGTTAACTCGAGTCTATGTTGGGGTTACCTTTTCATAGATGAAGGTTGACGTTGGCCATAACAACCCACATTGGTAACCCGGACGTGATGCGAACACGCCTACTTTGACACAAACTCGCCCCACATTGGTGACCAGGACGTGATTACTATAAGATCTAAATCTATACCCCACCATAGAATCAAGTTAACATGTCTTATATACTATAAAACTGGAATTGTATTCTTGTAGTGGTAAATACACTACAGTACAGTTCGATGAACGGATACCACTAGTTGATTCATTGCATGTTCAGATCACTTCTGGGTCACTAATGTGGGGATGTATTTATCGACAATGTCAACCTTCATCTATGAAAAAGTACCCTGCCATAGAATCGAGTTAGTATGTCTAACATACTGGGAAACTGGAACTGTATTTTTGTAGTGGTAGATAAACTACAAATTTATGAATTTGATGGAGATTTCACATAGTTACGTTGGTCTCTACAAGCCCCAGATTTAAATTCTATAGAGCATTGGTAACATGAAAATTTATTTGCAACCTTACATGGGAAGCTATACCCATTCAGTCATACACTCTTGGAACGTGCTTCAGACAGTATATTAAAACCTCGATGAGTTTCATAAAATGGTTACCAGATTTATATTAAAAAAATTCTAAACTAAAACATTGTGTATACTATAACTACACATTGATGATATTTGGTATTTTATTTTAATTTAACTAAGAAACTTATGTATTTTCTCAATTCAAGGCATGGATTGAATTGAGTAGTTTCTTATTGAACTTTAGTTACTTAAAGTATAAAAGAATGTTTTCCAAATCGAACTATTTTTTCACATTTAAATTTCTATCACTTACAATCAATTCAGAAATAATTTAATAATAAACTAGAGTTATTCAGATGCATAATTAATTTTTGATTATAATAATCGTGTACTAAGTAATTAAAATTATTTCTTTTTTTTTTTTTAGACAAGAAAAATGTGGGATTCGGGAAACTAGTTTGCCTAATTTGTACTAACAGCTCCCTAAATAGTACCATTCTCAAACATATTGACCACATATGTTTAAGTAAATAAGTAGATCACGTGTAACTTTTAAAATAACTAAATTTCTTAACTATAAAAATTACAACAGCAGTGTTATTCAGCCTATAAAATATTAATGGAACATATCATTACCTGCCATAAGGTTCAAGCGCGACTTTCATAAATGCTGCTTACTAAGATTACATCTTTTTGGGACCTATAACCAATTTTCTTAGGTTTTAATAAATGGGAAAATTGCTTCGATAGAATTTTTCAACATCATCATCACCCAACCATGATCAAGCACCTAGTTTCATTTTCAGGGCTCTATCTTAGCATTTCATGGTGAGACTGCCATCAAATTTTAACCTGTTGTTGTTGTTGCTGCTTATCCCCTTGGTCTAGAGCCCTTGACCAAGTCCAGAAGATCATTTCGCATCAGAAAGTCATAGTCTCTCCATCACTCATCAGTTGTCTCACAGAGGCACCAATGCAATCCAAAAGATGAGATGGAGAAGCGATGCCTGAGCAATGACAATAGGCATGAGTCTTTTCTTTCACTAAAAGTTTTAACCTTCATCAGATGACGTGGATAGCGCCTCATCCGATACCCCTCTCTCCAAAAATCCACACCACAACCTACGATATGACTTTTAGCCACGAAAGATTAAGCTCTTACCTTTCTGTGTATATACGCTGGCTGTTCAGTCTCTCTTCAGGATCGAACTGACAATCTCCATCTCTCCGAACAGCGGTGCAAGTTGAATTTTTCAACATAGAAACTTCAGGGAGAGATAGGCTTATTAACTCAATTTAGCTTATTGACTATAGTTTAGTTTATTAATCAGTTTATTAACTCAATTAGCTAAACAATAATTACTAGTCATTACTTGACTAACCAGATGACTTATCACTTTGATATTTTTCTTCACTTTTAATTAAGTAAGGAAAATAAAAATCTTATCATAAGGTTATCATTAAATCCTCTGGGATAGTTTCGTTTCTCTTCGATTTATTTACGTATAGATTGAGGTTTTCGGCTGCTGTCAAAAAGTTAGTTTAATTAAAAACTGACGTACCAGAATTGTTGAGTGCTCTTAAGCAGAGTTCTCAATTGTTCCAGTCTCATGAAAATCTTCAAACACGAGTTGAAAGACTTGATATAGTGTGAAATTTAGTTCAAAAGTAGTTTTTAGCAATTTCAGACAGTTTAAGTGTAGTAAAGTTAAAATGGCTGAAAATTTGACCAGTTAAGTAACTGAAATCGATACGTTGCTCCTAAATCGTATTAATCTTTAGAACTGTATACGAAATATAATATAGGCAACTAAGTAACGTTTTAACCGCGGTGTTATTTCCATCATCAAGCAATAATTAGCTAGGAATGAAAAGAATAGAGCATAATAGAATAAATTTCTTAAAAATCATATAATGGATAATACTTGATTAATTACTTTTGTAAGTAGGTACTTTATTTACGTTGCACTAGAGCTGCACATTAGGCTATTAGCGACAGTCTGGGAAACATCCCTGAGGATGATACGAGGACATGCAATTTCGATTCTCTGCAGAGGAGATGCCTTCCCTTCTTTGATTGCCCAATGTCCTGCGCGAATTCGAGAACTTTACGATAAAACAGCTTACCTAGGACCGATATCGTGTACTCTCTGCTCCAACGCAGGCTGATCAAAGTGGTCAGTCACCCGCTTACTGACTGCAGCCAGTGTTGCTTGACCTCGGCGTTCTGCTGGAAACCGTGTCTTTACAAATCAGTCCACTTCGGGGCACATTATATTAGTATTTTGCTATATTCTCACACATAATGCCCAAAAGTTACATTAAAAAATTGAAAAACCAATTAACTCAAAGAAAAACTTAACGTAAGTACACAGCGAATTGCGTCTCCTGAATGATTTTCCATGTTTAAAAAGCTTTCTAATATATCCGCTAGAGTGCTCCGTATATAATGCATCTTTAGATCTCAAAGGTGGTGCGGTTATGGAATGGCATGATTTAGGCAGCCCTTCCATTTTCTTCACAGTTATTTTACATTTTTATAAAATAAATATTTCATTTTAATTATTATACAGTAACTCCAAGATTTTTTTTTAATGTAGTCAAACCAAACCTTTTAAAAAAATTTAGTAGTAAATTTTTACCAACCACTGATATAATACGAAAATGCTTAGTCTATATCGCGTAAGTGATACTATTAATAATATAGAAACTCAAAATAGGTTAATATAAACTGACTTGTGTTGTTAGTTAATTTCATGAATAATTCTATCAACACCTATTATTGTACTAATTTAAGAGTCAAATAATACAACAAGAAAATCACAACTTTATTATAGAAGTCAAAAATACAAATATTTCCACTTGTACATATAGATTACAAAAATACTGGTTCTTTGCATAACACAGGAATCAAAAATGTTGAATATTAAGGTTGATTCTTAATTATGCGGATATGGTATTCTGAAAAGAACAAAAAAGGAAACATGAAAGAATTAATGATTCGAATCCTTCAAAAGTAAGTAAATGTAAATAAAATTTTATTTTTAATTTGAGTGTTAATTTATTTATCAAAATTTAAATTTTTAGACAATCATCATTTTTAGTATAAGTGAACATTGTCAGTCTTCAAATATTCAAATATAAAATCTTCTTCTATATTAACTCCGTGTTTAACTTTACGTTTCATTTTGTTTCACAGCGCAAAAATTGAACGACTTAAAAACCTGAAATTAAGAGTATGTGTAGAAAATTTTCTGGGACAGCGCTGAAAGAAAAAAAAACAACACATGATGATTAGTTAAATGTTAGTTTTAAAAAATAAAAAAATTACGAAAATTTAAAAAAGACCAAAGAGAAATTCTTGCCTTAATTAGTGTTTTAATGTAAAATAATAGTTACGTATCACTAACGAGTAAAATTAAATTTCTTTTAAATTTTTAAGTGTTATTTTTTTTTACATCAAATTTTCTGTTTTTCTCAGTTTATTTTTTTTCAAGCACAAGATCATTTCACAAATCCTGCTAATTATTAATTCCGTTACGATTAGTATATAACAAAATAAATTTTCATGAAATTATAATAATTAAATATATATAATAATTATATATATATATATATATATATATATATATATATATATATATATATATATATATATATATATATATATATATATATATATATATATATATATATATATATATATATATATATATATATATATTGACTAAAAAAGTAATTTTTCCTTTATTCTAAAATATCAACTTCTAAAATCAATGATAAAAAAGAAGCAAACACGAAGATTAGTGAGTAAAGCGAACAGGAAACGGGACCTCTCACTCCTTGTTTTTAAAAATAGTGTATAAATTTATACAATCTAAGTTTAATTGTTATTAGTTGCAATTAAGACATTGTTACGTTGTAGTTTCTCAATTTTGTGTAAATAATTTACATTATATAGCTTAAGGCCAGACGTTAACTTACCTAAGCAGTTTTATAATTTCTTTGTTAACTTAGAACTGAGTGTTCCGGAGTCCATCTTTTGGCATCTTCATATTGGCAACTTTCGTAAGTTTTCCCTGGAAAAGAAAACAAATTATAAAAGTAAATTTAATATTTTATAAACTGCAGATGAATGGAGTATTTTTAATTGTAACAAATATCTTAGTACTTTAAAAATACTGAATTTAAAACATAATCTTTATTTTTGCCTTTTAAAAACTGATATCTTTTGTATGGTTCTAAGAAGAAGAATGAATTAGAACAAACATTAATCTTCAATATAACTAATTAAACGTACAGTGCACCAAATAAATGAACTTCCCTGAATAACTTTTGATCTACTGATCGGATCTTCATGGTCTACGACAAAATCTGAGGATCGAGCTGATGATCTCAAATATGCTAATTAGTGCAGACAACATTTTCAGTTACGGAATCAGACAAAAAACAATATTTTCTCTCAATAAATATTTTTTTTCAACGGATTCGTATTTCTGACTTCCACGGTATAGACGCAATCTGGCTAAAATGGTCAACATAATTTGGTTTGGAGAGCGACCCAAAGCTTAGACCCCTTCAAGTTAAATTTATTTCCCACGTATTTTGCCATATATCAAAATATTTTTTAATGAATTGAAAAATTTTTGCATTAAGCTATAAAATTCATTTATTGAAAGGTAACCCAAGCAAAAAAAGTAAATATTTATTATTTTTGTAATATTTTATTTAATAACAGTCGTAAAAGTTTTGAACTGTAAGGAATACATCTTCTTACGTCATTTTAAAATATGTAATTTTACATGGCAAAATACTAAATTTGATTGAAATCGGTTGAATAGTTCCTGAGAAATCAAATTTTAAAGAAGTCCTATGTTTAAAGTTTTATTTTTCTGGAACTAACTGATTTTGGTCAAATTTGGTATTTCACCATATAAAATTATATTCTTTAAAATGAGGTAAAAAATTGTGCACCTTACAATTCAGAAATTTTTCGACTGTTGTTAAATAAAGTAATAAAAAGTAATAAATATCTGCTGAAAATAATTTATTGTATTTAATTATCTTTGGATAAATGAATTTTATATTTGGGTGAATTTTTTTTTTTTAAATTTAAATTTGCTTAAAAAAAGCAAGATCAACATTAAGGGATCCAAATTTGAAACGATCTCATAACCAAACTTTGAGGACTATATTTCCCAGAATGTGGTCATCCTCTATATTTTGGGAGTCAGAAATCCGAATTCGTCAAAAAAAGGTATGCTTATTCAGAGAAAGTACGCTTTTGTTTCTGATTTCGTAGCTTAGAAAATCTGCTGTCCTAATTATTCAGCATATTTGAGGTCTCTCGAACCATTAAGATTGAATTAGAGAATGTGAGGATCCAATCATTAGATCAAAAGTTATTCACTATGGTCTGTTTTCGTTTTCGGCCCTTCGTTTATGATAGAGCAACAGTAGAAGGCTTGTAAGGAAAAAAAGTTTGCCTCAAAATATAGCATTCTCTATTTAAAAATTTATATTTTAAACTGACGAAAACTAAAATCAGTTAATATTTATAGATGGTTTTCAGTTTAAAAAATTGTTTTTCCAATTTTCGACTCTAACAATCGTTATAAGAATGTATATTTAATCTTTTAAGTGTTGCTTACATAATCTATCACATTCTGTTTCTGATTCTCTTGAATCATCTCTAAATAGCCTGTCTTCAGCTGTGTGTACGGCGTACATAATTTGACCATCAGCATCTTTGCTTAGATTTCTGAAATGTATAATATTATCATAAATTAGTAATCCCCACAACACAAAAATTCCTATGGAATATATTATGGGTACCACAGTGCAAGTTTGAGCACACGCATTCAGTCAAACTGTTAGCATAGGTTATCCACACTGAGTAGAACTGCAAAATTACTACAGCACGAATATCCGCGAATTAAACTGGGAAAATTTTTCTTCTTTTCATTTTCCGTCGGATGAGATTTTTTTTAAAACAAATCTTAGATTTTTCGTATGGCGGATTGCGAATTTGCAATTGGTTTCTCTCTCCAAGTATAGTTTTCTTTAAATGACATTATTTATCGAAACGTTTAAGTTTTAAAAAAGGTTTACCTATCAGGAGGTTTCGTAAATGTTGGAAGAAACTTCTGGAAGAGATAGGGCACATCATCAAGAATATAATTGCATAGAAACCAATGCCAATGTCGCCATACGCCACTAGGGGAGCTTCCCTATTAGGGACTGTTTCGTTATGTGATTCTGAACATGCCACAATATAAGGGAAGCACCCCTAGCCGTGTACGATGACATTTCCGGGAAGGGGTTCCTATGAACAGGGAAGGGCTTTCGTTTTGTTGATGTGTCCAAACTCCCCTAGAAGTTTGTCACATCATTAACGCTACCTCCTGCTATATACAAAGTCTTTAAACTTGTATTTTGTCAAAAATAGACTAAAATGTTATTTAAAAATATCAGTAGCGTTAGGAGGAAAACAAATTTTAGGTTGGAGTTCCTCCCCCCCCCCGAATTTGGCAAGATCAAATATTAGCAATAAAGCAGCAAAAAATTGTTTTACAGTGCTGTCCTTTTTTTTCTCTGGAATCCGCAAGTGTTTCAAAATGATACAGTTTGCGTGAAAATTTTTAAAAAAGATAGATATTTTTTATTTAAATTTTAACAACAATTAGCACTTTTCGGATGTTTCATAATTGATAAGCTATTTCGGAGAATCGGTTAATAACAAAATGACATTTTTATGAGTATTCCACCAATGTGGATGAAACTCATAAAACTACAACCCGATAAACGAAGCTAATTAAGATTTGTGAGTCTCGCTAACTCCTTCGAAACTTTCATTACCAATTTTATCATCAGACAAATCAAAACTCTCAAGATTTGTTAGGTATGGAGAACTGGCTAAATTCTGTACACCTTTATCACCAATTTCGTTATAGTGCAAATAATAATTGAGGATGAGCGAATCAACGCATTTAATACTTAAAGAGCAACTGTGAATAAACTAGATGTTGAGGGCAGAAGAGATGGATCCAGTTTGGGAAATCAAAGATAAAACTTTATCCCAAACTCGCCGAAATGGCTTTTTAATGTTTGTCATTCCCTACAAGTAGCATTACACGCTAAATTCTGGTTTCTAAGTCAGAAAAATGCATTTGAGGGAGCATTTACATTTTCAACAATTTGTTCCAAATAATGTTAACTTGAATATAAATATCATCATAGCATAAAAGTAAACGAAATAATATTTTCAACTTTTTTATGTGTTTTTATTTTCTTGTAAGCCGTTCTTCAATTTCGGTCCTTTTTCTGAGTCACAAATTTGCGATCCTAGCAGAGAGGGAAAAATTTTTAACTTTCAAAATAAATTGAATCTAATGAATTTGCAATTAGAGTTAAGTTTGAATTTTTTTTTTTTAAATATGGTTATTTTTGATATTGATATTTTCAAATTAAATGTTTTACACCACCTAGAGATATAAAAAATAGCTAAGCTATTATAAAAAGTCGCCAAATAATATTGCTGCCCAATATCAAATTAAAACCAATGTATTTATATTTTAGAAAATTAGAGATAAAAATGTTTAATAGAAAATTAAAAAAGAATAAACCTTTCTCTTGCTTCCTTTTTCGATCGTTTACGCCAATTCTTTTCTGAAACACTATAAACTATCCTGTCACCATGTGGGGACCTAGTTTCAATACCTGCGGATAAAAATAATTTTTAGCGATTATCCTACATTAAAATACTCAAAAACGCTTTATTTTTCATGTAATTTTGTAATAATGATGAAACGAGTCAGTATTTTATGGTTTTGAAGCATTTTGCACTTAAATTGCTTATATAAGCAATACCATCAAAGAATAAAATTGTTTTTTATGTGACATTAAGTGGAAAACCATTAAAATGTAATGGATTGCTTTTGTTTGGCCATCAAACAAAACCATTGACCCATGTTGGTTCTTGGTGGATTTTTTGTTGGACCATTGAAAAACATTAAACTATGTTGGTTTTGTCTATGTCGGCCCAACATAAATTAGTTCCAATTCCCAACAAGAGGTAATGGTCAGACTTAATGGTACCATCAGGAATTAAGATGGTTTTTGATGGAATATAAGTTGAGACCAACAACATTTGTTGGTTATTTTTATTTATTAATTTTTTTGTTGGGCTATCAATATCTACCATCAAATCATGCTGGTTCTTGATTGATTTTTTTGTTGAGCCACCGGAAAATGACCAGTTTTGTTCATGTTGGTCCAACAAAACTTTTTTTCCAATTCTTAATATGAGGTGATGATCAGTCTTGTTGGCACCATCATAAAATATGATGGTTTTTGATGGAAGTTCATGATGCTTACCATCTTATTCATGTTGGTCCATCAAAGATAAACAATCGTAAATTTTGTCTTGGGTAATCAGTATCATTTTTAAAACCTCCCATTTTCCCAACAGGCTAACAGCATTTTCACACTAGCTTCGTAAAGAGCGATTAAATTTAAAATTGGCCGGATCACGCTATTGGTCGAAAATGACATCATTATGTGTGGGAAGGGTGATTCTATGTATTGACTAGCGTTTACTTAATTTAGGCTTCAGATTTCGTTTTCACGTGACCCCTGGATTCCTGTAAATTTTTATGTTGTCTAAAATAGCCTGGTCGGTAGGGTGCTGGACAAACGCTCGTAAGAACGGAAGTTCAAAACCAGCTGGCCGAAGACTTCTCGTGTAGTAAATGGTGACTGCACGTTAAATCGGCCTGGTCACAAAGTCCTCCATGCTCCAGATTTAATCACTCGTAATATCAGACAGTATTTCGTATTAGATCCTATGCTAAAATTTTTGCTATGCTTTAACAATAGCTAAACAGTGGAACATGAGAACTAAAAGCAAAGGTAAAAAAATCGCAGAAAAGGATTAACACGAAGGGATCACAAATTCCACGTTTTTTTTTCTTAATTATTGCAACTACAATAACTACTTGCAATAATTAAACACTTTCCGGGCAATTTACTGGTACATTTTAAGGGGTGACCGTAAAAGTAGCGCTTCGCCCCTTGTTTTTTCCAGTTGGCGTCCCCAAAATACAATACGAGAATGCCTACACTAAAAATTAAATTTTTCCAAAAAATATTCTAGGACACAGCTAACTGAGAAATAAGCTTAATTAAGCATCAAATGACGTGACTAGTATTTAGTTGCTGGTTAAATTTAAAAAATATGTTTGAAATGTAAAAATACGGTTATGATACGGTTACGGTTTATATCCAATGCCCTTGTTCAAACCAGATTTTCTAGCGTGAAATTTCAATAAAAAAGGCAGTTTGCCATACTTTTATTTATGACCTTGCTCAAAATGAAATGAGTTTGTTTCTTAAATGAGATGTGAAATTTTATAGCATATATTTTCAGCACTGACTTCCATTTTATTCATCAGTTTTTCCTTAGTTTGCACAAAAACCCGATGAAGGTGCCAATTTTTACATTAATTATGTCTATTATTTAATGTTAGCATATAAATTATATGTAATTATTAAATTATAGAAATTCTAGGTATATGCAATTATTAAATATAGATTACAGTTT
The DNA here is from genome assembly GCF_982258835.1 of Parasteatoda tepidariorum. Lineage (NCBI taxonomy): Eukaryota > Metazoa > Arthropoda > Arachnida > Araneae > Theridiidae > Parasteatoda > Parasteatoda tepidariorum. Next base: position 81,866,578 of record NC_141764.1, on the reverse strand, counting down.
AGATATATTATATATAGTTATAATAGCATAGATAAATTATAGAAATTATAGATATATGTAATTATTAAATATAGATTATAGTTTAGACTTATTATATATGCATAATTATTATAGCATGGATAAGAGGCTGGGATAGCCTGATCGGTAGGGCACTGGGCCCATGTCCGAGGGTTCGTGGGCTCGAACCCCGCCGGCCGAAGACTCCCCGTGTAGTAAAGTGACTGATGCACGTTAAATCTGTCGAGTCGCAAAAGTCCTCCACGTTCCCATGACAAATCAATACCTCTGGGGGTACCGGATTGGAGATCTATCGTTCTCTGATTCAGGTCAAAATTACGATCTGTGGATGAATGGATGTATGAATGGATGGCCCTGTAAGCGGGTGTGACGTATGGTGTGGCAAAAGTCGAATTCTTGGCCATAGATGGCGCCACTGGAAATCAAGAACAATCGCACCCACTCTGCCTAAACAGGCATACGTCAACAACAACAGCATAGATATTTATTATAGATATATATTAGCATGTAGTTATTAAATTATGGATATTTAATATCTATAATTTAATATTTTTCACATTAATTATATATATATTTATTATGTCTCCCTAAGTATTATTTTATATTATAAAAATTTTCTTGCAACTGAAACTTTGCAACATTGAGCTGTTAAACTTCGAATATTAAGAAACATAAAAAATTAAATTTTTGAAATTTAAATTCGAAAATGGATTTTCTTTTCTTAAAAAAATGTCCAAAAATATTTTTTCATTATATTCTTGTTCAATTTTTGTCTGTTAATTAATTGAAAAATCTCACAAAAGCAAAACATGCATAAAATTGGTTCTCGTACTCCAAATTCCTCTTAATTTCTGTTTGTTAAATTTTTAATAGTTCTAGGGAATGAAATAATACAAACAAAAAAGCATTTTTTCTTCTAGAAGTTATAAGAAGTGTTTAAATTCCCATTAGAGCGGAACGAAAAAATAATGAACCAAAAAATGCTTTTAAAAAGCTTTGTAAATATATTAAATGAAAATTATTCCTTTAAATATTTGTTTCAGTTCTGAAATTTTTTTTTCTCCATTGAATGCATTTTATTAAGTACTTCATTACGGCTAGAACTAAAATGATAAAGGTACATACCTGTTAAATGATATCCGGGAAAATAAAATGCTGGAGAATCGTAATTGCTTTCTATTTTCTCTGCCTAAAAGAAATTGAGTGCATTTTTTTTTATTGAAATAACTTTTTGGAAATGAAATATAATGGGTAATAAATACTTACCCTTCCATTAGGATATGGAATATAACTGTAACCAGCTCTCGTGCTATTCATCGTCCCTGTGTTTTTCTGACTGGTGTTTTGGATGCAGTGTTCGCTGTAGTTGAGAACATGACTGCTGGCGTAATATGCTATCTCTTGAGAATTGTCGTAAGTTGCTGGCAGTGGTATGTTCTCAGTTTTTTGTGGTTCAGTTCCATCTAAGCCTAAAATTAGGAAATGCATATCAAACATGTAAAACTACTAATTTTCTTCGTTGTATATATATTTTTTTTCTAGATGAAAAAAAATCAAAAAATCCTGCAAACATTTAAATTTGCATGCGCACTATGAATTTAATGGTGTTTAAAGACTTTCGTCATCTTTCGATCTCAAGTTTTAAAGTTTCTAAATGAATTACTTTAAATACAATTTCTATTCTAATATAATATGCATTGTACTGGAGAATAAATTATACACTGAGAAAAAAAATATGGTCAAAACTACAAGAATTTGGTAACATTTACCATGTTTCTGGCTCCATGGAAATAACAAAAAGCACGGTAATTTTTACCGGAGCACTTTGGTAACGATTTGGTAAACTTTAGAACAAAATAAGGCGTTATAATAGTTTATTTGGTAAATGTGGTGCAATTTGGCAGTCTTATCATGTTTCTTTAGAGCAAGGCATAAAAATCATTCATTCGATTAACTGAATTTTTCTTTTGTATGTGATAAATGAGCGATAATAAAAACTATAATTTTAAAAACCAGAATTATCAGCAAATAATTACCATTAGAGCAAAAAATTACCAAATAAAGGGTTTAAATACTATATATTTTTTTATTACCAAAATTATGTCTTTCTACCAGAGATATCATTACCATGCAGTACGCAAATTTTACCAGATTTGTTTTTCTCCGTGTACTGTTACACACAGTGTATTTTTAGGAACTGCAGCGAATCTTAATTTTACTGTAGCTTCTAAAAACAGGTTAATTACGTTCATTCTCCGACACATGCGCATAATTTAACAAGTTTGAAATTTTATGGTGATAAAAAAAGCACATGGGCACACTCCATGCTCTTTACGAGGCTAAGAAGTATTATGTGCATTCCATATTGTAAAGTTATGAAATGTGCCCCGCATTTTTCACGCTGGGTTACAAAGTACATTTTTCAAATATTTCATGGATAAAATTTCGTGCAGATAAAATACAATGTAAGAAATATCTTGAATATAATGAATAAAGTATTGGAAAATATCATGGGGAAAAACTTTAGCAAATTAGTATTTTGTACACGTTTGATTATAACAAAGCTAGATAATGTTTCCATGAACCTTTTCAAATGAATACAGCCATAGGCAGATGATGAAAAAAAATTCCTTCTACTCAGTATAGAAATATGATATATATCATAGAAACTTATACCAATAGTCATTACGCCTTTAACGCTTGAATGTATTACAGTATTGAGCATAAGGATTAAATTAATTCGATTCATAAATTCCTATTACTGCGTTGTGTTAATGTTTATGTTTCAATATTCGATGATAAAGTCATTTCTATGAATATGTTTAAATTTTTTAAGAGGAATTTGAGAAGATGGTTGTCAATTTTAAGCACCAAATACTACAAAAGGGAACTTTCTAAAAAATATTCAAAAGAATCAAACTTTTAAAAATAAAAATAATTTTCTGCTAAACTCTGTTTTCTTAAACATCTTTTGCTGCGGTTATTCAGGAGAAATATAAAGATTAATTAATTAAATGATTTAATTAAATTTAAGATCAAATTATGTGATTTATTGGCTACAATTTATTTATTAGCAAATTTCTTAATATAAGTTATAATCATACATTTTAAAATAAGTTATGTTGTAAAAAAATAAGTTATAGTCATAAAGAAAAAATAATTTCTACCTGTTGAAACTGATGGGTGACGATCTGAATGCCTCCGAGTAGTTATGATGCAGACAGCGAACAAGATAACTATTAGAACTATAGCTGAACTAATCACTGGAACTGTGATAGTTAAATGTCGATAGAATGCACTGTGTGCATCTGCAGCTTGTGATGGATGAGGAGGACTTTCTGAAATATATTTAAAGATTACTTAAGCTGGGAAATACTTAAAATTGATATTTTTCATTAAAGTTCAAACCTTAAATTGTCAAATTTATTTGACAACGTTTCATTCCAATCTTCAAAATTTTTAATCTCCATTAAAGTTGCTTTCTCTCCTCTCCCATTCTGGTTTCGGATTTTCTCAATGTCAACGGATTCATTGATCTGGTCTGACCCTGTCAGGCCAGATGGGAATTAGCAACAACAACAACAAAGTTGCTTTCTACGACAGACAAACATTAATACTTTGCTAAACATTTGAAATAAGATGAATGTTTTTAAGTTTTTTGGAAATTTTATAAGACCACTTTTAGTTCAGTTTTTATACACATTTGATACTTTTACTTAGTTCAGAAATGCACTATTGAATAAGTTACTCGGGTATGTATATATTGCAAATATTTATTATCCCAAGAAAACGCTGGTGAAGCAGTATTTGTCTGTAAGTTTTGTTTTATCACGTTTTTACTCGGCCGAAAGCAACAAAAAATAATAATAATAATAATAATTATCTGATGCAATTGGAAGTTTGCCAAGTTTTGATTGGGAGTCTTTGTGTTGCTTGTGCGACGCATATACGATGACAGCTGAATTTCCATAGAAAAAAATATGGCATAACACTTCACTGCCGGTTGGAAAGTATCACTGTGCGTTGTCCCTTGTCCAGGGGCGGATCCAGAAATTTTTTCTGGGGGGGAGAGTCATAGACTCAGATTCCCCCCCCCCACACACACAATTAATTCTTTTTATAAAAAAAATTTTTTTAATATTTTTTTTGAGAAAAAAACCGGGGTTTTTAATGCTAGTCTTTATATTTATTTTTTTATAATGAACAATAGAAAAATACATAAATAATTCAAGTATTCAAAATCTTGAAATAATAAATGTGATTTCGTTTTTTGGAATCTTTGGTAAATCTGTCAATGATTTTTTCAACATCCATATCAATTTTTTTGATGAATGTTTAATAATGCGAGTCCATTTAATTGTTCTTGATTTTGAGTTGCTCTAAGTCAAGTTTTGAGACGTCGAAGAGTTGAAAAGAAACGTTCTGCTGTTGCTGCACTAACTGGCAGAGTTATTAAAATTGTCAACAACATATTGATTGATGGGTACAAATCGATGTCCCAGGCATTATTATTAATGGTCGATCTTGGAAAGACCGTTGGACACTTTAAGACCTGCTTCTGTTTCACGCTGCCATTTTGCCACCCAAAGACGAAATTCTGTTTCGACTCTGGCATGGTGCCAGATTTTAGTTAGCAAGTTTCGCAAGTTTTTCATCTTCACCTTTATACAATCTTTGGTTAAACTTGTTGAAGCGCGCTTGGAGAGCTCAGCGAGCTTCAGCATTATTAATGTTTACAATGAAACTATGACGAATTTCGTTTTAATCTTTTAGATTATGATTCTTGAAACAGTGAAGAACATAATTAGATGAGAAAAAAAAAAGATTTTTCCGACCTATCTAGGTGTATATGCTCCCTTAAATAATTTTTAAAATATTTTATTTCTTTTGTAAACTGTTAAAAAAATTATTTTTTTATTTTTATTTTCAATTTGGGGGGGGCATGACACTTATGCCCCTCCCCCCCAGCTGGATCCGCCTCTGCACTTGTTTAAAAAATATCATAACTAATATTCAACTTTTTTCATTTGCCACAGATAATACCAAATAGTAAACGGATGGTAAATGAAATAATTTTACTCATTAAAAAAATTAAAATTTGAACTTGAAACTTGTGTATTAGGTTATGTTTTAGTTCCTTGTATTTATTTATGAAAGCAAAAATCTGTTGATTTTTTTCATTTTTTTTTCCAAAAAATTGGTAAGATAAAAATTGGATGATTGTTTGGTCATGAATGGTACCTGGCTCATTTTGTCCGCTTAAATGCAAACATAGTCATTGTTCGTAAATTTTGGTATCCAGTACCTATACGTTTCAGATTCCGCAGACTCAATAAAAACTGAGTTAATGTTCAATTATTTTAATATTTAATAGCAAGCATCATTTCCATATTTTATCAATTTAAATACAAACTAGGTGAAAGTTAGCTAATTTTCGCATTGAAAATCAATACGGTTTTTTTCCTTCTTAGAAAAAAAAAATGATTGCTCAGTTTTTTTCTCTTTTTGCAACAAAAAAAAATATTTAAAAAAAAATTGAGATCTTAACATTTTATTTTTAAGCGGCTTGGGTTTTTTCAACTTTAATAATAACAGCTAAAAAGTTTTAATGAATTAAAAATGTATTTTATACAATTTTTCAGCTGTGACATCTACTGCTTAATCCGCTGAAGCATGATTTGATTTAATTTATGCTTAATAAGGAAAAATTAAAGATAACATAACTGTGGAAAAGTAACAAATCGATAAGGATTAATTTTGAAATTAAATTATAGATGAAGACGTATCGAAACGTAACGTCTCGTGTAATTTACGTTATTATTTTTTTATCAGTTATAGTTCATATTATTTAAAAACTATTCTCCCAGAAAACTTGGTAACAATCTGAACCATAATGTTGGTAATTTCAACCATTATTAATGTTTTTAACCAACACACGTATTTAATGCTTTAAATTATATCAGATTGGACTATGATAATAGTTGAAACAAAGTGCAGCGTAATCAGTTTTAAAAAAGATTCAACTGCAGGATAATAAGGTCCAAATAATCAATTAATTGATGTTTTAAATATGCACAGTGTTATCGTTTTCAATGTTTTTAACAATGTATAATTCGAATAAAAGCTTACCTCCGGATAATGTCAAAGTAGCAAAAACATATTCTGAATCAGTAACCCCTGCATCATTCCGTGCAGTGATGAACAATGTGTACCACGTACCAGGAATTAAGTCAGTGATGGTTACATTCAGTTGCTCCGGTACAATGTTATTACTGACAAGAGTCCATTCTGTTTGGCCACTTGAACGGTACTGGACAACGAAAAATTTAATTGCACAACCCCCATTATGCCAGCTGCTGAGATTAACAAATGCACAAGTGGAATTCACCGAGAGTAATCTATCTTTTTCTGGAGCTATTGGTGCTATAAAGAAACAATACATTGGGTCGTTTTTTTTTCAATAATATTTTAAATATTACTAAATATTATATATTCATAGTTAATTTTCTCAAATGGCTATAGAAGTTTAAAAATAAAAGCTACGATTAAAAGTTTGAAGAAAAAGTATATTTACTAAAATGTAATTTAAAAATATTGTTTTGTTACAAGAAATCGATAGAAAAAAAAGCTAATACAAACATTTGTTTGCGTTTAGAATGAAAGTATAGAAATTGTTGCTTTAACGAATTTTTCAAGTAACTGAATAGCCCTTAAAAAAATAATGGCTGTTTGCTATATTTGATATTTCATATGTTTAGTTGGTTTTCTTTTTATTAAATTTAAGTTTTTCACATTTTACTACAACTTAAATTAACAAAATAAAATTGTTGCGTAAATTATAAATCTTTTTAAAAAATATGTGTAGCATTTTGTGCAACATTAGCACTCTGTAGTTAGTAATTTAAAAGGATTGTGTTTCCTTGAAAGGTAGGCTAGAGTCCCTGAAATTAAAGAGTGACTATCATGAGTCGTATCAGTTAACAATTAGAATGCCAGTTGTTCCATCACTCATCGTTGCCATCACTCTTCCAACATACATCGTTGTCATCACTCTCCCAATATACATCATTGTCATCCCTTTTCCAACATACATCGTTGCCATCACTCTTCCAATATACATCGTTGTCATCATTCTTACAATATAAGCACTTTAGAATAGGCAACATTATTTTACCACTAGACGGATCGGCCATGACCAGATTTCGTAGTGGCCATCTTAAGTGTTTAAGGTTTCAAAATGGAGATAAGACTTTCCAACCTTGTTCCTGCTCACAACCTGGTAGTCCTGATCACTTTCTTGTTTGCCTTGGCGCTTCTTTTAAGCAGCTGCTGGTTGATCGGAACTTTCTGCAGATATATGGGGAACTGACGCGACGGGGTCTTCTGGAGCTAGTCTAGGCTTTCCTTCTCCAGGGGGATGTGTAACAACAACCAGTAGACGGCAGTGAAATTGTGTTTAGTATCAAATGGCTATTACTTTCCTCACTTTCTCTTATTGCTTACACTATAATCAATTCAAAATTACGCAAAGTATAAAATTTAAAGAAAACAATTACCAATTCCATCAGTTTTAGCTGACAGCATTTCACTGTTGTTGCTTCTACCTGCACTGTTGAAAGTAATTAAATAAAAGGAATACGAAGTGCCACATTGTAAATCTCTCTGAGTGTAAAAGTTTCTTTCGCCGGGTAAACGGACTTCTTGCCACTCTTGACCATCTTTTCTGTAGTGAAGTATGTAACCTGTTTGCAAACGAGAAAGCAAGATTAGACATGAGTATTTTTGCTAAGGTATTTTTGCAAGGATAGGGATCGAATTTAAATAATTTGCATTTCTCGAAATATAAATCGGATATTTATAGCTTACATACTACTAATGAACTTACATACTAATGAAAAGAGAAAGGCCCCACCGCTTTTCCTGTAGTCGAGTAGTTGGGTACACCAATAGGCGAGTGTTTCGTTTAACCGTTAGTTGTGAATAAGATGAGAGTAAGATTGACAGTGGCGATATAAAGAGCTCCTGATTTCACATTGTGTGACTTTTTCTTGTGGGACTCTTTAAAGGAGGCTGTTTAAGTCTCACACATAACAACAAATCTAGTCTGGGGAACCGACTCACTGCCACGGTGCATTTTGGAGCATTTTTTTTGTGAGAAATGTTAAGAAGGCTGTTAACGTCCCACATACAACAACAAATCTATTCCTCCTGAGGAACCGAATTACTGTCGCTATGCACTTTGGAGTCCAAGACATGTTCTTTTTCTTGTGGCATACTTATAAAAAGGCTATTGACATCTCTCATATAACAGCAAATTTAATCGACCTGGGAAACCGAGTCACTGCCGCCGTGCACTTTGGAGCCTAAGACATACTTTTTCTTGTGGGACACTTTTAAGGAGACTGTTTACGTTCCACATACAACAAGAAATACAGTTGACTTTTGGAACCGAGTCACTGCTGTGGTGCACTTTAGAGTCTAGAACCTGCTCTTTTGTGTGTGGGAAAAGTTTGGCTACAGTGCAGCAAGAGGAGACTGTTTAAACATTTACAACGTATGTTAAAAAAGGTAAATCGTGGAGCCTTCGTCTTTTCATTAGTGTGTATAGATTGTTTATGTCTAGTTTATTCTTCATTAAATATAAATTAACTAAACAGGATGTAACTTTTTGAATGACAGTGTATTTCAAACTTACCTGTTACTGGTGAGGTTGGGGTTGTTCTGGATTCCCATGATATTTTAATAGTTTTTGCAGTTGAAAAATACGTTTTTATCAGCGGAGTATCGGGCTTATCTGTAAAAAATAATTTATATAAACTATTTTTAATATTTATAAAGAAATAGAAAAATAATGAAGCAATATACTGAGTTACAAATATTTGCTTTGAAGTAAAATTCGAATAATTTTTTTAAAGCAGTATCGAGAATTTTCCATTCTTATTGTTTATACCGAAAACTTTATATCGAAATTTTTAAAGATTTCATATCAAATTAATAGCTAGATTCAGAATATAAATTGGTCTATTTATACCTTCTACTTATGGAAAAATCTTACCACTTATTGAAACATTGATTGAAAAAACTTCCATAATATTAAATCTTCAAGCAACAATATCATGTAAACTTTCTGCAAGCGTAATAGTTTATTAAGTTAAATCATGTTTCTGTTCAAATTGAATAATTTCTCAGCACGTTTTTAAAGTTGCATTGTAACCTATCACTTAAATTAATTTTCAATTACAATATTTATTGTTTTTTACGAGATCTACTGGTTCGGTTCGATCAAATAGTTTCAACTGTATGGAAAATATTAAGTAAGTTTGAAACCTTACATAGGGAAAGTTTTATTTTAATCGGAAATCATACATCAAGGATGTTTATAGTTTTTAGTAGTTGAAGATAACAGAAAAAAACACCAGCTTATTCTAAACATGCATTTATTTGTATTGGGTTACTTTTTAACTCACACAATCCCTTATTAAAGAATAAGAATATTAAAATAAGTTTTTTACTTACCGAATTCTAAGGTTCTTACAATGACGGGTTCAGAAGGTGGCCCAGCACCCTTACTGTTAAAGCCTTGGACGATTACACTGTAATCAGTCATTGCAGAAAGTCCTGAAATAGCTACATGTGAATGTATCAAATGAGATGCATTGATTGCTTTGAAATTGTAAGGTTCTGCTTTAATATAAGGTTTAAAACCAACGTAATAGCCATCGACACTATCATAATCATCATCACTTGGAACCTGAAATCAAATAAAAAAAAGAAATTGGAGTTATATTTAAGGAGGCAGGTATTAATGCAATTGCTATTAGGTTGCTAATTGGTTTCTAACCATATGGAAGTCCCTGTTAATGAGAGAGTCCCTGCCATGGTAAAGCGCAGGTCAAACTATCTCTAAAACCGAGAACAAGGAAAACCCTGAAAGCATCAGCGAACTCACCATGAAACTGCTTTTAGGACTTGAGTACCATCTGAAGAAGAAATGTTCTACTGTATTCCTCTGTATGTATTGAGCACAATGAAGCAGTCTCAGATTCCGGACATGACTATCTGCATACACAAATTCACCACATTGCTTTTTCTTCGCATGGAATCTAGTCATTATGTTAAAGCATCGATCATCAAGGACGGCGATTACTTGAGGTCAGCAGTCTCGTGGACTTTTCGACTGATATCGATGGTCGCAATTAGGAAGTTAGACGCCGTCCGAACAGTCCGAAACGAGAAAAGAATAGATAAAATAACGTTTTCGCTATGAATAAATTAGCAGTTTTAAGTTGCACAATAATTGGAACTAACGTAAAATTAGTTGTCTCCTGTGTGGTAAACAATGTAAGAAAAATTACTTAACCTAAGTGCCCTTTTAAATTTTATTGGCTTTAATCAAACATTTGTAAACATGAATTTACATCTCTCTCCAACGGCCTCTTAGTTTCAGAATAATAATCTAATCACATATTAAAGATTTAATATATAGATTTTATTCTAACATGCAAAGGTTAAAAAAATCTGAAATTATTCTTTAACAAAAAGTATAAGCTAGTCATATTTATTAATGTCAGTAAATAAAAGATGAACATACTTGCCATGTGACATTAATTGACCTTGATGACAACGCTAAGGCTTTTACATTATGAGGTGCTTTCCTTGGTGCTGTTTAATAGAAATAGAAGTTCACTATAATAATTTGATAAAATCAAATAGCTCTTAAAAAGAATATTTCAAAATATTATTTGAAGCTCTGTGCTTTGTTTGTTAAGCCTAACTATTGAATAATTTGTTTTTAAATGTAATTAAATCAAATGTTCTTTGTTTAATACATTTATAGTTAATGTTATAACAGCCCTCGGTGTTATTCTGTTTTTTTATTATTAATATAAATTGTTATTTTTGAACACGATATATTCCAGTACGAGATTAGCATTTTTAAATTTTAGTTTAATCTCATCCAATAGCTATAAATATTTGGTAATTACGGTTAAAAATACGTCACTCAGTGTGTCGGTACTGTTTACCATAAAATGCATATTACGAACATTTTAAGCAACAAAAAAAATCTGAAATACCGCAATTTTTGCAGAAATAATTACCGTAAAGTCACTGAATAACTGTAGTTAAAAAAATTTTATTGTAAAAATTATGGCAAAATATTTTACGGTAAAATGGATTTTGCAGCTGATATACGAAAGTGCCTTTACTTTATACCGTAATTTGATCTGGAATTTTTTACAGTAGTGTTTGCATTTCTAATAGGAGCTAATGGTGAAATTGCGATGAAATATAAAAAAAGGAACTGAGTAATTTTAATATTAGTAATTTAATTTTCTATAATTGTATGTGTAATGTAATGAAATAAGTTTGTATACCTACGTTCTTCCATTGTTGTTACAGCTACTTCCGCTCCAAACTGACTTTCTCCAAGTGAATTCTCGCATTTTACTCGAAAGAAATAACGATTTTTTGGTTTCAGCCCTCGAACAACTAAACTTGTTTCTTGCCCAGGTACTGTAACAGGTCCTCCTATCAAGTGATCTGAGGAAACAGAATATAGAGAAAAGGTTCCTAATAAGAAACAATCATTTTAAAAGTAAAAATAGTTACATAATATTTATTATGATGTTCATTAATGTCACGTGATTAAATATTTGGTGCATCACTTCAAAAAACAAAAAGTGAGGTAATGAAAATGTTAACGATTTTGAATACCAAGAAAAGGTGTTTTTGTATAAGATAGTACAAAAACATATTAAATATGTGACACTGATTGTTGTAATCTTAGACCATGATCATTTATAAACAAAGGCAAAAAAGAATGTATAAAGCATTCGAAGTATTCACTCAGATTTGAGTAAATATAATACATTTTAGTGACGAACTTAAAAGCATTCATAATTATTTGTTTTTGTTGTTACCTCATTAGTAAACCACAATCTAAACCTAATTTACATCTTATAAAGTCATCCTCATATACTCAGCAATACTTTTAGTTTAGATTGGATGAAATTATGTAAAAAACTTTACCTGTACACCTCAAAAATAGCCTCTCTAAGCTGGTTGTTCAAAAGTAGATTTCCATCAACCTCAAACAACTTCATATTTCTTAATTATACACCTTGGGAGGTTTATCTTTTAAGGTTGATATTGGAATCAACTTCAAAATAACCTCAGATGAACCTCAATTAACTCAATTAACAACTTAAATGTTTATAAATGAGGTCCAAAATTTCGTGGTCAGAGCGGCTAAGTATATAAAAGATGTAACATTTCTGATGTTATCTTCGTATTCAGTACTCTAAGAGTCAGAGTAAGTATAAAATTCTTAACTCCTACGAAGTAAACATGCATTTCGATCTTTGCCCAACTTTAAAAACTTATAGACAAATGATTTAATTCTTGAGGTTATATTTACTCATCTAATCCCTTAATAAGAATAAATATAAATTTTTTAGAGAAGAAAATGTAACGTAAGTTAATATAATTTAGAAATAAAAACAAATGCAACGAAAATATTTATTATTAAAATAAATTTAAACCTCATAATACTTACTAATTAATGAGACATAAATACTCTCACTTTTAAGGGTAGTGAAATTTGAGTTTATCATAATATGAAGGTCACGAAATTATTGAAATTTAATTTTATTATATTTTCATCTGTGCCCAATTTAACAGCCAATTATTGGATTTTCATCTCTGATGAGTGGCTGGAATATTTTACTTTTTTTAAATGAAATATTGCGGAAATTTGAATTTCATTACTGGATTTTCGATTTCTAATTTAAATTCTCAAAAAATTTCCTTTTTCAAGACGTTGATAATTTAGAAGTGAAAGCAAAAGTATGAAGCTGAAAATTCGACTTCCAATGTGTGATCACCCAAACTTTATTAAACTCTTCTCTATTACTCAACAGAGAAAAGAAAGTTTCTTCAAAGCTGGGGATAATTTGAAAAAAAAAACCTTTCTCTAAATATTTCAAAAGTTTCTCTTTATGAGGTTAATCTTTTAATCATTATTTTTTAAATAAAAATAAAAGGAAATGTATAAAAAATAATTTGATTTTTTCCAATTTTATTTTTCATGCTGATACATTTTACAATTTAGGACAAATCTGCCGCAGAATCAATTATTTACTAAGTTGACGCCAAGTTGACGCCAATTACCTCCAAGTTGACGCCAAACGACAGTGTATTGGATTATGGGAGAATTTCCATCGAATGGTTTACTCCATGACACTCTGACGCTTCTACTGGATACATCATGCACTTCTGTGCTCTTAGGCGCATCTGGTATGTCTAATAACGTAAATAAAGAAATAAATTTCAGTTATTTATTTATATATTTCACTTTATTAATACATTTAGATTTGATAACATAAAAAAATTCTTTCGGAATTAACATTTTAAATTAAAGTATTATCTGAGAGAAATTCAATCGTCAATGTTTTTAGACAGAGATGTGCGCTTCTTCTTGTTCTCCAGTGGCGCCATCTATGGCCGATAATTCGACTTCTGCCACATACATACTTCGCAGCCCGTTTTACAGGGATTACACATCGACACACCATTAATCAGCAGATCGTAATTTTGAACTGAACCAAAGTATGATCAATCTCTGATACAGTACCCCCAGAAGTATTGATTTGTTATGGGAACTTGGAAGACTTTGTGACCCCGACAGATTTAATGTACACTATATCTGGTCCTCTAAGTCTGGTACTCTAAATCATCTGGTGGAAATCGAACTAAGGACTACTTAGACGTGACCCAACGCCCTAATAACCAGGCTATCCCGGTTCATTTAGTTGTTATTTTATAATATTCCAACAAAACAGTCAAATGACAATAAAAAAGATGGTATTCAAACTGTTAACTGTGCAAAAAATCGTTTGTTGGCTGTTATCAGCTAATATGGTTAAACAACCAGACTTTTTTTGCTCAAACAAGGCCCAAAGGCCAATGAGAGTCGAGTGCACGTTCTTCGAAAACTTGAAGCTAAGCTATGTGATAAGGATGGTGAATTCAAAATTTTATTTTCTAATAGCAGATTAGCAATAATCTCATAGCAATATCCATGGGATGAATACAGTATGAAGATATAGCTCCTCACAGATAGGTACATTAAATAGTAGGTGATTTGCTTGTTTTTTACGCACCTTACATACTTTAGCAGAGACAGATAATCTGTTAATCTCATGACCAGCTGAATGAGGGTTCAATTCTCAGCTTTAACACTACAATATTTCCTCAATTCTTTCATATGTGGAGTTTTCGATTTTTCTACACTTCTCAATTGATGACCCTGGACTACTGGAATTCGAAACTATCATTCACGCATAGATAGTAGCACCACAATGCTATTTTTCAAAAATTTTCCCGTTTCTTATGATAGACTACTAAATAAGCTGATTAAGCCACTTCTCATGGTTCATTTGACAAAACACAACTCAACCACAACTTAACTCCAATGTGAACTATCTAAGGAAAAGCCTAGCAAAACCTAACTCTAATGTAACTGGAAATCTGGTTAAATTTTAGTTTTACGATTTTGAAACTATGTTAGTTATAGTTGATTAAAAATTTTGTATAGTCTTACGTATTACCTTGTATTAATTATATATTACCCTTTTATAACCATAACAGTTTTATACGGTTTCAAACGCGCAAACGAACGTTGTATGAAGCTACCCCCATTGCTCCCCTCCCTATTCCCTTTGTTGCTTCTCATTCACCTTGTTTAAATGAAAGTCGACATTTCTTATAAAAGATAATTTTATTTAAAAAATGTATAAATATTAAAAATTTATGTAAGACAATTTGTTCTTATTTTAATTGCAACGATATGAACGATTAACTAGATTTAAAAAATAATCAATTGAATTTGAAAAAATTATTTAAACTTAGAAATACAGAATGTTTGACAATATAGGAGAGGATTTTACTTATTAACAATTTATAACGTAACCTTATACCATATAACATTCAAAATTTTAAATTGTTTTCCTCTTGAGTCTTTTAAATTTTTAAATGTCTCGATATAAATGTCAAGATTTATATTTGGTAATCTCTAATCTCCTTCATTTTTAAATGTTTTCCTATTTTTTTGCAACTTTTGACATCTTGTCTAAAATGAATTAATAACATGAGAATCTCGAAAAAAAGATTATTAAATTAAATTATTAAATTTATTATGAAATGATACATTTGTAAAGGATAATGATACGTCAGATTTTAAATCTGTAGTTGCATTTTAGCTGGCTACACATCAACCAAACATTGCATTTTCTTACTAAAAGTATAACAGTTCAAGTATAACAGTTCATAATTCTCGAACTAATGATTAAATGCTGCATTTCTTCAGACCATCGAACTCCTTGTAATCTTTTAAACACCTTTGTTTTAAACACCAAGTTTCCAAGTCATGTAGATTTTGTAGAGCAAAGCAAAATTTAACGCAAAAATTCGAGAAAAAGTACTTCAAATTGTAATAAATTGTAATAAATTTGTTTCGATAGAAGATTTGTTTTGTGTAGAATTTCGAAAAAAACAAATATAGATATTTTGGCCAACTAAAATTCGGCCTGTATAGTGATTTTTACTTCAAGTATTACAGTTAATAAATCAGTTAATAATAAAAAGTTGTGCAGCAAAGCAAAATTTAACGCAAAAATTCGAGAAAAAAGTATTTCAAATTGTAATCAATATGTTTCGAGAGAAGATTTGTTTTGTATAGAATTTCGAAAAAAACAAATATAGATGTTTTGATGTTAGGGATAATTTTTACTTCAAGTATTACAGTTTAATAAATCTCGAACTAATAATCAAATGCTGAGTTTTTTATTTTTCATTGTTCTTCCTGTACATTTTTCTACACGCCTTATTAATTTGAAGTTTTTAAGTCTCACAGTGCTTATGTAGCAAAACAAAATGCAACGTTAAGTTGAAAACCCTAAACAGCCTCTGCGGGCCATAACTCTTTAATACATAGAAAGTCTGACTTTTATATTCATAGCTTTTCATACAATTCGTAACTTATTCAACATTTCCCCTCGAAATAGAATTAATTTCGAAGAAAAAAAAAGTCATCCGGCGGTAGGAATTAGCTCGCAAACCAATGGCAGATAATTGAAAAACCGACAACTTATCGATATTACCCTCATAAAAAAATGAAGAATCTGTTCTAACAAAGAGCTCTGTCATTAGGAAATAGGAACGGGATACATAAATTATTTATAGAAATGAGATGATTTCTTTACCTTGGATAGTGAGCTGGATATTTTTCGAGTCATCTCCATATTGATTCACGGCACTGCAAGTGAATAATGCTGAATCTCTTTTTTCTACTTTTTCTATAACTAATTCAGATCGTCCGCCAGAAAATGTTTCCGTAGCAGTCTGCGAATACCTGTAAAATTTTACATGCACCTAATCTCTAAGAAAATCTTCTAGAGATGTTCAAAGTAAAAATACATCTAATCATTATTTTAAATGGTAAGTAAGGAAGAGAAAAGTAAATTAAGGTTATGAAATATATCATATATCATAAATTTTGATATTATTTTTTTTAAGCAAACTTAAAAAAGGGAAATAATTTTCTTTTTTGTCAGATATAAAATGACAAAAAACACAACTTTCAAAAGACGTGGGAAGATTTAATACGAAAGTATTGCACCCTACATTTTTTTTTGTTTTTGGTTTGACAAAAAATCTAATTATTTTTTTTCTTTCAGTTCACTTGGAAATCATAAATTTTATTTCATCTTATAAGTTTATTATTTTTCTTTTCATTAGTTTGTTTTTAGAGAGTCATCGACTTCTCTTGGTGATAAAATTGGCTTGTAACTTTCAGGTTAGAATTGTAATTCATTGTGTCAGCATTAACAGCAGAGTTTCAGATGAAAATTGAACACCAGTTGGAAACGGGTCAGAATTTTGATGACTGATGAATCGTAATTTCAATTTGGTGATAACATAGCACAAAATTCTGGTTGTCTCTTGCAGAAGACCATTGAAACTCTTATTATTGGGTATAGAATTTTTATTTTGATCCCTTTTAGTAGTCTAAAAGTGGTCCAAATATCTATTGACGATGATATAGAGTTTACAATATAGTTCACAAACCATACTTTATCATTTAAGAAAGGAATGAAACATGCATTTTTATCGGGCAACTTCTGGGGATAAAAGTTGAGAACTTTTCGAGAAGTGGTTTAAGTTTCGATTTCAAGATTCCATGGAGTGATTTTAAAAAAAATATTCAAGGTTTTGGATAATCCAAAATTTAGAATGGTTGCTGAAATTATATATACAGCATATTCCATGATCATGGCCTTAATAATATGCATTTGATTCTGTCTCAAAATATGTTTATGAAAATATATAACTGCAATGTTGAACTATGTGAACTCGATTAGCCATAAAATCATGCAAATTTCGTATAAGTCTGCTGGTACCTTTGTACCAATTTACCTGATATCTGTCACGGGATCTAAAATTGCGCCATTCTTTTTCCATGAGAATGTTATAGGTTTGTCACCGGAAACTTCACATTCCATAACAGCTTTTTCACCACGTCTTATCGTCATCATCATATATTTAGAATGGAAACGAGGAGTACCTGATGAAAAAATTCATAAAATTACATATATAGTTCTTTCATAGAACAAATGAAGAGTGAAGGTATGCTTCAGAAATATATTTTCAAATTATTTCAAAAATAGTAACGCTGAGCAATACCTCAATTTCTACGAAATTCATATTAATTATTAATTATTAATTTGATAGGGAAAAAAAGTAATATTACTTGTATTCAAATTATTGTACTAAATTGATTAATGATTCATGGTAAAATTTATTCGTTAGAATTATGAATGCTCAAAAATTTTCAAATAAATGGCTTTGAAATCTAAATAATTAAAAATATAAAATTAATTTTTGGAGAACTAATTACAACAATGAATTTTTCTACTTTTAAGGAAACTTCGAAAGAAAATTCTGAATCTGATATAAAAGAAGAAGCTTTAAAAAAATAGATGGTATCATATTAATTGAGAAAAAAATGGTTCAATGATTTATAGTAACTTCGCTATTAAAAAAATGAAAAATCAATGCTACTTGAGTATCTACAGACCTATATCAATAACAAGAGTTCAAGATTGCATCACAACAATTTTCAGAATTATCCGATAAATTTAAGTAATTGTTATATTTCAATGGAATACATCATATTTACTTCATTTGCAAAGTAATAATTAAACAAAATAAAAATTTCAATGAGGTTTTTATAAGTTATTATATTAATTTTACGTCTGTTCGGTCGTTTATGTGGAAATTACCTTGATAGACAATAAATTTTGTTTATAATATTTTTGAAACAATTATATCTTCTATTATCATCAGACACAGATGTCCAAATAAATTTTAAGTGCACTTGTTAGAAATTTTGAATGACGAAAAAATGGCAAGTGATGCCCTTTGCTGAAAAAATAACAATAAACAGTGCTTGTTGAAGAAATGATCAGGAAAAGATGGAAGTTTGAAAATCTGTTCAATTGTTCTGTTAAAATTTTGAGTGTTCCTACAAGTCTGAAAAAAAAGGCCAACATTTTAGTTAGTTTTAAATTCTTTTCTCAAATATTTGATATCGGGAATTATTGAAATATTTGATCAAATATTTGATCAAAAACATTCTTCTCAAATATTTGATATCAGGAATCATTGAAATATTTGATCAAATATTTGATCAAAAAAATTCTTCTCAAATATTTGATATCAAGAATTGTTGAAATATTTGATCAAAAATAATCTTCTCATATATTTTATGTCAGGAAATATTGAAATATTTGATCAAATATTTGATCAAATATATTCTTCTGCAATATATGATGATCAAAAACAGTCCTTCAATAGGACTGCGAGAGCTCTAGCCAGTCAGAAAGACTTCGGAATATCAACTTCAAGTTCTTTCATCACTGACATGAGGTTTTGTCAATAAAAAAACAATTGAAAAAATAAAGCAATTTTGTTTTATTATTAAACATATTTTTATAATAGATTTGATAATTGATAAATAAGAAATTCTGAGGCTTTTAATAATATAAAAAGTTCTATATATATATTTTCAAATAAAGCGAAAAATATAGTTGCTCTTATACTTACTATGGACCGAGAGACGGACAACTGCTGTGAGACCAGAACCAACACCATTGCTAGCTTCACATAAATAGTGGCCAGCGTCTAGTGTGTCTAAACTTTGAAAATTCAAAGACCCATTCACCAATGTATGCACATGAGAGTTGCTGACGATTGTTTTAAATAATTTAGGTGACTCACCTGAAATAGCAATATTCTCTTGTTCATAAATTAAAGCATATTTATTAAATTATTAAACATCGTATTTGTTATAATTGCTCCCCTTTGACTCCTAGTCATTCTTCTAACTTTTAAACATGGTTTATATGAGCACATTTGCATAAAAATTATGTAGATTGGATAAAACAAGTGAAAATAAAATTCGAACGAATATTTTTAGTTATTTATTTACTTTTTTGAGTGTTATTCCTTTGCTGTCAAAAAATTGGTTTGCTCTAACAGTCTGACACTTGTATATATATATTGTATATATATATATATATATATATATATATATATATATATATATATATATATTTCAAGAAAAGATAAATAGTTAATGTTAGTATGAATATAAGAACAAGAATGTCAATGTCACTTAATGATATCGATATTAATCATAAAAGAATGAAAAAAATGCAGATTTTATAATTATAAAGACCCAAGAGGTATATATATATATATATATATATATATATATATATATATATATATATATATATATATATATATATATATATATATATATATATATATATATATATATATATATATATATATATATATATATATATATATATATATATATATATATATACAGGGTGTCCCAAAAGGTCGTTTACAAACTTAACATGCTGGTCTGTCATATCATGATGAACAAGATTTACATAGGAACTTGTGTCCGAAAATTAAAACTGTAACCGCTAGAGGGCGATAAGTGCAGGTTTGGATGAGGAGAAAAAAATGATATCGATAGCGGTGTTAATATGATTTTTATTATAAAACATCATTACATCACAGCAAATGCTCAAAATTCCTTCCATTCGCCATAATGCACGTTTCACAGCGTCGGCGCATGGATTCACGAACCCGTTCAAATTGGCCAGGAGTGTCACGGACACGTGCTGCTGCTCCCGCGATCCTGGCGATAAGATCCATGTTCGATGTTACAGGTGTTTCGTACATTATGGACTTCATGTGTCCCTACAGGTTGAAATCCAGGGGAGTCAGGTCGGAGGATCGTGGTGGCCATGGGACCGGTCCACCTCTACCGATCCAGCGATTAGGATAAATCCTATCGAGGTATTCTCGAACAGCGTAGCTAAAGTGGGCAGGCGCTCCACCATGCTGAAACCAGATGTTTCGGCGTGTAGCGGCTGGAACGTCACTCTTCAGATCCGGCAAAACTCTTTCTAAAAAAATGCGATAGGTATTTCCGTCGAGGCGTTCAGGTAGAAGGTAAGGGCCAATCAGCATGTCACCGATAATACCAGCCCAAACGTTTACGCTGAAACGTTGTTGATGTGCATGGGCACGTGTACATCTTGGGTATTCATGCGCCCATACGTGCATGTTGTGCAGGTTCACGACACCATCCCGTGTAAGGCAGGCTTCATCAGAAAACAAAATCCATGATGGAAAATCTGGCTGTGCGACCCGCTGTTGCAAATACCA
The DNA here is from genome assembly GCF_982258835.1 of Parasteatoda tepidariorum. Lineage (NCBI taxonomy): Eukaryota > Metazoa > Arthropoda > Arachnida > Araneae > Theridiidae > Parasteatoda > Parasteatoda tepidariorum. The sequence continues at coordinate 81,845,749 of NC_141764.1, read as the reverse complement.
GCGTGAGAATGCAATGCGTTTGGGATAATCGTCAGCGCACAATGCCTGTACTTTTGGAAGTGGTAAGGGTGTTGCATGTCATCGTGCAGTATGCGCATTATGGTGGAACGAGCTACACCCAAGACACGTTCACCTTCTCGGAGACTTCTTTGCGGGTTGATGGCATACTCCTGTATCACGGTTTCCTCTACGACAGGTGTGCGTGCAGCACGTTCTCGATCGATGTGGCTACGTGCTACGAAAGCACCTGATTCACATAATCTGCGGTGCAATCGTCCAAACAAAACATGACTTAACTGACGTCTGTTTGGGAAGCGCTCTAGGTACGTCCGTGCCGCGGCTCGTCCATTTCCATCAGCGGCGCCGTATACGTAATGCATGTCGGCCATTTCTGCGTTACTAAACTCATTCATCCTTCTCCTTCAACGTCCACGCCTGAAATGATTGTTTTTCCCACTCTCCCGTTTTCGTGCAATTATCGCCCTCTAGCGGTCGCAGTTTTAATTTTCGGACACAAGTTCCTATGTAAATCTTGTTCAGCATGATATCACAGACCAGCATGTTAAGTTTGTAAACGACCTTTTGGGACAGCCTGTATATATATATATATATATATATATATATATATATATATATATATATATATATATATATATATATATATATATATATATATATATATATAAAACACAAATTAACATGAAAAACATGAATAAAATAAAAATAAAAACTAAATGGTAGAGAAACAAGAATGGTATAAGCAAATAGTCGTTGTCAAGACACATCTAATTGCCATAAATAATGCGATATTTCTGAATAAAGAATAATTATCCTAAGATAAAAATTATTCTTTATATGTGTCGATATCGCAAAAAACCTTATTTTGAAAAAATAAAAAAAAATCATGAAATAAAAGAAAAATGTAATAGGAAATCAAACTTACCGGCGTGAATTAAAACGCGGTTTAGGTTTAAAAGTACAATAATAAAACAGTTAACAAAAATCGCGAAGATGTAAAATATTGCTTATAGCTTGAATCGAATATAATAAAATTAAAAAAACATTTGATCGAAGAAGAAGAAAAAAATGTTTAGGTAAAATATTAGTGCTGCCATCTATGAGAAACAATTAGTAAAAAGGTAATAAAATTGAAATAATAATAAAAATGTTTAACGGATTGAATAAATTAGCAGCCTTAAAAAAACAAAAAATAAATAAATAAAAAAATAAAAAAATAAATAAATAAATAAATAAATAAAAAAATAAAAATAAAAAAAATTAAAAAATCATTAATAGGGAAATTAATTTAAAAGTCAGTCTGTCAGGATAGAAAGCCGTTTATAGACCCATCCTTCATTCATAATTTTACAGATTACACATATCCATCTTTCATAGGGTGACTTTCATAGGGTGATATATATATATATATATATATATATATATATATATATATATATATATATATATATATATATATATATATATATATATATATATATATATATATATATATATATATATATATATATATATATATATATATATATTTATAAGTAGCATTAGCAATAGCAATAACAGAAGTAAGAAGCATGTCAGTACTACTTAATGACTTTGACATAAATCATACAAAAATTTAAGAAAAACTCATGTGTTATTATTAAAGACCTAAGGGGGGATTACGATTTTTGTCTATTTCTTACAAAAATTACGATTGGATTAACTTCTTGTGCTTTATACAGATTGCTAAGGTTTAATAAATCTATAACATGGAAAATCGGTGTCCGTGAGAAGTATGGAAAGAATTATGGATGAGAACTAGGGAAAAACGGTTCCTGACAATGCTTTAGTAAAAAGAAAAGTATAGTGAAGAAGACGACAGGAAGACCAATAATTAAGCATTAATTGAGAGGAGTATTGAGGAAAAAAAATCTCTTGCCCAACCCGAATTTCAAATGTTATTTTATCTAAACAACAAAAAATTTTAATTTTGATGTGAATTTTTGAGGGGTAATAAATAAATGCTTGTGGCATTTGTTTATATTTTATTTTTACGATTTCAATCGAATGCTTGCTCCTGAAAATTTTCAAACCTTGAAATTCGTTTTTCTCTGAATAAGCTTTCATTAAGATAAATCTTTTTTCTACCTTGATATATGATTTGGCATAGATATTTGCTAAAATGGAAAGATAGTCCAACTCCAATAAGCTGTAAGAAATTAAGTATAAACTTGGAGTATTTCAGATTGAATAAGCCATAAAAAAATTAAGCTAAAACAAGCAATAGTTCAAGTCTAATTAAATTCATCGACAACTAAGAATAGGTTCAATCGAATAAACGACATGAAGTTAAGCTAGAACTAGGAACAATTCAAATCTAGTAAACACAGGAAATTAAAGTAGTACCAAGATTAGTTCAATTCGAATAGTTCTAAATAAAATTAAACTAAAACCTTTAATAGTTTAAAACTCTGTGGGAAATTGAGCTAGAATTATAAATAGTTTGACTTGAGTACATTGCTAAAAATTCTGAATCAAAATACGATAAAATGTACAGGCACTTAAGGTGCCAGTTCTTTTTATCGTAAAATCCATTTTTATCGGAACATGTTTCGGAGCAAAAAATCTGATACAGTAATTTTCACTGTAAAAATTACTGTAAAATCAGTGAATCACTCTAATTAAATAAGTATTACGGTATAGTTCGAATAAGCTATAAGAATAAAGCTAGAACTGTGAATAGTTAAACTCGAACAGACTATAGGGAATTAAACTAGAACTATGGATAGTTCAGTTCGAATAAGCTATAAGAATAAAGCTAGAACTATGGATAGTTCAGTTCGAATAAGCTATAAGAATAAAGCTAGAACTGTGAATAGTTAAACTCGAACAGACTATAGGGAATTAAACTAGAACTATGGATAGTTCAGTTGGAATAAGCTGTAAGAATAAAGCTAGATCTGTGAATAGTCAAACTCGAACAGACTATATGGAATTAAACTAGAACTAGGAATAGTTTAAGTTGAACAAGCTTTAAGGAATTAAAATAGAAGTAGGAACACTGAATTAAATTAAACTAGGTATTGTTTAAGTCAAATTAGGAAATTGAAGTAGAATTGGGAGTAAAATTAAACTTGAATAAGTTGTAGTAATTGGGAATGGAATAGTTCAACTTACTAGAAGACATCTTCCACCTGACATGAGGTAAGGGGACACCGTCTGCTTGACATTCTATTTTGACCGGATGACCGATCACTGCTGCAACATCCGTTGGCTTGATTACCCACCTAGGAGGAACTAAAAGTAATCTCTTTTACAAAATATAATACTAACGTTTAACGCGTATGGTACAGTTTTAGAAAAATAGGTAGGTCATAATACAAGTAGACAATCAAAACAAGATTGGTTTCTGAAGATTTCAGAAATAATGAGCACAATTTGGTAGCAGTGACATTACTAAAATTAGATAGACTTAGTCTGCAATTTTGTTTACTTTTCCTTTATTTTTCTGGTTCAAATTTTTTAAATTGTTTTTTAATTTTCCATTATTAACATTTTATTGCAGAATTACTTTTCTAAATTTATTTCTCCAAAATTTCTATTCTTGTTCTAAAACTAATTTTTTTAAATGCGAAACATAATGTTTTAATATTGGTCACAACTTATTTTATTTTCTAAACAAAGTTACTCTTTATTTTAAAATATTATTGTATGTATCATGCAAGTCATAAGAAATTTTTTAATTTAAAGTTATTATAAATTATTCAGTGTACTTAAAGTTACTATACTAGAAAGTCCTTAGATCTAATTATATCGAGGGCTATAGTCATTTCTTTCAGTTCGATGAAAACGTGTTTCAAAAATTATTAAAAAAATTTGGATCGAACTCCAAGTAACCCCATGTCACAGATCTCATCCTATGTCTGTTTTTCTTTTCAATTAAAGAAAATAATTTCGATATTTTATAAAAACTTATGTTCACATGTGTAATAACATCTTGAAGTAATAGTACATTTTAAAATGTTGATACGTTTCCGAGAAGTTACATAGCTAGTTTAGATACTTTTACTCAGAACAAACTCCCAAAACTCCCACTACTTTAAATTTACTTGAATTTTTTAAACTTGCGCAAGAAAATAAATTATCAGCACTAAATGCTCTGGAAAAATTCCGATTTACAAACTAAAGTAAGTTATATTAAATTATATGCCCTCTCCCATTAGAAATTAACAATTATTCACTTTGCATCTACATGTCGTTATCGTAAATTTTTTGCAAGCTTGAAAATAGTATTGAACAGATCAGTTCTTTTCTAATATATTTTAAATGAAAACATGTTTACTTTATCTGACCAATATTAATTTAAAGTCAAAATCTTTTTTTCTCCCTTTTTCTTTTTAATCAAAATAAAAGAATGCAATTTTATGTTTCATAACCAAAGCAAAATTTAATTTCGTTTTGTAAGTAAAATGCGTTCTATGTGATGTATTTCATTTCCAATGCAAATCAGTTTCAAAATATTCACCATAATAAAAAATATCAATTCATAGTTTCGGTTTTATTTTTGTCTAAATATACCTTACTATATTTCCAATCATTTCAACCAGCCATTCATAAAATGAAAGCAAATATCATATGCAAGGAGAAAAGCCAAATTGAAATATTTATATGCATAAATATTTGTATGGGGTAAAAAACAATCAAATATTTCATAAATCTGATTGAAATTCCTTGCCATTTTTCTAATGCACAATATACGAAAAAAATTCAATTTAAAATAATATAGCTCTAATCAATTCTAATCATATGACGTTAATAATATGTTTCCATTAAAATATGTACATATTTGCTCAGCACGCAGCACAAGTAGAAGCGAATTTTTTGTTTTCCAAATCCAAAACTATATCTTCTAGGTCAATAGATATTAAACATTATTGTATTGCTACCCACATGCAAAGTCTTAAGTTTTTATTGTATTGCTACCCACATGTAAAGTTTAAACAACACAAATTTAAGCAACTTTAAAGTAATTAAATTATTCATGAAACCAACAAAAAAAATAATAAAAGCTCTAGGAAATCATAAATATAAATGCTCTTTGTGCTAAAGTAAATGTTTAACAACAATTTATACAATGTAAAATATATTTATTTTCTTTCTGTGCAAAACTTTGACGTAGAGTTAGAAGTTTATTCACTGTAAAAACTATGGTGTAATATTCCTCCAAACATTCTGTTGAACTTCGACAAAAAATTGTGCGAAAAAGCACTATTTTTCAAGTTACCACCTTATCAAGCGTTCATATACAATTTAAAAGGTGTAGGAAATCTCGAAATACCGAAAATGCAAAAAGTGTGCACCGAAATCACGTGCCTTTACACCATACAGTGGCAGTCAAAAGTATTCGTACAATGAATTTTTAAGTGCTCATCGCTTCATAGTATTTTATTAATTATACTACGTCATTAAACACAGATACCAGGTCTTGTATCCTTTATTTTTGAGCAATTTAATCAAAAGAAGTTTTCTTGTAAAACAATTACAGAAAAAAAATATGAAAAATAGAAATTAATTATCAAAACTTTTGTGTCAAAAGTATTCGTGCACTTAAGAAATTTCCCTAAAATTATATAGTATATCACAGTTTAATACTTAAAAGGATACCCTTTCGCCTTAATTATTGCTTTCATTCGACTTGGCATTGAATCTACCAACTTCTTTGTAATATCTGGTGTAATTGATGTTTTGTTGCAATATGGCGGTTTTCAGCTGATTTTTATTTTTTACTCCTCGATTTTTGATTTTGTCGTCTAAAATACTCCACAAATGCTCAATAGGATTCATGTCTGGTGATTGTGGAGGTGTGTTGAGTCTTTCGGGAGTGTTATATAATACCCAGAGCTTAGCATTATGAGCTGTATGCTTAGGGTCGTTGTCTTGTTGAAATATATAGTTAGTTTGAAGACCCATTTGTGAAGCGCTAGAATTTAAATTACTTTTTAGAATGTCAATGTACTTTTTGGGATCCATAATCCCATCAATGATGTGCAATTTACCCACTCCATGTGCGCTCATACATCCCCAAACTAGAATGTTACCACCGCCATGCTTTACTGTCGCACTCAAATTTTTTGGTTGTAGCTCTGTATTCTTTTTACGCCACACAATTTGTCTGCCATCAGATCCAAACACGTTAAACTTGCTCTCATCCGAGAATATAACCCTGTTCCAGAAATCAGGATTTTTATTAACATGCTGTTTGGCGAAAGACATTCGTTTCTTTCTATTAAAGAAACTTTTTTCGAGATACTCGACCATGGAATCCTGATTCGTTAAAAGTGCGGCGTATAGTACTTACCGAGATCGAAATTCCCTGTTTGAGGACTTTTACTGCCGGGGCACTCAATTTTGGATATTTCTTAATCGATCTTACGAGTAAGCGTCTGTGCTTAATGATGAGAATTTTTGGGCGTCCACTTCGTGGAATATTTTCAACAGTATTGCGTTGGCAATGTCGATCTCTGCACTGTAGATCGGGGTCTTCCAATAGCAAGTGATATCTTTCTTAAAGAGTTATTATGTAGTTTCATTATCAGTTTTCTTTCAGCGAGAGAAGTTCCCTTCCGAGCCATCTCAATTTAAAGCTGTATGATTGACAACAAAAAATGCGAGTTTCAAAGCTAGTAAACATAAGAATGAAACAGATAAAGCGGTAAAAGTAAGAAAAATATAAAGTCTCGCCAAATATATTCCCACAAACGATATTTGGCGCACAAATTGTCTTAATTTTATTATTTTACAACTTGGATGTACGAATACTTTTGAAGCACGAGGTTTAGTGGTGAGATTCAAATTCTCACTCTATCGAGGAGCTCTTTATGACCAAATTTAAAAATTTCCTCTTAAAAATTCAAATCATTCATGCAACAACTTGAAAAACATTAAGATTTTTTGAAAATTTTAATTAATTTTTACGCAATTTCAATTTTTATTCACTTTTGAAGTTAGTAATTGAAGTGTACGAATACTTTTGACTGCCACTGTACGTTAAATAGTTTCACTACCAGTCTTGGAACGTTTTGATTTTGTCTGTACAATCAATAACGAGTTAGGGAGTGTTTTTGGCTGTCATCAATTTGCTTTTACCAGTAGAAACTTATGTTCACCGTAAAAAATCTGTAGGCATGCTTTCAGTTCTGTTATTAGGATAGTTATATTTTAATTTTAAAGTGTCTGTAAACTATATTAAATAATTTAATACTGCTTAATTTCTATCCGCTTCTGATCTGTTCAGACTAGTTCGAATTCGTTTTAATATTCTCTCTGCTATGCGTATATTTTATTTACGAATTCATTCTATTTTAAGAATAAGTGTATGTATACAACCTAAATTTCTGATTCGTACTTTATATTGTCAAATAAAAATATCTTTACTGAATCCTATGTGTATCATATCTTACTGCAATTATAAATTTTTTGTTACTTAATAGCAAACATGGCAGTTCGTGGCGACTACTTTACACTAAGTAGTGGAAAGAACATTCTCGGACAGCGATTTTCATTTTTTTTCCGGCTGTGAAACCCTGAATGATTTACCTACTTTCAGCGAAGCCCCGAGGCTTAATGAATAAATTTCTTTAGAAATTGTGAATATATAAGAAAAAAATAGTGTAATTATTTTAAAAATATTTAAAGATTTAAATTTTAAATTTTTATTAATTATTTTAAAAATACGTAATGATCTCAATTTCAATTTTTTTTAATCTTTTAAAAATATGAATAATTTGAATCTTAAAATGTTATTAATTATTTTGAAAATATTAAGTGAATGAATATCGAATTAAATTTTTTTATCATATCGTTTTATCAATAGTAATAATAAAATTGAGTTTCACGTCAGATAGTTGAATTTAAAGTTCTGTAGCGGCATCTAGTCTACTTCTCAATTTAATTTCAACGCATGCATAAACTGAAGATTTGATTTTAATGTATGCATAAACTGAAATGAATGAGATGAAATATGGTTTCATTTAATATAAAAACAGAAAAGGAAAGGAAAAAAATCGTTGAAAATAGTTATCAAAGAAACAGACTTCTTTACTGAATTTTATTATTTTTATTCGATCGAAGATACTTATGGAATTTTTCATAAATGGATGTCCTTTTCATAATTCATTGAATATATCGTTATTAGAAAAACATTGTTTTGAAATTTCTTTTTTTCACAGGAATTTCAGTTAAATAATTTCCCAAGAATTGCGGAAATGTAAAATAAATATTAAATAAAGTGATATAAATTAATATTTTTTTTCAAAAATCATAACTGGTTAAAAACAAATTCTATTCCCCGGGACTCAAGGGTTCCGTGGAATACAATTTGCGAACTGCTGTTCTAGATTTTTCACAGGACCAGGAACATCCTTGGGATTTGCTGTAGTGCGTAACACTCTGGCGTAAAGTAGTTGCCACCATTTTTGGTGTTTAGACTCTCAAAAATGTTTACTCAGTGTTTAAGAATTTCTTAAATAATGTTCGTTATTGTTTCCTCCTTCCATTTTTCGACAATTTTAAGATGCTCATGGCAAGTTCACTATATCAGACAATGATAGTCATTTAAAGAGTCAAGTCACTTCCTACGCAACCAGTGCCCTTGTCCTTTTCTAAGCCGAATATGTTTTTGTTATTGTTGTTCTGCTTTTTGTTGAATTAATATGGTTGAAATAAAAAATCAGGCAAACATCATGCAGAAAACCCTTTCGTCTTTCGGAAATGAAGTTGACAGGAAAAAGCGTTACAGCAATTTCTCTTTAAACAAGAAAAGAACTTATTTCAGGTGTGATTTTTCTAGTAATCTGAAGAGTAATCTTTAACACTAATAAGTCATTTCTAGTAAATCTATTTAAAAAAAATCTGATTTGCTAATTTATTTATTTTTCCACTTCGCATTAGACATACACCTGCTTATAGAAACAAAGAAAATAATATTCTGCATCTAGAGTTTTCCAAGACTTTCAAAATTTTCCGATGAAATGGAATTCCCTTTTATATATTGCTCCTCTTAGACATAATTTAGTGTGCGTTCTGGAAACAGGAAACTTACTACTGAATTAATGCATAGTTCTTTACTCGATATAAAATAATTCAAAATAAAAAATTTTGGGATTTAAATTGTCTTTTTCTTTTTAAGTTAACTTAAAACACAAATGTAACTGATTCTATCACGTGGCCGTAACATTTATTTAATAAATTGTTTAAATACAAATTAACACAAACCTTTTACGGTGAGTATGGCGCTGTGAGAGGTGGTTGAAACATCATTACGAGCTACGCAAGTGTAATTTCCGTTGTGCCTATAGCTCAAATTCTTGAGTGTCAAAGTGGATACAAAGTTTTCATCCGCATACACTAGTATCGCATCAAGATCTCTTGCATCGAGGGGAGAGCTGTCCTTAAACCACGTAGTCGAAAGTGGGCCATCTCCAGCAATAATGATGCATGTTACTGCAGTCCTCATTCCTTCATGTAGATTATGCGGAAAAGAAAAATTTGATATCCTTGGTCCAGCTGTAGAGAAGGAAAAAAATTATTTGTTATTCAAAAGTAAGGCGCAGCATGAATTGTTCTCGAAATCCAATGTTTTCTAATTATATATGAAGGGCTTTTATGTTTTGTGCTGCCATCTAGGTGAAATTTTGGAAACTTGTATTATACTTTCCTGGAAACCAGAACTTAGTTCACTCAGTTTAAAACTCTGTTTCTGTGAGAACGAACTTATATATTTTTCACGAATTAAGTAAACACATATTATTTACTCCTCTCAAAATTTAGCAAATAAAAAAGGAATTTCCATGGAAAAACTGTAATAAAATGTGCTAATATTCATTTCGAAACATATGACGGACGCTACACAAGACAGTCATAATCAATTGAAAAGAAAAGCAATTCTCAGTCCAATCATCAAATTAAAAGTGTACGGCAACGTGCTTATTCACCAAAATATTTTGTGAAAATTAAGTAGAATGTATCATTTAAGTTATTGACCAGGTATATAATTAAAAGATTTAAATATACTACAGTCATTTCTTTTTTATCCAATTGCACTTGAATATTTGGACTTTTATTGCTCTGTCCTTCCTCTTATTCTGTAAGGAGCTTCTTGTTTTATTCCCTAACTTATATTAGATTCTGAAAATACTTTCTTGGATACCGCCGTAGAATTCGATCCATATAGCATTGTAAAGTTGATTTTAGTGTAGCAGAAACCTTTATCATAAAAATCCGACAAGATTTATAAATTAGCAAAACCATGCAAGCTTGAAAGAATGTTAAATTTAACTATTCTAGTTTACGTGTAATGAAGTTCACCTTTAGCTTGCATAAACAGCCTTTATATATCGAGATTTAAACTAAAAACATTACATATAACCACTAAGAAATGTAGCGTTTGAGAACTTCAACATACAGAAGGAAAAGAAATTCACCTTTGCAATAAAAGCCAAAACATTATATATTTTGTAAAAGTTTATATGTGCCTTTATCCAATATTTAAAATTAAAATATTAGCAACATATCTGTTTCATAAGTAAAATTTTTAACCAGTCAAACTTATTTTGTCAATTATAAGAAACCACAAATCCAAACGTTTGTTGTAAGGTTGCTTGTTATCTGAAAAAAACATCACATTTTTAAAAAAATGCTCTTTAACCCTTTGGCTACTAACGGGACTCATTTGTCCAACAAATGTTTAAAAATTACTAATGGACATATGTATCCCACCATTAAGTACGTCCAGAACATCTATGTCCCAGCCTCTAAATTGATAACCGCTTGTCAGAAAAATTCCAAATACTATTTTGGATTGCTTATTTTGTCCACTAAATACCTATTTTGTCCTTTTGAATAATAAACGGAAAAAAAATCTTTTTTTTAAATTCGTAGTCAAAGGATTAATGTATTAACTAATTTTACAAAAAAATAGCTTAAATCAAACTACTACTTTTTATTCAATTTCTCCTGATAATATTTTTAATAGCTAAAATAGAAGTTTGCTTTTATCTTTCATTCGAAACAGAGAGTCGACAGAGCTTAAGATAACATTAAGTTCCAAAGCTGCGTACCCAGAAATCAGGAAAACTAGAGAAGATCTGATTATATTATAGTGGATCAGGATTTACAATTGCGGCTTAAAACAGTTAAATTGTACGTAATTAACAGTGTGCTTGAAACTTCTCCCTTCCTGACTTGGGAATGCATTGCAACGAGGAAACATTTAGAGGAATAGTTAGAAACAGAGTAAATTACTGGGTTTTATTAGCTTCCTAATGGTACTTTCTCTATCTTAACAAGAACATAGCTACCCTCCGCTAAGTAAAGCTTGTTAAATACCCTGTAATTGTTATGGCAGGGGAAGATAAATATCTTATGGTTGCGATTATGTTAAATTGTATCCGGCCATTTAGACTTAACATTGTGTGCAAACTACAAGACATTTTTAAGCATTTTAGGTTAAGTAATCTAACTTGTGCTTTTAATCTAATTTAAATTTAATGCCGCTAATATTAAAAAACAGAGGGAATGATTGCTTTAAATTTTCGGAATTTTAATAAGAATTTACTTTACTGAAAATATATTCTAACGTTAGGAGCTATGAAAATGTGTTATTTTTTATTCGTTTATGCAATCAAAACAGATTTTGAAATAATATTATTACTTAGTTATAAATTTATTTCTAATTATTTATAATGTTTTTGAATTTTAAACGGCGATTCTTAATTCATACTAAATCTTCTTTTAATATGCGCTTAATTTATAATAAAATAAATGCAACTATTGATTTTGAGTCGAATGAATATATAGTACAACGAGAAAAAATAAAATTATTGTACTGCATAATAATGACATTTCTGATAAAAAAAATAATTTTGGTTAATTTAAACTATTCGATTTTCAAAATCCTAGTATTTTATGATATTTCATAAGTAAGTCTTTATAAATTATATTAGATGCTACTACTGTGCTCTTATAAATGAAGAAAAAACTATTAATTTTAAAAATGGTTTCATGTGATTAAATCTTAAATGTATTGATTTTATCATCCGTTAAAAATATTATCAACTATTAACTTAAACTTAAACGCTTTCTTTAATTAAATAGAACTTGATTATTATTGAAAATTAATAAACTATAATTAAATTAATAAACTATAATTAAATTAATAAACTATAATAATGGTATTTCTGATTAAAAAATATTTTTGGTTAATTGAAACTACTTGTTTGATGATTTTTCCGTTCAATGGCAACGGTTTACTGGAAGTTCTGGTTTCAAAATCAAATTTCTTATTACCACACATTTAGTAAAATATACAAAACTAAAAAGTAAATTATCCAAATAAATGGTTTTTATGCCCATCTCTAAGGTATCATGATAAAATAACTAGATTTTACCATATTTTCCAGATTTTTATCCCTTATTATAATGCCGAATTTTATTGTTAATTTTACCAAAATAATCACTAAAGACCTTCAGTAAAAATTACCAAGCTTTTAGATGTCAACTATGCATTGTTTTCTCAGTGTATGTTCGATTTATATAACTGATATTTTCTATTCATTGAGAATTCTTATTATTTTGTTAATAATGAGTGCTTAAATATGAAAAACAAATATTGTTGAGAAGAATTTCATTCCATATTTGTGCTGATTATATTTAGCTTATCATTAACCCCACAATAAGAAGCACATACAGCAAAGATAGTTGAAGGAAAGAACATGCATACATCGGATGGAATTCGAACCCGATACCCTTTTGATATAAGCTCAGCTCCTTGACCACCATTCACCGGGTCGGCAAATTCCTTTCAGCAACAAACCCTTATGGGAAAGGGGGTTATGAAGGCTACGGCGCTATAGCTTCGTATTCAACGTGGTCAACATTGCACATAAGAAACTTTTATTTCACAGATAAGTATCCTTCTTATAGATTCATATTAAGATATTGGATATATCAGCTTGCACTAGCGAACTGAAGTTGGGTGAGCTTAAAATCTTCCCTGGGGATCAAAACAGAGATCTACACGATTACAGACCATTATTTTAACCATTCAGCCATCGTGACTCATCTTCCGAGTACAGTAATTGTAAAAATAAATTATTAATGAACTTACTTCTAATAGAAATTCGGAAGGTTCTAGAAACTGGTGCACCTTGAGGACTCCGGATTTCACAACTGTACAGGCCACCATCTTCATCTGGCTTGATGTCAGTTATTAATACGGTACCATTCTGAAACACATGTTGCCTTTGGTGGGTTGGCAGTACTTCTCCATCTAAAATATCATAAAGAAACATCATAACTGCGTACTTAAAATACAAAAAAGTAAAATTTTAAAAGTGTAACTTTTTCTTTTTCTTCCTTCCATTTTATGTTCATTCTGATAAGCCAGGAAAAGGGAGCTTCTTAATTATCACCTTTAACCCCTTCGCTCTGGGGCTCGTCAAATTCGCGGAGTAAGCTTTCGTCTCCTACTTCTCGTACTAGTGATATTTTCGGGCATATAGTTGCATCTCTTGTGTCCGGAATGTTTGTTTTATCTCTTATTTTACACACTAGATGGTTGTACCAGACTATTTTTACGTTACTGAAGATTATTAGTTTATTTTAAACTAGACGCCAGCACAATATCCAATTGCATGTATTTGTGGTATGTATTTCGTACTCTTATCTTAGGTACGTATACGTTATGTGAATACTCGTGGTTTGTGTTCCGAGTCAAAATATTTATTTTCAATATAATGCATTTTGTTATTGTGTATAGAGTTAAAGTTACATGGTATATATGGAATTTTAAATTTCAAACTAAATAAAAAATAAAAAATGAATACATATATTGCGCATTGACCATTTTTATATAATTATCTTGAATAAAGAAAAGGCACTTTTATGATCTTTTTCCTTAAAATAATAAGATATTTAAGGGGTTACTTTTAGTTATTGGAATCCTAGTTAAAAATTTAGCAAAGAAGGTATACACATTAGTAGGCGAAAGCAAATATTTAGGTGCGGAAAACAATCTTGCCGGGTTAAAAATCTAACAAAAATAGCACTAGACCATATATGGCAGTACTGTTACTTTCGTTACTTGTACCGTCGGTACAAATAAAAAGTACGTACTTTTACTTGTACTTGGTTACTTTTTAAATTTAGTACTTTTACTTATACTTTCGTTACTTTTTTAGGGGAAAAGTACAAGTATTTGTAGCGGAAATGTCGAATAAAATCGTTACTTTTTTCTAAAACTCGGTAAGCTTTCTAAAAAAAATTTAATTAAAAAAATGATTATGTTTTTTTAATTTATAAAATTAATGTGCAATATATATGCATTCACAGCTAACTTCGTGTTTAAATACCTTGACCTCCCGTGGAGCGCTTATTCAGCGTGGATAAGCACGTTCTGAGAAATTCTCGCAACAGACTCAGTGACACCACTTTCGAAATGCAATTATTTTGCAAAATGAATAAAAATATTAATTAGCATGTTATTTTCATTCATTTTCAAGTTTTATGCATTTATTTAATACATTGTAAATAAAAAATTTTGGATTTTGTTATTAAGTTTTTTAATTTTCATTTTGAACTCCCTAATAATACATTAATGACTTAACACATTTTTTACTAAATACATTTTTACCTAGTACATTTTTTACTAAAATTATGTTTATGCCCGACCTTATCAAACAACGCCCAGTCAAATCTCTAAGAACTTCAGAACTATTTGTGTTATAGAAAGCTATCATATTATAATTACTATTTTAACTCTTGAAAACTCGAAGGTATTAATTTAGCCGCTGATACTAAAATTCGTTTACAAATTTTAATTATTACGTTAGGCAGAAATGTTCGGAAAATGATTTTCTCGCATGACTTCAACATTAGCCATTGTTACAAATAAAATTGTAGACTGTTATGTTTCAACCTATACTGCACATTCAATTATTTTTTACTAGCTCAAAGATCACAATGCTATCTGAAACCCTGTGTTTGCTTTGTTTATGTTTGTGCTTTTAAAACGCATTTCTATAGAGTCAAACAGTTTTAAATCAATGGTAATTTAAATAAATAAAAATGATAAACTAAAAATTAAAATCAATAGATAAAATTTCTTTTTCATGCAAATCTATTAAAAGTTTGATATTAAAATTATATTTGATTTTAAAATTATATTATACGATTATATTATAAAATTATATTATAATATTCCGAATTTAAAAATAAATTAATGTTCATAACTTTCAAAATTAAAAATAATTAAATAAATAACAACAATTTTACAAAAACATTAAAAAACATAAGAATATTATTCAATAAAATTTTAGGTTACTTTGAATTTTCGGTTTCCTAGAAATGTACTTTTAAATCGTTACTTTTTTCGTTCAGTACTTGCACTTTTACTTGTACTTTTTACTCGTTACTTTTTAAAATAAGAACTTTTTACTTTTTACTCGTTACTTTTTTTAAAAATACTTGTACTTCTACTCGCTACTTTTTAAAAGTAACGTTGCCATATATGCACTAGACACACCCTTTCTCGCTTGATAAACTTAAATATATGCAATTTTGAAAAAAATAAATAAAATGAAAAATTTCAGACGACAGTTGCTTGAATAGAATAGTATTCCATGCATTTAAATATAATATTTTGAAGTTTATACTGCACAAATATTATATTTTAATAAAAATGAATATCCAATATCAGTTTGGAATCTTATGCATAGAGAAGTATTTATTTTTTTACGAATGAATTAAAGTTTTACTTGAAAACTGAAAAAAGGAACTCATTTAAGTGAGATCAATTATTCCTGTCATTGTGTTTAGACATTTTGCAAACACGCAAAACTTTTCAAAACACGAAGATTTTTTTTATTTAGTACAAAAGATTAGTAAGAATCCTTTAATTTGGAGGGAGAATATTTTTGAATGCATTCATAAGATGTTTATTGGTTCTAATAAAATGAACTAATTCGCAAGATGCCAGATCTCTGTATTCGTAATGTAATTTCTATCTCCCCAATTTTAAAGTAAAATCAATTATAGTTGCTTGACAACTTAAATAGTATAGCATATTTTTTCATGAAATTTGTTTAAATAAATTAAAAATGTCAGTACATTAATGCTAAACTTTCTTAGAATTGATTAATAAATATTTTATTAAAAGACTTTTTTTACCATATGAAAATGTTATACTGAGAAACGAAATTGTAAAGTAAACATTTTTATTAATTCGAAGTTTTTGAGATTTCTCTTGCAGGACTTTTCATGGGTTCAAGTGTCAAGGAGTGAGTAAGCGAGATACATTTTATTTTATATAGACAAACAAACTTTTATCCTCAAATCGATTTATATAATTGAACTGGAATTCCTGTTATGGCAGTCCTTATTACAGGTTTTTTAAATCGTTGCGGAAAAGGAAGTTAAAAAAGTTCACTACTGGCCATTAAAATTGCTACACCAGGAAGGCGACGCACAACGAACATGAAATTTGCAGGGAGGATAAAACATGTTGTGGTATGCAAATAATTAGCTTTTCAAGGCATTCATGCAAAGCAGGCAGCGCTAGTGACACCTACAATGTGTAGAAAAGAAGAGATTTGACAATAAGTTTCTCATACAGAAATTGAATTTGAGCATTGTTCTTGGATAAAAAAGTTTTTGTTATGCCTCATGTAAGAAAGAGAAATGCCTACCAGCTCGTGTCTGAGTTCGAGCGAGATCGAACTGAGGCCTACCGGGATTACGGTTTATCGTACCGAAGTTAAGAAGAAGTGACAACACTAATAAAATTGATAATATTTAGATTATAATACGTGTTACTCGTGTACCTTTAGCAAAATTTCAAATCTATAATTATTTTCCCAAAAAATCCACGTTTTTATTCTGTGACAACGCCCAATAAAAACTTACCCACACAATTAGAACACTGTCATTGTCAGTGTCACTGTCACTAATTTGTCAATTTTCACAACTTCATCGACATTTTTGACTGCAAACGCTTATACCTTCCCGACAATTTGAGGCTCAAGGTAAATTAGGAAGCGAGATTCATCAAAAATTTTCCCGAATTTATAAAAATTATTTTTTTCCTAAAAAATGGTACCTGATGGATGATTTTGATTTTGATATATGAATTAATCAACTTTTTTTTCTAGAAAATCACATAGTGTCATCTAATGACAGAAAAATGTGCAAATGAGTTTTGTAATGTAATTAGTTATGTATTATATAAGAAATTTGTTATCTTCTTTCTTGGTCTATATTGAAATACACCCTTTCAAATTATGCAAGTATGATACATTTAAATATTTAAAATTAATTTTAGAGATAAAAGTTATTTTCGCAAATTTAAATTTCCTTTTAAATTTTTGATGAAATTAAATTAAATTTGCTTGTTTTGAAAATTAAAGACGGCAAATTAGTGACTTCAAACTCTCAAGGATGTCAAGTCATTCAAATAAATCAAATCAAGTTTTCATAACAGTTTTTCATAAAAAAAATTGAAAATGACAGATTAGTGGTCTTGACAGACTAGTGGACAGATTATGAGTCCTTAAATCAAGTTCAAGTTTTATTTCAAAGTATTTCAGAAGAAAAAAACTATCGTTACACCAATTATTTACATAAAAAGTTCTTTAATCGTTACTTAAAAAATTTATAATGATTAAAGCTCCATTTTTGTTTCATTTCATTTTATTTCAAGTTTTTTTTAAATTGTATACGTAGACAAATTTATTATATGTTATCCATTTACACCATTACATAATTTTTCACAATTTTCTACAATTTCCTTTCTTTTCAGCAAATGTACAATTTACCCCACAATTTCAAACAGCACTTTTACCAAACACAAAATAAAACTATTGCATGTTTCTATAAGGTACGATTTTAAAACCAATATGGATATGATAATTTTTTTTATCAAAAATTCTTTTAAAAAGTTCAGAACTCCCATGTATGTTCAGGTAACAAAAATATTGAAATAGAAAAAGTTGAAAATTACTTTAGTTCCCAAGGTATTTATTATGCAAGCAGAAGCAGCATGTGTGAAATGAATTCTCACTACTTATGATAAAGTCAAATCTATAATATGCTAGATAAATAATGCATGAGACAGTCAGAAATGGTGATGAGGAAGAAAAAAAAGATAAAAGGTTTTTATAAAATTTTACTTACAAAGCAATATCGCTCTTTTTTTTTAAAAAAATATATCTATACGTTTACTCTCAAGTAAAATTGTTTTTGCCTTTTTTATGAACACCCGTAATTATTATCTAAAATAATTAAGAAAGGGAAACTTGAAAATTCGCGGTGCATTGGAGGAATTAAAAAAGCAATCTATAATTGCTTTTAAAAAAATATTTTTATTTTCATTTCATAACTAACTTGCATTTTTAATCAAAACGGAGTGAATTAATTCAATTTATTATTAAAAATTAAAATCCTTTTATATTTGAACTCTTGTATAACATTTATAACATTTAAATAAGAATTACTTACGTTAAAAATGCGCCAGTTTTTGAATCAAACAGATAGGGCAGAACATTAAATGAATTTTTCATACAACTATTTTCTTCTTATATAATGTAATCAAAATTGTTATTTGTAGCTAAATATATTTTATTATTTTTCTTTTTAACCCTTAATATTAAATGAATTTTTCAGATGAAATTTTTTTACTTTATTTTCATAATGTAATTGTATTTGTTATTTAAATCCAAGGATTCCTTATTATTTGGCTTGTAACTTTTATACTTAGGTTGAGATAGACTGGTTGGTCGGGTGTTGAACCCATGTCCTAGAAGTTATGGGTACGATTTCCACTAACCGAGGACAATGGTGATTGGTACCCGTCAAATCTGTCGGGGTCACAAAGTTCTCCAAATTTCCGTCCAAAAAATCAATACCTCTGAGGGTATCGGATCAGTGATTGAAGAGCTTTAGTTCAGATCACAATTATTATCTGTGAATGCATGGATGGTGCGCGAATGTATCCTCCCAGTAAAACCAGCTGTGATGTACGTGTGTGGCAAATTCTTGTCCATAGATGGCGTCACTGCTAAACAAGAAGAAACTTACCCTTCTTCTTTAAAGTGGACATGTCAGTATTGACAAGAGACGCAAGACAACAATAACCCCAACACTTAAGTGCCCAAGATACATTAGATCCAAGTAACTCAGGGGTTAAAAAAATATCTTAGTTCACAGCTTATGGTAAAAAATAGTTTACCAATAATAATTTACTATAGTCCTTACTCATTTCAAAGTTAAAGAATGTTTTTTTATTTTTTATTTTAATGTCCTGTTAATTTGCGATCGATGATATGATCACAGTTTTTGTAAATAGGAATGGGATCTGTGGAAGAACATCATATGTTAACCCATCTTTATTGTTTTTACTTTTTTATCACTAGTTTATTTTACATTTACCAAATACGACCTTCATATTCAGGAAGTAAACAACTGCTTTAGCAATGACGCAGCACTCTAACAAAAAGAGTTTGCAATGGTTAAATATATATATATATATATATATATATATATATATATATATATACAGAGAGAGTATATAGAGTACTTCATAGTTTTTGGCCCATAAATTTAATAATATTTTTTTTCATTTAAGTGTAGATAAAATGTGTAAAATGCACCTTACCTCTTTTCCATGCAATTTCATCATATGGGTAACCACCGAAAGGACATGACATTCTAAATGAGCCTCCAGCTAAGGCAGTTAAATTACTCAGCGGTCTGATGAAAACAGAACCAAACACATTCAGTCTTCTGGAGTGAGATGTACTTCCAGCTTCATTAAAAACTGTACACGTGTACACTCCACTGTCTGTCACATCAGCTGACGTTATATTGACGTAGCTAATAACGTCGCCACCTGTACTCAAATACGTGCTCACCACGATACCTGGTCTTGAGGACAGTGTCCATAGTCCATCCAATGTCCATTTCACTTGTGGAGTGGGATTTCCGTTTGATATGCAAAGGAGAGAAACGAAACTTCCAGGGCGTACTGTTTTCTCTGGAAACGTTAGCTTGAATTGCGGTGCGAGGTCTGAAATAAAGAAAAACAGTCAGTGTAAATATTTACCTAAACCAGTTAATGTTCAGAGCATCTGACTCGCATATATTCATTCTTAATTTTTTTTAAAATTTTTAATTGTGAAAAATAAAGAAGTAAAAAAAAGAACTCCTTAAATTTCAAAAATCAAACATTATAATGTTGTTAGAATTTAAATTTAACCAAGCTTTTTTGAAAATCCTTGAAACGATAACTACATTGTGAAAAAAGTAGGGTCAAATGTATGAAAATATGGTGAAATTTGTTTTATTTCTTGCTCTATGGGGACTCTAAAAACCTCTGTAATTTTTACCATAGCGCTTTGGAAATGGTTCAGGTGAAATTAACAATAAAATATGGCTTTATTATAAGTGATGGAATTTGGTAAATGTAGTAAAATATGATAATTTTATCATGATACCTTGCAGCATGCCGAAGAAATCATTTATTCTATTTTATTTATATTTCAGTTTTATATTTTCTTACAAAATATGTGATATTATCAATTATAATTTTGAAAATCAGGATTTTCCGGTATACTTCTAACATAAGTTATCAAATCAATAGTTTAAATACGGTATATTTTGGTTTTTATTACCAGAATTATGTTTTTTTTTTTACCAGAAATGTCATTACCATACAGTATGGTAATTTTACCGGAATTTTTCTCTCCTTGCAAGAATGTCCTTATTGAACCGATTGCTTAATATTCAACAGCTTCTTGTTTTAAACTGTTAAATTTCTTTTTGTAAACATCAGGATTATTTATAGCCCATATTTTTCAAAAGAAGTTCAGCTGATTTATTGGCAGAAGATGGTTTCCTAGTCTTCTTTAGAAGAAAAGTCTTATAAATTTTTACGGCTTATTTTGCTTGAAAGTGAAAACTAGTCTTAATGGTGTTGATCCAACCACACTGAATATATTTGAAAGGTTTCCTAAAGGTATTTGGCTCAATTTTGTAAACACACCTGAAAAAACTCACAGGTATTTGGCCCCTCAAAAAATTGGTTTTAAATAAAATATAAAAATAATTAAAAATCTGAAAGCGTTTTAGTTGTTTTCTGAGTGTCATTTAACTACAGTTTTCATTTAATCGAAATATTTTCTAGAAAATCTTCAGAGTTTTGTTCACTGTGTAGAATTTCTGATTAAATAAAGGTAGGTTTGTGGTACCAACACTTTGAGTGCACCATCTGTTAAATGTTTCTTACCGCAAAATATTATATCATAATTTTTACTGCATTATTTATTTAATTGGAGTGATTCAGTTGTTTTACGGAAATTATTAAATTTTAAAAAAAGTTTTTTTTTTGTTCTGTAGCATGTCCTACTTACAATGGATTTTAGATTTTACGGTATTAAATATCAGCACCTTGAATGCCAGTATTTTGAACCGTAATTTGATCTGGAAATTTTTGCTGTGTATTGGAACTCTTTTGCTAAATGTACCAAACTTTACCACTTCTACCAAATTTTATAACACATTATAGGACCGTATTTTATCGTTAATTTCACCTAAATCAATACCAATGTTCTTCCGTAAAAATTACTTAAAATTTTAGTGTTCCTAGAAAGCCCAAAACTTTGCTCTTTTGCTTTGTGTATTGGAAAGCTAAAAAATGTAGCACAATTAGCTTTAAAAGGTTTTTTTAGTTAGTTTATATGACCTAATAAGTCAGAATTGCAAGCTTTTTATAGCGAATAAAAAAAATGAAAAAATCTGCAAAATATATTAATTCTTTGAAATAAGCATTAAAAAAACAAGGAGGTGAAAAGGAATGGGCGTTAAAAACTTTTATACCATTTACAGTTTCTTTTAGCATCGTATTCTGGCGCAACTGCTGATTAAAGTGCAGAGAAATTCCAAGTTAAAAAATTTAATTTCTTCCCTTTCTAAATGAAAGGAAATTATTATCTAAAGTATAAAAAATAAAAAGACGCCCAGTGGCTGAACGTGCCACAGGTCCCTGGTTCAATCCTCAGGCCGGGCAAGGTTGACTCAGCCTTTCATCCCTTCAGTGGGTCGATGAATGAGTACCAAGCATGCTTGGGAACTTAACACTGGGGTTCCGCGTTCGGCTGACCACCTGACCGGAACATCTGCTCCTGCACCCCAAACCCCAAGGTCAAGAAAACTGAGATGGGCACAGTAGGCCTTGGCCCTCTAGGGCTGTCGCGCCACTGAGTTTAGTTTTAGTTTACAAAAAATAAAAAGGCAAATGAAGATGTTTTTTTAAGTTATCCTGGATAATTTCATATATTCGGGGTGTATTCACGGCTTTTTCCGTGTATATTGGGTAACAGAAATCCGATCGAAAAAATTTATATTTTTAGAAGTTATCTACACCTCATTTCCCCATTTATCTACAAAGTACAAACACACTGCTTACCTTGCTGGTTTTCTGGCGAAGTACAAACCACGAAAATTTTTATAAATTTGAAAATAATTGTATAGAAAGAACAGACATTCCATGGAATGATTGTAACTCTTTAGACAAAGTATTATATATGAGAATCATTGTGTATATGTGCCTATTTATTTTTCATTATAGTGAATGCTTAGAGAATACGGGAATTAATACTCGTTTCATGTCGAGCCGGTTTATTATTGGCTATTTTATACAGCACGAAAAAAAAGTATGGTGAAAGCTACCAGGATATGGTAACATTTACCGTGTTTCGGACTTTCTAGAAACACTAAAAATTTCAGTAATTTTTACGGAAGAATATTGGTATTGATTTAGGTGAAATTAACGATAAAATATGGTCCTATAATGTGTTATAAAATTTGGTAAAAGTGGCAAAATTTGTAATTTTATCATGATACCTTAGAGCATTGCATACAAATCATTCATTTGGCTAAACAAATTTTCCAGATTTGTATTCTTTATTAAACATATGGTAATAAGAACTACTACTTTGAAAACCAGAATTTCATGTAAACGCTTAATATATAAATGTAAAAATTAAAATAAATGGTTTAAATATCGTATAATGGTTTAAATACTATATAAATAAAAATAATGCTGCTGTTTTTTATTACCAGAAATGTTAATACCATTCCATAAAATAATTTTTTTCTCCGTGTAAAATGCTTAAGCTAGCAATCATTACAAATGTTTCCGGACGATTTCAGACATTCTATACAATGACTAGGCATTCTATAAAATGTCGAATTGCATACAGTTACAGTATCACCTCTATAAAAGTACATTTACCTCCTATGACGAGCCTCGCAGATGCCTGAGACGAATAGTAATCTCGGTAAACGAAGCACTGATACATTCCCGAGTCTTGCCTTCTGGCCTGTATGAGTTGGAGAGTGGTCGGGGACGGAAACAAAACACGTGAGTCGGTGGCTATAAATCTGGCATCCTTTTTCCAAACAACACTCCCGATTGGTTGACCTTCAACAGAGCAGTTGAAGAGTCCACTCTTTCCAACATCAAGTTGTAACTCTTTCGGGAATATGTTAACTCTTAATGGTTCTGTAAGTACAAAAACAATTCCGTAAATGTTTCTAGAAATAGATTACTGTACACTTCATTTCCTTCATGAAGCACAAAGTTGGTAATGGTGCTCAACAATATTCTCCAATCTGTTTCTTTTTTTACACCAATATTTTATTTTATTACCGAGGTTGAACAGCCGATCCAATTCTGAGTTTACGATTATCAATGTTTAACTAAGTGAGTCTTGTATTTCTGAACCCAACCCAGAAGACAAGGGAATTCAAGTATTAAAGAAACAAGTCTTCGTGAAGGACTTATTGATAGAACTAACCAGCATTTGCGTTACATGGGGAGGAATTTCGCATGGTTAGCCGAACGGTACTCTAACCTATTATCCGTCTTGCACGGAATATCATTTTACATTAGCAGTCACTCATTTTACATTAGATGGTCCGTGCGAGCCGGGACCAGACTTCGTATCAACCAACCATCGCTGGGATTCAAACCTGGGTCACCTGATTGGGAGGTGAATGTTGATGTAAAATTTTCTTAAAACCATTTAAACATACAACCGTAGCCATGAGTAGAGTGATCCAAAATGCTCAGAAAGCAATTTTACATGGAGAGTGTATTAGAATTTACAGACCATTAGCATTCAATCTTACGAAGGAATTTATTTTAAAACATTCTGTCTAGCTAATACTTTTGATCAATGTGACATTCAACACGCCGTTTTTTCGCTTGAGTCACCAAAGTGGTATAAGTATTAGTTATAAATTTATTTCTCGAGATGTTTTGCCGATCCAATCTTATCTTTTATTTGCCCTGTATAGTAAGTAATTACGCCAAATATAACTTATGTCTGATCTACATGTGTTCTAGAAACATTTGAAGTATTTAATTAGCATAGTAAAAATGTAACTTTTTATTTCAAAACCAATTCCACACAGTTCTTTAAAATGTCAAGAAAGAGAACAGAATCATCAGTCATCTATACGTTTGAAATTAGGTAAAATGTTTATTCGTTCAGGAGATAACCGATATTGAAGAGTTCTTCATTATTTTAAAGTAGTTTCCAAGATCAAACATAAATCAACGTAAATTTTAAAATATTTTTATCAATCTGGTTCAGCTGTTAAGAGAATTGTTATTTCTTGATTTATATAATTTCTTATGGTAGAAACATGCCGATAATGTCTGTTTAATTCTGTAGATGATTAATATATTTTTTTAATTATTAAACAAATAGAAATACAAGGGGATATTCTTTTTAATGATTTTATTTAATGTTTCATAAATCTAATGTTTCATAATAATGTTATGAAACATTAGTTTTATAAATGCAATTTTATTATAATGGTATTTTGTATTCATACCTATATGCAATGAAATATTTAAAAATTATTTTAACCAGTCTGGCATTACGTCATCCTAGCTAGATCTTGCATTCGAACTTGCACATTTCATTCGTAAAATTTTATGTCGCTATCCATTATTTGAAGCCACGGCGGCTATGGGAATAGAGCTTCCCCCCCCCCCCCAATGAGCAGATCCTACGCTGGACGGTTGAGTCGAATTCAGCTCCCGGCTAGTGCTGAAGTAAAATATCCTTAGTGGTTGACGGATCATAGGTTAGAATTCCTTTGCCACTGAGCTAACAGCAAGAAGTTTTCCTCTACATGTAACGCAAATGCTGATAGGTTACATTAAAAACACCTCATGAAGGCTAGTTTGTTCCAATGCTTAATTCCCTTGTTTTCTGAGTTGGGTTAAAAATTACATGGCCACGATGATAAACATTGATAGTTGTAAACTCAGATTTGGGTTGGTTGTTTGACGCCGGTTAGAAAATAAAGTTTAAAAAAAAGCATGCAAATTTATTTATTATATAAGCTTACATTTTCATATTTGCGGCTACCGTCGTCTTATTCAAAAGTCACAATGTTTTTAAGTGAACATTAGAATTTTTAGGTCTATCAAGTCAACCACATAGTTGCTCTGAATTTACAACATGCATTTGCAATTCATCCCCATTGTCATATTTGGAAAGAATATTTACAGAAAGTATACATATACAGAAAGTATACGGAATGCCCATACCTTCAACTAATAGTTCCACATTGGCTCTGTCTTCTCCAACAGTATTAGTCACTTGGCAAGAGTACTGGCCGGCATCTGATGGCTTGACTTTGTTGAATTTGAGTACTCCGTCTTCTTGTTTGACAGTCACAGCGACATCTGACAATGTTCGCTGTCCTGGTACTATTCGATACCATCTGTATACCGGAACTGGTATTCCTTGAGCAATACACGAAAGAGTGGTTCTATGTCCAACTTGTGCTCTCACTCGACTTGATCTATGAATAATTCTTGGTGGTTGATTATAGTGAGATTCTATTTTCGAATAAAAACATGGAATAGTTAAACAAATATGGTTACTGAGTTCATTATTGTCTTTTTTTAATTAACTGTATTCTGGCAGTACCTGTTATTATTACTCTTGAGTAGTTGGAGCTAATTTTCTTTTCCCTTGTAATGACGTTTTCAGAATGGCACCGGAAGCTGAAGGTAGTGTCCCTTTCCCTTACGTTACGAAAATAGAGGCTTCCATCTTCCAATATTCCATACTTTCCTGGAAAGAAATGTCCGTCCATAACTAAAATGGAATTAATACTTTGAAAATAAGAAAATAAATGCATAGATTTAATAGTGGAATTGATCTGTTTTGAGCAGCAGCTTATAACTAAACAAAACATGTACAGTGCGCAAAAAAAAAACGGACCATCTTGAATAAGTTTTGATTTAAGGATCTTCAGGTTCCAGGACTCACTCTAAATAGTTCGAGGGGGTGACCTCAAATATGCTAATTAATAAGTGTAGACGGTATTTTAAGTTACGAAATCAGACACAAAAACGTACTTTCTCTAAATAAACTTATCTTTTTTCAACGGAATCAAATTTCTGACCCCAAGATATAAGGGGTAGCCCCAATCTGTGAAATATGGTCTTCATAGTTTGGTTAGAAGAGCGATCCAAAGTTTGAACCCCTTAATGTTAATTTTACGTTTTACATATTTTGCTACATCTCGAGAGATCATTAGAGAGAATTATCCGCAGATAATTCCATACAGAAAATAACTTTTAATAAATATTTATTTTTTTTGTATTATTTTATTTAAGAATTGCAGAAAAAAGTTTGAATTGTAAAGAATACAATTTTTTGCATCATTTTAAGGAATGTAATTGGCTGATTTTGTGCAAGTTTTGTATTTTGCTACATAAAATTATATTCTTTAAAATGCTGTAAGAAATCATGTACTTTTCAATTCAAAATTTTTTCCACCATTTTTAAATAAAGTAATAACAAATAATAAATATTTACTTAAGTTATTTTTTGCACAGAATCATCTTTGGATTGTGGGGAGAGGAGTATTAGACCATGTCAACCGCCATCTATGAAAAGGTACCCCGACATAGAGTCGAGTTAACATGTCCTATATACTAGTGAATTGTAGTTTTGTAGTGGTAGATACGCTACAGTACTCCCCCACCAGAATTATATCTGTGATAGAATTCGATGAACGAATACACCTAGTTGATTCATTGCTGTTTTGTGAGAAGCTGGGAGAGCTGTATTAAGATCACCGTATTTTTTGAGTGCTGAATGGGAGAGGTGTATTAACTTCACGGTCGTAGTCGCTCCTGTGTTGCCGTTAGCAGTCGAGTAATCACAAGTATGCAAGCCGACAATTGTGCGTGATCGAGACGAGACTGAGTAGCAACAGTGCGAGGAGGTGGATAATGTCGCAGTCAACTTTTCATTGTGGATCATCCATCGAAGTAGGCGTTACTGTCTAGGTAGGCGTGTTCATATCGAAGTGGGCGTTACTGCCAAGGTAGGCGTGTTCATTTCGAAGTGAGCGTTACTGCCTAGGTAGGCGTGTTCACATCACGTCCGGGTCACCAATGTGGGGAGAGGAGTATTAGACCATGTCAACCGTCATCTATGAAAAGGTACCCTGACATAGAGTCGAATTAACATGTCTTATATACTAGTGAATTGCAGTTGTAATTTTGTAGTGGTAGATACGCTACAGGATAAACGAATTTTATGATTGTGTGTAAAAAATTCTCTTTCAGAAATCTCAAAAATATAGCGAAGTATGCAAGAAGTAAAATTTTAAAATTAAGGAGTCCTAATTTAAGAACGCTCTCCTGACCAAACTATTGGGATATTTCCCAGATTTTCCAGAATTCTGATTTTGTAACTTAAAATATCGTCTGCACTTATTAATTAGTAAATTTCAGATCCCCCCTCGAGCAATTAAGAGAGTGAAAATCCAATCATTAGATCATAAGTTATTCAGGGTGGTCCGTTTCTTTTTGCACACTGTACAATATGAAAAAATTAAGCAATCTTAGGGTAAATTAACTGAATACAACAATTTTGATCAAACGATATTGAAGTTAAATGAGAAAAATCCATTTAGCAAAAAGACGAATACATTTAAATTTAATGTAAAAAAGACATTCTGTCACTTAAGCAGTTTTACTCTAAATGAATTTATATATTCATTTAGATAGTCTTTCTGAAATGAATTCATTCAGTCTAAATGAATAATCGAAACCAATCTGAATAGGATAAACCGATTACTCAGTAGAGGAGTTAAATCTTCATTGAAGGTGTTAAGTGTAAAGAATTAAGGTTATCCTTACCACTCATGCTGTCCGGAGTGATTAAAAATCCATCGACTCTTTCCCATGAAGTTATCCTCACATAATCCTTTACAAAACTTGGTGGTGTGCATTGGAGCAATCCCATGTTGTCTTTAAGCACGAATTCATCATTTAAATGTATCTCATATCTTTGGTTAACCACTGAAATTTTAAAAACTCATTACAAAGGTCATATTATACAGTTGACAGAGAACTATGAAAGGTAATATTGTTAATTACCTTTGGATCTTATTTGTGATATATTACATGTGATGAAAGGCAATCCCAAGGCAAATTTAAGGTTTTAAATGCAAATTCAATCTGAATATTACTTAAAACGTGAGATTAGTTACAAAGGTGTACTTTCCATCTATGTAACATATTTTTTTTAACATTGGAATTCAGTTCTTGACTCTCAAAATATGATGCTGATGTGAGCTACCTAGAACAAACCTCTTCGCGCCAACTGACAAGTTTATTTCTCCAAGCACCCCTGGTTTTGCTCTGCACAGATATTGGTGCAAGTATCTTTGCCAAGCAAGTCTCGGCTTTCCTCTTTTCCGTTAGGTGCTCAAGTGTGTGCAATGTTATCAGGGATACCCCATTTGTCTAGTCCATCTTCTCTTAAAAATATGAATGCGTGGTGCTTTTGCCTTCGTTTGTAGATTTTTACTGCCAAAGGTATAATTATGTTGATATGAAAATTATGTTGATTCAAATAATGTTGTTATGGAAGATAGTAATTTGAAGCATGTAATTTGTAAAGATTGTTAAGGATAGAAGGGGTAAGTCTGGTCTTTATATTACAATACTTACTTACGCATGATATTTTTTAAAAGTTCTTGAAACATTCTTATGAATCTAATTTACATTATGATAAGTTAATACAAGAAAATATCGTTGTATGATTAATATTATTTTTAATTTTATAAACAATGTTAATCAAAAAATAAATATTTACATTTTAAGAAACATGATTTTTAATATTAAAATCTAAAATTTGAACAGAATCCATAGTATGGGGCCTAAATAATTAAAAATTAAGCGAAAAAAATGTATTTTTTCAAAATTTTAATTTTTTTTTGAGTTGTTAAAAGATTGCATACAAAGTTTAAATTTTATGTTAAAAGTTAAATTTTTTTAAAAATTATGCCAAACATAGATGCTGCTAGTAGGCTAATGATTTTTTGATTTAAGTAATTATAGTTTCAGAAATGTGACTTTAAAAATGCAGTACCTAAAAATTATATTAAATGAACCTATTTCTAAATTTTTGTATTGTCTGAACTAGATCAATTCCTCCAAATTGCTACTGCTGCCACATTCATAAGATCAAAATCCAAATGCATCGTAAAAAGTGAATTTTACACAGGGAATAAAAATTATATTTAAACTATTTTCTTTGAACCATTAAAATGCTATCTTAAGATGTTTAATCTAATCATTAGATCTAAAATTATTTAGAGTGATAACATTTTCTTTTTGACTCGAAACAAACATAAATAGTTAAGGAATTATTTAAAAATTTAATAAAAAGTTATCAGAATAACTCTAAAACGACCAGAGCGGTCATTTTAACTTCAAATCAATTTCGAGAATTTTTTACCAATTTAACTAAAGAAAACAAGAATTTATCATGTCGGCTTTACTGGAAGCGATCATTTAAACCCGGCTTTAGCATGCAACGGAAACTTGTGGCGCCCTCTATTAACAGACAATTCAACTATTTTTACAATAATTTATATTATTGCTGTCCAACCAAGGAAAGGAAAATTGATTTGACATAAAAATGAGACTTTTAGGATAACAATAAGCCCATCATATATATTTGACTTCTAAGACACACAATTGAGATTTTTTTTTCTTTTCTGTACGGTGGATAGGATTAAAGCTCTCAAAGAAACGGAATTGTTTTGAAGTGAAGCTTCTAAATTGGATCTCTTCCATTTGAGTAGCTTTTGAAGGGCCAGATCAATTTGTATTCCAAACATGCACCGGCAACGTTCGAAAACATAAATTAAATTAAGATAGATAAGTGATCTTGTTTTCTGGTTGTTTTCTCTCCTCATTGCTATTCTGCTAACAAACTTACTCCCTAATTCATTTTTCTCTGTGAACCATTCGATATATATTGCGTTATTCTCCGAGTTTTGGAAAAGTTACGAACGTCAAAATTGCATTTTACGTTTGTTGAAACATACAGAAGAAGGCTTTGTCTTGTCTTTTTTCTTAAAAAATGTAATAGTATGTTTTTCATTCAAGTGTTTTCCAAAGTTTTGAAATTTGCTTTCTCTTATTTGATTAAAGTGTTCTCTTATAAATTTTTTTAGCTTTTGTTATCTTTATTTGCGAATTCTACCTCAAATAAATATTTTATAAACTTAATAAGAAAATTGACCATTGATCGAAAAGCTTATATTTCAAATATTTGAACTGATGGTGAAATTTAAGGGTGTACTTGAAAGCTTCTTTTCCAAGAAAAATGATAAAAAAAATTTTTAGTGCCTTATGGAAAAGACATACTTTCTTGTTTGAATTATTTGTGCTATTTAATGGTAACTGATTATGCGAACTTTAAAAAGAACATATAAACTGAATATTTAAAAAAATTGTTTTAAAAGTCATCATAATTAATAAAAAAACTGTTTTTAGCATTTTTACACGCTGAAACAAATTAGCTTGGAACTACATTTTTAAATATTAATAAATTTGATCCCAAATGCTGACATTTTCTAAATATGAAAATGCATGCTTCCATCTAATGTGTCGCATAAATGTATCCCCCCCCCACAGTTTAGATGTAAGTTATGTGATTGTTTTTCTTATAGGCATATTGCGCAATTTCAATAATTAGTCTATAATGCATACCTCTCAATGTGGTGAAAATTAGAGGGCCACGAGGATGCTTCCTTATTATGCTACTGTTTCTTCATGCGTCTCTGAACAGGTCATAATAGCGAAGCAGTGAGCGGCGGCATTTTCGAGCAGGAATTCTTATTCAATTTCAATCCTGATAATTTTCCCTAACTCCCCTTAAAGTTTGCAGCAACATTCACGTGGCCTCTTTCTATATATATCATTTCTAACTTAGCACATTTTTGCAAAAAATAGAGTAAACATGTCATTTAAAGAAATCAGATGCTTCAAGAGCAAAAATATTTTTGGATTTGAAATTCTAACGCCCGAATTTGAAAAGATCTAATATTATACAGATGCAACAAACGAATTTGTTCCTCAATGCTCCTCGAAGAGCATACCATAGAGTTATAAATAAGAAGGAGTGAGCATTCCTCCCCTTCCCTATAGGGGCGAGTGAAGTAACTGTCAAAGAGCGGCGACCATGTTGGTATAACCAGAAACTTCGCGGAGCCGCTCAGGTTTCAAGAGGAAGAGTTAGGTTGTTCTTGACCTTTTCTCTTATGATTGGAAAATTTCGAAAACGTGATTGAAATAGTTTTGTTGTTAATAGATAACACCTTTTTTCATTCAATTTTTCAACACTAGTTTCTTTTCTTCTTCCCAAAAAATAACGTTTTAAGATAGCTCTATTTTACAACTGAATTAAAAAAAGAACTTTACAGCAGTTTTCGGGAACTTAGGTTCCTTTTTATTTTATCTGGGCATTAAAAGTAATATATTACTGTTATTTAAGGGGGCTGCTTTCCAATTAAAAATTTATTCAAAGGATATCACTTTAAAACCACACTATTTTGAATACAAACAAAATAATATGAAATGCACTTTTCCTTAAAGTTAGAATATTTAAAGGGGAAAATATTGGTTTGTGCTAAAAGAATAGCAATAATCAACATGATGCCATTTGAATAAACACTTGGGAAATGAATCTAGTCCATAACCTACTGTTTATTACTAAGCAGAGAAGCCTAATTTCTTTTTCTCTAGCAAAGCACTTGATCATATGAAGTGTACAAAACTGTAATTTACAAATAGCAACGTAAAATAACTGTGTATTGGTTTTTAAAGGTAAATATCCAGAGTATTTAATATATAGGAATATTTATTTTCCAATTGAGGTTTAAACTTCACTCATGAAATGCTCATTCACAAAATACATGAAGTGGTGAGCAAATAATGCTCTATAATAAATGCTCAGGCATTATTATCTATAATGAATGCTCTATAATAAATTAAAGATTTGACACAGCAATTGAGACGTTAGTAGAGGAAGGCTCAGATGAAACAAATTTTAAGGAACTTTAAGAGATAAAATGAATACTAAAGCCTTTTTAAGGCACATAGAAATCCTGCAAAATACAAGATTTAAATGCCAGAACTTTGAAAATACAATGAGTAAATATATAATTACTTGCTGCTCTTTAGGAAAGAGAGTTATGTTAAAGGAATTATATTAAAAAAACAAAAAAAAAATTTAAATTACTTCTATTAAATACGATAATTTTAATTATATAAAATTGTTAAACGAAACACACAATCTCTTCTAGAACATTTTAGTAAACACAAAAGAAAAAAACAAGATAGCCAAGTAACAAATTTATTGTCCACTGAAGTTAACAAGGTGTTTAAAAAACTAGCGCCTTGACTCGTTGTTTAAAGATAAATTTTTACAACAATAATTTAAGCGAACTTTAAAGTATAGATGCACAATTGAACGGATAAGATGTACAAGATCATTAGCAATAGGTTCGGTATCAAACTGATGCTCACTTAAAATTGAAAAATAATTATGAGAACAAACTTTTTCTAGGAGCATTTTTCATAATCAATATTTTTGAGTTTTTACAATTAGTTTGAAGGATTTCTTGTCTGAACGCAATCTCACATTCTTTGCAAATATGAAATACATCATTTGATGGATAAACTAGTCCACCTTCTGCTTTAAAGGAAATCAGTGACAACGAAGTTGGCATTTTCTCGGGATTCAACCTTTTTTCAACAATAGACTAATTGCTAAGATAAGATCTATTAGTCAGTTTGAAAAATGTTAAAACACATACAGCTCTAGTTCAACAAAGTTCGATTTGTTTTGGTTGTACCAATATGGCGCCGCGGTTGCAGTTAAGGCTTCACGAGTTTGCGGGCATGCGGTCTCCTCCGATTTATTACTCTATTGAGCATACTTAAGATAATCTGTTTATCGTAAGAAAGGTAATATAGATCTTTTCATATAAATGTAACAATATTTATTTAACATTTCCAAAACTTTGAAAGGACAAATGCAAAAAATGATAAAAATTCTACAAAATGTCATTGTTTACCATTAAAATGTTTAAAATAGTTAGAAGTTACTAGTTTGTATCAAAGAAAAAAGTTTTTAAATTGACTTTTTTTATTAATGATTAAGATATAAAAGTTTTACTTTGTAAATACCTGTATTTCAATTAGTAGTTCAGTTTAGAAGATTTGATTTCTCTCTTA
Organism: Parasteatoda tepidariorum; assembly: GCF_982258835.1. Classification (NCBI taxonomy): domain Eukaryota; kingdom Metazoa; phylum Arthropoda; class Arachnida; order Araneae; family Theridiidae; genus Parasteatoda; species Parasteatoda tepidariorum. The sequence continues at coordinate 81,812,064 of NC_141764.1, read as the reverse complement.
ATATAATTTGTAAATTCTTTTTCGCAATTTTAATCCATGCGAATTGATTTTTGCTACTTTGTTATGAAGCTATTTTACAGAAGCATTTGGTGTGCGTTGTTTGATTTTAAGTGCATTTGATTAAAGCAGTATCCATATTTGGAATCAAAAGAAAACTTACTTTCTGTGTATCTTTTTTATTTACATAAGCACCAAAACCCCAAAATCCTATTGAAATAAGTATACATCGTACTTAACTAAATTATAACTCGTTACCTATAAATTTTCAGATCAATTTTTGAACTGGCAATTATTTTTCACAATTTTGTGCAGAGAATTTTAATAACGTCATCAAAATTTTATAAAGGGTTACAAAATGATCAAATAAAATTGCAACTTTGATTTTTTATGTCTACTGTTTCCTTTAGTTATTAGATATAAGCAATTTTTTTTGTCCTCAAAAGATAAATTTGATTGTAGTAATTATTTTTCAAAGCAGTTTCTAAAATTAAATTATGATATCTTTCATTTCTCAAAAAAAATATTAACCTGTCTGTATTTAAATTAAAAGAGTTTTACTAAACTTAAATGTTTTAAAACAGGTTTATAGATTTGCCTCAATTCTATTTTTTTTTAACTTTAAATTTAATAATTTCCAGTAAAAAAAAAGGCTATTACCAATGAATGGAAATTTCTGGGCTTATTTGAATTCAAAGTTTGAGGATAGTTTTTTTTAACTATAAAATTTACATAAAATTAAGATAATTTAGATGAATAAAAGTACCATTTTAATTGCGTACTCACTACCAACTCCCACATACGAGGCACTACATACGAGGCACCCCAAATGGCGTATGCTGAAATTTTTGAACTGCATATCTTCCATGCATGGCCGAGCACCTAGCTCCTCTGTCAAGGGCTTTATCTTTTATTTTCCATAGCAGAAATATCGCGTCATTTTTTATTTTGGTCAAATGACGTGATCAGTACCTAAATTGGTATCCCTGACACAACCAACAAGAAAACTTAGAGTAATGACAGATTTAACGTGTGCACAACGACTGCTTAGTTGGCTGCCAGGATCGAGCTCACGGTCCTTCAGCCCTCCACCTGCAGAGAGTGCGACGCTTTTACCGACTTATTTACCGCAATATTTCCTTTCATGGATTACTATGCAATTCTCAATCTTTATGATGTGTTCCATCATGCTTCTAAGTTTGAAATTGTAGTACAGAATAACTCTGTATGTGACGAATGGATGTTAATGCTTCAGAATCTATTTTATGTTGATTGTTTATAAAGGACGGTTCGTAAAAACCAATCAAAATTTATTCTTTCAAGATCTTTGGCAAAGTTGAAGAAAGTCGTCTCAAGTTAACATTGGATCGAGGGATGATAATAAAGACTATTGAAATAAATTGAATCATTAGTGAGGATTAAATTTGATTTCCATGTGAAAATTAGAGATACATGTAATTTCAAGAGGTAATAATAATTTCTTTGTTAACTCCTCTGCATTTTTTTCAGGCATCTACCAGATTTTATTGCATTTAGTGCCGCTTTGTTATGAGCCAATCAACTTCTTTAAAAATTTCATCATGGTTCTTTCAGTTCTTATGGAGTTGAAATATCTCTAACGGAGAAATAACCAACATTTTTCGTTTCAAACCATTTTATCAACTTATCAACTCACTGAAATAAAATACTTCAAAATTAGTTTCTTAAAAGAAATTTATAATTACGAAATTCCCTTTATTTAATGGCTGACCATTATTGCAATATAGATACTGAACTGAAATTCTACTGAACAGTAGTGGAGAAATATTGTTTCAAATATATGGCAGAGATTTACTTGCTAAGCTCGATTTATATACCTCCAACAGCAAAAATCTCAAATAAATATAAAAGTACATTTTCAGACAATCAACTTCTTTAAAAGTTTCATCATAGTTCTTTCAGTTCTTATGGGGCTGAAATATCTCTAGCGAAGAAAAAAGCGACATTTTTCGTTTCAAACAATTTTATCAACTTATCAATCCACTGAAATAACATACTTCAACTCTTTTCTTCTCACAATATCGACTCTTTTTTTTCTTTTTCCTTCTGTCTAAACAGAAAGAAAATCAATTTCTCTACATTACAGCACCTCAACTGAGTCCATTTATTTTGATTATTCTCCGTCAACTGAGTTTCATATATTGCTTGTGCTACATTTTTGGAAGAATCCCATATTTCATTTTTTTTTTTTTGAAATGAAGAAAGTTTGAATTGAAGTTTGAGAAAATGTTTTTAGGGCATTCGATGAATTATAAAATTTTCTCTTCATTAAATTTTTTACTTTTAGCAATTTCTCTAATTAATAACAATTTTAGCAACGGTGGACAAATAATAACAATGGTTTTAATTTCAAATTGAAATCATTTATGAAGTCCATTTCAGTAAGAAGTTTTCAAAAAAATAATAATTAAGTATATGCAAGCGGATCATTGGAAGTCACTATCATATTTTTGTAAGCTATCTACCGTCGACTCAAGAAAATTAAACGGAAAGATTTTAATGTTTTTGCTGCACAAAACACTTATCTTCGCCAAGTTTCAAAATTTGTGACAAAATTTGCCAACAGATGGCGCCTTTAACAAATATTTTCAAACGCTCTTTTCGAATTGGTAGCACTGACGTGTAGTCTGATGACAAAATCAGCAAACGCTTGTGCAAATATTTTAGTTGGAATGGTAGGATTTGCAGCACTAGACAATGTTGATGGTTTTTCTTTTAAGTGAAGCAATCTATTGACGACAATGTTTGCATGTAATGTTTGACTGTAACAAAGTTTGTCAACAGATGGCGTCTTTAACAAATACTTTTAAACGCTATTTTCGAATTTGTAGCATTGACGTACAGTGTGAAGACAAAAATAGCAAACGCTTCCGCAAATGTTTTTGCTGGAATGGTAGGATTTGCAGCACTAGCTAATGTTGCATAGTTTTGCTTTTAAGTAATGCAATCTATTGGCGAACTAATTAATTTTGAAATTGTAAAAAAGAAATCCTTATTTACTACGCAGAGCACATCAAATCATTTAAAATAGTTGAAGCTTTTTTTTTCAAATTTACGATAGATTTTTCCTCCATTTGGTATTACAAAGAATATATTCTTTCTTCTTTAAAATCCTACATAGCTTGGTACTAAAATACAACTGATTTTTAAAATAAGATTAGATTTTTTCGAACTTTTCATTAACATGTTCAACACTAATTTTAAAATAATAATGGAAGAAGTTAGAAATACTTTTCAATAAAATTTAAGTTCAGCGAAATGGAGCAGTGACAGCCAATTTCCAAAAAGTAATTTGTTTAGCTCATATAAAATATATTTGGCAGATAATTGTTCCGAAAAAATTTGCTTTTTCTATTGATCATAAATTTTTGTATGCAAGTATTACGAGTATTAAGTATGAAATTAAAATATTATATGCCTGAACCCCCCAAAAAAGTTTTAAAAAAATTACCAGCTCTGACGTGGACATCTCTACTTGCAACAGATCCAAAATTGTTTGTAGCAATACAAGAATAAACTGCAGCATGTATGTCTGGTCTATATTCATCTGGCGTAAATGGTGAGAAGATTAAAGCTCCATCACGTCGTACATGTCTCAAACCTGGTATATCTTGTAGAACTTGACCCTCATTCTTTGTCCAGGTTATGAGAGGGGCTGGGTGACCGTCAGCCATACAGGGTATGACAGTGCCACTTGAATTTGAAAATTCTGATACTGATGGAGGCTCCATGGTAAACACTGGACCACTTAATTTTAAATTTAGAGAAAAGCCTAAAAAAAGAAACATAACAATATTACATTTAAACTTGGATTCTAACATAGAAGCTGTTTAATTATCACTAATAATTTAAAATACTTTAAGTAATAAATTTGTGAAAATAAATTCAATTGTTTTAATATAAATTATATAAAACTGCATTAATCATTCTGCATACTTTAAAGATTTTTTTATTATTTGAGTGCGCAAAAGTTAAGAAAATTTTCTTTAAAATATGCCAAATGATTATTGTGGTTAATCAGAGAGAAGTAGTGAAAAAAAATAAAATGGCTATTCACTTAACCCAGTTTATTTTTAATGGTATTTAAAGTTGTGCAAACACATTTTATTTCAATCCCAAATGGCTTATAAGGATTTTAATGTTTCTTGCTCTGATTAACTTTGATCATGATTCTTCTAGTTTTTGATACTGTCATCAAATTGGTGTAGATCAAAATTGCTGTGGAATTTTTCATCAAACTTTTTCCCCGCTTAAATGATAATTGTTACAACAAAAGTTCGCATTAATCTAACTTTATAATGCGTATTCGCTATAGAGCACATGGTCTAATAATTATATCAAAAATGTAGCTTTCAAGTTGCTGTGGATTGAAATCATTTTAAAATTCTGATCTTAAAGCCTGTGAACAGTAATGTGAATCTAATACACTGTAAAAAATTACAGATCAAACGGTAAAAGGGTAGCGGTAAAAGGGCAGTTTTTACCATTAAATTCATTTTTATCTGAACATGTAACCAGAAGAAAATTTATCTACAGCAATTTTTACAGTTATAAATACCGTAAAATCATCGGAACTCTCTAACTAATTAAATATTACCGCAAAAATTACGGTACATTATTTTATGGCAGCAGTGGATTTTACAGATGATGCATATGAAGTGCCGATATTTTATATCGAGATTTGATGTGGGAATTTCTTAGAGTACAGAAAAAATAGAAGTATAAGGATTATTTATGTCTTAAAGTTTAAGCCATAAATAATTTTAAGACTTAAACTAATAATTTTCCCATTCTTAAGGCAAAACATGCATTTTCTCTCTTGGGAGAATCGGGAGTAATATACGCTATAAACAGATTTTATAGTGAACGTGCAGAAAAAAATAAAGTTTATGGTATGAAAACAGTTCACTTAACCAAATTAAAATTTTACAGATTTTTTTCCAATTGCCATGTTCTTTAGGAATAGAAATTTTGTTTTAAACTAGATTCTTGCCAGTTTTATGAAATACATTTTACTTCAAATGTATCCGAGAAGATTTGATTCGTTTTATGGAATTTTCTTTAGAAATTAAATGCATCTAGTGTCTAAAAAATGAATTATTGACGTAGGCAAGTTAACAGCTATTTCAATTCTGAGTAAAGGAACTAAGTTTTAATTTGATTCTGCACTTATTGTACCCAATATTATGCAAACTTTAAAGTCGAATACTAAAATTAATGATTGTTAATGCGTTGGTTGTTTTATGCATAATTAATTCAAATGTGGTTATATTTCATAACCATATATTTTAGTCTAATTATAAATAAAAAAAATATATGCAAAAATAAAACTGAAAGGGAATCAAACTTAATTTTGGCTAAATTGTACATCTAAAAACTTTATTCAATTATTTTAATAAAATTGAAAGATACGCTTGCATGATTTCGACTTATAACTTTAAAAAAAATATTTGCAATGAAGAGTTAATAGAATTATTATTGTTATAAGTAGGACTGGGCGATATTAGAAATTATATATCGTGATATATCGTCAGTTTTGCATCGCGATATAGCGATGTATCGCGATATAGTATTTTTGAATTTCATTTACTTTAAGGCACAGAAAGTCAGATTTCTATCAAAACTTCATACGCATATTGATTTAAATCAATTTATAAATTTGAAAATATATATGTTTTGCTAAAGAAAGATATTAAATAAATTGACTAAGATGTACAAATCTTACTTAAAATATTTATTGAAAAAATGTGTGTAGATACAGAATGAAATATTTGCACTTCTTTATCGTTTATAAGGTATAAGCAGTCTTAATTTAAGTTAACCCCTAAAACACCCTTAATGAAAAAAAATATTGTTATTAAACAAAAGCTGATTTTAAAATTTCAAAATATATTTTAATTAAAATAAAAGTTAGATTGACTAAAAGCCGAAGTTTAAAATTAAAAATGTTCGAATTTTAAACTAAAAAGTAAAGATAAGATTTGTAATAATTTCTTAAAATTTTCGTTCTCTGAAAGATTTCTCAGTTTAAAAATAAAAAGGGAATTTTATAAAGATATCTAGCTGAAATTATTGAAAGAAAATTTAAAAAATTAAAAAAAAAGCTTGTTAAGAAATTCTTTATACACTTAAAACAAAGTGTTAAAAATATTTTTTTTTTTTAAAAAAAAGAAACTTTTTTTAACAAATCAATATTTGCTTGTACTATTATGCGTAAATAATTACAGAATTATTAAGTTCGATCGTAATGTTCAAATTCTTAATGAAGAAGTAAACACAAGTTTTGTTATATTTTCTAAAAATGATCACGCAAATAACAAAAGATTTCCTAGTTTAAAAATAAAAAAATAAATAAAAGTGAAATTTATCAATATATTTACCTAACAGCATAGGAACAAAATTTAAAAAATAAGTTCGTTAAAAAATTATTTGTATGCTTAAAACAAAGAGCTAAATAAATTTTAGGAAAAAAAAATGCTTCTTAAACACTATTTTTATTATTATTTCATATAAATAATTAAATTAAATTAAATAATGATCGAATTATGAACGAAAAACAAAGTAAGGCAAAGTTTCTTAATTAAATTCTTAAAAATAAAAACAAAAGAATTGTGATATTCGGTAATATATTTAGCTAATTAACTAATAATATAAAACGAAAATTAAAAAAAAATAATGATTTTACTCACTAATAAAACGAAGTAGTAATTGATAAAAAAAAAATAATAAAAAAAGAAATGAATAAAATTCGCAAACTTTTCAAATTCTTTTCAACAAATAAAGTTTATTGACTTATGTCCAAAAAATAAGTTTTGTTTTAACTTTATTTCTAAAAATAAAAACAACTCAAGATTTATAAATTTAAAATCAGTAATAGAAGCCCATTAAATTATTAGAAGTTTTATCCGAAAGGTTTTTAATAAATTAAAAGAAAGTAAAAAAATAACCTAACAAATTTATTTACTTTGTAATTTAATTCGTTATGGGTGCCTTAAATTAGATTTCCGATAATTTTCACATTTAAAAATATAAAAAAAGTTTTGTCAGAAAATAAATAAAAAACTTACCTAATTAATGAAGAAACTTTTCTTTATAAATTCTTTTCAATAATAGATTGCGTTCAGAACAAGGTTACGACGGCGATCACGAAGTTAATCCCATTGAAAATAATCTACAAGAAACGATTTCAAATCGCGAAGTTGCGAAAACGAACATGTGATATAACGATATAAGGTCTCAAAAGTGATTCTGATTCTACCGCTCATCAGTCAAGGCCGTCTCAACATAACGAAACAATATCGTCTTCCACAGCGCGAATTGGCATCGGAACGTAAGAGAAAGTCCTTGCGTGTATCGCTATATCGTTATATCGTCTTCTTCACTCAACGGCTTAAATCAGATTTCTGATGCATCGCTTGGAATGAAAGTCGCTGTATCGGTTTGCCGATATAGGCGTTAAATCGATATGTCGCGATATATCGATTTATAGCCCAGTCCTAGTTATAAGTAACAAAATGTAATGCCTTTTCCTAAGGGAACTATAAAACTGTTGAATGTTTTGTCTGAAATCTTCAGAGTTAGTTTTAAAAGTTTTAAAAAATCCCACAATAAAGTTTAAGTGAAATTTGCTGAAATAAAGAAACATTCAAAATAACTTGTGGGTGCAATATTAAAAAAAATAATTATCTTGAAATCTCTATCATGATTTTTTTACTAAAATATAACTATATTTTATGCATTATTTATAGTAATTTTTTGCAAAGCTTCAACTCAATATCTTTCAAATGTCAGAACAATCATTTAGATAATATATCTATATTTGGTCTTTTTTTTTAATTTAATTTTTTTCCAATTAGCTAAAAACAATTATGGAGCTGTGAAATTAACAAACAAATGAAATAATATAAATAAAAGTTTTAAACATATGACATTACATGGCAGAAGATTCATAACTAAATAAAGTGAACACGCTAATAACAAAAAATAAACAAACACTAATTAAGTAAAATTTCATTCTGCAATAATTTCAAGGCAAAAATCTATCTAAGATTGAGTTTTAATACCTTCCTTTTAATCTGTGTCTAGCGCACATTGCAATTTAACTATAAAAACGATGGAAAATTTAAAAAAAAAAAAGTGACTGACTCAAATAATCGAAGAGAGTTGGAAATATGGAAAGCAAAAAAAAAAAAAAATGAGAGAATAAAATAATAAAAAAACAAATTAAAAAAATTAAAAACAAAGTAAGTGAATAAAATTATGTAGGAGTGTTGGAAACATTAAAATCTAAGTGAGTGAGTTGGAAGTATTGAAACGAAGTTAAATTATTTTACGATTTCCACAACAATCGATTCGAAACGAAATTTATCCCTTTTAAAACTAATTCGCAGATCCATGCCATTGAATTCACCGAACAGTTTTCTTTCCCCGAAGTCGTTTTTATACCGTAAACACTTTATTTTTACGAAATAAATTCAAAGCAAAAATACTTTGAACTCCATTGGGAAATACTTACATTCAATTTTTTTTTTCATTCCAAGAAACCGACCTTTATTTTTTACACCAAGTAAGACATTTCCTTAAACATGTTCTTTTGAGAATATTTTATAATATTTTTCATCCATTATATTAAATAAAAACTCCTTTTTTATAAGAAGTGTGGATACTATAATGTTTGCTAACGTCTTTACAAGTTAATAAATTGTTTCAGATCTTAGTAAAAAACATAATTTGTAATGATGAACAAACCTTAATGTCAGTAAATATCACACACGGGGAAAAAATTCTGGAAAAACTATCATACTATAAGGTAATGACATTTCTGGTATAAAAAAAATCCATAATACTGGTTTATAAGACGAAATGATATCGTATTTAAACAATTCCTTCGTTAATTTTTCTGATCATATGGTAACGGCTAACTGGTAATTCTGGCTTTCAAAAGTTTTGTTCTCCTTTCATTACATTAGTAAAAATTATAAGACTAAAAATTAAATTTAATCGAATAAATGGTTTTAATGTCATGCTCTAAAGTATCATGATAAAACTACCAAGTCTTACAACATTTACAGAATTTTATGACATATTATAAAACGATATTTTATTGTTAATTTCAAGAAAATCATGACCAAAGCACATCGAAAAAATTACCAAGCTCTTTGTTGCCTCTGTAATTCCAGAATCATGGTAAATCTTACCATATTCTGTTAGTTTTGACTAAGCCTTTTTTCTCTGTGTATTCCTCTGTAATAATTTTGTACGTCATAAAACAAGCATGTAAAATTCCTGAAATATCAAGGCATTATCTTTCCATTAGAATAATGTCTTGCCAATTCAATTGATCACTAAGCTAAACAACCAATCAGAGATGAGATGGCATAAATGTTAAAACCATCAATCACAATGTTTATCGTAAAATTCATCATTGAAATATACCAATTTAACCTTTATTCATAGAATAAGATGCACTTTTAAAAAAGGTTACTCAACTTTTACGAAACTTTCTTCGTTTTTGTCGAAACCATTTTCTTGTTTATGCTCCGAGCTAACATTTTGTCAAAGTGACGAAATAAGTATCATCACTTTTTCGAGAAGTTGTAAGTGTATTTCGAGTCAAAAGTAAAGAAATATTTCGTCATACTATTTCTTTTTTCAAAAAAACAATTATAATAAATAAGTAAATAAAAACAAAAAATACCACGAGACTCTCGCTGTGCTTAATACCTAATGGGTGACATTGTTTTTCACTTTTTTGCTGTCATATCCTACTGATAATCAACGTCAACCCAACAGCACAACGACAGATTGAATGGAGAGATAGAATGCAACGCATGCCTGTAGCGGATTCGTGTCCGGGGTTTTCTTGGCATGAGATGAACTCCTTAATCACCATGTGGCCTAGTCGTCTTATGTCTTCATTATGGCTTCAATCATCTATCCCTCAATCTAGATAACACTCTCCTACAATGCACTGCGATGAGATTCCGCATCGAAGAAACATTTTCGTCATATATTTGAGAGCTCGCGTTTTGTCACAAATTACTTGATTTTGTGATGAAACGATTCTCTAAATTAACGACATACAGATCAAAGATTATTGAATCGTCAAATGTGAGAGTTGCAAGATTTCTCAGAGTGCTGAAGCTCTTTTCTTTTTAAAATTTTATTTGTTTTTTAATTTAATACTTTGAATCGAAACCGAATCAGATAAACATTTTAATTACTCGGAGTGTCTCTAAGATTATTTTAATATTTAAGCAAATGATAGAAGGTCCAAATCGTTAGTCAAAACTGTAATCTTTTCATTTCAAAGTTAATAACCCCATTTCCTGCTTATCTTTGGAATGACCTTGAGTAAACTCACCAATTTATCTTTCCTGTAATGGCTATATCAAACACACATGTATATTGATACATTACATATACAGATGACATAGCTTCAAATGAATGCAAGAAATTTAACCGTCGTAGTTAAAGCGGAACGCAACATGAATAAGACATTTAAACAGTGATAAACGGAAAATGGCCATATAGGAATTTCATGCGCATGTGTTCAATGCTATGTAACAAAGGTAGCATCCCATATTGATATTTTCCATGAAAACAACCTAATTTGGTTTTTATAAATAAATGAAACGACTGTATACTAATTAATTATATGAATAATGTAAAGTAAGAAAAGTTCTAAAATGAATGGAACCTTATTGCATGTGCTTTGGAAAAAAAGATCCATTTCTCAACTAATGCAATAAAATAAATTTTGTTAAAAATTTTATTTGTTTTTATCTAATTAAGAGTTTATTTATGCTACACCATAAAATTTCTGGATTAAATTACGGTAAAAAGTGCTAGCTCTCAGTGCTAGCTCCGGTACTTTTTTAGCGTAAAATACCTTTTTTACCGTAACATGTTATGGAACAAACAACCGTGATTTTCATACCGGAATTTTTACAGCAATAATTACTGTATAATCACTGAATCATTCTAAATGAATATATATTACTGCAAAATTTACTGTATGTTATTTTACGGTATCATAAATTTTATGGATGGTGCACCCAAACTGGCGGTACTTTATAACAAAATTATATCCGGAATTTTTTACCTTTTTAACCGGAATTAATAATGAATAGGAGAAAAAAAATGCAATTATTAGATACCATTTTTTACGATGAAAGAAATAGAAAAAACCATTCAGGAATTATGAACTTTGGAATTGTACTCTAGTACCTGATTTTAACATCAGTGTCGTCTCTTGTTTAATTTCTAATCTTTGAAAGCGAATAGTATGAAGTAATTAGCAATTTTTATTTGTCCATACTCGATCTAAGCAACAACTATTAAAACTATTTTCAGTTTTTACCTAAATTTCAGTAGAGAATTACAGAAAAATCGGCAAAAAGAAAAACAAATAACATTCGATAACAATTGGCTTAAATAAAAACTCAAATTGTTCTTCTTAAAAAAAGATATTTTTTCAAAAAAATTCCAGCAATTGAAAAATGCGAAAAGCAATAAATACTTAAATTTAAAGATTTTTTTCATTCATAATGGACGATACAAGGCAAAAGGTGCAGAAAAAATTAATATCCCACTATCTAGAATTTTATCTACTGTTTTTTCTTTTTTACGACTCAATTGAAACCATTCAAGTATTTTGCACTTTAAAATTGTCCTCTATTACTCGATATTAACACCAATCCCAACTTTTACATACTTTCTAAACTTTGCAAGATAAATTTATGAAGTAAGTTTACAATTTTTAGATTTCGATATTCGGTCTTAGCAACCATTTTAAAAGCAATTCGGAGGTTTTCCCTAAATATTACCGTAGAAAAATACTTAGGAATAGGTTTAAAACAAAACAAATGACATCCAATAACAATACTTTTAAATAAGGCTGAAATTATTATTCTTAAAAAAATAATAATAATATTTTTAAAAAAGCTTTCCAGTCATGTAAACATGAGAAAAGCTATAAATGTTTATTTCCAAACAATTTTGCGAAAAATAACAACACAAGCGCAATGTCATAACAATTCATTAAAGGACACATAACCTATGGCAAAGAAAATCCATGCAAGCACCATACACTCTTGCCTGATTTACACATCAAACGCTTCTCTTATCTCATTTCTAAACTTTCCAAGAGAATTGTAACAAATAAATTGTAATATTACACCAAACTATCACTTTCGTTTCTGTCCTGATGAATTATCTTCCTCTACGCTCTACTAGACAGAACTGTTATTTTCTGTACAGTGCTTCCTTCCAGCGCTTAAGAGATAGTTGATGCAGCAATCATTAGATAGTTGAAGCAGCAATCATGAAGAGCTCATTAAAGTTAATAGCCCCATTTGCTGCTTATTTGGTGGAACGACGTTGAGTAGGCTCGCCAATTTATCTTTCTTGTAATGGCGATATCAAACACACGTGTATTGGTACATTACAAATACAGATAACATAGTTTCAAATGAATGCAAGAAATTTAACCGTCGTAATTAATGCGAAGCGTCGCACGAAAAAGACATTTAATCAGCGATGAACGGGAAATGACCGTATAGGAGTTTTATGCCCCTGTGTTCAATGAGTGCTATATCTCAAAGGCATTTCGGTATCTTCCGTTAAAACAACTTAATTTGGTTTTTATATATCAAACAAAGGAAGAATGAAGCGATTGTATGCTAATTAATCACTTAAATTATGTAATATAATGAAATTTGAAATTTCTACAATTAATCTTAATAAACTTTGATATTTAGTTTTTATTTAATATTTATAGATATCAATATCTGTGCTACCAATCTGTTTTTTAATTTAAGACCACAATTTTAAATATTTTTTGAGTTACTTTTAATATCAAATGTTAAACTATAAAACATAAGTGATTTAAATACAATAGAATATATTTTAAAAATTATAAACCTCTAAACAATTTTCGTTACAGCCCGTTGTGGTCCAGGAGGGATAAGAGAATTAAGGCTCCATAACTTAGTGACTAACGGCCGAATTGTGACAAGATTATTTTGCTCCGCGATGGATCAAGGGATAGAGTGTTCGCCTTCCAATGAGGGGAACCGGGTTCGAATCCCTGATATGGTTGGTCGATACGAATTCGCATCCGGCTTGCGCAGTGCTTATGTGAAATATCCTCAATGGTAAGCGGATCATGGGTTGGAGTTCCTTCGCAGTCAGGCGAACCATGCGAGGTTCTCGTGATCTTTCTCTCCATGTAACGCAAAGGCGGGTTAGTTCCATCAAAAAAGTCCTCCAAGAAGATAGATTTCTCCCAATACTTAATCCAGGAATTCCCTTGTCTTCTGGATTGGGTTCAAAATTACAAGGCTACAGAGTTGAACGTTAGTAGTTATAAGCCCGAAAATTGGGTCGGCTGTTGAACGACGGTTGTAATATAAAAATAAGATGAGGTCTGCACTGCTGTCAGGATGCCTTTACTGCCTAAACTAGCTGGTACCCATCAATCTGAAACTGGTTGGGTTTCAAGCCGCCACTAGGGAACGAATCCGAGTTCTTCCCAATGACAGAATGTCTTAACCAGCGAGTCATTGCGAGTGTTAAGCAAAATTTTGAATTTCTGAAAAATGCTATAAAATATAGGAAAATACTCTTTTAAGTAAAGATGAAATGTAAATACTCAAATGAGTTAAAAACACTGTTTTTAGCTTTAAGTAGGAAACAGTATGTTAATTATTTTATTACTTTATGTCAACTTCCGAAAATAGAAGTTTTACATAATTTGTATTGATTAAAAAAATTAAATATGAACAATCTATTAAAAAATTTTAAATGAACAATCTATTTAAAACCTTGTAGAAAATCAAATCTTAAAATTGCGGATTAGATAAGACTTGATGTCTTACATAGGTTTTTAAAGTGCTAATATTTGTGATGAATACTTCAAGAAAATGCAAAAAAGTAGAATTATTCAAACCAAGAAATCCCATGGTTCCTAAAAAGCAGCCAAACTTAATTTTATTAATTGTCCTTTTAGCAGAAAAATAAATAAATTTCTGAAACACATTGCCCATTCCCCCGTATGTTTCTTTCAATATTTGCTAGAAGAGAATAAATTTTACGCGTCGGTTTCAAAATATCTTATTCTTCTTTTTTCAACTCAAAACGGGAATTCCCGTAGCAGTTTTATCCATTTAGATAAATGATGTGTCAAAAATATTCAGAAATTTCTTTTTAGAGAATTTGTATTTTATTTAATAGCTATCATTGGCAGAAAAGTAATGTACGACTCACTCAAATATTCATTTTGTTACACTTTGCATGGAAAAATAAACGAAAGAAGAATATTTTTTATTCACTTCCAAAAAACCTTTGTTTGGGGAAGATTATCATCAATCATGACAATATATATCAATTAACATTTCATATATCTAGTAATATATAATCATGACAATACAGATTTATTATTATCGTTCAATACATTATCTATTTTATGATAGTAAATACAAAATTAATTGATACATATTGATGTGTATATATCTACACATACTCGATGAATCGCTTCTCAAGGAATCTCGCCAAGTTTGAATCCCAGCGATGGCTGGTCGATAGGAGTTTTATCCCCAGCTCGCACCAACCATAGTGCTGACGTATAATATCCAGAGTGGTAAAAGGATCATGGATTAAAATCCTCTTGTCGTCAGGCTAGCCATTAGAAGTTTGCGTAATTCTAATATCCATTTAAAGCAAATGTGATTTAATTCCATTAGAAGGTTCTCCATAAAGGTAGAATTTCTCCCTACACTGGACCCAGGAGTTCCCTTGTCTTCTGGATTGAGTTTAAATTAAAAGTCTAAGTAGTTGAACATTGGTAATAGTAAACTAAGAAAATATTAGATGGGTTGTTCGACAACGGTTATGAAATAAAAAAATAAAAATAAGTATGAAAAAGTTTCAATGAAAAAATTACGTTTTTCCTACAGAACTATTTACAGCGTAAAAGAAAGATGAATAATCGGATTAATTTAAGACTTTTACACTTTTTTCTCATATAGAATTTAGTTTGAACAAACTCCTTTCGTTAAAAACCAAATAAGAATTTTTGAACGATAATAATAGATTGCTGTTCGTTTTCTGTAAATTTAACGAGAATACAGAAAGTTTATTATTTCGAAGGCTTTGAGGCCTTCTGCAAATGTTGTCATTAGTTGTATTTCTATATAATCTTTTTCATTGGTATCATCACCTATTTAGTTTCTGTAGCCAATTTTCAACCAATGCCATACCACAAGATTCAACATTTTCATAAACATATCATAACAAATAAATATAATATTTGAAGTGTTTTCTCCAAACTGTAAATTCCAGTAAAATTTAGAACTATCACATGTGAGTCAAATATTTATTTAACTAAACCTGGCACCATTTTCTCTAACTACTTAAATAAGATTATTAACTATATTACTAAAGAAGGTTTCTCTTGGATTATCACTAATAATCAACCGATTTTAGATTTCATTAAACATAATAAAATTAATTCTATTGCGACTTTTGATTTCCAGGATCTTTTCAATAGCATTCCCCTTTCTAAACTAAAAGATGTCCTTTTGAATTATTACCATGATTTTGAAAATATCCTTTGTTGCGATTTTGATTATTGGGAAATTCTGATTAATTTTTGTCTTTTTAGTAATTATCTTTACAATGGAAGGGATATTTTTCTTCAAATTAATGGAATACCACAGGGATCTAATTATTCAACTCTCTTAGCTAACTTATTTTTGCATTATTATGAAAAAAATTATACTCTGAGTATTAAATTTGTTTTTAGATATATTAATGACTTAATTATCTTTAATTTCCAAGATTTTACCGTTTTATTGAGTGATAAATACAGTGAGGAATTAATCTTACTTCGTAATCATGATGATAATATTAATTTCAATTTTTTGGATTTGGGTAATATGAAAGTTGAAAATATCTGCTTTGTTGATTTATACGATAAAAGAAATGATTTTAATTTTAATATTAATAAACTAGTTACTTGGAATTCTAATGTTTCTAGGAGCATCTATTTAAATACCACTTTTAATGAAATAATCAGAATTAAAAGAATATGTAGTAATATTTGTTTATCCGAAAAACAAATCGATAAACTCTTTCAAAATCTGATAAAAAATAATGGATACCCAACTAATGTAATAAAATTTTATATAAAATCATTGAATTAATCGTATATTTTGGTGGATATATTTACTAAACATTTTTTTTGTTAATTTTTATGATCTTCCCATGTGCAAATCCATTTCAGGCCAAAATTCATTGCCAAAATTATTTACTAAATAATTTCTTTGTTAATTTATATAATTTTTCCATGTGCAAATCCATTTCGGGCAAATCCGGGGTTAGAATTATTTACTAAAAATCCCTCTACTAAATAATTTCCTTTGTTAATCTATACAGTTTTTCCATGTGCAAATCCATTTCGGGCAAATCCGTGGATAAAATTGTTTGCTAAAAATTTCTTTATTAATTTATACAATTTTCCATGTGCAAATCCATTTCGGGCAAATCCGTGGTTTAAATTATCTATTAAAATTTTTTCTTTGATAGTTTAAATAATTTTTCTATGTGCTAATCCATATCGTGCAAATCCGCGGCTAAAATTATTTGCAAAGCAGGCAATTTATGTTTCTCTTTTCTATTTTATATTTTTTCTTAAATAAACATCTATCTTCTAAAACTATTTATGATCAATTTTTAAAATTATCCAGTATAATATTACCTTGCGCACATCCATTTCGGGCCCATCCTTGGTAACTAACAAATCAAAACTCATAATAACAAATCACTTCAGCAGTGCAGTAAGAACGACACTTTAAAACCCTCTTGTTACACTCAATTTGCGCTTTTGTTTTCATCTTTTGTTTTCATATTTTGTAATCTGGCAATCTTTCTGCGAAAACATTTTTAAATCATTCTTGAAAAATATTCGTCCATGTAAGTTGTTATGATTTTGCTACTCACTTTATAGTCCCCCCTTTTTAATGTTTTTTCTTCTTATTTTATTTTATTATCTGTTTTTACACGTTATTTTACTTTTTATGATCTATTTTATTTGCAGTTATTTTATAAAAAAAAATTTTGAGTGCTCCTCACACTATTGTATTAATATATTTTGCTTTGGCTTTATTGATACAATATCAGAAAGCACTCTGTTTTGCGGATATAATCGTGTGGGCTGATGAAAAGATTATATCTTTTTTTTCCGGTTTTTTAATTAACATTTAATTTTTTTTTCTTTTTAATAAAATGTTGTTTGTTATTTTTTTTACTTATTATTTCCCACCCCCTTTTTTTCATATGTCTATAATTTTTCTTTGTTTTATTCTTCATTTTGAACTTATCTAATGAGTGCTGTCTACTTGCAGCTTAAGCGCAATAAATGAAACTTATTGTTTTTCTTAACTTTCTTAGTGTTTTCTTGTATTTATATATATATATATATATATATATATATATATATATATATATATATATATATATATATATATATATATATATATATATATATATATATATATATATATATATATATATATATTGCTGCTCAGTTTGAAAAAAAAACATTATGAAAGTTAATTAATATTCGCGAAAATACATATGATTAATGATCCTAAACTATATTTTAACTACAGAGACGTTATTCATAAACTTGATACTATGGTTCAACTTAAACGGTGACTCAATTTAAGATGTCATTAAAATTGCAGCAAATTTATTCTGTACTATGAATAAATGTTGATTCGATTGTTTTTGAAAGTTGAAAACAAATTTTAAAAAATTCCATTATAATTTTAGTTATACCATTTAAAGACAATGTCCATCAATGACACTCATGCATTGAAATACAGTTATAAAAAATGTGCTTTAAAAATAAAATACTCTAACAATCTTATACGTTATATAAAGCTGCTAAAAATGAAATGGTCTACAATTAATTACAAAAGAAGTAGAATTTTATGTTTCGTTAATATGTATTTATATGTATATGTTATATCAATATGTATTAACATGTTTTGCTAATATTAATATGACCAGAATTTCTTTTTTATATTTTCAAAAATGTTCAGTTCTCCGTTTTAGTCCACCTGCTAAGCATTTTCATGTAATGTAAGGTCAAAAAAAAAAACATTTTAAATTAATCGGTTAAAAAATCAGTTGAAAAATTAATTTAGTTTTCAATTTTGCAAAAAGTTTATTATCAATTTTTATTATTATCTAAATTCTATATGTTTTTAAATGTTTTCTTTTCCTTTTGGTTGTGTGACCTATTTATGTAAAATTTTAGTACAAGTAGCTTCTTAGTATTAAGCTTCTCAGTATTAAATTAGTAGCTTCTCAGGTAACAAGTAGCTTCTCAGTATTAAATTTTGAAATAATTTCTGAGCGAAATTAACACTTGATTGCCCAAGGCAGTCATTTTGACTGCTTTTTATAATTTCAATTAGAAAAACAATGATGACACAATTTCTTAGAATTTTTTAACTTTTTGTACAACATATAATTTTTTTAACGTCAATATTTACTAATAACTTGTTATATAACTGAAAATAATATCAAAAATATAAAAAAATAATTTTAAACAAATTTCTTTATACATTAGTTATTCTTTTACAATGCAGTCATTTGACCTGCTTTAGGGCAATATAGGTATTTCAGTCTTTCTAGTGTTTAGCAAACAAGAACATAATTAAATACCATATACGTTTTGCTTTTATTTACATTCTCTGATGCTTTGAAAAATAAAAAATGCTTCGCTAATATGACCTACCGAACAATAGAAACAACGCATTTTTTCATTTACTCATTTTTAGTTCGTGAAGTTGAAGTTGTCCTAATAAATAATTAAGTGCTTCCTCTTTTTAAAATTTAAATATATCAGATAAACATTTATACTACAAAAAGGACAGACATTAGAATCAACCTAATTGTAGGAATTTTTTTAATAGATAGCAGGATCAGTTAATAACAGTCAGTTTCGCTTAATAATAAAAATTTACGATGGATTCTTGCTTTAGTAAAAATCTTAAATTAGACACAAGATGATTTAAAAACAAATAAATAAATGAAACTTTTGCCGGTTATCGTTCTTTAGCCCCCGAAATTGCCCACAGTGTTATAGCTTCCTGTTTGTCAAATTCGATACAATATAATAAAAACGTTTTATACTCAAGTATTTGTCATACTTCCTTTTGCTTTAGCTGAATTCTCGTTTATCGTTCGGGGGATGAAAAAGTAAATTATCAATAAATCAGTGCTAAACAATTCAACGAAATCATGCGCAAGACTGAAAGACTTACACCAAAGCAGTTAATTAAGTTAAAATAATTCCTTTATGCATTTATTCTTATTTTTTGTCCCTTTTGGTGGCTTTACGTAATTAGATAAAGTAAACACGGTTTTAGAAGTCTATCTCAGCAAAGTGAAGATTAACGAAATAAGGGTGCTATTCGAGAGTAAATTTACCACAATCGAGTAACTTTCTTTGATTCATTTTTATTTCGAGGGTCCATAAGAAACTTTTTTTTTACTAAATCTATATTAAATCTTCGCATTATTGAAGCAGTTTTAGCAGGTACTAAATATACTATTTGTATCTATTCTACAACAGTTGATGCCTTTTTAAATTGTGCCAATCACCATAATTCCAGTAGTTCATCTTACCAAAATTAATTAAGCATTATTGTCGTCAATAATAGTATAGAACGTTTATCTTAAATGAATAAGCAAAATTTCTCCATTTGTTTCTCATTTTAAGAGAAATTCTATTTTATCTAAATTAGTACGGAATATCAAAATTATTCAAGCATTATTGGCATCAATCATGGTTTCTTCTTCGTTTCTCCGAAATGAATTCGGTCCAGTTGTCAATTAATTTTGCTTTTTTGTACATGGCTTAATTTTTTTATTTCAATTAGTACATTATTTTTCTATTTTTAAAGCTCTGCGGCTTTTGCAGGCTTTTTTTCTTTCTCTACAACAAAGTTTCGGGTCAATCTTTCCCCAAATTTCTTTTTCCAGTTTTTATTTTCAATTTTTTCAGAACTTCTTTATCTGATAGAGCCATTTTAGCTGTTGTCTTCTTTTTTTCATATTATAATATAATTTTTCGTTCTTGATTTTCTTAGGTTTTCTGTTTGGCCTATCTAACTGTATTCTCAAAGTTTTCATAAATTTTAATGATGCTTTTCACTTTAGTTAACTTTTCGATTTCATGATTGCTTCCTTTTCTCCATGCGTTGTTCCAAATTTCTCTAATTGCTCTCCGTTCAAAATTTTGGAATATATTTTTATGTTTGTCAGAAAAAACCCACTTTATAGATATACATGTTACTATTTTCTTCATTGGAGTCAAAGATCTCCGCACTTTACATATTTCTTAAATTAATTCACTTCTGAGTAATATATTATTTACAAATGCTGCTTTACTTCCATTTTTTATTTTTTTATTTATGCTGCCACGAATTTTACATTTATTGTTTATTTCAATACCGGGATAAATAGAAATAATTGATAAAAATTTTATCATCAAATTTTGGATCTTTTGATTAACTTCTTTCCGATTTTGACAAAATCAGAAATTTCGTTTTAGTTTCATTAATATCTAGACCTATATCATTTACTTTTCCTATAAGTTAATCTATTATTTATATTTGTTTATTTTTTTGTTCTTGTGATAGTTACTTTATCGTGTGTGCATGCACAGATTTGTGTTGACTTTGTGAATATATTACCTCGCTGTTATTCGATTGTTGTGATGGCCAAATGCAAGGCAATCGCAGTGAAGCATAATTAGCGTCAATAATTGCATGGCAACTTTATACAATTCTCCTGATCGAATTAGTACCATTTCACATTTAACTTTACTTTTTATTGCATTTTTTTACTTCAATTAGAACTTACAGTATAAGGGATTTTCGAATCAAATTCCGGTATAAAGTATAGGGTATAATGCCGGTGCTTTGGGTGCATTATCCTTAAAATCCATATTTACCGTAGAATATTATACCATAATATTAACTATAATATTTATTTAATTAGAATGATTCAGGGATTTTATGGTTATTCTTACCGTATAATTTCTGCATATGAGATTTTTTTTCCCGTAAAATGTTCCGGCGAAAAGAGAATTTACAATAAAGAATTTTTGCATCCGGCATGCCGGTAATTTTATCGTTATTTGATTCATATTTTTTACAGTGTATTACCAAAATTATTTACGCATCATAGGAAACAAAAGTATTTTTAAAATATATAAACATTTTGTGCTCCTCCCGAACGAAACAAATTCGTAGCATATTATTATTTTTCGCTTAAGCACCTAGCTTTTTATTTGTTTTGTTTTCTTTTTGTAAGAAATTATTGTCAAAATTAATTAAGCATCATTGGAAACAAAAATATTTTTAAAAAATATAAACATTTTGCTTTCCTCCCGAACGAAACGAATTCGTAGCATTATTATTTTTCGCTTGAGCACCTAGCTTTTCTTTGTTTTCTTTTTGTAAGAAATTATTGCCAAAATTAATTAAGCATCATTGGTATTAATAACTGTGGGACGATCTTCTATGCTTCTCCTAAACACTCCTCTTCATTTCTGAATTATATTTGATTTTTATTGCGTGGCTTATTTCTTTTACGTCAATAAGTATATATTACATCTATTTTCGCCATCACTTTCAATGTATTAAATTATTCGCTGCTGGTTTGATACCAAAATTTTTCATATTCAAAACTAGCTGTACACCCTCTGATTTGAAGAGTGAAACAGATTTCTAAAATTAGGATTACTTTTTTAATTATTTCATTTTTTGTCTGATTCTTCATGATTTTTGAAGTATCAAAAACGATCACGTTTAAAAGAATTGTCGTTGGATTTTTATGTTTCTTTTCCATTCATTATTAAGTTTAGACGTTCCGAAAAGGAATTTGAACCCGGGAAATTCCTGGAATGAAGTTATCTCACCTCATTGATTACCATAAAGCTGGTCGTAATCACTTTCAACGTATCAAATTACCAAAGTTTTCACTTTAAAAATTTTTACCCAATCTTGTGTTAATGGCTACAGTTTTTATTTGGTAACAGAAAGAATGAATTTTTTGACAGACTGCGATATAGTTTAGCAGTAAATTTCTGTTGTTTTAGAGAACAGAAATACTTTGTAGAAAATTTTCAGAATTATTTTTCAGAATTATTATTTTTTGCAGTGAGAAACTCATTGTGGGAGTCTCATTCGAATTAAAATTGGCACTGTTTCAAACTTATTAATTACAGATTAATACGAGCATTAATTCAAGACTTATTATATATTAATTGATTAAAAGATTGTTTTACCTAGCCGAAATAACCACTGCAACATTTTTTTTGCTTCAGTTAACGCTACTACTTAACTAATACAATTACCGCCAACTTATATTGAGCTCATTTCTCCAACTGCTATAGGATTCGTATCGATAACGGTTGCACTTACGAAATGCATTCTTAAATGTACTACCAGGTCATCAAATTTTAAATTCATACAAGTACTAATACGAGTGCAGCAAACGTATATTGAACTTATTTCGCTAACTGCTAAAGGATTTGATTTAATAACAGTTGCACTTATAAAATGAATTTCTTAATGACACTACCAGGTTGACTAATTTTAAATTCATAAGATTATAAGCTCATTTTCATTTGTCCTCTTACAAGTTTTAATAGGTTAACTTTACTTTATATTTCAGAAATTAGCTTTTACTATTTTAACGCAATAGTTTCTCGATATCTTTGTTTAAACCACTGAGCGCTTTTAAGTACATTGAATAAAATTTCAAATCACTGAAAACAAATCTATTTACCGAATAGGCAATGAAGGTTAATTATTGTGTTTCTCCTCACATTATATTCCACTAAAAGTTTAATAAAATGAAAATTCCTTTAACGGCAAGTAGATTCATTCTAAAAGTAAGAAATGTTTCACTTTTTACTATGTTCTTCAAACCGAGAAACATAAATTTCAATTTATATTGTGGCATTTTTAAGTGTGTAGCAAAATATTACGCACAAATACAAAAGTACATTTTAAAATATTCAAAAATTTAAAGCTCCAATAACTGCTTATAAGAGATCATTTTTATTTGTTTGAATCCTTTAAGTTGTTTTAAAATTAAAGGTAAGACATTCATTATAAATGTATTCATAGTGTATTTTTGCTCAGAGTTCGTTAAATGTTAATAGTTTGGAAGTCTTTTCTACCTCTAATGAGAATCTTTAATTCCCTTAGGGTGTGATTAGTTTAAAATCTTAAGTGTGTTCTCCAAAAAGAGATTATAAATCTTTTTCTGATTAATTTGAATTATTCTAAAGCATTTTGACCTAAAGAGCATTTTCCTTAAAGAACTTAAAAATTCAGTATAATTAATCTTTATATCCTGCCATAAAAAATTGTTTAAGCTAATTGACTTAAGTGCTTTCATGCATATTATGAATAAAATAACTTTTTTTAAAAAGTAAAACTATACACTTCATTTAACAATTTATTTTTAAGATAAAATGTATTTTTTAGCTCGATCCATAATTTCCTAGTAAACAGATTTTTCTTTTTAATTTAATGCATTAGGTAATGCAATACGTTATCTTAATACTAGCGTAGAGCTATTAAAATTAAAAAGTAAAACCAAGCAATGTAAAAGCAGGCAGAAGTTGAACCTTCATAATATTAATCGAGCACACTGTAAGTAAGTACCGGATCAAATTATGGTAAAAACGTACCAGCGCTTAAGCTAACGGTATTTTTTTACCGTAAAATCCATTTTTACCGAAATATGTTCTTCTAGAACAAAAACTCTGTTATACGCGTAATTAAAAATTACCGTAAAACCGCTGAATTACTCAAATTAAACAATTATTGCTGCAAAAATTATGATAAAATCTTTTACGATAAAAATGGATTTGTTGGCTGGTGCCCCCAAATTTCCGGTAGTTTATACTGTAATCTGATTAGGAATTTTTATACATTGCACTAGGGGCGCAATTTATATTTCTATACCCCATGTAAATACAACAGACATCTCAAGATTACGTGGTTTCCCTACCTTCCATACTCGATCCTTCTCCATCACAAATGACCCTCTTCCATTACCATGATATCGGGGATATACAAGTGTCCCAATGAGGGCAACCGAGTTCGAATCCCAACTATTGCTGGTCGATACGAATTCCCCATCACCTCGCACTGACCACAGTGCTAACGTAAAGTATCCTCAGTGGAAGGCGTATCGGATATTAGAGTCCCCTTGCGGTGAGACTAACAGTGGTAGGTTGGCATGGTTTTTCTCTCCAAGTAACGCAAATTCGGGTTACTTCCATCAAAAGAGCCTCCTCGAAGGTTAATTTCTCCCAATACTTGATCCAAGAGTTTCCTTGTCTTCTGGATTGGGTTCAAAATTACAAGGAATATTCCTCAAAATATAAAGAAATTCGCAATCGCTGTGGAAATTTGCTTAGTTAATTGATTTAAGTGCGTCCATGAATATGATAAAATAACTCTTCTTTTAGAAAAGTTTTATGTGCATGGTCCATTTAACAATTTATCTGTTAAAAATAATTTTTATCAGGAAGTAGCTTTATTTAGCAAAGTAATATTTTTCTTTTATTTAAAGCTTTTGTTAGGTGTAGAAAATAACATTTATTTTGAACCGTAAGATTCATTTGCGAAAAGTAAGTATTTATTTACACTCACTTATTGCGCACAATGACAAGATGTGTGAAGCATAAATATTCTCTAAATTTCTGGAAATCAGATAATCAGTATTCAGTACTAAATTAAAAAAATCAGATAATCAACAAAGATTCCGTTTCTCATGAAGAATATAAAAATTAAAGCATTTTAAAGCACCAATTACTTAATTGTGTTTTACTCAGAAACTGCTCAACTGATTTTTTTAAATGTTGGATTTTGCCATTTTAAATTACCTAGAGTAAAATATTAAAAATCTCAAACCAAAAATTTAATTTGTCTGTTATTGAGCTGAAAAATAACGGAAAAATAATAATTGTCGAAACGTTTTTTTAGCAATTATTTTTTAACGAGCTTTATAATTATTTGATTTTAAAAACTTCATTCTATTCAAGAATATGATATGAAGAAAAAGCCATTATACTCAAGTGCTGAAAAATAGGCACCCAATACTTACGACTTACCAGACATGAATAAGAAGAAACAAAAATGATTTGAAATATAAAGCGTAAAGTAAGCCTACAAAAAGAAAAAAAAATCGAAAATAAGGGGAAGAAACAAATCTAGAAAATCCGAAGTAGCCTAGATTGAAACAAAAACAAAGATGAAGAAAGAATCAAGAGAAAGTGCGTTTAGTATAGTTGGGTAAATCAGAGTAAAATGATTTTCAATGTGATATGGAGAAAATGGTGAGGAACCTATGTCATTAACAAGAAAAACAACATTCATATGAATGAAAAAAGATTTCAAGGGCATCAAGCAGGGGGGATAATTTTATCACTGTCGAGAATGAATTTATGCCTAAGATACTAACCATGTGCAGCAACTAAGATTTATAATATTCTTGTTAACGGATATATCTATCGTGTTGGTTTAAAATCGCGTCTGGTTTGTCCTATGTGAGAAGGTATGTGGTAAATGTCCTAGCGATTTTAGAAACTGATAGGCTTTTAAGAACTTTAATTTTCTTAACAGAAGTGTCTTAAACGGGAGAGAAGATAACAACAGTTAACAGAAGTGTCTTAAACGGAAGAGAAGAGAACAACAGTTAACAGAAGTATCTTAAACGGGAGATAAGAGAACAGTTAGCAGAAGTGCCTTAAACGGGAGATTTGAGCACAACAGTTAACAGAGTGTCTTAAACGGGATGCTAAAGTGTCTTAAACGGGAGAGAAAATTAGCAATTTTATAACAAAGGGGGGAGGTGAAGTTTAATGTAAGGATTAGAAGAAAATGGGCGTTTAGATCTAGTTAATTTCGCCGGAGCTGCACCAACTGTAGAAGGATTAAAATTGCGGTTAGCAGCAAGAGAGGGGATTCTGATTTGCCTCTTCTAGGACACAATGGTTTTCTTGTTCTTTTTTCGTACTTATCTTTATTTCACTCTCGGCTACTACGGTTTTTCCAATTTAATTTTTCACCTTTATTTTCAAATTTTTCGTTGGCGCTATGTTGCTATGTTTTATAATTGTTGGTGCTATGTTTTATAATTTAAATCATTTTTATTTCTTCTCATTTATGTTTGTCAAGTCTTGAGAATGAGTGCCTATTTTTGAGAGCTTGAAACGTGTCAATTTTCGTTTCCATCTGCATATTTTTAAAGTTGATGAAGTTTTTCATTCAAGAAGTATCGTCAATCTGTAGTTTCTTGGCATTATTTACTAAAGAGGTTTATAATTGCCTGCAATAATATATTTTTTGGGTTGGTTATAAAGTTCCAGAAATATGAGAAACGACGCAAACTTTACGAAAACTGAAACTTTAGACTCTATTCTTAGAAAATATTGCGACCGTACTTTTTAGATCACGGATAATATTTTTGTTACCCAAATATTAACAGTCAAAAACTTCATTACCCAAATAAAATTGATACAATTCACAAAATATCTATAGTTATGTATGAAATTCGTTTGAGTATGTTTTTGATTTTTTATGCTATCGATAATTATCACGATATTATCGGTTTTAAAAGTTAAAGTTATCAATAATGATTGCGGTGTTGCCGTATTCTATATTTATAGCGTCATTTCTTCGTAATATCTTCGTGTTCGGCATACTTATGTAAATTATAAGTTGCCGGTAACTTGAAGCCAGAATCTTGTGCTTCTCCCACCGTGTTGGCGAATTTTGCTTAACGATCCCTATAACGGATAAGTATATTAATCTTTTAGATTAAACATCATAACTTTGCTAAATGTTTAAAAAGTTTGTTTAATAAACATGTAAAAAAATTGAAGGTATCCCTTGATGGTTCAATATTAAGAACTTCCTGCTTTTAAATGATAACAAAAGAATAATAAATTAAAACGCTTTCTCTAAATTGAACAAAAGAATCTAAAATTAATCTATATAGTACGATGATTAAAGATAGTAATTAACTATTCAATATAAATTTTAATAACTATTTAACAAAGGCAATATGTTTTAAAGAAGAAAATACATACATACAATATTTAAAAAAAAACTAAAAATGCATTATGTAAATTTATTACTACTTGCATTAAAGATAATCTTTCTAATCTTTGATAGTGAAGTTTGATATTTTAATAGTTTGACAAGTTTCCATTAATTTTTTTTCTTCTTTTTTTGAAACTAATTATATATGATATTAAATTTAGCGCATATTCAGGATTTTATATTAGGTTTTCCAATTTTAATAATTTTAAAACTTTGATAGAAAAGTTACTTTTCTTGTTATTTTTCAGACTAAATTTCTTTTAAATTGGCCAATATATAAACATGATTAAAAAATTAATTCTTCTTAAATATTTATTTTGCATTATGTATCATATATGTATAATATACATATTTTTTCCGTTAAAGTTATGCTCTTGAATATTTAATTGCGTGATTTATTACGAAGGCCTGAATTTCTGACTGAAACATTATTTCACGTTAGTTCTTTTAATATTTTAAAGATGATTTGTTGGAATAATTAATGTTTGATTTTAATAATATATTAGTCAGCATAAAAATATAATAAAACTAAAACTAAGTTAGAGATAGTGTTTGTGACCCTCATTAATTAGTGGAAGTTTTAATAATAGTTCTTATAAAAAAGTTTAGAAAATCATTAAAAAGTTACATTTTCATTTTTAAAAAAATAGTGATTGAGTAAAAAAAAAATAGTTTTTTCCATGCCCTATGTTTTTATAACTGATATTGATATAGTCATAAGATTTAAACTCCTGAATGCATATGGCACCTGAATTTGTTCATCTTACAAACAGTATCTTCTTTTTTTTATATTTAATTCTAAGAAAAACTTAGTAATAAATTTATACTCATCTGTAAATGAACCAAGTTAGACTTTAAATCTATGTACCTAATTAATAACTTTAAAAAATCTAAAGACGAAAATACTGCGTAATGTTTTTAAAGCACAACCAAAAAAAATGTTTTTATTGCCTTTATAGAAAAATATTTCTGAGCAATCGTCATTAGATTATCAATAGATTAAACTGGGGAATTTTTTGTTAAATATTTACAAATACTTAATATTGGATAATTCAGATGCGGGATTTTAAATATGAAATTAGTTTTGCTCCTCAAGCTACCGATTATCTGATTAAAAATGTCATTTTCAGACCCTTTTTTTTGTCAAAATGAAGTTTCAAAACATTATATATAATAGGGGATCGCATAAAATTTACGACAGGGCACATAATTACGAGTTAGGGGAACATAATCAGGAAATAAACTGCATGGAAATTGATTCTCGGAATTGTCATCATACGCCACTTGGGACACTTCCCTATTTTGAACTGTTTCTTCGCGTGTGTTTCTGAAAAGGTAATTTCGTCTATATTTCGTTAAGTATAAGAATTACTTCGCCAGGAGTATATGGCAAAACGAAATTCAAATGTAGGACAAAAATTATATCCTCAACTCGAAACCTCAACATCATTTTGTGGGATTTTTCTTTAGAATAAAACTAGGAGAAGACTAGACAATAGAAAATAAAGAAATAAAGTAAGCTGGCCGGGTAGTTTAGTGGATATATTTCACAGCAAGTATTATTATCAAAATTATAATCTATCAAACTCTTTGTTCCGTAATATTTTAAGGTAAAAACGAATTTTTCGATAAAATGCACTGGCACTTTGATTACCGGTACTTAACCATGTTCGGTACTTTACCGTAAATTGATCTGGAATTTCTTACAGTGCACTCTAACTTTTTCAAATTTTTTTAAGCAAGTACTACACATTTCTATTGTAAAACAGAATAAAAGAAATTCGAACAATTTACTCCCGATTTTAAGAAAAATTAAAAAAATTTCGAGACACCCTTTAGAGGTGCCTCTTAGAGTTCATTAAAATGCTATTAAATTATAATTGAAACCAATAACTGTAAAGTAGAAACTATGCAAAATAATGTGATATGGTATTATGTTTTCCCTTTTTAACAAAGCACTGCACGGAATTTACTTTCATAAATGCTAGTAAATGCTTAGTAATAAACTGCTTACGTAAGTCCGATAAAAAACCACGCTGTTGTAAACAGAAAAATCCTAATGGATACAAGAGCAATAATTTAAATATATGTTACAATAATCGTCAACCAATTACAAATAATTTATCAAGTAATATCCTAATAAATACAGAGAAAAAAAATTCTAGTAAAATTACCGTATTGTATAGTAATAACATTTCCGGTTCTGGTTAAAATTCAGATAATAAACCAAAATACGCCGTATTTATAAACCATTCATTCCGTGATTTTTCCTTTTATATGGTAATGGTCTCCAGAAATTCTGGGTTTCAAAATCATAGTTCTTATTACCAAATGTTTAGTAAAAAATATAAAACTGAAAAGAATATTTAACCTAATAAATTACTTTTATGGCATGCCCTAAAAATTCATGATAACATTGCTAAATTTTGCCGCATTTACTAAAGTTGATCACATATTATAGTGCAATTATTTATAGCTAATTTAAACAAAATCATTACCAAAGCGCTTCGGAAAATTACTAGGGTGTTTAGTGATCCGGTAATGCCAGAAATACGTACATTTAACCATATTCTGGTAGTTTTGACTGTACTTTTTTCTCAGGCCATGTTTGAAACCATTCTTATTGTTAATATTTTGCAAATTGTTTACTATCCATAAACTCTGAGAATAAAAGCAGGGTTAAAATTAGCAGAATACGGTAAAATACAGCATATCTCTGAATCTATGGGAATAAGAAAAAGCTTGGTAATTTCTTACCGATGCTCTTTAGACAAGATTTTGTTTCAATTTACCATAAAATATAGTGTTATAATATGTGATTAAATTTGATAAATATGGCAAAATTTGCTAATGTTATCATGCTTTATAAAAATCGTTTAATCATTTAAATTTACTTTTAAGTTTTGAATTTATCACTAAATGTTTGGTAATAGGAATTATTTTTCTAACTATTGAACTATACTTTTTTGAAAGCAAAAATTTCCGGTAATCCATTACCATATGAACAGGAAAAGTACCAAATGAATGGTTTATAAGTACATTGTATCTTGGTATTATTATCAGAATTATGGGTTTTTTGATGAAATCTCATTTTTATACAATGTGGAAATTTTACCAAAACTTTTCACTTTTTATTTATATTGCTAAGATACACTGATTAATGTAATTAACATATCGCTTGCCATATTATAATTTACAACACTTATAACCATAAATATAAAATAAGTATTTTGAATTTTTTTAAAATTTTTTGTTGTCTGTTAGAAATAAAGTATAATATTTACGGGCTATAATATTTTAAAATGTAATATTAGCAGACCAGTAGTTTTTTACTGGAACATCTTTTTCACGTTTCTAAATCGACCGAAGAAAACTTTAAAAGTAAGAAAAATATTATGTTTCTATTAATTAACGTCCATACAAAAGTATACATAAGAAATCTTAAACTTAAAGTTGATAACTATTTCTTTATTAATTTAAAATAATTAATAAACAGCTATCTTATACTTTTAACATTATCTTTTCATTGCAACCTTAGCTTTGTCTTGGAACTACTAGTAGATACTGTGAATTAAACACTGGTCTTAAATAGAAAATATTTTCTATAAAACTAAAGCATTTCTGCAAAAATGAAATATTATTATTAAGAAAGTTTTCATTTTTAAAAAACAAATTACAATACATTAATATTGCAAATATAGTAATCTATTGCAACATTGCGTCCATTTTTAAAACGTATAGAATTTACAATATTTTTCATGTCGATCAAAAATATTTTTCAGAATCTCTGTTGATTCTCTTATGTTTTTGTTACTAACGAAGACAAAATAATACAAATTATTATGTTTAGATATTTCTAAACAATTTTCTTATTGAAATCAGTTAAATATATTAAGCTAGTCTTTAATTTAAAAAGTGTTTCATTTAAAATTTGCACCATACAATTTAAAATATTTATTAAATGGCTTCTAAAAGATTAGTAAAATCGGTTGTGTAAAAAAATCCAATTAAATGTTTATCATTATTTGCTGAAAATGTAAGTAAAATGTGTTTAAATAAATAATAACATACCTAGTTTTATCCATAAGAATGTTATTGGTAAAAGTAGAAAATATGACTTCATTATAGAAAAAATCCAAGTTTCCAGAAACAACAAGAGTTTCATAAAATTAAAGTTTCAGTTTGGGTTGAAAAGTGCATAAATATCAAACACATGTATCAATTTCAAAACTAAATATTGTTCTTAAAAATTAACTGCAATTTTTCTTAATTAAGTAGTTTGAGAACTCTAAAAGATTTAAGGTTAAAACTAAATCACAAAGTATTTGTTGATGAATCCCAGTTTTTGACATAGTTTTTCGTATACACGTATCTTTTTTCAAAAAGTTTTTACGATTTGTCTTTTTCTAAATATAAACTCGCTTTATAAAATACACGAAATGGTTAAGTGTACAAATTGAGATTTATTTTCCAATATAATATCATTTAAGTATCCTGGTCTGTGCCACTTTTATATCATAATCAATTATGTTTCTCTAAAGCAAAATAAAACATTTTCCACTCAAATGGTTTTGAAAAGCACGTGTTTGTGACTGCTAACTGATAAAGAGTCGCTTGAAAAGTCCCTTTCACGCTATGCTTCCGAACACAAATGAAGCTCAAGAGCAAAGATGCTTGAATGTTTGCTTGGAAATATCTTTACAAAAGAAGGAACTTTTAGGCTGACAGCGCCATCTATTGTCTAAAATATTGTGAGGAATTTTAAGTAAGAAACTTTTTTTGTTACATATCTATTAAATTGTTGATGAGAACACGATTAAAATTCAACACATCAGATAATTATTTTCTTCAAAATGTTTTAAATGATGTTAGAAAATACTATAAATGTTGTATATTTTTTGGAAATTTAATGTCTGGATTTATGGGAAATGAAAGAAAAGGACAGAAATTATACAGTTTAAATACTACCTGTTCTCTAACTAATTCCGCAATATATTCCAAAAATTCCTACGTAAAAAAATATATGTTTTTGGAATCTTAAAGCTATTTACTTTATAAAACACAAATAATGGCCTCAAGTTTTACCTAAATATTCAAACGGACAATATATTTTCTATCTCAAAATATAAATAAACTCATAAAATCGTTATTTATAGTATTGCAACCAATATTTGCAACATTTATTCATCAATGATTGGATAAGTATTATGATTTTATTCTTTCAAACAATTTTTTTTTACCTATGGAGGTCATTTAACCATTACTTTTGATCTAAAGATCATATTTTCACATACTAAGACTTAATTTTAATGATTAAAGGGGGTGGCATTGAATAAGCTAATTACTTACAAAATCAGACTAAAAAGAAACATTTATTCGTAATCTCTAAATCAGCTTACCATTTTACCCGGGAATTTTTATTTTTGACCCTCAAAATATATGTCATAGCCCCCATCTAGATATCCCAGTAGTTAGGCGAAAAAAGTGATTCGAAGTAGTTAGTATTCCTTAATGCTAATCTTAATTTTTGCATATTTCGCTATAGATGAAAAATTTTTGTATGAGCCACAAAAAATTCCTGAAATATGATGAAATATGAAAACAAAACTTCTATTAACTACGAGGAATTCAAAATTTATGCCACTTTCTTGGCCAAACTATTTCTCAGATTGTGTCTTTCCCTTCAATCTTGAGAGTTATAAATAATAATCATAAAAAAAAAATGCATGTTTATTCAGCGCAAGTGCGTTTTTGTGTCTGATTTCGTAACTTAAAATATAGTCTGCGCTAACTAATAAGGATATTTAATGTTAAATTCTCGGATCTTTAAAATTGTGTCCTTATACTTAAAGATTCGATCATTAGATCATATATACTCCCACCCCCAAAAGATCGGGGGGGGGGGGTAATCGAGTTTGGTATCACTGGATATCTCATAAGGAATATTGAATAAGTATCCGGCCGGGGTAGCCTTGTCGGTAGGGCACTGGACCCATGTCCAAGAGTTTGTGGACTCGAACTCCATTGGCCGAAGTGCATGGTGACTGATGCACTTTAAATCTGTCGAGTCGCAAAGTCCTCCATGTTCCCATAACAAACAATACCTCTGGGGGTACTTGATAGGAGATTGATCGTTTTCTAATTCAGGTCAAAATTACGATCTGTGGTTGAATGAATGGGTGTATGAATGGTTCCGCCCTGTAAACGGGTGTAACGTATGGGTATGGCAGAAATCGAATTCTTTGCCATAGATGGCGCCACTGGAAAACAAGAAAAATCGCACCCTCTGCCTTAACAGACATACGAATGCATTCATAAATAAGTATATTTTCCCTTTTTCAAATAGATGTATATTTCTGGAGCTATTTGACCGTTTCCAAATTTTTCTAACACTCTGTAAGTGCTCTATATGTTACTCTTGAAAAATACTTTAAGGAACGAAAGAAGTAATAGTTTGTCAAATTTTTATAGTCATAAGGACTTTCAAGTTCAATAAAAATATTTAAAAAATGATTTTTTCTTTGTTTTTATTTTAAAATAGAAAAAATAAATCTTTATATTCATTCTCACTAACAAGATTGATAATTTAATACCAGATTGATTTCACATGGCTTACTACTCAAAGAACCAACTCTTTTTTGAAAAATTTTAGTATTCGTATCCTTTACGATACTTTTTTTTAAAAAATATATATATATATACTTGATATTCGTAGATGCAACATAAATATAAAAAAAAATTCCAAAGATTTTGACAAATATTAAGCTAACGATGTAACAATGTATTTAAGTACCTCTACAATTTCGAAATTATTTTTTTTCTATTTTCTAATTTCTTTTTTTCTTTTTTGATAATAATTTCCAAATTTTTTTATTTAGAACTCTTTGGTTTCATGCAGTAATTATAAATTTCAAATAAAATTTTAAGTAAATATTAAATTTTAATATCGATGCTGATTATAGAATCGCACAAAATATATTAAATGACGTTAGCAATCTATGGATTTTGAATTATTCCTGTGAAATTACACTGTATACCTTATATATGTAGCAAAACATCTAGCAAATCGAAGCATTTAAAACTCCTTTAATATTATTTTTAGTGATTTCGCAATTAAATTTCACTTTTTGATTTTTTAATTGTTTACAGATTATTTCCAAGAAATATATTCAGGATTTATAATTTTAATATAACAATTAAAATTTCAATTTGGAATTAAATAATAAATACATTTAATTTTGATAATAGAATTTTGTAAATGCATGAAACAATCTTGACAATTAATTTTTAACTCTATAAAAAGAATCTACAATCGATGATATACAATCAATGATAATCCTTTACATGCTGATTTATAAATAAACTAAACATGTTGCAAAAGGAATTATTAAAAGCTTTACACTTCTTTAACAATTTTAAAATTAATTTTACGCTTATAAATTTCAAAATATTTTATTTAGAATTCATAATCTTAACAAATTGATAATGAGTTTCAAATGATAAGTTTGATCGCAGTTCGCTGATCATTAAATTTTGAAAAATATATAAAATAACCACATTGTGAAAAACATTTCGCATCAAATAACGGAAAAAAGCACCCGTCAGGAAGCCAATAATTTTTACCGGAACTTGTTACGGAAAAAAAAGTCTGGTATACCGAAATTTTTACAGTAATAATAACATTAAAATCACTAAAATTACTTTAATTAAATATTACTGAAAAATTATTGTGTAATATCTTACCGTAAAAATGGTTTTTACAGAAGATAAACCGATGTGGGGGTACTTTATTCCATAATTTTATAGAAAAATTTGTACAGTGTAAAACAATCTAATTTTTTGATTCGCGTGAATATATATCTATTAATGCTTATATAAATTTATTTACTGTAATTTTATCTATAAATTTCCTCTATAGGGAAAAAAAAGGATAACGATTTTTGTTTTTTTTTCTTTATAATATTGAATAAAATATTCGTGAAAGTCACTTTATTACCTCAGTTTAAATGCTGAATGACATGCAAATTAAATTGCAGCAATTTTTGAAAATATCAAACATTTATGTTTATGAATTATTTTCAAAACCTGTTTAGGAATATAAAACTCTCTTTTTCAAAAATAAGAACATAGTATTTTTTTCATAATTCTTAAAGTACTGTCTTTTTTCCTTGAAATAAAAGGAATAAAATGCAAATTAAAATCGAAGCGTTCTTTAAAATATTTTCTTTAAGTAAATACTTAAATAGTTTTTATTTTATTTTGATATTAAGAACTATAATCTTTCTAAGAAAATTACGCAAAGAATTTTATTCATACTTTGTGAAAAACTTTAAAAAAGAAAAGCTATATCCGTTGAGAATTTAAAAGCATCTAAAAATAAAATATTTATAACGTAAAATGACTGAAATGCTTGCTTTGGCAGAAATGTGAATCCATTTAAAGTAGATTTGGAATATCAACTTAAAATCATTTTTTTTTGTCTTGCACGAAAGCTTTTAAAATGTTTTAAAATCAAAAGCAAATCGGAAAATGCCGAGCAGACTTTTCCCGCTGGCAGAAAATTTGATTTTAAAGAAGTGTCGTTTACATGAATATTATAATCAAATAAACTATTTGTTTTAACATATTTGATTTTTAAAAATATTCATCAAAGTTATGAAAATGATTTGCGTTTAAATATTAAATATTTATAATAATTTAAAAGCTATACTTTGAATTGTAACATATTCAACACAGCAAAACATGTCGTCATTTAAATTGGTTTTTATGAGGAGAAAAAAGCATGACGATTATAAAAATTGTTTTAAACAGTAACAGTTTTTGTCACTTAAGATGTCCCAGGAGAGCAGCTTCACACTATTGATATATATATATACATATATATATATATATATATATATATATATATATATATATATATATATATATATATATATATATATATATAGAAACAATCTCAACCAAAGTCTCCATCTTTACTACAACTGCTCATGATTTTGAATATTTCGCCTCTTTGTCTCCTCAGAAAATATTTAAAATCTAAAATAAAAACTTTTTTTTCTTTTCAAGTAAAATTCATTACAATAAAATTATCTAAGTTTGATTAAACTATAAAAATGGGAGATTCCAGAAGACGTTGAAAGATTGAAAAAAAGGCAATCATACTCGAATTCATGAAGGCACTTTTCCTTTTAATCAAAATTAATAATGTAAAAGCTGAATTTCGTACAAAGAGTCATAATTATTTGAAGAGAAAACTTTGTAAAATGGCATTTTGACTAAGGAAAAATCATTTCTATAGCTAGTAAAAGTATTAAGTTGCTAGATTACTTTATTTAAAACACCGAAAGAATAATTTGATTTTCTCAATTTGTAACCAGTCACAACATGGGGTCAGTGATATAATGGTCATATTAGGATTACTGGAGAGAAAATTTTCCTTAAAATGAATGAATGCTATTGAATAAAATTAAAATCTTTGATTTTCAAATAACGCCATATTGTTCTTAAAAGTAAATAATCGGTTACTAAAATGGAAAAGTTAATTCTTGCGACTATTAACAAAGTACACTGTTAAAAATCTCTCTGAAAAATTGATTAAATGACAATTTATTCAATTGTTATTTTACCATAATCGAACAAAACAGTCGAATAACCATAATTAAAATGGTATTCAAACTGTTAAGAGTAAGAATATCGCTTATTAACTGCTTTCATCTAATACGGTTATTTGTCACATAAACTAATTTGTCAAGCGGTATTTAGTCACATAAACTAGGTCCACCTAATGAAGCTTGACAACTTTTGCTCTCGCTGCTGGATACACGTTCCGAGAGGGTGAATCTGGCATTTTCATAACCGGCAGAATGGGGTTTGAGTCCCAGCATTGACACCAAAATATTTCCTTTTTTGCTTTCAGCATATAAAGAGTATCCAGTGTCCTGCACTCCTATATTTGCGACCCCTGGACTATTAGAATGAGACACTGTCATTCACGCATAATTGGTAGATCAATAAAGCTGATAAACTATCTCCAATATCCAGTTAATCTTCTTTTTTCAAGGTTTTGAAACCATGCTGGTTGTAAATGGCTAAAAAGCTGTACAGTTTTGTATTCATGGTTTCTTAATCATACTATTTGTAAATGGTTTCATAACTGTTAAGGTAAAAAAGGCTCTTTACTGTAAACTTTACGGTTAATTAAATAGACGAACTGCTGCCATTTATTTTACTATAATTTCAGAATGAGAATTTTAACCGTGTACATGTGTAATTATTATTTATATATTGATGAAAAATACATGAAAAATACACTACAATGAAATGAAAAATACACTACAGATTAAAAAAATCCAGTTACAATGGTGTACAATTTGGGAAAAAATGTTTATTGCAGCACATTTTGGCATACTTTTTTAAAAACATTGAAAGCCGTTTTAATTTTCTAGTAAGTCAGTGAAAACTATAAAATTTATATAAATTTTTTTTGCTTTACTTTGTTTATAAAATGAGCTTACAAATAATCTTTCAATCTGTAAGTTGTGACTTTTTACTTAAAATATGCTTAGACCTAAAATATCAAAGCAATGATTCGTATTATTTAAAATTTCATTGAATAAATAATAAGCCCAGCAAATCTCTATGACATTCTAATGATGAAACATCAAATATATTTTACAATGTTGTAAAAGAAACGTAATAAATATAATTTTCAGCGTCTTTCTCCTAAAACAAAGCAGGAAATTATTTTGATATCATTAAATAAAATGCTTTAAACATAGTATTAGTGAATCTTTGGAAATATAATTCCTCGAAATTTATTTTATATGAAATAGAAGCTAAGTAAAGGAGATAAAAATTACTTCTTTTCTCAGTAGCTTAAAATTTAAAGCTTATGATCGAAACAAACAGTTACATTATCATATGAAAATAGTCATGATAACAAACTTACTTGTTGAAAAAAAGTTTAATGCTTTTAATGACGTCTGGGAGGAAAATAATGTAATATACAGAATGCCATTATATGTCTAGATGTCTCTCACGTAACCTTTCCAATAATTATTTAAGATGTCTAGCAATAAGACTCCTTTATTTACAAAATATATTTCAATTATACCT
This sequence comes from Parasteatoda tepidariorum, assembly GCF_982258835.1. Taxonomy (NCBI): domain Eukaryota; kingdom Metazoa; phylum Arthropoda; class Arachnida; order Araneae; family Theridiidae; genus Parasteatoda; species Parasteatoda tepidariorum. Next base: position 81,773,701 of record NC_141764.1, on the reverse strand, counting down.
TATAAAATATTGAAGCAAAAAGTTATTTTAATGATAGTCTAGCTTTTGAGACAAAGATAATTCACATTCTTTCAACGATAAGTTCATTTCTTTTATCAAAATATTATCAATTTAACAAAAGCATTGTTTTGTCATAATTATATTACTTTTTTTCGGATATTAGATGCAAAATATATAAATTACTAATGCTTATTTTCTTTGTCATGGAATTAATGGTCTATCATTGAAAATATTACCTATTTTATGACGATGTCTAGTCAGTATTTTCGATATATCGTCTTCCGTTTTTGTTAAACGAAAAAAATTTGCTTTTTCAGATTATTTATAAAAATCTTCATGTTTTGGTTTCAAATTTCCTCATTAAAATTCGTAACCACATGTCTTTTATTTTACAGCTGTTAGAAAACGTAACTAGATGCGTAATTGTTTAGTCAGATTTTCTTTCTGATTAGAATGGAGATATCTATCTAAGATTAAAAAACTAACTGTAGATAACTATTTACTTCTAACTAATCCAATTCACTACCGAAAAGAAGTTCCTATATATGTTTATTTTTTATTTTTAAAATGTAATGATAGATAAAATTTGGAATTCGCGGCTAAGCTCTCTAAGTCAAAAAAATAGGGAAATTTTTTTGCCTACTTTACTTTTTGTCTCTTAAGCTCTAGATTTTAAGATTTATTTGAATTAAAAGCAGCTATGTTCAAGAACGTTTATTAAATTGTGTAACAATTATTTTTTTGTTTCCATTCGATAAAAGACAATATGTATAGTAAATCTATAATTTTGTTAACATTTAATGCTGAAATATCAAAGTTTGAAAAAACGAACTATAATATTTAAATACCCTGAAGAGCCAAAAAAACTGGTATACCTGCCTTATATCGTGTATGGTCCCCGCGAGCAAGCAGAAGTGTCGCAACACGACGTGGCATGGATTCGATCAATGTGTGAAGTAGTACTGGAGATAATTGATTAATAGTTTCTCTGAATCTGAATTTAGACACTTACGCTGGCTACCAAAATCCCCAGACATGAACATTATTGAACATATTTGGGATGCCTTGCCACGTGATGTTCAGAAACTATCCCTACCCCCTCTTACTCCCACTGGCTCATGGACAGCCCTGCAGGATTCACGGTGTCAATTATCTCCAGCACTACTTCACACATTGATCGAATCCATGCCACATCGTGCTGCGGCACTTCTGCGTGCTCGCGGGGGCCCTACACGGTATAAGGCAGGTATATCAGTTTTTTTGGCTCTTCAGTGTATATGTAAAGGAATAAATGCAAATGATCGAAATTCTTATTTTTTTCACAGTGAGGCGTGTAATATGGCGAAAATAATTCATAATTAAGAATAAATAATGTAATAAATAAAGAATAAATTGGTAACCAATTTTTTATTTTTATAATATTTAGCCTGTTTTAAGTCTAAAAGTTCCTGCTTCTTTTATCATTTTTCAAGAACTCTCAATAAACTTTTTAAAATGGATAAAAAAAAGCCTACTTTGATACGACTAAAGAAGTATGTTTTACAGAATGTTTTCTACTACGCTCATAAAAGTCAAATATAGACAAATATGGAACGAGAATACATAATAAAGGAAGAAATAAATAAAAAAAGATTGATATATAGCTAAGAGCTAAAGATAGAAACAGAGAAAAGAGCACAAATAAAGTAAGTACAAAGTCAAAAATTTCAGAAAAATTTACAGTATAAAGTATCTGCACTTTGGATGCATTATCCATAAAATTCGTTTTACCGTAAAATCCATTTTTACCGTCAAAATATTATAAAGTAATTTTTAGACTTATATTTTTTTCATTAGAGTGATTCAGTGATATTACGGTAATTATTACTGTAAAAATTACGGTAAATCAGATTTTTTTGTTCCGTAACATGCACAGGTAAAATGGATTTTACTGCAAAAAGTACCGGCATATTGATTTCCAAATTTCTTTAAGTAAATTGATCCGGTATGTCTTACATTGCAGATAGAAAAAAGCATAGAAGATATATAAAATTTGATAGACAATAATTTTTAATTGCGCGATGTGAGGAATTAGGAGCAATAGTGAACTAGATCTTTTAATTAAACGAAAAAGCAATATTTGTTTCATGAAATCAAAAGTTTGGCATGACTGGGCCATACAGAAAGAAAGAATGTCAATAAGGGGCTGGCTAAGAAAATTATTAAATAGAAAACTCATCGACAGAATAACCTAAAAGAAGATTCGAAAGCAGATGGTAGAGCCACGATGGCTGAGGGGATAGAGCTTCAGCCTGCGAATGAGTTGACCCAGGTTCGAATCCCCGTGATAAATGGTTGATGCGATTTCTGCTTCCGGCTCTCATCGACCTCAAAGTTGACTTGAAAATCCCCTAATGGTAAACGAAACATTGGTTAGCGCCCCCTTGCCATCGGGCTAAACTTGGAAGAATTCCGTGGGTTTTCCTTTCAATATAACATAAATGCGGGTTAAATTCATAAAAAGTCCTCCACGAAGACTATCTAGATTCAGGAGTTCCTTTGTTTTCGATGATTCAAAATTACAAGGTTACAGAATTGAACGTTGAAAGCCGTAAACTCAGAATTGGGTTGGCTTTTTCACGATAATTATGAAATAGAATTTAAAAAAAGAGAATGATTAGATGAAATAACGTAAAATGTTATTTCATATAACATAAAATGTAATCATAATGAAAACTATAAATAGGAAATCAGAGGAAGGATAAGAATAAAAAGTGTCCGTTAAAGTGTGTAATAAGTTATTAATTTGACACTTTAACTAGTTATTCTATGAAATAACTAGGTATTCTATAAATTAACTAATAAGAGACAGTTAAAGTGTAAAATAAACAATTTATCTAAAACGAAACAACTAGGTATTCTATAAATAAACTAATGGTGGACAATTAAAATGAAAAAGAAGCAATTTATCTAATTTATGCAGCGTATAAATGGTATTTATGGAAACGTACCATAAAATCATTTGTTACAACAAGGATTACTAAAATGACACTTGAAATTACAAATAACATTATTTCTAAAACAAAAACATTTTTTGTTGACCCACTGGGTGTTACACGAACATTTTTTAATTAGAATTAGGGGTGGAAGGTAAACGTATTTGTCGTGCAAGATATATGATATAGATTATTTTACACTTTAACGGGCTGCAGATCGTTATTCTATGAAATAACTAGTTAAACCATGAAATACAAGAGAGTTTTGCACTTTAACGGACACGATCAGTTATTTCATGGAATTACTAGGTATTCCATAAAATAACGTATTTCATACTTTAACAGTAACATATATATATAAACCTATGTTGTACTATAATATAGTATACAATTCCATAAAATACAGAATGTTCCAAAATCTGACCGACCAAGAAATCAAAAAGATTAAGACTTTTCCCTGAACATAAGATCTCAAATCACTATTGTAGAATTCATGACTAAAGGTGAATTGGTGAATTAATTTGAGACGTGACTAAAGATGGACTCATATTGACGAATTGATGGATATCAAAAACACAGATGGGGTTTTACGTCTGGTATCATTTCAAGTCATTGTCGACTGTGAAATGACGTTAGAGCAAACAGCTTTATACATCCTTTCTGATATTTAATCATATAAATCTTTTGTAGCAAATCTTTTTAATCATATATATCTGTTAAAATTACCATAATGTATGGTAATGACATTTCTCGTAAAAATAATATTATTCTGGAAATAAAGACCAAAATATACAATATTCTAACCATTGATTTAGTAATTTTTCGATTCATATGGTAACGGTTTACCGAAAATTTTGGTTTAAAAATTATAATACATCATTCAGTAAAAAACTACAAAACTGAAAAGTAAATTTAACCGAAGTTTTTAAATCATGCTCTAAAATATCGCAATAAAATTACCACATTTCACCATTTCCTTTCATCGCATGTCTTAAAACAATATTTTATTGCTAATTTTACCACAATAATTGCCAAAGTGCTTCGATAAATTTTCCGTATTTTTGTTGTCCCAATAGTGGTGAAAAACATGGTATATTTTACCATATTCTGGAAGTTTTGATTAGATTTTTTTCTCAGTGCTCTAGTAAGTTTTCATCCGCCTGATATATTTTAGCACCTTTCTACTGTAGTCAGTGACATTTTAAAACAAGATGCAGATATTGCATACATAAACTCTGATAGACACCATAGCTTTTAAAACAATGTCAAATTTTATTTTGATACTATATTTAATACACATTTATTTCTGATTTTTATTCCTTTCAAAGTTTTTGAGTATTTTTTTTTGGTTTTACATTTATCAACTGCTTGTACTTAAAAGGTGAATTTAGGTCACTGTTAAATTTCCGTGATATTTACAAAATGTTAATTTTTATGCTGATGAATAGTAATTTATTGTAGCTGTGTGCGAGGAAAAATTTATTTCTTGTACTTTTTTGTGTGTTTTACTTTAAGTTTTTAGTGGTTATACACTGTAAAAAATTCTGTATCAGATTAAGATAAAAGTACCAGTACTCAGGGTGCCCCGCAAAATCCATTTTCACCGGAAAGATTAATGAAACAAAACTCTTATATACCATAATTTCAATGTAATAATTACCGTAAATCACTCATTTACTCTAATTAAATTAATATTACTGTAAAATTTACGGTATGATATTATGCGATCAAAATGGGTCTTACGGATAATGTATCCAAAGTGCCGTAGACCATAATTTGATCCGGAAGTTTTTACAGTGTATTCACTTAATTATCTGTTTATTTATATTATTTTACTTCTTGATCATGTCCTATTTTCAAGAAGGTTATTACTGGATTATTACTGTTAATATATATCTTGGAAATGCAAGAAACCCGTATCCACTAAAACATATAAATGCATAATAAAATATATATTTGGTTAATAAATATCAATACCATTGTTATTAAATTTTTTAATCGAATTGGAAGCAAAATTTTAAGTTGCCCGCTTAATAAAACCAGAAATTTGTAAAAACACTTTTCTCTCTCACTCTCGCCCTTTTTTCAAAATGCGCGTCAGTCATGTTTAAAGTTTAAGCATTTAAGTGCTTAGGGTTGATGTACTCATATTTATAAGAGACTAAAATGGGATTCATATTTTTATATCTGTTCAACCATTTTAAGTTCTTTTATATCACTGCAAAATGCTAATCTGGCAAGCTAAAGAGTAAAGTATATGAATGCAAATATTTAATATATATATAGGAAATAACGGGATACACATCATTTCATTATGTATCTTTCCAATTATTATATTTATATTACTAGTATATGATTAGTTCATTTATATTATTACTAAATTGTATGTACATCACGTTAAAAGTTAAAATACTCAAAATGCGAAATGTTTTTGGGATATATTTATGGGACATTTAAATAGGTTTTATGTTAAGTTAGATCTTTGAAATTATTTTAGGTACCTTTATATTGTTTCAAAATGTGAGTCTGGCATTGAAAATCTTAAAATATTCTGAATAGAAAAGTAAATATATTAATTGAAAAAATGGGATAAACATTTTTTTGATATTTGATTTTGCTTTAGGTACCTTGATACTGTTACAAAATGCGAGCAAGGTATGTAAGAGATCAAATAATCTGAGTGTAAAGATTTAAAATATTTATGTAAAGTTCAAACGGGATTCACATGTTTTTAGATCTTTCCAATTATTCTAGATACCTCTATATTGTTTCAAAATGTGGATCTGACATGTAAAACGTTAAAGTATTCTAAAATCAAAGGGCTAATATATTAATGGGACATTTAAAAGGGATACATATTTTTAGCATCTGTGCAATTCTTTTTAATACTTTTATATTGTATATTGTCATAGGTAGCTATCATTTATTTACTAAAATTATATAAGTGCTATAAAAAATTTTCCATTACCTACCTTGTTGAATCCAATAAAAGAAAGCCACAAGAATCACCTCCGATATTTTCATTGTAAAAAGTATATATTTATACATTCACAGTATCGTTTGTAATGAATGTTCCATCTTATTTATAGTGTAATCAATTATGTGATTTTTTAAAGAAAGGGGGGATTAATTTAATAGTACTGTCTTAAGATGAGACTATGTTGCATTTTTTTACCATCTTCCATATCAAATTATGCTTTACAGCTTGTTGATTATCTAATTTTGCAGGCTACAAAACTAATTCTGAGGAGCTCAATCATTTCAAAAATGACATTTTCTTTTCCTTTGTTCGTGTATTCTATAAGTATTTGCATTAATGTTTTTGATCATGTATCATTCTTTCAAAGATCACAAAAGTGTACAAAATATTTGAACCGCAAATATATGGCAAATATAAAACTGGAAATTATAATCTGTTTTTAAATATCCATGTAGAAAATCTTATACTTTTTTCAAGAAATTCAAACTCAGACTGTCAGTTGATATGATTTTTCTCTCATCATTAAAATGCACGTGGCTGTCGCAACAAAAGTTTTCTTCTCTGCCAAATTCGTCCGATCTAAACAACGGCACAGCACGTCTTTGGTGTGAGAGCGCAGCTGCTTAGCCGAAATACTGATCAATGTTATTTAAAGGTAACAAAAGTAAGAGACCGCGAGATATTAGCGCCATCTGTAAGACAAACTTTTAAGAGTTGATTCGAAAATGATATTTCTTTACTTGAAGTAGCACTTAATTAAAAAAAATATATTTTAAAATTGTATTCAATATGTAAAGTCTTTTATGAAATATATCAGCTTAATAACTCAAGCAGCTTAAGAAAATATTTTTCGAATTTTTGACTTGCAGCATTATTTCTATTATTGAAACAGATCTTTAAAAAAAATTATAAAGAAAACAAGTCTAATAAGCTAGGATTTTAAAGTTAGGAATTGAACTTGCTGAGAAGGTATTAATTTAAAATCAATATTTTTTTCTTATCTGCTAACAGTAAAATGGTGAAATGCTTGAAATAAAAAAATTAGATTTGATTAAGTGTGATATTAAATCATATACTTAAATACCTGAGTTTTTAAAATAATTTTAAATTAAAATTTTAATCTCCTCAAGAATCCTTTATAATATTCCTGTTTAAATCAAATATTGCTCTTTTTTAAGGTTTAGAAATTCCTATACTTTTTAAAGTTTTTTTCTTACTAATCGTATAAAATTACTGAGTGATTACTAGATTGTAATAACTGCCTATAATAACTCCAGATTTAATGTTAATAAACCAAACAAACTGAGTAAAAAGGCGATTTTTTTTCAAGTGAGCACAAAATAACGATCTCCTTTACACTCGTAAAGGGTGTAGTTAAATTTCAACACTTAAAATTGAAAATGATTTCCCCAAGGGCACATACTATTTATTACATACCGTAGCTTTCGAAAACATCAATTAACGTTTATAAATTATTTACAATCGAGCATGAAATGACATGAGATTATTATTGCCTTCCTCGCTGAAATATACCAACTAAAAAAAGTTCACCATTGCAAAATGCACGTCTGTCTTTAGTTGTTTATAAGGATATATGTATTCTTATGCGCATGTCAACTGCATTAAGTAATTTTTAAAATCTAATTTCGATCCGTCTCTGTTTTGTTAAACAAAATTGAAATTCGTCTTAATCTTCATTCTGTGCGATGTCTTGATTTAATTTATACTCTAATTTTAATTTAAGAGTTAGGGTATCGCATCCTAAAATATTTTTTCTTACTTGAATTGTATTTTTAAAAAAAACTTAATTAGTTTTTATGCGTTTCATTTCTTATTGTTATGGTAAATTTCAGTATTACTGAACTGCAAAAATTGCTTCTAAGCTGATACTTCTACGAATTCATGTTGGACAACTATAAAAATTGTGTGAAGGAACCCTTTTTCCAAGTAAACACAAAATCGTGTTTTAATATATAGTTTGAAACTGTGTGTTTGAATTCAGAAACTTAAAATCAAGATCAAATGTTCTTACACGATAGGTTAAATATTTTTGCTTACGAAAATTTGGAAAAATGGAAATTAAAATGTTTTGAGTTTTCGATATCGTCTATAATTGTTTATAATCGATAACAAGCTAGTGACTGTCTGTGTCTGTTTTTAATGCAGAGCTGCTCTTGATCTACAGAAAACAATTTTTGCTGCTGAAATATGTATACACATTTTTGTTGTAATATAAGTATAATTTTACTTTAAATTTTACGTCTCTGTAAGACTATTAAATAATTTATAGAATTGTATTTTTCAGGAACTACTCAGCTATTCCCGATATTTTAGGGTCAGAAATCCATTTCATTCGGAAAAAAGTATGATTTTTCAAAGAAAGTACGTTTTTGTGTCTGATTTCGCAATTTAAAATATTGTCTGCACTAACAAGTTAATCTTTCGAACCTTTAAGATAGAGTCTTTGAGCGTGAAGATCCGATCATTATATCAAAATTTGTTCTGGGGTGGATCGTTTTTTATTTAACCCCTTTTTTGGAAGATACGAATTCCCGTCTCGCCCCCAACCAAAGTGCTGACGTAAAATATCCTCAGTGATAGACGGATCATGAGTAAACGGACCCTTGCAGCCAGGCAAACTGTGGGAGATTTTCGAGGTTTTCCACATCATGTAACGTATATATGGGTTAGTTCCATCTAAAAGTCCTCCACGAAGGCAAATTTTTTCCAATACTTGATCTAGGAGTTCCCTTGTCTTCTGGAGTTAATTCAAAGTTACAATGCAATGGAGTTGAATATTAGTAGCCCTAAACAGAGTGAAAACTGCAATTCCTACAATTATATGAACTAAAACTGGAACTGAATAAATTAAGTTGATGTGTGTTACGTCTGTAAAAAAAACTTTGTAAAAATATATTTGACCACCATGAATATCCAAATTAACATATAAAATCATAATCATACTTCCAAAGCATTTTGAAAAAGAAATCATTAAATAATTTAGCATATGCAGCAAGCGTAAAAAAATTCTTATCTAATAATGCATGTAGTATAAATGCGTGTTTGGAAAATTTAGAGAAAATTTATTTTCCGAAAATATTCAGGTAATAAAAAATTATATAGATTTGACTTAGTATTTGTTGCAAAAATTCCTAGGAATAAGCTATTAAAGAAATCAAATTCTTTTATAAAAAAATAAGTTTTATATGACTTTAGTTTCTATAAATACTGTTAAATTAATTTTCAGAAAACTGATCTTGAGACTGCATTACTGCAATTCAGGAATATAACAACGCATGAGATATTAGATTTCTGTTAAAAATAGCTTTCTACATTAATTTTCGATGTTTGGAAAAGTTAATTGCACTTAAATGTCAAGCGTTTCCTTCTTTTATTTTAGTTTTTGAAATACCTGTAACATACAAATATTAAAAAAAAATCTTATTAAAATTAAGGATTATCAGTAATTATAAGTAAAACTTTATAATTTTCTATAAAAATGCGAACAAAAATAATTATGAGAATTATTTTTTTTCAAGCTCTATGTGTAATAATACTACTATATAAACTTATAAAAAATACAGATAAATGTGAATAAATATTTTTTTTATTTATTCATGAAGCGTTTTCTGAGCGTTCTTAACAATTTAAATTCTATGAATTTCAGCTTTTCCGTCGTTTACTTATTACATCATTAATATTTAATAACATTAAATGAAATTTTAATTTAATGTGTCTTTAAATTTAATTGTTTTTACTGGTCTTGATACTTGATTTCACATTAAAAATTTCTGTCGTACAATATAATTTTAAAATATAGGGAATAAATTGCCTTACACGTTTCTTTCTCTTCATTTATCTCATCTCTATATCTCTCATCAATATATCATCAATATATATATCATCAATATATATATCATCAATATATATATCATCAATATATCTCTATGAAAAATATATTGCTCCTTTAAACGGCCTTAAGAGCCATATTTTATACGTCTGCACAAAGACTTGCATATACTAAACTTTTTATAGAGCAATACTATATGAAACGCTTACCTAAGTAAGCTTAAAATATTGTTTTCAAATACAATTTTAAATATTTTTAAATTCTATTTATCTAATACATTCTTAAATCCATCCTACAATTAAATACATTTTACAAAATCTTATCTATCTATTCTATACAAAACTTTTTATAGAGCAATTCTATATGAAATGCTTACCTAAGTAATTCATTTAATATTGTTTTCAAATACAACTATAAATATTCTTAAATTATATTTATCGAATGCATTCCTAAATATATCCTATAATTAAATACATTTTACAAAATCTAAAGGCTTTAAAAAAAATTTTTTTAGCAGTTCACATATTTTTATTATAAACCATGGAAAATTTTACACTTATCACTTATCGACTAAACTGCTTGCTAATTCTAGATAATAATATAACAGTTAAACAGTTTTTAAAAAATTGTACTTATACGAAGAATTTCGGCAAAATTGTTGTCTTGTATGGCAATGACATTTCGGGATTTAAAAAAAACATTTCTGGTAATAAAATCAGACTATATGGTTTATGAATCGTTCATTTAGTTAAATTTTTCAGTCATATGGTAACAGTTTATCTGAAATTCTGGCTTTCAAAAATTATAGTTCTTATTACCACACATATAGTAAAAATTGCAAACCTAAAAATTTAATTTATCCAAATAAATGGTTTTTATGCCATATTCTAAGATATATCGATAAAATTACAAAATTTCACCACAGTTATCAAAATTTATCACATGCTATGAAACCAATCTCATATATAACGTTTAAATAACAAGTTTCAAATATTTCTCTTTGGCGTTTTGTACTTGTTTGGTATCAACGATAAAAAAAAATCAGATTTAATATCTGTAGTCTATGAGTCGAATGGTTAACTACAAAGAAACAATGATTCAGGTTTAGTTACATAATGTAAACAAACATAAATGAAATTGAATCTCCGTCAAACATTTATGTTATTATGTTCGATTTTTTTAAAGACGTTTTGAGTAATTCATCTATATCAAAAATGTCTGATACGCAATGACGTTTGAAAATAGAGAAAATAAATTACATTACAAGTTTCTTTCTTTTCAATTTTTTCGTCTCCGTATCAATATATTTCTTTGGAAAATATATTGCCTCCCTTTCATGGAGTTGCTCTTAAAGCTACTTACGGAAGTGCTGAGCTCAGTAGTTATTTTACGCCAAGAGAATATGAAATGTCAAAAGAATTCTAAATTATTCGTGAGTTTCGGTTTTGTTTGTTGTTGTACTTTGACACCAGAGTAATATACAACACGCACTCTGAAATATTTATTCTCTTAGATTTATGACCCAAAGCTTTAGTGATAAATTGATTTGAAAAATAGTTTTCTTACTTCGAAAACTGAATGGTTTTCTATAAATTTAACAAGAAAATAAAATGGCTCATATTGAGTTTTGCCAAACTTAAATACGGATGGAAAATCAAAACATAATCGAAAATACTTCGGTAAATAAATTTGTGACAACTTAATAAGATAAACTTAATATATTTTTCATTTTTTAATATACTTTCATTTTTTAATATATTTTCGTTTTGCAATTCAATCAAATTATTTTTATTCTATTTATAGGAGTAAAAAATAATCTTGGGTTTGTAGAATTACAATTAATATTTTACGAAAATATTTATCATTAACTGATTTAGTAGTAAAGTAGTTTATTTTTATTCCAGAAAAATTTATATAGAAGAGTAAAATAATTGTTATATTATCTTTTAAATGTGTAGCTACTGTACTGTCTAAAAATTGGTTAAATTTACAGAAAATAAACTGTTAGCTGGTGTGCCAGTATTAAACCGTCTAATTCACAGGAACATACTGTTATTTAAAGACGGACGACAGTTTCATAAAACAGCTGAATACTGTTATTTTAATGAACAAATTCTGTTATTTTATCGAAAATAACTTTATTATTTTAACAAAAAAATGTAATATAATAACATTATCAGAGTTGTGGTCGATGCGAGTCAAGGACGAAATTCGAAAGACCGGTCAATGTTGAGATTCGAACCACGGATCTGTCCTCTGAGGCACGACAACTCTAGTGATGGGTTACAAAAAAAAACTTAAACTTGTCTTTATATTAGAAGTCTTACTTATTAAAATCATATTTAAGTGTAAGAACATTTAAAACTATATTGATCCAAGCATATAATAGAATTGTCTGACAATTTAACTTACTGAATAATTATATCTAAAAACAGGTAATAATCAGGCTGAGTATCAGTTTGACAATGAAATCAGTTAGTTATTTATATGGTAAGAATAAGTTATTTATACGATGCACAAAACCACAAAATAATTTCTAAAAAGTAAGACGAAGTATAGAAAATAATCATAAAATAATTTTAAAAAATCTATGATTAATCTATAATAATGAAAATAATCATAAAATGATTTTAAAAGTTATCTTATGGTAAGCAAAACTGTATAACAAAAACTAGAATTTGAATTCAACAGTTATAGCTTATAGCTTTTAAAAAACACAGATAAAAACTGAAAAAAAAAACTGAAATTTTTTACAGCACGCTGGTTACAATTAAAAACAGAAAAGAATCTGTATTTATCTTTCAACATTTCTTCTGCAAAAAATATGTTGTTTTTTTACTTCTCTGGAATTTACAGTTATATTTCACAAGAAATTACAAGAAATTGTGTAAATATTCCTGCTTGCAAAAGCTTCTTTTTATCCTAAAAATTGAAAAAGCGAGGCCTAATATTTTAATAAACGTCTGAGAAGCATGGTTTGTTTTAAAATGTATGGCAATGTTTCTTTAAAACATATTAAAACTTAATTTAGAGAAATTGTTCTTCACTCAATCCAAAAGATTTATCCAAGGCTGAACCTTTATGTTATGCATATTTTCTGAAACAGTTACAAGGTGTTAAATTAAATTAAGTTGAAAATAATTTTGGACCATGTTGCTATGCAATTAAGTCGTATGTTACAAATTCGATATTAATTAACATTAGAAGCAATAGCTTTAGATCAGCAAAAATATGATCATTCACCACCATTACTTTGGATACATTTCTTTTTTTTCACTTTTTTTTAAAAAAATATGTATAATTTTCATCATAACGACATTATCAACTAAATTCTCATACAGAATAAAATGCAAAATACGATGGAAAACAACTATCTAAACTTGGAATATGGGTTGATTGTATAACAGTTTGGATAAAACGAAAATAAGGCATTGACAATGTTCGTACATTTTAACATCGTTCGTATTACCGAACTAACGTGCACTAATCGTTTTCGAAAGCTTTGGATCAAGAATTATTTCCTTTGTGATACATTTAATTTTTCATCTATTGTGATCTACTTTAACATGAAGTCACCTTGTTTTCAGAATCGAGAAGTAATTTCAAGAGTTTCACTATTTTGATTTCTGTGAAATTACTCAGCATTTTAATAAATATATGTTCCTTTTTTTATTTTTAAAAAAACTTGTCATTCTAAATTATCCGTAATTTTAAATAAGACTTCTCATACACTGTAAGAAATCCAGAAACAAATTTCGGTAAAATATACCAGTACTCAGCGTGAGGGTACTTTTTACCAAAAAATTTTGCTAATTGAAAAATCTGATACAATGCAGTTTTTACATTAATATTTAGAGTAAAAACAAAGTTCACTCTAATTAAATAAATATTACTGTAAAAGTTATGGTGCAATAGTATACGGAAAAATTGGATTTTACAGATGGTACACCTGAAGTGCCAGTATTTTACACCGCAATTTTTTACAGTGTAAACGATTTCTAGCATATACCACGTAAAGAATTTATTACAGTGTAACTGTAAAAGAAATGAGAAAGTTCCGTCTTCTGTAATTAGTTCATTTTTTTATACTTAAATTCTTTAGACGAAAACAAACACCAACGGCTTCTTTCTTTATTTTATTCAGTTCAGTTTTAATTCATTTTTTATTCAGTTAATGCTCGTGCAATTTCTTTAAATGATTTTGAATGTCCACTTACCAATAAAACATGAAATATATTCATGAAAGTAATTTAAATCCATACATATTAAATTTAAAACATTAATTCAGTCTTTTTCGAGTCAACTTCTGTTTCTCAAATTAAATTTAGTCAATCCTCATCAAAAATATAATATTCAAATAAGAAATTTAAATTAACTTCACAAAACTCAACGAAAAATACCGTTTCACGAAATAATAAAATGTCATTTTTAGCTATAAAGTATTAAATTAAAATATCAAGTTCGTTGGTAGCAGAATTTGATATTTTAATCACATTTACAATTTTCAACACGTGTTGAAATAATTTAAAGGGTTCATGCGAGAAAATGCTATTTGTCTCAATTGCACTTCAATGCATCTTTACCTTCATATTAGAGAATTGAATTTCAAATGCTTAGTACTAATATCACATTCTATGTTAGATTTAAATATTGAATTATTCAATAATGCACTTCTGCATTAAAAATATGCGTGACATTATATTTATTCGTTAGAAATACGAGTAAAATTTAAGCCCTAGATGTGTTTGTTGTAAATTAAAATTTGCTGTATATATTTCCCTTCATTTCTTATATTACTTGGAATTACATTAAAAAATACCTTGTACTAAAACATTTTCTGCGATTTGCTCAAAATATATACACTTGTATTTTTTTAATTTTGCTAAATAAGCAGACAAAAGATAAATGTTAATTCTTGCAATCATAAAATACAAAAAAAATATTTTTTTTTATTTGTGAATAGACATAAATTTATATTTATTCATTAAATTTTCAAGTGAAATTTCAAGTGAATCTGATATTTTACTTAGTAAAAAAAAGTTCATATAGGATAAATGAGCTAATATCATTTTATGGGACAGTTCAATATTTAAAAGTATTCAATTAATTAGGTAATTCATGTTATAAAACACTTCAATTTAAAATATTATAATTATTATCTAATACTATGCCATTTTTTCACTTAGCACAAAGTATATATAAGTTTTTATTATAACAGTGCACTAAAACATTTTCAGCTATTCGTCCATCCGTCGATTTCATAAATATGCTTATTTTTTTTTAAACAAATTTACTGTGAAATAAATAGACAAGAGATAAATGATAATTCTTGTAATTGTAAAATGCGAGGAAAAAATATTTTTTATGAACATCAGGCATGAATTCTTATTTATTCATTAAATGTTCAAAGGAAATTTAACAATTCATACAAAAATTTTCGCATTTTAATTAGTTAAAGAGAATTTTTATAGAAGAAATTAGAAGTCAGTTTCCTAGAAAGTTCAACCCATCAAAGAATTCAACTGATTGGGGAGTTTACAGTACAAAAGACTTCCATTTAAAATGTCTCATGCAATAGTATTAAGAAATTGTCTTGCAGTATGCCAATTTTTTTTCACTTTTTCCAAAGTATATATAATTGTTTCTTAATAATTTAATTTAAAATGTATAGGAGACAAATGAAAATCAGATTTTGTTGTTTTAAAATGTGGTAAAAATGAAATTTTTAATTTGCACTATTAGAATGTTCATTCTAGATTTACTGTAAAATAACCAATATCGGTTTGTCCTCCCAACCAACCTCACAGTTCACGCTAGAAAATATTTTTTCCAAATTTGAGTTTCTAAAATCACGTACAACTAGTAGAGTTAAGAAACCACGAATAGAAAACTGTACGGTTTTTTAACCATTTACAATCAGCGTGGTTTCAAAACCGTAAAAAAGAAATTTAACTGGACATTGGAGCTAGGTAATGGATGGTTAGGTAATGCATATAGTATATTGGATTATTGGAGAAGTTTGAGTACCATTTTATTGATGGTTATTTGACTTTTTTGCTTAACTTTTGAAAGCGTTAATAAAGCTGGTTGATTTGTATAATATTGTTGATCAAAAATGAAAACCGTAAAACCGTAAATTCGTAAAATATTCTTTTAGCGAGCGGTTTACGAGAAAATAAATTATCTATTGAAAATAAAAGTCGCTTCAGGAAACAATGCTACAATGCTGCATGCTACAAAGTCAAATTTTAAAAAAACCTGACATTATAAGGTAGTAAAATTAAAATTTAACTGAGTTTCTTAATTAATCTTTTAAACGATAACTGCATGGAAAAAAATTATGTCAAATCTAGTAGATTAAGGTAAAATTTACCGTGTTTCAAACTTCATACATAAAAGTTTGACAATTTTATTCTCAGCGTTTTTGGTAATTATTTAGGTTAAATGAACAAGAAAGAATGGTTTTAGCCTGTGTGATAAAATTTTATAAATTTAGTAAAATTTGGAACTTTTATCATGATAACTTAGATCATGGTATGAAAACCATTTATTCAGTTAAATTCAGTTTTCCCTTTTTTTATTCTTTATTAATTTGTTTTTTTTTTATTCTTCATTAAATTGTCTTTTTTAATTCTTTATTAAATGAAATAATTATATTTTTGGAAGCCAGAATTTCCGGTGAACTGATTGCAATTTGAAAGCAAAATTCGAAAAATTACCAAATGAATTGTTTAAATACTGTATATTCTTGTTTATTAACCAAACGTATGTTGTTATTTCTTTTCTTATTAGAAATGTCATTTTACGCAGTATGGTGATAAAAAAAGAAAGAAAAACATATTTTTTCTTCGCGTAACTAGGAATTAAATAAATTTATAATTTCAAATTTATTTTCTTTTTTCTAATATGTGTTAAATATTGTGTTAAAATAATATTTATAAGATTCAATCTGTTGGAAGAGTTGGTGTAACCAAGGCAGGAATATGGTAATATAGCACATAAACGGAAATTTTTTTTTTGTAAAATTACAGTAGTACTTGTATAGTAATGGCATTTATGGTGAAAAAAAAACTATCACGATGGTCATCCTAAGTCAATTTATTGACTTAGTAAGTACGTCCTTCGAAAAAATATCCATTACTAATATTGAAATTTTGATATTTAATTATTTTCCTCTTTTTATAAAAACTAGATAGGAAAAATGCACACAAAAAACCACTATGGTGGAGGAAAAGTAAATAGCTTAGGTTAGCCATTTCATTTTATTAGAGAAAAAAAACTTCGTAAATGTCACATTTCAGTATTCACTGTGAAATACATTATAAATAATGTTAGTCTGAAGTCATCTATCTTCCTTAGAGAGTTTTAGATGTTTATGTAACCTAACGCACTACCGAGATACTGTTGCCAACAAAACTGCAGTTATGGAACTTCACTTGCATACTATAAAAACGCATAGCTTATTGTGTATATTGAAATTACATATTATGATTGATGCAATAAATATGTATGCGAGAAAAAAGTAAAGCTTTTGTAATGATTAATTTTTTTAATTTTTATCTTCATACTTCAGTCGTGCAAAAGTAACCGTAATAGAATACAAAATTTGAATTAATTTTAAATATGTTCAATATTATGTTATTTTTCCACATTTTTCTTATTTAGAGATTTTAACCTAACAATAGTTACATTATATCCGCTAAAATAAAGCATGAATTGTGTCTATGCTGTTGTATTTAAAGTGAAAAATAGGCAACAATTGTTAGCGAGAAAATAAATAATCTGTAGGTTTTATTAATTATATAACAAACTGTTATCATAAGCGACTCGAATATAGCATTTTCTTCCCCGAAAGAAGTTGGGTTTAATTTATTACATTTCCCTTAAACAACTATTCAAATATCTAAACCTAAATTGGAGCGTTACGTAGCAATAATATTTACTTTAACCAATAGACAAAATACAAGGTAAACATTTATTTAACGTTTAATGTGGCATATTTATTTCTTTTAGTTTTTGAAATGAATAATTCCATAAAAATTACCGCACATGAATCTAAAGGCAAAGCACGTGTCTTTATGCACTTTTCGTCCTTTTTAAATATATAAATTTTTTATGGGGACTTCTGAAAATTAAGTTATAAGTACCAGCTTTCTTGAGAATCGAATTTGTACCATACCAAAAGAAAATAACCGAATGAATAGATTTATAATTTAACATCTGAAACATTCTCTAAGAATTAGTTGACCATCAGCATGAAAATATTTTATATTAAAATAAAAACTTTTCATGTTAACATAACAACATTTACAGCCACATAATATCATTTTTTCAACATAACAACATTTTACATTAACACATTTTAAAATTTGGAAGCAGTAATTAAAAATAGCATAACAACAAAGCACTTTTCAATTTACACTATTTTATATCATCATAGTAAAAGTTTGAATTAGCATAACAACATTTTACATTACCATAGCAACATTTTAAATTCAAATAAAAATAATTTTCAGTAACTTATATTATCACTTTAAATTAGCAAGCACAACCTTTTATATTAACCTAATAGCACTTTACTTTAACATATCAACATTACACAAGCATGACAACATTTCACGCTAACGTAACAGCATTTTATATTAATGCAAGAACATTTTGCTTTAATATAATGGCAATTTAACTAATCAATTATAACCAAATAAATTTCTTCTTATATTTTTCATACTGATGCTAATAATGGAATTGGAAAGTTACTGCCAGAAAATTTTTTGTTTTATTTAAAAGAATTAAAAGTCCCATTTAAAGAACTGTTAAAAGAACTTTAAAAATAAACAAAAAACTATATAAATGTTGTAATATTGGTAAAAAAGTTTGAACTTTCGTGAAATTCTTAAGAAAAATATTCCTAAAATGCCATTTAATGAGATGCTTGTTGAATAGAAATAAAGTAATTAAGTAATTAAATTAACAAATCATTTTTTTTCTTTCGTGCCATTGACAGAAAAATTAAATTCTTACTCGAAAAAAAAAAAATTCCATCAAAATGTTTTAATTTTCGACATTTAAAATGCAAGATATGTTGTTATTTATTAAATTTAAAATGCATGATTACCTAATCAAAATAATCTTCATATTATACACGTCCGAAAAAAGTTTTGAGATCTTATAACATAGTTTTCAAGCGCTCGTTATAATGACGTTGCTAATTATTAGGAAAATGAGAAACTTTAATCCATGTCTAAAATAGATTATTTAGTTAATGTAATGTTTAAAAGTTTAAAAACAGCAAATACTCAGGACGCAGTTTCGATGCATCCTGTAATTAACCTTTAAGTTAATATTGGAAATAGTTTAAATACTTAAAAGAGATTAGTTTCTAGCACGAAACATAAATTTAGGAGAATTTTAGTTATAAATGAGAAAATCGAATATGTGATCATAAAATCAAAAATTTAGTAAATGAATAAACAAAATTAAAGTCCTCATTATATTATTATAAAATCAATTTTATAACTTTTTATTGCAGCATGTGAAATAGGCACTATTTATTTTGTTGGATAGGGGAGTGTGGGGTCAATTGTAACAGGGTACGATTGTAACAGAGCAAAAATTTCGAGTGTCGGGTTCTAGATTTGGTTCCTGGGTGGCGCACAAGGTGTATTTAATAAATCTACATGTACACCCCTGATGGCAACCATTTTTATGTACTTTTGAAGGAGTTACATCACAAAAGATATTTTCACGCCACGCAAGTACTTTTTTTGGTATTAGAATATTATATTGTAACAAAGTAATTTTGTTTAAACAAATAAAAATTAGTAACCGAATATGTAAGTGGACACTTTAATTAACATTTCAATAAAAAAAAGATTAGTTTTACTAATTAACTAGCATTGTTTTTAACAAATGAAGCTGAAATGGAGTCTTGGGGACAATTGTAACTATAAGTAAAGGGACGATTGTAACAGCTGAAAATAAATAATCTTATGTTTACAAACCATTACTTAACTCTTCAAGAACCACCAATAGTTTCCTATATCATTTATATTATGTTGCAAGTGCATTATTTTATTTGTCACCTTTCACAGCATAAATTAAAATTTTTAACCCCTTAAAGTTAAAAGTTTAACCCTTTAGGTTTCTGCTCATTATTATTTTTACTCCTAAAATATCACTACAATTTTGATCAATAAAGAAATATATCACAACTATGATAATATGTATAATTAACTATGTTTTAGTTGAATTTATGAACTGTTAAAATTGACCCCGTAAGTGGGGACAATTGTAACAACTGCACGACTGTCAAAAATTGTTAATAACTAATATAATAATATTTAAAATCAGGTATTTATTTTTTTTCTAGTAGAGGATAGTCTACTTTACTCGTCTGTCAATTAATACTAATAATATATTGGATTTTTTGTTAGTTAAAAATAGTTAAGTAAAAAATGTTACAATTGACCCCACTCTCCCCTACTCTTCTCATATCACTTGCAAAACCCTGTAATTTCTTCAGAATCATTAAGCAGATAGTTTTAGATAGTCAAACAGATAGTTAAACCAATAGTAAATAAGCATGTAGTTTCATCAGATTTAATAATAATATTGGGAGTCGCCACTAATTATTTAAGCCAGGAAAAACAAAGGCTCTGCTAAAATCAGAGAAAATCACAGCAGAGAATGGCGAGAATATAAAACATAAAAATCTGTTGAAATAGGAATATGTTTCTACAGTTGTTGTTGTTAACGTATGCCATTAAGGCAGAGGGGGTGCGATTGTTCTTGCTTTCCAGTGGGGCCATCTATGGCCAAGAATTCTACTTCTGCCACCCCCATACGTCACACCCGTTTATAGTGTGGGCTCATTCATACACCCATTCATTCAGCCGCAGATCGCAAATTTGACCTGAATCAGAGAATGATCAATCTCCAATTCAGTATCCCCAGAGGTACTGGCCAAATTAATAGACGATCAGTAAAATTTTATGTATATTCTTAAATATTAGGTGATACTATGCAGTATTATTGTTTTTATAGCTGCTGAAACCGTCTGACACATGTATATGTTCGTGCATCAATTGATTAACATTATAATGTAATACATTAAAAGTAAAAACAAATCAGAAGTATATAAAAAAATCTTCTGAAAAAAACTCCATTACGTGCATATTTAAATATAAAAATGTTGCATATAAACTCGTGCAAAACATGCAATTATTTAAGCACTAGAGTACGTCTAATAATTTGGTCTGATTATTGTAATATGCTAATATAATACCTGCTGAAATAAATATCCTATATTTATATTAGATATGTGGCAGAAGCTAGACGTCCAAATTAACATGACAAACGGTATCTCACCCATTGTGGTGGTCCTGAAAGAGTGGATACCACCTCTGGAGAATGCACTAGGTCTGCTCATCGGCAAGACCGACTGTACAGCTCATTGGAAATAAAAATAATAAAAAAATATTAGATATCGTCTAATTTATCTAATCGTCAAATTTACATTATATATCGTCTAATTTATCTAATCGTCAAATTTACATTATATATCGTCTAATTTAACCAATTAATACTTGGACGTTAACAAGTGCAAGCCGGTTTCAGTCACTTAAAAACAATAAAAATGTAAAGTATCATCTGATAATTAAGATTTCACATAGAATCTTATAGCGTATCCGACAATTTGGCCAAGGTCTGTCGTTATTTTCTCCCCTAAGTTTTCTCCTATAATCAATCAGGTTTTATCGTGACTTATACTCCTGCTTTCCTCTACTGCGATTTGTCTGTTTACCGATATCGAATATTTTTGCTCAGTAATCTAAAAAAGTTTATCAAAAATGGCCTATACAGAATACCCTTTGTATCATGTTTAGTTAAAGTAATTGAACGATACGGCATACTAATACTTTTGACTGATACATTTTTTCTCCCTGAGCCGCCGTGGCTCAGGGAATAGAGCTTTCGCCATCCAGTGAGGTGAACCAGGTTCGAATACCAGCGACGACTGGTTGATACGAATCCGCATCCGGCTTGCACCGATCACTGTGCTGACGTGAAATATTCTCAGTGGCAGACGGATCATGGCTAGTATCCCCTTGCCGTCAGTATAACAGTGGGAGGTTCTCGTGGTCTTCCCCTCTATGTATCACAAATGCGGACTAGTTACAACCTAAAAGTCCTCCATGAAGGCAAATTTCTCTCAATACTTGATCCAGGAGTTCCCTTGTCTTCTGATTTGGGTTCCAAAACCCAATGGTAAACCCAAAATTGCGTTGGCTGTTCAAAGACGGTTACAGAATAAAATAAAGTATAAAAACCATAACTAAAGAAAGCATTTTAATAGGCAAAGACGTCTTATACTCTCTCGACAATTTATTCTTCCTTCTTTCAATTTACAAGCTACGGTTAATGTCAGGGTTTTTTTTTTACTTCTTTGCTATGAATTAGCAGATAATTGCACAAGCAATCATGAAGAACCTTTCAAACTTAATAGCTGTTGTTTCAAAATTGCTTCGTAAATCAACGAAAGATACAACTGGGCAATTTATCTTTTTCTTGTAATAGAGGTATCAAATGCACTCTTATTACTTCAGCTTAAAAAATAATTTCTGGGAGATTGGTTTTATTCGAAGGCTGAAGTATAATTCACTGGCTTTGAACACGACGCTTTGTTTTTGATGTTTTGAGGAAAATTATTAACCTTTCGTTAGGCGAGACGATATGTATAAAAAATATGGAAATAATTATTTAAATTTAAAGGGTGGGATGCTTATTTAAAGTTTAGTAGCTCATCAAAAAATAACTAACAAATATTGTATTTTTCAAAATAATTTTACAATTACAGTAATAAATTACTCAAACACTTTAACTATTATTACCTGTAAAAACCTTTATTCGCTTTAAAAATATATAAATAAGAAATAGCAGTCAACTTTTCTGAAGCGATCAAAAATAAGCGCCTATTTTCAAGATTTGCCAGACGTGAATGAGAAGAAACAAATGAGATATGAAAATAAAACGCATAGACGTCAGCGAAAAATGGAAAAACAAAGGGGCGAAACACAGCTAGTAAATACACACTTGCTCAGAGAGAGAAAAAAAAATTGCAAAAACAGAACAGGAAAAAACAAAGTGGCCAAGAAGAGAAAATAAGGGTAAAATGCATTTCCACTGTTTATGGAGAGGTGGTGAGGAGCTAATGATGTTAACAAGATAATCAACATTCATATGAATAAAACACGATTCCAAAAACAAGATTAAGTAACAATTTGCTGTAAAATGTGCTTTCTGGGAGTAGTATGGTCTATCAGTATATTACAAATTTATCCAAGTAGTTTGATTTATAAGAGGTTTATATACAGTATTATTGCAGTATATATACAGTAGTTTGATTTATTAGAGGTTTATATACAGTACATTTTGATATGTTCCAAAGATGACACCATTCCGATGAAAGAGAATTTTAGGGATTTATTTTCTTAATGCTTATTTTTCGAAGAATTATTACTGAATTTAGAAAATATTCTTTCAATTGGCATCTTCACTTTTTATGGCTCTTTGTAAAAGAACTATTTCTGCGTCTTAAAATTAATAAGAAAATCTATTTTAAAGCTTATGATTTAAAATAGAAAGACTCGTATGACGCATTTTACATTGTATATATATATATACAACAAAATAAATAAATACAAGAAAACACGAAGAAAGTTAAGAAAAGCAATAAGTTTCATTTATTAAACAGAACTCATTAGATAAGTTCAAAATGAAGATAAAACATTCTTGAAAAATTTCCCGTCCGTGTAAGTACATCTGATTTCGCTACTCGCTTTTTAATTTTTGATCTGTTTTATACTGTTTTTACTTTTTATTTTATTTTATTTTATTTTTCTGTTTTTACGTGTTATTTTTACTTATTGTGTTCTACTTTATTCGTTGTAATATTTTTGCAAAAAAAAATTTTTGCGTGCTCCTCACACTATTGTATTAATACATTTTGCTTTGGCTATATTTATACAATATTAGAAAGCACTCTTTTTTGCGGATATAATCGTGTAGGCTGGTGAAAAGATTATATCTTTTATTTTCCGGTTTTTTTAAAAAAATTTCATTCCTTTTCTCCCAGTTGTCTGTTGTTTTTTTATTATTATTTTTCTTCCCTCCCCCTTTTTTTTTCATAGGTCAATAATTTTCCTTTGTTTTATCTTCATTTCGAACTTATATATATATATATATATATATATATATATATATATATATATATATATATATATATATATATATATATATATATATATATATATATATATATATATATATATATATATATATATATATATATATATCAGGACTCGAAAAACCACCCGTCCGCCTGTCCTCGACGGTCAAAAATTTCCAGCTGACAATGAATTTCTCGAATCAGCATTTTCCCGTTAATGTTCGTGATACATTTTCAATTTTTGTTATCTTACAAGAGTCTAGCGTCTCACTTCTAAAATGACCCTCTAATCTTGAAATCCCGTACAGCAACATACTGCGCATGGTGGATTGGTGTTTTTTCCGTCTGGGAGTACTGCAGCAGTTGAAAGGGACTTTTCAGCAATGAAAAAAACACATTACGTAAAAAAAAAAAAACACATTACGTAAGCGTTAAGCGCAATTATGAACATCCACCTAAATGGAATGCCCCTTTCAGATTTCTGTGCAGAAACCTCTGTAAATCATTGGCTTGATTGTGGAACTGGCAAACGTCATATTTGATTCATTTAAAAAACGCAGTACCCTCGGATAAATTGACATTCCAGATAACTTGACCTTTGTCATTTAAATTATTTCATAAAAGAAATAAATTATTTCATAAAAGAAATATTAGGTTTTACTATTAGTAACCTAGTATTTCTTTTATTACTGTATAATGCAATCCTAGTAGCTACTAATTCATTGTGTAATTTATATAAATGTTTGTAATAAATAAGAAAAAAATAACATTTTTTTTTTTTTAGAAGCGACGGGTTAGTTTCAAAGGAGGACGGGTACATTGTTGGACAAGCCGTCCTCGGGGACGGGTAAAATTTCTGAGTTTTTTCGAGCCCTGATATATATATATATATATATATATATATATATATTTGAATTAATCATTCAACTAAAGTTTTGTAACATGTTTTTAATTACATTTTAAAGGAGTTAGGAAGTGAAATTCCATATCATCCAGCCAGCTTTTTCGTAATCTGGGCTCATTGAAACGGATAGTCGTCGGAAATGTACTGCATATGTTTTTTTAAAAAGTTTTGTTAGTAGGAAAAGGTTAAAAAAAACACTTATTTACCATTTTGTGTCATTATGTACAATAATAATCTACATAGAAAACTCATTAGTCACATTAAAAAAACAATAACAATTTTAATTCCTTCACACATGAGATGTTATATATTGATTGGGATTCTGGATAAGAGAAGTCTCTTTTATGTTTCTCTGGGCAATAAATCCTATCACAGATTTAGTTCTTGATACCCACAATCCTCTTTTTTTTCTAAGAGTAAGATCATTTGCTTTTCGATTGATTTATCGGGATTCCCTTTTTTGTCACATCCAACAGCTGCTGACGTTCTGTTTCTCCGACGTTGACATGTAATGATCCATTTTTCCGGAAAAAGCTGAAAATCCCGGTAGTGCTGAAAAAAGCAGAAAAAGGGACATAGAGAAACAAGATAAAAATAGATAAGGCTTAAAACAGGAAAAAATCGAATTGTCTATACCTTCTCTGAAGGACGAGGATGCTCGATTTAACATGCCGTTACGTTATTTACTTTATCTTTGAAGTTAGGAAAAACATAAAAGAGAAATTTGTTTTGCAATGGTTATGGCTTTATTAAAATTTTCGAAGTTTTGAAAAACTAATAAATATCGTTAATGTTTTGAGATAAGAAGAATCAATAAAAATGTTGCATTAAATATTAGGATTAGACTTATTTGTGTAGCTTTTTGTGAAATATTTTCGAAGAAAAATCTATATGGATTCAGTTTATTGTTGAAAATATTTAATACAGTTTTCTTCGGTGCACATTAAACAGTATGCAGTAAAATTTATTCCACGTAGCTTCAGCTTATCAAATCTCTTTTGTTGTTTGTTTTTTTTAATCTCTCCATCTCCGCAGAAAATTACTAGGCTACTGAAGCAAATGGCAGTGTATGCAATCATACGCGTTAAATGAGTCAGGACATGCTTATTTTACTGGTACATTTTTTTCTGTATTTCAACTGTTATTTTATTATAAATGTTTCATTATCTCATGGCTGTTATCATTTAAAAAACATTTACATTTCCGTGCATAAAAAACGGTGCATAAAAGTGTGAGAAAAATGCACTAATAAATGACAGATAAATTATTGTACTTCCCTTTATGTGACATGCTTTATACTTGTTTTGCGACTAAACAGAAATTTAAAAAAAAACTATTTTATTTATTCTATTTTAAATGACAAGCGGCAACGCAAGAGATAATTCAATTAGTTTACCTATTACTTCTCCAGATAAGTATAATCTGAGTAGACAAAATGTGTAAGTTTAAAACCCTTGATTCAACTAATCTTATTAACGAATTCAGAGATTATGCATAGCAAACTAAATATATTATGCCTTCTGATGAAATTAATCTTAGGTATCTGGCAATAGTTTCTCCTTAATACCTATCTTCCTGATTAGACGATACTTATAATACCTTGCTATGCTTAGTAATAACAGTAATTAAATTAAGTTTGAAATATCAGAGAACATGCCTTTAGTTTTAGTAATTATTTAAATACACAAAAAAGAACAAATTTATAAAATTTATTTAAACTCTTACTTATATTTATCAAATATTTTTCTCCAAGTATAAATATTATAAAATTTTTGTTTTTGCGAAAAATTAAATCATTTCCTATATTCTATTGATATTTCAATCACATGAAAATTTAGAGCTCTGATTGCACAAGAGTTAAGACACTGCACTGCAATTGTGAAGAATTATGAGTCAATTCCCGGTTGGAGTTTCAAGCTTACCCAGCTTCAGTTCGATGGGTATCAGTTTATGTGGGGAGCATGGAGATACCGATTCTATTTTTTTAAACATCATGAAGTTGAACTAAGAGTAATTTATAACTAAGACTAAGAGTAGCATTTCATGTCACGCTTGACAGAAAATAAGATTTTGTGGGAGGGCCTTAATATCAAGCAAACGCATGAAAACAATCTTTAAAAACTGTTGAATACCTGGAAACTATATACTCTTAACGTGAAACTAATGCATGTTTTTTTATTTAAAAAAGAAAAGAACTAAAAAAAAAGGGATAGACGACTTCTTCTTGCAAGAAGCGAAACCAGAATTCGCTTCCACGAGTCATGGACCATAAAATAGGCTTCTATGTGGCATCAATCTTTTTAGACTTATCACAGTGTATATTCCCTGGCTTTTTCTAAAAACAAAACCGTTCTAAAATGAAAACGTTTCGAGAAAGGCAAACGAGGATAGCTATAAGTATGTAACGAGTGGCTTATAGACGATCCAGATTAAGTCAAGAAATAATATCGTTATATTATGGTCAATGCTCATTAGTATGATTATTCAATAAATTCAATATTATCTATCGTCAAACATATATAATCATAAGTACTGGAAATTCTTGCGTCGATGCTTTACTAACCCAGCTCTATATTTCTGTTGCATATGTCGGGCTCTTATGCGAAGGTGTTTGCAGAGTAATATATAGATGACTTCTTATGATAGCAAATGATAATTTATTAAAATAACTTATATTTACACATTTACAACTTACTTATTTTATTTCATAACCGTCGTTGAACAGCCGACCAAATTTTATGGGTTTACGATTACTAATGCTCAACTCTGTAGCCTTGTAATTTTGAATCCAATCCAGAACTCCTGGAATGAGTATTGGGAGAACTTTACTTTCATGGAGGGCTTTTCGATGGAGCTAACCCGCATTTGCGTAATATGGAAAGGAGGAAACCAAGAACTGCTGTCAGGCTAACCCACGGTTAGCCTGACAGCAAAAGGGACTCTAACCCATGATCCGTCTACCACAGAGGATATTTCACGTCAGCACTGTGGTCGGCGCAAGCCGGATGCGGAATTTGTATCGACTGGGATTCGAACCCGATTAGCCTCATTGGAAGACGAATGCTCTATCCCCTGAGCCATCATGGCTCACAACTTACTTATTATCAATAAATGGAACCACAACAAAAGAAGCGTTTTCTAATGTTCTTAATTCCATTATTGTGTTATTGAATTGCCGCTAACTGAGTTGAAAATTTTAAAAAATATAAGAAAGCCTCTTTTGTTGTGATAAGAATTGTATCACATTTATTGATAATAAGCAAGTTGTAAATACGTAAATATAAGTTATTTTATTAAATTGCCATTTGTTATCATAAGAA
Source organism: Parasteatoda tepidariorum (assembly GCF_982258835.1). NCBI lineage: Eukaryota > Metazoa > Arthropoda > Arachnida > Araneae > Theridiidae > Parasteatoda > Parasteatoda tepidariorum. Next base: position 81,745,445 of record NC_141764.1, on the reverse strand, counting down.
GTTATAGATGTATTACTCTGCATAAGCCTTCACATAAGAACTCGGCAATTTGGTGACCCGGACGTGATATACACTCGTAAACATCGATGGATGGTCCGCATCGAACTGTTGATATGCTAATAAAACAGAACTCAAAAATCCAATGAAATAAATAAAATTCTCCCGGACAATAAATAAATAGTGAAAAATTAATGATAATCAGCGAAAAACAAATAAATAAATAGCATTAATCAACTAGTGGAATTCATCGAATTCTATCACAGTTAAAATTTTGGAAGGGGAGCACTGTGGTGTAACTTATACTAAATATCAATTCAGTAGTGTTTAAGACATGTTAAATCAATTCTATCTTGAGGTCACCAATATGGGGAGCATACAATCGACTATGTCAACCTTTCTCTATCAAAAGGTATCTTGAGATAGAATTGAGTTAACACGTCTTATATACTAGGGAATTGGTATTTAATACTTTTAGCGGTATAATGATAATACTTTTAATAATATTTCTCTTAGCTTAAAATAATCCATTATGTTCTAAATCATCCATTATCGGGACAACCAGACTACTTCAGCACTGCACAATTATTGTTCTCCTCTCTTAAAAAGATCCAACTTTGGACTGTTCTAGTTGTTCCTTATAATTATCTTTTTTCTCTTAAACACGAAGAAGAACATTAGAATCTCTCGATGGATGCTAAAAACTCTTTTGAAAAACCTATTCAAGAAATGATTCAAACAAAGATATTAATATTGTAATATGTTGTAATCTCATTAGTTTGTTAATACACGAAGAAAAAAATTATGGTAAAATTACTGTGCTATATGTCAATGACATTTCTGGGAAAATTCTGGTTAATAAAACCAAAAATGTTTTGACTTTATTAGTTAAACCCTTCATCTGGTAACTTTCCCGTGTATATGGCAACGGTTTACCGGAAATTTTGTTTTTCAATGACGAAATTGCCAAGCTTTATCACATTTTATAAAATCCTAATTTATTATTAATTTTATTAAGATCAATACCAAATTGCCTTAGTAAAATGTTTTTGATGTCCCCATAACGCTAGAAATACGGTAAATTTTATCATATTTATTCTGGTAGTTTTTACCACACTTTTTTCTCAATGATAAGCATCAATTTTCAATTTTTGAAGGGTATGAAAAAAATCATCTGGAAGCTTCGAGATTTCTGGATAAAAACTGGAAAATTCTAGGAAGTAATCTGAAATATGATAATATACTTTTAACTTTTTTTTTTAAATTTACGGATTCTGAGGTTTATCGGGTTAAATAATTAATCTCTTACTTCATTCAAATCTTACAAAAAATAAACAACATTATAGCACTTTTTAAAAAGTGAATTTACATAATTTATGAAATCAATTTTTCACGAATTTTATATTGTTGCTTAACAATTATCTTAATGTTTATTTTAATTAAATTTTAATTTAAACGCAAGTTATACGGATGCAGATAAAAAAAAAAAGAAAACATTCTAGGGATTTTGATGATTTATAGCTACACTACATAAGTTTAAAATTGATAATCGTTATACCATGCGTAAGATCCATCATGACAAATGAGTCATCGATATCGAATGTTCCCTCTTAAAATACCTTTGCAGCTTAACACTATTACAAACTGAATCATTTGGCATCTTTTGATAACTGTTATTATTATTATGAATAAAATTTAACTGTTATTATTATTATGCTTAATTGTTATTATTATTATGAATAAAATTTTATTACATTAATAAAATATTAAATAAATTTATTTTTAATATAAAATAATCATTATATAATCATTATATAAAATAATGATTATTTTACATAATTAATAAAAAATAAAATTTCTCAACTACCCTTTTAGAAAAATTTTGTTTTTGAAATAAATTATAAATAAAAAAAATCACTGGAAACTTAAAAACTACGAAATTTAGAATAGAAAAAATAAGCTCTATTTTGATATAAAAAAATATATATAGTTAAAATTAGAGCATAAAGTATAATTTGAAATTATTTATGTCTACGATATTTTTCAATGCATAAATTTACTGTTGCATTTAGAAAGCTGATTTTCTAAATGGTTGTTAAAAATGCCTGAAAATATCATCGAATAAATATCCCATATGTAAAATATCTACTTCGAGTATAACAACTTGTGTTTTTATTTATTTACATCTATATGGAGGAAAAACTTTTCTCGTTTCATTTCAGCACATTCACATCATTTTATATTCAAAACTGTCGTCATAAAATATTTTCACACGGAATTTTATCATGAATAAATATAGAAATACATAAAGAAAACTTTCATCTGCAGCAAACATTATCCGAAATGTGCGGCGTCACGATCTACGCGCATGAGAATCAAATATTCAAGAAGAACATAATATTACTATTTCGGAACACTCTGCCAAAAACAAATACATTTTAAAAGTTAATATTTTGGATAAAGTGCACGTTTTTGAAACAACTAAATATATTTCATATAATTCTGAAAATGTTAGGAAGTTTTTATTTATTTATTTTTATTAAAATATCAATTTAAACCTTTTGTCTACGGCTGGAACGACAGGTGGACTAGAATAGCTTCATCATGCGTCGAAAGCTAAAGGTTAATTGCATATTATTTCATTTGTATTTACAATCGAAGTAGCTATTATAGTTAAAAGTCCTATACCAGGGATGGGCAAACTTTTTTGGACGAGGGCAAAAAATCAGAAAAAAAAGTTTGCGGGGCTAAGTGAAAACTTATAAAATAAAAATAAAAAACGATATGCAAGTTTTAATTTAAATATTTATTGAGAGGAAGAAAATTGTGATTTCATTTTTAAAAGTTCCTTATATTCAGGTTCAAAAGTGAGATGTACTTATTTTAAGAAACGAGATCAAATGCTTGTCTGTTAGTCTACTTCTGAAATGATTTATTCTATGGTTCATAGTTGAAAACACTTGTTCACATATATAAGATGAAACAAATTTAACACTGATTTTCTGGGCATGAGATTTAAATTTGGGAAACTAGATTTTGGTAATGATTTGTAAAACTCCAACTTCGGCATATTTAGAAGCAACTGCTTCAGATGATTGTTAGATTGCAACTCATTTAATTCAATCCGCAAATCCGACCTCAATTTGCGTTGAAACACATGGTAAAAATATCGAATTTTGTTTGAATGACTCTGAAATCTGTGAAGTACAATTCACCTATATGTCTGCCGCATATTCCGCATGTCTGTCATTCGAGTAAGACAAACGCTCGTTGACCTCCAATCTATGGGTATTCTATAAAGAACTCAATTTCAACACTTTACCAATTAAAGCTGTCTGTGATTAAAGCTGTCTATTTCTGTCAATTTATGTCTTGTAGAACAAAATTAGAGAAAGTAAAAAGGTCACCAGTACTTTGTTAAAAGAGAAAGAACAAAAATAGTTATCATTAACAAGTTAAAATTCTATCCGAGGGCCGGATAAAACCTTTCGATGGGCAAGAGTTATCCCGCGTGCCGTAGTTTGCCCATCCTTGTCCTATACCTTAAAATGGTGCAAAGGCAGGGTTCCAAAAATGATGCAGTTAGTCGTAATTGGCACCTAAAAATTCAACTTTTAAGCCTAGAAAGCTACATCCCGTCGTAATTTTTGGAGACTGACTGACTGACTTAACTCCACCGTTTCAACTCCTTGCCAAGCCATATAATGGGCAGGAACTTACGAGTATGACGTCACATGTTCCAAGTATTGGCTGATGCCCAAAATGGAAGTTACGACTTTCGAATCACTTTTTTGAAACGTTTGGTTCGTAACGATTCCATCGTAGTTTCACGTCATATGATGGAAGTTGTTTCTGAAGTTATTTATCATTTTTCGGTCTTTTTCACGTGATTTTTCAAATTTCGATATTTTTGATACGAAGTTATGAAGAAGAGCGAGCTTCGAATTTGGGTTATTACTTTTTGACGCCTACGATCCGTGGCGATCCCTTCGTATTTCACGTAGTTTAAGAAGATGTTTTGTAAGTTTGGTACTTTTCACATATTTTTTAAAAATTCCTATATTTTTCATACGATGTTTTCGGTATTCATTTTAAGACACGGCGGATTCGTGATGGTTTCATCGTAACTTTACGTCGTTGGATGATAAATTTTTTTGGTTGTTATTTATCTTTTTTTAGCCTTTTCCACATCATTCTTCCGATTTTCAAAACCCGTTATTTTTAATACATTATTACGACATGCGAATTTCAAATTTGAATTATCACTTTTTAAGGCGACTGCCCACGTTCGGTGAACTTTTTTTTAAAAAAATAAATTTTTAAAAAATTTTATGCTTAGTTATATAAAATGGGTTAAAAAATGACACAAATAAGAAAAATTAAAATAATATATTTTATAGTTTGTAAAATTTTGTTGAAATTAGGTCAAAAATTAGTGATTTTTAAGAGTTACGCTGGACACCCTCAACTTAGTTGTGTGTAATAAAATACAATTTCCTTTGGAATATATATTATTCTAACCCTTTTCTGTGTTCTGAACTAAAAGTTAATCGAAATTTTAAAAATTTGGTGAAATATGCCCAATTACGTAGAAAAACAGCCAAATAACTATATATATTTTAAGTTTTTTGGATTTAGATAGCTATAAAATAATCAAATATTGAAATAGAATTTTAGTTCTAGTTCAGAACACAGATAATATTATTTATAACAGTGTTACAAAATTGCATCATAAAATTCCTAATAGTTCTTGAGAAATAAGGTCCAGCGTGAATCGAAAAACAGAAAAATTCAGTTTTCCAGAAAACACATTTTAAGATTTATTTGTACAGTAAAAGTAAATTACATTTATCATACAAACATTAAATTATCTAAAAAGATATACCAAACCTTCATATACTCTATACTTGTTTAAATTGGACTTTTCACTGAATATTCTTTTTTTCCTGATCCTTTTTTCAATAAGTCGAAAATCTCCGTACAAATGCTCGATTTACTATCAGTAAACATCTGTTTATTTTTTGTAATTTTAGATTTAATTACTTTAGAAATACAGGTGATAATAACACTGTATAGCTTGAGTTAGATATAAAAAACAATAAAAGTGCAATTTCATATCAATACATAATTAAATATTTTAAAAATTTGAGTATGAAATTAGTGCATTATATGTTTGTGTAATACACCATTACACAAAATTATAACCAATAAAACATATTTCTTTTATACTACATACTAATTTTACTCTATTTTGTGCTTTGAACTGAAAGTATAAAATTTATATGAAAAAATTTAAAAATATATATAATATTATGCTTAAAAACACAATATTTAAAATAACAGTTTACGAACATTTTTGAAAAAAGAAAGAAAAGATTTTTGAAGAAAATTAAAAATAACTAAAAAATTATCAAATTATATCGAAAAAATTTCAAAATATAACTAGAATCTTTTTCAAGAACGGAATATAAAGCGCGTGAATCAATCAGAAAACAAAATATATAAACATCATAGCAGTTGCCATTCAAATCATATTTCTTTAAGAAAAATCATTAATAAATAATTGCCAGATGCACTTCAATACATTTATAATTATTATTAATATTATTTTATGGCTTTTTACTGAATGGAAAACAAAAAATCAACGCATAACAGCTTTGTTTACAAAATTCCGTTACTTTTTATTCACTTCCGGTTTTTCAGAGTGTGACTTCCGGTTTTTAAATCGGCTATAACTTTACAAATAATTATCAGAAAATTAAAAGTAAAACATTTTTGGAATCTTGAAAGTTCATACTTTTTAAAAATGTATTAAACAGAAAATCGATTTTTTGGACGAAATCACTCATTTCAAGGTAAGCAGTCGCCTTAATACATTAAATCCGCAATGATTCGGTAGCTATATATCCACGTCGACAGTCATATAACTTATATCATATACAAAATGCTACTAACCCTTAAAGACTTTAATTGCAAATATGTTAAACAATTTGTAATAAAAGAGTCAAGTTATGTCATTTATGTAACTTATATGCAAAATTCTGCTAACTCTTTAAGACTTTTATTGCAAAAATGTTTGCAAAATTTGTTTATATTCGATATTTATGTTTGCAATATATTGCAAATATGTTTATTAATATTTCAATATGTTATAAAGGAAACGAATTATGTAATTTATGTAACTTAAATAGAGAATGCTGCTAACGCTTAAAGAATTTTATTGTATGTTAAAGTTATTCCGCTGGATGACTCGTTTTGGTTTATACCTACGTAATTTAAACTCCACTCGCTTTATTTTAATGCCCTATCGAGTAATTCATGAAGAACGTTCTTTGTCATCTTGTCATCTACTATTATTTGCTCAGAAGCGATCAGTGACGGGTTTGTTTGAGAGGAGCAAACACAATGTGAATTTTATGTTACAATGTTAAGGATAAAAGCTTTATTTTGGTCAAAGAATTTTCGAAATGTCTAGATTATTGCTGATAACATAATAACTATTTTCAACGAAATCTGTGTTGAAATTTAATCCGGTTCAAAAAGGTAAGCGGGTTTTAGAACGAAAAGCTTTGATTGTGTAAATAAAAATCCTTCTTTCCAATAAGGGCCGCTGCCGCTGTTTTGGGAGTTTAGCTATTAATTGTATTTTGCTCTACAACACAAAAACTAGGAGGTTAAAAAAAATTTTAAATAAAAAAGTGTACAGGGAGTACAATAGAATTAACAATTTGACATTTGATGATTAATGTGAGAATTATAAATTGTTAAACTTAACATTAAAAATACTACCTGGGCCACTTTGAAGATCGCAGGAAAGAAATTACTGAGTTGAAATTTGGCATGACGAAAAGGCCATATTTGTTTATGAACTTAATAAAGAGTTTCTTTCAAAATCACAGTTTGTTTGAAAATTATTGCAATTTTAAGTAAATTTTAGGAGTTTTTTCTAACTTTATTTGACATTTCGTTAAATCTTGTTATGCTGCACAAACATTTTTACAAGTTTGAAATTATGACGGGCTGTTAGAAAAAAGTTACAGAGAGTACGACGAAGCAAGTTTTCTTTCAAGCAGAATTAAGCAGAAATACAAATTAAGCCCTAATGAAACATTTTATTACAAATAAATTTTTAAAGAATATTATTAACGTTTTAGTAACAAAAATATTATACTTTATCGATTTCAAGCAATAAAGTTACTGAATAAAATGGCAAAATTTCAGACGGTTTTGTAATTACCCAGTTTTAAAGAACAAAACATTTTATTTTAAGCATACCACGCTTTAAAAGCCTTTTCAAAATGTCCTTTGAACTAAAAGAATCCCAAAGTGCATCAAGGCTGATTTAAATATTCTGTTATAATTACATCAAAAAGAATAGCAGGAATTTAGTAAATTAGATTCGTGCAATGAGTATTCCCAAGTGTACTAAATGAAATGATAACGGCTAAATTTAATGAACTATTTAGAATTATAATAAGCTCAAAGAAAAGTCGTTTCGGTGTTTATAGTATTCCATCTAACTTGTGAATTTCAACGTTTAAAGTTTAATTCATAATATAAGTGTTCTTAAGCCACATAATGTACTCCAAAAGCTTCCTTTGTATAAAGATTTTAAGCGAGAGATTATTCATGCATGTTTTATGCATGACATGACTTTCATGCATGATTTCGTACTTATTGTGTGGTTTTTGCGAAAAGTCTACTTTCATAATTTTTTTCAGGCATGTCCTAAATCAATGATTTTTATTTTAAATATTTACACAGTCATTAATTTCTGGGAAAAAATGAATAAATAGCAATTCATTTAACAGTTATTTTACCATATTCAAACAAAACAGTCAAATAACCGTAAATGAATGTATTCAAACTGTTAACTGTTGGAAAAACCATTTATTAACTGCTTCTACCTAATACGCTTAAACAACCAGAATTTTATTGCCCCAACTAAACCCACCTGCTGAGTTCATATTATAGCTGAGATGAATAACCTGCCAGTCCCATGACCGACAGAACAAGGGTTTGAGTCCCAGAGCTGACATCACAATATTTCCTCCATTATCCTCAAATCATGAAGAATTTTCAGTGTCCTGCACTCTTCAATGCCTATTACTTAGCGAAAAGCCCAGCTCCAACGTCCAGTTAAATTTCCTTTTTACGGTTTTGAAACCCTGCTTGCTGCAAATGGTGAAAAAAAATTCAATTGTGCATTAGTGGTTTTATATCCAAACTAGTGGTAAACGGTTTCAAAACCATAAAGTTAAGAAATGTTCTTTACCGTTAACTTTACAGTTAATTAGATGAACAGACTGCTGCCGTTTTATTTCACCGTAATTTTAAAATAAAAATTCTAACAGTGTAAAACTATCTCAAGCAAAACAAGATATAGTTTTTGTTCTAAATTATCTAAATTAAAATTGTGTCTACTCATTTGACAAAACATGGAGTTGAATCAGAAGTTTATAACATACATGCTGTTAAGCTTTATTGTTGTTATGCATTAATTGTTCTTCATTTAATAAATATTTTTTTAAGAAATCTTTGAAAATTATCAAACGAGCTGCGGAAACATTATCAATAATATATAGGCCAATAATTTCCTACGTAAATAATTGTAGAAAATGTCCGAGTTTTTCGTCAGCAAGTGTCATCAGCAAGAAATATTATACTTTATCCATACACACTTCGAATTTTACATTCATAACTTTATTACGTGATTAAATTACTATTTAATTCATGTTTTAAATTGTACTATTATGTTAATTATTACGAAGTATGTTAATCATTACGAGGGAAGAAAAATCTGGTAAAATACTTCACTGTATGGCAATGAAATTTCTATTAAAACAAATCATAATACTAGTAAAAATATATTTTAAAATATCTATTTAAAATTTTTCCGTTAGAATAGTAGCGGTTTACCAGAAATTTCAGTTTTCAAAATTATTGCTCTTGCTACCAAATATTTACCAAGAAATATAAATTAAATAAATGATTACTTTATCCGAATAAATTGTTTTTACGCCACGGTGTAAGCTATCAGGATAAAATAACCAAATTGTCACATTTATCAAATTAATTGTTGTAATGTTATAAAATCATATTTTATAGTTGATTTCATTAATATCATTACTAAAATGCTTTGGTAAAAATTACCGATCTTTTTGGTGTTTCCATTGATGAAGAAACAAGGTAAATTTTACCATTCCCAGGTAGTCTTAACCATCCTCTTTTTCTCAGTGTAAAATAATATGAAACTAAATACCATATCTTTTCAAAATTATAGCTATAGAAATTGTGTTAAGCAGCATGGTAACTATTAATCATGAAATAGTCATGAAAAAATTGAAAAATTACGTTTTGTTATAACATTAAGTATATATTATTCAAAATAATACATTGTATTTGTTAAAAGCATCTGTCATAAATATCTTACATGAAAGGATATCCTACAGGTAAATCAACAATATACCAGCTAATAATTAAGTAAATCAAATAAAAGTTGAAAAATAGTTTTGAAATGTCTCTTTTGGTTCTAAACTTCAGGAATAGAAAATTATGTTAATCCCCAGACATTCGAATCATCACAAAATAGCCTAGCTAACTCTTAACAAAGGGAATATTGGTGCCGTACTATTAAGTATTAAGTTTTCAATACAATAAGGGTCCTAAGGACATCTTTTGTGCAACCAAAATTATATCTATAATATAATGATGATCTTAAAGGTAATTCAAACGAGAACTTGAAAAAATTTCAATTTCATCATTGTCGGAAAAATTTTAAAAAATTTTCGGCTTTCGAAGTATTTACTCAACTAAACTTTGTCATTATTAAAAATATATTTTAAACTGCATAAAATAAGGTAGAAAAAGTATGATACATTATATGTTCTACACTGTAAAAATTTATGTATTCAATTACGGTAATAAGTATTGGCACCCAGAGAGCAGCATCCGTAAGACCGTTTTTACCGTAAAATTTTATACCGTAATTTTAACACCCATATTTATTTTATTAAAGTGATTCAGTTATTTTACACCAATTATTACTCTTAACATCACGGTATATAATATTTTTTGTTCCAAAAACCTTTACAGTAAATAAGGTATTTCGCTGTAAAATGATATCAACCTGAGTGCCGGTACTTTTTACCATAATTTGATTCGAAACTTTTTACAGTCTAACTACTTGTTAACCAAAGCGTCACAAATAATCGAAGAACAAACGCTAGCAATATACCTATCATAAATCTCATAATCTTTACAGCTCGACATTTTTCTATTTGTCCAAAGTAAATTTTTAAAAAGCATGTTAAAAAAACTTGCAAAACATAGTGTACATTCTGATGTTTCTGAATAAATCAGTCGAAAACAGAAAAAAGTATCAATTCCTTGGTAACCTTTAAAAGAGAAATCTTTTTAACACGTAAAGTAACTTGCAGAACATGATGTGCATTCTGATGTTTCTGAATAAATCAGTCAAAAACTGAAAAAAGTATCAATTCCATGGTGAAAAGATACCTTTAAAAGAGAAATATTATTAACATGTTAAAATAACTTGCAGAACATAATGTGCATTCTGATGTTTCTGAATAAATCAGTCGAAAACTGAAAAAAGTATCAATTCCTTGGTGAATTAACCTTTAAAAGAGAAATCTTATTAACATGTTAAAATAACTTGCAGAACATAATGTGCATTCTGATTTTTCTGAATAAATCAGTCGAAAACTGAAAAAAAAACATCAATTCCGTGGTGAATAGATACCATTAAAAGAGAAATCTTATTAACATGTTAAAATAACTTGCAGAACATAATGTACATTCTGATGTTTCTGAATAAATCAGTCGAAAACTGAAAAAAGTTTCAATTCTGTGTTGAATAAATACCTTTAAGAGAAAAATCTTATACTCTATCAACCATGCACGCATTTATTTTTAAAATATTATTTCAATTATATTTCAAATTATGTACAATAATTCGAAAGTAAATCTGTATGTTTTCATTTAAAATGAAAGAAAATTAAATTTGAAAATTATTTTTAAAACAATCGCAGTATAAACCCAATGCTCTTACGGAATACTTTATTTTTGCAAACAAAATTACGATTTATGAGTTTTTTTATGATGCTTTTTTCTCAAGTCATAATCCATGATGAATAAATTAATGATTAAAACACCAAAACATTCCATTCAAAAACCTTCGAGTTTGGAAAAAATAGAAATGCATTTTACCTAGATGCAATGATGCATAAGAAAAGCAAAGTTTATGCTATAAAAAAGTAGTTGAAAAATAATGAAAAAAAAGACAGATGATGAATTGTTGGTGGAGTTTTTGCTCCTGGCTTGAGAGAACAGAAAAATTATCGATAAAATGTTGACGCTTTTCTTTTAAAACTATCAAAAAATATCTTCGGTTTTACTAGGTGTGCTCAGATAAAAAAAGAAAATTCTGACCTCTTAAATTTTTAAAAAAGTTTCTACGTAGAGTATTTTTCTATTTTTGCATTCTTCTAAAAAAAATTCTTTTTTCTTAAATGCACATTTAAAGAAATGAAGATTACCAATAATGGTAAAACCCAATCTATTTTAAAATGTTTTTATGTAAATGTTTTTACCCATGTAAACCATTTTTAGCTTGTGAGCAGTCACGAAGCATAGTGTGTATAAAGCAAAATATTTTACACTTTTAAACCAGAGTTATATCTTAGTGATGTTAAAAAGGTAGCTTTAAAAAAAATGAAAGCAAGTAAAAATGTAGATAATATTTTCTCCAAAAAATAAACAGATTTACAATAATTTTGTTTTGATCAAAATCCATAAAACTAAATATTAGGGCTGTAAAAATGTTGGCTGTAGAGATGTTTGAGACGATGTTTAGACAAAACATTTATAAAAAAAAGTAACAATATTTCTAAAAAACATTCTTAGAGTCTTATTATTTTTATTACATACCCAAATTTAACAAATATGCACATTAACACTAATTTTTAACTATACTTTGAGATTTATTGTTTTCTTAGAAATTAAATATTTTTTGCTTTCATTTAACAGTTTTAAATATTCAATGCTTGTAGCTTTATTAAATATTTTTTCGTTGGAATGTGTTCTATTTCAAAAGTGTTTTTTTTAACCTCATCATTTATAAGTAGCTAGTCTTAAAACCCTGTTTTTTTTTCTTTGAGTGTTTGCAGCATGTCAGTTTTTTTCCATTTTAATTTTGAAGCAATTGAGATTTTCAATTTACAAATGCATTTTTACTTATGGGATGTAAAATATGCGTAGCATTTTTTTCCGTTATTAGCCTTGTCTCGGATATGTTACATACTGTAAGAAATTTCTCGAAAAAATGATTAAATAACAATTTATTTAATTGTTATTTTACCATATTCAAACAAGACAGTCAAATAACTATGCATTAGATGATATTCGAACTTTTAATTGTGAGTAAAATCATTTATAAAAACCATAAACAATCAAACTTTTGTCACACCAATTAGGCCCAGCTACTGAAGCCACTTAATTTCTTGCTGTTTGGTGCAAAATATAGCCGGAATCTGTCAATCTCATGACCGACAGTACGAGGTCCGAGTCCCAGCGTTGACAACACAATATTTACTCCATTCTCTTCAACGCATGAAGAGTTTCAAGTGTCCTGCACTCCCCAATTCGTTACTCTGGAGTATAAGAACACGATACTCTTATTCACTCATAGATGTCAGTACCTTAAGACTTCTTAACATATAAGGTATAGTATTTCCAATCTTTTACGATTGATAAAAGAACCTGAGAAACTAGTTAAGTCACTTTCAATGGTTCATTTGGTAAAACACAACTCTGCCACTACCTAACTTCAATGCCCATAACCTAACAAAAAGCCTAGTCCCATTGTCCAGTTAAACTTTTTTATATGGTTTTGAAAACGGTTTAAATTTCCTTTATACTGTCTTGTGGTAAACTGTTTCAAAACTGCAAAAATAAACTAGGGTCTTTACTGTAAACTTCACACATAATTGGATAAACAGAATACTACCAATTATTTTACCATAATTTTAAAATGAAAATTCTAACAGCGTAGCAATATTTTAGAACGCAGTTCGTAATTGTTACTAGTTGTTTATTTGCTATTTTTGCCACTTACTAGTTTTTTATTTGCCATTTTAATGAGAAAAAAAATTTCTCAAAAATATTATTTATTAAATTTTGATCTAATAATCAGAATCCACTTCCTCATATTTCAAAAGGCATATTTTGAGTATATTGTAGTGTGCTGATTAATTAACATAACACAAATTATTGCTTAAATTTGTTAAGTGTTTATTTTGGACATAAAAATTTGGATATTTTTTCGAAAACGTGTGATTCTCATTATCATTACTTAAAAAGAACTTCAATGAGATGAAATATTATGAAATTTCGCACAATGCTAGGGAAATGTTGAAAGAAGATTCGGACATTAAGTTACATTATGAGTTATCAAAGTTTTCATTTTTACTATTAAGTTTAGCGAATACCATTTGGAGAGTTATGATTTTTTTTTTCTTTTTGCATCCACGCACTCATATGACAGTAATTCACCTCCCTTTGTTAAAACTTTGAATTTATTTTTGAACAACTAATAAATTCCTACTCAGGGTTTTTTCTGATTTTCATTGCAATTGAAAAGTTAAAGTTTATGCATTTTTTCAGCCTCGTACTCTAATGTATATAGGTAAGAAAATAGGCTTTATTACTCTAAAATTTTGAATTAGTTTCAGAGTTATTCAATTTTAAAATTCTGTTAATTTTTGTACAATCCTGAATATTTAAAAAACACGCATTTAGCCGTCACTTGGATAAAACCAAACGAAAAAGAAATAATATGAAATATTTTTCAATATACAGCTAGATATTTTTCAATTGTAGCCATGTAAGTAATTCTTTTTTAAAACGTTTTTTAAGCAAATATCCTCATAATCTGTCATCATTTTTTTCAATCTGCAAATATTTTTTTTTCACATTTAGATATTTATATTATTTCTTCTACTATTATATTAATCACTACTAATATGTTAATTGTTACTAATATGTTAATTATGTTAATTATGTTAATCATATCACAACAATACTTTCACTGTTATATAAAATCAGTATATAACGTGTAGACATGTGCTTTATTAAGCTAATTTGGTTATAAAAGCTTCAAATCCAGCTTAAAAAATTTACTGCACTATTAAAAATTATATATCAAATTACAGTACCGTATTATATTGTAAATTATACTTTAATATTTATTTAATTAGATTGACTCAGAGATTTTATTCAATACAGTAAACATTGCGGCATATCAGATTTTCTTTTTCAGCTTTGTAACATGTTCCGGCAAAAATAGAATTTACGGAAAAAAGTACCGGCACATTGAGTGTGCTACGCGTAATAAATGTGTTTTTAATTGTATAGCGAAAATATATAAGTACAATTATATCATAAAATAATGTCTTTATGCTTCGTTAATACATTTTATTAAGTCTGAACTAAATGTTTTCAAGTAAACTGGATTTCTGTTTCAGAATTCGATGAAACAGGAGTTAAGTAGTTCAGAGCACCAAAGAAATTTCCGGCAAACATTTTTCATCAAAAGTGTAAAAAATATTGCTCAAAAAGATATAAAAGATAAGTATTTTATTACACCAGAATTATCTTTGATTTTCCCCTACACTACGTTTGATGAAAAGACGCTATCGCTGCTCAAAGTGTTTAGTTATAAATTTTCAATTTTTAATAAATGTAAAAATTACCTGAAGAATTTCCGTGTCACACGTCAATTTGTTCGTATTAAAGTGTTCCTAAATTTTTAATATTAAAAATTTGTCACATCTTTGACTGGAAACCTACCACTTGTTTAACTTTGGCTTCATTAATCCTGTCATCATTTTGTTGTGATGATTCATTATTCTAACCACTAGAATGAACGAGTGAAAAATATGTCCAACACATTTTCTTTAAGTTTGGGAAATTCAAAAATGTGCCATTGGTTCAATAAATAAGCTCTTTTTTCTACATTCCGCAACATTTTTATAATCTGTAAAACATTTATGTCTATAATTTGATTAAAAAAATGCTATATGAATGAATTTATAAGAAATCTCGAATATCTTTATCATCAAGTCGTAAGGAATTAATAGATCAGAAAAGCGACAGTCGTAAATGCACTATGTCAAAAATTAATTGACGGAAAGGTACGAGCATCAGAAACAAAACTGTCTGGACGGCATTTCTAAAGGTGACTGCTGGTGTAAGAATCGACTGTTATGAAAACACAAGCAACTGTGCCCAAAAAGAGCTGTCATGCGTCAAAAAATTGAGTGTACATTGTAAAAAATTCAGGATCAAATGAGGGTATAATGTACCGGCACTTTAGGTGCATCATCCGTAAAATCCATGTTTACCATAAAGTATTAAACCCTAATTTTTACTGTGATATTTATTTAATTAGATTTATTCCAGTGATTTTACGACAGTCATTACTGTAACAATTACGGTAAGAGAAGAGCATACTATTTGGGTTAGATTGACTGCCATTTGCCACACGGGCAAGCCTGTTTGGTGAAACCGAGAAAATTTTAACGCAGAGTGTGCATTTCCTGCTTTTCAGTGGTGCCATCTATGGCCAAGAATTCAACTTCTGCCACACCATACGTCGCACCCGCTTATAGGACGGACCCATTCATGCATCCATTCATTCATTAACAGATCGTAATTTTGATCTGAATTAGAGAACGATCGATCAGTCCAGTACCCCCAGAGGTGTTGATTTGTTATGGGAACATGGAGGACTTTTGCGACTCGACAGATTTAACATGCATCAGTCACTTTACTACACGGGGAGTCTTCGGCGGGTAGGGTTCGAACCCACGAACTCTAGGACATGGGTCCAGTGACCTACCGACCGGGCTATCCCTGCCTTAGAGCATACTTGTCCTACCCTCATTTGGGCATTCGGAATGTTGACTTGTCACAACGACAATCCTCCCGAGAGGACCGCTGTCCAACTTCCAGCACATGCCCCCGGACGACCAAACGGATTGGCTAGGCCACATTCGTGGCATTTATTATATTTCAAAACATTGCAAGTTAACAACAGATGGCAACAGTAATACAGTGAGTAGAGACATTTTATTTGCTCCGGGAGAGCCGCCTTTGTGCAAAAGCGGAAGGGACCTCCCTTATAGTGAGCTAGGCAATATTGTTCATCAAAATTTTCATTAAAACATCATTTCTGTTTGAAGTGACATTAAGAGTTTTATGTTGCACATAGAATGCTCAGATCTCCATTACAACAATTGATAAAATACATTGAGTTGGTAAAATATAGCATTGCAAATCTAACTAGTCCCTAAAAGCAATTGTAGACAAGAAAATCGACAACACAATAAAATAGGCATGGGCCATCAATGTTAAAAGGAAGAACAATTACGGTAAATCAGATTTTTTGTTCCGTGAAAATGGATTTAAAGTATCCTGACTGCTTTTTAATATAATTTGATCCGGAATTTCGTGAAGTGTAGACACAGGCAAATGTGTCAAAAATGGACTTTATAAAGACACACTCAAATATGTCGGAAAGGCACTGGAAATATGAGGTCTGAACGTCTAAGAAAAATGTGCCGTAATATATGAACTGTCATCTATTATATAAATTTAAATACTCGTACAAGTATTGCAAGTACAATTTACTTATCCAAATCCAAGCAATTAAAACTAACCAAGTGCTATTTAAGCCATTTTATTTCACAAAAAGAAAACTAGAAGTAACTTAAGGGTAATGAAATTGATGAAATGCAACAATCTAAAAAAACGTCCTTTTCAATTGAGTTCCCTTTTTTCGGGAGAGAAACACTGAATGAAGGAAAAGTTGATTTATTGCGGGAAAATTTATCGATTCTGGAAACTTTTTCGAAAGAAGTGAGACATTTCCTCCCAGAAGAGGTCTCATTTTCTAGTTTATTTGAAAGGGTAATATATATGAATGGTCTTCGATTGCTCTTTTTCTTATGTCGTCTGTCTAGATAGGTTATTAAGATAAAGATGTCACTCAATAAAAGGAATGTGTTTTGTCAGTTCATATGATATCGAAATTTTATTATATGAAGGGGAATGTTATATTCTAGAATGAAATACATAAGAGGATCTATCATCTGATATAATCTATATATTGACACTGTAAGTCATATTGTCAGCTGATATGATATCGAAATTTTATGATGGGGAGGAGAATGATATATATTAGAATGAGTTATATAAGAGGATTTATAATCTTGTATAATCTATGTATAAATCAAGTAAGTCATATTATCATTTAGTATGATATCAAAATTTTCTTATATGAAGGAAAGAATGACCTATGCTTAAATGAATTATATATATATATATATATATATATATATATATATATATATATATATATATATATATATATATATATATATATATATATATATATATATATATATATATATATATATATATATATATATATATATATATATATATATATATATATATATATATATATATATATATATATATATATATATATATATATATATATATATATATATATATATATATATATATATATATATATATATATATGTATATATATATATATATTATTCAGACAAACATTCCGCGTTTAATGTACGCTGAGGAGATCAATGCTTTCTTAAAATCATCTCCACTTTGGCATAATGTTGAAAAAGTTCTACTAAAAGTAAATATGCGCGTCCAAATGCTTCAAGATCCATCTGCTGAAACATTCTCAAAACAATTGTTAGATATCGGTGATGGAAAAGTTACTAAGGATGAGACTGGATGCTTAAATTACCGGACGATTTCTGCACAATCATTGATTCACAAGATGCTCTCATTGGCCTAATATTTCCCGATGTACACACGCAATGCCTTCATCATGACTGGCTGGCAGAAAGGGCGATTTTAGCAGCAAAAAATGTGGACGTCAACGAATTGAATCTGTAGATGCAACAGTTATTGCCAGGTAACTTGGTGACATGCAAATCCGTTGATGCAGTTTGCGATCCAATTGAAGCTGCAAATTTTCCAACAGAGTTTTTAAACTCATTGGATTTACCTGGCATATCACCGTATAATTTAGTACTCAAAGTTGGATCTCCGGTTACTTTGCTTCGTAATTTGAACCCACCTTGGCTGTGCAACGGCCCGCGATTAGTCGTTAAAAAATTAATGAACAACGTCATCGAAGTCATTATTTTAAACGACAAATTCCGGGATGAAAGTATATTACTTCCACGAATTCCTATTATGCCCCCACAGATGTGCCAATTCAATTTAAACGCATTCAATTCCACTTTAGATTGGCATTCGCAATGATAAGGCCAAACAATGTCTGTTTGCGTCTTAGATTTGAGCACACCATGTTTTTCACACAGATACGTGGCATGCTCTCCAGTGGGCAAACCATCCAGTTTATTTGTGTTAGCTAAAGATGGAATGACAATAAATATTGTACACTCCATTGCACTAAGAGATTAATATTGTTGACTAATAATTTCAGAATTCATTGTATATATAATTTATAAAAAAAGTTGCAATAAATTTTAAAAAAATTATTATTTGGTGTGTTGTTACTTTCACATTCCGTCATCGTTCACAGCTCTCCATGCCTCTTCCACTCATATACCACATACGCACACATTTACAATAAATAAGATATATTTTCATACTCTAGAAATAATTCATATGGCAAAACATCGTTTGCCGGGTCAGCTAGTATATTATATAATTTGCATCAAGTTTCATAAAAAAATATTACAAACAAAAATATCTTCTTGAGCAATTAATCTTAAGATAATCTCAGTTTTATAAAACTGTAGTCTCAAATTCAATTCTTTACAAAATTTACTGAAATGTTTTTTTAAAATAGACAAAAACGAGAAAACATAGCTCGATACAGCTACACAAGTAATTATAATTTGTCGCACTATAGTTTACTAATAGATATTGAATAATTATTATAAATACAAGCAATAAATATACTTAATGATGAAAGTCTTAAAATAAAAAAAATAAAACAAATAATTTATATTAAATACATCTAAACTTTTAAATGGTTTTTGATACATAACTGCAGGAAAATCATATCTCAAAAATCTTTTACGTCAAATTTCGAAAATTTTCTCTAAACCAAATAAATGTTTTTCCAATAAAGGCAAACAGTTTTCCTTCTTCTGTTTCGTATAAAAGCAAAGAACAAAATATCCTCATAAATCTTAAAGTAAATGCATTGGTAAACAGTGGATAAACTTCCTAATGCATTATTGATTCCTCCTTTACGATGGATAAAACGTTTTCGCTCATTTCATTGGTTCAGATTTCTTCGGAACACCGAATCCAACAGATACTAACATCTTGTTACTTAGTCATGACCTTGCAATCATGCATAGTAAGTAACAGGATCGAAAACATAAACAGATCTGAATAAACTTTGGGAAAATATCGAAACAAATATTTTAGCGGCAAATGCATTGGAAAAAAGGAATCGATTTGTTTATCCATTCTTGCATATCTGATTCGCTTTTTGTGCATTTTCATACAATTCTTTTTCTAAAAGTTCCATGTAAGTTAAAGTAATGAATCATTCTAATATTTTTATCAATATAATTGAAAATAGCGCAGAAATAATTTAAATAAGCCATTTTTCAGTTCAAGTTTATTGATAGTATCGCTTAAAAAAAGTTCAAGTTGATTTCATTAACATGGTAAAAAAGTTCAGAGGTTGATGCGAATTTGAACCATCTTATCTCTTAGCCCATTCTTGAACTTCAAACAATGTATTGCAAATATATGTCTCTAATATCAGAAAAAATTACTCTAACATAAGAAAACTTCCAACTTCTCTTTGTGAAGCATCTTGTAATAGAAACTAAATCACATTTGCATTAATTTACATGGTAATACAGCTCAAAGGTTGATGCGAATTTGAACCATCTTATCTCACAGCCCATTCCGGAACTTCTAACAATGTATTGCAAATATATGAATCCGATATCAGAAAAAATTACTCTAACATAAGAAAACTTCTAACTTCTCCTTGTGAAACAATAATAGAAAGTAAATCATATGTGCATCGATGCTATAAACAGAGAAAAACCACGCAAAGTCTCATGGTTAGCCTGACGGCAGTGTAATTCTCACACAAGATGTTTCTTAAATCAACATGTGTTATATAAAGTCAGTTAAAGTAAATCTAAACAAAATCATTGTTAGTTATCAAGTTGCATTTTTATCCTAGCTGTACGGTTCATGCAGGCAATCACGTTATCAGAATCCAAATCAATCAGCAATCGCTACGATTTGAATCATCATCACCTTAAACCTAAATGAGAAAAATTTGTCTTTATTATTTAAATCTCTTTTATTAGATTTTTTTTATCACTTAATACATTTGGTCTTTAAAAACCACCATTGAGAGTACAATACGACAAAAAAAATTAAGTACTTTGAATAACTTTTGATCTAAAGATCAGGTCTTCACGTTGTAGGACTCTTTCTTAATGCTTCGAGGGGATGACCTCACAGATGCTAATTAGTGCAAACGATATTTTAAGTTGCGATATCAGACACAAAAACGCACTTTCTCTGAATAAACATACCTTTTTTTCAATGGCTTTCTGTCCCCCGAAGCATAGGGGGGAGCGGCAATGTGGGAAATATGTTCTCCATAGTTTGCCTAGGAAAGAGATATAAAGTTTGGACCTCTAAATATTAATTTTTCTTTTTGAGTATACTTTTTTTCACCATATCTTGAGAACTTTTTAAGCGAATAGAAAAATCTTTGCACACAATTATAAAATTGGTTTATCCAATATTAATTCCGAGCAAAAAATAAATTTTAGTAAATATTTATTATTTTTTATTACATTAATTAATGATAGTCGAAAAGATTTTTTATCGTGATATATACAATTTTTGCACCATTTTAAACTATTTAATTTTGCATCGCAAATTTCAAAATTTGAACGAAATCGGTTGAATAGTTCCTGAGAAATTTAATTTTAAATAAAGGACTTGTTTTTTAAATTTGATTTCTCTATAACTATTCGACTGATTTCGTTCGAATTTTTTTATTTTACCATTTAATTTACATACTTTAAAATGAGATATAAATTTACATACTTTTAGTAATTTTATCGAAATATAATCGGAAATACATAACCACACTAACAAAATTTTAGAATGTGTGCTACAACTCATGTTATAATTAAATTTATATAATCAGCTTTAATACTAATCCAAGGGCTTCATAAACCAATTAAATATAAGAACTGCGATATGCACTCTTTGAAACACGTACTACAATTTACTTAATTAATGTTCACTAATTTGTACCAATATGAGAAATTTGAAAGCCGGTTAAATAGGAAATGTGATTTGCATTCTCAGAAGTTTTGGAGCACGTAGGGCAACTTATACTATACTTATTTTCTTATAATCAGCATTCATACAAATATGTAGGATGAAATGCGACTTGTACTCTTAGAAAGTTATGAGCACATTGGACAACTTTTACTGTAACTAATTTCTTAGAATGAACATTCGAACAGTAAATATTCGAAATTACTACTTGCAAGCTAGAAGAAGAAAAAAAGCTTTATCAAACAATATTTTCAAACAAATTTGCAATATAGTCAAGGTATCCGACTGCATTTTTTAGCCGATTATGACTAAAACATAACTTTTTTGATATTTGTATCAAAAAAAAAAGCTTGTAATTTTTCTCTTTTTAAAACCATTTGTTTCTACGTCAAATCTAACAGACGTTATGATGATTTAAAGAATCATTTATTTTGTTTATTACATTGAAAATTGTATATTTTTGTTCTTTTCTTCAAACTATTTTTCAGTCATTTTTCTTCATTTTAAATGTCATATCTCGAAACATTTTACTTTAAATGACTTGAAATTTTGTATGAATATTTTCTACACATAAATCTAGAGAATTGACTACGCATTAATTCATTAAACTAGTATTCTTTAATTTATAGCTAAAATAAAAATATAAATTGCAATTTTTGGCCTTTCTTTGCAAGTTTCGCTATTTGCGAAGAAAGATCTAAATATTAATAATATGTCCAATGTGCAGTATATTTCCAAAGTTGAGTTATTATGATTATTATGAAAAAAGAATAATAAAAAAAGAATAAATTTCAACAAAACTGTGTAATTTTTAATCGAAAGAAAAATTGGTAAAAGTATTCCAGTATTTTAATTTTCAATTATCAACTTTTAATATTCAAGTACCTATTCTTTTTAAAAAATCACTATTTTAATTGAGCTTTTTCTCTCTTTTTTCTTACTTTAGAAATTTTTCTTACTCATTGAAGATTTTGTTCAGTTTCACGTTCGTATTCTCATTTTTTTAACAGAATATATTCCAAACCGTATGGAGTACAGATGCAAATGAAAGCATAATTCCATGAGAAGGGCATTTAGTTATTTTCGTTCGATACTAATCATGTTCGGGTCATTGTTTCTCCAACAACAAGCCTTCTACGTTATTCAACAAAAAGCCCCGAAGTCTTTTCCATTACTTTTTCCGACTTTTTCTCGTTAGCTTGGATTTAATCAAAAGTTTTTCCCTGACTTACAACAGAAGCTGAAGTCTAATTATGCTCTGCATACTAACTACTTGTACAAACTTCCGAAACGAATAATAAAGAGCTCGGGGTTCTTGAAATTAAGAAGAAGAGAAAAAAATATGCTTACTGAAAAAATAATGCTTAAATAAACAACGCAATTTCGCTTTTTATATAATGGTTATATAATATGCTTGTTATTATAAGAAAAAAAGATATTAATTTTCTCCTAAGCATTTAATTTAATATAAACAACGTGGTTTTATATTTTATGCTATAATATAATGTAAATGCCAGCAGTAAGGAAATGTGGTAAAACTATTTTCCTAAATACAAAGGGTACACGAAGCAAGTACACGAAGCAAGTGAGTATGGCAAAATTACCATACTTGTATAGTAAAGGTGTTTCTGGTAAGAAAAAATATAATTAATTAGATCAAAATATACGGTATTTAAACCATTCATACGGTAAGTTTTGCTTCCGTTATAGCAAAAGACTTATCGGAAATTTCGGTTTTTAAAATTAAAATTCTTATTACTACACATTCAGTAAAAATGCAAAACTGGAAATTAATTTTCACCAAATAAATGATTTTTATACTATACTCCAAGAAATCACGATGAAATTACCACAATGTTCGCTGAAACTAAAATTTATTTTACCATTCATTTAATTGTTTTAAACTTTTGATGCATATGCCTTTTACTAATACGAATATTAACAATCTATAGCTTCTATGGTTTATTTGCAATGGTGGATAATTTAAACGGTTGATAGCAATCAGATGACTATTAATTTTGATATATTTCTTATTTATAACAAGGGGAAATAGAACATGAATGATTTCTAATATTCAGTTAAATTGCCTTAAATATATTAAATCAATATATTTGAAGCACTTTATGGAGTAGCAAAGTCCTCCATGCTCCCATAACAAATCAATACCTCTGGAGGTAATGAATTGGAGATTGATCTTTCTCTGATTCAGGTCAAAAATTACGATCGGTGGATGAATGAATGGATGTATAAATGGGTCCTCCCTATAAACGGGCATGACGTATGGGTGTGGCAGAAGTCGAATTCTTGGCCATAGATGGCGCCACTGAAAAACAAGAACAATCGCAGCCCTCTGCCTTATCAGGCATACGTAACAACAACAAAACAATTTTTATCCATATTTGGCCCATTATATCCATCTTTATGGGGTATGTAGGATTTATTTATATACATACATACGTGGGTTTCCTTGTAAATACAAAGAACGACATAAGAGCTTCTTTAAATTTAAGGAGTAGATGTACAATTTTAAAGGAAAAAAAAAGAATATGAATATAGTATCATAAGAATATACTTCCACGTTTGAAAGAGGTTAGCGCAACCCTCATTTCTTGCAAGGGGAAAATGGACATGAATGATTGCTTCAAATGTTTAGTTAAAATGTTATAAATGTATTAAACTCAATTATATGTGTCTATCGTATTCGAATCCCACCTAACCCACAGGGTTCGAATCCCACCTAACCCTGGATATATTTTTGTGATATGCTTTTCTATTCTGAGCTGCTTGTTCTTCGGCTTGATATGTAACATTAAATAAATCGATATAAATAAATAGATTCATCCAGGGTTGTGTTGGAATTCAAACCCGCTACCTCTACGCTTTCATTTTAGGATGTAGTACAGAATGATGCGTAACATTTAACTGATAAAATGCTGAATGAAAAAAGGATTGAAAAAAAAACTTAACTACTTAGTTCACTACTTAAGAATACCTAAAGACAATAAAATAAAACATAAGAAAAAAATAAATGAATTTAAATTTTAAAAAGAAAAATTTCAGTTAAATTTAAATTTTTAGCGATGTTCCATTAATTTGATAATTTAGCTCCAATATTTCGAAGTTCGATAATTCAGTAACATTTTTTACAAACGGTGGTTACGACTGCTTCAGTTGCGTCCCAGTACATATCTTCGGGCGAAAATAAAATGGAGTCCATTACAAAACAAAAAAATTGTAAACTATCAATTTTGAAAATGTATTAATAGTTTACATTTTCATTTAAGCTTATCATTCATTGACCAGAAATTCAATATTTTCTCCAGGATTAGTTTTTTTTAAAAAATATTAAGATGAGAATAACTCACGAATTCAATTAATTTTCTTTCAAACTTTTCCAATTCTTTTGGCTCATTAAATTTCCATTTCTTATTCGACTTTCTAATATGAATTTTTTTTATTTTATTTGTTCCTGGAATATGATTTTTTAACTTTATTTGCTCTAATGTTACTTATAATAAAGATAGTCACTACTCCTCAGACATAGAATGGAATAACAGACTCTAAAATATTTTCATCTCTGTTTTCCCTATCAAGTAATTTTTTATTCATACATTGGTCAGTAGAGCCAAGACTGAGAAACCTCGATATCTTCATATCTGAGCCGCTGTGACTCAAGGGATGGAACGTTTGCTTTCAAATGAGGTAATGCAGGTTCAAGTCCCAGCAGTGGCATGTTGTTACGAATTCTGCTCCCGGCTTGCACCGACTACACTGCTGACGTAAAATATTTTGAGTGGTAGACGAATTCTTGCTTTTAAAAATGCTTTTAAAATACTCACTATAATAATAATTCGCTATTGCATCGCATTTTATTCAGGTATGAATTTTTTTAGTGATTTCTCTGCAGGTAATGTTGTTTTCGTATTTTATGTGTCGGTTTTTGTGTATTGTGCTGTTATATAAGGGAAACATAGGGAATGTTTTATATTTTCATACATATGACATTCATGAATCAGTGTATTAAAAATTAATTTTTTGTTACGAAACTAATATAGCTTTTATCTCTATTCCTATCTCTGTTCCTATATTTTATCTCTATTCTCCATACATAAAATTCCCTTTGCTTGAGCTCTAACTTACAGCTCTTGATTCCAAAATCATATATATTTAAAACAAACTCTTGTGTACTAAAAATCAAACAATGATTCAAGGTTTATCAAAAAATATTGTTACTTTCATTTATTTGTTTTATTTTTTATTTTTAAATAGGACACTAAAACGATAAATTTGAAGTATTTTATTTATCATTTTACTCAAATATTAAAAGATTTTTTTTTTGGTTCAAGAGAAGAAATTTATCATTTATTAAAATTATTGTTCCTAAGAATTCCATTTAAAGTCTGTTAAACTTTCAAGAGCACGCAAAAATGTATTTAGTTTTGTTTTTATTTCTCAAGAACATAAAACTCGACTTCATCTTGAAACATTATTTATTCCATTTAAAGTTGTTTTGAATTCTATGCGCAAAGTTCTTAAACATGAAAATAATTTTCTTTAAATGATATCATTAAAACAATATTTTAATTGTTATTTTAATCTCGTAACTGTGGTCACTTGGGAAATAATTACCACAATCAAATTTATTATAATCCTAAAATAACAATAATAAATATTAATTATTCAGACAGATGTAATGAGAACATTTTTTACATTATATTTATTAAACCACGCAATTATATTTATTCAGCTTTACTTGAAGAAATATTGAAAGCAATTCAGTGAAATGAAGCTTTACACAATTACTTTGCCCATTATACGTTAGCGCTAGTAAAAGCACGCAACATAGCCCAATTTCCTTTTTTCTTCAAAGAAATCCAATTTCCTGAAGAACGATTTCATAGTATTAATTTAACTCACCAATAGTTGTGGTAATGGGTAATTATGAATACATCCTCGCAATTTAGACAGTTACGGGTAATATTTTTTCCACAACAAGTCCGATTAGCGTTAATTTGAATGTGTCTTTTGAGAATTTACCTTTAATATTCGATCTTGAACAAATTAAAGATAATAAGTTTTCTTGTAGCAAAGTATGGATAAAAAAAGTTGGAATAATTGTGATGAAAATAAAATTGTTATGTTTCATTTCATTAATAAAGAATTATTACTTATAATTCGTTTTTATCACTTCACTAAAAATTACTTTGTCATAATTTTGAAAATTGTGTTTTGACTTATGTTAACGTTATGTTATTTTACGCAAATATGAAAAAAAACTGCTTTTTAGTTTTGCAGATAAATAGGAAATTGTTTTGTGCAGAAAACGACTTAATTACTTGAGGACTTGAAGCAAAACAAAAACTGAGAAGATGGGTGGGGGGAGTTCGGAATGCGACAGATGACCCTATGTGTTACAGCACCATGATAGGGTCTTAATATTCCGACAAGCATAAAAGGATTTTAAGAAATTAAAAGAATAGGAAAGTGGAGTTGATTTTTTCAGGCATTTTATTGTAGAGAAACAATACACATTTAAATAAAATTATATCATACTCACAACATAATAGAAAGCTGGATTAACAAAAAATTAGCATACTCTAAAGAAATCATAAAAAGTATAATTTCAAACAGGTGGTTTCGAGAGTGTTTCTCTTATTACGAATAGGAGTCACTCCCTAAGTTGTTTTCTAACAGGAGCAAGCATGCCTATTTAAATATTTTGGATGGTTAGATGCTGTCATTTAGTCAAAATCGCCTTGATGATAGCGCTGTTGTTGCCTTCAATTTTCAACTTGACAATTGCGAAGGTAATCGAGCTAGAAGTATATGTTACTTGTTTTTTGAATGCTCAAACAACATTATTACATTTTTAGTGGCTTGCAAAATCACCTGTTTTGAACCTTTTTGAAAATCTGAAAGGAGAAAAAAAATCTGGTAAACTTAACGTATTGTATGGTAATGACATTAGTGACAGAAAAATATCTGTCTTATATTAAAAACCTAAATATACAGTATTAAACCATTCAGTTGGTAATTTTTCTATTCATATGGTAACGATTTAACGGATATTCCGATTTTTAAAATTGTATTTATATAATATATAAATTATATCATAGCATTATATAAATTATATTAGTTATAGAATTATATGAGTTATAAAATTATGTAATATAGTTCTTATTATCACACATTTTGTATAAAATACGAAAAAAAGAATTAAATTTAACCGAATAAAGAAAGGGGTTTAATACCATGCTCTAAAGTTTTAGGATAAAATTACCACATTTTGCCACATTTACCGAATTTTATCACATATTATAAAACCATATATTATTGCTAATGTTACTAAAATCATCTGCAAAGAGCTTAGGTAAAAATTACAGAGCTTTTTGTGTTCGCATAGTGCCAGAAACGTGTTAACTTTTACAATATTCTGTCAGTTTTGACCATATTTTTTCTCAGCATAGTTGCCTGCAAAATTACCTTTTCGGAATCCTGTTCAAAATCTGAAAATCATGTTGTAAATCTTCAAGAACTGGATGTGACATACAGGCAAAACCTTATAACTTATTTCCAACTGATATCAAACCGGTTACAAACTTAGCGGTGCTACATGTTATTTAATTATGCTTTTCTTGATTTCTCCTTTGATGACCTAATTTTTATCAGGTGATCTTATTTTTTGTTTAGTGGTTCAATGCAAACAAAACTCGTAAAAAAAGTTTTATCTTAAATATACCTGAATTAGACGTATAACATGTGACATTTGAACAGGTGAAATTTTATCACCTGTTTAAATTTTGCCAGCACAGATCTTTCTACATATTTTTAATTTCATCTTAATGGTTTTATATGGATTTCTCATCACCGATCGTGAAACGGTTCGTGAAATTTTTCGTTACATGAATTGCTGACTGTAACAGTTCGTTCTTTGAATTCTTCAATCACCAACAATAAAGTTCCAGTTTGCTCTAATAAACAATAATGTAAGTCAATCATAACTATACCATCAGAACAAATGTCATTATCCATTCCGAATCATCCTAAATAAGTTAAATTTTTATGATGTGACGAACTTTTATGATGTGACGAACACTTTTGATGCTTTTCAAGCGGGCCTTCTCACTACGCAGTGATAGGTTATCTTATTTGTTCAACATAAATTAACCATCAAAACAAATTAACTTATCTATGCTGGGCAATCAGGAATGTGTTAGAATTCTGACATTCGGTTGATGACCACTTTTGTCGATTATAAAATGTGATTTTACACTATTTTATGATGGAAAATCTTGTTAGTCCATCAAAACTAAACGATCAAAAGAAGTTGCACAGAGAAAAAAAGTATGGCCAAAGCAGCCAGAATATGATAAAATTTACCATGTTTCTGGTTCTATGGGAACACCAAAAAGATCGGAAATTTTTACCGACGAGCTTTTGTAATGCAATTGGTAAAATTTATAATACGGTCTTGTAGTAAAATAAAATATGGTTTTGTAACATGTGATAAAATTTAATAAATGTGGTAAAATCTGGTAATTTTAACATTCTACCTCAGAGCAGAGCATAAAAACCATTTTTTTAGTTAAATTTACTATTTCAGTTTTTTTTTTTTTTACTAAATATATAGTGACTAAATGTATGTGTAGTCGGCACTTTTAATGGTTACTCTTCAAAAATATGATGATGAACCATGAAACCCATCAATTGTTGCTTCTTTTACTTATAGTGGAACATCAAGGACAAAAATAAGCATTTTTTCCCCACTGGAACTGTTTTCAAATGCATTCAAGTTACTCATCAAGTATTTTTTTTTCAATACAATGTTAAACCACTTCTCCAAGGGTAAATTATGCATATCATAATTTTCCAACTAGCAATTCAAGTGTAAGAACACGATGCATCTTGTGTAATCAATATTCTTCTCAAGGTAATCTTCCTATAATAAGTTTCAATAGTCTTCTTTAGTCCATTTCAAGTCTGAGTGTCCTAAAAACATTGATACTAATGAAATTTAATTATAAAGAACAATATAGAGTTATGACTAAATAAGGGGGAAAATTTTGCTCTAATGGTTAAAATAGTCATTTCTTGCGTACTTGCTAAGGAGGTTAAGAGAGACTCACAATATTACGCATAGAAATTAGATATGGAAGTAACCATAGAACTGAAATTAGATATAGAAGTAACTATAGTATTGAAGTTAAATATAGAAGTAACTATAGAATTGAAATTAGATATAAAAGTAACTATAGAAATTGAAATTAGATATCGAAGTAACTTTAGAACTGAAATTAGATATAGAATTAACTATTGAACTGAAATTATAAATAGAAGTAAGCTCAACTATTATTATTACAGAAAAAAATTCAACTATCAACATTAATATTCAGTGAGAATTTGTACATCCTACATGCAGAACAGCAAGTGACCGAATTACAAAAATATGACTAAGATAAGCGAGTTACTAAATCAATCAGTGAATGCATAGATAAAACATGAAATAACCAAACGAATCAGAAAATTAGTAATTTGCAAAAATCAATGACTAACGTGTCAAATCAATTAAAAAGAAAAACAAATCAATAAATCAGAAGAAGCATGAATCACTGAAACAGAAAATCAACAAATCAGTGATTTTTCGACGTGCTGATTTTCTCATTCATTGATTTAGTGATCCACTGATTCGTCGATTTCATAGTTTGCTGACTCTTTGTTCTTTTGATTTACTTGTGTTTTATTTAATAATTGATTCTTTAAAACACTGGTCTCTTTACTGTAAATTTCTATGTTTTCTTTCAAATTTATAGTAAACATGCAAAAGTAAGTTTTCATTTGTATATTTACAAAGCACCATTTTCTCAGAAAGTAATAACTCATGCTTAATGACGATTTGCGTTTTTTGTTAAAATTTCAGCATAAAAATGGTTTTTAATTGCTTACGGTACTATGTAAAATATAAAATATGAAAAGTATTTAGTGCATATATATGAGAAAAATTATTTATAATTGCAAGATATTTTATTATAATCTTTAACAAACTTGTTTGCTGATAAGTTTCATAAGCGCTGCTGATTGAATGCAATTTGTTTCTATATTCCCGCAAACAGATCTTTGAAATCCTTTCTATATGAAGAAACTAATCCGCTGAAACTCCTAATGATCTATCGATCTTTTACTTAGACTAAGTAAAACTATTCTCTCTAGGCTCATTCCGAACTAATACCTCTGCATTGGCATGACCAACTGTTATCTTAATACTTTTAATTTTAGATAAAATAGACTTTTGTGGTAGTACTTTTATTTTCTTTACAAACTAACAAGACCATTAAAGACGTACTATTGACATTTAGAATGTTTGCGTTTTACTAGATAATTGAAAAGAACTGTTGCTTTTTACGAAAATAATGAATGAAAGAAATCATTACTTACGAATTCATATCTTTCTCCAACGATTATTTTTTGGACAAAATATTTTCCAATTTTAACTATCTTACTCTTGTTATCTCTATTAATTATCTCAAATTTTTAACTATCTTACTCTTGTTATCTCTATTAATTATCTCAAATTTTTAACTATGTTACATTTGTTATACTGCGCAAATTGCATAATTTGAAAACTTGATATTTGAAAGATTTATGAAAATGTGTACAAATTGTACGGTCGAATAAAAGAATTTAAAATTCTATAATTAGTTCATGAATCCTTAACTGTTTACTCTGTAGTAAAAAATACCAAATTAGCCAATCTGCAGGTAAGAAAACTATGGAACTGAAATTAGATATAGAAATAACTACAAAATTGAAATTAGATGTAGAAGTAACTGCAAAATTTAAACTAGATGTATAGATAACTATAAAATTGAAATTAGTTATGCAAATACGTATTTATAAAATTGAAATTAGATATACAATTAAATATAGAATTGAAAATAGATATGGAAGTAACTACAGAATTGAAATTAGATCTAGGAGTAACTATAAAATTGAAATTAGATATGCCAATTATTATTGATTTTTTTTTGTTCGAAATTTATTGTACTTTTCAATGCTTTGTTTGCAAATTTTTCGAACTTTTTATTTTTAATAACGACAGTTTCTCTATTGCTCTATGTGAACTTATTTACTGTCCAAAATTTTTATGCATAGAGTTATGGCTTGAGTTGATGTTGAAAGTAACAGAATATAGGAGAGTGAACGAAAGCATGTTGCCGGATATAAATCTCAACATTTATAGTTTTTTAGACATTTATTTGATAATTTTTTGTTTCAATCGCCAGTTTAACCTCAGAACGTCAGAAAATGCCAAACTTAAATTATACACGGGGTGTTACGTAATTACCACACGTTTGTATAAAAGAGGTCTCAAAATCGTGCATTTAAGCGATAGCATAATAACATTAAAACGAGGAAAAGTGAAAAACGTTTCTGAAATCTTTCGAATCGCTAGTAATTAATATGGTATTAAAAACAACAAAACCAGTTTGATTACCTGAGGAAACTTGAATATGTTATTAATACTCATCTCTTAACTCATCTCCGTTTCATCCACCAGTTGAACAAGTTTAGAGACCTTTTAATTTCACCATTCACACTAATGATTCGTTATAATTCTAATCTTCTGGCCACTCATAATGTACATAATATTTTTCCAAGGATTCAAAAAATATCTATTAAGGGTGGTGATTACCCATCACCACCAAAAATAATTTTTGCACTTGCTTTGCTAGAACTGAATCCAAATAATATGAAGGAAAATATGCATATATTTTTTCATGGCAAGTAAGTGTGACTTATTTTCTTATATTAAACATTTCAATAAATTATCACTCATGTTATAAATACGTATGAATACTACTGATATTTAAATATCAAACCTCCCAACACAGTCGTTACATGCAAACCAATTAAATGATACATTTATTAATTATCCAATAATATCATGAATTATTAAAGAGCAGATAAATAACCGTTGATAGTTCCATAGTTCACGAACTTTATAATAGAGACAACGGAATTGATTTGAACTGCGATAATAATTAATCTAGTTGAACTGGGATTAACAACATTCGTTGCATTTGTTTCCCAGGTAGAATAATGTGCCATAAATATTGAATTAAACGTGTAAACAATTTATAGAAAATGTCACGACGTATTTAACACCTTACATAACATAATTAATAATTTTGACAATACGGATACTACAATTATTCAAAGACTACAGTGGTTCAGGTATTTCGAGTGTTTGTTCCAAATGCATAAATATCCCTTAAATTCATAGGTTAGCTGTAATCGATCTGAATGTTTTGCATTGAAATAAATGCTTAGTCAGGGAATGAATGCAGTTTTATAACACATTTAATGCAGTTTAAATCTTCAAGAGGATGAATTCTCGGGATGAAATTTAGGCGTGACAAATCTCGCTTGGGCATAATCTCGAGAATTTGTTAGTAATTAAGAATATTCGGAATAGCCATATTTCTTTTTTGACACTACACTGTTAGAAATTTTATGGCGAAATTGGTTAAATAGCAATTTATTTAAGTATTATTTTATCATATTCAATTAAAACAGTAAAAAAACAAACATAAAAAAGATGATTATTTAAACTGTTAAGTGAGAGAAAAAACATTTATTGATAGTTTTGAAACCATTTTATTCCATGCAGCTGGGTACATACTATAGATCAGAAGGATAATTGATCAATTCCGGCTGAACAGGGGTTCGAATCCTAACGATGATACTACAATTCATTTTTTTCAATACACGATGAGTTTCCAGTATCCTGTACTATTTAATCAGTGATCTTGAGCCATTAGAATACGAAATTTTCTTTCACGCATAAATGGCGCAGAAAACACAGAGCTCCAATGTCCATTTAAGTCTTATTTTTATGGTTTAGAAACCATGCTAGTTATAAATGGTTTCAAAACCGTAGGGTTTTGTATTGACGGCTTTTTTTAACCATAGGATCTGAAAATGGCTACAAAACCGCAAACGGCAAAAAACTCCTAACCATAAACTTTTTAATTTATCACGTGGATAGATTTTATTTTATTTTATTTTATAACCGTCGTTGAACATCCGATCCAATTTTATGGGTTCACGACTACTAATTACAAGCTTAGCCCCGTCCCGCCCCAGTAAGGGGGCTTCCGGGGCCACTCCGAAAGTTCGAGGTGAGCGCAACAGTTCAATTACATAAGCAAACACATTCAAAATTTTCAAATTAGAGTTTTAACAAATATGTAGAATATTAAATATGAAATCCAGAAAATAGTGCTACGTACGAATAACTAAAAGCAAACAAACATTACAAAGAAAATAAACAGTAACAATCAGACGAAATATTGATGTCGCATCTTCAGTAGGGGTGCAAAGTTAATAAAAGGAAACAATTCTACATCGAAAATATAGGATGTTCGTATCTCAGAATATAATTACAGCTGGCACAACAGCTTAGGGCAGCTAAAGGCACAACAGCTAAAGGTATCAAATTCCAGGAATTTTTTTTTTATTTTTTAAACAAAAAAGACATATGTATTTATAAACTCTAGGAAGCCAAGTGATTAAAATTTTCAAAATGAGGAATAACATAGGAACAATGATTGAAAAAAGCATGAAATTAAAGAAGAAAAAACATTTTAAGAGAAAATTCAAGTTAAAATCAACCCATAACAGGTAAATCAATAAGCCGTGATTTAAAGTGTATCTTTCCTAACAATAGGCAGCAAAAGGCCATCAGGATTCAGGGAGGTGCTTTGTTATTAAACAATTTCTTATTATTTCCTCAATTCCCTTTTTTATTTTAGGGTTTGACCAATGCTGCTTAATAAACTCATAGGTGGTTTTTGAATGAAAAAATTTCTCTCTAATGTGCCTAAAATTTGTAGAATGGATTAATATATGTTCCCAATCCTCAACAAGCTGGCAGGTACTGCACAGCTGAGCTCCCCCAAAAAGCCTGGCCTGATGTTGTCCATTTCAGCAGTGATTAGTTAGGAATTGATTTAAAAAGAAATTCCCCTTGATTTTCTTCGTTTGAACTTTCGGGAGGAGCTCGAATGTGTGCATTCCCTTTACAAAGCTGTCACTCCATCTCTCCTGCCATTCCATAAATTTTTCGCATTCCAAAGTTCTTCTTGCAGTTCGTCTGCTAGGATCTTCAAACAGGTCGACCGTTGATCTCTCACAGGCTCATTTGGCTAACCTATCAGCTTCTTCGTTGCCCATATGACTTGCATGTGCTTTTATTCAATGTAAAACGCTATTGTTTGTGAATTCTTGTGTAATTAAGTGGGCTAAATACTCTTTAGAGTTGCTGTTTTCCAAAGCAGGCTAGACAGGGAATCCGTATAAATTGAGATATTGTATGTAATTCTTTGTTCTTTAATCCAACGAATCGACTGGAGAATGGCCCATAATTCAGCCTTAAACACGGAAGCGTGATCAGAGATGCGAAAGGTTTTTCTTTCAACAGGTTCTCCCTCCAGATAGGCCACGAAAACACATCCTGTCTTAAATTCATTGTTAACTAAAATTTTCGATCCATCTGTGAATAATTCTAGTCCTTTATAAGTAGATAAATATAGTTGATATTTAAGTAAAACTTCTTCAGCCGGATGATAAATATAAGGTGTAGGTATTGGTTTATAGATTATGTGCTCTTCTTTATGTTGAAATATATTATTAAGTTGAGCTTCTACGTTTACTACCATATCTAGAGGAATTGTCCCAGCAAGTAATCGGAGAGCGTCAGTAGATGCAGTTTTGTATGCCTTAGTGATAGATAGTAAAGAAGTTCTTTCCATTTTTTTCCATCTATTAATGATTCTTACCTGTTGGGAAAACCAAATTTCCGCTCCATAGAAGATAAGTTTCTGAGTGCTGTTTAGGTAGATGAATTTCCGAACATCCGGGCCAATCCCCCAGTCGACCCCAGAGATTCTATTTAGTTTAGCTTGAAATTTAGTAAACTTTGCTATAGATAATGTCAAGGTGGGGCAACCAGGAAAGCTGATAATGCAATCTAAGTCCCAGATAATCTTGGTCTCCCTCGTTGCAATGTTAACTCCACGGAGTTTTATAGTTGGCCGTCTTGAGACCCGATTGGCTTTAAGAAATACAATCGCGACAGTTTTTTTTTTTTGGTACTGAATCAAAAAAGTAGTCAAAAATCATAGTGGCTTGGGGTTCAAGTCTATCAAGAAATGTTCCGTTGAGAACTAAAAAGAAGTCATCAGCGTATGCGATTATTTGCTCATTAGATTCCCTTTTCATATTTAAGAGAGTGTTCGCTATAAGTAGCCATAAGATCGGTTCATGACTACTAATGTTCAACTACGTAGCCTTGTAATTTTGAACCCAATCCAGAAACAAGGGAACTACTGGATCGAGTATTAGGTGAAATTTGCCTTCGTGGAAGACTTTTTGATGGAGCTGATCCGCATTTGC
The DNA here is from genome assembly GCF_982258835.1 of Parasteatoda tepidariorum. Classification (NCBI taxonomy): domain Eukaryota; kingdom Metazoa; phylum Arthropoda; class Arachnida; order Araneae; family Theridiidae; genus Parasteatoda; species Parasteatoda tepidariorum. Next base: position 81,709,565 of record NC_141764.1, on the reverse strand, counting down.
ATAACATGGAGAGGAAGATCACGAGAATCTCCCACGGTTGCCTGACTGCAAGAGGACTCTAACCCATTATCCGTCTATCACTGAGGATAATTCGCATCAGTACTGTGGTCGGTGCAAGCTGGATGCGGAATTCGTATCGGCTGGGATTCGAACCCGGTTCGCCTCATTGGAAGGCGAACGCTCTATCCCCTGAGCCATCGCGGCTCACGTGGATAGATTGCTGCCGGCTATTTTACAGTAATTTCAGAATGAAAATTTTAGAAGTGTATGTGTACGAGATTTAGTGCCAAATACATTTAATCTCGCACGATTATTTTCTCGGGAAAATTTATACCCTAGGAATTATTTTGTGCCCGAGTGTTCAAGTTTGTCGGAAACATAAATAATTCATAATAGGCATAATTCATAACATTAGGTTCATATAACATAGATTATGCCCATGATTTTGAGCTCATTCATTCTGATTTGCTCATTCTGTTATGCTACACTGTGCAAAAATTCGGATCAAATTACCGTAAAAAGTACCTGCTCTAAGGGGACCAGTAATTTTTACCGTAAAATCTATTATTACCGGAACATATAACGGAACAAAAATTCTGATATACTGTAAAAATTACGGAATAATATTTTTTGGTAAACTGGATTTTACGGATGATGCACCCAATTTGCTAATGCGTTATACCGTAATTTAATCCAGACTTTTAAAAAAAAAGTTCGTTATAGCAACATAAGTTCTTGTCCTCTTTGAATTCTGTCCATGACTGGGTACGTTTAAAATTTTAAATGTATTTAAAAAGAATTTAAGCTTAGTATCTAATTTACGCAAAAAAAGCGAGAGCGAAAAAGCGAACACCCTAAATAATTTTTCAAAAATTCTTAAGAAATAAAATTTTTTAAATGAGAGTTTTGAATGATGGGTAATTCAAACACTATTAAATCGATTTCGTTCAAACTTTGTATTTCTTTTAAGCTAGATGTACAAATATTTCTGAAAATCAAATCTTATTTGTAATTGATATAACTTATTTCTAATGATAAAATCTGCAACAGAAGATGAATTTTTAGGGAAAATTTCAAGCGAGGAAAATTCTCGAAAATATCAAAATCTGTATAGCTGCGGAAAAAGGAAAAAGTAATTAAAAGAATCTTATTAGAATCTCCCTCCAGCAATCAAACAGGCTTTGATGTTTTTAACTCTGCCTTTTTCAATTGTGATTTGTGTTAATTCAATATTTTTATGGTTTAAATATCAGTCAGCAACCTCATATGTAACATTTTTTTTACTTCTCTTTTGATAAGGATTCTAAAGATGTCTTCTTTGGATGTTGATTGCAGTTAAGTAATGGGTAGGAAAGAAAGCAATTTTTTTTAGTTTAAAGGGTGAAAACAATTTATTGCCAGTTTCACTGCCATTTAACACGAGTTTTAGTGCAAAGGTTGATTAAATCGCTTTTAATCAAACTCCATTGGAAGGCAGGAACAAAATGCGTCTTTGAAATCAAAATTTCCATTTTTAAACACGAACGTATCTTTCAGGTGTGGCACCCTCCCTATAAACAATACAAATGCCAAGGCTAGCTCTTGCAGCCTTATAATCTTAGTTGAAAAATAAAAAAAAAGAAGTTTCTTGATATTCCATTTTAATAGTTTCAGAATAAATAAGACAAATTAACTCAAACAAATAAAATAGATTCCAATATAACAAAACATCCTTATACGAATAATCTATGAACAATGCCAAAAACATTTAATGATTTGCGGAATGTTTAAATTTTAACCATTAACCATTATATTACATTCTATGATATAATACCATGGCTAATTATATTTTTAAGCAACCCCTTATATTATATTTTACTGGACGAAAATAACCAGAAACATTATATTCTGTAATAGAATTCCAAAAATATTTTTTTTTTGTCAGTAAATTGAATCATAAAAGAAACAATTTTGATATTGTTTTTCAATGTCTTCGTCACTGCAAGAAAAAATAACTTAACTAATGCTAATAGAATTTACTTCCCATTAAAGTCTACCTTTGTTTTGACTATCACGAGAATAAAAGAGTTCATGCGTAAAACTGTTCTTCACAGCCAAGTTTCAAGGAACTTCCAGGTTTCAGAGAACCACCAAGTTGCCAAGCGGATCCCAGGTCTTGATGATTTCATGTCTATCCGATTGCATTACTAGAAATTCAAGTTAAAAGAAAAGAAAAAAGGAAAAAAAAATAGCTTTTTTTTTCTTTCCTTGTGTGAAAAATAATGAAAATTAAACATGCTTATCTAAAGTTAATTGCCAATTAGTTTCATTAAAAAAATTCTGAAACCGATAAAAAAAAATTTAACGAAAAACAGGAATTAAAAATAATGAAATAATTGAAATGTCAAGTAAAAGATACGTATAAGTTTTTCTTACCCGCCTATTGTTTAAGAACTTCTTTTCTTACTTAATTAAATCGATGAATTTATATATATATATTTAAAAAAAAGATTTATTTTTCTTACATTTTTCGTCTATCATTTTCTCCGAATATTTTATTCGATTTCCACTTTCAAGAAGCAGACGATAGATTTTTTTTTTATTGGCGAGAGGTTTAGAAGAAAAAGTTTTTTCCCCTTTTCTATTAAGTATTTTTCACTCTACAAGATTTAGTGAGAAAAATGTAAAAGTTAAGTGAAAACTTCTTAAGGCCATCAAGTGAAGTAGAAATCAATATTAAAAGGGTGGATATTCTGTTATTAAATAATTCGAACGATGCGTTTTATTGCGAATTCTCCCAAAATATATTTTTTGTCATAAAAAATAGAATTTTCAAAAAAGCTTTTACTTTTTTTTGCATTGTAAAAGAATTCATCAAAAATATTTGACATCTTCAAAATTTCTTTGCATATTTTGTTCTCATTTTCCTTTATATTTATAACACTAGTTTAAGAAATATTATACTATTTATGGCAGAAATTACCATGCATTGTTTCCAAACATTGCAAAATTTAAAATGACCTTTTCCAAAGTACTTAAATCTTAACAGTAATTATGATTAAAGTAACTTAATTAAAGTAACTTCTTCCTCAGTAATAAGTAGTTATTTTTCAATTTATAGTTTCTTGCTCTTCTTTGACAGGAATTGTAATTTAACTTTGCTTATATTTTCGAAATTGATTTTAATTAAAGCTTAAAAATATTTGTTACAAAATAGAAAGAAATTTACTTGAGAAACTTAAAACTACTAAATTGCAATCTATATTTCTTAAATACTTAATAAATTTTAATCATAAAAATGAAAACAAAAAACACATGTGCAAAAAATTCTCGTTTCTCAAAACTTTGTAAAATTATGATTTAAACTAAAAAAAATAATAGTTAATACTTTCAGTAAGACATACAAAATTAAGATCTTTTTTTAGATCAGAAATCCAGAGATATAGATAAAAAGCCTCAGCTGAAAAATCCCGATTTCTCGGCTTGAAGCCCGATAGCTTAATCGCTGTGCAGGAAGTTCACGGTTGCTAGAAAGTTATATTATTTTAAAAGTAAATGAACTAAAATATTGAGGGGCGTATTTTATACCAGTAGCAGTAGCAGCAAATTTTTGCCCTATCAAAGGTTTTCAACCTCCTTCTTTAATTTAAGCTTAATTTCGTTTCAATACAGATCCTTGCTTATATACTGAATGGATATATCTTTCACTAACGAATTAAATGCTATTAAGGAGACTCTTGCCCATTGTCTCTCATATTCTCTCAAAGACCCAATAAATGAAATTGGGATTCTCTCAGACTCAAAATCAGCACTCGAAGCCATACATAACGGTAAAACATCAATAACGCAAGAAATTAATACCCTTCTCCATATACTAAATATTCGTTGCACTCTCCAGTGGATCCCAGCTCATGTTGAAATCGAGGGGAGCGAATGCGCAGATGCCCTTGCAAGGGAAGCACGCGACGAAGATCAACCTCGAACTGTCACCTGTGCAGATGCAAATTCTGTCGCCAGGCGAAGGATATACAACCAGCTTTATAGCAAGGCAACAATCCCCGATCTAAGCTGTCAAAGAAACCTCTCCTCTGCAATAGCTAGGTTACGTACTAGACATTTCAAAGGCATGAAGATCTCACGCACCAATGCAAAATCCTATCCCAACTGCAAGTACTGTCCTCATTTGCAACTAACTCCAGATCACTTTTTGACTGCCAGGCGATCCCTCTTTCAACTTGGAGCACCCTCCATCGAAATCTCCATGGCAATCGGACTTGCAAATCTTGTTATCAAGATTTTTGGAGAACTCTAATCTTTGCACTAGCACTGTTTGCATTGACGCAACAACAACAGATATATCTAATAGATATAGCTTTCTGATAATCTTTCGGAATATACATTTTCTTTCTAAGACTTAAATGTAATCCATGCTTAATAGCATGCACTTGCTGAGAATATTAAACCATTTCTCATAATATTGTTATGTAATTATTTTTTTTTACTGTAAAGGGATTTCGCTTACAACAGCAATTCGAATTTAAAACAAATTAATTCCAAAACGCACATGAAATGATAATAATTTCTTGAAAGAAAAAAAGGCACGTAAAGACCATACGCTAAAACGCTTCAAATTATTGAAAATAATTGTCTAGAACATGATCAAAACTTTGGTCATTACATAATGTTCTGGACATACTCCATCATTGCTTATTTGCTCAAAACAACCTATGAGCAATGCAAAATCACTTCCTTAGTTATCGATTCATGCTTAAAACTTCTTCATTAATAATACCCAAAATTTCTTAGTTAATATTTAATGCTTCAGGTTTTCTTCAAAAATAAAACTATCAATATAAATACAATGTTTTTAATGTCATCTTTTTGGCTATTAATAAAGGTATCTGACTAATGGAAAAGAAGATTTTGAGCAAAATTTTAGAAGTTGAGTTTATTAAAAATTCAGAATGTTTGCACACTTATCTTTCTAAAAGTAGGTTACTTTTGTTTGTATTCCAATTATCTACAAAGTTATAGCAGTTTTTATGCAAGTAGATAACAATAGACAAACTGCTGCGGAAAACTGGTAACTTGTCTTTAAATGCGTTTATCTCAATATTCCATTTTTTTCACACTTTTCACCACCTTAAACACAATATCTCATGTTGCTTTTTAAAATAATTGTCTACAATTTTTATGATTATGATTATAGCACACAAGCATTGAACTATAGAATAAGAGAAGAAAGTGGAAATTTATTCTGTATGCATGTTTTTTCGCAAGGAAAAATGCGGAAATTTTCTTAAAAATTTGCGTTATTAACTGCATTGATCCCTAATTTAGTAGTACATGCACTTACTTTTAAGACAATAGTTCGAAATATAGTTGACAAACAGCTACTAAATAAAATCCTCAAATGATTTTTGTTTTAGGTGATCGAAATTCCTTTACAGTGTTTAGCGTATATGCAAAGAAATCCCTTACTTTATCTAATAATGGCCATTTAGAATAATAATATTTTTTGTTTTATAAGTTTTTATAAGTTTAATAAGTTTTTAAACATAATAAAACAAATAAACTTTTCTTTTTAAATTTTTATTAATATTTGAAAAAAAAGTCGTCGAAACTGGTCGGATCAAAATTTATTCATTACTATACTGTAGAAATAAGAAATTTGAGAATGAAAAAATTTCATTCAGATATATGTTTTGTAGACTAGCATGCTCGGAAGGCCATGTAGATTTTGGGATTTATCGAGCTCTTTTATAATACTGTTCCCTTAAGAATTTTATTTAATGATTTGTGTGTAAAATAATAACTCCGACTAAGATACAACCCTATTTAAATATTCAAATATAAATTTACATTGTATTTAAGCTAACAAAGTTAGAACATCTTTTGTGAAATTCAGAATAATGTAATTGTTGTGGGAATTTAGCAACACGAAGAGGAATGAAATGTGCTCATAAAATCAAATGCTAGAATACTTATGACATTTATTTCCATGGCAACTCCCATAAAGTCACTTTTAATGACTTAATTTGCATCATAAGTGAATTTCGAATGTTTCATAACCTAATGCATTTTAACATCGTTAATAAAATCTCGAGTACTTTGTTTCCCTAAATCTTTCAAAGGCATCCAAAAAGGAATAATTTCTAATCGAAATAGAATTAAAATTCTACACGCCTGTTCGATGATATGGTGCAATTCACGCAAATGTTGTACGCTTCATAGCGTGATTTACTTCCATTTCAGCGTTAAATAATTAAGAAATTCGAGATATGTTTCTTAATTCATTTTATTTTTTTAAAATATATTTTTTCCATACATTCTAATTTCAGAAAAAAAAGTGCTTTTCTATCCAGCAAATATATTTACTAAATACATACAAATGATTAATGTTTGTAGGTATAACTGTTCCATTACATTTAGAATAAAATAAAACTTTATGTTTACATAAAATTATTGATTAATTAGTTTCAATGTCAATATTTATTAAAATAAATATTTTAAAGAGGGAAAAGCATTAATATTCTGAAATTAATGCCATATTTTTAATAAATTTTTAAGCAAAAGAAAAGTTTCCTTTTTATATTATTAGAAGTCGTGAAATGTTTATTTTTAAAATCATGCTGCTTTATTTTTTTTTAAGAAATTACTTAACGTTTTCATTTTTTTAATATAACTCCGTCTATTTTTAAGCTTTAACATAAAATGATTAAATAAATAAAAACAAAATACTAATTAAATATTGCAGTTTATGTAATCACAAATTATAGCTTTATTTTAATTTGATTCACTTTTTTGCTTACTCATCGAATACACAAATTTAGTTTTAATTACTGCTCAATAAAAGTGCAGATTAGAAAAAGAAAATAATACATAAAAGGTAGTATAATAATATCATAGAAGAAAGGTAGTAATAATAATATCATAAAAAAAGTAGTATCATAAAAGAAATGTAAAATTATATTTTATTCTGGTAAAATTATAGCAGCTGAATGGTAATAATACTTCTGTTAATAAAAAAAAACTTATTCCCGGTAATAAAACCAAAATATCCGGTATTTAAACCATTCTTCTTTCGGTAATATTTCCATTCGTATGGGAATGGTACACCGAAAGTTCTGGTTTCCAAAATTATAGTTCTTATTACCACACGTGTAGTAAAAATACAAAACTAAAAAGTAGATTTAACTGAATAAATGGTTTCATGCTATACTCTAAAGTGACATAATAAAATTACCAAATGTATACAATCAAACAGAATGTTTTATGGTTCATTTTGCTAGAAGTCGTTACTAAAGCGCTTCGTTATGAATTACCGAGTGTTTTGGTGTTCCCATAGAGTCAAAAACACGGTAATCCTCAGAAATGCCGGAATTGCTACTCTCTTATCGTTACCCAGTGAGCACCTATGGCTAGGCCACGTCGGTGGAGTAGCGTCGCCCATGTCGTACAACCACAAATCCGTTTATAGGGTGGGCTACATTCACAAAATCACACAGAAGAAGGGACATAGAACACAGAGAGAGAAAGAAACATCCATGCCCTGACTGGTATTCGAACCCGCAACCATCGGCTCCGCAGTCAGGCACGCTAACCACTCGACCACCTGGTCGGCACGATATAGAATATATAAATATAGAATATATAAATATAGAATATATAAATATAGAATATATATTATATCAGGTGTCATATTAGTTTGTTATAATAATCAGACCAATTATTAGACGCATTGTAGTTTTTTTACAATTATACGTTTTGCACGAGTTAATATGCAATACTTTTCATATTTAAACATGCATGCAATGGGTTTTTATACTGAAGATTTTTTATATACTTCTAACGTATTGCATTACAATTGATGCACGAACGTAAGCAAGTGCAAACCAGTTTCAGTTCCGTAAAAGCAATAAAGCTATATAGTATCACCTAATAATTAAGATTTTACATAGAATCTTATAGTGCGTTTAATAATTTGGCCTGGAACTGCAGAAAGGTATAACACCGCTGGACTTTTTTCCTTAGGGATTTATAAAGGACAATGTTTACAGGAGGATCGTGTCGAACATTGATGACCTAAAAGCCAGAATTGCAACCGCAATAGTCTCTGTGGATGCAGACATGCTTACCGCTACCTGGCGTGAAATTGACTATCGACTTGATATTCTCCGTGCGACGAAGGGGGCACACGTGGAAGTTCATTGACAAGGGTCATGAAACTTTTTGATTCTATTTAGCCATTTATGTTACTAATTTTAATCTATCGTTATTATTTTATGAGTTATTAAACATCAAAATGGGTTTGGGACTTTATAAACACCCTGTAGAATTTAATTAAAGAAGTATGAGAATATTAAACTGATCCAAATAGTAATAGAACACAACAAATACTATCTTTTTCATAGAGTATTTTTTCTAGAAGAAATGAATGAAAATCTCTTTGATAAATGAATATAAATCTCTTATAGCGAACATTTTAACTTTACTCAATATTTTTTAATGAATTTTTCTTAGTTCGAGTGAAAATGTGAAAAATTAAAGTGAGTATATCATCAAGGGTTTCGTGAATCTATTATGGTCCCTTAAGGATACCGAATTCAAATATTTATCTACAATCTTAGCTTGCATACGTATTGAATCCTTGCAGCTCATAAGTTTGATTTGTTTTACATTTTTATTCGTATTTTGCGTTATTTTTTTGTTCTAAAAATATTATTCCTTTGAAACTTCAAACAAAGATTGCTATTGAAATGATGTGAGCTTCAGCGACATTATTCAATGAGTATTTTTATTTAGATTTTGATAGAATTCGAACCATTCAAAACAATACTTCATAGCAAAATATGTTAAGATAATTTTTATTCTTTCAAACAGGCTATGTATCTAAATGTTAAGGAGGAAGGCTATGAGGAAGGGCATCCTCCTCAACTTTAAGGTCTAATATTTCGAACAACATTTAGAACACACTGAGGAAAGAAAACATGATAAAACTACCATAATATCGTAAAATTCACCGTGTTTCTGGTAAATATTACCATATTCTAAGAGGCTGTAATTTACCTATAATTTTAGTTTCACTATGAAAGAACAATAATTTTGAAAACCAGAATTAATTTTCGGTTACCCGTTAAAATATGAATGGCAAAAATTAACAAATGGTTTAAAATACAGTATATTATGGTTTCGTTAAATAGAGCTATGTTCGCTTGTTTGCTTTTTAAATGTAAATGCCATTCATATACAGTATGATAATTTTGCAAGAATAATTTTTTTCCTGGACAAATTTTATCACTTATAATTAACAATATTTTTAGCTTTTTTTTCTGTTTGTAACCCTTTACAGAGATAACCTATATAAAATTATAATGGAATTTAACCTCGTTATATACTCAGAGCTTTTAATTACAATTATAAATTACAAGAAAGATAAGAAATCTGATTTTAGTAATTTTTTAGTGGTTTCATGCCATATAACATAAATATCTTATTAATATATCTTATTAATCGAATCTGTAGTCCTCATTAAACTAGGAAGAAATACAATACGAAAATATTCTCCAATGAGCGCAAAAGATGCTGGAAATTAAAATTAATTTTTTTTATTTAATGATTTATAATAACTTAAAAGGTTAATTAAGCTTAACTAATTGATTCATTAAATAAATATTTTATCTTATTCATAAATTTACTTTCTTCCAAGTTACCTGTTTCTAAATAAAAATTGTATATCTTTGCTACTATTATCTTAAACTTTGGATTTCAAAGATATTATTCATGTTTTTGATTAATTATTACATCTCATAGTGACAGTGAATATGTAAACATATGTATATGCAAATATCTTCACAGTTTATGACTTTAGTATTTTGCTAGTATTAATTCGTACAGTCCCTGTCCAAATTATTAAACTCACTATAAGATTTTGTGTAAAATCTTAATTATTACGTGATTCTATTCAGCTTTATTGTTTTTACGTGGCTGAAACCGGTTTGCTTTTTTTACGCTCGTGTATCAATTGGTTAACATTGTAATGCAATACGTTAAAAATAAATACAAATAGGAAGTATATAAAAAATGTCCTGAATGAAAACCCATTACATGTATGTTCAAATATAAAAGTATTGCATACAAAGTAGTGCGAGACATGTAATTATTGAAGCACTACAGTGCGTCTAATAGTTTGATCTAATTATTATAATGTACTAATAAAATACCTGATATAAAAAATATTATATATTGATATAATGTATCGTGTAATTTATCCAATAGTCAAACTTTTACTATGCATCGCCTAATTCAACCAATTGATACACGAACTTAAAAAAGTGCAAACCAGTTTCAGTCACGCAAAAACAATAAAGCTGTATAGTATCACCTAATAATTAAGATTTTACATAGAAACTTATAGTGCGCCTAATAATTTGGCCTGGAACTGTATTTGCTGTTTTTAGTTCATAAATAGATTTTTTAAAGAATTGTCTATCTAATTTTGCTGTATAATATTGATGTATGATATATAATAATATTATATAAAAATATAAATCGTAATTCAACTTAATTGCTTATTAGCTAGGGAATCAAGTACCAAAAATGTACCAAACATGCATCTCAATTCGTTTAAAATGATATCATCTTAATAATACTAATACGATAACACAATTCTTTTTAGAAAAAAGATCATAAAATATATTTGTTATAGGGAAATAATTCAATGAATATTTCGAATAAATTATTTATAGGATTTGAAGCATTGAAATATATACTTATTTGAAATAATAAGAATATTTTTTATTCCTTCCAACTTGTTGTGTAGCCAAAAGTTTAGAAGATATATCATGGGAATTCTTCCTCGTAGAAATCATCACAAATAAATTACATTTCTGTTGCTCTGAAATTTAATCAACGAATGCTCAAAAGTTTTGTTGCGTTATGAAATGGCAATCAAAACTCCCTGCATACTCTCAGAATATGAGGATTTCTTACGTGTTATTTACTTACGAATAGAAATTTTTCTCATACTCCAAACATAGCAATTTCTCTAAATTAACTTTTAGTAAAGAAAACATTCCTTGTTCTTCGGTGGAAATAAAAATGTTTCAACGGGAAAAAAATATTTTTATTTTCTTTCCGAGTTCCGAAAATAATATTAAAACGCATTTATCTAACATTACAAGCCGAATACCAAGTCTCCGTAAGGATTGAAAAAAAGCAAACAATCAATAAATGAGTATTCAACAATTCTATGAACTCATGCAGAAAACTTAAAGACATATAACGATACAATGAAAAAGGCTGAAATGATTCCAATTTTTAATATCATGTTAGGACTTTGCTGATGGCTTTACATTATTAGAATAAGCATAACATGATTTTAGTATTCTATTCCATCAAAATAAGGATTATGTACAGTATCACTTGGGACGATGTGAAGTTAAGCCTATCTTTATCCAGTGCACTTTATGCTAATTCTGAAAATGGCGGACACGTCAATTTAAAACAAAACCAAGGTAAGGTAAAAATAAAAAGTCAAATGTTGGGTTCGTAAAAAGGCTTTTTATTTATGAACGAAAGAAGTATTTATCGATTTTTGTACTCTTTTGTAAGATATTTAAGAACTTAAAATATTTTTAAAAAAAATTCATTTCTATTATTAATAATAATGTTGGTCTTTTACATTATAAAATCAGGCCAATTTTCTTTAACTATAATAGGGAGTTAAACTGAACCACTTAAAACACCTAACTGAACCACAATTAAGCAGATCCACTTGAACCAATCAAAGCTCCCTTCGAGAACTTATCAACAGCCTCAAATTCTTGACACGACGTTAAACAAATTTCTTTTTGCTTGCTTTCTTAAATCGTGTGAATGAAGAAAAATAAAATTTACTGAATAATCAATTAACAAATAATAACAATTTTTACGAATTATATCTAAAAATCGTAACAAGTACTTGTCCTTTTTATTCGCATTTAGAGAAACTGATCGAAGAATAATAAATATTGTTTCTTGCAGACGATTTTCTTCTACAGTGAATCAAAAATAAAAATTCCTTATCTCGCATTTAATTTGTGAAGGAGTTGTCAGCATAAGACTCGCCATTTTTAGTGGTCCAATCAAATCCAATGCTCTTGAAATGATTTATAGTTGTTCCTTTTTTTTTCAAGAAAGAATGTTCTCCTTATTCATCGAAATATGTCGCCAAATCTAGGATTCCAGTAAGAATTCGAAACTATAACCTTTTTATAATAATTCTGTGATATATATAGTAAAATATAACCAGAATTAAATTTCCGTTTCACGTGTTTAACTTTTAGAAGCTTTTAAATTGTTTTGAAAGCATATTTATATAATTTTATGACGAAATAAAACGAAACTATAAACAGTCGTGGATGATTACTTAAATCCTACACTTCAATGATTTTTTTTTTATACTTGCAATGGTGTAAAGTGCCATTTTTTATTGTCCTATCTTTTAAAAGGCTCTATTTCTCAGACAAATAAGGTAGAAAAGACACGTAACTTTGACAACCGCAGTTAAACGACATGATAACACCCGAACTAATACGCTATTGCATAGTTAAGTATAGGAAGACATTATTTGCACGATGGTATGCTTTAATTTGACGTACTTAATGGTTAAGCTTGGTGCTACCTTATAGCAACAAACTCAAACGATATTAAATTCAAAGGAAATAAAAATTAAATTAAATTACTAACTAAAAATGCAATAAACTGGAAACTTGTGTTCATTGGCTAACATGGAAAATGGAGGAGAAAATAGAATTCCCTCCAGGACGCAATGTGCCTTTGTAAATTAAATTGTGAATTCTTGAATGCATAATTTACGGTAAATAATTACATTGTGCGATTATGTTCCAATACATGTGAATAAGAAATTAAAAATTAAACAAAACACTATGCGATATTATGTAACTGTTTCATCAATTAGAATGACTCTCGAAAATCGATACGTTTCGCAGTATTTCAAGAAAGTCTATATGTTAGCCCAATCAGAGACAACGACGTGTTTGTTTGCTAGAATTGTCGCCCTAAGCATGCTGGTAGAAATGCTTCACTTGTTCGCTTAATAGAATGACGATAGAAATTGAGGTATATACTACAACGCATGTGACGTTCAAACTTATTCTCTGAAGTTAGAATATATATTTTGCAGCTGTTTAGATTGATTAAGTTTATCTAAATTAAAATGATTCCAGTTTAGCATTAATGATTATTTTTAAAAAAATGTAGAAAACGCAATTATATTTATAACGCACGCGGAAAAAATAATTCTGGTACTTTAATAAAGTACTTTACAGTAACAAGATTTTCGGTAAATTTTTTTTTTAAAATTCTGGTTAATAAAACCAAAATATGCTTATTTAAACCATTCATTTCGTAATTTTTCAGTACATATGATAACATTTATCGAAAATGCTCGTTTTCATGATAATAATTTTTATTACCATACCTTGCCAGATACGCTGTTACACTAGAAAAAAAAATCATAACTGTACAATAATGGCATTTCTTGCACACACAAAAAAAATCTGGTTAACAAAACCAACATTTAAGGTATGTGAACCATTCATTAGTAATTTTTCGGTTTATATGATACTGGCTTTCTGGAAACGCTGGATTTTTTAAAATTATAGTTCTTATTATCACACATTTAGTAGAAAATACAAAACCGAAAAGTATATTTAACCGAATAAATGGGGTTTCTTTTCATGCTCTAAGTAATCATGATGAGGCTACCAAATTTTGCCTAATTTACCGATTTTTATCACACACTATAAAAAAATTTATCAAAAGTATTACCAAAGTTCTTCTGTAAAAATTTCCGAAAATTTTGTTGTTTCCAACACGGTAAATTCTGTAATTTTTTAATATTCATCACATTTTTGAGTATTCATGACTGTTAATTTTTTTGTTGCATATTTTTAGAAAAATTTATTCCACATAGAAACATAGTATGATACATTGAATTGCGGTGTAAGTTTACTATCATTTTAATAAAGCTATAAATAGAATTAGGTTTCTGTTCAAGTAAACCTTGGTATAGGTTCAAGTTTAAAAAGTAGGTAATATGGGGCATATTTTAGTTTGTAGAAAATTTGAATTAAATTATGGTTCATTATACTCCAAAGTCAGAAAAGTGCAGTAATCTAATGTTCAGCAGTTTTTATCTTAAATGAAGTTTTGAATTGAAATTTGAACATTATTAAAAGTTTAAGATGAAACAGGGTTTTGTTCAGGTTTAACCATAATATCAGGCAAATGAGTTTAAAATAGACAAGATCGAGCAACATCCAGATTGCAACAGTTCAGTAATCTAAGTGCAGAAGCATATTAAGCAGTTTTTATTTTAAGCAAAGTTTTTAGTTAACATTTTAACTTTAATAAAGATTTAAAACTAACCAGATATTTGTTAAAGTTGAACCATAAAATCATGTAATCGAGTTTAAAGCAGATACTATGGTTAAAATTCCAGTTTGTAGAATTGTTAAAACTCAGGTGCGTGGAAAATATAAACAAAACTATGGTTCAAAAAGCTATAAACATTAAGAGTGTCGTAATCTATGTACAAGTGCTCATAAGTAGATTTTATCCTAAATAAATCTTCCAATTAATATTTATTCATTTTTATGCTGTTTGACGTTTAAACGTTTCGAAAAAAATAATTTTTAGTAGTACAAGATAAAGTAACAAGTGCTTTTATAACGAAAATTGGTATTGTCAAGATCAATTGCTCTTTTTAATTAGATTTATATTGCTGTGAGTAAACAAAAAGTAATTTTTCCAAAAGAGAATACAAGTTGAACAACAAGTCAAAATATGTTTTCAGAATAAAATAAATTAAATTTTGTTTTCAAAAAGAAGCTTCGTTCAGTATCTAATTTTTCAACTCTTTTTCATAAACAAACTAAATAGACACAGAAATTAATTAATAAATACTTAAATAAAAAGCCTAATATTCTATTTAATTACTCAAAACAAAAGGTTTGTCTATTAACAAATGAGAGTGTCAAATGTTGAAAACTGTTCTTAGCATAGAAGCAATGCTATCATTGCTACTCACAGCAAAATTCTCTTAAACTAAATACTAGAAAACAATCATAATTGTGTACGTAATAATAATAATAACTGTCAGAAATTTCGCAAAAAAAAAACTATAAAATTAAAATTTATTTAATTTATTTGTCCTTTTACCATATTCTACCAAAAAAGACAAATAGCCATTAAAAAAAGGTGGTAACCTCATCGTTTACAGTGAGAAAAATTGTTGATTGATTGTTTTCACCTAGTGTACAAGCAGAATTTTATTTGCGTGTACTAGGCCCACAGCCAATGAGAATCCAGCGCACGTGCTTCGGAAGCTGGATGATTAGCAATGTGATAAAGGATTACAAATTCACATTTTTCTTTAGAATCATCGAAAGATAAATACAACATCAAATCGGAAGCCTAACACAACAGTAGCAATAATAATAAGTGGGTGGTGAACACTTTATGAGACCACTTAAATAAAGCCAGATTTATACTTTAGCTGAAAGAGCTAATCTGTCAATCTCTTGACCGGCGGTAAGAATTTGTGTGTGGGCAACGCAACGTTACCTCCATTCTTTCAAGACATCAGGAGTATTAGGTGTCAACACTACTCAATTGGTGACCTTGGACTATTGGAATACGAAACTCTCATCCATGCGTAGATGGCAGCAACACAAAGTTGCTCAACGCAAAAAAGTCTTGCATTTACCTTCCCTCACGATGCATAGCAACGATGGGTAAACTAATTAAAATCTATTTCACGCTTTTCTCAACAAAACTTAACCGCAACCTATCTCCAATTTCTATTACTTAAAGAAAAACATAGTATAACATAATTGCGAAGTCAAGTTAAATTTCATTTTTTCGGTTTTGAAACCATGCTAGCTACATTCATTGAGTCATCACTAGCTGCATTGCAACAATTCATACATTTTTACCGAACGAGTTCCAAATATTTTTAAAACAATAAAGGCAGAAACGTATTCCTAACCGTAAACTTTACTGTTAATTGAATGGACAGTTACTTAACCCTTTATTTAGAATAAATCCTATATTAGAATTTCTAACAGTGTTGTAGGTGATAAAAGATTGGGGATGTTTTCTTTAAATCAAAATATAGTTGATTTTATTTATTTATTACTATTGTATTATGATAATATGCATGGAATTAATTCTGTCAAGTCAGTTTTTACATGCAGTTATAAATTTTAGAGCGTATTTAATTATGATACCATTAAAATTTTCTGCGGAAATAGATTTTTTGTTTCCTTCTACTAATACATTTTAGAACTACATTTTCACTTAATAAAATTAAACGTGATGTAATTTGCTTGACATCTAGTTGTTTGTTAATTTATAGAGAAATTAAAGTTTTAGTAATGAAAACTAATTAGAAATAATTGATGACTGACTTCGGTTAGCTTCAACGTTACGAAAATTATTTACATTATTCGAATGCTTTGTTTTTATATTTTTCTGAGAAATTTCAAAAAGGTAATCTAGTTTATTTGCAAATAAAAAAAAACACAAATATGAAAAGAAACAACTATTGGAACAGCAAACAACAGCATAAATATAAATTAGTGCACAAGCAATTTACAAACTGTTTGCATTTACTTAAAACGGTCTGGTATTAAATGAGAAAGAAAACTAACGTTTATTATTTGCAAAGGTACTTTAATAGATACGCTACAAAAGTATCTCAACATCTTGAAGTCTGTTGCATTGATTGTTGGAGAACATAGGGCGAAATTGCAAGCTGCAAATCACAATTCATCGAAAGATATTGAACGAGCAGCAATTATTTCCTCAATGTGTAATATTTTACAATTCTAATGTAAATCGAAATAATAATTGCTTATCGATTGTGATTGAGAATGTGAAAGATCGATGGTGATAATGTATTAAATATATATTTCAGTAAATGAAATTGAAACATAATTTATTTTTATTAACTTACAATAAAATATAATTTTCAAAAATACCTCTAGAATGCTTTAATTTAACAATAATGTATAGATAATTTGAAGAATATGTGGCAGTATTTTCCTAATTCATAAGATTCTTTTCCGCTGGCCGAAGACTTCCTGTGTATTAAATGGTGATTGGTAAACATTAAATATGTCGGGTCACAAATTCCTGCAAGTTCCTATTACGAAGCAATACCTCTGAAGGTACTATATTGAAGGTTCTCTAGTTCAGGTTAAAATTACGATACGCGGATGAATGAATAGATGGATTAATGAGTACAATCTTTGGAAAGAGCTGTGACGTGTGTGTGTGGCTGATATCAGTTCCTTGACTATAAATGGCTACACTGAAAAACACGAAAAAAATTAGTCTTCTGCCTTAAAGTCACTAGGTTTCACCAAGCTAGCTTGTTGGTACTTGGCAAATGGGATTAGAAACAACAACAACAAAGATTTAAGATCTTTTTTTCTAACTTTAATATGAGCAAAGAGTACTGTACCAGTTTGTCGGTATAGATTTATTTAATATAAAATTTTCTATAAATGTTAAAGAGCACCAAAGCTACTTTTTTTTAAAAGAAGACTCCATCTACACATATTTTAATATAACATACAGTTTATAATGTTTTATTATTTTTTCATTCATATCTTTACCACGTGCAACCAATTCTCTCTTGATTTTGTACTTATTAAGATACAAAACATTAAATTCAAAAATATGACTTTTTCTTTCATATGATCACTGACTTTAAACTCAAGATGAGATGAACTTTCTTAACAATGTATACTTCTTGGTATAATAGTAATTGGAATCGAAACAATTGTAACGTTTAGGTTTTTATAACGTTGAAAATGGTATGAAAACTTAAGCGATAAACTTTACTTAATTTAACTCCGACCCGCCCCAACATCCGGAGAATATTGAAGTCTGGAAATGTGTGTCCATGTCCTATCAGTTCAAGAAAACAAAAAGATAACAAAAGACAAGGCCTTCAAATGAAGCAAACCCGAGAGTGACCCTGGGTTGCACGGGTGTAAATGTATAGAAGTTCTATAAAGATGTTCTATTTACAGAGCTTCAAGCTAAAACTAAAGAATGTTCCGTAATATAAATTTATAGATGTAAAAGTGTGTTGTGAAATTCAGTATAAATTAGTCAAAAGTCCTAAGTATAAATAACAATTTAAACGATAAATAACAAACTTAAACGATAAAAAATTTATCTTCTCTATAAGTTTTAACACTAGAATGATCGACATTTTTTCCTACCTAAAACAATTATTGCGGTCGTTTTGACCGCAATAAGAAAATGAATATCAATATTTGAAATTTGAATTCAAATATCTTTATAAAAAGTTAGAAATGGTTATTTTTAACACTTTGCTATATGTTTAAAGATTTTTTTATGCATAAACAAATTACTTTTTTTTTCAGAAAAAATAATAACATCATAAAACCCTTACATGCCACAGTAAATATTAATACATGATTTGAAATAAAAGTTACTAATGAAAATTCCTTAACATTTTCCTCAAATAAGTTTTAAGCATAAAATTTTTTTGCTTGTTTTATGTTGGCAGAAATAACATTGACGTCGAATTATTTGAAGTTCTAGGAAAGTAAGGAGAGGCTAACGGGTGGTTTCTATGTAGTAATCTCACTTCGTTGACAAAGTTTAAAGTAAAATATTTTCAAGAAACTTGGGAATAGTTACATGCTTTAAAATATCAGAAAAATTGGTAAACTTAGCAAAATTTAATTTTTCAAAACAAAATTATGCCATATCCTTGAATACAGTTCGTGTTGTCTACAATCTGTTTTTGATCCAACCAACTTAAAAAACTTGCATAGAACTCAAAACTGCCTAAAACTTAAAACTGCATACAACTTAAAAAACTTGCATAGAAAAATTCTACTTCTTCAGGAAGATTTTTAGGATTACAAAGTTTGTTAATGCTTCTATAGTTAGGCAGAGTACTCCAGATGCAATAATTTTTTTTCTTTTCTGTTTACATTGATATGTGGCAATAGATATAAAATATTTTCCCATGTTCCCCCATATAAAATATTTTCCCATTTGGTTGAGGGACTTACTTTGCGAAAACAAAATCACAGAATTTTGAAGTCAGGAGTCATGAAGTCATGTCCATGCTCAAATAAAATAAATAAAAGCAATGGAGGAGAAACATTGCTCTAAATCCAAGTAATGTACTCAAATTGCTATAATGGTCATTTTGACCGCAAATGATCGGTCTAGGTTCATTTTATGCTCTCATTATATAGTATAGTCTCATTATATGGTAAAAGCTGGTTTAATAATTTTAGGAATTATTTAATGCCTCTCAAAGTTGATTTGCTGCCTAAATGGCAACTCCTCTTAACTTAGATTATCATTTTATATTGTGTTTGAGATCTTAAATTAAGGTTCAGAAGGATATTTTTTTACATCTCTAACAGAGTTGGAAACAGATTAAATTTAAATTTAATTCAATCATTTAATATTTAAACCGAAGATTACAAATCAGCAATACCAATAAATAAGAATAGAGTCAAGTAAAGAAATAATAATTTTGAAAATATTAAAAAAAAAACTATGCCGGATTATTATTTTAATAATAGTGCAAATATATAAGATCTACATTAGATTTCTAATGAAAAAAAAGAAACAGAATTTTCGTAAAAATTTCAATTCAAAAGTAAAAGAACTTATTTGTGATTGAATATAATTAATTATACGAGCAAATATTTATTCAAGTAGAAGTATGTTCAACTGAACTTCTGTCTCTTGCATTTCAATTTCAATAAAATAAAACATCTGATCTTCTTATATTTTCCAATAAAAGTTTTGCAACGAATTTCCTTTAGAATTCTATTTGAATCTCATTAAAAGATAAGACGGTTAATAGGTTTTTCCTCTTAAAATAAGCATTGAAATCCTTTTAGAGTCGCATATAAAACAGTTTGAATGCTTTTACTAGAATCTATGATTTCTCAGAAAGAAATGCTAATGCCAAATATGTTGATTGGAGTTCTTTGCTGCAATATCAATTCCTGATAATAAAAAAATATTCAAAGTGAATTAAATATATTAATGCAAAAAAGCTTGCTTTACTTTTTGTTGTAGTTTTAAATCTTAATATACAGGCGAATTATTTTAAAACAACTTTAATTTTATGCGATCTTAAACCAAATCTTATTTTTTATGACTGAACATTGCTCTGAACAGTAGAATACCAAAGAAGGAGAGAATGAAAAGTGTATAATATATCATGAACCTTTGTTTCGATGCATTTTAAAATTCAAAGCATTTATATTGCAGCTAAGTTATAATATTTTGAATGAATAACATAGTATTAAAAGAGCGTAGAAATAGTTTATACATTCTTGAAATGTATCATATTCTTCAAAATGTTGAATTTCTGAAATATAGCTTAAAATATTCAACGAATGTCCTTAACTATAACATAATGCCAAGACTTACGTATGCGTATATATTATCTCTTTTGAAGTTACTAGTAAGATTATTCGCTAATTTAGTGATTTATTCACTCGCTATTCTTCTTCGAACATTTTTTTTTATTTATTCCGTTACTACATTAAGTATCAGTCATAGATGCCTCAGCTTTAGGGACAAGAATAAGTAATACATTTTAAAAAATAATAATAAAATATATAAAAAAGACTTACACAAAAAAACTTATGAAAGATTCTAAAAATCATGTCGTCTAATAGAAATACCTTTACGAAATCAACATACAAGTGATTAAAAAAAAGAAAATTTTAAAAATTTGTTTAGTCAGGGACTAAATTAAATGATTTATGGTACAAAATGAACCTTGCTATAACAAGACCTAGGCGACAAATCTTGAATGATTTTCGTTTAGTGTACCAGTTAAAGTATAATTTATTATTTCCGGGTACTTAGCGTACAGCTTACTAATTTTCTGCATAAAAAATAAACTTTAAACCGATTTACTATGATTTTGTATCTATACAATTTACATTGTGCAACTGTATTTGCCGTTTATATAAAATATCCAAAAGATGGCACCCGGTATTGTAAGAAATATAATAAAATTAGGTAATTAATTCTATGACGGAGTTTTGCAAAAATAATTTAGTTTTATTTTTCCTGTAACACGTGCTTCGAGCGCCGTGGTGAAGGATATTATAAAGAGATTTACATCCTGGAAAATGTTCTTATAATGACGAAATTAGGTACGGTTGGAGTTATATGGTATAATTCACTAAATGAGCAGCGATGGCTCAGGGGATAGAGCGTTCGTCTTCCAATGAGGCAAACCGGGTTCAAATCCAAGTCGACACAAATTCCGAATCCGGCTTACACCGACCATAGTGCTGACGGGAAATATCCTCAGTGGTAGATGGATCATGGGTTAAAGTCCCCTTGACGTTAGCCTAACCGTGGGATGTTCTCGTGGTCTTCCTCTCCATGTAATGCAAATGCGGATTAGCTCCGTCAAAAAGTCCTCCACGAAGACTTTGTCTTCTGGATTGGGTTCAAAATTACAAGGCTACGGAGTTGAACATTAGCAGTCGTAAACCCATGAAATTGGGTCGGCTGTTTGACTAATTAACTTATTGAAGATTGTGTTCAGAACAGGAAAATGAAAATTACAGTTGAAGTTAAAAACTGAATCATAATTATAATAAAAACTTGATTGCAAAATTTAGTATTTGCAGAGCTTGAGATACAAAATTAAAAGTATATTTTATCCACAAGACTTTATATATAAAATAATAAATTTTGCATAATAATATCAATAAGGACAGGCCATGAGAGATACCAGCATAATCAAATGCCAAATTAATAAGTGATTGAACTGTTCTCAACAGACAATGAGGAGCATAGGATGAGATCCATGGTTGGCGATTTATCAGAAACCAAAAACAAAGCCAACACACCATAATTAATTAATATTTGAAAATAGCGAAAAAGCGAATCGCCAAAAAGACTGTGAGAATTAGTACAACCATGCAACAGAAGCATTTTTGTGGAAAAAATAGCGAATAAAGAGTTTTAAATAGATTTTGCTTTCGATTTAGTTGCGAGAGTGAATTAATGAGTCTTACATTAGCATTGAAATAAAAAAGTTAGCCGTTATTGAAATGAAATTCGTTATTGAAACGTTCGTTATAGAACGTTATTGAAATAAAAAGTTAGCCACTGTTAAGAAAGGAATTATATTCGCTTTTTTTAAAATGTAATAAAAAATTAAATACTTGGTTTAGCTTAGTTAAAATTTGGTTAAGAATGATTAAAAATTTAACTTAATTAAAATTCGGTTACGATTGATTAAAAAATATAAGTTTAAGAAATTAAAGAAATTGTAAAGGCTAATCACACTAACACACTGAAAAAAAAGGTATGGTCAAAACTATAAGAATATGGACAATTTCAGTGTATTTCTGGCTCTATGGGATCCCCAAAAATCTCCGTAGTTTTTACCAAACCACATTGGTAATAATTTTGATAAAATGAATTATAAAATATATTTTTAGAATCTTTCATAGATTATCATGATAAAATTAAAACTATCATAATTATATGACATATCATTATAATCAACATATTAAAAATCTGCTTTATCGTGATATCTTAGAACCAGGCATAAAAAGCATTTACTCGGTAAAATTTTCCTTAGTTTTCCGTTTTTTAACCAATGTGTGGCAGTAAGAACTATTAATTTGAAAATCGAATTTCCGGTAAACGATTACGATATGAAGGGAAAATATCAAATGAATAGTTTAACTATCGTATATTTGGTTTTGTTACTCAGAATTTTACCGAAAATGTAATCGTTAAAGAATAAGGTAATTTTCCAGATATTTTTCTCCGTGCAAAACCGTACATTTTTATGAAGCCGCCTATGATGGTCGCTAGCATTGGAAACGTTTTTTTTTTTTTTTTTTTTTTTTTTTTTTTTTTTTTTTTATGATTTTAGGATGTATACATGCATATCACCCAGTGGCAAGCATGGCATAGGTTCATTATCACTGTATTTGGAAAATTCTCCTTCTATATTTATTTTTGAAAATTTTATAACTTATGTTACAGAATTTATAACATTTTGTGTACCATGGAAAATATTTATAAAACATAACTGAGGCATTTTGATCTTCGTGGTTTCAATCACATTGCACAAAAAGTTTAAATTATTTTAGGTTTTGACCAAAAGTCTCCATTATGTCCACAAAAAAACTCCAAAAAGTTTATGTTATGTCTCCTATATGGTTACTAATGCATAAATAGTATGATTTCTCTGGAATTTATAACTTCATTGTTCAATGATATTAATAAGATTCATTTTTATACAGTCAACTTAAATTAACTGAATAATCTTAAAAAATCTTGAATTAACTTGAATTAACTGGATAAACTTAAATTCTGGTACAATTACCATTCTGTAAGATAATGACATATCTGGTAAAGAAAAAAAAACTATTTTCTGTTACTAAAACCAAACTATATAGTATTTAAACCATTCATTTGGTAATTTGTCAATTCATATGGTAACGGATTAAGGGAAATTCCGGCTTTCAAAATTATAGAAATTATTACCAAAAAAATAGTAGCAAATACAAAACTGAAAACTAAATTTAACCGAATAAATAGTTTTTGGGTCATAGTTCTGAGGTATCGTGTTAAAATTAACAAATTTTATCTCATTTATCAAATTTTATTCCATATTATAAGACTTTATTTCAAAGTTAATTTTACCAAAATCATTATCAAAGTGCTTCGGTGAAAATTACCAATAATTTTTGTTTCCCTATTGAGCAATAGATACGGTAAATTTTACCATATTCTGCCAGATTTGACCATACTTTTTTTCCTCAACACACAAACTTAATAATGGTAGCTATTGAAATATTAATAATAATGCATGGAAGTATTGAATAATGAAGATAGTAAAATGTGTTAACTATAACAGTTAGTACAAAAGAGATCTAGGCAACGCCATTTCTCTGTTTGTTCTTTGCGAAAAAGTTTTGAAACTCAAAGGAGTTTCCTATCAGTTTTATGAAACAATCTTCTTCATAATGAACAACAAGATTTATTCTGTGGTCTTATTAACTTTGTATCATAATTGAATTACCTAAACCAACAAATAAAGATGTTAATTTCGATCATAATACACCCCGGCTACCTAATTTTCTAACGTCTTGAAAGGAATTAGTTAATTTATACAAACAAGTACTTTATCAGAAGGTACACATTGTTACACATCACAAAAGATGCTCGATAAAAAGAACAAGTTAGCTTTTTTTTTAAACACAGGCTTTGAACTCTTGGTTGTTTCAGTTAGATTTATGAAGCTATTGTTATACCAATAAATTGATTCTTTAAGCTATGATGAGATAGTTAGGGTATATTTCTTTAAACTAATGTCAAATAATTATTTTTTTTCATAAATCAATATCAATTATATTTAGTTTCCATTGTCGCCTCAGTGTTTCTATAAAATGTCATTAGCAATCGATAAAATATGTTTATTTTTTTTAATGCATTAATCTTTAACCATGCAAGGAACGCAATTATGTATCAGACCAGCTGGATTGCTAAGAACGCCAAAAGGTTTCAGAAATGTTTTTAAAATGAAATCTAGTTAAAGTTTCATTTTGATCAAAAAAGAAATACTTCTGAACCATAGAGAAATTTACCGAATTTTTTTCTTTCAATATGGTGTTCGTGCCATGTTTTTTTTTAACTATTTATAAGGCGAGATGTAAAATATAAGGCGTGGGGTTAAATATAAGGCGTGGGGTGTGCATGAGACTGTGTTGTTTTACACATGAAATTTTTGTTTTAACAAATAATTGATTATTTTTGTCAGGATAAAATTGTTAGGATATTTTTTAAAATGCATTATGCACCGAAGAGCCATTACATTATGACCACCCTCCACCTATAACAATGGGCTCGCCCAGGTTGTCGTGGTTTCAAGCCCAGGAACAATGTTTTCAAGGCGCACATTAGGACTCATAATCCTCATAGAACAATCCCTGACGTCTGTAAGCTACTTGAACATAGTTCACCCATTCATGGCAACAGTGTTTCCTACGGGGGATGGTGTTTACCAACAGGATAATGCACCATGTCATAAGGGTCGAATCGTCATGGATTGGATCGAGGAACATTCCAGTGACTTTCAACTCATGTCTTGGCCCCCAAATTCACCTGACCTTAATCCAATAGAGCACTTGTGATCCTACTTGGAAAACCAAATTCTTGCTGCCACGCTACCCCCTCGCAATGTGAAGGAATTGCAGAACCAGTTGGTGAGCTCTTGGTACCAGATTCCTCAGACTACCTTACAGCACCTTGTGGAATCAATGTCAGGGCGGTTGCTAGCAGTTTTGAAGGCAAAAGGTGGTCCTACATGCTATTAGCAGAGTGGTCATAATGTAATGGCTCTTCGGTGTATGCTAAAAATGTTTTGTATAAATTCCTCACCATTATGTTTTTTCAGTATTGTAGCCTCAGACCCTAAACTAAATTACATTGGGGATTTTTTTTTTTGTTTTCTGTTGACTGACATTTTTAAATGTATCTTAGATACTTCGATACGTATCGCTGGCTTCAAAACTGCAATCACTTTTCTCCCTAAGCTGCAGATTCTTATGGAAAATTCTCTATTAAAAATTTGCCGAAACACCCGAACGAAGAAACAGTTCGTAAAAAAAACGCCCTTATCAACGTACGAGGACATACCCGGGCATAAGTTCCTATGCAATCGTAAGGGTGTGCCAAACTCCCTAGAAGTTTGTCGCAATATTTATACGACCCCCTGCTGTTTATAATGTTTTTAAACTTGTACAATTCGAATAAAATAGGCTAAAAATGTCACCTCTAAAGAAATGTGTAGCTTTAGGAGCGAAATTAACTTCACATTTAAAATTCTCTCACAGTGTAGAAAATGGATACTCGATAATCACGAAACTTTTTTCGGTTTTGACGAAACTGTTTCCATGTATATGCTCCGGGCTAACATTTCGTCATAGAGACAAAATAACTTTCGTCACTTCTTCAACGAAACAAACTTCCTCAAAATTTAGGAAATATCTTGTTATTCTATTTTTTTTCTCCAAAAAACTCTTGTATTGATTAGTGTATATAAATTTTTTCTTAATCGCTTTTACATGGGCACCATATAGACGGCATGACACAGCAAGGACAGATAGCTAAATTACAACCATGCCCGAAGAGGGATTCGAACTCCGGATCTTTTCCTCGTGCAAAGCCAACTTCTTGACCACCGTACAAATCGGTTACCTCAACTTGTGCTTATTTTCGATTGTCTTCTAGTTTTGTCATTCTAGTGAACAATCTCTCATAATGCACTCCGAAGAGGCTTCGAATTGAGGAAACATTTGCGTCATACATTTGAGAGTTCACGTTTCGCCACAAATCAAGGGGTTTGGAGACGAAATGAATCTCAAAATTAATGAAACACTGCTCAAGAATTGCTGAATCGTCAAAAGTGAGGGTTTCATTTTTGAGAGTGCACCCGGATTAGGCAAGAACAAGTATTAATGCAGCAAAAAATTTCTTCCCCAGTCTTATCGATTTTATATTACCTGAACGTCAATGGGCTGGGTATTGGGGGGGAAATGCTGATTTTGAATACATAGTTCTCGAACAACACAATAAAAAAGTTTCTAGTGTGCATTAGACGAGCAGAACTGACGAAAATACCATACAAATGTCTAGAAACCGATCAAGACAAATTCTGGCCCAAGGCCCCCGAAATTTTCCGGGCCTCTTACAAAATATTTTGAAATTATATTACTGAAGAGTAGTCCGAACAATAAAAAAGAATCTACTAACTGCATTCTAAGAAATTTTGGATGCAAACAATTGAAAATTATTTTTGTAACATAAAGTTTACGCATCTATAAATTAGAGCAAAATATTAAAAACAATGTTATATATGTCAAAATAAAAATACTTTGGTGACCACAAACAACTGAAATCAGTGATTTCTGCTAAAAGTCACATTATTGCTTGGTTGAAATCAGGAAAATGCATGCAAGAAAATTTGAAATTAAAAAAAAAAAATGCATTTTTTGAGAATAACTATTTCTATCAGCATTTAAAAGAAAAAGTAATAAAGAGGACTTTTTACTAATTTCTGAGGTCCCACAGAAATTGTGGGCCCTGGACCTACGCCTAGTGAGCCTAGGAGATAAAAAGACCCTGCAAATGTCAGAAATGTTTCTTAATTGTAATCTTGTCATAGTTTTATTACTGTTGAAAATAAAACATTTCTGGCACATTTCTAATATCAAATGTTACCTTTTATTACATATGTTTCTTCTATAAATGTTTAATATGTTACTTCCATAAATCATAATACTTCCTAATGTACTAGGAATGATAAGTATTCTTCTCTTCTATTCTAACTATCACCATTAATTATTATAATCACTGAGGACCATTATCCATTTAGAATACTAAAAAGTTATGTTTGTTCATAAAAATGTTTTCTCATTTATAAACATTTTTTGATCATAAAAATATCTCCAAATATTTTGATTTCTGAAATTTATCAAATCCGAAAGTTTATATCGACAAATGTTGGAACTGATCATAAAAATTCGTTCTTTTTGTTTGAAGTTGCTTTTTTCGTGTGGTTTGTCTACTTTAATTCGTTAAAAAAATTTATTATTAAGATAATTATTCTAAAAATGCTCAATCTTACAAAAATGCATTTTTAGAATAATTACTCAATTCCCTCTCTAGAAATGATAAGATCTGATGAGGAAACCTATCTAATACACTCTATAACGAAAAAATTGACGCACCAAGAAGGAGTTGTCCGATTGAAACGAAAATTGGTGGATAGGAAGACAATGTACAGAATAGTAAATGATGAAAATTTCAGAACAATTGAATAATTTATTGCAGAGTTTCGGTAACAAGGTAAATAAGGTGTTGACCTGGCTCTAGCCTGGATACAAGCTGCCACACGGCGTGGCATAGACCGATAAAGGTCCCGGATGGTCTCTTGCGGTATTTCCTGCCAAATTCGATCCAATTGTCGAATGAGGTCATCAACATTCTGTGCCAGATGCAATCGCCTTCCCATCATATCCCAGACATGCTCGATGAGAGAGATCTGGTGATCTGGCATTCCAAGGAAGAGTTTGACAAGCTTGCAGACAGTTCATAGCAACACGTGCCGTACGTGGTCTGGCATTGTCCTGCTGAAAAACCAGCCCAAGGTGCTGCAAAAGGAAAGGTAGCAAAACAGGTCTTAGGATGTCGACGACGTACCGCTGTTCAGTAAGTGCACCTCTAATGACGACCAAAGGGGTCCGGCTGTGAAAGGAAATGGCACCCCAGACCATAATGCCTTGTTGAGGGCCGATGTGGCGTGCAATAGTGAAGGCAGGATCCCTCTCTGCGCTGTGCGTCTCCAAACACGTCTTCGATGATCGTCAGGACGCAGTTGGAAGCGAGATTCGTCGCTAAAGACTATACGTCCCCAGTCGGCATCATTCCAGCCTGATCGAGACATGCACCACTGTAATCTGGCACCAAGAAGCAATCGGATGATTGCTTCGTGGTGCATCGATTTTTTTGTTATAGAGTGTATTAAAAATTTATGTTCACTTTTTCTTTAAATTCTGTTCACACGGAGAAAAAAATTCTGGTATTAATACCAAACTGTATGTTAACGATATTTCTGGTAAAAACAACCCTAATTCTGGCATTAAAAACCCGAAATATACAGTATTTTAACGATTCATTCGGTAACTCTTCAGTTTATATGGTAGGAGTTCATCGGAAATTCTGAGTTTCAGAATTATAGTTTTTATTACCACACATTTAGTAAAAATAAAAAATGGATATGCACATTTAACTGAATAAATGGTTTTTGTGCCATGCTCTGAGTTTATGCTACATTAAAAAATTTTTCACATATTATAACACTATATTTTATTGTTAATTTTACTAAAATCATTACCAAGAATTTCAGTAAAATTTACCGGAAACACGGTAAATTTTTCCATATTCAGTTAGTTTTGATCATACTTTATTCTCAGTACAGTTTTCTCACACTGTTTTGCTTTAATTCAAATACAAATAGTTTACCAAACAATTTAGAATTAGTAAACGAAAGATAAAATATTTATAGAACAATTACTATATTGTTTTGGGTAACACAATGATTTCATGATTAAACTGAAACATTGGTGATAAACTTATAAGTTTTTCTTTTAATTACTTAATGCAAAAAGCTTTTCTTTCATTTTCGAATGGAAATATATTTAATAACAAAACTGCTTCAATACAATTTCATCTTTTGAACTAAACAGTGCAACACATGCATTGCGTTAATACAACCTCATTTCGAATTAATCTTGAAAATCAATGCCTTTGTTAGCATTTCAAGAACAACTTCATCTATTCAAACTAAGACAGAACTCTGTTCGTTATCTTGATTGTGTCCTGAGGTCTACGAGTTAATGATTGATTCAGTCACTTCGACGACAATATACATATGAGGATTACCCGAAATATATAAATTTATTGTATTTTGGGTTAATCTAATATTTCTAATTTACGTATGGTTTTATTTAATAGTAACATAGAATATACTACTAACATATTCTTAAAATTATAAGATGTACTTAATATATTAGAATTAAAATATATAACAACTTAAACTTAAACTCCTAGTTTCCCAAACAGCAATCAATAATAATGTTATGAGAATTATTGGTGGTCAAATTAGTGTTTGCTAATCTTCACTAATAAGCTCTAAGAAGATTTACTTTGCAAGTAATATCGCAAATACTGACTCTTAATACGTTATATAATAATAAGAGGTGCTATACACTATGTTCTTTAGCTTATTTATTTAGTCAAAGCTTTAAATAAGGTATTATTAAAATTTCTCATAATCCAGTTTATGTTTAAAACATGACTTAAAAGTAATTATAAAATTGTGAAATTTCCAAAATTATTTTATGAAATCCATTGAATTTAATGATGTGACTTAAAGATTTAAATAAACTCAGTCTTCATTTTATAAATTTTAAACTCCTTTTACTTTAATCATAAAAGTTTACAAATCTTAAGAATGCATATTTTAAAATATAAGCTAAATTTGTAGCATATGCAAAATATGCATTTTAAAAAGAATTACTAAACCACATAGAAAATGATATTTAAATATATTATTTATAGCGTTTATAATATTTAACACTCTATTACTGTGGTGTAAAATCTATCTAGCACTAAAAAATTCCAAAAATTGTGTTAATGATTACTTTATTTCAAGTTTAAATTAAAGCGAGCAATTATACACACTTAGGAAAGTAGAAAATAATGGCCGAGAACGTCTTAAACATGCAACAAATACTCTTGGTCTATAATTAGAAGTTCAAGGGCAAGAGCCGCGATGGCACAGGGGATAGAGCGTTCACCTTTCAATGAGGTGAACCTGGATTCGATCCCGGAGATGGCTGGTCGATACGAATTCCGCATCCGGCTTGCACCGACCACAGTGCTGACGTGAAATATCCTCAAAATATCCTCAGTGGTAGACGGATCATGGGTTAGAGTCCCCTTGCCGTCAGGCTATTCGTGGGAGGTTCTCGTGGTCTTCCTCTCCATGTAATGCAAATGCAGGTTAGTTTCATCAAAAAGTGTTCCACGAAGGCAAACTTCTCCGAATACTTAATCCTAGAATTCCTTTGTCTTTGGGATTGGGTTCAAAATTACAAGGCTACAGAGTTGAACGTAAGTAGTCGTAAGCCCGAAAATTGGGTCGGCTGTTCAACGACGGTTATAAAATAAAATAAGAAGTTCAAGGGCAAATAATTGAACAATTTCAACATAGTAGTGACTAAATGGCGACCAAGATGGCGGTTAGTTGAGATGAAGTGTAGTGGTGAAATGTAAATTCATCTTGTCGGATTTAATTGACATACTGGCCTAAGCCTATTTAATACAAATAAATGCAAGGGGCCGGGATAGCCTGGTCGGTAGGGCTCTGGGCCCATATCCAAGAGGTCGTGGGTTCGATCCTCGCCGGCCGAAGACTCCCCGTGTAGTAAATGGTGACTGATGCACGTTAAATCTGTCGAGTCTCAAAGTCCACCATGTTCCCACAACAAATCAATACCTCTGGGGGTACTGATCCAGGAGTTTCCTTGTCTTCTGGATGGGTTCAAAATTACAAGGCTACGGAGTTGAACGTAAGTAGTCGTAAACCCATGAAATTGGGTCGGCTGTTCAACGACGGTTATAAAATAAAATAAAATAAAATAAATGCAAGCAAGTAATATAAACTACTCATATAAACTGTTCGATCTGTGCTGCGTGTATGCTTGATTAACAATCTATAATTTTATTTTAAGATATATTGAATCTATGCATCCTAAATTTTTGATTGTTCCTTTATATTGCATCGTAAAAGTAACTTTACCAATTCTTACGTGCATCGTACAGTACTGTAGTTATGAATTTGAATATTATTGAATAAAATACGTGGTGGCGGCTGCTTTACCCAAAGTAATGTAAAAGAATATTATGTGTTTCACTATCCCTAGCAAACTAATTTTATCTTCAGATGTATTGCATACATGCATCGTAAATTTATGATTGTTGCTTTATATTGCATCGTAAAAGTAACTTTACTTATTCTTACGTGTATCGTATATTACTGAAATTATGAATTTGAGTGTTATAGAATAACAAACATGATAGCAGCTACTTTATCCAAAGTAATATAAGAGAATATTACATATGCTTCACTATACCAGGAACTATTTTTAGCTTTTGTGTAGTAGATCACGTAATGAAACATTTGTGTAAAGTAGTTGCCGCCATTTTTAGTGCTCAGATGCACGAAAATTTTTTTCAGACTAAATTTTATAATTTCTAAAGCCTTAGGTTTAGTTTTAATTTCTTAAGTTTTAGGTTAAATTGGGTCTATAAGATTTGTTATTTTAACTTTTTTCCTTTTTTTTTTAAATCTATTCATGAAAAATTTAGAGAAAAACTAAAACAAACAAAGATAAAAAATTGAGTTGCATTAAAAGTCAGAAAAGCTTACAGCAGCATTTTGAGGAAAACTTCTTTTGTAAGAAATGAAATCAGTTTTTAAAATGTTAATGTAATGCTTGAAAATCAGTTTTAAAGCTGTTAAGTTATAGCAATTTAATGATTGAAAATTAATTTTTCAAAGATGACTGTTGGGAGAGGAGTTATCGACAAAGTCAACCTTCATCTATAACATGTCTTATATACTAGTGAATTGGAATTTTAATTTTTTAGTAGTAGATACACAACAATGACTTTTAATATCAAATTGGCTCTTAGTATTATTTCTAAATGTGCACTATTCAAGATTCTGAAATTTTCACTAGAGGACAGAAGAATTTACAAATCTTATTGCCTATATGGTCATATTTCTCTTAATGAAGATTGCTCTCCTAAGCAATTTTAAAATGACAGATTGCTCATAAAATACACAACAAAATTTCATAAAAAAATATTATATCTGGCATAGAGAAATGATAAAGATTTTATCTGGAAAAAAATAAAGTTACAGAAACCACCAATTAATGGCGTAAATGAGTAGCTTGGTAAACACGTGGCCGCTCAGCAAGATATGTGACATAAAAACACACCAAAGTGTAGTTCAAGTTTTCTACTTGCTTTTCACCCTACCTTGTACACTTTACCGAACGCTCAACATCTTCACTATTAAGTTACATCATTCGCATTAAGCAATTGTGGAATCAAATAACTATTTATAGTTTTATACCTAAGACCACCAGTAGATGACTTTGAACTGGTCAATATTCAAGTTAATAAAAATGTCATTGTCTGTATCGAAACGAGCATTCCTGATGCTCCCTCTACACATTGCACATTGTGTAGGTTTTATAACATCGTTGATCAGCCGACTGAATTTTTGGTTCTATGACTACAAATGTTCAACTCCGTAGTCTTGTAATTTTGAACCCAATCCAGAAGACAGGGAAACTCCTGGATCAAGTATTGAGAGAAATTTGCTTCGTGGAGGACTTTTTGATGGTGCTAACCTGCATTTGCATTACATTATGAGGAAAACCAGGAAAAACTTTCACAGTTAGATGGACGGCAAGGGGACTCTAACCCATGATCCGTCTACCACTGAGGATATTTTACGTCATCACTGTGTTCAGTGCGAGCCGGGTGCGGAATACTTATCGACCAGCCATTGCTGGGATTTGAACCAGGTTTACGTCATTGGAAGGCGAGGCTTTGTCACATTCAAGGCATGTACGGTCGGAACGACGGTACACAACGATTAAACCCGCTACTTGACGTACCACAAAGTAACAGACAACCATGGATAAGTGCATTATATGTTAACAAGTTAAATTCTGTTCCTAATTCATGTTTTTTTAATATGTCTAAGTTTTATATGTCAGTTATAAACCTATAACT
Organism: Parasteatoda tepidariorum; assembly: GCF_982258835.1. Taxonomy (NCBI): domain Eukaryota; kingdom Metazoa; phylum Arthropoda; class Arachnida; order Araneae; family Theridiidae; genus Parasteatoda; species Parasteatoda tepidariorum. The sequence continues at coordinate 81,676,076 of NC_141764.1, read as the reverse complement.
GGTCACCTTAAGGTGGTTTTAGTACTATTTTCTGACAATAGTTTAGATCTAAACCGAAGATATTTTCCAGATATTAAGATACTATTTAAATAAAAATTTTATAATTCCATCGCGCCATTACCCAAATTTCAATGAAATTTGGGTGCATAGCTTTCTATATATACTGCTCACAAATATTTACTTTAACAATGGGCAACAAAAGAAGCTGATTTCTAATACACATAAAGTATCTTATTAGCTGATCACAGAGTATGTGATTTTTCTTTTTTTGACAATTAGTTCTTCGTGTTGTTGCAGTCGTCGGACATTAATGCAGAGGGGTGCGATTGCTATTGTTTTCCAGTGGCGCCATCTATGACCAAGAATTTAACTTCCACACACATACGTCGCATCTATTTATAGGGTGGACCCATTCATACATTCACAGATCATAATTTTGACCTGAGCGATCAATCTAGAATTCAGTATACCCAGAGGTATAATTTGTTATGGGGACATAGAGGACTTTGTGACCCAACATATTTAGCGCTCACCAGTCACCATTTACTACAGAGGGATTCTTCGGCGAGCTGTATTCGATCTCCCGTTCTTATGAGCATGAGTCCAGCACCCCGCCAACCAGACTATCCCAGCCCATTTCCTCATGTATTCATAACAAATAACATAATATTTCATACATCAAGGGTAAATGAAAATATTTTACCTTGCATATGTGGGGTTTAATTATTTTGTAAGAATAATAAAATATTTGATACATCAAGTTTAAATAAAGATATTTTAATTTGTGTGAGTGGATTTTAAATTTTTCATATATTCACAGAAAATACCTTAATATTTTATGAGTCAAGGTTAAATAACTATATTTTATTTTTATTGTGTGGATTTTAAAATTTCACAAAAAGTTCTTCGTTTATTCGTGAAAAATAACGTGATATTTGATACATCAAAGTTCAAAAAAGATATTTTATTTTGAAAGTGGAGGTTTTTATTGTTCTTCCTATATTGATAGAAAATAATTTAATATTTGATAAGTTAAATAAAGATTTAACTCACTTTTAGAATTTTGCATCATCATCTTGATGAAAAAAATGTTTAAAATAGAAAGTTAGTTTCGATTATCTTTTATAGAAACATTAAATATAATTCTAAAGAATTTATCTGGCACTTCTCAAATCTCCGGAACGTTAATCTATGATTAATGTATGACTCCAAATTCCTTACATTAAATATTCTGACTTTTACGTCGCGGTTTCGCTGAAAGCAACAAAAAAAATAATAAATTTATTTACCTTTCTTAGAAATGGAGAAATATTATAAACCCTAAAAGCAAATTTGAAACGCATGAGCAATAATTTATTATTAAATATTTTCTATCTTTCAGCTGCAACTGACAAAAATATTTTTCGTTTTCGAGAAATGCTGAAAGCTATATGAATTCTGGAAAAACTGAATAAATAATTTGACGATTTATTTCATTTACGAACGACTTGAAATATATTGAAACACTCTTTGAACATGAAATTAAATGTACTTAAACTAATTAAACATTAAGCAATTCTACTTTTAAAACAGTTAAATTGTTCATAGAGTATTTTTAATCACGCTTGTTAATCCCTTTTATATTAAATTAATGAATAACTTATTTTTACGAAAACTTTCGTTCAGTAGAATACTATCAATTAAATAGTTAAATAATTAAAATGTGAATTAATAATAAATGTTAATTAATTAACATGTGATATGAAAGCTTAATATTTAACTAACATAAATTTTAAATTTAAATGATCGTTTAGGATGATGAAAAGAGAAATAAATTCATTCCTTTTGAAATGTAAGGTGCATTTGATATATCTATGAATCATATCAAGAAATAAAGAAAACGAGTGACATAAATTAGCGAAATAACGACATTAACGACTTGAAATATTGACATAACGGCAACATTTAAGGAAATTGTCATGAACTGTAACACAATTTTGACACTGCTTGTACCGTGCTCAAAAAAATGAACCACTCTGAATAACTTTTTATAAAATGATCAGATCTTCACGTTTTAAGATTCATTCTTAACAGTTCAAGTATGCTATTAATTAGTGCAAACTATATTAATCTAGTACAAACGATACGAAATCCGACACAAAAATGTACATTCTCGAAATACACATGCCATGATTGCGGATTTCTGACCTCCAACATATAGAGGGTAGTAATTGCTCAGGAGAGTGATTCAAGCTTTAGGCCCCTTAATATAAATTTTACTGTCACATTTTGAGAACTTCTATCACATTTTGAGAACTTCTAAGGCGAATTAAAAACATTTAGCTCATAAGCATAAAATTCGTTTATCCAGAGATGATACTATGCAAAATATAAATTTTGTATTATGAGGTATACAATTATTTGCATAGTTTCAAGAAATGCAATTTTAAGTGGCAAAATACAAAATTGAGCGAAATCGATCGAATAGTTCCTGAGAAATCAAATTTTTAAATTACAACTTTTTCAAGGTACATTTATTCAGAGAAAGTACGCTTTTGTGCTTGATTTCATAACTTAAAATACCGTCTGCAGTAATTAATTAGCATATCTGATATCAACCCCTCGAAATATTAAGAACATCCTAGAACGTAAACACCCGAGCATTAGGACAGAATCTAGTTAATCAGGATGGTCAGCATTTTATTTTACACACGATTCTATGAACTTAATTAAAAAAATTAAACATTTTAACAGCTTTCATGATCGATTTTCTAATACTAAAATGCAATCTAAATAGATCAAAAACTTACATTTTAAAAATGGTAATTAATTAGTAAAAACGATATTTAAGATTACGAAATCAGACGCAAAAACATGCTTATTTTCTTTTTTAATAACTTTTTTACAATAGATTTGGATTCTTAACACTAAAAAAATTATAAAAAGTAGCCTCATTTACGAAAATTTAGCCCATTAATTTGGCCACAGTACTGTTACATTCACTTTACATGCATTTCAAGCTATCCCGGAAAATTTTAAGCAAATCGCAAACTTTTTGTAACAATTGTAAGACATGTTCATACAAAAGAAATTCTATGTAAAAAAAAAAGAAATTATTATCCTTTCATGTAGAATTATAGAAAATATTATGAACTGTACGCTATACAAGCGATGTTTTATTTTACGGAATTTAAAATTACAAATTCTAAAATTTGGAGTAAATCTGTCAAACAGTTTTAGAGAAATAAAAAATACAAATTGAAAAACTTATCTTTAAAATGACGAAATCCGCCAGTTTTCCGCATGCAATAGCAGAAACGTTTTTTTTTTTTTTACTATCTTATTTTCAGGAAAATTTTTTTTTAATATCTTATTATAGCACTAATAAAAACTGCTCGAAAAAAATTAATTCTAGCTATATGCCTCCAAGTACCACCGGTATAGAATACATAAACTACTCCACTTAAAATTATAGGAAAACATGTATGGAAACATATATAAATTTTTTAAGAGAGAAGAAGAAAAAAAATATTAGAAATAAAATATTTTTAAAAAATATTTAAAAATTTTAAAAAAAATGCTGAAAAACAAAATAAGTAAAGATATATTTCGTATGCACCATGCTTTTATTTTCATATTTTGTAATCTGGCAAACTTGCTTCAAAAATATTTTAATTAATCATTTGCCGGTTAGTGGTAGATATGATCGCTACTCCCTTTCTCTCTCTCTCTGTATATATATATATATATATATATATATATATATATATATATATATATATATATATATATATATATATATATATATATATATAGTATATATATGTATCTATATATATATCTATATATATATAAAAATATATATATATATATATATATATATATATATATATATGTATATATATATGTATATATATATATATATAAATATATATATATATATATATATATATATATATATATATATATATATATATATATATATATATATATATATATATATATATATATATATATATATATATATATATATATATATATATATATATATATATATATATATATATATATATATATATATATATATATATATATACTTCGGCATACCTTCATAATTTTGAACCTCTGTAGAGTTCCATCGCAGGCAGATCGAAGTGGTCACACACCCGCATTCACTGCAACCAGTGATGCTCAATTTCTGTAATTGTGCTCTACTGAGAACGCATCTTACCATCTATTCACAATGTCTTTCTGAAAGTCAGGTCATGTGATCTGAATCATTCAGATGAATATAAATTTAAGTAATAATTTAAGTAGAAAAAAGTAATGATTTCGATCTTTTTTCAATGAGATGTGATGTGGAGCCAACACGTTTGAGAGGGGGGATATTGGCAGATTCACGTAATAATTTAATCATTTCGGGTATAAATCATCTTCAACTTGTTGGAAATTTAATCGTTATTAATAAAATGAATCATTACTGCTCAGGAAACTATCTATTTGAAACCAAGATACCATTCATTTTAACAAATATTTGAAATTTTCATAACGTCTGCATCCGGTCTTAAGATAACATGCTGCGCCAATTCCAAACAAAGAAATTTCTATATTTTTAGAGATCACATGCTATGACGAATCACATAGTATGCGTGCAATTACAACACTCGCTTTTTGAAAACAAAAGTGTAACGTTTCTCTTTTTCGTATTTTCAAGGTGAGAACTAACTAACATGATCTGAAACATCATAACTCATTCAAAACTTTTCTGTCTTAGTCTAGTTGAGGTCAGTCTCTGCTCATCACCAATGAGCCAGCAATCTAAATCACTTAAATCTGGGGATCGCAACTTACCACAGGAAATAGTAGATAAAAGACTGTCTTTATTAAAAGGATAATATAAAGATGTAATTAGTGAGGACAGCTATGATGTAAGACTCAAAAAGTAGTTCTTACTTCCGAATTGCCAATATCTCTTTAGGCCTATATCGTTGCTCCCTCAAAATAATCTGGAGATTGAGACAAAAATATAAATAAAACAAATTTTACTCTGTTGCAAATAAGAAAAAACCATTATCCCTATGGAGAGTGCTTGTTTGCTTCTAAGTGCACGCCAAATCGATGCAAAGCTCCAAGCACGTACGTATATCTACATCGCCAACTCTTGAAACGAAGCTGCTTAGCCTACTTTTTGCTTGCTTTCTTAAATAGTGTGAAATGAGGAAATTAAAACTTATTGCTTGTTAATAAGACTATTGTTTTGTTGATAAGAATTAATAACTTTTACAAGCTATTATAATGTTTCGAAAGCATATTTATATAATTTGATAACTAAATAAAACTGAACTATATTATATGCAGTAGCGGATAATTACTTAAATACTCTCTCGCTATAGTCTTTTCTTAACTCGAATCAGAGGAGGCATCTATTATTAAATGTCCTCGTAGTCTTAATTCAGTTTCTGTAAGTATGGTAACTAGAAAAGACGAGGAAAACAAAATAAACTCCGTATAGATTTCAAACATTTAAATTTTAAAGCAAATACTGAACCAATACCTCGTTTTTTATGATGTTCTTGATGTCTCAATGAATGCAAAAGATTTCTCAAAACTGTATTGAATCTGTGGGGGCGAGGAGTAATCGGCTATGTCAACCTTCATCGATCAAAAGGTACCTCGTAATTGAATGAAGTTAGCATGTCTTATATACCAGTGAATTGATGTTTTTTAATATTCGTAGTGGTAGTTGCGCCACAATACTCCCCCACCAGAATTTTATCGGGGATAGAATTCGATGAACGGATACCACTAGTTGCTGTACTTGTGAAAGACCGGGAGAGCTGGTTTTAAGGTCACCGGGTTTTTGAGTGCTGAATGTGAGAGGTGTATTAACTTCACGTAGTCGCTCCTGTGTTGCCATAAGCAGTCGAGTGTATGCAGGCAGACGTTGTGTTTAATCGAGACGAGACTGAGTAGCAACAGCGTGAGAAGGTTGATTATGTCGCAGTCACAAGTAGCAAGTCAGCAGTTCAATGTGGGTTATCCAACGAAGTAGGCATTACCAGATTGAAGTGGGCGTTACTGCGTGTTCAAATCACGTCCAAAGGACACCAATGTGGGGGCGAGGAGACAATGTCAACATTCATCTATCAAAAGGTACCTCGTAATTGAATCAAGTTAGCATGTCTTATATACCAGTGAATTGATGTTTTTTAATATTCGTAGAGGTAGTTACGCCACAAATCCCTTGGATCTTATCGTGGAGAAAAATATGCTTCATTTGTTTGAATTAAAATTTTAAGAATAAAAATAAATATTGAGTCCAATTATTAAGTTATAAGTTAAAGTTTTTAAAACATTGATACGCTGAAAACTTTCATTGAGTTATATAGCACCATATATTTAATTTTTATATTTTTCAAAAATTCTATGTTTTATGTTGTAATAAGCGAAATACTTATACTGGGAGCAAAAATTGTCTAATGTTATTTTCCATCCAAGACTATCACCATAAATAATATCATTCCAGGTTATTTTATTGAGTATCACGCAATCTCTTTTTGTTCACACATCTCGGAAGAAATCACGACACAATATTGATCAACATGTCTTCAACCAACGCAATAAATTATTGCTTCCGTCTCTCTGCCATTTGATTTGGATAACCTGAATAGAAGAATATTATTGCAATGGAAGCAATTCATTTATAGCAAAATGACAATCTCGTATATGTGGGACCAATTTATAAAATTATTTTACTGAGTTTGTTTTATTTATTCTGATATGGAAACAAGCAATAAAATGTAACACGAAGGTAACTTTAATTTGATTGCTTTTTAAAAGTGTAAGGTTTGATCTCTAGTTTATATAAAACTCTGTCACAGTAAGAAAAGAAAATATTCAGAATAAATCCTGATTTATTAGTAATTGTATTCTTATGCGCACAAAAAGTACATTAGTGTTAATTAAATAATCTCGAGAAAATAAAGTAGTAAGATATTAGGTAATTAAAAATTTCATTCGCTTTAAAAATATACAAAATTGAAATAAGAATCGGTGTATTTGAACCGCTCATAAATAGTGCTCAATACGAGAAATTATCAATTGCTGCGCATTGTTGGAACCTTGGGCAAATATTCAATTTCTACAATGAAAAAAATATTTTCCATTCACTTTCCGGCTACTTTGGGCTTTCTTGTTTTGTTTTGTTTTTTTTTAATATTTTTCCTTGCCTTGTTACTGTGGTTTTTCCTGTTTATTTTTTTCTCATCTTTATTTTTTTCCCCATTTTTCGCTGACAGCGTTACGTTTTCAGTTTGTTTCCTTACATCTAACAGTCTTTAAAATGTGTGCCTATTTTTAAGCTTTTGAAATATTTCGACTGTTATTTCTATTTTGTATATTTTTAAAGCGAATGATCTTTTTAACCAAGTAATATTATATTACTGTTTCAACTAAAACACTTAAATGTACGAATTAAATAACACTTCCACTTACTTTTTCTTCCCTCGTTTCGAAAGAATTGCAAAACAATAACGATCAACATCCCTTCAACATGATACAATAGACCTTGTGTGCTATTTGATTTGAATACCTAAATAAAACAGTATTATTATAGAATGCTAATAAGTTATATTAATTGTCTTCATTAATAATAACACTTTTCACTACGTGACTTTTAGTTACAAATAATATATTGCATTTTTCTTTCCAAACTTTCCTTCTAATACTTATATAAATTTGCTTATTGTTACAAAGAAGAAATGAATTTTTATTATAATAATAATAATCAATTGCTATAATAGTAATAATAATAATAATAATAATTAATTATCATCATTTTAATATTTTTTACGCTAGAAATAAGGCCTGAAAATGAATAAAAATTGTTGCACATTATGCTTATAAAACCCTAATTTTAAGTAAACGTAATGAAATATATTTTATATTTTATTATTTATTTACTATGATATTCATTGAAAAAATCCAACTCTTAAACTTAAACAAGGAGACAACATTGATTGTAGGTAAATTCTCTTGTTTGCTTTGAAATTTCTAGAATATTTGAAAAGTAACAAAGATTATTCATTAATCAAGCTTTAAACTAATTGTTAAATAGTTTTCAAAAATATTGCATAACTAAATTTTGTTAATTAAAACTAACTATTTTTTTTTTGGGGGGGGGGGGTTAACACAGATATTTAAAAGAATAATAACAAAAACTAGTATGAAAGCTTGAAATTTTTTTTTTGTGATTTTTCCTGCAGGCACAGAATAATAAATAACGGATTTCATTTAAAATTAACAGCAAATCACTGAGGCTGTTTGTTTGTTTTAGATGCTAATTATATTTTGGTCAAAGCCTTCAAGCCATTTTAAATATTTAGTGGTTTGTAATTTATTTGTAATGAGGTATTTTGTATCGCTCTTTTGATATTTAAAAATTTAATCTCAGAAATAAGAGAAAATGTGCATATTTCTTTACCATGATGTTTTTCAACATTTTTATTATTTGATTGTTTATTTAAAAATTAATTTTTTAAAGGCTCTTTACCTAAATATTTAAATTATAATTTATCGTATAAATTGAGAGAATATATAAAGACCACTCAAATTTTTAAATGAACATTTTCTTTCCAAATTTTAAGCAAAGCACCTTTTTTTTTAAAACTTGTTCCTTTTGTTCCGATTATATTTTTCTTCCTTTCAGAAGTAATTGAAATTATATTACCCTAATTAGGCTTCAAATCCATTTCTGCTAATTGAGATCCCACTTCCTTAGGCTAAGTTCCCCTTTCATGCCATTTCTATATTCTAAAATCATGGGCACCAACTCATTAGGAACATAACATGAACGGCCAAATATTTGTTCATATTTAATTTTATAAGAACTCTATTTATTTGTTTCATAAATACATATAAAAAATAATTTTCGAGATATATTTTACAAAATAATTCATTATATGAAATTCGTTTTTCTTAAATTTCTTAAAAATTTGAGAATTAACGAAAAATAATTGATAGTATATCTCAATTAACTGTTCACATTTGGTAGAGAAAAACTGCAAATTTTTGCAGGTTGCATATTTGTATTTGCTGGATTTGTGAAACATAACTGAAAGGGAAACATATTTATTATGAAATTATATTCCGTTCTAAGTTGCAGCATAGGAATTATGTAATCATTCGCAGCTGCATATAGTTCCGTTTTTTTTTAGTATCAAATTATGTAAATATGAATGAATTATGCAAATATGCTGAAATTTAATTATTGTTTCTTTTACCTTATATATCATATTATTATTTAAAAGGGGTTACAGTTTCGTAGATTTACTGGTATACTAGATTTGGTGACATATTTCGATAGATTAAGAGAACATTCATTCGTGAAAAAGAAACAACTATATAACGTTGCAAGTTCATTGGATTTTATTGAATCGCTAAAACGGCGTGTCCTTTACTGACATGCCCTTAATATGTCAAGTGCGAGATAAAGATATTTTCTTGTTGTTGTTTCGCTGTGGAAGAAAATCGTCTGCAAGAAACAATATTTATTATTCTTTCAACAATGTCTTTAAATTCGAACAGAAATAAGAATATTTGTAAATATTTTTAGACATCATATTTAGTAATTCTTGTTAACAAAACAATAGTTTTAATTCAATAAGATTTATTTTCTTCATTTCACACGATTTAAGAAAGAAAGCAAAGACATGGCTGTGCAGCGTTATTTGAAGCGATGTTCAAATACGTTCGGGCTGGGAGCTTAGCATCCATTTGGCTTGCATTTAGATGTAAACAGGTTCTCTCCAGAAGGATAATGGTTTTTGAAACTTGCAACAGAGTGTAATATATTTTATTATGTTTAATTTTTGCAAGCTTTAAAAATATGGAAGACAGTAGTCGGTCGATAATATACTGTGAATTTATGCAGCAAATAACAGGAATCTAAATAAAACTAAATTAATCAATATGTGTCAACATATAAAAATACACTACGCATAATATGAAAATACACTTGCAACACAGTAAACTTCATATTAAGAAAAAAGTTATAATAGTAGCTATTTTATTTATTAGTAAAACATCACTAGTTTCTTTTAAGTGTATGTTATATTCATAATATATTAGTCAGAAATTTGGTAGGATAACTCCCTGTAGCTGTGCTATCTGAAATGTTTGGTTTCAAGTCTGTCTTATTCGTGGTATTAAAATAAGCTTCTCTAATCTTGAATGAGAAATGCGAAAATTTTAAAAGTATCTCATTCGAAAAATTATTAAAACTAACCAAACTGGTCTCCCGGATAGATATTAACAAATACTTAACATTTATACTTAGTTGACAAAGTTAAGATGCCTTTCTTTTATAGAAAATAAGTCCGTACTTAAAACTGTTTCATTTTTAGGTTAAATGCATATTAATACTTAATTAAAAATTTTATCCCAATGGGTTAACTTATTTTTGCTCACTTAATTAAAGGCAGATATCTCTTGAGAATAATATTTAAGCTTAGATGAATTATCTAACATGCTGTTAATTAAAGTATTCTAATTGTATATGTGTCGCAGTTTTAATATAAACAAATGAAAGTAATTCGATGTGAATCAACATCCGCTACTTAGTATATTTAAATACTTTATGATGTAAATAAATAACGTATGATTTTACTTAGGTTGCTCTGGTAAATTATTGTATAAACAATTGGTTTAACCTCGACGTTTACGGTGAAGTTTGTAAATAATATCTGTAACAAGTTATTTTTTATTTAACATTAAAAAAATAAACAAATAAAAGTATAAAAAAATAAAACTAGCACAGCATAATAGGACATTAACTACACTAAAAAGAATATTTTTTGTTGCGTTTATACTTGATCTTACGTATTTCGGGAGTGGAGATTTCAAATTTGAAATTAGTTCTACTCCTAAAGCAATAGTTTTTTTAAGCGCATTTTTAGTGTATATTTCGTAGAAAATATTAAACAAAAAATTACATATAACGGAATGTCGCATAAATGTTACGATAAACTTCAAGGGATTCGGCGCGCATCATAATAATTAAGAGTTGCATAGGAACCCATACCCGGAAAGTTATTCTGACTGTTTCTTCGTGTGCTTTTCAGTCATGTATCAGAATAGGTAAGAACCTCTATCGGCGAGTGATAACATTTGCGTGTATGGTTTTCCATGCCATTTAAATCCTGATGAAGTGTCCTAACTCCCTTCAATGTTTTTTTTAATATTTTCAATATTTATGTGACTCCCTGTTACGATTTAAAACTTGTCCATTTCGACAAAAATACACTGCAAAAAATCCGGCTCAAAAACGGTAAAAAGTATGGAAACTCACTAAGGGCGTCTTTACATTTTACTGCTGTTGTCGTCGTCATCTGCCATTAAGGCAGAGGGGGTGAGATTGTTCTTGTTTTTCCAGTGTCGCCATCTATGCCCAAGAGTTCAACTTTTACCACAGCTATACGTCACACCCGCTTATAGGGCAGACCCATTCATACATCCATTCATTCGTCCACACATAGTAATTTGGGCCTGAACCAAAAAGCGATCAATCTTTAATTCCGTACCCCCAGAGGTATTGATTTGTTATGGGATCATGAAGGACTTTGTGACTCGACAGATTCAACGTGTACCAGTCACCATTTACTACACGGGGAGTCTTCTGTCTGATGGATTCGAACCCCCGTTCTCACAAGCGTGTGTCCAGCACCCTGGCAACCCTTTTTATCCTAATATCCCTTTATTCGGAACATAGAACGAAACAAAAAAATCTGATGTATCGTAAATAATTATCGTAAAATCACTGAATCATTCTATTTAAGTAAATATTACTGTGAAAATTACGGTAAAATATTTTTTAGGTAAAAATGGATATCACGGTAAAATGAATTCTGCGGATGATGCATCCAAAGTGCATCATCCGGAATTTGATCCGGAATTATTTACAGAGTAGAATATAAATGTCCTTTTAAAAAATGGTATCTTGGAGAGAGAAACCGAATGCAGATTTGAAATCAGCCCATGCGAAAATATCCAAGATCCGTTAAAAAATCTCATGCAACAAAAAACGGGAAAAAATTTTCCCAGTGTTATCGAACTGTAATAGAGTCTATATTAAGGTTGCAATAAAAGTAATTTTCCTTTTCTGAAAAACAGAAAACTCAGAACATAATGACCATCATCATCATTTTGTTTTTCATGTTGGCGAAGGAAATAATTTTCTGTTAAAAAGAAAAAAAAATCAAGATGCCAACAAAAATTTGAGTGAATATAAACAAAAGTATTAAACAATGGAAAGTGATTTAAACGTGTATTTTAGGAGAAAAAAAACTTATTTTTAATCGTATACTTTCAAATTCTTAGAATTTAAATTGTTTAAACTTTTAAAAAAAATATTTAGTTATAAAAATAACTGTACCTGAAACGAAAATTACTTTTGAAATTACGAAAAATAACAAAAATATTTAAATTTCATACTTTGAAGAGAAAGTGTCATTATTTTCAGTTGATTTTATTAAATTTCTAGGTATCTTATAAAAAAATTGCATATCCTTTTTCTAAATTCTAACTAATTTCATTAAATAATAACTTATTTAATTAGTTTTCCTCGACAGTAAAAAAAATCTACAGAGTTAAATAATTAAATTAAATTAAAATATTTTTATGCAATTTTTAAAATGTTTTTTCTTGCACTCTACATCCATACTCAGAACAATGCAAAGCGATTAAAGCAAAATTGCTAATTCCAATTAAGACATTGCTTTATTTGTTTTTACTTTATTATAATTATGGCCATAATTAAATTCTTTTTCTTACGATTTATTAGACACAAAATTAAAGTCCTATTATTTTTTTTAATAATAGAACTTTCTAATTATGAGAAAAATTTAAAAATGAGATTAACTTTTTGAAAGAACTCTTATTACTTAATTATATTTTTTAATTTTAATTTCTACATGCCGACAAATTCTGTTAATTTTCCGAAATATTTTATATCTAATATATATAGTAAGCAAAATGCTAAACAATATTCTTAATCTGAATACAATTTTCTAAATACAGTTGAGCATTATTGATTGTCGAATCAATTATTGCATCATTGTGTTTTACTTAATAATAAAAAGGACGAAATGGAATAGCATTAATTTAAGAGCATTTCGTTATCTTTCACAATGTAACAGCGTAACTAATACTATTCTACTTTTTATTCTATAATAAAATTTATCCGATCAATTTTTTTAATCGTTTATAAATTAAATTATGAGAAACTAAGTGCGCCCACTCAAATAACTTGACAGAACTAATGGAACTCTTCTTTGAAAGTATTAGTTAAGCATTTTCTCGGTTACTAAAATAAAATTTATCCCATCAATTATTTTATCAGTTTATGAAAAATATTGCTTGAAGCTAAGTATAGTCGACGCATATAACTTTTCAGAATATACAGAACTCTTCTTTGAAAGTATTAATTAATCATTTTATCAGTTAATAAAGTAAAATTTATCCCATCAATTGTTTTATCAGTTTATAAAAAATATTGTGTGAAGCTAATAAAATATAGTTACGGCAGACAACTTTTCAGAATATACAGAACTCTTCTTTGAAAGTATCAATTAATCATTTTATCTGTTAATAAAATAAAATTTATCACATCGATTATTTAAGCAATTCATAAATTGTGTGAAATAAGCACGCACATGCCAGATAATTTAACAAAACATAAAATTTTTCCTTGAATATTTCATAGAATTCGCATTTGATACTTTTTAATCTGCACTTTTTAACTGCTTTTTTACTTCCGTAATTCTGTACTTTTTAATCGATTTAGTTAAAAATTTAGCATCTGGTAAATTAGTTTTTTATAACAAAATGGTGGCATATTGGTGAAGAATATCCTAAAATCCAATACTAGACTTTGTTCAATTAAGAGTTATTATCCTAGTAAATAATACATCGTAGAACGGAAACTTCCGTTCGAAATTTGGTATTAAGTCCTCCAGGCTTAAGCTCTGGGTCGCTATGGTTAAGAGGATTAAGCACTTCGAAAAGGGAAAAAATATTCTGTTAATTGCTTGGTTTTTGTATCAGGTGGAGAATTGCGTCATTTCTTTAACTCTCCCACATTAGAGTTCATTCTTATCTTGTTTTTTATTGCAAACTTTCACCTCAAACTTTCAGTCAGGTGAAATTATTCTAAAATCAGAACATTAAAAAAGTTATTTACATTTTGATGTTAAATCTTTGCGAGAATAAGACTGTAGTTGAAAAAGTTGACGATTCCGCGGAAAAGACAAATGCTTTATGGTTGAAATCTGTGTATCGTGCCAATAAATTTAATTCATTCGTTAAAAAAAGTACAGAATGTTCCGTGATGGCCGTTCGTAATATTTTAGAGTCCTTGTCAAAAATGAATTAAAGAAATTACAAATTAGAATTCTCAAATAAATTTTAAGATGACATAGAAAGATTAACGCTGTTATAATCTCTTGAGATGGTTTGGACTTTAAGGAACAAAGTTCGATTAATTCCCGATATAAATAGACAGAATTTGAATTGCAATTATTCGACACACTGGTTTTTTTTCGACTAAATTGTCGTTTTTTTCGGGAAATCCAAAAAAAAAATTTCATCCCGTCTTCTTTACTAGTTGTTCGACTGATTGCATTAAAGCTTTTGCTTCTTTACCATTTAAATATTAGTTTGTGTAACTTAATTTAACTTTTTGACTTCATTTTTGAGAAGTATTCTAAAAATGTATTTTAAGGGAGGTGATTACAGAATACTATGAATGCGCATTGTTGCGCTACGAAAATATAAAAGTGGAATAATTGAAAATTTCAAAAGCTAAGTTAAGGCTAAAGAATGTATTTTGTAGCAGTTAAAAATAATTCTAAGAAATTAGATACTCTCTCAGATTATAATACAGAGTAATTCAGTTGCCAAACTGAAATTCCATCAAGAGTACAAATAGAATCACCTAGGAACATGAAATCGCAAACTCAATCCGGATTCAATAGAGGGGTTTTCAAAATGTACGTGATATATAAGGAAAATAGGGAGATTTCGCAAATTTGCGTTAGCATCCGTAAGTAAGATTTCAAGTAATTGCGCATGCGCACTTATAGTGCTCATGCTTCAGCTCTGGTGAAATGCGCATGCGCCTGTGAAAACGGTCAAGTTTACGTAAGTGAAAATAAGAGATTTTGCAAAAATCTGTTAAATTAAGAACTCTAAGTTGGTGGAATATCATTTTAACTTTGACCACAAAATCAAGACATGCATTTACAACGGACTATCTCTCTAAGGCTGTGGCATACGATTCAAGATGCATTGTTCTATGTAAATCTGCGAGAAGAAAAATTTGGTAGATTTTGATGAATTCAGCGATAAGAAATGTAGCTTATTTTTATTAATATTTAAGTAAAAATATTATTGAACTTCAATTGATTATATTGACTTCTTTTAGCTGAGTTAATATAGTTATTATAAATATAATTTATAATTTTAAAATAGAGAAAGTACATCTAGTCTCTTATGGAACTAGTGTAATTAGACAACCATAATGTTAAAAAAAAAAAAAAAAGATCACAAGATTTGTTTCTAAATGTCATCATTACATTTCTTCAAATTCACACTCCATGTCCATACTTTTAGTTCTATGATAGGCTTAAACAAAAAATAACATTTATCAGCTAAAAGCAGCGTTATTGTAGCTTTATTTTTATAGTATAAATGACGTCAACATAACGTAAAGATACGTAGCATCGAAAATAAACTCGATCACGCGCAGTTGCTTCAATATTACTTACGAAAGCTTATAGAAAGGTGAGATATCTCCATAATGAGCAAGAATCCTCCGTCATCCTTTTGCATTTACTGTATATCTACAAATGCAACACATTTACGACCAATGTACTGCAAAATATCCAAAAGAGAAGAAAATATACTTTATGCTACGTAGAAAAAAGTAATACAATGTGAAGAAAGCGCATTTCTGCACCTTTATTTATTTATTCACATTGTCCATTTCTGTACATTTATGTGCTCTTCAATTACATTGTCCATCTCGTCACGGGGGAAACAATTCTATTAAAATTACCACACTGAATGGTAATGACATTTCTGGTACAGAAAATTGCATAATTCTATTTTTAAAAAAAACAATATATAGAGAGTTTAAAAAGCTCAATTAATAATTTTTTCGTTCATATGACAACAGTAAACCGGGTCTATCTCTTATTATCATCACATTTAGTAAAACATACAATTCCGAAAAATTTAATCGAATAAAAGGTTTTTATTCCATTTTCTAAGATATCATGATACAAATTACCAAATTTTACCACATTTTTAAATTTTATCACATTACATAAAGCTACATTTTATTGTTAATTTTACCAAAATCTTTACTTAAGCACTTAAGTAAAAATTACCAAATTCTAGTGTTTCCATAAAGCCAAAAACGCGGTAAATTTTACCATATTCTGGTAGTATTGGCCATACTTTCCTTCTCGCCCTCATTTCTGCGTTATTCAAGTCTCCTATTTCGTACATTCATTTGTGCTTTCTTAGAGTTTGATTGCTTTATACTAGTAGTAATGTTCAGACATTCTCAGGCACTGGAATACAAGCATTAGATCGAGAATATGAATGGTGCCCCTTCTCAAACATACTAGATGTGTCTCGAACATATTGTGTTTCTGAAGCAGTCCAGAAAAAACACTGAGTATCTTCTGCATTGATATTGATCGTAAATATGTGAAATTTATGGGGATGAAGTACAAATAAAAAGATGTGAAGTTATGCTTGTTTATAGGTCCTTATATAATAGGCATTGATTGCGACCCCATTTTTCCATGTGATTTTTCGTACCTTTTACTGCCTATCATGGTGTCCCTGATGAGCCCATTGATCTATCCTATGAGCGAAGAATTTTTTGAATCACCTAGTATATCTAATACATTTCATAATAACAATGAGGCAATTACGGTGTGATAATATATGTGTTAAAATTTGGTAAATGTGATAAAATTTCGAAATTTTATCCTGATACCTTTGAGCATGGCATAAAAGCTATTGATACAGTTAGATTTACTTTTCAGTTTCGTATTTTTAACTAAATGTGTAGTAATAATTACCACAATTTTAAAATCCAGAATTTCCAGTAAATCATATGAACGGTAAAACTACCAAATGAATGGTTTAAATACCGTATATTTTGGTTTTTAATGACAGAATTATGTTGTATTTTGCTAGAAATGTAATTACCACTCAATACGGTAATTTTACCAGATTTTATTTCTCTCTGTAGTAATACAAGAATAATCTTGCAGTAGCTGTTTTTTTACTGAGGAATTTAATTCGTATAGTGTACATACAGTGTTAAAGGCATGGGGAAGTGCAGGATATCAATTAAGGAAAACAGGACCCTGGAAACTCTTTATACGTGGAAGAGAATGGAGGAAATATTGTGATGTAAACGCTAGTACTCGAACCCCAGTTCTCTAGATCATGAGACTAACAAATTAGCTTTCTCGGCAATAAAATATAAACAGTTACAAAGAATTAATTGGCTTGATTAAGCATGTTTAGTTGGCGCGATGAAAATCTGATTGTTTAACCCTATGAGGTGAAGTATCGACTCAATACAATTATTGAGTCGATAATCAATAATACTCAATTGTATTAAGAAAATTGCGTTCAGTTAAGGAATATTGTCTAGTATTTTGTTTACTATATATATTAAATATCAAATATTTCAGAAAATTAAAAGAATTTGTCGGCATGTAGATATTAAAATTGAAAAATATAAGGTTAGATTATCATCTTATATATGGCTATTTGACTGTTTTATTTGAATATGGTAAAATAACAATTGAATAATTTGTTATTTAACTACTTTTTCAGAGAAATATCTAATAGTGTAATTTGGCAAAATCTTTAAACTTGTAACATCACTTTCGGCTTAAATGAACACAAAATGGGATTAACATTCATAAGATTAGATATAGAAAGGAGAAACATTTCAGTCTAAATACCAGATTCAAATATTAACAGACCGTAATTATAGCGGGTATATAAAGCGGGTAACATTTATGATATTAGAATTTAGAACAGAGAATTTGTTCAGACGGAAAATATTTTCCCTAGAAGACATTAAAACTAATGAAGTGTTGAAAGTTATCCTAAGCTTGAAGGAAGTTTTACTAATTTAGTTCTTAAGTTTCATGAAACGGATATCCTTTGTATTGGGACGACGAAAATTTGCTTCAAAAGGCTTAGATCCGGCTTTATTCTAGTGAAATAGCTTTAACGAAGTGAGGCTCTAGGTAATTTTTGAAATATTAGTTTTTATCACACAACAAATGCTAATCATAGTAATCTCTAATTAAAGCAAGTCTAAGAAAGCTTTAAATTGACTTCAATTTTTAATGTCTTTATCAATTAGGGAAAAAAGAAACCTTCATCGTTATCTATACATATAATAAAATAAGTAATCTGTGTGTGTGCTTTTATGTGCCTGTATACTGGATTGTGAATAAAGCGTAGTAGACACTGTGATATTCTGCATGAAACTTAATAAGTACAATTGGGAACTTGCACTTCAAGACGAAGAGGATCATTGATACCCACACATTTGACCTCCGACGTTAGCTCCAGCTAATTGCTCATAAGCAAAACGGCGTGTTAAAGTTGAGCAAAGTTTCTCCACTTAAGTTAGAATGTTAATTAACATGAAATTAGTTAAATACAGCTCCGCGTCACACATCGAATTTGTTAAAATATAATTCTTTCTCGTCTACATCTTTTACTAAACTTTGATTTATTATTTGCTTATGTTTTTTATTGCAAACGTGATATATTTTTGTGTAGTTTACACTTCGATGCGTGATTAGTTATTCTATGTTCTACGTTTCTTCGTCTCTGTCTTTGTATTAAGTAAAAAATATATAGTGAAATTAGTAATTGATAATTAGTTTGTCTATATTCTACATGGCATAATTAGTCTGACTATGTTCTACATGACTTCGTGCCTGTCTTTGTGTTAAGTAAGAAATATATAGTGAAAGGATTGAAATATTTGTGAAAAAATATAGAATGAAGAAAATGAGAACATAAGAGAAGTAATACTTGGCTTACTCGAAATAGAATAGAAAGAACAGTTGCCAACGTAAAAAAATTCCACGTTTCAATTATCAATCACGATCGAGATTTGTCTTACCCACACTACGTCACTTTCAGGCATCTCAATGTAAACAAATGATAAAGCCCGGATTTTTTAACTGTGTTTTTTTATACAGAGACATTCAAAAAATTTAATTTTCTCATAGGCTTAGTGACAGTCATTGCTTTAAAGTAAACTGTGAACGATTCAGTTTTGTCAAATTAATAGTAAATAGAAATAACACGGTAAAAATAAAATTAAAAACAATACAAATAACTTTAAAAATATAACATGAATTATGTTTGCAAGCTTATAGCTCTAAGCGAAAAAATTAGTTTAATTCGCGTTCTGTATTTTTTTTTTTTTATTCCTTATTAACCTTATAATTCCTTATTCCTTATAAGGTAATGTGAATAATCAACGCGATCGAAACATCATAAGCGGCTTACACCACCGTGTAATATTTCTGAAATTATCTTTAACCACTTGTTTATTTTGCTTAAAGTTATGCTCTTAAAACGTGTTACCATACAACTAAAAAACACAACTGAAATTTAGCAAAACAGTTTCGAACTAAAATGCAAAATTAAGGGATAAATGGTAAAATCGGTGAGAAGAAACAGAATAAAACGCTAATATTATTATTATTAACGTCATCTTCATCTTTATAAACATACTAATATAAATATCTTTATATATTTACTCAAGCGCATAAATTAATTTGTTAATCGAACCTGCACCTTTCTAAATTCATCCGAATAATTCTGTTTCCCTTCTGGAAATCCATGCACTTCCCCTTCGATATTCAAGATTACGGTATATATTCTTTGTCTTACCAACTGATTTTTTTAAGCAATATGGGGTAAGTTGTTTGCGATAATCTACCGCCAACAGCAGAAACTGCTCCTGCACAGACTGCAAAGTACTGTTCCCCTGACGAAGCTGCCATGTATGTCAGTGCCTCCACTTTTATTTCTTTTTTATTTTTAGGGCATTATTTCCTGCAACAAACTTTTCAGCTTCTTCTGTTGCGGTATTCCCTAGGTGATATTTCTTGCGTAATTTCCTGTTAATATTTTTCGGTTTTCTCCTGTTGCGATAATCAGTTCTCTTATGAGGTAATAGCTTATTTTATTTTATTTCATCCTAAAAATGTCGCTCAAAATATCCTTCTAGTAGTGACATCAATAGTCGATTTTTAAAAAAGCAATGTCTCAACTCAGTCACTTGTTTCATTATTTTATTTTATTTTTTCACAAAATTAAAATACATCTCGAGTTTCTTCAGACTCGATATTAGGTTTTTCAGCTTTTACCATACACACGGATACAGAAAAAATATCATTCCTCAAACATACGATAAACTATTTCCGACTTAATTTGATCCGAAATTAATATGGATTTAGTTATCCAAAATCAATAGATTTTAAAATGAAAGTATATAATCTGATATTTAAAATTCATGAAATAAACATCGATATCATATAAAGAATTATTGACGCTTATAGAAAAGGTAATGAATAGAAGACCGGGAGTTCATTATCTCCCCATTATCATTTTTAAAGTTATCTACTGCAATTAATCTTAATTTCCCCTAATCTAAAGTGCAAATTGGTTTTAGACACCTATTACCAGGAGAATTCTAATTTATTTTAAATGACATGTTTAATGTTGAATATTTCAGGCATTAATGTCTATAAAAATTATTTTGGGATTTTAGAGGTTGATCGAGGATGAAGAGATAATTGCATTAGATAAAATATTTTTTTTAATACTAGTTTAAAAGTTGGATTAGAAAATTCAGTTTTTATATTTTAAAAAAGAATTTAAATAAAGTAAAAGCTTAATAAATATTTATAGAAATTCCTTTTAAGACTTTGCTTTAAAAGTTAACTGTCATTCTAGCTAAAAATTCTGATAAAATTACTAAACAGTATGGTAAAGACATTTCTTTATAAAAAATATTTAAAAAAAAAAAGACATAATTCTGATAATAAAGCCAAAATATACAGAATTTAAACCATTCATATAGTAACGGCTTCTGTTCATATGGCAACGATGTACCAGAGATTTTAGTTTTTGAAATTATAGTTCTGATTGCGACACATTTAGACAAAAATACAAAACTGAAAGGTAACTTTTATCCGAATAAATTTTTTTTATACTTTCTGAAGTATCATAATAACTTTACTTAATTTTAACACATGCCATAAAACTAAATTTGATTGTCAATTTTTCAAAAATCTTTACCAAAACATCTCGGTAAAATTACCATATTTTTTTATGTTCCTATAGAGTTAGAAATGTGGTAAATGTTATCACATTCCGGTAGTTTTTATCATACTTTTTTCATTAGTGCAAATATAATAAAATGTTAAAAAATGATAATAATTTCAAGTTTTCATAACTTAAAGTTAATGAAAATCGTTTACAAATATCTTCCTACTTTTCTACATCTAATGAAGAGTCTTTTTTTTTCATTTCTATCACTTATGCAATAGCTTTAAGTACTCCATATCACGCATTGTGTATTCAATATATTGTATATAGTTTATTGCTAAAATCAGCTTTGAGCATCTTATATAATCATATATTGGTTGCATGTTAGATTAGTTAGAAATTCCGGCTCTTTTCAATTTGCAGCATCCCTTTGCAGCCTTAAAGGCTTGCTGCAATAAACCTAACAAATGACATCGGAAATTTGAAAAGCATTTTTAAGTAGCCTATGACATATATCTATAAAACATAATTATTAAAAATATCAGCAAAATATTGTGCTGTTATAGTTATTGAAATAAAATATAAATAAAGTAAAATTGCAACGGTATATTGAGAACGTATTCTTATAGTTCCTTTAAAACTTAATCTTGTCCAAATAAAGAGTTCAGTATCTTAAAAAGAGGAAGTTCAGATCTGACCATAATTCTTCGTTCCAGAAGAATTGAATCCAGGTTCATTAGGTTGATTCTATTTGATTTTAACAAGGAATGCCAAGGCAGGAGAGTTCCATTATATTTTCTTACTTTCTTGAGATTCAGATGTGATCAGATATGAAGTTGAGTATATGGAGATAAATTTCTCAAAAACAGCTATTGGAGAGGAAATTGTCACAGAGCAAACATTTCATTCCTTTGTAGCCAAGTTGGACAAGAAATCACAGCATCTGAACCGTTAATATAACCCCTACACACATTCTTATGGCGAAGAAAGGATATCGCCTGGAGGAAAAAGCACGTGCTGTCTTCCAGGCTGTGTGTTTAATATTTCTAAGGCATTTTTCTAATTCAGAAAAAGATGAAGGAACTATCAGTTGATTTCTACATTACAAATTTAAATTTACTCTTGAAGGTTTTCCAACAATATTCAGATAAATATAGACACACAGAGGGAGACGGAGGGCGAAAAAAGGATGTAAGAATTGAAAAGAGGTCACCTTCTTAGGCGAAAAATATTCATCAAGTGACGTTATGAAAGCAAGAGGGGGATATATGACCCTTTATCGGGTAGTTAAACAAAAAATTCACACTTCAAAAGAATAGATCGATCAATTTAAAGGTTGGAATACCATCGCTGTTTATTATTGTTGTTGTAGTTAATTTACGTCGCAATTGGCGACGGTCTGGGAAACATCCCTGAGGATGATCCGAAGACAAGCCATAACAATTTTGATCCTCCTCAGAGGGGATGCCTCCCCCCCCCGCTTCGGTAGCCCAACGACCTGCACGCGAAGTCGATCACTTTACGGTAGAACAGTTTAACGAGGACCGCACACCCTCGGTCCCTACACAAACTGATCCAAGTGGTCTCCCACCCGCACACTGACAGCAGCCAGTGATGCTTGACTTCGCCACCGCTGTTTAGAGAACCAAAACTGAAATAACTAAATTTGTTCACTTAAGAGTTTTTCTTTGCGAATAATAAACAACAAAATTGAGTTATAGCAGTTACGATTTAAAACGATTTGGGGCAAGAGTGATGCAGCAACATCACATGTGCTTCGATATATTTTGTTGAATATCTTCGACTTTGTAGATTATGTAGTACGTAAGCTAAATTTCAATGCAAGCGCTGTCAACTCTACGTCAAAGCAAATGTCAGCCTTATGTCAAATTCAGAATAAACAAACTGCAAAAGATATGTTAATAAGAAAAAAAAAGAAGATTAATCGATCAATTAACTTTTTTTTCAATTTGTTAAATCTAACTATTTATTGATGCAGCAACACTATGTGGCGAAATCATCGTACTTGATTCTAAAAGTTCATGCTCTGGCGAACCTAAAATATGCAATCTACGCTCAAAGTAATTTTTGTTATCTATTTGAACTGAACTGAAGTTCAAGAAATAAATCGTGGTAATCTCAAACTTCGTTACCATCGAAACCATTTTTGCGATACTTTGTTCTTTTTCTCTACTTTTCTTTGCTTTACTTATCTCTTTTTTCGGTAACCTGTCTTACGTTTTTCTTCAGCTTTTACTTGTTTAATTATTCTTTTATGGTTTTAATTTTGTTAAGTTTTCATTAAAATTATGTTTAAATTTAGCATTTCTCCAAATTATTTATCTTTGGCGACAGACTCAACTGAACACGCAGACTCATAAATAACGCAGCCGTTTTCTCGCCAAAGATAAGTGGTGACCCGGTTTTTTGTGGATTTATCGCCTCTATTCCAGTTGGTGGATTGAATTCTTCTCATATGCAATTGTACAACATTAACATTTTCCATTGAAATTTCCAGAATACTGTAAAATATGCCATTGCCGGAAGATAATAGTTCAGAAGCAGTACCAGTGTCGGAAATATCACGAATAGCAGTCAAACCTCCACCATTTTGGAAGAATAATCCTAAATTGTGGTTTGCCCAAATCGAAGCCCAATTTGAAATTTCTGGCATTACAAGAGAAGACACAAAATTTAATCATGTTGTTGCCGCCGTTGAATCTCATATTTTGGATTCCATTCAAGACTTGATTATCAGTCCACCTGGAAGTAATCAATATTCCGTTTTGAAGACACGACTCATCGAAATCTATGCTGAAACCGAAACTTCAAAATTACGAATTTTATTACAAGGTGTTGAACTTGGCGACCAGCGCCCATCTTTACTGTTAAAAAGAATGCGAGATTTAGCAGGAAAGCATTTCAGCGATGATTTACTAAAATCACTGTGGCTTGATAGACTACCAACTAATATAAAATTAGTGTTGGTTGCTTCTAGTGAACAGTTAAATAACTTGGCAACTATGGCTGACCGAATTCTAGAGTTTGTTCCTCAAACTTCAGTCAACTCTACTACAGCGCCAGACTCTACACCGAAACATCCAAGTTTAGAACATCAAATTTCAGAGTTGTCTAAACAAGTTGCTAACCTGATGGAAGTAGTACAAAATCGTCAAAATTTTCATAGGTCTAGAAGTCCATCTTTTAATCGCCAAATGTCATGCAACGGACGCTCTCCCTTCAGACGCCAATATGTTGAACCTGCTAATGAATTTTGTTTCTACCACACTAATTTCGGAGCCTCAGCAAGAAAATGCAAGAGTCCATGCAAATTTCGAACTGTAACCAAGGACGCAACTAAAAATTCGGAAAACTAAAAAGGCGGTTGCCTAACAGCCGAAACAATCGCCAAATTGACAAAATTCTACTGGCCGATCGTAAGACTAATATCAAATTCCTAGTCGATACAGGTGCTGATGTCAGCGTTATTCCAAAACATAAGTTGTGTTGTAAGGCTGACCCTACACTTAACCTGTATGCTGCTAATGGTACAGAAATTCATACGTATGGAACAAAGTTATTAGATTTAGATTTGAACTTAAGACGCCAATTCCGATGGAAATTTATTGTTGCTGACGTTAAGCAACCTATAATTGGTATAGACTTTTTAACAAATTTCAATCTGTTGGTCGATGCTCGACACAACTGTTTGATTGATGCCAATACGAAACTTTCGTCATCTGGGTTACGAGTTCAAAACCAAGACTTCACTTTTAATTTAACTACCTTGTCTGAGCCTTTGACAGAATATAAGAAAATTTTAGCGGAGTTTCCAACGTTGACAAATTCTTGCAGTTTAGGTAAACAGAAACAAAATGCTCTAGTTTCACACTTCATTGAGACTACAGGCCCTCCTGTGTTTGCCAGACCTAGAAGATTGCGGCCGGAACTTCTGAAAGCAGCTAAAAAAGAATTTTCTTATCTAATGTCATTGGGAATTATACGCCCGTCTAAAAGTCCATGGTCTAGTCCTTTACATATGGTCCGAAAAGCGAATGGTGACTGGCGACCATGTGGCGACTATCGCCGATTGAATGCAGTTACTATTCCCGACAGATATCCCGTACCCTACATTCAGGACTGTACTCAAATGCTGGAAGGTAAGAAGATATTTTCTAGTTTAGATTTATGTAGAGCGTATCACCAAATTCCAGTTAACCCTGAGGATATACCAAAGACAGCAATTACAACCCCATTTGGTTTATTCGAATATGTATTTATGCCATTTGGACTACGGAATGCCGGCCAAACTTTCCAGCGCTTTATAAATCAAGTATTATCAGGTTTAAATTTCTGTATACCCTATTTTGATGACATTCTAATTGCCTCCACAGATGAACAAGAGCACAAAGTACACCTTAAGCTCGTATTTCAAAGATTGGCCGAACACGGTTTAACTTTAAACGCTTCTAAATGTATCTTAGGCCAAGACTCTGTTTCTTTTCTGGGATGCTTAATCACACCTGAAGGGGTTAAAGTACTCCCGTCTAAAGTTGAGACTATTTTAAACCTGCCAAAACCTAAAACAATATCCGACTTAAGAAGATTCTTGGCAATGCTTAATTTCTATCGTCGTTTCATTCCTAATGCTGCACAAACCCAAGCTGTACTTCATGATTTTCTTAAAAATGCTAAGAAAAATGATAATAGATTGGTAAATTGGACTGATGAAGCTATATCTGCGTACGAAAAGTGTAAGCGTGACCTCGCCAATTCAGCCACATACACTACTTATGTAACTACATTACTTATAAACAAATATAAAATTTGTAAAAGCTGTCACTTTAAGACATAGTTTAAATTATAAGGATTGATAAATAAAAAATATGTATTGAGAAATGTAAACAACAAAGAGAGAAAAATTTGAACTTTCAAAATTTAGAAAATAAAAGTTTCTATTTGGCGTCACTACATTAATCATAGAGTAGCATTTATGATAAGCAAACAAAATGTTTATCGAATTATTTTACATTAATTCAAAAATATGTATGTTAAAAAATTTCGTCTTCCAAAGAAAAAGATTGGACCTTTTGCTAAGTTTGAGGGTAGAAAAAATTTTACCTTACCGTATTGTAATGACATTTAGGGTCAAAAGAAAACCATAATCCTTGTTACTAAAACTAGAATATACAGTATTTAAACTATTAAATCGTAATTTTTCAGTTTATATGGTAACGGTTTAATTGAAATTCTAGTTTTCAAAATTACAGTTTTTATTACCATGCATTTAATATTAAGGGAAGCAATACAAAAAGGAAAAGGAAATTTAACAAAGCAACAGGTTTTTATGCCTTACTTTAAGGTAACATGATCATTATAAAATTACAAAATTTTCCACATTTATCAAATCTTACGTAACCATGTTTAACTGTTAATGTTACCAAAAGTATTTTCAAAGCATATCGCTAAAAATTCACGAGCTTTTTGGTGTTCCTTAAGAACCAGAATAACACTAAAATTTACCATGTTTTTGTTGCTTTAACCATACACATTTTCTCAGTGTAGAATGAAAATTACGTAATATATTAGGCAAAAACTATAAATTGAAAATAAAACTTTTCGAAAACAAAGAGAATAACGAAACCAAAATTTCAAACTTTATTAAATTGTTCAAATACATCATTGAAATTTAATTGTTCAAATAATTATATAGCTGCATTACTTATAAATGAATATTTCATCAATTTATTCAACTGAAAAATTAAAAATAAAAGTTATAAAAAATAAAATAAATAATTCGATAAGAATAAAGAGTAGAGAAATAATCTAATATTTCAAAATTTGTTAACTAAAATTATCCATTCAAATTGGTTAAGCTTCAAAAGAGAAAAAAAAATCCAGCAATATATATTTATTATTAGGGTAGAATATAACATAACGTAAAGATAAAACAATTTGATTTGTTCTTCAAAGAATGTCATTCTTCATAAACTATTGACGAGAAATGATAGTGATTGCTCCCTCCTCTAGAGACGCAATTCTTTTGAGAAGTAATCTGTATCAATTTGGTATCAGTTCCCGTTTTGTTATAATTCGTCAGGTGCTATTAATCACTATGGCAAAGTAGTTCTCTAATGATAGATGCTGTTTATCTATTAGATAGATTTATGACATAAAAAATTATTGATAACATTTACCAACTAAGTTTGAATAAAATTTAAACATTAGCAAGTTTAAGAATTAATGTATTTATAGTTGCACAGAGCGCAAAAAAAACTAATCTCTTTGAATAACTTTTGATCTAATGATCTGATTATTACTTATTCAATCTCAATTGTTCGAGTACCTCACCTTAAATAGGTTAATTAATTATTACAGACAATATTTTAAGTAATCAAAGATTTTCACTATCTCTATAAAGATGACTTCTTTAGACTGATTAAGACTTTTCTGAAAAATATGGTCTTAATAGCTTGGTCAGTAAGTGGTCGAAAGTTAGAACCCCAAAATGTTAATTCTACTCCTTACGTATTTCGCAATGTAACGATAGCTTGTTAAGCTCAGAATTATAAAATTTGTTTATTTAAAGATAATTCCATGCGAAAACTAGTTTTTAATAATTTTTTATTATTATTTATAATTATTTATAATACAATTATTTATTTATAATTATTTATTTATAATTATTTATTTATAATTATTTATTTATAATTATTTATTTATAATTATTTATTTATAATTATTTATTTATAATTATTTATTTATAATTATTTATTTATAATTACATTTTTGAACATTAAAGTACTCATTATGAAGAACATAATATGTAATATTATGTTCTTCATAATGACGCATAAAACTATAAATTTTGAGAGAAATCGGTTGAATAGCTCCTCAGAAGTTGAATTTTAAGGAAGTGAGATAGTCAAAATTTAATTCCCCAGAATATCGCCCAATTTTTTTTATTTTATTCCATTACATTACATTCTTTAAAATGATGTAAAAATATTTGTACCGTAAAATATAGAAATTTTTAAATAAAACAATAAATAATTATAATTTTTTGTGTATGTGTGGAATTATATTTGGAAAAACAAATTTTAAAATTCTGAGCAAAAAATTTTCGTTTCGCCTAAAAAATTCCCAATATATGGCGAAATACACAGCAAGTAAAATTAACATTAAGGGGTTCAAACTTTAGATCGTTCTCCTGACCAAACTAATGAGACCATATGTCCCAGATTGCGACAACCCCCTATGTTTTGAGGGTCAGAAACCCAAATATGCATCGAAAAAAATTATGTTTAATCAGAAAAAACTTCGTTTTTGTGTCTGATTTCGTAATTTAAAATATCGTCTACACTAATTAAGTAGATCTCTTCTTAATAAACTAGCACTAATTAATTAGATTGAGTCCTAGTACTTAAAAATCCCATCATTACATTACATCAAAAGTTATTCAGGGCATATATTTATTTATCTAATTTATTTATTTATTTATTTATTCACTTATTTATTTTATTTTATTTATTTATTTATTCATTTTATTTTATTTTATTTATTTATTTATTCATTTTATTTTATTTTATTTTATTTTATTTATTTATTTATTCATTTTATTTTATTTTATTTTATTTTATTTATTTATTTATTCATTTTATTTTATTTTATTTTATTTATTTATTTATTCATTTTATTTTATCTTATTTTATTTATTTATTTATTTGCTTACTGTATTTATATCGGCAATATTTCTTTTATTAAGACTATACTAATTTTTTACACACTGCAAAAATACAAAGCAAATTCCTTCGAAGATTTCATGCACTAGTTAATACAAAAATAATTTCCATAATATTACTGTTGCGTTGATATTTAAAGATGTATGCAATAGCCTTTGCTTGCGCATCATCTCATTTAATTTTTGGAGTGCAGTTTACATTTGGACATATCCCATAAACCTACTCGTACCTAAATTTATTTATTATGAATTTTCGTTATATTATAAGTAGTATTACATTCTATTCTCATATTATATGCTACATGAATAATTTCTTCGTCATAAGCGTAAATTCATATTCCAGTTATAATATATTTCATTTTCCGACAATCTATACAGCAGTCACTCGGTTATTAGTGTCCCTTTAAATCATACAAC
The DNA here is from genome assembly GCF_982258835.1 of Parasteatoda tepidariorum. Taxonomy (NCBI): domain Eukaryota; kingdom Metazoa; phylum Arthropoda; class Arachnida; order Araneae; family Theridiidae; genus Parasteatoda; species Parasteatoda tepidariorum. The sequence goes on along the minus strand of NC_141764.1, from coordinate 81,646,543 downwards.
GTGATGTGAGTTATTTAATATTTCAATAATTTTTATGAAGTTGTATCTGTTTTTTCAGATAATATATTTTTTACGAGGTCATTTTATAGATTTCTTAAATTTTTGTATATTTTTATTTTACTTTTCATATTGTTAAGTGACAAAATTTTACTATCAAATTTAAACATATGTAACATATCCGTTCTCAAATCAATAATTCGCTATTAAACAGTTAATCATCAGCAGAAAAATGACGAAACATTGTTTATTTTATATATCGATAAATCATTGATTATCCCCGAATGATAGAAATTGGTCAATATATTGCAAGTTATGCTGGACAGTTATGCGCTAATGTAACTTTGTCACAGGATATATGAAGGAATTTTAACATAGCAAGTGATGAAAAAAATAAAGAATAAAGATGCGAATCACTCAGCGAATCGTTAAGTTATATCATCAAGGGTTTATTCTCTTTGTTCCTGTTGTCTTAAGTCATTTGTCAATACTGATATGCCTATTTTAAGGCAGAGGGGTGCGCTTCTTCTATTTTCAAGTAGGGTCATCTATGACCAAGAATTTGACTTCTGCCACACACATACATCATAGCCCGTCACAGCCGGGAGGGCACATTCACGCATTATAAATCTATCCACAGATCGTAATTTTGACCTGAACCAAAGCACTAACAGTATCCGATCCAGTACTCTGAGTGGTATTGATTTGTAATGAGAAATTGGAGGACTTTGTGCCCCTGACAGATTTAGCGTGCATCAGTCACTATTTTGTATAAGGATAGTCTTCTAACTCACGACTTTCTGAACATTGGCCCAACGCACTTACAGCCAGGCTATTAGGCTATCCCGGCCCTTTACTTTATACATATATATTTCTCTCTTACTCGAATTTAAAATATTATTTAAGACAGATAAAAAAATTTGTTTTGAATAATTCAACTCTAACCAGTTTCTAAAACATTATGGCAATAGAAATTTGAAATCTTTTAATTAAGTATTTCACAAAGAAAAATCGATTAATAATTCTCTAAAATATCAAACTCAATCGATTCACATCTCAGCTGTAAATAAAGAAAAAAAATATAAAAGAACTACGAGAGCAATACCACATACCTTGTGTTAGTATCAAGTGGATGTATTATTATTATATTATATATTTACTACAAAATTTGATTCATTTTATTTATCATTATTTTATTTACTATCTCCTTTATTATATTTATTGTCTTCTACTAGCATTTCATCTCAAATCAACAAAAATAAATAATTTAAAATTTTGTTCTCAGCTTTAATTTTTTTTTTACTTCTGTAAAAAAATTACTCACAAACTTTTTTATCCATAAAATAAAAAGCATCATATCATGAATCGATACTCTCTATTTTTTTTCAATCCAATTTCCATTTTCAAAAGATAGAAAAATAGAATAAAAAATAAGTGTATTAAAATGTATATTTCAAAAATTGTATCCAAGAATTCTTGTCACACTTGACGTGAATGAATGGCGCGGAACGTTACATTTCAAAAGAGGAGATATTATTTGGGAATTTGAAATTTACTACAGGTAAATTTGGAAAATCAAACTAAGGATACATCATTATAAAAATGCAAACTCAATTATTTTTCCAAATACTTTAAATTTTAGAATTGTTTTTTGCATTTTACTTATATTAAAAGAATTATTATCATTTTTATTGCTTTTCTATTAATTTAGTTTTAGAAGATTTTAAAAGTTTCAGAAATGATAAATATATTATAATTTTAGATTTGAGATTTATTTTCTGCAATAAAACGTATCTTTTACTATCAAGGTTTCAGAATATCAATCATGATTTTAAAAGAATGTAGGTTCTCAGCAGAACCATAATTGAATTTTACTAGCATTGAACATATTTTTGGAATATAAAACAATAATATTTTGCTGAGGTTTTCTCTTTTCTAGGAGGTATTGATTCTAGATTCTTTAATTTAAAATGTTAGCTTTAAAGGAATTAAATTTTGTTTAAAAAATCATATAATATCATTTTTTTTTCTATTCTTCTATTAATCTCATAAATTTTTAAATTTTTGTAATATTTTAAATTAATTGATTAATTAATTCATTGATTGTAATAGTTCAAATGGATTAAGAGGAATTCAAGTAAAAGAAATAGCATTGTCATCTTTTACAGTTAAGTATTATTCTAACTGCAATATATCGAAATAATATTCCCTCTGATACGAATATTTTCTTTTGTGAAATAGAAAATGCAGTGCTTTTGCAGATTTGTCTTAACAGAGATACTTTGTTTATATTTATAGGAGTTTTATCAAAAGGAATGCAGGAAAACTTACTGGAAATAGTTTTGATTCTCTCTATTGCTTACAAAAGGAATTTTCTCACTTTAAGATAGTTTAATTTAAAACAGTAATACAAATGAAAAATATCTAAAAACGAACTAAAAGCGAAGTAATGCGTTTAAATTACAAAAACTTTATCATCAACTACCATATTTTAAAAGTTATTTACCATCTGATTATTGCATGGTTTAATGGATATGAAAAAAATTTGATTTGCTTGTACAGGTAGTGTTTGCAAAGATCCAACTATTGTGCGAATAAAGAACAAAGTAACTTTTGATCTAATGATTCAATTTTCTCTTACGAAATTGCTATGCACATGTTTCGTGATAAAGATATTAAACTAATCAATGAGGAATAACCAAGTTACTCTGATTATAACGTCAACAAGTTTGAGAATTTTTCTTTCTATTCGAAGAAACTATGTGATTCTTTATTACAGAAACTGAAGAGAAAAAAAAAACAGAATGATCCATTACATTCCATTCAATAAAATCACAATAAAAATCGTCAAGTGTCTAGTAAATTATTGGATATTTCACTTGCTAATACGGGTAGAGTCTTGAAATTTCAGGAAGGTGAATAATGCTTTTGTGGCAAAAATTTCGCCAGACTAGCCAAAATGGTTGCCAAGTTGGTGATGATTCCTCTGATAATTAGATCGCTTTTCCATTCTGTAGAAGTTATTATTCCATTCTGTTTAAGTAAGTAAGCAGTTCAAATTTCTTAGGTCGCCTATCTAAAATGTAGATTTCTTGGGTTGCATGACAAATAAAAAAAATTTTCATTCGTAATTTTCAGCAAAAAATATACAAGAAACAAATATATTCATCTAAGAGATATTTCACGTTATCAGTATTAAATATGCTAATTTTTTCCGCAACATATTTAGATATTTACCTTATAAATATAAAAACTAGCTTATGTCTGGAAACAATAATTTGTAATATTGTACAGCCTGGAAAGTGTTGAAAGTTTCAGATCTTTAATGTTAGTTTCATTTTTGTAACAGTTATCAAACGTTTGCAAGTATTTCAACGAATTAATTACTTCTTGCTCCCAGCTTGAAAATTTATTTATCCAATGTTAGTTTTGAAGAAAAAAAATATTTCTTGTAAAATTGTTTATTGCTAACTAAATAACCAATTTTCGAATGGGTTGAAAAAAGTAAATAATAGATATAGATGAATATTACAAACTCGTGTTCAAAACTAAAAGTCACTTATCACCACAATTAATGAATCTAAAACATATAAAGTTTTCTATTTGTTATTATTTATTGCCTTACTTTGCCTTGTCTTTTTATGTTATTTAACTGCACACACCATGTTATTAGACGTTCATCCGATCAAAATAAAGATCAACTATATTCAGTTTCATTTGGCTTAGTTCTATCATTAGAGTCTATTAGATAGTTGATAGCCAAAAATCATTATTTTAATTGGGCCGTATGAAACCTATTTCCACAGCTCTTATAGTAGGTATCTTAGTACCAAAATAAGTATACATTAAAAGACACTTTAATATAAGTGTATGTAAGCATATAATAATTATACTTGTATATTAAAGGCTATTGTCATAATACATGTTGTAACTCTTATCAAAATAAATCAAGCATCACTGGCGCCATAATTATGGCAAAAGTTTTTACGGTTATCTTTTTCGGATTTTTATTTCAATTTGCATCTATTACCAAAATTAATTCATTATAATTTTCAAAAATTGTTAGTAACGACTTAAATCATTTTATAAACATTTTTGACGATATAATATTTTGAAAGCCGTAAAACCTAGATAAAATATTATTGACGCCAACGATGCCTAATTGAATGTGGTATTTATAGTAACCGCTATTGCCATTATATAGGGACTGTGGTAATGAGAACTTATTATGCCGATATAGGCAGAAATATTATGAACATTGTGATTATAGGTTTTATACTACCACCCTTTCCAATTGGATAATTACCTTTTAATACCACCATATTACTCATTTATCTCCCCTAATACACAGTCTATCTATCTATCTATATATATATATATATATATATATATATATATATATATATATATATATAATATATATATATATATTTAAATTTATATATATATATATTTAAATGGTGTATACTTTCTCTAAGCTTTTTAATAGACCAATTGGAATTCAGTTTAGAAACAAAAAACAAATAATGTTGATTTTGATGAAACAATGTTTGAAAAAAATGTTTACTATACGAAACAAATATTCGTATTTACGTGCTATTCAACTTGTTTCTTTTCCTATTGAACTTTTTACTTGTATCGAAAACTTCATAACTCTTCTCTATAATTTCGATAAAATGTTATATTTTTAAAATTTTTGTTCCCATAATTAAATTTAAAAGACAAAAAAGAAATACAAATGATTTTTGTGCTAATCTAAGCAATTTTCAATAAAAAAGATCAAAGCATGTAGTGTATTTGACACTAAATTAAAGCTTGAAATTCATATTTATAAAGCTAAGCACATTGCCTTGTTTGTACATCAGCAAACAGCTTAACTATTAATGAAAAAATAATGAATAAAAGTAATTATGTTTGACATTCAATTTCCATAATAGAAGACATCGAGAACACTCATGATAACTTTTAACTAACATATTAAAATTGCTACAAATATTTTCTCTTGCAAGCCATTGTTTTAACTAACAGTTAAATACTTTAACTGATAGTTAAAACAAATTACTTTAACTAGTAGTTAAAGGAAAGTAACTCTAATACGTATTTCCTTTCTTTTGCTTAAAGACGTCATATAATTAGAAATTATTGATCTTTTGTTTACTTTTTTATAGAACAAGAACTTTATATATTTTAAACATTGTTCTAGAGTTCCTTCTATAATCTAATCTTTAGTAAAAATAATTCGATATTATTTAATTTACTTCTTGTTACTTTCAATATTAAAAATTTGTAACTTTTTTTTTCTTTTTGCAGTTGAATTTTTGCAGAATTACCAATCATAGGCTTTAAAATATGTTCATCATTATGTTGCCTGATATTTGCTAAATGATACGGAATATAGTTTATATTTATTTTAACGAGATGAATTTTTGAAAAAGCGCTTTGATTAATCTAAAAACACAAAACTACCGAAAAGGGCAACAAATACTAATAAATAAATAAATGTTTTGTTTAGGCTTACTTTTGTCAATCAGATCTTTTACTTTAGTGCATGGTTTCGCACTGTTGATTAATACCAATTTATTGTTTAGTTACTTTTTCCCCCGCACAAAGAATATGTATTCAGCTAGAATAGCAACATAATTTTATATAGATTAATATAATTGAAATTCCCTTTATATATGTACTATGAACAAATTGAAAAGAATTTATAGTAGAAGAAGAAATTCTCATTCATCTTATAGCAATGTATCAAACCCTAACTACAAATCTGAATTTATGAACAAGGCCTATCCTTGTGATCTCCCGTGGGACCAGGGGTACAAGAGGTCAAGTTGAACTGACCGGTGTAAGCCTTAATAAATTTTATTTACTTGCACCGGGTACGACAAATCTACATTACTGCCATAGATACAAAGAGCAGGAGAACAGTGAATGATATTATTTACGTCTGTATGAGCGTTCAACATCTAATGACAAAACCTCGGGACAGAATACAACATTAACCGCTTAACGATCGGTAAATTTTCAAGAAAACAGTCATAAAAGTGCATATTTTGCGAAATACACGCATTTTATTAGTGCTGACATCAAGTTTAAAATAAATTAACTATCTACAATTACGTTAAAAATATCCTGGTACAGCCATCTGGTGTGTAAAATGAGAAATAAAATGTTTTCGGGGAAAAGAAATTAATTAGTTTTATTTTTATTGGCCCGTTACTACTAAACAATTTTCGCAGAAATTTCACGGAAGCGAGAAATAGAGGGCGAAACCTCAACCCGTCATTTTCACGGCAGAGAGAAGGAAGGGGTTAAAGCATGGTTCATCGACTCATCTAAAACGAGCTAAAAAATTTATTAGTAAGGAATATAAACAAATTTGCCCTAGCACATGTTGGATATTCTGCCCACCTGAAAAAAGAAATATGAACATATGTCACGCTATGCTTGACAATATAAAACAACAAGTTTTATAATTTATCACATTTAAATTGAATAAACTTTCCTGCTATTCTCTATGGATTCAAATTAAGGGGGCAACTTTACGCAGAGTATGACCGTTACACTAAAAAATTCCATTTTTGTGAAACTTTTTTTACTTCGTGCACGACACTTTTATCGCAACAAATATACATTTTTAATTTTAGAAACAAACAAATAGAAAAACAATTTCCATTTAGAAGAACTTTCTACACGTATTTGAATCGATTTATTGGGTATCTTACAAGATTTTCTTTAAAAAAAATTTTTAAAAAACATCAAAATTACCACAACTTCACTAAAAAAATATTTTTTTAATAGGGAGGAATAAATACAGCATTAGAAAGTGATAAATATCGTACTTCAAAGGGCTCAATAATGTGCTTTATTGATGCGAATCAGACAAAATTTGAACTACGGTTAATTAAAATGATGCGCTTGACATAAATAACTGAAAAACTTTAGTACAATAATCCACCGTTAGGGTGCCCTTTAATTGACATAAATACAATTATAAGCTTTATAAATGTTAAAAAATATTTTTAAAAAAAGGTTTAAAAACAATCTCTGACCATAGAGCTATCTACTGACTCTGCTAAAATATTTTTATCCCTTGCGTTTTTTTTCAACATAGGCAGGATGTTCTGAGCAGTAACTGATTCTCGTGCAAATAAATATTATTTGTATTATGGAGCTATTGTTGAATTTTAAAAAAAACCTGTGAATTGAAATTTACAAGCTTTAAACACTGATTTCAAAGAGTATACACAGGTTTTTTAGGAGAAATTTTTTTGAACTCAGCTAGAATAAAACGTAAATTTAGTTTATATTCATTATAATGTCAACTTTATTATAAAATAAAGCTTGAGATACACAATTTTTATTCAAAAAATGAAGAATGATCATCTTAAATATCACTAAAAACAAATAAATAAAAAAAAAACAACGCATTAGTATTTAGAATTAATTCCTCCTAATACTGAATAGTTAAGCAGCATTAAAATATTAAATTTAAAAGGAAGCTCATTACCGTCAATAAAATAAATGAGATACCTCATCCTAAATTTTTAATCAGGAAAAAATTGATTATTTTTGTCGTTTTTCAGGTGCAATAAAGTAGACGCAATCATTAAACGTCTAGTCTAACTTTTAAATTCATTTCTTTGAATATATGACTCCTATAAATGATGATCAAAAAATAGTTTGGAATACATTTTTTTCCAATTTAGTACGTAAAAAGAAATTCGTACCAATCTTTCGTTTGCGCAAATATTCCATTTACTCATTCATTTCTTTTGAGGAAAAGAAGTCACTGCGTGCAATTTAGGTATGAGACCTTTTTTTTACTTCTTTACGAATACATAGTTTTGGCTCTTAAAGTAATAAAACCAAAATAAATGATAAAAAATTAATGAAAAGAACTCAGGAAAAAATGTAGTAGAAAAGTGAATAGCTCATGTTATATAAAATTCATGACTTTTTTATTCTATATCAGATGACAAAAACTACTTCATTAAATAAATTTTTTTATGAATAAGGACATGGCTTGAGTGAATTAATAAGTAAATTACTGGTTGTTTCACATTTAATAAACGTTTTCCACATTTTTATATTAATGTTAGAATTACTTCAGGTATTCTAAAAATGTATCGAAGAATATTTAACGAATCTTATATGTATAAAAGAATAACTACAAATATTGTTTGCATATTGAAATTTCTAAAAATCCAATTATCTATCCAATTTTATCTAGATACTCATCTACTTGGAAAAAAACTGTTAGTTGTTGGAACGGTTTCTTACACGTTTCAATATAAGAAACACATCAGAAATTTTAAAACTATATCAAGGAGTCTGTTTATGAAAATTTCTGCACATTATATAACTTTTTTAAATTTTAATCAAATTTGTATTAAAGGAAGCAAAACACTTTGCTGACATTAAACTGCTGTAATCCTCAGCTTATTTAGTCAAAAAACTAGAACATTTTTAATTCATTATAAGGTGATAATAAGAGTGATTGAATAAATTTTAAAAATGCATTTAGCATCTAAAAAACCTGATACTATTCAAATTATTTAATGCAGTGTATAAGGATGAATGTTTATTCAATTTTTCAAAATTGAAAGCATATTTATAAAACTAGTACTACAAATTTCGTCTGTGTATTAAAATTTCTAGAAATCTATTTATCGGTCTAATTTTTTCTACACACTTTTCTATTAGAGAATAAATGATTCATCTAACTTTAAAACTGATACTTCTCGCTAGTAATTTTTCTTTTAAAAAATTTTATAATAAAACAGTATATGTATTATAAGAAATTGTCCGCCCTTTTATCTAGTTATAAATGTTTTTGAAATATATAGTATTATTGTATGTGTGTTTCATGTATTGTATAAAACAATAACTTGCTCTCCATAAAGTTATTCATGATATGGATTTACGGTACAAATCTGAATTTTTCAAAGATTGTTCCACCATTTTCACTAAACTAAACAACTAAAATGTAAACAAGTAAAGAAGAAAATTCAATGTTATTACGCAATAAAGTATATTTGCAAAGGCTTACATATGCATTAATGCATATTCATATAATAAACGCATATTACTGCACTCATTTATATGTGTATTTGTATTAAAAATTTATGTGTATAGTTACATATATTCATATGAAAGTAATTACATATTTTAATTCTGCATGCATTTACGAATAAGATATTTATGCATGCATCTGTACTATTAATATAAAAGCATAAGAGCTTTTTTCTGAGGAAACAAACAAAACTTTAATTTAATTTCGAATTTCCGATTTAACTAAAATAGAATTCTAGCATTTATTAATAATGCTTTTTCCCTCCTTTTTGCAATGATAACATTTCACCATCAACATGATGGGTGTATTTATAAATATTAACTTAAAAGATATTTTACAAACAGCGATTTATTCATCATTGATTCACAGCGAAATCAAAATAAGATATCTGCAAAACAATAAAGAATATTTAATATAAAAAATCTGCTTCTAAAATATTTTACACTGATAATCACATTTAATCGTAAGAGTCCATTTCAAATACAAAATCATGAAATATTTTATAATTTTGTTTTTTCTTTAAAAAAAATAAGCTTAGTGAATTTGGCTCAAAACCAAAAGCACTTTACTTGGCTGTTTTCATTTTAAAATAAATAAGGAGATTTTTCTCTTAAGTCGCCGTTTAACAGTTTTCTATAAATCATTGCAAATATCCTCTAATAAGCATGATGAATAATGGTGATTATTTTTAAGGAGTATCATTTTTTACTAAAATATATTTAAATAAGCCGGAAATACTGTCATTAAATTCCGCATGAGTTAATAAGCAATATTTTATATTTTTCTTAAAAAAGGACTGTATGTTTGCTTTATGTTTCTTAAATAAAAGGAAAAAAAATTTTAATTTATAATAGATTACATTATATTGAATACTAAAACATGGTATATAGATGCTGTTCTATATAAATTTAGTTCACCTTAAAATATAACTACACATAATCAAACCACATTCTAAGAATAGCTTACAATATTTACCCCATATTTCTTCTAACTTTTATGAATTATGCGTAGGACCTAATAAGATCATCAAAATTAAAAAATAATTATATTTAAAATTTAAATTTGAACTTCTTTATATTGTTTATGTGTAGTTGGAAAACTTGTAATTTTCGTAAAAATTACTCCGTATGAATTAATTCCGTATATATTAACTCCACATAAATTATTTCCGTATAAATTAATTACAATAAAACTTTACACGAGTCGTATTTTAATTAACAATAATATCATAAGGCAGTAATAGTTGGTAAAGACAGCAACAAAGTAGCAATTGTTTGCTAAAGATCGTATCAATTTCCTAAGGCACTTTTATAACACTTGAGTACATTGACTTAACGCAAATTTAAACTCATTTATCATGCTATAGATACAGTTTAGTTAGAGTAACAGAACTGTAATAGTATACGTTGTTGGAATAAATTATCGGTAATATATATACTAACATATCAGAATATTTTGTGAATGTACTAATTTCAGCACTTTAATAAATTTTAGAAAAATTTAATATTTTTAGAAAAAATATTTTGAATTTCCACTTAAAATATATTTTTTTATAAAAGAAAAAAACATTTTTCTGAAATGGTGAAAGTTTTTTTTTCTATTTTTATTTATTTACTTCAATAGGAATCTCAGTTAAACTTCATTAAAAATCTCATAAATTGATTACATTATGACACTATGCGAGTCGTATTTTAATTAATAAGAATAGTTTCATTAAGCAGTGATAGTTGGTAAAGACCGCAACATAGTAGTAATTGTTTGGCATCAATTTGGGTGCGTATCAATTTCCTGAGGCACCTATATAACATTTGAGTACATTGGCTTTACTCAAAATTTAACTCATTACTCTTGCTACAGATGCAGTTTAGTTAGAGTAACAGCACTGTAATAGTATACGTTGTTAGAATGAATTATCTGTGATACGTATACCAACACTTGGGAATATTTCGTGAATATACTAATTTCAAAACATTAATAAATTTAAACAAATATAATTTTTTCAAAAAATGTTTTAAATTTCCATTTAAAATATATTTTTTATAACCAAAAAAAAATACATTTTTCTGAAATGCTGAAAGTGTTTTTGTTATATTTTTATTCATTTACCCTACTTGAAATCTCCGTACAACATCATTAAAAATCTCATAACTTAATTAACTAAGAAACTATGGGAGTCATATTTTAATTAATAAATATAGTTTCGTAAAGCAGTACTGATTGGTAACGACTGTGACAAAGCTGTAATTGTTTTGTAAAGACCGTTTTAAATTCCTAAGGCATCTACATAACATTTCAGTATATTGCCTTTAAGCAATTTTGAACTCATTATTTATGCCACTGACACAGTTTAGTTACTCTGTAATAATATACGTTGTTGGGATGAATTATCTGTAATATGTATGCTAACAGTTGAGAATATTTCGTGAATATACTCTTCTTAAAACATTAATGAATTTTTAAAAAAAAAAAATTTGAAAAAATATTTTAAATTTCACCTTAAAATATTTTTCTTCTATAAAGGAATTTTTTTTTCAATAAAAGAAAGAAATATATTTTTCTAGAAACACATAAAGCAGTTTAATATTTTCACACTAAATCCGATCTTGGGTATTTCATGCCTGAAAAGAAAAGATTTTATTTGTTTCCCCACGCACGCAAATTTGAACTCATTTTTTATGCCACTGACACAGTTTAGTTACTCTGTAATAATATACGTTGTTGGAATGAATTATCCGTAATATGTAATCTAACAGTTGAGAGTATTTCGTGAATGTACTATTTTTAAAACTTTAATGAATTTTTAAGAAAAAAATATTTATTTTAGAAAAAATATTTTAAATTTCACCTTAAAATATTTTTTTTTCTATAAAGGAATTTTTTTTCTATAAGAGGAAAAAAAAACATTTTTCTAGAAACACATAGCAGTTTAATATTTCCACATTAAATCCGATCTAGGGCATCTCATGCCTAAAAAGAAAAGATTTTATTTGTTCCCCCATACTTTTTACGAGATCATTTTTCTGTCTACCTTACTTTTTATATTTTGAAAATATGAAATCAAGTAGAACCACGTTATATATTCATTTCTCCGTAAATAATAAAGTTATCTGCAACATTTATGCTATGTTTGTTGTCAAGATATTTCTTTTATGAATAAAAACACGAAGTATCACTTACATACTCAAACAGTATAATGCCTTGCTTCATCTCCCTGGAGAAAAATAAACTGGAACATTCATATGTGAACTGAAGCATTTTTTGCTGACTTTATTTGTTTGGGAATTTTAGGATTTTTGACATTTCGCGATTGTTGAAATATTTTAAGTTTATTTCGAAATTTTTTGAGCATATCTATAAAATGTACAAATCGAAAGCAAATCTGCAAATGTTATAAAATAAGAAATAATAAATGCATTCTAGAGTAATGTGAACTTGAAGAAAAATATATGGTGTAGTTTTCGGATTTTTGTACTAAAGTTAATAAAGTAAGTAAGAATTCCCAATAAAAGATTATTTTTAGATACTTAATATACTCATAAGAAGCCAATCAGAAAAAAAGAACTTATAAAATACTGATAAAATTTCCCCATAAAGGGCTGCAACTTACATTTTATACAAAAGATTATTTTTTAATAAACATTAAATGAACCCCAAGTGAATCAGCCCGATAAAGAACACTGTTAGAAATTTCTCGAAAAAAAATGGTTAAATAACAATTTAGTGAATGGTTAATTTACCATATTTAATCAAAACAGTCAAATAACCATAAATAACATGGTAATCAAACTGTTAAGTTTGAGAAAAACTGCTTATTAACTGCTTTCACCTAATACGGTTAAGCAACCAGAATCTTATCTCACCAACTAGAACCACCTAATGAAGCTACTTAATTCTTTGCAACAGAAAACATATCATAGCCGAGCGGGCTTATCTGTCAATCTCATGACCGGCAGAACTGGAGTTCGAGTCCTACAGTTGACACCTCAATATTTCCTCCATTGCCTTCAACACATGAAGAATTTCCAGTGTGTGACTATGACTTTAGCGCCTATGACTTTACGGAATGCCGAACTCCTATACCTAGTTAAAAAATGAATATTTTTTACTTTTATGAAAAATGCTAGTTGTAAATGGTTAAAAAACTGTATAGTTTTATATTCATGGTTCTATAACTGTATTTTTGTAAATGTTTTCAAAACCATAAAGGAAAAAAATGGTCCTTACCGTAATTTTTACGGTTAATAGGATAGACAGACAGCTGCCAGTTATTTTACCATAATTTTAAAATGAAAATTTTAACATTGAATAATAAAAGTCCGAATATATTATAGTAAGACTTCACTCATTTTACATGCTACAACCTACTATAAAAATTGGATTGCCAATAAAAATTTAAAAATTAAGATGTTGAAGAAAACGTATATTGATACATATAAAAAAACAGTCAATTTTCTCGAACAATTCCTTTCTCGATAAACTAAATTCGACTATTAGACAAAATTTTCATTCTTAATAAAATTTAATTCAAAATCCAATACTCTCTATATATTTTCCAACATAATAAGATCTTTAGAAACATGCTAGATCTCAAAACTGTCAATTTTATAAGCATTCACTAAATCTCAACGCACACAAATCAAATCTATAATAATATACAAAATAAGTATACATATAGTAAAGTATCAAGATAGTATTTTGGTATTTAAGCTTTCTATCTTTAAACGTCAGAAAATGGCCTTTTGTATTATTATCGAGCCCAATTTGCAAGAACCTAACTTGAAACTAAAAAATAATGGTCGAATAAAACTCTATCAGTTCTATCAGTTTCCTGCTAAATTAAAAAAATCCTTTCAATAAATACTATTTTTACTAAAGCAGACTGTTTGGCCTTTTTATCTTCTAAAAGACAAGAAAAACATGAATATTTTATTACCCTTCCGGGATTACTTTTTATAAGTCTTATCAAAAAAAATATTTAACCACCACATACTTTTCTTTTATCGATAAACCATGAAATAATGATAGCAATCAAAATTTTTAGAAAATTGAATTATTTTTTGCAAAAAATAGACAATTTTGGCGAAAAATATCAGAAAAAATAATGTTTACGTTAGCAAAACGTTCATATCAGATTGTTCTTTAAACTTGCCTCAAAAAATGTTCTAAATTTTATATTTTTTCATGCAAAATATGAATTTGAGTGTAAGAGGAACACGAGTGAATTGACGTGATAAGTGAGATAGTTACAATTTCTTTAGATTATAATAATGGATACTGCCTTTGCCACCATTTTTTTGAGTAAAGAGATTGAATAGCACGTGTGGTAAAAAATTTTTGGATCAACGGTAGCAATGGCAGTACCAACTTTTTCTTTCAACTATAGAGAGATTGTTATTTTTCTCCTTTGGGAAGGTAATTCATCCTCTTAACACCTTCACTTCAAATTTAAATTTTGAAAAATTTGTCTTTAATAGTTAAAAATATATGTTTTCCGGTCTAATCTGCGTATATACAGGTATTTTCTAAAAAGATGTATTTTTTCAAGAAGGTTCATAAAATCATTTTTGTATGCGATTATATCATTCTTAAAAGAATATATAAATTTACACTAATTTTTAAATAACAAATCCTTACCGATGCCCTGAGCTTTTTCATGTATTTAAAATGTCCTTCACCTATCAGTACTAAAAGAAAACAAAATTTTTTTTTTATTCTAAATAGATGAAACTTCATTGAAAAAAAACGCAGCAAAACGCTTAAAAGCAGCAGAAATTTCAAAAAAAGAATAAATGTAGCAATAAAGGAAACGAAGGAAATAAAAATAAAAAATTGACCACCGAAGCCGACGTCTTCAGGGGGTCTCGGCCCCGGTAGCCATAAAACAAAACCTCTCAGATAATTTATTTTTAAATAAAGATATGTTAAGGGATAAAATTCTGGAAAACTAGAAATTTTATTCTAGTCTCGTAAATTACGCAGAGAAACAATTTTTTTTTCTATTGCATAAGATTTTTTTAACAGATCTTCTATACTTTCTTATCTCTGATTTCAAATCTGCAATTTTTTCCTCTCACTCCAAGCTACATTTTTAATGGTATTTTTAATCTATTTACGGTCGAAATAATTTCAAAAGTGTTATATATAACAGGGCGTCGCATAAATCTTATGACAAACTTCTAGAAGTGTTAGAAAGGGTCACCCCGATTACAATTGCATAGGATCCCATGAACGGAAATGCCATTATATGCAGCTATGTACGCTTACTTGTAATTTTTTTCCAATCGCTGGGGCACATGAACAAAGTTCAGGACAAATATAGAACAAACACAAATACATGGCAAGAATAGAGGCGGAATAACATCAGAGAGAAAAACATCAAAAAGAGATAGCCCCCAAAGGTTTTCTAGCCTCCCAATATCTGGAAGCATCAGTGACTCCATGGAGAGCTACACAGGCAAGCAGGTGATGCTTGTCCAGGAGCTCATTCTTGTCTCACAGGGGACAGAATTAGAAATTGGTCGCAATAAATATATTATCCCTTGATATATACAACTTTGTAAAATTCAACATTTCGACAAAAAAAAAGACTAAAGATGTCATTTTAAAAACAATATGTAAATTTAGGTGTAAAACTCATTTTAAATAACCCCATCAGAATTAGGCAACATCAAGTATTTGTACATATGAAGCAAAAAATTAGTTTCCTATTGTTATCAGTCTTACTTAGTGATTTTATAATAATACCCAATCATAAAATCCTGCTATCACAAGATAGTTAGCAAAACTTGTTGCAATTTTAAACTAAATAAATTTAGTTATAATGTGAAATATAATTAATAAGAAATTACGAACTAAAAGGTATCCTAGGCAGAAAAAAAAAGCAAGTGATTTTTTTTTTACTTTATAAAAAAGAACCTATAAAAGTCTACCCTTCATCAGGGGAATATATTTGATACTTTCGAAACTAAATTGATACGAAAAAACTTTTTTCAAGACTTGATTCAAAGTTATTTTCTATCCAACTCTTTTTTAAAGTTTTTCTTTTCAATGTCAATTTTTTTTTTAAAAAACACGTCACGCTTTTTGTTATTTGCACAAGATTATTTTGAAATATGGCCGTTTTAGTGAACAGAATTTCTAACAGTTGTTTACTTTTCCATAAAAAATCATTGTGCAATAAAAAAGTAAACTTAAAACTTTAAAATGTATTTAGTTTATCCGTATATTTAACTGATTAGAAAAATGGTTAAAAAAATTACGATTTAAAAGAAATTGGTATTTTTAAGTTAAATTTTCTTCAACTCTATTTTTTTTCTACTTTTTCATTTTATAATAAAAATCATTAAGTTTTTTCATTTGTAAACTACTTGTATGGAATTCCCTAGTTAAGGTTTAAATTTAATGCATGAGAAATCTTAGAAAATGATTTTAAACTCATAGGAGAAAAACAAATCAATTAAATTTGATTCTTAAATCCTCAGATAAGGAAATTAAATCGACAGTTTTTAAATAATTTTTATATTTTTCGTTTAGCAAAGCAAAAAAATGCTCCTGGCAAAAAATTTTAGAACATTTTTAACCATGCGCAATTTTTTACTATTATAACACAAAAACTATTGGATGATATAATATGAGTTCTTTTTTATTTTCAATAAAATAGTTCTTAAGAGTAATGTGGAAGCCGTCAGAAAACGAAATTATCACGTAGCGTTTGAAATCAATAAAGCTTAAAAATATTATGAAACGATACAATAGGAACTGAAAAATTAGTTCCTAGAATTGACAAGCTTAATTGAGCATCGTGTGCAGCCTTAATAGAGATTTATGAAAAAAATAAATAAATGGAGAGATATCTACTTGGACGTAAATTAATAAAAACATTGAAAATCAAATTATTTGACTATCGAATGAATTATCAAATGAATTATCAAATTATCAAATTAATTATTTGATTCGTTTAAAATTAACTACATAAAGCATATTTATTTATCTTCAAAAATTTCCTAAAACTAAATGCTCATACGATCTCGTTTAATTTATTTATCAAATAAAAGTGTAAAGGTCTAAAAAACACTTTTCAAAACATACAAAACTATCGCTGCTATTGCATATTGTTAGCATACATGTGCTTATAAGAAGAAGTTTGGAAGCAATATAGAAAAATGTTGCCAAATAGAAATGTTGCGATTTGAACTGTTATAATTCTCGTCAAAGAGTAAAAAATTTTTTCATTATTTTTTTTTTTAACCACAATCTGTAAATTGAATAATTTTTTTTCCTCTAGTACGTATCATTATTTTTCAGATCTAAGTAATCGCCTCTTCGTTGTGACTAACATATTACCAAGGTATTCTTACATTAATAAAGCTACGGTAACTGTACATTTTGAAGACAAAATGTTCTGTAGAAACTATTAACGCGTATGGGGAAAATAAATGGTAAGCGAAGAGCAATTCTGGGGGCTGGTGAGGGGAATAAACAGAGGGTGGAGCCTTCTAGTTTTATTAAGAAAGAACAATTCATATGATAAAATGTTATGAATGATGCTTCATAATAATCATTCTCAAGTCGTGGTGGTTCAGGGAATAAAGCGCTCGCCTCCCATTGAGGTGATCCGGGTTCAAATCCCTACAATAGCTGGTCAATACGAATTATGCACCGGGTTCTTACCGACCACGGTGCTGGAGTAAAACATCCTCAATAGCAAAAGGATCATGTGTTAGAGTTTCCTTGCCCTCAGTAGAAGCTTTTCGCGGTTTTCCTCTCCATGTAATGTAAATGATGGTTAGTTCCATCAAAAAGTTCTCCTCAAAGACAATTTTCACCCCAGTCTTGATCCAGGAGTACCCTCGTCTTCTGGATTGGGTTCAAACTGACAAGGCTATGGATCTGAACAATGATAGTCGTAAACTCAGAGTTGGGTCGGTTTTTCAATGCCGGTTATTAAATAAAATATAAATTGAAATAGTAATCATCCATATTTTATTTTATCTTATAACCGTCGTTGAACAGCCGACCCAATTTTAGGGGTTTGCGACTACTAATGTTCAACTCCGTAGCCTTGTAATTTTAAACCTAATCCAGGAGACAAGGGAACTTCTGGATCGAGTACTGAGAGAAATTTACCTTCGTGGAGGAATTTTTTGATGGAGCTAACCCACATTTGCGTTACATGAAGAGGAAGACCACGAGAACCTCCCACAGTTAACAATGATGTCAAGGGGACTCTAACCCATGATCCGTCTACCACTCAGGATATTTCACGTTAGCATTGTGGTCGGTGCAAGCCGGATGCTGAATTTGTATAGACTGGGATTCGAAATCACTAGAAACAAAGCAAGAAACGTCATTAAAATGTAGTTTATTTATCAGAATAGAAAACTGAATTAAAAAAAAACATACAGCCTGTTTAATTACCAGAGGAAACAGAATTAGAAAGGTGTTTTGAAAAACGAAATTCTAAATTTCATCAGACAGTCTAACTGGTTCTACATCCCACCCTTCTCACCAGTGGTGCAATATATTTCAATAGAATTCTTGTTTCTTCCTCGAATAAATATTAATTCTAAACCATTAATGCGTATCTCTCTTTTGGACACCATTTTACGAAGGATTTTTAAAATATATTGTAAATAACGATCATTACAGACATTCTAAATGTGTCTTTAATTTATGTTTCTTCATATTTTTTGCTCCGTGGTGTCTCTTAAAAAGCGATTACTCTGATTTATTGACACACGCATTGAGCGTTAACAACAATTCGCATCTCTTGCTGATAATATATTTCTTTCTGCCATTTAAGCACTTTAGTAGATTCCTAATTGATAGAATGATTGACTGAAAGCATTCATCTGAAATGTTCTCTCTCATCTATCAGTTTACAAAATTATAGCTTTCTTTTCATTCTTCGCCGTTATTTTTCACTCCATGTCATTTTTTTTCAGCTCGGAAGAGATGTGATGATGTTTCTCCGTTATTCCTCTGTTCTTCTTTATTCTTGTCTTAAAAAATCGAATGAACATGAATTACGTTTTGATGATAAATATTATACGCCACCCATTTTTTCAGAAAAAAAATATTATATAGAAAATAATTTACTGAGCTGATTTTAAACTAGAAAACTTGGATGCATATATATGCCTAATTTGGATGTATATGTACTCCTAAATTGTGTTAAAATGTTTATTCGTTTATTGATGTTAAGGATTCTTATTTTAATTCTATGAAATTTTGAATCAAAATATATCTTTCATTTCGTTATAACATGTGATACATTTTTATACATAATATATTTTAACAACAGAAAACTTTTTAAAAAAATATCACAAAACTAAAAAAAAAACTTTTCTCTTCAGCTAATATATAATAGAATTAAATCAGTTTATTCACGAATGCATGCAAGTCCTAAATATTTGACCGTTCTTACACGGTTTTCAAAAAAATAACTAACAATGAGACTTGAAAATATAATTAAATTTACAACTGTAATAACAAATGTTAAATAAACATTAAAAAATAATTTATTTTTAAACCTGTCACGTAAGATTTCAAGCTACACTATTTACTTAATCTCAAACTTGCATTATCATAATACTATTTATCTTCTGTAATACCACAGACGTTAGAGCTTAATTTGACACTTCTTCACACTTATCTATAAAGTAAAATCAAGATGGATTTAAAATATTATCTCCTATCTGTAACACTTTTCTATAAAATTTGGAGAGTTAGTCGCGAATTTATTAAACCAGCTCACACCTTTTAGAAACAAAACCCAGTTCCCTTTAATCTTAACGAACTAAAAAAAAGTTAGTAGTGCTGAACGTTAATTTATAAACTTATTATACAAAGCCTCTTATCCCAATTATGTGGTTTACACTTTGTACAGGTTGCGGACACAATGGTCATAGGTTCGCACCCAGCAAACGCAGAACATTTCTCTCGCAGTCCCTCTACATTGGTGACCATCTACAGCGAATACAAAACTCGCTCATTCTTCGACAGATGGCAGCACTACACTACTTTTTCCTTGTTCAATGGTTCTGTTTGATACGACAAAAAAATTTGCTTAAATCTGAAAGAATGTCATGGCAAGAACCAAAGATAACTTTAGCGAACAAACATTAATTTACGATCAGTTATGAGGAAAAATTTACAGGCAGGCCTGAATTTTCATTCTCGTTTTAACTTTATGGGAGTAAATTTATAATTACGGTTAGTAACTGAAGCACTTTTTACTGGTCTTTGACCGTAATTTTGCGATGAAAATGTTTAGAGTGTACTTTACGTGAAATCATGCATTCCTTGTTGTTTTACTAATATTTTAATTATTCTTTACACCCTTTCACTTCTTAGAAAAAGTGTTTTATAGACAACCTTTCAAAAATATCTAAAACGAGCTAAAAGTGTTTCTTGAACATTAAACTTAATATAAATGTGTTCATTCGTATAAATTCCATCTTGAATTGTGTCATTCCAAAAAAGAATACTTTAAAATATATATTAAATGATAAAGTATTTAAAACGTTTACCCAGGTTTTTATCAAAATGATTCAGTCATTTTAATAAGTTTATTAATGTAAAAATAGGAAAGGCTTTGAAAACTTTTAAAATAAAAACACACTGTAAATTCCTTTTTTGACGTACGGCATCATTTATTATGATATAATGCGCCTTATTTTCCTAATAAATCATCTCACAACAATAACTGGCACGTTTTCAACCTGGCGTTAATTCAAGGGTATGATTGGCTTGTATTGAACCCAAGTAGCTATTTTCTCATTTCTCATCACAGTGTATTGGAAGCTTCGAAAAGTCCACGGACGAGTGGAAGAAAATTTTTCTTCTCTAATGCATTACGACATTTATCATTTTTTTTTAAACTTATATCACCTTTTTCGAGTTTTCAGATGTAATTTCACACGTTAGTTCTTTTTAGCAAGGAATTGAATTTTATTTTAGGCATTGTTTTTTCTTTCTTCTTTTGTACTACAATTTCTACTTTTATCTCCTGAAAATTTTAGAAATCAATAAAAGTTGTCTAAGGAAAGACTAAAATAAAATTTGTTAGTTTACTCTTCAATGAATACAAATTGAAATATTGAAATTTAGTTAAATACTCTAAAACCATTTAGATAATATACACATTTATTTATTTCAGACATTATGTAGTGTAGAGTAATTTTTAGAAAATAAATTTGCAAGCATTGTAAAGTTCTTTTTTAAAAAAATACGACTTTTTGAAAAAGTTTTTTGGCGGATTTTGCTCGGAAAATTACATTCTTTAAAATGATGCGAAAAATTTTATACCCCACAATACAAAATTTATTTTATTAATTAATTAAATAATAATTACTTACGAAGAGTTATTTTTTGCATGGAAATATCTTTGGAGAAACGAATCTTATAATTGCGAGCAAAGTTTTTCCAATTCGTATTAAAAGTTCTAGAAATATGGGGAAATTCCCAAAAAGTAAGATTACCATTTAGGGGACCAAGCATTGGACCGCTCTCCCGACCAAACTATGGAGAAAACTTTTCCCTGATGGGATCTAACCCCTATATTGTATGGGTCAGAAATTAAAACCCATCAGAATGGGTTCTAATTTCTATGGGTCAGAAATTAGAACTACTCGAGAGTAAATTTTACATGATACATATAAACTAAAAATGACACATAAATCTAGGTTTGAAATCTTGAAATGGTGATTATCAATCTTAGCCGATTAAAAAATAAACGTTTCTATCTTCATATAGCTAAAACTAGGGCTAATAAATCTTATTTCCTTAAAAACCGAAATTATATTAGACGTGTTGATAAAGAAAAATACCATACATAACACTTGTCATGGATACTGCCTTCAAGACTTGTATGATACTGGTAATCACTATAATTATTACTTATTTCTTATAAGGTTTAGACTGAGAGCTCTGTATTCTTTACACTAATGACTTTTGAGATCCAAGGCCCTATCCAATCATATATTTGCCTGGTATTCTCCACATTAGCGTTGTTTTGGTTAAAAATAATTGCTCTAAATTTTCTACATTCATTTCTTTACGGTTAAATATCGTAGGTATTGCTAGATGTTCCCGAAATGGATATTTTTAAGGTTAAGAACCATTTAACTTTTAAAAATATGTATAGTAGATATGGCATCGGTTGAGTGAATGATAAGATATGGCATCGGTTGAGTGAATGATAAGATATGGCGATCGGTTGAGGTTTGATCAGGCGTAGGTATGTCTTTTACTCTTGCTTTATCCATAATATATACAAAATGTTCTGTAAAGAACACCCTTAATATATATTTTTGAATTCTTTTCAAAATTGAAAACAAAAAATTATGCATAGGTGATTTCAGAAATTAATATTTGAGATCGAAAAAACTGAAACGCTACTGAAGTCTTATAAATCATGGTGCAGGTAGGCAGGAGTAAAAACAACAAAGCAGATTTGATGACGAGCGAAAATGAAGAGGTGATGAAAGTCGATTATTATAAAAGCTTTGAAGTTTCAACCTCCAATTAAACCTGTTTTGATCTGAAATACATTCCTCAGCTATAATTTGTCTGATTGCGATTGTGCTTTCGTTTTCCCTTGCCTAAATAATAATTTTATTGTCACCCTATGTTTATAAATTTCCGTCTTAATTTTTTATAAAGATTATGAAATTGCGCATTAAGGCATGTCTATACGGAACACTCTTTGTACTATAAACTGGGCAGTTCAGTTTAGCTGTTGTTCCAGTTAGGTTTACAGTTGCAATGAATCAAAATAGTTGTAATTAAAAGAAGAAAAAGCCCTGTATGCTTAAGAGGGCGTTATACCATCGGAGAAACTTCTCATCTCAAATTCTCTTTCCCCTCCACTACAAATTTAAAATTTAAAGTCTAGAGAAAGTGATTTCAGACAAAGTCACGTGGTCTTAAATACTGCAAAGAGATTTTTCAGTTGTACATATGAAAATAAGTTATACGAAAACTTAGGATTATGCACTGAAGTTCTCTTCCAACAATTTATTTGCATTTTGATGTCTTGAATTTTTTTCAGCAATTAAAGCTTCGTGACTTACTCTAGTATTGCTTGAATTCACTTATTTCTGTCTTTAAAATTTTATATTAGAAATGGAGGTGAATCAGAATTTGCTTCCAAGAAAAGTTTCTTTCATGGTATGACGTCCTCTTATTCTAATTCCCTTAGCACTTCTTCTCACTGCTATTTTTAAAACATTTTAAAAAAGTTATGAGGTAATCTATAGATCAGGACTAAAGTCCATTTTAATCCTGATATACAGTCATGCATCTTATCAGGAATAAAATTCAATTCAATCCTGATATGAAGTCCTGCGTCAGATCATTATTAAAATCAATTTTAGTTCTGATCTAATGCATGACTATATATCAGGATTAAAATTGATTTAAATAAGGATCTGATGCTATATATTTAGGATTAAAATTGAATGATAATTTTAATCCTGATATATAGTCATGCATAAGATCAGGATTAAAATCCATTTTAATCCTGATATACAGTCATGCATCATATCAGGATTAAAATTCATTTTGATCATGATATGAAGTCATGCATCGGATCATTATTAAAATCAATTTTAATCCTGATATACAGTCATGTATCAGATCAAGATTAAAATTTATTTTAATCCTGATATATAGTCATTCATCAGATCAGGATTAAAATCCATTTTAAAATACGTTTCATAAATCACATAAGGCATTTTATCTTTTCTTATTCTTATAATATGAAAATTGCTTTCTGAGAAACATTAATTTCTAACTCAAAGAAATTTCTTATTTAAGGAGAAAAAAGTTTGACACTAAAAGTTCCTTTTTTTTAAGTCATTCGGAGAATATTTTTCATACTTATTTTGTCATTCTTTTTTCGTTATTCTATTTACATGACTATATATCAGGATTAAAATTGATTTAAATAATGATCTGATTCTACATATTTAGGATTAAATTTGAATGATAATTTTAATCCTGATATATAGTCATGCATCAGATCAGGATTAAAATCCATTTTTATCCTGATATACTGTCATGCATCAGATCAGGATTAAAATTTATTTTAATCTTGATATAAAGTCATTCATCAGATCAGGATTAAAATCCATTTTAAAATACGTTTCATAAATCACATAAGGCATTTTATCTTTTCGTATTCTTATAATATGAAAATTGCTTTCTGAGAAGCATTAATTTCTAACTCAAAGAAATTTCTTATTTAAGGAGAAAAAAAAGTTTGACTACTAAAAGTTCCTTTTTTTTAAGTCGTTCGGAGAATATTTTTCATACTTATTTTGTCATTCCTTTTTCGTTATTCTATTTGCAATACGAAGAACGTAATCTTATCATTCATTTTAAATGAAATTCTGGGGTTAGATTGAAACCCGCATAAATTTTGTTGAAAAGGTTAAACGTATTTCAAAATAATATTCTTGTTTCTAAGATGCAGGTTTTTAGATTGAAAATTGTTTGGCAATATTGTTTATTGAAACTTATAGAGCACTAGAACGTTACATTTTATTCAGATAAAACTATGTTTTAAATCTTCAAACACGCATTTGCCCTTACTGCTCTTTGAAGATTTTCATGGATAATGTAAACCTTTATGTCAATGATTGAGCTGTTTAGGATAAAAAATAATTCAATTCCCTTTTTTCAATACTTTTTTAGTATTCTTTTACTGCCTTTTGAAGATTTTAATAGATAGAGTAAAACTTGACATCAAAGATGGTGCCATTTAGAAGTAAAATAATTCGATTAACTTTTTTCAGTGTTCCTTTGCTGCTTTATGCAAATAAATAGTGTCAAATTTTAAATTAAAGATTGTGCTGAGTAAAATAATTCGATTAATTTTTTTTCAATGGTTTTTTAATCTCCCTTTGCCATTTTTCTTAAAACAGATAGTGTGAACAACTTTATAGTAATAATTGAGCTGTTCAAGATTAAAATAATTGAATTCATCTTTTTCAATACATTTTTTAATATTTCTTGCAGTTTTTTGACGCTTTTTATAGATAGTGTAAAACTTTAAATCAAAGATTGTGCTGTTCAGTATAATATTTATTGAATTCACTTTTTCAATACTTTTTTCAATTTTCTTTTAGTGCTTTTTTGAAGGTACTTAGTATAAAACTTTATGTCAATGACTAAGATGTTTATTAAAATAATTTTCAAAGTCCCTTTGCTTTTTTTGACAATTTTTGTAGATGGTGTAAAACTTTGAATCAATGATTGTGCTGTTTAGGATCAAATTGATTCGATTCACTTTTTTCAATACTATTTCAGTATAACTTAGATTATTTTTGAGTATAGACACAATAAAAGTTTAGATTAGCAATTGAGCCGATTAAGATTAAAATAATTAGAATCATATTTAAAATATTTTTTAATATCCCTTTGCTATTTTTGAAGATTTTTATGGATAGTTTAAAACTGTAAAACAATATATGAGTTATTTAGTATAAAACTAATTTGATTTACTTTTTACAATATCTTTTATGCTATTTTATACAGTTTTTGCTCTCAACGCTTACAAATTAGAGGCAATTTCAATATTAAAACACATTTTTTTTTTTTAGATATTCAGTTTTTTTCTTCCAAACTTATTCTAACTCTCCTGCATAATTTTAAAAAACAATTTGAGAGAGGGATGAACTTAGTTTGAAAAATAATGATTTATCTTTTTAACCGAAATATTTTTCAAATTATATAATTTTTTCCTGAAGTTTTTAGTTTATTTTTCTATGCGTATTATCCTTTTAATTCAAACTACTTTTATTTCATTAATGTAAAAAAATTTATAATAAAATATAATAATTGATATTAAATTAATGAATTAATGATAAATGCAATGGTAATAAAAAAAAAACATTGATTGCTCTCTTAAGCCTTTGATAAACATCTGATGTACCTGAAATAGCTGATGTACTTGATTGTTTGTTTTCATGTACTGTAATTATAATTATTTTATTTATGTTTGAGAATTATCTCATTCAGAAAAAAATTATTTCAAAATTACCGTACTGTATGGTAATGACATTTCGGGAAAAAAAAATATCATTACCAAAAAAATTGTTTTAAAAAAAAGGATAAACCATATTTAAATCATTTTTTCGTATTTAAACCATTAACCACATTTACCAAATTTTAACACGATATTCAGACCATTTTTCGTTGTTTATTCAGACCATTTTTCTATTAGACCACTTTTCGTCTCGTTGTTTATACCAAAACGCTTCGGAAAAAAATTATCGAGTTTTTTGGCGTTCCCATTAAGCCAGAAACACTGCAAATTTAATCATATTCTGGTAGTTTTGACCATATTTTTATCTCGTTGAATTTTTGTACATGATAACAAAAATTGCTTTTTTTTATTGTCTTTCATGGTTCTTAACTGTGTTTTTATAAATTCTTTATTTCCAAATCCATCCACTCTCAGGTTTCTCTAAAACTGACTCAAGCCATTTGACCTCGATAAAAAATAGAAAATGAAATCATTCAGCCATTTTCAAACGTGTTAGCTACATAAATGTGTATGTTTATCCCCTAACAAGGCAAAATCTATCCCGGATATGTAAAGGGCTCTTAGTCAGAAATATGTTTCGAATAAGAACGTTTCGCATATGCATAGAAATCCATCTAAACAGAATAATATTTCTTCGTTTCTTTCTAATGATAGGGCGTTGATAAACTCATTTACATGCGTTTGAATTCTCATACATAAAGTTCGTCTTTGAAAGCTGTAAAGCGTGCATTTTCCATCGTCATTACTGGAGGAGATAAATTGCGTGGATTGTTCTGGGAGGTGCTTTTACAAAATGGGCGGCAAAAGTTCGCCCTATCTACTTGACGACCATCGCGTGATTGTTACCACTTTCAGCTGCCGAGAGAAATAGACAGATAACACACACATACTAGATATTATGTTAGCTTAATAATGACTCGTGCTGTTGTGTGTCTACATCAATTGGGATTAAAATAATTTTAAAACTCGATTTGTTGACAATAAATCTTCAAGCAAATATTAAAAACATTAAACATTCAAAGAGATTTGAAAAATTTATGTCGTATTAAAGTATTGTTTTGAATTATTTTAATCAAAAATTATAAGAATTGTAGGCAGATTATGATAAAGGTTAATATGAAATAAGTTGTAAGAATAAATTGGTAAACCATATTAATTCGTAAAAATTTCCAAGGATTAAGACGAAGAATGAAACAAAAAAAACATATTTATTCATAAAAATGTCCAAGGGTTAAGAGGAAGAATGCAATGAAAAACCATATTGATTCGTAAAAATTTCCAAGGATTAGGACAAAGAATGACATGTAAAACCATATTGGTTCGTAAAAAATATCCAATGATTAAGACAAAGAAAGAAATGAAAATCCATATTGATTCGTATAAATGTCCAATGGTTAAGACAAAGAATGAAATGGAAAACCCTATTGGTTCGTAAAAATGTCCAATGATTAAGACAAAGAATAAAATGAAAAACTATATTGATTCGTAAAAATTGTCCAAGGATTAAGACAAAGAATGAAATGTGAAACCCTATTGGTTCGTAAAAAATATCCAATGATTAAGACGAAGAATGAAATGAAACTCCATATTGATTCGTAAAAATGTCCAAAGGTTAAGACAAAGAATGAAATGGAAAACCCTATTGGCTCGTAAAAATGTCGAATGATTAAGACAAGGAATGAAATGGAAAGCCCTATTGGTTCGTAAAAATGTCCAATGAAATGAAAAACTATATTGATTCGTAAAAATGTCCAAGGGTTAAGACAAAGAATTAAATGGAAAACCCTATTGGCTCATAAAAATGTCCAATGATTAAAACAAAGAATGAAATGAAAAACTATATTGATTCGTAATAATGTCTAATGATTAAGGGAAAGAATGAAGGGGAAAACCCTATTGGTTCGTAAAAATGTCCAATGATTAAGACGAAGAATGAAATGAAAAACTATATTGATTCGTAAAAATGTCCAAAGATTTAGACAAAGAATGAAATGAAAATCCATATTGATTCGTAAAAATGTCCAAAGATTATAACAAAGCAGTGAAATAAATTAAAATGCCCAATAATTGTGACTTAGAAAAAGATCTTAAATGAAGGAGCTGTTGAGAAACTGTTGTCATTGAGAAACTGTTGTTCAGCTAGCACACGAAAAGTAAATTCAATTTCAAGAACATGATGAGCTTTGAAAATTGTTACATCCTGTTGCAATTTAAAATTATCATTCCTTATCAAGTTCTTTGCTTTATTGTTAAATCTTTGTTTGCAGTGTTACGAAATTGTTGTTGAATTCTATTAATATAGAAATAACAAGTTTTATTACTCAATGCAAAACCTGTGTGAATCGTTTTACGCAGATGTATTTAATATGTGGCGCCCTTTTATTCTAGAATTAACTAAAAAGAATTTGCATAAAGTTCAATCTTAAACCTTATAATTTATCTCAAATGTTTTTTCATGCCAGTTAAATGTTCCTTCAATTCAAAAATTCCATTTTTATGAAAGCATAGAAGTTAAACTAAGCTCTCTCTTTCTGTTTTTTATTTTTAAGCTGATCTCTAAGTAAATTCTGACAACTGATTTCGATTTTTGCATTGAAGAAATGTGTTAAGGAGTCAAAGTAAAACAATCGGTTAAAAAAATATGTTTTCTAATTTATAACACTTTTATTCTACTGTAACTTATTATATTTGTACATTCTTTGTAACTTGTAAGCTTGAGTTATACAACTTCACTTTAAAATAAATTTAATGGAATATAAATGTGCTCGAAATTAATAAACTTATTAAGCATTTATTAGAAGGTCCTACGAACCATTTTTGGCCCTATCCTCGATAGCAACAACTGGAGAAAGAGATATAATTTTGAAATATATAGGATCTTTAATAGTGATGATATCATTAAATCTATTAAACTAAGTAGAATGAGATGGGCCGGGCATGTAGTAAGAATGAGCCCAGGACGAGCAGCATTAAGAGTCTTAATACAACCCCCTCCAATAAAGGGCCAAGTAGAAGGTCCAAAAGGAGATAGAAAGACTGTGTAGATGAGGATTTTGCCATAATAAAAGTAAAAAACAGGAAATCAATTGCTGGGAGAAGGGCAGAATGGGAAAAGCTTCTGAGGAAGGCCCAGGCTCACAAGGGGCTGTTGTGCCAATGCTTATGAATCATTTATTATTATTATGACATTTATTATTACATATATTAAACATTATAGAATATTTCCTCTGAGATATAATTAAAAAAATTTCAAACAAGCCAATACAGTGGTATCTGTATACATTCTAAAATCTCATATAATAAATCTAATTTAAACATTTATGGATTTCATTTGTTTGCTTCAGCAATTATACTATAGGAAAGGTAAATAAAAGTTAGAGATTTCAATATTTAAGAGAATTAGCTGCCTAAAAATTGTTAAATCGAAAAATGCAGTTAAATTTGAATAAATGGCATAAATACATGTTAAATATCAACTCTATATTTTTTTTACTGTAATGCTACCTAATATACTTATAAACTTAAAACTTAATTTTAATAGTTATTATTGCACTAATTTGATGCTTTATATAATTCGAAACTCGTATCTAGCTGAAAAGCCATTACTATTAACGTTAAAAATAATATTATATAGTTACGTGTAAGAATAATATTTTAAACAAATAAACAAATACATCAGAATAAAATTTGAACCAAACTAGATTTTAATAAGTTTTTTATTAGTATTAATACTATTCAAAAATAAAACAAAAATACATTGATGGCGCTATTTTATTTTATGTAAAGGAATCTTAACATTTCCCCTAAAACTACCAATAAAATTAAAATTTCAAACACTTATTCATAGTTGATTTACATTTTGCGAACAAATTACGGAGAAGCAATATTGGGGATAAGCTACAAATAGACGTAAAAAAAGACGTTGCCAAGAAATTCGATCAGCACACTCAAAATCACTCTTTAGTTTTCAAGGAGTAGTAAGGTTTGTTTTCATGCACCAATCAGAATGAGGGGCCATGGGTTAGAATTCCCCAACTGTCAGACATACGGTGAGAGCTTTGGAGATTTTTTTCCCTATATGTAACTCCTAAATGCGAGTAAATTCCATCAAAATATCTTATACGTAGGCTAGTCTGTCCGCATGCACGATACAGAAGTTACCTTGTCTTCTAGGTTGGGCTCAAAAGCAAAATATTTCGTAGTTCAATAATAAAAGTGACAAACTCAAAAATGGGTCGACTTAATAAAAAAATTTATATATTTTTCTTTTGTTTATTGTGGTGTCATCTAATGGAAAATTTGAATATTGTTAAAGTAGTATCCATTTAGAAATAATAATAACTATCATTACCTTGCCCGAATCGCTTCATTAAATGACATTTACCTGAAATGCAACGAATTTTACTTTTTGACTGCTGAACTGTATTTGAACAAAGTCAAAATCAAAATTGACATAGGTTTAATTATTTTGCTTATCTCCAACTAAAACATTCACATAAATTAATATTCAGATGCAATGAGAATTATACTCTGATAAATCGTATTTACAACATAATGCATCGCTTCGATCTAATGAGTCGCCGGCAACCAATTCATTACCTGAGCAATCAATTTGATTTGCTCCGTACAACTACAAAGTACCTGATAAACATGTCATTTGGAATAGGTTAATGATGTATGTATTGTTTATGTTATCAATCTAATGGTCGTAATAACTCACAACCCTGCTCGAATAGTTAGGAAAGATTTAAGTACAAAATAAAACAATGCTACTGATTGATTTATAAACATGCGATATTTGATAATTTAAAAGTATTTCTATTATATATCATGTCAGGAAAATAAATATTTCAAGCATCTTTCATTGACTTCTACTGTTTGTTAATTTTTAGGAAAAAACAAATTGCCAGGTTTGAGGTATTAAAACAATTTTTAATATAAATATAATGATGTGTGCAAATAAATCTGTTTGTTTGTCAAAATATATTCTTAACCTTTTGCCACAGAATTTTTAACAAGCATATTTTTCTTACGTTTTTTATTATTTCGTATTAATTTGGGTCTAAAAAAGTGAAAAATATTACGTTTAATAATTTATAGTTATGAAGTACAGGATGCAATTCCGATGTTTTTTTCTGCTTATAGGGTAAATTTTTCTTACCACGGATCTCCTTCACGGAGCAATTATTCAAATTTGCAGCTATTTAGAACCAAGGAAAACAGTTATTCATCATTGAATTTTAAAACTCACTAAATCAAGATTTCATACATTTTTGAATATGAATGGAAAAAAAATTCAAACTACTATTTTTATATTTTATTTCAAATGGAATTCTGATAATCTAACAGGTTATTTTTTGTAACTATATTGCTGTTTTTTAAGCCGACCGGCCTGTGTAGGGGTTAGGGAACTACCCTTGCGTCAGAAAGGTTCTGGGTTCGAATCCCGGGCAAGGCATGGGTGTTCTTTTCTTCTCTGTACTGTCTGTCCTTACTGTGGGAGCAACGTTGGCCTACCTAATATGGTGCCCCTGAAAGAGAGGCCAACAAATTTGCCCTGTAAATGCCTGAATTGACGGATGTTAACACAGGTGAGCATTGGAATAAAAAATTGTTTTTTATTATTTAAAAATACCAAAATATAATTTTACTTGTATTTAGAGCGACAGAGAAAATAAAAGACATAAGAGAGACACCGGTGTCCCAATTGCGTCAAAAGGTTAATACAGCGTGCTGGATTCTATTTTACGCGATGTAAAAGACCTTTCTTCCAAAGCGTTTAGAAACTCTGTTTACGTCGTAACAATTTATAGAACGTCATCTGGCAATAAATGAGAATAAGAAACCTCTCAAACGGCATCTGGCAACACGAACAAATTATCGTCCGCTTTTCTCCAACCAATGAACTGACAGGATCTCTTGTCATCTTGTTGTTGTTTTTTTTCCTTTTTCAGAGTTAATTTTTTTAGGTTTTGCTGTTTAATATTTTACTGTGCTCATCATTTTTACTTTTTAATAAATTATGCAAAGCTACACATTTCTTACACATTTACACTTACAGTCTTACACATTTTGAGAAAATTCTAATGAATTTTTGCAATTTTTTTCTTTATAACAGGTATCTATGATGCGTAGTAATGTTTCTATAACTGGATCAATACACTGTTTGAAGTTTCAGTCTGAAATTATAGTAAAAATAACCGGGAGAAGTCTGTCAATCTAATTGCCAGGTTTTGCCTTTACGGTTTTGAAACCATTTACAACTAGTATGGTTATAAAACCATGAATTCAAAACTATGTGTTTTTTTAACCATTATTTACAACTAGCAGGGTATCAAAATCGTAAAGAAAAACAAATTTAAATGGAAACAGGAGCTAGGCTTTTCGTTAGGTAATGGGTGTAGGAAAGTGCAGGACACGAATTGAGGAGTGCAAAACACTAGAAACTCTTCATGTGTTGAAGGAAATGGGGGAAACGATGGGACTCGAACCTCAGGTAGGCCAGTCATGAGAGAAACAGATTAACCCTCTCGTCTATAATATGTACGCAGTTGAAAGAAATTATACGGCTTCAATAGATGGACTTAGTTGGTACCATAAAATTCTGGTTGCGTAATTGTATTAGGTGAAAGCAATTAATAGAAGGGTTTTTTCCCAGTTAACAGCTTGATTGCCCTGTTATTCACGGTTTTTTTACTGTTTTAATTAAATATGGAAAACTGACAATTAAATAAAGCGTTATTTAACCATTTTTTCCGAGAAATTTCTAACAGTGTACACATTGAATCTAAAATCTAAATATGCACAAGCGAGAATCTCGTATTTTGTGAATCTTTTGATCAATTATAAATACTTGTTGCGAATAGAAGTCATAAAGAAATAAGTGTTGTGAATGGAAGTCATAAAGAAATATGTGTTGTGAATAGAAGACATAAAGAAATATGTGTTGTGAATCTAAATCGTAAAGAAATATGTGTTGTGAATAGAAATCATAAATAAATATGTGTTGTGAATAGAAGTCATAAAGAAATATGTGTTGTGAATAGAAGTCGCAAAGAAAAGTCATAAAGAAATATTCTTAAATAATTTTTTTTAGTATTTTTAACAAAGTAATATTATTTTTTATACATAAACTGTTATTCCGGTGCAATGAAATTCCCTTACACTGCTTTTCGGTCTATTACTTTAATATACTTCTTCCCTGATAGTTTTCTTATTCGTAGATATGTTATTGAACCTTTTTTTTTCTCTTTTCCCATGCAATTTTGCAGCCAGTTGGATACGTTTTTCACAGCTGAATACTCTGGTAAGCCGTTTATATTCATTACATCTGGAAGAGTGAATTTTCTTTATTTTATAGAGGAAAATTTCATAGCATAACACTTTAGGTCTCACATATCTTCTGAAAAGAAGCTAGTAAATCTTTTGAGAAAAAATCTCTAGCGAATAAATATTTCGCATCAATCATTCTGTTTTAAGAAAGAAATCGGATTTAAATATAAAACTTACAATACTCTTGCATCTCCCACGCCGATTTTGTTGAATTTTTATCAAATTTACTACTCATATTCTTTTCATTTTCTATTTGATCTCATTTAACACATATTATGGGTTTTGGGCTTCTTTTTTTAAAAAAATCATTATTATTACTCGAATTTGTACAATGAAAAGCATTAATACATATTTTAAGAATTCTTATAAAAGGTAGATAAGTATTTAGTATTAGTAATTGCATGTCGATATTTAAATAATATAAACGAGGGAATAAAACGCAAAATGTAAATTTTTGCATACTTGAAACAAAAAAATGAATAAGAAGCAGTATCTTCAGTATGTAGAAGACAGTGACATGTAAAATGAATTTTACAAAGAAAGGCATACACACACAGGCGCACATCTTAAGAACACAAGGATATTCTCGGAGTAAGGTTTTTATCGTAGGGATATTAACATAAGTTTGTCCCTACGATATGTTACGTCTCATGAAAAAAGGGAATCCTTAGTAATTACAAATGGTCCATTAAATAGGTCGAAAGAAAAATAAGGTTCTCACATTTGGTAAAAGGAAAAATCTGAAATGTTAATTTATGCATACTTGAATCCGAAAATAGAATAAGAAGCAGGATGTGATGTGTGAGAAAGCGATTAATTTGAAATAAAAAATGAGACTATGATTTAGATCAAGAAATAACATAAAAATATTAGTAAAAGTTTTTCATGTTGCAGTTATATGTACATAAATATTAGCCGATGGTAATAAACTAAATTTTCATGTCATAGAAAGTATGAAATTCATCCAAAACAGTTATTTTATATTTAAATATTTAATTCAAATATATAATTCAAAGTAATCAAATTTATAATCTAAAGTAACTGAAAGTTCCCTCCCTTGAAATTCAGATAACTGAAATTATCGAGATTACGGTGGGGAAAAAACATATAGTCCAACGTTACTGAAAGGGAAGAATTTATAATTTTGTATCTTTGAAAGTACTAAGTGTAAAATGCAAATTGATTGAAAATGTGAAATATATAGTGCAAATTCACCTTTCCAAATATGTAATGCGAAATAATTAAGAAAATTAGATGCATAATGCGGAATAGTTGAAATTTCTACTTTTTAGTTAAGTGATTGTAATGTTTATCGAACAAATAAAAGGGAATTATCATGCTCATTGTGCAAATACTTGAAAGTCTCGAATTTAAAACAATTTTAAAACAATCAAAATTGTAAAATATATGGTGCCAATTTTTCTTTGTCAATTTTAAAGCGCAAATTATTTAAATTTTAATTAATTGCATTTTAAATTAAAGAACCGTATGTATTTTTGTTCATATTTTAGCTCATATTTTTTTCGATTAAAGTAACTATTTAGATCTTTAGCACAGTGACACAATCGAATGTTCTAACAAATTCTTAATATGTGTTCTTCATTTCATACAACAAGAAAAGGCTGTTACTACCATGTTGTAGCCATAAAAGTAAATGGCTGACATCTGAAACATATTTAGCGAAATATCGCCGGAGAAGGAAGAAGCAATTTATCGTCCATGTAATGAAGACTATCAGCCTTCATGTTTCAGTAGTTTAGCTTTGCGATTGGACTTTAAATGGCCGTGGGTAGATTTCTCGATATACTTTAAAAGAAGTAAAATAATACTCATTTGAAACTCCATGTCTTGTGAAAGCGAAACGACATCATTTGGAACATATCTATTTTCTCTCCACTCCAAAATGTTGAGAAGTCTACTATCGGTTTAAAGGTTAGGAAATGTTGCCAATTTAGAAAAGATCTAAACCAGCATTAAAAGAATTGCACTTGAAAGCTTACTTTGACGAAGTTTGAGTTTAAAATTGTTTGCAGAGAATACTTTCAAGACTTTATTTTGAGTATAGTTATTTGGTATAACTTTTAAGTGTTTTCAAAATTGAATCGAAAGTAATCTTGTTTATTATTTACAATGATGCTTGAAACTCTAAACTAAAAATTAATAGTTTTTGTAGCAAAACTGTATTCCTTTAAATGTGCAATCTAAACATTAATAGATACAGTTTTGAGAGAAAGTGCTATTTTTGGGGTACATTTTATTATTTTTCATGATAGAAAAAGGTAATGTTGTAAATTATTGTTAGTTTTTAAGCTACAGTGTTAATTATTTAAAGTTTCGCTCGAAATCTAGCCTGTCATTCCCACAATGAATAGAAAGATAATTAACAATGTCATCTAGAACAGTGGACTGCAATCAGCAATTAGTCCCGCAGTGGACTGATCGTTAAGACACGGTTCCCAGCAGATCACCGAAGTCAAGCATCACTGGTTGTGATCAGTGTGCGGGTGGGTGAACACTTGGATCAGTCTGCGTAGGGACTGATGGTGTGCGATATGGGCCCTCATTAAACTCGACTTCGCGTGCAGGTCGTCGGGCTACCAAAGCGGGGGTGTCATCCCCTCTGCAGAGGATCAAAATTGTGATGGCATGTTTTCGGATCATCCTCAGGGATGCTTCCTAGATCGTCGCCAATAGTCCATTGTGCATCTCTAGTGCGACGTAAATGAACTACAACAACAACAGCAATCAGCAATTAAAAACTTTTTTTTCTACTACGTAACAAAAATTTTCTGCACTTAGATATATTCAGAAATTAATATGCCTGTATTTAATACTACTTTCAAATTTAAAATTCGTGATGAAGAAAAAAGAAACTGATTAAGTGTATCAGTGTTTTCAAAAAGGAATCCAAAATAACAGTAATTTATTACTAACAAAGGTGCTTCAAACTCTCAGTAAAAATTATACGTTTTAATAGCAAAACTTTCTTTTAATTTAAATGTGCAATCCCAGCATTAATAATTATACTTTTGAGAGAAAGTGCCATTTTTCCTGTGTCATTTACGGTTTTCCATGATAAAAAGAGATAATGTTGTAAATTATTGTTAGTTTTCAAGCTACAGTGTTAATCATTTAAAGTTTCATGCGAAATAAATACCAAGCTTAGTATTTCTACAATGAATAGAAAGATAGTTAACAAGGTCATCTAAACCAGATGACTGCAATCAACAATTCAAAATTATATTATCTTTTATTTTGTAACGAAAAGGTTCTCACTTAAGATGGATATATATTCAGAAATTATTATGCATATATTTTTCATGTAATACTATTTTCAAATTGGACCAGGACGTTGAGCCTCCGATCTTATCAGTGAACTGGTTCCACAGAGTGGGCACCACATTTCTTGAAACCCCGAGATCCTTACAGCAGGTAGTCTGTGATTGGCCCGCCTCCAGCGTTCCAACTTTCCGTCATCTTATGACAGCGCCAAAACGATGACAACTATACAACATATTAACGATGTGTAAACGTATTAAATCAGAAAACAAGGATTGGGCTAAGCTACGATATTTCAAAGCGTCCTTACGCTAAAATATTTGGCAAGATACCTCGACAAGCAACAATTATTCAAACGCAGTCACAGTGCCACTGCCTTACATCCCAGTCACTGCGTGGCAGAGCTGTCTGCGAAAAGCTTAGCTATTGTCAGACTCCTTGTTTGAGTATAGGCGTGGCTTATTTTGTTCATTTTCTTTGAAAAAAATCGTTCCTCCCCTTAATTATCTTCGGTGTAAATAAAAACTATAAATTTGAAGTACCGTAAACCGGGGCGAGTCTACCCATTTTAGTTTTATTTAATTTTCACTATTTTAAATAGCAAATAAAAAAAAATTTTACCGACGGTGGACTTAGTTCAGACTCTAAGGAAGGTGGCGCTGTAGTAGTTTGATCCGTTTTTATTTATTTGGTGTCTTTGTAACCGACCTGTTCAAACGTCTTTTGAGAGATTTGTAATGAAAATCAGCAAACTTTTAGTTGGTGCTCAGTAAGTATATTATTATTATTACTATTTTCACTTTGGTTAAGTGATAAACTTATCTAAGACTGAGATTACATTAATTTTATATGAAAAAAAAAACAAAAAGAATGTAAGTTTTGCTCTTGTAAACAAAAAGCCGGAATTCGCGGGGCGAGTCTACCCATTCGTATTTAGTTTTAATAAAGCATAATAATATAATTTAGAACTTTGTTTATATTAAAATTAAGTCATTTTAAATGAATTTGAGTATATTATTTTAATTCTGCATTGATAAATTTATCATTAATAAGAAAATTTATAGGTTAAATGTAAATGTAAATATAAAATATGTTTATTTTACCTATTTTTTCAATTTTTATATTACAAAATTAACTTTTTTTATTTAATGCAAGCTAAATAAACTATTATTTATAAATTATTATTACCTCCCAAAAGAATGGGAAAAGGAATTTTCATGATTCCCAATGTTTAAATTTTGATTTTGTTAATAATCTTTAATTATTATTATTTATTAATTATTTAATTGTAAATTTATATTAATTTTAAATTATTTTTATTAACAATAATCAGAAAAAAATGTTATTTTATAATGTTAATGACTATTAAAACAAAACTGTGATCAAAATGTGATAATTGATCAAATACTCAATTTGTGTTATTTTATGAATAAAAAAATGGAATATATAATAAAGTTATGAATTTTACTTCATAAATATCCTATATAGTAACTAAAATAACAATTTAATAGTAAAATTTGATTATTTACAATGTTAACATTCATTTTAGTAGAATGGGTAGACTCGCCCCATACGAGAGATTTGTCAGCAGTTCTATAAAAATATACAGTAACAGCGTAACTGTTAATATTTTCTAAAATCGCTTTCACAGCTTTAAAGAGGGATAAATAGCGATTCCGAAACACCTATTAAAAGCCTTTTTTCTTTAATATTTACAAAAGTTTGACCACTTGAAAGTTGACAAACTGAAAAAATGGGTAGACTCGCCCCGGTATACGGTAATCTTTAAAACGTTCCTAATACAGACGAAAAATTACGATTGTCCCCGATAGGTATGGTTCGTTCATCAGAAGTTGGCACTTGGCTCCACCTCCTCGGACGCAGAGTTCATTTCTGCGCGGGAGTAGAGTGCGAGAAGAAACATGTCCGCGGATGAAAATGAGACAACCCAACGCAAACAGTGAATTCTTTTTGCAGTCACTTACTTCACTTTATCATCTGCTATTATACCTTTCGTTAATCTAGCTCATTAAATATATTTTAAATTTAAAAACTGCTGTTTTCCCAACAAAATGTCTAAAAAAGAACAAACTATTCATTCAAGAGAGAGAAATATCATCAAATTTATGAAATATTTAATTTTAAAAAAATGCACGTAAAGATTGCAAAATAAATATTTTTGTCATATGATCGTCAAATAGCAACCTTGTTCGGGATTGTACCCATCCTTCTCCCAAAATAGCGAAATCGTATCGTCAGATACCACGTGATGATGACAGAGCCAAGTGCTAACTCCTGGTGAACGAACTATACATAGAATATCGATTAAATCTTTTTCATTGCTTTATGTATTTAATTATTTTATTCATTATTTAAAGTTCAGTTGTTAAATACTGCCATCTTCCTTATCAGTATCAATTTTATTTATTTACTTTATTTATTTTTATTTCATTTATTTTAAATTTATTTATTTTTATTTTATTTATTTTTATTTTATTTATTTTTATTTTATTTATTTTCATTTTATTTATTTTTATTTTATTTATTTTTATTTTATTTATTTTTATTTTATTTATTTTTATTTTATTTATTTTTATTTTATTTATTTTTATTTTGTTTATTTTTGATTTATTTATATTTTTTTTATTTTTTCCGAGAATTTTACATTTCCTGTGGTTTTAGTGCTTAAGAAATGGTACTTATTTGCATATTTTCAATAGTTTTGAAGTTTATTTCTACTCACCCAAAAGGTTATTTTCTGTGTTAAAAAATTTTGTTTTGGCATCCACCATGCAACAAAAAAATAAAGCATTAATTTTTTTATTTTATTTTATTTTACAATTTTATTTTCTAGGTAAATGTTGAAAATATATCAATCTCTATCTTTTTTTGCGAATTTTGAGGAAAATAGAAGATTATTTTTAAATTGTTGAAAAATTTTTTGTTGCAGAATTATAAATGTTTGAAAAAATGTAGGACAAGATCCATGAGTGCAAAAATTTTTAAACTAAATGCATAAAAAGACGTATTGAATTGCTTCAAAAAATATATATAAGATTTATTCCATTAACAGTAATCCTCTAATGGGTTTTTCCTTTTAAAAGATACGCATTTCTCTAGACATAAGAATATGGAATTTTTGCTAATGGGTTTAAATTGCTTGATCAACTAACAGTTTATCTAAATAAAACGTATTCCCTTTTTAAAGCTTTTTTTATAAGTGTACTAATTATGTTTGAGTACTGAAATAACTCATGTTTGGTCAGATTTATGTTAAATGCTAATCAAGAATTAAATTTGTTCTTAGTAATGTCGCCAAATTATACAGCCTATTATTTAACATTTGTTTAATATTTTATCCCTCTATTTTCTGTTGAAAAATTACTATTCTTGCTTCACTGTAAAATATTGGATTCTCTAATTTCACAAAATGTTCTTCGTTTTTTTTTTTAACCCTTTCCTGCTTTATGCTTTGAGCAACAATTTCGTCAAAGGGCGAAATAACTATCGCCACTTCTTCAAGGAAACAAATTTCGTTGAAATTTAAGAAATTTTATGTTCTTCTACTTTTTTCTGCAAAAAAAGTAAGATTAATAATCTAATCTTTTCTAATTCTCACTTTATCATGGACACAGTATAGGTGAATCATTGTAACCCAAACAACACATAAAGTATAGATAGAACAGGGGGACACAATCCCCAGACGGGATTCCAACTCAGGATCAGCCTTTTACGAAGTCAACACCTTGCCCACTATGCAGTCAGTCTGCTTACTTCGTCACTTTATTTTCGATATTCTAGTTTTCATTCTTGTTTCGTCATTCTAGTTAACAAATCTCCCAAAGTGCACAGCGATGAGGTTCCGAGTTGAGGAAACATTTTCGTCATAATTTAGAGAGTTCGTGTTTTGTCATAATCCATGCGATTTCGCGACGAAATGCAGCTCAAGGATTGCTGAATCGTCTAAAGAAAGGTAGTTTTATTTCTAAGTGCGTTGTTTAAAGCATTTTTTAACATTTACTATTGAATGGCTAGAAATTTGCACTAATATGAAGAATGATGGCACTGCAACCAGCAGAAAGTATTAATAAAGTATATGGCCTTAGAATAGTACAGTATCAAATTGGCTCGCAAAATTTCATTCTGGTAGCCTTGACTTTACGACTAAGCCACGTGGTCGCCTAAAATCAAATATCAATTAAGAGGAACTAAAGGTCACCAATTAGGCTGATCATCTGAGACCATCACAGCAGAAATATACAGTAACATACTATACAAAATAATGCAAAACCTTAAAGAAGAACATGCTGTAGTTTGTTAGCAGTTTGTTAGCCATTGTATTGTATAACAACGCTGGAATACAAATTGCACAGATGATTATGGCAAAACTAAAAGAATTAGAGTTAGATCAGCTTCATCATCCATATTCACCAAACTTAGCCCCCATAAACTACCACTCTCTCATTATCTTAGACAATTTTTTAAATGGAAGTTTTCCTAAATGGAAAAAGAATTTAATTACGACAGCGCTTTAAAATTAGCATTCGAAGAATTTATCGACACTCGTCCAGCAGGGTTTTGTACTAACGGTCTGTAGAACCTGAAGCTTAATAACCAGAGTATGTAGGTAATATGGGATACACAATTTATTTGTTTTTTAAAAATTACTTGATATTAATAAGTTATCAAGAAGTTTTGGCTTTCTCTCACATATTTCTTCCCTGTTGTCCTTACAGTCGAATGTCTTGAACATGTTAGTACACATTGTCAGATCTGTATTAACCGATGTAGTTTCTTAAGAGAATTCTTTAGAGTATCCTTAACAATTTTGTACATAAAATGTTTAAACTGTTGAAAAAAAAATTTCCACTTAACAATATAAACATCA
Source organism: Parasteatoda tepidariorum (assembly GCF_982258835.1). Lineage (NCBI taxonomy): Eukaryota > Metazoa > Arthropoda > Arachnida > Araneae > Theridiidae > Parasteatoda > Parasteatoda tepidariorum. Next base: position 81,604,918 of record NC_141764.1, on the reverse strand, counting down.
GTTTTCTTTCCCTCGAAACAACGGATTTGCATAAATTAGAACTTGTGATATGATATAGCTCCGTATTTCGTTGAAATTTTAGTATTAGTAACTATTTTTAAGTATTAGTAAGTATTTTAAGTATTTTTGCCCATAATTATTTTAACTATTTATTATTATTTTAACTATTTATAATTATTTTGTCCATAATTATAATAATCAATTTTAACATTTTGATCAATATCATACTGATATCTTTCAAAAGGTACCAAAAAAAAAAATATAGGAACTTTGAATATAGGTATTTTATGATTTCGATATTGAATGAATAAAAATACTATAAATATGTACAGTTTCATTTTTTGAAAAGTAATAATGAAAATTTCTAAATAAATTGAAAAAAAAGTATAAAAGGTAGTTGTTATTAAAGTTTTCTGTTTTCACTTACATTTAAACTGGAAAATGATTAAAATTTTAATATAAGGTAAATTTTATTTTTTTAAATGTCCAAAAGCAGACGCAAAAATATTTTCAATACATTTATTAAACTGTGACACAGTACAAAAGATTCAAAAGGATATAATCTAATATTTTTTAAAATTAAATTATATTTTTTAAATTTATGCAAAAAAAAACATATTTATTATGTAAACAAACCATAATTTTTATTTATGTAAATCATAAGAATGAAATTTTCAAAAGTAAATAGGATGTAGACAATAATTCCGAGTCAGTTTTATACGTCCAAGCATCAAGGTAACGGTTTCGTACTTTCAAACATCATTGAGACTTTTGTTTACATCCAAGCATCGTTGAGCCGCTGGTTTCTTACTGCAACTGATAGTTTCAACTGATTTGTACTTCCAAGCATCGTTAAGATTTTTACATGCATCCAAATATCGTTGAAACAGTATTCTACTCCTAAAAAGTGTTGATCTGTATTCTTTCTAAATATAATAAAGTAATTTTTGAACAATTTATTTTAAATTATTAATATAAGTAATAAGTTTTTATTTTCTAATATTTTTTAATATTGTAAAATATTATAAATATTGTAAAATATTTAAAAATATTCATAAAAAGCCAATAAAATGATGGTAAATAATTATTTTTTTACAGGCAACTGAAAAAAATATCTTCATGAAAATACATGTCTAACGGTTTTTTTTTGTTTAGTAATTTAATACCATCATAAATCACAAACGTCAACAAAAACCATTAGAAATGATACATTTTTATTTTTTTATTATTCAGAACACTCAGAAGTTCATTTTTTTTACCTGAGACTTATTATAAGAGAAGTAAAAAAAAGGTTCCCGTACATTTTGCGATATAAAAGATACTCTCTAGTAAAGCCCTTTTGTGAAACTTGATTAATGAAGTACCTCTTCTTTTAAAAAAAAGCACCATTTCCTCTTTCATATCTTGAAAAATTAACTTTTTGAAAACATTTGCTCTTTATGTTCCATTCATTCATCTAAAATTTTCGGCATAAAATTTATCTTTTTTTTCTAATTATATGCATGAACACGATAGAAGAAAAATTTATGTTATTCTTCGCTAATTATTGCTTTTAGTGCATTCATAATTTAGCTATTTAATCAAATATTATACAAAATGAAGATATGTAACAAAATTTTTTGTTATGTGAATAAAAGTAATTTATAGATACTCAGTCATCATTTAATATTTTTGACCAATTTTTTTTAAAAAATTCTAAAATGAAAGTTTTGATTATTTTTGTCGATTATCTATTTTTTAATTAACAAAAATTGAAAAGTTTGCTCTTTTAGGATCAGGTTGATATTCATTGATACTCATGATCAGGTTGATATTCATTTATGATATCTTGACTAGGTTTGGCTAGGTTTTTGTAGCAATTGTAAAAACCTTGGTGAATTTTACTTTTTTTACCACAATGTGTGAGGCTTTTACTTTCATCTGCCATCATTTGTAATGTTACATCTAAAGTTTGAACCAGCCCAGTAAATGTCAAATATTAATTGGACTGCAGGTGGATATTCATTTATGATTTATTGACAAGGTTTTGCAAGGTTTTTGTCTCAATTGCGCGGTAAAATTTAATTTCACTACCACAGTGTGTAAATTTCTTCATATCGTATATTCTTTCAATAATTAATTTTAATTTTTCTCGGCCTCTACCAAATAAAAACTGTTGAAAGCTTAGAAATATGATATGACTAAATAATTTTAAAAACATCACTAAAAACGCAAAAATGAAATTAACATTAAGGGTCCAAACTTTGGATCACTCTCCTGCTCAAACTATGGGAACCATATTTCCAAGATTGCGACTACCCCCTATATTTTGAAAGTTAAGTATCAGAGTATGTAAATATATATATTTATATGTTTATTCAGAGAAAGTATGTTTATGTGTCCGATTTCGTAACTTAATAGTTAGCACTGAATAATTTGCATATTTGAGGTAGCCCACAGGAACCATGAAGATTCACACTTAGTACGTGAAAATCCGATCATTGGAACAAAAGCTATTCAGGGCGATATCTTTTCTTTTTTTGCCATCTGTACAGGAAAAAAATTGTTGATCATGATAAATTTTGACTATCAGCAATTGATCTAGAGAAACTCATACTGTCATATTATACTGAATATGATTAATCTTCATTTTGAACCGATGAACTTATACTTAATCTGATAACATAAAGCCACCAGGATAGGCAACAAATAATAAAGATTAAAAATTGGACTTTTTTTATCTTTATAGCAATGGATATGCACTTAAATTTTGTGTATGTTTTCTTAGTGTTGATTAACACTGCTTTATTGATCATTTATGTTTTTCTACATCCCGTACGAAAAGCAGATACTCATTTAATCTTTCAATAAATTTTATTAATTCCCAAGAGATTGTAACTACTTTTCATATTTCAATTATTCATCCCTTATCATATTACACTTACATTTTGTATTAATGTTGCTTGGTTCCAAAAGAATTTATTTTTCAACGGGACATCTACTTTGAGAAAAATTTTCAAAGTTACGATTTATTCAAGTTTTCTGTCACATTTTGGAATTCTTATTGACATTTTTATCAAAGCTACGACAGGACTTTTGTGCTTGAGTTGCTTCTAAACTTTCTTCCATCAAATAAGGAAATAAGAAAAGTTTCCCAATCCTGGAATATCCATCTCATAGATATCAAATTTAAAGATCCCCACCTAATAGAATTTTCGAGTTTTCTTCTGATTTTATTTACTTCCATACATTTCCTCCAATGACCGTACTTTTCGCTAAAATAAATTTCTATGCACCTTACGAATCTAGGAAAAATCAGCGGGAAAAATTCTATACTTGAACACTTTTGAAAAATGGAATGTCGGATTGTAAGTCTTCATGCATCTTAGACTTCGGAGGAAATTCTACATAAATGGGGGGATATGCATTTTCCGATATTTAAATTATCTCATATTTTTAGCTCAAAAATTCTATGTTACATTTTCAGATATGGAAAGAAATGTTTCGAGCCAAAATTGTATTATTTTAAAGTTTTAACATACATTTTATGAGTCTGGTATAAAATTTTAATTAAATGAATTCATAACATTTGAAAGAGATAAATATAATTAAATATAATTACAATATAAATAAATCAATGATTTATAGTTATGCGAATTAAATTAAATCAGGGATAATTTCTATACAGTGTAGGAATCTACGGAACAGCAACAAAAAGTCCTATACTTGAACAATTTTGAAAAATAGAGCGTCGGATTTTAAGTATTCAAGCATATTAGACTTCGGATGAAATTCTACATAAATGGAGATAAGCATTTTCCGATATATAAATTAACTTTTGATATTTTTAGCTTAACAATTCTTATGTTACATTTTCAGATAAGGAAACAAATGTTTTAAGCCAAAATTTTGTTATTTAAAAGTTTTAAAATACGTTTTATGAATCTAGTTGGAAATTTGAATGAATTTAGTGAATTTAAAAGAGTTAAATTGTAACTGAATTACTTAACTTAACTATAAATAAAATAATTAAGTATATTTAAAAAATTCTTATTTTAAAATTACAAATTTAAGGAAAATCAAACGAAAGAGATAAAGTTTATACTTGAATACTGTACGAAAATGGAATGTCGGATTGAAAGTTTACATTCATCTTAAGAGTTCAGAGAAAAGCCCACATAAATGGGGATATGTATTTTCCGATATTAATTATTGTCTTATTATGTTAGATTAAGAATTCTTATGTTACCTCTTCAGATATAGGAAAAAAAGTTTTTAGCAAAAATGTCATATTTTAAAATTTAATAAAAAATCATCTAATGAGTTTAATATGAAATTCTAATGAAATAAACTAAATTAATTCAGTTAATACCAAAAGAGTTGAAATGTAAAGGAACTAGCTAATTGGAATATAAATGAATTAGATTATTGGAATTTAAATGAATTTATTGTAATTAAACAAAATTAGAATTAAACAAAAGAAATTAAATTAAAATTAATTTAGAATTATGAATCTAGGGAAATAAAAAACTTTTTTGTACACCTTATTAATTAATGCAAAACAAACGAAAAAAATTCTATCATTGTGCACTTTAAAATATAAGGATTTCTTCAGGCTTTCGAGAAAATCTAAATAAATTTGGATAGGTAACCATTTTTCAATTTTTTAATCATCTTCCGAAATTTTTAATTTAAAATTTTATAACTTTTTGCATTACCTTTTAGATATAGAAATAAATGTAATATTAAGAAATTCAAAAGTTCATAATTAATAATTTACTCATAAGAATGAAATTTCAATTAATTATAAAGGTTTAAATGAAAGTTTATTTAAATTATGAATTGAAGAAAAATCTTTATTTTTTAATGTATAATCTAAATTAGCATTTTTTTAAATCTGAATTATTTTTAAAAAATTCCTTATTAACCTCATGATTTTTGAATTGCACATTTATAACATTTACTTAACACATTTATAATTACTTGAAGTCAATGAAATTTCTTATAAATTAATAAATAATATAAATTTTTAAATAATAAATTTATAAAAACTCCTTACTACTCTTTTTGTAATTTAAATCACTGGATTATTCGGAGTGAAATGAATATGCAGAAAGCTTTTATGAAAGAAATGAATTTGCAGATTTTTTTTAATAAAAGAAATTAATCCAGAAATTATTGAATTTAGTTAAGATACTGATGAACTAAATTAGTTATATTTTTTACTATAAATTAATAAGTTAATTTAAATTAAGTCAATTTATTCAAATTTCATATCATTATATGAATTGATGAATTGAATGATATTTCAAATCGGAAAGCATGATAATAATTTAAACTTGGTTAAACTCCATATGAAATATATTTATACGTAAAAGTTAACGAAATTCCTCAACGCGCAAATTTATTAAAATCACTTCAAAAGGATAAAATTTCTCAGATGAATCAACTTTAAATCTTTTTCTCGCATTTTTAAACCACATAAATACCACATAACATTTTGACCTTGCAAATTATAAGTAAATATTTATGAGCTAATTGTAGATATATGTTTGTTAATCGGCCGTTCTTCGATTAATTTTGAGATTAACAAATGACAAAATGTAATTATTTTACTTCTTAACTCTATTATTCTTCAGTAGTTATATTAAATAAAATAAAACGAAATTGAATCTTTCAGTCTCAAAATCAGCTCTAAAAAGTTATTTAGCAATTCATATAAAAATTACTTTTAAACCATCTGAAAAAACCCTATCATTTTATATCTGGACAGATCGTGCTAAAAAGCATTGTGTTTTTTTTCAATACGTTTTCTGTCTATAAAATCTTTTAGATAGAAATGAAAAACTTCTTTAAAACACACAAAAGGGATACTTTTACATAATATATTGTAATACTATGAAAACTATTTTTTTAAACTAAGATTTCAATTTTGAGAGTGGCGCTACGTATGAAAATACACGCCTCAATTTTAAAATGGTTTTAAATTGTATTTATTGGCTTGTGCATTCCTGTCAAAAAGTGCTTTGGGATTTGTTTTATAAGCTTATGTCACCATTTTTTCAAAGATAAAATTTTTAATAAAAATAAGTTTTAAAGTTCTTGCATGCTTATGTATCTGCCTCTTAGAAAACCACTGGAATTTTTATAAAAAATCAATTTCATAATTTTTTTTAAACTTTCTTCATTTTTTCTCAAAACATTCTTCAATAAGTTAAATAAAAATCTGAAAGAGAGGAAAAAAAGAATCATTTAACATTTAAAAAGCAACGTAGAATGTATTATTTAAAATTTAAAAGGTAAAAGAGAAAAAAGGAATTATTCAAATTTAAAAAGTAATAGAGAAGAAAGGAATTATTTAATATTAAAAAAGTAAGTGACAAAGAAATTATTCAAAATTTAAAAAGCAATAAAAAGCAATTATTTAAAAATTAAAAAAGCCATTTCCGAATGTCTCCGGAGAGGAGACAAACTGTATACCATACATGCATTTAATTTAATATCATAATTATCAGTGTAATTATTATTATTTCAAAACGTTTTTATAACTTTTAGCATAATTTTACAAGTTAAGAATATCTTTTAATCAGAAAATAAATTTATTTCCACTGAATTTATTATTTCATATGTAAATTCGAATGGAAAATTATATTTCATTTTGAGAAAACTTTAATGTTTCTTATAAATTTCAATATTTATGTTGAACAATAGCTTTAGATATTAAAGGTATAATATATAAATAAGTAATTTTTTCGTAACAAACTCCCCAAGAGAAGTTTAATAAATATTTAATTTGTTAAAAATGTATAGTTTTGGAATGAACAAGTAACTGAGTTTAGTATTTTAAGCTTATAAAATACATTTTTTTAAAATAAAATTCCACATTTATTGTTGTGAGTTACTACCTGACCAACAGAGGGCACTGCTATCAGAATAATTCGGATAATTATGAATGATTCATGGCAAGTGACCATGAATGTCCCTTGTGTGGCAATGTCACAATCGTATCACACAATCATATTGTTTGCTTTTATTTTAAAGTTATTAAACTTAATTGTTACTTAATATGGCATTTTCATTCAATGCACTATTTTTCACTGAACCACTCTGCAATATTTATGATTGCAATATTTATACTCTACAATACAATCTTGCAATATTTATCACATTATCTACACAGACTAAAATTTTCTTTAAATTAAATTTGTTTGGGGGATATTTTCTCTTAATTCAGAAATATCGAAAAGCAATTTACAGTCAAACTTGCATTATAGTTTTTACGAAAAAAAGAATCGACGTCTCTAAGAAATTTAAAAATAAATCCTTAAAATAAAAAATCTCAGTTATTATATCCGAAAAACATTATTCTCTTCGCTATTATCGTCATTTCTCATAAAGATAAAATGATTTTATTTCCCTGATTGCTAGAAATGTGATCAAAATAATACCCCAAATGCTGATCGTTAAAGTTATAAAAAAAAGAAGTTTCCAACGCATTTCATTTATTCCTATTTAGATAATGGTTTTCATAGTAATGCGTTTGAGAAGCTTATTCAAATATCCATTACATTAAATTGATTTGCACTGATAGCTATTTTTATCATATAAATATTTATTTTCCGATAAAATCGGACATTAAAACTGTGCTAATGTTCTGTACATTTGTGAATGCAATCTTACAAGAAGAAAAGAGGTGTGTTTTATTGTTTATGGGAAAAGGAAATAAAGATTTTATTTCATTTATAAGTAGATGCGTTGTAAGCGTTTTGCTTTCATAAAATTGTTTTAATTACTAAACTCTTGTAGCTTTTTTAAATTTCTTTTAAGCTGAAGTAATGCTATAAAAAAAAATAATACTAATTATCTACTTTTAAATTATTTTACTAATATGAAAAGGTAGACAATAATTTATTTATAATAATTTTACAATATTTTTTTTCAAAAACATTCAAATATTTATAACATTATACTGATTATAACTGGTAGATTTTTATCATATAAATATTTATTTTATGAGAAAATCAAAATTTAAAACTCTACTAAGGATCTGTACATTCATAAATTTAATTCAAAAAGCAAAAACAAAGAGTACTTTGCTTAAAGGATAAGAAAGTAATGGTATTAGTAATGGTACCACTACACAAATGGTTTTATTTGTGTAGTGGTTTTATTATAGTTTTATAAAAGTAAACTTCATAAAAATAGTTAAGTTACAGTAATCTTATAAAAGATATATTTCAGTACAATGCACAAAACTAACTCTTTTTTTTCTGACAAATATTTATTGGGAGTATTTTACAATAAAATTTTTAAAATTATTTAATTTGTTTCACGAAAAAACTGATTTTTGCAACAATTTGACATGCTAATGTTTAATTTTTATTTCATTTTTCATTTTCATTTCAGATGAAATTCAACGCTCAGATCACTCATACACAAATATTATGGTCAGAACACTTCAAAAAATTCCCTGAACAATTATGGCAACCGGAAGTTAACGACAAATACACCAGTACCGGAACTCTAGAAAGTGTATATTTAAATCAGTAAATAACGCTGCAGAAATTACAGTATAAAATTTTTCAGTAAAAGGTACCGGCACGATGAATGCTGGTTCTTTTAACCGTACTTTTTCCGGAATTGTTTTTGCAGTTCTTACCTTCAATGAAGCTTTCTTATTGACCTAGAGTGATTGTCAAAGCTCTCATGACAATAAGTAGCATCATGAAACCGTTATAAATGTTACATCTTAATAAAAAAAAATTTATGAATCTTCTTTAGTATGAAGTAAATGATAGTCACTACATTGTAATATATTCCGATCAAATTACAATAAAAAGTACTGGCACCCAGGGTGAATTATCCGTAAAACCAATTTTACTTTAAAATCCATTTTTTCCATTTAATTTTATACCTTAATTTTTACACTAACATTTATTTAATTACATTGTTTCCTTAAAAGCTGATTGATGATGCATGATGCCGATTCAGATCTTGTAACTGACTGTCAATCTTTTTTTCTTTTTTTTACATTAATTACATTTTTCCTTAAAGATGTTTTTAAACCATGCAAATATTTCAGAATAGGATTGCTATTGATTAGACTTAAAGATATCTTAAAATCAATGAAACATACCTGAAATACATCGTTTATTTTACAAAAAGAATTCATGAAAATAAATAGAAAAAAGAAGAAAAGAGAAAAGGTTGAAAAAAAAATGAAAAAGAAAGATTAAAAGAAAAAAGAAGAAAAAAAGGAAATAATGAAAAAAATAATTGCTTAGTTGAAAACTGCTTGATTAGGCATGATGCTGATTCAGGTCTTGTAACTGATTATTACTCCATTAAATTTGCATTTCAAAAACTATGAATAAAAACTGGCTTCAAATAAGCACAACATAAAAATCTGTTTTTTGTCTTTGAAAAAATAATCCACTATCTATTGTACTAAAGATATTTTAATAATCAATGAAACATATTTGAAATGCATTACATCATTTATTTTAGGAAAATAATTTATGAAAATAAGTGAAAAAGAAGAAAATAGTAAAGGTTGAATGAAAAGAGAATGAAAAAAAAGATTAAATATAAAAAGAAGAAAGGAAACAATAATAAAAGCGATTGTTTTCTTAAAAGCTTCCAGATGACGCATGATTCTTATTCATATTGTGCAACTGGTTAGTGCTTCCTTTACTTCACAAACTATAAATAAAAACTGACCTTAAAATATGCAAAACTAAAAAAGAAGATAAAAGATAAATAAGAAAAGAATGAATTATAAATAAGTTAATGTGGAAAAATATTTAAAGAAAAAATACCTTTAAAAAGTATCAAAGCGTTTTAAAAATAAATTTAAACTTTCGGCATTAAACCAATATTCTCCCTTTTCAAGGTAATAGCTAGAAATAGTTACTTTGCGACAAAAGTACATTCCATCGGCTACTAAGTTTTTTATCGGTGACAGAAAAAAAAACATGTGTCACAGAAAGCGACTATCAATCAACGAACTTATTTTCCGATAACGAGCCTTCGTTGCCAATTGAGAAAAGTTAGAGCCCCATCGGATGAAGGCAGTGGTCATTCCCAAGAGTCCCAATGGTTGGAAATGCCAGTGGAAAAGGGGAAATAAAATTCGTAAATCGTTGGAAAGAAATCTTCCAACATTTAACCTCACTGACATCATTAATTGAGAAAACTTTCACAGAGAAATTGAAAAAGATATATTTTCTTTCTTCTTTCAATTACAAGTCTATTGAAAAGATTTTTTTTGCCCCTGAACGTTTAGAAGTTCCTCCGGAAAAAGTTATTTGAAACTTATTGTTCAACGTAAGCAATTCTTTTGGTTTAAATGCATTGTCAGCTTAAATGTTTGTTACTCAATTTTTCTCTTTATGTATTACTTTCATGGTGTATATATTTTGTGAATACCAATGTACCCGTCTCATAATGTAAAATAACACAGCAGTAATTTGTTGTGTCTCGCATTTGGTGTATTGTTCTTCTTATGATTCTCAAAAAAACGTAAGCAATTCTTTTGGTTTAAATGCATTGTCAATTTTTGATACTCAGTTTTTCTCTTTATGCATTACTTTCATTGTGTATATATTTTGTGAATAACAATATACCCGTCTCATAATGTAAAATAACAGCAATAATTCGTTGTGTCACGCATTTGGTGTATTGTTCTTTTTATGATTCTCAAAAAACGTTATCAATTCTTTTGGTTTAAATGCATTGTCAGCTTAAATTTTTGTTACTCAATTTTTCTCTTTATGTATTACTTTCACGGTGTATATGTTTTGTGAATAGCAATATACCCATCTCATAATGTAAAATAATACAATCGAACCAATAATTTGTTGTGTCATGCTTTTGGTGTATTGTTCTTTTCATCATTCTCAAACGAAGAAGTGCAATCAAGTTTTGAGGAAAAAAATTTAAATTTTTTTTTTCTGAAAAAAATTTATAAATTGTATCTATCTAAGAAACTTAATTTTTTTTTTATCATTGGAATACAAATTAAAGGTGAAATAATTCCCCAAGTGACCTCAGTACTCTTAATTAGTATTTATTACAGAAACAATGATTCCTTTTTACAGCAAACTATTACTGGTGCTGATCACTGCTATTATCAATATGTTGTTGATCAATAATGTTGATCAATAATAAAGTTGATCGAACTATTACTGATCAATGATAGTTAGTAACTACTTAAAGATCAAGAATTACTTCCTATCAGAAAACCTAGGCATTAGCACAACATAAAAATTTTCGTAAAATAAAAACATGTGTATCTTGTCCTATGTATCTGTATGTGAATATGTCCTGACAGCACAACACAAAATGGTCTTTAAAATAAAAATATGTGTATATTGCATACTTTAGGCTAAAAATATAGAACCTGTCATTATTTTGTTTTCCACTCACCGTTTTCTTACACTCCATAGTCATGTAAGTTTATGTATTTTAACAGCTCCCTATAACAACTTACATGAGTCTTTATTTACAATTGAACTATTCACATCAGAACTACGGCGATCATTTTGACGATGTTGGTGATATTCTTGGCAACAAAATCCTTATCCTCCTTCTCAAAATTTCGAAGCTCTACAAGCATTTGAAAGCAAGATATCCTATACTTCACTAAAAATTTAGCGACTTATTTTTTTAAATAATTATACGTGTTCGACAATATTGGTTTTATTATATAAACCAATGACTTTTTTTACAACTAACATAATTTTATTTACTTATTATACATAACATTATTACATAATTTTATTATGTAGAACCCAAATTCAAATTTATTGTACTGTGAATTAATATTTATTAAGGATACAAGAATCTTTGCGACTCAATTAATACTTTATTATGTTTTACGCTTGGTATAACATATATTATTTTTAATATAAATTGCTTGTATAATGAGTGTAATGTTAAATTTTATGCTAACTTACAAATCAAATGTAAATTTTACGCTTAAAAAAGTATTAATATTTTTAATTAATTATCTTTATTAAGTTTTTTCAACATCGTCGTGTATGCGTGTTTGTGAGCAGCAAATTTAATTCAATTTATATTACCATTTAAATTATATAATTTAATCCATATTTATAAAAACATTTACACTTTTATTAATTATAATTAACATTATAATTTTTATGTTAAATCATTTTATTTGAGTTTTATGCTTTGCTTTTGTGAGATTATTGGTTAATTTCATGTTCCTTTCATTCCATCATTGTTACAAATATTTTGTTTTAATTTTATTTTAAATTCAGTAACTTTTTTGAAGCTTAATAATTATTGATATTATGATCGTTTCTGAAAATGTGACGCAAAAACCAATAGAAAGGATTTAAGGCTGATAAATTCCAGTTAAGAGAAATAATTAATTATATATAAATTTTCGAAAAGCGTAAGCACTTGAAAAAAAGGTTAAAATTTGATTAATTACATTCATGATATTTTCTGCAACCTCAACTCATTAATCAAGATACTGTATATATAATCAATCAAAGTCAAGACAAATCTAAAGCCGAAATAAATCTTTTTACTCCATGTTCCTAAAATATGAAACATATTGTTGCATTTCATGTTTATCTATGTCTCATTTTGAAGGTACACCACACTGTTAGAATTTTCCTTCTAAAATTACTGTGAAATAACTGACAACATTCTGTTCATCCAAATAACCGTTAAGTTTACTGTAAAGAACATTTTATACCTTTACTGTTTTGAAACCGGTTATAACTAATATGGTTGAAAAAAACATGAATACAAAACTATGCAGATTTTTAAATATTTACAACTAGCATGGTTTCAAAACTGTAGAAAAGGATTTTAATTGATGGTACCATCTATGAGGATTAGACTTTTTAAGTTAAGCATACATATGGTGCTGTTATCTATGCGTGAATGATAGTTTCGTATTTTAATAGTCCAGGGTTACAAATTGGGGAATGCAGGACACTGGAAACATTTCATGTGTTGAAAGGAATGGAGGAACTGTTATGGTGTCAGCCCAGGGACTCGAACCTTCTTTCTGTCTGTCAGGAGATTGACAGATTAGCGATCTCTGCTATAATATGCTTTCAGCTACAAGGAACTAATTGGCTTTAGTAGGTGGATCTAGTTGATGTTATAAAATTCTGGTTGTTCAATCGTTTTAAGTGAAAGTTGTGGAAAAACGGTTTTCCTCACAGTTAACAGTTTGAATACCATCTTATTTATTCTTATTTTATTGTTTTGTTTGAATATAGTAACCAAACATTAAATTAAGTGCTATGTAACAATTTTTTTCGAGAAATTTCTAACAGTACTCTACAGAAACTTCAAATAATTGATATTCGTATTTTTTGACATAACTTGCGTATTAAAGAGCTCTTTTTTTCTAAAATATATAAATAAAAGCTCGTTAAAATTATATAAATGAGAGGAATTTTCACTTTAGCGATTTCAATAGTTCTTTCCTTTTATCAGATTTACATTAATATTGCATAGGTATTTTCTATGAGTGAAACCTTTTCTGATAGCTTCTGAAGTTAACTAATTAAAAAGTTAGCTTTGTGATTTTTAGTCATTTTTCTTTCAATAGTATTTTAAAAATAATTTCTGAGGAAAAAACGTTAATGCTAAGTAAAATTGCGCTAAAACGGCAGTATCTATTTTTTTTAATGAAAATTGGATAAAAAAAAATTCTTTAAATCACAAAAAAATTTAACTTTTTTTTTTTTTTTAAATGGAGAATTGTTTTTATGATTCCTAAATATTTCCTAATTACTACATAAGTAAAGCGACTTAATCAACTTAATGACCTAAGTATAAGCGCAGGTAGCTTTGAAGAAAGTTGTTGGATACGTAATTTAAATCTGCAAATTACTTATGCTGTAAATGTTAAAATAGTTTAAAATAATTTTTCTTGTAAATGTTTTAAATAAGTTAGTAATTTAAGTAACGAGAAAAACTTATGATTTTTTTTTCATTTATTTATATATTTTTCTTTCTTTGTATAAATAGTTTAAATACATAAATTGCAAAAATTAATAAAATATGAGATTGTAAAAGAAATCATAAATAAGTGAAAATAATAAATAAATAAAAATAAAAATAATAAGTAACTAATAAGTAATAACAATAATAAATAAATAAAAATAAAAATAATAAGTAAATAATAAGTAATAAAAGTAATAAATAAATAAAAATAAAAATAATAAGTAAATAATAAGTAATGAAAATAATAAATAAATGAAAATAAAAATAATAAGTAAATAATAAGTAATGAAAATAATAAATAAATGAAAATAAAAATAATAAGTAAATACTAAGTAATAAAAATAATAAATTAAAATTAAAGAATTTTCCCTTTTTTGTATACTTTTCTTTCTTTTAATCAAAAGATGAGATATATACATAGAAAAATCAATAGAACATAAGATTATAATGAAAATAGTGAATAATAAGAGAAACGGCCGGGGGGTTTTTTCATACGTATTTTTGTACATGTATTTTTCTTTCTTTTAATAAAAATATTAAATATATAAATAGTAAAATCAATAGAATAAGAGATTTTAATACAAGTAATATATAAACAGAAAAATGAGTAGTTTTTTCCGTGCAATTTTCTGTTCATCTATTTTTATCTCTTTTAATAAAAAAATTAACTATATAAACAGAAAAATCTATCCAATATGAGATTATAATAGATGTAATAATTAAATGAGTGTTTTTCTCTGTGTGCATTTTTGTTTATGTATTTTTCTTTTTTTGCTATGAAATATTTTATTAAATGTATTACCTTAATAAATTTACTGATTTCTATTCATATCAGATCTCATAGAGATTTAAACATTATCACATGCGTGTTTAAACTAAACCAATATTTACTATCTATAATTTAAACTACAAGACCACAACTTTAAAAAACAATAACTTTATTTGGGAAACAAAACACATTTCAAGATGAGAGTTATGCTCCTTAAGTAAACTTAATTTACTCGCACAGATTTTTTATGAAGTAAAAAATATATCGAATTTAATATCAGAGGGATTCCTATAATCTTTGAATTTAATATCACATAAAAAATGTTCTATTTAATGTTATTACAATGTAAAGGGAACCTTACTCGTAACATATATAATCTACCAACTCTGAAAATTTCATTACCAGAAAAATTACTTTTTATTAGCTAGTTACTGAAAAGGGATAAAGAACTGAGAAATGAACAAATTGGATTAACTTTCACGTTTTAAGGAAGGAAAGAGAAAAGAGACTTTGTATAAGAAATAAGATTAATGCACATTTCCCAAAAGAGTTTTAGTATTTATCTCTGGTTGGGAAGAGAGTAATTTATGTTACTTTTACTACTTTTACTCTATGTATAACATCTAATATTCGTCAGTTGGATTTCTTACCGACCAAAGTCAGGTTTTTTTCAACAGATAAACAAGTTTTTTTCTTCTCTTGTATGATTATTAAATGCAAGATAATAAAGATAAAATTAAGAAAATGAGCCTGCTTACTTTTAATTGTTTCTGAAAATTATAAAAACATTTGAATTTTTCCCTTTTAATAACGATATCAATAATAGCAAATAAAAACTAAACATTGGATATCTTTCAATTGTTTACGTAAAAAGACTTTTTTTCTTGTAATATATTCTGCGTTTTTGAAAGTTCCATATCAATATAGTTAGTTTACTAAGTATGATAGGGAAGTATTGTGGAATTAAATTTTATTGTAAACCAAAACATTTCCACATAATAATTCCTTATCATATGTTACCTGATTTGAACTAATAGTTATTGCAAAAACAGAAAAAAAATAATATTAAGTAGAAAATTAGTTAGTTAAACATTAGCGGGAGTATACAGATAAAAAAATTTTTGGTAACATTGTCGTACAGTTTGGTAATGACATTTCGGGTAAAAAAAAATTCTGGTTAATAATGTACGGCATTAAAACCATTGATCAGGTAATTTTTTCCTTTTATAGGGTAACGATTTACTGGAAATACTAGTTTTAAAAATTATAAATCTGGATCTATCTCAGGGCCAAGAAAAGTACCACAGTAAAAATACATTAAAACGGAAAATTAATAACTTCCATACTTCAATTTATTTATATTCAACCCTGAGTTTTTGTTTAATTTCCTGAAGGAAAAGAAATCAGTATCATTCAATTTAAGTCGACTTCAGTGACTTTTGCTACTTTCCAACAGGTGGTACCACCAGGACGCTTTTATACACATTTAGTACTAACTGCAAATTTTTAAAGCACATTTAACATAATTAATAATTTTTTGTCTTGCTCAAAGGTATCAGGATAAAATTATCAAATATTACCAAACTTTTCACCATATACTACCAAGCATTTGGTAAAAAAAGTATCAAAAAACATATTTTTAGTGTTAATTTTGCCAAAATCAATACCAACTCACTTCGGTAAAAGTTACTAAGATTTTTGTGTTTCCATGGAGCCAAAAACATGGTAAATATTCTGGTAGTTTTTTACCATTTTTTTATCAGTGTATGCAGGTTGTATTTTTTTTTTGTACAACTGACAAAGTTATTTAGGAATCTAAAGTCACATATCAATGATTTTATTTTATCGTAACACTAAAGACAACCGCCAAAATAAATTAGAATGCAAATCAAATTGTTTCCGTAATAGAATTATTTTTCTGTCCGTGTATTATTTAGTTATTAACTTAAGTTGTAAAGATGGAAAAATGAAGAAAAATATTAAACGATTAGTTAAAATTTATATGCATTTTCAGAAATGCCTTTCCTTAAGTTACCTGTTTTTGTAAAACTTCCTACCTATTTTTTTATTTTTTTTATACCTTTTACTTGAAGCACATATATTTTATATTATTTTTTAAAACATTTTAAACCATGCGAAGTTTTTTCTTTTTTTTTTTTGGTTCTACTTTTTGTTTCATTGCGGATTTATTATCAAAAAATTTAATAATCCTATAGATAGATCATTGAGTGCTCAAAAAGAATGTAGTGCCTTCAGTAGAAGTTTTTCTTAAATTAAAAGGAAAACTAATAAATTAAAAGAACCTTCTTATTGGTTCAACACAACGCAAATGGTTTTTCGAATTTTTCAGATATTTTCAGAAATTTCCTGTTTTTATTTTCGTAATATTTTTAAAAAATTATTCTGTTTCTATTAAAATTTTAGGATTATGGTGCATTTCATTCCTCGTGTATTAAAAGTTTTTATTAGACTTTTTTCTTTCTTTTTAATGTAATTAATTAAGAATATTTCAATATAAATCCCATATCAACGAAATAGTTTTTTTTCAGTGCATTGCAATGCATTTAAAACTCTGCAATACAAACAAAAAATATGTTAAAAAAATTAAATAAATAAAGTAAAAATTACTAAGCTTTTTAGTGTTCCCTTAGAGTCAGAAAGACGGTAAATTTTACCATATTCCGGTAGTTTTGATTCCACTTTTTTTATCAATGTACGAACACTTTTAAAATAAAAGGAAAATCGTGTATTAATTTTATTTATTGATAGATTTATTTAGGAATTTCAAGAAAGCTAACAATTTCAATTTTACGGGAAATCAAGTAAGAACGTATTATTACGTTTTAAGTAGTTCGCAACTTATTAACTGTACTGTGTTTGAGAATATATGCTGTAGGAAATCCAAATATTCTTGTTAATCAATTTCTAAAAGACTATCATTGCTGTTTTTAAGAATGCCTAAGGTCTTTTTAAGATATTTATTTTCTCTTAAAGCTCATAAACCACCTTTTTATAAAAAAAAATGTGCCTACTAAAATAACTCACTCGAAACTGCATTCATTTAAGCATTTCATTACGATAAATTAATTCTTCTATTTGGAGTTGAATGGCTGAAGTTCTTATCTAATCTAGTTATAAAGTACTCAGCCGTTAAATTTTGTTATGGCTTTTAAAGTGCGTTAAAGTAACATCAAAGTAATGTTTTGAGCGACGAAATTAAACAAAAAACCTATTGTGAATAAGGTTTTTCCTCAAATGTTCTCATAGTTTATGGCACTCGTACTTTTATTTCATGTCATTAAAACTACAATTTGGAGTAATTTTTTTGCACTTGAAAAAGCAGTAATTTAAAATACAAAAGCTAATAGTTCTTGTTTTCCGTTTAAGTAAAACATTTGCATTTAAAAAAATATCCATTTTTTTACGAGTTCTTATGTATCTTAATTGTAGGTATTTAAATATAACAAAAAAGAGCACAAATATTTTTATGTAATCTTACTATATAATAATAAAATATATATTTAATATCCGGTTTATTTTACAAAATGTATTATTTGGGCTAAAAAATAATAATTTTATTTTCTAAGAAATCAAACGTTAACCACAATGAGATGAGAGTAACTACACTGTAAAATAATTACGAATCAAGTTATGGTATTAAAACCTGACACTTTGGGTGCATCATCTGTAAAATCTATTTACGGCAAAATTCATTTTTACCGTAAACTATTATACGGTAATTTTGACAGTAATATTTATTTAATTATGGTGATTAAGTGATTTTACTGTAATTATTACTGAAAAAATTACGAAATATCAGTTTCTTCCATAACAGGATCCGGTAAAAATGGATTTTATCGTAATTTGATCCTGAATTGTTTATAGTGTATTGGGGAAACTTTTTTCGATTTCGAATGCTCATTTCTTCGAATTTTGCCCTATTAATCAGAGTTTCGCGAAATTGAAGGAATATACGTCAAATTTTTTTTTTTTTTTAATGGCGGGCACTTGGAGCTATTGTCCATTGAAAGTGCCAGAACTGCTAATTCTCTTTTCGTTACCCAGTGGGCACCTGTGGCGAAGCCACGGCGGTGGAACAGCGTCGCCCACGTCACACTACCACAACCCGTTTATAGGGCGGGTCACATTCACACATTCACACACAAAGGAGAAAGGACATAGAACACAGATAGAGGGAAAGAAACATCCATGCCTTGCCCGGGATTCGAACCCAGAACCTTTCTGATGCAAGGACAGTTCCCTGCCCCCTACACAGACTGGTCGGCTATACGTCAAAATAGATACGAAACAAATATAATCAAATTGGAAAACTCCGTAGACCCATTATTCAGTACAGTGACTTACTCAAAATTGAAACAGCTCTGAGAATCAGTTTTTATTTGTAAATAAACCAAGCGACAAGGTAGGAAAGTGTTGATTACAGATCGGAGGTTATTCTTTATTCCTAAAATAAATTTGGAATGAAGATAAGTTTAGTAATCTTTTATATAACTAGTTTTTATTTCGAAAATTTGATCGTTATAAACTAATTAAGCATTAACTTGGTCACATTTGTGGATGATATGACATTTTGTTATGCTGCGTCAATTTTAATGAGACTATTCAATTTTGAGAATGTCACTGTACTCAAATGGATTTTTAAACTCGGCTATAATTATTTAGTAACTTTTTTGACACATTTTTGTTAAGTTTTGAGAAAGTTATTTTTGCCAAGTTGAGTTCAAAACCATTGAAGAAAAAAATTCGCTCCTTCAGATTGCTTTTTATCATCTTTCTTAACTTAGATCTATTTTAAAATTTGGCTATTTTTCCGCCTTCCTCTTTTGATTTACTTTCAGTTGTCTCATGAGGTCTATTTTTCCACCTTCCTCTTTAGTTCTACTTTCATTTGTCTCATGAAGTCTATTTTTCCGTCCTCCTCTTTTGATCAATTTTAAGCTGTCTCATGAAGTCTATTTTTTCGTCTTCCTCTTTTGATCTACTTTCAGTTGACTCTTAGAGTCTATTTTTCCGCCTTTCTCCTTTAATATACTTTCAGTTGCTCATGAAGTCTATTTTAGGAAACGCCATCTGATATTGTTAAAGAAATATGAGTTTAGGGCACTTTAAATACAGTTGCTGAGACTGCAACTCAGCATTAAAAGAACCATGAAGCAAACTTTTTCCAAGTTATATCTAATTCTCAATCTTATTTTCAATTTCATGTTACTTTTTATACATCTATAATGCAAATGTCAGTAGTTCAGTTGAAGTATCGAAAAGGACATTTATTTTATTTTACATTAGTGTGAGCATGCTATTTGCAATACAAGATATAAAAAAAGTTTTAAAATGGTCAAATATCTCGAGAAATATGCATCGGATCGAAAAAGTGAAATAATACCCATTTATTATATCTAAGAGCTATTGAATGGTACCAAACTCGATCTTTCACCCCAGCTCCTGATGATTGATTGGGAAGAAACTGTGAAATTATAAATCTGAACTCTTATTTTTATTGCAGATTCGGATTCTCCAGAAACAAGTTATCAAAATTAAATGGGATACAAACTGTTTAAAATGGTGAATCAGTTTGAGCAGTTTGTACAGTGTTAAATTTTTCTCTGTGTGCAAAGCCATCTGTGAAGTAAAATGCTTAAACTTATAATTCAAATAGGGTTATTTTTACTCGCAGAGTCCGAATCTGCAATAAAAAAGGGGTTCATATTTAAAGTTTCAAAGTTGCCGCCGACCTCACCCAGAATGATTTAGTATCATTGGTTAGCTTTTAAAAAATATTTTCACTTTTTGGATCCGATGTATATTTTTCGAGACACTTAACCGTTTCCAAACTTTTTATACATCCTATATGACTTTTGTTTTTACGATTACAAAAACTGACATTATCATACGCGCATCCACACACTCTATTATAAATTTTGCAACTTTATACTGCAGCCTATCTAGAAAATATTCATGACCCTTCGCGTTAAGAGGATGTCTACTAAAAGGTTGAATTCATTTAAATTATAACTTGCTGTTAGTGGAGTAAGTAAATTAATTTACTTTACAATAACACAAACAAATGTAAAAACAAATAAATGAATAAAGAGACAGAAATACAATCAATTTTAATTAAATTTCTGCATTCTTTGGCAAAACACAAAAAGCCTTACGCAAGTATTAATCACAGCTATTTTCTTGATAATAAGATTCTAACGAGCATAATCTCTGCTTTGAATTAAAATTCTTTCAACACTTTATTGGAATTTATGCTTTCATTGAAAACTATTTGTCTCAAAGGGAAAATGCACTACCCAAACTTTGGCGCGTCATTTAATGTTCTTATTGACTTTAAATTAATTAAATATGAAAGCCAAACTCATACTTTAATCCCAAAAAGTAAGTGCCATTTCCGCTCTTTTGATTATGACGTTATCTACTTTCAAAGTGGGAGTTTAGATTAAAGGGAAATTCCGCGTTTGGAATTCAGTAATTTTGTAATAAGTCAGCTATGAATGCCCCATTTCTATTTATTTCATTTCTAGTAATCTTCCTTTCTTGTAAATGCATTCAACACAATGCAAAATAAATGAAGTTAGAATAAACAGTTGCCTTAAAAGCTTTCTAAATTAAATGTTTATTCCTTTTGTAAACCGAAACTAAACGTAGTTTTATAATTAAATGAGGTTGCATGTTTTCCCTTTACATTATTAAAACACCTAACTTAAACAAGAGCTAATAGCGATATTCAGCACTATATTAATAATAAGAACTCTTGTTGTTGTTTCTAATGTAACTTGCCACACTAGCAAGCCTGCTTGGTGAAACCGAGCAAATTTAAAGCAGAGAGGGTGTTTCTTGTGTTTCAGTGGCGCCATCTACGGCCAAGAATTCGTCTTCAACCGCACACACATCACACCCGTTTATAGGGCGGACCTATTCATACATCCATTCATTCATCCACAGATCGTAATTTTTGACCTGGATCAGAAAACGATCTATTTCCAATCCAGTACCCCAGAGGTATTGATTTGTTATGGGAACATGGAGGACTTTGCAACTCGACAGATTTAGCATGCATCTGTCACCATTTACTACACGGGGAATCTTCGGCCGTCGGCTTTCGAACCCACGAACTCTCAGACATAGACCCAGCGCCCTATCGACCAGGCTATCCCGGCCTAATAAGAACTCTAAACCACGTTTGCATTACACAAAGAGGAAAAAAACGAAAATTTCGGACTGTTCCGGAGTCGAAGGCGCTACCCCATCAACCACTAGAGATGTTATTCGTCTCCACTGTAATAAAGGGGAGTCATATACTAATTTTTAATTGATAGTTGAGATTCAAATCTGGTTCACTTCATGTGTCGTCACAACTCCACAATAAACTGCGAAAGATAGTATGTTCAAAAGTACCAGAATGTGGTACATTTTACTGTGTTTCTGGCTATATTAGAACACCAAAGAAACTCGGATATTCTTATCGAAACGCTTTGTTACTATTTTGGTAAAATTGACAATAAAATTTGCAACATAGAAAAAATTATACTTTGTAAATAGTTTCAGCTTTATAAACAAGAATCTTCCTCATTGTCTAAACGCTTAATGAAGGTAGAGAAGTAAAGGAACAAATGCTTTCAATGTGGTTTACACAATAAGGTTTTAACCAACACATTGGTAAACCACTTTCCACGTACTTTTCTCTTTACTTCTCTGCCTTAATTTACCGTTTAGACACAGAGGAAGATTCTTGTTTATAGAACTGAAGCCATAGTATGTCAATTTGTGTACTTTCATTTGTGCTTTATTGACGATGTTTTTTGCTTTAGTTAATAAAATATAGTTTTATAATATGTGATAAAATTTGGTAAATGTGGTAAAATTCGGTAATTTTATCATAATGCCTTAAAGCAGAGCATAAAAACTATTTATTCGATAATTTTACTTTTCGGTTCTACATTGTTTTGCTAAACGAGTGGTTGTCAGAAGTATAAATTTAAAAACCTGAATTTCCAGTAAACCATATGGATGAGACAATTACCAAATGATTGATTTAAATATCAATATATTTAATAGTCCCAATTTTAGTATATTTAGTCCCAATTCTGTTTTCTTTTAAAAAAGAAAAGCACATGTTATTACCATACAGTAAGATAATTTTATAAATTTTTCTATCCATTTATGTAAAAGCTTTAAGTAAAATTTTCAGTCATTAAAATAAAGATTCGAAGTTTCAAACAAAATTTCATTTTTTGAAATTGGTACTATGTAATTAGAAGTTTGTCAGCAAGAATAGAAATCTACTGAAATTATTCTAGTATTCTTAAATCTACAAACTGAACACAGACTTCTCAGAATTTGTCAGATGAAATATAAAAATCAATTAGGCTTTGCCAATTTTAAAAATGTCAAATAACTGAATTTTAAAATTAAATTAATTGTTTACTATCACTTTTTTTATGTTGGCTTAACATTCTTAGCTCTGAAACACATAGTTTACATTTTTTTTAAAACATTTTGAACTAAATTTAAATAAGAATTGTGGTTCTGTTCCAATAAAATTATTTCTTATCTGAAACATTAATTTTTAGATACAGAGCTATGAATAAAGAACCTTCAGAGTATTATGTTTATATACACGCACATAAAAAAAAGCATAAAAAATATATCTGGTATAAAGAATGTGATAAAATACATAAGAACAGCATGAAAGTTTTAACTAAAGCTGATTTGTTTGAAAGTAAAAGCTATAAAAATTGTTATAGTAGTACTGTTATAAAATCATAACTTTTTTTTCGGAACTGCATATAAGTTTTACAATATCTAATGTACGATTTAAGTTACTCTTAGAATGTTTCTTTTATATGCTTTGGTTGTAAAATATATCTAAAACGTACACATTGTGCTAGAGATGCCAGATAAAAGGGGAATTTCAAAGCAATAAATATAAAAAGTGGTGCTCACGTATTATCTAAACAGTATCCAAGCCCTCACATGTTAAGATAGGACATTTTAGCCCATTTTGTCTAAAATACTTATAATTTACAACGCTTTTATTGAATAATAAGGAACAATAGAATGAATAGGAATCTTTAATATTGTAGCAAGTGATATCCATAGTGGTTTTTAAAATATTTTGCCTAAATTAAAACTGATTTTTCTTAAATAAAGAAGAAAATACTTTTAAAAAATTATTTTTAGCTTAAATAACTCACTATAGTAAAAATATTCTTGGAAAATAAATTACAATTTTGGTTTTCACCGACTTGAAAAGCATTTTTTAAAGCGCGATTAGAAATAAATCACTATTTCAATGATAAAAAGTAAACTATTTAAGACTGAAGAAATAAATATTTACTAAGCGCTTTTGGAAATAAATCATTATATCAGTTACAAAAAAACCAACTATTTAAAACTCAAGAAATAAGTGCTTTTTAAGCACAACTGAAAATAAAATCACTAATTCAGTTAAAGAAGAAAAAACTAGTTAAGACTGATGATAAATAAAGATGATTACTTTTAAACATTTGAGCGAATTTTTCTTTTAATTTTAATACATTGTATGAATATCTTTTTCTTAAGAATAAATATTAGCTGAAAATCGCAGATGGAACGTTAATAATAACTCAATACCATAAAAGGAAATAGACAATGTTAAATGGTTTAAACAGAAATCGCATGCGGAAAAACTGTACACTACGTACGTATCAATATTGTTTTTAGGTTTTAAATCAAATTTCTTGAAAATTACTCTGCATTTAAATATTGAGTTATTTAATGGTGAATTTTATGAGGAAAATGTGTAGCAAAATGTTAGGCAAATAGTGTGCTTAACATTTTGCTACACATTTGGACAACTTTTTTTTTATCTTTTTGATTAACAATAGTTTTTATACCTAAAAAAAGCCATTTCAGTCATATAGAGAAAAAAAGTATAAGCATTCAATTTTTTGCAATGATCTATCATTCCGAAACACTTTGAAAATGATTTCGACAAAAGTAATAGTAAAATATGGTTTTATAATATGCGATAAAATTTGGTAAATATGTTGAAATTTAGTAATTTTATCATGATACCTTAGAGCATGACCTATAAACCAATTAATCAGTTAAATTTACTTTTCAGTTTTGCATTTTTCACCAAATGTTTGGTAATAAGAACTATGTTTTTGAAAACCAGAATTTCCGGTAAACCGTTTCCTTATGAACGGAAAAATTACAAAACAAATAGTTTAAATACCCAATATTTTAATTTTTATTACCAGAATTATGGATTTCTTACCAGGATTATGACAATCTTCTGTTATCAGAATTATCGTATTGTACTGTATTTTCACCCGATTTTTTTACTCCGTGTGGTATTTAATTAATGAGCATTCTTATTTTACGGAATTATGACCAATGCTTGATATCTTTGATTCCTAATATCAGTAAAAAAGTGAAATAATTCAGCAAACAAGTGAATGGATTATTACCGAGATGAACAAAAGAAAAGGTAACATATAAATAAATAAGCGATTTGTTGAATAAGAAAACCAACGAATCAGTGAATAAATAAGAAGAAAATCTTTCTGTTCGTAAAAAAAAAACAATTTTCCTTAAAATATAATTTCAGAAACGGTTTACGATGTGTTCGGAAAACTCTTATCTATACTGTTTAATACCTTCTTTTTGTTATTTGAGAACATGCATATTTATTCCATTAACATGATTTCTCTTTAGATTAGTCACTGTTATATTTAATTAAACGCTAAACAAAAAATATATTTCTTAAAAATAAATGCTGCACTGTAAAAATGAATATGCAAATTTTATGAAACTTTCTTGTACTTGACGAAACGGCTTCCTGGTATTTGCTTCCAGCAAACAGTTCATCACAATGAAGAAATAACTGTCGTCACTTCTTCGAGGAAACGAATTTCGTAAATAGTAAGCGAATAATTCGTAATTCTATTTTTTTGGAAAAAAACCTCTTTATACCTATTGAATCAAAGAATCATTTTATCATGGATACCATATGCCTGGATCAATGTCATGGGATTGATCCATGGGATTACCTGTATCAATGTCACCTTAATGACTTTCGAAACACAACTAGAACAGTAAAATAAATAAGAAAGTTAAAAAAAGGACGAAAGTAAAGCCAAATAAAAGACACCCATGCCCGGAGCGGGATTTGAATTCGTGATCTACCTGGTACGAGGCCTACGTGGTGACCACGGCGTTGATACGGTCTACTTATTTTGGCACAAATCACACGAATTCCTGACGAAGTAATTCTCGAAATTAACGAAATATAGCTCTTGAATTTCTAAATCTTCAAAAGTGAGAGTTTTATTTCATAGAGTGTGGGTCATACTTAATTATTTCAATACGATTCCTTAATGATTCCTTAGCACATTTGTTTAAAATGCTTGTAGCAAATAAAACTAAAAAAACATGCACATTACAAGTTAAAAATTAATAGTTAAAATAGGGAAAAAATGAAAGCGCCATCCAAATATAATAATAAAAAATTTTAAGGAAGGCGGTATTGAAAATATCACAACCTGACTGAAATGAAACAGAAAGGAGCTGAAAGGCGATCATTAGAAATACATCCAAACTTCCCCAATCAATCAAACTGGAGTTGATAATTTTCTTCCCGCCATTCTCACTAGTGATTCAATAAAAATATATAAGAGATTTAAAACAAAGTTTTGAAATATACGACGAGGATAATAATTATGAAACACAGTGTAATTATTTACTCACTTTAACCTCAAATATTATTAGGTTAATTATTTATTCATACTTAACCACTTTCTTCTCGCTCCCGTGATATTTCCGGGCTGGGGTGTTCAGTAGTAACGTGCCAATAAGAATAAAACTAATTCATTTCTTTTGCCCGAAAATCATTTTATTTTTCATTTTACACACCAGGTGGCAGTACCAGGATATTCTTAAGGTAATTGTAGATAGTTAGTTTATTTTAAACTAGATGTCAGCAATAATCAAGGATTCAGGGATTTAAAAAAAATAGGCACTTTTATGACGTTGTCTTGGAAATTAACCGATCGTTAAGGGGTTAATCGAATATTAAGGAGAAATATATTTCTTTAATATATATATATATATATATATATATATATATATATATATATATATATATATATATATATATATATATATATATATATATATATATATATATATATATATATATATGATATATATAGAAAGAAGCTGAATGGCAATGATTAGAATCGCATCCAAATTCCATCAATTAGTCAAATTGGTTTTTATAATTTTCGTTTCGCCAACTACAATAGTGAACAATCATCAGAAAAATATAGCGATTATATAAAGATTCTAAAATATAAAACAAGGATAGTAATTATGAAATACAGTGTAATTATTTTTTTGCTTTTACCTTCAAATATTTTTTAGCTTAATTATTTATTCATACTTCATCAAATTTCAAACAGAAATATACTTTTTTTAACAATAATGTAAAATGAATCAAAATGTTATTATTATTAAGGGTAAAATAAAATTTAGTTTCTCTTTCTCGACTTTTCAATTTTTACAAAATAATGTGTCTCCATTTGCTTTTAGAACTGTTAAAATAGAAGCATTTATCCATTTCATGACTATTTATTTCTTCAAAATGACTGAAAATATG
This sequence comes from Parasteatoda tepidariorum, assembly GCF_982258835.1. Lineage (NCBI taxonomy): Eukaryota > Metazoa > Arthropoda > Arachnida > Araneae > Theridiidae > Parasteatoda > Parasteatoda tepidariorum. Next base: position 81,577,505 of record NC_141764.1, on the reverse strand, counting down.
TTTTTACAAATGAAATCCGAAATAAATTTATATGCTTTGAGGAAGGGAACTATCATGAAAATCATTGGAGGAATGGGAATTGTATTTTTATCATTTTTCATTTCTTAGAGTGCGAAGATAAGATTTAAGAAATTGGTCAAATATAAAGTCTCATTCCAAAGTCACTGATAAAATCTGGGAGACTTCAAAGAAATGATTGGTTCAGATAAACTCTCTTTATATTCAAGATTCCTTTTCTTAATCAAAAAAAATTTGCCATGACTGTGAAATATGTTAGATAGAATACTTACATTACGTTTTTACGTCAAGTATTAGATTTACGATTAAATTTTGAAGATTTAAAATTTTCTTTCATTTAAACGTTATTACTGTGAAATACTTACTTGAAATTGGCTTTTAAGCTAATAATACTGGCTTTTAAGCTAAAATTGACTTTTAGCTTGTGAATTGGCTTTTAAAGTCGAATTACTACTTTTATCTATAAGAGATAAGGGAATGCTTGATTATTTTATCATTTTGAATTAGTCTTTCAAAAGTTTGGCTTAATAAGTTGGTACATAGTAGTTGAATTTTTTTTTTTCAAAAATACTTTCTGATTAAAAAAAATGTTCAGTGTATTTTGGTATCCACATTATGGAGTATCGTATTACAAAGTTACTTAACAAAATTCCTCATGGTTTTTCGTTAAATTTTAAATTTAGTTCATTATTCTATTACATAAAAATATTAAATTTTTACGCTGTTCAAACCAGGGCTCCACTTGTCCTCGGAGGTCAAAAATTCCCCGCGGACAACAAATTTCTCGAATCCGACTTCCGCGCGAACGGACATTTTCCCGTTAATATTCGTGACGCATTTTCAATTTTTGTTATCTTACAAGAATCTAGCACCTCACTTCTAAAATGATCCTCTAATCTAGAAATATAGAAACATACTGCGCATGGTGGAATTGATGTTTTCTCGGTCTGGGAGTACTCCAGTGGTTGAAAGAGGCTTTTCAGCAATGAGATTTAAAAAAAATGCATTACATACTGGTCTTAAACAAGAAGCGTTAAACGCAATTATGAACATCTACCAAAATGGAAAACCCCTTTCAGATTTCTGTGCAGAAACCTCTGTAAATCATTGTAACCTAGTATTTATTTTATTACTGTGTAATGTAATCCTAGTATTTGTAATCCTAGTAACTAATAATTTATTGCGCAATTTATATAAATGTTAGAGAAAATTATATTTTTATTTATTTAGAAGCTACGGGTTAGTTTCAAAGGAGGACGGGTACATTGTTGGACGAGCCGTAAAATTTCTGAGTTTTTTCGAGCCCTGGTACAAACATTTGTTTAAAATTTTACAAAATTCGCATTCTTTACTTGTGGTACACAGTAAAAATAATTCTGAAAAAATATTACTGTAGTGTATGGTGATGACGTTTCTGTAAAAAAAGCATAATTCTGGTTACAAACACCAAACATATATGGTATTAAAACCATTCCTTTGGTAAGTTTTTCGTCCATGTGGTAACAATTTGCCGGAAATTCTGGTTTTTAAAATTACAGTTCTGATTATCTCACATTTAGTAAGAAGTATGAAACAGAAAAATAAATTTATCAGAAAAAAAGGGTTTTTATGCTATGCTCTGAGGTATGATGAAATTACAAAATGTCACCATATTTACTAAGTTTTATCACACATTATAAAACCATTTTTTTTGGTTTATTTTAATAAAATCCTTACTAAAGCACTTCGTTAAAAATTATAGTTCTTTTTGGATTTCCCATAGAGTCAGAAACACGTTAAATTTTACCATATTTTGGTAGTTTTGATCGTTTTTTTTATGCACATAAAGCAGAAATTTCTGTTGAATACTCTGCGGAATTTGTATGTTTATTTGAATTAGTTACTGAAAAGTTATATTTGTTTACATTATTGTTATAGAAGTTTGGTACTAAACAGCAATATCATTGGTAATAAACAGCAAATTATTTACCAAGGAATATATATTCCTTGGTAAATGATTTGAAATAGTTACAGACTAACATTTTATTTAACTATAAAATGGATGCAATATATATTTTTATATGCTTGAATTTGTACTTGAATATGTACTTTCATTCAGTTTCAATTTTTTTTAAAATTTCATTACAAAAGTCAATTTTAAATTTTACTTATATAATTAATCAAATGCTTCAGTGTTGAGTTTAATGCACTTAATTCTATACATTAAATAGCTCTGAATCATTAATTTGTTTTATTCATATTGATTATGCTTTAAAAGTTGGTTTAAAACAACTCAACTTAGTTCATTATTTTTTAATGTATAATTTTCAATTTTTCGCATTAGGATATTATGTCGATTTATTACTAGGTCATCAGTTGGCTTTTGCGATTTCTGTTACATAAATGTTAAGTGATACCTACTAGGCTCACAGCCAATGAGAATCAAGCAAGCATTCTACTAAAGCTGTAAGCTCAACCATGAGGTAAGGATTATGAATTCCTTTATTTATTTTCTCTAGTTGGGTGAATAACACTACAGCGGTTGCCTAATAATCTTAATCTAAGTTTATGAGGAACACCTTATAAAGCCACAAAGCTGGGTATAATATATATTGGCCGAGAGGGTTATTCTGTCAATCTGATAACCGACTTAACGGACCTTCGAATCCTAGCGATGCTATCATAATATATCTTCCATGAGTGCAGACCAGTAGTCTGCACTCATGGAAGAAATATTGTGATAGCATCGGAGTGCAGACCCGTAGTCTGCACTCCTCAGTCTTTAACCCCTTAACGATCGGTTAATTTACAAGAAAACGGTCATAAAAGCGCCCATTTTTTTATCCCTGTTTCCCTGATAAGTGCTGACATCCAGTTTAAAATGAGCAAACTATCTACAATTACCCTAAAAATATTCTGGTACTGCCATCTGGTGTGCAAAAAGAGAAATAAAATGTTTTCCGGACGAAAGAAATTAATTAGTTTAATTCTTATTGGCGCGTTACTACAGAACACTCCGGCCCGGAAATATCACGGGAGCGAGAAATAGAGGGCGAAACCTTACCCCGTCATTTTCATGGGAGCGAGAAGGAAGGAGTTAACCATAGAAATGTCCTTAACCGTAAACTTCCAAGTTAATTATACAGTTGATGGTTATTTTACCGTAATTTTATACTGAAAATTCTAACAGTGTGAGAAATACTTCTTGTTCTGAATTGTAAATATCAGTTAGTTACCCATAAAATTAGCCATCTGTGTCTAAAATAACGTTTTACCAAATTTGAATTTTTAAAAATAGTTTTTATTACATTTAAAAAAATTTCACATTAATAAAAATATTTCTTTCATATTTGTGAAGAAACCTGCAAAAAAATTGTAATTTCTGATTACATGGAGTTGTCCTATAGAGAAAAATGAAAAAAATTTAAGTTAGCAATTATAAACCTTTGATTTAATTTGCTATAAGCTGCAAAAATTTAAAAACTTTCTAACTTGTTACCCTAATGCTACTCATATTTGCTGCTATTTTCAATACAGCGCTTAACTGAACCATATAATCGTACTTCTTAAACTTGACTGGATTGTACACGATTCAATTTAAAGCCTTAATAAAATTTCTTTAAAACTGCAGTTATCCCCATATTATAGTTTAAGATACAGTTATTATGGTTCAATATACCATTAATGTAGTTTAAAGTCAAACCGATATTTTCGAAACCGTAAACTAACCATAATCATAACATCTAGAGAATGAAATTTTTGGAAAAAACATGTTTTCAAAAAAAAAAAAAAAAAAAAAAAAACATGATTTCTATTTCTTTTATTAAAAAATTAATTGCAATTAATTACTTAGAAAGAACGATAATTTATCTATTTGTCTATGTAATGATTCGAAAAAATAATTAGAAATTTGATAGAAAAATATCAAATACCTAAATAAACAAGCATTCATTGCTTAAAAAAGTTTTCTCATTATGATTTCAAAACAATTGAGAGTCATTTTCCTTTTAATAATTAATAACTTTCCAGGGAAGTTTTTTTCCTGGATTATAGTAACCACTAGCTACAATTCATAGCTCTTAATATGTTCTAAGAAGAAGAAAAAAATTTAATTAAGCATAATAAGCTCAGATTAATTAACCGAATATAACTTTTTTATACCGCACTAAATTCAACCATGCGGAACGCAAATTTCGTTTTTGCTTAATATTTTTTTTATAATTAAATGTAATAATTAATTCTTTAATTATTTTTTTAAGGACATGAAAGCTAATTCTAAATTTGAAAAAAAAAATTTTTTGGTAATTGTCATTATCTTTTTATTTTTAAATGATAATAAAAAATATTTGGTTAATTATCGTTGGAATGATAAGCATATTGTTCATTATTTCGAATAAGAAAAGAGCAAATGTGACAAAATAAAACATTGCTCTCTCATTTACATTTTGTTAAAATAAAAGAAGAAAAAAACTCGTTAAAAAATCGCTTTAAAAGAAAACTCGTAAATAAATGCACTGGAAATACTTAAAACTAAGAACAAGAAACAATATTGTGAAACTGTGTAATTGTCTGTAAATGCATATTACTGTGAGAAAAATATGTGCAGTCAAAACTACCAGAATATGGTAAATTTTTCCGTGCTTCTGACTCTACGGGAACACCGAAAACCACATTAATTTTTATTGATATGCTTTGCTAATGATTTTGGTAAAATTAACAATAGAATATTGTGATATAGTATTTGTTAAAATCATTTTTCATGACCATTTAACCATTGAACCTAAGCACCATTTAATCGGTTAAATTTACTTTTCAGTTCTGTATTTTAACTAAATGTGTGATGATAAGAACTATATTGAACCAAAATTAACAGTAAACCGTTGCCATAAGAATGAAAAAAATACCAAATGAGTGGTTTTAGTACAGCATGGTAATTTTACCAGCTTATTTATGTTACTACTAATTATTAATTAAGATACTTTTTTCATGAGGGGGAAAAGGTAAAAATATTTTTGTTTTCGATAGACAAAAAACAAAAATGTAGATTGCATTCTTTTAAAAAAAAATCGTGAAAGACGAGTTTTTATAATGACAGAAGTTAATTACGAAGATAATGCAACCAACGTTATTCGTATTCTATCTAGAAAAGATGGAATTATTTTGTTCTTTAGAATTTTCCACTATCAAAATATTTTTTTCCAATGCCCACCTGTGTTAACCTCCGTCAATTCAGGCATATACAGGGCGATTTTGTTGACCTCTCTTACAGGGACACCATATTACGTGGGCCAACGGTAAGGACCGATAGTACAAAGAAGGAAGGAACATCCATGCCTTTCCCGGGATTCGAACCCAGAACCTTTCTGATGCAAAGACAGTTCCCTGCCCCCTATACAGGCCGGACGGCCACTATCAAAATATAGTAAATTTTATTTTATTTTGATAGTTTTCTCTCTGTTGATGATCAGTTAGTTTCTTAATGTAGAGTCGTTAAATTTTAATCTACAATAAAATGGCTTAAAATTTTGCTTGTATTATTTAGGAAGCAAATGTAAGTTGTATTGGAGGAACTAAAGAGCTTATGATAAAAAATTTTATCAATCTAACTTGTCTAAAAAGAGATGATAAATTCCATATCCTGTATAAAAGAACGTAAGGGTCGTTGTCATCTCTGTATGGGTGTTCAACTTAACGTTTCATTCTGTTTTGTTGCGCAAAAACTATAAGACTTAAAAACTCGAAGTTACGAAGGCATGGAGAAATTACGATGAAATTGAAGAAAATCAACTTTTAATGATATATTCGAAAATTATTAACTGCTAAACTTGCAGTAATGAATACCATAGACACCACTCTTCGGGCCACAGGAATGCAACTACAGAGTTGAAATTTAGCATTTAAAAAGGACCACATTTGCCTATAAACTTACCTTCGAGCTATACAATACATTTTGCGTTGCTGCTCAAAATCCAATAAGATTTAAATGCATGACATTACGTAGGTGTGTAAGGAGTTTGATGGAATAAAAAAAATACTATTTGATTTATTAGTTCCTAGAACTGTAAAACTTCAGGTACTAAAAAAAAATTGACCGATTTATTGTCCGTTAAAATCAACTACAGAACTGAAAGTTGACGAGTTGATCGGACCATTTTGTATTATATTTTCATCAAAGTTTTTTTTTCGAAATTATTACTTATTCGAAAATTATTACGAATTTCAGTGCTTTTTCGTGATCTTTTTCAGCTTTTTTGCTTTAAATATTGACTAGACGTTGATATAGAAAATTTATTTTCCTCTCACGAGATCTGTATTTCTTTTTTTTAAGCTCATGCTCAAGTTGATGTCTCTTCTTCTTCTTCTTCTTAGGCTCTACAACTAGTTAACGGTCAAGGCCGTCTCAGTCAGTTTGCCTCATCTAAATCTATTTGATGTTATATTTCTCCATCAATTAACTCCTTTAACAACTTCTCTGATCTAACTAACAGTATTGTTCTAGTTCTTCCTCTTCTTAATTTTCCTTTTTCCCTCCAGTGTTCGGAAGATTATTTTTCAGCTGTATTTTCATCGCTATATCGAAATACGCGTGATAGCCACCTTATTTAAGAAACCTTGATCATTTTTACTATGCTAGGTTAGATATTTCTTCTACGAGTGAAATTACATCTCGTTAGTTTTTTCGTATCAAACCTCATAATCTGAAATCCTTAGGTAGTTTTTTAAGTGCACATAATTATTTTTCAAACATAGGTAATCATCTATTTCGTAACGATTAACACATAAACAAAATGTTCTTACATAATTCTACAATAATTGAATATTTTGGAAACAAAATGCTCAGCTATTGTGTGGGAAACATTTACGTTTAAGAAGAAATAAACAATGATGAATGAAAATCAATAACAGAGGTTTTATAGTTGAGCCTCCTAGCACGTTAAATTTTTTTTACTTCGTTTAAAAAAATTGCAGCTTGTATTGTCATGAGACGCAGATCTTCGGAGAAGAATTGAGAATTCTTTTTAATCAGTAAGCAGTCGCAATTTCAATTGATGATAATTGATGACGGTAAAGTTTATTTGTAGCAACCAGAAAAACCACTGACTAAACTATCAATATATTGGTACTGGACTCCTTTGAAATTTGGTAATTTTAGCAAATCAAAATGTGGTGTGACAATTCTATTTCCTTTAATTTGCATTTGACTATATGACGATAATTTTTTTGCAGAGGTCAGCAAACAATTAAAACTTGCATCGTCACTCCATGCTAGAAACACAGAACGGCAGATATGATCTAACCTCTTTAACTAGCTTAAGTTTTGATTGACTAATATTTCCATTTGGCTATAATATGGCAACAAATTATATTTCTAGCCGCCAGAAAACCACTGAAACATGTAATGTCGTTATACTTAAAACTCCAATCACTTTACCTAGTCGAGGAATAGTCAAAAGTACTGATGAAGTTAATTTCTATCAGACTATAATATCTGATGATAATGCCTTGTAGCTATCAGGACATGATTAAAACTTTCTTTGTTGTCCTGCTCAGTGACTATATGACAACTTTATACTTTTCGCTATTCGGAAAAAACGAAATTTAGATCAATGATAGATTTTGGTTGAAGATAATATGACAATAAAATCTATTGGAGTGTTCAGGAAATGATTGAAATTTGCGACATCATTCTGCTCAGAGGTTTTGCTAAATGTTTAATGCTTCAGGTGATTTCTGTTAGAATTTGGAATAGCGATAAATTCGATTTGATGATGAAACCTCAATAAGTTAAGATCAAGAGGAAAGAGCAGATATTGCCCATAAAATGTGATTTTGAGAACAAAAATGATTTTCTAGGCAGTCGGGATGCTTTTTGATTCCGTGTTTGATTCTCGTTGGTTTCAAAGATTGATTTTCCAAAAATTTGCAATCTCCAAAATTTAATAGATGGTATTGCAGTCCTCATTTTTTTTTCAATTGTCATTTCAATGTACATAAATTGATTTTGATCCTTGATCTACATTTCAAGTCACCAGGAAATGATTGAAATTTACATTGCCTATGGGTATAGAAATACTCTTAAAATCGTGCTATAATTACGAAATTAGGTGTGATTGGAGTTGTGTGGTGCAATTGAATAATTGAAGATTGTGATGAAAACAGGATAATGAAAATGACATTTGAAGATGAAAACTGGATCATAATTATAATAAAACTTTTATTTAGTATTTTGAGCTCGTGATATAAAGTTATATTTTATCCACATTGACTTTCTAAATTAAATAAATTTTGCATAATAATATTAATAAGGACAACCATGGGAGATAAATCCCCCTTGACCAGCCTTTTCAAAAGCCAAGTTAAAAAGTGAAACTGATTTTAAATTAACCCAAATTTTAACAAACCATTTATTTCATTTCCATCTGGAGATCAAAGGAATTTGTGCTTGTGGCGATGCTGATGAAGATGCTGAGCACATTCTTCTTCATTGCAATCTGTATGCAAGTGTCCGATTTGTCTGATTTGAGGCGTCTTTATATTTGTTGGCCTCCTGTTTTATCAGAACTGGTCAAAAGTATCGAAAGTCTTGCTGCCTTGCGGAATTTTGTTTTTAATGTAAATTTTTTAATTTTCTTGTTTTTGTTTTCTACTTACTTCTGTAAGCCTCATGCTATACTTTGTTGTGCATGAGGAGTTTTCAATCGTTTAAATAAAATTTTAAGAAAATTAAAATGTGATTTAATTACTCCCAGTAGACAGATAGGAGCATGGGAAGAGATCCACGGTTGGTGATTTATCCAAAGATAACATAGCCAAAAATGAATCGACAGTGACAGTGCATTAATGAATGACGATAGTGCATTAATGAGTCTCACATTAGTATTGAAATAAAAAGTTAGCTGTTACATTGATTGTTAAGAAAAAAAATAAAGTATTTTTATTTTCGCTCTTAGAAAATGTAATAAAAATTTAATAATTGGTTTAATTTCATTAAAATTCGGTCAAGAATGATTAAAAAAAATAATTTTGACAAAATTGAGAAGATTTTAAAGGCTAGGAAATATGTAATGCCTATTGTGGCATCTACCTGATTTATACCTAGTCGAAAAGGGTTCTAAATTATGATTGCAAGATTCCATCATCAAGTTATAAATACCAAAAAAAAAGACACTTAATAAAAACATAATAAAATGAAAATCGGAAAGATTTCACATTTTTTGACTAAGGTAAAATACTAAAAGCTGAAAATATTTATTATTAGCCTGTTATAATATATTTAAATATCATATACGTTCGGCTTTCATAAAATCGTCATTGTCAAATTTTTCTTATCTGAAATGTCAATATTTATCCCGATATCAGAAGACGATCAACTCGACTCTCCAACAATTGAATGATATTTTTAACTACTAGTGGGTTGCGCCCCCTGTTCGCTAACGCTCGGCAACCCCCGAAAATTGCTACGCAATCTTATATGGTTTGCTTCGCAAACCAAGCTCGCTTCGCTCGCTACTAACTTAAGTACATACAAATACACAAAATTCTAAGACTTCAAAACAATCATTCAAATCCATATAAAAACCTTTTTTTTCAAAAAAAAAATTACATCTTTTTAGTAAATACATTAAAATAAATTTGGATTCAAATAAATGACATGTAATTCGTTAAACCTATTAGAAATGTGCTATAGTATAATTCGTGATATAAATCAAAAATCGTCAAATAAATTCATAATATATAAATTCGTGAAAAAAAAGCGCTTTCGACAAAATACTAAAATAGAGATCTATCGACAAAGACTACTCACTTCTGCTAAGCTTAATAGTATGAGATTGACGCAGCTGATGCTCTCTGGTTATTTCAGTTTCCATTTTTAAAAGCGCTATATGTTGAGCCACCTCAGCTAGATTTGGCATGTGACATTTTTAGCGGCAGTCATTGGTCGATTCGCCGTGTAAGAGAAATAGTAACGTAAGCAAAGCAAAGCAAACGTTGCCACCGGCGGAAAAGGAATACAGCCAAAATTTCGGAGCGACGTAAGAGAATTATATATATTAGATGTTTTTGTAGCAACAGGCTATTTTCTAATAGTATTATAATTAAAATTATTTATAAACTTATTTAAGGGGGACTGGTACACTTATTGAACACAATTACTTGTTTTCCACAGTTATAGTCAGAGCTGGATTAAGCGTACGCGGGGCCCTAGGCCATTCAAAATTTTGGGACCCTTAGATTACATTTTTATTCTCGTATATTTCTTTTTATTCAAATGTAAAAGTATTTATATATATTTTCATTTAAGAAAGCATATTTAAAATTAAAATAAATAATAATAAATTAAATTTTTATAAGTAATAAATAAATATGATTAACATTATATAAAAGATATTATAGTATTTTATCAATATATATTTGAAATTGTTTTTTTTTTAATCATTATTTTTCTTAATTTTTTAAAATTTATTTTCAAAAAATCCATTTTAATTGGTCCCCTAATCACTGAGGGCCCCAGGCCATGGCCTAGTCTGGCCTAATGGGTGATCCGGCACTGGTCATAGTTTTAAAATATAAAACAATACAATAAAATAAAAGAAAACGTGAAAAGTGACTTTTCACTTCTAGATGACTTTCCCTACACCATGGAGTCTTTTAAGACAGTCGGAAACCTACTTATTTCGCTTTATATAGATTTTACTCAAATGGATTGAAATCTAGATAAATTTCCATTTCCTTCCTTTTTCTCGAAATGTATTTCCAGGGTATAAATCTCTTCCTTTATTTTCCTTCTTTACATACGGTAAAATGCCCATTTCACTAAAAATAATGCAGAAAGGAGAATATATCTTGAAGTAAATAAAATCAGACGGAAATTTGAAAATCTTTTCGAGGAGAATGCTAACCCCCCATATCTATCAAACGTTCACTGTAGAATGGAAAATAACCGCACTTTAACCAAGTTCCATATTTTTTTATTGTATGGATGAACGCCAGGAAATAGATCAAAGATGAAAATGCCGTTTCAGAATTCTTTTTGAGAATCACAAAATTTTGAAGTGTGTCAGAAAATGTTAACTCATATTTGAGTCAGATGAATCTCTAGATGGTGGAGAACATTTAAATCCTTCTCATCCAAATTATTTTAGATAAACATTTAGAGATTAACATTTAAAAAAAAAAGATTTAATTTTTAATTTTTTTCTACATTTTTTTTTATTTCTCTTACTCTCTAAATATAAAAATATCTCCCCGATGTTACCCCATCAATTACAGATGGGTAAAGATAATGCCATTTTGGAACAATTTATTTAGGCGGTTTTAAATTTGAAAAGCAGCCCACCCGGAGGCTGTGTAATATTATTTTTAATCCCTAAATGATGACACTCCGTTTCTTCTTTTCTCTTTTCAACTATTCAGGATTCAAACATATATTCTTGTATCTATATATCTTGAGCCGCGATGGCTCAGGGGATAGCGCGTTCGCCTTCCAATGAGGTTAACCGGGGTTCGATCCCGGCGATGGCTGGTCGATATGAAATCCGCAACCGGCTTGAACTTGAACACAGTGCGGACGTGAAATATCCTCAGTGGTAGACGGATCATGCGTTAGAGTCCCCTTGCCGTCAGGCTAACCGTGGGAGTTCCTCGTTTTCTTCCTCTCCATGTAACGCAAATGTAACGTTGGTTTCATCAAAAAGTCCTCCACGAAGGCAAAATTCACCCAATACTTGACCCAGGAGTTCCCTTGTCTTCTGGATTGGGTTCAAAATTATAAGGCTATGGAGTAGAACATTAGTAGTAAGCCCAAAATTTGGGTCGGCTGTTCAACGACGGTTATAAAATTATAAAATATATTTATATCTTCGTTATGCTAAGCTGGAAAGAATGATACACATATACAACTACAAAATATACATATACGGAAACACATATTTTATAGACGATGATGTTCATATGCAAGTACTTAGGAAACATTCATTTTTTTTCTCTGTCTCTATAACATATGTATACATTTATAGTGACATATTTATATACAACTACTTAAGCATGCATTTTTAAATCCGCTATCATAAAATGGAAAGAAGAGGTTCATATACAACTACTCAGCAAACATGCATTTTTATCCCCGTTATTCTAAAATGTAGACTATGATGTTTACGTTCAATTACTTAGGAAACAAGCATCTGTTGCATAATGAAAAGCGGAAAAATTATGTTTATATACAAATACTTAAGAAACACAGAAACATGAAATTTTTTATCTCAGTTATTTCAAAAAAAGAAATAATAGCAATATGGAGAAAGATCATGCGAATAAAATTAAAGAAAATTCTTAAATTTGTATAAAAATAATATTTGTTAAAAATAGTTTTTCATGTTGTTTCTTGAAGTATTATAAGTATCGTGGCTATTTGCTATTGCATATATTTCTTGATTTTCTCCGTCAATACAATTTTATCTTTATTTGGATAAGACTTTTATAAAATATCCGTGAAATCTTATTAATATTTACTCATCAAAAGTTATTAAAAAATTAACAGCATTTGCTTAAATAATTTCAAACTTTCTTCTTCTTTCCCATTTAATAATATTTTAATGGGCAAAAGCAACATGCCAATTCAAAATTAAATTATGGTTTTCTTATAAAATCTTTTACATTTTCATAGGCTTTTTGTCAATATATTTAAAGCAACATCTGCATATTTAATGAAATATAATAGAAATTTCCTGGCTTAATGTTTAAATAACAAAGCAAGAGATTTTAGATAATCTTCGTACTTGCTTTAAAGAAATTCATTAGGAAGTTTTTAATTAAATATTGACATTCTCCAAACTTTGCTGAAAAAGACTTAAAAATGATAAAGAATATTCTCTGTTATTTAAATCTTTTATCAATATTTACGTCTATAAGAGATTATTCTAAATATTTGAAAACGAAATTGTCATTTTCTTTTGGGAACATTGCAGAAAATGGGAAAGAAACCATTTACAGCTTTCTCTTAATAATTACCGTTCACATAAAAGAACTATGGAAGAAAAAAGCATTACTTTTAATCTGTGTCTGATAATAAAATGCGTATCGTACTTATCATTAAAAGGAAAAACCTTTTATCGCGTTTTCTTTTTATCAAAACGAGCTTTAACGAAATTAAACATAGTGCTTCCAGTTTTGTTTATCGTAAAACAAATATGGAAAATAAGGAATCTCCATTTATTAGAAGCGACAAGGGAGCTTTCTTAGTGGCTTAATAACTTCAAATATTGATAAAGTAAAGAAATAAATGTTTAAATTAATCCGATCCGGAATGATATTTTTATAAATATTAATTCGCATAATATTTCTTGTTATTTGCAGTTTAATTGCTTTAATTTATAAAATAATTGAGAATGTATTGTATCACATAGGGAAAATGTGCTTTAAAGAGTAGCGAAATAAGTATAAAAAATATATTACAAGTAACTAATAAGATTTGGGATACAAAATACTATACTTTAAATTTGGGATACAAAAATATTTAACAGAAAAACAACTTTTATTAATTTTATAGTAATGTCCAAGCGAGAGGCTGAATTATGTCACTCAGGGGAAAAAATCTATCAATTTTTGTTATTTTGTGGTTATCAATAGCAACTAGTTATTCGCTCTAATCCTATTGAAAGATTCGTATTCCCATCCATCCCCATAGAAACGTAATCCTATTGGTTCATCTCTGACTGATTATTGATGGGGAAATAAGGTAAATGACGTCAGCTTAGACATATCTATTTTGAGTTTTACTTGTTTTATGCTGATTGCGACCAAAAAATATGGAAATTTATGTGGAAAAACAGAATCCTTCCATGGGATTTTCCAACCAAAAAAAAATTATAAACCGACCACGATGGAAAACTGTGACACCATTGTTAGAAATTTAGACATATTTAAAAATATTGTATACATATGCGTCCTACATTAATGATTCTTGCTTTATGCTGTATTTTAAAAACCGCTTAACTTGCTCTTATGTGTATATTATCTTATTGTAATTATAAATTTTAGTGGTAGTGTACAATGAAAATGGATGCAGCCCCTGTACACCAAGTAATATAAAAGAACATTCTAGCAAAGAATGTCCAGAATCTGAATGAATCCAAGAATTACTGAGGAGCAAATTTTTAGTTTTACTCCTTAAGTTACAGATATTTTAATGACTTTTTAAATCTATTTTTTGACGAAATATACAAGTTTTAAAAAGTTATATATTCCAAAGAGTCACGTAAATGTGGCGGCAAACTTCTAGGAAACTTAAGGCCCATCTTTGAGATTAAAATTGCATAGGAAACCATTCCTGGAAATGTCGTCGTCCACGGATAGGGTCTCTTACCTATTATAACCTGTTTAGAGCACACGAAGAAACAGATCATAACATGGGAAGTGCCCCTAGTGACTCTCATTTCTACTACTGGAAATGTCATCATACAATATTAATTTTACATCTGATGATGTCCCTTAACGCCCCTAAGAGTTAGTAGTAACATTTACGTTACCACTATTTTTTGATGCTAAGATACCCACACATTTTTAGAAGTCTACATTACTTCACCAGATTTTTGTTTTATCTTTTCGTCATCATAGCATGAGATATAAGAATGAAAGATATCTTTACCCTTAAATTGCACTCATTTTTAAAATTGACTAGGAAAACCATTAGGCTCAAAATATTTACTTAACGATTTAGTTTATGTTGGTTTAATTGTTAGTTTTAAGTTTCAAATGTCTCCCATTTAAAAAAAAAAAAAAATAATGGAATTCCGAATTCCAAACTTGACCTTGCTAAAAGCTTTTAAACCACTACATATTTATACTGGTCATATACGACTGCCAACTTTATTTATAAAATAGTTTTGTAAAATCCACAAATAAACCAGGTTTTCCAAGAAAGTTGTAAAATATTTCCAGCAAACTGCTCGCCTATGTTGATATATTTTATGACATAAAAAGAAGATCTACGTAGTCAAAAAGTAATAAGAAAAGAGTTTCCTGAGATGATACCGGTTTTAGTGTGGAAATTGAATGTGGCTTTTACGGTTTTGAATGAAATTTAAGACATACTTTGGTACTGTTACAGTCGTCCTATTTTGAACTTAAAAAGAGGCTTTTAGGGTCAAAAAGCCTTTTTATCATTCCAGGTTCCAGAGCTAATTCATGGAAAAGGATTTTAGCTGAATTAGGAGAAAGATGTTCATTTTTATGTCTTCGAAATTGAAAGGAATGTGAGTAAAATGAAGGCCACTGGAAAGGGGGAAAAATGATCACATAAAGAAAGATAAAAGGCTGTGTTTTGAGCCTTGTGAATACGGAAATAAATAATACCGTAATGGGATAAAAGTTAGTAGAAATGAAATGTTTGGAGAAAAAGTAATAAAGGATCACATAAAGAAAGAAAAAAGCTGCGTTTTGAGTCTTGTGTATACAGAATTAAATAATACCGTAATGGGATAAAAGTTTGCACAAACGAAAAGTTTGGAAGAAAAACGAATAAATAATCACATAAAGAAAGAAAAATGTTGTGTTTCAGCCTTGTGAATACGGAAATAAATAATAACGCCATGTGATAAAAGCTTATACAAGCGAAAAGCCTAGAAATAAACGAATAAATGATCATACAAGGAAAGAAAAAGGCCGTGTTATGAGCTCCATGCTGTGTCGTGCCGTCTATATGGTTCCCACCTTAAAGTGATTATTAGGAAAGTTCGATCCCTTAAGCACGATTTCTTTTTTCATGGGGAGAGGATAGAATGACGAAATATTTCTTTAATTTAAAGAAATTCGTTTCCTTGCAGAAATCATTTCGTTACTTTGACGAAATTTTTCGTCAAAAATGGAGAAAGTTTCATGATAATTGCGTATTTATATTTTACAGTTGCATGGCTGAAAATGTCGTCGTGTATGACTAGGGTGCTTCCATATAATATCCTGTTCAGAAGTACATAAATAAACTGTTCATGATAGGGAGCACCCTAATTCCGTATGACGACAGTTTAAGGCAAAAATTCCTAAGCAGTTGCTAGACGATTTTCGCCACATTTACGCTGTCCAGTGTTTTTCATAAAGTTTTCAAACTAGCACATTTCGAGAAAAATGGGACTATAAATATCACTTTTAAAAAAACTACTGTCCCTTGGAACGAGAAATTTACAGTATATTTGAAAAAAGGGAAACAGAAGTGTCTAAAATCTGTTAAAAAATCTCATGCAACAGAAAGCAAAAAAAAAATGTTCTTTAGATTTTGCATTATTAGGATGATATTTGCTATGATCATTTTTCGAAAGGTATCTTTTTGATAAGAAAGTCATACTAAATCTGAGATATTCAGCACGGCTATAAGACCAGTGATTTAAAATACTTTGTTTTTTCTTATTTTGCTATGTTTTTTTTTTTTTTTTTGGTATTAAAATTTATGATTTGCTCTTCCTTGTATTAATTGTAAAAAGTACATATTTTAAATAATATCCACAAAATATTTTGTTTACTGTTACCTTTAATAAAATCTCACCGAACAAAAATTTTTTTTAAACTATTTTTCCAATATTCTTCAGAAAAAATTTCAAAGGAAAAAACATTGTTTATCCTGAAGAAAAATAGGTTTTTTTTTTCTTAAATATGACTCGATAATGAAGAAACAAACTTCTGTTAAACTTTAAGATGTTTACTTGTAAATACCTCTCAAAATTATAAAATGCTTTAAAAATTATATTTTTTAATGAAACTTAGTGTAAACAGGTTTTTTTATTTCCGTAAAAGAAGCTTAAAAATTTTTCGGTTATCATCGTCCGAAGAGAATAAGTGTTAGGTATATGTTTATAATGTGAGAATCCCTTTTCAAAATCACCATTCAGTCAAAATAAATTTTTAAATCAGTCAAGTCATATTAATGTTAATCATAAAAATTGAATATTTAGTTGACTGTGTTTATGTTTATCATGAGTCATGTTATTGATCATTTTACTTTAAGTAGACATTGTTTATTCGATAATATACTCGAATATTTTACACCAATTATTTCGTAATAGAACGTCATCAATATTCTTAAAACTATTAAATTCTACTTTAGTTCGCCTGCTTAGTAATTTAAATTGCTTTAAATTTTTTTAATTTTTCAAAGGTTTTAAATTGAATTAGTTTTTTTAATTATCCATTTCTATTTTAACCAATTTCAATCATTTATTCATTTATTTTATTCCATTTAAATTGTATCATTATACGTTATTTCTTTTTATTTTATTACGCAATCACATATCAAATGATACGCTACATAAAAAATCAAATTAATTGACATATAATAATGAAATCTTACATTAGAGGTAAAAAAATCTTGCGAAAAAAAACTTTAACCATTTAGATTTATAGTATTTGAGGGGATAAAGATTCGAAAAGTCAGCAAATTAAAGCGTCGTCTTGATAAGTTGCTAAAAACAGCTATATTTATCTTTAAGCAGTTCAAACAATGTAAAACTAAAAGAAGTCCGTATTTTTTTTTTTTAAATGGATTTACTTTTCTCTCTTTTATAAAAAATAAAAAAAGTATTTATATTTTTTAAATAGACATTGTTTGTTTGATAACTATTTGAATATTCTACACCAATTTTTTTTCTTTTTTCAGAACGCCATCAATATTCCTTAAACTATTTAATTTCATTTTAGTCCATCTGCTGAGCAATTTAAATTGCTTTATAGAAAGCGTTTTTTGATTTTTCAATTGTTTTACTTTTAATGAATTAGTTTATTTATTTTTATGTTATCAAATTCCATTCATTTATTTGTTTAATTTATATTATTTATTTTATATCAATATTCTTTATTTAATATCAATTTTATATCAATATTCTTTATTTAATATCAATTTTATATCAATATTCTTTATTTAATATCAATTATATATCAATATTCATTATTTTTTTAATTAATGCTACTCATTTCATTATGTAATGTCATGTCAAATGATACGCTATATGAAAAATTGAATTAATAAACATAATAATAAAATCTCACATTAGAAGTAAAATTATTTTGTGAAAAAAATAACTTTAACCATCAAGATTCATAGAATTTGAAGGTAAAAAGATTCAAGAAGTCAGCGAATTAAAACGTCGTCTGGAGAAGTTGCTAAAAACAGCTCTATTTTTTAAGCAGTTCAACCAATGTAAAACTAAAAGAAATCCATGAAATTTTATTTTGAAATGGTTTTATTTTTCTTTCTTTTAAAAAACTATAAAAAAGTATTTATATTCTTTTTAAATTGATTTTAAACTATTTTTTTTCCTTACTAGCGTTTTACGAAAGGAGTTACTCTTTGTTTTCTTTATTTTTTTAAACCGTTTAAATTCAAACTTGTCTTGCTATTTACTTCAGATTTAATACTTGACATTAAACATAGTTGGAAACTCCAATAAATAACATCTCTGGTTTGATTTCAACTAAATGACTTAATTCCCCATTTAATAATCTTAATTTGCAGAACAAAAGCTTTTCGAATCAGAACATTATGAGATTGAACGCAACTTCCAATTACAACTGTAAATCATAATCAAAAGCTGTCTTTTTATATACTAAACAACTTGTGCAAAATCTAACTGATTAAAAACATGACATCAAATTTTTAAAAATATATATATTTGTTACTGATCCAGTTAGGACAAGAATAAAAATAGTGACAGTGAAATAATTATTTTTACTTTGAATCATTCACTTTTAATTCATTCTTGTAATCACCTTCTCTACCTTAACGATGTTTCAAGGTAAATTAAATTGTTACTTTATTAATTAAAAGTAATCATTCTCTAGGCGACTAATTATTTCTACCTGAAGTAACAAAAGCTAATAATAAAATTAAAGCACTCAATTGAGTGCAAAGATTTTTCACTTAGACATGTTAAATGCTTAAAAGGGATAATGATTGAACTAAGGGATTACCTCAAATTAATTATTTTTTATAAGAATCGTTAAAAGTTGTTTCACATACTGAATATCTCAGTTGTCTCTTAAAATTTAGCTTGTTTGCTTTATTGAATTTCGAAAAATAAAATATTTTAATTAACTATGTTTAATAGTAGCATTCGATGATAATTACTCGTAATTATCATTTCATGTTTAACATATCAATCATCATTTTCTAGTTATTAGTAAGGCGCATATTTTGCTCAATGAAATAATACATTTTCAGCTTTTTTTTAAGACACGGCAAATTTAAGTTGTTCGAGCATTTTCGTTTATATATATTATCGTTTGAAATTATTTTGTTAATTTGTTTGATATTAAAAAAATAATTGACCATGGTCCAACGTAAATTTTTTAGTAAATATAATTTTAATTTCTTTAAATCATAATTTTTCTAAAGTGCCACGATGTTTCTGTGGGGAAAGCACTGAGATGTCGATCCCCTGTGATGATTTAAAGCCCGCCGAGCCTCAGATTGATGAGTACCGGCTAGTCTAAGAAGTAAAGGCGGCTGGTGCTGATTTCTGACATTGCCTCACCTCAATCATGCCATTGGTCACGAAGTTGTAGATTCTGTCTCCATGACCATCTTTTTAACTGTTGTGGCAATTCTTGAGTTTTACTGTAAAATTTGCTTTTAAACTATGTATTTTGAGTTTGATGCTGCTGTGATAAGTCTCCACCACAAAGTTTAAAAAGTTATCGTTTTTTTTTTCCTTTTTTTTATATGTGAATCAATAATATACTTATTTAAAACTTTTATCTGAAACGTAATTCATATAAATGGAAAGTTTATATATTTTTTTTTTCCTTTAACACTATAATAGATTCACTGAATAAAAAAAAATAGTTTTAAAACTACCAGAATATGGTAAAATTCAACGTGTTTCTAGCTTTATTGGATCACAAAAGGGCTCGGAAACTTTGATGGAAGCACTTTGGTAATAATTTTCATAAAATTATCAATAAAATATAACTTCGTAATAAGTAATAAATATTGTTGAAATTTTTAATTTTATCATAATACTATAGAGTATGGTAATTAAAGCGCAGTTAAATTTACTATTGAGTTTTGCCTTTTTTACTAAATGTCTGGAAAGAAGTTTTGGAAGAAACTACAATTTTCAGAATCGGAATTTCTGGTAAACCGTTATCATATAAACTGAAAAAAATTACCAAATGAAGTAAACACCGTAAGTTTCGGCTTTATTAATCAGAAATATATTTTTGTTACCTGAAATATCATAACAATACAAAACTGTAAATTTACCGAAACTTTTTAATCGGGCAAAAATAATGTTCTTCAAATATAAAATTATTCTGCACATATCTAACTCATTGATTCAATAACTTTTAATAACTTAAAAATTCCATATAATTTGTAATATTTGTGTAATTTTTATTGTATTCTAAATTTCTTAACAGTTAAATAATCATTAAGGACTTTCTTAAGGATTTATCATTTAATAAACCACAGCTTTGTCCAATTTGATCATGTTTTTCTAATTTTTATTTAAATTGTACTCAACAAGGTTTTGATAATATTTCTGTTAAGCATTTATTACACTTAAGCAGAATAGTATACTTTAGTATACTTAAGAAGAAATTTTAAAACTTAGAAAAATAAAATGTAAAAAAATCTAATGTTAATTCATTAAGGAAAAATTAAATTCATTCTTATTAATTAAAACAAAAATTTGTCCCATATAACTCGTACTCAAAATAATACTTTTTTTTAAAGTATGCTGATATTTTTATTTATTGATAGTTTACCCTGTTTTCTTTTGTTATTTAATACAAGTGAAAATTTATGAAAGTAGATCTGAAAAAACATAATCATTACGTCATTTTTATTAGAAATAATGCATATTCAAATCTCTAATTTTTACAAAACAAAAAAATGAAGGGTCTGTTTACAAAAAGAGGAGGAATCGTGAAAGATAATTACGTTAAATCAAAAATTACAAAACTATACCTCATTATATTTACTTTTATATCTGACTATTTCTTTTTGTTTTCTGCAATTATCAATTTAACACTTTTCTTATAATAATAAACAAGAAACTAAATCTTTTTGTGAAATGTTTGAAGACAATAAGACTAATAGCATAAAGCTGTTTAAAAATACTTTGAATTTTTTAAATGCTTATGTATATCCGTTGATTTAAACTTCGTATTAATTTAATACTCGAAAAATATTGACCAGATTTAGAATTTTACAAATAAAAATTCTTGAGTTTTAAGAACTTCAGATATATATTCTGGGCTGCATGCAAAAATAATACAGAAAAATGTGCATTTGTGTTGTTTGTCGTAATTTATTTTTAAGTTCAAAATCCAACATTGATGTAACTTCTTTTTATTCTACCTGCGCCATTAACTCAAAAAATAAACGTCAAAAGAAATAACGCAAAGCCTTGCCTTTCTTATTTTAACGTCTAGATTGCTTTTTGGAAATAATCAATAAATTTTTTTGTTTCTCAATCAAAAATAAAACCAAATAGGTGTTTATTTTTATCTAAAAAAAGGTTTTACACCTATCCTGCTTGCTTACCTTTCTTGTTGCCTGAGCGTGATTTTCAAAGTAAGCAAAAAAATTAATAATAATTATAGACGAGCATGAAAAATCTACTAAAACGAACCTTCAAATATAAAAGAATATATTTATAAAAATTCAAAATTCCTAAAAAAAAAAAACATTTTTCGTATACTTGTGGATAATCAAACAAAACGCGTGGAATTCCGAATAATGATTTTAAAATGTGTAACAAACACTTTTGATAATAAAAAGAGTTAATAAAAAGAAGAAAAAAAGAAAAATTAACTGCCATATCCGAGAATTAGAGCTCCAATATTTAAAGAGAAGCACGACTAGTAGCTAAAAAATTGTCCGGATTAGGGTTGCAAGACAGAGAGTGAAAGAAACTTCAGCTATCACATTTGGCGAAATTTCTCACAAATCTCGCTTTTTTACTCCGAGTCAAAATGGTATTATCTGTACCATACCACAGTGAGCCAGCGTCCAAGGTTTCGTGGCCAAAATTAATATTTCGATAAAATTTGTTTCAAAATTTGGGGGTTCTTATGTGCAGGTAAATTGAATTCGTAGTTGAAATTTTGAAATACACTAAAAATACAAGGAAAAAAAACAAAATGGCGGCTGAAATAGGGCGAGCAGAAATTTAAAAAAAAATATAGTACGCCTAAATAATTAAATATAGCAATGAAAATATAATAATTTTCGTAATTTTATATTAAAAATGAAAAGCAAATTATATTTCCGAAGTAATATCACAAAATAACGCTAATTAATTACAAAATAACGCGAAAACAGGAAAAAACACATAATTTTTGTTTTCCGGTATATTTAGTCCACCTTTGCAATATGGGCAAAATGGGGCAGGTTTTTTCGAAAGAAGAAGCATCAAAGAAGACAACAAGAAAAAGTTTAGCTAATTACCTCGCGGAACTTTTTGGAGATAAGTTTCGAAAGTGAGTCAAATATTGTAAAATGTCAAATGATAAGATATAAACTATAAGTTTGTCAAGAGTATTAACAAATCCAACAAATTGAAAAATTGTACTATAATTTCAGTTTAAATACTGTGATAAAAATGTAACAGTAAGATGAAATTCCTATATATATTTCTGAAATATGAATTTAAAAGTTACATTGAAAGAATTTTTTTTAAACATATTTTTCACTACATTTTACTCCCGTCGGTCCAAAAAGTAAATTATAATGTTTGAAATGATTATGAATACTTAATTTGGGCGATATTGAAACTGTCTACGCATATTTTAGTTGAAAATTTAATTTTGACTTTTGGCCAGAAATCATGGTCTTCTGCCCACTGTGCATACCTACATTTAACTTCATTTAAACTAGTCAAAGGACGCACAACTGCGCCTAAGGTAAATAAACTGCTGTTTGTAGAAAATGCAACACCATGAAGGAATCATCAGAATCAAATGAAATTCGCAGCAAATGTCAATTATAGGATATTATGCAAATTAATAAAGTTTCAGAGCCATCGCGCGTGCGTGGCGCGCGCAGCGCCCTCTGAATTGATGCTGAAAGCGTATAAATAAAGTGCTGTAGCGGGACGTTGAAAATAGTCTATGATTATTTGTTAGTGGCAAACGTTTAGTGAGACCTGAGTATGCCTCCACGACGGAAGAATAAGAAATTCAAGCAACTTACGGAGTTTGAACGAGGGAGGATAATCGGCCTTCGAGAAGGAGGATTTTCCTATCGCGCAATAGCAGCTCGTATGCAGCGGAACAGTTCCACAGTGATGCGAGTTTGGAAGCAGTGGACCGACGAGCACCGAACAACTCGAAAAACAGGCACTGGACGACAGAAGGTGACGTCAGAGCGCGATGATCGACACCTGCTCCGCATGGCGGTGAATGATCGCACAGCTTCCTCCAGGCAGCTGGCAGCACATTGGTCTACTGCTACAGGTGTACAATTGTCGGCTTCGTCAATTCGTCGTCGTCTGCTGCGCCGTGGATTGCGTGCAAGGGTGCCATTATACAGGATTCCCCTCACGGCGGATCATCGACGGCTGCGTCGGCAGTGGGCTCTTGAGCACAGAGACTGGCGAGCTGATTGGCACCAAGTTGTCTTTTCAGATGAATCACGCTTCAATTTGTGGACCCATGATGGCCGTGTTCGTGTTAGACGTTATGCCGGTCAACGCTGCCTTCCTGAGTGTATTATTGAACGACATAGTGGTCGAACACCCGGAGTTATGGTCTGGGGTGCGATTTCGTATCATGGACGATCCAATTTGATACGAATTGAGGGTAATCTCAATAGCAACAGATACGTCCGTGAAGTGCTACAGCCCGAAGTCGTTCCTTTCCTTCAAGGCATCCCTGGAGCTATCTTTCAGCAGGATAATGCACGCCCACATGTTGCGCGGACTGTTAGAGACTTCTGTTCAGCACAACGCATGCAACTTCTTCCTTGGCCTGCTTATTCGCCGGATATGTCGCCTATTGAGCACGTGTGGGATATGGTTGGTCGGCGTCTCACTCGTGATCCGCGTCCTGCAGTTTCCAAAGACGAACTTTGGTTGCGCATACAAGCGATATGGAATTCTCTTCCTCAAGCAGATATTCAACATCTGTTTGACTCCATGCCACGTCGTATAGCAGCACTTATTGCAGCGCGTGGTGGCTGCACCAAATACTGATTTCGGACGCTTAATTTGTTTCTTTTGTTTTGAAAATTTCATCATTTATTTGTATCAGTACAAGTCGTTTCTGCATTAAATTTCATTTGATTCTGATGATTCTTTCACGGTGTTGCATTTTCTACAAACAGCAGTTTATATTATCGATTAAACAAATCGTTTGTTTAAATTTTTAAATATAAATTTTAGTTCTTTGGAAAAGTGTTCTACAAGAAACCACTTTTTAGAAAAAAATTAATGGTGTTTAAAAATTCATATTTTTTTGAATTCAAAAATTTCACCGGTATAAACGAAATTTATAATATTTCAAATTTAATTTTGTCTTTTGTGTTCTTTCATGTTTTAGAAAATAGTTCAATTAAAACGAAATTTTTGTATTTATTCCCCTGTTATTGTTCCTGATTTAAAATGAGATTTCTAATCCCTTTGTATAAAGCAAAAGTATTATTGAAGCAGCTAATTAAGATTCTGATCTCATATTCTTCTAAAGCTATAAAAACAAACTGAATGAGCCGCTGGCAGATAACTTTTGCTCTGCAGTTACTCTGCAGTCTTTACCAGCTTTATTTTTCTTACAAATACATCAATTCTTCAAAGTAAAAAATTCATTCATCTTTAGTATCTTCATCATAATGTTAGAATCAAAATTTGAAACTTTTACTTTATCATAACTTTTTGTCATTTAAGATATACAGATTCCACAAGCGACAAAATTTTGAATTTTTGAATTTTTTTATTTAGATTCACTGACAGAAATAAAACTTCCAGTCATGACGATTAAAAAATCCATGAGCAGTCTTTCGTTAGTTTTAAGGATAATTTCGTCACGAAATCACGTGACGAAGCGCGAACTCTCAATTATATGACGAAAATGTTTATCAATTAGAAACGTCATCGTAGCTCATTTGGAAGATATTTGAATGAAGAAAGAAATTAACAAAATGAAGAAACTATGCTAAAACGTAGATGATCGAAAATAAAAGATCGAGACGAGATAAGCCGATCGTCCAGTATGGTGGTTAGGTAGTTGGCTTCGTACCAAAAAGATCCGAGGTTCGAATCTCACTTCGGGCTTCGGTGTAGTTTATCTATCTGTTTTAATCTTGTTGCGTTATGCCACATATATCGTGCCCATGTTAAAATGGTTCTTAGATAAGTTTTTATTTAATTTTTATTTGGGGGGGGAATAGAGTTTTGAAACTTTTTTTTAATTTTGACGAAATTCGTTTCCTCGAAAAAATAACGATAGTTATATCCTCACTTTGAAGAAATTTTTGCTCGAAGCAAGCATAGACCAGGAAACGGTTTCGTCAAAAACGAAGAAAGTTTCGTGATATCTGTGTATTCATTTTTTACAGCTTTTCTGTGTTTCATTATACACTAAAACGTGACATAAATGCAAAAAAAAGGGTTGGAACTTTTTTCATTACTCTTGCTTTATAATAATCATAAAAATTCAACTTGATGAACAGATAAAGCAACGGACATAATGTTAATATTTAAATATTTAACAGCAAATATAGAAATTCATTTGGCAAAAAAGGTCGAAAATTACGATTAATTATTTTTATTTTGACTTTGAAATAAAAAATAATTATTTATTAAACTAGTCCGTAGTCTTTTCCTTCGACATGTGGGCCGAAAGCATTTATGCAAACTTTCAAGTACTTTGAACTACAATATTTTAAGATATTGCATTTAAAAAGACCAAAAAATTAGCTTTGAGAAAAATATCAACAACAAAAAATACAGTTTATTTTAAAACTAAAATAGATGATTTTATGAAACATCATAACTTCTGTTCTATTTGGCGTCGAAGAAAAAAACAAATGATTTTTGAAAAAGAAAAATCTATAGTTTTATTTCTTATTTAAAAAAAAATTGAAACAATACATTTTTTCAAAATCGACATTAAAAAAAACTAGTCAGTTACCTTAATACATATATTTTCTATATTTACTTAACGTTTTGAGAAATAACGGTTTTGGATCAAAACATTTTTGGTGCTTTGTATCCATACTTCATCTGCAAGTTATAATTTATCATGTTTTAAAAAGTCGAAAAATATAAAACAAACATATCACTTTGACTGAAATGTAAAAATGGTTACATCAAAATTATTTCCTTTATAAAATAGGCCACAGAGGATTCAAAATTTCTATAGCTATAGAAATCCTTAATTAGAAAAGCATTTTAAAGTTTAGGTTTCGTTGAAAAGGTAACTGATATTTTTGAAAAATTCTTCCATAACTTATCTATAGAGAGATCATGATTAATGCAGATAGACTAATGAATTTTTTCAAGCCGGCTGGAAATTTTAAAATTCAATAGAATGTCTAATTTTTCAGGTAAAGTAAACCTTAAAGATTTCAGTCGTATTTTGAAAAATGACAATCACTTAATAAGGGCTGAATAATTCCAAAATAATCAATAAGTAGTTAAGTAAGAATTGCTATCCAAAAAATGCATATATTTTATTATAGTAATACAAGGATACAGCTAAAAATGTTTTATTGCCATAAATGTGCAAGTTTCTGATAATATAAAAATGAAAATAATCGAAATTAGGTGCAATTTGACGTTTTCATAGAGAAAATGTACTGCCAAAGCTTAGACTCTATGGAAGCACCAAAACGCCAAATATAAATTGAAACTGCCAAACAATTGGTAAACTGAATGGTAATTCCAGAGAAGAATTTGATAATTTTATAGTAATTCTTCAGATCATGGTGTGCGAAGCATTTTTTCTGCTAAATTATCTTTTCAGTTCCGTGTTTTTACTATATCTCTATGATAATAGGAACTATATTCTTGAAAACTAAAATTTCTGATAAACTATTACCTTACCGAACAAAAAAAATACAAATTAAATTATTTAATAGCCGTCAATTTTAGTGAATCGACCAAAATTAGTCATTTTTTTTTAACCAGAACTATCTTTATTATAATGATTACTTAGCCATATTTTTTTTCTCAGTGTATGATAATATACAAATATTTTACTGTCAAAAATGTAAGTATTCTTAATCATTTAAAATGAAAATGACTAGGATTATGATCACTAGACATAATTTGATGTTTTTATTTTAATAATTATAAATATAGGTTTAAATATTAATATAATAAAAATAGTAATTTCGACAAATTGTTTTTCTCAGCGCATGATAATATGGTTACATATATTTCATTGTCAAAAAATATAAGGATTCTTGATAATTTAAAATTGAAATAATATAAAGATTGTTGAAATAATAAAATTTAAAAAATTTAAAATTGAAATAATAAAATTGAAATAATATAAAAAAATATAAAGATTCCTAACAATTTAAAATTGAAATAATTAAGATTATATTCACTAGACATGATTGATTTTGATGTTTTTATTTTAAAAATTATAAAGATGTGTTCATATTTGATTGTCTTTACTATAAAGAATGGTAATTTTGATGATTTTTTTTCAGTGCATGATAATGTAGCTACAATTTTTTTATTGTCAAATAATATAAAGATTCCTAACAATTTAAAATTGAAGTAATTAAGATTATATTCACTAGACACGATTGATTTTGAAGTTTTTATTTTAAAAATTATAAAGATGTGCTCAAATATGATTGTCTTTACTATACAAGAATGCAAATTTGGGCAATTTTTTTCTCAGTGCATAATAATGTAGCTACAAATATTGTGTTGTCAAAAATTTGTCATTCTTTTAATAATTTAAAATGGAAATAACTATTATTATATCCAATAGACATGGTTTATTGGATATAATAATAGTTATGGAACGCATATTTGCAACTAGACTTTATTTTACTAGTTGCAAATATGCGTTCAGATACTTTTCATAAGAAGAAATACTTGTTTTCATCTTAGAAAGTAGTTCATAAAATGCTTTAATGTTTAAATATACAGAATATATAAAAAGAACACACAAAAGTTTTGAGGAACACAAGCAGTGAAACATGCTGCGGAAAATTTTGTCTTTTATGTCCTCTTCCTTCCTGAACATTTTCAACAATTTCTTATCATCTCATCTGCTCCACAAACTACATTA
Source organism: Parasteatoda tepidariorum (assembly GCF_982258835.1). NCBI lineage: Eukaryota > Metazoa > Arthropoda > Arachnida > Araneae > Theridiidae > Parasteatoda > Parasteatoda tepidariorum. Next base: position 81,549,275 of record NC_141764.1, on the reverse strand, counting down.
AATTTTGAGAAAAGTATGTAACGCCAAACTTTAGGGAAGAAATTTCCCTCTTAATGCCTCTTCTCATTCATCATTTTTAAATTACAACCTCCATCCACGCCTTTTGATGCTATTTCATTCGCTCGTTCCATTCCTGAAAAACTGGAAAAACAAGTTTCCCTATCGTTACCTTAAAAGTATTTCAGTAATTTTCAGTCTATTGCATTTTCACTATTTCTTGTCATACGCTTCCGTCGAGTTGAGAGGCGAAATTAATCTTGCTGAAGACTTTGAAGCGTCCATAAAATGTGTGGAAGTATAAAGGTCAATTGAAGAAGTAATCCGAGCGAGAAATTCATGTATAGATGGTGTTATTTGCATATTATTAAGTTGGAAAGTTTGGAGGAAAAATTCTATCAAACTAATGAAATTTGGTATTTAAATTTCTCGACAACATAAAATAACAATAGGGTTAGGAAATTCGGTTTTATAATATGTTTTGCATTCTATTCCTTGTAAAGGCAATTTATTTAAAATTAATGCCAATTTATTCATTTCTAAATATTTTAAAGAGTTTAGTTCGTAAAATGAACACGTTACGTTCAAAATAACTTCAGATTTAAAGATATGATTATTTTTCGCACATAGATGCTATTTAAAAAGAAATATTTTAAAACGGTGAGATGAACACGTTATACCCTAAATAACTTTAGATTTAACAGTCAGCTTTTGTTTGCACATAAATGATATTTAAAAAGAAATATTTTAAAGTGTTTTCGTAAATTGAACACGTTACACCCAAAATAACTTTAGATTTAACGGTCAGATTTTTTTTCGCACACAGAAGTTTAAAAGCTTAACCTAGTTCTTCGGACTATAATAAACAAAATCAAATAATAATAGTAGTTCAAGAATATACTTTTTTGTGTATTAATTTTACTGCCGCTAATACGCAAATTCGAAAAAAAATGAACAAACAATCATGCACATACTTGTGTAATGTCCTCCGTATTAAGTATATTGGCGATATTACTCAAAATTAAAGAACAATAAACAGATAATAATACGCATTGTAATATTGTCTGTAATAGTTTGCTAACCACTCAAAATCGTAGAAGTAGAAATCGAACCTCTAAAACATCGGATGTATATTCTTGATGTCTTTCTTAAATTTATTCTGTCCGCGCCAAGTTATTATAAGTCATTCTTTTTATTTACAATGAAACGTATATATGAAAACTGGAATATATGATACAAATAGGGTAGTTATGATAAAAGCATAATTTGAATCCTTAAATATAACTTATATTTCTCGCCCCTTTCAATTTCCTTCTAAACTAACAACATAAATTAAAAATTCCTTGAATTCATTTACATATTTTTTTCCATAATCCTTATCGCAAAAATCTGAGTTTCAACTGACAAATTAAACTACAATAGAGAAATCATCAAAAGTAGAAGTATCAAAAGTAAATAAATACTGCAAAATCACTCTAATTAAATAAATATTACTGTATTTTGATTTAATTATGAGAATAATGCTTTTTTAGCAGAAATGCCTTTACCATGCAATTATAGTGACTTCGCCAGAATATTTTTGCCTATTCTTTCAGTTAAATGAATTTTGGTGTTGTCATATTGAAAAATAGAGATATCAGCAATATACTCACTTAAGCATCACCCAATCAACCAGAATATTAAAACAAATATGCTGTTTGATGTTGGTGGCTAAATTAAGGGAACAGGACAAATTAATTATAAGAAAAACACCTCCAATCTTAAATCCACTACCAACTTAATACTTTTTTTTATGATTTTCCTAAGCGTGAATGATTTTTTGTCAAAAGAAGGTGTTTTTTTAAATAAATATTATTTCATTCATTAATAATCGAAAACTACTTTTTATGCATACTTTTTCACATCCACTTCAACTAAGTAATACCAAAATAAATTTTAAGAAATCTGAAATTGGAGCATAATTAATTGAAAGGTTTCTTAAAATCTTATTATTTAGTTAAAAGTTAGTCAAAGCGCAACGTATTTTGATCGTTATACCAAGTGATAGAAATGAAACAATAACAATTCTTAGGAATAAAGCGACAAATATTTACAAAGGTATGTTCAAATAAACGAAGATTAATTAGCTACTTTTAGTTCACTAACGGAAATCACATTTATCTCATTTTATTTTATCATCGGCTTTAAGAAATTGGTTTTTATTTAAATTAGAGCTATAAATGCTCTATACGTCCTTATCATTTAGAAACCAACCCAGAAAACAAGAGAACTCCTGGAATAGGCATTTCGACGTAAGGCCTTCATGATTGCCAACTGAAACTAATCCACATTTTCGTCATATGTAAAAAAAAATCACAAAATTTGACTCATATTTTGAAATGCGAGCTCTGTACCCCATCAGCCATCCCAGCTTAGGTCATTTGATATTTTACACGTCATTAAACAAACTCGTCAGTAAGTCTTGTAAATTTGAACACAACCCGAAAGACAAGGATACTCAACGATCAAGCAATGAGGAAAACTAGCCTACGTGGAAAACTTCTTGATGGAACTAATCCGTATTTGCGTTACATGGAGAGGAATACCAAGAAACACTTCCCCGGCAGCAAGGATATTCTAACTAATGAACAAGATATCGCGGAGGATGTTTAACGCCATCACTGTGGCCCTTGCTAGCCGGGAGCAGAATTCATATCACCCATCCACCCCTGGGATTTAAATCTGGCCACTACATTGGGAGGCGACTCGGTATATTTTCTCCATTATTACTAAAAAGCTAGAATGTCGCGTGAAGAGTTGCTTGTGCCGACCGCTGCTCCCAATGAGAAATCTCCCCTTATTGAGCCATGGTGGCTCAGGAGATTTAATGCTCGCCTCCCAATGAGGTGAACCGGGTTCGAATCCCAGTGATGCCTGGTCGATACGAATTCCGCACCGGGCTTAAACCAACCACAGTGCTGGCAAAAAATATCCTCAGTGGTAGACGGATCATGAATTAAAGTCCCCGTGTCATCAGGTTTTCGTGGTTTTCCACTCCATGTAACGCAAATGTAGGTTAGTTCAATCAAAAAGTCCTCCGCGAAAGCAAATTTCTCAGAATCCTTAATCTATGAGTTCCCTTATTTTCTGGATTGAGTTCAAAATTACAAAGCTATGGAGTTGAACATTAGTAGCCGCGAAGTCAAAAAATTGGGTAGGCCGTTCGCACAACAACGGTTGTAAAATAAAATTAGATCTCCCCTTATTATTTCTCTACACATCATGCATTTTTAGCTAAATAAATTGTGTATTAAAATATAATCATTTTTCTTTAATAAAGCACGCGTTGCAAAAGGAATTCATAATTTTTGAGAAAATCCTCGAAATACTTTTTCTTAGAAATTCGATTGATTGTTTGAACTACAATTACGCAATTTTTCACGTTAAACGTTCACTTAACTCTGAATAAATATTCTTTCCACCAAACCAAAAATTCATTAGAGCACAATAATTAGCTCCATCAAAACTCTCTCCCTCTATTAATTATACATAAATTACCTTTACAAATCTAATTTTTACCTAAATATGGTTAAAAAGTTTTTCCGTAATTAATTGCTGATTATATGAGAAGTGTACTTTCCAAGAAATTCAATTTACATCGATAAAAGGAAGAAAATTCTTTTCCTTTTTAATTAAATAAGCTTTGTTGAGACTAAATTCTATTAAAGGCAAAATATGAAGGATTAAATATACGCTAAAATTCTTGTTGTTCATTCAAATATATTGAATTCCTCAGAATGTGTTATTTCGGACTTCACAAATAACATGTTATGAAGAAATCAAAAATTTTTAATAAGCTTAAATTAAAACCTTCTATATTTAGTGGTTCAAATGTTTAATTGGCGTGATACAATCAGAGGTGTCCATAAGAGGCAAGTCAACATAGCCATTTTTAGGGGATAAGGTTTTTTTTAATATTTTTATACAATTTTGTACTTTTAAAGTTGTAAATTTGATACAAGGAATATCTATGACTTTTTAAGGGGACAATTTTTAATATTTGGTCAAAATTTTTGAAATATTTTTTGGAGGGGGATATTTTTCCAGCCAAATTTATTGTATCATCAATACACATCTTTGCGAACACATAAAATAATAAAGAAGAGAAGCACATTTACAAATAATTTGAGCGGAACGTGATTTTTTTGAAGTGATGGGATAGATTTCAAAGTGCTTTTTTGAATGGGGATATAGTTTTGTTTTTTCTAGTGGAGATTATGCTTTTTTAGTCATTTTAATTACATCTTCAATTTTTGCAAATTAATTATTCTGTAATTTTTCAATACGTAGGATATATCTTTTTCAACTAGCTGGACCTTTAAAGCACATATAATGTCTAATCTGAGTTAATTGGTTAAAAGCAGATAGATGCTGTAGTACAGCGACACTATAAATTCAGAGGCAATTTGATCATCACCTTCAGAAGAGAAGGCGACATTTCATTGATACGTACTGACATATCAAATATCATGATATTGCGGGCCAGACGGTCGAGCGATTAGCGTGTCTGACTGCGAAGACAATGGCTGCGGGTTCAAAACCCGCTCAGGGCATGGATGTTTCTCTCCGTCTGTTGTTCTCTATTGTGTGATATGTGAATGTTGCCCACCCTGTAAATGGGTATCTGTGGCAGTGTGGTGTGGGTAATGTTGCTCGCCTCCGTGACTTAGGTTTACAGGTGCCCACTAGATAACGTTAAATAAGTAATACTTCCGGCATCTTCCTAGACCAGTGTTTCCCAAACTTATGACTTTTGTGTACCCTTTCTAAATTTTTTGTAACGCTGTGTACCACTAATTAAAAAATTAATGTATTTTTTACTATAAAAAAGTGCACCAAAGTTAAAAATCAAAACTGGCTATTGACACCACTAATTATTAACTGTTAACTTTGGAAAAATACCCAATAGAAAAATACGTACTTGCAAATTTTCATGGTTAGCTTTGTTTTTAAATAAAATTTTTTGAAATTATCGTTTGCTGTAAGATATTTCGCATACGAACGCGTACCCCAGCTACACTGTTCCCGTACCCCTGGGGGTACGCGCACCACACTTTGGGAAACACTGTCCTAGACGAATGACGTAAAAGTTCAGTGCCTGATCAGAAAAAAAAATATCCTGATATTCTTAAATTTAAAAATAAGCAACAAAAGAACAAAATTAAGATGTAATTTAGTTTCGGGTAATCTTTGGGTTCGTAATGGGTTTCGTTTCAGTTTCATTTCTTAATTTTAATATGAAAGCTTAATAAAAAGAACTTAGTTTTTTATTACAATTTTCAAACCATTTTTTTTTTTTTAATTTTTAAGGACCGTACAGGCCCTGCATATTGCATTCTGATTCTACAGACCTAACATATTATCCGATTACACCCTACATACCATACGATTCTGCGCACTCATAATTTGATGAATATCAAGTGTATTATTTGCAGAAAAGAATACAATATGACAACTTAAAACGACTTGATAAGATGCGTAAATGGCATGTAATGGCTCCATGTAACATACACGCAACATTTTCCAAAAATGTGATACAATTTTCTCAAAAGTGATTAACTAAATCAATACATTAGATTTTGTTTATTAGGTTTCTTTTACTTGTTTTTTTTTAAGATAAAATTCTTTCTTTACAGCTTATGGTAAATATTTCATGATTTCTATATTTAAACTTCATTTTTCCTGTATTATTTCCCGTATTTCCTGCATATTTTCCTGTATATTTCACTTAGTGTATTAGTGGGCAATCTATCCTCGACGTTAAAAAGAGATGGGCACTTGTCAGTTTTATTTCAAACTTTTTTTCCACATTTTGTTCTCAATGTTTCATTGTTTTTTGCTCAAAATATGTTATATACATGAATGAGAATTTAAAGTATGCATAAACATTTCTTAAATCTCTATTTAGTACTTTTATTTCGAATCGAAACAGCTATGGTCATGCATCCAAAATTTACCATATATTTTAAATAAACAAATTTAACAGTAAATTATCGAACTATCTATATGTAATGTTGAAACCGAAATCAAGAAATTGAGTCGGTTTGTTTAAAAAAATTACACTCTCTGATATTTCTAGAAAAAAATGGTTAAATAACAATTTATTTAATTAATATTTTGCATAATATTCAACCAAAACAGTCATAGTTATAAATAGGATGGCATTCAAACTGTTGACTGTGAAAAAAATAATTTATTGACTGTTATATATAATATATTAGGTTTTTTAAATAAAAGACTGTAAAAATTTTAAAAAAATCTCGCTCTCTTTTTCTGGCTCCAACACCACAGTGAAAAAAAAAAACATTTTAATTTACTTAAGAAAACAACTAACAAAGCCTCAGAAGTCAAGCTACCGTTTCATTTGCTTAGCAAATTTATTAATTAGTCATTATCTGGGTTATTTTCTCCATATGCTAAAACAAAAAAAAGTAATTTCTCGAGTTATTAGGAAAACTCTAAGAAAGAATTTCCATATTTAATTACTAACTGAATAATAACGACCACCCTTTTCTCAAACTCAGTTTCAAATTACGGAAATGATAGAGAATAATTGATTTACTTAGCATAATAACGTAAACCAAAGACATTAACGAAGAGTTGTTATATTTTTCAAAAATTATGGAGTTAGCCTCAGTAATTTATCAAACATTCATTTAGAACCATATTTACATAGCAATCAATACAGTATCTCCTTTAAACTGCGATCTGTGCAAACAAATTAGTAATTAACGTAGTTCAGATTCAACTTATTTTTGCTTAAAAATGACTTTAAATTAATGCATATTTTAAAAATGCAATTGATTACGAGGAAGAAAAAAATTAGGATTCGCTTAGGTAATTAGTTATTGTTTATTGTTTTCAATAGAATGGCTAGTATAAAACAAAATAAAACTCTAATTTCCTTTACTATTGTTAAAAACAATTTTTTCTTAATTTTTGCTCGTAATCGATAAAAGTTTAAATCTCTTGGTACCTACTAAAAAAGTACAAGAAATTTCGGTAATCTAATTTTCATATATGAAATATGTTAACGGTGAAATATGGTGACTCAGACACTATTTAACAGATTTCGTTCACATTTTGAATTTTGCCCTTTAATTTTGCCTATTTTAAAATGATCTAAAACTTTTTATACTTCGTAATTTTTATTAAAAATATAGCGTCCTCAATGGGATTTAGGACTTGACTCAAAGCAGGCCTGCGAATTTGATCTAGGTTTAACAGAACAGAAACGGACAGAAATTATGCATCATAAAATCAGTTAATACACCTCTCAACGATTTAAAGATTAAAATCTTATTACTTTACTTAAAACATGCATGCATATTTAACGGCAAATTTTTGTTTATGTTGATGAAAATCAGAGTTGAAAATGACAAAACTCTCGAAAGTTTATTACAGAATGTAAAGAAACTACTTGTCGTTTCTTGATATTCAAAGCCCACCAACATTGTTGTTTTCGGAAGTGAAAATAATTCTCTTGTGGTGTAAAAGCGTGAGAGTTTGGTCAAGATTATTCAATTTTAAGAATTTAGATTTAAATTATACCCTTTAAATCGTATATGAACACCTGTTATGAACACGAGATAGCCTGGTTGGTACATCGTTAAGCCAACGATCAAGAGGTCGTGAACTCGTTTCCTGCCGGCTGAAGTTAAATCTGTCGGGTCATTAACTAAGGTCGGGAACTAAGTCCTCCATGTTCCCATAACAAATCGTACCTCTGAGAGTACTGAATAGAAAATTGTCTGATTCAGGTCAAAATTACGGTTTGTAAATAAATGAATGAATGTGAATGGGTTCTCCCTATTAACAAGCTGTAATGTGTGTGACTGAAGTCGTATTCTTGACCATAGATGGAGACACTGAAAAACAAGAAACGCGCACTTCGCGTCATTAGTTAATGCGCTTGATTTCACCAATCAGGCATGCTAGTATTTGCAAGTGGCATTAGAAACAACACAAAGGACATTGATTTGGTGTTAACTCAGAATAAAGTGTTCCTTCACGCAATTTTTTGAATTCTTCATCATATTCGGCAAGATATAACACCACAGTTTTTAAAGTGTAGTTAATTCATTTTAAATTAATTATTCTTGATTTGTACTGTATCGTAGAAATAACTTCATTGACTCTTATGTGCGTATCGTGATAAATTTAATTGTAACCAATTACTAAATTTAGTGTCACCTATTTTACTCCAAAAGGCGTAAAAAATTATTCTTAGTGTTTTACTTCACTAGGAACTATCCATAGTCGGTAAAGGAGATAGTATACATCGTATGGCCTTTACTTTAGCTACAGATTTCGATTTCACATGTGCTTTGGATTTATGTTTGTCTTATAAATTATGTATTATAAATATTTGAGTAATATTAGTATTAAATTTTATTTTCATGACTTTGACTGAAAAAGAAATGATCACAAAATTAGGCGAATTGTAAATGTTATTTTTATTTTTAACAATTTTAATAATTGAAAGAAATATTTATTTAGTCGTATGCATTAAACATTACAGTTGCATTATAGTTTTCTATTGAACAGCCACTTCTTTTATATAAATTAACTTTTTTAATGTGTTAAACTAAACACCACGTTTGAAAATTATGTAGCTATATATATCTTGTGACTTTTATAAAATCAATCATAAATTATTAAACAAAAATAAAGAAAATTAAAAAATAACTTGTTTAAAGGCAAAATTTTCAGCAATTTTCAAAAATTCAACATGTCAGTCCTTACGTACCACTTCTCTTCCCACTAGTAGTTTGACCAATACTAGTTTGAAGCTACTAGTAGTAGTAGTAGTTTTACTAGTGACCAATATTACTAGTAGTAGTGACCAATACTAATGGTAGTAGTTTGACCAATACCATGATCCGGTCCTTGAAAATTTAATCGCTTGTTTTGATAGTAAGTAATTGCCCCATGTGAAGGTACTCTAAAAGTCTTTTTCAGTATAGAGTGTTCATATCCAATTTATATTTTGTGAAATACAAATTTATTTAATTCTATTCATCTATTGCAATCTAGAACTCATGCCCCTACAAACTTTCAGAGTTTTAGAATATCGGAAGGTGTTGAAAAATAAATTTACGGGTTTCGTCTTAAACATACTTTAACAAACTAAGAAAGAAATAATGAAAGAAATATAAAAGGCAAGACTTTATTCAATTCCCCCAATGATTTAATAATGTTTTTTTGTATAAATATGGCATCCTTTTATATCCTTTCACAATTTAGTTATTTCTGATTCAATATCGAGAAATCTTTAAAAGGATTTCTAATTCTTAATTAAATTTTGTTATGCTGTTTTTAAACTTACAAATCATCATTTCTCTTTCATCCATTTTCCCTTTTCCGTCGAATCCCTTGGGAATCAGGGCCTATTATTATTATTTAATCCTTAAAACAAACAACAGTAAAAAGATTATTAGAGAAATCCCATAACGGGATTACGATATGACAACTTTTGATTTACGAACAAAATACGAATAAGAAGTCGTAAGATTAAAAGATCCGAATATTTTCTAATCTTCGACGTAAAGAATTTAAGCTTATGTTATTAATATCATTTAAATATTTTTTTTTCGTTATCATTATTTTTGTTTAGTATAGGAATTTAGAAACGGCAGCTGTGATTAAATTGTATAATATAAGCTGTAGGCGTGCAAGGATTTATTAAAATAGCTCCATTTATTTCAGCTCGATTAATTTTATTCGAAAAGAGACGTATTTGAATTAAAATTAATAGAAAAAACGTATGCAAAAAAATATAAAACACGTAGTATCCTAGTTCACGTTGTATTTATATTTGGATATTTGTATTGGATATTTACTTACAAATATGGAGTCATTTATGTTTTAAAACTGTTCTTCGAAGCCTCTGCACCGGCAAAAAGTGTTCCAGGCATTTACCGTAAAAATAACTTTATTAAACTAAACATTACCATAAAAATACAGACCTGACCATACATTTATCTCGTAACATATATGGTCATTAACGTTATGCACGTAAAAATGTCCTTATTTCGGCAATGGACATTGTTTTAGACTCATACGATTTGTTTATTGAATCAAGACCAGCCGAAAAGCGAAGCAAAAGAAGGTGGTACCGCTGTCTGTCGAAGAGTGAAAAAGATGTCTAATCGTTGTCTTTCTTCACTAATGTAGAGAGAATGAAACTGGACACACAGGGGACTCTGGGTAGAACATTTTACAGCGCTGTAAAAAATAGATACTCAAATTTCCCTTCATTTTGACGAAACCGTTTCCCGATGCTCATAGCAAATATTTCGTCAAAGTGATGAAATAACTATCGTCACTTCTTCAAGGAAACGAATTTCTGCAATAGTAAAGACTTTTTTTGTCCTACTTTTTTCAAAGGAAAAAAACCTCATAGTACCTAATATACCTAATTTTTCTTATAATCGCATTATCGTGGGCCCTAAATAGCTGAGTCAATGTCACCGTAATAACATAAAAAAAAGGCGAACCCGGGACCGTCCTGGTACGAGGCCAACTCCCTGACCACCATACAAAACGATCGGCATAATTCGTCCCTTTATTTTCGATTGTGATTCTAGTTAACGATCTCCTGCAATGCACTACGATGAGGTTTTGAGCTGAAGAAACATTTTCGTCATATATTTTAGAGTTCCCGTTTCGTCACAAATCACGTGATGTCGCGACGAAATTATTCCCAAAATTAACGAAATGTAGCTCAAGGATTGCTGAATCGTCAAAAATGAGAGTTTTATTTCTGAGAGTGAGGGACTTTTTAATCTTTTCTTTCCGCTTCTTTTTCTCAATCTGCGAGATGACTTATCAGGCACAGAATCATTGAAGTAGAATTACGCTGGTCTAAAAGGATTACTTAAAATTACAACCATCCTGCATGTTTAAAAAATTTGAATATAAAAATTTAACATTGTTGAAAGAGATTAGTTTCTGTTCTCAGATTAACATTTAAAAAAAATAAATGATTACGTATCGTAAAGAAAAAAAAAATAATAATAAAACTTAAAAACATATTTTTTATAACATAAGGGAATAAAGAAAATTTAAAAACAATCACTTAATTTTTCGCATAGTAGCAATACAATACTAGACGGTAAATTGCGTATTATTACAAGAAAGTATGGTTTTATTCCGCTCTCTCGGTTACCGCGGATTTCTTTGTGTTCTGCTTTTATTAGATTTTCAATTTCTTTGCGTTTTCTTTTCCAAATGAGGTTTGTTTCCCACACTCACGTCTTGGGAGTGAACGCCTATTTTTGAGTACTCGAAACATATTTACTTTTACTACTTAATTTATTATATATGAAACAAAAGTAATTTGCTTCATTATCAAATACGTCTTTCCGTTTTATTTTTTTAATTATTCATTTCACATGAAAACCGATAAACTGACTCTTACATACATGAAGAATAGTTTTAGTTTTTTAAATTTTAACTATGCTTTATTTTGATCGATGCATCTTTTAAAATACTCCTTAGATAAAATGATGATACGAAAATGAAAAAAAATGCAATAGAAAGTCCTAATGTCTATTTGTATAAGCGCCTCAAATGATTGAAGACAAATGGCCTGGCAAGAATTAAATTTTCTTACAGTCCCAATCTTCACTGATTTCTAATTTAAATATCTACAGAATTTTAAATTACATTATTGCAAATAGCACTTTCTCATTTTTTACTCAATGCTTTACACACTTTCAGCTCTTACAGTTCAAAGAAGAAAGCTGTTTGCTCTAATAATAAGACTGTACAAATCTAATGTTTAAGAGCAGCAAAAATTTGAAATCAGTTTGACTATAATCAGTTTAAGACAAACAAAAGTAACGGCTTGTTAATCCTTTAAAAGTAATTGAAGCTGTCCTTTTCCTATATTTCAAGCTTCTTTTAAACATAATTGTTGACATATTTTAGTTCGTAAAACATGTTTAATTTTAAAGCTCATTGAAGCACGAATTCCTTATTCTCCACCATTCGAATTACGTCGAACGTAGTAAATATATTTTTCAAAAACTTGTTATTTTTCTTATAATTAGTGCAATCATGCATCACCCAAATATTTTTCCATTGTATTCAAGTATTCATTTTAAGGTTATTTATTTGCAAAACAAATAAGAAATTCATTTTAAAGTTTACCTTATTTAAAACACCTATTGCTAAGTGAAATTGTTTGCTGTTTGAAATTGTTTATGACAAATATTTATTTAAAAAAAGTATGTTCATGTTTTCGAAATAAATTTAATGAATATTTTATGTATTTTGTTCGATATTATAAGGAATCTAATCAATGTTTACCACTCTATCATGATTTTAAAAATAAATTTAAACACACATTTATACATCCGTTAATTATACGGATTATAGCTTTAATTGGTGATATTATAAATATCTCGCTACAGATAAGCAATTATTTCGAAAATTTGAAATAATATTTTGAAAAATTAAATTAATATAAAAATTTGTAAGTATCAAAATGTGTGCATTTTCATTTAAAAAAAATTAGAATCGTAGAGCTTTCGCGTTTTATAACATTTTACTGAATTTTCGCAAAGTAATTTCCTTTTTTGCAAAGGAAAGGCCATTTTTGAGTAGTGAATAAACATCTTATTGAATCATATATTTTCCATTCTGGTCCAATGCTTTGTACCATCTTTCTAGCAATAGGCTTATTCTACGCTCATAAAATGTTCGCTCTTTGCTGGTAAAAAACTGATCCAGGTGATTTTTGACCTCCTAATTTGAAGTAAAAGTTTTACCGTTTAAAATATTTTATTTAGGTCAAAGCATTGTGGTATACAACCCGTTTCTTGTCTCCATCAATAATGATGCCCTTAAAGAATGGTTAATTTTCTTGACGTTTGTGAAGCTAATCACAGTCGTCAGAGCAACGGCATTTATTTATTTCCGTAAGATCATGAGGAACGCTTACGTCGAGCTTTCAGATTAGATCTCGATTTTTCAACTGATTGTGAACGGGCGAATTCGATAAATTTAATCTCTCACTGATCTCACGAGTTGTTAGTGGCCAGTTCACATTAATTATAGTGGCCGACCAGCCTGTGTAGGGGTCAGGGAACTGGCCTTACATCAGAAAGGTTCTGTGTTCGAATCCCGGGCAAGTCATGGATGTTCCTTCATTCTCTGTACTAACTGTTGTCCTTACTGTGGGAACAACGGTTGGCCCACCTAATATGGTGCCCCTAAAGAGTGGCCAGCAAATCTACCCTTCAGATGCCTGTATGACGAAAGGTCATTCTCCAGGGGTTCATTGGAATAAAAAAAAAACATTAATTATACTTTTATTGTGCCTTTATCAGATTTGACTGGTGAGATGCATCTTCCTTAATCTTATTCGAAATTTTGCAATCCATTTTTCGGCCAATTTATCTTTTCCATACACATCATATACACATCCAGGGGCGTACGCAACGGGGGGGGGTTAGGGGTTTAAACCCCCCCCCCCTTAAGCCCAGACAAAGTGAATTTACAAAATAATACAGACAAAAATAAAAATTTTAGTAGAAATTATGCGGGTTATTATTTTTTAAGACTATATATTTTTATTTGCCTTATGCCTACTTTTTTTTTCTCACGGTATTTCTCAGAATACTGATAAAACATTTACTATAATAGGGTTGTATTTTTGAAACCAAATTCACGTGATACTGTTACGGGCGAGCCCCGATCACTGGTTCCTTTCTGACCTGCCAGTCGCGATAGTTTTCGAGACTGGCTGGCATTCGCGAGGTCTGGAATCCTAGACGTTCTGTCGTCTTTGAGAAAATTCGAGAATTTTGTAGATGCGGTTAAAAAAAATTATATGAAAGGGGGTTACATTTATTTTCGATTTTAGTCAGACTAAGAGTTATCTCTGCCGCTTGTCCTTCGGAGCTTGTTTCTAAATCTGTTTTGTTTTGGAGACTCTGTGCTCGTTGAAGTTATTCATTCCAGCTCAAAACTTTGAGATCGTAGCTTAGTGGATATTTCTGTGCCAATATATATGTATATATTTTTGCTGTTCTTGGATCTTTAGGATGTCTAAACGCAAGAATTTAACAATTTTTAATTACTTTGAGAAAAAATCACGACCTGAAATTAGTGAGGTGACAGCATCTAGTACCAATGTAAGTTTTTCTGTTGAACAGAAATGTGATACTTCCGTTGAAGAAAACGTTTCTAGCGTAACAGAATCTGATGAATGTGAAAGCGGCTCTCAAAGTGTTACTTCCCACCCATATGACATTGGACTTTTTTCAGAAGATAATACGTGCGAGGATAAAAAACTGGATATACTTAAAAATGTTTGGGAACCCAATCCAGCATTTGTTTTCCTGAAAAAGGAAAAAGAAAATCGAAATTTCAGTACAAATGGCTTTATCGCTGGAAATGGCTTGCATATTCAGAGGTTAAGGGTGGTGCTTTTTGCAAATTTTGTGTACTTTTCGCCCCAAGTGGTGCCGGTTCTGGAAAGCAACCTTTAGGCCAACTGTGCAATGTAAAATATGACAACTGGAAAAATGCTGTAGAGCGATTTTCTGAACACAAGAAATGTCTTTATCACAAAAAATCGATCGAAACTGCTGGGACATTAAACGATATTTTATTTGGAAAGATGAAACCTGTGAATGAACAAGTTGACAATGCAGCAAGCAGAAGAAAATTAGAAAATAGAAAAAACATTACTCCAATCATTGAAACCATCCTATTTTGTGGAAATCAAGGTCTCGCTCTAAGAGGACATAAGGATTCGGGACTAATTGCTGAACAACCAGGTGAAGAGAACGACGGAAATTTTCGGGCATTGCTTCGTTTCCGGAGTAAGAACGATTCGACTCTTAAGAACATTTTAGAGTCAAGCAGAAAAAATGCTCAGTATACCAGCCCTCGATTTCAGAACGAAGTTATTGAGGTTTGCAATATTTTAATCCTGCAAAAACTAGTCAGCAAGATTAATGATGCAACTTGCTTTACCATTCTTGCAGATGAAACAACTGATATTGCAGGTATAGAGCAATTATCGTTATGCGTTCGATATGTCGATAAAGAAAATTTTAACATCACCGAACAGTTTTTGCAATTCATTCCGGTGCATGACTTAACCGGAAAAGCAATAGCAACAACAATATTAGACCAATTACAGTCTATGAAAGTTGATATAAAAAAGTTACGTGGACAGGGGTACGATGGTGCTGCATCAATGAGTGGAAAAATTAATGGTGTACAAGCCCACGTAAGAAGTATTGTCCCATCAGCACTCTATGTACATTGCTCTGCTCATAGCCTCAATTTGGCTGTATCAAATGCATGCGAAATAACTGGCATTAGAAATTGCTTAGGGACAATTAAAACATTATATGACTTTTTAAATACGCCAAAAAGACAGTATGTCCTATCTTCAGCAATAGAGGAGATGGAAACCAGCTCTAAGAGGGAGAAAATTAAACAGCTATGTGCAACCCGTTGGATGGAAAGATACGACTCAGTAACCGCTGTGGTGGAACTTTTCAAGCCTATCGCCGAAACACTACAAAAAATATCAGAATGGAAGGATAAGGAATCAGCTACCCAGGCTAATTCTTTAGTGTGCACAGTATCTAATTGCCAGTTCGTAATATCTCTTTTGTGCATTTACAAAGTTTTCACCATAACAATCCATCTCTGTAGATACCTACAAAAAACAAGCATAGATTTGATAGAGGCAGTGAGTCTTGCAGAAGATGTCATTAAAGATCTAAAATTAATGCGTGAAAATGCCACTGAAACATTCTCTGAAACATTCAGCTCTTCTTCTCTTATGCTAACAAGCATTGGATCTTCCACTTCCATGCAAATCCCTAGAATAACAGGAAGACAGAAAAATCTCGATAATTTTCCCTCATCGACACCGGAAACATATTTCAGAGTTAGTGTTTTTATTCCATTTATAGAAAATTTTATAGCACAATTAAACTTAAGATTTGTATCGCATCGTGATATTTTGAAAGGATTTCAGTGTCTTCTACCTACCGATCCTTTCATTTGCCAACCTTCAAACGTAAAGGCTTTTGAAGCAATAGTGGAATTTTACGCTGGAGATTTGGATACCTGTAAAGAAAGCCTTAAGTCTGAACTAAGACTCTGGTATAAAAGACTAAAAAGGATTAGTGAAGACGCAGGTAGTGTTCCAAAAACTGCGGCAGATGCTCTTGGAATGTGTAATAAAGATATAACACCAAACATTTTCAAACTCCTAGAAATATTGGTCGTTCTACCTGTTTCAACAAGTGCAAACGAAAGATCCTTTTCGACTTTGCGCCGTTTGAAGACTTATTTACGCAACTCAACGGGAAATAATAGAATGAATGGATTGGCGCTCTTAAGCATTCATAGAAAATTTTCCCCAGCTGTCGAAGACATTTTAAACGAACTTGCAAAAAAAACCCGTCGTTTGGATATTACAGTATAAATCAATAAATTTTGAGCGTGTTTGTATACTGGTTTAATTCCCTATTTGTTGGTAAGTCATTTTTTAGTTAAATTCATTGGTTTTCTATGGAATATTCACATTTATATGGTTATTATTTAGGTAGCTGTTACAGTATGAGTAGTTTTTTCTGGCTTGATTTATTCCTACTTTTTAATAAAAATAAAATATTTTACCTCTTATTATAAAAAAAATTATATTCTTAAACTTAAAAAATAAAAACAAAATTTAACTAAACAATGTTGTCGAAATAAAAAGTCAAAATTGTCTAGCTGTCTAAATTAGGGAAGTAATAGTGATTTATTACATACTCGAATTTCTTTTAGTAATTTCTGAAAATTATGACCCCCCCCCCTTGAAAAAATTCTGCGTACGACACTGTACACATCATATAATACGAATCTCGTGGTTACCCTGGATATATCTTCGTGTTATCCTTCTCTGTGTTGTGCTATCTGTCCTTATTTGACAAAGATTTATAAGGCTAAATGAAACACACAAGACTGTAATGTGTGTAATTCCAATAAACCATGTAACTTTTGCCTTGAATAAACAGTATATTTCTTTTTAGAAAGTAAATATATATATGTATATATATATATATATATATATATATATATATATATATATATATATATATATATATATATATATATATATATATATATATATATATATATATATATATATATATATATATATATATATATATATATATATATATATATATATATATATATATATATATATATATATATATATATATATATATAAACTAATGCGCAGAATAAATCGAATCTTTTTTACAAGCGAGCGTTGCTATATCAGCTGTCAAAATATAATGATTATATGACTTATGTGAAGTTGACTATAAAAATATATAATAAGTCTTCAGATGAGAAAAAATTAAATTCCGAAACTTTCCAAATAGTCCAATAGTTAATAATTAAATAGTTAGTTGTTTCGATAATTTTCAGCTATTTCAGTTATATTTCTAAATTGAATGCCCAATTGTAAAAAAAAAAATACATTATTACGGGAATTAAGTAGTTATAATATTGATTGCTGATCGGGCTGTGTAGTTGTCAGGTATCAGACCTTACATCAAAAAGGTCCTTAGTTCGAATCCTGGGCAAGGCATGGATATTCCTCTGTACTATCTGTCCTTAGTGTGGGAGCAACGTTGGACCACCTAATATGGTGCCCCTGAAAGAGTGGGAAACAAATCAGCCCTGTCCATGCCTGAATGACGAGTGTCAATCGGATGGGCATTGATGAATAAATATTGATTCAAGAAGTGAAATATATTACAAATAGAGAGAGATTTATATCTCTGTTTTTTTGTTTTTTTTTCTAAAACTAAGAATATTTATTTATTTTTTTTAAAAATCTGCAACCTACCTTCCTTCCACTTTGCTAAAAAGCATAAACCTATTCTTTTGTCGTAGCAAATAATGATTTAAAGTTTTTAATTTTTGTATTAAAGTAATTGTTGACACTAACTTATAAGCATAGAATAAAAAAATGAAAAAAGTATTATTAAAATTATAAAGATTAAAACTTGTTGTCAAACAATATGATCATATATTCTTAAAGATTATGCAAGTACTTCGCAATGATATATGTTTTTAATTATATTTACTTTATTAATTAACAATATTGAATCATACATCTAATTTAATTATGAAAGTTTTAACAAAAAATAAAACTTTATTTCATATTTTTAAATTTATATTTAAATTATTTCTTAAATTAATTAGTTGTAAAATACGCTACTAGTATTTTTAAACTTCTAAGTAAACAAAGCAAATTAATTAAATTTAATAATCTTGCAATCTTTTATAATACATTTTATTGGAGCTGCAATTTAACAAAAACAATGAAGAAAATGTTTTCTTAAAGAATACTTATAATAAACTTAAACCAGACATAATGACGAAAAAATTAATTTAAAAATATTTTGTTATTTAATTAGGAGTTCTTTTTCCCCTAAATTAAAGACTAAAACAAAATTTTACTTGATTTTAAATTAACAGGAAATGAAAACTTTCAATTTTTCAACCGTAACGTAAATTTTCCATTTTACAATTTTGGGGAATAATTTCTGTGTTATTACTTTCTTTTCTGTTTATAGAAGGAAAAATAATTATTGCTTTTCCCACTGGTTTCAACTAAAGACAATTTTAAGAATCTAAACCAACATTCGTAATTAAATTTTGAAAATATACATAACAGTTCTTCCGAAATTTTCCAAAATGCAAATTCATCTTAATATTTGTCATAAAAACAAATCTATCTTGATCTAAATTTATCCTTTTATTTGTTACTTTTTTTACAAATTGCAGTACTCAAATAGAAGTAGAAGCAAATTTCAAATTCTTTTCCTGGATCAAGTATCAGGTTAAAACTACCCTAGCATTAAGACAGATTCCAAAAGAAATAACAAATCCACATTTCCGAGCATTATCTTGTCTAAAATTGCACGTTGATATAAATCACAGGAATATTTTGATTTTATTATTTTTTCTCAGTAAGTTATCATTTATTTCAATGATACGATAGAGGAAATAATTTTTTTCTTTTAAAAAATAGCAAATCTAATAAAAAGTTTGAATTTAAGCTTAAAAAATGTGATTCAGGAATGATAAATGAGCATGAAGAATTTTAAGTAGCTCTACAATTAACGCCCTCATTGAAAAATATTAACTTTCGTTATTATTTTTTATTACAATTATCATTTATCAAACTTGAATATCGCAGAATAATTGTTATTTACTGCGTAAAAAATCAACAACATAAAATGACAAATGGACAGGTACTAAAATCACGATAAATCATTTTGTGCACTAGTTGGGGAAAAAATTTATGTGACAAAAACAATAAAAGATAAGGTTTAAAAAGAAGTAGCAATTGTTTAAAGAGATCTTGCGAAATTTCACACGGGACTAGTATGTTATAATTGCATGTAGGCATACAAAATATCTTTAAGCTTTCTTGATTCAAAATTAATTTATTAGTAAAAATATCATTACAGTTAATAATTTACAACAACCGTGGGGAATATTTAATATATATATATATATATATATATATATATATATATATATATATATATATATATATATATATATATATATATATATATATATATATATATATATATATATATATATATATATATATATATATATATATATATATATATATATATATGTATGTATGTATATATATACAAAAAACGTAAAGGCTTTCATCAGGACACATTCCTTTACGTTGATATATTGCTACAAAATAAAAATGTAGTTGAAAATGAGATAAAAGAAGGCGGAAAACAATTTTACAGATGCCAAGCAAAAGTAAGAAATGCCTTGAAAATAAGTAAACTAAACTAACAGTTTGCTAAGAAGAAAAGAATAAAAAACAGTGCTCATAGCTTAAATCGTACAGAATAATTTTAAAAATGTATTTCGTAGAAAAAAATATGCAGCAGATTACATTTCAGTGCTGCCATTTTTCGAGAAAAGTCTAGTTAACAAAAATTTATTTGGAAAATTTTATTAACCAAGCCCTTAAGAGGGAAAAAATTTAATAAATAATAGAAATAACTAAATAAATTAAAATTTTAAATTAATTACCAAATTAAATTAAATTGTAAAAAAAAACATTCAATTAGGTAATCGTTGTAGAGTTTAAATTACAGGCTTAAATTAGGAATAAACCATTTAAATGGTATTCCTTCTTTCATAGGGTGACTGTTCATAAATCAGAGGCTGCATATAGAATTTATCCTTCATTCATACATCCTGCATTATCAGAGGTGGTTGTACGTAACTCATTCCATTCTTACGAAAAAAAAAGGATAAAAAACGAAAAAAAAAATATTTATTACACTGGACAATTTAAGTTGAATAATGAAAGTTATTTAATAAAGGGTATACAATTTATTTTCAGAAGTTCACTTAATAAATTTATTAATCCAGTATAAAAAGTCAAACATCCAAAATATTCAGTTCAGTTACGTTAAGAATAGCTTATCAGAATTAGTTCCTACCTTAAAAATAAATCAAAGCTAATTCTAAAAGCAGAAGAAAAATATTTAATAAAAAAAAGTGTTCTAAGTGGTTAAAAACATTTTTTAATGAAATTTAAAAAATGAACAGGGAAAATGGCTATTAATTAAATCTGTTTAAAATTTATCAGTTTCTTTTTTAAAAACTCTTTATAGTTTGAATTAGTTCTGTAAAACCTAAGAATCTGATTGGTAATAATATTGGAAAAAAAACTTTTTGGCTAAGTTAGAGTGGAAATCAATGCTCTTTTTAATTGGAAAGTTAAAATCATTTCTTTTGTCAAAACGTTTGAATGTAATTCCACTATCTTCATTAATGATGAGAGTTAAACCTAAAAAATTTGATGAAGAATTTCTAACATTAGTTTTATTAAGAATTCATTCACTTGGATAAATTTGTTTAGCTAAAATATCAAAATCGTTAAAATTAATAACCAAAAGATCATCAATAAATCTAAGAAAGAAGGAATTAATAGGAAGATTAACATATGATTTCACGAATCTATATTCTTGTAGAAAAAGAAAAATTTTGCATTACTTGGCAAAGAGAAATATAACATTAGTGCTAAAATTATTTCGGATGAAGCTGCAATTAATTTGTTAAAAAATACAGTCATTAAATAGTATATAATTGTTGTTGAGGTTAATATGAACTAGAAATTACCAGTTCCCTTCATTGATAATATCATTGAGATTAAACATGCTAATAATTTGAAGATGGTTATCAAAAATTTTATTAGTTGCAGGGGAAGTATATAAGTATTCGAAATCAAAGTAGTGTCGAGAACCACAACATTATTCGAAGTGTATTTAAGACCTGTATACTATTTATATATATATATATATATGTATATATATATATATATATATATATATATATATATATATATATATATATATATATATATATATATATATATATATATATATATATATATATATATATATATATATATATATATATATATATATATATATATATATATATATATATATATATATATATATATATATATATATAGAATGCTTTCATGATTCAATATGTGGAGATTTCTATTTTTTAAGAAAATCTTTTTATGAAAATTTAATGTTGAAAATTTTGGATTTTCAAAAGGTGAGCATTTTTTATGTTGTAATAAGAGATGTTTTATTTAGCACTTGCCACATTCATCTTAAGTCTGTAAATATTTATCTGAAATATTTTTAGCTGTGATTTTTTAAATCTACAATTTTTACACTTGGTAGTAAAACAAATACAAATGTATGAAATTTGTCCGGTCTGTTGCCTGTTAATGTGTTTTTTTAGCTGCGTCATGACTTATAAGATCTCCAGAAGTCTAAATTTGCATTCAATATTGCTGCTGACTATCAAAACATATGCAGGATATAACCAGAAACTAATGTTAACCCCCAACAATGATCAATTTTAATTTTGTTTTTAAAACGCTTTTAGTTTCAAAAATGCCTCAAATGTAAAAGTCAACAGCTATACACTATAAAAAGTGTGATGTAATACCCATACGAATTCGGTGTTGAAATTAAAAAATATGCGAATGATTTTTTTTAAAATTTCAAATTGTTACCGAGTTAAATATTCAAAAAGTGTGGCTAACACCAATAATTGATAAACCTTGCACCATTCTGTAGCTAATTACTGAAGAAGGTTGTGTTCAGTTGTCAGAAGTACCGCACTAAAAGTAGTGAAACTATTGAAGTAGCTACGTTTTTCCGTAGTTTTTAGTGTGCTACTTTTTTTAGCACCAATAATTTGTTAACCAATCTAAACACTAATAATTGATAAAGTTTGCACCAGTCTGCAGCTAGTTACAGAAGAAGATTGTGTTCAGATGTCGGAAGTAACTCTCTGAAAGTAGTGAAACTACAGCAGTGGCTACTTTTTTACGTAGTTTGTAGTGTAGTGTGCTACTTTTTTTAACACCAATAATTTGTTAACCAATCTAAACACTAATAATTGATAAAGTTTGCACCAGTCTGCAGCTAGTTACAGAAGAAGATTGTGTTCAGATGTCGGAAGTAGCTCTCTGAAAGTAGTGAAACTACTGCAGTGGCTACTTTTTTACGTAGTTTGTAGTGTAGTGTGCTACTTTTTTTAACACCAATAATTTTTTAACCAATCTAAACACTAATAATTGATAAAGTTTGCACCAGTCTGCAGCTAGTTACAGAAGAAGATTGTGTTCAGATGTCGGAAGTAGCTCTCTGAAAGTAGTGAAACTACTGTAGTGGCTACTTTTTTCCGTAGTTTGTAGTGTAGTGTGCTACTTTTGTAAAAAGTATTGTAATAAGTAGTATGATACAAAAAAAACAGTAGTCCGTAGCGATTCTCGGCAACTACTTTTAACGTTAGTATAGAAAAGAAACACGATTCTAACGCAACTAATTTTACGAATTTGATCGGTACAAATCTTCGTGGGTCCGTCAATGCATGCAATGAAAATGACCCTGTGGCTGCAGCTGAGCGTTAACAGAAATTGCTCATTTAAAATCTCGTATAACCAATATTTAAACCTGCCGTTACAAAAAATAGAAAATTAATCACTTTGGTCACATGTTCACATACGAATGCACTCACGTGAAACATTGATGTTATCTCAAAAGAAAGGAGCGTATTTTGGACGTAAATTATAATTTCTAAGAGGAAATAAAAGAACATTAAGCAATTTGAAAATTGCAATATTTAATAGTATCGCATTTCTTATTTTAAACATTCGCTGTCGAAAAGGGCATGAAAAGTTAAAGCTTTAATTTACTAATTTGAAATATGTGTTTTGAAATAACAAACTGGCTCATTTAGACATGAATAAATGTTTCTTAATTATTCCTTTATATTTAATGTAACCCAATTTCTTATTCTAAACCATTTTAAAAGGTGTAAATTAAGCTTTCCACTGAAGTTCGTCAACTTAAAGCAATGAAATGTAGTCACCTCATTTTTAAAAAAAAGTTGTCGTAGTAAGCTACAAAAATAATGTAGTTTTTTCCGACCACTGGTTGTGTTTTTAGGAGTTCCGCAAATTTAGTAAATATTTAGTGTATATTAAAGCTATTTAACTAAACTTTTGTATGAGATGATGGTAAGGCATGTTTTAAACGTAAAAAAAATTTGCTTTTGAACCATTATTAAAAGTTTAAAAGTGAATAATTGTAAACTTTTAAGATAGTGAGAATATGGCAGCAATTTCGTGGTTTATTCACATCAGAGGTAAGAGTGAAATATTAGTTCTTTGTGTCGAATTTAATTGAAATACTGAGCAGAGCGTATATAATGCCAAATAAGTTCAATTTCTTTTTACTGATTGATCAAAATTATTGATCTTTATCGATTATTTGCCAAGAAATTTCACTCTTCTACATGTAGATTTGAAAAACTACTCATATAAACTATTATTAAATGAATATGAGTTTTTAGTCATAAAATAAAGATATGTATATATTTTCATGAGATTTGCATAAATGTGACAATTGTGTAAAATAATTTTAAATTATATATTACTTCGATTTACTTCCATTTTCGCTCTATTCGGTAGTAGCTTAAAAAAGCACAATTTTTGGCGGTTTTCAACACCGAATTCTGATTTGTTTTATACCACAGTTTTTGCATTATAGTTATAAAGTGTTTATTATGTTGTTTCATTCTTTCGTTCCGCTCTTCATTGCTCGTTAACAGACTAAATTCAATTTTAAATTTTGTATCTCGTTAATAATATGTAACAAAACATTTTCCACTGAATCGTTATCTCCCTAGCGAGACTCTTTGGTAAATGTAATAAAATAATTTCCCAATAAAAATTTGTTTCTCTTTCCAGAAAACAATCTAGACCCTATTATTGGTTTTCGCTTCAGTATTCTTCCAACCAATTAATAACCAACTTTCCTACGAGGCAACTTTTTAAATCACGAAAAAAGAACATGAAAAATATTTATCTCGAAATATCTTGTTAACATAAATAAAAAAACATGTCATAAAATATGTTGAATAATAGAGCATTATTAGCTTGAATTAACACATTTAATTAATTTCTTGATAAATTTTACTACTACAGGTTTTAAAATATTAAATATCTTCTTAGACTATTATCCCTCTTATAAAGAGTATTTACTTACGAAAAGTGTTTTCTAATGATGTATATATTTAGAATTATGTTCAAAAATATAATAGAAAAATTATAGATTTTAGAGGTCGTAAATTATTATTTAAACAAAGAAGAAACAGAATCTAACAAATATTATCTAACAAATGACTTAAACAAACTGCTCCACTTGTAAAACTTTCATGCTAATTTCTAAAAAGTAACTTTTCTGTATAGAACAATCATGTGACTCGGGGCCGTGCGCTTGAGGGTCCCCAAAGTTTGGAGCTCGTGCTAGGCGGGGTGGCCTCGCGTGACAAGACTTTGCCTTTGACGTATGAGCCCGGATTGCCGTAATTTCTACCTTAACCTATGTATACATCATAAAAAATTTTATTAAAATTTAAATTATTACTAGAGTTTCTGCTATATTTGTTACTTGTTATTTGCTTCTAAGTTTAGAATTATGGTTACTTCACCATTACTAGTTATTTATTAATCACTTAATGTATGATCACATATTAATCTAATATGTAACTGTTTAATTCCATCACTGTTCTATTTTACTGTAACAGTTCAGTCGGAGTGGTAGGCTTAGTCTTCACCTACGATGGATTTCATCGGGCTCTATGCCCATGCAAAAAGCCTGGCTTTAAAGTGTACTTTCTCCGATCACCTTGGTGATCCTGAATTAACTCTAATACTATGTCTTCAGTTATTTCAGAGTCATACATACACAGTTGGAGATTTGGTGAATTTGGCCCGGTAAATAATAGCGCCATATGCTTTCAGATGTTATTTGATCTTCCAGTTATCATTAAGAATAAGTTCCAGACCATAGCTCATAAGTTTAGTTCTATTTCATAACTGGAGTTGAAAAATACTTAGTTTACGACTATTAATTAACTCCACGCTCCTTGAAGTCTTGAATTCAATCCAGAAGACATGGAAACTCTTGGATCATGCATTGATCCAAGCTAGTCTTCATAGAAAGACTTTTTGGTGGAATTAATCCTCGTTTGCGTTACATGAAGAAGAAAACCACGAAAACCTCCCACGGTTAGCGAGACGGCAAGAGGATTCTAATCCATGATCCTCCTATCACTGAAATATCCGATAACACTGAGTTGATGTTAATCGTGAGCAGAATTTGCATCAACCAGCCACCGCTGGGATTCGAACCTGGGTTAACTATTTGGGAGATGGCTGTTCTATCCCTTGAGTGACCACGGCTCAAGTTTAGTGCAATGCTAACTATTAGAGATCAATTAAAAAAATCAAACATTGAAAAATTGATTATACGTTCTATTTAACGTAAATAATAAACGTAATATTATACGTAAATAATACATTCTATTTAACGTAAATAATTAAAGTTCGAATAAACGCTTTTCGAAATTATTGAAAACTTTTCTGAAAAATTATCAATTCCAATAGAAATTGTCTACAAAACAAACCAAAAAACAATTTTAAACAGGAAGTTTTTAGAATTGTTCGTGGGTTGTATGTCAATTTTCTACTAACTTTATGCCAAAGTTTATTTGTTGAAAAAATTGTTTTATAAAAGTAATTTCATTTTCTTCTACCATCGAGTAATTTCACTAAACATTCTTAGCTGCTATCAGAAACTTAATAAAAGTGTCTAAATTGAAATTTCGGTGAAGCAATTCGAAATTCACCTTATTTATTTGCTCTTATGCAGCACTTTTAAAGAAACTTTGAAAGTTATATTAAAACCTTTCAAATGAAAATTTGAGGACTTAGTAGTTTGCTTTTTACTATTCAATTCAGTTTGAGTTTTTAGTTTTACGTAAATAAATAACCAAATATAAATAAAAAAACAAAAATTTATAACTATTTCTCTTATTCACATCTCATTTTTCCTATCATTTATATTTCACTTATCCTTTTATTTACATATATTTCTCATATGTTTCATATCTATTTTTATTTATTTATATATGGTTCATGTATTTTAAAATACTGCTATTATCCAAAATTTTTATATATTTGATACATCATGATGTACTACTATACGCCGAAGAGCCATTACATTATGACCACCCTGCTAATAACATGTAGGACCACCTTTAGCCCCCAAAACTGCTTGCACCCGTCATGGCATTGATTCCACAAGGTGCTGATAGGTAGTCTGAGGTATCTGGTAACAAGCGCTCACCAACTGGTCCTGCAATTCCCTCACATTGCGAGGGGGTAGCGTGGTAGCACGAATTTGGTTTTCCAAGTAGGACCACAAATGATTAAGGTCAGGTGAATTTGGGGGCCAAGATATGACTTGAAAGTCACTGGAATGTTCCTCGACGGTTCGACCCTTATGACATGGTGCATTATCCTGTTGGTAAACACCATCCCCCGCAGGAAAAACTGTTGCCATGAATGGGTGAACCTGGTATGCAACTATGTTCAAGTAGCTTACAGACGTCAGGGATTGTTCTATGAGGATTAGGGGTCCTATAGTGCCCCATAAAAACATTGTTCCTGGGCGAGAAGTCATGAAAACCTGGGCGAGTCCATTGTTATAAATGGAGGGTGGTCATAATGTAATGGCTCTTCGGTGTATATTTTAATGTATTACCATATGTCTGATGCATTGGCGGACTAATATTCGATGACCTAATTAAACAACCTAACATTGTATCGGGGGTGATGAAGGCGAACAAATTCATGTGTATCTAATCTGATTCAGATTAGAAGGATAAGACAGAAGAAGACTGCTATAGTACAGATAGCGGCCACACTTGCCATACTTTGGGGCTGAAAAATTAAGATCCATTAAAGAATCAAAAAAAAAACAAAAAAGAGGAGAAGTTTATTCAGAAAAAGTACATTTTTGTGACTTAACTTCGTAACTTAAAATGTTGTCTGCATTTGCATATTTGGCACTCTAACCAATAAGTTTGCGTCGTTGTCTCTGAAAATACGATTATTAGATCAAAAGTTATTAAAGGTGCTTTTTTTCTACTCGCAGTGCAACTATGAAAATTATCGTCAATTTAGTTGAGAATTCCTGTTTGGATATCTCAAAACCCAAATTTCGAATTTTTTAGTATACTTTTTAATTTTTTTCGTGTTATTAAAATTAAACTAATGCTTAAGCTTAAATATTCAAATATTTTTTAATTATTTAAATATCATAAATTATAATTCGTCCTACTGAATGATATTTAAAGATTACAACTAATCACAATTATAATTCGTATTTTTTTTTCACTGTAATATTACGCTTGTAATATAGTGTATTAAAGCCATGTTTCATATCATGCAACGATTTTGACACGGAACATGTACATTGTTTGAAATTTATTGGGAAAAACATGGTTAAATAACAATTTGTTTAATTGTTATTTTACCATATTCAAACATAACAGTCAAATAACCATAAATAAGATGGTAATCAAACTGCTAACTGTAAAAAAAAAGCGTTTATTAACTGCTTTCGCCTAATTTGGTTAAACAAACAGAATTTTATCGCATGAACTAAGCCCATATAAGGAAGCCACTTAGTTCTTCGCAACTGCGTACATATTATGGCAGAGAGAGCTAATCTGCCAGTCTCGCGACCATCAACGCTGGAGTTCGAGTTCCAGTTTACCCCATTCTCTTCTACACATGACGATTTTCCAAAATTCTCCAGTTTGTGTCCTGCTCAGTCCAAGTTATATTACCTAATAAAACTCCTAGCTCCTATGCCAGTCAAATTTATCTTTTGCCAGTTTGAAACCATGCCAGTTGTAAATGGTTAAAAAAACCATATAATTTCGTAATCAAGATTTTACAACCATACTAGTTGTAAACGGTTTCACGCAAGGATAAAAAATGTTCTTTGCCGTAAATTTAACGATTATTCGGATGGGTGTTGTTGCCGGTAATTTTGCCATAATTTTTGAATAAGAAATCTAACAGAGTATATGAATAATACTTTGTCAGCAGAAAATTTTAGTAATACCTCCCAACTCATTCCATTATCTTTCACAGTGGACTAACATATCCGTTTTCACTTTGATTTATGGGTAGAGATCAGGCTGAAAGTCTTAACTGATGCTCTTCCCTAAACACCTGCTGTTTTCCTTCTTTTTCGACGTCCTGTGAGTGACGTCTATTAACGTTTTCCCGTTATTCAGCGAGAAAAAATATTCTGGACATTACTCGTAATCTGAAGCCTTGTCTGTAGCCACTAATGGGACCATTCTGTCGATTACTTTCCTTCTTTTATTTCTGAAAGTGGCAACAAAGTTGCTTTTTGCGTGGTAATCGGAATATTTGCTTCGAAAAGAGATGCATGTAATGTTAACTCATTATCTTCTGTATCGAAACTTCTGACAGCTTTTTAGATACATGCTTTTAGGAACTATTAATCTAATTTCGAATTAAAATGCTATGAGGTATTGTCTAAGCAATTTCTTCTTTTTAGACATATGCTTTTAAAATAATAATATTTTATTGCATCGTCTGCAAGATAGTTCTAAACATTATGCTGGGTTTATTTCTTGTCAAGAATTACATATCTTTCCAATCGAAGCTGCCTTTCTTCAGAAAGTGAAGTGTTACCTTTCTTGTCTTGAAATTGCATCACATTCCAATCATTTCCGTTTATTATTTTTTTTAAAAAGAATAATGTTTTTAGCATAGGCGTAGTTTCTTAAAAACAAAAAGTGACCCATTCTCTAGTTACACCTATGGTTCTTATGCTACTTTTAAAGTGCCATTTACCTCAAAATAAAAATTTATTATATCCTATACCGTTTAGCATAATGCTATTGCTCTAGATCAACTCCTGATAATCCAACTTTACCATAATTAAAATTTTCTCAGGTATCTATCTCTTACTTACACTCTACGGTGACTTTATGTTATTAGATTAATCAAATCATGTTTTAGAGGCTCATACCTTCAAAAAAAATATTTTATCCAGTGTCATTTGACATAATGTTATTGATAGAGATTCTTTTGATAGTCAAAAATTACCATAATTAACGTTTTTTCCTAGTACGGTGAACTGAACAGTAGAAACCAATTTCAGTTAAAGTATATTTGGTACGAATATTATTATATTTAACATTTAAAAAGCACCAGTTGACATAATAGCAGTAGTAACCATTGTTAAAAAAGTTTTTTAAAAATTCATTGAAGTTTTTAAGCGATTTTTTATGGTTTTCATATTTAAAAAGCATATTTTCTCCAATAATTTAGCTTTTTAGTACAAAACTGATTTTTTTTCATTTCAGTTTGTGCCCATTACTAAAAATAATTAAGCATCAAAAGCTTCAATAATTATAAGGCGATTTTTTACGGTTGATAAATATTAAGAATAAATAAATTTTCTCAATTGAATTAGTATTTTAATGCAAAACTTTTTTTATTTCAAATTGCGCCTATTACCAAAATTAATTAATTGTAATTCTCGTAAATTTTTATTACCGGCTCTAAAACTTTAATAATCATTTTTGTCGAACAAACAAATATCGTTACTTATTTCAAAGGCCGTAAGAATCACCAAACTGTTACTGCCACCTCTGATGCTTAATTAAATATTGTATTATATACTACTGGTTTTGACATTGTAAGTTCTCTGGCAATTAGAAACTTTTATACCATTATAGGTGACTAATATACTGTGGCAATATGTTTTCTTACCACCCTCCAAAATGGAGGAGTACCCTGATATCAGAACCCTGCACATTTATGGGGATTAATACGCAAATTTTATTTTCTTATTACTTGTTGTATGTTCCGGTGTGACTTCAAACTATTAAATTTACAATAATATGAGCTAAGAGTTCAATTAATTAAAATGAAGATTTATTATGCATATAATATAACTAAAAATACGATTTTCAGAATTTACCGCAATTTTCTCTTGGCTTCATTGATAACTTCAGTCCTATTTTATTAGTTCAGTTTTCAAGGCCCGGGATAGCCTGGTCGGTAAGGTACTGGGCCCATGTCCGAGAGTTCGAACCCCGCCGGCCGAAGACTCCCCGTGTAGTAAAGTGACTGATGCACGTTAAATCTGTCGAGTCGCCAAAGCCCTCCATGCTCTCATAACAAATCAGAGCCTCTGGGGGTACTGGATTGGAGATCGATCGTTCTCTCATTTAGGTCAAAATTACGATCTGTGGATGAATGAATGGATGTATGAATGGGTCCGCCCTATAAACGGGTGCGACGCATGGTGTGGCAGAAGTCGAATTCTTGGGCATAGATGGCGCCACTAAAAGACAAGAAACGCACACTCTGCCTTAAATTTGCTCGGTTTCACCAAGCAGGCTGGCTTTTCCGTTTGGCAAGTGGCATTAAAAACAACAACAACAGTTCGGTTTTCATTATTTTTTGTAAAAACGAAAACGCGTGTTTCTATAACGTCTGTGGCGTAACTACCACTACAAATATTAAATAACAAATCACTATTTATAGACTATGTCATCCTTCATCTATCAAAAGGTACCTCATGGTGGAATCCAGTTAACAAGTCTTATATACTAGTGATTTGTTATTTAATATTTATAGTGGTAGTTACGCTACATTACTCCCCTTCCAGAATTTTTTTTGTGATATGAACTCGCCAACATTGATGGATGGTCCGCATTAACACAGTTGATTTGCTTTAAAAAAGTAAATAAATAAATAAAAACTTCTCAAAGAAAAGAAAAAAAATCCGGTGAAGTAAATAAAATCTCCAGGTAATAAACAAAAAGGAATTACGAAATTATCAACGCTTATTTTACTTGTGATAAGCTAACGTACGAACTTAAGATAAATAATTCAAATTATCCTGTGACAAATCGAACTTTTTGATTGATTAGACCTGCAAGTTAGCAAATCAGACACATTATAAAATATTTACCAAATTCTGCAGAAAACTCTTTCTATCCATAAGATTTCTTGTAAATACGTTCGAAGACAGGAAAAACGTAACTGTCTACACTTTAAAAACTTTCTCCGACAACGGGTTTGCCTGTTGCATCCCATAGAATTCAAAGAATGTAATTTTACATGGCAAAATGCAAAATTTGAGCAAAATTGGTCAAAAATGTTTAAGAAATCGAATTTCACAGTGTCGTGTTTTTAAAATTCCATTTATTCGACCGCTGATATTTTGTAGTTTGCTATGTAAAATCATATTCGATAAAATGAAGTAAAAATTTTATACCAATTATTATTATTATCATTATTAAGTAAAACTATCATTATTAAATAAAACAATAAGAAACAATAAATATTTGCTGAAAGTTATTATTTTTTGCTTAGAATTATGTTAGGATAAACAAATTTCTTAATTGTGTACAAAACATTTTTCAATTCACCTTAAAACGTTCACGAGATATGGCAAAATACGGAAGAAATAAAATTTACATTAAGGAATCCAAACTTTTGACCACTCTCCTGATTAAACAATCTGGTCCATCCATATTTCCCAAAATCCATATTTCCCAGATTGCGGCTACCTTTATACTTTGGGGTTAGTAATCCGGATTCGTCGAAAAAAGATATGTTTATTTAGAGAAAGTAAATTTTTTGCCTGAGTTTGTAACTCAAAATATCGTCTGCACTAATACATTAGCATATTTGAGGTCATTCCCATATACAATTAAGATGAATTCCTAGAACATGAAGATCCGATCTTTAGATCAAAAGTTATTCAGGGTGGTTTGCTTACTTATTGCACACTGCGCATATTGCACATATGTAAGCAGTCTGTTTTATTTATATAGGCAATATGAATGTTTGCTTTAATGCGTTATGCTCTGAAAACCATTTTAATGTTCGCACAAAGTTTAAAAATTCGATACAAAGTTTCGCTACTGATAGCTCTTCTAACAGAAAATCCGTAACAGAATGCTCTTAAAATTAAAACTCTTTGTGAAAGCAACATGGCGTAATCAACAGAATAGACAAATAACAGAAACATATGTTAACATTTAGTTGGAATATTCGTAAGTTAAATATTTCTCTAGAAATATGTTAATGAAGTCCAACAGGAGCCGTGATGGCTCAAGGGATGGAGTGTTTTCCTTTCAATGAGGGGAGCCGGGTTCGAATCCCAGTGATGGTTGGTAGATACGAATTCCGCATCCAGCTTACACCTACCACAGTGCTGACGTAAAATATCCTCTGTGTTAGACGGAACATGGATCAGAGTCCCCTTGCCTTCAAGCTAACCGTGGAAGACTTGGTTTTCGTGGTTTTCCTCTCCGCGCAACGCCAACGAGGGTTAGTTCCCTCAAAAAGCTCTCCACGAGGCCGAATTTCTCCCAATACTTGATCCAGGAGTTCCCTTGTCCTCTGGATTATATTCAAATTACAAGATTACGGCGTTCAACATTAATATTCATAAACTCAAAAACCGGGACGGATGTTCAACGACGGTTATAAAATGAAATAAAAATGAAGTCCAACAAAAATACACATCGTTTTATAGTATTTTCAGCCATCAGCACCATTTGTACAGGAAAAGTTTTAAAATTTGATGAGAATAACAAATACATGATCTCATAAGAAAAGCATCCAGCAAACTGTACATTTCTATTTCCTTCTGTTTGCCAGCAAACAGATCCTATTTCGTTTTCAAAAATTTTAAAAAATAATTTTTCCAAGAATAAAATTCTCAAAAAATTCTTAATTCCCCCATTTTAATCCCCACACTTTTCCTGAATACCTTCTGCTTCAAAATTTTAATTAATAAGAATATTAAGAATGTAAGTGTTATATATTTTTCTTATTTACTATCAAAAGAATTGAACGAAATTTTAAACAACGCAGTTTCAGCTTCTTCTAAGCCTTATAATAGCTTTTACTTTTGGTACAGTACATAATTAGCGAATTATAGAGTTTTATTTTCTTTAGACCTTAACTAATTACTTTTGGATCAATCTGTATTTTGCATACAATTTATAATTAGGTTCTAGAATTATTTTATTAGATTTCGGGAAAGTATGCTAATAGTTATTTTTTAGTTAAGACTAGATAATTAATATCCGAATACACTTTATACCGGAAAAAAAATAAAACGTTTATGAAATATCAATAAATTCTGATTATTTGAAAAAGATTAGTTAAACGCATAGATAAAGAGCTGAGGAAATTCTGCTGATAAATACATAATTAGGGGTTTGTTAAGCAAACTTGATCAAAATAAATTTTTAAAAAAACGTGATATAAATGAGTTTATGTTATAAACTCGTATATAGATTACATCACTAATTTATAGATGCGTGGAGATTTAAAGCATTTTAATTATGGAACTGTATTCAACAGATATACCATTCCGATAAGTCAATCAAAATCACAAAAAATTTTGACTAGAAAATAAAACAATAAATATGTAGTGTGTCCAAAAACTGGGAAAACGGTTAAACATCTTGAGAAATAAGCATCTAAAATATACCTGTGGAATACTTCTAAACGAAAATGCATTTAATTATACCATACTTGATATCCATCACCTTACCTCTTGAAGTGGCAAGGGAGGTTTTTTCAAAATCTTAAACAGGATTGCCTATAATTTTTTGACACAGATTTGGATTCTTCAGAAAAACTACAGCAAATTGACTAATTATTTTCACATTGAAATTATTTTTAACATTTTCGTTCACAGATGGTACAGGTGTCACTGAATAAAAAAGAGGTAAAAATTGTTTAAAAAGGAAACATGTTTCGATTTTAAAAATTATGATAGATCTGCTTCTCACTTTTATCAAGTTATATATGTAATTATATACCAAATAAATTGTTGCTTTATTTTTAATAAAAAGTTACTTTTTTTGCTAAGAAACTATTTCTAGTAATGTAAAAAATTTTGAACAATAAATAAAGTAACAATTTTCCATTGTATGCGGGTTGTATTGTTGTTAATAAAATCATTCTTTCCATGTTCTAACGCTAACGAATTTTCCCTCATTTTCCAGGTAGAAATAAGGCAGCTAAATTTCCTTAAAAATTTGGAATAGCCTTCGATCTTCCTTGCCTATCTTTGCATTAATGCTTAATAATCTTTGCATTAATGCCCTCTTTGCATTAATGCATAATTCCCTTTGTTTTATTAAAATCTTCTCCCTTAGGCTCTATGCTTTAGAAATGTAAGGATTTAATAACGAGAGGTTAGCAATTATCGGTATCATATTTATTTTGCTTTATTTTACGTGAGCAGCCTACCCAATTTTGAGTTTACGATTTCCAATTTTTAACTCTATAAACTTGTAATTTTGAACCCGATCCAGAAGACAAAAGAACTCCTGAATCAACTTGAATTTTGCTTTTGTGGAGGACTTTTTGATGAAACTAACCCACATTTGCGTTACACGGAGAGGAAAACCACGATGACCTTCCACGATTAGCCTGAAGGCTAGGGGGAATTTGATTGCAGGATACGATGCTTCAACATGAATGGAAACAAAGTTCAGTTTAATACTTTGTTGGGTTTACAGCAAATTTACTCTGAATTTATCTAAGTTACCTAGATTATGGTCAATATTAAGCCAATTTTACTGAAATTGAAGGAAATCAATCAAATATAAGCAGTTAAAAAGTTTTAGTTGTTGTGCGATCATAAGGTTAAAACTTTTTGAAGCCTATTTAGATGAACCATATTATCGCACTTCTTAAATTTGATTCAATAATTACAAAATACGATGGTTCAACATGAACAGAAACAAACTTCAGTTTTACACCTTATTAGGTTTGCAACGAATTTATTCCGAATTTGTTCAAGTTACCTCGATTACAGTCCAACATTAAACCGATTTTACTAAAAATGTAGGAAACAATCCAAAGGTTATAAATTGAACGATAATAAGGATCAAACTTTCTATAACCTTCTAAGATGAACCATATCGTCTTAAATTTAATCACACGATACAATAGTTCAACATGAACGTTAACATGGTTCAATATAAAGCATTGCATTAAATATGCACCCAAGGTTATAAATTGAACGATAATAAGGTTCAAACTTTCTATAACCTTCTAAGATGAACCATATCGTCTTAAATTTAATCACACGATACAATAGTTCAACATGAACGTTAACATGGTTCAATATAAAGCATTGATTCTGCATTAAATATGCACCCAAGGTTATAAATTGAACGATAATAAGGTTCAAACTTTCTATAACCTTCTAAGATGAACCATATCGTCTTAAATTTAATCACACGATACAATAGTTCAACATGAACGTTAACATGGTTCAATATAAAGCATTGATTCTGCATTAAATATGCACC
Organism: Parasteatoda tepidariorum; assembly: GCF_982258835.1. Classification (NCBI taxonomy): domain Eukaryota; kingdom Metazoa; phylum Arthropoda; class Arachnida; order Araneae; family Theridiidae; genus Parasteatoda; species Parasteatoda tepidariorum. Next base: position 81,513,353 of record NC_141764.1, on the reverse strand, counting down.
CAAGGTTATAAATTGAACGATAATAAGGTTCAAACTTTCTATAACCTACTAAGATGAACCATATCGTCTTAAATTTAATCACACGATACAATAGTTCAACATGAACGTTAACATGGTTCAATATAAAGCATTGATTCTGCATTAAATATGCACCCAAGGTTATAAATTGAACGATAATAAGGTTCAAACTTTCTATAACCTTCTAAGATGAACCATATCGTCTTAAATTTAATCACACGATACAATAGTTCAACATGAACGTTAACATGGTTCAATATAAAGCATTGATTCTGCATTAAATATGCACCCAAGGTTATAAATTGAACGATAATAAGGTTCAAACTTTCTATAACCTTCTAAGATGAACCATATCGTCTTAAATTTAATCACACGATACAATAGTTCAACATGAACGTTAACATGGTTCAATATAAAGCATTGATTCTGCATTAAATATGCACCCAAGGTTATAAATTGAACGATAATAAGGTTCAAACTTTCTATAACCTACTAAGATGAACCATATCGTCTTAAATTTAATCACACGATACAATAGTTCAACATGAACGTTAACATGGTTCAATATAAAGCATTGATTCTGCATTAAATATGCACCCAAGGTTATAAATTGAACGATAATAAGGTTCAAACTTTCTATAACCTTCTAAGATGAACCATATCGTCTTAAATTTAATCACACGATACAATAGTTCAACATGAACGTTAACATGGTTCAATATAAAGCATTGATTCTGCATTAAATATGCACCCAAGGTTATAAATTGAACGATAATAAGGTTCAAACTTTCTATAATCTTCTAAGATGAACCATATCGTCTTAAATTTAATCACACGATACAATAGTTCAACATGAACGTTAACATGGTTCAATATAAAGCATTGATTCTGCATTAAATATGCACCCAAGGTTATAAATTGAACGATAATAAGGTTCAAACTTTCTATAACCTTCTAAGATGAACCATATCGTCTTAAATTTAATCACACGATACAATAGTTCAACATGAACGTTAACATGGTTCAATATAAAGCATTGATTCTGCATTAAATATGCACCCAAGGTTATAAATTGAACGATAATAAGGTTCAAACTTTCTATAACCTACTAAGATGAACCATATCGTCTTAAATTTAATCACACGATACAATAGTTCAACATGAACGTTAACATGGTTCAATATAAAGCATTGCATTAAATATGCACCCAAGGTTATAAATTGAACGATAATAAGGTTCAAACTTTCTATAACCTTCTAAGATGAACCATATCGTCTTAAATTTAATCACACGATACAATAGTTCAACATGAACGTTAACATGGTTCAATATAAAGCATTGCATTAAATATGCACCCAAGGTTATAAATTGAACGATAATAAGGTTCAAACTTTCTATAACCTTCTAAGATGAACCATATCGTCTTAAATTTAATCACACGATACAATAGTTCAACATGAACGTTAACATGGTTCAATATAAAGCATTGCATTAAATATGCACCCAAGGTTATAAATTGAACGATAATAAGGTGCAAACTTTCTATAACCTACTAAGATGAACCATATCGTCTTAAATTTAATCACACGATACAATAGTTCAACATGAACGTTAACATGGTTCAATATAAAGCATTGATTCTGCATTAAATATGCACCCAAGGTTATAAATTGAACGATAATAAGGTTCAAACTTTCTATAACCTTCTAAGATGAACCATATCGTCTTAAATTTAATCACACGATACAATAGTTCAACATGAACGTTAACATGGTTCAATATAAAGCATTGATTCTGCATTAAATATGCACCCAAGGATATAAATTGAACGATAATAAGGTTCAAACTTTCTATAACCTTCTAAGATGAACCATATCGTCCTAAATTTAATCACACGATACAATAGTTCAACATGAACGTTAACATGGTTCAATATAAAGCATTGATTCTGCATTAAATATGCACCCAAGGATATAAATTGAACGATAATAAGGTTCAAACTTTCTATAACCTTCTAAGATGAACCATATCGTCTTAAATTTAATCACACGATACAATAGTTCAACATGAACGTTAACATGGTTCAATATAAAGCATTGATTCTGCATTAAATATGCACCCAAGGTTATAAATTGAACGGTAATAAGGTTCAAACTTTCTATAACCTACTAAGATGAACCATATCGTCTTAAATTTAATCACACGATACAATAGTTCAACATGAACGTTAACATGGTTCAATATAAAGCATTGATTCTGCATTAAATATGCACCCAAGGATATAAATTGAACGATAATAAGGTTCAAACTTTCTATAACCTTCTAAGATGAACCATATCGTCTTAAATTTAATCACACGATACAATAGTTCAACATGAACGTTAACATGGTTCAATATAAAGCATTGATTCTGCATTAAATATGCACCCAAGGTTATAAATTGAACGATAATAAGGTTCAAACTTTCTATAACCTTCTAAGATGAACCATATCGTCTTAAATTTAATCACACGATACAATAGTTCAACATGAACGTTAACATGGTTCAATATAAAGCATTGATTCTGCATTAAATATGCACCCAAGGTTATAAATTGAACGATAATAAGGTTCAAACTTTCTATAACCTACTAAGATGAACCATATCGTCTTAAATTTAATCACACGATACAATAGTTCAACATGAACGTTAACATGGTTCAATATAAAGCATTGATTCTGCATTAAATATGCACCCAAGGTTATAAATTGAACGATAATAAGGTTCAAACTTTCTATAACCTTCTAAGATGAACCATATCGTCTTAAATTTAATCACACGATACAATAGTTCAACATGAACGTTAACATGGTTCAATATAAAGCATTGATTCTGCATTAAATATGCACCCAAGGTTATAAATTGAACGATAATAAGGTTCAAACTTTCTATAACCTTCTAAGATGAACCATATCGTCTTAAATTTAATCACACGATACAATAGTTCAACATGAACGTTAACATGGTTCAATATAAAGCATTGATTCTGCATTAAATATGCACCCAAGGTTATAAATTGAACGATAATAAGGTTCAAACTTTCTATAACCTTCTAAGATGAACCATATCGTCTTAAATTTAATCACACGATACAATAGTTCAACATGAACGTTAACATGGTTCAATATAAAGCATTGATTCTGCATTAAATATGCACCCAAGGTTATAAATTGAACGATAATAAGGTTCAAACTTTCTATAACCTACTAAGATGAACCATATCGTCTTAAATTTAATCACACGATACAATAGTTCAACATGAACGTTAACATGGTTCAATATAAAGCATTGCATTAAATATGCACCCAAGGTTATAAATTGAACGATAATAAGGTTCAAACTTTCTATAACCTTCTAAGATGAACCATATCGTCTTAAATTTAATCACACGATACAATAGTTCAACATGAACGTTAACATGGTTCAATATAAAGCATTGCATTAAATATGCACCCAAGGTTATAAATTGAACGATAATAAGGTTCAAACTTTCTATAACCTTCTAAGATGAACCATATCGTCTTAAATTTAATCACACGATACAATAGTTCAACATGAACGTTAACATGGTTCAATATAAAGCATTGCATTAAATATGCACCCAAGGTTATAAATTGAACGATAATAAGGTGCAAACTTTCTATAACCTACTAAGATGAACCATATCGTCTTAAATTTAATCACACGATACAATAGTTCAACATGAACGTTAACATGGTTCAATATAAAGCATTGATTCTGCATTAAATATGCACCCAAGGTTATAAATTGAACGATAATAAGGTTCAAACTTTCTATAACCAACTAAGATGAACCATATCGTCTTAAATTTAATCACACGATACAATAGTTCAACATGAACGTTAACATGGTTCAATATAAAGCATTGATTCTGCATTAAATATGCACCCAAGGTTATAAATTGAACGATAATAAGGTTCAAACTTTCTATAACCTTCTAAGATGAACCATATCGTCTTAAATTTAATCACACGATACAATAGTTCAACATGAACGTTAACATGGTTCTATATAAAGCATTGATTCTGCATTAAATATGCACCCAAGGTTATAAATTGAACGATAATAAGGTTCAAACTTTCTATAACCTTCTAAGATGAACCATATCGTCTTAAATTTAATCACACGATACAATAGTTCAACATGAACGTTAACATGGTTCAATATAAAGCATTGATTCTGCATTAAATATGCACCCAAGGTTATAAATTGAACGATAATAAGGTTCAAACTTTCTATAACCTACTAAGATGAACCATATCGTCTTAAATTTAATCACACGATACAATAGTTCAACATGAACGTTAACATGGTTCAATATAAAGCATTGCATTAAATATGCACCCAAGGTTATAAATTGAACGGTAATAAGGTTCAAACTTTCTATAACCTTCTAAGATGAACCATATCGTCTTAAATTTAATCACACGATACAATAGTTCAACATGAACGTTAACATGGTTCAATATAAAGCATTGCATTAAATATGCATAAGGTTATAAATTGAACGATAATAAGGTTCAAACTTTCTATAGCCTACTAAGATGAACCATATCGTCTTAAATATAATCACACGATACAATAGTTCAACATGAACGTTAACATGGTTCAATCTGAAGCATTGCATTAAATATGCACCCAAGGTTATAAATTGAACGGTAATAAGGTTCAAACTTTCTATAACCTTCTAAGATGAACCATATCGTCTTAAATTTAATCACACGATACAATAGTTCAACATGAACGTTAACATGGTTCAATATAAAGCATTGCATTAAATATGCATAAGGTTATAAATTGAACGATAATAAGGTTCAAACTTTCTATAACCTACTAAGATGAACCATATCGTCTTAAATTTAATCACACGATACAATAGTTCAACATGAACGTTAACATGGTTCAATATAAAGCATTGATTCTGCATTAAATATGCACCCAAGGTTATAAATTGAACGATAATAAGGTTCAAACTTTCTATAACCTACTAAGATGAACCATATCGTCTTAAATTTAATCACACGATACAATAGTTCAACATGAACGTTAACATGGTTCAATATAAAGCATTGCATTAAATATGCACCCAAGGTTATAAATTGAACGGTAATAAGGTTCAAACTTTCTATAACCTTCTAAGATGAACCATATCGTCTTAAATTTAATCACACGATACAATAGTTCAACATGAACGTTAACATGGTTCAATATAAAGCATTGCATTAAATATGCATAAGGTTATAAATTGAACGATAATAAGGTTCAAACTTTCTATAACCTACTAAGATGAACCATATCGTCTTAAATATAATCACACGATACAATAGTTCAACATGAACGTTAACATGGTTCAATATAAAGCATTGATTCTGCATTAAATATGCACCCAAGGTTATAAATTGAACGATAATAAGGTTCAAACTTTCTATAACCTACTAAGATGAACCATATCGTCTTAAATTTAATCACACGATACAATAGTTCAACATGAACGTTAACATGGTTCAATACAAAGCATTGCATCAAATATGCACTCAAGGTTATAAATTGAACGATAATGAGGTTCAAACTTTCTATAACCTACTAAATTGAACCATATCGTCTTAAATTTAATCACGCGATACAATAGTTCCACATGAACGTTAACATGGTTCAATACAAAGCATTGATTCTGCATCAAATATGCACTCAAGGTTATAAATTGAACGATAATAAGGTTCAAACTTTCTATAACCTACTAAGATGAACCATATCGTCTTAAAATTAATCACACGATACAATAGTTCCACATGAACGTTAACATGGTTCAATATAAAGCATTGATTCTGCATTAAATATGCACCCAAGGTTATAAATTGAACGATAATAAGGTTCAAACTTTCTATAACCTACTAAGATGAACCATATCGTCTGAAATTTAATCACACGATACAATAGTTCAACATGAACGTTAACATGGTTCAATATAAAGCATTGATTCTGCATTAAATATGCACCCAAGGTTATAAATTGAACGATAATAAGGTTCAAACTTTCTATAACCTACTAAGATGAACCATATCGTCTTAAATTTAATCACACGATACAATAGTTCAACATGAACGTTAACATGGTTCAATATAAAGCATTGATTCTGCATTAAATATGCACCCAAGGTTATAAATTGAACGATAATAAGGTTCAAACTTTCTATAACCTACTAAGATGAACCATATCGTCTGAAATTTAATCACACGATACAATAGTTCAACATAAACGTTAACATGGTTCAATATAAAGCATTGCATCAAATATGCACTCAAGGTTATAAATTGAACGATAATAAGGTTCAAACTTTCTATAACCTACTAAGATGAACCATATCGTCTTAAATTTAATCACACGATACAATAGTTCAACATGAACGTTAACATGGTTCAATACAAAGCATTGATTCTGCATCAAATATGCACTCAAGGTTATAAATTGAACGATAATAAGGTTCAAACTTTCTATAACCTACTAAGATGAACCATATCGTCTTAAATTTAATCACACGATACAATAGTTCAACATGAACGTTAACATGGTTCAATATAAAGCATTGATTCTGCATTAAATATGCACCCAATAGTTCTCTTACGTTATCAAGAAATTATGATTCACAGTTGAACCAATTTTAATAAGATTGAATGAAGCAATCCAAAGGTACATAATTATTGAAATTTTCAGAAGTTGGTCTATAGTAAGGTTCAAATTTCTACAACCTGCAAAGATGAAACAATATTATTCAAAGTAATAAATTTAATAAAGTATATTTTCGCCAAACTTGTCTAAATTATTTATATTATGATTCAACAATAACTGAATATTTTTAAGATTGTAGGAAGCAATCCAATTTCATAAACAATTGCTTTGAAAGCCTTTAATAGGTTTTCTTTCTTTTTCGATTTGCATCAAATAGTATCAGAAGTTGATTTGTATAAGAAGTTGATTTTTGTCAGAAATTGATTTGCATCGGAAGTTTATTGAATCAGATATTGATTCATAGTAAGATTCAAATTTCTGCAACCTGCTGAGACAAACCAAAATTATTCTAAGCAACAAATTTGATTACACGATAGTATGCTTAAACTTGTACAGAAACAAGGTTGAATACAACACCCATATTAGATTTTCAAGAAATTTGCAAAATATTTTTTCAAGTTACCTATATTATGATTCAACGCTGATCGATTTTTTGAGAGTGTAGGAAACAGTCCGATTTCAAAAACACAATTATTTTGAGAGTTTTTATTAGATTTGAAACGCTTATTTCTGCTTTCGTTTTCGATTTTGTTAATGATAAATAAAAATGCATGCACTTAGTTATTCTCAGTAGGTCAATTAAAAGTCTTGAATTCTAAAAATACGAGTTCCTTAATCACATTACTTCTGCAGGCATAAAATTTTTTTAATCGTATTCTCCTGTTATCATGTTTTTGTAGTCTTTTAAATTAAAAGAAAATTTCAAAAAAACTCGTTTTTTGCAGTTAAGTTCTTCTTTTCTTACTAAAGTGCCATTTAGATACGTCTTTTCAAGAAAATAAATGTTGTGAGATAAAACGAAGGCAAAGAAATCTGAAAACAGTGGATATGAAGGGAAAAAAAATTTTTTTTAAGTAAGTATTAAAGTTCAATCTTAACATGTTTATAAAGTCATGTTTATTTTCGTTGTTACAATTAAGTGTTATCGCTATGAACTAGTGATAACGGGTTGTACTGATGAAACGAGAACTGAATCTATCTTGTTTGAGAAAAAAAAATTTACATTTTTCGAATGTGACTTTTTGCTTTTAATGCTAAGTTTTTTTCTCTCAATTTTTACTGGTAGTTAAAAACAGTAAGAAAAAAGTAAAAATATTTTATTCTTATCATCCCAAACACAAAATTTTCCTTTTTTCAGTCAAATTGGTTAAAACTGCTTCAGGAAATTCTCTAATCTCTTTCAGAACATTCTGCTTATTTATTTACCTCACTGAAATTTCCACAACGCAATTTGAAATTAAAAAAACAATTAGACAGCTTATCAGTTAGTTCAAAAGAAAAGCTTTACCAGAGAAGAAATATCAATTATTGTAATAATACCTTGACTATTATTTCACTTATAACTATTATCATAAGAAAAACTGTATAATTTATCGTATAAACTGTATAACTTATATTCTAGCAAAATAATTAAACAGCTTATTAGTTAATTTCAAACGAACAGTTTTAACAGAGAATAGTTATTAATTAATGCAATAATACCTTGATTATTACTTCACTTACAACTTTAAATATAAAAAAAACTATATAACTTATATTCTCAACAATATGACTTAGAGAACAATATATATATAACTTAAAGAAAAATAATCAAACAGCTTATCTGGTAGTTTCAAAAGAACAGTTTTAACAGTGAACAACTATAATTTAATGTAATAATACCATGATCATTATTTTACTTACAACCATTATTATAAAAATCTATATAACTTATATTCTACACTATATAACTTATATTATAAAAAGTAATTAGATAGCTTATTAGTTTAGTTTCAAAAAACAGTTTTAACAGTGACAGACAAAACAAATTAATTAATGTAATATTACCCCGATTATCATTTCACTTATAACTTTACCATAAAAATTTTAATTTTGAATATTAATCAAATATTTTAAATAATGGGGGTTATAATTATCACACACCTAATTATAGTGTTTAATAGCTAAAACACTAGGAATTTGATATAGTAAAATTGTGTCTTAAATTAGAAATGACATATTAATAAACTATACTATATGCTAGAAAGTATATAGGTAGCAATATTTGAAATTATGTAATCTTAATATCTTGAAACAACAAATCGTTAGTCTTAAACTAACGATGACGGAGTAGTATTTTAAAGCTTTATATCATAGATAATTTGCAAATGTTCATTTATTAGCATTTTGTCGTAAACTAGATTCAGTGGACTCGTCGTAATACTCATTCAACGTAGTAATAGTTCAAATTCTAAAATTTTATTACATGAAAATTGCATCTTAAATTAAAAATGGCATATAAATAAATTATAGTATATGCTAGAAAGTATATTTGTAGCAATATTTGAAATGATGCAATCTTAAAATCTTGAAACAACAAATCGTTTGTCTTAAACTAACGATGACGGAGTAATATGAAGTAATATTTTAATGTCTTAAGTCATACTTAATTTACAAATCTTCCTTTATTAACATTTAGTTTTAAACTAGATTCGATGGACTTGTCGTAATATTTATTCAAAGTAGTAATAGTTCAAATTCTGAAATTTTATGACATTAAAATTGTATCTTAAATTAGAAATGACATATTAATACTTAATGATATTTGGAATTAAATAATCTTAAAACCTTAAAAAATTGATATTTAATCTTAAATTAAAGGAGACTTACTAAATTGTAAAATATGAAATCTTTTAAGCGTTAAATTTTTAATTATAAATGACTGACTAATTTTAAGTATCAACTTTTAAAGTAACAAAGTTTTCAGTTGTAAAAAACACCCTTGTTCAATCTTGAATTAGAGATAACAGTTTAATATGGGGAACTATTTCAAGTTCTAAATTTATTAAATATTAATATTTAATCTTAAACTAGAGATGATTAAATATGAAATTATACTTCATAAATCTCAAAGGAAATAAACCACATTATTTTTTTACTATTTTCACTGACACAGTAGAAACAAATATTTTCATTATCCATATTAAAAATAAATCCAAGTTGTAGCTAAGCAGTAGTTACAATAAAGTATCTCCAAAATTTTCACATAAGTGATTGATACATAAATTGACCTCAATTGTCTCTTGATCCAAAATATTTACCTAATATGCAAATTTTAAATGTTCAAATATTTTAACAAAATGCTTAAATAAACTGCTCCAACTAAATGGCAGGAGCTTTCTAGATCGCTTGTTAATTTAATTGTTTTCATCAGAGTCTAATTTTAAGCTGTAGTTTTTTTTTAAATTCATTTACGAAACTAGTTGCTACTTCAATTTTTAAACGAAACACACATCAAGTACTCAATTAACTAGATTGATTTGGCATAAATAACTTTTAAACTCTCAACAACATTATGCAATCATTTATAAAACTCTCTGTATATTTAGCAGTTTTCTTTATAACTTTTGGCTAATTTTTCTTAAATTTTTGTAGCCAACTCCAATCTTCCCTTTTGCAGTAGTTACCAATCGACGGTAACAATCACTTTTTATTACCATACCTAAGAACTAGGCATGGTGGCTCATGGGGAGCGTTCGCCTCCCAATGAGGGGAACATGGTTCGAATCTTAGCGATGGCAGGTCGATACGAATTCCTCATCCGGCTCGCACCGACCCATTGCTAACGTAGGAACCTTAAGCACGTGAAAGAACCCAGAAGTTTAATTGTCTTCTGGATTGGATTCAAGATCGCAAGGCTATGGAGTTCGACATTAGTTTCAAACCAAAAATTTGGTTGGCTGTTCAACCATGGTAATAAAATAAAATACCTAAGAGCATATTAAATTGAAAAAATCTTTCAATACCGGATCAGACGCTAAGTCAACTGCCGAACGTTTATTTAAGCTAATGTTGTTGTTGTTGTTGTTGTCGTGTCTATGCTAGCGCAAAGTTTAATTAGAGTTCTCCAAAATTTAAGCTAATCTCAACTATATTTAAAACAGTCGATATTGACAAACTTCTCCTGATCACAAATAAAACTGAAACTGCTCTCTTTTTTCAGAAGTATTTAAAATAATTTTCGAAGCTTCTCTCTTAATTTCTGGGTCATCTTTCCTTTCTTTCCCTAATTTATAATCGTATATTTCGTCTGCCAGCTTCGGTCTCCGCTCTTGCAGTAGTTTCCAATTCCTCGTAGCAATCACTTCTGACCAATTCTCGAGAGCACATTGAATCGCCAAGTCTTTCAATAGCGAATCACTGTATATATCTGCCATTACAATCACTTCAGATGCTAGGTCAGCTGACATATTTTCTCCAAGATAATTACTGCAATGTCGCTTGAAATCTGGCATCAAAACTCTATCAGCAAACTTGTAGAGAGCGAAAGCTTCAATAGTGTGGTGAAAGCGTGGCTCTTCTTCTTGTAAAATACTCTTCGCCATTACATTTAAGGCCATATAATCTTCTTTGTAGAAAGGAGTTATCTTGGTGGCGCCATCTGTTATTAATATTTTCTTGAAATACGATGAATTTTCAGCAAGAAACGTCCATAAGGTATGTTTTGCATCGGTAATAAATAAAGTTCCAAGGTTTTCTTCAGTTTTACTATAGCTCATTTCATAAGGCCTCTTGGTTAGTTCTCCTGAAGTTTCTTTTGGATAAAAATGAATCTCACATTTCACATGCAGCATATCTGAGTAGAAAACATCCGACAATAACAATTTTTTTCTTTCCATGTACCTGCATAATCCATGCTGCGGTACCTTGTAGCTTCGAGTTCTGACGACAAATTTTCCGTACTCTTTTGCAAATGATTGTGGAAATCTCTGGTTTCCCTCTACATCTATCAATGTAAACGTAAAGTTTAATATGCAATTTTTAAAGCTTGATGATAGCTCTTGGAACATAAAAGAGACATATCCTTCATTTTCATTGCTGTTGCCATTCGGATAACATAAAAACCTAATATTATAAGGAAAATTCAGTTCGCTTGGTTCAACCAAAATATATACTCCACATGCTAATTCCTCGACGAACTTCTGTTTAGGAATTTTGTAGTTTAGAAACCAATTGCTGTTATTTGCAGAAATTTTCGAATTTTTCACTTTACGTAATTCTTGCATTTTTAGGGTCTCATATTCTTCGCATTTTCTAGCATAGTACTCATCTACGAAATCCATAATAAACGCTAATACTTTAACGAATGCATGCACCAAAAGCTTAGAAAAACCCTTTTGGACTGTTATCATTCAACAGGAATCTATTAGGAAATCGATTTTGATATTCATTGAATTAAAATGAATTTAGTGATAAAGTTCAATGTTCGCTTTAATATCTTTTTTATTCTGATAAAGCAGGCAAACAAGGCATTTATTATCTTTCAAGGCTCTCTGTTTTCGTATATTAATAGATTCGATTATAAAGCAAATACAATTTTTAAATAAAAAAGTAAAAAAAAATAACAATTTTTCAGTTAATTCCGAAAATAAATTTAAACGACATTCAAAAATATTATTTGTTTTGAAAAATAGCATTTCTAATGATATCCATTAAAAAAGTAAATTTCAAAATTAAGACTATTTTAATTTTTTAAAATATTTCAATTTTTTTGACAAATATCCTAATTATTATTTCTTTGAACAATTTTTTCATGCGAAAGTGAAAAAATCTGAAGTGAATCAGACAATAGAATATCGATGTTGAGTTCTCGACGTTGAGATAAGTTTTTTAATAAAACTATTTAGAATGATTTTACATTTTGGAATAATTTGCATAAAGCATTATATTTTCGTCGGTCAGATTTTTATTTTGTCCAGGTACACTATTAGAAATTTCTTGAACAGAAGGGTTAAATAGCAATTTATTTTAATTGTCAATTTACCATAATCAAACAGAACAGTCAAATAACCCTAATTAAGATGGTATTCAAACTGTTAACTGTGAGAGAAACCGTTTATTAAATACCTTTTTATTAAACACCATTTATTATTTTGATTTCATCTAATACGGTTAAACAACCACAATTTTACCATACCAAGCGGGCATATCTAGAAACCACTTAGTTCCTTGCATCATGGTATACAGGGTGGAGAGAGCTAATCTGTGAGTCTCATGACCAACAGAACTGGAATGCGAGTCCCATATTTGACACCACAATATTTCCTCCATTCCCTTCAAAATATGAAGAGTTTTCAGCCCTCCCCAACTTGTGATATTGTAGGGGAGAGAGGGGTCAATTGTAACATTTTTTACTTAACAATTTTTAACAAACAAAAAATCCAATATATTATTAATATTAATTGACAGACGAGTAAAGTAGACTATCCTCTACTAGAAAAAAATACCTTATTTTAAATGTTATTATACTAGTTATTATCAATTTTTGACAGTCGTGCACTTGTTACAATTGTCCCCACTTACGTCGTCAATTGTAACATTTGATAAATTCAACTAAAACATAGTTAATTGTACATATTATCATAGTTGTGATATATTTTTTCATTGATCAAAATAGTAGTGATATTTTAGGAGTAAAAATAATAATGAGCAGAAACCTAAGGGGTGAAACTTTTAACTTTAAGTGGTTAAAAATTTTAATTTATGCTGTGAAAGGTGACAAATAAAATAATGCACATGCAACACAATATAAATGATGTAGGAAACTATTGGTGGTTCTTAAAGAGTTAAGTAATGGTTTGTAAACATAAGATTATTTATTTTCAGCTGTTACAATCGTCCCTTTACTTATTGTTACAATCGTACCCAAGACGCCATTTCAGCTTCATTTGATAAAAACAATGCTAGTTAATTAACAAAACTAATCTTTTTTTTTTGTTGAAATGTTAATTAAGGTGTCCACTTACATATTCGACTAATAATTTTTATTTGTTTAGGCAAAATTACTTTGTTACAATATAATATTTTAATACCAAAAAAAGTTTTTACGTAGCGTGAGAATGTCTTTTGTGATGTAACTCTTTCAAAAGTACATAAAAATGGTTGCCAGCAGGGGTGTACATGTAGATTTATTAAATACACCTTGTGCGCCACCTAGGAACCAAATCTAGAACCTGACACTCGAAATTTTTGCTCTGTTACAATCGTACCCTGTTACAATTGACCCTACTATTAAAATACGATACTTTAATTTACGGATACTTTAATTACACAGAGAAGTCTAGTACTTCTGATCTCTTGCGATAGGTGAAACAACCAGATAAGCTATTTAAACCACATTTCATGGTTTATTTGATAGAGGACTACTTAACCACTGCCCGACTCTAATGCCCAATGCCTAACAAAATCCATAGTTCAATATCCAGTTAAATTTCTTTTTATGATTTTGAAACCGTGCTCGTTATAAACGGTTTCAGATACATAAAGGTAGAAAAATGTTCGTTAGCATAAATTTGTCGGTTAATTAATTGAACAAACAACTGCATTTTATTTTACCGTAATTTTAGACGGAAAATTATAACAGTGTGTACATGAGTTCCGCAACACAGATGTTACCAATCAATACTTAAATATTCAGATCAAATGGATCCTACATTTTTTATTTCATTAAATATTTTTGGCACTCTGGTCCAGAGGAGGCCAATTTCTAGCCTCGATTTCGCTATACGATGTACGTCTTGGAAAAATCTGTGGAACCGAGTAGCTGAGTAGTACCATGGGTGCAGGGATCTGATGAAAATTTCCTTCCCTATTAGATTTATGTATAAATTGAAGAAGTGGCCTGGCAAATGAGTGATGCTGCTATTCATTCTTAGGGTTCTGAGATAAGACATGCTTTCACCCTTGCGGTGCTCTCTTGTCAAACGAAAATAGCACCTTCCTAACTTAATTCTCAAAAGGTCAATGGCTAGCGAGTTTTTCTTATCCAAGTGTAATTAAAAACAACAAAAAAGTATAGTTTATTTTTTTAAAGATGAAAGACCAGATAATAATTAACATTAAAAACTATGCCATTACCTATCAGTATAAATACACTTAACTAGTTTATAGTCAGCTTAAATTTTGGAATTGCATGTTATGAATTTATTTAAAAAATAAAATTGCAATTTTATAATAGGATAAAGGGGAAAAATGTTTAATATTACAGTAAAAATTACCCTTTTTCTTAGCTTTGATATGCAGTTAGTTATTTCAGTTTTGTTCCTTTTTATTTTAAATTTATTCCATTATAATAGGATTAGGCAAATCCGATAATATTAAAACAACAAGAACTTTATATCAAGGCATTAGGTTTTAAAATCTTTTAAAAGCATTATGACTTAATATTTCTATTGAAAAATAAACTGTTTTATACATTATCTATATGATTTCAATGCGTTTTGGAAAATCTCATTTAAATTTTCGACTAATCCCTTTATCTTACAGATTGACTATTTTTAGAGCTTTACCAGAGATTTTGTATTTCAATTTATTTTAAGTTTGAAAGAAAAAAAAACATAAATATTAAAGTCATATCCATTAATTTATAAAGCTTGCATAGCACACTTTGTTACCCCAAAAAAAATTTAGCACGTACCTTTTAATGTACTCTATCATTAAAGCTTTTTAAATCTAAAAACGGTATTTTATTTGAAATATCAAAAAATGTGCTTTTTCCAGGAAAAAATATTAAAACTTTTGTTCTACACTTTCAAAACATCAAAAAAAAGTCTCTAAAACTAGCAGAATGAAAAATTCTTGGATAAGAGAACATATTTTCATGGTAACAATATTTCTAATTAACAAAAACGACAATTTTGATTAAAAAATAAAAAGTCTTTCATTTGACAATTTTTCTGTTTGATATGGTGACGACTTTTCGTAAATTCTGGTTCACAAATTCATGGTTCCTACCCTGAAAAAAAAGTTAGTATCAAAGCTACCAGAATGTGAAGAAAAATTAATGTGTTTCTTGCTCTATGGGAACACCAAAAAGTGCTGTGATTTTTACCGAAGCACTTTAGTAATGATTTTGTTAAAATTAACAATAAAATATAATTTTGTAATGTGTGGTAAAATTTGGTAATTTTATCATGATACCTTAGAGCCTGGTATAAGAAATGATTTATTCGGTTAAATTTACTTTTCAGTTTAGTAATTTTTACTAAATCTGGAATAATAAGAGCTATAATTTTGAAAACCAGAATTTCTGGTAAACCGTTATTAATATGAAAGAAAAAATAACCAACTTAATCATTTCAAAACCATATATTTTGGGTTTTTTAAGTGTGTTAAATGGACTAGTGTACAAGCATAATTTGGGGCAAAATTTCTGAAATTGAGTTTATTATAAATTTAAAATTTCTGTTTTCTTAGTTTTCTAAAAAATACTTTATTTTTGTTTATATTCTACTTGTTTACAACGTTATAGAAATTTTTGTTCTAGGTGATAACAGTGGATAGACTAATGATTTTACGTCTTTAAGTGCGTTTGTCTCAAAATAAGAGTTAAATAAGTTTGTCCCAAAATAAGAGAGTCTTAAACACGATATCTCATGTTGTTTTTAAAATAATTGTTTGCAATATTTTATGAGTGCTTGTGATTGTAGCACATATATTTTGAACTACACATTAGAGAAAAAAGTAGAATTTCATTTTTTTTGCATGTTTTTTCGCAAAGACAATCACGGAAATCTTTAAAAAAATTGCTTTTTAACTACATTGATACTTTAGTCAGTATTATTTGTACTTGCTTTTAATATTATAGTTCAAAACATTGCTGATAGCCTTCTAAGTAAGCTTTTCAAAATATTTTTGTTTTAAGTGATGGAAATTTTTCTACAGTGCTTGGCGTAAATGCAGAAAAATACTTAATTTTTACCTAGAAATGACCATTTAAAGAATAATAGTAATGTTTTGCTAGTTTTTTAAGTTTTTCACATAATGAAACAAATAAACTAGTTTTCGTTTTAATTTTATATTAATATTTTTTAAAAAGTTGTCGTAACTATTTGGTTATCTTAATCAGAATAATCTTTTTTTAAATCTTTTTTTAATCATTACTATACAGTATAGGACAGTACAGTATATTATTCCATATTCTGAAGAGTCATGATAAAATTATACCAGTCTTCTCCTCAGAATTCGCCATTCAGTTTATAATTTATTTCTTAATATTAAGATTTTGATAGCAACGGCTTTCACCAAATAGTATGATAATGTATTTTATATTATGTTTACCGATGGTGAAAAAAGTTCTGGGGAAACTACCGTACTGATTGGTAATTGTATTTCTGCTTAAAAGAATAAATAAAGTAATAATAATAATAATAGTTTTGGTAATAAAAAATAAAGTATACAGTATTTAAATGATTTGTTTGGTAATTTTTTCTTTCTTATGTTAACGGTCAACCAGAAAATTTGATTTTCAAAATTATAGTTATTATAACCCCAAATTTAGTAAAAATACAATACAGTAGGGAACCAATTATCCGGAACGATCGGGACCATCGTTATTCCGGATAACTGATTTTTCCGGCTTTCTTAATCGCTACAAAAAGCCGTTTTTTTATTGTTAAGCCCAAAAAAAAACTATTTTTTTGGAAATAATCTTAAAAGGAAGAAAATAAGATGAAGGAATACACTAATGATTGTTTCCAAAATGATGGTAAGGTAAACATCTTTCAAAAAAGAAAGAAAAATCCCAAAATCTTATGAGGAAAAAAAACATTTTTTTTGGCGGGAAAATTTATCGAATTTCGTTCCGGTTTTTTGGTTTTCCGGTTTTCTGATTTCCGGATAACGGGTTCTGTACTGTACCAAAAAAAAAAAATTTTTAATAAATAGTTCTCATGTCATGCTCTAGGGCATTATGATGAAACTTTCGAATTTTACAACATTTATCAAATTTTAACACACGTTATAAAACAATACTTCATCGGTACTGATAGATCAGTTTTCGATGGTGAGATTAATGTCATTTACTAGTCCCTGTCACACAGCTTCGACACTTAGACTACTTTTCAAAAGTTGTATTATTATCTGATTCAAAGGCCCCACTTTAAGCAATGGATGCATCCAGCAGCACTAGACCTTTAACAATCGATAATTGCTTAAATCTTCTAACGGGTTTGCCAGCAATAATAAAACAATAGTTCTCCAATGGATTCCGGTCCACTGTGGAGTCCAGGGAAATTAGACAGCCGATTTCCTGGAAAAAAAGAGGGTCTCTGTCCTCCAGTCACTTAATTCCAGACTTTTTTTTAATAACATCAAATATCTAATAAAGAACATTTACAAGGACTCATTCAGCGAAGAACTCAAAAATCGCAATTCAAATAAACCATGGCTTAAATAGGTTCTCAGTGTCCCTTAGTGACTTAGGATGAAATCTGTCACCATGTTTCGTCTGATATCTGAACCCGATTGTCTGACGTGGTTCCAGATCCTTTTTGTATCTTGTGTGACCTCCACGCAGAGATGGACTTGTCTCACCTGTTTAGATGTCTTGCTCTTCCTCGGACATCAATCTGGGGACGTTACTGGACCTGCTCGCTCTCATTTATAGATTTATTTTTATCTTTTTGACATCCAATTCTCTTTAAATGTGCCATTGGAAAGGGAAAAAAGAACTCAAGCAATATTTCAGACAATTTCATTGATTACCAAAGCACTTCGGTAAAAACTACAGGGATTTTTATGTGTTTTCCTTAAACCATATTCTGGTAGTTTTAACCATACTTTTTTTTACTTTCGTTTATCTTGGAAATTTCGGTGCTTATTACCAGATTTTTTTTCAATTAAAAAATGATTCTGAATGATATTTACGCATGCTTGCAATGAATGCAGTTTTAAGAAATATTTTATTCTAATTGATCATCGACATTGCAGAGATAATCAATATTAGATTTATGGCTATTTCAGTGACCAAATCTGTTGCTTTATAATTCTGTAATTTTGAACCCTACCCAAAAGACGAAAGATCTGATTGTTCAGGCATTGCGAAAATTCTCTTCGTGAAAGACGTTTATGTGAAATTGTTCTCCCTAATGAAATGTTCAGTAAAATTGTTCATTTCCAATTGTTAGCCCGATGGCATTAGGACTAAAACTAACAATCCATCTATTGCTGAGGATATTTCCGTCTTCCATGTGATCAGTGTGAGCCGAGTACGCGAATTGACCAGCAATGGATGGTATTTCGATCTGGCGTCATCAATATTTAGGACTATCCGGCTTAGAATATTTGAGGTATAGAATAATTATATGATTAGCTGATTAGAATTACATTAGGCAAAATTATTGCCATCTCACTTGATTAAAAAACTTCATTCGCTTCTAAAATATACAGTTTGTAAATAACAGTCGACATGTTTCAAGCACAGCAAACAGACGCCCATTTTCAAAACTTGCAGGACGTGAATGAGAAGAAATAAAAGTGATTTTCAGTATAAAACGTAAAGTTGACCACGAAACATAAAGGTGAGATAGCGCGTGGAAATGCATTTTACCCTGATTTGCCCCTATGAGCCAAATTGGTTTTTATTGCTCTGCTTTCTCATGTTTGCTTTTCTCTCTCGGCTACTGAGGTTTTTCTAGTTTCGTTTTTTTTGCCTTTAATTTACATCTTTCGTGGGCAACTTTACGTTTTATTTTTCATAGTTTCGTCTCATTCATGTCTGGTAAGTTTTGAAAATGGGCCCCCATTTTTTAGCGCCTGGAGCATGTCGACTATTATTTCCAATCTTATTTTTAAAACTAGTCAATTTTTTACTCAAGTAATATCTTACCAATTCAATTTCTTGGGATTATTTACTCAATTCCCATCTTACTTCACTTCAAGTTAGAAAAAAAAGTCAATTAAAATCACAGAATACGACAAATGTATTTTATAACAATTTTATCGAAATAATTTCATGCTATAAGCGTTGTTTTTAACGAAAACTCCTTTTCTCAATTTCCTCGTACATATTTTCATCAATCTAAACATTTCGAAACTATATTCTTCCGTTTAGTTATATTTTCAACTACACTTTTACAGCGTATACAGTTTATCCATCCATTTTACTACCTATGACGAAAGAAAACTATTCGCTAAGTCTTTGACTGAAGTGTTTTAAATAACATGGCTTAATTTATGACCTCTTCTCGATTCTTAACTTCAGGTTAACATTTTTCATAGCTTCTTCTCTTTTAGCTCTGAAACAGTTATTAATAATGGCGTTGTTTTTCAAATTTTCGACAAAACTCATTATTCAACCCCTACTTTCACAACATTATTGGAAAATTCAGGAGCTTCACACAATTAAATTTGATTATGATGAAAAGTTATACTATAAGTCAAACTACCGTTTGATGTTAGCTTTTAAGGGACGAATAATTAAGACTTTCCTGGGTGGAAGCATTAATTAATTTTATGACTTGACTTATGAGTTAAGTACTTTATTCTTACTTAAAGTTGTTTGAAAGTAGAAATGTAGTAAATATTTACAGTTAAAGATTTTTTCTTAAGACTAGTAAGGATCTGAATATTTATTTCCTTAAGTTGCATCACAAACGAGGGTATTTCTCTATCTAAATTGGCAACACTCTAGTCCTCTATAATAATTCAAATCGTAACATTTTCTTATTGTTGTTGTTCATTTACGTCGCACTAGAGCCGCATAATGGGTTATTGGTGACGGTCTGGGAAACATCCCTGAGGATGATCCAAAGACATGCCATCACAATTTTGATCCTCAACAGAGGGAATGGCACCCCCGCTTTGATAGCCCGACGACCTGCACGCGAAGTCGAGCACTTTACGGTAGAACAGTTTAACGAGGACCAATACCGCACACCCTCGGTCCCTACGCAGACTGATCCAAGTAGTCACCCACCCGCACACTGACCGCAGCCAGTGATGCTTGACTTTTGTGATCTGCTGGGAAACGTGTCTTAACGATCAGTCCAATGCGGGACAACGTTTTCTTAAGTAATAATTTAAGTTACGTTAAATAAATAATTATATATTAAGTATCTGTTTAGATTCATTTTGCAAGGATGCCTTAAATAATAGATCAAGATATGTTAAATAATTAGTTATATATTAAGTATCTGTTTAGATTCATTTTGCAAGGTTGCCTTAAATAATAGATCAAGTTATGTTAAATAATTAGTTATATATCAAGTATCTGTTTAGATTCGTTTTGTTAGGTTATCTTAAGTAGTAATTTAACTGATAATATAAGCGATGCTAAATAATATGTTATGTATTAAATATTTATTTAGATTCATTTTGCATTTTTGCATAAATAAAAACTAACTTAGTTAAGAAGTAATTGTTTGGATTTATTTTAGATCTTTTCTTAAATAGCTGAGGAAATTTTAAACATAAGCAGTGCTATGGTGCCATATACTGTCGTATACCAATTATTGGTGATGCAGCTTGCCTTTATTAAGCAATAGCATATAAATGTGCTATACAATAATCAAGTTATGACTGGAGAGGTGCGTTAGAAAGTAATACAGCACGTAATAGAGTATTAAGATAAGTTTTCCATCTTATCTCACAACGGAGATGGAAATAATTTCAAAATTTCTCCTACCTACAATGCTGAAATATCTCGAACTAAAACTTATGGTGGGTAGTTTGCAAAATTTAAACAAATTTTAAATTGTTCCTAAAATTCAATACATAGAGAACTTTGAGGAAATCCCGTTCAGCGTTTGAAAATAGTTAAAATTAAAATCAAAGTACTTTCATGCTGGCAAAGCCGCGGGCAATAGCTAATTTTTTTAATTTAAAACATTGTTTGAAGTGTTTGCTTGTATCTTTAATTGTATTTTAAATATAATGCTCGTTTCATAGTATACAAACTCAGAATAGCTGAAAAATACCAATACATTACCAAAGACGTTGTTTTGATATTGTGCTCTTCTTTAAATTATGTATTTGCTTTAATTCCGTGTTTGCTTAAGTCATATTTTTGGAGGACTCTAATCTTTGCACTAGCACTGTATGCATAGACACGACAACAACAACAATAACAACATTAAGACATATTTGTCCTCCATTTAAAAATTTGCACTTTTCCGTATATTCTTTAGTTATACGCTCCCCTTGTTTTTAAATGACCATTTCCCAAGAAAATGTGTTAAATATTATTATAGTCTTAAATATTTTTTCCTTACCTTATTTAATATTAAAATCAATTGATTCATCAAATGTGATGCGTATCCACGAAGTATATTTCGTACTGTAAATACTGAATTTAATTGCATAACCAATTTTTTTAAAAAAAATAAACACTTTTTATATTCTTGAATTTCACACTTTTGAAAAATACCCCATATATTTTGAGCAGAAAGTAATTTTATAATTATATTCTAACCACTTTCCCAGATATTGCCCATATGATGCCCATATATTTTAAATGAAAGTTTATTAAAATAGAATAGAATAAAATAGAATAGAATAGAATAGAATAGAATAGGATGGAGGGCTTACAAGATAGGATCTATCTGACTCCAGATAAGATAAGAAAAGTTAGAAGTAAAGCTAATATTAAATCTCATTTTAAAATACATAAAAATTAAATATTTAGAGTTATCTATTTTAATACTTAGAAAAAGTATGTTTATCATAATGTCTGAAAAAGAATGTTGTTAAAAACGGATTACGTACTATATTTTCGTCCCCATTGCTTGTTTTTGCTTTTATTTTTTCCTTTATTATCATAGGATTACTTTTAATTCCCTTTTCAAAAGATAACATATGTTTAATAAAAAGAATAAGCAATTGATACAATTTTTTATCAAATGAAAAAGCTTAGAAATTTGAAAAATGCATTGATCTATTAAAACAAATATAAATGTTCATGAGTTAGAGAAATTTGTGAGTTTCTTTCTTTTTTTTTTTAAATACTTCTCTCAAACCAATAAAAATTTGGAATGAAAAACTACTTGTTTATCATTTATATTTTATTGCAGGAATTTTTTTTTGTAACTTTTTTTTAGACTTCAGATTGCTTGATAGCCCGATAACTCTCTACAAAGCTTTGATCTTTTGGGACATTTTAGATTAACGAAAAACTATTGATGAAACGTTAAGAGAATTTTTTTCATTTCTATCCAAATTGCGATATTTTTGTCAAACATCAAAACTGAGTTTTCAGCTTTTAAAAGCTTTGATGAAAAAAATTTATTTTTTAATTGAGATGAGCATGGAAATAGTTTCTTTTTTACATTATTTGTATTTTATAAATTTAGGTTAAGAAAGACGTAAAAAATTTTTAAAGGAATTATTTTAGTATAAATTGAAATATTTCATTATTAATAATAAATTCGATTTAAAGAAAAATTAAACATAAATGCTATATTAAACAAGTTTATTGACGCATATCTTACCGTACGTAATTACAAATGGTTAAAATAAAAGATTCCGAACAAGATTTGATTAAACAAGATTAAAACTGACATATTTTCATTTAAATTTTAATAGAATCAAAACAAAAGTGAACATATTAAACCAACATTACTTATACGAAAAAGGAATTATATTTTTTTATAAAGTAACACACATGGAGAATTAATTTTAAAAAAAGGCAGTAATTTTTTCTTTCATTGCCAACTTTCGTACTGTCTTTTGATTTTCCTTTTCAAATTTATTTCAAGACTTTTTTTTTCAACCTCAATCTCAACTCCGTTCTCTCTACATAGTTAGAACTTTTGAAAATTATGGTAAAATAACCGATAGACATATAATCGACTGTCCATTCAATTAACAGTCAAGTTTACGGTAAAGAACACCTTTTTTTTACCTTTACAGTTTTAATAACCATTTACAAACAGCATGGTATAAAACAGCAAATAAAAATTAACTGAACATTGGAGCTAAGCTTTTCGTTAGGTTATGGGCGTTGATATTAGGCTGTGGTAGAGTTGTGTTTTATCAATTAAACCGTGTTATGTGGTTAAATTAGTTCATCAACTTGTTTCACCTATTGTAAGACATGGGATATACTAGACTTTAGTGTTAAGCAGCTTCATGGGGCTGCCATCTATGCGTGAGTGAAAGTATCGTATTCTAATAGTCTGGGAAGAAAAATTGGGGAGTGGAGGACTCTGGAAACTCTACTTGTGTTGAAGAGGAAAGAGGAAATATTCCGGCGTCACCACCGGACCTCAAACCCTAGTTCGGCCGGTCATGAAACTGACAAATTCGTCCTCTGGGTTATAATATGTATCCAGATGCAAGGATCTAAATGACCTCATTAGGTGGGCCTAGTTGGTGTGATAAAATTCTGGTAGTTTAGCAGTATTATGTGAAAGCAGTTAATAAGTGGTTTTCTCTCACAGTAAACAGTTTGAATACCATCCTATCCATGGTTATTTGACTTTTTTGTTTGAATATGATAAATTTCTAACAAGTGCTTAGCTTGATTCCGCCTTTTCTTCCAATTCTAACACTTCTCTTTCCATTAAATTTACTCCTACACTCTCCATACGTTTTCTTTTTCAGTCCTTCTGGAACTCACCCCCTAAAAAGTTACCAACCCAATCATCTTAGGGTAAGACTGAAGATCCAATCAAAACTAAAATATTTTTTAACAATCCTGAATGGAAAAGGGGAGCTTGAATGGTCCACCCACACATTAAACCCCTAGTTAGTCAAAAGTTATCTAAAATCCCTTAATTGTGACTTTTCTCCTTGTGGGATAGGTTACATAAAAGGGTTCAGCAGTTCGTGTCCCGAATCAGGTATTCACCTAACACAGGATAGGACCGGAAATTCATTTCATCTTTACTCTCTACTTTTAAAAAAATGGCATTTAAATAAACAGTTGAATTAAAATTTAAAAAAAATTAATTAAATAAATTGAATTAGAATGCAAGTCGAGCTATGATACTATTAAAGATATCTTAACAACGTAAAAAAAACTAAATACTTAGAATATAACCACATGTTAATATTTTACACTATCTACACTGGAATGATTATCCGACATGAAACTTCACTTTAAATTATGGAGAAAAAAATTATAGTAAGATATTAAAAGTTTAAAGTCCCTAAGATCTAAAATTGATTAAGTTTCATTACATGCAGGATACGGTGCTCGATAAATACCACCCTCAATATATATTTTTACATCCTTGTCGAAAAATTATGTCTAAAACGTTTACGCTTTAGGAATTGCACATTAATGGTAAAATAGAGAAACAGAAACACTATCCTAGTCTGTCGGATTACTAATAAAATCGAGATGATCAAAAAAGTTTCCGCTTTCAGAATTGAATATTAATAGTAAAATAAAGAAACACCATCGTAGTGTGTCGGATTACTAATACGAAAACCAAGATGATCAAAAAAGTTTCCGCCTTAAGAATTGCATATAGTAATATAAAGAAACAGAAACATTATCGTAGTCTGTCGGATTACTAATAAGGAAATCAAGATGAAAAACCTGAAAATGAGTTTGATTGCCTGATGAACCTAAAGTGTTACTAAATAACCTTTCAATTTGTTTCTCTTGCCTTCGGCAGTCAAACAGGTTAAAATGTTTCAAGTAACGCTTTTCTCATTAGAGAATTGATAGATTTTGAAAGCATATTTCTGTTTTTTTCTTTTTATTTAAGTTTTAATTGTGGACTCACAATGTTTATACCATTTTAAGATTCATTTGCAAGAATTTTAAGAATGTGTATTTAGGGTATCGATTACGAAACACCCTGGATTTATTACCTTCGAGCGAAGAATATAATTCAAAAGTGAATTAAGTTATATTAATGACAATATGTTTAAATTAATGACATAATTCAAGTCTTAAAAGAGTTGGATGTACTTTATTTATAGACAAATACAAATTTCGTTTAAAAAAAAAAAAAAAAAAAAAAAAAAAACATATTGGCCATTACATAAAAATTATGTTATATAAATCCTTTTAAATAAATAATTATATGAAACAAATTATTGATATATTATATCAAAAAGCCTTCTTTACAACATAATTAATCAAACAGGATTTTAAAATATTTTTTTAAAATTTTTTGAACATCATATACTATTTTAATTTTAAATTTTTTAAAACTACTTTTTGATAAAAAAAAAAAATAATAAAAATAAAAAAGTTAAGTATATTTTGAACATACTTGAGGTATAGAACTTAGATCTGTTACTGTTAGAACCATTTTCTTAAAACTCGCTAGTACACGGAGTGAACAATCCTGGTAAAATTACCATACTGTATGGGAGTGACAATTCTGGCAGAAAAAAAAACATAATTATGTTATTAAAAAGCAAAATGAATCGTATTTAAGCCATTCACTTGGTAATTTTTCCATTCATATGGTAACGGTTTACCGAAAATTACGATTTTTTAAATTAAGGTTCTTATTACCACACATCTGGAAAAAATTTAAAACTGGAAAATGAATTTGCCGAATAAATGGTTTTTAAGCATAATAAAATAACGAAATCTATCCATATTTACCAAATTTTATCACATATTATAAAAATGTATATTATTGTTAATTTAACCAAAATTTAACACACTACGGAGCTGTTTGGTATTCCCATAGAGCCTCAAACGCGATAATTTTATCATATTCTATTAGCCTTGACCCTACTTTTTTCTTAGTGTAAGCTACAACGTGTTATTTATAATTCAAATTATATTTGAAGGACTTGGGGAATATATAGGTAAGCCCCACTTTCAAATTGTTCGGAGGAATCTTTAAGTGAAAAACACTCCCATCTCAATACAGTCAAGAAAATGTTTTGTTGTCTAGTGAAAATTCAAGAAACTTGTGAAGTACCAATCTAAACACAATCCTACGATACAGTTTGATGTAAAAATGGCCTCTCTAGAAAAATTGTAGCTTATTACTGTATTTCCAAAATCTTTAATTTGCAAAAGAATCATGTTTGAAGCCTTTAACTTTATTTCACATATGTTTTACACGCTTTTTAAATTTAATAATGATTCATATGCTTTATAATTTAATTTAACTGCATTATATATTTTAAATAGATAATATAACTTCTTAACTTAACTTTTCTGTTAAATTTTCTACTTAACGAATCTCAAACTGCTTTTCAGTGTAGCATAATTTTTATCATGAGAATACGTCTTACGAGATTATACGTCTGAACTTATCATTATTATAAGGGAAATTGATAAGTTTAGACGCACTTTTTTTTCCCTGTATTGATTACTTGGAGAAAAAAAGCAATTATCCTTTGAAGAAAATAAATTTTTCAATTAAGAATGTAGCTAATTAAGCTGAATACTGCAATCTCGTTACGAAACGGATTTCGATTATAATAGATTTTAATCGATGGATTTAAAATAAAAAGGATTTCATGAAAAAGGGACCATTCATAAATTATATTTTTTGAGAAGAAGACAGATACACAAGAATATTGAAAAATATGCGAAAAAAGCAGAAAGGGGTGCAGAAATGCGTGAAGTGAATTTCACGCATTTTTGACGTCAGTAATCTTACGGTCAATCCCTCAACATTTTTTGTTTTTGCCCTCTCGTTTACAATTTATCATCAAAACATGATGGTAATTCCCCTTTTGACATTAAGGGTTTTTAAATCTTGGAAGTCAAGAGAGATTTTTGGTTCATAATGTAATTTAATGTTTATTGCCTCACAGATGATTATCTTCATTCTATTCCTTTTACAAAAATACTTATCCGCGAAATTTTGTTTTTCATCCAATTAGAGTAATTATAAGTATAGTATTTCAACAACAAAAAACTGAAAGGAAATTCAAACTGTTTATTTTCAATAATCGATTTGATATTTGGTGCAAATATTTTTAATCTAGTGGTAAACAACTTCTTTCGGTTGACGGGAACAAAATAATTTTTTTGAAGTGAAAGGTATCACAATAAATTAAATTTTTGTATCAGTTGATGATAAAAGTATTTAATTGTTTCTTAATGTAATCAGAACAATATTGATTTGTTCTAAGAATGAAAGGAAGAAGTACAATAAATTAAAATGAAAGTTTCCTATCAATTTCCAGGACTGAAAACACATCAATGTTAAAATATTAAAATTAAAAAAAAATGAGGAGGCAAAAAAAATTTTTAAGAAAACATTCTTCAACCAAAACATGTGCATTTCAAAAGATTTATTTAAAAACTATTGAACGTGCATGTATGTAAAAC
The DNA here is from genome assembly GCF_982258835.1 of Parasteatoda tepidariorum. Lineage (NCBI taxonomy): Eukaryota > Metazoa > Arthropoda > Arachnida > Araneae > Theridiidae > Parasteatoda > Parasteatoda tepidariorum. The sequence goes on along the minus strand of NC_141764.1, from coordinate 81,485,469 downwards.
AATTATAATAATATTTCTATACATAATTTTAAAAAAAGTTAAGTGTGAAATGCTTCAAATATTTTTAACTCATAGGTATTAGCTACGTCTCAGAAACTAGACTATATTGGCGCGCTAGAAAACTATATAGGCAATTAACTACCTCCATTTTCTCCGGTTATTGTTACCTTTCAACATAAATTTTTTTTTATTACCCTGCTTTTGAAAATCAAAAATAAAACAAATAAATAAAGTTAAAAAAATTACACCACAGCAAATTATTCCTCGAATTTTAAAAAAGTCGCATGTAAAAATAAGTTTCAAGTAAATTAACGTTATTTTAATTAACTGTTATAAAAAAATACAAGTTTAAAACTTCATAATGAAATAAATCCGATTCATTTCTTAAAAAAGCAGCATATTTTTTTTAATGATGTATTTTTTTAAATGATAATATTTTTCTTAAACGTTTATAAAAACAGTTGCAAAAAATATTTTTCTGAGATTTTGATTGAAATGAAGTCGGTTAAAATAACACGATTTGAACATATTTCAAATCTGCATTTCGTGTAAAATCATAATCATGCCTAACAGATCATTAACAAAAGGTGACATTTCAAGTAAGTACTATAAATATTTAAAGAAATTATCATATTGAACCAAAGCTTCATGAAATAAAGGTGTGAAGAGTTGAAAACAACACCTTTAAGCATTGTAAAAATTTTGGAACAAAGTAAACACCCATCAAAGAGATGATGATTAATGATATTCGATGGAAGAAAATGTTTTGGCGTCATGAATGAGATGATTAATGACAAGAAACAACAAATTTAACACTTTTGACATCATCTCTTTGTTAAGCAGATAATGAGTGAAATTATAAACCTTAACATGCATGGAAAATGAAAATGGGATATGTTTGGAATATTTTCTTTCCAATTTGCATGTATCTCAAATAAATGAAAATCAGGGTTACCTAAACTTTTAAACAGTAAAACCCACTTATTTTAAAAATTGCGGAGATGGCAGCTCTCTTAATCCTCGCCAGCTAAATTATTTTAAAGATGATTGGAAAATGAAAAAAGTTTGAAATTTTTTTAAATTATTCGAAAAAGCTAATGAAATTATTATGAAATACTATAAATTATTATAAAATATTAAGTTGATAATAAATAAACTGTAATAAATTATGCTTAAGGAAATATTAAGGTTGGTAGGTGTTATCGACAATGTCAACCTTCATCTATGAAAAGGTATTCCAACATAGAATCGAGTTAATATGTCTTATATGCTAGTGAATTGGAATTATATTTTTGGAGTGGTAGATACACTGCAGTTCTCCCCCACCAGGATTATATCTGTGATAGAATTCGATGAATGAATACCACTAGCTAATTCTTTGCTGTTTTGTGAGATGCCGGGAGAGCTGAATTAAGATCACCGTACTTTTGAGTGCTGATCACGAGAGCTGTATTAAGTTCACGGTCGTTCCTGTGTTGCCTTTAGCAGGCGAATGAATACGTTGTACGTTATGTGTGGTTGTGACTGAGTAGCAACAGCACGAGGAGGTGGGTAATGTCGCAGTCACAAGTAGCAAGCCAACTGCCGAATGTGGACAATCCATCGAAGTAGGCGTGTTCAAATCGAAGTGGGAGTTTCCTTCGAAGTAGGTGTATTCACATCGCGTCCGAAGTTCACCAATGTGGGGAGTGACTTGTTATCGACAATGTCAACCTTCATCTAAGGTACCCCACCATAGAATCGAGTTAACATGTCTTATATACTAGTGAATTGGAATTATATTTTTGGAGTGGTAGACACACTACAGTAGGCATTTTACTTACTTCACACAAGAGATGCACAATGGGCTAAGGGCGACGATCTAGGAAACATCCCTTAGCATGATCCGAAGACATGCCATCACAATTTTGATCCTCTGCGAAGGGGATAGCTCCCCGCTTTGATAGCCGAATGACCTACACGTAAAGTCGAGCACTTTACGGTAGAACAGTTAAACGAGGACCGATACCCCACACCTTCTATCCCTACTAAATTATTATTAAATAAATAATAATTAAATTGTTAGGAAATCTATTATGCCATAATAATACGGCATACTAGTTTTCCTAATGATAATGAGAATTTCCTAATAATAATGAAATTGTTAGGAAAACTATTATGCCATAATAATATGGCATAATAGTTTTCCTAACAATTTCATTATTATTTATTTAATGATAATTTAGTAGGGATTGAGGGTGTGGGGTATCGGTCCTCGTTTAACTGTTCTACCGTAAAGTGGAAATAATAATTAAAATAAGGAAATAATAATTAAAATGTTATAAATTATTCTTAAAGAAATAGTAATAAAACTACTGTGAATTATTCTTTGAGAAATAGTAAAAACAAATTGACGTATTGTCATTCAAGAAATGAATAAAATTTTCACCAATTATTACTAAAAGAGTAAGAACAAACCTTTTATGAAATATTGTTACTAAGAAAATAATAATGAAGCTATTATGAATTATTCTTAAAGAAGTAATAAGGTGATCATTGATGAATAAATAATGTATTATTATGAATGTGATTGTTATGATCCCCTTGTCAAAATTTAACATATTTGAACATTGGTATCCAAAATTTAATATATTTGAACATTTATTAAAAATTTTTTGATACAGTAGAAAGTATTCTAATAGTAATGATCAACGATAATGATAAAAAAAAACTTATAACTAATAAGGAATAAAGAAAAAAGCATGGTCAAAGCTACCAGAATATAGTGAAATTTACTATGTTTATGGCTCTATAGGGACACCAAAATCTCTAAGGGAACACCAAAATCTCCATGGGGACACCAAAATGTAATTTTTACAGAAGCATTTTGGTAAAATGGTGTTTTTACGATATAAATGGTTTTTTAGCATATATTCGGTGGTAAATGCAAGCCTTTATCAACTTTTATAAAATCTTGCGTCATTTTGAATTGGTAATATTATTAATTTCCATCTAAATTTTCTAATTTTTTATTCAAATATAGTTAATGTTACTAAAATATAACCTATTTTATTAAAAACATATTTAATAAAAAGAACATGTATTTTTAAATTTTATTTTGCCTGCAAGCACAGTATAAAAAAATTATTTTAACTCCTAACTTTTATTAAAAAATATTTCAGTGAATTCTGAGAAATATATTTTTGAGTAAATAGCCAGAAGAAACAAAATCGCTTGATATTTCAGTAAAGTATCAGTTTTAAACACAAAAAAATAAATTGTTTCTAAAAAAAACTTTATAACCCTTAGGGGGAGAAAATATGATTTCCTCGCAGTGAAAAATTGAAGAATATTGAAAAAATAGCTTTGCAACTTTTTTTACCCGGAAAAGAATAAACTTGATACTATTTTAAAATTTTCATTTTACAGAAAGTAACATTATTTATTCCTTTAATATATGTTAGCATCTTCACTATAAAGTTACGCAATAACCAAATTACTTATTTGATTTATTAATTAAATCTCCTTATTTAAAAATTATTCTCGTAATTATTTCAGAAAACTTTTCACTCCATCTTATAACATTAGTAAAATATTTCAAAAACCTACTATCCCTCTGAAACGCAGAAATGTTCTCTTTTTAAAACCAATTTCTGAATCTTTATTTTACATTTTTGAAACTTGTTAAAAACATTGTCAAATCTTGCAAACTGTTTCCAAATACTAGAATGAAAACATTTCCAATGCTATAACATAATTTGAACTTGTTTACATTTCATTCATAACTTATTCACATTTCACTTATTACTTGTAAACCTTTTATTTAGATCTTGTTTATATTTCATTCATAACCTGATTGCATTCCATTCATAGCTGTTTACATTTAATTCATATTTCGTTAAACTTTCATTCATAACTTGTTTGCATTTCCTTTATAGCTTTCGTTAACATTTCATTTATAACTTATTTTCATTATATTCATAAAATGCATGCATTTTAAACTTGTGATATACCCTTGTAGTTATGGAATTGGATTCCAGTCCGTAAGGGCTGTGGTTCGAACCTCGACGTCGCTCCTACCAAGTACATGTGATACACGTGCTCGTAAAATTTGAGGAATGTACGATGGGTCAAGGTATCTAAGGAAAATTTCCTTCCACTTCAGATCTATGTCTAAATTGAAGAAGTAATCTCACGAATGAACGGTGCTACCCTCTATCCATGAGTTTTTGAGCTACAATGTACTTTCCTTTTGTAGGCGTATTTTCCTGACTTAATTAGCAAAAATGTGATTGGTTAGTGAGTTTAACATATCCAAGAGTTATTAGAAACGACATCATGCATTTTATTTATATATTCTTTACATTACATTCATATTTTGTTTACATTTCATTTATAGCTTGCTTGCATTTCGCTATAACTTGTATATGTTTCACTTATAATTTGTTCATAGTTCCTTTTTAACTTGGCTAAATTTTAACAAAAATCCCATATATCTTGACATTACTTCGTAGTTTTAACAAGAATTTAAATTAACAATTTAACAATTAATGTCAGAGAAATTCAGTTTCCTTTTTGAAAATTTTTCAATATTATCTTGTTTAGATAAAATATTCCCAAGCTGTCCATTTTCATAAACGCGCATTTTGAGTTATGCCCATATTCGTAAACTGACATTTTGAGCTGTGTTCATTTTCGTAACCACACGTTTTGAGCTGTGTCCATTTTCGTAAACACCCATTTCACGCTAACTCCAGATTGATTAGGTCACCCAAGTTGCTCCTAATATTAGATTACATCAGAAAAACAGAAAAATCTAACGTTACCTTACACAACTTTCGAATATTAGAAAGATTCAAAAGGTCGCTGTTTTCTTAGCATCATATAACGTCAGATTCTGTACAAACTAATATTATCTAACATTCGTCGTAACATTAATTTGCACTGGTTTTGATGCTATATAATATTAGTTTTTATATCTTCTGTTATTATAATGCTTCGTTTTTTACTTTTGGAATAAGGAAAAAGAAGATTTGGCTTATAGAAAAATAATTCGGTGATATAATTTTAATTAATTTTCTGTATTGTTGTGAATCAGTGAAACATGGAACAACAGTTTTATAATGTCATTCCGCGCATTATTTGCTGAACAATACAGGGATGCTAAACAAAAATATATAACCGAATTCTACTACCACCCATTTTCCTTCTTCTTACTCCAAATTATATTTTGTGGCCAGTTAAGATTTTTTAATACATATTTCAAATTTAATTAAGAAATAATACTGGAGTAGCTAAACTTTTATTGATAGCTCTTTTTTTTCCTTATACTATGAGTTTTCTTATAAATTTTATATCATTAATGATTTTCGAATGTTCCTTTTTAATTTTATACGTATTCTTAGTTTTTTGTGTTTAGATATGAACCAATTTTATCAAACTCTAGCCATTTTTATCATCTCTCATTTTAGTAGTAGCCATTTATAATTCCACTATTATCATATATTATTCACATTCTGAAATTATATAATAAAGACCTCACTATATAGTTATAAAGTTATATTTATATTTGAATTGAGTGCAAATTTTAACTTTAAAAAAAAAACTTTTTTTCCTCAAAATCTTAAAATAAAATTGTTTGAATTTTTAAATGTAATTGTAATAATAGTAATTTTTGCAATTAAAATAAATTTCATATTACTTACTTTCAAAACTCTTCTTCCACTTTCACTGATATAAAACGAAGAAATACCTACTTAACTTTAGTCTTTTAGTATCTAAAATTTTACTTAACCAAAACACTTGAAACAAAACTAATTTTTCCAGAGAGTGAAACCAGGAAATCATCTGATATTAAAATTAGTAAAATTTCAATATTAGATGCTTTATAAAAAAATTGCCAATAATTTTTCGTAATCGGAAAATATCTTTGAGCCAACGAGAAATGTTCATATTTTTTTTAAAATTCACTCAACATAAACACGACATATTGTTGTTTATTTTTCAATCAACGTGTTAACTTCATAGCTTAAAGGTTTTGGTTTATTATCACCCCAAATCAAATTTTGGATCAGGTTTAATTGGATGCCTGCAAGCGATGTCAGGCGTAAGTGCCAAAACTAATTGTTTAACTCACGCATAGCGTCACTTGTATCCAGTTTTAAAGATGATTGCGGCAATTTTTTAAACACGCAAGGGATATGTATGGCTGTTTGACAAACGAATATTAGACTAATTGAAACTAATTGTGATTTTCTCTCTATATATTTAGAGATTTTTTCTACATTAGCAGCTTTAAATAAATTACGCATTTTTGAAACGAATACTCCATTCAAGGTTTTAGAATATTTCATTAGTTTGTATCATTATCTCTTTTGTCGAACACATTTATGAAGAAGTACGATTCACTTTAAATGTAGAACATTTTAATTTGCTTACAACTTGTCTCCAATACAGGTGCATAACATGCATTTTTGTCTTTCTAAATTTAAAAAAAAAATCGTAATTGTCACCGAAGTCGCCATTTTGTTTGTACAACTTAATACATTTTGTTTTGCATTGCAAAAACTATAGGACTCAGAAGCTAACAATTACGAAAGTATGTAGAAAAGAGTACAAGGATTACGATTTGATAATTAAAAAAATTAAGATTCGATTATTAGTCTGAGAATTATGAACTGTTAGATTTGTTGGGGAAAATACCATACGGGCAGCTTTACAGCCCACAAGAATGTGACAACATAATTAAAATTTTGCATGCTAAAAAAGATATACTTTTTAAGAACTTAACACAATGTTTTTTTTAATTCCAATTTGTTTAAAAGTTATTGCAATTTTAAGTGCTTTTCTGTGTGGATTTTTCTTAGTTGTTTCCTGTTTTACTCCACATTTTGTGTGCTGCTCAAATTCTAGAAGATTTAGAAACTTGAAATTACTATGGTGCGTAGAAAAATGTATAAGAAGTTGCATGGAATAAAAAAAATGCAATTCGTTTATTAGTTCTTGAATTTACTAATTCATAAACTTGCTTTAAGAAAATGTTGATTGATTACTGTCTGTTGAAATGCAACTGAAGTATTGAAATTCGACGGTCTGACGGAGCATTTTGAATTATAATTAATGAGATTTTTTTTTTTCGAAGTTGTGACTTTAAGTATTTATTTCTAACCTCTTTTGCTTTAAATAACAGTTATTTATCGATTGTTGCTCAAAAATTTATATTTGTCACAATTTTTATTTTATTGGTTCGTCCTTGATTTTACATCAAAAGTAAAAAAAAAAAGTTGAATGAATGAAAACAAGCGATAGATTAGATGTTTAAAGATATTAATCTTAACATTTATATCTCATTTTATTTTATAACCGTCGTTGAACAGCCGACCCAATTTTTTTGGTGTTTACAACTTCTAATGATCAACTCTGTAGCCTTGTAATTTTGAACCCAATCCAGAAGACAAGGGAACACCTGGATCGAGTATTGGGAGAAATTTGTTTTCGTGGATGACTTTTTTGATGGAGCTAACCCGCATTTGCGTTACATGGAGAGGAAGATCAGGAGAACCTCCTGTGGTTAGCCTGGCAGTAAGGAAACTCTAATCCATGATCCGTCTACCACTGAGGATATTTTACGTCAGCACTGTGGTCGGTGCAAGCCGGATGCGAAATTCGTATCGACTGAGATTCGAACCCGGTTCGCCTCATTGGAAGGCGAACGCTCCTGAATTTAACATTTATATCGTATTATTAACATTTATATCGAAATTTTTGTACAGTATAATGAAAGTAGTTAATTAAATATTTTAAAAGTAAAAATTAAGTAAAAAGCATTAAGAGAGAAAAACTGCCTCCAATGCGAACTATTATATGATATAAGGTTAGCGTAATATAATGTAAACAAGTAAAATTACTTCTTATTTATTACTTCTTATTGAGTCGCACACTGTGTACTCCTGAGCCGTGATAGCTCAGGAGATAGAGTGTTCCCCTTCCAATGAGGTGAACCGGGTTCGAATCCCAGAGATGGCTGGTCGATACGAATTCCGCATCCGGCTTGCACCGACCACAGTGCTGACGCAAAATATCCTCAGAGGTAAACGGATCAGAGATTAGAGTCTTTTTGCATTCAGACTAACCGTGGGAGATTTTCATGATTTTCCTCTCCATGTAACGCAAATGCGGGCTAGATCCAACAAAATATCTTCCACGAAGGTAACATTTCTCCTAATCCTTGATCCAGCAGTTCCCTTGTCTTCTGGATTGGATTCAAAATTACTAGCGTTGAACATTAGTAGTCGTAAGTCCAAAAATTGGGTCGGCTGTTCAACAACGGATATAAAATAAAATAAAATAAAAATTCTGTACTCCTAAGTTTAATTTTCTTCAAGTACAGTTGATTATTTTTCAAATCCAACTATTATTTCCTATAATTACGATCAATGTATTAATAAAATATTCTTACATACAATTATAATACTTATTTCATAAACGAAATTATCTTTCTTTAATCGACTTTTAGGAAAAAAACTTTTGTGAGAAATCAAAGGGCAAGAACAGTTTGTGTCCATGAAAACTAATTCTCCGACTTAACGTACCATCAGATACCGTTTTTCTACTGCACTGCCCACCTTCACTGCGTAATAACTCTCGGCGATGGAAGGATTGGTTTTCTACATTACTGATTTGTCAAAACTTAGTACTGCTCAAAATATAATAGATGGTAATTCACTCGTAATTTTTGCAAACAAAAGACATAAACTATTTTTTCTCCTTGATCTTTAATGATGAATGAGAGACAAACACTGGAGTCGATGAGTGAAGCGAATATAACTATTTATAAAATCTCCACCTAGTATTTATCTCCTAATATTTATCTCCTAGTATTTATAAAAAATGTTTTTTATAAATACTAGGAGATAATAGATATTGTATAGAGGAGATAATACTAGGAGACATCAGATATTGTTTATAATTGAATGAATTCAATAGATTTTATATTTGTTGAATAAAAAAGTTAGTTAGAAAATATCTTTCTCGTTATTATGATCCACCGAATTAGGGAACAAAATATCTTTTTATTAAACAGTAACAGCAATTGATTCAGGAGAAAATCGGATTATTTACTTCAATACTGGAAATAGCCGCAGTGTTGTTAGAAAATAAAATTGACAGTCATTTCCCATAAGGATTCTTTTTATTTCTCAATGATCAGAGAAAGCAATTTATATATTATGTTTTTATATTCTTTATTTTCCTACAATATTTAGAGCTTCATTTTTAGCGGCACTGTTTCCTCAGCTAATTCAATTTCCGTCTATCTTTCTTTTTGTGTGCTGGTTAAGTTAATTGAGAATGGTAAAAATAAAAAATTAAAACTACTTAGAATTATTATTGGCTATTAGTTAGCTTAATGATGTTAATTTTATCGAAGTAATTTAATGAATTAGATAAGAAAAGACAGAATTTCCTGATTCTTATGAATGAGTTCGCAGCTAGAGTTATTTTTGTGTATTAAAGTCGCAATTGAGATTAGCTGTTTATTTTGCATAAAAAGTCAAAACTGATTCCACCAATCTTCTTTATTTGCTTTTTTTAACAATTCCTCTTAGAATTGTCTTTTTTAGAAAATTCCAATAAGAAGTCTTCTTTTCAAAACAAATTTTTTTTATGAATTTTCTAAGAATAAAAAAAAATTAGAATTTTATTAAAACTTCATTCATTTATTTCTAATTTACATTCGTAGTCAATTTTTGGAATAATAAATACAATAAAAATGTTAATTTTTCTCAATTTTTTTAAAAGTATTCTAGAAGAATCGGGGATTTAACAGATAAATATATAAATTAGCAATAAATTTCTAAAACATTTATTTATGTATCTTAACATAGATCATTGTAGATTAAAATTATAGAAGATTAGTTGTTATAAAGTAAAGTAGATTTTTTAGCCTTTTATAGTAGTATCAAATTGCTAGTCTTGATTTTCGTAGAAGAATTAAAAGCATTCGCCATCTCGAAAAATGCGATAAAATTATAAATTTGGCGAATGAAATTATGTTTTGGTGAAAGCATTGGCGAATGATTTTTTTCACTAGAAAGAAAAATATATATTTAACTCCATCCCCAAACTTACATCAAAATGAATTTTTCTAAACGTATCAGTATTTTTTTTCGATTACATTATTTCTATAGATGCACTGCAAAACCAATTGGAATTAAGTCTAAATAATATAAACCTGAAACAAACTACCGTAAAATAGTTTTCTATGGTTAAAAATTAATAATAAAAAAAATAGTTAAGATATGCATTTTGCAAAGACTAATTGATAAAAATAAAATCTTGATAACAAATATCAAATGCACTGAAATGACAGGATTTTCCGGTTCCCTAATATATATAAGTTTTGAAAAGTTGATATAGTTATTGTTGCAGAAAATGATATCCCATTTAGCTATTTAAGATAATGAACTAAATTCTTTCAATTTATTTGTTTTCAATTTTGTGACTAAATCGGAGGAAAATTGTGGAAATTATCGAATTTAAAGAAAAGCATTTATTTTATTTAAGCGATCCCAAAACACTCCACTATATTCCTCATTAGTATAAAAGTTTGCTGAACCTTTTCTTCTTGTCAAAGTGGAAAACAAAAGTTTTCCTCTTAAGTTTATTTGCTGAATTTGTATATTTTTTTACTGAGTGATGGAATGATGGATTGCATAAAATTCCTAACAGTCGCTTTTTTATAAATAGAATTAAATGAAGGATTATTTCTAAATATTTTTTACAGTGTTTTTATTAATAAAATAATATTTTTGCATAAAGAACAGAGGGATATGCTAGAATTTACAACTTGAAAAACAAAATGTTACAATAGCGAGTACTTTTGAAGAAAATCGGATCAAATTAAGCAAAAATAATAATAAATCTTCAAAAACACATCAGTTTTTTGTGAATTGTATTCCAAAAACATTCGAAAGGTTCGAAACACACTGCTATCTTTATGAAGTGCCATAATTATAATTGTTAAATGATCTGCATTCCCTCTTCCTCAAAAAATTAGGTAAAGTCTTAAAGTCAAACGGGAATCGGTGACCAAATCCCTTCTACAAAAAGATGAAAGACAACAGTTGGTTAAGAAAAAATCACACTATCACACTTAACATGATGAAAAAGCAAAATAGATATATTTAGGACATTACAAAATATCCTTATACAATATTAGTAAAGAAAAAACAGCTCGTTTACTAGACTTATCGTCCATTTTTTATTTCCAGTGGAGGAAATACTTATTGCATACAAATTTTATGAATATATACAAGTTTTTACGAAGCAAGCAATACAAAAATAGCTATGTCAATCAAATAAATTAAATGCGCAGCAGAAAACAATTACGTCAAAAAAAATTTAATATTCATGTTATGTGGAAAGAAATAATGAAGATTAGATTCTCTGAATTGAAAAAAAAATCAACACTGATATGAGCAGATTTAAAAAACACCTTTTTAATATTATACAACAATATCATGCATACTGAAATTGTTAAGAAAATCTTCAGTAAAATAATTCACTCTGACTTCTCAGAATATTTTGTTCTCAAACTTGCCACCAAATTATTTTTTTCCAATGCACTCCTGGGAAATGATATTCCGTCATACAGGCATCTGAAGGGCAAATCTGTTGGCCACTTTTTCATGGGCACCATATTAGGTGAGCCGACGTTGCTCCCACTGTAAGGAAAGATAGTACTGAGAATGAAAAAACATCCATGCCTTGCCCGAAATTCGAACTCACACTTTCTGATGCAAGGTCAGTTCCCTGACTCCTACACAGACCAGTCGGCTGCCACAAAAATTCAAGTAATCATTTTTGAGGTTCAAAGAAACAAGTCACTTTACATATTATATTTTTATATTAAAAGCAACGAAGAGAAAAGCTAGTTTTTTTCCTTTGCAATTTTACAGTTCTAAGATGATCTTGAGCCCGTTGCAATTTGGGTTCAACTTCAACCAATATTATATCAACTTAAGAAAATTCTACCAAACATTGACGATTTTGGATGGTCCTACGATGAAATATCGACAGAAGTTTTTTCCCTTTTTAAACAAGCACAAAGCTGAGAACAATTTAAAATAGGAATAATGGTCATTTTGTGAGACTGGTCACAGATAAGGAGCTACCAATGGAGTTAGAGCTACGGTTAAACGAGCAGGTGACCAAGGGTATAGGGTATTTTCTGGGTATAGGTATACCTTATGCAAAGACCCTGATTACTTTTTTACAAGATAAATTAGATATTAAACTTCATTATACTTTAAGAAATGTCATTTCTGTTACTTTATGTTGACATTGATAATTTTTCTTATAAAATGCAAATTAATGCATTATTTGAAAAAAATTGTAAGTGGTTCATATAATTCAATTCATATAATTCAAGTGCAAATAACAGAGGTAAACCTTCCATTATGTTTTACATTACTTACGATAAATCAATACTTGAAGAATTTTTTGAATGTGTGATAACAGACATAAAAAACTAAAAATAAAAAAAGAAATAACCAATGCTCTCTAATTTTAAAACGTTTTTTTTAATGTATATTAGGACTCTAAAGTTACAAAATATTCCAATTTACATTATTGTGTGCCAAAATTTAAGTGGTTTAATTCTAATAAATATGTCCGGTAACAGATATGACATTTTTCAACAAATCTGACAAAAATATTGACAAGTAAAATATTTTTTTTTTAAATGAGCTGTACAAAAAACACCAAAATAATATGAAAGATTTATATATATTTGATAATTTTCAAAAATTATATTAGTTTAACAGTTTTATTTATTAATACTTCAAAGTCTAAAGCGGTACTCAATTTTAAAAATGACCCATATACTCGTATCATTTTACAGTAAAATATTATCTTGGTTTTGAAACAAAAAAAGATATTTAGCAAAAATATTTAGAAAAATATTCAGTAAAAATTATTAAAATTTCCCAATTTGGCCGGATTTTTCTAACTTGATAAAAATAATAAAAATCAATATATAAATCTTAATTTTTTAAAGCTTTTATGATGTCGGATTATGCAAGATTGGAATAACTTTTCAAGTACCAGAAAATCAGATCAGATATGCTTTTCATTATTACAAAAATGTGTCACCTCTTCATATTGACATTTTGCATCATTTCCTTAATTAGCATAGAGGGCACTAGCTAGATGGTCAAGAATTTCCTTAACTGTCATGGATAACTGCATCATGTGACGATAAAGCTTATGAAAAAAAAATTATAAAAGAGCAGTGAACCGTCGTGGCTTAGAGGATAGAACGCTTGCCTCCCAATGAGGTGACCGGGTTGGATTCCCAGCTACAGCTGGTCGATACGAATTACACATCCGACTCGCACCGACCACAGTTCTGACGTAAAATATCCTCAGTGGTAGACAGATCATGGGTTAGAATCCCCTTTCCATCAGGCTCATCGCGGGAAGTTTTTGTAGTTTTCCTCTTCATGTAACGCAATTCCTAGTTAACTTCAACAAAAAGTCCTCCACGAAAGCAAATTTCTCCCAATACTTGATCCAGGAGTTTCTCTTGCCTTTTGGATTGGGTTCAAAATCACAAGGCTCCGGAGTTGAACATTAGCAGTAGTAAATCCAAAAAATTGGATCAGCTGTTCCACGACGGTTATGAAATAAAATAAATCGCAGTAGAAATATGTTGGTTCCGGGGATAGAATACTCGCCTCCCAATGAGGTTCGAATCCCAGTGATGGCAGGTCGATACGAATTCTGCACCCGGCTCGCCTCAACCGCAGTGCTGACGTAAAATATAGTCAGTGATAGACGGATAATGCGCTGGGGTTCCCCAACTGCCGAGCTGAATGTGGGAGGGTTTTGTGGTTTTCCTTCGCATGTAACGCAAATGTGGGTTAGTTCCATCCAAAAGTTCCCAAAGAAGGCTAATTTGTCACAATGTTTGATCCAAGAGTTTCGTTGTCTTTTGGGATACAAGGCTACGGAGTTGAACATTATTAACCGTAAACTCAGAATTGGGTTGACTGTTAAACGACGATTATAAAATAAAAAATAAAATCGTAGTGTAATGATATTAAAAAAATAATCATATTAAAAAGATATAAAAAATCAGTGAATGTTCTTTTTAAAAAGAATCATTGAAGTAAAAATAATTTTAAAAAAAAGCGTTTGATTATAAAGGAATAATTTAATATTTATAAAATAATGATTCGATTATGATTAACTTTATAGTGTCATCGTATGAAGATTAGCTTAAAAATAATTGTATTTAAACTTTGAAGAAGGAAATGTTTCAGTTTAAGGATGATTTTATCTGTACCGTATGCCGATAAATCAATCTCCTGGAATTTTCTCGATGAAAACTTAAGATCTTAATATCTATAATCTTTACTTTCAACCATCTCTACATTTTATTAAAATTTATGTATTAGTTTTAAAATAAATTTCTCGAGGGATATTCCCCATCAAAAGTTTAACGCTCTTATTGATTTTAAAGTAATTGAATGGGAAAGCTAAATCCCTTGAAGTTATGCACTGTTTCAGCCTTTTTGATTATAAATTCATCCCTTTTGAAAATAGGTCCCAGATTAAAGTAAATCTTACGATTTATAAGATGGTTCTTTTTAAAATACTTGGTCTTGCATTCGGTTATCTGTGAATTCCAATGTATTTCTCTGAGAGACAATTAACAGGATAGAAAAAAATAGTCTAATACACTCTATAACAAAAAAATCGACGCACCAAGAAGGAGTTGTCCGATTGAAAAGAAAATTGCTGGATAAAAAGACAATGTACAGAATAGTATATGATTAAAATTTCAGAACAATTGAATATTTTATTGCAGAGTTACAGTAACAAGTTCAATAAGGTGTTGACCCGCCTCTAGCCTGGATACAAGCTGCCACACGACGTGGCAAAGATCGATAAAGCTCCCGAATGGTCGTTTGCGGCATTTCCTGCCAAATTCGATCCAATTGTCGAACGCGGTCATCAATATTCCGTGCCAGATAGCCTTCCATCATATCCCAGACGTGCTCGATGGGAGAGAGATCTGGTGATCTGGCAGGCCAAAGAAGAGTTTGACAAGCTTGCAGACAATTCATAGCAACACTTGCCGTATGTGGTTTGGCATTGTCCTGCTGAAAAACCAGCCCAGGGCGCTGCAAAAGGAACGGGAGCAAAACAGGTCTTAGGACGTCGCCGACGTACCGCTGTGCAGTAAGTGTACCTCTAATGACGACCAAAGGGGTTCGGCTGTCAAAGGAAATGGCACCCCAGACCATAATGCCTTGTTGAGGGCCTTTGTGGCGTGAAATAGTGAAAGCAGGATCCCCCCCTCTGCCCTGTGCGTCTCCAAACACGTCTTCGATGATCGTCAGGACACAGTTGGAAGCGGGATTCGTCGTTAAAGACTATACGTCCCCAGTCGGCATCATTCCAGTCATATCTGTTCAAAACATTCATGCATACGAAATTTCAAAGTAATCGGATGATTGCTTCTTGGTGCGTTGATTTTTTTTGTTATACAGTGTAATTGGAATTTAAATTGGCATTGTTTGAAAAATATCTAAATAGCGTTTCTAATGCATTCCTTTGAGTTGCTTCTCAAAAGATTTAAAAAAAGAAAAATATATTAACAATTAAAATTTGCATTAATTCAAAAATGTGTAAATGGCATGTCTTTGAGTTGAATTTCACAAGATGGAAGCATTGAACGTTGCAATTAAAAATTTTATTACTAGAAAAGTATGTAAATAGCGTCTCTTCGACGCTCTCTTTTTTCCGAGTTGCTTTTCACAGGATTGCAAAATGTAAAATATATAAATGACATTTTAGCATAAACAGCTAAATGTTTCGCGAACAGTGTTATTAATTATAATTAATAATTATTAAGTATGTTAACAATCTTTATAAGACATTTACTAGTATGTGCTATTAATAATATTATCAATGTTTATGAGAAATTAATTGGTATGTGCTATTAATATTATTAATAATGTTTATAAAACATTTACTAGCATGTGATATAAGATCCATTTCCAAAAACATGCATTTTGAGCAATGTCCATTTTTCCAAACACGTTGTCTATTTAAATCCATTTCCAAAAACATGCATTTTGAACTATGTCCATTTTTCCAAACACGTTGTCCATTTAAATCCATTTTAGAAAACATGCATTTTGAGCTATGTTTTTTAAACGTGGTTGTCTATTTCAATCCATTTCCAAAAACACGCATTTTGAGCTATGTCCTTTTTTCTAAACACGTTGTCTATTTAAATCCATTTTAGAAAACATGCATTTTGAGCTATGTTTTTTAAACGTGGTTGTCTATTTCAATCCATTTCCAAAAACACACATTTTGAGCTATGTCCTTTTTTCCAAACACGTTGTCTATTTAAATCCATTTCAAAAAACATGCATTTTGAGCTATGTCCATTTTTCCAAACACGTTGTCCATTTAAATCCATTTTAGAAAACATGCATTTTGAGTTATGTTTTTTAAACGTGGTTGTCTATTTCAATCCATTTCCAAAAACACGCATTTTGAGCTATGTCCTTTTTTCCAAACACGTTGTCTATTTAAATCCATTTCAAAAAACATGTATTTTGAGCTATGTTTTTTTAACGCGTTGTCTATTTAATCCATTTCCAAAAACATGCATTTTGCGCTATGTCCGTTTTTTGAAACGGGTTGTCTATTTAAATTCATTTCCAAAAACACGCATTTTGAGCTATGTCCGTTTTTTCAAACGCGCTGTCTAATTAAATCCATTTCCTATAACACGCATTCTGAGCTATGACCGTTTTTTTCAACCCACTGTCCACAGTAAAACTTCCCAGGCGAGATGAAAGTTTGAGTAGAAAACATTTAAGAAATGAGATTTTTGTCTCTGAAAAGATAAGCAAAATCATGTAAGTTGTAAAATTTCTCATCGTGTTAAGACTAAACGATTTCTGTTATATAAACATAACTTTAAGTTATCTTTTAATGAAACTTGTCCTATTCAAATCTAAAAACATTTTTCACGAACCACGTACAAAAAGGAGTTTCGCCAGAGATAAATCATGTCGTAAAAATGGCAAATAAATTTTATCCAAAATCTGAAAAGATTCACCCAAATATAAGATATTTTCGATGCATTCCTTCCTTATTTCACTTTCAAAAATATTTTTTAGATAAAAATCTTTCAATTTATTTTACCTTCATACCCGCAGTAAAAGTACCTATTTCATGAATAAGAACTATAAGAAATAGAAAAGATGCCGAGGTAAATAAAATCAAAAGGAAATTTGAAAAACTCTGAAGAGTGGATGCTAAAGCTTCATATCTATCTTACCGTGAGAACGGAGAAAGCATTTTTACCATTTTTCATATATTTGATCGTACGGATCCGATATAAGAGATAGATCAAACGCAAAACCCCATTTCAAAATATTCGATAAAAATCTTAGATCTATTTTAAATGCCACATACAAATGATTTGTTTCGGTATTTTGCGCAGTTTCATTGCAGTATATAAATAAATGAATAAAAAAATAGAATAAATTTACACTGCAAAATATAAATACTCTAACTTCGTTTTTTTTTTTTTTTTTTTTTTTTTTTTTTTTAGTATTTTCGCAGAAACCATTTCCTAAGAAATGTTAAGAGTAAACGATTCGTAAAATTGAGGAAACTAACGTATTTGAGAGTAAGGATTTTGGAAAATACATGAGATTAAACTGTTTCGTAAGAAATGTTCGGAGTAAACTATTCGTAAAATGGAGGAAACTAACATGTTTGAGAATAAGGATTTTGGAAAATACATAAGATTAAACTGTTTCGTAAGAAATGTTCGGAGTAAACTATTCGTAAAATGGAGGAAACTAACATGTTTGAGAATAAGGATTTTGGAAAATACATAAGATTAAACTGTTTCGTAAGAAATGTTCAGAGTAAACTATTCGTAAAATGGAGGAAACTAACACGTTTGAGAATAAGGATTTTGGAAAATACATAAGATTAAACTGTTTCCGAAGAAATGTTCGGAATAAACTTTTCGTAAAATGGAGGAAACTAACATGTTTGAGAATAAGGATTTTGGAAAATACATAAGATTAAACTGTTTCCGAAGAAATGTTCGGAGTGAACTATTCGTAAAATTGAGGAAACTAACATGTTTGAGAGTAAGGATTTCCGAAAATACATAAGATTAAACTGTTTCCTAAGAAATGTCCGAAATAAACCATTCGCAAAATTATGGAAACTGACATGTTTGAGAATAAGGATTTCGAAAAATACATAAGATTAACTGTTTCCTAAGAAATGTTCGGCGAAAACTATTTGTAAAATTGAGGAAACTAACATGCTTGAGAATAAGGATTTTGGAAAATACATAAGATTTAACACTTTATATTATTAAACTATTAATGTGGCAATAAAATATAAAATGAAAGGAGTATCGTTATCAGCCATCATCAACAATAGAACTTTGGTAACCTGTTTATTAATTGTGAGTACACTGACATCTGTATCATTCTGTCATGCAATGCAATAGAAGGCAAAAAAAAAAGACAAAATTATATAAAATTAAAAAAAAGTGAGACGTCATATAGGGTGAAAAATTTCGGATCAAATTACGGTAAAAAAAAATGGCACCCAGAGTACCAGTACTTTTTACGGTAGAATTCATTTTCATTGCAAAATTTTATGGAGCCAAAAATCTTAAATACAGCAACTTTTACAGTAATATTTACTGCAAAATCACTGAAATAAATATTGTTGTAAAAATTTCATCGAAAATTTAATTTTTTAGAAATTTAAAATATTTTTGAAATTTAATTTTATTCACGATGCCAGTACCTTTTACCATGATTTGATCCTGAAGTTTTTACAATGTAGTGCATTAAAAGAACGCTACCATAGCTTTTTCTTGCAGCTAATTTGAACTAATTTGAATAACATTAATAGTTTACAGTGACATGAATAATATACGTGAATAATTTTATTATAACATATAGCATATAGCATGAATAATTTACAGTGAAATTTAAATGTCATTGGACAGCTATATTTTAGAGTAATATTTACTTGACAGGAGGTATCTAACGGCATAAACTCTTAAAATGAGATGGCAGACGATTGAAAAATTAGTGTTCTCAAATGTTTGAATATTCAAGTTTCCCAAAAAGCACTTGATTTTGCGATAAAATGACTGCCAGAAATAACGAAGTTCAAAAAACGTTAAACTACCAAAAGTGAATGTTTTATTACAGAGATTATACACGAAGAAAGTTGTGGTAAAATTACCATACTGTAAAAAAAACTATAACTGTTGAAGATATCGGTCAAATACAAATTTCGTTTAAATAAAAAACAGATTGGCCATTGCAGAAAAATGATGTATTTTATATTGTTTGAAATAAATAATTATTTGACGGAAATAAATGATATAAAAAAGCCTTTATAGTGTAAAAGCTTTATTTACAACATTATTAATCCAGCAGGACTATAAAATATATTTCTAAAAAGTCCTTATTTTATTTTTCAAATTTTTAAATTATTTTTTTTTAAACTTAATATATTTTGAATTTACTTGGTGCTTGAATTTGGATCTGTATGGTTTGAAAAAACTAAAACTCGAATGTACACGGAGAAAAAAATTGTGGTAAAATTACCGCGATGCATGGCAATGACATTTCTGGTTAAAAAATATATATATATTTATATAATTCTGGTAATAAAAATGAAAATGTACATTATTTAAAACGTTTATTTGGTAATTTTTTAGTTCATATGGCAGAGGCTTACCACACGTTATGGTTTTCAAAGATTATAGTTATTTTTGCATTTAGTAATAAATACAAAGCTGAAAAGTAAATCTAACCAAATAAATGGTTTTTATGCTGTGTTTTAAGGTTTTATGATGTCACAGATTTTGCCAACTTTGTCACAGATTATAAAACTATATTTTATTGTTAATTAGTAAAGTGCATTATCGAATCCGTAGTAAAGTGGTTCGGTTAAAATGACCGAGCTTTTTGGTGTTTCCATGCGGTCAGATACTCGGTAAATTTTATACTGTTCTGGTAGTTCTGACCATAATTTTTCTCTTATGGTAGAACATAAATAAAAAGTTGAATCAAAGTTTTTACACTCGTTTCTATATTAATAGTAATCTATTAGAAATATACGGGGTGTTTTGTATTTATTACCTCTAATGTAAAGAGCTTGGAATTATAAAGAACTAATAAGCACATTTTCAAATATTTCAATTAAGTGATTTTTAAGAGTGGTTTTGGTGTAAAATACTATGACTGTAAACAATAATATGTTTCTTTGTTTTTGTGTTCTTGAAAGTTTGAAAAAATATCAAAGTACTTACTTGTAAACATTACTAAGGAATAGTTAGAAGTAAAACTGTCGTTTTTGCAAAGAAGTTTCGCTTATAGTGCCTCAAGTTCTTCATGTGTATTTCTAGAAGTTAAAATGAAAGCAAGTAATAAGGGATACAAGTCGACATTTTGAAAAATAAGGGATACATTTGTTTTGAAATATATTAACTAAAATTTTAATAAAACTATTTAAAGCAAGATTTTTTTTATAAAAAAATGTAAATTGTTAACATGTTTTACATGAAACTCTGTTAAATATTTCAAGTAAATACATTGAATATTTTTTACATTTCATGGTAAAATTTAAAAAACTTAAAGTTTAAAGAAAAAAATTACAACTTGCATATTTTTAATCATAAACAATATATTTCATGTTTAATAGCTTTCTTAAGTGACAGATTATAACTTTAAATCATTATTTTTATATTATTAAAATTCTCTCTCTTTTTTTTGTTTACACTTTAAATTAATTTGAGTCAAGATTTAAAGGATACGAGTCTCCTTTCTTATTTCTGTATAAATTCTTTAAGTAAAGAAAAATTCCAATTATAGGCAAATAATCTTTTCAATAGTTTAAAAATTTCCTGAAGCAATTACAACTTTAAAAATTGCAATGAAACAGGATTTTAATGTAGATGCGTGTTCTACTTTTTAATGTAGATGCGTAGTTCTACTTTGCTTTACTCAGTACTTTAATAAATGCGCTTCAATACTTTTATTCCTCATAGTTTTATTCGGTAAACATGAATACGAATATCTAGTGAGACATTTTATCTTTAACTTACATAAATATTAATCAATTTCGAAAAATAATTAAGGTTTCTTGATTTAAGGAATGTAGATAACTTGAATTCATTATTACTATTTTTTTAATATTTGCTATCAAACAGTGATAATGACTTTTCTTTGAATGGAAAGCTTATAATTTCATGAAATATTAGTATTTCAAAGAAATGTCTGAAGTTCTTGTTATTTTAAACTAATAAAAAAAAACAATAATGAGCTTATTATTAGATCCATTGTTTTGATTGAACAATAAAGCTATACAAAATATTTAATTTTCAAAACCCATGGAACAACTGGAACATAAATTTATTAGATCAAAGTTAATGAATATTCATTCATAAAAATAATGTGCGTTAATATTTTAATGCCACTTTGTTCATGGAATTATGAACATAAAACAAATAAGAATAATTACAATTTCAAACTTAATACCACCTGAAGAAATAACTTTGAAGTGGTTTTAAATCATTGAAACAAAAAGCATTTTAGTTAAAATTATACAAAGATTTATATTTTTTCAAGAAATGTAATTATATTCATTAATTAAGTAAATATTTAAAATTATCTAGGCGAAGAATAATATAAATTTTGTTCTTGTTTTTTTTATCATTATTTGATGTCAAAGATATCGCGCCAATGATTGATAAAAGTATAATGTAATAATAAGTATTTTACCAAAAATTAGAAAAATGAAGATTTCAAATTATCTATATACTTTTTCCAACGCCTTGTTTCTGTTAAAAAAGATCTATAAAGATATTAGTTTCTTATTTATGAACATAATGATTGACTTTTTTTCTATGTTTATTGTTAGACTTGCAACGTTTTAGACGTTTACAGTTATTTATTCTAAATTAAAATACAAAAATGAGCTTTAATTAGCCACATACTTAGTTCTTTGAAGTTTTGATAAAACATTCTTTATTTCAAAAAATAACGTACTTAAATGAAAAATCTCACATTTAGCTTATAAAATTCGAAATTCATAAAAGTTAAAATTAAATAAATGCGAGGAAGCATTTTGTAAGTTTTCTCTAGAATAAAAAGAAGCATTAATTCATTTAAAATTTGAAACCGCTTAAAATCGTAAATAATTTATTTTCTTAATGAAAATAAAAACTGCATTTTATAAAGTACGCAACTTTTATAAACATAGATAATTTTAGATACTCACGTAAGTTAATATTAAAACAAAATCAATTTTAATTTCTTCTGGTTTTTCTTTAGTGATAATACTCAACTTTTTATAATAAATTTTATGTTTTTCTTTATTAATTTAAAAAAACCAGAAAATCTTATTAGGAATCGTTCGTAAAATGCTTCGTAGCTAAAATCTGTTTCGTTTAATATTTTTCATGAAAAACTTCAAACTTTTGAACTGATTTGACAAAAAAAATGGCAAAAATTATCCGAGTAATGATGATGCGATGTGGGTATGTAATAAAAAATTATTAACCAATTAATATCCGTGTCCCGAATTTCAAATAATAATTTTTGTATTTATATTGAATCTGATGAAATTAATCATAAAATTTCTGAAAAGTTTTGCTTTATTTAAAATCTTTTTGCTTTTGTTATAAAAGTTGTCATCTTAAGAAGTGTAAAACAATCAAAAAAGCAAGCAAGCTTGACTAAGAAACAAACAAATAAGTAAATAAATAAAAATACGCAATTTTAAAATATTGGTTTTCTAGGAATTTCGTTTTACAAAAATATTTATCTGAAAGCTAAATAATAAATTAATAAAGAATAACTCTCTTCTCTTCATCATTTTCAATACCGAATCTTAAGTCTAATTCGAAATTTTGATCTTACAAAGTCTAGGCCATTCTTTTTCTTTACTAAAGATTTTGTAAGTAAAATTCTTGTAAATTCTTTCGCTTTCTATTTTTGGTAAATTCTTAAATTGCTGTTGCTGTTGCGTTCTACAGTGAACTGATCGTAAAGACAAGGTTCCCAGCAGACCACCAAAGTCAAGCATCATTGGCTTCGATCAGTAGACGGGTGGGTGACCATTTGGATCAGACTGCGTAAGGACCGAGGGTACGCGGTATCAGTTCTCGTCAAACTTTTCTACAGTCTCGACTTCACATTCAGAACTTTCAGGTTACCAAACCGTAGACTACATCCCCTCTGCAGGGGTTAAAAATTTTGATGCGTCTTCAGTTCATCCTTGGCGATGTTTCCCGTCGCCAACAGCATATTGTGTAGCTCTAGTGCGACGTAAATTAAGTACCTATCTACCTTAAAAATTTAAAATGCTATACATGGACAAATTCTAGTTTAATGGGCAAGATCTGGCAGCATTCATAATAAATCTTCTTACAAAACGCCAAAATGTAATATACCATTTAAAATCAAGCTACATTCTAAACATCTTTATGGTTACTGTTTAATATTTTTAAGATACACATTTCTATAAAATATTTTTAAGTCAATGCACGGTTTTCGAGTTATTTTATTTCATTCAGTACTAAAAGTTAAATATATTCGCCATTCGGTTTCAATAGAGTTAAAGGAAACATAGATCCTAACGGTATAAAGTGTGAAAAAAACATGGAAAGAGCGTCATCTCTCTGTATCTAGCATTTCTTTTCCTCTCAGAATTTTGATATCTGGTTATTTTTTTAGAAACAGTCTTAAAAGTAATATTTTATGATCTTGCTGTGTATGAGAGCCACATACTAAAATTTTATTTCAAGTATATTTTGTCGACTCAAAATTATTTGAAATATAAGACACAATTTTGTTGATATCTTTTTCGAACATAAAATTCATCGAATAATAACTGTCACTTTTTTTGGTTTACTTTCAAAGAAAAAAGTTCGGAAAGACACAGGATATTCTATAAGCGACTGACAATTTGAAAAAAATCAATTAAGAGAAATGCTAAGAGATGAAAAGCAAGCGGTTTTCATGTCTTCCTGAAAAACAAGTTTCATCAAATTACAAAATTAGTTGCAAAGTTCGTTAATAGATGACACTGTTGTCTTAAAAGAGATGTATCTGTTTTTTCTTCATTTTTTAAAAAGTGACTTCTCTTCGCAGCAACATTGTTGCGCAGTCTAAAGGCCAAATATTCATACATTGGTGCAAATATTTTCAATTGTAATGGTCTGAGAAATAGCAGAAAAACATTGTTTAATAGAATCTAACAGATAGCAGTTCCATCTATTGACAAACTTTGAAACTCATTTTGTACCTTCTTTCGAGTAAATTTCTAGCTTCTGAAGTCCATCTTAGTGGGCTGTATATTTATTTCTATTTTCGTTTTTATAAAAAATGCTTTGATTTCAAAAAAAAATAATCAGTTGGAATTTTTTAAATCGAAAATAATAATTTTAAATAAAAAAATTTAAAATTAAAGCATTATTTATTTTTTTATGTAGATATAAAAAACATAAACATTTATTTTGCAATTTTTAAAAAAAAATCTAAAACTAATAAGATTTAAGGAAACTTTACTGTGTGTACATGCAACAAAGAAAATATGAATATAAATCAATAACTAATAATATTCTTTGTTATTTTAAATAAATTTTCTTTTTATTGTAGATTTTATTCTTTTAAAACATTACTCATAATATTTAAAATATTTAAAATCAATGTGTGTTCAGGCATACTCATTATTTAGCTATGAGGAAAATATTTGAACTTAAATATTTAAACTAAATGTTTAATGTGACGTAAATAAAATCTGCAATTACAACTGCTTTTAACGCTCTGTTGGCATCAGATTTCTATGAGATGAGAGAAAGATAAACAAATTCTGAAGAACTTGGCCCACTTCACTTTCCGTTGAATTGTAAATATTTTAACGGTGTATTTGAATGTTTTCCCTTTTAAAGTTAAAATGTAGGGAGCTTCACAGTTTTTTTTTTAATTTTCCATAAAGGTGTTTATATCGAATAATTTTAGTATAATATTCAAATAAACTTTTATTTATCGAAATCATTCATCTGAACATGCTGCGCTACATATTGAAAACATTCGAAATTACTCGTTCCAGAACATTTGCTTTTGGTTATATAAAACTCTATTTACACGAGGATTGAAAAAAGTCTGAAAGCAGTCTATTGACGTCACAAGCCTAAATCACGTGGCTTATGACGTCATATACCTTGTCAAATTTGCAACACGCTTGAGCAAGGATAGACGAAAAATAACAACTCAGGAATTCTATTATATAATCTAACAGATGAGATCTCCTGAATTTATTAATGTGACCATGGGGCAAAAGGATGAAGATCTTTTCTCTAACCCATGAAAATATTGGGAATATTTTGCATCAGCATTGTGAGTGCCGCAACAGTATAGAGAGCACTTAATAATCACCGGGATTTGAACCTGTAATGGTGTGAAGAAAAGTTTAACTTTTGGATCCACCAAGACCATCATACGACCATTTGAACGAAAGCTTAAAACAGGCACCTGAAAGCAGTCTTCTGACGTCCTAATTTACGTCATTTCTGAAGTTAAGAATATCATTTTCCAAGGATAGGCGAAAAATTAACATGTGAAACAAGGAGTCAATTATCATGCCCTGATTCCAGGCCTGATAGGGAGTTGTCCTCGTCAGGCAATGTTTGCCTGAAAGCAGGCTACGAGAATCGAAGGTGAAAAATCACATTTTCGTTCCTCTTGTGACGTCATGCGCTTGATGTTAAGCCTCGTGTAAATGGTAAACTATAGACAAACTGAATATTACGTAGACTACGCTAAATCTTGTGAATTGCTTGATTTTGTCAATTGTTGAGTAAGAAAATTTCTTCTGATTGAATTTTATTACCGGCGATGATCAGTAAATTCATATTAGATTCTCGGATGCATTAATTTTCAACTCTGCAGTTTTGTAATTTTCGTAACCCGACCCAGAAGACAAAATAACTGAATCAGGCATTGGAAGAAAAACTTATCGTCATGGAAGATTTCTTGCTTGAAACTTGCCGGGATTTGTATTCCATGAAAAGGAAAACCAGTAAAATCTCCCCTGCTCTTGCTAGTGCAAGCCGGGATAGGTATACGAGTTTATTGAGAGGCGAGTACTCTATTCTGTAAATCATTTCGGAATTTTCAAGTGAATTGTGCAGTCAGCGTCATTTTTAGGTGACTCAGATTCGAATTCCATTGATGGCTTGTTGATTCGAATATTGCTCCCGGCTTGCGTTGACTACAATGACGACGAAACTATTCCCAGTGGTTGGTGTATTATGAATTATAGTTCTATTGCCCTAAAATTTGCAGCTTAAGGTTTTTATTTCTGTGTAATGCAACGGCAGGTTAGTTTCAATCCCAATTGAAAGTTATTTTAATACTCGTCACAAAAGTTTCCCTGACTTATTTGTTGGGTTCCAATCTGTAAATCTACGGAATTGAACAATAAGCGTTGCGAATTCATTATATGAACCAGTTATGTAGCATCTGTAAGAGAATAAACTATTATTTAATCTTAAATAATCTGTTGGAAACATTTTGCCATCATCTGCATTTGAACCCGAAACATTTAGAAACATTGCACAGACAAAACTTTTTATTTTGCCATTCCTACCTTACAGACCAACAGAATTCCATCTAAATCTTGTGAATCATTTCTTTCTTCACAACTGAAATTGTTCAATTGTAAAATTTGTAGGAATTAAATTGTCGAACATTAAGTATTTCTTATTGAGATGATTGAGATTTGAATCTCAATGACGGCTGGTTGATCCGTATAAGAGTGATTCTCACGAAATATGACAATTTATAGTCTCTTGCTCCAAGATCTAATACTATACTACTACAAGAACTTTTTTTTAGATTTTAATAAATAGCATTGTTGTTAGTACATTTACACAGATAGTACAATGCTGTACCTTTAAAAAATTTAATTGAATTTCAAAATGTCATTTTCCAGGTATGTCACAAACAATATTTCCAATAACTAGCTTCAAAACTTCCCATAAATATTTCAAAATCTAATTTTTTCTTATCTCAACCGTTGTAAGCATTTCTAGAATATATGCAGAGAGATATATTATTTGCAAAAACTTTGTTGAAAATTATTTTTTCTGTCAAAAATTTGTCCATCACAAGAAAATCTATCATTTTCCTGGTTACTTTTATTTAGTGATTTACAGCCAAAATAGATAGCGCCACTAATCAATATCTTATGTTATCTTCTAGGCCAATACGCCATTTTCCTAGCATTCAAAATTTGGTGAATTTCCATTTTTTTTTTTTTTTTTTTTTTGAGCAAATGTCAATAAACTACACTGCTATCTGCAGGATATTAATAAATGTAACTAAATAAATATACAAAAAAAATTTTTAATTATTTTGAAGACTTTAAATTTGAAAAAATTTGTTGTTCCAAATTGTCATGTTTCCAAAGAATCACCCATAATGTTTCCTGCTTTCACCGTTTTCAATAACGACGAAATAATAATAATAATAATCTTTAGTCGGCGGTGAATCATGAATAATATCATCGAAATAACCACAGCAGGTTTTCCTTTCATATAATGCAAATCGGGGTTAGTTTCAGTTAAGTATCCATACGGAAAGAGTTTCTGTCAATGATGACGAAGTTTCCATGCTTTCATTATTGAGTTCTACATTACGAAGCGATGGAGGTGAACTCTGAAAACTGCACATTTTCTATATGAGTCAGTTGTTCAATACCTGTCAGTTGTTTAATACCTGTTTAATACCTGTCAAGTGAAATAATATTTAATTTTGAGTACTTAATTGAATAGATTGAATTTATGTTATATCAAACACATACATGTAATTAAAACAGTATTTTTTTTCCAAATAATTTTAGAATATGTAAGAAAAGTTTTTTGACGAACAGAAATAATCTAGATTTTCTTAATATTCTTCTTGCAAAAATAAACAGGGATTTAAAATATTGCCGATTGTTTGCTAATATTTATTCAAACAAAAAGTTGTTTGTTTTTAGAAAGATTAAGATACTTGTTTGTTTTTAGAAAGATTAAGATACTTGTTTGTTTTTAGAAAGATTAAGATACTTTTTTGTTTTTAGAAAGATTAAGATACTTGTTTGTTTCTGAAGATTAAGATACTTTTTTGTTTTTAGAAAGATTAAGATACTTGTTTGTTTCTAAAGATTACGATACTTTTTTGTTTTTAGAAAGATTAAGATACTTGTTAGTTTTTAGAAAGATTAAGATACTTGTTTGTTTCTAAAGATTAAAATACTTGTTTGTTTTTAGAAAGTTTAAGATACTTGTTTGTTTTTAGAAAGATTAAAATACTTGTTTGTTTCTAAAGATTAAGATACTTTTTTTTAGAAAGATTAAGATACTTGTTTGTTTTTAAAGATTAAGATACTTTTTTGTTTTTAGAAAGATTAAGATACTTGTTAGTTTTTAGAAAGATTAAGATACTTATTTGTTTTTAGAAAGATTAAGAAATTATTACAACTATAATGAATAGAAACAAATGTATCTTAATTTAAAAATGTGTATACAAATGACTAAAAAAGAAAATAGATTTAGGTTCAAAACTATCATACTTTCATTCATTTAGAATTTTCTCATAAAACCACTAAATGTTAGAAAGGAGAAAAATATATTGATTTAATGACTCCTCAAAAGTGATATATAACAAACAATTATCTAATTTAGGTTTCTGCCGTCAGAGGAAAGCAATCTCAAGTATTCTGTAAGTGTCCTCGCTTAAAGCTGTAAAAACGAATTAGGCTCATTTTAGTAAAGTACTTGCTTTGTTAGTATTTACTTTTCATTTAGAGTTTTGATGCAAGCGCACTTATATAATAAATTACAGCTTTAAAAAATCGTCAAATAAAACAATTATAGTTGATTAGAAAATAATTTTAAATGAGTCATCGATTTCGTAGAAGTAAAACAATTCTGCTTCAATTTTGTTTCATTCGGCAACCCAGGTAGTAAAACGATATTATTTAATATTAGAAAGATGCAATTTAATACTGTTTGCTAGAAAACTGTAGACTCCTAAATCCTATCTCCTAATATTAGATCTAGTATTATATGAAGTTAAATAGTATTCGAACTAACATTCGAACTTTTAAAATTATCATCTATTTCATTACTTTTGGTCCATTTTTTGTGAAAGGTCACCCCCTTTTATTAATAAATAAACATTTATTTATTGAAGAAAACCGTACATTTAAATATTTTTAAAATATCGTTTTCCACTTATGCAATTTTATGCCAGAAAAAGTAAATTTGGTTCTCCGAACGATAAAAAAACTGGGAAAACTTTTTTAACTGTTGAGTTTCAAATTCTTTTCGATTGTTTACATCGGTAGGCAACTGTAATTAATCACTTCAAAGGTATTCATAATTTAGTAAATTTTTATTAAACTTTCTAAATTTCAATAATAGTTACATAAAATATTGTGTTAGTATTGTTGGCACTTTTTCCTTCAGTTAGAAATCAGCTAAAGGAATAATAAAGCAATGAGTCATAACTACGACTGGGCTATAAATTGATGTATCGAGACATATCGATTTAACGCATATATCGGCAAGACGATACAGCGACTTTCATTCAAGGCGATGCATCAGAAATCTGATTTAAGCCATCGAGTAAAGACAACGAGCGCAAAACGATACAGCGATATAAGACACGCAAGGATATAAGATAACGATATAGCGATATAAGACTCTTCTCTTACGTTCCGATGTCGACTCGCGCTGTGGAAGACGATGTTCGTTTCGTTATGTTGAAATGGCCTTGATTGGTGAGCTTTAGAATCAGAATCAGAGTTTTGAGAACACATATTGTTATATCGCATGTTCCTTTTCGCACCTCTTAGCTTTTTTTTTTTTTTGTCGCGACTTATCTTGTAGATTATTTTCAGTTGGACTAACTTCGTGATCGCCGATGTTACCTTGTTCTGAAGGCAATCTATTATTGAAAAGAATATATAAAGAAGAGTTTCTTCATTAATTATATAAGTTTTTTTTTAAATAAACTTCTTTTTATTTTTAAATGTGAAAATTATCGGCAATCTAATTCAGGCGCCCATAAAGAATTTAATTTGTTAGGTTATTTTTTTACTTTCTTTTGATTTATTAAAAACTTTTTGGATGAAACTTCTAATAATTTAATGTGTTTTTATTACTGATTTTAAATTTATAAATTTTGTTGTTTTTATTTTTAGAAATAAAGTTTAAAAAAATTTCTTTTTGTCATTTGGATTTGGACATAAATCAATCAACTTTGTTTATACAAAAAAATTTGAAAGGTTTGCGTATTTTTTTCATTTTTTTAAATCATTTAGCGCTTTGTTTTATTAGAGAGCATAATAATTTTTTTTAAAAAATATTCTTACTTATTATTTGTTAATTAGCTAAATATATTATCGAATATCACAATTTTTTTATATTTAAGAAATTAAATCTTACTTTGTTTTTCGTTCATAATTCGGTCACTATTTAATTTAATTTAATTATTTATCTGAAATGATAAGGTCCCGCAGTGGACTGATCGTTAAGACACGGTTCCCTGCAGATCGCCGAAGTCAAGCATCACTGGCTGCGGTCAGTGTGCGGGTGAGTGACCACTTGGATCAGTCTGCGTAGGGACCGAAGGTGTGCGGTATTGGACCTCGTTAAACTGTTCTACCGTAAAGTGCTCGACTTCGCGTTCAGGTCGTCGAGCTACCGAATCGGGGGTGCCATCCCATCTGCAGAGGATCAAAATTGTGATGGCATGTCTTCGGATCATCCTCAGGGATGTTTCCCAGACCGTCGCGAATGGCCCATTGTGCAGCTCTAGTGTGACGTAAATGAATTATAATAGAACTATAATAACTGAAATGATAATAATAAAAAATGGTGTTTTAAAAGCATTTTTTTTTCTAAAATTTATTTTGCACTTTGTTTTAAACATACAAATAATTTTTAACGTTTCATTTAGAAATTGAACATTACGAACGAACTTAATAATTATGAATGCATAATAGTACAAGAAAATATTAATTTGTATAAAACGCTTTAAAAAAAGTTTTTAACACTTTGTTTTACGCGTATTATGAATTTCTAAACAAACATTTCAATAAATATTTTAAGTAAGATTTGTACTTTGTAGTCAATTTATTTAATATCTTTCTTAAGCAAAACATATATATCTTCAAATTTATAAATTGATTTAAATCAATCTGAGTATGAAGTTTTGATAGAAATCTGACTTTCTGTGCCTTACAAGTAAATGAAATTCAAAAATACTATATCGCGATAGATCGCTATATCGCGATGCAAAACTGACGATGCATCACGATATATAATTTCTATTATCGCCCAGTTCTACTGCAGAAACTTTCGAAATTTTTTTTCTCTAAAATTATATTCAAAAGATGCCTTATTTACGAATCAGAGAGGAAAGAAATGCTCGTGATTTTAATTTTCTTTTCTACCGAGATTTTCGAAAGATTTTTTTTCTCCAGAATTATTATATAACAACGTATAGTTAATAACAAAAAATCTTTTCTTCATTTTTCAAAAGATTCCTTTCAAGCACATCGGAGGGAAAAGAAATGCTTGATTCATATTAACGATTCGATTCTTATTTAAGAATAAAATAATTCGATAATGGCTGGTTACAGCTAGAATTTAAATTAGAATCCATCGTAAATATATGCAGTACTTTGATCATTTTTAGAGCAATTATTGCCACGAATGTTTGCCTTTTTTTTTTAATCGAAATCCCGATATCTTTCCTTGCTCAGTTATTATTTATATTTTCGTGACTGCTACGGATTTCCCACTATTCTATAAGACGATTCGTATTCTTATCCCAATAGAAACGTATTCCAATTGGTTGCATCTGTAACTGATTGATCATTAATGAATTTCCAGTAAATGAAGTGATGCCATTTTACATATATTTATTATTTGATTTACTGAGATCTAACTGATAGCCTATCCACGAAATATAGGAAGCCGCTTTAATAACGAACGTGTAGTGAAAACGAAGGTGCTTCGGCTGCCTTGTAAAACTTAAAAGGTGAAAGACAACTTATGAATTTTCAAATTGATTTATTTAATAAATTGCGTGAAAATGAAGTAAGTTATTGAGTTCACATAAAAGCATTTGAAGTGAATTTAAAGTAAATAGAAAGTTTTTTAGGGCTCTGCCAGACAATATGCGGACAAAAATTGAGAGTTGCATTTCGATTGACTCCAATCCCGTCATCAACAACAAAAATTAACAGAGTGCTAGACTATATTCATAATATTGGGAGATGTGATATTCTTTTCACCATTGCCATTTTCGACTGATGATATTGACAAAAATTTTTAAATATCTTCTGCTCACCTGTTTATCTGAGACAGTGTGTGGCATGAATAGAAAACATTCGAGAATTATGTTCTGTCAGTAAAAATCGTAATGATGAGAGTTGTTCTCTCAAGAGCTGATCTATCTTAGAGACACTAAACATATTAGATGGTGTGATGGATGGAATCCCCTTTTATACGCGAAAAAGGATGACGAGTTATGGCGTGCGGCATTCTGATAGTCCACAAAATGTTATGACATCCTGTTCGGCCATGTGACAAGAAATGAAATCTTAAAGAATGACCAACAGTATTGAAAAAAATAAACCCCAGGGTTTTATTTATTTATATTATAATACAATACATTCAAATTTACAATACAACACAATAAATTCAATACTTTGCGATATTTACATTCTATATGCGTTTCCTTTGTTTTTTCATTGATCCAAGGGTTTTCCTGGATTAAATGGATACTGTCTTTTCCAACAGGGTTTCACAACTGTACGTAAATCCAAAGCCTCCAAAGATTCCGAAACATTATATAAAAAGTCTCAGATGTTATCCCATTCTTGATCCTCCTTTGGTGCAATGAGTTAAAAATCCACATTAAAAAACACGTCTTGGGGCTCTTTAGATTCAACAAATACTCGAGGCAAATCCAATACTTTTGATTCAATAAACACTTGAGGCTTATCCAACACTTCAGATTCATCTAACGTTTGAGGCATATCCAACACTTCTGATTCATCTAACGTTTGAGGCATATCCAACACTTCTGTTTCATCACAAGGCACTTGGGCTCCATCCAACATTCCCTTGAGTTCCTCATTCCCTTGAGATTCGTCATTCCCTTGAGGCATATCCAACACTTGGGTACTGGATACTTGTGGAACTTTAAACTCTTCAGGAAGCATTTGCACAAAAAACTTCGCGGTGGATGCTCGGCTCAAACGTTACGTAGCCTCGCATAGACTTCAATAGGCTGAGCAAACAACCGCAATCGGCTACGCAACGTTTGAGCTTAGAATTCACACCCACCCCCACGGATGCAACAGCGTTGCAACGTACAAGCCGAGCTTCTTCTCCGGGCGCTACAGTCACCGTAACTTACAGTTACAGACAAGGCTTCAACCGCAATCGATACGAGACTACGTAACGTTTAGCTGAGCATACACCCCACCCCCACGGATGTTACAGCATTGCAACGTAAAAGCCAAGCTTCAGCTATGGAAGCAACAGCCAGCGTAGATTCGTATCGACTGCGGTTGAAGCTCGGCCTGTAACTGTAAGTTACGGGGGCTGTAGAGCCCGGAGTTGATGATCGGCTTGTACTTTACAATTAAGTAACACCCGTGGTAGAAGTGGTGGATGCTCGACTCAAGCATTACGCAGCCTCACAAAGACTTCAACAGGCTGAGCAAACAGCAAGCAATCAATGCGAGGCTACGCAACGTTTGAGCTTAGCATTCACCCCCTCCCCCACGGACGCAACAGCGTTGCAACGTACAAGCCGAGCTTCTTCTCCGGGTGCTACAGTCGCCGCAACTTACAGTTACAGACCAGGCTTCAGCCGCAATCGATACGAGACTACGTAACGTTTAGCTGAGCATACACCCCACCCCCACGGATGTTACAGCATTGCAACGTAAAAGCCAAGCTTCAGCTATGGAAGCAACAGCCAGCGTAGATTCGTATCGACTGCGGTTGAAGCTCGGCCTGTAACTGTAAGTTACGGGGGCTGTAGAGCCCGGAGTTGATGATCGGCTTGTACTTTACAATTAAGTAACACCCGTGGTAGAGGTGGTGGATGCTCGACTCAAGCATTACGCAGCCTCACAAAGACTTCAACAGGCTGAGCAAACAGCAAGCAATCAATGCGAGGCTACGCAACGTTTGAGCTTAGCATTCACCCCCTCCCCCACGGACGCAACAGCGTTGCAACGTACAAGCCGAGCTTCTTCTCCGGGTGCTACAGTCGCCGCAACTTACAGTTACAGACCAGGCTTCAGCCGCAATCGATACGAGACTACGTAACGTTTAGCTGAGCATACACCCCACCCCCACGGATGTTACAGCATTGCAACGTAAAAGCCTAGCTTCAGCTATGGAAGCAACAGCCAGCGTAGCCTCGTATCGACTGCGGTTGAAGCTCGGCCTGTAACTGTAAGTTACGGGGGCTGTAGAGCCCGGAGTTGATGATCGGCTTGTACTTTACAATTAAGTAACACCCGTGGTAGAGGTGGTGGATGCTCGACTCAAGCATTACGCAGCCTCACAAAGACTTCAACAGGCTGAGCAAACAGCAAGCAATCAATGCGAGGCTACGCAACGTTTGAGCTTAGCATTCACCCCCTCCCCCACGGACACAACAGCGTTGCAACGTACAAGCCGAGCTTCTTCTCCGGGTGCTACAGTCGCCGCAACTTACAGTTACAGACCAGGCTTCAGCCGCAATCGATACGAGACTACGTAACGTTTAGCTGAGCATGCACCCCACCCCCACGGATGTTACAGCACTGCAACGTAAAAGCCAAGCTTCAGCTATGGAAGCAACAGCCAGCGTAGATTCGTATCGACTGCGGTTGAAGCTCGGCCTGTAACTGTAAGTTACGGGGGCTGTAGAGCCCGGAGTTGATGATCGGCTTGTACTTTACAATTAAGTAACACCCGTGGTAGAGGTGGTGGATGCTCGACTCAAGCATTACGCAGCCTCACAAAGACTTCAACAGGCTGAGCAAACAGCAAGTAATCAATGCGAGGCTACGCAACGTTTGAGCTTAGCATTCACCCCCTCCCCCACGGACGCAACAGCGTTGCAACGTACAAGCCGAGCTTCTTCTCCGGGTGCTACAGTCGCCGCAACTTACAGTTACAGACCAGGCTTCAGCCGCAATCGATACGAGACTACGTAACGTTTAGCTGAGCATACACCCCACCCCCACGGATGTTACAGCATTGCAACGTAAAAGCCAAGCTTCAGCTATGGAAGCAACAGCCAGCGTAGATTCGTATCGACTGCGGTTGAAGCTCGGCCTGTAACTGTAAGTTACGGGGGCTGTAGAGCCCGGAGTTGATGATCGGCTTGTACTTTACAATTAAGTAACACCCGTGGTAGAGGTGGTGGATGCTCGACTCAAGCATTACGCAGCCTCACAAAGACTTCAACAGGCTGAGCAAACAGCAAGCAATCAATGCGAGGCTACGCAACGTTTGAGCTTAGCATTCACCCCCTCCCCCACGGACGCAACAGCGTTGCAACGTACAAGCCGAGCTTCTTCTCCGGGTGCTACAGTCGCCGCAACTTACAGTTACAGACCAGGCTTCAGCCGCAATCGATACGAGACTACGTAACGTTTAGCTGAGCATACACCCCACCCCCACGGATGTTACAGCATTGCAACGTAAAAGCCTAGCTTCAGCTATGGAAGCAACAGCCAGCGTAGCCTCGTATCGACTGCGGTTGAAGCTCGGCCTGTAACTGTAAGTTACGGGGGTTGTAGAGCCCGGAGTTGATGATCGGCTTGTACTTTACAATTAAGTAACACCCGTGGTAGAGGTGGTGGATGCTCGACTCAAGCATTACGCAGCCTCACAAAGACTTCAACAGGCTGAGCAAACAGCAAGCAATCAATGCGAGGCTACGCAACGTTTGAGCTTAGCATTCACCCCCTCCCCCACGGACGCAACAGCGTTGCAACGTACAAGCCGAGCTTCTTCTCCGGGCGCTACAGTCACCGTAACTTACAGTTACAGACAAGGCTTCAACCGCAATCGATGCGAGACTACGTAACGTTTAGCTGAGCATACACCCCACCCCCACGGATGTTACAGCATTGCAACGTAAAAGCCTAGCTTCAGCTATGGAAGCAACAGCCAGCGTAGCCTCGTATCGACTGCGGTTGAAGCTCGGCCTGTAACTGTAAGTTACGGGGGCTGTAGAGCCCGGAGTTGATGATCGGCTTGTACTTTACAATTAAGTAACACCCGTGGTAGAGGTGGTGGATGCTCGACTCAAGCATTACGCAGCCTCGCAAAGACTTCAACAGGCTGAGCAAACAGCAAGCAATCAATGCGAGGCTACGCAACGTTTGAGCTGAGCATTCACCACCTCCCCCACGGACGCTGCAGCGTCGCTACGTACAAGCCGAGCATCTACTCCGGGCGCTACAGTCACCGTAACTTACAGCTACAGACCAGGCTTCAACCGCAATCGATGCGAGATTACGTAACGTTGGAGCTGAGCATTCACCACCTTTACTTCGATCCTCCACCTCTACCTCCCTTGACAGAAACTTCCAATTAGATTTGAACACGCCTACTTGAATGGATTACAAATTGAACAATTGACTTGCTACTTGTGATTGCGACATTATCCTCCTCCTGGCACAGTTGCTACTTAGTCAATATCAAACACAATGTCTGCCTCTGTACACTCGACTGCTAACGACAACACTGTCGCTGGAACGACTACGGCTGTGAACTTAATGCAGCTCTCACGATCAACATTCAAAAAAGTCCGGTGATCTGAACATAGCTCTCCCGGTTTCTCCTAAAACATCAAGGAATCAACTAGTTGCATCCGTACATCGAATTCTATCACACATATAGTTCTGGCGGGGGAGTAGTTTAGTGTATCTACCACTACAAAAATATAATTCCATTACACTAGTATATAAGCCGTGTTAACTTGTTTCTATGATGGGGTTAGGTGAAGGTAGTCGAGATGACTCTCGAGATATAGTCGAGATGACTCTCCCCACACTGATACAATTTTTTTCTGTAAAATAAGAAAAGACGTTTTTTTTTTATAATTTGAAAGTGTATTAATTTGTCAAACTTTTTAAATAAAAGTGTTTTAATGGTTATATATTTTTTCTTTAACCCATTTTGTCATGGAAACGAAATTGGTTTCATCTAGGGAGCTAAAATTCTAAAAATAAATTAAAGAATGTGTTTAGTTCATTGTTACATAAAGTTCGGCTGCTATTTTTTTATGTATTTTTTAAAAATCTAAATTGTTTAATTCGTGTGGGTGTTTCCTACCAGCTGCCGTCTGCAGCTTATTTTGATAGGCGATATTTTCAAACAAATAATTTTGCTTCCAATAAAAATGATAATATAATTTTTCAGTTCAAATATGCTTCATTTCATAACATATGAATGATATTAAGTAATTCTGATATGTTTGAAGCTTGCAATTGTTTTAGATACTTATAGAGAGATTATTAAGAAAGGCAACATGGTTGCTATATTTAGAAAAAACTCGATCTTTTTTCTGTTCAAATTTGGCTAAACAATATGAGGTGCTCCTTCCTTAAAAGTGCGATCCCAGTTGTTAAGTAATCAAATAGAGGATAGTTTTAAAAGTCAAAATGTTGGACAGAATATTATTTAATATTCTGAATAATATTATTGGATTTATTATTATTATTTTTGAAAATAATATTATGTATTATTGAATATAATATTTTATGTAATATTATTGAATATTTCATTTGTTCTTATATTAGCAATAATTAAATTATTGCGCATCATGCTGTCTGTTCATACAAAAACTGTTTTCATAGCTTATTTAACTAGCATGTAATAGTTCGTTAATGTGTCTACTTCTCTATTTGGATTAAGCTTAAACAGCAAATAAGCACAAGATGCTCCATGCTATTGTTATCATTCTATTGCTATATAGACTAGCTTTTTAGCACTTGATGCAGGTTAGAATTGTTAAGCATATAATCTTGCAGGCGCACGATTGTAGTCATAACAATACATAGCAGAAACTAGCTCATTCTGTTGTTACTATTGCTATTTCTAGCACAGTACTTTTGACTTGGGAAACCTTAAATTTTATTATTATTATTAAATATCCAATTTATGATCTGTTATTTTATCTGATTTCAAATTTTAATCCTATTATTTTAAACTCTGTTTTCTATGCAATTTAAGCTTCATTACCTGATAGTCACTTGATTACCCGATGTCTGCCATATTTTGAAGATAACTGTACTTCGTGTAACTATTTATAATTGTTATTTTGATATGTCATTTAAATCGACTATGATATTGATATGTGATCTTGATTCACTATAAAACTATGAAGTATTTGGGAAATTATAATAATGCCCTCTGTAGAGGAGAGTTGTCAGGGAAATATAAAAATTATCCCATTATACTCTTTTGAATGAACTCAATGAACTCTTTTTATGCTGGAACATTTGTGACACCTACTTTTTCGCTAAAGAGTTTGTTTTAAGACAATTAATTAGATTTGAAATTTTGAGCCTATTTCATTTGTGAAAACGTTTTTTTTTTCTTTTTTTTTCTTGTTTTTTTATTTTAATCAAGCGAAACAGGGGATAGAACACAGGTGATAGGATGGTCCATCTGGATCATTTTGCCTGGGTACCGGACATGGATTCCCTCCGTCAAAATATTTGGTGGGTTCATTTGACTACTTTTTAATCATTTTTAAGCGGTATTTATTAAGTACTTATTTCCAATTCTGTTTTCATGCTACGAATAAAACTAGTCAATTTATATCAGTAACTGCAAATATCGTATTGTAAAAATTTTCATTTTTCATTTTATTTTATCTTTTATTAAACCAATTTTGTTTGGTTAAGGCCATGCAAAAATTCAGGATACATTTAATGAAATACTGAGCGATAGAATTGCACGTTTTTCAGAAATATTACGTATAATGATATTGACCCTACTAGCCCATAACTATGAATTGAGCATATAAAAATCAATGACTGGTTAGTTAAATTGCTTTATATATAAGCTTTTTTTAATATGAAATATTATAACATTCGGCCGTGCTCGAACTAATTTATAAGTGAACTAATTATAGGGCATACTGGCTATAATTAAGTAAAAAAAGAACTTTTTTCAGCTAAAAGCACTTCATTGGTTATAAAGAGTCTTACGTAGAAGTTAAGTTCTCTTCATTCTATTAAATGACTTTTATTAATAAGCTGTGAAGAAAAGACGTTTAATTTACAAAAAAAAGAAAACGAAAATAAATAAAAAATATCATTAAAATAATACTACTTACAATTTTCTTGCGAACTTCAATGATGCCTTCAGTCAAGAATTTTTGAGAAGAAATGACAAAGCATTTAAATATCGTGAGAATACATCGACTCAGAAATTTAAAAATACCCTCGTAAAATCACATCAAGTGAGGAATTCAATTACAGAACTTATTCTTTAAATCTCCTCCCCCCCGGGGGTGGTTGATTGGAGTCATCTTCAATATCTTAAAAATAAGCCCCTGTTTTTTTAATTTTTTATCGTAGATTTAAATTTTCCGAAAAAGGACGAACCCCAATTTGACTTGCAAAAGCTGCTTTTTTGTTCTCAGATATCATTATTGTTTTATTTTGCATTATGATAGGTGCTAAAGGCCCACCCATTTTTGTGTTTATTACTGCCAATGTTCAACTCTGTAGTCTTTTGATTTTGAATCCAGCCCCAAAGACAAGTGAACTTCTACATCAAGCATTGGGACAAACTTGCCTTTCTTATTGCCCTCTGGTTCTTGATAATTTTCTTTTTAAAACTCGCTTTTGCATAGCATGCAGAGGAAAGCCACGAAAAAGTCCCATGGTTAGACCGATGGCAAAAGCATTCTAACCCAAAGTTTCTGTACGACCACTGAGAATATTTAAAGTTCATTCGAGCTGAATAAAAAAATACACAAAAGCAATAAATTCGGAGATGAGAACGAGACGCTAGCAGGCGAGATTTTTGCAAGTAAATACATTC
The DNA here is from genome assembly GCF_982258835.1 of Parasteatoda tepidariorum. Taxonomy (NCBI): domain Eukaryota; kingdom Metazoa; phylum Arthropoda; class Arachnida; order Araneae; family Theridiidae; genus Parasteatoda; species Parasteatoda tepidariorum. The sequence goes on along the minus strand of NC_141764.1, from coordinate 81,445,262 downwards.
CACCAATCAGGTTTACAATCGCATCTCTAATTTTGCTTAAGCGAATTTTTCGCATATTGTGTGCACGATCCCTTTTGACAGCTTTGTGGTCGGTGCCAGCCGGGAGTGGAACCAGCTAAAAATACTTTTCTGTTCGGTTTTAGGTGCAAATCGGATGCAATATACAGAAGCATCAGCAAGAGATCAAACTTTTCGATGAGTTCCGGGGTACCCGAACTTATTTATATTTTATGGAACTATAACTTACTGAACTTATTTAGTTTTATAAAAAAATCTATTAAATTATAAATACCTTTGAAACGACTAAGACCTTCACTCTAGTAGCTGTCGATTGCATCAGAACCAATATAATATGACATCCTAACCAACCGTGAAGAACTTGAAGTTGCAATTCAACAGTTTAAAATTTTTTCAAAAGTCTGTCGTTCGCGAATCGAATTAATTTTCAATAAACTATAGATTCCATATCTCTAACACCTTAACTGCACGAGTTTCGGTTACTGCAGTTGATTGTGAGGAGACGATATTTCCAAACAGATAAATTTGTTTCCAATGAAAATATATATTTAAAAAGAACTCGCTTTTTTGATTATCCCGATTTGACTTCGATTGACTTAATTAATATTATTTGTTTTTCTTGTGTTCCTACATACGCAAAAGTTAGTATTTAGTTAGAGTATAACTAGAAAAAGTACATTTTTCAAATTTTCATTTAGATTTAAATTTCGAAATTTGTGTATTGTTGATAAGGTAATCGGTGTTTTTAACCCTTTGACTACTAACGGGTCTCATTTGTCCCAACAAATGTTTAAAAATTACTAATGAGGTGAAAAGCACTTGGAAACTCATTATAATATGCCAAATGTTTCAAATATCCCCTAGATGGTGCTAAAGAGTTTCTTGCATGAAATAGCATTGTGATTTTGCGCTGGGACAGATATATCCCACTAGAATTCTTCATTGGGACAGATGTATCCCACTCGTATTCTTCATTGGGATTGTTATGTCCATTCATATTTTCTCAAATGAACATAGAAAAAAGAACAAATATGAGTTGTCCAATGTGTAATGTCGGGTTATGCAAAGATTGCTTCACCTTGTGTGGTACCATGTGAAAAAAGTCCATATAATAAATTTTTCCGGAATGATAGATGTGCTTGTAGTAAGTCGATCACTACAGGTGGGACATATGTATCCCACCATTAAGTACGGCCGGGACATATATGTCCCAGCCTCTAAATTGATAACCGCTTGTCAGAAAAATCCCAAATGCTAAATTTGCCTTGTTTGTGACCTATTTTGTCCTTTTGAATAATAAACGGGACAAAAAAATCATTTTTCTAAAATTCGCAGTCAAAGGGTTAAAGCTTAGATTTTATTCTAATTTTAAATTTGTATTACTTCTCAAACACCTGTTTACTATCTTATTCACAATATATGCTTATTATTATATAGCATTTTCAGTATTCACTATGTTTACTGTTTTTTCATTGTTTACTTATTTTACGGTCAATGCAGAGAACAAGTTGAGCTAAATAGTCTCAAAATACAGCACATACAGTATCTCTGAAATATAGGTGGTAAAGGTGAAATATAGCTGTGAACAGCTCTCACTAGTAAAGAAAACACCAACTTTTCTGGTATAAAATTGAATTGACGAGAAAGGATATTTCATGGAGTATTTTAATTTACCGTTTTCTTTCACAAATAAATCTTTATTTATTAATAATATGAGGTGCTATTTCACAAAAAAGTGGTCCCAGTATTTAAGTAATGAAATTGACGAAAAGTTTAGAAGTCGAAATGTTAGATTGAATATAATTTAATAGAATTCTTACTAGCACATTATGCCGTTCATACCTAAAATATCCTCATAGCCTATTAAATTAACAAGTATTAACACTACTCAATTATTCATTAAAGTCCCACTCATGATTGGAAAATCGTATCCAACAAATTAACAATTCATAATGATGCATAGAACGTTATGCTCTTTTCGCCTAAGCTGCCTACAAAACATATTACGGTGGCAAGCATTAAAAAGCATATAATGGCACGTTAATGTGTCTACCTCTCCATGCTTTGGAAGAAGCATAAACAGCAAATTAGCATGAGATACTTGTATTTCCTGGATGCCCCCTAACAGGGGTTGGACGGAGTTAAGCTTTGATAAGATACTTGTATATAACTTATCGTGCTATTGCTGTGGTGGCTAGATATGCAGAATTTGATGCTAGCTTGCAATATGTAGTATATAATAGCTTGAAAACGTTGCATACATAGCAAGGTATTGTAGAAACTTGTTTTGGTTGCTGGTACTAGCATGAATTTTGACTTGGGAATCCTAAAATTTTATTATTAATTATCCAATTTATGATCTTTTTTCTTACCTGATTTTAAATACTTTTCTATTATTTTAAATTTTTTTCTATTATTTTAAACTTTGTTTACTATGTAATTCGTACTTCATTACCTCAGACCAGATGTCTGCCATATGACAAAGACAACTGTACTTAGTGGAACTATTTGCAACTGTTACTATGATATGTAGTCTTGATCTATATTGATTTGTGATTTTGGCCCACTATAAAACAATGGAGTGTTTGGAAATTTTAATGAAGTCCACTACGAAACGGTTCCTTGGGATATTCATCCATTTTTCCTTCGAGGTTAATATCTTCCTTACCTGTACAATGCATGATTCGTTATCGCCTTACGAGATCATCGCCAACAAAACCAATTATTTTTATTTTTTGAAATGCCGGATGCTATTAAGGCAAAGTAAGAAATAATCGTCCTGATGAGGTTATTATGTAAATGATGTGCATGTTACTGTGAATGACCGAAATCGGTGGTTGTTGACTTTCACCGGCGAATGTTGACAATCAAATTAGTCGCTTTGGTGAATGTTCGAAATATTTATTACATCCGATTTGATATTATTTTATTCGTGGATATAATTACATTTATTCGATATTTTACTGCTTACTGACAATAGATTAGGACAAACATCAGTGTTTGGAGTATCGGGCAAATATATAGCTGGCAATGGCACTTGACTTTAAAAAAACATCAGTGTAGGGTATACCGGGCAAATGTATACCGGGCAGTGGCACTTGACCTTAAAAAAATATCAGTGTAGGGCATACCGGGGCAGTGGCACGTGAACTTAAAAAAACATCAGTGTAGGGTATATCGGGCAAATGCATTTTTCTAAGCATTTCAATGAGGAAATGATTAATACGTATGTCTCATTCTGCTTCTTGAGTAAGTATAAAATTAGAACTATATAAGTAACTGTAAATGTTGTATAGTAAAAATTTTAATTTCTTAATTTTTTTTAGGAAATCAACGTTGTTTGGATAAGGCCATGTATAAATTCAAGATACGTTTAATGCAACACTGAGCGATACAATTGCAAGTTTTTCAGAAGTGTTATATTTACTGATATTGACACTTACGGCCCATGACTATGAATTGGGCACAAAAGAAATCAATGACGGGTTAGATACACTGATCCATATACAAGTTTCTTTAATATGAAATGGTATAACATTCGGCCAATCATAGATCTATTTATAAAGTGATTCAATTGTTGGACACACAAACTATATTTAAACAAAATGAGAAAGTTTTTCTTTTCAGCTAAAAGTTCTGAATTAATCATTAAGAGACTTAATTTGTACTGCATAACAATTTTAGATGCAAAAAACTACATGTAATAATATTTTGAAAATAACAAGTAGATAGAAGCCTTTTTACTTATTCTGTCTGTTGCCATCAGTTGAGCATGTCTCTATTTTTGAACAACGTTATTAGTAGGACACTAGATTTCGCAGTTTAAAAATTTTGAAATTAAGGAATATAGAATAAAGTAAAAATGAACAAAGTCCTAATACATTGACCTCAAGACCGAAAGAGTGAAGTTGTTTCTATTACATTCAAATATTTTTAATAATATGCTGTGAAGAAAAATCATGTAATTTGAACAAAAAAAAACTGACATAATCAAAATTATCAGTAGAAGGAAATCACTTACAATTTTCTTGTGAACTTCATTGTCGACTACTATCAAGAAATCCGATGACTAAATGAAAGAGCTGTTAAGATTTAAAAACAACTATTGTTTATATCATTGTTGAAATACATGGTTACATTGTTAAAGCATGCGAATAATGATACAACTTACTTCGACATTTTATACAAAAATGAATACTGGTTTGTTGAAAAGAAGAAGCAACAATGCTTGTTCGTGTTCTTTCCCTTTGTTTAAATAGTAGTTAATTTAGCATTAAAATGTGTTGAGGTAGTTGAGTAAAGAAAAGGTACAAAAAAAATATGGAAACGATGAAATACCACGAGAAATACACATCGACTCAAAAATTTAAAAATAGACTCGTAAAATCGTTTCAAATGAGGAATTCAAATACACAGAACATCCTAACAATATTTTCCCCTTAGGTAGTGTGGGGTCAACTTCAGTAAATTCAAAAGGGGTTAGTAAATTCAGTGGGGTCAACTTCAAAAAATTATACCCCTCTTTTTCATTTCATATTTGAATTTGCTAGAAAAAAACAGATGTTACATTTGGGTTCATAAGTAGTGTTATTATTTTATTATCTATAATAACCGGTGTTAAAGAGCCAGCCCAGGGCTCGAAAAAACTCAGAAATTTTACCCGTCCTCCTTTGAAACTAACCCGTAGCTTCTAAATAAATAAAAATATAATTTTCTCTTATTTATTACAAACATTTATATAAATTACACAATGAATTAGTAGTTACTAAGATTGCATTATACAGTAATAAAGGAAACACTAGGTTACTAATAGTAACCTAGTATTTCTTTGAGGAAATAATTTATTTCTTTTATGAAATAATTTAAGAGACATAGGTCAAGTTATCTGGAATGTCAATTTATCCGAGGGTACTGCGTTTTTAAAATGAATCAAATATGACGTTTGCCTTTTCCACAATCAAGCCAATGATTTACAGAGGTTTCTGCATAGAAATCTGAAAGGGGTTTTCCATTTAGGTAGATGTTCATAATAGCGTTTACCGCTTCTTGTTTCAGACCAGTACGTAATGCATTTTTTTTTTTTTTTTGTAAGTTCATTGCTGAAGTTCATTGCTAAGTTCAACAGCTGCAGTTCTCCCAGACGGAGAAAACATCAATTCAATTTCAGTGTCATTTTAGAAATGAGGCGCTAGACTCTTGTAAGATAACAAAAATTGAAAATGTATCACGAACATTAGCGGGAAAATGGCCGTCCGCGCGGACGTCGGATTCGAGAAATTCGTTGTCCCCGGGGAATTTTTGACCGCCGAGGATGGACGGACGGGCGGTTTTTCGAGCCCTGAACCAACCCATTTTCATGTTTACAACTACCAATGTTCACCTCCGTAGTCTTCTTTTATCCCAGGCCAAAAGACAAGGGAACTCTTAGATCAAGCATTGGGATAAACTAGCTAGTGTGGAGGACTTTTTGATGGAATTAACTTCTATTTGCACTAAATTCAGAGGAAAACCACAAAAAAGCCCAATGATTAGTTTGATTTCAAAAGGATTCTAACCCGTGTTCAATTTACCCCTGAGAATATTTAAAGGGTCATTCTAACGGCAAAAAAAAAATCGTAAGCAAATTCGGGGATCAGAACGAGAAGCCCATCTGGTGAGATTTTTCCGGGTTTCATTCCACCAATCAGGTTCTTATTCCAATCGCTGAATTCACTTGCGTGAATTTTTCTCATGCTGTGAACGATGATAGAAGTGAACGATTCCTGACGTCAGCACTTTGGTTTGTGAGATATCTCTACAGAGATATCTCTAGGAGCAGAATTCACATCTACCAGCTAGGGATACTACTTTGCATTTTTTTCAGTTCAATCGGTTTACTTTTATTCATTATGAAATGCACTACTAAAATTATATATGCCCAAAGAGGATTTTGAATTCAAATCTTTCATAAATATTCTGCGAATTTTACAATGACTTGGCTCAAATGACTATTAGAAATACGTAAATTGATTAAAAAAATTATCATTCTGTTGATCAAAACAACATTCCCGGATGCTTGTTAGAACTCTTGGAATATGTGAGCCATCGGTTTGGGGTTTGGTGGGGGGTTTTTTCGAATATCTATGGCCTGCACTCGTTGGTCTGTATTTGATAGTTTCCGGGGTCTGGGTGAATAATCGTTTTCTATGGTGATTACAAGAGGTCATAACTAGGACTGGGCTATAAATCGATATATCGCGACATATCGATTTAACGCCTGTATCGGCAGGCCGATACAGCGATTTCGTTCCAGGCGATGCATCAGAAATCTGATTTAAGCCGTCGAGTAAAGAAGACGAACGATATAGCGATATACGATATAGCGATATAAGACACGCAAGGATTGCTTATGTTCCGATGCCAACTCGCGCTGGGGAAGACGATGTACGTATCGTTATATTGAAACGGCCTTGATTGATGAGTGGTAGAATCAGAATCAGTTTTGAGAACATATATCGTGATCTCGCATGTTCGTTTCCGCACCTCTTAGTTTTTTTTTTTTCCCCTTTGTCGCGACTTGATATCGTTTCTTGTAGATTATTTTCAGTGGGACGGACTTTGTGATCGCCGTCGTTACCTTGTTCTGAACGTAATCTATTATTGAAAAGAATACATAAAAAAGTGTTTCTTAATTAATTAGGTAAAATTTTTTTTGAAACAAAAATTTCTTTTTTATTTTTAAATGTGAAAATTAATTTTGATAATATATGTTTAAGTATTATTTTACATCATTGAATTTATTACAAACGGAAATCTAATTTAAGGTGCCCATAAAGAATTAAATTAAAAAGTAATTAAATTTGTTAGGCTATTTCTTACTTTATTTTAATTTATTGAAAACTTTTTGGCTAAAATAATAATTTAATGGGTTTTTATCACTGATTTTTAATTTATAAATCTTTAGTTGTTTTCATTTTTACAAATAAAATTATAACAAAACTTATTTTTCCTCTTTTGGATTTGGACATAAGTCAATCAACTTTGTTTATTCAGAAAAACTAGCAATGTTTGCGATTGCGATTTCTTTTTTTAAAATCATTTAGCACTTCGTTTTATTAAAGAGTATAATCGTGTTTTTTAATTTTCTTTCAATATTGTCAATTGAATATATTATCGAATATCATAATTCTTTTGTTTTTATTTTTAAGAAATTAAACCTTACTTTGTTTTTTCGTCCAGAATTCGGTAATTATTCAATTTAACTTTATTATTTATGTGAAATAATAATGATAAAAAATAGTGTTGTTTTAAAAGCAACTTTTTTTTTTTTTTTTTTGTTAAATTTTATTTAGCACTTTGTTTTAAGCACACAAATAATTTTTAACGAACCTATTTTTTAAATTTTCCTTCTATATTGTTAGGTAAATATCTTGATAAATTTCAATTTCATTTATTTTTTTATTATTTATTTTTAAAGTAAGAAATCTTTCGTTATTTGCGCTATCATTTTTAGAAAATATAACATTAATATCTTTCTTAAGCAAAACATATACATCAAATTCATAAATTTGTTTAAATTAATCTGAGTATGAAGTTTTGATAGAAATCCGACTTTCTGCGCTTTACAAGTAAATGAATTTCACAAATACTATATCGCGATGCAAAACTGACGATGCATCACGATATAAAATTTCTTATATTGCCCAGTCCTAGTCGTAACGTGTTGAGAGGATGTTATTCAATATTCAACAACGTACGTAGCAATCTTGACCTCTTAATCAAAACATTTAATTACTAATTTGATAATCATGTATCCAATAACTTAGTAAATATTAGGAATTGCTTTCATTATGACAATGAGTATTTCGTGCATAGCAGTAAACTTCAGTGTTAAAAGCTGCCAACTAACTATAAATAATAAGTATTGTAGTTAGTTCAGAATATGCTCGTAAAACAATGTTTACTTATTTATTCGCATGTGATAGAATTTTTCTATAACAATGATAAAGATAAAGAATAATTTTCAGAAAGCAAGTTTGCCTTGCTAAAATAACTATCAAAATTATAAGGCAACGGAGTTTAACATTAGTAATCGTAAACTCGAAACTGGGTTGGCTGTTCAGCAACGGTTATAAAAATTTAAAAAAACATGTCCGAAAAATGAAAGATGCTATCTGCTATCTGATGAATCTGCTATCACCTTAACGAAGTTGCTCTCAGAATTTGCTTTCTTATTCCTTGTCAAAATCGTGTATTGATCCACGTTTCGCTTCGTTTCTTGTTTATAGCAGCTAAAGCCCATGCTGAATTACTTTAAATTTGTGTAAATTATTAACAGCTTTATTTTATTAACAGCAGCTATTTAAAAAATGAAACTTTAGTCTTCGTTTGAAATTTATTCTCATCAAAATAACTTCTTAGCAAAAAAACTATTGTAGAAAAAAAAAAAAAAAAAAAAAAAAACACTTTATTTGGCATATAATTACCTTAAAAATTTCGTAAAAGCTCCAAGTAGAGCTTGTAGTCTTTCTTTTAGAATGCTATTTTTAAAGTTAACCTGAGCATAAAATATTGAACTTAATTTCACTAGCAATTTATGATCAATAATTATTTTGTCGTTCTAAGTAGGCTTGGTATTATGAGTCTGTGTTTCTTAAAAGAACACTTAGTACCTTATTAGTAAAATGTATGAAGTTTAATAATCTTTTTATTTAGTTGTTGTAACACTTAAATAGCACAACAAACTTAATAAGTCTTTAAAGCTAATTGTTTTTTACAAAGCTATTTACCATTATTTTTTTAATTTAATAGGTACTTTGGTTGGACTGTGTGTGAGGGTGTCCCTTGATTCTCGCCAAGTTGTGATCGCGGTTGATCGCCAAGCCGGGCGATGTTGTATTATTTATGGGAACGTCTATAGTGTTTTTTTTTTTTTTTTTTGGAAACGCAATCGTATTCTGATTGGTTTAGATTTTTATTTTTAATGTTCAACGGTATATGTAATTTCAAAGGTCAGTTAGTTCTACGTCGGATGTCGGCTGGTAAGGCTAATTTTGCTTCTGGTCTTGAAAATGACTTCGGTAAGTAAGATATATCTAACTGCCATTAGAGAATTTTGTGTACCTAAAAGTGAGGATATTCAAGCTAATTAAAGTGAGTCGATTTTTTTCCCTTTTTTTTCTGTGCTTATTCCATTAATTTTTGTTTCGATTCAAAATGCATTTTATTGAGTTTATTAATTTTGCTTATATTGTGTTCATTGCAATTTTATAAGGTTTTGGCCGATATTTTATTGAAATTTTTCAATGCTTTATTGAAATTTCATTATGTTTTGGCCGCCATTCCTGTTTGCACGGTGTTCCGCGCGAACAGGGATGGCGCCAAACAAATATCGCCAATTTCGCCAAGGGGGCACCCTCAAATATATTTTTACCAGGTACTTTGATTAACTCAACTATTTTAAAAGAATTTTAAGAAAAAGAAAAACGCATACTTAGCGAATATTTTAAGATTTTTTGGAGAAAGATACTTTTTCAATGCCACCATGAAAAAATATTCTACATCTTCGGAAAATTTTTCGTTTCGTTTCTTTTCTGAAAGTTTTGGCTTTCAATCAATCAGAGATTGTTGCCCGTGTGTGGTAGCTCTTTAAATAAGTCCATTACAGATACTCTATTATCTTTTAGATGATTTAAAAGTTAGATTTTTGATTGAAAATTATTAATAATTATCTACTTGTAACTGGAATGTAAGAAAACCGCTGTCATCACATGGTCATATATAATAACATAGTTGTGCATGGCGTGTTAACGTTACAGCTGTCAGTTGAATCAAGGCATAAACAAACGCTATCATTTACTCACGTGTGACGTCACTTGTCACTAATGTCTAAAAGAAACAACATAAATCTAAGGCCCAAGCTAAAAGCAAGATATGTTGAAAAGCATAATTCTTATGTATTTTTAAATCAAACCTAACAAAATAAAAATAATGTTTATTTTCTGTTTGACAAATACTATCAAGAATTTCGCTACACGTTTTAATTCAGATTGACCAAAAATACGTCTAAAAGAAATTATAACATTTTAATTTCCTTAAAATTTAAAATTATTTTAGCTTTTAAAGCATGTTGTTACTCGCTGAATATCAGAATGTAATTAAAAAAGAATGATACAAGTCAAGAATATCATCATAAAATTATTTATCTCTTCCTTTGTTATCCGTATGTTATCTGTATTATAATATATAATCAAAAAAAATTTTAAATATTTATGCCTAAAATTATGAACTTAGCTTATCAAGTAAAAAAATTTTCGAGTTTAAATGCGATATGAATTTTTTTACAATCATACAAATAATTTACTAAACAGTAGCAAAATTTTAAATAATGTGGAAAAATATATTATTAAAACAGCATAAAGAACTGCGGATAAGAACTCTATATTGATATTACTTTTTCTGTTTAAAACAGTATAAAAAAAATTCGTGAAAATTCTAAAGCTCTTTAAAGAGAATCTGATATTGGGGAAAACTTTAAATTTGTATCACCTATTCACTCCGCAACATAATAAAATGATTCATTGTTTTCAATTTCAATGCAAAAATTATTTTACTTAATTACGCATGTTCCTAAAAAGAATTAATTCGTAAAAATAGTTGCAATTTCAACCTTTTTTTGCTGAAAATTTTTTATTGGCGAGAGTACAATTATTGTGGTTTTGCTTCGCCATGTCTGTACTTATACAATTATAGATTCCTGTGTCATATCCTACCTGCCAATGTAAGAAATAACAAAATTCAATGTAGTTTTTTAAGGATTTTATGATTTAATTTTTTTTTTAAAATCATGTTTTGTTCTCTTGTTAAGGTGCAAGCTCAGTTTTTTTTTGTTATTATTTTTGTCGTCGTTTTCTATTTGCAATTTTAAAAAATTAGTATCAATACAATTTTCTGTGAAACAACAGAATAAATTTTCCAAAATGTTAAGCTTTCTTTAGTCACGATGCTCATCTGACCTCGGATTTTTCCTAAAATATTCAGTTGTTGATTTTGACATCCAATAAAATGCTTTTAAATTAATTTTCAGGTTATGCAATTTGTTCAAATTGTATAGATAAAACCTCTGCACTAGTTGGACCTACAGGTTTAAAATCAGTACCCGTCTCTCTTACAACTGCTACTTTGGGATCTGATGTTAAATTACCCTGTCACTTCTGGTGAGTATTATAAACTTGAAGAATACTTATTTTAAACCTAACTATCTAATCTGTATAAATGCTAATTGCAGAATTATCTGCCCGGAAATATCAGACCGGGAGCGATAAATAGAGGGCGAAACCTCACCCAGCCACTTTCACGGAAGCGAGAAGGAAGGGGTTTACCGTAACTTCGGAAAAATAAAATTGCGTAAAATCTCCTCGTGGCGTGATTAAATTTCAATTGGGTCTGCCCAATTATAAACTTCTGGATCATGATAAAGAAATTTGAACACTGCCAAAAAAAAAAATTTCTTTTTATTTAAAAGATGATAGTAAATATCAGTGGTATGAATAAAAATGATTTGTGAAATCGAAAAAGGAAATTGTAGTCGCACATTTGTGACCCTAAAACCGTTTGCGATTTTATTTATTTTTAAAAGCCACTTATTATTATAATATATAATAAGTGATAATATGAATGATGATGATTCGCATTTGAGGCCATGATTCTAAATGTTAACTATCATTCCACCTTTTTCATGAAAAGTAATAAATATATTTTTTAAAAAAAAATATCTTATTTGCTTGCTTTAAATATTTTTAGCCAAGAAAAACAGAGTATAACTGGTCGTATTTGGCGCCGTAAAAATTTGCACGGAACAGAAGAAGTTGTTAAACTAGATATGCATGACGATGATACAAAAAACAGAATTTTTGTTAGTCAAGACCACACTTTAATCATTCGTGACATCACAGAAAAAGATGGCGGTTATTATTTTTGTTATGACACTGAGAGCCAATCAGGAGCTCCAAAAGTTGATATTTTATTAGACGGTAAATATATATTTAAAATTTTTTTTGTTTGCTCTATTGACCTAATTATTCACCCAATGTCCGGTATCTGCTGACAATCGATCGTTATATCGAAAAATATTAACTGCTTTTATTCAACCATAACATGCAGTTATATAACAAGCAGTTAATTTAATATTAAGTAACTAATCATTTTTCTTTATTTCAAAATAGATTTAGACGATTTGAGAGCAAATGGTAGCATGTAAAGTGCGCAAAAATATAAATGGTTCACATTGAATAACTTTTGATCTAAAGGTCGAATCTTCACGTTCTAGGACACGTTTCTCACGTATCAAATTTTAAATAAGTCGTTTATTTCTAATACCTTTTAACGGGAACTGTTGGTACGATTTCGCTCCAATTGCATATTTTGTCATATAAAATTTATCTTTAAAATCATGTGAAAAATTTTATGTCTTATAATTCAAAATTTTCCTAGTATTATTAAATAAAACAATGAAAAATAATAAATATTTCCTAAAAATTATTTTTCACATGGAATTATCTTTGGATAAAAAAATTTCGTAATTGTATGAAAAAACTGTTTTAATTCCATTAAAAAGATTTTGAGATATTGCGAAATATGCAAGAAATAAAAAAATAACATAAAGGGGTCCGAACTTTGCACCGCTCTTCTAAACTAACTATGGGAATCATATTTCCTAAATTGTTGCTACCCCGCATATTTTGGGGGTCACAAATCCAAATCCGTCAAATAGCATGTTAATTCAGAGAAAATACGTTTTTGTGTCTGATTGCGTAACTCAAAATATCGTCTGTAGCATATTTGTAGTCACTCCCTTGAACCTCTAATATTAAGTCTTAGAACGTGAAGTTCTGATCATTAGATCAAAAGTTATTCAGAATGATCCGCACTACAACAATAAAACAATGCAGATGTGTATTCTTATTTGTGTAACTCAAAACATGAATTTTGTAAATAAAAATTATCTCTAAGAATATTTATAGAGGTGAAGAATTTCAATCTTTCCGGGATCAATTTCAACAACTTTCTACAATAACCGATTCATTCTGCAATATTTTTATTCCTTTAGCGCCGAATTACCCTCGTGTAGAACAAAAAGAAATAGATCCTATTAGTAAATAAGTAAATCAGGAAATAAAAAGGTTTAATCGAAGAACAAGAAATAAAAGGATCGAAATAGTTGATCAAGCAGTAAAAATCAGAAAAAAAGTAGAAAATGAAATCTAGAAATAAAAGGGATTAGGAAATAATTACATCAGGATTAAAGTAAGTCCAGAAATACGAGGATCAAAAAATAATTTAAGCAGCTAGCAAATAAGTCAGAAAATAAAGGGATCAGGAATTAAATATATCAGGAAATAAAAGGATCAAGAAATAAACAAATTAATAATTTTATCATGAAATAAGGAAATAGGTTCATGGGAGGATAAGTAAATAAAGAAATCATGAAATAAGTAGATCATGAAGTGCAGGGATCAAAAAATAAGAGTATCTGAAAAGAAGCGGATAAGGCAATAATGAGATCAAAAAATAAGATCGAGAAATAAAATGATCAGGAATAAAATAGGTCAGGAAATATGTAGGTCAGAAAATAAGGGGATTAAATTTGTCAGGAAATAAAAGGATCAGTAAATAAGTAAATTAATAATTTGATCCTAAAATAAGTTAATAGGTTAATTGGAGGAAGTTCAGGCATCAGGAAATAAGAGTATCCGAAAAGAAGCGGATAAGGCAATAATGGGATTGAGAAATAAAGTAATCAGGAATAAAGTAGGTCAGGAAATAAGTAGGTCAGAAAACAAGGTGATCAGGAAATAAATAGAGCATAAAATAAAGAGATCAGGCAAATTGCAATTCAGGAAATTAGGAAATAAGGAAATCGTGCAATTACGAAATATGAAGATCAGGAAAAATAAGTTTTAAAAAAATAAGAAAAAATAAGTAGTTAGGATATAAATAGATCAGGATGTAAGTAGATCTAAAAATAAGTGGATCTGAAACTAAGTAGATTAGATCATAAGTAGATCAATCCATTAGCAGAATAAGTGATCAGAAAATAAAAGGATAAAGAAATTTTAAAGAAATCAGGAAATCAGACGATTAGAGTAACAGAGGTCAGGAAACAAGAGGGCCGGAAAACAAGTAAATCATAGAAATAAGTAAGTCAGGATAAAAAGTATATCAGAAAATAAAGGAATCTATACATAATAATAAACGCGGCTGTGTGTGTGTGTGTCTGTAATCACAATATATCGCCCCAGAAGCCTCGCCCGGGCACGAAACTCGGCCCATAATTGTGTTTTCACATAATGAAGAAGTATTTTTTTTTCTTTTTCAAAAATTTTGATTAGTTATTTAGTTATCAGTCATTTTGTAAGTCTATGCTTTTCGTCTGCTTTTTCGTCTTCAAAGAGCCATATTCAATAAATTATTAAAAAATGCATATACTTTTCCCCACTCTTATAAATGTATGCTAATGCGAACCTCACAATTGAAATATTAATTTTCGACAACTTAAACCAATAATATACGAAGGAATTAATAATTTAATTGTAAAGTTCGCATTAGTTTACATTTATTAAAGTGGAGAAAAGTTTAACTTTCGTATTAAAAATGTGGCAACATATTCGATACGAAATAGAACGCTTCGCTTTGATATATTTGTCGCTGTTCATAATTGTTATAATAAGTTTTTCTTCTTCTTTCCACGCTCTATTTTTTTTTTCTGAAGCGAAGACGATAATTTTTATAGCGATATTGTAGTACTTTGTACAACTAAAAATTCTTTTCACAACACTTTAAAAATATTTACTTTATTTTCTTTATATATACAGAGAACAGTCGGCAAAGAATTCGATTAGGTTGAAAAACATTTCGCTAAAAAGGAACGAATTCCAAAAGAAAAAATAAACAACTTAAAGAATAAAAATGCGGATGCCAGCCAATTTTTTGAAAGTTAACTTAGAAATAACAAACCAAACGATGTTAAATAACAAACCAAACGATGTTAACAAAATGACGTAGAAAGCGCAACTAGATCAAAATTATACAAGCACAACTAGATCAAATTATAATACCTGAGTGCTTGACGTAACAGATATAGAAATAGAATTTGATACCATAAAAAATTATATAGAAATAGAAATTGATACCATAAAAAATTTATTCGTTTTCGTGTTCCTTTCATGTATTTAGCATTTTAGTTTTTTTTTCTTAAGCGTTGTAGCTATATAATTTCAAACATCCTCAAGAGCTATAATACATTTGCAGCAGAACTGGATATGAAGACAAAGTTGCTGGACAGGAACACTTTAATTGTCCACTAATCTTCAGATTTCCTGCTATGTTTTAAAAAACTTTATTTGTGAAAACCTTCAGCGTGGCGGACAGCTGGCCGCCTTAGGCGGCTAGTCAAAAATAAAAAGGATCAGGAAATAAATGGATCAGAAAATAAATAGATCACGAACTAAAAAGGTAAGGAAATAAGAAAATCTAGATATAGATTGTTCAAAAGAAATAAAGGGATCAGGAATCATTAGAAAATATAGATCTGGATCAGAAAAGAAAAAATTAAGAAATAAATCAGAAAATAAGGAGTATAGAGAAATCAGTAGATCAGGAAATAAGAAAATTTATTTATTCATTTTAAAATTTTGATAATATCGGTTATATATATAAATCAGTAATATCAGTATATAGGGGAGAGTTGGATAAAACGGGATAGTCGGACAAAACGGGATACGTCACCTAGGGACAAGACTATTGCAGCTATCGAGTGGACAGCGACAGAAACGTGTTATTCTACCGTTATTATATCATTCTCGGTGCGTCCCGCCTCGAGATCACTATTTGATAGAAAGTTGTAGGTCTCAGAACTTTTTTACTCTATTTTTTTGCCATTTTTTACATTTACGTGCGTTGTTTTTTACATTGTACTGCCTACATATATGGGAATAAAATTCCGGTGAGTATTAAATTTAATTAACCATTTATTTACCAATATTTTTATGTGCAGTCTATCTAGTTTTCTTTTCACATTTAGGCAGCAGCCATGTTTGTTTCAAAAAGTGTCGGAGTCGGACAAAACGGGACACTTGTGAGTTGGATAAAACGGGATAGAGTTTTTATGTCCCGTTTTATCCACCTATTTATTTGTTGGATTATTACATTTTAAAATAGCCAAATATAAATGTAGGCCTATTAATGTAGACCAACTTATTTATATTAGCTTTGAAAAATTTAGTCTCTTTATATAGTAATGCAAAATTTGTTTATTAACGTTCATTATTAAGCATTTTATTTTCGACTCTAGGATTTTACATCTTTCTTTAGAACTAATTGTAATGTATTTCTCTGATGATGACTTGAGCTTTTTTTTTATATATAAAGAACATTATTTATATATTTGCATTATTTATAATTTTATATTTATATATATGCAAAAAATTAAACATTGTAAACCCTATCCCGTTTTATCCAACCCAGGTATGCTAAGACGGGATATGTAAGAGTTTGGAAATAAATTTTTTTTCCTATTTCACAGTCATTAAAATTAGTTTAAAATATGATTTTTGTGTGCTTCAATAAATGTTGTAGCTACAAAAAAAAATAATGTATGGTTTTCCTTAACAGATATTCCGTAGTAAATAAAAACAGTAATGGTATCCCGTTTTATCCAACTCTCCCCTATATAAATGAAAATAAGATGTAATTTTTATCCATATAAATAAGTTGGAGTTTCTGATTTTTTTTTTTTATCTTTAGGAATTTTTTTTTATTTCAGTTGGTTATCGAAGTTCTTTGGATCCTGTTGTTTTAAGTAAGTAAAAAATTAAAAAATTGTTTGAAAATATTTTTTTTTAATTTTGTATATGAATTGATAATGCACGACAGCGCACAAAAAAATTGCTCTTTTTTCAAAAAATTAAATGTCTGAGGTATAAAATAAAAACCACAATTAAAAAAAATCGTTGGACTATATATGTTTTTCTGGTACTAAAAGGGCTTTTTTTCATATAAAAAGTCCGTTATAACTACAGAATTGTTTGTAATTTTTTGGAGAAAAGTTACTTTTGTATGGTAAAAACCTTTGTTATTACGAATTTTCCTTTCAACTTTTACGGAAAAAAACTTATTTTTGTATGGTAAAAAACCGTTGAGGCAATGAATTTGCTTCGTAAACTTTACGGTTTTGCACAACCAACCTTTCGATGTTTCTTCTATCAAATAGGATTTAAAAAGTTAAAACATACAATAATTCTTACTTATCTTTCTTGTTTTTTATCTTTCTATTGAATATTATATTATTTTCTACCTTTCTTTCCAATATTTATTGTTCGATTACTGAAAATCTTGTATTCCATTATGAAAATCTTGTATTCCAGATTCGACAGCTGATTTAGCAAAAGAGGTTCCAAAATTATTGAAAAATTGTGATAAACTAAGTAAGTTCAAATTCATTTCTTTAAACTCATCGGGTTTTATTCTGTAGTCACCGTCCTTAATGCGCATTTTTCGAGTCCTTATCAAAAAAAAAGTTAAAAATATTTACAAAATAGGGGTTACAAATCCATATTTTAATAAGGTAGGGAAATCGAGTATGTAAGTAATTTTTTATTTTTTATTTTATAACCGTCTTTGAACAGCCGACCCAATTCTGGGTCTACGACTACCAATGTTCTACTCCGTATCCTTGTAATTTTGATCCCACTCCAGAAGACAAGGGAGCTTCTGGATCAGTACTCCCAGAGGTAGTGATTTGTTATGAGAACATGGAGGACTTTGTAACCGGATAGATTTAACGTGCATCAGTCCCCATTTGCTACACGGGGAATCTTCGGCTGGCGGGGAACGAACCCACGATCTCTTCAACAAGGTCCCAGTGCCCTACCAACCAGGCTATCCCGGCTCCTAGTATGTATGCGATAATTAGTGACAAAGGCAGGCCGGGATAGCCTGGTGGGGCACTGGCCCATGTCCAAGAGTTCGTGAGTTCGATCCCCGCCGGACGAAGAATCCCCGTGTAGTAAATGGTGACTGATGCTCGTTAAATCTGTCGAGTCTCAAAGTCCTCCATGTTCTCATAACAAATCAACACCTCTGGGGCTACTGATCCAGGAGTTTCTCTGTCTTCTGAATTGGTTCAAAATTACAAGGCTATGGAGTTGAACATTAGTAGTCGTAAACCCATAAAATTGGTTCGGCTGTTCAACGACGGATAAAATAAAATTAGTGATAAAGGCTGGGTGGTTATGCACGTATGTGGGTATATAATGAAGGAAAAAAGGAATACATATTAGGGCTTGCATGCCATTATTTAAGTGAGGAAGAATCAATATTAAAGAAAGCTGGGTTGTAGCATAAAAACCAGTTTGATTGCATGGTAAAACTTGAAGGGGTTTCAAATTATCACCATTCAAATCCTCTCTGTTCTTCCGACAATTAACTATATTACATTAATTAATATTTTCAATCCCGCTTTCCTCAGCTTTTATATATAACAGGAGGTCATTGCGAAATACCCTGCATAAAAAAACTGCCGCCGGGATAGCCTGGTCGGTTGGGTGTTCGTGAGTTCGAGTCCCGCCTGGCCGAAGACTCCCCGTGTAGTAAATGGTGACTGATGCACGTTAAATCTGTCGAGTCATCTAGTCGTCCATGTTCCCATAACAAATCAATACCTCTGGGGGTACTGGATTGGAGATCGATCGTTCTCTGATTCAGGTCAAAATTACGATCTGTGGATGAATGAATGGACGTATGAATGGGTCCGCCCTATAAACGAATGCGACTTATGGTGTGGCAGAAGTCGAATTCTTGGCCATAGATGGCGCCACTGGAAAACAAGAACAATCGCACCCCTCTGCCTAAAGCAGGCATACAAAAGCAAGCAAGCAAAAGCTAACATTTTTATTTTTTGGTACATTTTTAGAGAATATACCTTCAGTTTCAACTTATAGATGTTATTTTGAATGGAGAAAATGGAGCAATTGTGACGGTTGTGGACGGTTGGCAGAAAGGAGAAAAATCGGTGAATGTAGACTACAAAAATATGAAAAAGCTCAAATAATGGTAAGAAACTTTAAAAACAAATGTACACAATTTTTAAATATGTACTGTTGAAAAAAAAATTTTAGTATTTAGTTTCAAAATACAGCGTCTAATTTTAAAAATTTTAAGTGAGAAATAACAAACTTCTCTCGTCCAGATATTTCTCATTTATTGAAAAGAAACTGGAATTTAGAGTAGTTTTAATCGTTCAAGACATTTTAGCTCATTGTATATCAGTAAAAAAAAAATCTACAATCGAATTAATTTTGATACGAATGTTTTAATAAGATGGGTTCTTATGTTTTTATTGTTATTTTCAGTTTTGTAAGTTTCTGGATTATTTTTTTAATAAACACTGTTGAACAGCCGATCCAATTTTCGGGTTTACGACAGCTAATGGTCAACTACGTAGACTTTTAATTTTGAATCCTGTCCAGAAGACTAGGTATTTCAAGTATTGGGAGAAATTTGCGTCCGTGGAGTACTTTTTGATGGAACTAATCCGCATTTGCGTCACATGGAGAGGAAGACCACGAGAACCTGTCACGGTTAGCCTGATGGCAATAGGACTCTAACAAATGATCCGTCTCCTACTGAGGATATTTCAAGTCAACACTGTGGTCGTTGCAAGCCAAATGCGGAAATCGTATCAATTAGCCATTGCTGGGATTCGAACCCGGTTCACCTCATTAGATGACAAACGCTCTATCCCCTGAGCCATCGTGCCTCAAGTTCCTAGATTAAGTTAAATGGATTTGCAAACCGAATAGAGAAATGTATATAGCGCAAGTCATCTTGTAAACAGTACAATAACAATAAAGGAAGCCAGTTTTTGTAAGTTTAGGCATAGAAACAAATCGGAAATAGTAAACCGGAAGTCTTATCGCAAATTTCAAGTGCTAGCTTGTCCTTAGCTTAGTGTGTGCTGCATAGCCCTCTCACAGCGTAATTTTTTTTATCAAAGTAGGTTTAAAAAATTAAGTTTTTTTTATTACCCATGCTTCAAATCCGCATATTTTTTAGAGTTAAAATAATACACTCATTATTTTTTTTTCTTCAATATAGAATTTATTATAAAAAAGGTTCTCGGAAAATTAAAATTAAAGAATAATCATATTAAAATAAAATTTCAAAAATAAATATTGATTAAATTATTACTTATTTTATGAAGTACAAAGATAAAACTTATTTATTAATGAAAAAAAAAGCAAATTACCATATTTTCATTAATATATGCGTTTATACTTAGTGTAATAATAATGTACAGAATATTTAGTACCTTATAGTTACACAATCCGCAGAAACTCTCATCAGTTTTGGGATAACTATTTTCAATATACTTGAAATCATGGTCAAAACTGTTATCAGTGTTTGAAATTATTGTAAGGAATCTACGTTATATCACTCGTGAAACGCTTCCTGGCAAACATCTTTGAACTTTGAAAAAAAACGCGCGAAATGCTTCAAAACATGCCTGTATATTTCGTATAAGTAGGGAAAACTAACACCATACGTTAATTTAGATCTCAGTAAACAGTTAAATATCACAAAAAAAGTCGAAATAAAACCATGAAATGGAAAAGAGCGGGTTGCACTGTTAAATTAATGGGGGTGGGAGGACTTCCTGCTGAAATCCCGGGTTGTGCAAATTTCTCTATTTCCACGATTCCCTCGGAAATCACTGGTGACAGGGTGAACCATTCATAAGTTTTTGAAAGATTTAACAAGACGAGGTTCTTTGTTGATTTTGTCTTCGTTATTTATTTATTTCCACGTTCTTCTTTTTTTATGTCAAACATAATTTTTTAGCACTATTTGATTTAGTCAGCTTATCTTGAGTTTGCATTACAAAAAGATTTTCAAAGCCTTATATTTAGAGCAACGCATCCGCCTCTTGTGTCGTGAAACTGTGAAATAATGAAACTTTCACACACTGGAAATAGCAAACAGTGAGAGAGATATTTGAAAAGTGGCATTAACAAAAAAACTTAGCTCAGAAAACTTACTAAAACCTTAACTAGGACTTAACTGAAAAAAAACTGAACTCCGTTTAATACTGAATAAAACCGAAGTCAAATAGGATATTCATGCACAAAAAAAAAAAACGTAACGAAAATGCAACAAAAAATTTAAAGACAAATAAATAAATAAAATAATGTTTTGGAGAATTACTAATTATCAACAGGATTGATAACCAAACATAAGGTGTTTCTATTTCTTTAATTAAAAATAATTTCAAAATAAAAAAAAACATGACCTACGAATAAACTTTCAAATAAAAAATAAATAAATGAATAAAAAGCTAAACGGTCAACCATAATACCTTTACCATGAATCATGATATGCTGCAAATTTACTGAAACCTTTCTAAGGTGTTAAATTAAACCAAGTTTGAGTTCAAGCTCAACAATATTACTAAATCAACTTACTATATTAGATCACGATCGATCAATTTACGATATTAGAGAGACTTTGCATAACCTTTGCCTTGCTTTAACTATGACGCTAACCGTATTTTCTAACCCTTTGCGATGCTGCAATTTGTAGGGAATCTCTTGTTCATGCAGCGTGAAATTCGAGCAACAGTAACCCGTTATGCTATGCAAAATCTCTCTACTGCAAATCTTCCGCGATGGGTCAGGGAATAGAGCTTTCGCCGTCCAATGAGGCGAACCGGGTTCGAATCCCAGTCGATACGAATACCGTATCCGGCTTGCACCGACCACAGTGCTGACGAGAAATATCTTCAGTGGTAGACGGATCATGGGTTAGAGTCCCCTTGCCGTCAGGCTTACTGCGAGAGGTTCTCGTGGTCTTCCTCTCCACGTAACGCAAATGCGGGTTAGCTCCATCAAAAAGTCCTCCTCGAAGGCAAATTTCTAAATACTCGATCCAGGAGTTCCCTTGTCTTCTGGATTGGGTTCAAAATTACAGGGCTACGGAGTTGAACATTAGTAGTCGTAAACCCATTAAATTGGGCGTCGGCTGTTCAACGACGGTTATAAAATAAAATAAAATGCAAATCTCCCTATGCGAAATCTCGTTACAAAAGGAGTTTGTCTAATCGCGTAACCGAAAGTGCAACAATCGGATATTTCTCTACCCGTAAATTAGACCGAAAGTGTTACGAACCTAATATGTCCGATTACAGTCTGTACAGAAGAATGGGTGATATTCTATATTGTTAGTACGAGGGTTGCTATTTATATTTCTGGCCTAATAATGAAAAAACAAATATGTAGGAACAAAATTGGTTTTATTGGTTTTCAAAATATTCTCCATGATGATCAATACACTTTTGCATGCGTTTGAACCAATTTTCAAAGCACTTTTTCCAGTCCGATTGAGGTAACTCCAAAACATGCGTTTTGAATGCATCAACCGCTTCTTCGGGGGTCGAAAATCGTTGTCCACGTAATTTATTTTTGATGTGTGGGAATAAGAAGAAGTCATTGGGTGCCAAATCAGGGCTGTACGGCGGATGACCCATCATTTCGATTTTTCGCTCCGTCAGAAATGCCTTTGTTTGAGTCGATGTCATGCATTGTCAGAGCTCGCATTGTCATGATGAAGAATGATTCGCTTGCTCTTCTGCTTTTTTCGAATTTCTCCGATGACTTGTGGCAAACAAATGGTCGTGTACCATTCAGAATTGACCGTCCTGCGTTGCTCTAACGCCACTGTTGCCACATGACCGTTAATGCCGAAGAAACAGGCAATCATTTGTTTCGATGTGCTTCTTCCTCGAACAACTTTTGTTGGTTTTGCCTCGTCTTGGAAGACCCATACAGTTGATTGCTGTTTTGTTTCCGGCTCATATGCATATGTCCATGATTCGTCACCTGTGTAGATGTTATACACAGCCTTTGATGTACCTTGAACGTATTTTTCCCACATTTCCTTGCACCAATCGACACGAGCCTTTTTTTGAGCGTTTGTCAGATTATGCGGAATTCAACGCAAACAAATTTTTTTTTCCGCTCAAATGTTCATGCAATATTTTATTGATGCTAGTCATATTAATGTCCAAAGACGCCTCTATCTCACGGTATGTCACATGATGATCTTGCTTTATCAGTTCACGCACAGCATCGATATTTTATCGCACAACAACGGATTTTGGACGACCTGCACGGGATTCGTCCTGTATCGAACATCGACCACGATTAAATTCGTTATACCAATTTTTTACAGTGCTGTAGGATGGCGCTTTATCGCTGAATAAAGAATTAAGTTCATCGGAGCACTCTTGTCTTGACAATCCACGTCGAAAGTTACGAAAAATAATGGCACGAAAATGTTCACAATTCAATTCCATTTTTTGAAATAGAAGAACTTTTCAATTTACTGTCACCAACACAAATGAAGCTATAATGGTAAATCGTCTGCTGAATTTATGTTTAAAAATATCAAACTTTCGATTAAAATCGTCTGCGGTCGCCTAGCAACACTTACTGTTGCCAAGGCCAGCAATATAAATAGCAACCCTCGTATTTTCTTGTAAAGAGCGAACACTTTTAGTTCATTTTTTAAAAGAGGGACCATTTCTTGATTTGATATGATTACAGCAAATGGAAATGATGTTTGACACGTTTTGCATCTAACAGTGTATTAAAATTCTATGACTACTATTACTACTAATTCTATAACTACTTCTTCAAGTGATTAACTCATTTTGTTTTCTTCCTTTTAAGTCTCCGGAAGGAAAAATCATTGAAACTGATTTTCCAATCGTCGGCGTTGGTTGTAACTCTTTTTTGCTAAACGATGTCCCAAGGGCAAAAGAAATTTTGAGCGAAATACCAAGTTTGGTTCTAAAGGAAAAATGCGAAGTGCCTTGTGGTAAGAAACGTTATACTTTAAAAATAATTATAACAAATAAATGCTCAGAGATTGTACAAAAGAGTACACAGAGTGTGCGGGAAGAACAGATTACAAAATCACGGGTTATGCACAAGCTATGCACGAAGTTTATTAAAACAACATTTTACAAATGAGTGCTCAGAGCTCATATGAAGAATACGTTACGAATAAGTGCATAGAGTTAATCAAAACAATTATCAAATAATAGCTCAGAGCTTACGAGAAAACATGTGATACGTAAGTACACTGTGCTTATTAAAATAGCATGTTGCAAATTAGTGCACGGAGTTTATGGGAAGAATATATTACAAATAAGTGCAAGGAGTTTATGGGAAGAACATATTGCAAATAAGTGCAAGCAGTTTATGGTAAGAACATATTACAAATAAGTGCAAGGAGTTAATGGGAGGAACATATTACAACTAAGTGCAAACAGTTTATAGGAAGAACATGTTATAAATAAGTGCACGGAGTTTATGGGAAGAACATATTACAAATAAGTGCAAGGAATTAATGGGAAGAACTTGTTACAAATAAGTGCACAAAGCTTATTAAAGGATTAGTTACAAATTAGCGCATGAAGTTGAATAACATGTTACAAAAAGTGCAAAAATGCTTAATAAAAGAACGTGTAACAAATAAGTGCGCAGAGTTTATTAAAAAATATTATCGAATAAATGCTCAGAGTTTTCTGGAAAAACATGTAATAAGTAAGTACACAGTGCTTATTAATGTAGCATATCCTATAAATAAGGGATCAGAACTTATTGGAAGAACGCGCAACAAATAAGTGCACAAAGTTTATTGGAAGAAAGTGCTATAAACAAGTGCTCCTGCTTGAAGCTTATTGGATAGACATGTTAAAAATAAGTGCAAATATTTTATTAGAAGAATATGTTAAGTTTATACAAAAGAGCTAAAAAGCCAGTGTTTAAAAATAGATCATGTTTTATTGTAAATGTAGAATAGGGGAGAGTTGGATAAAACGGGATAGTCGGACAAAACGGGATATCTCGCCTAGGGACCAGACTATTGCAGCTATCTAGCGGACGACGACAGAAACTTGTTATTTGACTGTGATTATATCATTTTCAGTGCGTACCGTCTCGAGATCACTAGTAGATAGATAGATAACTAGTTCTGAGACCTACACTAGTTGTAGGTCTCAGAACTTTTTTGCTCCATTTTTTTGCCACTTTCTACATTTACGTGCGTTGTTTTTCACAATGTACTGCCTATATATGTAAGATTACAATTCCGGTGAGTATTACATTTGATGAAGCATTTATTAACGAGTATTTTAATGTCTAGTCTATCTAATTTTTCTTTCATGTTTAGGCAGAAGCCATGTTTGTTTTGAAAAGTGTCTGAGTCTGACAAAACGGGATACTTATGAGTTGGATAAAACGGGATAGAGTTTTTTTATATCCTGTTTTATCCCCCTATTTATTTGTTGGCCTAATACTTTTACTATATTATAATTACTATATCGAAAGAAAGGTGAAAAAGGCTCGTACAAATACATTGACCTCTGGATTGGCCGCAGTGAAAAAGTTGAACAGATAAGAGACAGTATTCAATGCTGAACAAGAAAAAACGCGTGAGCATGTATTGGTATTGGCTCTAGAAGAGAGATTATTTGGTGTAACTCTAACGGACATACGAATGCTAGCATTTGAGTTAGCTGAGAGAAACAATATTAAGCATAATTTTAACACAGGGGAAAAAATGGCTGGGAAGTGTTGGTTGTAATCATTTCTTGGCAGGCTCGAAGAACTTAGCCTCCGAAATCCAGAACCCACGGGTATGGTTCGAGCAAAAAGGAATTCTCTATTAAGTAAACATAGGATTACTCCAAATGATATTTATAATGTTGATGAAACAGGAATTCTAGCAGTGCCAAACAAGCCTTTAAAAGTGTTGAGTCTACGAGGCAAAAAGCAAGTGGGTAGCTTGTCTTCAGCTCAATGAGGAGTTTTGGTCACTGTTGAAACATGCATAAGTGCTGCTGGGGTATTCATCCCTCCTATGTTTGCATTTCCTCGAGTGAAGGAAAACCCAAGACTCACGGATGATGCATAAATACAATTTTTAGAAATTTTGCTTTACAGTTTTCTGTCAATTAATTATGTTTTTAGTTAGTTTTACACAAAAAATTAAACATTGTAAACCCTATCCCGTTTTGTCCGACCCAGGTATGCTAAAACGGGATATGTAAGAGTTTGGAAAATGATTTTTCTTCCTATTTCACAGTCATTAAAATTAGTTTAAAATATATTTTTTCTGTACTTCAATAAGTGATGTAGCTATAAAAAAAATAATGTATAGTTCTCTTTAACAGATTTTCCGTAGTAAATAAAAACAATAATGGTATCCCGTTTTGTCCAACTTTCCCCTAATAATTTATTCTGTCGTACCTAAAAATAAAAAATAAAAATTAATTCAAAAAGTTATTTAGTAAGCAATTTATAATGTGTTCTTCGAACTTTTCAGTTATACGCAATTCAGTAAATTAATGTTATCATAATAAAAAACTCTTTTTTGTGTACAAATTTTAAATTTCTACTTTTTGTCTTGAAGATAGTTTTACAAAGAAAGCTAAGAAAATGATAGCGCACAGAAGAGGATCATATTTGAAAAAGATCAAAACGAAAATTTCTCAGAAAATGAAAGAAGGTTTGTTACAAATTCCTACATTTAAAAAATACAGAGTACCCTCTTAACTCAGTAATACCCATTTCGGAATTTCGCAACAATATTCTGTTTATTTATATTTAACATCACGAAATCAACTGTAATATTACCAAAACACTCCTACCAAAAAAAAATTTTTTGTTCGTAAACATCAAATAATTCGTAAATATTACGCATTTTTTTCATGCATAATGCATTTAAAATTTTCAAAATCTGAAAAAACATGCTTGCAAGCTTCATTTGCGTGAATAATTTTGAAATATAGTTTAATTAATTTATTTATTTATTATTCATAAACTGTGTTATACTTTTTTCTGGACATTGCGAAAAAGGCGTTCGAGGTAGACTGAAGTATAAAAGAGAAAGTATCTACTGAAAGCTTGACACATACTTAAAAGAAAAGGACGCTTAAGAACATCAAGCTATTCTTGCTTAAAAATTTCATTGACTTTACAAAAATATATAAAGATGTTAATAAAAAAAAGACCAGTTTCAAGTGCTCAAAAATAGGCGCCCATACTCAAGATTCACCAAACGTGAATGAGGACTAGACAAAAGTGATCACTTATGTTTCCTCATTTGGTGAGCTTTGAAAATGGGTGCCTATTTTTAAATGCTCGAAGCGTGTGAACTTTTATTACCATCTTCTTATTTCTTAAAGCCAATGAAATTTTTATTCTAGTATATACGAGAAGTTCCGTATTTAAACTCAGTTTCTTGACATTATTTATTCAACTCTCTTCTTGTTGTATTTGTTTTCAACTATTTCGAAACATTACTGCATTCATAAGCCTAGCACTGCTTAGCTTACTAACTGCAATAGCTATATTTATTAAAGAATTTGTCTAGGTACAATAAAGCGACTATGAGCTCTCTGAGAAAGAGCTTGAAGGGTCATCTAGTGTTTCAATTCGAAGATTATAGTAAGTGACACGAGATATGAGAGAAAAACAATCACAAAGCTGTAGAGTATTTTTTATGCCCAGAAAAAACATTCTGAATTCATTAATGTTGCATGTAAGACATGCGTTGTATTATGCATCATTTATAAAACTTTGACGTCACGGAGTTGTGGTTAGTGTCATGAAGTTCACCACACGCTTACAATACGATGTGCGAACAGGATTAATATTCTAGGAAGTTTTATTATTGTGTTTTTGTTCAAATTCACTTGAAATTTTACTGTTCATAAAAGTTTTCTGTAATTTATAAATTCTCAAAGGTCGTAAGGCTAAAACAAATTTAAGAAAATAAATATCACAGTATAAATAAAATGTAAGGTTCACCACGTTTTGAGAGTCATCCATTATTTGGCTATAATTATATAAAATATCACCGTTTGTTATTTTTTAAGTAGCATCATAACATGCTTGCCGGGACTTCCGAAATCATTTGTTATTTGTTTCGTTGAAAGTTAAATTGAGAGAAAGCGTGATATTGCGAATACTACAAGTGTAATAATATTGAATGGCACGCTTTTCCAAGCTTAGGCGTAAAAATCAATCAGAAATAGTAAACCGGAAGTCTCATGACGAATTTTAATCACTAGCACCATTTGTTCTTAGCTTTAAACGGTCAACCATCCATTATTCCAGATTGCTTTCTTTTCCGGAAAATTTCTGATTTTATGGATTTACTTCAGTTTTATACAATTTATTTTTATTTGTTGTAGTACAATCATTAGAATAAATTTTGGGTGCATGCTAGTTTGTAAAAAGGATATCCTTAATTAGACTGACCGTTTTCTAATATTTATTGCAGAAAAACAGTTAAGGTTAAAAATAAATAAAAAAATTATTGCAGCAAATTCAAGTGACAGGGGATTAAATTTTTCCTCTGAGAGTTCCTAATTTTAGTTAAAGAGATTTCGACAAATCGGCGGTGCAGGTATTAAAAATTGTAAATCAAAAAAAAGCAATTGACTACGATTTTTCAAAATCTTTTAATGAATATAAATCACATTCGTGAAATATCCATCATTAGTCACAATCGAAAGTTCTAACCGAAGGAGAAAACGACTAAAAAGCACTTGTGGTGACATCTATTAGGAAATTTTTGAGCTTAAACCTGGAACTCTAGGAGAAATAATGTATGTCCTGTCACATGAAATTGTAGCAAAAATTAGTTTTTACCGTATACGTGTTATAAACTTTTGATCCTATATTATTATATTGCATAATATCTTGAATGCGTAGTATATATGTTCATTATGTCCACACGTTCATTTTCATTAATCTTATTTCTGAATAATGTTTCTTATAGTGAGTAAACCTCTTAAGTTTGAAGGCAAAGAGGAAACAACTGGTACTCAACTGACACTTTTTTGTCCAGGGTAAGTATTGAAAAAAAAAACTATAATGAACAACATAATCACATGAATCTCACATTATCTCAAAGTGGAAACACCGCTGTAAAATGTAAGAAATAGAAATCTCATAGCTGAATTATTTACAAAAATCTTCCAGTTAGTTTAGTTACAGTTAAAGTTAAAATTATTAAACAAAATATCAACGAAAGAATCCAATTTGCCCATTAATAGGTTAAAATGCAGCCGTATATACGTTATCAAAACATTGAGCAAACAAATTCGTGCTGAGTCAAAATATTATGCAAAACAATACATTTAAAATGCTTAAATAAGTACTCATAACCTATGAAATGTGCCAGCAATAGCGCTAAAATTTCGAGAAATTTTATCAACTATTCAGCTGTTTAAAATACATTTTCTAAGATACTAAATTTTAATGTAAATATCATTTACGTTAAAATTTAGCATTTCAAAGTGTTTGTATCTCAAATTTAGTATCTATAATTATCTCAAATTTAGTATCAATATGCATTACATTATTAAGATGATATATTATAATTGATATACGATGATATGAGATGATATTATATTTTATATTATATATAAGATATAAAAAATATAAATCATCATATATAAGATATATAAGATGATATTATATTTTCCAACATAGATTATTTTCTATTAATTAAAACATTATACATTAATAAGTTATGTTAATTAAGAAGTTTAATTAAGTATGTAGGGGTATTATCTACTATCGAAGTTCATCTTTATTTAAGATGTTATTTTCTAGTTGCTCTGAATTCAAGTTGTTATTCTCTAGCCAGTCTTCAGGTTATATATATATATATATATGGGGCAATCCATACAAAATTTACACCTATGATGCAAAAATGATATAATTTATTTTTTTTATTGTTCTTCATTGAAAATAAACCGACACGTATTTTTGCGTTTTTGTTTAAATTGCATATTTTTGACTATACGAATTTTTGAAAATTTCGCTTTTTTGAGCACATGACTTTGAGAGTTATTTTTTAACGTATTGCCATCCAACAACAAAAATATTCAAATACACCTTCTTGAAGTGATTTTTCTCAAACTTTAAGAAAATCAACATTAAAATATAAATTTTTTTGTTTTTGACATAAAAAAATTCATTTTTTGAAAAAAACAACTTTTTTTTGCAATTCGGACATCTTTGATTTTTTTTTATATTTCGACAGTGTGAAGTATAATTAATAATGATATTAATTCAAAATTTTTGGAATGGTAAGACACTTAGTTCGAAAGATATAAACAAAACAGTGACGGTGCGCACTCCGCGTATGTATGTAGAATATGGCTCGACTGTTTTCGAACTCATCCGCTATCTACTAAACTATCTACTAAACTAAAAATAACTCTCAAAGTCATGTGATCAAAAAAGCGAAATTTTCAAAAATTCGTATAGTCAAAAATATGCAATTTAAACAAAAACGCAAAAATACGTGTCGGTTTATTTTCAATGAAGAACAATAAAAAAAATAAATTATATCATTTTTGCATCATAGGTGTAAATTTTGTATGGATTGCCCCATATATATTATTATTATTATTATTATGATATGACCATCATTTAATATTTTCCATTTTCTTTTATCTCTAAAAGCTAGTCATCCTGATGCTGCACTTTTGGACACTAGCTAGTCTAATACATTTAATTCCATTATTTCAATCTTTTTCTCAGAGAAAGCACTGATTTGAGAATCAAATGGAAATTCAAAGGGAGAATATTAAAACCGGAGAGCTTAAAAATGAAGAGTGGTGGCCGAGTTTATATTGATGAAGCGGACACTTTGCATATTAAAGAATTGAGAAACACAGACGCTGGAGAATACATATGCACACTTTTTGGCATTGAAATTGGTTTAATCCGCCTGAAAGGTAAACAAATCAGATTTTTTTCGAAGCTCTTTTTGCCAAAGGAAATAAAAAAGCCTTATTTAAGTGTCTTGCCCTTGAGGGAAAACTATACATTTTAAATTATATAGACCATCTTGCAGAAAGAAATTATCTGGCATTTAGAGCGTATCTTTATCTGTTCTTTAGATTTTTAAAAAATTGCAAATTTAACGAGATTTTTACACCTAGGTCCTAGATGAAAACTATCAAAATCAATGAATGAGGTTTTTCGAAGTTCTTTCGCCAAATAAAATAAAAAAGTCACAGATTAAGTGCCGTATATACAACTACAAGAGCAAAGTAAGGCGAGTATCAGCCGTAATACACGTCTGTGCTCGGCTGTACAAATTTCGGAAAGAAGTTTTAAAGTCCACTTTTGGAATGCTCTTTATTAGTGACGTTACAGTTTTCGTGAAGGCTTCGACATCCTGAAATCTTGTTTCCTTCAGTGAATTTTTCTGCTTAAGAAACAGGAAAAAGTGTGTGCTAGGTCTGGCGAGTATGGTGGATGCTGCGACTCAACGACACCATGCTGAGCTAAGAATCACCTCACAGTCAAACGCAATGTGTGTACGCGAACTTTTTCAATTGCTTCCGGCTTGCGTGCGAACTGCGGCCGAACTGTGTGCGGATCATCTTCCACGTTTTCGCGTTCAAAAGCGTTTAAACCATTCAAAAGTTCTTGAGCGAGATAATGCTTCCTTGCCATAAACTTGTTTTAACAATTCGTAGGTTTCTGAAGCTGTCTTGCCCAATTTGAAGCAAAATTTAATGTTAATTCTTTGCTCCATTTCACTTCGACAACAGGAATTTAAGAGCTCCGATTTAATGCGCCTTTCCACGAGAACCACTCACTTCAGAATGGCGCCGATTGCACTGCACATGCGCAAGAAAACACTCTTCAATATGCAATCATTAGCACCATATTCCGGCTTTTCTTTCTCCTACAGTTACCTCAGTCCTGGAAATTAATAGCCGGACCTTGTATGATTTTAACAAAACAAATTCTATTTTTAAATTATATATGCCATCTTGCTGTAAAGAATTATTTGGGCTTTAGAACGGACAAATAACTAAAACATTTTTTTAAAAAAAATTTCTAAAGTACATTTTAAAAGACTTTTTAAAAAAGCTTCTATTCGACGATATGTTTCTTCTTAGAGGAAAATTATCAAGATCAATGCCTCATTTCCATTTTAAGCAAATTTTACAGTACAGGGGCTATCCCCTCGACAGGATCAAAATTGTGATAGCATGTCTTCGGATCATCCTCAGGGATGTTTCCCAGTCCGTCGCCAATAACGCATTGAGCAGCTCTAGTGCGACGTAAACCAACAACAAGAAAATTAAATTGCAAATTATTTCCCTTTCCACAAAACTGTGGCATTTTTTAATATGGATAAGTTGCGCCATTTTCAAAATTAACTTAGAAGGCTCTGGCTAAAGAAAGTCTAAACTTGTCTAAACAGCAATGAATAACAGTTTCGAATGACAAAACCTTCGAAGAACAGACTTAAACACATAAATTTGATTAGTAAACCTTTATGCCATGTGTTTGAGTCAAGAAGTTGAAATAGCCAAATTAATTTCATTATTATGAGAGACGAATCATAGACGGTAGAACTGGAATTAGCTGTATGAGATGTAAATGACAATGCAATGGAACTACACATTGCATACACAAGTTAAGGGCATTAAATATAACTTTAAATAATATAAGCAGCGATATAAACTAAACTTGACCCAAAAACAAGAGAGGAAAAACTCACTAGGGTCATTAAGTAGCCAGGTAGGTACTTTTATTTACGTCGCACTAGAGGTACACAATAGGCTATTGGCGACGGTCTGGAAAACATCCCTGAGGATGATCTGAAGACATGCCATCGCAAGTTTGATCCTTTGCATTTGTAGTCCAATGACCTGCGCTCGAAGTCAAACATTTCAAGGTAGAACAGTTTAACGTGGACCGATACCGCGCACCTTCGGTCCTTGCTCAGGCTGATCAAATTGGTCACCCGCTCACTTACTGACCGCAGCCAGTGATGCTTGACTTCGATGTTCTACTGGGAACCGAGTCGTAATGATCAGTCCACTTCAGGACAACATTATTCGTAATAACATTAGTATCTGTATTGGTATATTGTTTTATGAGGAAATTTTTACTTTTACATTTTACTTTGCTTGTGAATGGCAGATCTTGCAATCAAAATCTCAACTACATTTCAACTAGTTAGAATACAGAAATTTTAACTAAGGATTTTCAATACAATGAATGACTTTCTGTCTACTGCAAGGAGATTTTCTCGCTAAGCGAAATTTTTTACACTTTCCGACTAGCTAGAGAGCACAAATACAAATGGACTTCTGTGCTGAATGACAACACCGTTTGAATCTCTCCCTGGTCGCAATAATATTGCAATTAAAATTTGAACTATTTTCTGATTTAAAAAGATTCAAGTTACCAGATAAACAAAAATAAAACTTCAATACTAGTAATAAAATAAAGTTCTTAAAAACCAGATTTTTCAGTTTGATAAAATAGAAACAATTTCAACTTTTGTCACCCTAATCGAAAAATTAAAGCACTATTTTCGTGTTAATGTTCACATGAAAAACGCAGCTTATTTTCTAACTGAAAATTTTTTTTTCCAGTTAAATCCACCCATGTTGCCTTTGGTAAGTAACATTTATCTACATACTTGATATTAAAGTGAATTTTCAGATTCTCATGCAAAGATAAACTTGAAATAAAAAAACATCTCAATATCACCATTTTATATATGGTCAAAGAATTATGAAAATATGAAAGCAACCCTTTTCATAATTCTTTCAGATACAACATACTTATTTGCTTATGTATAAGCTTAACTATAATAACTACAATTTATTCTTTAAAATTACCTTAATTCCCTAAAATGACTACTGTTTATTCGTTAAAATTGCATGGTTTTTTAAAATTTCATGTAGTTAAAAATGTATTTTGTCTCTTTTTTTTTGCCACATTTGTAAGTTTCTGCTCACATTTGAAAATGTTGCAATAAAACCCATTGATAAGAGAAATGAACAGGTTGCAGCAAAAAAAAAAAAAAGGTAACTTTTAATATAATTTAATTAAACAGAAATAAATTAACAGAATATAATAAGGAATATTAATAAGAAAGCAGACTTTCACTTATAAATTTACTTGGCTTCAAAGTAATTGTTTTCTAGTCAACTTAATTTGTTAAACTCGCCTTGATAACTTATAGAATCTATGTATTAGTCAGTAAAATAACTTAGAAAAAATACTACAAAATAATAAACAAAATTTCAATGCTTAAAAAAACTTATTTTTCCCATTCACAGATCCTACATCCAATTTTGGAATATTCACTATAGGAATGACAATAGGATCTTTGATATGGCTGATTTTAACATGCGTTAAATGTAGATTGTTTAGGTTGCAAACAAAGGCACAGCAAAAACGAAATCATGAAAGATACGATTCAGAAACAAGCTCTGAAGAAGAAGCTCTCCTTCAAGCAGAAGAAAGGGTTTCTAATGATTCATCGACTTCACCAGAAACAGATTCTAATGATACTACTTTTAATGCAGATGAAACAAATTAATGTAAGAATGCAACAAAGGACGTATTCAAAGAAATAGAATTACCAACTCCTGTTAAATTGAAAATTTTAAAGTACTGCACATTTCTTGTTTTTTGTTAATTCCTGTATATTCTATTTTTTTTTTCTTTAATGTCAAAAGATTCTCATTCTTTGATCTATACTTTGATTTTAAAATTATAAATAAAAGAATTATTGTAAATCATAACTAATTGAATTCAATTCTTCCTTAAGTGAGAATGCATCAGATGTAGAAATGTCTAAATAGAATTGAGTACTGTCATTCAACCTTATTCTAACCAAAGATTAAACTTACATTTACATAGGTTTGGATTATTATTTTGTATTTATTTTATAACCCAAGTAAAAACCAATATTTGAACAATATTATAGAAAACTTTTTATCGAAAATTTTACTATGGAAAATCAAATCACAAGTAATAATTCTTTCTCACAATAAACTAACTGAAGAGACCAGTTCCCAAATAGAATTACTACCTTTATTTAATCCAATTCCAACAGAAGAAAAATAAGTTTGAAATAATACACATTTCTGATTCATTCAATTTTGTGTTAATATTTGTACAGGTTGTAAGAATTCTTATGACAAAGTTGAGTAACATAAAATTTGGAGATGCATATATACAAGGGCATATTACGTGAATTATAAGATTTAGAAATCATAAAAATATTTATAAAAGTGTAAGTATACTTTTAAAAATGTCCTGAAATAAAAAACCGACTCTATCTGGCAAAAAGGGCTGTCTATGGGCTGGGAAGATTTATCAAATCTAGGTTTCTTTCAAGAAAAACAAAATTCCTAATCTACAAACTCTTGTCAAGCCAATCTTGACATACGCTTCCGAAGCTTGGACAAAGACAAAACTGGAGGAAAATTGTATCACAATATTTGAGAAAGATTTTGCGTAGTATACGTGGTGGTGTAAATGAAAACAATAACTAGAGAAGGAGATCTAACTTTGAACTGTAAAAGATTTATAAACAACCTGATATTATTAAACACATAAAAATAAATAGAATGAATTGGATGGCCCATGTGATTCGAATGAGTGATGACAATACAATAAAAAAGATGCTGCTTTTTAAACACACTGGAAGAAGAAAGCGGGGAAGACCGCAGTTGAGATTGGCTGACTCGGTGGAGTCTGATTTTCTTGCAATTACCGAAAAGAATTGGAGATCAAAGATAAATTGGAAGTCATTATGGAGTAATCTTCAGAGGAAGGCATTGGCCCACATTGAGCTGTCTGGCCAACTATGATGATGAAGAATATTCTAATAAGGCAAAAAGTGTTATATTGCACACTTGAACACAACTTCATAATGAAACAGCTAAGTTCAAAGAAATGTTAGAGGCATTAGTGATTTTGCTATAAGAATGTGTGGAAAAAATTCTTAGAAAGAAGGCAACATCAGGATATATTTTTCCATTCAAAATCACCCCATCTTATCAAAACAATTTTCTACACTCAGGGCTGCTAAAAAAATTGGCCATTTTTGAAAAAGGTCAGAATAACTAACATTGAAAAAAAAAACAGTATTAATTGGATAATAATTATTTAAAAAGATGGAATAATTGCATCTCTACCTTTTTTAACAGAGTAAGAGTTTCCCATTCTTATGGATTTCCAAAAATAATCTGGTCCACAGAAATTTTTTTTGTTTGTAAGTAAGTTGTTCTTTTAAATGTACTAAGCTTGTTTGGCGAAAATAAATTACCTTGTACGAACTTTCTAAGAAAATAGGCTTACTGTAAAAAAAAAAACAATTTTAAAGAATTTGTTTAAAAAAAGACTAAAAAAGCAAATCTTTCAAAATTGTTGACTCTGAGCAAAACTGAACGAACATTTCCCAGCTACTAGAAATTTTTTTTTTATATAAAATGGTTTAAGTACTAAGCTATTTAAGTTCAGAAAAAACAAAGACTAGTACATAAAGCGTTAATAAAAATACAATTTCAGGATTAGATAGCATTATAAACTAGTAAGAACTATAAGTCAAAGTATCAAATATTTTCTACATCATTGGTTCCTAAAAGATATTCCACAGAATGCAAGGGTTTCATGAAAGGGCAACGGGTTCTGATGGTCATAATCTTTAACCAATAATACCCGAATATAAAAAATAAAAAAAGTCACTAAATTATTAAAAAAATATGGGAAAACTTGCCAAAAAGTTTCATTATTTTTATATAGAATAAAGAAAAAACTGCTTAGACCCATAATCTTCAAATAGGTCACGGGTTTCTCCATTCATTTAGCAACCATGGAAGAGTTTCATAATGGCATTCTATTTTAGCAAGATAATATTTGAGAGAATTTTAATGCAAGCAAAGTATTTAGCAATACTTTGCTAATATATTGATATTTCAACTGCTTTACAATAAATTTCTGTCTAAATAAAGTGGGCATAGAGGATGGTAAAATAATTTAATTCAAAAAAAAATTGCAGCTATTCTTTAAAAATTCCCTGATTTCTCCAGGTTTTTTCCAATATAAAAAAATTCCCTGATAATTCCAGGTTTTCAAGGATCTCCAGGTGGGAGGCCACCCTGAATTATTTAAGCAAAATGCTAAGTAAAAATGAAGTAGCTTATCCATACGAACAACAAAATTAAATTCTGTACTAGACTAGATGCTGCAACAGACCTATGAATCGACAGTCTGACATAAAACAAGATTTTAAGTTTGTTATTGACGTAATGTCAAAAAACTCACTCTGCACATTAACTATTTTCAAATAATTCATAATTTTTTGCAGTTTATTAAGAAGTCAACAATTGCTAATGAAAGTCGGGATCCCGCGAAAATGAAGTAGATCAATCAGGGTTGCATAACCTAAAAGCAATAGGAATGGCTGCTAATGAAAAAAATTGAAAAAAGAAATTAGGACAAAATGCAAACAGAAACACACAATTCAATACAAAAGAAATATAATCAAAAAATTTATTTAACAATGACAGTCTTTACACATACATAAAAAAAAAACACATTATGATGTATCAACTTTAGAGGAATGAAGAAACTAGTTACAATTAAAATCATCAGTCCATCTCAAGACTTGTGTTTGTTAAGAGCTTCCAACAGCTCATCAGCATCTTCGGCTGTCTTAACTCTTATCAGCATGGGAATAGCCTCCTGGGAATCTGTCTTTTTGGCATCCACTGGTGGATTAGGTATGCAAACCAGTAACACATTGTTTTTACCAGTCCTGGACATTGGTAGGGAAGCAGTCAGAATGATGTTGAGCAATATATTACCTGAAATAAAAATGTAACTTTTACAAATCACACAATTGGAATGAGTAGAACATAAAATGTCTTTAAGACGTTAATGTTTTTTAACGCTGTACCATTGGTAGCAATTCACCAACCTTTGGCGGTAATCCTTCAACATAAGTTCAGTGAAACCTCTCGGGAGCGACCACTTTCCGTCGCACAGTAAAATGGTCGCTGATGGAGGTTGGTCGCTCTAAGAGGTTACCTCCAGTGATTTCGAAATTGTTATCGAAAGTACATGATTTTTTTAAAAATGATTTTAATTTTAGTCAGTATCATTTTCTTGATATGGAAATGACACTTTTGTTGGCATCATGAAAATATGGATCACTTAATAAGATTTAGAGTCTATAAAAATGATTGAAACTGATATAATTATGTGTAAAAAAAATTAACTGTGTAATTATTTTACCACTAAAATTGGTGGTGCCACTTAAATTGCTGTTTTTAGACATTTTTTCTTCTACAATTTTATCTATCTTCCGACATTTTCTAATTCCTGGCTATGTTGCATGACAATCGGAAAATATAAGTTTAAATCATTGATAAAATAATAATTATTTATGTAACGTATGCATTGCATTTTAAAGTAATTATTTTACTTAGTATAAATTTTACTTTTAAAAAATATCGCAACAAAAATTTTCTACCTTATAGATCCATAAAGTAACTATAGTAAAGTAAATTGCATACTAGAAAAATACCGAAAAATTTTTGATTGGAGAAATAGATGTCAGCATAACAAAAATAAACTTAATTGATATTAGAAAAACATTTCCATAAATACACCAAACTGAACCCTTTCCCACAAATTATTCCAAATAAATGTGTTCTCTGATGAAGAGGAGAGAAAGAAGTTTAGGTTGGTATCATTGAATGCACGATTTAAAAATATTTCATAAATGTATTTTTTAGATTTTTGATTTGACATTTACTTCATGAAATAATTTAACACTCTGTATATCACAGCAACTTCGAAGTTTTACTTAAACATAAGTCCTTTATTTTAATAATCGAAGCTTATTTCAAGAATTCAAAAATAACCTGTAGTATGTACATTAGGGATGCACAACCTTTTTGAGTGAAAGGTCACATGCACAGCAGATTGACCAATGAAGGGCCACATGCCAAAGTATTTAGATATACATATTGGCAGCAACTGTAGGAAGTAATTGCTGTACAAACAGTATTGTTCTAGGCACTAAATTCATTTTGTCAGTTAACCTTGTAATATCTTTGCATAAAATTAAATACTTTTAAATGTTTAAAATTAGAAACTGCTAAACTGATAACTTAGGGAAAAAAAACAGAATCAGAATCAAATTATCCAAAATAAAATGTAGATAAATTAAAATAATTAAAAACCATGGGAAAATTCATGTTTTTTTATCATATTACATAATGCAAAAGCCTATTTAAATATAAATTTTAACATTAAAAAATGTGTGCATAGAATTAAAGTTTTAAAAAAATAAATATTCTAGTTATTTGGTCTAGTTATCTAGTTACCCTTCAGCAAAAAATAAGATTTAACATTTAGTAGGAAATATACTTTAAACTTCAAAACATTTATTTTAAATTAATTATAAGAGGCAGGGGCTGAGAGAGGGATGAAAAAGAAAGAAAGAAAACATTTATTTTGAAGGAACTATTTTCCTTAATAATAAAAAAACTATTAAGGTACTTGCTTACAACTTTTCATGACAAATACTTTTTTAACATGACACTTACTATTTACAATTAATACACATATCTTAACAAATAATTAAAATTTACATCACTTTATGAAACTTATCTTGATTACACTTTTGTACAGTAAAAATTCAATAATATACAAATAATTTCTTTGGCATATAATGATAAATGATATAAAATGGTCTAAGTAGGTAGAAAATGGTTTAAAAAATTTCTTAATTGTTAGCCAGTAATTTGCAAAATTTTTAAATATTGTTATAATTTTATTACTTGATCGTGTGATAGCTTTTTCGAGTCAATAAATTAAAATTTAATGATTTGGTTTAAAGACAGCTCTGCTATTTTGAACAGGCAAAATTCATTCTGGAAAGCAGCTGTTGTGGGCAGTATTAAAATTAGGGCAATAACCTAATCAGTTTTAGAATCTGTCCCAGATGGTGTTCTTCCTTTCCTGATTTTTAAATCGTGTGAATACAAATAGTGATGTGCTATTTTTAAATTGCTTGAATACAAATTGCTCTGTGTGATTTTTAATTTGCGTAAATTGAAAGCACAATGCGAGGTTTTCAAATTGCATGAAAATGAATCGAGATGTATGGTTTTTAAATTAGGAGAAGACTCACAATGTATGATTTTTAAAACTCGTGAATATTAAAAAAGATATGTGGTTGTAAATCGCGTGAAGATGAATTGCAGTGTATGATACTTTAATAGTGAGAAGAGTACATGTATGATCTTTTAAACGCTAGAACATGAATCGCGATATGTGGTTTTGAAATGGTGGGAATATGAATTGTGATGGATGATTTTTAAATCTCGGCAATGTTAATACGATGCACAATTTTAAGATCACATAAATATGAATTACGATGTGTGACTTTCAAATTGCGAGGAGAATCAAAACGTATCATTTTTAAAAAGCGTAAATATGAATCGCGATATGTGATTTTTAAATCATATGACCACAAAAAAAATAGATTGGGCTGCATTGCTAAACTTGCAGGAGTTCATGGGACTAAAGAAATATGCACGTGTTTTGAATTATTTTCTTTTCAAAAGGGACGTTTAATATAAATTCATATTTACAAATTTGTTTGGTTTTTTTATATTCTTTTTGGGAAGGTGTTGATGTTGCTAAGAAAGGTAATTACTTTTTAACCCTTTTGCACCTAATGGGACACACATGTCCAAAAATTTCAAAAAACTCTTTTGGGACAGAAACGCTTCTCTGTCTAATGGGATACTTTCCCACCAGTCCTGCCAATATTTTTGAAGGTATTTTTATTCACAGAATATAGATGGCACTGCCGTACATAATGCTGCCCTACTCATAGTTTATGCTACCAAAATTTTTCTGTTGTAAAAAAAAAAAAAAAAAAAAAAAAACTCGTCCCAAAAGTGTTAAATTATGAAGAAGAAAAAAAAACAGAATTGAATTTCACGAGTTGTTAAAATATCAGGATATTCTAAATCACAAGTAAAAATGCAGCAATAACGGGAAAGGAAAAAACACACGTTAGAAAAACCTCTTATATTTATATTAAAATCGGCACAAATAGAGTATGTAAAAAGTAAGTATTTTAATGCACGATTCAAAAATCGCATGCAGTCAAACTACAGTATTTGGAGGGTATCACCTACCTTAAAAACTAATTTCCCATAGGTGATAATTAATAACTTAAGGAGATAGCTCATAAGCAATAAGTTTTTATTGTAAACAAAAATAACAAATTAACAATAAAGAAAAAAGTTCATTAAATGAGTCCGAAGTAATCATAGTATTTCAATTGAAATCGCTCATAGCGCCAACAGTAATAAAGAGATCAGAATTTCTTTTTTAATCACAGGCAAAAGCTTAGTAATAACTCCCAAAAAAAACTATCAAAATTCTTTTATATTTACGATGAGCTTGGTATAAATTAAAGCATGTCAGAAAGTGATACATTTAAATGCTGGATTCGAAATTAAAGTGTCGCAATAGCATATAAAAAATATCGGGACCAATACAGTGTTATGATCAGA
The DNA here is from genome assembly GCF_982258835.1 of Parasteatoda tepidariorum. Lineage (NCBI taxonomy): Eukaryota > Metazoa > Arthropoda > Arachnida > Araneae > Theridiidae > Parasteatoda > Parasteatoda tepidariorum. The sequence goes on along the minus strand of NC_141764.1, from coordinate 81,403,747 downwards.
ATATCTGCAGTTATATAATCTTTTGTAAAAGCATCATGGTTAGAGATCCTACTCCTAAATTAGACCCAAAATCTTTATGAGCTTAGTAGCCCCAGTCTATATAGAATAATATTGAGTGCAATGCTAATATCTTCTTTGGGAAAGGTTTCAGTGTTGAACTATGGAAGAAGGAAGTGATAGATGTTACACATATTTACATTGAACCACATAAGCTGAAATTCATTATTTTCCAAGTTTGTTCTAAGATTTTTTCTAGAGTTTGGCCAAAAATTGCATAATCCTTGAATTTTTTTCTTCCCAATATCAATATGACAATAACACCAGGATTCTCTGAAACCAGACCCCTATCTGCTTATAAGAATCTCAGTAACACAGAAAGGAATTTTTTCTTATTTATATACATCAATTCGATTGAACCCTCTGAGTGTTAGGCTTAGCATTATCTGAATTTTAAACAGCAAGTCTTTCTGCATCCAAAGACTAGTTTTCCCAGTGAATGCTATTAAATGAGAAAGTAAAGCAATGAAGGAAAATTTCAGTACATTTTTACTCAGAGGCTCAACACTTAGGGAGTTAATAAACATAAATTTTGTAAAATTTTAAAAAAATAATCCATTCATTTAAGGAAATAAATTGAACTATAATAAGTTATAGATAAAAGCACATCTCAAGGCATTATATTGAAATGAATGTTAAATATCGATCTTTGAAATAACAAAACAGTATCATTATTATTATTTAACATTCTTAAACATACATTTAGATGCAAATAAATATTTAACCTCTAGTGAAGTAGCTTGTCTGTTAAGGATCAAATTATAAATTTTATCATGAAAAGTATTAACTAAAAAAATATTCAAATATATTCATTGGTGGAAACAGGAAAGAGAGTACATGTAAAGAGAATTTCATGGATGAAGACTCTAAATTAATTTAACAATAAAAAATTATCTCAATTATTTCTATAAAAGAAATATTCTATATATTCTTGTAAAAATTTTATATTTACATATTTCTACAAAGAATAATAAGAAAATTTTATTACCTAAACTGGTGTCAGCACGTACAAGCAACTGGGTCTTTCCTTCTAAAGATTTTAAATAAAGTGTACCAACTCCTTTATCCGCATATCCCTCACCCTTCTTGAAAAACAACTTACATCTGAAAAGGATTTAACCTATTAAATTTTTTTTAAAAATTTTCTTAAAAATATAGTTAATTGAAAATTAACTATATTTGGATATAGTTAAAATATAAATTGAAAATTGAAGATAAATTACAAAAGAAGGAACATGATAAATTTTTTAAATCAATTCTACAATATTTCAAATTATTAGACAAATATAAATGGCATGTACAGTGTATGCAAATATAAACAAGGTATCTGCTACATTTTAGACTTTCATGACTTTTCATAACTAATTCCAAGTACTTTTCATGACTTAACGAAGTTACTATTTTCCCCTGACAAAAACAGAACAATAAATTTAAAAAGCATTATAATAATATTAATTGAAATGATAGGTATAACCAAAACAGTTATACTCAGCATCTTCATATTTATAGATTTTAAATTTAAAAAACAGAAAAAAAATAGTTGAAACAATGAAATAGCTGAAAAAAATACAAAAGCAAAAAAAAAAAAATTTTTTTTTTTTTTGCAGAATTATAATCTAAAGATATTTTTCTTGCTCATTGGAAAGGAAAGAAATACTCCTGATTTTTCAATTCTAATTTTGGAATTTAAAAAGATTCACCAATCACTGGCTTGCTTCAGCTAGAATTTCAAATGAACAAATTAAAAAATAATAATAAAAATCATGAAATCACAGAAGTTTAAAAGATAATTCACTCTAGAAATGATGTTTTTTCTTTCATTTTTTGAAAGAACACCATAATTTTTAAAGAACATGATAAAAACATTTTATATTTTAATAAAACATGAATGTGAGTGGGGATTCTTTTACAAATTCAGATATTCAGAACACCATGAAATTAGGGAGAGGGGAATGAACCACACATCAACAGTTAAGAGGTCAGGTTGTGCAACCCTAAGTCAGAACATCATAATCTTAATAAGTTACTGTCAGCATCTTCATTCTTTGAAAGAAATGCCAAAAAATTATAGACTTGATTTGAAAAAAACAGATTCTAAAGAAAAAATTTATAAAGATTTGAAGGTATACTAATATCCTACTTAAAGTAGAATGCCTTCTCTTCTTAAAATATTTTGTGAACTGAGAGTCAGTAACACAGATTTGCAAACTTTACAACTAATACCAACAACTTGACATAAATTTAAGTTTATAACAAAACAGAAACTTTTTTGTGATGCATATTTTTTTAATAAAATAAGGAATGTTTTATTATTATTAAAAGTTTTGAGTTAGAGGTTCTAGAATGATGTCAGAGAACATTACCTAAACAAATCAAACCGTAACCATAAATAGAAAATATGAAAGAACATTTAGAAGAAACAACAAAAAAAAACTTCGATTGATTAACTTTTGACTTTTCGGAACATATGACTTAAATATCTCTTTAAAAAATCTAAAGTTACATCAAAGAAAAAATTTCGGAAAATAAAACACTGAAATGAAATATAAATATTTACTTATTGTTCTGAACTAATAATTCTTTTATTAATATAGTGATAATCAAATATTGTTCTCATTAAGTTTTAAGAACTACCAAAATACCGTTTGAAAAATAATTTTACTCATTAAGAAAAAAAGCTGAACAAATTCATAATAGCAACCATGCTATGTCATATCTACTTACAAAATATATAACTGTAGAAGACGCAAAATATTTGCATACCAGTAAAACAGTATCCCTCTTTTTAATTAGTAATTTATGAACATGGGTGCAATGTAATATATTATATTGGTACTTTTAGATTGTAAAAATAAATCAATGCTTCAAGCCTTTGGCGTGCTTTTAAATGTTTTATTCTAATTTAGCTAGCCAATGCTTCAAAATAAAACAACATAATTGGTAGCGTAAATTAAGTGCTTCGGTATCAATATGTTTTTCAAACATTCAATGCCATTCTTTTAACAGAAATAGTCAAAAGAGTTTGAATTACTTTGAACAAAAAAACTCTTTCATCTACTTTCCAATGCTCATTAACCCAAATAAGATTATATTTCAAAATCTTAAAACAATAATTCAACACTAATGGTTAAGAAAAGATAGTGAATCAAATGCAACTAACAATTTAAATTGTGGTAAAACCATGTTACTCACAATTCTGTTTATAAATTATGATATAAATTAATAGTTATTTAAAAAAAAAAAGAAAGAAACAATGTGTTTTTATCCCATTCTTTATTTTTTTAAAAATCAGAGCTTTTGCTTGGTATATTTTCATGTTTATCTTATAATTGGTAAAAACAAATGTAAATTTAGTATTAAGGAAATGATACCAACTTCATTATAAGTAAAAGAAATGGATATAAAATAACAGCAACAGAACTGAAACTCATAACTTAAACAAGAGTATATAATACCTGTGGCAGGTACTAAAAGCTGAAATTTTAGTTAAACAAAATAGCAATACTGCGTTTTGTTAGCAAGCATTATCTTTAAGAAACTTGTTTTACTTTATTAATAAGTTTAAAAACGCAAACACTTCATTCTCATAAACATATCTATCATTATAAACTATTTATTTTATAGTTCCAAAACAACTATCTTCATTCAGGAACAATAAGAGATTTACAGAAGATAAAGAAATTACAAACAACTTTCCTAAAATACAAAAGTTGGAATTATGTTATTAAAAAACATTTTTGGTAGAAAAAAAAATCCTTATAATTTTTTATTACATAATTCCCTTACCAATAGGTGAGAAGTCAATTTAACTAGTTACTTTCACAGATAAAATTGTTTTAAAAAACCTTAAATTAAGGGACTTTAAAATTGATTGAAGGAATTAAAAATTATTACCCATTTAAAATAGAAATTCCGTTATTTGCAAATAACTCAAGAGCATATAATTTACATTTTTTATTCCATAGCAATATGTGAAAAATTTAGCGATAGCTTATCAGTTCTTTTTACCTTTCTGCGGAATGATTTTGTAATACTGAAACCTTATATTTTAAATACATTGTATCAGATTAAACTTTCAATTGTATCAGATTAAACATTCAATTTCCAAACTGGAAAAAAGAAAGTTGCATGTAAAAATGGCACAGAGAAATAAATTTCAGAACAAAGCAAGTTTACTAAAAAATACCCCCATTTCACTTCATTGTATTTATTGGTGGCTATTTCGAGCAAATACTGAAAAAAATAGAAAGTGAAATAAAAGAGTTTATTTTAATTGCTAGTCGACTGGGGACTGGTTCAACTCTTCCTTATGCAAGTAAACTTTTTATTATTCAACTATAACATGCTTATTAATAAATAAAGAAGAACCCAAAATATTTATAGCAATTGTAACAATTATAAAAGAAAAAATCTTAGTTTCAAAATAATAAGTATCCATCTAATTCAAGACTGAAAATTTTGACTTACAATGAGCAAAAGTTAATATAGCCCAATAACCCAAATATTTATAGCAATTGTAACAATTAGAAAAGAAAAAATCTTAGTTTCAAAATAATAAGTATCCATCTAATTCAAGGCTGAAAATTTTGACTTACAATGAGCAAAAGTTAATATAGCAATGAAACCACAAAACTAAAAGGATCAATTCATGAATAAAAATCTGATTCATAAATTTTCTCATTTAAATGAATAATGATAAAATACAGTCATTAAGAAAGCAATGCAATTTTAGTCGATATACCTTTTTGAATATAGAGCATCTTCTTCAGATACTTTCACAAACTCATTCTTAGGAGGTTCATAATCTTTTTCTTCTGTTGCATCAGCTAAAACAAAATAAACTAATGTTTCAATTTCAGCAAAACTAAGGCCTAATTAAACTTCAACTGCATTATTAAGCAACTAATTTAAAACAAAAAGGTCCTTAAAATTATATTACTAGGATAATAAAGGGACTAATAAAAATTTAATTCACAGTAATTAAAGATAATAGCATTAACAATAACTACACTAGTCAGTGAAAGTAATTTGAAGAGCACGTTTATAAAGGCCAAAGGAGAAGTGTCAAGCTATGGTTATATAAAAGAGAAACTTTATTTAAGAGGAAAACAGTAAATTTCAAACTAATTTTCTTTTAATAAATATTTTAGTTAAGATATATTTATTTCCCGTTGTGATATAAAACATTATCATAATTAATGGGTAATGAATAAGAATGTAAAGGTAACATAAGATGTAAAAGTAACTTTCTAATTTGGGAAATATTAAAAAAGGCAACAGGGTTTGATTTTTGAGGTCAAAAACATGTAAAGCATCATAAACTGTCAAAAACCTGTGGCAAGTTTCTTTTTTGTCAATGGGTAAATTTTATTAGATACTAAATCATACACAATACTTTTATTATAAACTTGTATAATCATGATTTACAATATATATCAGTTATAAAAAATATAGCCAAAATTATTGAAATAATTGTTTTTTCTTAAAATATGGTACTCTTAATACTTTAAAATCAATATTATTTGCTATAGTATCACTATTCAGTTTATATTACAATGCATGCTTAACAATTAATCAATAGGTGACCTTAGGATAAACAAACACCCATATTTTTGAAGAAAAACTCAGCTCACTATTGATTTAGTGGATTTTTCTAAGGGAACTACTTCTCTAATTTCACGATTTTCTTGGGTGTGAGAAAAATAACCTACTTTAACAAATTTAAAGTTTTTACATTTATATATATATATATACCATAAATTACATACAATTTTGAAACAATATTGTAGCAATAAAATGAAAACCATTTTAATTTTAAGAAAATACGCTTAACATTACCATTTGTAACCAATAGCAGTTTTCGTTTAAAAATAGATCATGCATGTACCATGTTGTAATTCTATTAATCAGGGCTCACTACAGATTATTGCAGGAAAAGTAGTGAAAAAAGTGACTAAAATTTTTTAAAAAGCTATATATAGTGACTACATTAAAAACAATGTAAACATCTTGCAACATCTTAATAACCTTAAAAATATAAGATATACTTGATCTAGCTTAATTTTTTGTGTTATAACTGTTAAAAAACAATATTTATAATCAATAATAAATCAAAATAAAAACAACTAACTGTTTATTACATTATTTAACCATAACTGAAATTTTTTTTAAAAAATGCTATAAAAATTTTGAGAATATTTAGAACTAAAAAAAACTACATGTTTAACTTAAATTACTTCAAAGTATTACGTAAAAATAATAGTTAAAGTGCACAGTGAAAATATTTGACATAGTTACATAGTTATTAATAGCAGGCATGTGCTTCCTTTGAAAACAAAATCACAGACATTTTTTCAAAAATTTAAAATTATAGTACAAAAATAAGTTATGTTATTCGAAAGGGGGGAGTTAAATATTTGTGTGATAACCAAGAAATAAGTAATATGTAGTAGTGATAACAAGCTATATTGGTTAGAAAAAGTGTTGCGATACAAGATAAATTAGTATTAACATATGAAGTACTAACAAACATGAATACTGTGTTACACAATAATTAATTAGTAAAACGGTAATCAGATGTTTAATATAAAATACATATTCAAAACCAAAAATGCAATTATGATATTTTAAACATAACCCAGGGGGCATTTTTACCCACTATAATAAACTTAAATAGGAAAAATTCTTTGAGTCGTTTGACTTGCACAGAAATACACTATTACTTACAATAGATTTGTTTCATTTTATGCTAGCAGCAGATGAAGGATGATGAAGACACTATTTTGGTTCTAATAAAGAAATAAGATAGTTATAACTCTTCTTTCTATTATTTCTACTTATTTAATAAAGTAGTTTCAGGGTATCTGCTTCATTTTAGATTTTCAAATTCATGACTTTCCATGATTAATTGCAAGAATTTTTCATGACTTAACAAAGTTACTCTGACAAAAACACAACAATAAATTAAAAAAAGTATTATAACATTTCATTGAAATGATAGGTATAACTAAAACTGTTATACTCTGCATCTTCATAGATTTTAAAATTAAAAAACAGAGTAAAGAAAGAGTTGAAGCAATAAAATAACTGAAAAAAATACAAAAGCAAATAAATTTTTTCTTTCTTTTCTTTTGCAGATACTTTTCTTGTTCATCGGAAAGGAAAGAAATTCTCCTGATTTTCTGTTCTCATTTCGGAATAAAAAAAATTCGCCAATGACTGGCTTGCTTTAGCTAGAATTTTAAATTGATAAAATAAAAAAAATAAACAACAAAAATTCTGCAATCAGAAGCTTAAAATAGAATTCCCTCTAGAAAAGTTTTTCTCTTTCATTTTTTGAAAGAACACCATAATTTTTAAAGAACACAGATAAACATTTTATATTTTAATTGTGAGTGGGGATTTTGTTACAAATTCAGACATTCGGAACACTATGAAATTCCTGGGAGGTGGTAAATTCCATTTTAAAAATTAGATTTTTTGGCGACCTAAATCCATGACTTTTCATGATTTTTTTAAAAAGATAGTTAAAATCATGACATTTCATGACAAATTTTGTTCAATACTGCAATTCATGACTTTCCATGATTTTTCATGACTTTCCAGGTGCGCGGATACCCTATAGTTTACTTTGAAACCTAATCTTGATATTCAATCTAGCTAAAAGTAAATATTATACAGTACTTAACTAATTTTTTTTCCTTATATATAAAAGTATACTTCTACGTCTGCCGCTTGAAGACCTAGATTATTGGAAGTAGACAGCAACTGAGTTTTGCCTAATCAGGGTTTTACAGTGATTTCTAAAAAATAACTTTAAATTGAAAACAGAGTCTTAAAGTTGTTAAAATAAAAACAGAAGGAGTAAAAATAATATCACCTGTTTCAGAATTTTTTGCAGCAGCAGCAACTGATGCAGCAAAGCTAAAACCTTTTGAAGCACTTGAATCCTCCGTTTTAGGAGCAGCTGTAAATGAGAACTGAAAAGGTTTTTGCTCCTGCGCTTTCTCTTCTTCTTTTGAGCTAGATGCAGGCCTTGATGTGTTTGAAGATGTTGCTGTAGGAGTTAATTTCATACCAAAGCTAACACTTGACGTATTTGTAGTCCTAGCTGAAAAATTTGCTCCGTAATCAGTCTCATCCTTCTGAGCACTATTTAAGGCCAATCCAGATTTCCCTAAAATACATAGGTATAAGTATATATACAGGGTTCTAACTCTTTTATTGGTGCAAAAATTAAGGACCTTAAAAATAGTTGTTTATCATAGTATATGCATTTATCCAAGTAACAGTGTCAATTATTTACTAGAACTAATTCACAGGTTTTGAACAATGTTTTGCACATTTTTTCAATAGTGTATGAACTCTAGAGTTTAAAGTCTGCTTGCGCCTGTTTCATTATAATAACATCTTGCCTTTTCAACACCAAGAAACAAAAGTTGATAGGCTTTTCATACAGAAATAATTTTAAAAAAATGTGAAGAAAACTGCTGATAATAGATAAAAGATATTAAGATTTATCATTTATATTGAAAAAATTTATGATGTGCGTCTTTATTAAGCGTTTATGGATTATCCGAGTATTCACTTATCTGCACTAATGGGGCACTCGATTCCGCAGATTATCGAGAGTTCTCAGTATTAAATTCAGCTTTGAAATATTAAAACATAAAATGCTGCTTCAACAATAATGATAGATTGTTTTAAGAAAAAATACATTATCTGTCGATAAAAACATATCTTTTGAATCTTACCATTAGAATCTACTGCATCTTTTTTCTGCACAGAAGAAGGAGTTTTGAAAAAACTACTGCCTTTATCTGCATTAACTACTGCTTCATTCTTTTTTACAGGATATGTAACGTTAAGAGTATCCATATGTTTTTTATAGTCATTAAAAACAGGTGTAAAATCACTGTAGGCATTTTTTGCCAAATGTAATTGCATCCACTTTAAAACACTTTCATTTAAGCTCTGCAACTGACGATAATATTCTACACTCCGTGAGGGTTTGCTAGTAATAGAAGTAGTAGTATTAGATGATGTGGTATTAGAAGATGTGGCAGTAGATGTGGTATCGGGGGATTGAGTTTCTGTGGTGCTTCCTTCAGTTTTTATTTCAGATTTGCCATTTTCAATTTTAGTAATATTTTCTTTTATGAATTTCTTTACACGACTTTCTTCGCTAAAAATATTGTCATCTGTCTTAGCAAAACTAAATGGAGTAGATGTAGCACCAAATCCAGAAAAAGCAGCAAAAGGACTTGATCCCTGAAATGGACTATTACTCGTTGATGCTGTGCCCTAGAATTGAAAAAAAAAAGTTTTAAAAAAATAATAATAAAGGAAATGCATTTCTAAATACAACAGATAAAAACTTTCAAAACCAAATATATGCAATAGTCCACTTGAATATCTCATCCAAAAATGATGAACATTTGTGGATGTGTGGCCACAAAAAAATTCATTCATAAAGATCCATTTAAGAGACTCTTCCTGAATGGAGTGGACAGCAATTCAAAACCACAAAATAGTTCGTGTCAAGCACAGTGTAATAAATTTTGCCTTAAAATTGAGTGCAAAAAAATCTCAGGAAAATGGGTACTGTATTTGCAGTCACTGGAAAATTCACTAGAATGCATGTCAACAAAATTTTAACTGTAAAAACTACAAAATCCATATTATTTCAATATTCATTTAACTTGTTCTTGTTGATGTTTTTTAATTCCAAACTTGAAAAAAGTGGCTTAAAGAAATATGATTTATTATTAGAGGGCCATTGCACAAAATCAATGTTTTATTACCATTAAAAATACTAAGAAACTTAAAAAAGCTGGAATGAAACTGGATAAACATATCAAGATAAAAGGATATTATGTAGAAAAGGACACGAGTAGAATATTTTAAAAAAAATAAAATCTATTCAAAATAATTTGATGTTTTTTTTTTCAGGCTTTGTATTACCTTGTTTTTGGTAAAAACCATATAGCATGTAAACAAACTGCATTATATATATATATTTTTTTTTATTAGTTATACTCATTAATTCATCCAGGTAATATAATAATTTCGAGCAATATTATAATTTTAATGACTAATAATTAACACAGGAGAGAGAATTGTTTTTTTTCAATGGAGTTGGACATTCATTGAACCTAAATTTTTGCTTTTACTCTGACTTAGACCTCCATATTTACTTGGTTACTATAATTCTTTTCCTAACTTTTTCTCCTTGTGATACATTTTACAAGTTTATGTCTCCTAGTACTAAAATTTATAATTGTGCATGAAGAAAAATTCTAGGAATAATTAGTATCTAATGTAATTTCCAAGTAGAACTGAAATGTATAAAAATAATCGTAATGTATATGCATGAATCGAAGATAACTGATATAAATTAGAGAATTCCTACAGTGTACAGAACTTTATTTTGAAGTAATAACTATCACACTTACAAAATTAGACTAAAATAGGTAAAGCATCCAAAGAGAAAACAAACAAGTTTTAATTGCTAAGCAATCAAAACCGAACAAGGAAAATAATATGTTATATAAGAAGATTAATAATTGAAAACACACAGTATTAACAATTACAATAACATTGCATAGATGAATTAAAATATAACTTTATATACAAGAGAATTTACGTTTCAAACAATTTTCATTTTTACATACTCCATAACTCCTTTTAGCTTTTCTTATAATTCGCTTCTTTAATTCATTGTCAGAAACTCTCTTGAAGGTCCCTGCTTCTTCAGAATTTTCATCATTATCCCAATTATCGTGATTTAATTCAGTTTCTGCAGTTCGTTTTGCCATTGTTTCCTGAAACATCAGACCGAAAAAATATTATAACATAATTTTTATCTTTACAATGAACAAGATGAAAATTAGTGCAACATAATTTTATCTTTACACTGTACAAGATTTTATTCTACTTTTACACATATTGAAGCTCATTATTTATAACTATTCCAATACAGCAAAATGTCATTTTTACAAAGTATTTGCTTAACATTTCATTGCCTTTGATAAAACAGTATAAATAGAATACATAACTACAACTTGTAATTAAGACACTGTCATGCTGAAATATGCATAACACATTTCCTACATTAAAAAACCAATATCTTATTTAATTTAGAAAATTGCCCTTTGGGTGCAGCTGCAGGACTAAGCCCAATAGGACACCTCCATCCACCAAGAAATCAAAAATACGAGGGTAAAGTGTCCGGTAGCATAGTTCTCGGCAAGGAGAGTTAAAGAAACCATGCAGTGTTTTCACTACAGCGCGAGAACGCGAGAATTTCGCATATTTTTTTCTTTTCTCGCATTAAGAAATGATTACCGAGAGAAATTCGCGCATTCTATAAATTAATTTCGAAATTCGCGAATTTCTCGCCTTTTGAAAAAAGCTTCGAATTACGCCATTTAGAATAAAATCCGTTTCACTTCCCTTCCTGGATCTTTCATATCTTCAACATCTGCCCCAAGTTATCTAGCTTCCCTATTTACCAGTATTGTTCAGAACCTTTTCGAACAACAGAACACAACCACGGAACCCCTTTCAGAACATATTTCTCTGCAACCACGTGTTTACGGTAGGTAAGGTTTCTTCATGTAAGACGTTCAAATTTTTTATGCACTTATGTAAGATGGACAAATACCTAGTAAAGTCGAAATCTTTTATGATGATGCACCAAAAATATTCAATGCTTTAAAAAATAGAAGACGTTAAAAATTTATTAGAATTAAAGAAATGATTTTTTTTCAAGAGTGTGTTTTTTTTAGTTTTTAGAAATCTCACTTAACTTTTTGAAATCTCACCCTGTTTTTGAGAAAGGGTGAGAAATTCTCACTCATTTTTTTTCTATGATGAAAACACTGCCATGTATTGGCTACTAATTTATTAAATTAAATGCTAAGGCTCTTTTTCTTAGCCTTAGGCATTTAAATGTGTTGGTGGAAAAGAAAGTATGATAAATAATAACTGATTTTATTGAAATCAAAACATTTTGCAACCATATAACGGTTTTCGAATTCTTTGCTAATATGTTTTTAAAACTCAAACTTGGTTAAACAAAGTTATTCTTAATACACTTATATGATTCACAAACATAGAATTTGATTCATGGTAATGCTGTCATGAAATTATATCCTCTTACCGAAGTTTTTTCAGAGACCTATGGAACATTTTTGTATGATTATCGTCATAATGCGAACCTTAGTGAATGAGTTGCTTTCACAACTTTGAAGTTTGTAAAGGGACTGATTTTACAAATTAGACTTTTATAAAGAGGTCACAAAACCTCCCCAATTTTAGCCTGGATTGACTCTAGCTGATATGCACCAGCAATAAAACTAGACAGAATATTATTGGGAAATAAAATTATGGATTATAAACTTACAAATACTTTGCTTTTAAATTAATGTTGGCCTAGGACCACTAAAATTTAGCTTGTCATTTCCAGCTATGTAATCACAAAATAAATAGTGGTCATCTGCACCTGCATTAGCAATCAAAGTAAAAGGAAAATATGCTATCCAGAACATTTTATTTTATCTTTTTTTTTTTCAAAATGGAACATTTCACCAAAACTATCATGCCACACTAACTGAATTTAATTATTCATTTAAAATCACTTTAGTAACTCAATAAAAAAATCTAAGACTTAAAATTTAATAAATCTAAGACTTAACAAGACTGTGGAAATGAGAACTAACGTTAGAAACATCCTTGAGTTATCAATCCTTTGAATTAATGACTGAAATTTTTAACCTTCATACACAAATAAATTTTGAAAATCATTGCTAAAATGACAAATAAATTTCAATGAAGAAATAACACAGTTAGTAAATCAGTCACAGCTTTTGCAACATGATAAAATTTAAAACACTTGAAAATATTTAATATAGTAACATGTCAAAATTTAAACACTAATCTTATTAGTAAAATTTTCATGAATAATGGCCTGTTCACATTTCACTTTGCAAACTAACACCAACTTGGCAAATAAATACTTGAAAATTTGACAGATCTTGACTGGTTTCAAAAAGAGGGTTAAAATATTCATACACACTTCAAGTGTTTAATATCAAACAATTGAAAAAATATATATATATTGGCAGGAATCCTTTTTAGAGAAATTTGGGCTTGTTAGCAAACCACTTACACAAATTTTCATCAGTAGAACTAACACCTCCAACAAAAATTTTATAAAAAAAAGCAGGCCTAGTCCTAATATAATGAACCAATACACATTGTTTAAAACATGTAAAACTATTGTTTCGATTTAATCAAGTCTTAGTAGCATGAATTCAACAAGGCAAGAATGAAGAACAAGCAACCCAGATCAGTTCAGAATTCTAAAGAAAACTTAAATCAATTACTCATTAAAAACGGGCCAAGCAAATTTAACAACCATAACAAATATCAGGTTTTGAGTTTGAAAAATAAGTAACTTCTCTAAATACACATAAAATTCAAAATTCGGCCCAAATATTACAAACTTACTTGGAAAAAATAAACAAAACTTACTATAAATATTATAGGAACATTTGAAATGAAAATATAAAAATTTCTATAACATCTTTCAGCGTATTTATAGGCAAAATGCAAATATATTTGTGTAGATGAATGTAACATTCTTACACCGAATTCTAGTAACATGTCTAATATATACATCATGTAAATAAGAAGCATATCAAAGCCAGAGAGAATGTTATTAATCTTTGAAAACTCTTTCGTCTATAAACAAGAACGATGAATGAAATAGAACATTACACAGCAATATCGAAGATTTAAAACTTACTTAATTAAAGCTTTTATAAATTGGTAGTTTCAAAGGATTAAAGGAAGGTAAAATACAGTACGTAATTAGGAAAAACTGAAAAAATTCCAGACAATAACCTTTACAACTATTGAAAGCTTTACATATAAGCATAAATCAAGTGAAAATAAGAAAACATGAAATCGTACGATAACACAGAACGAGCATCAACGGGAAAAACACTTGTATTATGATGAATTTAAAACATTTGTTAAAGAATTTTTACTAAAAATTAAAGAAAATAGTCTTTAAAGTCAGTTTTTTAATTAAATGTTTAAAATTTTACAAAAATAACAACTTTTACATCAAATTTTACTCACCGCCGGTACCGCAGCCCACAACTTGAGAAAAAACCGCGACCGTCGGAAGAGATTGAAAATATTTATTCTGAAAAACTAGAACTGATGTGAAGTAACTCGAATGTGGTTGCAGTAATTGAAAAAAAAGAATTTGAAAGAATGGCAACCAAATAGCTACAAAATCTTAATTTGGCAATACCATCTGAGTGCCAAGTGAAGATTTTCCTATTAAAGAAACTGCAAAGAATGAAAAAAGAGAGGAAATTTCAGATAAGAATTTTAAGATTTAATATTTAATAAATTTTAGTAACTGAGCGCATATACTGCAAGTTAAATAAAATCAGTTGAAGATAAAAATGAAACGAAAACAAGGGGGGGAAATTTTTAAAAAATAAAAAACATTCTAAAAATTTTGGTTGATTTTAATTTTTTTTTTTAAATTCTTATATTCCTTTTTTTTTTTTTTAATTTTTTCTTCCTTTTTTTTTTCCTTGCTTTCTTTGCGTTTTAATTTTATATATTGAGTTCCATTTACTTACAGCTTATGCGCAAATAATGAAATTTATCAAATCTTAAATCCTTAATTTTCATTTGAAATTTTCTCTTTTCTTTCATTCTTTGTTACCTTTTATTATTTGTGATCATATTTTAATGCAGAATTAGCAAGTAATATTTTTCCCTAACTTTTCTTCTACTTTTCTCAATATTTTTGTCAATATTTTTTTTTTTTTTTTATTTGTAGTATGGGGTCTCTTTGAGCCTTTTTAACAATTTAGTGCCCGGTAAAAAATATGTTAATAATTATAGATATTGTATTCGGTACAAGAAAACTGTTACTGAAAGCCCTTCGATTCGATTGCCTGCTACTCAGATCATAATTATGATAAAAGGTTTCTTTGAATTTCATACGAAATTGAAATGCTTACTTTGCTGTAAAACGTGTAGTTGCAAAAGATGTATGACTTGCCCCATTGTTGATCAAAGACATATAATTCAATATAACGATAGCAGTAAATCTATTTATTGTGAATTTAATGTAGTTTATATGTTAACCTGTGGTTTTGCAGTATGAAATATTTTTGACAAACTAGTAATTTTTTTAACATTAAAAGAGACCAACATCTCTAAAATATTTATAATGATGTCATTATAAATAGCCTAGAATTCAATCGTTTTAGAATACACGGTTTTAATAGTCTTAAAATAAATATTTTAAACATCGTAGATGATTTTGATTTAAGACTACAAGAAGAAAACTTTTACCTGTCTATACACAAAACAATTTTGCCATATGAGCTAAATTATGCTTTCCAACATATACAGACTAACTACATTAACTCTTCGACTTTAGGAAAAAGTTTTTTATAAACATTACCAATATTAAACCAATGAAAGATTATGTTTTCTTCCTTAAATATAATTAATCATATATATCATTGATCATATATTTACACTTTAAAATTCTTTCCTTCGATCTTATAGAAGTTAAAATGAATAAAAATTCACCAAATAAAAAAAGAAATTTAAATAACTTAGATTTTATTATTGATGGCTTGCAAAATCCTATTTTTTATCATTTTAAATTTCCTATTTTATTCGATAATTCAAAAAATTTGTTTACATTAACATAATTAAAATCTTTGAATATAATAAAGCTCTGGCTAGCTATTTCAAATTATAATGACATTAGCAAAAATTTAATAAAAAGAAATTTATCCGATTAGAAATTCTACTGTGAAGAAGAGAAATATTTTGAATTCATTGATAAATATGATAAACATATTTTTTCTGCTGATATAAATATTATAGAACATTTAAAACTAAGAAACTTAATGTTAAAATAATGTTTATTCAGATTCATTCGTCTTATTTCTATTAATAAAATTCTAAAATGCTTTCTAAATTATCTTAATAGTTTTCGTCTAAAGATTTCCAGTAGATTCTCTTTATCTTAAGGACTATTTACAGAATGGAAATGCGCTGTTAATCATTGCTTTAAAATTTTCATTCTTAATAATAAGTGACTTATAAACTAACTGTAACAATTCGACTAGTTTTTCTGAAAATAATCTTGCTATTTAGCAACTTCAAAACAATTTTGTAATAACCTCCATAGACAAAGCTAGCAACAAGTATGCAATTTCTGTAAACATTCTATGTTGAAGTTTTAAATAAGGAATTAATAAATTTTAAAAATTTTGAGCTTAACAATAATATAAAATCGAGCTTAACAAATAATATTAGGTTTAAATTTTTAGTATTAAATTTTTTTATTAAGTAATAATCTTGTGATTAAAAAAATTACGCTTTCTATAAGAGGTATAAAAAAATTAATAATGTACAATTTCCATGCTTAATTGTCAGCCCAAAATTTCATGAAATTCCTATCAAATTTAGAGCAATTACTTGCGGGTTTGTCTACTATTTACTAAGCCTGGTGATATTTTTCTTAACTACTTAAGTAAAATTATTAACAATAAGAATGTTTTTTCCTCATTATTAACAATAATCAACCTATTTTAGATTTTATTTAACAATACAAAATTAAATTTATTGCGATCTTTGATTTTTAAAATATCTTTAATAGCATTCTACTTTCTAAACTGAAAGATGTTCTTTTGAGTTATAACTATGATTATGAAAATATCCTTTATTGCAAAGTTTATTGCCGTGAAATTCTAATTAACATGTCTCTTTTTTATAATTATCTTTATTATAGAGAACATTTTTTTATTCAATGGAATGCCACAAGGATCTAATTCTACGTCACTTCTAACGAACTCATTTTGATACTAATATGAAAAATAATTATACTCTAAATATCGAAATTGTTTTCAGATTTATTGGTGATTTAATTATCTTAAATTATCAAAATTAAGTAATTTTGTTAATTAATTTTTAACACAAGGAATTAATATTGCTTCCTTATCATGACGATAATATTAATTTTAATTTTTTGGATTTAAATATTAAAAAAGAAAAAATTATCTGCACTGTTAACAAATATGTTAAAAAGGAATGGTTTTAAGTTAAATATAAATAATCTGATTGCTTGGAATTCTGATATTTCTAGAAACATTTATTTAAACACTATTTTTAAACAAATAAATTGAATTAAAAAAAATTTTAGTAATATTTATTTATCCGGGAAACGAATTGACATACTTTTCCAAGATTTGATTAAAAACAATGGAAATTTAACAAAATCATTGAATTAATTGTGTTTTAAAATTAATACATGATAACATATACATAAAATATTTTAGTAATCTAATTGATATTTTTGCCATGAGCAAATCCAATTCGAGCAAATTCGTGGCTAAACATTTTATTACTAATATTCCTAATTAACAACTTCCTCCATTACTATTCAAGAAATGTTAATTATTTCGATAAAAATCAACTAATAGAAATGTTGTATTTTGAATTCAACCTATTTTAACAAGAGAAATAGTTAATTATCCAGTATAATATATTATTTTATTAACTTGCTCAAATTCAGTATTCTGGCCAATCCAAGGTTACAGACAAATCAAATGTGGTTCTTTACTTCTACATGAAAGCGCCTTAAAAATGAATCCCACTACCCTCTGTTTACGCTTTAATTTTATATTTTGAAATCTAACTACGAAAATATTTCTAAATCATTTTTACAAAATATTAGTAAGTACACAGATCCGTTCTGCCTTCTCGCTTTTTATGTTTGTATTTTTATGTTTGTATGTACGTATTTTTCATGAATTTTTGTGATTTTTAATAGATAAAACTTTATTTCCGAATAAGTTTATATTCTTTTTCTCTTTTTCTGTTTAATTAATTTTTAAAAGGAAGATAAAACAAAGGAAAATTACAGACTAATGAAAAAAAGGGGAAAAAGAAAATTAATAATAAAAATAAGAATAACAAAAACTGGAGAAATAAATAAATAATATTTGTTTGTTAATGTTTTTTTTTAAATAAAATAAAATTAATAGTTACATTTACATGAGTATGGCAAAAGAAAAAATACCAAAAATTATTTTCTTAAGGAATTATTTTTCTTTGAAAAACGAGTTTTATATTTTATGCAAGAAGTTTTTAAGTCGCTTTACATTAGTACGATCGGAGTGGACATTTTGACAGCAATAATCAACTTTGAGAAGCACTAAGTACTGAAATAACTTTACAAGCTTTCTTGGTTTTGTGACTTTTACAAACTTTTTGAGATCTTCAAAAGTATTGAGGTAAAATTTGATAAAAAATATTTTGGGAGCGGATAAAAGAGACGATTTACCTCGAACGAGCAGCGGAGTCTCTATGACCGCTATAGAGATTTGAGTGTATTACTAGCATATAACACATTGTTTTTCCCTCATTGCTTAGCTTTATTTTATTAGAGCACGCGCCTGATCATATCGACACTGTTTTGTTCATTATGTCGAAAAGTTTTTTTTCTTCTTTTTTCATAAAGGAAGTCTTTCTCCTGCTCGCTGTTGTTCTGTAACATCTCGTAGTTGCTTACACCAGCGGTTCTTAACCTATGGGTCGCGACCCAAAATTGGGTCGCGAAGCATATTTCTTGGGTTGCGCTGAGTCGAACCAAAAAAGTTAGTTATACACCAAATAATAAGTAATACTAACACCTCCTAAAAGAAGTCATTGTGGCCTACTCAGCCTAATTTTGACTTTTTTTTTGGGTCGCGACATGAACATATTTCTCAAATTTGGGTCGCGGCTTAAAAAGGTTAAGAATCACTGACTTACACAACGCTCGAATATTTAAATTCCGATCGCTTTGAGATATGAGCTCGCAATCGACTTAAATAAAAACTAATTTGCTCTACCTTCCGAGAAGAGGTAAGTTTTTGTGAAAAATTCTAATTTGTAATTAAATGGCAGAGAAAACTAATAAAATTCAAAAAATAGCTTTTGCTGATAAAAATTACGCAAGTAAAAAATTTATTGAGATCATTTGTAAAAAAGACTATGAAATTTGGATTAAACATCTAGCTGGCTGTAGAGCTTGTGATGAAATATTTTTTGATCAATTAGATATATCTAGGAAAAGACAAAGACAGAAGTAACTTGGATAACACCCTGCTATATAACCGATGGATACCTTTCTTTGTAGGAAGGAAATGTTCCAACAGACATTCTAAAAACTTTTTTTCTCTTTATGGGCAAAAGAAATTTCATTAGTTGTTGAAATACCACTAAATTATCAAAAAGTTTCACCAATTAGTAAAATTCACTTTGTTAAAAAAATAAGTAGTTAATAAATAAATGAAGGAAAAAAAATAATTTGAAATTTTTTTCAAATAATTTAAATTTTTTTATTACAGTGAACAAAATATTTAGGAGAATGGAGCTTCCGCTCCCCTCCCAACCATAGCTCTGAAAACAGGATTAAAAAGTTATTATACTATATCAAAGTTAACTTTAAAAAAATGACTGCATCTTGAGTACTATTCGTATATGGCTGCCTGAAAAAGTTTCTTGAGGATGTCTTCAATTATCCGATTCATCAAATTATGTATCAAATTAAGATGTATCAAATTATCCGATTATAAGGAACACGAATGATTTCGAGAATATGACTAATTTTACTTTTGTTAACTTTAATTTCGCTCTTAAAAATAAATAAATCAAAAGGAAAAAAATAATTTGAAATTTCTTTCGAATATTTAAATTTTTTTTTTTCTCCTATGGCAAACAAATTATTTCAGTGAACGGACCCCCCCCCCCGACAACAACACTGAGAACAGGATTAAAAAGTTATTATTCTATATCAAATAAACATTTAAAAAATGACTGCATCTTGAGTACTATTCGTATTGGGCTGCCTGAAAAAGCAAGCTTTTTCAAGAATGTGTTCCATCAAATAAGCTGATTGTAAACTACTTGAATAATTTCTAAAATATGGCCAATTTTAGTTTTGACGACCTTAATTTCGCTTATTTTGCCAGTTTCAATGAATATTTTTAAAGCGTCGTAACTCTATACAAGTTTCCTGAAAATCCTTAATTAGTAGAAAAATATTACAATGTCAACGAAATGAGGTTGTTATATTTTTCTACACAGAAACTACCCGCTTGCCAGACATTTCCTTAAATTACAAGATTGTATAAATGTTTTCAATATTCTATACTATTTTTCAATATTCTAAAAATATAACATTGTCAAAGAAATGAGATCGTTATATTTTTCTACAAAAAAAAATTACCCACTTGTCTCCTCCCCTGGCTTTTCGGAAATTAAAAGTAATAAATACTTTCAATACGTTCAATACTCTTTCAATACGTGAGAAACGGTCTGCTGATACGAAACAAAATTGTTCGTCATGCCTAAAGCCTATTTGCGAAAATTTTTAAGAAATTTTCGTTAGTGACTTTAAACTCAGTGCATACATATCGCAAATGTAAGAGTACAAACAAACAACAAAAAACAAATGTAAGAGTACAAACAAACAACAAAAAACAAATGTAAGAGTACAAACAAACAACAAAAAACAAATGTAAGAGTACAAACAAGCAACAAAAAACAAATGTAAGAGTACACTACAAATTCTTCATGATTTTTTTAAAGGTGAAATTCCTTTGAAACTTTATGCATGTTAAATAGTGAAAGTCAATTTGTTTGAAAATACCCGTAATTTTCGAGAAATAATTTTAATACATTTTTAAGAAAATTTTGTTTTGTCTAAAACCTAAGACATTATTAAGCTCTTTTATGAAGACTTTGTTTGGTCCGAAACATGAGATACGTTCATCAAACAGACCGTTAATGTAAAGAATTTTACTGCTTTTTTTTAAGTGCGTTATTTGAAATTTGCTTCATATTAAAAAAGTTAGCGTCAATTTTGTAAAAATACCGATCAAGAAATATTTATTTTAAGAATTACTTTTTACTAAATGGACTTCACTTTGCATAAAACTATGAAAAAATTCGCAAACTGTCCTTCCTTATGTTAGTGCTTAGTTTATAGCAGGGCTGTCCAACTGCAAGGAGCCCACGGGACAGAATTCCGGTCACTGATCACCTGGTGGGCCGCAATTTAAAAAAGTTGAACAATAACCTCTTACCTCTTATACAATAACAATTCATGGTTGAATTATAAATTATAAAACAATGGAACAGAAGGATTATAAAACAATTTGCTTGCATTTTAATAGGAAAACTGAGGCTGATCAACCTGAATAAGAAGTTGGCGGGCCGCACAATATGTGTTGGTGGGGGGGCATGCGGCCCACGGGCCACCTGTTGGACAGCCCTGGTTTATAGCATACACCACTAACATAAGGAAGGACACTTTACGAATTTTTGTATAGTTTTATGCAAGGTGAAATCCATTTGAAACTTGCTTCATACTAAGAAGTGAGTGTCAATTTGTTTGAAAATACCCGTATCTATCAAGAAATATACTCATTTCTTTTCTTTTTTTTTTTTAAATACAATGGAAACATAATGCGTTTATAGCATACAAATCTTCAATGTAAAAAAAAATTAGCGATTTTTTCTTAAATGTGGAATTTATTTAACACTTGCTTCATATTAAAACAAAAGCGTTAATTTGTTTTAAACTAACCATATATTTCAAAAAAGATTTATACAAAATTTTAAGTATGACTTGTTTATTCCAAAACATCGTAAGTTCATAGTATACCTATCGCTAACATAAAAGAAAATACGTGGTGAATTTTTGTAATACGGAATTTACAAGAAGCTTGTTTCATGTTAAAAAGTGGCTGCTAATTTGTTTAAAAATGCACATATATTTCAAGAAATATTTTTTGAAAATTCATGAAAACAATTTGCTTAATCCAAAACATCTTAAGTTCACAGTTTATATCATTGAAATAAGAGAAGACAATTTGCGAATGTTTTATAACTGTTAATAATTAATTTTTTTACATTGAATTATTTCTTCTCGCATTTTTGCATCTCGTATAACATCTCTTTGTTGGCTATCTGTTCATAAATTGTCTCAAACAGGCAATTATCTAGAATTTCTAAAAAAAACAGATGTATAAACCTTTTAGAGAATTAAGTAGGGGGAGATTCTTGCTGATATTATCTATTTTTTGGTGATTTTGTCAAGAGAATTTCTCTGACAATCTAAAGCTTCTCTTACAAAGCTCTCACATTTCTATTTCATCATCATATAAATTAGCTATTTTCAGCCATTTAATAAAGTTTAGCTTTTGATTACAAGAACTCATTAAATAAATCCACTTCTAGGAAGGTAAGCAAATGTTTGTGTTAAATTACGTAGTACATTCATTTAATATTAATATTAATTCTATTTATGTACTAATGTCAAATTTAATACTTATTCCTTTATTGTATTGTCAGAATTGTTTTATGCTTCATAGTTTATATACCAGATTTAATTGTATAGTACATTAGTTAGTTCATGATTTTATCATTCATTGTTTGCGCATAGATTTATTTTTAACGCATGAAGTTTGTTCTTGTTTTATATTTTTGAAATTAACGGAAAATTTAAAATTTTAGAACTATAAGTCAAAACTTAGAATTCTTAGGAATTTTCAATAACTTTGTTTTCATTCATAAATTAAATGTCACGTTTAATTTTATAAAAATAATTTAATAAACAATTTTGTATAAATATTGATAATTTATATCCTAATGCAAAAAATTAGCATCAACTTACATTTTAGTTAATTATAAATACGAAGAAATATTTCAAATGCAAAAGTTTCAATAAGAAAAAAGTCCACATGATTTCATTATGCTCTTTAATGAAAACTTTTAATAAAAATATATTTTTAAGAATTGGATAATTTGCTAAACTTAATTTATTGCATGAGTGTGTTAATCGTACTTTACATAGTTTTATTTATTTTATATTTATCAAAATAATGTAACACTAATTAACATTTTCAGAATTTGATATTTTTCCCTAATATTTTTTCTGAATTAAAAGTATTAATTTCTTAAAATTTTAATAATGAAACTATTAATTCTGCAGAACGAGGAAGAAAATGAGAGTATATGTGTTGTCTTTTTTATGTTTTTATGGTTACCGAAATGGATCATGTGATCCAAGAAAACCGAAGTAGCTATCTCATCTCGTCTGTTTCTTTTCTAGTACATAATAAAAAGGTAAATATATTAAATAAAATATGCATAAAAATTATTCCATCTACCATTGTTATAGTTTATCATTTCTTCAAAATATGAATACTAGTTCTGTCAATCAATTCAATAATTTAATTTTCCTCTTTAAACACAACAATTTCGATTTTTAAAACCGGAACAAGATGAAAAAAACGCTAAACTGATAACTGTTTTAATATTCTTGGTTTTTCCACTTTTTTTTACTGTTTAAAGTTTTGTATACATATGTTGTTTAATCGTGATAATCTTTACCGTAACCAATGTTTAAGATAGTGGCTCTAATATTTTTTTTTAATGTTGTATCTTTCATCTCAGAAATCCAAATCAATTCAAATTCATATTTAAAAAAAAGGTGTTTTCTTATTTTTTTATTTAGCAAAATTGTTTTATGACTTTTTTTTTATATTTCTTTAAGAGTTCGATTACAATTTAAAATGTTAAGAAAATGTCCCAAAAAATTGGTCTCATTCGTGATTGTTTCGTTACATAGGATTACATGACATAATATTGCACATTTATATCTCTCATGCCATGCTGATCAAAAGTTCTAACAGACATAATATTTAAAAATTATCTTTTTAAAATAAAATTATATTCTTAAAATAAAATTATATTCTTAAAACACTACACATATTGGATTTAAGCAATTGAATTTAATCTTTTTACAGAACATGTAATTTTTTTTTCCACTCAAATGTAATATTAAAATTTTTTTGATGGGGATATTCGTGCATTTAAATGGGAGCTTTATTTGTTCCAATTTCTTCACAAATCTAAAAGTTTTTTTTTCCAACAGTCATTACCACGCTTTTCTACGTGGCTTAAAAAATTCTGATAGTTTTAATCCGTTGCTATAACCACTTCTAATTTTCGAATCAGGCATTTTAATCATAACCTTTGACACGCTTTATTTAAACTAATTTCCTGGTCAGTTCATGTCATTTTTCAGTCGATTTTTTTGGCACTTGTTACTTTTTAAAAATAAAAAATAAAAATTGCGATATTTTTAATACAATACTATTACAAAACCCGAAATTTGAATATGTGTCTTTACGCTGTTTACTGTTATTGAACTTTATTTCTAATTTTTTGTATTTTAAAAAAGGGCTTAAAAACCGTTTTAAGATTTAACGTCTATAAAATCTCTTTAATCTGATGATTCTCAAAACATGAATGTCATAAAATTTAAAATATATTGAACTGAATCCTAACTGAATTTTAAATGTTATTCAGAGCTATAATGCGAAATCATTTTAGACCAATTCAATTTCTTTATTTAAAATATTTAATTCTCATTAATGTTGCTCTATAAAATATTGATCTATTTTCTTGTTTTTTACTTTAATTCAAGAACATTTTAGTTGATTTAGTTGAAAATGCACTTTTATATTACGTAATGTGATAAAAAAATACCATCACTTTTTCCCAATATTTATATACATTTTTTTTTTCAATAAATCTATTTTTTGATAAAAAGGAAATATTTTCATTTTGAAAAGTAACTTTTTGGTATTCTTCGGTTTTGAATGAATTTTAATGTTTAAAATAATTTAATTTAATGAAACTATGTTACTAAGTTGACTGATAAAAATAACTGTGTCTGAAACACTGATGTTTACTTTAAGAATTACTATAATTGCCGTCAACTTGTCTAAATACTTCGGCAGCGCAGCCCTTCGGTCATAAAAGATTGTGTATCCCTACTAGATGAATTTTATTAAGATTATTTTTATAAGATTTTTTAATTCACTTTACAAGTAGAACTAAACTTTGATATAATTATTGTAGGACAGTGAGCGCTTTTCGGATATCTTTACGATAAATTTCGTTTCAAAGTGCTAAGTCGGTAAGTGTATACAGTGTTCCAATTTCGTACTTTTTCTGAATTCCGCCTTTCCATCGCAATTATTAATTCCTTATTAATTAATATTAAAGTAATTTAAGTTAAAATGTTTAAGTTAAAATAAAATGAATGATTATAAGTACTCGATGTATTGTATTTGGCGTACTAAAATTTGTTAAGAAATTTTCAAGTCTAAGATAGGGCGTCTTTATAAATCTTGAGGGGAACGCACCTGAGTCTATGTACACCACTGATTGGTCAAACAACTTTGCACGTGTTAGCCTCTTCATTTCTCGATCATCAGTCGACACTGAGGAAGGTTCGTGTTTAGAAATTAATCTGTCCATTAACGTACTTTCATTTCTGCTTTTTCACGTAGTTTTTTTGTTTAGTCTACATAGCACATAGTATACCCTGTCCTTTACTAGACACTTTTAATTTCAAGTTTCAAAGTCGCAGTTTTTAAGCAGCAAATCAACTCTCCTCCAATAGCTCTTTCTTTTATTTAAACAAGCATTTCGAGCTATGTCCATTTTTTGAACGCGCATTTTGAGCTGCGTTTATTTTCTAAAATATCTGTGTCCATTTTTTTTTTAACCTTCATTCAGTTTTTTTTTTTCCTTTTCTTGAACACGCATTTTAATACTGTTAACATTTTCTTAAACGCGTATTGAGATGTGCTCAGAATAATAATAAGAAGAAATTACAAGATTTGCTTTCATACATTTCAAACAATTCATATATTTTCGTGTGAGGTAGTAATGATTTCGCGGGTGCTTTAAGAAGTCAGAGAGAACTTTATACCTTATGTCGACAAGCATTTTTTTCTAGGAATTTTTTTGCAATTACAAAAAGTCCTAGAAAGTTGTCAAATACATTTTTGAAGATTTACTTCAAAAATAAAAATCACTATTATTCATGAATAACAAATATATCGAAATACAAAATTTCCATCTCCAAAGAATGATTAAGTTCTTATTGAACTATAAATTTGGACCCCTAAATCCCATAACATAATTTTTAGACTACAATATTGTGTTTGGACTTTTTAATTGGTCGAGTGCTTCAGTAAAATTCTCACTGCAAGTTCATTCACGAGGAGTAGAGGTAATTTTAAAAAAATTATTGAGACTCTTAGTAGAAAAAAAAACAATAAATTTTTTTAATGTGCATTTAATTTAATTTTGTAGTAATTTAATTTTGTAAATGTGCATTTTTTCATTCAATCAGAACTAGGTGAACGTACAATCTGTTAAGACAGCGTCAGTTTTTCAATTTCCTTCCTTCTTTTTTTTTTTTTTTTTTTTTTTTTTTTTTTTTTTTTTTTTTTTTTTTGCTTTTTCTTATTTTGAGGCATTTTACTTTTTCTAAAATGCGTTTCCTAAAACTAAAATAAAAGAAATTGTCTACTGGAAGAATATAATTTAAGAGGAATTTCAGACTTCTTTTTACTCTTTTATTATTTCTACAATTGAATTAAAATAATTGAGAAACAGATATTTTTAGATGAAGTGCATAGCAGTATAATTTTAAATTCGAAGAGAATGAAATGTTGATAAAAGTATCTTATTTATATGAAACTGAAAAAATTTGGTCAATGCAATAATTTTGTTGAGCAGACATGAGTTTTTGATGGAACAAGACATAGATGACAGTTCGGGGGGGGGGGGAGTGCTAAGAGTTTTATTCTATACAGATTTAAAGTAGAGAATGGTAACTTCTAGACTGAAAAATTGATTTTCTTCTCATTTAAGTAAGGGTAAAAATACTTAGAAAACAATACCTCATTTTTTATCATCGATAAATATCCGCTTTGCGCTCACATTCCACCAGAATCACACAACTAAAGCGTTGTTGTGTTCTGGACAGATCCATCTTAATACGACTTTACATGAATTTTATCTGCTCGCATGTGAAGAGGTTAATCTGTTATACGCAGTTAAGGGTGCACTCATTTTATCCTTATTTATAACCCTCAAGAGTGGTACTGCTATCACTGCTGTATTATGAAGCAATCACACATGTTCTTTTTTCATTTGGGCAATCCAGTAACTTTTTTTACTTTAAATTAATTTTCATTTTGTTCAGTTTAATTAAATAAATGAGCAAGAATAA
Organism: Parasteatoda tepidariorum; assembly: GCF_982258835.1. Lineage (NCBI taxonomy): Eukaryota > Metazoa > Arthropoda > Arachnida > Araneae > Theridiidae > Parasteatoda > Parasteatoda tepidariorum. The sequence continues at coordinate 81,376,485 of NC_141764.1, read as the reverse complement.
TGTCTTGGTTGGTATATTATTGCCCATCTACTAGTTAAATATTGCTCCTTCTTGTTTTCATTAATGAAAGTTAAAAATATATCAACGTGACGAGTAATATATTTATTTAGTGCTTGGAGATATAATAATTATGAAAGCTAATCAGGAAGTATGAGTTTTTAATTCAAATGGTGTGGTTATATAATTCGTTTGACCTAAAGGTTATCAGAGATACATTTTAAAAAATTTTAAAAGTGTTTGACTTGCTGTGAATGAAAAAAAAAACTCAAAAAATACCTGCAAAATTTTTTTTAAACATTTAAAAACAATTGGTATATTTAATTTGAAATAATTGAAAATATTATACTTCAATTTAAGATTACTGCATTATTTCGAAGAAAACAATCAGCAATATATTTTAAAATTTCCAAAAAAAATTTATTAAAATTGCATATTTTTTGGAAATAATTTTAAAAAGTTCTTAAAACAAAAGTTAAAATTTTTTTACAAGTTTACTGAAGGTAAATTAAGGTAAAAACAACTGAAGTAGAAATATTTATACCAAATTTCTTGTTAAAAAAAATTATAAGTTGAGACATACAGTGTGTTCCGTATTGACAGCGATTAGACGAGGCAACGAAGTCTTAAATGATGCTTCGAAATGATATTCCGTTCGTCTTAGTTAGGGACCACAAAAATTTATTATTAAATCAATCTGATAACATTATAGTGATAATACTAATTAATAAAATTTGACATGTTCCCACATTAAAAGAATTTTTTTTATTTATTTTTTTTTTATTTTAGGAATTATAAAATTTAGTCGCTTTGGAGACATTTTTACAAACGATGCAAAATGGTCATTAAAAAACCTTGATCGAAATAAAAAATCGAGTTCAATCACAATAAGATGCTTTAAAAGTTAAAGATTTGTGGGACAGAATTTGTTTATAATACATAACTGATATATATTAGAAATTTGTTATGCAAATTTGCTCACTTTTTTTTTTTAAGAGTTTATTTTTCCGGCTGTTATACAATTATTAAAAACTACATAAATGTAGTGTTTTTTCTCTTGGGAGTAAAAATACCCCTCAGTGGATTTAATGTTTTACAGAGGTTAATAATTTATTAGAAATAAATAGATTTCAACTAAAAAAAAAAAAAAATCGAAAATTTGTGATTTAAATAATAAATTCCGATTTGAATCGAACGTACATCATTTTTTAATTTTATTTTTAACAAAAAAAAAATCTTTAGGTGCATTTTAATAAATTGGTTTCCTTATTGCAGTTTGTTTAATAAATTTGCTTTTTCATATAAGAAAATAATTTTTTCCTGAAATTCCCTGAAAGAACATCTTTTAAAGTTTATTGTAACCTTTCTTGTACCTTTAATGGTGATTTTGTCATACAAAATATGAAAGAAGAAATATGAGCAGGAGTTTGGCACTTAAGAACAACTAACTTCTCTAAAGAGCTTCTTTTTTTTTATTTTTAGAAAAGAAAATTTGAAAAAAATTCTTATATGACAAACTCTTTCATATACCTCTCCTTCATTTATTTATTTTTGCATTTCGAGGGCGGAAAATTTATCTAATTAAAACTATGAAACTACAATTAATTTTCTTCATTATAAAATCTGCAAAAATAAAATTAAATGAAAGTGTGGAAAAAATGGAAGAGTTAGAATGTTAATTATGAAAGTAATTGAAAATTGCACACTTTCAATTATAATAAATATAATAGTAACATATACAATGTATACAAGAGTGAAAACTGATGAATATGATGATGAACATTGACTGTTTTTCCATTAAATACATTTTTCCTTTTTATTTTATTTTATTTATTTATTTTGGTGTAGGCTTTATGACAGTTTAAGTGATTTTTCACTTCTTAGTCAATGCAATCAATACTTCATATTTTGAAAAGTAGTCCTTCATCGGTTTTTTTTAATGGAACCATCCAGTTATACTATATACTTACAGAGAAAATCTGATATAACGTAAAGATTTTTTTGTTTTGTTTTTGAAGAATATCTATCCGTCAAAAATTTATCTTTCAAGCAAATGACACAACCATCAGGAAAGATATCAGAATAGTTACTTGATGCTCGATTTGATGGTTTAGGGAAAGTTACAGCTGAGGGGACATCAATTGGCTGAATGTCTTTTATTTTTTTTTATGTCTCTTTGTTTTCAGCATAAATATCAGACTTATTTTTTTCTGAAGCTTTTTAAAACATTAGAAATTTCAGTAGGTTTTATTATTGCTATTATCATTAAATAGTATCCATTTTTGAATAATCTGCTTTTATTTTTCCAAAAACTTTTAAGAGACTGTCTTGTGAAACATGAAATTCACTGTCCCTTGCTCCAAGATATAATACTATAATACTAAAAGAACTTTTTTTTAAAAAAAATGTATAAATAGCATTGCTGTTAGCATTTTAAAATGACTTTGCACTAGCATTGACTGTTTTGTATACTTAAAAAATTTAATTGAATATCAAAATGTCATTTTCCTGGCATGTCCCAAACAATATTTCCAATAATAACTAGCTTCAAAACTTCCCATACATTTTTCAAAATCTAATTTTTTTCATCTTATCCTATGCAAGCATTTCTAGAACATACGCAGATGGTATTGTTTACTAAAATTTCGTTTAAAATAATTTTTTTCAGTCAATAATTTGTTTGTCCCATGAAAATCTATTATTTTCCTGGCTACTTTTACTTAGTGATTTATAACCAAAATAGACAGCGCCAGGAATCAATATCTTATGTTAATTGATTGATTTGATACTCTCCTATCTGAACATGTCTTGTTGCATGAATGAACCAATTTTCAGGCTCAAAATCTATTTCAAAAAATTTTTCAAGGTGAGTAGGTTTTTATGCTGTCATTTTCCTGGCTTCTTGAAATCATTAATAACAAAAACTACATAGATTTATCTGAGTTATTTTAAGAAATACTGTTGTTTTCTGCAGAATATAAACGTCTTCGGTCAAAATATTAAATTAAAGTAAAGTTATATGCCATATAATGGCAAATGTGTCATTATCCTGGCTGTCATTTTCCTGGATTATAAATGCCAGGACATTGAGGTGTTACCAGAAATTATTTTTAACTGCTAATACTGTAAAGAGGGAAAGCAAATATTAACCTAATACCAAGTTTACGTATGATTTTAATATGCTTGGATGTAATCAAAGTTATTTATTTATTTAATGATTGCTTATTATACACAATTTTAGTATGCACATATCAACAACAAAATTTTTTTTGTTTATTTCTACAGTGGATGAAAAGAATTAATTTAAGCAATTTATGGTCCATCTATCATAAAGGCTTAAGTTGAGTTACTTACTATTAACTTAAAATGACTGTTTTTTTACACTTCTAAGGTAATATGTCATTTTCCTGGCATTCAAGATTTGGTGAATTTCTATTTTATTTTTTTTCTCGAGCAAATGTCAATAAACTACACTGCTGTCTATAAGATATTAATAAGTGTAGCTAAAGAAGTATACAAAAAAAATTTTAGATTATTTTGAAGACCTTAAATTTGAAGAGATTTTTTGGTCCGAATTGTCATGTTTCGTGAGAATCACCCATATATACACAATAATACAATATAATAAACAATAATGCACAAGGGGTCATTTTCCATTAAAAAAAAAAAGTGGCGGGAAATTTTTCAATCATTCACTACCTGTAATCGGTGGGGAACGTTAATTTTGCCCTATGTATTCTATATAACATTAACTAGACACTCTTTAAAGTGAAATTAAGGTCTTTACTTGAACAACAGCAACGTTTCTGTACACTTAAAGTAACATAATGTTTCTTTTATTTGTTTTTCAATATCTCAAGATTCATTCAAATCAAAAATTAATGAATAATTCAGTTTATAAATTAAGGAATTTTTAATAATGTATTACCGTTTCTCTTAGATATAAAAAAAATGCAAATAAGTGCAAATTAAAAAAATTATTGTTTGGAGGTGAGTCATGTTTGGAAAAATTTTACCTTTAACGAAAAAAGGGACACTTGTGTCCGAAACTGTATTTCATAGCCAAAATTTATTGCAATTCCAAATTTATTATTTTTCACTTATTTGAACCTTAATTGATACAAAATAATGATAAAAGTTCTAAGAATATATTAAATCAAAATTCTGCACCAAAAGGTTAAAATCTTTCGCTCGCAATTAAGTAATCAATTTTCATCAAATTTATTTATAGTTCAGCTTTCGCTTCCATTAAGTATTATTGGTCTTACTAAGGCCTCAAATAGTTGTAATTTTGTTTGCCTGGTTGCCTACTCAAGTGTTTCGATTTAAAATACATTACATTTTTTTCAAAAGGTTAAGCGTAATTCATTGTTCTTCGATTCATCACATGTAAGTCTTCTACGCAATAGAAAAATAATTAATAAAAAAGGAAAAGAATTAAAGAAAACTCAGTCGCGAAATTTGGTATGTTTCAGGGAGAAACAACAGAGTTGATAATAGTAAAAAAGCGAGCATTTTTAATGAATCTCTAACGAATCTTGTAGGGATTAACTTAACTTAATACATTTTTTTTATCTCATATTGTACATATTTCAATCTTCATTTTATCATCTTAAAAATACAAAATTAAAAAAATAAGTGCTTATATCATACAATATTTTGAACTTATTATTTAAATTATCTATAACTTGCTGCACTCATTAGTGGAGAAAAAAAAATCCAATTTTGATTCCATTTTGGTTTTTTTAAACTACATGTATGCAGTTTTTATTGCACGTAGTGGCGGTGTTTTAAAAAGAAATTTTTTTTAAGAAATGACAGAAAATAAGTTTCATTTACGTGGATTACTTAAAACCAGTCAACCCAATTTAAATAATCTCTACGTTCAGCGAAAACTATATTTATTGTGAAAACTGATAAAATAAGGAAGTAAATCTGTTAAAAATTGTACTAATTAGAGATGCAGTAAGTCAGAGAAACATCCTTCTTTTCTTATATATATATATCCGTCGTTGAACAGCCGAAAAAATTTTTGGGTTTAAGACTACTAATGTTCAACTCCGTAGCCTTGTAATTTTGAACCAATCCAGAAGACAAGGAACCTCCTGGATCAGTACCCCCAGAGGTATTGATTTGTTATGGGAACATGAAAGACTTTGCAACTCGACAGATTTAACGTGTATCAGTCACCATTTACTACACGGGGAGTTTACAGCCTGCGCTGATCGACCCCACGAACTCTTGGCCATGGGCCCAGCGCCCTACCGAACAGGTTTCATCCCTCCCCTTCCTTCCTTAGAAACCTAATTTTGAGTAAATTGCGTATTAAGTTTTGTGATCAATAATACAAATAAATCCATAAATTGTGCAACTTAACTATAATACCGTAAACCGGGGCGAGTCTACCCATTTTAGTTTTATTTAATTTTCTCTATTTTAAATTGCAAATAAAAAATTTTTACCGACGGAGGACTTAGTTAGCTGTAGTAGTTTGATCCGTTTTTATTTATTTGGTGTCTTTTTAACCGACCTTTTCGAACGTCTTTTGAGAGATTTGTATTGAAAATCAGCAAACTTTTAGTTGGTGCTCCGTAAGTATATTATTATTATTACTATTTTCACTTTGGTTAAGTGATAAACTTATCTAAGACTAAGATTACATTAATTTTATATGAAAAAAAAACAAAAAAAATGTAAGTTTTGCTGTTGTAAACAAAAAGCCAGAATTCGCGGGGCGAGTCTACCCATTCGTATTTAGTTTTAATAAAGCATAATAATATAATTTGGAACTTTGTTTATATTAAAATTAAGTCATTTTAAATGAATTTGAGTATATTATTTTAATTCTGCATTGATAAATTTATCATTAATAAGAAAATTTATAGGTTAAATATAAATGTAAATATAAAATATGCTTATTTTACCTATTTTTTCAATTTTTATATTACAAAATTAACTTTTTTTATTTAATACTATGTTTCAACTAGAAAACATTGTAAGAAAAATCACACCTCCCAAAAGAATGGGAAAAGGATTTTTCATGATTCCCAATGTTTCAATTTCGATTTTGTTAATAATCTTTCATTATTATTATTTATTAATAATTTAATTGCAAATTTATATTAATTTTAATTTATTTTTATCAACAATAATCAGAAAAAAACGTTATTTTATAATGTTAATGATTATAAAAACAAAACTGTGATCAAAATATGATAGTCGATCAAATACTCAATTTGTGTTATTTTATGAATAAAAAAATGGAATATAGAATAAAGTTACGAATTTTACTTCATAAATATCCTATATAGTAACTAAAATAGCAATTTAATAGTAAAATTTGATTCTTTACAATGTTAACATTCATTTTAGTAGAATGGGTAGACTCGCCCCATAAGAGAGATTTGTCAGCAGTTCTATAAAAATATACAGTAACTGCGTAACTGTTAAGATTTTCTAAAATCGATTTCACAGCTTTAAAGAGGGATAAATAGCGATTCCGAAACACCTATTAAAAGCTTTTTTTCTTTAATATTTACAAAAGTTTGACCACTCGAAAGTTGACAAACTGAAAAAATGGGTAGACTCGCCCCGGTTTACGGTACATCAGTATCAGGCCTGTATGATGCTCCTTCTTCATTTTTTATTTTTTCATTTTTATTATTTGGAGAGCCTACTCCTTAATGCAGATCTTGTAATGTTCCTCTCACAATTCATCATATTTTAATAACTTGTTCATGTTTTAACCAACATCGCTTAACGTTTTTTTGGTAGTTCTATTTTAAGCATGCCAGACTTGTTGGATGACATACATCATCCTAACATTTTTTGCGTATTTACGTGCTATTGGTATTTTTAACTGTATATAAATGTTTTAACACATCTACTATTTTATACACTTTTGTAAACCTTTTATCACCTTCGTACCATTTTATTTCGTGCGTTTTATGCTGTACTCATACTTTTGGTTTTATTCACTTACTAGTACTGTTTTAAGAGTTAGAATTGTGTTACAATTTAAATTTTGTATGCACTTAGCCTTTGAACTGTTTTACCGTATTGTCTGGCGCAGCATGTCCTCATTTGGACCTTGTGCCACTAGACCAGGAATGGGCAAACTACGGCTCGCGGGCCAACTGTGGCCCGCCGGAAGGTTTTATCCAGCCCGGGGATAAAATTTTAACTTGCCGATCCGTGACAAATATAAACAATATACATCCCTTTTCTTGTCGACTTTGATTACAGCTATTTCTGTTCTTTCTTTTTTAACGAAGTACTAATGACCTTTTTACTTTCTCCATTTTTGTTCTACAAAGCATAAATTGATGGTAATAGTTAGCACAGACAGCTTCAATTGGTAAAATTTTGAAAGCAGAAGTTCTTTATAAAATAGCAACTAGCGTTTGTCTTTCTCGAGGTGCAGACTTATGGAATCTAATATAGGTGAATTGTACTTCACATGTAGCAGACTGCACATTTTAAGTTCCAACTAGCGGACAATCTAACAATCATCTGAAGCAGTTGTTTCTAAATATGCCAAAGTTTGAATTTTACAAATCAGTACCAAAAGCTTGTTTCCAAAATTTAATATTTCATGCCCAGAAAATCAGTGCTATGTTTGCTTGCTTAATCGTATATATGTGAACAAGAGTTTTCAACTGTGAATCTTAGAATTTAGATTTATTTCATTCATCTCACTAAATATTTAAATTAAAATTTATATATTATAGTAAATTAAAATTTATATAATTTATATTTTTCTTCCTTTTAAATTTTAAAGTTTTTACTTAGTCCACCAAACATTTTTTCTCACGATTTTTTGCCCTCAACCAAAAAAGTTTTCCCATCCCTGCACTAGACCCTACTATCGATATACTATCGACTCAATCAATCAATTCTTCGTTATTTTCAGCAGTCTCAATTGCTAGTCTAGCCCTTTTTCTTGTCGATATACCCTTTATGTGACGCCTCATATGTTTTTGGAGTAGCAGCCACGATGTTTTTAGAGTAAATTCCACGGTCATCTTCATTTTGAACATGTTCTTTGACTTCTGGGCCTACACTTATTTCTAATTGTTCCAAAGCTGTCCATAATCTTCATTAAAAATTATTAACAGCTAAATAAATTGCAAAACTATTTATATTGAAAGTACCATTATTTTATTTTGTTACATAATTTAAACAACTTATTTTAATAAAATAGTTAAGATGAAAGTATTTTACTAATATGCTTTGGTAGAAGTTAACAAATCCATTAATCAATCAAACGCACAAGTTCACTTGTTTATATGCATTCGACGCAGCGCACCAAGCTCAGTATGCTATGCTTTATATTTTATATTTTTACGAAAATCAATTCAACATTTTGGTATAATAATCTTAAAGGGATGAGCTATCGAAAAATGCTTTTCTTTTCATTTACTGAAAGTTTTACTGTGTTCCACCTTAAGACTTTGATCTTTGATGGGTAATGTAAAACTAACATTTCGTTCTTCCGTCTATATACTATTTTTGAGAAATAAAAAAATAAATAGAAATTAAATAAAGAAAAGAAAAAGAAATCGGTAAGCATTTTAATATAGGTCACCTTTTTATTCCACAACTGGTTTCTTATTTTAAGTTACCTAAACTTGTCTGTGGCTTATTATAATTACTTTTTTTATTAAAGAAATCATATTAGATTTTTAGTGTTGCATCTTTTTTTTTATTTATATTGTTTCCTGTTTATATGTTGTTTCTTTTGTTCAGACTGTCTGTGCTTTTACGTATATTTAAATGCATAAATATATTACATAAAAGAGCAAAATAAAATTAATCTGTTAAACTTATTCTATATTAAGCGCATCGAGACAAAAGCGACTGAGGATTAATTATTGTATAAAGGGTGCGAAAAAGATTTAGAAACGCTATATATTACACCAAAAATTAATTTCTGCTAAATTCAAAAAAAGAAGAAGTAGAGAGGGAGAGAGAAAAACTTTTCCGATTAATTTACGATAAATTGAGAGTCTTAAGAAGAAGAAAAATTTTATTCTTATCCCAGCTATGATTTTTAAATAAAAAATTATTGGTTAAAGCTTTAAATTTGGGGTTCCTGTGGAATGTACTGTACGTAAAATAAAAAAATTAACTCTCTGAATAACTCTTGTGTAATGATTGGATTTTTACGAACTGAGAACCAATCTTAATGGTTCGAAGGCATAATCTAAATTAAGCTAATTAATTAGTGCATGAGATATTTAATTTACGAAATGCGACACAAAAGCATATTTTTCTTGTATAAATTTACCTTTTTACGATGAATTTGGATGTATAACATTCAAAATACAGACATTTTAAAGAAGTCACATTTTTAAATTTTTGTTTCTCAAGACCTAGGCTACCGATTTTTTTCACATTTTGTATTTTGTCATTTAAAACTAAGTACATTAAAATAGTGTAAAAATATTTACAGCTTAAAATTCAATTTCTTCTAGTTCATTGTTGAAATAAATAATAAAAAACAATAAGTGATTAATTAAGCATGTAATTAGTGATTAATTAAGCATGTTTTATCTTTGTATAAGCAAGTATAAGCTTTGTATATACGCTGAACAACCCAATCCCGAATTCACGACTATAATCGTTCTACTCCGTAGGCTTGCATTTTGCATCCAAACCAGAAGACAAGGGAACTCCTAGATCAAGTGTCGGAGGAAATTCGTCAAGTGTTGGGAGGACTTTTCGATGCAACTAACTAGCATTTGTGTTTCATGAAAAGGAAAACCACGAAAACCTCCCACGGTTGCCCTGACGTTAAGGGGATCTAACCCATGATTCGTCTACCACTGAGGATATTTTACGTCCGCACTGTGGTCGGTGCGAGCTGGGTGCCTAATTCATCGCTGGAAGGTGAACCTGGGTCGCCTCCTATCTCCTTAACCACCACGACTCATCAGCAAGTTTTATAAATTGGAATTTAAAAACCTTATGTGCTTCAAAAATTATAAAAATGTAAAAGGACATGGTTTTAGGACTCAGAAATATGCGCCATTTTACGCCTATTTTTGAGTCCTCAGACTCATAAATAGGCATAAATAGCGTATTTACGACTCTTCAGATGTGAATGTGAAAATTTTTGAAGCAAATAAGTTTATGTATGATCAAATAATCTTTCTGCTTCTATTTTCTGAGTTTATTCATTTAAGTTTTTTTTATTACGTGCAAAATTATTTTGTTACAGAGATCTGTCGAAATGTGCAAAAAGTAAAATTAATATTATACTGTCAAATTTTTCGACAACTCTGCTGCCTGAACTATTTGAACCATATTTGCCAGATTGTGACTCCATTCCCACGTTTTTATGGTCAAAAATGCACATCTGTCACAAAAAAAAAATGTTTTTTAGAGAAAGTACTTTCTGCGACTGATATCGTAACTTACCAGGGTTTCTAAAATTTTTGGTCTTGGGACCCCATAATATTTACGAAATTTTGTGGGACCCCATAATCAAGAGAGACCAGCGAATCCAGTCAGTTTTCTCACTTGAACTGTAATATACTATCGCAGTTTCAGGTCTTTAATCTTAATTTTTAATCTCGAAACATAGAACAACGTAAAAATTTTATATAAGTAAGACATTTAAAAATGTAACACAAAAGTAAAAGTGCTCCGAAAAGTTTTTTTTTTCATTGCGTACATTGTCATACCTTTTATGGATACATTGCGTAAATACATTTGGTAATTATAAAATTATTATAATAATTTAAACAAATATTAAAATTGCTAAAATATTTGGTGACCTCTGTGACATATCCCGTGACCCCAATTTTAGGTCGGGAACCACAGTTTAAGAAACTCTGGTCTATATTTATTAATTAGCATTAAAGTTTGTCTTTCGAACTATTAGCATCAAATTTGTTTTTTAATTAATTAATTAATTAATTTATTTATTTTTATTTTCCGCACAGTGCAGTGCGTAAAATAAAAAAGATATCACCCTAAATAAGTTATGTTCAAATTATCAAATTTTCAATAATTTAATTCCAGTCTTAATGGTTCAAAGGAATGAAAAAGATATCATCTTAAATAACTTTCATTCAATAAATCAGATTTTTCGCGAACTAACTGCCAATCTTATACTTCAAAGGGATGAGCTCAAATATGTTAAAAATTAATTAGTGTTAGCAATTAAGAAAGTTAGCTGTTAAGTAATCTGGCACAAAAACGTACTTTTTCTGAATAAATATATCTTTTTCAATGGATTTGGATTTTTGTCCATCAAAATATGGAGTGAATCTGCAATCTGGAATATATGGTTCCAATAGTTTAAGCACGAGAACAATCGAAAGTTTGATATTAATTTAACTTTTTTGCTTTTTTCACTATATTTCAAAAAGTTTTCAAATGAATCGAAAACTTTTGTACACAATTGTAAAATTCCTTTATTGAAACTTAATTTTATATAAAAGTTAGATTGTTATTATGATGTTACATTATTTTATTTAATAAGGAACGAAATTTCTTTTAAATTGTAAGCTATGCATTTTTTAACTTTATTTTAAACTGATTAATTTTGTATTACAAAATATACAATTTGAATGAAATAGGTGGAAGAATTATTGGAAAGCTGAATACTTAACGACTTTTAAAAATTTGATAACTCCGAAACTATTTAACCGATTGCTTTCAAAATTTGTGTTTTGCCACTTAAAATTACATTCTTTAAAATGCAACAAAAATCTGTATATCTAACCATTCGAAATTTCGGACTATTAATAAACAAAATAATAAAGAAGAGTAAAGAATAATAAGTAATTATTATTTTGCATGGAATTATCGTTGAAGAAACGAATTTTATAATAGTGTGCAAATATTTTTCGATTCGCTTAAGAAATTTTCAATTGAAACCTCTGGGTGATTATTTTTTCGATTGCGGATACTCCTTTTCCTATTAAGAGTCAATAATTTGAATCCGTCAAAAAAAAGTAATAGCTATCCAACGAAAGTATATTTTTGTCTCTGATTTCAAATTGTAAAATGTGTCTGTATTAATTAATTAGCATGTATAAAGCTAGTCCCTGGAAGCATTAAGATTATATTGTAATACGTTAAAATCCGGTTATTAGATCAAAAATTATTCAAGATACCCATTAAATTTCTCGCACACTGTACACCTCTTTACGAATATCAACAAAAATTGCGTGATTTGTGATGTATGTCAGTCAATTAGTTAAAACGAGCAAAAAGTATCTAGAAACCAATATTTTTCAATACTAGTGTCTCAAAAGTTAAGTGGTGATTTTTAACTCTATTACATGCAGGCTTTCAACTGTTGCATGCTATAAGTATTTCTAAATTGAAGATACACTGTCTAGTATAGCCCATTGGCGTATATAGGGCCCTTGAAACCTTTTAATCTTGGCTCCAGAACTGTCCAGATTATTAATAAAAATTAATAAAAAATTGTTTCATAATATCGATTTTTTATCGATCTTATTTATAATATCGTTTTTTGTTTTGCTTTATGGTTAAAACTTTTCTTTACAATACTTTATGGGGACAATGGACTTTCAAAGCAAAAAAAAAAGTTTAAATTTTAGTCGATCGTTTTCAAATTTCAATAGAATATTGGTAGCATTAATAGAAGTCTATGTAGAAAGTTTATGAAAAAAATATGTATTAGTTTTAAAGTTACAGCTGAAAATATGATTTTTAATTGTTGATAATTAAAAGGGTCCTTGCAAATGAATTTCTGCTTCTTTATTTAAATTTTTTACCAAAATGCATTGTTTAAAGTATTTATATAAACTTAAGTTGTTATGGTTACCGTATAAAGTTATAACATATACTTAGGGATAAAATTTTTATCTTTTCATCAAAAATTTCCTCAAAAAGCACACTTTAATGGTGCATGTTCAGTTATAGGAGAATTAACTAAGGTAATGCGTTAATCAAATGCAAATTTAAGCAAGATACATCAAAGAATGACTAAAAAAATTTCATGACAATAAAACAAAACTGATAAGCAAAGGAAATATTTAACGCTTTTTTTCGAAGCTCTGTCGCCAAGGAAAATAAAAAAGCTACAGTTTAAGTGACTTACACTTGAAGAAAAGCAATTATTTTAAACTATAAATATTATCTTGCGGTGAAGAATTATCTGCACTTTAGATCAGGCAAATAACTTAAATATTTTCAAAGTTATTAAACGTTTTTAAAAATCGTTAATTTTACGACATTTTTTTCCCTTGATGAAAATTATCGAAATCACTGTCTTATTCTCAGTTTTTTACAATTTTTATGAGCCCAGGTAATGCAGCATTGGAGAAAGTTTTTAAATATTAAATAATTAAACAACAAACGCTTTTCATTTTCACGAAACTGTGGCCTTTCTCCATGTTGACGTTTTGCGCCTTTTCAAAATAAGCGTTGACAGTACTGGTTTTGTATATGCTAAACTTGACCTAACAGTTATGAGTATCAGTTGCAAACTCACAGCAGTTATAAAAAATAGCATATTATTCGCAGAAAAGCATCATTTCATGTTAAGACGGAACCTTCGAAAAACATCAAAATCAATAACAAGTCATCGAAAAATTCAATAACAAGAAAAAGCAACTTTATCTATGAGAACTGCTTTTATTATATATTTAGAATATTCAGATCCTCACAAATTCAAACTTTTTTAACTCTGGGGAAAATTCCGATTTAAACATGATTATTTGCATATTATTTAGTAAAATGTGGGTTTTTTAATGTCTCAAAAATGTTAAAAATCTTATAGGTTAAAAAGAAAGGAATTGGAATGAGTCTCCTACAGAAGAGGAATTTGCTTTTGCCACCACCCGGGAACTTTTGACGATATTCAATTTCCCACATTTTTTTCCTTATCTTCTAAAAACCGGATAAAGGGTATCCAATCAGGCTAGCATTCTTCCTATTTCTCAAGGTTGCACCTGTTACCGATAACTTGAGAAGAAAAAAAAAAATAGCTGTTTCTCAGTCACACCGAAACATATTTCACAATTATTATGTATCAAAATAACATTTAATAATTTTGAACAATTAGTAGTAAACTTATGCTGGTTTTATTTAATAATTTTCATTACATAAAATACTATTCCATGCTACTTCCCTCTTCGAATTCGTTAAAAAGCGAAAAAATTTCTTGCTAGAAAAATACATTATTACGTTTAAAGATCAAGGAGAAAGAATTGGCCCATCAGAAAAATGACGATTAGATCGCCATCGTATGCATTTTGAGGGTGCAAAAGTTTTTCAATTAGCTTAAAAAGTTCTCGAGATATTGAAATACGCAAAAAGTAATATTAACATCAAGGAGTCTAAACTTTGGAGCGCTCACCTTCCCAAACTATTAGGACCATATTTCCCAGATTGTGGCTATCTCCTATATTTTAGGGGTCAGGAATGCAAATCCGAATCCAATCATTGGATCAAAATTTATTCAGAGTTAGTTTACAATTTCACAAAATTAATGTAATAAAGTTTGATCAAAAATTCAAATTTTAACTACGTTTAAACTTATAACACAAAACATTAATGAGCAATATTTATAACACAAAAAATTTTTTAAAAAAAATCGAGTTTTATTTAAATTCCTTAAATGAAATATAGTATGGATATGAAAGTGTTTATGCTTTTTGTTCCTATAACTTTTATTAAAATTTTTTCCTACTGTGTCTTCAAATTAGAAAAAAAAAACGAACTGCATCAATTAGTTATAGAATTAAATGTAACAGTTTGCTTAAAAATGTATGCAATATTTTCTCTGAGTGCATAAATCAAAGTAGTTTCAATATTACGTGGATTATTTTTAACTTTTAAAAGGAATAAAATAATAATATAATAAGCAAAACATAGTTTTTAATTTACTGAACTTCTAAAAAGTGTATATGCATTGTGGATCGTTTTGACACCCTTGGCGGCACCTATGCTTATAGACTTATATTTGTTTTAGATTTATTTGTATTAAATGTTTTTATATTTCACACTCCAGTAAAAAAACAATTTCTTACGAATAAGTCATTCAGATTACTTTCAAATGGAAGTTAATATCTACCTTAATTTTCTCAATTATCATCACTCGGTTAAGTTTGAATCCCCCTTCTGGCATTCTTTTGGTTTTGTGGCCGCTATCTGAGCTTGTACATTTGCATTGCTGTTCTAAACTGTCACGTGTTGTTCAAACGTCTATAAATAAATAAATAAATTGAAAAAAATTTTTTGACTATAACTCTATACTTTTTTATTTTATATTATAACTGTCGTTGAACGGCCGACTCAATTTTCGGGCTTACGACGACAAGTGTTCAACTCGGTCACCTTGTAATTTTGAACCCAATCTAGAAGACAAGGGAACTCCTGGATCAAATATTGGTAGAAATTAGCCTTCGTGGAAGACTGTTTGATGAAACTAACCCGCATTTGCGTTACATGGAGAGGAAAGTCTCTAAAACCTCACACGGTTAGCCTTACGGCAAGGAGACTCACACCCATGATCCGTCTACAGTAGAGAGAATTTTACTCTAGCACTGGTTGGTGCTAGTCGGGTGCGGAATTCGTAAGAACCAGCCATTGCTTGGATTCGAACCCGGTTCTTCTCCTCATTGGAAGGCGAACGCTCTCACCTGAGTCAATATGCCTCTATAACTCTACACTTGCAGTTTTTATAGATCTACATAAAAAGAAGGGCATTATATGTCAAATATTGGTTTTTACTATGGTAATTAAGCATTTATATTAATGCCATTTACGCTACAATGATAGCGACTAAAATGTTTTAATGGAATAGTTTAATAAAATGAAAATTTAATGAGAATGCATCGGAAATAATATCTATGTTTTCAATTAAAAGAATATGTTTATAAGCATTAGCACATATTTTATCAAAAATTTTTGTTTAGTACTTTAAAGCAGAAAATACTTCTGAAATGTCAATCAACAAACAGTTTTTACATTCCTAAAAACAATGGTATAAGAAAAGAAAGAGTTCCACAGTTTCGAAAAAGTAATAAGTAAAAATTATATTAAGAAGAAAGACCAAAAAAGATTTTTAGATTTTCTATTTTCAAAATAGATATTTTTCCAAAGAGAAAAAAATTTAAAAAAATAAAAATTACTATTTATTTAAAGAACAATATTTTTGAGAAAAAAAATTAAACTATGTTAATGACTATTAGTAAAGATTTCATTTGTGATTTTTGCTTACTCTTTAGTAACAGAAAATATTGCAAAAATATCAGTCAGGGTACCGTTTATTTATAGATGAAGTTTATGATTAAACGAAGTTTCTTTGTTGCCAAAACGTATTGGGTTAAAATTCTAGTAAGAATACGAATCTAAAAAAGTTTTAACGATTTATTAACAGGTATTTTTTTTAAAGAGAAAATTAAAAATTAGATTTTAATTAACGCCAAAAATTTAAATTTTTCAATCAAAGTTTCTAATTAGAAATGGAAGTGAGTTTTGTTTTACCTTCTGGCAGGGTTCGTTGATTTAAATCAGCTTGATTTAAATCACGATTTAAATCATGATTTAAATCAAATGATTTTTTTAAAAAAATCATTGATTTAAATCAACTAATTTTTTTTTATCTATATGTATTGATTTTAAAAGTTTAAAAACAATGTTTTAAATTTTTGATACTTTTATTGTTTTCTTTTCTTAGCATTAAAATTTAATTTAAATAAATTGCTGCATTAATTAATTTTAGTTAACGAACTTTCTTTCTTTACTTTCTTGGTGTGTGTTAAATTCCAACACATTTGTAATTACATTTTTAAAAATATTTTGATTCTTGAGATTGAAAGTACAGATTAAAGTAAACATTTAATACTGTCTTAATATAGACTTGCATAGCTGTAGAAAGTAATTAATAAACATGAATTTTTTTCAAAAAATAATACAATAATTTTAATTAAAATTCTACCTTTTGAATGAAAAAGCGTGAATTAAAATCTACATCATATTTTATTGGTGGAAAATGTATATTTCTGAAGCTTGAGGTTATATTAAAAAGAAATTACCCTAATACGCCAAAAACAGAAAAAGAAAAAAAAGGGGCTGATGAATTCAGATGTTTTTTTTTTCCTAATATAGGGTCATTCTTCCCTTTCAAACTCTTTCGAAGTCTATTTGATGCAGTAGGGTTTATTAACTGGTATTTTTTTGTCATAATATGTTTACAGTATCTTTGACATTATCTGATTTTCTATAAAGAAATTTTGCGAAAAAAAATTCCAATGAATACATAGAATTTCTAATTTTTTTTTTAGCTTAACTTATCTATTTTGATATAGAATTAAAAATGAATATTTTAATATAAAAATATATAGATTAAATATTTATTTTTTGATGAATGACTACATTTATAAACACAGTCTGCTACATTTATTTTGTCATTTTAAAAATCAAGAGAAAAAAAAAAGAAATCACAATTTTAAATTAAAGTTATGGTTTGCTAACTGAAACTTTGTTTTAATAGTTAAAGCACAGGGGTCTGTCCAAGCCGGTACCTTTACAAATTCAACTTTAGGAAAAATGATAGAATAATCACACAAAATACTTTTTCTTAAAATTTTATTTTTGTGTCTCGTAAGAAACAATAAATCCATATTTTTGCTATATTTGTGTGGACTTTTTAATATAATTTTTAATTTTCACAAAAAAGGTACCTCTCAGAAAAACCCAGACTGACCCCTGAAGCATTCTTTAAATTCTCTATTTCATCTAGTCTTTAAATTTTAATCATGCATTTGTTTCAAAATGGTTGCTATGCATTCAAAGCCATGCATTATAATGAAAAATTATTTTAGTTAGAGCTTCTAAAATATTGTTACAATATAGTTTTAATATTAAGTTAATTTGATTAAACATTTATAATTTTTTTAATCATAAATTAAAGTTCTTACAGCGTATTTGAATAAAAATCAAAAAAATCTGATTTAAATCAAAAAAATCCGATTTAAATCAAAAAAATCTGATTCTTTTGATTTTTCTTAAAAAAATCAAAAAAATCACGAACCCTGCCTTCTGGGGTCATTGGCTCCCACTGCGTATAAAAAGTAGCTGCCACCAATTTTGATTTGCAATAAAAAATTTAAATTTTAATTATAAGTTAAAATTTCTTGAATTGCATGTAGTTTCATAATTTCAACTCTTTCTCACGATTTTTATTCTTTTATTCGTTTTTATCTTTGATTTATTCTTTATCTATGTGTATATTTATTAACAACACATACTTGGGGTCACATTATCGTTATTGTAATCCTTTAACTATGATAAGGTATACTATGTTTGCAATGGAGTTAGCATGTTTTATATACTACTAAACTAGTATTTAATAATAATAGTGATAGTTGCGCTACACATATTTTCATGCGTATTAGAATTAATTTGATAGTTTTATTGCAAAAACATTTCGTTTAAAAAACAAGTACATTTTTAGTACTATATTTGAAACTAATTCTTTCAAAATGCATTAATTCTATTGTCATTTTGTTAATTTTACATAATTATTTTTCACGATAGCTACAGGTCGATATTTAAAAAAGTATTTAAATTTGAGAATGAATTTGTGAAAGTTTTATATTTTAGTTAGAAATACATTTTTAAGTACCGATGTGTAGGTATCGAGCAAAAAATTATATAAATTTTATAGAATAACAATTGTTTGAAAGAATTAGTGCAATTATGTTACTTAAAATGAGCTTGTTTTTTTTAAATGAAATGTTTTTTGCAAGGAAACTATTAAATCGGTTCTAATGTGCATGAAAATATGCATTGTCAAACGAAACACACAAAAATGAATAAATAAATGAAAAAAATGAATTTTAAAAAAGTATAACAGTGAAAAAGTATATTAAAAAATGTGACTACATGCACTGTAAAGAATTTTAATTTAGTTAATTTAAGAATTATAGTTAATTTCATTTTAGTACCGTCTCCCAGTTTTTATCTTAGATCCTAATTAATTTTTAAAAATTTTGTTCAATTAGATCTTTTGTAAGTAGATTTGAATTACAATACATAAAATTTTTAGAGAAATTAGGGGAAAGGAATAACTTTTTCCATAAAGTATGCGTTGAGCAAATTAAGATTTAAGCATTTGATTATTCAAAACTTCCTTGATGTATTTTTAGGCATGTATTTTTATAATATACTTAATTGTATGGGATATTCTTTTCACATTTTTATTCTAATTTTTTTTCTCCCGTTACTTGGTTTTCTGTCACTTTTCCCTACATATTTCTTTATTATTATTATTTTACTTTTTTAATTATTGAAGTTAAAATCTGTACTAAAATAAACAAAATTATCTTACGTCCGAACAATGAAAAATGTGCTGAAAATAATTCAAAGAAATCGTAACGATTAAATGAAAAGTTGAAACCATTGAAAGGAATAGTTTCCTTTTAGTTTCGGTTTTAAGGTTAAAATACACAAAGCGCAGGAACAGCTTCTGGAAGAAGCCAGATATCGCCAAATGATATCATGGCGCGCCGCCGACTGCGAGAAGTGTACTTTTGCAGCTAACGGGAACCACTGGTGTTGGTGTGCGCTTGCTCTAGTCATCTGGGATAAAAAGAAGTTGTTTTAGAGGAAGATGGGGAATGCGCAGTGATATGTAGTTCGCTAAGAAATCTTTATATATAACTTTTTAAAATAATTATATTTTGTAGTAGAGGGTAAAAAATTTTAGTTTGAAGTAAAGTAAAGTTTGGAGCTGATTAGAAATTCGTTTAAGTTCATGATTGAAATTTTCGGCTTTGTAAGCCCCTTTGCTTTCGGACTGTTGAGTGTATAGTACTTCTTTAGTTGACTTTGGTAACGAGGTAAAGATTTACGGAGTGTTAAGTAAAATTAATGTGAACAAATTAAGTTTTTGTCTTTTAAAATAAAAAATTAAATTAAATAATGGATCTTGAAACTATATCAGCGCAGATGAATAGTGTCATTCACAAACATCAGGTAAGATAAACAAATTTGGCGAATTTCGCTTCTTTATATTAATCGTGGTATGTATCAGAAAAAAGTAATGTAAAATAATTTTATATTTTAAGTACTATTATAATGTTAGATTTATTTTAAAGCATTGTTAAAATTTATCTAAATATTTTTCTCTAATTTTTTAAATTTTAAATAAACATGTTCCTATTTTATAATTGTTTACATTTAGCCACAACAACTGTGTTACATAAAAGTTATCGGAAATGTTTATTGAATGTATCCAACTTTTTTGAAACTGATGAACACATTTATATGTTATTAATTTAATATGTTTTTATATTTTATTGTACTTATCTATTTCATTCTGTATTTTTTGCAGATGGTTGTGAAAGAATTAAAAAGCGATCCGCAGGTAGGTTTACGAGTTATCGATCGAGCCTAATGTTTTCATAAAATAGTTATTAAGAATTTGTTATTCATTTTTAATGACAAAAAAATTAACTCATAACTTAAATAACTTTGTATGCATCATTCTTTAATGTAAAAAAATTATTAAAAGTTGTTAATAAATATTTTTTTTTTTTTATAAATAGAATGCGGTTCTCCTGAAAAAACTACATGAATTGCAGTGTGAAATCAGAAGCTTAAATGATAGACAGGTAATTTTTAGTAATTTAAAAAAATTTAGTTGTTTAGTGGTCTTAAAATAATTTGACTTTTCAGTAAATCATTAATTCATTGCATGGTTAGTCTATAAAATTATACCAATCATCAGTAATTAACTTGTTTAGAAATTGTGTCTATTTATTCATTGATAATATTATAAATTAATTTCTACTTCTTCCTTTATTAAGTAGATTTTCATTTAAATATAACAATCTTCTTTGTTTACATGAAGTATGCAAAACTCTTATTTGATTTTAAAGTTTTGTTACAATCACGGTGACATGAAATTAAATAATAAGAAGCAGGATCAAAACATTTTCAAGGACTATTTATACACTTCTAACTCACTAATTTTTTATATTTTGTAAATTTTTTTAAATTCCTTGCTAAAATGTAGTTCTATTTTAACTTTAGCATTGTATGAAAAATCTTGTAACGTTGGTTTCTTGATTTCATTGTCAGTACTGTTGCCTCTAAATTTTTTCCTATCTGCGTACGTGAGTAAAAGACAGTTGTATGTAATGCTTCCAAACAAAAGTAAATTAGCAATTTGTTTTTATGTCTGTATTTTTTAGTTTCTTATAGTAAAACTTTTTATTTATTGAAAAGAGGATTAGGATTTCTTTATAAATTATAATAGATATTTAATTTGAACTTTGGTTTTAGATTTTTAAAATAAAAGTGACAAAAAAAGGAAAATTAATTTACCGACATGTTCAATGTTTATGTTGAATATGTCATACTATTGGAATAACTTATCATAAATATTTTGTTACAAGCAAATTTAATTATTGTTATACTTTTGAATTTAATAATCACAAGATTAAAATTTTACAATTTACAAAAAGTATTTTTGTTAGAGATCAAATTGGAATGCATCTGAAAATGTATTTATATTATAAAGAAAAAAATTTTTTTGTTGAAATAATGGAACATGTTTTTATTGTTATTAAATAAAAATATACGTAGATTTAGAAAGTTGATTAGCAGCTTTTCAAAATCTTTTTCTCAGCTGCATACAATGACAGCTTACACCCAAATTCACCATGAAAACTAACCCTCAGTAACAGTTCAAAACAGGTTTTACGAGAGCAACTCCAGGATAAATTCCGAAGTTTCATTTCACCATGTACGTAACTGTATCAGTTGGACCCAGAGGTAATTAACTTTAACCTGAAGATTTAATAATCTGCATCAAATAACTTGCGTGCAAATCTAGAAATTTAGAATTTTATAACCTTCATAAAATAAGCTGTTGAACATTTTGAAAAATCGAATTATTTGGAACAGATTAATTGCTTAAAACTATATGAAGTTAAACTACCCGTCTTTAGTTGATATCTTTTTTAATATATGACCTGGCTACTTTGACATTTGGTGCATATACAACTGATATATTTACTACTTTTTAGATAGTTAAATTTTTAAATGAATGATTATTTTTTTTATAATTTTAAAAGTTTTGGAATATTTGTTAAGTTTTTGACATTTGCCTTTAAAAAATATTGTTATCCTATTTGCAATATCCCCGACAGTGATTCACTCTATCATCGGTAGATGACAGCACAATAATAGTCATTTATAACTTCTTCTGAATAATAGGAATGTGTTGATGTATGCTTTTCTGAGCTGAAAAGCTTATTTTATTAAATTTCCTTTGAAGTTTTAAGTGAAAGAAATTTTTTCCCAATGGTTTAAGTTATCGATAATATGATATGAAGAAGAAGAAAAAAATTCAAAAATGTAAATAAGAATGAGAATGATGTCAGCATAATCCCCTTGATCATTGTGCAAAATAAGAGTATTAAATAATAGTGTGAAATAAAAGTATTTCTACTTGAATTTCAGTAATATTTATGTTTGTTTGCAGCTTTATGATATTCATTACTACTTACTTGCTACAATACCGATGATGGTATTTATGTACGCATTTGATAAATCAGGACATTATTGCATTCAGTGTGTATTGCTATGATCAATAATTTGTAATATTGTGGTGTATCGTACACCTAAGTGTGTTATTGGTAGTCAATGATGTGCGTGACCCAAACCAGAATCTGAAGTTGTTCGTATGTGTTAGCTTCATGGTCCTTATTATCAATTACTATATTTTCCCTTTTTTTTCCATTGCCACATTTTTTCAAAACATTATGAAATCACTTGGTATTTTTTAATGAATGGCATCCCACCAACTTTTTATTGTCCTATGATATTTGTACCATGCAGGAGCAAAATTATATTAGTTTTGTGACAAGCAAATGTTCCGCTGGTACCATAAAAAAACTCCCAATATTTGCATCATTGCTGCTCTTTTTAATGAAAATAATTTAGTTTTGCTAAAAAAAAAAAAGCATACATTAATTAGTCTAGTATTAAAATATTTAAGCATGGCCACAAAATGAAACAAAAATTCTTAGCAGCATATAAAACAAATTTCATTTATGACTTGTACTGCTACTATGAACTCCCTGGAGTAACTATTACAGATGGAGTGACATCAAGTTCCAGGGAATTTTTATTCATTTATTTATTATTATTATTATTATTTTGATATCATTATTAGTATGAGTTTTGTTAAATTGGGTTTCTTGGTGGAATTTTTTCCAGATGCTCCTGATCCTGCTGAAATATTTATTTCATCAGAAATGTTGATTTTGTTATTAACGAGGTTTTCATTGTTAAATCTATAATATCTTAAGCTGAAATATTATTTTATTTTAATTGTTGATTTTGATTATTTTGCAATAAGGACTATGTAAAAAATATTTATGAATGAATTTTTTTTCTTCAAAAAATTTTGCTGATCGGCCGATTTTTTTTCTCTCTCCAAATATTCGGCTATTCAACCAAATCACTATTTGTTACATTCCTAGTCTAAAGATTTCTAATATTTTTATTAAGGACAGAGGTCTTTAATTTTTGAACTATTTGTGCTATTATTATTAGAAACTATTGTTTGCGGCCACTCACCAATCCCGATAATTTATTTGCAATAATTATTGTTTCTTGGCATAAAACAGTTTCTTCTACAAAATTTCAAGTCATTCTCTTTAAATATCTGTGCTAAAAGGAATACTGTGTGCGTATGTTTGTGCCCCCATTTCTCACATCTAAACCTTTTTTTATGATCTATTAGTGAACATAAATAATCTTACTAAATAATCATATTTTAAAATACCATTTAAAACTAAAGCCATATTGTTATGACAAATTTGGTAGTTTGGCAACTATTATTGAATATTTTCTCTTACCAAACAGGCTGCCGGTTTATTAAGACAATTTGTGCCTGAAACTGGTCGTTGCCTTCATAATACAGATTGCATAGCATTTTTAAAAAGTACTTAAAGGTGCTTATTTTCGTGTTTTAAAAACCCTTAAAGGGGCTTTTTTTTTCATTGGGTATTTTTTAAAAGAGCTTAATTTTCCCTTTTCCAAATGAGATTTTTCCTTTACCATGTTGGTTTTCACCAGGAATTATACAAAAAGACACTGTTCACATTGTTCTATTCAGCTTTTTCACAACTAATTCAACCCCAATCTATTTAGGCATACTCACAGTCCGTAGCGTATGAAAACG
The DNA here is from genome assembly GCF_982258835.1 of Parasteatoda tepidariorum. NCBI lineage: Eukaryota > Metazoa > Arthropoda > Arachnida > Araneae > Theridiidae > Parasteatoda > Parasteatoda tepidariorum. The sequence goes on along the minus strand of NC_141764.1, from coordinate 81,352,295 downwards.
TCATTTGTTTTACGTGATTCAAAATTTCGCGATTTTCGATGTCAAAAATTATAATGAAATGTTTTTTTTTTTATATGACAGTTAAAACCGTCAATTGTCGAAAACTTGCCAACCCTGCTTAGTTATATTTTTTTAAAGTGCTTAAAAATATTTTTAAGTCCTTAAAAGGCGCTTGTTTTTTGTTGAAAAGTTTGGCTACGCACTCTGTAATAATTCAATAAATCTTTTTAACTATAACTTACAATAGTATTTTAATGTAATTTGTGTCTAAATTTATTAACCGCTTAATGTAGTTTAAATGGTTAATAAATTTAGGCAGTGATTTAAATAAGTTTATTTTAAACTGTAGCGTAATATGTTAATGTATTATTAAATTTCGTTATAATTAGAAAACTATTATTATAAAGAAATAACTTTTTTAGTTTTAAACTCTCAATTTAGAAAGCAGTCGAAATCAAAAACTTAATATTAGCAAAGTTGAATAAGACAAATTAATATTGCACCTTTGACTTGGGGATAAAAAAAATATAACAATACCTTTATGACATTCATCAGTTTTATGCTGACGGAAATTAATGACTGAATTCTATTATGTGATTTTCTGGCCAATAAAAATGCACTAGCCAGAATGCAAAACTTTTAAATAAATAATTCTTAGAAATTGAAACAGTAAGCCGATTGAAAACTTCATTTGCTTCAAAAATATATAAATATGAAATAACTGTCGACAAGTTTGAAGCGGTCAAAAATCGATGCCCATTTTCAAGACTTAAATAAATTCAGCAAAGGGTCTTGAAAATGGGAGCTTATTTTTGAGCACTTAAAGCTTGTTGATTTTTATTTCTAATTTATATATTGTTGAGGCAAATGAAGTTTTTAATCAGCTAATGGAAAACTGTGCTAGACTGTTAAGTTTTTTCTTTTTCTTTATTTAGTAATTCTGCAAGCATCTTGTAGTTTCGACCCCTTGGTTGCTACTTAATTTTGGTGAAACTTATTCAAAACTCACTGATTTTTTATAAAGAATTAAATTTTTTTTATAAATTGCAATGCTTATTTATACTAGCTATATTGACTTACCTTGTTTTATTTTATACTTGGCTATACTTTTTATAATGAGTAACACTGAAAACGTTTTCGTGATGTTGATTAATTTTCAACAAGCAGTGCTTGTGTGGTATATTATGCACATCTAAAACTGTTGTAGACTAACAAAAATAATTCTATAATTTGTTACTATAAATTCAATTTTCTAGAATAAGATATTTACTAGGTCGATCAAAAAAAATTTAAAATCAATTATGAAATACTTTGCTTGCTAAAATGAAAGTTTAAAATTATCTTTAATAAAATTTGTAAATTACATTAGTGAATAACGAAATTAGTAACAGTTCTTAACATTTCTGTGAAATCAAAAGTACTTCGTTTTTTAAGGAGCTCTACATTCAATTGCTGGTGGCCGAGCGGTTAACGTGCCTTACTGCAAAGCCAATGGCTACGGGTTCAAATCCCCCTCTGGACATGGATGTTTCTCTTTATGTGTTGTCCTCTGTTGTGTGTGAATGTGGCTCACCTTATGTGCGGGTATTTGTGGCATGGGTAACGTTGCTCGCCTCCGTGACTTAGGTTCACAGATGCCCACTGGGTAACATTAAATGAGCAACACTTCCGACTTCTTCCGAGGGGAAGAACGAAAGTTCAGTACCTGCCGTTATTAAATATATATAGATATATATTCAATTGCTCCTCTTGGCCCCAACTTCCATTCTGACCCTGTACCTTTGCAAAAACAGTATGATATCAAGCTGAGCCAGAATAAATACAAAATTTATTATATTAAAGAAACTTGTTCGTAAGCACTACCCTAATACATTAAAAAATTATTTGTTTACATTTTTAAGAGGGGAGAAAAATAAAATTTAGATTGGGATAGCTTAAGTTTATTACCTATTTTAATAAAGTAGTCTCCTTGGGCCACGCCTAGAATCTGTGTTTAAGGCCTTTGGTATGGGAGGTATGCTTTGATGCAGCACAAAGCATACCCTCCATACCAAAGGCTTTAAACACAGTTGACTCCTTTCTTGTTGGATAATTATGCAGTTTCAGGAATTTTTTTTTCTTAGAATATGTTCGTTACAAACTTTTAATTTACATATAAGAGTTATTTCTCTTCAAAAAATATGTAGATAAAGTAAAATAATATTGGATAAAATACAGTTAATTTTTATAAAAATAATTTGATCTCATCTTCGTAAAACTCATAGTTAGGCAATTAATTCCTTTGTTCATGAGTTATTTGTGTTAAACAAATTCAGTTAGTGACATTTAAAGATTAGTTTTTCAGCTAAAATTCTTTTAAAATTAAAACATTATTTGTTGGCTACTCAAAATCAATTGCAAACATTAAGGAGTAGCCATCTTTAAGAACCAATTTGGATACAATTATGACTTCCCTACTTTGCAGCGCTTCTCTGCACATGATTTGTCACTTTAGTAATTTGACATTTCAATTACTCATTAAATTAAATAAACATATAATAATTGGCTAAATTAAATAAACATTAAATAATATTCGGTTAAATTAAATTAAATAATTGTGAAACCCCAAGATTTATGAAAAATTTAAGGGCCTTTGCAGAGATAAAACTTGTTTGACCCACGCAACTCGTCCTAAATTCATACCACAGTTAAAAGCAAAGAATTTTACAGTAAGCCAAATTCTTTCAAAATTCAATTTAAATAAATTAAACATAATCAAATTTAATTTTGATTTTTTTTTTTTTTTTTTTTTTTTGGAAGCCTAAAAATAAATGGTATCCTTTATGAAAGTTACATTTCTAAATACAGAGAAATCTTATTTATATGAAGAGAAACTTACTTATATACTGAGGAATCTTACTTCTAATCTTAATCTAACTAAAAATAAAAAAAGGGGGAGGGCCGGGGGCTTTTTCGAAAACAGGAGCACCTTCAGTTTTGATGGGCACTAATCTTGCTTAATATATTAATTATATCTAGCTAGATTAGTGCCCTTCAAAACAGGATTAAAAATATTCAAATAAATATGAGAAATAATAGTATTTTATTTTTTAAATTATAGATATAATTTTATACTAAAAATAATTTCTACTATTTATGGTAGAAGTTCTTGGAAAGAACTGTTCTGAAGTTGAAGTTCTTGGTTTCTGCTACTTGTATCTCTTTTTTTTTTTTTTTTTTTTTCTTTCTAAATTAAGAAAAAACTTTTCTTTTTCTAAATAAATGGGAGGACAACATTTTTACAAAAAGGGCAAGGAGGGTGCATTTACCTTTGTGAAAGGACAGGCAGGGTATGTCCCCATTCCAAAAATACTTAGGGAAAACTATGTATGACGTTTAAATTTGAAGTGGACAATACTATGCAGTAAAGTATTATACCATTATATACTATATATATATATCATATGGTAAGCTCTTCATTGTCCAACTTCTGTCTATTTGGCTTCCTTACCATTCAACCTGGTGAAAAATTGGGAATATAGGAACGAATGTTTTTTAGAACTTGCCGTCCTATGGAGAGAAGGTAAAAATGAGGAATGCTAAAGTGGTGGTCTGTAAGGAGAGGAAATTTGTCTCATTGCAAACTTGTATTTACAAGTAAAATACAATCACTTACCATTACTATATAATGCTGTGGTGACACTTGAGAAAAAACTAATTCTATTTTAAATGTATTAAAAAAAGGAATTTTTTTTTTTTAGAATTCTCTTAAAACAGAATTAGTTTCTAAAATGATTTTAAATTTTTTTTTCTACGGATAAAATGGTTTAAAAAACTAAATGGTATAAATAACTGTGACATTTCACATTTATTTTCCTCTCCATTAAACTAATTTCGTTTTAATTTAAGTTCTGAACTTATTACATTAATCAATCCGGACAGTACTTGTAAATTTTAGTTAACAGTTTTAAAAAAATTATTTAAATAATAATATTTCTTCTACGAGCAATAAGACAAAAATATTCTCACAATCGTAAGCTTCCTATTTATTGTTTTACTGTGTATCAATATAAAATTTTGTTCTTATTTTTATTATTCGTAAGTTCAATAGTAGATTTCTTTATTGATCTGCAACACCATGGAACAAATCTAGGATTTATTTGCCGAGCTTGTGATTAGATATGTCTTTACTTATGTCTGCAAGGCAAGATAAATGTGTTGTCTATTGCCTTGTCGCATTAGTTCTGCTACCTGATGCTCAAGTAGTACATAGAATAGTAAATATTTAATTTTGAGTTGAGGTTGCATGACTTGCTCAAGATTATTTACACTCAAAATGGCTTTTTAGACACACATCGAATATGATCCCCATGTTCTTTGTCAGATAGTTATTTGATGACATTTTCAAGTTTTTTCTGTAATTGAAAGTTCATATTTTGGGTACACAAGATAAATGCATATAATTTATTAATAGAGTTTTTATTAAAAAAGGAAATAAAATAATTCATCAACTCAATTATGTACACAAAAGAAGCATTGTTCTATCAGTTAATTTGGTAGAGAACATTTGGAGCTCAGGAGAAGTTTGTCTTTCGACACACTGTTGTAAATATTTTTTTTTTTTTTTCAAAAACAAGCTTTTGTTAGAGTTTTTTTTTTCTGCCACAATTTATGATATGTTTAAATTTAAGGAATCCTTTGAGAATTTTTAAGTTTGACTCCTATAAAAATTGGATTTGTGTGGAATTTGATTAAATTTTACCGAATTATCTTGATAAAAAAAATTAAGTTGGCACAATGCTCAGAAATTAATACCTTTTTGTGGTAAAGGCTAATTCTCATGAAAACTACATGCACTAAATTTTGCACTATAAACTGCTCTCAGTATGAATTTTAAAGTTTAGAAAATTTTAGTTTTGTGAAAAAGATGTCTGTTGCTTCTTAAATTCCAAAAATTAAAAGCAAGACTGAAAACTGTTATATTACAACCTTCGTACAAGCTAAATCATGTCCAGAAGGTAGTGATTCCTAAAAAAGTCATGTACGATAAGATGTGTAGTTATAAGGTCATCATGCAAAAGATCCACACTGTGGAGATGTTCTGTGGTGGCCTATGTTGATGTGCACTTGGTGCACACACGATAAGATTTCTGTCCATCAATATATGTAAGACTCCCTATATGTTCACTTATGAGTGCGTGATAGCGCTTTGGACAGCACTATCACTCCAATCTTGAGGGCATTACCTGGAGTTTTCCCTGCAGTACCAGAAGTGGGACAGAGGAGTCCTCCATATTTTCTGGTTTGCAATCTTAATTCTAGAGCTTATTTCAGAAAAAGTTAGCTCAGCACCTGAAGTTGATGGTCCCATTTTTTGAAAAAAAATTTTATTGGAGTATCAGCAGTTTCATTGCTCTGGAGGCCCATGAGTGAGGGAATCCACTGAAAATATATCCTGTGTTACTGCGAAAGCACTTCGAGGTCTTTAAGAATCCTGCCAGAGGTTCTGTCACCCACTCTAGTACATTTGTATACATATCTATTGTAAACCAAATGACAAACTTTTCCACTCTCAACTGACATCAGTTTAAAAATACCAGAAAGATATATTTTTTATTTTATTTATTTATTTTTTGGGATAAGGGAAAGTTTAAGGCATTACTTAAAAATGTTGTTTGATCCAAATGACAACTTTTTCCCTGCTGATATCAAATTCTAAAAAGAAAGTTCTAGAAATCATTATTAAATTTTAGAAAGGTTTAACTCCACATAATCACTTTAAAAGACAATTTTTTCACACTTGATACAAACATTTGTAAAACTTGGCCTATATCCTACTTTGTACGGAGTCCGTCCAAAAAGTAATCCCACTGATCTTATTGTGTAGCTTATATGTATTCCAGCTTTGCAATTGATACCCTCTATCAATTCATATTGTAGTCAGATAACGCATGCATGTTTACTCGGTCATGCCCCACCATTGAGGAACCAGTTGCATGCTTTTTTATGAAACTCATTTTTGTCTCTTGTAAAAGCCACCGTCAATTTTTGTGTGAAAATCTTATGACAGTAAAAATATGAAGCCAAATTTTGGTGAGAATTTTGGTTTCGAGAAACTGTGATTTTATTATATATTGCTGAAAAGAATTGCTTTTTAAAACAACCTTTGCTTTATTGAAATTTTATGCCATTTTCATTATCAGTTTAAGATGCACAGGCTAAAGATGTATTAAGTATAAAATGTTTTATGCCAAAAATGAATTTTTTTTTTCACATGACCTTAAGAATCTTACTAAAGCAGCTTTAGGCATTCTCATGTACGATTCATAATATTATAAAATGTTCTAAATTAAAGTGGTCTTAAGCTGTACCAGTTGTATTGTCAAAAAAGAGAATCCATGCAGAATAGGTAATGTGATGTTTATATCAGAGATCTCTTAAAAAATAAAAATGGCAGGATGTTTTTTTTTGGGAAAAAATGGCATCTTCAATTTTGAAAAGCACTAATCTTGCTAAATATATTAATTACATTTAGGTAGATTAGTGCCCTTCAAAACAGTATTAAAAATACTCAAATAAATATGAGAAATAATAGTATTTTATACTGACTTAGCCTAAAAATAATTTCCACTAGTTATGGTAATCTTAAGTTCCTGGTTTCTGCTACTACTATCTTTTTTTCTTACAATGAAAAAAAAAAAGATTATTTTTTTCTAAATAAAAGGGGGACAACATTTTAACAGAAAGGGAAATGAGGATGCTTTTACCTTTGTGAATAGATAGGCAGAGTGAGCCACCCTTCTAAGAACGTTTAGGGAGAACTTTGTTTATATATAAATTTTTTTCTTCCTTTCTTTTTACTCAGTTTAGAATTTTTTTTTTTTTATTTCAAAATATATTTTTCCTAGGATGGTATAAGAACTCGAAAAGTCTATTTCTTAAACATTTCTTGGTGAATAAAATGTATGTAAATCATTCAAAAAAGTATTCTTTCTTTAAAAAAAAAAAGTTTTAGAACATAAAAAAATTATTTTGTATACCCTAGTGTGCATTATATTTATTTGTTTTTATAAAAATGGTTATTGAAAGAATTTTTTTTTATTTCAATGACTTATGAAATATTTATTAAATCTATATTTAAAAAATAACTATGAATAAAGTAGATGTATATAGTTAAATTTCTTTGTTTTACTAAAACTCATATTTTTTTTAAAAAATTATCAAATTAAAAAAATCAAAAAAAAGCATCTGTATGAATTAATTTTTCCTTTTTTTTTTATTTCTCCCCTCTCTCTCTCTCTCTCTCTCTCTCTCTTTATTTAAAAAAAGTAATTTTTTTCCAATGTTTATTAAATTAGTAATAGTAATCCAAGTTTTAAAATCATTAATTAACAAAGAATGAAAACGTTCCCCATCCTTAAAAGAACTAAATTATTTCAAATCTCTTTTAGTTTAATTAGTTTTTATTGGTAGGAGTTAAAATTGTATTAATAACCCCCCCCCCCCGAAATAGGGTTCCTGAAGAAAATTTATTAGAGTTTTTATTTTATTACTGGATCATGATCCATTGTCAGCATAACTATTGTTTGATCTTTTTCTTTCCAAATTTATAATATAATTATTTGTATTAATACATTAATATTTTAAAAATATACTGCGCAGTTTGTTTGAAGGGGAATAATTTAATATTGTACAAGTCTGAGCATTTTTTTTTAATCCTTAAAAAAAAATCTTAATTAGTCCCAGATAACCGTAGTTTAAAGTATTTTTCTCAGTTTTGTATAACATGTTTTATAAAATTTTTAATTTGCATATAAAAAGTCATTAATTTAAAAGGTATAGATTATTATAATTTTTGTTCAATGAAAATTTGCTTATAACGTAATTTTTAATAAGAAAATAAATTAAGAAATCTGTTAAAAGTATATCCCCCACATATATTTGTTTTTGTTTTCTTTTTAAATTTTTTATTCAATCTGTAGAAATTAATTTGTATTTAATTGTAACTAGAAATTAATTTTTAATGACTATTAATTTTTTAATTGTCACTAATAAAATTTCCATTCTCAATAATAAATTCCATTCATTACAAAGAAGTAAAATTAAGTTGAATTTTGTTTATGAAGTAATAAATTTTTGTTAGAGTATAAGTTTAAATTGTATCGTCTTTTCTCTTGCATCAATAACTCCCATTTCGAGTTCTTTAGGAGAGTTTATTGTGCTATATAATTTGATAATATTACTATATTGCCAGCATAAGTAATGTCTGAATTACTCTAATATACATATCTTAACGAAAAATTATTACACTTCGTCTTCCACGGATACCTGCTCTTTGCTTTTTACTCTGGTTGCTATGGCAACTTCATGATCATTGAAGAAGGGGAGCAACAGGCAGGCTTCTCTCTCTAGTTTAGCAAAAGGTAAATGTATTTTATAGAAACGATAAATGTCTGCCGAATGTTAAAAAAAATGGTAAAAGAATCCTGAACATCATAAGTGATGATGTCCTCTATCGGCGCAACCGCTCCATATTCTTATATTTGGTTTCACACACTTTTTTTTTTCTCTTTTTGTCACACTTTTGGCAATGTCTAAAAATACTGCTTCTAGAAGACTGTGCATTATATTGATTATTTGCTCTTAATACAATCTTTCGTTTTGTAAAAGCTTTTTTGTTCCTAGTGATGATTATGTTGAGTGAATTCTTTATTGCTTTTTTCACCTTTTTTTGTTTATAGTTCTCAAAAATTGTGGTTTTAATTATATATTTATCTCTGTCAAGTAAAAGTCACAAATTTTATTAGATCCGTCTTTTATTTCTTCCTTTTTTTTTAATTATTCGTTTTTTTTTTCTGTAACTTTATCTATAATTATGCATAAAGATTTATTTTTTTCTAAAATTCCTAATCCTAAATATTGTTTTAATTTTATTAAAAAAATTTATTTATTTTTGAAGCGAAAAGTGTTTTTAAAATGTGTTGGTAATTTTGAATGAATAAAATCAGGTAAGTAATTCAACATCATTATATCTACCTGCAATGAAGGAACCTTAAATTCTTGGGAAAAAAGAAGGAAAAAAAGATTACTTGGAAGTTGAATTTTTTAAGTTTATATTTATTTATTAAGTTTATATTTTTTAAATTAAATATTTATCTTGTTGAAAAGAATAAAACTATTTAATTCTAAATTTATAAACATGTTTTATACATATGAATAAAACAGTGTTTCAATTTGTTTTTTAAATCTATTTTAAACTATGTTAATCCTCTATTCATAGCTTTTGTTGGAAATTTTTCAAATTTTACTTTAAAATTTTGTTTAACCATGCAAACTATTATTTTTTATTCAAAAATATATTATAAAAGTCATTGAGGGAAAAAAAAAACAGAATTTAGAATTCAGAAAGCGATTGCAGAGCGTTCTTTTTTTCTTTTCTTTTTTTCATTTTATAAATATTACTTTCATCATGATCCCGAATCCCTCTTGTCCCTTTCTTTTCTTCTTCTTTTCTTACTCTTTAAAAATTTGTAACGTTTATAAAAATTTAAAATGACTAGACCGGCAAAATATTACTATATTAATTTAATAAATCGTAAGACTTCATACTGTATTCTAAGTGCCATTTAAGTTAAGAAAAGACAAGGGGGAAAAAATCTCAGATGAGCAAAGACGTAATTTGTTAAATTTAGTAAAAATTTTATATAAATAGTTTTTGTTTGATTTTAATTTATTCTTAATGTTATTTTTTTCTCTTTTATCAATTGAAAATAATTTTTTTATTATCCTATAAGATATCGCTAGACTTGGGTTTTACTATAATTTTATTGTACCTGGTGATTTATGCGAGAGAAATTTTTATTGTTTTTAATATTTTGTAAAATTGCCAATAAATGTACTTAAATAAATGTGATAAAATTTTTCTTATTAAATCTACAAAATTCAAGTTTATAAATGAAAAATTAAATGGGGTCATTTTTCCCGCTTCATAATTGTACTCTTTCTGTATTTTCGTAAAATATCTTTTAAACTTTTTAACGCAGACGATGTTATTTAAAAAAAAAAAAAAAAAAAAAAAAACTCTAAGGAACGCTTTGACTTGAGTATTTTCACAATCGCATGTTTCACCAAAAAAAAAAAAAAATTCCAAAAGTTTAAATTAATAATCTTTTACTACCTTCGCACTTTCTTTTTTCTTTTTTTTCTCTTTAAATATTAAAAATTTGCATTATGTGATCAAAACTAGTCCGAGTTCCTTTCCTTATTATAGTAAGTTACAAAAAAATAAATAAATAGTGAATATTACTCATTTAAGTTATTCATTTTTAAAAGGTCATATCAGACGAATATCAATTTTCACGATTGTCTCTTTTACAATAGAAACCTATTAAAAATTTTACCATGCCATTTTTAATTATATAGGGCACCAATGATTCAATTTATTTCGATGCTACGATAAATCCTACAATGAGATTAAAACATTCAGTATTATGTTAGTTTGCAATTGTAACTTTTTGCAAATTGCCTCCTGAATCAAAATTTTTAAAAAGACTGGTAATGCAACTAGAGCATATTGTGAGTGTAAATTATATGTTTTGTGCTTTATTAGTTTCAGAGTTAGGTGGCCACAAAATAGGAAAAAATCGGAGAAATGACGAAGAATGCCATAAGACAGAAAAAATAATTAATTTGAGTAAAAAATTCTTAAAAGTCCACTAAATTTTCCTGAAAATTATTGTTCTGTATTAATTTTTAAAAAAAATAGAATTGTTTTATTTAAACTCTAATTAAAAGTATAAGAGTTTTTTAATATACTTCATGTATCAGAATAAGGCATAACTGAAAAATTAATAATAAAGTTTATGCCAACTGTTACAAAAAATCAGGAAAATTTAATAAAATCAGTCTGGAAGAGACTGATAATTTTTTTTCAGGGTGTCTGTGGCATCCTTGTAATGAAGATAATGGCTTGAAATATGTTTTTATATATATATATATTCCTGCAGAAAAAAGACACGTTATAAACATCAAATTTCAAACAATATCATTAAATTTGAATTTATTAAGCCTATATTAATATAATATAGCTATATATTAATTATTTGTTGAAATGATGTATTCATTCTACCTCGCCAAAAAAAAAGATATAAAAAAAATCTTATGTTTGAATTAGGTTTCTTTATTGAACTGCTACTACAATTTGCTAGGTCTGTATAAAATTCTTCATCTGCATCAAGCTGGTATAATAAAAATGATATGACGATAAAATAAATGAATAAAAATTTGTTCTTATATTTTAAAGTGAAAAAATATTCTGAAATTGCATCTAGTTTATTTTTTCTTACTGTTTATTGAAGTTATTGACTCGCATGGCGCAGGGGGATGAAGATAAATGAACTATAAACGGGTTAATATTATCTAACATTATAAGAATTTCAGTTTTAACTCTGATTTTTTTTCAATATGTGCAACTTTTTATTGATAGTTGTGGAATTTCATGTGTGTGAAATAAGGTGCTTTGTATCTAGGTCTATCGAGGAATCGGAACAAGTTCAAGGTCGCACTGTAGTGGCCTTGGCGAATTTTTAAAACGATAAGTTCGATAGCAAAAAACATTTGGAGCATCTGAAGCTTTTAATTCCGTTAATGCTGAAATTGTGTATTTAGTATCTATAGCATTGTAATGTGCCTTTTATTTAGTAAACTATTTTTTAACGACTAACAATTTTTATGCTCGCAATGGCGGTGAAAGCTCAAATATTAACTTTCTTGACGCAATCATCAGTTAAATGATCAATTAATGATGAATTATAATAAATTAAGGGACTTATGTGGGCCTCAACGCTGAAAAAAAGTTTTGTCAATTAAAAGTAATTTTACTATCCATATGAAAACTAACTGAACCTAAAACTTTTCTGAGAATTTCTAGAGGGTTATTCTATTTAATTTAAAACTGTGATAAATGATTTGTTTTTTATCGTTATAACTTAAATGCGTCTAAGTTTATTAAATTGAAAAAAATAATAATAATACAAATTTCTCTTAAGCTATTTTTAATTTGAAATGTGAATATGTGAAAGCTTGCGTAATGTAAATATGTAATGCATATTTGGTTTTTAAAGTAAATCCAGGAAATATATTAGTTTTAAAAATTTTATGATTTAAAAAAAGCTTCGATAAATGCTTCAAATTATTTTTGAATAAAATTTGATTTTTAACTTTAATGCATTTGAGCTAATTCAATTTTTTAGAAGGAAAATATAAACTTTTTTGACTATTTTAAATTTATTTACTGGTTAGAAGGTAATATTTTGTCCCTGGGCCGTAGGATGTGCACCTCTATTTTAACATTTTATTCTTATGAATTTTTTTGTTTTTTTTTTTTGTTTCAAACACTTGTAAAATTTATCATATTATTTGTCATTTTTTATTTTAAACCAGAGTTTCGGTTCGACAATTATAATTTTATTTGTTTATTTTATTGGTAAAATTATCATAGTTATGTTCATAAATTATATCCCACTCCATATTTCTTAACATTAATGGGAATTTTTCTAAAGCTACTAATAATCGCGAGATCTAGGAGAAATTTAGGTCCATTAACAGACTCTTAACAAAATGTGTTTATCGTTAAAACCCTTCACAAATTATTTTATTTTAAAGTCGTTTATGTTTTTAAGGCGTATTATTCGTTAAAAAAATGGAGTATATCACGTCTTTAATTCTTAATATTAAAACATACGACTCTTCGAAACACTTTCTCACAAAATTATAAATTTTTTCTCAAATATAAACCTTTTAAAATAAACAAGTTGTCGATTATATGTCGATTGTACTAGTTGATATTTATTAAATAATTCTTCGCATACTTAGAAAAAAGCTATGCAAAAAAAATTTATATTAGAACTAAATGTTGGCTAAAACTAATCTTGCAAAACCTATGAATTCATTAAAGAAATTTCGATCAAAAATTTTCGAATCACTTTTCCTATTAATTCTTCGAATTATTTTTAATTCGAATTATTTCTGTAGTTAGAATGGGTCGCTTGACAAAGTTAAGAAAATGCAAATGACTTATGTGTCGTTATCGGAAATTCTGCTTTTAGATGTCGTTAGAATCGATTGGAAACAATTATTTATCGATTATGGCAGATTTTATTTATCATTTACGAACATACTTAATAAAAAGTTAATAAAAAATAAATAAATTCTATGTGTTAACAAACATATTATTTCAATAAATACATCGAGAAAATTTCGATCTAGAGAACTTCCGAGCAACAACTATTCTCAGAAACAGATTTCACAACTATCTGTGAATTTTCCTATTAATTCTTCGAATTACTTCTAATTCTAACTAATACTTTTTCTCATGAATTCGAAGAAAAAAATTCCTTTTCTCATTCATCTGTTGGGTCGTTTGACAAAGTTAAGAAAATGCAAATGACTTATGTCTCGTTTTCGGAAATTCTGTTTTTAGATGTCGTTAGAATCGAATGGAAACAATTATTTATCGATTATTACAGATTTTATTTATTATTTACGAACGTACTTAATAAAAAGTTATTAAAAAATAAATAAATTCTGTGTGTTAACAAACATATTATTTCAATAAATGTATCGAGAAAATTTCGATCTAGAGAACTTCCGAACAACAACGATTCTCAGAAACAGATTTCTCAACTATCTGTGAATTAGGAAAATTGATTTGGTATTCTCATTCATCTAATTGTTTAAACGGATTGCTTGACAAAGTTAAGAAAATGCAAACGACATTTGATTCGGTATCGAAAATACCCAGTTTTCGATGTCGCTAGAATCGAAGCAGTAACTTTCTCTTTGTCGTCTGCATCCCAAGAGCAATAAAAAGAAAAATGTTCAACTTTTCCTCCATCGTCCAAAAGTTCGGCGGAGGGAAAACGGGTGAACATTTTAACGTAAGTGCCTCGGCTCAAAGGAAAGGGAAAATCGATAAGTTGCGCCTGCGCGTTGGCTTCTTGCTCACCCATCTCCAGAGAAGAGCAGGTGGGTGAAAAAAAGGAATAGTTTTAGGATGAAACTTGCTCTTCTGAGCCCTACAAACTTTGTTGCAAGCTTTTTTGCCCTGCGTTATTCCAGCTCTGTTGAACCATTGATAACTAAATATTTTTTAGCGTTAACTTCCATGAAGATATTTAATGAATCTTTTTTTTCCCTTTTATTTTTGTTGTATGTTTTTTAATTCCATCGAGATTTCGTTAGTAAATTATTTCTAAGATTTTTTTTTTGTCTATGCCTCAATGTTGAATTAGAAATCGATGACGAAGATCAACTTGAGAGGGGGGCGTTTTCACTAATAATTTTGGAAAGCATTATTATCTTATTTTAAAAAAAATCAGTAAAACAACTTTAAAAGTAAAATCTCGTGATCAAACAATAATTATTTAAATTATTATTAAATTATTTAATTATTAAAATTATTAAATAAACTAAATTGAACACAACTTTTCAAACTTTTTTAAAAATATTTTTTAAATAAACAGCTATTAATATTTCATATTGAAGCAAAAAGATTTAAAATTATTATTATTTTTTCCGATTGTTTAAAATGCACAGATAAATTTTCCATGGTAACTTTTTTTCCACTTAATTCAAATTATCATTTTTCTTCTTAACTTTTAAAATTAAATTATTTAATTCTAGTGCAATATACTTGCATTTTTTTAAAAGGTTATTTTGAATTATTTTTTACATCTCTCAAGCTATTGGTGCAGATTAGTGTCATTTTAAATTATTAAAAGGAAGTTGACTTAAGTTTTCTATTGATATCTGTTTAATATAGAATTATTTAAATTAGGTTACTCAAGGACTTTATTTTTGTGCTTAAACCTTTAAGTGATATTTTATATCCAATGTTTTCCATTTTCTTTAAAAATTTCGAATTTGAGAAGAAAAAAATTTTGCTTTCTATGAAAAATCAGTATTTCAAGAAAAAATTTTGTACTTTTGTAGTTTGTTTTTCAAATTTAGAAATTGCTGGTTCTACACGAACTTTAACAAAGAAAGCCTTTGCAACCATCATTTTGTTTAATATCACTTTGGAAAACTAATTCTTACAACTCACTAGTATGAGTAGTATAATCAAAAACTTTCTTTAGAAAAGGCATAAAAATTTAAAATATCTCTAATGTTTCCTAAATTGTTAGAGAACTTGAAACAGTGCATATGACTATTTTCGTTACTCATTATAAATTAAGATTTTATTTTTTGAACACTCTTTACTTTTTATTAATATCAGAGAGACAGTACTGTAACAAAAATTTTAGTATTTATTTTATTATGGTCGTCATAAAATAATTAAAAGTAACAAAGGAGACTTAGATTTTCATCTCATATGAAAGCAGTAAAAATACTTTCTTAATGAAAAATTTTGTTATTTTCGTACTAAACAATAAAAGAGATACGAAGGTAAAATAAAACATAGAAAGTATAATTTTGTGGTGCTTCAACTGAGGAGTTATAATTATCGACCATGTCAACCTTCAACGATTAAAAGGTACCTCAAGATAGAATCAAGTTAGCATGTCTTATATTCTAGTGAATTGGTATTTAATATTTATAGTGGTAGTTAGGCCACACAACTCTAATAATAATGGTGTCTCACGTTAGCTCTGTAAAAAGTTTCTTTTTAAGATATTTAGATTAACGTCAACTAATTCTCTCAATATTTAAAAAAATAATAATCCTTCAATTTTAATTACATAGAAATTATTGCAAATAGAATAATGTTAAAACAACTCAATATATCAATTTGATTAAATAAAAAGATCAATTTGGAGCCATCGAAATTTGTTTTAAAACTTGTTTTTATTAGAATATCTGAAAATTATTTTATTGTTATAAATTTTCTATAAAGTTATCAAAACTAAAATTTCTGTCACCAGTTATTCTACTTTAACTGTTTTTAAAGATTATATGCTTCTTTTAAAAAAAGCTGTGTGATCTTTTTTTTTAATTCAGTTTTTAATAATTTTATTTATTACATTCATGTAAATAAAATTATCATGTATTTTGCATACTTGGGCCTCTCAAACTTTTAATGATTGCATCTTTGTGGGAGAAAATATGATTATTATATAAAAAGTTTGTCTAATCATATGTTATTTTACATGCGCAGTTTTACAAAGTCTGCAGTATCTAGGAAATACTGTCAAAATTTTTAAATATTAAATTAAAATAAAACTACACTGGTTATCATAAATTAAGGAAAATTCACAAAAATCGCGATAACTCAAGAAATTACACATGGAATTTTATGAAACTTACCCACAATATACAACACATAGTAAGGTATTAAACAACATAAAAAGAAATTATCAGACATTAATAGTAGTATAGAAATTAGCACATGTATAAAATAAACAAATTGGAAGTATCGGTTTGCAATAGAAAAAGTACCTTTAATATGGAATATGATTGCCTCTAGAAGCAATACAGCACAAACAGCGATGTGTGATGCTTTCAATTATGCGGTCTATCAGTTCAATAGGAAGTGAGAGCCATTGCTCTTGTAAAGCAGTTGCAAGCGTGGCAAGGGTCTGAGGGGGCGGATTGATGGCAGATACACGCCTCCCTAGAGCATCCCAAACGTGCTCGATAGGATTCAAGTCCGGGGATCGAGCTGGCCACTCCATGCGAGTAATTGTTTCCTGTTGAAGATAATCATCAACAATGCGAGCTCTGTGTGGTCTTGCATTATCGTCCTGTAACAGGAAGCAATCACCAATTGCCCCGGCATATGGGCGCACATAAGCATCAAGGATGTTGTCTCGATAAACCTGAGCATTCACGGTTCCCCTTGGAAAGACATGGAGGTATGTGCGCCCTCCTAAGGATATGCCTCCCCAAACACAGACACTGCCTCTTCCGTATGCATCTCTTTCACGGATGTTTGATGGATGATAACGGGTCCCAGGTTCTCTCCATATCAAATAACGTCTACTGTCACTTTCTAGACTAAACCTGGACTCATCCGTAAAGAGAACAGGCCTCCATTGATCTGACGTCCAGTGGACATGTTGTCGGGCCCACTGCAAACGGTCTCTCCTATGGCGTGATGTGAGCGGCACGCAAATGGCTGGTCGTCTCGCATACAGACCACCTTCGTGGAGCCTTCTGCGCACAGTTGACGTTGACACCAACCTTCCGGTGGCTGCAGCAAGAGAGGATCTAAGATGTGTCGGAGTAGCGGTTCTATTCCTGCGTGCACTTAATGTCAAATATCGGTCATCGGCACTGGTCGTAACAGTTGGCCGTCCTTGACTGAACCTCCTAGATGCCGAATCTGTGGTTTGAAATTGCCTCCAAAGTCTATGAACCACAGATGGACTCACATTTAGCCATCTGGCCACTTCTGATTGACTCTGCCCTGCCTCTAGTCTCCCGATGGCTCTCCATCGTAGTTCTTCAGGCAAATGATGCCTAGAGGTCATTATTACGAATTGGCTATCTCAGATTTTCAATGTCGCAATCACAGTAAAATTTGTGTGCTTTCTCTCAAACTTGGACTTTTATGCTCCAGGCAGATGACGTAAGCCGAGTGCAGCGCCACTAATTTGCATATTGCAATTTTACTCAGCTACTCTTAGTGGACAACATATGCAAATTTTGCACGGTTTGGCTTACTTTTGAAAGAGTTATCGCTATTTTTGTGATTTTTCCTTAATTTATGATAACCAGTGTATTTGGTACCTCTAAATAATGTTTCTAATTAGTTACGAAATATTTAATTATTTTTCAAATTACTAATGCAATAATAAGCAAAATTGTTTGCTGTATTTAAGAACAAATTCTTGTGGAAGTTTATTTTATGCAGACAATTAATAACAATAATTTCATTTTTCAAGTTATAATTATAAATTCAAATATAAATTATGAATTAAATTTTTGATTTAAAAATTTGGTGTTGTAATTATTACGAACTTTTAACTCTCCTTAAATTTGAAATTGTTTAAAAGTATTTTAAACATATACCATAAAAATTTCTGAAAAAGAAAACTAAATTAAAAATTTATGCCTGAAAAAGCTAAATTAAAGCTGAAATGTAGTCTGCAAGCAAGAAGAAAGGGTCAATATTTTAATATTATCTTTTTCTTCCTGATCGAATCATTATCCTATGTTCTACTGTATGTACTTTAACATTTTTAAAATCTCTTATTTTCTTATAGAAACAAGTTGTTGAGGGCTTGAGAAAAAATCTAGAAAAGCCTAGTCCAAATACATGTTCCACAAATGTTGCAGCATTTACTGTTGCTTCACAATCACCTAGACCACAAACACCAAATCAAGAAACACAAGTTGTAGGCTCACAGAGGAGTCCTCTAGCAAATAATAAACTGACAACGGTAAGTAAATACCTTTTGTGTACTTCCATGTCTAATTACTTGTAGTTAATTTGATTAACATGTTGAAAGATAGCATAACTGTACAATGTTAATGACAATTCTCGTCAATTGACAAAATATTTTCCAGCTCTTCAGAATTATTTGTTAAAGCTCCATTTGGTGTAAAGAAAAATGGAGATCATCCAGCTCTCTGTTTTAACAAATAATTCCAAAGATGCTGTACAGCTTTCCTTCACTTGTGAGTAACATTCTTGGTTTCTGCACAGCTTCCCTTCAATTATGAATAATATTGATGCATAGTACACAGCTTCCCTTTAACTGTGAATGACATTCTTGAATGCTGTACTACTGTTCTGCAATTGTGAATAACATCCATGGACATTGTACTGCTTCCTTTCAATTACAAATAACATACATTGATGTTGTACAACATAAAATTATTTGTACAACTTAACCTAAAATTCTTTGTACAACTTAATCTAAAAATTACAATATTTAATGTTGTGAAGAAATTAACATTATAATAATGCTAATTTCAATATCAATTATATAATTTATATTTTGATGGCATATTTCAAGCAGCATCGTTTGAAAACACAAAAGAGTTCATAATTAAACACCTGACTATATTTGTTAGAAATAGTTAGTAGTTTTGTAGGAAGTAAAAAGGCAAACAATTAAGTTTTCTGTAGTAATTATGTTTCTTTGTTGTGCATTAGTTCCTTCTTATCCATTGCGTCTATAAATATGAACACTATTTTATAATTAAATTTTAAATTACAAGTTGATATGTAAACTACTTATGAGTAGTGAAACACATCATGATTCAATCATTCTTTTATTGATTTGTAAATCATTACATTCTACCACACTCTTAATCTTCATAAAAACAAGCTGTAAGAAGTGCATAAGTCAAGAAACAAAACTATATCTAGCTTTGTTGCTAAGCTACAAATTTACTTCTTTCCAATTTATAAAATTTCCTAAGAGTTCACTCTGCTTTACAAATCTGAAAATGTTCGAATAGCTTTCAGTAAACTACTTTTTGGGCTTTGTTATAATGAAATAAGGCTTTTAACTACAATAGCGTAGAATATAGTGAAAGTTAAGAGAATGAACCTAGAAAGTCTTCTAATTTTAGAGTGGGTCAGAAGTTGTTTGAGATAGATTCAAATGCTTTATTTTTTTTCTGGAACTAAATCGAGGGTGACCAATCTTTTGTATGTCAATTGCTAACTTTTTAGACAGATGAGTTGGAATGCATCATTAAATTGTTCAATGCATTGTTCATTGCACAAATAAATTATCTCCACTTCTTGACATATCAAAGCTTATCACCTTAAGTTTAAGTGACAAAGCTCTTGTGTTAGTCACAACTTTTTATGTTTGGATTAAATTATGAGTAATAATAATAAATGTAATAAGTATGAATAATAAATAAAAAGATTAAAAAAATTATTCAAAACTTATCTTATAAATGAAATTTTATTAAAAAAAAGCAAAAACACTTCTGAAGTTCTGTTTATCTATTACATCTGACATTTTGGTGATTTTCCTTAAAATTTGTGGAACACATAATCAATATTTCAGATTAAAAAAAATTTTAAAGCCATATCAGAATTTTTGCATCCTCCTGGGCATGCCAGGCAATTTAACTTGCAAGCTCCCTTGGTACATATATATATATAAAAGAAATTATATTTGCGAGCATTGCTTAAACTTTTCTGAAATTTTTAAGTGTATGTTTCATTAAAAATTGTCAGATATGAATTTATTCATGTGTTTACATTCAATTTAAATAATGTCCTATCTCAAATTTTCAAATCTTTTCTGTTTGCAACTCTATTTTGCAGACCCTAGTGACTAAGCCCATAACTAACTGTATAAATACAGTACGCCAAACAGTGCCTCCAACAATAAACAATATTGCCACTCCTGCAGCTACTACATTTACTTTCAAAGCTCCAATGGGTACAGTTGTCCTGCCGAACTGTTCAACAGCTGCTGCCAGTACATTGCTGACAACAAAAGTTGCTGAACATCAAAAAATTCATCCAGTACTTGTAGTGCCATCTCCGTCCAATCGTACTGCTGATGGTGCACAAGTATTGCTAAATTTGGTTCCACCAATCAGAGTGCCTCAATATCCTCCGCCTTCACCTCGTACCCCTGCTCCTCCAGTTGTATGTATCTTTACTTCTGATTGTTAAATTAAATTTTTAATTAACAAGATAGTTTCCTAATAATTCATTAAATTAATTGTAATTGCTGGAGGAAAAAAAATTTCTTTCAAATTTTGGACATAATTGTTTTTAAAGTTGAATTTTAATGTGAAGATAAATCTTTTTATAATTCTGCCAAATAATTAAAATATTGCATTTTCTGGTGTACAAGTCAACTCCCCATTTTTAATTTCAAAAGAGTTTATGTGTGCGTCTGGTATATGAATCGACTACTGATTTCACATTATGTAAAGAACTAATCAAATTTCTTATCAAATATAGAATTCTATTGTAGGCAGAAAAAAGCAAGTAATTAGTTTTCAGAATTAAAGACAATCAAGGATCTTTTCACTACCTTATATTATAAAACATAAAGGGTGTGTAGCATTTTTAAAAAGTACTTAAAGGTGCTTATTTTCGTTTTTTGAAAGCCCTTTAAGGGGCTTTTTTCACTTGGTGTTTTTAAAAAGTGCTTAATTTTCCCTTTTCCAAAATGAGAATTTTTTTCTTCACCTTGTCGATTTTCGCCACGTATTATGCATTTTCTCATTGTTCTATTCAACGTTTTTACAATTCGTTCACCCACAATCTATTTCGGTGTACTCTTGGTCCATAGCGTATGAAAGCGCTAATCATTTTACCGGTTTGATAAAATACTCGTGAGTCCGCTTGTGTACTCAGCTGAGTTTGATGAGATTATTGCACTCTCATGTGCAACTCAGCTGCATTTCTCAATTTCAGGCTTCATTTCCACCCTCTGATATCGAATTGAAAAATCTCTTGATCATTTTATAATGACTAATTAATCAAAAAAAGAGTTCTTTGTCAGAAACTAGTTATTTTATCATAATTATGTAAAGGAAAATTATTTTGCATTTTGCTAATGTATATAGTGCTTAAAAATATTTTTTGAGTGCTTGAAAAGTACTTAAAAGGTGCTTATTTTTTGTTGAAAGATATGGCTATGCACCCTGATAAAATTTATAGGTAAAATAATGTGTACTATTCAGACTACATGCCAATTTTTGCTTTTTCACTCTCAAGTATTCTATTACTGCTTCTCATGAATTCTTGATATTCAATCAGTTTGAAGAATGTAAATCATTTTTCTGATGATTGGCATTTTCTTCCAAACATTCTAGATGCTTGAAAAAATGTTGATACAGTGAAACCTCACTGGAGCGACCACTATCTGTTCCACAGTGAAATGGTTGTTAATGGAGGTTGGTCGTTCTTAGGGGATATCTCCATTGACTTCAAAATGTTATCGAAGATACATGATTTTTAACAAAAGATTTTAATTTTAGTCAATGTCATTTTCTTGGTGCGGAAATGTCACTTGTACTGGCATCATTGGATGGTGTCGAATCCTTTGTAAAATCGGACGCAATAATCGACATATAAAGGTTTTGGTTGTGTTATTCTAACGTTGCTTTTTTGTACAGTTATTAAAGAAATCATGATTTAAAAAAAAAAAAACAATGAAAAGAAATCGGATTTATTTTATTGGAATTTTTTTTTTAATTAGATAACTAGTAATTTTTTAAAAATATTACATTCTTACAGACATAAAATATGCAATTTAAATGTAAAGTAACAAATATATAAGATTAAATTTTAAAGATGTTAAATGTAATTGAAATACTTGACTAAAATTGTAAGTATTACTTAAAATCTTTGGAAATGATATATCTTTCAAATGTACATTCAATAAAGTATTTCAATATCATATTATAAAATTAACTATCTTGTAAAATGAATTATTGTATATTTGATGAATATTAGACTATTTTAGTAGTTTACCATTCAACACAAGTTAAGACACTCATATTTAGAAGGGGGAGGGGGAAATGAAATGAGTAAAATTAAATAACTGGAAAGGTTATTAGATTTTAAGGGATATTTTTAAAAAACTGTATGAAAATTTTTTATTTATGCATTTGTGAAATTGAAAGAGTAACGATATGGTTAAAGAAAACTTACTCCAGATAAATTAAATATTTTAGATCAGGGGTCTGTCCAGGCCGAATTTACTACCTTTTAGCGGTACCTTCACAAATTCAACTTTAGGAAAAACGGTAGTTTCACAAATTCAACTTAAGGAAAAACGGTAGTTTCACAAAATACTTTTTCTTAAAATTTTGTTTTTGTATCCCTTAAGAAACGATAAATCCATATTTTTACCATATTTTTGTGTTGATTTTTTTTATATAATTTTAAATTTTTCACAAATTATGTCTAAATTTTCACAAAATAGGTACCTCTCAGAAAAACCTAGACAGACCCCTGAAGATAATACCATAACGTATTTAACTCTTTCTAAAATATCATTTAGGCATGAAATTTAGGGACTAAAAAATTAGCTTAATGGATTTTCATTTCCCAATTTATTACTAGTTTTAGTGTGTATCTACTTAGTCTAGAGTGTACTAAACCTTACTCAGAAAATTATAAATAAACATGATGCGTAGAGTTTTTAAAAAATACTTAAAGGTGCTTATTTTCAATTTTTATTTTTAAAATCCCTTAAAGGTGTTTTTTTCATTGGGTGTTTTTAAAAAGTACTTAATTTTCCCTTTTCCAAAATGAGATTTTTTTTCTTTACCATGTCGATTTTCACCACGTGTTACGCAAAAGCGTGCTTTTCACATTGTTCAACGTTTTCACAATTTATTTTGGTGTACCGTTGGTCGATAACGTCTGAAAGCGTCAATAATTTTACATGTTTGATGAAATACTTGTCAGTTCACATGTGCGTCTACTGAGCTGGGTTCAGTGAGACTATTGCACTCTCATGTGCAACTGTTGCATTATGCAAGATATTTGCTATTTTAGGCTTCATATTTCACCCGCTGATATCGAATCGAAAAGTCTCTTGACCATTTTATAATGGCTAATATGATCAAGAAAAGAGTTCCTTCTCAAAAACTAGTTATTTTATCATGTTCATGTAACGTCTTTGAAAAATATTTTACATTTTGTTAAAGTATATAGTGCTTAAAAATATTTTTGAGTGCTTAAAAAGTACTTAAAAGGTACTTATTTTTTGTTAAAAGATTTGGCTAACCTTTCCCTGAAACACAAGTAAGCAAGTATTTTCTTGTCTGTAACTGCATAAAAATTAGAATTTCAAATATATAATACACCATTTCTCTGGTGACATTTGAAATACACCTTTATCAAAAAAATATCGAAATAGAAAGAATCTTTCCTAGCCATATATAGCATAACTAATGCTGTAAAGTTAATCGAATTTTCTTCTCAGCTTAGGCAAAATCTTTCTTTTCATATTCATTTCTTATTTTGTCTGATAAATGTGAACCAATCAAACAAATAAATTAGGAAATTACATCATATCACTTAATTGATGCATTGGAAAAAAGTTTGCATGTTTTTTATACAGTGACCTCTCACTTATGCACCACCTCTTTTATGCACCTTTTTCATTTATACGAAGATTTTTATAGGTCCCAGAACATTAGATAGGAAAATAATGATAAACATCCTTCGTTTATGCGTCGCTCTAAAAATAAATTTTTCAATTATGCCCCGAAATTTTAGGCTAACATTTAAATTTTTTAATCCTTTAAATATTTTTTCTTTTTTAAAAAAAATGTCTTAAATGAAAAATGAAGAAAATAAGCAATCCTTGTTACAGATACAAAGAAATATATGTTGTTAGATCCAATTGAATTTGCTTCCCCCTGTGACCTTTTCATTTTTGCTGTTTCTGGAAAGACATTCTTTCTAGAATTTTGAATAGAGTGTCTTATCTGTTACGCCAACAACAATGAAAGCGCATTCATCTCTTAGAAAGTGACCATTCCTCTTGTCCAGAGGTTAGTTTTACACCCGTGCTGTTTTCTAGAGAAAAAAAAAGACACCTGGAATACGAAAGATGAAAGAGACCGCGATCACTTACTTGCAGTCAGATGGACATTATGAGTAAATAAAAGGTGATCTGTTTTGACAGAAGTACTTGAACAACATATTGTGCAGCATATTATGACGTCAAGTACTTTTCTTAGAAATTTATCATGTGATGTTTCACTCCCTCCCATAAAACTCAAATTTTTTGTGAAGAACTGTTCATTTATATCTAACTAAAACTTGTGAACGATGAGAACGTGGTGGATGATGCTGACGAGATGATAAAGTTCCTCCAAATCACGCAGCAGTATTGAGAGCTTTAGACACTATTCATGACTATTTACAATTTAATTTTGCTTCTGAAACTCCCCCTTATCCCATTTATATGAACTGGAAAAAACTGTTTTTGAATAACGTCGGCAAAAACAAATACAAGCATGTATTCAGATTATTTTGTAAGAAAATAAATTGTCTTAAGGTATGTTAAATTTTTTCTTTGTATAATTATAGTAAATACCAAAACAGTATAAATATTAACATTTAATCTTTAGAAACATATTTATTCATATTGTCACTGCAATTTACGTTGCGTTTTCGAATTTTGAAGTTTTTCACTTATGCGCTTTTTTCTCTTGGCCCCTTGCACCGATGCATAAGTGAGAGTTCACTGTATGTTGTAAAGCAGTTTTGATAACTGTATGATAATTATAAAAAGTGTGAAAATCATTTCTGATTCTACTGATGAAGAATGCATGGAAAAGAGGGTATTTTATTTATTTTAAAATAGCTTCCCTTCTCTAAAAAATATATACACTTATTGGCACAGAATTTATTTTAAATAAGTAACTAATTTTAGTTGCAATAACTTTGACACAAAAATGATAAATTGTTATATGAGATGTTAAGAGGGAAAATTTTTTGTTTTAAATCGGTGTGCCCTACTTTTATTTATCTTATAGCCTAAGTTAATTTTTTATATTTCGGAAATTTTTTTTATTAAAATGTCATATACCAAGAAAGATTTTTTCTTTTGGTAGTCTATTAGACGAAAGGTCGGTAGTCTATTAGACGAATGTTTAGTTATCTGGAGTTAATAAAATTAGACATATTAAGATACTTATTGTAAATTATTTTGTACAGCTAGATTATAGTTTTTGTGGTATTCAATACCTATTTTTAATGTTTTTCTTGCCAAAAATATGATTGCTGAGATTTTGCATGCCATAACAGTTGGATGAAATGGCTTTAATTTAAAATTTTAAATAGTTAATCAATGATTTATGTTGGATTTTTATATTGTTCCTATTTTTGAAATCTCTCTCTTTGTTTTGTTTTTAAGCAGACTTGCCAAAAGAATACAGCTATAAATAGCTGTAATCCCATAGCTGTAGCCAACACCTCCACTACATTTCAAACAACTCAATTCTATGTCAACTCGGATTCTTCATGTGACAGTCCACCTGCCACCCTGAGTGACAAATTTCAACCAAATAATACAATTGATACTATAGAAAACAAATTGGAACAAAAAGTAAGATTTTAAATTTTTAATTGCAATTTTTTGTTATACTTTTAAGTATGTGTAAATAAATACATATACTTTTATAAGCAAATATGTAGTTGATGCTCAGTATAACAACCTTGGTCATCCAAATGCATGCAAAGAAATGTCATGGGTGAGATTGCCATATTATGAATATGGAAATATGCCACAAATATTTACTCATACAATAAAAAATACTAAATTAATTTGATGAAGAGATAATTTTACTCTATTAAGTCTTAATTATATTTTTGAAATCAGTGAAAAATTAAAAAACATATTAAAAAGATTATGTTTAAAAAAGCATCACAGCAAAAAAATTTCTCTAAATACTTCAGAGGAAAAGTTATAGAAGTTTTAATGTTACTTATCATTATTCCTGTCCATAAAGATTCTGAAGTTAATAAAGGTTTTTTTTTTCTTCATTTTTCCAGAATTAAACAAGTTAAAATCCATTTTTGGAACGGTTTTTTAAAAGAAGCAATGATGAAATGAATGTGTGAAATGTAATTTAGAAAGATAAAAAACATTACTCATAGAACATTTTATATTATTAATTATTTGGTAGTGTCGTCGAGGCAATTGTATATTAAAAATAGTTATATATATTGAATTAATATTTTTATGCAATTATTCAAATATTTATTTATAGAAGCATGTATTAAATAACTTAACTGCATGTTAAGGTTATATATTTTTTATGGTGGTTACTTGGAGTATTTATAAGCTTTTTCCAAAATTATTCAATTCAATTTGATGAGCAATCAGATAAATATTATTTAGTAAACCTAACTGGATAAAAATGTTTGTTCTCTTGCTTTTAGTTGCATGTTATTCTAAAATTATAACTGCCATATTATTTGGGAAATCAGTTCTTTTGTTAAATAATGTATTCTTTGATTGCTTTGTCTTAAAATATTTTATGCATAATGCTTGATATTATTTAAAACAATTCATAACAGAATTTCATTCTTTACTTTCAGAAAAAATTAGAATTTCTTACAGCATTGGGACTTGTAACAAGAGATTCTTTGTGTGACTTGAAAAATAAGAGAATGGAGCGAAAGCGCAGATCTACAGCAAATCCTCAGTTCTCTAATGCTGCTTTAGAAGAAAAATGGCGTATTGCAGCAGCAGCTCAAGCATCTACAGCTCCTCAAAAAAGACCTAGAGGTTATTAATGGATTTTTTTGATTACTGGTATTCTCATATTGTGTTTTACGCAAACATATTTATTGTTACACGATTCCTTGACACTTTTCCTTTAAAATGCATTTTTATAATTATTCCTAAATTTTGTAGTATTTCAGAGTTTCCACAGGACAAGGATAATAGGAAAAAGTCATTGAACTTTATCTAATTAGAAAAAAAATCAAAGAATTTACTCATAAATCAAAGAAAATGAATACATTTATCTTTGAGGTCTGTAGAAGTCCAATTGGTCTTGCAATAATTTAATTTTTTTTTACATTCAACTTAATTGTCATGTATAATGGTCTTAAAATTTATTTTAAATTTGTGAATAAGACCTAACCAAAACATTAATAATAAAATTTATCCCACCAGGTATGAAAATCGGATAAATTTTTATAAAATCAATCGGGGGTAAAACTCAGGGAAATTTTTTTTCAGAGTGTTTGCTGTCAACCTTATTTTTATGAATGCTGATTGATAGAATGTTTTATTATTATTTTTTATCCAAGTGGTATGAAAAATAGTGTAGTAAGCATTTAAGGGTTTTGTGGGGTTATTACATTGGTTACATCAGTTATTTCATATTTTTTGTGTGACTTTTTACAGGTGCTTGGAGTAAGGTTTTTACTTTTGATTTAAAAGAGTTAGAATTATTTTATTAATTGTTGTGATTCTCTTTTACTCTTTTTAACGTGTAGATAAGAAAAGAAAGCAAAGTAACTACAATTAACAGTACTGAATTTATGGTTCATGCATTCTTTTCTAAGATGAATGTTTCTATTCTCCTTAGGCATTACGCATATAACTGTGATGTTTTTAGGTATAATATTTATTTATTATTGGTAAAATTATAATGTAATAGTTTATCGCTTTTTAATATTTATCACTGAAAAAGAAAACCTATTATTAGCTTGAAGTTAATTGCTGTTTATTTTGAAAGTGAAAATTGATTGTAAAAGGTTAAGTATTAAATTTATTTTTTGATTTGATGATTTAAAAGCAGTACAGTCCACATTATCCGTGAGTGGATTATCTGTGATGCAAATTATCCTTAAGTTCATAGAAATATTGCAGATTTTATTGTGCATGATTTTTTTTTATGTAAACTCACTTTTTTTTAACATTTTTATGTATAAATGTTTTCATGAAATCTGCATGTACTAATTATTAATTTGTTCTATTTTAGTGATTTAGACATAGAACAAAAATTTTTGTTGTATGTTTAAATATAAACACATGTATGCATACATTTTAAAAATTTTTTTTGCATTTCCACCTTACTTTTTTAGTTTGTTTGGATTATCTGCAATTTTTACTATCGCCATGCCCTTGCCACCCAGTTCTGTGTATTATCAGGGCTCTACTGTAATTAACTATTTTCTCCACTGAGAACTATTTTGAATTACTTCAAAAATAAATGTGGCTGTATCAACTGTTAACTAATATTTTATGTATAAGTTGATTTGTTTTGTTTTTTTAATTCTTTTAATTTAAAAACTCCATTGAAATTATTATTTTGACTTACGAAATGAAACATGTAAATCTCCCTGCATTTAACCTTAACAACTTAAGTGGAAAAAAAATTTTGTGTACTGTTGTAGCTGTGAAAGTAACATACTTATTTCTGATTGCAGGTCGTCCTCGTTTGGAAACTAAACCAGTTGTTTGTCCCACTAACGGAATTTGTCCAGCAAATGAAGATAAACCAGCTGAAGTACAGCCACCTCAAAATAATGCCGCTATTGTAATGACAACTAACTCATGTTCAGTTAACTCAACTCCAGCTGTTTCATCTCTAGCTAATTCATCTCCTAACTCATCTCCAATTAACAGTTCAGTTACTGTTGTAAATGGAATTCATAAAGCTCTCTCTCATTCTGATGAAGGAAAGGTATAATTTTAGTTGTCACCAGTTTTTACTGATTATACTTTATATATGTTTGTAAAAAATTATCACTGAGTGAAAATTGAACATCGCAATATTACTAAGCACCAAACCAACTGGAGAAGTCTTAGGCATTTCTTAATCTGATACATTTGAAACTTATTGCAATCAGGTCCCACTTTATTAAGCCTAAGAATTGTTGGACTAGTTTTATTTTGTAACTGATATTAAACTGCCAACCCATACTAAGAACAACCCATATTATAACTTTTGAATATACGAATCTTTCAACTCTGTAATTTTGAACACCACCCAGAAGACACGGGAACTCCTGAATCAAGCCCTGATATAAACTAGCTGCTAAAGGCAACAGAGGTTGAAGACAAGTCACATCGGTTGAAAAGAGTCTGATGCGAGAGTACCAGTTAAGAAGCAGCATACTAGATAGTTAAAATTAAGGATAAAATCTGAAGCAGGAGTACCAGTAAAAAACAAACCTTACTAACAGTTGGTGAGAAAAATGGAACCTGGAAAAAAATATGAAGTTTGGTTCATGATGTTTCAGGCAAACAAATAGAATCCAAAGGAGAATACAGATTAAAGAAAAAAGAAAAGATTAATAAGAATGATGCTCTTAGTAAAGTATCTTTAAAAGTCTTAAATTAATGCAGATATAAGTTTAAAAACAATTTGTCTTTTATTTTGAATTAATCTTTGGAACATTATATGTTATCTTACATGTTAAGTGGTCATTTGAATTTAATGGAGTATTAATTTTGTAACTGGACTGTTCCAAGCTAACTTAATTACTAATGAAATAATTAAAATGTGATTTCATTTGTAAAACATAATAGCCAATAAAGAAAAAAATATTCATTTATTAAGCTGCATTTAAAATACATGTACCTAAATTATACTAAGGTATTAAATGTAAGTAGTTAAAAGGGAAAGATTTTAGAATGTAAAATGAAATTGTTTTTATAGAATGTTGAACAAATGTTGTCTGGATTATGCATTGTGTGCACGCAACCTGGTGATCTAGTAAAATGTGATACATGTGCTAAACAACAACATCTTGGTTGCATGCAGCCACCATTGATTGCAAGACCACAAGTTCCGTGGCAATGCAGTGAATGCCAGTCTAGGACTGTCTCTCTCACTGTTGTACAAAATTATGACATGCTCAAAGCAGGTTTGTCTATTTAACATTCAATATTATTAATTAGTGGCTCTTAAAACAAATGCTTTTGAACTCTAATTTTGACTAAGCTGATTAAAAGAAATATGTAAGGTGCAAATGCATTTTCATCAGTGGTATTATTTGGCTTAGAAATTTGTATTCATAAACAAAAATTTTGAGTGAAGCAAAAAAAATAAAAATAATGTATTTTCAGTTTGAATTTTGTCACAAAAAAATTACATAATAAAAGGTTTTAAACAACACATTTAATCTTTAAACTGATTAAACTTATATTAATCTTTAAACTGCATTTGCATAAATATTTTTAATCTTCATAGTTTTTGTTAACAAATTAAACATTTAATCAAATTATACTTTTAATTGAATTTTGAAGGTAAATTTATCAGTGAGTTATTTTATCTTTTACTATAAATTACGCAGCTTATAGAGTAAATTTAGATTTTTTGCACGGTAATGGAATACAACCAAATAGCATAACATTTTGGTATATATGCTTATATTTATAACATAAAATTATATTTTTTATCTATTTGAGCTGTAAACAATTTAAAGTAATTGACGGAGTTTTTTACTTATTTAAATTTTTTTATGAATAAATAAATTAGCTCTAATGCTATAACATTTTCTTCTTTATTGATCTGACATCCCTTTGTTGATCAAGGCCTTATTTAGAATTTCTTCCCTACGAAAATCTAGTGCTCATTAATGTTTAAAATAAATGCCAGAGAATTTCTTTGTATCCATATAAAAGCTGCAATTTTGCATTAAGAATTCTAAGAAATTCTAAAAAATATGAAAATAAAGCTTTTTATGCTTTGGAAAAGGATCCTGAATAAAATTTGTTGTGGGGTGTGTAAACTTTGTTTAGCCTTAGATATAATTATTTTCTCTCCACTGTTGCACTGCTGCTTTTGCGGGCTCAGCATAGATAGGGTTCACTGAAATCAAACACAGCAGTTCTACTGTTAGGGTAAATCTCTATTGTTTGTTAAGGTATGTATCTTTAGTAAACATGTAATAAATTGAACTAAAAATAATATTTATAGCTGTAATGGCCAATAAATAAAGATAACTTGAAAACAACAGAACATTAATTATACAGTTGCCATAGTAAAACAAATTTATCTACAACATGTGCCATGAATTAATTAACATGAATACGCCAATATGGTTGGACCTTCTTCCTGACTAGTAGAATGAAATTCAAAGATTGTTCACTAGATGACCAAACTAATTTTTGAAAAATTGAGTTAAACGGTTTTACCCCACATTATTTATTTTAAACAAATTTTTTCTTAATTCATTTTTTAATTTTTCATTCATTTAAATATAATTTATTATGATTATGCCAAAAATTTGTATAATTTCTTAATTCATTTGTACAATACATTATATTTTATTTTCAATTAAATTTTTAATTGTTTTACTGACTGCATTGTTTTACTAAATTATCAATGCCTAGCTCATTTCTTGCTTAAAAAATAAATAAATGATTATGTTAAATTAATTAATTCTTAATTAATTAAACAGCCAAAGAGGATGAGAAGCGAAAATTACTCAAGAAAAGTTTGGAGTTGCGTTTAAAGCGTTCTCAATTGGAAGGTAGACTTAATCAGTTGAAAGATTATTCTACTGTAAGTAATGATTTTATTCATAATATAATCTTATTTATTATCATATCTTATTTATTATTCCATTATTTCAAAATTTTTCTATGATTCTTTGAAAACAAAGCGAAAAACATGTAGGAAAAAGTATGATAAAATAAAGGTAACTTAGTCAACAAACAAACTCTATTTATTTTTCAATTTTTTTTTTTTTTAAATACGATATCTATTGTTTTCTGAGTAGGCAATATATGTTCAAGTTATGGAAGACAGGGATAATTGTCTCTGTGTCTTGAACTGTTGAGTACCCCCGTGCCAGAATTTTTTCAGGCTTTCTGCTACAAACCACTCTAATATCTTTTTTACAAAATACTTATAATAATAACAAATATTTATGTTACTTATTTAAAGAAACAAACGCGTTGTGCTTACAAAAAAAACTATTTGGGTAAAATAAAACTATAATTTTGTAATATTTTTTTTATTAATATAGTAAACGATATTCTCGCATTTTGTGGGAGGAAAGATGCTCTAAATGCGAAAACATCACCTTTTTCGCAATTTGCATATCATCACATTAAAAAAAATGCTAACTAAAAATCATGAAATCCGTAAGAGTAACTGCCGAAAGAAAGATTGACAGTAAAATCAGGCACAAAGGACTCTTCAAAAAGCAGCTTACTCAAATGAGTGTTTTGTTTTGAGATTCAGCTATTGTAATCAATAATATAGTATTTAAAATATTGGATTTTAACTATGAGGAAATAATTTGCAATAATTGCTAAACAAAATCTATAGAATCTTGTGTTCAAAAGTATATACTCAAATGTACAATTTGAATTCCCTATATTGTCTGAAATATATATTGAGATATTTTAAAACCATGTAAAAATCAATATCAATAACTGCTGAAAATACAATAGAAATACTACATGAATTTATGATATCTGCATAAATTGAGTGTTTCAAAAAGTGATTATTTAAATGCATGATTCAAATTTTATGTGTAAAAATAATGTTAACTAAGAAATAACCTGAATTTAAAAACCCTATGGAAACAGGTAACATTAGCAATAACAGTTGAAAAGTCGAAAGAAATTGTGAAATTGTGGCATTAAAAGTAAATAAACAATTTAAGTTTCTCGTCTAATGAAATTTTATTTAAAAAGAAATAGGATATTTAATGATTAAAAAAATAGGATATTAATATTAAAAATGGGAAAATTTATGGCAATGACTTTTGAAGGAATGTTTGAAGCACCGCATTGATTAATTGTGATATTAAAGAGTGGTTTCTTGAATCTGCAATTCTAAACTTCAAGTGCTGTAATAATATCAGTATTTTTTAAAAATTCATTAGAATATAAATAATAAAAATCTTCTGGATTTTAGAAAAAATAAAAATTTGTAGCGACAATTGCTGAAAAAAAAATATTACATATATTTACGATGAAATCGACGTGACTTGTTAGGATTTAAATATTTCAACCAAATTTTTTTAAAAAAGGGGGAGACAAATGTACTCCCCCCCCCCCTGATGTGCAAGAAAGGCATCTTTTCAATGTAATTCTGCAGGAAAAAATCTTTCAAACATTTGTACAGAAAAGAAACCTAAAATATTTTGCTTCAAAGAAGAAAAATCTTATTGTAAGAGCTCTGTAACAATCTGTGTCAGATTCGCTGTGTCATCGCAACTCTGCCACTGGGTTGAGAGCTTGGTTGAAATTTTTTGCAAGAAGTGAAATGCTGTTTTATTTTATTTATTTTTTTTTTTTTTTAATTTCAAAGGTGTCATTTTAATCTATACATATTTATATTTCTTTGCAAAAGTTTTACAATTTTAGAGAAAGAATTCTTATTTACTATATACACAGCTACCTACTCTACTGGATTATCCAGTAAACTGGATTTTGCCAGTTTCTCCTGACCTACTGGTTTAATTAAAATTCTCCTGGTTTTTGTACATTTTAGAAAATTCCTTAAGATTGAATAAGTTTCCAACACAAAAAAAATCCCTATGGAAATAGAATTTTTGTACAGATTACTGCTTTGCTCGAATATTTAAATGAATATTACTAATATATAATGAAGCGAACCTCATTTATAGAAATCGGGTTAAGACTTTTTTCTTCTAAAAAGTTCAGAGCTCTCTTTATAAATAATTTTGAAAAATCTTTTTACTATCTTTGATGAATTAAATGCCTATTTATAAAATTCTAAATATTTTTTATTTTTTAGAATCAGAAAAATCGACAATCAGAGCTTCAGAATTCTTTGAAAGGAACAGAAAATCTTGTAGAACGCATCAGCAATGTGATAAATGGTGTGAGAATGTGCTCTTGATGTTCCTTTTTCCCATTTCAAAACTTATTTTCATGTGCCAATTTCGGTGCTTTTTAATGATAATTCATAGCATCAGTTGCTGGAGCTTAGAACATACCCAATGAACAATAATTTGGGTAGGGTAATTTGGTGCAGCTACCTTTACTAAAAATAACTGAGATATGTACAGACTTGTAATTAAATAATTTAACGCTGGAGTTCAGCATCTCACTTATTTATTTGAACAGCACTGTCCATTAATGCTGACATGCATGTTTTCCCTGGTACTACCAAAATGCTGTGGGAGCCTTTAATTAGGCTGTACCTGTTTACATTATTTGTATATAACAACATTCATGACATTTTTTCTGTGTATATAGTTAGTACTTTTTTAAATTTTAGCACTGTATTTAGCTAATTGAATGAAATACTGAACTGAAATAATTACACATTCTGTGGAATTAATGTTTTACTGTATATAATGTCATAACTACCATTTCTTAAATTAACTACTGAATTTTACCAGTTTCACCTGGTTCAATCAACCAAAAAAAGTTATTATTGTTTATTTATTTATTTTTGTCTATTTTTGAGCATTTTAAGGAAGCTTCTGAAAAATTGCTAATCAAAATCTTTTATTATCTATTTCATTGATTTAGTGTTTAATTACTGTTAAATAATGAAGTATACCTCATAAATAGTAATCAATTTCAAGCTTTTCTCTTTGAAATATTCTAAAATTTTCAGTTTTTATTTTTCAGAATTGATTTTATGTATATAAAAATGTGTTTTTTTATATTAATTCATTATTTAAATTCTCTTTCTTAATTCATCCTAAACAAAAGGTTTTACCATAATTATAGATTAATTTTCTGCTAAAATTTTCTGCTTTAAAACTGCAGACGCTTGCATTTTTTTAGAAATGGTTATCGTATAAGTTTTTTCTTTATTGATTAAGGAATCATGTGACCTTAGAGAGTGATGAAATTGAATTTTTTATCCTTTGAAACAAATTCATTAAGCAATGGGGGGAAATTGCAAAACTTTTCCTTTAAAATCCCTATTATAAAATGCTTGAGTTTTTTGTGAATTTCCCCAATGATTTCATCTTCTCTATCTCTCTCACAACAATATTAAAATATATTGAAATTGTTTGATTATCCACGAATTTCACTCGCTCATGACCAATGTTATATATATACTATTATTATCTATTTTAAATTAATTTAAGAATATAATAAGCATAATAAAATCATTTTATACTCAATTTAAGTCCCCTATTTAATAATTTTGAAATATCGCAGTTGATTTAAATGTATAGTGTTACATTGCTCTATTTTTTTTTTTATTGACTATTAAAAATCTCTACATCTGAAATCTTTCGAAGTATAATTAGCTAGAAATGCGTATTTTTCAAAATGTATTGGATTTTTTCTTTTTCTTGTTGGCAGCTATGCATTCTGTTAAAGTATACAGTAAACATTCTATTTTTTTTCCTTCTGATTTTTCAGAAGATAACAATAGTCAACTAAAAATTTATTTTAAGTTACTGCAAAATTATCTTAAATCCAGCGAAACAATTACAGTTATTGCTCAATATTTTGCCATGAGGAAAGTTCATTGATGTCTCCTAAAAATGTAACTTTGCCAAATATACCAATATGTGGAAAAGTGTTCCGTGAAAATATTGTTATAATTTGCAATTTTTAATAAAGTTAAGTCCTCGTTGGAGTAATTACTGGTTGTCTTTTCAAAAATAATTCTTCTACAGTATATTTGATACATATGCATGTTTTTGTTTCATAAATCAAACCTGTTTCAAATTTTGTCATGTAAATAGAAAAAAATATCTTAAATATTTCTTGCATAAAATCTTCCCCCTCTGCTTGTTTCATAATTAAAAATATAATTAGATATAAATCTTATATTCATTCAAATAATAAATTTAATAATTTAAGTGTTCTATAATAGTTTTGGATTTTTTTAATGAAAAAATTAGATTTTTCAAAGCTAATTTTGATTTAAAGGTGCAAAGAATTTTTACATTTTGAAAATTAATATTTTTCTACCTCAAATATTTATTTAAAAAATATATTTAGCTTCATAAATGTTTAAATTTTTTTTTCTTATTGTTAAATACTGTAGTGCCATTTTTCTTATTAGTTTAGATATTTATTATTATAATTTGGGTTTTTTTTTCTTTTTTTAAATCAATAAATTCCAAATATTATGAAATAAGTTTATCTCAAATATCTATTTTAAATAATTTTTTTTCTTAAATTGTTTTATATATTAGAACTATACCAGAACTATTAATATAGGGAATTATAATTTTTAATTTAAGCATTTCCCGTTTAAGTGTTTTAGTTTGTATGTATTGAGAATTCAAAAATGTCAAATTTTTAAAATAAGGTTTCCTAAAATAATTATTATAAATAATTTTTCTCTTGTTTATTGGGTATTTATATTGTAACGTTAAATATACTTCTTCATTTAAATTTTTAATTGCTAATTTAGATTTCAAAAAAAAAAAAAAAAAAACTCTAGTTATAAAATTTTTTTATATATTCTCACTATTTTTGCTAAGGAAAAAATAACTGATTATATTACTTAGTATAAATGATTTAATGCAAAAACCGAAAATTTATTAAAGATTGAAGTCTTTATGAGCTATTAGTATCTCAATCAATTTTGTTTGATATAAGAATTTTAAATAAAGTTTATTGCCTGAAATAAATGCATCTTGAAACACACTTTATAATAATGCATTCAAAAGGTTAGTTGTAAACTTTAATCTTGAGTAAATTTTAATGTGAATTGAAAATCTGGTAAATTCAAATGTAATTGTAAAATCTAATAAATTTTACTGTAAATTTTTTGTGCAAAAGTAATTAATATATTGCAATTTTCAATTTTTGAAACGTTTTGCATTGAAGGGTTTGAAAATAAGCATGTTCTATTGCAAATTTGTAAGATTAGCTGTAGGAAAAAAAATTGTTTAGAATATTTATTAATAAATGTACACACAAAAATTTTTGATTTAATGCAATTAGTTAAAGGAAAGTTATCTTAGACACTATGCTGAGAAAACAATTATATTTCATGTTCTTTTCATATTGAGAAGTTGAAAGTTCTTCAATTTAATTTGGTTGAAGAAAAGCTATTTCGAGAGGAATAATGCTAAACAATCATTCATATTTTGTGCTCTTTTTTGAATTGAGAAGCTGAAAGTTCTCCAATTTAATTTTATTAATGGAAAGCTGTTTAGAAAGGATTGATGCAAACAATTATATTTCATTTTTAAAACTCTTTACAAAAAATTTCAGTTCAGTATTTCGTTTGTTTGTTTTCATTATGTTGCAGTTGTTGTCGTGTTTTGTAATAATTGTTAGTCAATTTTTTACTACATAGCTCTAGTACAGTGTTTTTGTTTACAAGTCATTGATTAATTATATAATTTTAATTGAGTATAATCAACTTTTCATAAGTTCTAGCTATGTATGAAAGTACATAAAATATATTTATTCAGAAGAAAAAATGTGATGGCTATATGTTTTAAGTTTTTGATATTTTATGTTTTTTGTTTAAACAAAACAATTTATTGTGGTACTATAATTTTATATTTTGTTTTATTGAGTCAAGTTTATCATGTCACATTTGTGATGTAATCTACTATCAAATACTTTGTGGCTTTTTTTTTTTCTTTTCATCTATTTTTTTTTCTTTATTTTTTTAATACAATGACTTGTTCAATAATTCTTTGGTGGTTGGTGCTATGGTATTTTCAAATATATCTCATAAAGTATGTAAGTCAATTGCTCTTCTCAAATTTCGTATGTGTACAGTATAATAACTATACTGAATATTTTGTTTTTTAAATGTGAAGGCAAATGTATTTTTATTAAAAATGTTCACAGATATATTTACATATTTAACGACGTAATTCACAGTATAAATATATGTGAATGCTTACACAAATTTTGAATTGCATTCTTTTTCTTTTATTTGCATGCTTAACTTTCAGCAACAAATTCTGAATTGTATTTTAGTTTTTAATCTTAGGAATAGTTTCATCATGCTGTGATTTGTGCTGTACTAAATGATGTGCTGTAATATCTCTTTAGTTGTTATCTGTTTGTCAGTGATCATGTTTGTTGTTATTTTGTTTATTAAGTTTGATAAATGTTGAAATGTAGTATTGCCATTTTAATAATTAATTTGTAATTGAAAGTGAAAAAAAAAAACTAAATGCAGTATTGACGTTCAATAATAAATTAATTAGTTATTAATATTTGTTTGTTGAAAGTTACAGCTCGAGAGAAGGTTAGTTTTTTATTGCAATAATTTATTAGAAAGGTATAATTAAATTATATTTTTTAAATTATATTTTTTAAAAGGCTAATTAGTTCTTTCCTTTTTATTCCCTCAATTGTCTTAAGACTTCAATAAATTTTTAATTGTTTTTCATAATTTAATACATATTACAATATCATTTTGCGAAAATTCCAGCTGCAAGTTTAAATGGCTAATACTGCACTATTTAATCATAGATTAATACAAAAGTTTTTCGAATCAGTAAAATATTTTTTTCCTAATATAATGTAGCTTTTTTTTAAAAATTTTGTAATTAATTATTTTTATAGTTTAAAATTTAGTCACTTTGCTTTGATTATTTTCTTATTAAAAAGATACTTAGATCTGAAAACAATATATTGCTGATTTTATTGTTATTCTGAACAGTAGATCTGCGTATTGTCATCCAGTAGATAGACTTTATTCTCATATCTTCTACATTGTTTGTTTGGCAATAAAATAAAATTTAAGAAAAAAAAAGAAAAAAATCAGTAGTTCAGTATGCAGAAATTATTTATCTATACTGTAAATATGTAAAATCAGCTAAACATATCACTGAAATGAAACTTATTTCTTTAAAAAAATGTATTCAAAAATGTGTACAGTAATAATGTACATAATGGAGAATCTTATGTGACAATTTAAGTTAATTTTATATGTGATATTGTTATTAGAGTTTAAATAATTAAATTATATATTAAAACAATGTCTTTAAATTGTCCAAATTACATGTATTCATTTTCCAAACATTTAAATTACTGGTAATATCGTAAAAAACAATCTACAAATTAGTTTTCAATAAGTAAAAATGAATTATACTATTATTTTATTTGATTGTATATTTTATTACAGCCATTGTTAAACTAGTCAATGTTATCAGGTAGATGAGTGTTTGTTTTTTTTAATAATGTTATTGTTTATGTGATTTCCAATCTAGTTTTTCTTGCTGAATTGAATATTTTATACTCTTATATCTGCATTTGATCTGCAATGGTATGGTCAGAAATTTAGATTACAACACATAACTTCATTTAAAAAAAAACATGTATCAGAACTCACTGCAGTTTCAAAAAAGACCGTTTTCTCTTTGACGACTTGCATCAAAATTAGTTTTTGTGGCTCACAGTTACATTTTACAGTTTGCCTCAAAACATGCATCAATTTTATGCCAAGTAGACTTTTAAATTTCGGTTATGTGTTGAATATACATGATTAATTTTTGTTTGAACAGATGACGTAATTTTATTTTTAAAAAAAAATTATATTTAAAAATTTTATTCTCCTTGCTAAATAGTTAATACTGCAAATTTACCTTAAAAAATTTTATGTTAATGAGTTAATGATATAAACTTACCATTTTACTTCTTTTTTTTTTTTGAAAACTTAATGTTGATTCATCTATATTTGAGATGTATTTACTGATCCAAAATTTAGGTCACAGTACATAACTTTATTTCATTTGAATTCTTTATTCCGTGTTTAAAAAGAAATGGAATACTTTTTGCTGGTCCATCTGTATTTGACATGTATTAACTGTTCAGAATTTTAAGACACAGCACAGATTTTTTTTTTTTTTTTTTCATTTTACCAGCATTTGCCAATTGCTTTTTTTTACTAGTTTTGTTTCCTGTGTTTTCCTGCAAGTAAGACTATCTTTTCTATGAAGACCCCTGGTTTACATCCAATTTTTTTTTATTTACTCTTGACAGTTTTCTGAAGTATTTTGAAATTAATTTCTTTATTTCCACCCAAAGTAGCAACTATTCATCTAAAACAAATTCTTTTATGACGCACATAATAACTCTTTTATGGCAAATATAATGTAATTTTGATTTTACTACTTTTCATATACACCATTTGTGTATAGAAATTATTTTGAATGTTACATCAACATGCATTTAAGAACTGAACTATTCTGGTCTTTTTCTTAAGTTGCAGAGTATACAAAAAAAAAAAATTCAAAATATTACTGTTTGGATAATAAAATAAAAGAAGAATAAAATTGCAGATCGATACAATAAGGGAGTTTTAAATCCTTTTCCTGTTTTTTTTTTTTTTTTTCAGTAAAAATTACTTTTGCATATACAGAAAAGGAATTTCTTTTTTCCCAATTTCTTGTTTATTTCGTTTATTCTCATCAATTTCCTGCTATAGCTATAAGCATAATTTTCCACAACCATGTCTCCCATAAAGTTTTTATCATTAATATATCTGATATGTAGAATCTAAAATTCATTATTAGATGGATTCCTTTGCTTTAACTTGCTTTGTATATAGCAAATCTTTGAAATATGAAATTAAATATACTTCAAATGAAAAATTTTTTAATTTATATTTCATTTTTTTTTCCTACTAGAAATTTGGCATGTAGTCATTTTAAAAAGTGTTTGTTAAATGGATGATTTATGCAAATTATTAAAATTTACAAATTATCCCTTTTTAATTAAAAATGTGATAATTTGTAAATAATCATATTATCAATTAAATGAGGTGCATAAAATAATAAAGCAATTGCACAAGAATCACAATTGTAGCATGTTACCAATTAACTAATTAAGACTATAAATATTATAAAAGAAAATGTAGCTTTTAATAAAAATTACTTATATGGTTTAACTAGAGTAAGTTGCAATCAGACTGATTACGTTGCCTGTAATATTTTTTTTCTGCAAATCAAAAATAAATAAAAAAAAAAAAAAAATTTTTATATATAACTGGAGCAGTTTAAATCTGTATCCCCTTCAAATATTAACGTGTGGCAAAAATTATCAACTGTGCTACTGAGAAACCGAAATTGTTATTAACACTATATTGCTGCTTTAAAAACAAATTAGCTAGATTTTTCTTTTATTTTAAATGTGCATTTTTATAGCGGATTTGCTTATTCTTTTAAAATGTGCCTGCAAAAAAAAAATTTTAATTTTTATAAAACTTGCTAACTGCTCATCTGTTTTTCAGTAAAACGCTGCGATGAAAGTGCTCTGTAAATTTTTTACTGCTTATAAACTTTTATTGACTAATTGAGATCACTCTATATTTGTGCAATATATGTCTGCAATTTAATTTGAGAAATTTTCAATTCTTATACTGTTTTTTAGAATGCAATTTAAATTGTGTATATGTAAATTTTTCTAGCTGATGAAGTATTTTTTCTTCTACTTCCTTCCTAATGAAAGAAAAATCCCATTTGTCATTTGTATACATATTCTAAGCTCATTCAATTTACTGCCTTATTAAACATATCAAGTGATTCAATTTAAAATTTGTAATTTTTGTAATGTCTTAAATAAATTTAAACTTGACATCTTCTATGATTTGCTGTACTTTCTTTGGTGTTAATTTTTACAAGATATGAATGTTTATTTTATATAAATGGTATGTTTTTTTTAAACGAAAGCCCATTATTAATTTACCTAATAGTTATTAATTATTTATTATGAATTATTTATTATTTTTCATTATTTATCAATTTACTTTTTCTCATATTTATTATTTTCTTGTGTTAATTATTTTCTGTACTTATGGTGTGATATAAAAGTGTGACATTCAAGCCCAAAATTAGTTAAATATTCTTTGTAGTACATCTTGGCAATTTTTTGCAGTAACTGTGTTTATGTGCAATTTGGCAGGATATTGCACGTAAACACTATAGTTGAAAAAAATTGCCCTGTCAAATAAAATAGCAAAACATAAAGAAACATGGAAACAAAGCATAACAAAAACTTAGCATAAATAAAACATAATGGTGTAAAATATTCCCGTTTCCATAAATGAAACAAGTGACCTACTTGATAATCTAAGAGGCACCTCAAAGTATTGAGGAGAAATTTCTAATACTATTATACAATTATTATACTTGATCATAGAAAAACTTCATCAGCTTCAAAAGTCATTAGGAAGAAAAATCGACGTATTTCGAGTGCTCTGAATGTCGGTAGCCAAAGAATGCCAACGTTCCTTGGCTATTTAGTCCGGATTTTTTTCTGGAAAAATTGGCGGTTGTTTTTATTTTTTGCGACTAAATTTTTTTTTCTAATATGTTTTTTGCAGAAAAAAACGAAAAATCTAGTTTTTGGCATTTACTTTTTTTTGGTTGAAAATAAAGTTCAGATGGCATTTCTCACAAATTCTTGGCGGCAATGCGTCCGTACGCTAAGTCCAAGAATTATGAGTATGGGGGTGTTGACGATAGCATTGAAATGACGTCTCTTTCAGTGTTTCAAGGGGGAAAAAGTAGATAAGATATGGTGCGTATCATTTTTAAAAAGTGCTTAAAGGTGCTTATTTTCGTTTTTTGAAAGCCCTTAAAGGTGCTTTTTTCATTGTGAGTTTTTAAAAAGTGCTTAATTTTCTCTTTTCGAAAATGAGTTGTTTTTTTTTTTTCTTTAACAATGTCGATTTTCGCCACGTATTATGCAAAAACGTGGTTTTTACATTGTTCTATTCAACGTTATTCACAATTTATTCAACCGCAATCTATTACGGCTTACCGTTGGTTCATAGCTTATTATTAATACTTGCTAGTCTGCATGTGCATATACTGAGCTGGGTTCGGTGAGATTATTGCCCTCTCATGTGCAACTCTGCTGCATTTTGCAAGATATTCTTAATTTCAGGTTTCATTTTCGGCCCTCTGATATCGAACCGAAAAATCTCTTGATCATTTTACAATGGCTAATATAAAGAAGAAAAGAGTTCTTTATCAGAAACTAGTTATTTTATTAATATCATGTAAAGTCTTTGAAAATTTTTTGCATTTTGATAATGTATATAGTGCTTAAAAAGTAATTATAAGGTGCTTGTTTTGTGTTAAAAGATTTGGCTACCCACCCTGAAAGAATAATTAATAGAGGTCTGAATTTAAAAAAAAAAAAAATTCGCTCGTGGCATCTAGTAAGAAAGAAAAAAGAAAATTTTATTTTTTGTTTCTCAAATTCATTTGCCGTTGTTGTTGTTCATTTACGTCGCACTAGAGCTGCACAATGGGCTATTGGCGACGGTCATTACATTGGCGATTGCTATTGGCGACGGAAACATTCCTGAGGATGATC
The DNA here is from genome assembly GCF_982258835.1 of Parasteatoda tepidariorum. Classification (NCBI taxonomy): domain Eukaryota; kingdom Metazoa; phylum Arthropoda; class Arachnida; order Araneae; family Theridiidae; genus Parasteatoda; species Parasteatoda tepidariorum. The sequence goes on along the minus strand of NC_141764.1, from coordinate 81,308,685 downwards.
CGAAGACATGCCATCACAATTTATGTCCTCTGCTGAGGGGATGGCACCCCTGCTTCGGTAGCCCAACGACCTGCACGCGAAGTGGAGCACTTTACGGTAGAACAGTTTAACGAGGACCAATACCGCACACCCTCGGTTCCTACGCAGACTGATCCAAGTGGTCACCCACCCGCACACTGACCGTAGCCACAAATTCATTTGCATTCACATTTGTTGAGTCTTGAGAATGAGTGCAATGTTTTCAAGCACTCGAACCTAGTCGACTTTTTCCATCTCAATAGTTTTCGAAGCGAATAAAGTTTCTCTTTTACCAAGTTTATCTTTCCTCTTCAGTTTCTTGGGATTATTCATTTAAATACAATTAATATTCAAATAAGAAACATACCAAAAACTTTCCTTACACCCATAGGCGTAGCGTGACTAAAAATTGGAAGGAGAATTTATTTTTAGAATCTTTTTTTTTTCCTTCAAAAAAAAAAAAAGAGCTGATAGTAATAGGTCGCCTTTTAACTTCTATAAAATTTTATTTTACAATGATAAATTTATAAAAATATATAAAGTTTGAAGATTTTCTATTCTTTATTGAAATTATTCTTTATTTTTGACCGTAGAGGACACGTGGCTTTTTGCTCTGAGCCGCCGCAACAAGAAGTAATACATGAAAAAATCAACTGTTAAGTTTAGAATCTAACTCAAAAACTATAAACGTAAAATGGAAGTCCAATTTTTAATGAATTACATTAGTTTATTTGAAATCTTTTGGACTTCTTTAAGTAAGCTGCGAAACCTCTAAATAAATGAAGGGGAAAAAAAAACGTTTTTTGGGAAAACGTTAAAATTTTTTAAATACTTATTTCATCGATACGCGATATAAAGTAATAAAACTAAGTATTTTTTCATTTGTACGTGTCTCTACTTCTATTTTTAGGACAGCGTTCTCAATTGTACAAACTATCAAAATCTGCAAAAAAAAGGGGGGACAGAGATTAAAAACTTTAACTTTAGAGAAACAAAACAAAAACATCGATAGATAAAAAAAACTAAAATACACTTTTTAGATTAATCTTCGCCCCTATAGTGTTATTATATAACACATTGAAATGGACAAAAAAATCAATACTGAGTGTTTCGTAATCATCTCTATAAATATATATTTTTGGAATCCTTATCAAAATGAAGTTAAAAAGTGTATAAATTATTATTTGAAAGAAGAAGAAAATAAACGTCATCGAAATCTAACAAACCACGACTGAGAATACTAAAATAAGGCTGATTGCCTCATTAAGCTCATAAGTCTTTTCAAATAATTGCCTTTCTACTTCTCTCTGTTTCCCCTAGCAATCAAACGGGTTTGGGTATTTTCAACTCCACGTCACTCTGCAGTGAGTGCTTCGTTAGATTTCATAAAATTATTTTTTCCTTGCTTCCAAATAAAGTTGCGACCCTGATAGATACTTCATTTATGACAAATATTCAAAAATATATATTAAGGTTGACCCATACGGAACACCATGTGGAGAAACACATTAAAATAACTTTCCTTAATTTTATTTTCATCAGAAGGATTAACCCTCCATTTGTTTTACCATTATTTTGATTCACACATGTGTGTTGCAGCGTACAAGACATTAAAATACCTTTACTATTAACACCAGGTTAAAAAGGACTTAAAGTTCATTCAATAAATAACAAAATTCAAGAAATATACTTTTGAAATCCACATTATTACATGTAGAAGTCAAAAATCTAAAAAGTTTGTACGAAATTAAATTTTCAAACCCTTTCTTACAATATTTTTTATTTCGGATTTAAGTTTCGGAACAATATAAGAATTCTATTAATATGTCCATTTAAACATCAGTTATTAACGTATTTGTTTTGAAAGTAAATTGTAAATACTGCTACATCACTATGTATTAATTCATAAAAACATGCTTCGAGCTTTATAATATATACTTTTAAGCGTTCTTTCATTGATATCTTTCCCCAATCTAGCATAAAAATGCTTTGCTTTCAAAAATTTATTGCTTTGTATATATGTTTTTAAATTGCGTCTAAATAATAGACGACTATCGTGAATGCGATATTGTTTCAGAAAATCCCTGTAATTCCTTCTAAGTAAAGCTTCTTCTTCTACTAACCATTCTCCATTTCTAATCACAACACCTTCAGATTTGAGAGACGCTATTTTTTCTTCTGTAATGGAATTTATGTTTTCATCAAAATGAAGTCTTGGAAGTGGAAAATCAATTGGTGCTTCTGTGATATCCAGTTCTGACAAGACTTCGCATGATCCATCTCCATCTTTAACTTCAATGCCTGTAGAGTTGAGACTTATAATTTTTTCTTTTGAAATGAGATTTATTGTTTCATCAATGTGTAGTTTAGAAACGGGAAAATTGACAGGAGCTTCTGTTATATCAAGTTCTGGCAAGCCTTCGTTGGACCCTTCTCCACCTTTTACTTCAATACCCTGAGATTTGAAATCCACCAGTTTTTCTTTTGAAATGGGACTTACTCTTTCATCATTATGGAATGTAAGAACAGGAGAATCAAGCGATGTTTCTGGATAATAATCAAGTTCTGGCAAGTCTTCTTCATTTGATCCTTCTTCATCATTACTTTCCAGTCCTTGATAATTGAGATCCGCATTTTTTTCTTTTGAAATGGAACTCATTTTTTCATCATCATGGAGTGTGGGAACGGGAAAATCAAGCGGTGATTCTGGGTAATAATCAAGTTTTGGCAGGTCTTGTTCATATGTACTTTTTTTAGCTTCAGTTTCAATATTTTGAGAACTGAGATCCACAATCTTTTCATTTGAAATTGGACTTACTGTTTCATCAATATGAAGTGCAGAAACAGGAAACTCGACACACACTTTTTGTAAATCAAATTCTGGTTTAGCAATTTCCGGTTGTTTTCCCGCTAAATCAAGATTTCGATGGTTTACATTGCTTGGATTTTTTGTTAAAGTAAATTCTGTTTTAGTTATTTCAACACGTTTTATTGACAAATCCAAAATCTGGCATTCATCATTTCCTGAGTCGTTTGGAAAATCAAAATCTGATTTTACCTTTTTGACTTCCTTTTTTGAAAAATCCGTAGTTTCTAGTTCTGTTTTATTTGATTTTTTTCTCAAATCAAAAATTGGCGTGTTTGTTTCGACTGGTCTTTTTCTCAAATCCAGAATTGGCGAGTTTAAATCAACTCGTCTTTTTCTCAAATCTAAAATAGGTATCGGTTTAATGGGCTTTATTTTAAAATCAATTTTTGATGCTTCATTAGGCTTATATACAGAATCAATCTTTGGGACTACTGATGCGATACACTGTTCTTCAGGGAGCTTAAAAGGTATTGCACGTATGTTTGAACTTATATAATGAGATGAAAAGTTTTCGAAAGATGTTGAAACACCTATACTACTATTATTCATAATGTGTCTGTAATCAGAGTCAATTATTTGCTCAGATCTAACACTTTTCAAAGAAGAGAAACTATACAATTCCGTACCTTGATTAGATGTTCTTTCCACGACAAAACTTTCTTTCTTATTTCGGTATGTGGCAAATTTGTTTTCTTTATTAATATCATATCTTTCCATACTTGATTTCACGTCTTGCTGACTTCTTGCTTTCTTAATTCTAAAAAAACATACTTAATCAATTTAAAATTTTAGTTTTGAGACCGCAAAAATTTTAATTAAACTACTTTGACGTAAGCAAACTTTTAATTTTTTTATATTTATTATTGATTCCACATACATTTGCAGGCTTGTGTGCTCAATTAGGGCTTATAAACCTTTATCAAGTAGAAAGACAGATTGCACAATGCAGAGAAGGACATCACAAAGAATACATCCAGGCTTACGGTGGGATTCGAACCCGCCACCTCCACGCTTAACAGAGCATTTGGCGGGCGATACCGCTCAGTCAGGAAGGCCCCAAACTGTTTAAACACCTATATTTGCAGACTTGTGTACTCAATTAAGGTTTATAAGCCCTTGGCAAGTAAAAAGACCGATAGCACAATGCAGAGAAAGGCAGCGCACAGATACATCCAGGGTAACAGTGGGATTCAAATCTGCTACCTCCACGCTTCACACAGCGTTTGACGGGTGATACCACTCGAATGGGGAGGCCCCAAACACCTGAAAGAAAAATCCTTATTTATTTATTTTATTGCCCCACACTTACGTGCAGGCTAGAAAGCTCATTTCAAGGACAGCTTATGAACCCTTGGTTTTTGAAGAACGGGCAGTAAAAATAAAGAGAGAACATTACAGAGATACATTCAAAATTACGGTACGATTCGAACTCACGACCATTGCGTTATTCATTTACTTGTTTATTACACATACATATGCAAGCTTGTGTACTCATTACAAATTACGATTTATAAACACATGTAAATAAGTAATAGAAAAGGTTTTACAAATTATAGCAGTACATCACAATAAACACCCAGAGTTTACGGGTTAAGAAGCTTGTATACAACTGGTAATTAAATCGGAACATTTTAGAGATAGAAGACAGTTTTATGTTCAGAGATTTGAGTGGACAACTAGTCAAATTTTCACTTTGTGATGAAGCTAAGTAAGCTATTAACCGAGCTTGCAGTCAAAACAAAAAAACTTACGCTTCATCTAAGCCTCATCTTTGTTTCGAATGTAAAAAAAAAAAAATATTCTGAAGTGAGCGTTGTTGTTGTTGTTACTTTACGTCGCACTAGAGCTGCACAATGGGCTATTGGCGACGGTCTGGGAAACATCCCGGAGGATGATCCGAAGACATGCCATCACAATTTTGATCCTCTGCGGAAGGGATGGCACCCCCGCTTCGGTAGCCCGACGACCTGCGCGCGAACTGAAGTGAGCGAAATGGTTTCTTCCTTCTTCAAACAGTGGTAAGTAACAGAATCCGTTGAACCTCTTTTCTAGTTTTGGAGATCTCCAAATAAAAAAAAAATATGTTCACTAAAAACAAAACTGAAACCTCCCCCTCCTTTTTTTTTCTTTCTTTTTTTTTGAAATGGAAAGAGGAGAAAGGCTATTTGCCTATAAACTCTAAGAAATGATGTTAATTTCCGTCCCGCAGTGGACTGATCGTTAAGACACGGTTCCCAGCAGATCACCGAAGTCAAGCATCACTGGCTGCGGTCAGTGTGCGGGTGGGTGACCACTTGGACCAGTCTGCGTAGGGACCGAGGGTGTGCGGTATTGGTCCTCGTTAAACTGTGCTACCGTAAAGTGCTCGACTTCGCGCGCAGGTCGTCGGGCTACCGAAGCGGAGGTGCCATCCCCTCCGCAGAGGATCAAAATTGTGATGGCATGTCTTCGGATCATCCTCCGGGTTGTTTCCCAGACCGTCACCAATAGCCCATTGTGCAGCTCTAGTGCGACGTAAATTAACAGCAACAACAATGTTAATTTCCCTTCATAAAATTATGATCCTTTTTCTATAAAGCACTTGTATTTTGCTTATTTTTTATCTCTAGGGTAATCGTCTAGGACTTACAGGGGATAAATCTGTGACCTGCCAATCCATGGCATTATTCTCGTGACCACCCAGTTCTCTTACAAAGCTAAACTTGATTTTTATTTATCTGTGAACTGACTATTATGACCATAGATATAAAGGCAGAAAGATCAATCACTCGACCAAACGGACGTCACGGTGAACGTTGACATCACTGGTCTAGTAACTAGTTTGTACTCTATATCCACGCCCTCTAGTGAACTGCGGTGCTTGTTTATTGCAGCTGTACATAATTTGTTCTTTTTTTTATTTGATTTTTATAAGTTGTAATGATTAATAATAATTGATAACATTCAGTCTCTTTGCCAGAAAAATCTGAAATTCGCAAATTTTATGACACTTTTTTTTCCAGATTTTTTTAAAGATTTATAATTCGTAAATTTTAAAATTAAAAAAAAAAAAAAAAAAAAAAAAAAAAAAAACTAATATGTTTTTAAAATTTAGTTCTTTATATCATTCTGAAATTCAAATATTTGAAATAAAATAAAACACACAATTTATGTACTTACAAAAAATAAATAAATAAATAAAATAAAGAACATTTTAGTAAACATTCCAAGCTAGCCTGTTAGCGTACAATTAGTTTGCTAGTAAAGCGTTTTCTTGGTTTTCATTTGTGTGTAATGGAAATTCTAATTATTTTCATTCAAAAAGTTTTTCAAAGTACGATTTTACTCCTCTATTTCAATAACAATGTACTTTGATATCTGGGTCGTGTTAAAAGTTAAAAATATAAGAAAAGTATTTCACAACATCCACTAAGATGACAAATTGTCTGTCAAGGATGATAAAAAAATTAATGGTTAAAAAAATAATTCATTGCGATAATGAACATACAGCTGTAATGTTATTATTGTTCAGTTATCTAAAAGACTTTTTCGTGGTTTTCCTTTGCATTTAACGCAACATTTGATTTGTCTAAATTTTAATTTAATTTTAAATAATATATAGGTTACTACAAAAGCTTTTATAAACATGATTTTACTCTGATATTTAAATTGCAAGGTACTTTGATTTCTGGGTCGTGTTAAAAGTAAAAAGTGTTTCACAACATCAACTAATATGACAATTAGTCTCTCAAGGATGATAAAAAAAATTAATTGTTGAAAAAAGAATTCATTGCGATAATGAACATTTAGCTAGAATCCTATTACCGTTCAGCAATCTAAAAGACTTTTTTGCGGTTTTTCCTTGCATGTAACGCAAAATTTGATTATTTCTATTTAGTCTTAATTGAAATAAGTATTTTCATAACTTTAATGATTATGATTGTACTCCAAGTAACTTATGAGTAATTTTGATTTCTGGGTTGAATTAAAAATAATAAGGACGTTTCCTTATATTCTCAAAGATGTTAAGCCATCTATCAAGGATGGGAAGAAAAAAAATTATTGATTATTTAAAAATAACTTCTTTTAGATAATGAACATTCAGCTGGAATACCTATTACCGATAAAAACAATCTGAAAAACGCATTTGTAGTTTTCTTTAGCATGTAACTCAAAATTTGATAATTTAATTTTATTTAAAATAGGTTATTTTTATAACTTTCATAAGTATATAATTGTAATTCGATACTTAAATTGTGGCTTATTTTGTTTTACTGGTTGAGTTAAAAAGAAGAGCTTTTCGTTTATATTCAGCAAGTTGATACCTTATCTATTTCATAATTTTATAACCGTCGTCGAACAGCCGACCTAATTATGTGCTTACGCCTACTCATGTTTAACTCCGTAAATTCAATTTTAAATTATATCCAAAAGACAGGGAGAGTCCTTTATAAAGTATTGAGAGAAATTTGCCTCCATATTGGACTTCTTGATGGAACTATCCCGCATTTACGTTACATTTTGAGGAAAACATCCCACGGTTAGCCTGACTTCAAGGAGACTCCTGATCTTCTGAACCACAACGGCTAGGCCTGATTAATAATAAAAAATGGCTGCTTATAAAAAAATAATTTCATTGAGATAAAGATGAACATTTAGTTGAAATCCTATTACCGCCAAGCAATCTGAAAAACATTTTCTAGGTTTTCCTTTGCGTGTAACGCAAAATTTTATTACTTTAATTTCAACTTAATCTTGGTTAAAATAAATTATTTTTATAACTTTTATAAACATTGTTTTACGCCGATATTTAAATTGCACGTTACTTTGATTTTTGGAATGAGTTTAAAATTACAAAAAATATGAAGAGCATCTCGCTATATTCACCGAAATAATTGACTGTCTGTCAAAGACGCTAAAAAAATTATTTATTATATAAAAAAAATTCATTACGATTACTGAGCATTTCGCTGGAACTCTTTAAGCGTCAAGCAATCTGAAAGATATTTTCGTGGTTTCCCTTTACGTGTAACGCAAAATATGATTGTTTTCTTAAAAACAAACATTCATAAAGGCAGCAATGTTTAAATATTTACATAAATTATGAATTATTTTATCTATATTCCTTGTAAATCAAAACAAAATGAAGAGCATTTGATTGTGGGCAATTAATTAGCAAGGCACATAGTCTTACGCGGACATTAAGTAATGAATTGGGAGATTTTGATACTGATATATATATATATATATATATATATATATATATATATATATATATATATATATATATATATATATATATATATATATATATATATATATATATATATATATATATATATATATATATATATATATATGTATATTATAATAATTTGAATAATTATTTGTGCAAAGGCATTAATAAAGATCGGAAATTAATAGATAATACAATCGAGCTCATAATAAATAGTACGAATAATTATTTTCATGAAAAAGATTTTTATATTTAATTCTCATCGAAAATTTAACAAATTTACGGTTGCATGGCTTTAAAAAAAAATGTGTCATTGATGTGCATTTTTAATTATTACGATTTTAAAACAATAATAGTAAACTTATAAAATTCAAAGGATTTTAGTTTCGAACTCCTTCTGTTAAATCATATTTTTAAATATAAAAAAATGCTAATATAAGCATCTATACTTCAGTTATAATAGAACCAGACGCTTCAAACTAATAACTATGGTTGGATAAGTAAATATCCTTCCTTCGGTTTTAATTAATCTAAGTTCTGAAAACCAAAACTAAACAAAACCGAAACTATAGTATATAATTGCTCGTAATCTGAATGATCTCTGCTTTTAAAGCTTCAATAAACAAACAAATAAATTATGAGTAATGAATAGACATCTTTAAGCAATATACAAAATAATATACTGGTTTACGGAAATGAAAAAGTTTTAGAATTTAAATTAAATTGCTTTTTAATGATCAACACTGATTACGCGCAATGCAAAGGTACGGCGGGGATGTCAGAAAACAATCCCTACGACGACGCGAACGCCACTTTTTGTGCGTAAAACCGGTCTGTCAAAAGCGTGTTGCTTTTCTAACCCCCCCCCCCCCGGGAAAGTTAAGTGTCCTTATCCCCTATATTAGTCCCTGATTATGACATTACCTAGATAATCAGATGAACGCATCTAAGCACTGATGTTTGATACCACAATCGACACACACGCGCACGAACACGCACACGCTCGAATACGCTATCTGTGGAGAAGACCAGTTTCATCTCTTGACCTTTCCCTCTCCCCCTCTTCTCATCAGTTGTATGGGAATGTACTACGTTATTTTCCTTTTCCATAATATTTTTCGCATTTAATTGTTAAAAAAATTTTCTAAAATTTCCACAGCACTTTCTTTTAGAAGTATGCTTAATGGAGTTTTCAGTTCCCTATAGTTTCCTAACTTAAAAGTTTTTAATATATTTGAAAATAATGTTCTTCCTTTTTCTTTGAATATCCACACGCTACTGCTGAAGTTGTTGTAGTTCATTTACGTCGCACTAGAGCTTCAGAATGGGCTATTGGCGACGGTCTGGGAAACATCCCTGAGGATGATCCTAGGACATGGCGTCACAATTTCGATCCTCTGCAGAGTGAATGGCACCCCTGCTTCAGTAGGCCAATGATCTGCACACGAAGTCGGGCACTTTACGGTAGAACAGTTTAACGAGAACCAATAAAGCACATCCTCGGTCCCTACGCAGACTGATCCCAGTGATCACCCACCCTCACACTGACTGCAGCCAGTGATGCTTGACTTCGGTGATCTGCTGGAAACCGTGTCTTAACGATCAGTCAACTGCGGGACGCTACTGGTGAAGAAAGTTCTGTTTTGCATCACCTCTGTAGCCCATTTCGATCGTCGAACAGCTCTTTACGTTGATCTGAAGCGCTAGCAACAAGAATAGTCCTTAAAGGTTGCTAGAAAGTTAGGATGAATCGTAACAAGTAGATACCATAGAATTGAAAATCAAGCTTTACTCACTCATCAATTAATCAATCAATCATGCCGGCGTGTGTACGTCTAGTCTAGTAGAGTGTTTGTCAACATTATCGCCTTCAAAACTTTTAATTTATCAATTTTGATACAAGACGCATTTTAGTTATGAAAATAGACTCTTAGGTTTTCTAATACTTTGCCAAGATGAAGCAAGTTCTAATGGTTGCAGAAAAACCGTCCCTTGCTCAGTCAATTGCACAAATCCTGTCAAATGGACATTTTAAACAGCGAAAAGGTTTGAGTTCGGCTTGTGCTGTGTATGAGTATGACGGAGTTTTTAATAATCAACAAGTAAAATTTAAAATGACATCTGTGTGTGGCCATGTTATGAGTACTGATTTTATATCGAAATATAATAACTGGGATCGAGTTGACCCAGTAAGAAGATTTTAAAGTTTTAAAAAAAAAATCTTGCATGCCTGTACATTTTTGCTTTTTTTATGTCTTACCTTGAGCTACTTGGATACTTATCCGTTTCTGGGGTAGCAATATCCTATTACCACAATACCTATTAAAAAGCACCTATTATTATCAGCTCAATAAAAATAATATATAGGGGCTAGGAAAATTTCCAAAAAAATACGGTAATATTTTAAGAGACACAGACTTCACTTAACTTATTTTAATTGTAATTATAATGATGTATAGCTAGTGAGTTGACTTTAACATATAATTGTAGCATAGCTACCACTACAACTATTCAATTCCCATTCACTAGTACATAAGACAAGTTAACTTGATTCTATATGGTGGTACCTTTTGATAGATGACAATTGACATTGTTTAAAACATATTCCCTACATAATCCATAAGAAAAAATAACATTTGATTTCATTACTTGGGGAAGATTTTCGTATCAGTACTTATACCAATATAATTGTCAAGTTTTGGATTTTGACAGCTTCTAGGCCTGCAAAAAAAAAAAAAAAAAGCAAAATCAGAGAAGGAAACCAATTCCAAATGATTTGTAGTTACCCCTTGCAATTCTCTACACATTTTTTTTTTTTTTTAAATTTTTGAAAGTTTGAAATAACTCCATTTGGTGCAATGATGATTATATCTTACCCTTGATGATTATATTGACTTAAGCTGGCGCTGATATGAAAATATTCCCTATACCTGCATCAATAACAGTTTAGAGATTTTATTGCTTATTCCCCCTGAAATGGATAAGTAAATCTGTAAGTATCTTGGGACCTATTTAGAAAAAAGGATAAGATGATTGAAATTGTGCAACCCATAAGCAAATACATTTAAAACTGCATCAATATCTTTTCTTCTTGACATGTTTAAGTTTAATACTTTTGTAAATAATACAATTTCGAATTATTTAGGGTATTTGCTGCAACCAATCGTTTGATCCAATTTTTCTAAATACCCTATTACAGTAGGGAACCGATTATCCGGAATGGTCGGGACCATCGCTATTCTGGATAACTGATTTTTCCGGTTTTCTGAATCGCTACAAAAAGCCGTTTTTTTTATTGTTAAACCAACTAAAAAAAAAAATTTTTTTTGAAGTAATCTTAAAAATAAGAAAATACGATGAAGTAATACACTAATGAGTATTTCCATAATGATGGTAAGGTAAATGGCTTTCTTTAAAAAAAGAAAGAAAAATCGTAAAATCTTACGAGGAAAAAAAATTTTTTTTAAAAAAAGGGCGAGAAAATTTATCAAATTTCGTTCCGGTTTTTTGGTTTTCTGATTTCTGGATAACGGGTTCTGTACTGTATTTGTAAAGTAAGTAAATGTATTGCTAATATTGATTTGAAGTCTATATATATTTACTTCTCCTGTATGGGAGAATAATATCCATTAGCTGTTACTGAAATTACTAACCCTTTTCTGTGTAAACTGACCACTTGCATTTTGTCATTTTAATAGTCAACTTTAAAAGAAAAACAAATTGGTATTTGTAATCATTTCTTTTAACATGTTGTTGTTTGATATATAGGTAATGGTCATATATTTCTTATTATTACCACTTAAAATAAATTGGAATGTTTTTAAATTTAAAAATTTTATTTAGCAAATTTTCTATGTATCTTATGAAATGTTATAATTAACAGAATGAATTACAATTGTTGTTAAACTGTTAGTTTTAAAATAAAACATGTTTACTTCTTTATATTTTGTTAGTTATGCTTTTGTTAGTTACTACTTATGACAATTTCTTACAACATAATTCACAAGAGCATATACATACTGGGATACAGAAAATTCTCTGAGCCTAGTATTTCCCAGATTTTTTGGTTCGAAATTTTTGTCCCAAAATTATAGGGGTGTTTTTTTAAATTTTTTTTTTTTTTTTAAATAATAACTTTCCAAAATATTTTTAGAAATTAAAGTTAATGTATTTTTAATACTTTTCGATAGTACTTTTTTCTTTAACAAAGCAAAACAAATTCATTTGATTTTGCACAGTTCTTGAATTAGCTTGAAAAAATTGTTAAAGCAATTTTTTCCCCCCTATTTGAATTTTTAGCAACAAAAAATTTTGTAGCATTTTTTTCCCTCAAAAATTTCACCAGAGCTGCCAAAATTTTATGCGATCTGACACATTCGCAAGTTTTGCAAAAATGTGTAATATATGAGTGAGTTAAGCTGTTACTATAAATTATTTATTTGGATATGGTTAAAATTTGACTAAATATTTTCATTTATTGGTTTCAACCGTACTTTTTATTCCACATGAGTTTAATTAATATTTCATTATTATTTATTATCAATTAAGTTTAATTTTCCTATTTAATGATTATATTTTAACATGAGTTATGCTCCGTATAAATAAAAAGGAAGAAATCTAGTAAATGGTGTTTATTATCATTTTTAATTAATATTTGTTATTGTGTTTAACAGATGTATTTAATGATGTATGTTCTAAACAAAAGTTGCATTGTAATGGATAAAAAGTGAAGGATTTAGAAAATTGCATTTTTACCTTATTTATTAAAAATTATTTTATATATATATATATATATATATATATATATATATATATATATATAATGAAAATAGAGAACTATTAACTAACTTACAATCATAATTGTTTTTCTAAAGAATAATTTGAAAGTTTTATTTACTGACTAAAACATCGTTCAAAACCCATTCTTCATTTGTGTTTACATAATTTATCAATAAACAGAAACAAAGGAGTTCATGAATTTATGTTCTTTTACATATTAACCAAATTTACTTTCATTATTTCAGGCTGAATTGTTTTCTGCTCCCACTGAGAAAAAAGAAGCAAATGCCAAATTACAGATTCCAAAGTTTTTACAATCTGAGGTAAAATATTTTATTCATTTAAGTATTTGTGCATTTTCCAGCTTACCGATATGTTTTTACAAGGTATTTTGTTTTGAAGAAGTTTTATTTCAGTAAACATTTTAATTCCATAAACATATATTTATTTTTATACTATTTTACATGTTTTAAAACTAAATTTATGTTCACTTGATATTGCAAAAAATCTTTCTCTTAGAAAATATACTTTATTTGTAAACAGTATGACTTTACAATTTTTTTAAATGAATGAGTACTTAAAAATTGAATACTGTGTATATTATTGATTTAGTTGATTGTTACACATAACTTTTTTTTTAAAAAAAAGTTTTTTTTTATAAAATTTCAGCTTGAAAACTGTTTTATGAAAGCAAATTTATCATTTAATTGTTCTACTGGTGTTAGCATCAATGAGTGCACCATTGAGCATCACATACAACAACAATTCATTTGAGGGAATGCAAAAAGAAAAAAAAAAACTTAAAACGCATCCTCTGAGACAGACACTCAAACTGCTTAAAGTATATTTCATTTCAAATTGCTCTACCTAATTTTTATTTCTAATTTAAAAAAATGCACTCAAATGAGCAATTATCTTTCATTTGGAAAAATTTGCAAATTTTAGATGTAATAGTCTTTAGAGTATGTTGTAAAGTGATTTTTCAAATGTGCAGTTTTTAATTTACTACGGAAAACAAAGTAGCAGTTAAAAACGGTTTTAAAAACTATGTGAAATTCCACTGTTATAACTGCTAAGAAAGCGATTAACGAAACTATGTGGGTTCACGATTGAATAGCCACTAATCGGGCTCATCAAAAAATTTTCTAATGCAGGGTTTTGCGGTACATTATGATGTCATATTAAAACACTGATATTTTGAAAATCATCTAGAAATTAAGTACCGAAAAAGCAATTTACTCAACCATGTGGATTTACAGTGAATCATTGGGAATCTAGTGTGCCAAAATGAGAGTTAAAGTTTGCTGCTCGTTATGATGTTCGATTGAAACATCACAATGTTAAAAATCATCTCATTAACTTTCTGCATAGCAAATGATAAAATCACATGGATCAGTGCTTTGGAAAGTGATCACTCAAATGTATTATTTGAAATTTGTGGTATGTTTTAATGTTATATTAAAACATTGTGATTTTTAAAAACTATCTTAAAATTCATAGAAATAACTACCACAAAACCACATAAACTTACAGATTATCATTGCTAATTGACTGTGTCAAATAATTATTTAAATGTGTGATGATTAATCATCAAGATTTTACAATCTGTAGCAATAACTTCTAAAATAGCAATAATTGTTATTTGATACATTAAACAAATAGTTAATCATTTACTGTTCAAAGTTACGAAACAAAAGAAAGAAACTGTATTTTTAAGAGCAGAAAAAATATTTTTTTTTTCTGGAAAAGGAAGGAATTAAGTAATTTTTGTGCTTTTATTTCTTTATTCTATTAAAACTATTTATTTAATGAACAAATAAGATCCTTTATTAAAAATGGCATTTGTATGTACCATTTGTGTGGTTTTTTTAGCTAGAAAACTTGCTTCTTACTTAATGTAAACTGCTTTTTTTCTGATACAAAACCTAGATTTTCTTGATACGAAAACTGATAAAAAAAATTTTAAAAATGAGTTGGACCCCCGATCACTTCTGTCACAAAATCTACAAAATTATTCAAAAGTGGTTGGCAATTTTAAAAATAAACAGTATCAAATAATATAATGCTTGCTGCATCTTCCTGAAAACCTGAGAATTTCTCTTCACTTTTATTCAAAATTAGTTACTCAATTCAGAAACAGATAGCACTGTTAACTAAAGGAAACTATAAAACAATGATTTCAAAATAACCACAATTTTCAACTAATACCTAATTTAGTCTAAAGACAAAAATAGAACATTCTGCATACCTGTAGAAATAATAGTATAATAGTTCCAGTATAATAGTTCCAGTTAGTTCCCTTATCTTTTGAGGAATTTTGAAAATAATTTTGAAATTTGTTAAGAAAAAATTCTTATTTCCTTAACAATATGCAGTAGTTGAGTTTTATAGCTTATTAAATTAAAAAAAGATTTTATTTTTGATAAAATATTTCCCTTTGTAGCAAAAATTTAATCTAGAAATTTGTTAAAATTTTCTTGGATCGGTCAGGGTATTTTGTTTCTAAACCCTGTTAAATCGTATGATTGTAAGAAATGTAAGAATGTATTTAATCAAAACTTGTGGGAAAGTATTCTCCTTTGTGTGTTTTTGTGAATTATGCAAAAATAATAAAACTCAGTATTTCTTTGTAAATGCAAGAATCTATATTATAGGCCCGGAACTGTGACTATTTGGTACTTTGGCTTGATTGTGACAAAGAAGGTGAAAATATTTGTTTTGAAGTTATTAACAGTGTGAAAAGTGTCATGCGACCACCTGGAAATAGATTTGAGCAGGTTATTTATTCCACATATTAATTTCATTATAATTTTTGTTTTTTGTTTATTTTTGTCAATTATTAAAAAGTATTCTTTGAATATAATAAACTCTAAATTTCTCGAGTCACCAAATAAATCCTTAAATAATTAAAAAAATTTTTTAAATATAAAACTATGATATTTTAAATAATATAAATTGCTGAAATAAATTACTAAAATAAATTGCTTGACAGAGTTTGGTAATATAATATATACAGTGTTTTCACTACAGCGCGAGAACGCGAGAATCTCGCATATTTTTTTCTTTTCTCGCATTAAAAAATGATTACCGCGAGAAATTCGCGCATTCTATAAATCAATTTCAAAATTTGCGAATTTCTCGCATTTTGGAAAAAGCTTCGAATTACGCCATTTAGAATAAAATCCGTTTCACTTTTCTTCCTGGATCTTTCATTATTTTCAACATCTGCCCCATTATCTAGCTTCCCTATTTACCAGTATTGTTCAGAACCGTTTCGAACAACAGAACACAACCACGGAACCACTTTCAGAACACATTTCTCTGCAACCACGTGTTTACCGTAGGTAAGGTTTCTTCATGTAAACCGCTCAAATGTTTTATCCACTTATGTAAGGTGGACAAATACCTTGTAAAGGCAAAATCTTCTATGATGATGCACCAAAAATATTCAATGCTTTAAAAAATAGAAGACATTAAAAATGTATTATAATTAAAGAAATGATTTTTTTTCCACGAGTTTTTGTGTTTTCTTAGTTTTTAGAAATCTCACTTAACTTTTTGAAATCTCACCCTGTTTTTGAGATAGGGTGAGAAATTCTCACCCATTTTTTTTCTATAATGAAAACACTGATATATATATATATATATATATATATATATATATATATATATATATATATATATATATATATATATATATATATATACACTACCGGTCAAAAGTTTGCGAAAATTTTGAAATCTGCAAAGAAAAGGTCTAAATTCAAATGTTCATAGAACTGCGAAAAATCATTCAAATGGCATGAAAATTTGATATGTTCTAAAGTGAACCCTCTACTGTTAGTTACATACGATCAAATTGCAATACTTTGTTTTTTGCGAACTGAATCCAGCTTTTCATCACGGATTGTTTTTATGGTGAAAAAAGTTGTTAAGTTTGAACACTTGCCAAACTTGCAAAAAATATTTTTTGTACTTTCTGTTAATAGAAAATAGTTATATGAACAGTTCTATGCAAGCCCTCAAAATTTCAAATCGATTCGATTTTTTTGACGAAGTTATAGAATTTTGAAAAACATGTGTACTTCTCTCGATTTTTGAGCATTCCACATATGCAGTCTTCTGGTCTATACATCTTCTATCAAAGAACTTTTTAATTTTTATGTTTTCTATATTTTCAAATAATTAATATTTATCATAAAACAAATACTCTTATTCATTATTGTAATTATTATTGTTTATATTTATTGCTTACATGTTTTAGTTTTGTTGTGATATTTTTACTTTATATTAAATTAAAATAAAAAGTTATAACAATAATTACATAAATGATTCTAAAAAAATAATAACAATAGTATAAAAAATTTGCATTTTTATTAAACTATTTTATTTACAACAGGTCAAATATTTAACATATTCTTATTCGTATTTTGTAATTAAATAAATTAACATTTAAATCTTAGATTCCTCGAACCATCCACCTTTTGCTTTTATTATAGCCTTACATATGCATAGCATTCGTTCTAATAAACCATTAATCACTTCCAAGTGATATAGAGTTCCATTCCTGTTGTAAAATGTCCCATAACTGACTTTGATTCAAATATCAGAGCATCGTTTGCAAGAACAAACAAATTTTCGATGAAATGTGACATCTATGAGATATTGTTTTAATTATATTCATAATAAATTCTTTGTAGTAACAATAATTACAATAATAAATAAGAATATCTGTTTTATAATCAATATTAATTATTTGAAAATATAGAAAACATTAAAATTAAAAAGTTCTTTGGTCGAAGATGTATAGACCAAAGGACCGCAAATGTGGAATGCTTAAAAATCGAGAAAAGTACACATGTTTTTCAAAATTCTATAACTTCGTCAAAAAAAATCAAATCAATTTGAAATTTTGAGGGCTTACATAAAACTGTTCAAATAACTATTTTCTATTAACAGAAAGTACAAAATTTTTTTTTGCAAGTTTGGCAAGTGTTCAAACTTAACAACTTTTTTCACCATAGAAGCAACTCATGATGAAAAGCTGGATTCAGTTCGCAAAAAACAAAGTATTGTAATTTGATCATATGTAACTAACTGTAGAGGGTTCACCTTAGAACATATCAAATTTTCATGCAATTTGAATGATTTTTCGCAGTTCTATGAACATTTGAATTTAGAACTTTTTTTTGTAGATTTCAAAATTTTCGCAAACTTTTGACCGGTAGTGTATATATATATATATATATATATATATATATATATATATATACAATATATATATATATATATATATATATACACAAATATATATACAAATATATATATATATATATATATATATATATATATATATATATATATATATATATATATATATATATATATATATATATATATATATACATTCATACACACACACACTAATGTGTTCGAACAATTTTGTAAGACTTCAAGTCGGCAAGACCCAAGACTACATTCAAGGCTCCTATTAACTGCTTTTATGATATCTTTTAAGTTATACTAGTTTGAAATAAAAAAATATTTTTCTTTTGAAAGAAAAACAATTTTTATTTATTTTTTATAAAAAAATATATATATATTCTAAGTACATATTAAAATTGTACTTGTAAATCCAGAAAAAAAAAAGTAGCCGTGGAAAGGAAGAAAATTATAAGCTCAATCATTTGACACAGAGCTCTCACTCCCTTGTGCCAAAAGGAGACAAAATGCCTCATTTGGCAGCAAAATGAATGTCATCATTTCATCAAATAGGGAAAGTTAAAAAAGGATTTTTCTTTCTTTTTTTGAAAAAACTTAGAAGATAGTCTTGATTTTCTTCAAAAAAAAATTATTTACAGCTAAGATATCTAAAAATATATGACATGATGCACTTTGTTGCAGTCAAAATGTACATTCTCTAGACTGCTAAAGTGGGTTCAGTGTTATGAATTTAAAAAAATTAAATTTAGATATTGAATGCATATATAAAAAATTGTAAATATTATATCTGTTTGTATGAATGTTCCTGCTAGGTATTGTACAATTTCATAATATATTTTGAATATTCAGAAATATATTTTTTCTTATTGTACTATTCTTCAAAGTAGACTTAACTAGAGTCAAACATTTGTGTTTTGTAGAAGTTTCATTTCTTTTTCTTTCTTGTTTGTCATTCTGAAATTTCAAATTTCTAATTGTTTTTGTAGTTTCCATAGCTGATAATTGCATACACGTTGATAAGAAAGAGGGTGAATTTATTTTGTTAACATTATTTTCATTTGGCTAATGTTTTATTCTGCAGATTAGCTAAATAGCTAAGATTTTTAGAAGAACTGAGAATACTGATTAGACACAGTTTGCCTCATTGAAAAACATAGTTTCGTTATAGAACAAAAAATTGTTTTTGTGTTCAGTTGCTGTATTTTATTATTATGGTACAGATATCTATAAATTTAAAATACTTGCAACTATGAAGCTGTCACTAAACCCAATTAAACATATAAGGCAATATTATGATCACAGTTAATTATTTTGATACATCAATTTGTGCTATTTATATCCAGTTTTTTTAAACGAAATTTTTGTTTATACAGTGAAACCTCTAGGAAAGACCACCTCTATGTAACAACCTCCTCTATTTACGACCACTTTTGAGAGGCATGGAATTTTTTTTCCATAGACTTTGCGTTGAAGAAAACCTTTAGAAGAGATCATCAAAGCCTCTCTTAGCGACCAGGCAACCATTTGCACCAAATGCTGAAAAGGTTAATTGAAAAAATACGAAAAAATATCAAAACAAAATATCTTAACAAAACAAATAAGTAGTGTAAAATGTATTTAAAATATTTGTGTGAGGCTCTTATTTAGAGAGCTTTTGACAATCTCTGAAAGGCTCATGTTGCAGTCAGAGTGCACTAAAGACGATGATCATTGATTTTTTTTTTAGAGTTGAAAGTTAAATTAGAAAAAATTAAGCGTGCTTAAACAAGCAAGCTTTAAAGCTAACTAATTTTTATGATATAAAATTAAATGCAAACTTAAGCAAAAAACATAACTCTTTATTAATTTGAAATAGTTCTATCTTTTATGATTGGTAAATTTGTTTTTACACATAATTGTATTAGTAGGGATAATTTTTATTGACGTTAAAGCTTATTCATCGATCTAATTTTCATAATGCTAACACAAGTGGCTTTTCCGCACCAAGAAAACTACACTGACTAAAATTAAAATTGTTTGCGAAAATTCACGTATCTTTGATAACATTTTGAAGTCAAAGGGGGTAGCCCGTAAGGACGACCATCCTCCATTAACGCCCATTTTAAAGTGGAACAGAGAGTGGTTGCTCCCGAGAGCTTTCACTGTATATTCATCTATGCATGTTAACAAAGTTTATTAATTGCTTAACTTCTCTCAAAGATTCATAATCAACAGAACATTTTACTCTCTTAAATGTTTGCTGCAGAACTTAGTTAAATATTCTACAAAGGAAACAGGTTATAAAATTTCAAGAGACCACTGAATACAACCATTGATACAAGAAAAATAATACAGCAGTATTATTTTTTCTTCTTTTTTACAGCCTTTTATTTATTTATTTTTTGGGTACACATTTCAAATTACTCCTTATTTTTTTTCTAGTATGTGTTTTCAATATAGAGACTAAATATTTTTTTACATGCATTGAATCTTAATATTTTATTTGCTAATGAATTCATGGCTGCTTTAGAGGAACACTAGTATATTTTTATTTAGTGTAAGCATACAGTTTTTGTGTTGAAAAAAAGATTATTTATGAAACTTAGTTGTAAAACAAGGTTTTTGTAGTCATTATCATAATTAGTATTAATTTATCAATTTACTTAAAAAGTTCTATAATATTTTGACCATTTATTTTAACTGTTTTGCCTTATAAAAAAGTTAGAAAAAATTTTATAACTTATTTTTTTTATGTGTAGGTCATATATCGAGCTAAATTCAGTGCAATTACTGATAAAGATATTAAGGCTGCAATGCGGCAACTAATCGAACCTGATGAAAATCAGTCTCTCTCTGTGGATGCTCGTCAGGAGTTGGACCTGCGCATTGGTTGTGCTTTCACAAGATTTCAAACTAAGTTCTTCCAAGTAATATTTGTTTTTCAATCTTTTAAAAATCAGGCTTGTGTTATAAGCTATTTAAAAAAAAACTATGAGGATATATATTAAATTGCATCAAATTTTAGAATTATGGAAATCTTCTAGTGCTTTATTTCTGTTGAATATTGAAAAATTAAGTTATTTTTTCTATAAATTTACTTTCAATTTCATTGTGAGGTTTAAATCTTAATATGAAAGATTAAATAGATATAAATTAAACCAAAATATCTCAAATTCTTTGATAAGAAGAATTTTAGAAAACTGGCATAATTATCTTTGTTTAGAGCAGTGCTGTCGAGCCTGAGCCTTCTCATTACGTTTCCTCCAGCTTGATCTGTTTGATGCTGATGTGCACTTACTGTTGATACCAATGTTCTTTAAATACTTTTTTACATTGTCCAGCCTTTCATTCACATTCCCTCTGGTTTTGAAATGTTTCTTTTTTTCCCATTTCATTTTAATATGTGACTGAGCATTCTTGGGTATGATATTTTAAATGCTTTTATTTTATTTGGTTTCCTAAATTTTGTTGTAAGTAGTTTACTATATCTTATTCTTTACATTTATATGCATTAAAAATGTTTTCTACTATGTCTTTTGTTGTCAGATTTTCAATATTGTTTGGTATAAAATCTGTTGCAATTTGAGATTGATTTTTTTAAAAAAATAATCTAAGCTTATATTTTTATTGGTTTTAGAATAAGTATGGTAATCTTGACAGTGCCTTGATTTCTTTTGGACCTTGTCAAACTCCGACTTTAGGTTTTTGTGTCGAGCGTCATGATAGGATAGCTTCTTTCAAACCTGAAACATTTTATGTGCTATCTGTAAAGGTAACCATCTTAATGTAATTTATGTAGTTTTATTTTTTGCTGCTTCAAGATTCACATAATTTATGTCTTAATTTATGTCTTGTCTTAACTTAACTTAACTTCACATTAATTATGTTTTAACTTAACTTAACTTCACATTAATTATGTCTTAACTTATGTTATTTCTTTTCCAGGTGTTAACTAGCAATGATAAAGTTTTATCTTTGGACTGGGATCGAATAAGAATATTTGACAATGAAGTGGCAAATGTGTTTTATGGAATTATTAAGCAGAAGACTGAAGCCATGTTAGTAAAACCAATATTTATTTTTTACTACTTGCTAGTGACAAAATTTTTCTTTCACAATTTTAGATTATATATAATAGATTATATAGATATAATAGCTTATATATAATACGTAATATACATATATTTGTATATTATTATAAAAATAAATATTATAAAAATAAATATTATAAAATATAAATTATATATATAATCTATATATATATACAGGGATGAGATTCTTCCGCGGATTCGCGGATTTCCGCTTTTTTTCAGATTTTTCCATTTTTCCCGCTAATTTCCGCTAAAAATTTTTTTTGCCCAAGTTAAAATGTTTTATGAGGAATTTAATTTTCCGCGGAGGGAAATTGTTGAGGTCCCTTTTCCTCCCTCTGAAGTTTCTCTAAAAATCATTTCCTTGGGATAAAACTGGTTGACCTTTATACAGGGATGAGATTTTTTTTTGTCTCTCGAATTTCAGCCTTTTTATCAAAAACTCCGATTCTCTAAAAGTTTCGTTTTCTTTTAAATAAATATCCCGTTTTTTTAAAATTCAGTCATTGAAGTAAAATAATTATATTTATTTACGATTTTCAAAGATAAACAGAAAATTCAATCTACGCCCTAGCTGCTAACCCTTCCGCATTTTTACTTATTTTAGCTATTTTCTCCGATTTCACTCACAGAAAATAAATTCGATGTAGAGTTTCATATTTACGTGATTTAAAAGTCTCATATCGGGATTTATATTCACATGGTTTACAAGTTTAAAAATCGCACTTTTCTGTCAAATTTTTGTTTATATATATATATATATATATATATATTTTTTTTTTTCCTTTTTTTTTCTTTCTTTCTTTTTTTTTTTTTTTTTTTTTTTTTTTTTTTTTTTTTGGATTTCCTCTTTTTTACATTCTGACTACTCTCATCCCTGTATATAAAAAGAAATATCTGTGTGTGTGTCCTTTATAGATTTCTAAAACATCCGACCGAAAGCTATAAAAATTAGCATGCAGATAGTTCAAAGAACGAGGGAGGTCACTGTCCACATTAGAACGTTCTACAACTAAACATTCGATCGAGATGTGCGAAAAACGAAATGGAATTTTCTGATTGGCTAAGCGTTAGCTATTGTTTTAATTTTAACGATTAAATTTTTCACATATTTTAAAGATAGCATCAGTGATAATTGCGAGCTTATAGCTCTATTTGATCAAAAAAAGTTTATTGCATGTATTTAAATATTTAATTATTTTATATTCGCTATGTCAGATAAATTCAAGGAACATTACGTGGTAGCATGCGTCGTCTGCATCACCAAATTTATACTTTGTCTGATACCACGAGCTTTTATTTTATTTAAATAATTTCTTTTAAACTTGTTTATAAAAAAATTACTTATTTGAAACCTACTATTACCTTTACTTTAATTACTTTTTGATTATTAAAAATTGCTTATTTGTAATGGAATAGAAAAAAAATTTTCTATATTCAAAAGCAAAATGAATAGGGAAGTGTTACTAATTAATTTCGGAGAAACATAAAAAATCGGCGCCAATGAGGCTTAATTATGCCAATCATGCTTGATAAACTTAGGTAATATAATAATAATAAGCTATGTACTGGAAAGCAAAAGAAGTGGAATAAAGGTATTTGTCTAGAAGAATTGTAAGAAATTGTCATACCATCATTGATGACAATGATGTTTAATTAATGTTGGTAATATGAATTAATTTAAATTAAAATAGTAATTTCTGAACTAAAAAGCAAAAATAAGTTTTAAAAAATTTAATCGCTTTTTTGGATAACCGTAAAAATCTACATATTATTATTGACACTAATGCTCAATTACTATTGATAATGTGTATTAATTGAAATAAAATAAAATAAGCTATGTGCTAAAAAGCCAAGCTCATGAAGAAAAGATTAATGGAAAATTAGTTTAGGAAAACCTTAAAAAATCGCCATTCATAGTTGACTCTTAATTCATATGTATCCCTGATGGTGATATGTACTACTGGTATTATGGTAATTGCTGAATTGGTTCTGATGAGAATTCTACTACTGGTTTCTGTTTCAGAAAATATTTTTTCTAGTGGTTGCTAAGATAGTGTATTAATATTTTAATGAACTAGAATTAAATAAAAACTTTTTTTCACCACTACTTATAAATATTTTAACAGGAAATTAAAGGTTAGACAAAGTAATGGTCATGCTCCAAAATCCTTATGAAGTTCTAATATTTTTTCAAAATTCTGCTTTAGCTGGCTGCCATTGACAAATATGTATAAACTCAAATATTGTAGGGTTATGTAATAAGTACCAAATAGACTAATATAGGTGTAAAATATTATATTGATATATGTTTGGTAATTATTTAAACTGCACCAATACTATGCAGTTTTAATACCAATGTTTTGGAATTAAGTGTTTTACGGTCCCTTGAAAGAGAGTTTATGGTACTTGAGAAAATCACTTAATGGTGGTAAATTTTAACTATTATAAATTGGCTGCGAGCAATGGCATCACTCCAAGTGATGATAAATGCGTTTTATCTTTATTGCAATGGTATGAATTACAAACAATGAGCTTTACTTACTTCAATACTTAAGGCCACCAAAGATTACAACATATAATATGAATTAAAAAAAATTGAAATTATTTTATCTATGTTAATTGAAAAATTTAAGTAGAAGAACCAGGTAAGTGATATTTCAGAGCGAAATAATAATAAATTTTATCCTAATTATTTAATTGCCAATTTATTAGAAGGTTAGACTAATAATTCTTTGCTTTATTTTATTTACCATTGTCTAATTTGAAATAGAAATCAGACTAAAAACTAATATAGATTAGTTATATAAAGATAAAAGTGAAAGTAAAAACAGTTCTGTTACATTAAACATACCCATATTGATGCAACCACTTTATGTTATTCTCTCTAATTCATTAATTCTCCTAAAAATGTCATTCACCTGGTTCTTCCATCTTTAAGTGTGTTGGTATATGCCTATCCATTTTGAGTGTGATTGCATTGTGTTTCTCAGCTCTAATTTATTGATTCTTATTTTTTTTATTCACCCTGTGCGAGAAAAGGGTATTCAGATAATATTATATATATATATATATATATATATATATATATATATATATATATATATATATATATATATAATACTATTATACAAATATTTATGCAGGATAGCCTGGTTTTTAAGGCATTGGGCCCATGTCCAAGAGGTTGTGGACTCGATCCATGTTGGCCTGACTGGTGCACGTGAAATCTGTCAGATCACGAAGTCCTCCATGTTCCCATTACAAATTAAATTTCTGGGGGTACTGAATTGAAGATGATCGTCCTCTGGTTCAAGTCGAAATTGCGATCTGTGGATGTATGAATGGGTCCGCCTTATAGAATGGGTTGTGAAGTGTGTGTGGCTGAAGTCGTATTCTTAGCCATAAATGGTGCCACTGAAGAACAAGAAACTCATCCTCTGCTTTAAAATTCACTTTGTTTTACCAAGCAGGCTTGGTGATTTGGGCAGGTGGCATTAGAAACATCGCATCAACTATTTATAAGGTGATCCAACAATATCATACAGTAAAATATTTATAAACTGCAATACACAATCTCTAAAGCAAATCAAAATCAATTAACTTGTTGGATTTTATTACTAATGCTCTTAATTATTTAAATTTTTTCCATAAATAATAACTTAGTGAATATTTTTGTGCGTAAAAGCTTTTCTATTTAAAAATTATAGTATTGATACTGATCCGTTCTACAAATACATTGTTATGTTTAATAGGTAAGTGTAATGGTACATGAAATGATGTGTATGACACAAATTTATATAATGCAATGCCTTATGTTTAATGATTTGTCTTATAAAGATCTGTGTTTTTATTTTTAGCATAACTATATTAATTTATTCATTTTGAATTATGCTTGTTATATCTGATGTTATTATTGTTCTAGAGTTCTGAATATTTCTCAAAAAGAAAAAGCAAAACAAAAGCCACTAGCTTTAAATACTGTTGAATTAATGAGAGTGGCCAGTTCAGGTCTCAATATGGGTCCCCATCATGCAATGATGATAGCTGAAAAACTGTATACACAGGGCTACATTAGTTATCCTAGAACAGAAACTACCAATTACCCTGAAAATTTCGATCTAAGGTATGTGTGAAGAACTAACTAAAATTTTTCTATTATGAGACAATGATTTGATTTTATAACCAGTGTTGAACAGCTGACTGATTTTTGGGTTTGATACCGTCAATGCTTAACATATAACTCTTTAGTCTTGTAATTTTGAACCCAACCTAGAAGGCAGGGAACTCCTGGATCAGCCATAAGGGGAAACTAGCCTTCAGAGAGGGTTTATATTATGGAAGGAAACCACATTTGCATTACATATTGAAGAAAACATCTCATGGTTAGCCCAATGTTAAGGGGATTTTATTTAATGGTCCATCTACCTCTAAGCATATTTTATGTGATCTGTGCAAGCCGGTAGTGATATTCATATCGATCAGTGATTGATGGGATTCGAACCTGGGTTATCTTAGCAAGAGACAAGTGCTCTATCCTTTGAGCTACCGCAGCTTATCTGATAATAATTTTGACATTCCTCTTTTAACTTCCGATAAGTGGATTTGCAACACAGGCATCTATCTGCATGTAGATCAATTCATTATTTTTGGCTTTCATCTATTATATGTAACAAAATACACTCTATAACAAAAAAATCGACGCACCAAGAAGGAGTTGTCCAATTAGAACGAGAATTGGTGGATAGGAAGACAATGTACAGAATAGTAAATGATTAAAATTTCAGAACAATTGAATAATTTATTGCAGAGTTACAGTAACAAGTTCAATAAGGTGTTGACCCGCCTCTAGCCTGGATACAAGCTGCCACACGGCGTGGCATGGACCGATAAAGCTCCCGGATGGTCTCTTGAGGTATTTCCTTCCAAATTCGATCAAGTTGTGGAACGAGGTCATCAACATTCCGTGACAGATGCAATCGCCTTCCCATCATATCCCAGACATGCTCGATGGGAGAGAGATCTGGTGATCTGGCAGGCCAAGGAAGAGTTTGACAAGCTTGCAGACAGTTCATAGGAACACGTGCCGTATGTGGTCTGGCATTGTCCTGCTGAAAAACCAGCTCAGGGAGCTGCAAAAGGAATGGTAGCAAAACAGGTCTTAGGATGTCGTCAACGTACCGCTGTGCAGTAAGTGTACCTCTAATGACGACCAAAGGGTTCCGGCTGTGAAAGGAAATGGCACCCCAGACCATAATGCCTTGTTGATGGCCGGTGTGGTGTATAATAGTGAAGGCAGGATCCCCCCTCTGCCCTGTGCGTCTCCAATCACGTCTTTGATGATCGTCAGGACACAGTTGGAAGCGGGATTCGTCGCTAAAGACTATACGTTCCCAGTCGGCATCATTCCAGCCATATCTGTTAAAAACATACACGTATACGAAATTTCAAAGCAATCGGATGATTGCTTCTTGGTGCGTCGATTTTTTTGTTATAGAGTGTATGATTGAAGATTTAATTGTTGATCCTGAACTCAATTCAAAATACTATCTGTTTACTTTCATGCTTAAAAAACCACTTTTCCTACTTGTTTTTGAATAGGGATACTGATAATTTTTTAAAATTAACTTCATCATTAAAAAATTAGAAGAATGGATAATGCAATATAAATAATTGTAAATTTTTATTTACATTCTCATATTGAAATATAAAAATGCAGTCATTTCAAATTTTCCAAGTAAAATGCCTCATACTTAACAGTTTTTCAATCTGTTTTCTTCTTTTCGTAGAAAACCATTTTTCCTACATTTTTTTATAAGGATGCTCCTTATTTTTCTCATTAATATTATTTAAAATTTAAATAATGTTGCTGAATGAATTTTTATTATATTTTCTTACATTGATTTGATATCATTTATAACAAACTTCTTGCAAACTGTCACATACACAACATAGATAATTCTTATTAGTTTATGTCACAGTTTTAAAAAATGGTTTTAAAATGTATTAATAAAATGTATGTTTCTTTACCTAACTATTAAATTTATTTATTGAAAAGTTTTCAAAATTCAGAAAAAATCCAAAGTTATATCAGCTTTTATAAAATAATTTTTAAGGATGTTCAGTGCATAACAAATTTAATATTTTTCTTTTAGTTATTGTAGGGGTGCACAACCTTTTTGAGTGAAGGGCCACTTGCACAGCAGGCTTGCTAACGAAGGGCCGCAGATCTATTTAGACATGTTAATGACAAATGTAATAATGTTTATTTAAACCAGGGGTTGACAAACTTTTTGATCATCGACCCCTACATAATTTTTCGAAATCTCCATCGACCCCCATAAAAGTAATTTTCTGCTAATTAAGATAAAACTCTATTAGATACTGTATTTGTACATTTATTTTATGATTTTGAATATTTATTAAAGTAATAGTACATCGTGTAACAATAGTTTTATGAAAAATATTTTAATGTTGAAATATAAATACCTTAATATTTATGAAATAATAAGTAATTATAAGTAGAAATAATAAGTCGAAATAATAAGTAAAGTAACTACGGATTTATTGCTTCTTAATCAATGACATGGGTTTGCCTGTTTTTTTTTTTTTTTTTTTTTTGCAAGGTTCGTTATATTGGGTTCAAAATTGGTCAATTTTAATTTTAAATCCGCTCGAAACTCCATATTTAATTTATTTTTGTTAAGATTGAATTTACGTGACTGAAACCGGCTTCAACCATATAGGAACTTTGAAATGCTATCATAAATGGCTGAGCTATTTCGTAAAGTCTTACATATTTTTGCATTATATTTATATTTGTCCAAAATTTGCTTATTGCTAAATTTTTAAAAAGCGTCTTTGCTTCAAATCCCCATAATAATTCAGCAAGCTCATCTTGCAGATTGATGTCCACGTTTTCAATTTGAGCAGAAAATGGCACAATAATCCAATCAGGGATGTCAATGTCTTCCAAATCAATAAAACGCAGTTTAAAATCGTCGCTCAATTTTTGAAGATTACCTGTATATATTTCCAAGTCTTCTTTTATTTTTAATTGTCACATCTGAAAAACACTGATAATCCTTCGACCAATCGACCCTTCCGGTTCGGATCGACCTCCATTCTACCGCCTGGCTCAGATCGACCCCCGCTTATGTTAAATAGACCCCTGGGGGTCTATTTAACATAGACCACTTTGACATTGACCAATATAGACCACTTTGGCGACCTCTCATTTAAACATTAGCGTTCCATTTTTTTTTATCAATAAACTTAGTAATATCAATAACTTAGTAGTGTTCCACTATTTGAATTCATTCAAAAATAAAAAAACTTATACTTTTTTTTTTACAGAAAAAAAACTTGCTATTTTTGTCATATGAACAATAGATTTATCAAAATAAATAAACATTGAAGAAAAGAAATGTTTTTTTTTTTTTATCATATCGTGCAATACGAAAATTCATTTTAGAATTAAATTCTAATAAATAAAAAAAAACTGCAATGCCGACAGAATGAAGGTCGGAAAAAGTTTAGTCATAATTAAGTAATATAAATTCAAATTAAATATTTTAATTGAGGAAAATTTATAGGTTTTAAACAAAAGCCTGAAATAAAAAAAAAACTGTGATAGTTCAAAATAAAATTCTGTGCTTATTTTGTAATGTGCTTTATGATTTTATTTTATTAATTATTAGATTTTTTTATATCGTTAACAGTTTCCTTTTTTTTATCGAAAAAGATCACTTAAGCAACAAAAAATTGAAATCTAAACTACAAACAGTTCAAAAATTCACGTTTTCCGACATTTTATGAATTTCTTAAGTTGTACTAACATTGCATTTAATTTAGGGAGGGATGTAACGAAGATTTGGCCCTTCTGTGAAAAATTCAGTTGGTTGAATGATCAGTCAAATATTCGACAGAAAATTTTTTGAAAATGTATTTTTAAAAGTTTTTTTAATTTTTGAATTTTTATAGATATTACTTTTTTTTAAAAAAAAATTATAATCAGACAAGTCAATTTTGTCATTTTTTCAATACTTTGAGAATTGAGTTTATTATCACTCTTTCCCTGAACTGTAATATAAATAACCAGTAACATAGAAAAGTTTGATTTTCAGTATTAAAGTTTTGTTTCAGGAACTAAGAAAAATTTGTTTTTTTCTGTTTTTCTTTTTTAAGGCATTTTTATTATGACTCAGCATTTTTTTAAAAAATAAAGTTACTAATAAAATTCATTTTATAGCAATTTTTTTTTCTGCTAAAATTATGGCAATGAGAAAAATTTGAATTGAGATTTTCGGCATAAGATTTTCATTTAAAAAAACCTTTTCTTAGACGTTTTCATTATAACGCAGTAATTTTTAATAGCATTTCTTTCTTAATTCTTTTTTCTTGGCTTTTTCTGGTAATTGAAAAACTGAGATGTTCAGCTTTAAAAAATTTTTCAAAAATTAAGATTGATTTTTATGTTCTCTGTTTCGCTTTTCGACATTTTCAAAAACGTTCTTGATTGGCCTTATTTTTTAGAGTTAATTTATGAATACGTTTTTCCAGGAAATATTATTCTGAGCATTGAAATTTTAGTTTCAGTGTTTAGTAGCAGTAAAAGATTTTGCTATTTGGCCCCAAGTGTACGGCGTTCAGTCAATTTTTTCTTCTTTTTTTTTTACCGAATATTTGATTTTTCATCAAATCACAATTCATTGCCACATTCGACCAAATCATATTCGTTGCGGAAATAAAAACGGAGGAAAAATAACTAGGATTTAAGATAAAACTGTACCGAAATACCATATCAAAAATGGATAATTTAATTGCGCGATTAACACTCACGTGCCGTAATAACATCATAGTTAAATAACGGGATCGTCAAAAGAATGTGGAAAAGCATAGAAATAAAAAATATATTTATGCTGCACTCAGCACGAATAAAGCGTTTCAAATGCATGATTTAAAATTTGTATGTCGTAATAGAACAATTGGAATTTTTTATAATACGTGGGAACGCTTAGCAATAACTGCCGAAAAAAATTGTTGAAGAAAAAGAAAGAATTGCAAAAAAAAGATAAAAAATCACTTAGATTTAAGATGAAATCGTCACAAATAAAGTGCACAAAAAGTGATTATTTAAATTTGCGATCTGAAACTCGCGTCGTAATAAAAATTCGGGATTTTCGAAATCACATAGAAAAGCGGAAATAACTGTTTAAAAAAATCATTTATTTTTACGATAAAATCGGCTTAAAGAAAGTGCGTTAAACGTACATTTACTAAAGAATCTGTTAAAATTGATTGTGTCAAAACGTGATGACTTAAAAATTGCGATTAAAAATTGCCATTTTTTAAAAATTTTTTATTGTGTTTAGAAGCTGTCGCGGGCCGCACTTTAGTAGTCGAAGGGCCGCATTTGGCCCGCGGGCCGCAGGTTGTGCACCCCTAAGTTATTGGATCTGTTTAAAAAAGGTTGAGATTAGTGTAATTAAGAATACAGAAGAACATATAAAAATTAGTAAAATTATCTTATTTTTAATATGAAAGAGAAAAATGTTTTAAATTAGGTTGTTCGCCATGTTAATAAAAAAAGAAAAAAAAAAACTATTAAATTGTTTAGGAACTATGTAATTATTGCAAGCAGTTATCTCTCAATTTTTTTTTAATTTAATTTTTTTAATGTTAATTTATTTGACTACACAAGCAATTCGTCTCCCTAATTTGCGTATTTGAGCTTAAGAAATTTCTCCCCTGTTATTTTGTATACCAGCAATAACTCTACCTCTTTTAAGTAACTTCTATGTGTTTCTGCTAGAACCATTTTGTAAAACGTATCATATGATTTAAGTTATTTTCATACTTGTTTAAACTCATAAATATGCATGTAGTGTGTTTTAATTTGACTTATTTCATTATTTAATATAAAAATGTCAAAGTTGATAAAGTGGATTTGTGAATTTTACTATAATATTTCTCCTCAGTGGTGTATGGAGATCTTTTCATTGTTTTTTTAATTAACTGTAAATAATTTGCTATATATTTTTTTATCTAAGGGGAACACTGCAGATTCAGAGTAAAAGCTCAGATTGGGGAAACGATGTCAAAGATCTGTTATCTGGTACCATGACTAGACCTAGGTATGCATTTTTACAATAATTTTTTTTTACAGCAATCAAGAATTAAAATTTATTTTTTAGGGAGCTGAAACGCTCCACATCTGTGTTTTTCCTGAAGCTGGAACTCTTTATTTTCCCATATTCCAAGGTTCCAGGAATTTTAGTATATCCTACAGAAATTCAAGAGGTCTGCCGCATTGCAATAGAATTATCTGTTAGCCGAGCTTGCTGTAGAAAAACTAATCTCTACATAATTACATTTATAATGATTTAATATCAATTATGAAGGAACATTTGTTAGATTCAAAATTCTTTTCTAAACATTGTACAAATTACTTAACTGTAATTAAATTAAATTTGTATTTTTTTGTGTGAGCTGATTATTATTATTATTATTTTGTTTATTTTTTATTATAAAAATTTCAAATCAAAATCTGAAATTCAAAAGTGTACTTTATCTATTAAAATTATTGAAGCTGTATTCGGAGCATTGAAAATTTTTCGGCTTGCTGTCCGTAATTTTGGCAATTATAATTTATTTTCAATATTTTGCTTCTTAATTTGAAAAAATAAAGTCTTCTATAGCCAGTGGCCACTTTTGGATGGGATAGCAAATTCAATGAGCTGCATTTAAAGAAAGCAAGAAAGTAGAAAAAATTATTCTAAAAATAATGTCGAATTTTTAAGTATTGTTTTAAGAATTTATTTAAATGGTAAGTCAAAGTTTTTTTGGAAGCATCTAAGGCTTTACATTTACACTGCAAAATTCCAATGCTTTTTAATCAAATTATTTTAAGAAAAACAACTTAGCATAAATATTGAATGAAACTTTCAGTTTCATTCAATTGGTTGGTTTATTATTAATATTTATGTTAGGAGTAGAAGATCTCTTCATGTGCTTCACTTCAAATGAAAGTTCATTGAATTTATGAAAATTTTGTAGCCTGGAACAAGAACAGAGTCCATGTACACATCAAACTCTTGCTGAAAGTTAAATATAAAATTAAATAAATTACTATTAATTATTTAGGTTTTTATAAACTGTTTGCATTAGACTAATATCACATTCACCCTCTTTTCAGGGTATCCGCGCACCTGGAAAGTCATGAAAAATCATAAAAAGTCATGAATTTCAGTATTGAACAAAATTTGTCATGAAATGTCATGATTTGAACTATTTTTTTTAAAAAAAAATCATGGAAAGTTGATTTAGGTCGCAAAAAAATTTAATTTTTAAAATAGAATTTCGCGGTGTTCTGAATATCTGAATTTGTATCAAAATCCTCACTCACAGTCATATTTTTTTAGAATGCAAAATGTTTTTATCCTGTTTTTTAAAAATTATGGTGTTCTTTAAAAAAAAAAAATGAAAGAGAAAACATTATTTCTAGAGCGAATTATCTTTTAAATTTTTATTATTTACTTTTTTTATTTTATCAATTTAAAATTCCAGCTGAAGCAAGTCAGTCATTGGCAAATTTTTTTAAATTTCGTAATGAGAACAGAAAAATTAGGAGTATTTCTTTCCTTTCTGATGAACAAGAAAAGTATATTTAGAATATAATTCTGCAGAAAATAAATATTTGCTTTTGTATTTTTTTCCAGCTATTTTATTGCTTCAATTCTTTTTTACGCTGTTTTTTAAATTTAAAATCTATTAATATGAAAATGAAGAGTATAACAGTTTTGGTTGTACCTATAATTTCAATCAATGTTATTATAATGCTTTTTTGAATTTTTTGTTGTGTTTTTGTCAAAGGAAATAGTAACTTCATTAAGTCATGAAAAGTTCTTGGCATTAGTCATGGAAAGTCATAGAAAGTCATAAATTTGAAAATCTAAAATGTCGCAGATTCCCTCCTAATATCACATTCATGCTCTTTTCTTTAGCTAATCAAAGCAATTACATTAAAAAAAACATTTTGAAAGATTTTTGACTTATGTGGGTTTTGTAAAATCTTCTCTCTTGTATTTATTTTCTCGAGAAGCATCTAAAAGTTCTGTGTTGTTTCATTTGGAAAAAACTGAAAACCTGACGATTTTTGTGAAGGTTTGAGTGTATTTTGTTGTTTTAATCACAAACTTAAAAATTTATTCTTTGTTTTAAAATGTAAAAGACTATTGCTTTTATTTATCAGAAAAGGCAATGACGCTGGCGATCATCCTCCTATCACACCCATGAAATTGGCTTCAAGGAATGAACTTGATGGTGATTCTTGGAGAATATATGATTATGTTGCTCGACACTTCATTGCATCTGTTAGTTAAAGTTTTTTTTTTTTTAATCATTATTTTAACTTTTATATTTAAAAGCTTTATTTTTAAATATTATGATATTAGACAAAGTAAAGAAATATTTATTAATTAAATTCTCACTTATTTAGTATGTAACCATTAGTTAATACTTTTTATTGTACTTTATTTGATTATATATATATTTTTTTATTTCAAATAGTTAGACTTGTAGATGTAAAGATAGAATTTTTTAAGCCATGACTATTAGTTACTTTCACTGCCAAATTTTCTTCTGCAATGTGTTTTTATTACTTATATTTAATAATAAATCTGACTTTATTAAAGTAAGTAATAAGTTTTTTTTGCCTCATTTGCTATTCACATTTTATTTAATGTAGCTAACTTGATTTATACCTTTTAATATTAATGTTATAAATTTTTGACTTTTAAACTTTTTGCTTCATTTAATGTCAGCATTAAACACATTTAAATGACAGTATTTCTTATAAAC
Organism: Parasteatoda tepidariorum; assembly: GCF_982258835.1. Classification (NCBI taxonomy): domain Eukaryota; kingdom Metazoa; phylum Arthropoda; class Arachnida; order Araneae; family Theridiidae; genus Parasteatoda; species Parasteatoda tepidariorum. Next base: position 81,273,650 of record NC_141764.1, on the reverse strand, counting down.
AAAATATTTGTTATAATTTGTTTCAGTAAAAATAAAGTTTCTAAATTTATGTTAACACTGGCAATCTTTATATTTAACTTGAAGTTTTCAAAATGATTTTAATGATTTAAACAGGATATAATTGAAGTAGTCTTGAAATTATTTTTGTCTTTGAGCTGCTATTAAATTTTCAAGATTACTTTTATTTTTTACTTAAGTAATTTTTATAATTTCACTTTTAGAGTAGTAGTGTATTTAGTGTTAGCATAACTTTAATTTGATAAGTGTAATATTTATTGATAAATAATAAAAATACTTGTTATTTGTAAAAACTGTCAGTTTATACCAATAGAATGCTCCATTATTTCCTGAAACGTATGAAAGAAAAACATTTTAAAATTATGATTATTTTTACTTTTGAGATGTAACCAAAAGATGTAAGTTATATGTTATTCTTGTAACCAATATGAAATATATTTTTTCTATAGATTTGTCCAGATATGAAATACCTTCACACCGTTGTTTCCTTAAAAATAGGGGAAGAAACCTTCACTTGCTCTGGAAAAAGTCTTATAGATCCTGGTTATACTAAATTTATGTCATGGCAAGCCCTTGGTGCAGATGAAACTTTACCAGATTTGAAAAAGGGTGATATCTTAAAAGTATCTGAGGTAATGTTACGTTTTTAAATGTAAATGCTGCCATTAAAGTTCAAAAGCCATTAATATACATATTACCTAATTTGAAGATTAACTTGGGTAATCTGTTAAAGTGTGGAATAGAGAGTTTTCGGCAATTTACCTAATTAATGTGCATTATAACAGTTTCTGCATCGTTAAAGTTCAAAAGTTTGTTTCTTTCATTCTTACCACTAGCTTGTTGGTTGTTTGATTACATTTATTGACTTAATTCTTTAGATATTGAAAAGTAGATAAATTACATAAATAAATAACATTACATTAATATAAGTGTACAAAAATTTTACTGTTGTTCCTGTAAAACTTTTATTTTCACTTCAATAAGTATCTAGTAGGTAATGCGCAGATTTTCTAGGAAGTTTACCGATTTCCTAGATAATTTAAGAAAAGAAAAATTTTTTGGCACTTAAATAGTTAATTTGTACGTTTACTAGATATTTTGTTCAATAAGCAATTTCCACACTTCAGCAGTAATATACGGACATTTTATTGGTCATCTTGTTTAAATTTAGTTATTCCGATAAATTCAAATTGTTTTAAATAACCTCCTATTGAAAATTTCGGCTTGTCATATTTATATCTCTGTTGCAATTATCCAAATGATTCACCTAATAATGTGTGTATTGTGCATGGTATGATGCATTTACCAAAACTTTGGTCACTGTACCATAATATGTAAAATTAATGTACTAAAAAATAGTTTTATCCTTTTTTGTGAACTTTTTTTGAAGTAGAAATGAATAGAACCAGTTTTACAATTGACATCTACGTTGATATTGCACAAAAGTAGTGCATTTTACATGGTTTGGATTAGAAAACTATTTTAATAAATAAAAAAAAGTTTATTTAAATTAATGAGCTGCCGTATATAATTAAGCTTTGTGCATATTTATCTGAAACATTGTTACTTATAACTCTATGTGTTTTCGTATTAAGCTTTAATTATAATTTTTTGTTATTAAAGTATTTAAAGGCATAAAATCAATTATATTTTATGAATTATTATTATTATTTTAATATTGAGGATTTATATTTTAAAGATACCATAATGATATGGAAATGTTTTCACTGTAAATTTTTAGTTCAGTTCAAGATATTTGTAGTTATGTATACTGCTTTTAGGATTCCTACATGATTTTTTCCAGGAAAAAAAAAAAAAAAAAAAAAAAAAAACAATTTATATATTTGCCAAAACCAAGAAAAATCTTGTTACAGGATTTCAAAAATTTGGTAAAATTTTCTATAACTTGAAAATTAAGGAAATATTATTTTTTCTTCTGAAATCAAGGGAGAATCCTGTACCCTTCAACTAATATTGGTTTCTGGTAATTTTTCTCATTACGAAAACTATGCTAATGTTAAAATGAATAAATAAATAAATATAAGGTATATTTGCTAAAATGCTTCATATTTTATAAGTTATTTTGCTATAAATTTGAAAATTTAAAATTTTGCCTCTTGAAATAAATTTGTCTAAATTTAATGAATTATTTAATGAAGTACAAACTAATGTCCCCAAATTAAATTAGATTACCATCTGCACCAGTTTTACAATACTTTTTATATTTGGATGTATGTTGTTTATTGATCAATTAGAAAAAAAATCGATTTTACATATAAAGCTGTAAAATCTTTCTTGTAAAAATTTGTTCTGCATCAATTTAATTATTTTTTAACTTAAGGTCAAACTGAATGAACGCCAAACCTCCCCACCAGACTATTTGACTGAATCTGAAGTAATCACTCTTATGGAGAAACATGGAATTGGAACAGATGCTTCAATTCCTGTTCATATAAATAATATCTGTCAAAGAAATTATGTTACAGTTGGCAGTGGACGCAGACTAATCCCAACACCTTTGGGAATTGTATTAGTCCATGGATATCAAAAAGTATGTACCTGCTAATTATTAATTAGTACTCTTTTGTTTTAGTTTTTCTTTTTAATCAGTGACAAAATGCCATAATGTTTTACTAGTTGAATAGTTATTTGGAAACAAAATATTCTTTATTTATTGGAAGATTAGCTCTTTTAAAATCAATTGTATCTTTTAATTGTATGATAATTTCTTATTGATCAGTTTTGTCTGAAGTTAAAGTTCTTTAATACTCTAAACTTAGCAATTAATTAATTTGAAATAGGTAAGTTCTGTGACACAGTGCTTTTGAAGCCTACAGAAAATTCTTTCTACTTTTAAAAAGTTAAGAATCATTTGAGAGCTGATTTTTCAAACAATCCAGCTCATAGTTTTCACGTGATGTCTTTATTTTTTATTTAATAATAATTCTTTTAACAATATTTTAAATTCTATAAAAAAAGAGATGAAAAACCTACACCAAGAAAAGTAAAATTTTATTAAATAATAAAATACAATTTACGATTTTTAGAAACTTTGGGAAAATTTTTACTACCCCACTCTGCTTACAAGGCAACAATCAGATTCTAATATCTGTCTAAATAGGTACTCTCACCAGACTCTGAACAAACAGACAGGTGATGAAAAAAGGGAAAGAAAAAACTATTGGTAAAAGTTCTATCTGAGGCTTAAAGTCAGCAAAAGTCAAAGTTATGAGTAAATAGCTAGGCTTTAGGCTTAATGTAAAATTTCAATAAAAATAAGGCAATGGCTTTAAGGTTGCAAATGGAGCAAATATTATAGGTGAAATATCATGCTTTGACCCCATTTAATTTTCTGTGTAAGGAAATGTTTGATAAATTATGCAATAATTTGCAATTAAAATTTTCCATAATTTTGTTAATTCTTTACAACTTTTGCTTTTTTATTATCATTCTTTGTATTTTTCTTTTTTTATTAATACTATACTGTGCTTTGAATATAATTATTGTAGGATTGTTTCTCTTTTTTGAAAAGTAATTTGTGTCCTAGATTGCAGTTCCATTTATTGTGAAATCTTGAAGTTAACTCTTTTGTACTCACTTAGATTGATTCCGATCTTGTTTTACCAACCATGCGTGCCGCTGTCGAGAAACAATTGAACTTAATAGCACTTGGAAAAGAAAACTATGAATCTGTACTACAACACACCCTGACAGTATTCCGTTTGAAATTCCAGTATTTTGTAACTAATATCACAGGGATGGATGAATTGTTTGAAGCTACCTTTAGTCCTTTGTCTGAAAGTGGAAAACCTTTATCAAGGTAATTACATGAGAATAATAGCTATGTCTATAAATGAAAAAAAAAATTTTTTTTCTCTTTTTTTATTTATATTGATCAGCTTATTTATTTATATTAATCAATTCATTTACACTTGCCAATTTCAAAATACAATTGTGAATTTTTCAAGCAATTATAATTTTTTTCTTCTTCATAAACTAACAATATGCCCAGTTTAAAATATTTTCACGCAGTGCAAAATTAAGTTTATAGAAATCACAAAGTTATGGATTAGTTTGTGTAAGTAATATGTTTTCAGAAACATCAATATTTGCTGTTTTGTTAACTCCTACAGATTTTTTCTGATTCACTTAAATATTTAATAAGTGTTTTTTGTAGCTAATGTAGTTTCTGTTGCTCAAAGAACTATTTTCATTGGATATATTATGATATTAGAGCCGCGATGGCACATAAGTTAAATACTGCATTGGGATCTATTTCCAGTGGTGGCTTGAACTGCACTGAGTTTCAGATCAGTAAGTCCCAAATTGTCTCAGCTGCAAAGGTAACAATCACACATTGCCACCAACTTGCTGTTGGTTATGAAATTATGCAGTCATGACCTCTTGGCTGACTTTTAGCTGCTGTGGAAGTGCTTTTCTTTGCTTTATAAAATAATATTATAATTTTTTATTGATTAAATGCTATTCTTATCATTTGGAGCATTTTTTGTTCAATGTTCTGTCATACTGTTCATAAGTTAAAACTAAATGTCAGCATATTAAAAGGATGCAAGATAAATATGTATTTAAAAAATCTAATTTACTATGAAAAGCTACTCACTGTGTGAGATGTTAAATATGAAAGTAAATCCCATAAAATTTAAGGAGTTCTTTAGCGTGCCATTTTTAGAACTTTAATTAGATAAGTGTTGTATTATTAAAGTGCAAATTGTGCACATTTAATTTCACATAATTAATTTTATTAACTGTTCATGTTAATTTCAAAGCATACAAAAAAAGTTAAAATCCGTGCATTAATTTTCATTTATTATGTAATCCATAAATAACTTTAAAAACGGATCAAATTTGCAACAACCTTATTCCTGTTTTAAAAAAAACTGTAGAGTTTCAATTTAGGTTATTAGATGCAAAATAATTGTTTATAATGTGTGTCTAACTAAGTAAAGAATTTCGAATAAATATTTTAGTCATTTATTTATTTCAAATTTATAATTATAATTATATTTTCAGATGTGGAAAATGTCGTCGTTATATGAAATTAATCGCTACAAAGCCCATGAGGTTGCATTGTCCCACCTGTGATGAAACTTTCTCAGTGCCTCAAATAGGTGGCAACATAAGAATATTTAAGGAATTAAAGTGTCCTTTAGATGATTTTGAACTTTTACAATTGACTGGAGGTACAAAAGGAAAGGTAAAACATATTATTTTTATTTATTAAAAATATTTAGTGTCTCAAAATATCTACTGGTTATTAAGTCCCTGTGGCAGAATTTTTTCGAGCTGTGACGAAACTCTAGCACTAATATCGTTCTGCAAGATACTTTTAATAATAACAAGCATTACTAATTTAAAATAACAAAGGCACTGTGTCTTTTTTTAAAAAAAAAATCTATAATAATATTTCTATATTAAAGTAAAATGTTGTAATAATATTAAAGTAAAATGTTTTGCTTTAAAAAAATCTTTCTGCAAGAACTCTGTGACATTCTGTGACAATGTCGCCGCGATTCTGTGACAGGGAGAGCTGGTATTTGGATTGAAATTATACGAAAATTTTTGTATGCAGTTATATAAAGTGCTTTGAATAAAGTTAAACTAAATTTCAAAAAATTAAAAAAAATTATTTTGGTTTTTTAAAAATATTTTAACTATATTTTTTTAAAAAAAAGATTAAATCTTCTCTTTTTACAGTCTAGATGTATAAGATATTATGTGTTACATATTTTTGTCTGTTTAACTTAGTTAATGTAACACTATTCAATTTGTGAAGCCTAATTGTTGCTAATGCCTTAGACATTCTAATGCTTTACTACAAATATCATAAAAATCTATTTTCCATAGTTGACGTTGTACACAATCAAGTTTAAAATGCTTATTAAAAGTAGGAGCTTTATTTAATTTATGTTTTAAATTTTTATTCATTGATTATTTCTTTTTCAGAGTTATATATTTTGCCCTTATTGTTATAATAATGCCCCCTTCCATGATATGAGAAAGTTGTCTGGCTGCAATTCTTGTACTCATCCCACCTGTCCTTATTCACTCCAAAGCAATGGCGTATCTAACTGTTCTAATTGTGATGGAGGAATATTAGTACTAGATCCTGGATCAGGACCTAAATGGAAGCTCTCGTGTAATAGGTAAAATAATTCATTTGATTTCTTTATTTCTATCCGCAATTTACTGTTAGTTTTGTAGCAACTTTAATTTAGTTACCAAGGAAAAATCCAGACAAGGTCCCTTTCACAAAATTCAAATCTCTTCCGCAAAGCTTCATATTATATAAGTATTTGGGCTTTAATAACTTTTGTCAATTTATTACTCTAACGTGCTTTTTAATTCTTTTGATTTAAAATGTAGAATAAAGTGACAGCTGAAAATTGAATTTTTACATGATTAAGAAATTTCCATTGAAATAAAAAATGCTGAAAAAGAAAGGCAATCTTACACAGTCTAATATACCTTCTGAGAAAAGTCATAATTTTTTTCCTTAAAAATACCTAACTCAAATTAACTACCTAATTCAAATTTTGTGTGAAATTTAAAATAATTATTACTATATTAGCATTATTTAAAATACTTGTTTTATGCTTGTAAAAAAATGAAAGCAGGTAGTTATAAACAAACTAGTCCCATTTTTCTTTACATTGTAAAAAACTAATCTAAATAACTCTAGTATAAGTTTTCAAAAAAAATTTGTTAGGTTGAAAAGGAATTAATTTTAATAAATGCTGTTTGTTAATTTTTAGTGTTAGGTAAATATTTTTTAAAATAAATAATATTTTGCTTTTTTTTAATTTTTTAATTGCATTTACTTGTCATGTTTTATTTTTTTTTATTTTTAAAGGAACAAAAAATACTAGTAATATTTATGAAATAAATGTAAATCTCAATATATAATGTAATTTATCAATTTTTTTTAGTTTAAAATTAATTTATAAATATTAGTATTCATATATTGATATTTATAAAATATCATTTTTTTTAAAAAAATATATTTAAAATATTTAATTTTTTTTCAATTGCATTATAATTGCTTTTACCCCCCCCTTTTTTGTTTTGTTTTTAAAACTGCTTATGTTTTTATCTTCTACATACGTTTTTTTACTCTTTTACTACAAACTCTTATAACTTAAAAGTTCACATGCCAGTTCTAATATGTATGCAAAACATTTTTAGTTATTTAGTAGGGAGAGAACAAATAATAGAACAGCATTTATTTCAGTTTTTTACATGTTTTAAGAAACTTATTTTGAATTAAATTCATCAGTGAGTTATGTATAGTCACTGTTTAATTTCAGGTGTGATACAATTGTTCGCCTGTTTGAAGATGCTGTAAAAGTCTCTATTGATGATGATACTTGTAAAGATTGTGGTGGTCAACTTGTAACAGCTGAATATAAGAAAGTAAGGGCATATTCTTTTGTTCAAGTATTCTTTTTTATTACATACATTTTCAAATAGCTCAGTTTATGGTTTGTATGTTAGTATTAGTACATGGTTTGTGAGAAAAGTAATTTCACTAAATTAATAAAAAAACGGGTATTTATCGAAATTGTACAACACAATAAAAATTTTAAAAATTTGTTCTTTGTCCATCTATAAATAACTTCCAACAAGATTTCTTAGCATTGTATGTCTCACAGTGAAATAATGATAATGAGAATTTTCAAATGTTGTACAAAAAGAATTCTGGTTGAGCCATGTCCGAACTTAAGAGTGGGCATCTTTAAATCAGCCAGAAAGCACATCATGAAGAAGAAAGAACTGTGAGACGTGATACCATTGCGAAATTTTGTTAGGAACTGTTTGGAATGTTTATTGTTATTGCTGTTACAAAATAACTAAGAAACTGAGCTCGAGACTTCATTTGTGTCTAATTATAGCATGTTTTTGGTCATTGATGGTCTTTTAGCGCCAACTTCATTGTTAATATTTTCTTGGCATTCGAAGGAAGAAAGAAAAGTGCCCTGTGCCACAGGTAGAATAGCCATATAATCACAGGAAAAACAAAAATGAGTTTCATAAAAATGTAAATCTTTAGATTGGTGAGTGACCACACATTTGTGAAATAACTGCTCCCTTTTACCAATTGCAACTTTTTCGAATGCACTGGTATAAGCTTCACTATAAAATCAAAGACACAACAGACCATGTAATTTTGCTGCAATTTATTTGTTTTTTGCTATGAGAGATTTTTGAATGTAATTAATAGTATTTTAATTGCATTATACAGCATATGCTGCTTTAAGAATCACAATTCAATGAATGGAATATGATAATAGCTCATTTAATTAATGAAAATGTATTTTAGATACTATTATTCCAGGCCTGAGAGTATTTTTAAATGTAGCTAAGTTAACAAAAGCCATTTTAAAGCAGCAAGAATTACTCTAAGAATTTAAAGAAGGAAATTCATTGTACCCCTTCAATAAGCCTTGGGGGGGGGGAACAATTGACCCAAAATCTCATAAAACTATACCCCTTCAATAAGCTTTGGGGGGTGGACAATTAACCCAAAAATTCATAAAACACTGGAAAAAATTAAATGAGAGGAATTCTGAAACAAAAAAATTTATTATTTTTCAGCTCTAGGTAAAAACCATACAATCATTATTTTTTTTTTAGTTTCTATTTTTTCTTGTACTTCATTTACTTTGCGTCTCATGAAAATTAATTATGAAAATATTTTAATTTTTCAATAAAATGCAGAAACACATTTATAAATCATTTAGGAATGAATTCACAAAGAATTTTTAATTTAAAAATATTTTTTCTTGCCCAAACGTAAGCAAACATTGAATTAAATTTAAAATCTTTTATTTGGCCGTAAAGGAGTTGATTGACCCAACAGATGTGAACATAAATTTGTAATAAAATATAATTAAACTTAGCATTGTTATATTTTTTTATTACAATTTTTATAATTTATTTACTTCTAATATATCAGTTAAGAATTTATTTCCATGTTAAAATTAACTAATTTTTGTATCCAATATTTATACTTTTTATTTTACATCTTTGACTAAAAATTCATCTGTTCAAAGTTCACAAATTTTTACAATTGTTTGATTAAAACTGTTACTTTTCATCAGGATAAAACAAAGTTTGGTGGTAACATCACAGAAGCAACAGGTTGCATTTTCTGTGATGCCAGATTCACATCTCTCGTTGATCAGCAACAAGCCATGAAATTCCACAATTCTTCCAGAGGCAGAGGTCGTGGACGAGGCAGAGGAAGAGGCACAAGATCTAGAGGCAGAGGTCGAAGCAAACCAAAGGACAAAATGGCTCAACTAGCTGCCTACTTTGTATAAATCTTTTTATAGATTGTTATTATTTTTGTTACATTTTTTCGTTTTGTTATTAAAATGTCCTTTTTACTAAACAATTTTACTAACCTTATTTATGATTTGGCTCTCGTGAAAGACACACTATCAAATTTTACTAATTACTTGTTTGGAGAACATTATTTATGCATCTTACAATGCTGTACAGACAAATGATTTATTTTTTCCTTTGTAATTTTCTTCTTGAATCAAATTAGATCAAACATGAATAATAAAAGTTAATATTTCGACTACAAAATATTTTTTTGCATGAAAAGTTTTGTTTTGGAATTGCATTTGTTATGAAGAAAACCCTTGTAACTTCCAAACTATTAGTCCTATCAACTCAAATTTTCTTTCATTCGTTTCAGTAAAGCAAATTTCAGCATAAAATTTACCTGATACGTTCAAACAGCCCCTAGATAGCTAAGTAAAAAGTGTACTAAGTTATGTCAAAAGTTGTACTTTTTATTCATAAAAGCTCATACCACTTTTACCAATCGCTTGTTATATTGACTCGTGCATAGCATTGATCGATTCAAGGTAAAAACAAAATACAAAAGAAATGATGTTTCATTTGTTTAGACAGCAATATCAGATGCATTAGTAGATACAAGTACAAATGTATTCATAAAACGCTTATAACTTCTAAACTATTAGTCCGATCATCTCGGGAACTGTATTATTCAATTCAGTGTGAAAAAATAAATCACTATTAATGCCTTGTTTGTCTGTCTAGAAAAATATAAATTTTCTCCCCCAAATCACCAACATTTCACGCAAAAAAGGAGAAATATATAGAGGAGTGTAGCCCAGTTTACGGTTATAAGGACATAAAGCTTTTAATGACAAAAGTGTCTTGGGTATTATTTGTCCTGTAGTAGCACCATTTTTTTTCTATAATTACTGGACTCGAGGTGAAGTCTTTCTCTTTCCTATTTGAACACTTTATGAAGATGTAATATCGTAGGGGGTCACCAATTCCAATCTAAAATAAAAGTATATTGAATAATTTCCTATGTGTGTTAATTTCTACTGGCATAACTATTAATCCATCATAATTCTGTAAACGAACATACATATATATATATATTGCCAAAAGCCTTGGTTTGAGCAGGGTTTACCACACTTACATTATGTCCAAGGTCATACACGCACATATATATATATATATATATATATATATGTATTAAGAATAATTCACGATGTTTTGAGTACTAAATTTTATAACTTAATTATTCATCTAAAGTATAAAAACTGAACACGAGTATAAATAGAAAAATGTAAATTATGGTTCTGTACTAGTTACCAACCCTACACTACTTAATTTACATGAACATTTCAGTTCTTTTTTAATTCTTAACTTTTCTGGGATTATATCAATTGGATAACGAATTATATTTATGTTTGATCAATGCAATTTTATTCAATTCTGGGTAACAAATCTTTTATTAAAAAAATCTATCAAGTATTGCATATAAACATTTATAAATTTACTGATCTATATTTATAACATCCACAAACATATATCACAATATAAAATTGTTTCATAAATAAATCTCTAAAAACTATGTATAAATAACAAAATCATATCAGCACTAAGCCTTTGCTTTCATTTTCATCTGGTGTTAATTGATTCATTGAACTTCTGAATTGCTTGCATCAGTACTTCAATTGATTCACCTTTCCTTAAAGCTGCAGTTCCCGAATGGTGTGACCGTGGATTCCTAGGGTTCGATAGAAGGGTTAAAGAGGTTTTGTAAGTTTTTTTTAAACCAGTGATCAGTTTTTAAACCTCTGATTATATTTAAATCCAAACTATTATACAAAATTTATGTAATTTTTCGGTTGCCTGTGTGAAATTATTATAAGTAAAATGCTAATGAAATATATAAAAATGGTATTTTTTTAAAAAAAATTATTGTTTTTCTAACAACAATATATTGATCAAATTATGATAAGAACGATTTCAAAGTAAACCAGAATTCGGAATATTTTATTCATTTTCAGCTTATGTATATATGTTACTGGCAAAGTTTGAAATCCGGCATTCTATAGAATGCCTAGGTATGGTATATAATACCTAAAACTAGCCGGCAATGTATGAAGGCATTTATATTTCTCCCATTTCCTAGGCATTCTATAGAATGCCAAATGAGAAACCGTCAAAGTATAAAATAATCTCCAATTCATTTCGTAATGTAATGAAATGTAATTCAAAATGTCATTCAAGCCTGCCATGTTGCAACAAGTAGGTTAATTTCTTATTTTTTATATGAAAATTTTGTTTCCCATAATAAGAAAGACATAAATTATGTTTTGTACAACTTTCATTTTTCTTTACGCATTTTGAATAATTTTTTTTTAATGGCACTCTCATTATTTTTTTCAGAATAACATTTTTATTTTTGAGAAATGCACATCATTTACATTATAACCTAATCAGAACGTTTTTTTCATACTTTACGTAAATAGCATTTGTCATTCTTTTAGAATGCTTAGGTATTATATACAAGGCCTTGGGAAAGTATGTAATACTTCTCATATTCCATATCTTGCCTAAAAACATCCAGCATTATATACAATGTCTGGGCATTATGTAGAATTCCGGCGTTTCATACTTTGCCGGCAACATATACGCCAAAAACGTTTTTTAGATATAGTACAAGGAATTATTACAAATTTTAACTGTTGGGCATAAAACTTCATTTGACTTTATCAATGATAAAACGATGAAAAATTTTCATTCCTCTAATCAAATATTTTAAAACTAATCTTTCATAGGTTATAACGTTCACAATTACCTTAATTAACTTCATTTGCAAAGCCTGGGTTCCACCGAAAAAATGTTGATTATTTACAGTTAAGTACTCAAAAGAAGAAAAAAAATTGGGAACTGCTGCATCAAAGAACTGAGAATATCTCAGCCTTCTGGTTGACTGTAACCAGGTTCTACTGTATCCAATAACAAAATAGTACCAGCATTAAGCGTTGCTTTCATTTTCATTTGATTTCGGTTGCGATCCATTGAATTTCTGAAGTTCATCTTTGATAGCTTGTATCAAGGATTCGACCGGTTCGCCATTTCTTAAAGAACTGACAATATCTATTTCGTCATACTGGCCGACTGTGGCCGGATTCATTCCGGAAGAATGAGCCAAATATTGATCTGATATAACTTCTTGTAGAATGTTTATTGTGGATGAGAGAGGTACTGTCGTGTCCAAACCTCCCTCTGGCAGGGTTTCTAGCATAGGTGACGAGGAAGAGTGAGCAGCTGCTGGCAACTGACCTATTCTTTGGGATTGGAATGGGAAGAAGTTAATGTTTTTATTACACGCCTCTACTGGTGGTCGATCGGAACTGTAAGCTCCAGCCTGTAATAATAAAGTTAATGAGAAAAAAATTTAAAGCTAAAACAATATAAAGTATCCTGAAAATGTTAATCAAGTTGTTAATTAGTCTCAGAGTCGGTATGGTGGGTTTAGTCTTTGCCCAGCCGTGGTACAATTCCCCGTGCTTAACCCCTTTACGATTGGTTCATTTTCACGAAAACGGTCATAAAAGTGCCTATTTTGTCAAATACACGTATTTGCTTAGTGCTGACATCTAGTTTAAAATAAACTAACCATCTACAATTACCTTAAAAATATCCTGGTATTGCCATCTGGTGTGTAAAATGAGAAATAAAATATTTTCCAGGCAAAAGAACTGAATTAGTTTTATTCTTATTGGCGCATTACTACTGAACACTCCAGCCCGGAAATATCACGGGAGCGAGAAGGAAGGGGCTAATAAGACAGAAATCAAAGCTTAAAACAATATAAAGTATCTTGAAAATGTTAATCAAGTGGTTGCATCGTTGTTAGTAGAGTCGGTATCGTGGGTTTAGTCTTTGCCCAGCCGTGGTACGATTCCACGTGCTTACGGATGAGTGTCTGATTGAATTGCAGTTTCTCCAATTGTGTCCTTATAATGTGGAATCCTAATGTAATGTATCCTGGCGGTCTCCAAGCCGGAAAAGCATACTTGTAGTTGGGGAGTGTGGTATGGATGGTACTATCACCATCTACCCTCCTATCTTTATTTTGTAGGAGTGCTATGTGACCACAGGCCACTGTTTTTTTGTAACATCATTAAATATGAGTCTCAAACTGTTGCCAATAGCTCATTAGTGTAGCAGTAGTACTTCATTAGCTTGGGGCAAAATTAGGAACTTTTGCCAATGACCTGTGACCAGTTTTAGCAATTTTAACGGTGGCCCACTTAACGGTGGCCGTTTTTTTTTTTTTTTTAAATTTCAAATGATTAAAAAAAATTCGATATTACTAATGTAAAGCATTTCTCAAAATATGACAACATTGTAGAGTTCGTTTAGAAAATGAAGAGAAATTTTAAGAAACAAACGTGAAATGCAGTAATTTCTGAACATTATAAAATATTTATAATAATTGTATTTTTGTTAAAAAAAATAATAAAATGCAGATTGATTGTATTTTTGGCGTAAAAGTGGTGATTATCAGGCAATTTTTAATTGCCATTCGTTATATTTAGACGCCCTGGTGGCGGTCATGAATTTTGTTCTATATTTAGTGTTTTCAATGTAGCTTACTACATGTATCTACTGGAGGAATAGCTGTTATTTTATTTTAGAACTGAATTTTGTACTGTCGATATCTTTCAAGGACAAAACATTGAATATTCTTGCTCATGTAATAACTTTGCAGTTTTGTTTGTAATATGTAAACTTAATTCTTTTTTTTTTCTGGTTAAAAATCAAAAAAATTAGTAGTTATATTACTAGGTATTTATTTGATTAGTGCCCTATTTTCAATCAATATAGGTTCTTCTCAGAATTGCAATTTTTTTCTTTTGGGACAGTTTTGAGTTGCGTGGAAATGAAGCTTTTCATTCTTTGAATAACTTGGAGCACCATTTTTATTATTTTAAAGTTCAGTTCCACAGTAGTTTCCTCTGTTTTTTCATTTTATTTTTAAGTAGCTTAAACAATTTATTAATGCTTTTACTTTAACTGGAATTACAAAATTCCAAATTTTGAAACTATAATTTGTTTTGTGTAGTGAATATCGTAATATTCTTAAATAAAATATGCCTGTTTTGGTTCTAATTTTGCAAAAATATTTTGAAAAATGTTTATCTTACAACTTATTTAAGCTCAGATAAGCTGGGTTAGATTTCATATTGTTCTATTAACCATCTATCTAAAAAGACTTTAATCAAAACTATAAAAGCAAGTTAAAAAATTCTTCGTTTAAGAGCTGCAGTTAGCAACAATCAAAGCACTTAAATTAAGTGTTTTAATGCATAAAAAAAATATTAGATCTTTTCGTAATTTTTTTTAAAAAATTGTTCCCGATTACTATTATGCATATCACGAATTAAAATAAGGTAAATTACTATCTGAGATGCCTTAATAATTTTATTATAATATAGAAAACAAAAACTGTGTTTAGTCTTAAATTAAAAAAAGTTATGTAGATGTGTTTATAAAAAAGTAAACTTGCCTGTTCATCCCAAACCAACTTTGGTGGTGGATGAGTTTGTGTTATAAGTTGACCATCATCTGTTATTGTTCCCAACAACCTTTCTCCACCTTCTGAAATGGGTCGAGGATCACTTGCAATATCACCCGCTTGCCTAAAAATGAAATTTACATAAAAATAAACTTATTTAATTACTCGCCCAAAACTTTATGTTCCGGGACAGGACGACACGTGAATCAAGAGGAGATGCGTCGTGTTTTTGCGGTCAACTTTTTATTTTGACTACGAATCTAAAAAAGTTTTCATGTCAGATTTTTTTTTTTCCAATTTTTTTTTTAAATATAATTGGTCGAGGCCGGGACAGCCTGGTTGGTAGGACACTGAGCTCATGTCCAAGAGTTCGTGGGTTCGATCTTCACCGGCAGAAGATTCCCCGTGTGTAATGATGACTGATGCACGTTAAATCAGTCGAGTTTCAAAATCCTCCAGGTTCCCATAACAAACCAATACCTCTAGGGGTACTGTTCTAGGAGTTTCCTTGTCTTCTGGATTGGTTCAAAATTACAAGACTACGGAGTTGAACATTAGTAGTCGTAAACCCAAAAATGGGTCGGCTGTTCAACGGCGGATATAAAAAAAAATTTTGTTCGCAAATCAGGTGTATTATTTAAGAAGAAAGATATCAACAAAATAAGATCCAAAATTTAAAAATATATTTTAATAATCATTAATGCAAAAAAAAACAGCCCAACAAGATTAAAAAACTTTTGAACTTGAATTTGAAACTTTTTTTTTCAGACTGTTTTTTTCACTTGCGTTTATGTTTAATACTTTTACACAGTATAAACTAAAAGTACTTTTATTTCTATTTATTTATCTTTTGATTAACTTATTCAGATTGGCGAGCAGAGAGCAAAGCCTCTTAGTTTAGTTATAAATTTCACATAAGGAAAGATTTCATAGTATTGCTATTTTAACAAATTTTTTTATTTATTATAATCTTTGAAATTTGAGCCGTAATAGCTCAGGGTATAGAGCGTTCACCTTTAGGTGAACAGGGTTTGAATCCCAGCGATGGCTAGTCGATAAAAATTCCGCACCCGGCTTGCACCAACCACAGTGGTAGACGGATCACGAATTTGAATCCCTTTGCCGTCAGGCCAACCGTAGAAGGTTTTTGTGATCTTCCTCTCCATGGAGCGTAAATGCATGTTAGTTCCATCAAAAAGTCCTCCACGAAGGCAAATTTCTCCAATACTTGATCCAGAAGTTCCCTTGTCTTCTGGATTAGATTCAAAATTGCAAGGCAACGGAGTGGAACATTCGTGGTAGTAAAAACAAAGAATTGAGTCGGCTCTTCAACGACAGTTATAAAATAAAATAAAATCTTCAAAATTTCATTTTCTAAGTGTATTTAAACTTTAATATTATTTTGGAATATAAGTCACTATAAAAAATACCTTGTATGTGGTCCCGCTTCTGCTGACTGCGATCTGAAGCTGGAAGATCTTGAAAAAATATCATTGGTTGTTGGTTCAATCTTCTTACTGCGTAAGCTAATTTAAAATTAAAATAAATATTTTCATTATTTTTGAGTCAGTTAGTTTGCCCTCACGTTAATCTAATACAATGTAAACCAGAGATTCACAACCATTTTTAGGTATCGGGCTACAAAAACTGGGAAGTATTATGTTGAGGGCCAGTAGTAACATAAGTCTGTAATTGTAAAAATTCAGTGTGAATTTAGATTCTAGTTAAAAATACACTAATATTAATTACGCATGCGTAACTAAATTTTTCAATTAATAAAGATATTATAAATTAATAAATATTTTTTTATTTAATCTAAATGCTTTATACAGGGAATTAATTATTTGGAAGATTAAGAAGCAAACAAATTACTGTAAAAAATAAAAATAAGGAAGAAAGAAACTTAAAAAAATTTAATTTACCTCAAAAGTTGACTTTTACTGTTATTTAGTTAAAAATATATTTTTATTTAATCTAAATGCTTTAAACATATTTGGAAGATTAAGAAACAAACAAATAACTGTGAAAAAAAAAAGGAAGAAAGACACTTAAAAAATTTCATTTACCTCAATAGTTAACTTTTACTATTATTTAGTTAGAAATTTATTTTTATTTAATCTAAATGCTTTAAACATATTTGGAAGATTAAGAAGCAAACAAATTACCGTGAAAAATAAAAAAAAGGAAGAAGGACACTTAAAAAATTTCATTTATCTCAAAAGTTAACTTTATTTAGTTAGAAAACAAATTTTTTTACTGTTCCTGATATAGTATCAGATTAACGGGATTGGAATCTTAAAATCAGGTGTGTTTAATTTATTTGAAAGAAATTTATTTTTACTGCTAACAACTGGGTTACAAAGAGAATTTGCAAAATTAAAATTAACCCCTTCTCTGCCGGCGTTGCATCTCATTCGTTCGGCGTTATTATGCCCGTATGGTCGACGTCACTACTGAAGTCCCGCGATTATTTTTGCTTCTGAATATTGTTAAGAGATGGCGCAACTAGTCCCACTTTCTTCACAATTTTCGCAGTGAGATCTCCCGTCTTGAAATGAAATCAAAATCATTCTTTACTTTTCTTTATTAGTGTTACCTTGCATGTCAAAATAGTTATGATAGTTTTGTGATAAATATGATTTTTTACGCTCTGATGACTAAGACTGATTGTAAAACTGTTTTAACGGTAAGTTTGGAAAATTATTTTCCGAAATATTTCGTACCTAATATAAATAATTATTTTATGCTTAAGATTTATCTTAAGCACCTTAAAGCAATAAAGTTAATAAATATGTTATCACAGTGTATTATAGATAAAACTTGGGTGCATTGTAGGGAAAACTGGAAATCAGTGAACGCCAAATTCATCACACCAAACAAACAACTGCTTGCTGACAAAATTAATTTGCATTTTCGAATTTAGGATAGAACATATATTAATTTTCAGGAATCAAAAAAGTGCTGTTTTTGGATTGGAAATTCGAAAAAAATCCGATACAGAAGGGGTTAAATGAATACAATCTGGTGCTCTAAGAATGATAGAATAAATCAGTAACTATCTATTCAAAGTCTTAGTTAAGTTCTTAACGCAACGCAAATTTTTGCTGCTATTACCAAATATTTTTTTTAATAACCTTTTTTTCTATATATTTATTGTAGTCCGTTTGAAGTTAAGAAAAGACCATTGCGGTATAGGATTTAAGAAATCATCCGCTCCTCGACTACATATAGTTCCGTTTTATTTCGTTATCAAATTATACAAATATACTTTCAAAACAATGTAAAACCATTTAAAGAACTCGACGGAGAGAAATTTAATTCGTGCTATCTTTTACGACATTTATCATAGAATTATTAAATAAAGGTTATAGTTTCGTAGTTTTACTGGAATCTTAGATTTGGCGACATATTTCGATAAATACGGAGAACATTCGTTCTTGAAAAAGAAACAACTATATGACGTTGCGAGAATATTGGATTTTATTGGACCACTAAAAATGGCGGATCTTATGCTGACATGCTCTAAACAAATCAAATGAGAGATAAAGAATTTTTACCTTTGATTCTCTGTAGAAGAAAACCGTCTGCAAGAAACAATATTTATTATTCTTTCATCAGTTTCTTTAAATGCGAACAGAAAGACGTATATTTGTTACTATTTTTAGATATCATTTTTATTAATTCTTATTACTTGTTAATTTATTATTGTTGTTAATAAAAGAACCAGCAAGAAAGAGGCTATGCAAAGTCGTTTCAGGAGTTGGCGATGATGATATACGTTCACGCTCGGAACTTGACATCCATTTGGTGTGCACTTAAATGCAAACAGGTTCCCTCCATAGGGGTAATGGTTTTTTCTTAACTTGCGACGGAGTATAGTAAAGACAGTTCTGATGCCAAGTTAAGAGGCTTTAGAGGCCACTTTTGTCCCTTGGACCATAGCTTGTGCATCCTTATGTATACTACTATATAAATATAATAATACAAATGTTGTTGTTTTTTTAATTTTATGCCAGAAAAAATAAAAATTAGCTTTTCTCACCTTCCATGCAACTTTCTGCCACCAGCTAGAGCAAAAGCATCTTCCAGTAACTCAGATATCCTCTGTCTTACTCTAGATAGATGCTGGTTAGTCTCTGCCGCAGCTGCTTCACTTTCTGATTTAGATTGAGCCTGAGTGAATTGAATGAAATGAATTTAGATAATGAGTAAAATTTTTAAGTTGAAAAAAAAAGTTATTTTGAGCAATTGGATCTTTAAGTGACAAAAAAAAGGGAAGACGCATTTCAAAATTTCTGGATTCATGTTAGAACATTATTGAGATACTGTATAAGTTAAATTTTTATATTTAAAAGAAGATCACAGAATAAAGAATTTCATAAATAATTTTTTTCTGCAGTGGAGTTTTGAATGGAGAAAAAAGTTTTTAAGATATCTTCAGTTAACTTACCAGAACTCGAAAAAATGAATACCATTGAGTTGTTTTATAAGTTAATCTTACAAATCATTAACATATTTTATGTAAATTAAATTAACTTACCAGTATGTTATTTTATAAGTTAAATTTTTATATTAAAGGAAGATCATAGAATAAAGAATTTTACACATGCAAATTTCTTTTCAGAAATCTGCTGTGGGTTTTAGAGTGGAGAAAAAAAGTTTTTAAGATATCTCCGGTTATTTTACTAAAACCCGAGAAGATGAATAGTATTGAGATGCTTTATAAGATAATTTTGCATACCATTAATAAATTTCGTGTAAATTAAATTAACTTACCAGTGAGATACTTTATAAGCTAAACTTTTATAATTAAAACAAGTTAACATAAAAAAATGAGCACTTATTTTTAAATTTTTCCTAGAAATTTCAAAAGAGAACTTTAAAATTTCCGCACTTATCAAACTAGAGCCTCGATATTGTGATACTTTATAAGTTAAATTTATACACCCTCGAAATGTTTTGTATAAAATTCATCAGTTTTCCATTGAGATACTAAGTAAAATTTCTATATTGAAAAATAAAATCTTTTTTCTATATTGAAAAATAAAATCTAAAAAGAAGAAAACAAAAAAAAATCATGCACTTGATAAACTTTTTTCAGCGCTATCCAATAGATTTTCAATTAAAAAAAATTAAGCAAATGAGAGTTGGCAACTTTTAGTTAATTTGTCACTTAACTATTATATCCTTGAGAGGAGGAAGCAGCTCTGCATTCGAGCTCTCACTTTCTCTTTCATCTCCTTTATCAGAAGGAGTGCTTGGATTGGATGAAATGTGCCTGAAATAATTTAAAAAAAACATAAACATTGGTATAGGCGCTACAATAAAGTAACACTCGAAACAAAAATTCCAACAAGAATTAAATGTTAAATATGATATAATGTTAAATATTAATTATTTATTATACTGTTTATTATACTATACATATTTATTATACTGTCGGGCCTCTATTTAACGAAGTCGCCAAATCCCGATAATAAGTTCGTTATATGTAAAACTCGTTAAATAGAAAATCACTTTTTAAAATACTTGAACAACACAAAACAGGTTTTAAATTCATAAACACTAGGCATAATTAAAGTAGCAATGGATGCGCCTTTATCTTGTAAACTAGTATCTACTATTTATTTTATAAATCTTTACCATAAAAGAAATTTGCCTGGAAAGCAAGAATAGAGCAAAACATTATCCAGTGTTACACTATTATGCTACATACATTTTCAACTGAAAAAAGCTAAATTTATGCATAAAATTATAGCTACATTCATTACAAAAAAAATTTAAACATACGTTACCACATGCGTTCTTTAGTTTAATTGCTACTGATGAAATCCGTTAATTTGCACTGAGTTTTTCGTTTGAAACGAAAACAAAAAGGAAAAGGGATTTTACTGCTTCCTTTAAAATAACTTTTAGAGAAAGCAGTAAAACATTACATAAAGTGGTGGGTTCGAAAATTAATTCAAGGTCATTTCCCCCATAAAATGCGTTAAAAAGTTTGAAATGTTCTGAAATATTTTGAAAAATAGGAAAAGTGAATCTTGATGAAAAGTTCGTTACATAGAAATTTCACTTCGCGCTACTTAGAAGTTATTTTACGAAAAAAATTTCCTTGGTTTCTCGAAAAGATTCGCAAAATGGAAGTCCGACTGTATATATATATATATATATATATATATATATATATATATATATATATATATATATATATATATATATATATATATATATATATATATAGTTTATGCGATCTTAATGGAATTTAAAGCTTTGAAAGGCCTGCAATAAATTGCGAAATAAAACAAGTATTTTTGAACACCCAATAACCGAAAATCAAGCAATAAGCCTGTAACTTGTATCGATTACTTAAGTTGTTATTTTTAATAACTGCATAAAATTTCGTAAACCTAGAGTAAATATTTATGGAGATATGGACATTTTTATAAAAAATTAATTTTTTTCGCTTTACGTTATTTCATTATAACTTTATAGATATTCAATGGAATTAAATAACATTTTTGGATTAAGATTAATAACAAAATTGACGATTTGAAATTTTAAAAAAATCGCTAAAAACTGCGCTAGTTATAAGTATTTAGGCTAGTTATTTTATATTACGCATGCACTGAAAAATTTTTATCATTTTACTTCATGCTGTTGCTCGAGCCAACTTATGATATTTAAAATTTTCCCACCATTAAGCTACTTTATCCTGTTCTTCGGGGAACTGTAGAAAATCTATTATAAAAAGTGCAGTATTCGTGCAGCTTTAATCGTCATTAAATTAACTCATAAAATACTTTGTACCTAAATAAGAGTATATTTGTCACTTATTAAAACTGCACCAATTACCTTGATGCGGTGTGCCTATTATTAAAATTTAGCATGATTTGTGTCAATAATAATAAGGCGACTTTTTACGGTTCCCGTAACGAATAAGTACTTTTTCTCCATTAATTTTTCTTTCTAGTTCATAATTTTTTTTTTTATTTCAATTAGAACTTATTACAAAAATTAATTTAGCACCATTGACAGCAATAATAGTTGGCCGATTTCTTAAGCTCTCTTAAGCGAATTAGTAGCATTTCTCCATTAATTTTACCTTTCAGTACATGGCTTATTCTTATTTTACTTTAGTTAGTAGCTAATGCCATATTTTTCATTGGCGTGAATAATAATATTGTGTTTTTTATGCTTATCCTCAACGAATTAGTAACATTTCTCCATTAATTTTGCCTTTTGGTACACAGCTTATTATTTTTCCTAATTAGTAATTTACCAAAACTGATTAGGCATTAACAATAATAATGGTATTTTTTAGGCTTATCCTTAACGAATTAGTTCCATTTCTGCATAATTTTAATTTTTATTAAAAAACCTTTTTTTTCATTTCATTTGCCGTTGATTTTTAAGTATTTAGTTTTATAAAAACAAGTTTTATAAGCATAACTATAAACAAAATAAACACGCGGTTTCAGATAACCTTAAAAATAGTAATCTGGTGATACAGTTTGCTTACTCTACTATGATTACGTTGATCATTCAAATAATATGGCATAACAAATAAAATATAATTAAGTATCACTGAACGCGCGATGAACAACTTTTTTGATTAAAGATATAAGCTAGCAAGCATCACTGTGTTATCTTAGCTAGCAAGCATTACTGTGTGTATACAAGGTAAGCTATTACGAAGTGTTAAAATATGAAAACGTTTCTGATTTTTTTTCCTTCTTTTAATGATATGTGGATGATGATTTAACCATTGATATTTTATAGCAACCTTATATTTTATTTGCAATATACTATATAATGCAATTTCTTCTGTACATAGTTTGGGCTACTCAAAAGTTCGTTAACATTTAAAAAATTATTCATATTTTGAAGTGAAAACAGTGGCGAGCGAAAATGTTTGCCTAGATAGTACCCTTAAAACTAAAATTTCTTACCCTAAGTTCAGATATTTAGTGTTATTAAGATAATTAATTATTGAATATTTTCCCCAATGGGTCTAATATACGGCACACCACTGTAGGCTGATCCACTGTGCAGGCATTTTAAATAAATTGCCTAACAAATCAAGCATTCGACTCGACCAACAACGGGCGATAGTATACCTGGAATCAATGGATTGTTCTTTGTCAATGGTTGCTGATGATAGAGCCAATTTCGGAGGCGGAGTAGGTGGAGGAGATTCAGATTGTGTTTGTGGCATAGTTTGTCCGTTTGTCAAACCTGAAAAAAAAATGAAAAAAATATTTTTGAAATTTTAAAATTTGAAACTTTTTTATTTATTGGAAAACATTTTCATGCATTAACGATAAGTTAATTTCCGTATCGCACATAGAATTGGCAAAACAAATTCTTTCCTATCTACTTCCTTTACTTAACTTAGATTTATTATTTGTCGATGTATTTTATTGTAACCGTGATATATTTTTGTTTTGTACACCTGGCAACTTCGATGCATAATTAGTTTGTTTATGTTCTACATTGCTCTTTGTGTTAAGTCTTTGTGTAAATATATAGTAAAAGAATTGAAATCTTTGAGAAATAATCTTCGTGAAAGAATTTATAACGTGTCACTTCAGAGAATTGATACTTGACGGGCTTGGCTTACTCGAAATAGAATGGAAAGAACAGTTGCTCACGTAAACAACTGTCACGTTTCAACAACAAATCAGGATCGAATACCCACACTACGCCATTTGCAGGTATCCCTTTGTAAATTATAATTTTTAGCAAGAGCATTACATATTGATTTGTGACAACTCTGATTTAGTATGAGTTTCTTGATCTGTAATTTCCCCGTAAAAATTATCGCGGGAATAGTCATCTTTTCTGGCTTTAATAAGGTTTGGATGGTCTCAAAGTCTTTTTGTACTAACTATCTCCTTACCAATTGTTGAATTTCTACGATAATGATTTACAGATCAATTTTGTTAGCCCAATTCAAGAATTCTACTTAAATTTACTCTTTAGTATAATATTGCCATACCATAAGAAAGATTAATATTCGAATTTATAGATAAGAACTAACCTTTTGAACTTTGCTCAAGAACATCTTTGACTTTTCGTCTTTTCTTTGGTTTCGGATGTTTTTTCTTTTTCGTTATTGTCTCAATGGCTTTACTTGATTCTGTTGTTTCCTTAACAGCTTTCCCAGGAATCGGACTTGTAGACGCACTGAAAAAAAAATATGCAAACGTATGTTTTATGAATTTTTCAGTCATTTTCTCTTTATTGCTACAATATCTCCCCACAACCCGTAAACCAACCGCTCGACTTTATCGCAATAATTAATTCCTGACGATAAATAAAGAGATACATCAAAATGAAAACTTAAACAAATATCAGATCTAAAATATTTTTATTGTTTTTTTAACACAAATTTGGTTTCATATAAATAGTTTTCGACTATTAACGGAATCATTCAGCTCAGATAGCATACTCGGTTACCAAATTCGTTTTTAAAATCTCATTTAATTTCATGCAATAGAGATTCTGTCCGCAATTGGATATTTCTGAAACTTGTAAATTATCGATTTGAAAACAATAGTAAGAAGCAGTTTGAAACTCTCAAGCTTCTCATGACTCTATTAAGACAATAACAAGAGTTAATACAACCATTCTCATTTCCTTCTTGACATCCATTTTCGAACAATAACTGTTCTTTGCAACAGCAATTGCATAAAAATGCAATTCATTTAAAATATATAAATTTTGCTACTTTTTCTCTTGCTTTAAAGCATAATTAGAGATTTTCCCTCGAGACTTTTTCCCCAAACTTACATATTTTGTATGTAAAATAAATATACAGAATTGATACCTGTATGAAAATCTATAAATCGTCAAAGAAAAAATATTACGAAACAGTCATCGAGGAGTAAGAGCAAAACGTGAAGAGGGTGGGGACATCATATATTAGTACACAATAATAAAAACGGCAAACAACCTAAGAAACTATAAACTATTTTTCGCAAAATAATATTTTTGTAAAATTCTTACAAGCTGGAATGCCTGAGAGAATGGACTGCACTCATGGTGAAGGTTCACATCTAGCTGATGGCTTATTGATTCGAACTATGTTCCCTCCAAACTTGGGCCGGTCAACGTGCTGACGTAGAATAACCCCAGTAGTGGACAGAGTGTGGGGTAGACACCCCTTGACATCAGGGAAACCATGTGAAGTTTTTATGGTTTTCCTCACCATGTAACGCAAATACTGATTAATTTCTTTAAAAAGTACTCAACAGAAACCATGCTTTAGTATACACAACTACGACGTAGTCATGTATAGTAAAGCACGAACGTAAAGTACCCAGGGGTGTTTGTGAGCACAACTAAAAAATCCTAAAAATTTCTTGTGTAAAATAATTGACGACGCATTTCAAAAAATTAATGTCCTTATAAATTTAAATCATTGATATTTTCAAAACATGAAATTCTAAATAAATTATATGCAGCATAATTTAAATGAATAATTATGTATACGTTTACTTTTATCTCTAATCACATTTATTATTCTACCAGAAAAAAATATTTACAAATGAAAGAGATGACAAGTATTAATTCTAGTTCCAAAATTTTTAAATAAAATATACAAGAATTTTTATACATAAATGCGATCGATGATTTCTTGAAACTTCTGGACTTTATATTTCCGGAAATTTCCGGATCGCGGTTAATGAAAAATTCGGAAATCGGGATTTTTCCGGATCACAATCATCTCTGAGTACCTGACTATACATAACTACGGAGTAGTTCTGTCTGGTACTCTACTTTCAGAAGTACATAACTACGGAGTTGAACATTCATAGCAACAATCAGATGTTCAACAGCTGTGATATAAATTATTAAAAAAAATTGTTGGTGTACATTTTTCAACAAATAAGAACTTGTTTACTTACTCTTTATTTTCTAAAATCTTTAATATCTTCAATGACTTTTCAAAAGTGTTATCTTCAATGCTTGCGTCTCGAGGTAAAGTAGGCAGACTCCGACCTGTCTTTTCAGCAAGATATGTGTCCGGGGCAGTTGAACCATGTTTCATCTGGGCAGCCATTTCGGCCGTCAGCTGGTGAGTCATTTCTCGGAACAGCTAAAAAATAAAATAATTTTTTAAATTGCCAATCTCTAAGCACATTTTAGTTTTCAGTTATTACCAAAACTATTGTCCTACTTTTACAAAACTTTTAAACAACAACTTCCAAAGTAATATGTAACACAAGAAATATCTTGACCCACCATCATTTAATACAAAACATCGTATTTTTTCTTTTTTTGAAAAAAATTACCCGTTATTGTGCCTTTAATGCCTGTTTTACTTAAATTAGCTTAGTTGTCTGTGGTAAATCTAATGATTGTCTGTGAGTTGCAAATTTTGCTATCAAGATGTCGCCAACATTTTGCTTAGTCTTCTAATTCTTTCATCGCTAAGTCTTTTAATTTCAAATACGGCTTTAAATCATTAATTTACCTTGGGCGATAAAAGTTAATATCGTTTCCTGAATGCCACAATCAGGAGTGATTGCCCTTTTATTGCCAAATAGAATCTATAGCTAATAAGAAAACCCAACCGCTATACCAGCTAGAAAGCTAATAATGTTAACTGAAGTTCTCTTCTGGATAAAAGTCAGATTTAATCATTTCCTGACAACTACAAACAAATTTTATCGTCAATCGAAACTTGATATCTTTTTGACCAGATAGAGTCCCAAAATTTCAACTGGAGCGATAAAAGTTTAATCATTTTTGGAACACTACAAGCAGAATTTATAGTCATTTTATCGTTAAATAGATCTTATAATCCAAAAAACACTACCATGTTTTAACCAACTAGAATTACCAGAATATCAATAGAAGCTCTATGTTGGATAAAAGTAAGTTTCAATCGCCTTCCTAAGTAAGTTTCAATTGAAATTTAATATTCTTTTGATTATATAGATTCAACTGCATTAACTTTTTGCCCAGTCCTCAAATTTTCAACTGGTACTTTTTATCGCTAATTCAACTGGAGAGATAAAAGTTAAAATCGTTTCCTGAATGCCACAAATAGAATTTTTCGCCATTTTATTCCTTGATAAAATTTACAGCCAATAAAAATTCAACCACCGTTTGACAAGCTAGAAGCTCATAATATTAACTCAAGCCGTAGATTTTATGAAAGTAAGTTTCAACCATTTCCTGACTTCTTCAAGCGAAATATATCTAAAAAAAAGTTGTAAAAAATTTTCTGATAAGATAGAGTTCTCAAATTTGAAATGGAACTCTATCACCGATTCCCCAAGAATAATGAAAGTTTAAATCATTTCCTGAAAGCCACAAACTGAATTTGATTCAATCAATTTTATCGCTAAATGAAATTTATGTTACGTCATAGTTTTCTCCTTTCTCCAATTAGCAGGATCCTCCTCTTAGGCCTTTAATTGGAGCTATGCACTTTAAAAATTTAGAACGAAATGTGGAAAAAAATCAATAAATGAAATAAAATCCAAAATTTTTTAAGATTCCAAGATAAAAACTATTCTTTTGTTTTATTCACCAATGTATTAACTATATACAAAAAAAAAGAATACTGAATACTTACATGTTTTCTGTTATGCTGACCATATTTGGAGAGAGATCTCTCCAATGACCCACTGGCTGACGAACCTGGACTGGAAGGAAGTGGCTTGGGTCTGCAACAACGGCAATACACACAGAAACAGCAGAAAATGAGAAATAAGGTACCCAAAGTGCCTCCTACTATGGCTAATATTGGAAGAGGAGATCCTGTTTCAGTTTCTTTGGCTCGATAAGCTAAAACAAAATAAATGTGATATGAATATGTGAAAAGCAATACAAAAACTGAATGGAATGATAATATTTTGCATTATTTCAACTGGACAATCAAATCACATGATAAGACTATCAAATCACATAATAAAAATAAAAATAAAAATGTAAAGCTCCCATCATAATTAAACTAATAAAAGTGCTGCTTGCTATATTGTCAAATAGCAGTTATTTTAGAAGTTCTCTAAGAAAAGTTTGGGTGGCAAAAAACATTAACTCTTTGGCCTTTAAGAGCTCTTATAACCGTCGTTGAACAGCCGACCCAATTTTTGGGTTTACGACTACTAATGTTCAACTCCGTAACCTTGCAATTTCGAACCCAATCCAGAAGACAAGGGAACTCCTGGATCAAGTATTGGGAGAAATTTGCCTTCTTGGAGGACTTTTTTAATTGAACAAACCCGCATTCGCTTTAGATGGAGAAGAAGACCACGAGAACCTCCCACGGTTAGCCTGACGGCAAGGGGACTCTAACCCATAATCCGTCTACCACTGAGGATATTTCACGTCAGCACTGTGGTTGGTGCAAGCCGGATGCGGAATTCGTATCGACCAGCTATCGCCGGGATTGAACCCCGGTTCACCTCATTGGAAGGTGAACGCTCTATCCCCTGAGCCATCGCGGTAAGCTCTGTAAAAAATTTGAGCTGTTAGTTGTAATGCTAACGCCCGTTTCGCGTTTCCGTGACACAGGTTCGGGGTTCCATCCTCAGACCGGGCATGGTTGAATTAGCCCTTCATCCCTTCAGTGGGTAGATCAAATGAGTACCAAGCATTCTTAGGGTTCTGTGGAGTTCATTGGGGATCCTGCTTTCGGCTGACCACCCAACCGGAACATATGTGTCTGCACCTCAAGCCCAAGGTCAAGAAAACTGGCATAAGAACAGTAGGCCTTGACTTTTTATGGTCTGCCGCTCGACTCAGTTTCAGTTTTGTTGCAATGTTGAGATTGTAGCTAGAGGGTTACCATTTAATGATATTTTTTTCTGTGAAAAATTAATTAACTTTAACAGTGACAGTTGAGGAAGAAATTAGAGTACCTAAGTAACTTTGATCCCTGAAGCACATAGCAACAGTAAATAAGTTTTTGATTTTATTTTCTATCTGTGTTACATATAATCACCATTCGAGTGTTACTTTTGTGAAACTCTTAGTGTTATCTGATTTTTAGTTAGGCATTTCTACTCATGACCTAGCCATTTAAGATTAAGAAGAATGATGGGACAAGACATTAAAATTGAGGAAAGATTCCTGAACTTGCAAACTTTGTGGTGGCGAGATTTCTCGGGAAAAAAAGCTTTAAATTGAAATTTACTATGTATAAACACCATTGTAAAATTTTTAAATATTTGTATTCTATCTGAGAACCTAAAGACTAAATGTGGATGATGGGAATGATATATAAATCTAAAAATGTGGATAAATATAATTACTCTTAAGTGAAATAGTGTGCATTTACTGAAGGAAGCAAATAAAAGTTTAAAGGCGGTAATTAGAAACGGCTTTAACTTTCATCCGACAATCAAACTAGTTTTGATATTTTAATTCCGTCTACCTCCTTACTGATTTGTTATAGATTTCAATAACTTTTTAATTTATTTTTTTCGCTAAAATATTAGCTTGTGAACTCTAGTCTATTTGTGGTATACTGCATTTTTGACAAAGATTCTTAAAAAGTTGTTGAAAGCCTCTTTTGCAATAAATCTTATTTTGAAACATTTTAAAGCTGTCATTGTCTACAATCAAAGCAAAAATTTTAAATATAGCAACATTTTAAAAATATGTATTAAAGGCGGTGGTATGTTGAGCAAATATTTTTATACTTACGACGAGCTTTCAATATAGCATGGTATCCGAAGAACTGCCTCAGTTGCTCAAACCTCAGAAAACTGAGATATTCGGCAGCTAAAGCAGCAGGTATTAAAGAACCTCCTTTCTCAACTACATAGATGATGTCAAATTGACGAAGAAATATATCGGTTTTAAGTATGAGAATCTGAAATTTAAAAAAAAGGGGAACATGATTATTGGACCTACGCGAATTAATTATGAAATACTTTTTAAAAAATAGATGATAATGAGAGAGCAGAACTCAATAGTAGAGTTTGCATCGAAATAGTACCAGATTCCTGCAGCGAATAGTTCTGAAATAATTCTAGATTAGAGGATGAAACTAAGTGGTATTTTAATACCGAAATTTGAATTCTACAAATCAGTAGCATAAGTTACTATCAGGTGGTGATGTATTCACTTAAAAAAGTTCTCGAAATATCGCGAAAAGTTTTGCGTTTAAGCTTTGGACCGCTCTCCTGATCAAACTATCTGGACCATATTTCCCAGATTACGGCTACACCTTATATTTTAAAGATCAATAATCGAAATCCGTCTTAAAGACATCTTTTTTCCCAGAAAGTGTGTTTTAGTCTCTGATTTCGTAACATAAAATACCATCTGCACAATTTACGAATCGAATCGTTTAAAATGTATTTTCATGTAATAAGATGCAATCATTAGATCGTAAGTTATTAAAAAAATTCTCTTTTTCATCTTGCTTTCAGTATACAGTTTTAAATAATCAATAAACATTTAACGTGAGTGGTATTGATACCTACAAACTAAGGGACGTGGTATATGGCCCAGTAACAAGAGAATCGGATTCCGGTTTGGGGTTCGATCATAAACTCCGTAAAGACCCATCGAGCACCTGCTATATACATACTCGCAAAATCTGTGGAATCGAAAGTCTTGAGTACGGTCGATAAGCAGTACCACGGGTACGAGGATCTGGTAAAAATTTCCTTCCCCATCAGAGATATGTCTAAATTGAGGAAGTGACTTTACAAATTGTTATGGCATGTCTTAGGATTATCCTCAGGAATGTTTCCCAGACCGTCGCCAATAGCCCATTGTGCAAAGTTTATAAATTTACCTTTACAATGATTGGCTCGTCACTTTCACGTTTACTTCGAAATGCCTCGCTGTAAGCATTAGCAAGTCGAACTTCCATGGTGCGGCTAAAATTTACTGGTAGTTGACCTTCCTCTGGAGCTTCTAGAACTAAAAATAGTCATAGCTTTTATAACATGAAGGGTATACAAAAAACGCCTGACTAACTTTAACCCTTTGACGCAGATGGGACACTGATATCTCTTTTACATTGTTTTTTCTGATGCTCTAATTACAAGCAAAATTATATTTTGATATTTTTTATCAATAAAAAACAGTATAATAGTTACTTAAAAAATCTGTTAGATAATCGGAATTATATAATTATATTTGTACTAAAATATAAAAAAAGTAGTTTTAATTTTTTTTCCTATTCATTTTCAAAAATTTATCAACAATTAATTTAAATTAAATAAATTTCAATGAAGAATAACTCTGTTTTCCTATATCTAAATACCTGCAAATAAGTGCAAATTTGTAAAAATTATAATTTGGAAGCGAGTCGTGTTCGGTTTTACCTTTAACTCAGAACAAGGCACCGGTTTTTCGTGCTGTGTTTTATAATCATAAATTATAAATTTAACCATAATTTATTACTATTAAAACCATAAATTATTAAATGCTAAATATAATATTTTAACTTATTTTTTCTTAATTTAACACAAAATTATGAAGAAAAGTATAAAAAAAAATATGTTTGATAAAAATCCTGCGCCAAAGGATTAACTTGCAAGTCATCATAAAAGACATAAAATAGCTCATTGGTATAACTTAATATTTCAGTAATATTTATGCTGCTGCAACTTTTCAAAAGCTGCCCTCACAGAGTGTAATAAACAACAAGTTAACGTATGAAGCAACTCATAAAAAAAATCAGAGAATAAAGATACACAATAAAAACATAAAAAGAATGGCGATTAATTAAAAAGTAAGAAAATTGTGGTCTTATTATTGTGATCACTGGTTACTAAAATGTTTTTTTTTTCTCGGATAGACTTCATACATTTAAGTAATGCATTGCAAAAACTGCATTAATTAATGTTTGTTCTCTTGCTTCCAATGGACTGGATTGGTGGGATTAACTGGATTCTAACCAATATACGTTTCCTAAGACATCGCAAAGTTCTTTTCCTTCTTCAGTATTTATATTTATATTAACCGCCACCAAAACCGTAATTATAAATGCGTAAAATCGTACAAAGTAAATAAAAATAGTTTGAAATAATATATGTGAAAATACATTAAAATTGCGTGATGATGAAAACAAAAGTAAAAAACTCAGTCTTAAAAATAATCAACTACAAAAAGTTCGAAAATTATCGTCTGCTTTTTTTGTCTGATCTTGTTATGCTGCTTTTTTATTAATCCTTATGTATGCCGGATTTCTTATGGCTCTTATAACTCTATATTAGTGATCATGGTGTTTAAGCTGATCAAAACGAAAAATATGCTGACATAAAAAACCTAGAACAACTCACCCTTTTCCAATTTGTATTAAATAAAATATTACAAATCAATAAAACTTCATAGGCTGCTGTTATGTTTACAGACAACAAAATCTAACTTTTTATTTCTTTTAGATGCTGTGACGTGTTAAAATTTGTCTGAAAATTATCAATTATTCGGTACCACAGTTAAGCAAAAATGTAATCAATGTTTGGAATCCTAATGTAAGAATAACAACAGTTTTGAGTACAATATAGTTATAGTCATTAAAAGTAATTATACAATTTATAGTTAAAAGTAATCCAAATATGATCAAATTTAAACTTAATTGTCTGAAATTATAAGCCATAATTACAATCCTGATCATTACTTATCATCGCGAATTCTAAATAATGTATTTTAAGACATTTTATTAGAATTTCCATAAACATTACATAAAATAATAGCTTTATGTCATGCAGTCATGAGCCACACTTTTTCTAAAGGGGATATTTTTACTTGAAACTATTTCTTATTGTTTACAGACATGTAGTTTCTAAGTTGTCAGTACGCTGTTGGAAATTTTGATGCAGTTTGAACCATAATATCGCTCAAATTCACTGCAACCTTAATACGTTGGTTGCTCAGTTGAGCTATATTATCGTACTTATTCAACATGAGATCAAACTCGAAAGGAAACATGTTTGAATTTAACATTTTATTAAATTTTTTTCGTTTGAACCATATCGTTCACGGTACCGATATTATTGTTTCAGCATTGAACTGATTTTCTGAGAGTTTAGGTAACAGCACAATGCACGTAAATATTTTATTTTTAATTTACAAGAAAAATGTGGTGTTTTTCACCAGGAAATCCGTGGTGCTTTTTTAAAATGTGGCTCAATTAGCCCCAAGCTCTTTAATTGCAGCATACGGTATTATCTAAAAAATTATAACTTTCGAACTATCTAAAGATAAATATATATACTCTTTTAATAAATTAAAAAATTTAGCTAGAGTATTACTTGTTTGTATCCAGTAGTAATCATCTTTAAACAATGACGTGTCCATAGTCGGAATCAGCCATTCATTCGATGATGTGACCGTTTCACTTAAAGATCTATTTGCCGAGGCTTCAACTGAGAAGTTTCTTAATTGGTGATAGACAGAACTGGTTGCTAAAACTGATGTCATACTTTCATAACTATGGCCAGATACCATTTCAATTGTCCTAGTTGGAAATAACTCTTTACCAACCTTTGGTGTAGATTTAAAAGTTAAGGAGGTTGCGTCTATTTGGAGTTTTGGTGTGTCTGTAAAATGCATTTTAAACGAAGTAGTTTGCGAACGGTACGTCTTTGTTTTAGGTAAATCCGACTCAATACTTATTGGATCTTTTGGTTTTGTCGATAATAAAGATAAATCGTTAGTGTGAGGTTTTACAGGTAACAGAATAGATGAAGTCAAACGGGCAGAATTAAATAAAGGTGTTCGTTTAGGAATATCTGAATCTATACTTTTCGGCTCTGGAATAACCGATGTTGGTTTGATTTGGATTGTTACGGATATTATTGGGTTTGTCGTCTTTTGTTTTGGGTGATCAGATTCAATACTTAAAGGATCTTTTGGTTTATGAATGCTTGAGCTTGGAATTATCTGTTTTGGGTGATCAGATTCAATACTTAAAGGATCTTTTGGTTTGTGAATACTTGAACTTGGAATTATTTGTTTTGGGTGATCTGATTCAATACTTAAGGGATCTTTTGGTTTGTGAATGCTTGAACTTGGAATTGTTTGTTTTGGCTGATCAGGTTCAATACTTAAAGGATCTTTTGGTTTGTGAATACTTGAACTTGTAATTATTTGTTTTGGGTGATCTGATTCAATACTTAAGGGATCTTTTGGTTTGTGAATGCTTGAACTTGGAATTGTTTGTTTTGGCTGATCAGGTTCAATACTTAAAGGATCTTTTGGTTTGTGAATACCTGAACTTGGAATTACTTGTTTTGGATGATCAGATTCAATGCTGAAAGGATCTGTTAGTTTATTTGAACTGGTAATAGATGTTAATTTCGCTTCAAACATTACTCGCGAAGAATAAAGAGGTAAAGTTTCTGATACTGTATGGTGTTTTAAACTTTCAGCAGAATCTTTTATCGTTCTGGTAGATAAGTTCAAAGAGTCGGTTTCAAAGGAAGTTGAATTTTTTGAATTAAATGATGGCATAATTGATGTCCATGTTTCGTTGCTAAAAAATGTAGATTTTAAGAATTCGCTGTATGGCTTTGGTGATATAGATTCTGAATCAGCCTCTTTGGTGTCTTCTAATGTTATGGAGCTTGCAACTATTTCCGAACTTACTTCTTGTATTTTTATACTCTCAGATAGAGTGGAGCTTGAAATATATTCAAAGTTTTTGTTGGATGTAGAACTAACAAATGACTCAACGGATTTAATAGTTACTGACGGATCGAATATATTAGAACTGAAATGTGAAATCAAATTTCGGGGACTAGGTGTAAGTTCAGGAAATAATCTGCTAGTTACACTGAACGTTTCAATTGAATCATCTGTTACCTTTTCCGATTTTGTTTTACTTTCGAAAGAATTCCACTTAAATTCGGAAGGCAAAACAGTAACTGGAATCTCCCTTGTAATATTCTCATTTAAATAAGTTTGACTAATTGATTCTGATAGAGAATCTTTATACAAAGTAGGTTTTTGTGAAAAATATTGAGTTTGCATCATAACGTCACTTAAAGTTGTAGTTGCCACAATATTATGCAACGTGGAATTTGAGGGAATTACTTTCGAATAATCCAACGCTGCGTAATCAACCGACATCATACCATTCGATACACTTATTACTCTATTCTCATCAGACATTAAACCATCACTTGAGTAAAATTTTGGAAATTCGCTATAAATTTTTGTACTGTCATGATATTTTGAAAGCGACATATCTGAAATTTTTGTCATAAATTCA
This sequence comes from Parasteatoda tepidariorum, assembly GCF_982258835.1. Lineage (NCBI taxonomy): Eukaryota > Metazoa > Arthropoda > Arachnida > Araneae > Theridiidae > Parasteatoda > Parasteatoda tepidariorum. Next base: position 81,238,551 of record NC_141764.1, on the reverse strand, counting down.
ATAGGATAACTAAATTTCGGTGTAATTTCTTTCCAATAGGTATGTGAGAAAGAATAAGATAGCAATGGAGCTCTTGATGAAAAAATACCTATATAATCATCAGAACCAACCATAGATGGAAAACTATGGGCGAAGTGGTCTGTTTTTGCATCTTCTGATTGCATGCTTATAAATGATGCAGTGGTAAAACTTTTTGAGGAGTCATCTTCAATATTGAATGTGTCAAAAGCATTATCAACAGTCATGTAACTATTTTCAAAGTGATTCCTCATGCTCAGTGTTGGAGTAACCATTGGTACAGATTCCAAGTCATTATAAGTTTCAGTATTCTTTGTATGAATGTAGTTAGTACTTGTGTAATCATCTGATGAAATATAAGAAAAATAACCGCTTTGAAAATAAATATCGGTAGTAGCCTCATGCATGGAGTTGACTTTTTGCGATTGCTTCAGCGAAACATCGCTTTTGACACCGCTAGACAATGTATGAGGAAAGGTTTTTTCAGTATGCATATTTTCATCTTTGAAAGATGGTGAAATTGTAACGGGAAAATCATATATTAAACTGGTTTCGAGTTGTGAATCATATTGTTCAGTTACTGACTGAAATACTTGATATGTTTTTGAAGAGTTTGAGGTCTTAAATGGTTGATATACGGTGTTAAAGGTATTATCGTGGTATGTTAGTGAAGGTGTTAATTCATATAAGCCAGTATTGTAATTTTGAGAAGAAAGGTTAACTGATTCCGTTATTTCATACTCGCTTGGAACCGGTGTTGAAATTTCCCAATCTAATGAGCTTTGATAGATTAGTTCAGATGATGAAACTCCCCAATCTGATGAGCTTGGATAGGTCAGTTTAGCTGATGAAATTCCCCAATCTAATGAGCTTTCATAGATTAGTTCAGCTGATGAAACTCCCCAATCTAATGAGCTTGGATAGATCAGTTCAGCTGATGAAACTCCCCAATCTAATGAGCTTGGATAGATCAGTTCAGCTGATGGAACTCTCCAATCTAATGAACTTTGATTTATCAGCTCAAGAAAAGAAGAGCCAAATGAGGCTTCTGATCCTATTGATGATGTATCCAGCCTGCTTGAAGTAAACTGTGCATAGGGATCCTCGAAAGCCTCATAGCTGATAGAATCCTTCAAAGATCTAACAGTCACGTGATGTGTTCCAGTCTCACGATTATTCTCTGTAGCATGAGGTTGCAAAGAACTATCAAAAGTAATAGGGAATTTCTGTTTACTTTCAGATTCATTCAAAGGAAGTGTAGTGTTTGAATCATCTACAGTGGTTGTAAACAAAGCATCTAAATCATTCTCAAAGTTATCAGAAGGTTGAATTAATGCATCAGTATCGGTATTTCCATAAAAACCTAAAGAATTTGTTCTAAAAAGTGTTTTTGTTTCATACAAAGGAATCGTTGAAATGTCAGCTGTTGGAAAAGAAATGTTGAACTGGTCTTGAGATTTTTCTGAAGGTGAAACTTCGGACGATCTTAAAGATACCCTCTTAGTACTCGACAGAAAATTGTCTGACAATTCAGAAGATGCTATAGGATTGAAGTTTGTTTTGCTTTGTGATTGCGACAAAATATTTTCTCTGCTTGTTGAATCTGTTTCATCTATGGACATATAATTACCAAGCGTCACATGTTTATTATCAAATTCAGACTTTCCAATATCAGTTTGGCTTTGCATATCATTTAAACTAGCCCTAGATGGTAAGATTAAAAACGATGCATCATTAAAATCTTCGGTGATTATGCTTACAGGTACAAAGTATTCTATGCTGTTTATATGCGTTGTACGAATCAAAGATCCAGAAATTGTATAAGTTGGAATTACATGTGAAAATGATTTTTTATCAACAATTGTTACTGTTGTTTCCACGTTGCTCAAGAAATACGTTCTCGGTGTAAATATGTCGAAAAATCCGCTCGATTTTAGAGTTGGGAAAATAAAATTTATGCTCGTTGTTGTTTTGTTATATGATTCAGAATTTTCGATGGAACTTGAATTATAAACTGAATTAGTTTGTTCACAAGAAGTGAATGGTTTAAAAAATATTGAAGTCTTATTGGCTGATGGAGGTATATTATTGATGATGCCCGATGACTCTTGAAAAACATCGCTAGGAAATGACGACGATAAATCTGTTTGGAATAAAGTCGTTTCATCGAATGTAATGCTAGACTGTACATGTGATGATAAACTTGTCGTTAAAAATATTTCATGTGTCTGACTACTCAGATAAGAAACACTTGTTGAAACTGTATAAAAGTCACCTGAACTTAATAAATGGACGGTTGAAAGCAAATGATTTAATTTATCTGAACTGGATAAAATTGAAGGCAATGCAACATTCGATGACATTATGGACGGATTAGTAAAAAAACTCAGTTCATTTTCTCCAAATATGTGCGTAGCAGAAATGGCAGTAATGATAGCAAGTATTTCACTTGGTGAATCAGACAAGGCACGTCTACTACTCATTAAAAAAGGGGAATCAAATTGTTCCGCATCTGTCCAGGAGGCACTGAGGTAATAATCACTTTGAGCAATTGAAGAACTTTCAAGCGTTGGAGACGGAGCGATGTCAACCGAGCTATATTGTGGACTGGGTCTGAAGAAGTAGGTATTGAGCATGGACGATGGACCTTCAAATACAAATGAACTCCGGCTGATCACGTCATCACTGAAATTCTCTATAATATCGGATGATGTATCTATTTCACTTAGGAAAGGTACAGATGGACTTGGAGATATGTCTTCTGGTAATGGCGATCGTGTGAAGTAATTGTCTGTAGTAGATTCGGATTGTGGTTTTTCAAATGGTACGAGGTTGTTCCATTGGTCCATTCCTCCGTCTCCTGATGGTAGTCCCATTAGAAGTTCTTCTTCAAATTTGTCAAGCCATGGATGAAATAACTTTTTAGGAGAAGCTGTGTGTGTCATTTTGTTGGATGGCAATCTGGGAGTCATAAAATTTCTCCTGTTAACTGGAGTTCCTATAGAAAAACAAAGAATATAAGGAATTTAAAAAAAACCGATAAAGTAAAACATGTTAGAAACAGTGTGTTCTGTAATGAACACCCTTAATGTATATTTTTAAAATCTATTTTTAAAATGAAGTTAAAATCATACGCACGTTAAGTACCCAAATAAATATTTAAGCAAAGAAAAAACGAAAAGTTATCGAAAACTGCCGATAGCAGAGTAAGATAACAAGCGTCAAAACCAGTTTTATTACCTAATTAAATTTTGGAGTGTTTCGAATAATCGCTTTTCAACTCTTTTCTCTCTCCTTCGACAAAAAAATAACTTTTTATTATTTATAGTCTAGACATAGTTTAGTCTTCAGTCCCCTTCTTATTTCCCTACATTTCAATCGCGTTTTTGATCAGTTTTTTCTTTGTTTGAATACTTATTATCGATCACTCATGCAGAATCTTTTCAAGACTTTTTTTTGACAAGGATTTAAAAAATATATATTAAGGTTTGCCATTACAGAACCCCCAATTCATGAGGTAGAACTTAGAACATTTTTAATAGAATTGCTTATTGTTTAGTTTGATTTGATTTTAACTGAGAATTGTTTCCCAGAATGTTGGAAATTCTATTTTATTTCATTTTATAACCATCGTTGAACAGCCAACCTTATTTTTTTGGTTTTATGACTACTAATGTTCAACTCCGTAGCCTTGTAATTTTTAACCCAATCCAGAAGACAAGAGAATTCCTGGATCAAGCATTGAGAGAAATTTGCCTTCATGGAGGACTTTTTGATGGAACTAATCCACATTTGCGTTCCATGGAGAGGAGGACCACGAGAACCTCCCACGGTTAGCCTGATGGCAAGGGGACTCTAACCCATGATTCGTCTACCACTGAGGATATTTCACGTCAGCACTGTGGTCGGCGCAAGCCGGATGCGGAATTTGTATCGACTGGGATTCGAACCCGGTTCGCCTCATTAGAAAGTGAACTCTCTACAACTTATCCAGATTTTAAAAAAGTTATAAGAAAGTAATTGGAAGGAAATGCATTAAATGTTTTATAGTAGAATTTCAGCAAAATCCACGTGAAACCAAATCTTATGAGATTAGCTTGCTTTGATTTCTTTCTTCAGCAAATAGTAGTTCAATTAACATAGAAGTCAAAATTCACATAAATTTTAATATCCACATTTAACTCGTGTTTAAAACTATACAGCGCAGTATTATAATTTAAAAGTTTTTTTTCCAGGTCATTGCCCAATTAAGTATATAGCTACTGAGAGAAAAATGGGATTTTAAATAGCTGAGAACAAACATGTGGCTAGAAGTTGGTAAGAATATATGATAAGGGTAAAAGGATTCTAAATCATCTTTCATACGTCAAAAATTATTACGCCAAACAAGATCTTAATGTAACGAGAAGGACAAATCTGTGTGCAAAATAAAAATGTCGTTTCAGTGACTCAAACTTATCTGTTAATGATTATGTATCACGCAAATGCTAATTTGATTTAATTTTCAGAAAATCTAACGAATCTGACAGGATTATGTCCACACTATCTATCCGGAAGTCAGAGCCACCTAGTTTTTTTTTTCTTCCGAAAAACGTTTTATTAAATATTAATAGCGTTCAACGTTTGTATGAAAAATAAACTCAAGTTCACTTAATTCTAAAATAATCTTCCTAATGCAGTTCAACCCTTTGACGCAGAATTTTTATTAAATATATTTTTATACTTTTTTTATTATTTTGAATTCATTTTGATCAAAATAAGTGAAAAATATTATGTTTAGCATTTTAATAGTTTATGGTTATGAAATACCACATTAAACACCGGTGTCTTTTTCTGCGTTAAAGGTAAATTCTTCCAAACACAACTCACTTCTAAACAATAATTTTTCACTTTTGCAGTTATTTAGATCTAAGAGAAACAGTTATTCAATATTGAAATTTCTTTAATTTAAAAAATCAATTATTGATAAATTTTTAAATATGAAAAGAAATTTTTTTTTCTCTTCATATTTAAAAATTTATGTATATCCCAAAAACGACAAATTTTAAAATTGTAGCTTCATATGTCTGTCAATTTATTACAGTTTTAACAGCTAATAATTCTCGAACAAATTATCGGAATTTTATCCCACCGTATTCCCTGAATATTTCGCTATACATCTTAAAAAAGTGACGTTTCTAAGTATAAAAGTATTAGATATTTGTAATTAAATTTAATTTTTAATAATAAATGCTTGCATTGCGATATTACTTATTGTTTAACAATAAATATTTTTACTGTAATTAAACTTAAGTTTTAGCCATTTAATATTTGTAATTGAATTAAGTTTGAATAATAAATTTTTGTATTGTAAATAAAGTTAATTTTTAATGATAAATATTTATTGTGTGATTAAATTTATTTTAAATTTTTTAAATTTTTAACAATAAATAATTAAAGATTAAATTTTGTTGTTAAATTTTTAATAATAATTATTTATGAAATAACTAAATTTAATTGTTATGGATATACATTTGAACTGTTTTTTAATTCTCTTTTTGTTGTTGTTGTCATAGGACTTATTGGCAATTAATGTAATTGTAATTGGTCTGATTGTTCTTGTTTTTCCAGTGGCGCCCTCTATGGCCAAGAATTCGACTTCTACCACACTCATATGTCACACCTGTTTATAGGGTGGATCCATTCATTCATCCACAGATCCTAATTTTGACCTGAACCTCAGACTGATCAATCTCCAATTCAGTACTCCAAGAGGTATAATTGAGTATGGGCACAAGGAGGACTTTGTGACCCGACATATTTAGCGTGCACCAATCATCATTTACTTCACGGAGAGTCTTCGACCGGCTGGATTCGAACTTCCGTTCTCACGAACAGGAGTCCAGCTCTCTGCTAGTCGGGCTATCTCGGCCAAATTTCTTTTTAGCTTTTAAATATTTAAAATTAATTAAATATTTAAGTTAAAATTAATATTTAAAATTAAAATAATACTGGTAAGTTACCAAAAATATTACTAAATTATTTTAATCATCAAAAATCTCATTTGCACAAGGAATCGAATAAAGTCGTTCAAATTGCGTTGAGAAACATAAAGGGCACTAACAAAATTTCAACACAACTCTCATTTCATCAAGAAGTATAAAAAGACTTATAATTAATTATCGCCTATTGTATTTATTTTAATAAAATTTAGTATTTAAGTATTATTTAAACATTTGAAATCAAACCTAATTTTTAGATGTTAAATATTTATAACTGAATTTCAATTTAATTTTTTTTAAATATTTGTTAAGTTTTATTTTTATTTGAAACTAAATTAACTTTTTAAATTTCGAAACACTTGTAGTTTAATTTCTCTTATCTTAATATGTGAGTTATTAAACTCTTGTCAAATAATTCACAGTTCAGAGGAAATTTTTATTTGTGTTGCTAGAAAACTAAGAATAGTTTGATAAGATTCTTTGAGTTTCTTTGTCGATACAATACTTTTCCCTATTTTAACGAACTTGCCAAGGTGACAAATTTTCCTTAAACATCGTAGGGTGTTAACATTTGAGTTGAAGTGAAAAATGTCGCATTTCTTTGTACTTAATTTTTCAAAAGCTATATTCAACCCATTTTTTTAAATTTTTGATTCTGCCATCAAAAGTTCCACTAACGATCAAATTTTCAAGTTCTAGAGCTCAATCTGAATGGTTTAAAAAGTAGACCTAAAATATTCAAATTAATTACGCAATTGTACAACTTTTTACATCATTTTAAAGAATGAAATTTTACATAACAAAATACAAAATTTGAGCGAAATTGGCTAATTTTTCCTGAGAAATCAAAATTTATATATACGACCTTTTTAAAATTCGATTTCTCAGGAACTATTCGGCCGATTACGCTAAAAAAAATTTATTTTGCCTTATAAAATCATAGCCATTAAAATGATATAAATAATTGCTAACATTGCCATTCAAAAAATTTTCAATTATTATTAAATAAAGCAATAAAAATAATAAATATTTACTGTAAGTTATTTTTTGCAATAAAATGCTTTTGAGTGAACGAATTTTATAATTGTGTGCAAAAAGTTTTCAAAAGTTCTCGAGATATAGTGAAATACGAAAAAATAAAATTAACATTAGGTGGTCCAAGTTTTAGATCGCTCTCCTGACCAAACTATTGGGCCATTATTTCCTAGATTGCAGCTACCCCTTACGTTTTGGGTTCAAAAAATCCAAATCCATCAAATGAATGTCATATTTATTCAGAGAAAGTACGTGTTTGTGTTTGATTTCGTAACTTAAAAAATTGCCTAAGCTAATTAATTTGAATATTTAGAGTCACCCTTACGAACTAGTAAAATTGATTCCTGGAATGTGAAGATCCGATCACTAGATCAAAAATTATTCAGGATGCTCTCCATTGTTTATTTTACGCACTGTACATTACAATACAAAATATAATTGATCTAATTGACCATTACATAAGTGACATATAATTGATCTGAAAATATAATTGATAATAATCGTAAACAAAATAACTAAATAATTCACGTTTAATTTAATTTTTAGATTTTCAATATTTGATATTAAATTTAATTTTTGGTTTTTTTAATATTTGACATTAAATTTAATTTCTGTTTTTAAATATTTGTAATTAAATTTAGTTCTTATTTTTTTAATATTTGTAATTTCTAATATTTGCAATTGAACATTTACTTAACGCAATTTTCAATCCATAAAATCTTTGAGATACAAAACTTATTCTCGTAAGCAAATATCTTACTTCAACCAGGAACAGAATAAAGTGACACAAATTGTGTCACGAAACAAATAGGACAAAGTTGTAACATCTCATCAAGAAATTTAAAAGAAAAAACTAATAATTAATCGCGCCCTCATTCATTTTCATTATTCTATATCAAAAATTTTGATTGCCCCTCTTCAACTAGGACAGTGCTGTCACACAATTCGAAAGACGTGCTCATAGAATCCATTAGTTTGACGTCTAAGAATGTTTCCTTTTAATTTTAGGCTTGATTTTTGTCCCGATTTCCGGGGTGTGCCGGTAGCTAGACACTTAATGATTAATATTCTCAAAACGTATAACATACTCTTAGATTACTCTAGAACAGTGTTTCCCAAACTTATGACTTTTGTGTACCTTTTTCTAAATTGCTCGTAACGCTGTGTACCACTAATAAAAAAATGAATGTATTTTTTAGTATAAAAAAATTGCACAAAATTTAAAAATCACAACTAGCTGTTGACACTACTAGCTATTAACTAACTTTGCAAAAAACAGCCAATAGAAAAATACGTAATTGTAAATTTTCATGGCTAGCTTTGTTTTTAAAAAATTTTTTTTGAAATTTTTGTTTGTTGCAAGATATTTCGCCTAAGAACGTGTACCCCTAAACTGCTCCCTTACCCCTGGGGATACGCGTACCATAGTTTGGGAAACTCTGCTCCAGAACATTGAGTAAATGACTTTGAGTAAAATGAAAGAGAATCTGGGAAATGTATTTACACAAATATTATTCAAAATTTATCTAAACCAGTCTTATAATGCTTGCATATTGAAATATTATTAAAAGATAAATTGTTTTAAATATAAAATTAATTCCCCATTAAATAAATTTATGATTCACAATAATAATCCTTGATATGTTAAATACACGAAAAAAAAGTTACTGCGAATTACTCTGAATAACTATGGATCTAATGATCGTATCTTCACATTCTAGGACTCTAAACTTATTAGTTTGAGGAGAAGTGATCTCAAATATGCTAATTAATTAATGTAGACATTGTTTTAAATTGTGAAATCGAACACAAAAACATATTTCCAATTAATAAACATAGCTTTTTTTTTCGACGGATTCGGATTTTTGGATCCCTTAAAATATAAGGGTACCCCCTTATATTTTTTACGCAATTTGGGGCCGCAATTTGGGAAATACGGTTCCATCATTTTGATTAGAAGAGTGGTCCAAAGTTTGAACTCCCTTACGTCGTATTTTTAAAATTTGATTTCTCAGGAACTATTCAACCACTTTCGCTCTAATTTTCTATAAATTATATTCTTTAAAATATTGTAAAAAATTGTATACCTTTCGATTTAAAATTCACTTGACTATTATTAAATAAAATAATAAAAAATAATTGCGAGCAAAAATTCTCGAGATATTAATATAAAATAATTGTATAAGATATGCAAAGAAATAAAATTAACAATAAGGGTTCCGAACATTGGACCACTCTCCTGACCGAACTTATTTGACCATATTTCCCAGATTGTGACTGCCCCCTTTATTTTGGGGGTCAGGAATCCGAATACATCGAAAAAAAGGTATGTTTATATAAAGAAGGTACGTTTTTGTGTTTGACTTCGTAATTTGAAATAACAATTGTGCTAATAAATTAGCATATTTGAGGTCATCCCAGCAAACCATTAATATTGAATCCTAGAACATTAAAATCCTATCATTTGTTTAAAAGATTTAATTATTTACTTTTTCCTTGCGAACTCTGGACTTTTAGAATCCTTGTCAAAAATTTAAAAAGTATAGGGGATACGTCCCTGATAATAAACACTCTTTTTAAATTAAGATCCCATTATAACAATTATTTTAATGTTCCTTACTATTATATCTAATGAATATTAACTATTATAATATTTTCATTTTGCGGATGCTGTGCAACTTATTTTTTCAAATCTGTAATTTTGACGTTAAGAGTTATATGGTTTAAGAAAATGTAAAATATTTATTCCTTTGAGGTATGTTCAGAAGTATGTTGTATGTAAAAAAGATGTAAAGTAAATATTCCTTAAAATACAAAAATGATAACCATAATTACTAAGCTAAGAGATAAATATAATAAATAGTTATTAAAATTTATTGTTAACAAGAGATATTTTTAAAAGTAATCAAGTTCTTTGATTCGCATATTTAGTTCTGGAGATATGATAAAAAAACAATAAGAATAAATAACATCGAAGAAACCAAATTTCTGATAAATCTCTTTACTCAACAAAAGGGATTAAATTGCGGATTCAACTCCATATTTTGAAATTCAACATTCAAATATTTAAATCTTTTGGAAAAAGAAATCCGCCTTTATTCAGAGAAAGACATTGTGTCTAAAATCTAAATTTAATTTTTAATATAATCTCATATTCTATTCGGATATATGTATTCTATTATGACTATTCGGCAATCCTTGAGCTGTATTTCGTTAATTTCGAGAATGATAGTAGTAACTACCACTAATGATTTCGTGACGAAATCACGTGATTTCTGGTAAAACGTGAACTCTGAAATATATGACGAAAATGTTTCCTCAACTCGAAACCTCATCACAGTGTATTGTGGAAGATTGCTTCTAGAATGAAGACTTGACTATCGAAACTAGAATGACAAAATAAGCCGTCCGGCCTACATGATTTTCGGGGGGTTGGCTTCATACCAGAAAGATCCCGGGTTTATAACTCGCTTCTATATGTCTTTCTATCATCTGTTCTATCTCTCCTTCTAGAGCCGGGATATCCTAGTTGGTAGGGCACTCGGCCCATGTCCAAGAGGTCATGAGTTCGATCCCTGCTGGCCGAAGACTCTCCGTGTAGTAAATAGTGACTGATGCATGTTAAATATGACGAGTCACAAAGTCCTCTATGTTTCCATTTGAAATCATACTTTTGGGGGTACTGATCCAGGAGTTTCCTTGTCTCCTGGATTGGTTCAAAATTACAAGGCTACAGAGTTGAGCATAAGTAGTCGTAAATCCAACATTGGGTAGGCTGTTCAACGACGGTTATAATATCTGTCCTATCATTATTAGGGTCTACCTACATTATGCTCATCAACATTAAATTATCACTCCCGTTAGACACCATGAGGTGTCAAAAAAAAAATAGAGCCCAGAAATATTTCTTTACATTTGATGTTTCCTTGAAGAAGTGACGATAGTTGTTTCGTCACTTTAACTAAATGTTCCCTCGGAGCATATAGCAGGAAACGGTTTCGTCAAGAACAAAGTGAAATTTAAGTATCCACTTTTTACAGTGTATGTAATTTAAATGTAACTGGAACGCTTATACTAGTTTATATTATAAACATTTTATATCCCTCTAAGTGGTTTTCGGTGGCAATAATTAAACCATTTAAGGCATAACATGTCTCTAAAAACCATAAGTTGGTTTTCAGCCGACACAGATGTGATTAGCTAACAGTTCCACCATGTCTTAACTCGGAAATGTTCAAGCTGTTGTGTGCAATGTCCATGAAAATTCAATCTTTAGTTAAGAAGTTAATTCAGGAGAAAACTTATTTTTTTGACTCACAGCACACGAACAAATTATCAACATTTAGGAAAAATCGTCTCGTAAAAATCATACTCATCAACTTTCTGAGAATATAAATGAAATTGTCTCAACATATAAGACAAATATATACTTTTCCATGGTAAACAAAACTAAATGAACACATATTCTTCAGAAATATCTAATTTACCGAAAGAGCTACTTTATGCTTTCCCGCCCAAAATTAAAGCTTTCTCATGAATCGATTCAATAATCATTCAAATAATCATTTTCTCTTAGGACACACACTCCCCAAATTGATCTCATTCAAGTAATATGGAATAGCTGTTAGGCGCACAAGTAGCCAAGCTTGTTCTGTCTATAATTCATATCTATCTATGCACACAGGGACAGAGATACATGCGTGCATTATTTCCAATATTGCCCACCCCCTTAAAGCATACATTTTCGATCAGACGAGAGTTTGTGGTCAGCTAATAAGTTTTTATGTCAACCACACACCCAGCATAGAACTCTTCGCACCCACTAATGTTAACATTCTGTAAGATTCTATGGCACGCCATTTTATATGATGACCCTGTTTCGTGAGCATAGGGGGTTGACACTCGAGAACAAAAATGGATTTCCTGCCCACTTTCCCTTTTTTGCTGACCCCCACGGACATAAAAGTACCCTCCCATACTTTTTATATGGGGAAGAGCCCACATCAATGAAGAGTCAGTGAACCAAGATGGCACGTGATCTGGAATCTCGGCACGCTAACTACTAAAGGCAGGGTAATCAGCGGCTTGTGGATATTTTGAGTGTTTTACCCTCTTTACCCCGTTGAAATTGTGATAGGGGAATTTATTATTTATTGCTTGCTTTTATCTGATCCGTGTGCTTGAATGCGATGCGGCATTACCTGTGTATATGAAACATTATATAGCTTTTATATATTTTTTTCTGAACATCTTTTAGGGTTGAAACTATGTCATGTGGTTTATAAGGCTTCCTCAGTCTTTAGTGTTTTTTTTTTATTATTGCACTGCTTTATCCTGGGAGCCTAAATTGAATGATTATTTTAGGAAAAAGTAAATTACATTAACACAATAGCAAGCTAACTATGTCACGCTGCATATTATATTCCCTTCAAACTGAAAAAGGATTCAACTTTCTTCAGGTTAATGAAGAGGGGATTCAGCTATTTCCTTATTTATTAAGGAATTAGTTAATATATTAGATCACTTTCAAGTGTTAACCTACGGAGAATCACATCTTAGCGATTTCCTTTTCCATTAAGCAATTAATTGATATATTAGATTACTTTTTTATGTTAATCTCCAGAGAATCATATATTAGCAGTTTTTTTATTTATTAAGGAATTAATAAATATATTAGATTACTGTTAAGTATTAACCTACGGAGAATCATATCTTAGTGATTTCCTTTTCTATTCAGCAATTGATTCATATATCGGATTACTTTTCAATTGTTAACCTACAGAGAATCATATATTAGCAGTTTTTTTTATTCATTCAGGAATTTATTAATATATTAGGTTATTTTTAAGTATTAACCTACGGAGAATCATATCTTAGTGATTTCTTTTTATATTCAGCAATTGATTATGATATATGGGATTACTTTTCCATGTTAACCTACGGAAAATCATATATTAACAGTTTCCTTTTCTATTCAGCAATTAATAATTATATTAAATTACTTTTCCATACAAACCTTTGGAGAATCATATAGCCCCTTCTTTATTTATTAAGAAATTAATTCATATTTTGGTTAATTTTTACATGTTGATGACGGAAAATCATATATTTGCAATTAATTATACCCAGATATATCAGTTTGAATACCCTATAATTGTACCCAGCTGCAAGGAACTAAGTGGTTTTCTTAGGTACTATTTGGTGCTATAAAATTCTGGTTGTTTTATCGTATAATGTAAATGCAGTTAATGAACTTTTCTTCTCACAGTTAAAAGTTTGAATACCATCTTATTTACGGTTATTTGACTGTTTTGTTTGAATATAGTAAAATAGCAATTAAGTAATTGTTACTTAACCATTTTTTTCGTAAACTTTCTAACAGTGTAGGATATATAAGAAGAATAAAAAGTAATAAAGAAATTCGCACTTAAATTACTCTCCTTTTTCTTTTAGTACATAGATGACAGGTGATATATTTTTTCATGTTTGGTCAGATATAATTTTAACAGTTTTCATTCAAATCAGATTAAATCTTAAAACTTTTATTTATTTATTGAGAGCTGCATTTAAACAAAATTCGACTATCATGTTTTTTAAAAATTTAAGTGTGAATCTTTATCTTCTAAGATTGACAGCTTAGTACATACCAGCTTTAAAACCAGCTTTCTTTCAAAACATATAAATTAGGCTATTATTAATGCATGGTATTGTAATAAAATATTACTTAATGTAACATATCTAACAATATTTCGTATTTTTAATTAAAAAAACTTTTTTTAATACAATTATTTTTAAGAAGTAAATTTTTCTATAATATTCAGTTTACATCGTAAAAATAGGAAAATTACTGGAAACGTCCTGCTTGAAAAATTTTTGTTTTGAAAGAGCAGGAAAAAATTATGAAAACTTAGAACGCAATAAAAAATAATAATAAAAAAAAAACCCATAAGAATCTAAATTTTAGAAAAGTTTTGAGAAAAAAACACTTCTTAATATTACATTTATTACAATATTTGTTAGAAGCAAATAAAAAAAATACAGATAATAAAATAAAATTAACATATTTTCTTAAAAATTTCAAACACCACTTTAATTTAGAACTTGAAAAAAAAATAAGGCTACAATCAACGTTTTAGTTTACGCATTGCACTTTACAGTACTTAAAAAGCTAGAATATTTAAAAATAATTCATGTAAAAAAATTTCCATGAGCCTATGATAAATTTTTGAACCTTATTTCTCTTTAAAAAAACTACTGTGAACACTAGTTCATTAATCAATAGAAGTAGAGAGAACCGTGGCGGCTCAGGAGATGGAGCGTTCGCTTCCCAATAAGGTCACCTAGGTTCGAATCCCAGGGATGACTGGTTGAAGCGATTTCTGCTCTCGACTCGCACCGACCAGTGTGCTGCAGAAAGAAATATTCTCAGTTGTAGACGGATCATGGGTTAGAATCCCCTTGCCTTTTGGCTACCCATGGGAGGTCTTCGTGGTTTTCCTCTCCATGTAATGCAATTGCGGATTGGTTACATCAAAATGTCCTAATTGAAGGCTAATTTGTGACAATGTTTTTTTCTAGAAGTTCCTTTGTCTTCTGGGTTGGATTCAAAATCACAAGGCTTGAGAGCTAAACATTGATAGTGGTAAACTAAGATTCGGGTTGGCTGTTCAATGTCAGTTAAAAAATGAAAAAAAGTTAAGAGTTGGTAATATCTCCACAAACTTTAGTTTTTCAAGTTGGTTATTTGTAATTTAAATTACCAGTGAATTCAGTGATTCTAATTACTATTAATTTCATTCATTTAAATTGTTTGTAATTTTTCTACTATTACAATTTTTATTTTTTTAAAATTAAGTTACAATTATAGTTAGTTAAATCAAAAAAATTAAATTTTAGTTCATTAACTAGTAATTTTAGTCACTAAATTTTCAATTGATATCAGATCGATTATTTTATTCTAATTAATTTGATTTAATTAATAATAATTTCATTCAGTAAAATTACTAGTTGTTTTAGCTGTTAAAATTTTATTTTAACAATTCCAATTATACATGTAATTTCCTTTATTCAAACTGCTTGTAAATTCAGTCATTGAAATTTCTCTGTAGTTTCAGTCATTAAGGTTTATTTTCAATTTCATTTTCAAGCATTTCTTTGTTACTTTAGCAATTAAAATTGTTAGTGTTTCAGTTATTCAAATTTCTATTAGTTTTAATCATTTATATTACTAATATGCCGATCACTGGTCTAGTGGTTACTGTACTGAACTACGGGCCCAGTGGTTGTGGGTTTGAATCCCACCATAGGCATGGATGTAACTTTCTCTCTCACTGTTCTATGTCCTTTCTTTTGTGTAAATGTAACCCGCCCTATGACGTGACTGTGTGACGTGGGAGAAGCTACTCCACCGCATTGGCTTAGCCACTGTTGCCCCCTGGGTTACGATAAAAGAATAGCAATTATGGCTTTTCTGAGACCAATGTTAAGTAGACCCAAGTGCCCGTCATTACGAAAAATTTACTAATATTTTGTTAATTTCGTATATGTATATATATATATATATTTAATTTTGTTAATTACGTATATTTTTTTTAAAAAAATTAAAAAATATTTACTAATATTTTGTTAATTACGAATATATTTTTCTAATTTTGTTAATTACGTATATTTTTTTAAAGAAAATTTAAAAAAAATACTAATATTTTGTTAATTACGTAGATATTTTTTAATTTTGTTAATTACCCATATTTTAAAATTTTTCTTAAAAAAATTTACTAATATTTTGCTAATTACGCATATATTTTTTAAAATTTTGTTCATTACGTATATATTTTTTAAAAAGAAAAGTATAATTGTTACCGTATTTAAACAATTATTCAGCATGCACAAGAATTTTTCATTTAATTTTTAAAATTTACAGCAGAAGGTATCGTTAGTACATTTATATCGTCTGCCGTTCTAGATGAGAGAAAAAATTTCAAATGAGGTAGGAAAAAAATATTATTTCTTGGTTAACATTTGTAAAAACCGCGGCAGAAATAGATTCATACATTTCTCAGCAAGGGAGAAAGCGAAAGTTTCGGAGAGTTATTATTTTTAGTAACAAAACTGGAAAAGTGTGATTGTTTTTTTCCCCTTCTTTTAACTAAAGTGAAGAAGAATAGTTGAAGGGAAGTACTTCAAAAAAAAAAAAAAAAATGGTGGTATCATTTCCAATGTGAGGGCTACATCACGATAAAGAGGCGGACGAATAACTCTTCCGGCGTCAATTATTTCTATTATATGGATATTTATTATTCAAAACTGTCCATGCGTACTTGACTATGCGACGAAATATTTGCGTGAATTATAACGGAAATGAAGATGAACCCTATTATACAAAGCATGAACTTTGTACAAATATGCACGTTCGATTTGAGGAAGCCAGCATAAAAATGCAAAAGGAATCATTAATAATACAAAACAAATTATAATCGTTCTTATTACTAATGCTAATGCTCTCAGTATGTAATAAAAATGTTTTATAGTTGTAATCCGATATTTAATGCTAGTCATAACAGTTTTTAGCTTGCTTTTCAACATAGAATTTGAATAATAATATGTGAGAAAAAAATTCTCTTAAACCTTGATTTTTTTTATTGTGTACGACCATAAATTTTTTTACTGTATATAGGTTAGGTAAAAAATAGGTTAGAAAAGTAATGTTTTTTTCTTGTATTTTAGCTCTCTTAATACTTGTTCTATAAATAATGGCAATAATGCGATTTTGTATTCGAATAACGAGATAAAGAAATTAAAATCATAAATACGATAAAAAAATATTTCTTAATTTAATTAAACTTATGTATTATTTTATATATTTTTTTATTATTGCATTGCATTAAAATTCAATTTTTTAAAAGGTAAATATTTGACTCAAGAAAAGTATTTTATATAGAACACATTGTAAGAACAATGGTGTACTATCACTCCAAACTCTATGCTAAACAACCTTGAAAATTGTTATAACGAATCCTTTTTTTCAACCTAACACCAAATCGAGTCTTCATATAAATTTAAAGGGTGTATGACAGCTCTAAGCATCTGAAACGAAAAAGGTTTACACCAAGTTCATGAATTTTTACACCAGACGTTAAATCTTTTCCCAACCTTCCAATGTTGGTGAGCTCGTGTGTAATTGCTTACAATCGACAACGAGTTGGCGAGCGTTGGTGATCGCCTTCATTGCTGCTTTTCATTTACATAAACTAAAATTCGCCGTGAAAAAATGCATGCATGTTTTTAGTTGTGTAAAAAGGATTTTTAATTTTTAAGTCTCTGTAAACTGCATAAAATATTTTTATTATGCATAATTTGCATTCGATTCTACTTTGTTAAGCCTAGTTCAAATTCGTCTTAATATTCTCTCTGTGCTACGCGTATGTTTAATTTACAAACTAATTTTATTTTAAGAACTAGTGTATGTATGCAACCTAAGTTACTGATTCTTACATTGTATTGTCTCGAAAAATAACTTCACCAATTATGTGATATCTTACTGTAATTATAAATTTTAGTGTTAGTAAATAACAAACATGGTGGCAGCAACGAGTATTATCTAAGAACATTATAGATGTTTCACTGCAAAAAGAATTATCTTTGGTTTTTGGTGTAGTGGAGCACCACTGTAGTGTAAAATAATTGCCACCATTCTTAGTGTTCAGATGCACAAAACACTATGGAGTAAAATAGTTACTACCATTCTTGGAGTACAGATACATCAAACATGGTGGCAGCTACATTATACCGAGTAGTGTATAATAACATTGTAGGTGTTTCACCGAGAATGGTGGCAACTATTTTACACCATAGTGATGTTATTGGAATACCACTATGGTGCAAAATAGTTGCCACCATTCTTGGTGTTCAGATACACCAAACATGGTGGCAGCTACCGAGTAGTGTATAAGAACATTGTAGATGTTTCACTGCACCAGGAATTATCTTTGGTTCTTGGTGTAATGGAGCACCACTATGGTTTAAAGTAGTTGCAACCATTCTTGTTGTTCAGATACACAAAACACTATGGTGTAAAATAGTTGCTACCATTCTTGTTGTTCAGATACGCCAAACGTGGTGGTAGCTACCAAGTAGAGTAGAAGAACACTGTTGGTGTATCACTGCACCAGGAATTATCTTTGGTTCTTGGTGTAGTGGAGCACTTATAGTGGAATACCACTATGGTATAAAATACTTGCCACCATTCTTGTTGTTCATATACACAAAAAATTTATATAGTGTATAATATGATTTTTAAACTAATTTCATTATGAATTTTTGGGTGATTAAGCAGAGAAAATATCACCAATAAAATTTAAATATTTTTTCATGTTTAAAAAAAGTAGTTGTAATTCTCAGGAACTCGTCGATGAATTTTGCACAAATTTGGATTGTGCTATTAAAAATTACATTGTCCAAAATTATGTAAAAATTATTTTCCTTACAATTCAAGTTTTTTACAATTAATAAAATAATAAAGTAATTAAAATATAAAATAATAAATGTTTACTAAAAGTTATTTTTTGCATGGAATTATTTTGATTATTTGTAAGATAATAAACCAAATAGCTATTGATCGAATACATTGTCGGTCAACTGTCTTGATGTTATTCATCTTTCATGATTATACAACACAGGCAGGAGAATGACATTTTGATACGAATAATAGAAAAATTATTATTATCAGCAGTTTTAACTACTATGGACAGTTTATTTTAGTTAACTTATTGTGTAAAAATTAAATTAATTCAAATATCAATAATGAAATAAAACTTTATGTCAACTTGCTTAATTAATTCTCATCTTTCCTTTTTATGTCAATTTCCTTGTTGTTATTTTCCTAACACGTTCACAGCGAGGGGGGGGGGATTATTTTAGACATTTGAAGAAAAAAAAATTCATGTAAAGCAAACAATGTCATTAAAAGCTATTTCAATCATTAAAATTTGTTCACACTTTTTGTAAATTATTAGACAAAAATAACATTAGGTTGAATACCCATAATAAAATATAACTAAATATCAGTTGACCTGATTCACTGTTGTCTTTTTTTTATGTCAATTTCCCAGATGTTATTTTTCTTGCGCGGTAACAGTATGGGCGGGAAAACCACTTTTACAGATTACTTCGAATTCCTCAATGAATTGATTGGAAAAATAAGAAAGCGCTCATACTACAATTCTCTTTCAATATCATTTCAAAGCATTTTTACATTTTCAGTTCATTTTTTTTGATATCGTTGTTTACTTTAAAGATAACAGCGCACATGAATAAACAACGAGTATCAATTGATATAAGTCATTGAAACAATCAATTAATAAATAAATAAATAAATAAATAATAAAACCCGCCTCATCAAATTGGAAACAATCCGCATATCGACGTATTAATATTCACCATTCTTCTTGCAATAAATACTTCTTCTTTTATTTACACTATCTCTTAAACTTCAAAGTGAGTGAATAATTCTTAAAAATTTATAATTAACATTTATTTTTCTAGGGAAGACATGGAAAGTTTTTTGAATATTCATTTTTTTTATACTTACTTATTCGTAAGTATTTTTATTTAAATATAAATTGCTTCTTTTACTACAAGAAAAAAAAATCTCAAGAAATAAATAAATTTGAACTAAATAAATGCTAAAAAAAAGAAAAGAAAAGAAAAAGCACTTGACTCATAAAATATTAATTAGTAATAAAAATTTTTTTATGAATTATTAGAACAATTATTAATTAATTCATAATAATATTGTATTACTTACTGTTATTTTATAAGCACGACAATGTCTAACAAACATTTTTCTTTTAATTCCAATATATTTATTATCAATTAAAAGTTATTGATTAATTAATTTAACAATTGGAAACTTAACTTTTTTAGAGAAAAATACAGAAATACGTGTAAACCAAGCTTAGTACATGATACACAATATTTTTTGATTAAAATATAACTTTTTATCATAAAGAAAGTACAATATTCGAATTTGTTAGAACTAGAATAGAAATTCTAACAAAATATAATAGAGCTTTTAAGAGATAATATAAATAATTTAAAACAACATTTTTATAAACAAGCTTAAGTTTATTTAAAATTTGACTTTTATTTTCCAGTTAAAAGTATCGAAATACCTTAAACCTTTCAGAATTTATAAGATATATGCTCATTGTAAGAAATATTTTACTTTAGCTTCATAATTAGCTTTCATAATTTTACTTTAGCTTTCATAGTTTTATAATTACTTTAGCTTTCATAAAAAGAAACATTATACTCAAAATTGACTAGATGAAAAATGCTTGAAAAATATATATATTAAAAGAAAATAAATCAGTAAAAAAGATTTATGACTATGTTTCTCATATTTATAACAGAAATTTCAATTTTAAATATGATTTATTATTATATTATTTATAAAATAGCACAATAATTTTTTTCAGTCTGCGTTTGTAAAGTTACATAAAAACTAGTTTTAACTACTAAAGATCTACGTTTAAAAAAATAATAAAATAAACTGTTAAACAAGATCACACGAAAAATTAATTTCGTAATAAGATTTTGATGTTGTTGAGTTTTTATTCATTAGCAAATATTGACTTTATTGTATAATATGTAATACTTATTAAATTATTTTCATACAATAAATAAAATTCTCTCGGAATTTATTCATTTCCTTTTTTACCCCTTATAATTTTTTCAATTGAACTAGTAGCATTTATATTTCAAATAAATCGGATGTATTAAAAAAGAAAATTAAAAATTGCTGCAATCTCACCTGCTATCAAGAAGTTGTTTATTACAATTATTATTGCACATAAACAAAAGACTCGAAACCAGCACATGTGCAACTTTCGGCAGCAGCTGAAAATTGTTGCGGTATCCATGGCAACCTATGTCAACTGTTTTCTCTGTGGGAGTTAAAATTCATCCTAGTCCATACTTGGGACAGGTCAAAGGGTTCGATGTCCCTTCTCATCCCGTCCCTGACATTCACTTGACCAGTCCGGTTAGTCCCTTTACGTCCCTCCACTCACAGCACCTAATGTTGTCCCCTTTGTTATTCATAACGAGCGGTTTTGTTCTACAGAGCGCCATGCTGTGCATTGCATCACGGCGAGAAAAATCACAGCCAACTGCTGCCAAGACTTTTAAATTCCCGCCAATGCTTGGCGAAATTGTAATTGATTTTGTGTTTGACGATTCGTCATGGCTAAAAGAACACAACCAAAAAGAAGAAAAAATAACCGATATTATGAATGTTTTATTATGAACTTAGAATAGTGGCCAAGGGTATCGGAAAATCCATTTAGTTAACCTTTCAAAAATAAATATACGGAACAATTTTAGTACCGTTTCGGTGGGTAAAAAATATATCAATTTATAATTTCTAGTTTTTATGGAATAAAACGAAGGAAAAGGGAAGTTATAAATGTTATTTATTGCATTAGTTTCCTAAAATTTAGTTTTCCTTCGCTGATGTGTTTTAATTTAACATATTGACACATATTTTGAAAAGCTATTTTTGTCTATGGAAACGTTTAAAAGCATTTGAGAAAAATTTTAAAAATTCATCCATTTTTAATCATATTTTTATACTAATTTCAAAATATTTTGCGTACGGAAACATAACAGGCAATTACATAATAATAGATATGACTGATATTTATACGAATCTTTGCTCCCAAAATTCTTTAGCCCCCTCTCAAACTTTGAGCTCATATTTCAGTTATTTTTCAGTAAATTAACTCAAATAAACTTTGAAAGCTGCTATAAAACTAAAGCATCGATCTAAAAAAGCTCCTGGGATTTGAAAACCAATTATAATGGAAATAACTTCGTGAGATTTTCATGGTTTTTATCAGAAGAAGCGCAACTGAGATTTAATTTTACTCAAATGCTTCACACGTTTCTAACTATTTCAGGAATGTTTAATTAAGTTACGTTCAAAACAACGTGGTTATGGAATTCAACAATTAGTAGACATAAATTATGAAAATTTGTATAATGACATTGGATTTCGGAATTTGAGCTATTAGACTTATTTAAAATGTAATGTCTTTTTATATTGTTTGGAAAGCTGATTTCAAATACAGTATCCAATTTTTTTTTCATTCTCATGAATATATTCACAAAAAGATAATATATGGAGAAAAATGCCTTTGGTACAATGAACAAAAACATACACGAAACTCCAGGAATAACTTTTGATCCAACGGCATGAATTTCACGTACTAGGATTCATTCATATCTTCGAAGGAGTGTCCTCAAATATACTAATTCAATACTGCAGACGATATTTTAAGTTACGTAATCAGAAACAAAAGCATAATACTTTCTCTGAATATACATACTTTTTTTCTTGCATATTATGATTTCTGATCCACAAAACATAAGAGATAGCCACAATCTGGGAAATAAGGTCTCATTAGTTTGGTCAGGAGAGCTGCAGAATACGTTTTAAGAGAATTGATAAAATATCGATTATAAAATTAGTTCATGCAGGGAAAATTCAATGTAAATAGCAAATTGTAATAATCATTTATTATTATATTTCATTATTTTATTCAATAATAATCTGACAAATTTGATTTGTAAGTCAATAAATTTTTGCATGATATTGAATAACGTAATTTTGTGCGTCAAAATACAAAATTTAAAAGTAATTGGTTGTGAAATTCTCACAAATCAAATTTTAAAAAAGTCAGGTGTTTAAAAATTGTTTTCCCAAAAACTAATTTTATCAATTTTTTTTCGTATTTTTTCAAGTAATTTTAAATTATATTCCTTAAAATTATTTGAAAACTTGCACACCCTACAGTTCAAAAATTTTCCGACCATTATGAAAAAAAAAATAATGAAAAAGAAAATTATATATATTATAAAATTTTTTTTTTGCATATAATTATTTTTGGATAAATTAATTTTATAAATCGCTTACAATTGCCTAAAAATGCAAAATTAAAATTAGCAATAATGGTTTCAAGCTTTCGAGCACTCTCTTGATCAAACTATTGAAACCATATTTCCCATATTCAGGCAACCGCTGTATTTTGGGGGACAGGAATCATAATACGAAGAAAACAATGGTATGTTTTTTCCGATAAAAAGTAAATTTTTGTGTCTTATTTCGTAACTTAAAATATCTTCAGCACGGAATAATTAGCATATTTGAGGTCACCCCTCGAAAAATTAAGATTGAGTCCTAATACGTTAAAATCCAATCATTAGATCAAACATTAATCAAGGTGGTATGTATATATTTTTCACTGTACGTATTCTGATATAGAAAAGATGTCAAATTATTACTATACAGATATTTTTGATGAATATTTTTATGCTAAATTGAATATGAAATGTACATGTCAATTTAATCATTGGAGCTAATAGTTTGGAAGTTATTAAAGTTATATATATATATATATATATATATATATATATATATATATATATATATATATATATATATATATATATATATATATATATATATATATATATATATATATAATTGTTTTATTTAATCATTATGCGATGATGGACGAGAGAGAAAGTAACAAAATCATCGTAAGCTCAAATAAAAGTTAGGGAAAATCTTGGAAATAAAATCCGTAAAATGTCTCGTTTTGGGGAATAAGGGAAATCTTAGTAATTGTAATTGGTTTATTAAATAGGTCGCGCGATTCCTACGAAGAGCAAAGGGGAAAATGTCTTACTTTTAATTACTTGAACCAAAAATAGATTAAAGGATGGGATGTGAATTTAAAAGTGTGAGAAAGCGTTTAGTTTTGAATAATAAATTGAGAAAAGGATTTACAGAAAAGGAACAGCATAAAAAGTTTAATTGAAGCTTTTTATGTTACATCCCTCCTCCCCGAAATTTTTTAATTACCATCTAAATTTTTCTTCTTAGAAATTATCTATTTGCCAGACTTTCCCTATGATAGAAGCATAATCAAAATGAAAATAATCAAATTTGTAATATTAACAAGATATAAAGTAATATAAATTACAAAAAATTCACATTTCTGCACATGGTAAAAATAATAGCATAATTAAAGTGTTCGAGGAGGAAAAGCGCTACCAGCAATTTAAGAGTTTGATTTTTTCTGATGTTTAAGACTTCATTATTTTTATTTTTATTTCAATAAAAAAAAATGGCACTGGTAAGTCTGATGTTAATCTTACCTTTACAGGCTCAATTCTTCTTGCCTCTATATCATATTTATCTTTAGCAAAAATGTCTGAAAAATCATCTAAAATTTCTGAAGTTGGGAATTTTTTTCATCATCTTGAATTTGCATAATTCCGTCAATATGGTTTTGACAATGTTGCGCAATCAGTCTCAATAATATTAGAAAATTCAAGATTATTTTCAGTTTTGCTATTTAAATGTTTATTTTTAGTCTATACTAACACTTTCAATATGCTTATAGGGTGAAAACCATGAAAAATTATATTGCCGACAACATATACGGAGAAAGTCCGAAAAATAACGGATATTTTTTTACAGTGTAGAGGAAAACAATTAAAATCCATGCATCATTCTGAATTCGTTGCTTATTTTTAAGCAACTCAATAGTGGAGTCGTTCAGAGACTATGAAACATTTTTATTACAAAAGCGTACTTCACCAGATCTCGAGATTTTTGCAAGCGAATAGAAGAATTTTTTGCTCGCAATTATAAAATTCATTTATCCAAAGATAATTCCGTGCAAAAAAATAAATTTCAGTAAATATTTATTGTTTTTTAATATTTTATTTAATAATTAGTCGAAACAGTTTTGAATTGTAAGGCATACTATTTTTTACGTCACTTTAAAGTACGTAGTTTTACATGGCAAAATAAAAAATTTGAGCGAAGTCGGTTGAATAGTTCCTGAGAAATCAAATTTTAAATAAGTCGTATATTTAAATAAAAAATAATAAAGATTTACTAAAATTTAGTTTTTGCAAGGAATTATCTTTGATAAATGAATTTTATAATTGTGTGCGAAAATTTTTCAATTCCCTTAAAAAAAGATTTCTCGAGATACGAAAAAATCTCGAGATTTAAAAAAATTACATTCAGTGTAAATATTTAGCAGAATCGTATTTTCAATCAGAAAAAATAATTTTATGCGAATTTTACTCAATTTGCACTTTTGCATGTAACAACCAAGCTCATTTTTTCAAAAAAAATTATATTCAGTGTAAATATTTAGCAGAATCGTATTTGTTTTATAGTATAATTGATTTGTTTTATAGTATAACTGAAATAGTTTTATAGTATAACTGATATTTAGTAGGAAAAAAGTTTTATTTTCAAATTTGCATTATTTTTTAATTCCTGCATTTTTTTCCCTTTTTTAAAATTTATATGGCATGTGAATATTTAACAAAATAGTATTTTTAATCAGAATAATTATTTGAAAATATATGGTAAAATTAATATTTTTAAAAATTTTAAAGTTTCTAGATATAATCATTGCGCACAATTTTTAAAACTTTTATAGGTAGTTAATATAATTAATATTACTAGTCATATTTAACGGAATAGTAGTCTCCAGCAAAATAATATTATAAACAGTATATAGCAGATTTAATGCTTAATAGGAAAATATTAAAAAGTTTCAGTTAAAAACAAGCACTTTTGTAACACGCTCATTTTTAAAAAAAAAAATTTATATTGCGTGTTAATATTTAACAAAATAATATTTTTAAGCAGATAAACAATTTTAAAGATAAAGAGCAATATTTATATTTTGCAAATAATGTTTTATTTCAAAATGTGCACTTTTTTTGATTGTGATTACTAAACGAAAATTCTTTATGTTTATATTGCCTATTAATTTAAAACAGAGTAGTATTTTTGAACAGAATAATAATTTTTATACGATATAGGGCAATTAATATTTGGAAAAATAATTTTAATACGATATAGCACAATTAATAGTTAGAGAAAAAGGTTTTATTAGTACTTTTTGTTATGGTAATTATTTAACACGATTATGATTATTGCTATTTTTTTTTCTTTAAATTCTGTAGCGCTGAATATTTGTGAAAGCAAATTTGCTGTAATTTTCGAATTCATGTAATTTTTATCATCACTTCATTTTAAACAAGCATAAAAACAACTTACAATAAACACTTTATATGTAAACAAGTTTTTATTTAACAATAAAAAAAACTTCTTTTCCTTAAACGTCACAAAACAAATGTCAAAGAATCTCAAACAAAATTTAAATTTGAAAAACTTTTGATTTCCTCGTCAAAAATGTAAAGAAGAATGTGGTTATATAAGTCAGAGGTGGAAAATGAGTTCAAAACTACTGTTTTATACACAATCAAAATGATTTTCTCAAACATTATTTTGTGACCTAACTAATAAATTGCACAATTATTCAGGTATTTTCCGGAAATGTAAAATCATCTTCGGAAATTTTTTTTTAATGAAAATTAAAAGAGATTTTTTTTTCAAATTTTTTTTTCAATTTTAATTTTATTCAAATGACATTCTTTATGAAAAAAACTTACATTAAAAAGATTTAGATTACAAAAATGAAAATAAAAAGGAGAACAAAGCGACCTTCATCATTATCAGACATTTTTAAAGTACCGTCATTAAGTAATAATTACTTAATTAACATTAAAGTTTAGTTAGTCATTTTTTTTTTAAATTGGCCAAAACAGGCAGGTTTAGATACTTGACATTTTTGGTTTTCTTGAAATTTTCAGGATATGCTCTTTAAAACTATTAGACACGTATTTATTTTTTTGAAAAATTTTTTTTCTTTCCTTCTTTTTTTTTTTTTTTTGGAGGAAGTTTTAGGGGAACGGATCCGCTGAACTCTTATACTGAAGATCCTCTGAAATTTTGAGAAAAACACATCGACTTACAAATGGCAATTCCTTTTCTAAAACTACTGAATCACGACACTGATCTTTACTTTATGTTCTGCTACGTTCACACTAACTATTAAGACATAAATACTTATTTTGTATCAAAGGTCACTCAAAAGTTTTAGAAAAAATGCCATTTTCTTAGTATTTGACCGTCAGAATCTACTTGTACCTACAGTGAACCACAAGAAGGTATATATTTCTGTGAATAGATACTTTTAAGTAGTACAAAATAAAATATCATGTGGGTATACTTGGCCTAGCCTTAATATTGACCTTAAAGTAACAAGAAAATGAAATTTTGATTAACTTTCAAGGTCATTAACTGATTCCGTCAAAACTAAACAAATATGAAATTTGTAGGAAAAGAAGTCTTAAAAATAGCAGAAACAAAATCAATTTACAGATCTATGGTTACTGATTCAATTTTTTTTATAATATAACACTGAAGTTTGAGGCACGTATCTGAGTAAATAAATACGGAAATGGTTATGGTAATACTGTAAATTGTGAATTGGGCCTCGTATGAATAGATGAATTTAAAACCCTTCCCCTGAGGTGACCTGCAATCGAAATATAAAACTTACTAAAGGGGAGGGTAAAAACTTACGCTTTGCTATCTAGACAAGTGAAGTATTGTTTTGATGCATTTTCTTCTTCTTTTTTTTTCTATTAAATTGAATTTAAGAAAAATCTCACCCAAGTTCAAAGTGTAGATCAAAAGTTATATAACTATAAAAGTTTTTGTGGAGTGCAATGCACTGCTAGGCAGACAAACAAAGTTTTAGATTTATCAAATGAGACAAAACCATACCAGATGAGAACAAAACCAAATTATAATGGACTATTTCAAAAATATTTAATACTTTACTTTAAACATATTTACTTTCCGACTTATTATTTTACGCTGGACCTATTTACTTTACTTGAAACGATTAAATTTCATCTCTAATTTTTTTTTTCTATAAAGGTAGATTTCTCTTTAATATGTTTCATTTAATTCGTAAATTATTATTTTTTAATTTAAATTAATTTTTTAAAAGGTTTAAAAGAAAAACAAAAAAAAATTAGATATTTAGTATTTTTGGTTTTTTTTAATTTAAATGTGTGGATTATTATCATGGATTTTTTTTCTTCTTCTAAAAACGCTGATAATTATTTAAAATATTTATTCAATTTATAAATAACTGGTTTTTAATTTAAATTATTTTTTTTAGTTATTAAGTTTAAACTTTTAAAAGCAAGAAACTAATAGATATTTAATTTTTTCTATTTTTAAATTAAAATACATGGCTTTACACAAAATTGAAAGTTAAAATTTAAATTGAAAATTTGTAATTTTTGAATGGACATAGTTGTGCGGTTGTGTTTTGTCAAGTGAACCAAGGAATGTGTTTTAATTAGTTCATCTATTGGTGTCGTCTATAGTTTGAGATACAAAATACTACACTTTTTTGCGTTGTTCAGCTCTGAGGAGCTGCCATCTAAACGTGAATGAGAGTTTTTTATTCCAATATTCCAGACTACAGTAGTCGGACGTAGAGCACTACAAGTAGTGAAACTACTGAGTCGCTGCTCTTTTCGTAGTTTGTAGAGTAGTGTGTTACATGTTTAAAAAAGTACTGTAGTGAGTAGTGCGATGTAAAAAGAAGAAAAAAAACAGTAGTTTGTTTTTGTAGTGATTCCTGGGAACTACTTTTAACGTTAGTTTAGAAAAGAAATATGGTTCTAACGCATTTAATTTTTCGAATTTGACGGCTACAAATCTTCGCGGATCCGTCAATATATGCATTGAAAATTACCCTGTGGATGCAGCTGAGATTTAACAGAAATTACGTATTTAAAATCACGTATAACTAGCATTTGAACTAGCTAATGCGGAAAACAGATAATTAATTACTTGGGTCACACTTCCGCATGCGGATGCACACTCGTGAAACATTGATGTTACTTCAAAGAAACGAAATGCTTTTTCAATTCAATATCTAAATTATAATAAAAAATATATAAGTCAATTTATTAGAGGAAATATATATAAAAGAGCATTAAGCAATTAAAGAGTTGAAATTATTTGATAATTTCGCATCTCTTAAATTAAATATTCTCTGCCAAAAAAGGCATAAAAAGTTGAAGGTTAAATGAACAAGTTTTGAAAAAAAAGATGTTTTGAAAAAAAAAAAGCTCTTTCTTCTGAACATGAATAAATATTTCTTAATTATTCCCATGCATTTAATGTAAGCCAATTTTGTTATTCAAAACCATTTGTAAATTAGGTGTAAATTAAATTCTCCAGCAAAGTTCGTCTCTTTTAAGTAGTGAAGTAGTAACAAAATTCCAAAGTAGTTCGTAGTCACCACATTTTTAAAAAAAATAGTTGTAGTTAAATATATTTTTGTTTTATTTTGTCACCGTCGCTTTGAGCAGTCGACCCAATTTTGAGTTTACGGCTACCATTGTTCAACGCCGTAGCCTTGTAATTTTGAACCCAATCCAGAAGACAAGGGCACTTCAGGATCAAGTATTAGGAGACATTTTGTCTTCGTGAAGAGTTTTTTTAATGACACTATCCCGCGTTTTCCTTACATGGAGAGGAAAACCACGAAAGCCTCCCACGGTTAATCTGACGGCAAAGGGACTCTAACTCATGATCCGTCTACCATTGAAGATATTTTACGTTTGCACTGTGGTCGGTGCGAGCACTAGCCGTCCCTAGGATTCGAACCCGGCTCACCTCATTGGGAGGCGGACTCTCCATCCCCTGAGCCATCACGACTCAATTAACTACATTTGTAACAAAGTAATTATAGTAAACTACAAAAGTAATGTAGTTTTACAGACCACTGGTCCAAAGTTACCGATTGTGGAGTACGCCATCTACGGCAACAAGGCAATCCACCTCTTTAATTAAGTAAAATTTCAAGTATTTCTATATTTAAAATCGTACACTGAAATATCAAAACAATATATAGGGAAAGTAAGGTGAGAACGGCGTTCAGATTCGAAAGCCTGGTGGAGCTAAAGTGTTCGACCGAGAAAATGTCAGATTCAATCAAGATATTCACTGATTATTTGTGTACAATAATTCCAACAACTATGACGATTGCTGAAAAGTCATAGATGCACTACTTTATTTATAAATACATTTTTCTAGGAAAAGTCCAATCAGCTGATCTTACCCCACTAGTGGGTTAAAATCGTACGCAAATGCAAACTTTATAGGAAATTTAAAAATACTAGATTTTCAGTGAAAAAGTATCAGAAGTAGCAGTCATTTTTATCTTATATTACAATTTATGAATATTATGCATCAAATTCACGTGTAAAGTATAGTTATGTTATCCCGCTGCTCCACTGCAGCTTTCGTGGGCCCAGCAAAAATACTTTCATCATTGGATTCACTTAACGTCCTTCTTTTTTAAAGTTAGAAAAGTTTTTTTTTTACATAAAATTATGCAATATTGGTACTACTCTTTTTTTTGATAATTTTATTTTTAGGTTTTCCTTTTTATTTTGTTTTATTTTATCCTTATTTTACTTTATTTCACATATTTAGTTTTTGTTTGATTTATTTATTTTTTTACGTCACTACAAAGCAATTTTTTTCATCCATCTCTTTCTTCTTTTCTTTCTCCTGATATTCTAAAATTCTTTTTTTATTTGGTGAGTATAGTACCGAAATCAGTACCCTCGACTTGCCGTAACTGATCTTACCCCGACAGTAGAGGTTTACGAAACAAAACATAACTAAACTACTAGTGGACTAAATTGTAATTTTTTGTTTGGGTATGAATCCTTAGTTAACGAATAGTAAGCTAGACTAAAACGATTTCTTATAACTGTACAAGGGCGCCGGCAGAATAATATAAAAGGGGGTGCAACCCTTCAACAAACTACCCCCCCGCTCCCCCCAAAAAGAATTTAAAATATTCTGTTATTACATTTTGTTTTGTTATTACACATACTTTAATCTGTTTTTTCAAGATACATTTCTTCATTGTTAACAAGATATTTAGAAAAAAGTACGAATTTCTTGTACTTGCAAATTTTGCCACAAGAAACTGTATTGATGGGGCTGGCTACTGACATTGAAACACAAATAACTACAAACAGTAATTTTGTATACTAACGTGTTTGTGCACGCTTAACATTGGTATTTATTGTGCTGATGAAGTTTTACAGTTGTTAGAAGTCAGTTTATGTTATACACCTAATAACTAATAGAAAATATAATATTATTTATGCTTTTTTAAATGAAATTTAAAAATATAGCTTAGATATCTGCCAAGTTTGTGCATGCTAAGTGTGCATAAAAAAAGAATAAAAAATGACTCAGAATTCATTGAAAAAGTTATAAACAGATTTGGACAGCAAACAAGACGATTACAATTCTTGTTTGATTAAACAATTTTTTAATTGCTATGTATCAATAATTACTTAATTATTTGTTTTTGAATAAAAATACTTAATAAAATAAATTTATAACAAAATTGTTTTTCTGTATCTCTTTTGCTTAAAAAAAAAGTCAGGGGGGTGCAAGTGCACCCTCTTGCACCCCGTTGACGGCGCCCTTGTAACTGTAACGACCAATGAAGAAGGATAATTAACAAATAAATTATTATTAGACAGTAGACACATTGAAACTAACTTATGTGCATTGACTCTAGGAATTCAACGAAGTAGTAATGTGTAACTTAGTTTGTAATGTATGTATTTAGTTTTAGTATGTAATGTATGTAATCTGGAACCTGTTTTCTTGAGAACAGAACTAATTTCGCCAGAATTGAGGTACCTGTTCTACCCTATTACCAGTCTTTCCCCGCTCTCCTCGATTTAAACATTCCAAATTAATTATTGGTACTTTATTTTATGTAGGATATTTACAAATTATTTCGGCAATTTTGTAAGTTAAGAGCTTTTGAAATATCAAATGAAATTTTTCAGTTTAAAATAATAGTAGTAGTTAGGAAAGATAGAATCAACATTTTCCTAAGTTTATTCATAGATGGCGGTAGGTGTCATAGCTGATTCTATCTTTTAGTATCATTCTTGTTCGGCAATACGGTAATCATTCTTGTTCGGCAATACGGTAATGGCGAACTACAACAGTGCTGAAAAAGCGAAATGCTGCCCTTTGTTTTCATAAAACTCATTCTGCTGTGCAAGTACAACGACATTTTTTTCGAGAATAAAAGAAATAAGCCTGGAAAAAATAATCGAAAATTATGGTGTTGACTGCTGATCAACAAATATAATATATTTATTGATAAACTGATTCACCCATTATCGATTCACTGATTTGCTAACTGTTTGATATACCGATTACCGATGTAACCAGTTTACTTATTTGCTCATCAAATATTTTGCATAATGTACTAATTCAATTTTCTTCCTTGCCACTTAATACTTTCTTTTATTTGCATGCTCCATGGTAACGTGCTATTCAATAAAAACAGGCATAAGTTTTGACTTTTAGTAATTTCACTGACATTTAAAAAACCAAAACGAATAATTTAAATGACTTATTCGTAACAATATTGAATTCATCAATTCGGAAAATTCATCCAGATTTCCTTTAATTTTTATTTATTTATTAATATTTCATGGAGAATGGAAGGAAAAGAAATAAATCAAAGCAATTCGAAATCATAAAAAAAAAAAAATGTTTTCACATTTCATACGCAGTTATAAAATTAATTCATCCAAATTTAATACCATGCGAAGAAATAAATTATAACAGTTATTTTCAATTTTCATTATTCAAGAACTTTTTATGTCCTAAAATTCTTATATCACTTTTAGACAATGCTATTTCAAGTTTCAAAATCTATAACTCTTTTCTATAACAATTCTTAAAATTCTTAAAAAGAAAAAAAATGAAAAAAGCTTATAATTTTTAAATAAAAAATTTATTTCTTAATTGAGTTGTTTCAAAAACACACAAAATAAACACAGTTTTTTACTTCATAGAAATTCAAATATTTTTCGACTTTTTTTTTATTAAAAACTAAATAATGAAGATCAAAATTTTTTTTTGGTAATTCAGTTATAGAATTTAGGGATAAATTTAGGGGTATTTGCACAATATCTAGTTTCAGAAATCGTATGAAAATAAAAAAAAATCATTAATAGTTCCAAATCGATTACGTTCACATTTTTTAGAACCTCAAGATATATTTCGTCGAAAGCAATTAATAAAAATTCGGAAATTACAAAAAAAAATAAAAATATGCTGCATAAATAAATATTTTTTCAAGTTGCAGAATAAATAATTTTTTGTGTTCGATTCCCTAATTTCTCTAACAGTTAATATTATTAATCACTGTGACAAATAATCCTACAAAAGTGAAGATTCTATAAAGTAAAAATATGACGAATCAAATAAAAAATAATTGAAGGTTAAACTTTGTAGCTCTGTACAAACATTTTTACTATATTTAATAATTCATGTAGAGATTATCTAATTGTTTTTATTTTTAATACGTGTATCGGTCAATCATGTGAAAGTTGAGGTTAGGAATAATATTTTTATGTTTTTTCTCGTACTGTACGAAAAATAAAAAGTTTAATTTCTATACAATAATCAAACTGCAAAAAAAAACTACAATCAAAAAATATCTTGAAAAAATGTACGTTATATTTATAAAATATTTTGGATTGGAAAAGTTTTAATTTTTTCATTGCTCCAGCAACTCACACTATATGGTATGATGCTGCCCTCTTTTGCAATAAAAGAAAACTATAAGTTTTCCAAGATAAATTATTATTTGAGGATTTTTTTTTTTTTGCTTAATAACTATTATACAGAGGAATTTGGAAAATCCTTTGATGTGAGTTTTTAAATCAACAAAAACTACTTAATGTGATTCTTTAAAGCTTATTTTAATGCAACTTATCACTAAATATCACAATTTCAATAAATTGGCAAAATTTTATTTCTTTTCCAGGGAATATTTTCAAGAAAGAAATTTTTTTGCATTGTTTGAAAAGTTAGAATAGCTAAACAAAGCTTGCAGGATTAAAAAAAATTGTATCTTATATTTTCTTCTGGTTTTTTAGGTGTAAAAATTAATTTTATCACATCTTTAAAAAATAACTTCAGAATTTAATTGCGACACTTGGCTTTTAAACCAATTCATAATGAATAATTATATGACAGGAAGCAAAAATGCATAAAAAAAATATATTCAAAAGAATGAATAATTAATAATAATATGCAGCAATGTAATTTACCACAATTTATGGTGCAATGATTGCTGTAATTTTTAAAAAAAATATCAGTCTAGTAAGTATTATCTGTCACGTAGAGAAGTTTTTTTCTACTATAAATCAATAATTTTGACATAAGAGTTAGTGAACAGAATTATTAACAGAATTGTAAATTTTTTTCCTCGAATAATCTTACGCTATATAACAATTTTTCTTTTTTTTGTTTCCAATAACTGAATTGATGAATCTCGATAACCTGCATTTTCTAAAAATACCAAATTAAGTTCTATTTTTGAAATGAAAGTAAATAAAGAACATTTACTTTCTATGAACATCACTAGATAGCAGCACAAGTTACTATAGTTAATAGTTCCATAAATGCTCAATATACTTTCTTTTTTTTCCTTTGAATTTTTTTTTTTTTTTTAAATTTAATAAATATAAATTCAGACATTTATAAAAAAAATATTATCAAAACCAAAATTATAAAAATTAAAAATAAAAAAATAACAAAAACAAGTTTAAACTAAATGCATTAAAAAGAAGCAAATTAAGATAAACTTTGCACCATTTGTGATTTTAAAGTACAGAGCGCAGAAAAAATACACTGCATAGTCCAAAGAGAAATAAAAATTTAGATGTCCAATTTTCTAATTTAGATGTCCAAAAACGTTTTAATGCTCAATTTTTATTGCTATTTTTAGTGGTTAATTTATCATATATCACTTAGAAATTGTTTTTTCAACGTCTATAAACTGTAACCTTAAATTAAAAGATGAATTTCAAATAAATCACATTAAATGAATGTTATCAAATTATTATTTTTTCCTTTTTTTTCTAGTTTTAGTCTCAAAGGTGCAAACATTCGATAATATCTCTCTATATAATAAAGATAAAGTTGTCTCATATTGTAGTCAGACTGTTTTGTAGATGTATTTATTGGCTGGCAAATCACATGGTACGATTTAGTTTTCTCATATTTAACAGCATAAAATTCAAGAAGTCATCAAGGTATTGTTTTTCTATAAAATAATTTTGTACCTGTAATTCTAAAGTATTTACATAAAATATTAATTTTTCTTTCTCTACTCTGTTATTATTAAGTTATTGATTTTTATTGTTTTCTAAATTAAAACAAAAAGAGGTATTTCTCTATTATAACGTAATTCTATGATATTACTTTACTACACAGTCGACCGGCCTGAATAGGGGGCAGAAGGCTGTCCTTGAATCAGAAAGGTTCTGGGTTCGAATCTGGGCAAAGCATGGATGTTCTTTCCTTCTCTGTACTATCTGTCCTCACTGTGAGAGCGACGTTGGCCCACCCAATATGGTGCCCCTGAAAGAGAGGCCAACAAAATCGCCCTGTATATCCCTGAGTTGACAGATGTTAACACAGGTGGGCATTGGAAAAAGAAAACTTTAGTACACTGCATCTTAAGATACTTATTTGAGTCAGTGTCTAAACTTATTAAATGTTTTATAATTTTCATTATTTTTTATGTTAATTACACTAATACGCTATTATAAATAACCAATAAAAAGATTCGTTAAATGATTTAGAACTTAACGATCAGCTTCAGGTTCAATGTGATGATGAAGACGAAAATTGTACTTAATATATCAACCTGTTTGGTGAGCGAAAATATTAAATAACGGTTGAGAACTCACCAAATTTTCTGTAACAAATAATTCTTTGATTGCAAAGGTAATTTTAAAAAAATTATGTTTTCTTATAGATCTTATTTTAATAGAATCCTAAATGAAATGTTTGAAATGTGGAAGCGTTAGCAGACACATTATTTCAGTACATACTATTTAAAAAACTATATACCAAAATTGTAAATAGTTTCAATTTTGGTCGGAAAAACTGTTTTATGCTAACACTGTAAAAAATTCACGATAAGATCATAGTTTAAACTTTGATAAAAAAAAAAAACTGTTTTATCCCAATACTGTAAAATATTCTGGATAAAATTACGGTAAAATGATTTATGAGGGCATCAGTGAAGCAAACAAAAAATATTTGCTTAGCAATTTTTGAGGACGGTGGACGATAGCGAACAGGGAGCGAAGCCCTCTCGTAGTAATCTAATATACACAATTTTAAGAAGCACTTTCATATTTGGTAAAATATCTTTTGTTTATGAACGATTTATTTTAAGAATAAATAATTATTTTTTCAAAAGTAAATTATAATTTGCCCAGCTTAATTAGCATATATCTTATCTAAATCATCTTTTAAAATGACTTCTAAGCCTTCCTGAATACATTATTAGATAAATAAAATCATGAATGTTGGTTATAAAGGGATAAAATTCAGTGAGGAAACTCACACCACCTGTGGCAAAAAGGAAGTAGTATGCAAGCAAACCCATCTGCTTAATATAAGAAAGAAGACACTATAAGCCAAAAGTCGAACATTTAACCCACCAGCCACCTGCGACGCCTCTACTGCCTCTGACCGTTCTGTTCAGGTTGGTTGGTCAATTTGGGGCCTTCAACCACATCATCTGGAGTGTCGCAGGGCTGGTGGTGCCAGGTGGCACGTGGCCGGCACGCGCCCACCTGGTAATTACTGCTGATGAAGGATCCACAAATTGCACCCGCAGGTCACGATTCCATGCTCTGTAAACGTCGACGTTTTAGAAAAAGATGATATTCGAATTTGCCTTTCAGGCTCCTGCTAGAAAACACATGCCGCTTTTGTTTCTAAAAATCACAATCAGGCTGTGTTGGACATATATATGTTCAAGATGGCATCGGGTGTACGCATGTTATGGACAGATGGCCTTAAGATTTCGCTGCAAGCAGGTGATGATCTGGAATGAATTTTATTTTAGACGTGAAGAAATTGTTAACCGAATGTAGTTTTACATATGTGCACAGTGCGTCTTGTAAGACCCATGGAATTAAAAGTTCATTATTCTTGTTTATACCGGATGTTTTCGGATTCTTAAAGACAGTTGTCTTGTCTCTTGATATTTACTGGCGACCGAAATCAATCGTCATAGTGAAGGAAAACTGCCTTTAGTCGTCTTTATTAAATAGCCTAGCCGAGCCCACAATTTTTTTTTCTTCTTTTGTGACTAATATTATTATTTCTTTGAAGGAAGAAAAACTTGTTTCTGCGACCATTTGAACCTCATATAACACTTGGTTTCATCATATCATTCATCATCAATACTGAACTTAAAATGAACTTGCAAGACTTTTTGCTTTCCATAACCAATTTTTCAGTTTTTTTTTTCCAACTTAAAAACGATGAATCTGAAATTCTATCAACAATAACAACATAAAATACACGCACGTATTTATATATTTTAATCATTTAACATGAATTTTTTTCAGGAAATTCGCAAATTTTTTTAATTGTTAATATTTAAAAAAATAGTATTAATGAAATTTAGAAACATGCGATTTTGAATTTAGAATAAAAAAATTTATCTTATAAAAAATCTTATGAAAAAATTTATAACAAAAATGATGTTTGTGTTTATAAATAAAACGATGAAACTGAAATTCTATTAAGAATAACTTATATGAATTTCAGAACATGCTCGTATTTATATATTTTAGTTATTTCGCATTATTATTAATTGTTCTCAAGAAATTCGTAAAAACATTTGTTTTTGTTAATATTTAAAAAATATTATATGAATATATATTAATATTTTAAAATTTAAAATAGAGCGATGATTACATTATTAAATTACAATATGTGAATCTGAAATTAAATGATGAATCCTTTAACAATAATTACCTGAAATTTAAAGCATGCACGTCATTATATATTCTAGTTATTTAGCATTAATAGTTTTCTGGAAATTTGTTAAAAAAACTGTTAATATTTAAAAAATAATAATGATAAAATTTAAAAAACGTGCAATTTCAAATTAAGAAATTTTAAAATTTATAAATAAAACAATGAATCAGATGAATTTGAAATCCTATTAATAATAACTGCATGAAATTTAGAACATACTCGTCTCTATATATTTTAGTTTGATATTAATTGATTTAAGGAAGTTGTGAACGTTTTTTAGTTGCTAATATTTAAAAAAATAATAATAAAATTTAGAAATATGCAATTTAGAATTGCAATTTATATATATGCAATTATTATATATTTTGCAATTAATATATATGCAATTGAAATATGCAATTTAGAATTGAACATTTTTTATTTATAAAATAATTAATCAAAAAATTATGATTATAAATAAAAATATTAAATCTTATAAATAATAACTATATGAATTTTAGAACATACTCATGCTTATATAATTTAGTTACTTGATATTAATTGCTTTCAGGAAATTCATAAAAAAAAGTTGTTAATATTTAAGAAAAAAAAATAAGCATATGATTCAATTTTAGAAATTTTAAAATTAATAAATAAAACAATGATAATATTCATTAATAAAACAATGAATCTGAAATTCTATTAATAATGACTACATGAAATTTAGAACATACTCGTCTCTATATATTTTTAGTTTAAAATTAACTTTTTTCAGAAAATTCGAGCATTATTTTTATTTATTAACATTTAAAAATCATAATATTAATAATAATAAAAGTAGTATATGGGGGGGGCTACAGGACACTTTTGCCCTTTCCATATACTACTATTGATTTCCTATTTTTATATTAAAAAAAAATTAAAATAGGCCTATATTTTACATTTTTTATGAAATATTAAACAAAATCAGCATATTTAAAAATTCTTATTTTTATATTAATAATTTTTATTTTATTAAAACCTTATTGAAAATATCGTTTTTTATTTTACATGCAATTCATAATCGTAATATTTATTTTTACCTTTAAAATCAAAAATATATTTTCCACTATTAATTTTTCTTATAGCTTTATCAGATAATTCACCATGACATTTCGAGAGATAAAAATCTTTCTCTTCATTGTCTACTTCTAATCTAGCTATAATAGAGTCACCGTATTTTGTATTTATTTTTCTCAATGATATTAAATTATATTTACCTATCTCGAGTTCATTTAATTTGTATGTTTCAGGAAATCGTTTGAGGTCATTAAATTCTTCCATTTATTTAAGAACATTTTTTGTAATATAATTTCTATAATACATACACTTGTATAACGAACATCCAGGTCCTAAAATTTTAGTACATTTAGGTACATCAATGTCAATAGATGGTATATTCAATTCATCTAATATCTCTTTTTCTAAAATACCTCCTTTATAAGCAAATGTACCACCATATAGTTGATATAGGTTATTTATATAATCTTTTATGTCTTGATGATTTATCCATAAACTATTCTTATTTCTATTAAATCTTAATCCGTGTACTTCTGAAGTACATTTACGTACAATCTTCAATTCTTGATCATTCAATTCACAATTAGGTGTAAATACGCCAATATATTCACCGATTGGTAAATTTAAATGAACCCATCCTATCTCTCTTACAATCTTACGATTGGGAAAAATAAATCCCTGAATGTTTAGGATGACTGTAATCTTATCCATTTATTAAGAAACATTTTTTTAAAAGCCAAAAGGTACAGTATCATAATTATCTAAAAGTCTACGTTTATCGTATCCAAAGGTATAACGTTTATTTGTTTTAATACTTGAAATATTTCTATCTTTTTCGATTTTAAACTGATTGATTTCTACATCCAAATAATCTGTTTCACCTGTTATTATTTTAGCCCTATTATCAAAGTCTAATATGGTTTCACTCTGATAAGACATTTTAAATCCTTTTACTTTTCCATATACAGATTTATCATTTAATTTATACCCATAATCTTTAGAGGCTCCAGCTATCCAAGATGTAATATATTTATCATTTCCCAATTCATCAGTCCATTCTCCTAACATACATCCCGTTTCAATTTTATTGGTTCCGTCGTCTATATATACTACACTATCTGTATCATAATAAAGTACTTTATCTCCTAATTTATCTAACATTTCATATAATCTAATTCTGGCAGAACTAGTTGTAAAAGCAGCTATATATATATTAGTATTGAAGTTATTTTTTTCAAATATATCTTTCATTTTATAACTCATTTCCACACAATCGTCATTCAAAAAATTCATATTCAAATCTTTAATAGTATCATTTAGAATAATTCTATAAAAATCTTCAATTTCCATCACATATTCAGTTTGTTTCATGTTATTTCTTTGACCAAACTTACCCCATAAAGAATTTAAACATATTTTAGCTATGAATCTCAAACCTGGATTTTCTTCAATTTTATCTAATTCTATATCTAATTTTTCTTTAACTATTTGTCTGTATTCTTCTTCATTTTTGAAATTGTTTTTCCATTTATCGCATGTTTCTAGTTTAATCTTTAAAAACGTTTTAACATATTCTTTAAACAATTCATTTGTTTTATTTTCAAAATGCCAAACCTCATATATATTCAATATTTTATATCCTTTTTTAACAGCTAATCTGATCTCATCGGTAGTCCACGTTCCTATTAGACATCTTTCGTTATCAGTGTGTTTACACTCAGAATTTCTTATCTCATAACACTGCTTACATTTTTTCTTTTCTAAAGTGGTTTTGAAATGATTACATTTTATTGTTTCAGAACAAGTTCTACATAATGAAAATATTAATTTTTCTTCTTTATAAGGTAATACTGGATGATATAATTTTCTAGGTGGAAGTACTTTACATTTTATTAATCCATACCAATTTTCATCGTATTTTTTAGGATTAAATATTTTGATTGGATGACCTTCTGGATAGTTATCAAAATAATTTACAGTAGGATATAAAGAACATACGTCAATATATCTGCCTTTTTCATTACTTTTCATTTCATATTTTAATTTGGTAGGTTCACATCTTCCACCATAAAAAGCATCTCTAGGATTTAAAGGTTCTATAAAATCTCTCTTCCATTCTTTTTTCATGTAATTTTTCATATCCTTATTATTATCAAAATCACACTCCCAGATATTTACCAATTCATAACCTGCTTCAATTATATTTTTATTGATCTTCTTAGTTTGTTTATATAAATCTTCCATGAGCAATTGATTAACAGTGTTTACTTTTGTTCTAGTGAAACATTTGGTACATCCATGCCAGAAACATCCATTAAATTGAAATACTGTATTTTTATAAAATCCATCTACCTTATAACATTTTTCACCTAATTGTAATTTTTTCTCTCCTCCATTCAAAGCATGGCGTATATTAATATTTTCCTTTTTTGATATGTAATCTAACCAAGCTATTGATTTTTTACTGTACTGATCTTTTTGAATGACAATTTCGTCAATAGCTATTGTGTTTTCTTTCAAGAA
The DNA here is from genome assembly GCF_982258835.1 of Parasteatoda tepidariorum. Classification (NCBI taxonomy): domain Eukaryota; kingdom Metazoa; phylum Arthropoda; class Arachnida; order Araneae; family Theridiidae; genus Parasteatoda; species Parasteatoda tepidariorum. The sequence continues at coordinate 81,197,070 of NC_141764.1, read as the reverse complement.
TTTATCTCTGTAAATGGCCATACATAGACCAGCTAAAGTTACATATTTAAACGGATCTATATTCACAGTTACTAAGAATAATCTTCTTAATTCTAAACAACCTTTTCTTAAAATATCTACATCAGATCTACAGTATTTTATAAATTCCTTTTGGAAATCAAAAGTTTCATGTTTAATGGAATCATACCATTTATCAAATTTTTTCCTGTCTTCATCAACCATATGATTATATCCATAGTAATATTTATCTGGATATTTGCCAATATAATTTTGATTCTTTTGTTTGTTGAATAAATGAGGAAAATAACCCTTGGCCAGTTCATTTAAACCAAATGTTTTAGGAAATTTTTTAAGTGCACACATTGTAAAATTAATAGAATCAATAAATCTTATATAGTAACCATAAGCATTCATATATGTTAGTTTATTTCCTTGGTAAATTGTAAATACTTTAATATGCTTTTTGAAACAATATTTAGCTAAAAATTGAAAATCAAATCCTTTTCCATAATGAGCTATAACTGTATATCCTTCGTGTTCCTCGCTAAATAACCATTCACAAAAATCGTTTTCATTTTTAAATTCTGTTTCATTTCCATCAAAATCATGACATATAACTAGATTCACTTCATGAATTCCTGTATCTTGCTTGGTTTCAACATCAAAAAATAAGTATTTTCCTGTTTTACATTTCTTACACCAATCTATTTTATTACATTTATTTTTTACACAATTATCTTCACATACACCTCCTTTACTGTTTTCATATTTCATGAAACACTCATGACCTTTCATAACCCATTTCCAACAATTATTACAACGATATTCACCACATATATGTTCTTCTGTTTTCCTTTCATTTCTATTAATATTTCTTTTACATTTTAGACATTTCCATAGTAATTTGCAAACAGTAAAACCTTCTGAATTTTTCTTGTTATGATTATCAAAACAATTTTCTCCTAAGAATTTCCGATTACATTTTTTACAAAATATTTCCTCTCCTTCACAATTAGATTCTTCAACAAAACACCTATCACATTTTAAAGGGCATTTATGTTGATTTGAACGTTTATAACCCACTTTACAATAATTACAATAATTATTCTTACCTAAAAATCCTGTCATTGATGTAATGACATCGAAATGATTTCTATTCTTATATATAAAAATACATGTTGATTTATAATCACCATTATATATAATTTCATTACCATTTTCTCTACAAACTATATTGATCTGAATGTCTAAACATTTTTCAAATATTTTAACTTCTTCTAAACTACACACTTCTAAAGGAATTTTACATACATCATGTAATTTTATAGCTAATGTTTTTTGTAAAACACGACCTTTTTTAATATAAATTATTTCATTACTTGATAATTTTTCAGTACATAATTTATCACTTAACAGTTCAGGATTTTGGATAGCTAAAGCTGTTACAATTGATCTAGCCAAACATATATTATCATCATTTTTTATTTGACAAATACTTTTCTTTTTTGCTGGATCTGTTTCATAATACATTTTTAAAGCCTTGTGTCTACCACCTTGAGGTAATTCGATGACATTAAAATCAAATATACACTCTGTTATATCGAGTTCTTTATATTCAATTTGGTTGGATAATTTATCAATGTATTCATTAAAAGCAGTTTTAGTTGACATCATTTTATCATGAAAAGGTACATTTAATTTAGGATTATGTATAATTACATCTACTTTTCCTGTAATATTTCCAATAGCCCTTTTAAATATATTTCTTAAAATATTATAATATTGTTCAGGTAAAATTTTAGATCCTGCCACTCTATATTGTTTTCTATAAACTTTATATTTTTCAATATATTGACCTCTGAATTCAATAATTTTATAATCTGGTTTAAAGAAATTTTTAAGATTTACCTCTACTTTTATTTTTTGAGGCCTATACAAAGCATTTAAATTAGTTTCAGTTATTATATTTTTTTCTTCTTTAGGTATAAATTTACCATCTTTATATTTTAAATTATAAGAATCAAAAACTTTTTTTAATTCATTTCTATACTTAGGATATTTATTAAATAGTTTAGTTTTGTTTTCCATATAATAAGAAACATCCAATCCTAAATAATCTGATAAAACAGATTTATAATTTCCTGTACTTTTGATATAAGAAACTACTGATTCAATAATATTTGATTTTAATCTCTTATCAGTCAGGACAGGAATTTTAAGTTTAGTTATCAATTCTTTTAGTTTTTTAATACTGAAAGTTGAGAGTACATTACTCAAGTGTTTGAACTCCTTTGTCATGTTACTCATTTATAAGGAAGAAAATTTATAAATACTTTTATAAAAAGGAGTTCATACGTTTTATATGAAAATTACTTCTAAAATGTCTTTGTTTATGCGAATAAGTATAATTTTTACCACAATCGCATTCATAATATATATATTTTCTTTTAAGATCACAATCTATACATCTTTTAAATAAATATTTTTTATATTTGTAAAATTCGTCAGCTGATTTCAAAGTCTTACAATCGCAACAAAATTTATCTTCCATTTATTAAATGGAGTTTTTATAAATACTTTTCTGTCTCTTTAAGAAACGAATTCCAAATTTCATCATAAATGTTTTGTTTTTTAGGACTACCTAACTTAATATTGTTAGAAATATTATAATATTCACATATCTTTTTCATAAAATATTTATAATTTAAACTCTTTTTAAAATACATATAATCTAAAAATTTTAAAAACATTTCATCTGCTTCAACTGTAAAAATCAAGTTCAATTTTCTTTTTAACTTTTTAAAGAAACTAATTCTCGAATTGTATCTTTGTTTTAAATATTGGTCAAAGTCTTTCGTATCATAATAATATTTTTCTTCTTCCTTATCAAATGTAATTTTTAAATTTGAATGGCTATTCCTTTTAATCTGATTAAATATTTCGAAATAATGACTTTCCATTTATTTACATAATAATAATTAAAACACTTTCCTCTCTGACCTTATCAGCGGGAGGAAAATCGAAGAAACTTTTTTCATGCCACTTTGCGATAAAAATTGACCGCTTCGTGGGATTCTAACCGGAGAGTGGTATGATTTTTTTATCTGATAATAATCTTCTTTATAAGCTCTTTAGTTACGAAAAAAATGGCAGGTCAAAGTTGTGCAGGATATTCTTACTGAAACTACTGGTTCTTCTTTAAAAGATATTTACTGATAAAATTTTACATTAATAATTGAAAAAATAACATATGAAATTAGAGATTATAAATGGATATAGATAATAAAATTAATTTAAAAATGTTTCGTAATAAAATGACTTCTTTAAAAGATGAGCAAATTAAAGATAGTTATTATTATGGATTGTTTGGAGATTTTAAATTAATAATAAAAAGTGGTTAGAAATTAAAGAATCTAAAGAGTTAATTTTATATTCATTATTTTATGAAATTAAAGGTAGAAGAATTAAAATATAATGGGACTTATGTTTCTAAGGATTTAATTACAATGTTGGATTTCACCTGAATTTTCTAAAAAAGTAAACGATGTTGTAATTAATTATTATGCTAATAAATTTAATGATAATGATAAACTTCAAAAGAAATTAGATATAATAAAAATTAAAATGAATGACTTAAAAATAAAAAATGAAAAACATCTCAACCTCATGTTTACAATAATAGAAAAGAATAAAAATTATCATTATTATGTTATTAGAGGTTTATATAATAAAACTATACGAGATTTAAAATTTAGATAAAAATAGCTCATGAAATTCAATATAATCCGAATGCTATTAATTTATTTAACAGAATAAAAGAAAATATTATACTAAATTTAATCATTTAAAATTAAAAGATTTAAAAATGATTCCTAAATTAGAATAATATTTTTTTCATCTATCCAACTATTAAATTCTTCAGGGTAACCTAGCCATTTTACGAATAACTTATTATCTTTTCTTTTTATTATTTTTTCAATCTCATATGTTTCATTTTTCTTATTATATTTTACTAATTCTTTTTCATAATAAGTTCCTTTAATTTCTTCACCATTTAAATCTTTCACTCTATAAGTTATAGGATCTGTTTTCAATATTTCAGATATTATAAAAATTTCTTCTGTAAATGTAGGATGATAACCTCTGGTAAATGTTTCTTTATATTTTGAAATTCTAACTTTATCGCCTATTTTGAACTTTGGTTTCTTTATTTCTTTTTTAGAAAATAAATTATTGTATACGATACTTTCATTTTCTGTCCGACTGGCTTGTGAGGGTGTCATTTTAATAGATCGATGATAAGAATTATTATAATTATAAACTAATTTATCTAGTACTTCTAAGTATTTATTTGTATTATTTGCTGCCATATATTTTCTTATTTTTCCATTAATTGTTTGATTAAATCTTTCAACAATAGAACATTTTATTTCAACATTTTCAGTAGTAAACCAATGAATATTATTATCTTTGAATAATTTTTGAGTATCTTTATTTATAAATTCCGTACCTTTATCCGTTTGTAGTTTCTCTGGAATTCGTTCTTTAAATATTAACTTGAAAGCATTTGATACTTCTTCGCCTGTTTTTCTTTTTATTGGAATAACCCAAGCATATTTACTAAACATATCAATAACTGTTAAAATATAATTAACTCCACTATTATATTTACTAAATGGTTTTATAAATAATAAATCGGCTTGCCATTGATCATCAATATGTGAAACGTAACATCTCCTTCTTCTAAATTTACGAATAATTGGTTTATATCTAGTATAAACATCTTGTTCATGTAAAAAATCTGTAATTTGTTTTTGAGATAAACCTGTTTTTCTTTTTAATTCATTGATACCACAATAACCTTTTTCGGGATCATAATAAACTGCTTTTATGACCCCGTTTTCTTTAAAAAAGTACTTTTTTTAGATCCACAAACTTCACATATACCTTTCCTCGTCAATCTTCCATTTTTAGAAGTTTCTTCATAAACATCTTTAGTATTAGTAAAATTTTTACATTTTAAACAATAAATCATACCCATACCGAATGTTCTTTTGGCTTTGATAATAGGTTTAACAATTCCTCTTTCTATTCTTTCCCTGATTGTAGGATTTGGAATTGTATTTAACTCTTCTATCATATTTTTATCACATACATCATTTCTAGTTTTAGTATCTTTATTTTTAAGGTAACAAACATCATGTTTATATGCAATTTCATCTACTCTGTTAATGGGCTTACTCCATTCTTTATATGTTAAATCATCGTTTAATCTTTTCTTTCCATGTAATAATTGTGTTCCAGGTCCTGTAAATTGATGTCCTGGTAAATGCATTTCAAAGGGTAAATTATTAATTGTTGAATTGATAAAGCCAGATCCTTTTTGACCACATTCTTTACAACAAAATTTGAACTTTCCGTCTTTACTTAATTTTCCAACTTTGAATATATTACTTTTACACGTCATTTATAGGCAATAAAAAATTATATGTATTTGTAGCCATTCAATTGAGTTTTTTTAACGTATTTCTCTAAAGGAAAATATTTCAAACTTTGAATAAATTCAGCCTCTTTTTTATGAATTTCTTCTTCAGTTAATGTATTGGCTTTAAACAAATTCAGTAGTTGTTTATAAAATTTGTAAGTATATTTATATTCTTCTTTTCTTTCGGATATATTTAAAGATCTGTCAACCACTTCAATAACACCAGCTCCTAAACTCAAAGCTGATAAAGGGATTAAAATAAAACCAGATAAGCCAGACGCACTAAATAAAAACTTACTCATAGATAGTGCGATACTAATCTTTTGATAGAAATTATAACTTTTTCTGTGAATAAAAATTCTTTTCTCTAAATATTCTTCCATTTATATATACATAAATTCTTTATTTCGGTACCTCATATTAGGATTGACTAAATCTAAAACTAAAAAATCATATGGTTTTTTGATACAGTTCTTATACATTTTATTAAATTCTTCTTTTGTTAATTGACCATCTATTTCTCGTATTATTTGTTTAATTTCTTTTTGTTTCATATCGAAAAATATAAAATAATTGCTGTTACTTCTGATGGTTATAGGTATTTTATAATAGTACTGACTTATATAGATAAGGGATGTATTTTTCTTTCTTCCTCGTATAAAAAATTCTTCTATAGATTGTTGATCTTTTTCACATATACAATCATCAAATACAACTAAATTCATATAGGAAGAATCCAAGTCATCTACGGTAATAAAATCCTCTAGTTTGGAAGAAAACAAAACTTGATCTTTTTTAAATTTTTTATATTCTTTCAAAACTTCTTTTTTATTCTTTAAGCCTTTACATTTTTGAATATCTTCTAATTCTACATCTGTAAATTGAATGTATTTTTCTTGTAATTTTTCATACTTAGATTCAAATATGTCTTTTGTACACATGTAAAGTCTATCAAAGTGTAAATAGTCATAAATTAAATTGATTAATAAGTTCGATTTTCCACTGTTGGAAGAACCATTTATGATTAATCTAAAGGGATGTATAGGCAATAGAGGATGTTGATTTGGATCTTTAAATTCATCTGGTTCATTATAGTCTTTAATTACAATTTTAGAATACATTTATTAATTAAAAAATAATCTACTACGAGTAAAAAATAATCTACTACGAGTAAAAACTATTATTAAAATAAAAATATTTTTTTTAAATAATTTATTCTTTTAATGGTTCATATAGCGGTACTCGTGTATTATGACAAATTTCAGCAAGAAGTATACAAACTATCTTTTCTTTGTTTGAATTATAAAATTCTTCTGGTAATATATTACTTTTATTTTTTATTAAAAGACAGAAATCTATTTTAGAAACAAATTCTATTACAAAGTCTTTATCAATATCTTGATATTGTATAATATAATCCCAATTTACATAATCTTGAAATTTTCTTATAAGGTTCATTGATAATTTTTGATATCTAGATACAACATTCATATTTAAACGGTCAGAATAATTTTCTATAAATCTTAAATCCAATTTTTGGAATCTTGATATTTCATACCAAGTCACTTTATCTAAATGTCTCTCAATAAAACGGATAGATAAGGTTTGGTATCTACATATTTTTTCCCAATCTACATCAGAGGCATGTTTTTCAATAAAAGGTTCATTGAGTTTTTGATATTGAGAAATAATATACCAATCATTTGGCTGCACATATCGTTCGATTAAAACTCCAGATAATTCAGAAAATTGAAACACATATTCCCATCTTAAATAATCTGCTAAACTTATAATTACATCTTCTGAAAGTTTCTTTCTAGAAAAGTCGTTCCAATTAATTTCATTGGCCATTTATTAAGAAGAAAAATTTATCTTTTCAATATGTAAATAAGGCTTTAATTTACAACCTCCTCCTGTTAACACTGATAATGTTAAAACTTCATTTAACTTTCCATACGCAAACATAGTTATTGAATCTTCATTAACATTTATCTCTTTATCAAGAAGTACTTCTTTCACTTTTTCTAAACGTATTTTTGGCTTTTCATTCATTTTGTCACAGGCTAAAAAAATTGTAATTTTCATATACATGTTTTGTGATAATTTTAAGTTTGAATCTAAAAGTTTTGAAGTAGTTTCGTTGAATTCAAAAGTCTTGTAACCCACACCTGTAAACTGAACAAGTCTATCTGTGGTAGCGCAAAAAGTTTTATTATCAACGTAATATTTATTAGCAACGTCAGTATCATTTATGGGCCATTTTACACTCGATATTCTTTCGTTGTGAGCATAATAACTTCTATTAATTTTATCCCACAGTATACAATAATAATCAAGATGTTTTTTGGTAACCACATCGCCTTCTTTTTCAGGTTCTTTTACATTTGATATGATTTTATTTTTAGCATCAAAATTATTTTCATCATGTATTAAACTTTTGTCATCGACATATTTTTTAGTTGAAGCATCATTGTCCTCTAGAGGAGTAGCTATATTTCTAATACATTTATTTCTAGCATTAAAATAACCGTTATTACGAATCAAACACTTATTTTTTAAATCATCTACATATTTTTTAGTTGAAGAATCATTATCTTCCTGAGGATGTAAAACATTTTTTAATAGTTTACTTTCCATATCATAATTACCATCATTCGTTAATTTAAATCCTACACCTGGTGGTCCTAAAGGTCCTTCTTTTATTTCATTGTCGTAAAGTGGATAATAAGCAGCCATTTATTAAAATAGAAAAAATCCTTTATGTTTTCAGAGTTTTAATCATTTTTATATCCTGAGTTGACATATTCAAGGAGCATTTGTTTCTCTCTTTCAAAATAAAGTAAAAAACATAATTTTTAGTAGTATTATTTCTCAATCTCCAATTGAATTCAATCATTAAATTACTCAAGTTCGTATAATTTTCATGGTTTGCCAAGTTGAAACAAATTATAGGATACTTACTGAAATTTGAATAGTTTATCATACAACCAGTTTCAGAATTTATATTATTCATTCCTGATTCTAAAAGAGCATAATATAATCGATTATAATCATTTTTATTAAAGTCCATCATATAACTTACAGTGGGAACTTTAATGTTATTAATCATTAACCAACATTCTATCATATCCAAGTGATCAAACATCATATTATTTTGATTCATGTTTTCATTTCTATCTTCATATTGAGGAATGACATATAAACTCAAAACTTCATCAGATGTAGCAGGAATAGAATAAGACCCACTGGAATTTTTATAAAATACATTTGATTTGATAATGTTATAATGATCCCAATTTATTTCTATAGGAGTATTTGATAATTTTAATTCATTGAATTTTACAGATGCGGAATTTTTAAATCTAACATAAGGTAACCAAAGTGATAAATCTTCAACAAGAACCTTAAAATCTGGATTTTGAATATCTGTATACAACATATTTTTACTATCATTTCTCTGAATTTCTATTTTAACTTGGAAACCTGTCATTACTTTTTTATATTCGTTAAAGAAATCAAATATATACTTTAAAGGAATCCATATTTTTACTGTTTGACTATTTTTAGTAAATTTACATCTTTTTGAAAATCCTTCATTAAAACTTTCATTTAGTTTAAGGTTTTTAAAAAAATCAGTTATTTTGGTAGTATCTATCAGATTTCCATTATATTTGAAATTGTTTCTATCTACCGAATCAGTTGTATCTACATAAAAGAACATGTTAGTAGCTTCCGATGTTGAATAATCAGGGGTGAAGTGTATCATCCCTAATACTTGATTCATAATGGCTTTATAATTTATAGTGGATTCAACTTCAGTATTTCCTATAATCAACCTGTTTGAATTAATGAGACCTCCTCCATTCACTAGAGTAACATTTTCATTACTTATTACACCTCCATCTCCTTTTACAATTTTTAATTCTTGTTGTAGATATCCCGCAGAATATAAAATATTAGCATTTGTATCATTGATAAAGAAATTATATGTAGCATTTTCATGAATATTATTTCTATTTTCACTTTTTAATTCTCTATATTCAAAACTTTCAACGTCGTTATTATAATAATAACTAGTGTCTTTCAAATCGTAAATTTTATCCATTTATTTAGGAATAAAAAATTTCAATCCAGTACCATGTTTTTTATTTTTAGAAAATATTTCATTCAATTTTTCTCTCACAAATTTCTTAGATTTATCTTCTACAATAGGACTTATAAAGTCTGAAAAGAAGCCTCTTCCTTGTATTTTTTTACTCTTTCTGTACAATCTTTGTTTATTCATTTATTTAGCAATAAATTTGTACTGTACTTCTTGTTTATTTAAATCAATTAGTTCACCTCTATGATTTGTAATTCTCATTCTAATTCGATTAATAGAATCAGATTTAACCGGAAAAAATATTAGTTTATCAAATTCTTTAGCATATAAACTTCCAGGAGGATTTGATGATGTAAAAGAATAAATAACTTGAGATTGAAACTGATTTATATAAGCACCATCCACTATATCACAGTGAATATAAATATTATCATTACCATTAGCTATATCAGCAATAAATTTACCTTCTTGCTCTTCCTCTTCATATATTTTAGGTTCAAAGCCTAAAATTTTGTACAATTCACTTTTAGATAAATCAATTTTATAATTCTTCTCGAGTTTAATACTAAACCTTTGTCTTTCTTCTATTATTCCAAATAATATAGGTGAATCATTTCCAAAATATTTTACCATATAACGATTCAAACCTCTTATATTGTAATGACCATGAGGAATAATGAAATCTGTCCATTTGACTCCATCAAAATATGAAAATTTATTGTTTTTTTCCGTAATATTATTCCATGAAATATACATTGAAAAAGACTGAAGAGCTATCTCTGTAAAATGAAAAGGTCTCGAATACTCAATGGTGAAATCTTCAGATTTATCTACGTTTTTCGAATCTAATATAATATACTTCATTTATAAAGAACAATTTTTTCATTTAATTTACTAGGTTCTTGAGTAAATGAATATAAAACTTCAATAGGAGATTTATTTTTATTTCTTTCAGTTATATATTTCATACAATAGAAACCACATCTTACAGAACTCGGACTTTGTAAAAAACTATCGTTATATCTAATTTCTTTTCCAGAAGTATTTAAATAACTTAGTATGTTTTGAGGAAGAAAATCATTTTTTATTATTCTATTGTTATATTTATATTCTCCAAAAGGATCAAAATATTCAACAAAATTATATTTTGGATCATTATAATAACAAACCCAATGAGTTCCAGGACCTGTAGATACATCTAAATTTATAATTCCGTTTTCAAATTTTCTTATCTTTTTAGGTAACATATCTATAGTAAATATACCTCTAAATCCTTTTTCATTTTTCATATTGTTTTCAATCATTTTGTTGGATATTCCCATGGCTGATAGACTCCCTTTCCACAAGTTTTTTTTTTTTTACCTGATCCAGAAATTTTGTCCAATACTTTTTTAGTACCCCAACCAGCTGCTCCACTAGCTGCTCCTAATGCTAAAGTAGAAAGTAAAGGTACTAAAAATGGTAAAAACCCTCCATTCTTTTTCAGTTGAGTCTTTGATATTTTAATTCTTTTACCTTTATCAATTTGGTTAATTTGTGTAGCTGTTAAATGTAAATCAAAATTGGGTGTTTTACTTTTATCTATTTGTAAACTAAGTTCTTCACCATTTTTATAAGCTGATTTCAATTTAGAAATCTGACTGTCGCTCAAGTATACTTTTTTTACAATATAATTACTCATTTATATACTAAGAAATTTTCCATAGTATTCCTTTACCTGATCGTTTGTCATAGTTCCCTCTCTTAAAAGTAAATCCAACAAATCTACAGTTTTATTATACAATTTTTTACTTTTAGAACCTTTACAAATTTTATCTGTCAAATCAACTAAGATATTCAGTTTATCTTCTAAACCTTTTCCTGTGTAATGTCTACCTTGTTTAATAGCTGATAAAGCTTCTAAATATCTTTTCATCATATTCATTTTATAATCAGCATTATCAATCCTTTTCTGATACTCATCTTTGTTGTTTGTTAAATTTCTATTTTTGGTTTCATTTCCTTTTTCTCTTTTAAATTGATCTCTTTTTGCTTTTGCCCTTTTAATAACTTCTTCAATATCTTCATCAGTTTTATTCCACATTATTGAAGGTAATTCAAATTCTAATTCTTCTAATAATTCTTTATCTAAATTTTTGTCTATATCTATTTTTAAAAACATACTTCCTACATCTTCAGTATAATCTTCCTCTGACTGATTCTCTATCTGAGGTAAAGATCTATAGGTCTCATTCATAGTGAAAGATAAATTATCAACAGCATCTTTTATACCTATCAAGTTTTGTTGTCTAGAAGTTTCTAGTTTTTCCATTTGATGAAGTACAGGTTCGTGGAAATCGGCCAATGATTTTTGTATTCCTATATCTTCTTCTAATTTTATTTCATTATTTTTCCTAATTTCTGATTGTAGTTTAACTAATCTTAGATCATTTTTTAATTGCTCTAACAACTTTTTATTTCTCTCTTTTTCAATACTTTCCATTTATAGGTAGTAAAATGTTCTTAAATAAATGGATAAGATTACAGTCATCCTAAACATTCAGGGATTTATTTTTCCCAGTCGTAAGATTTTAAGAGAGATAGCATGTAAAATAAAAAACGATATTTTCAATAAGGTTTTAATAAAATAAAAATTATTAATATAAAAATAAGAATTTTTAAATATGCTGATTTTGTTTAATATTTCATAAAAAATGTAAAATATAGGCCTATTTTAATTTTTTTTTAATATAAAAATAGGAAATCAATAGTAGTATATGGAAAGGGCAAAAGTGTCCTGTAGCCCCCCCCATATACTACTAATAAATATAAATTTAGAAATTTGTAAATTTTTTTAAACACCCATCACAAAAATACTGAAGACAAATTAAAGTACGAACAATACCAAGGTAAAAAATTATTGTATGAAAATGACGAAAAAAGAAACAGTTTCGTTTAAAATAGTAACATATGTCAATAAAGTTATAAAATTTTATATCAGTCACGTAAATATAGAATTATATTGTCACGAAAAAGTAATAAATGTCAAACAGGGTATTTAAAGCCTTTTCATTTAACGTTTTTATCTCTATCTCTATATTATATCTACTATTTATAAGAACATTTTGTTAAATAGTAAATAGCCTTATAAGGGAAAACATTTTATATTTGTTATGTTTCGCAGCAAAGATGCCCATCTCCTTAAGGCTTATGAGACAATTCCCGCAAATTTAAAACAATCCCCCTCTCAAGAAACATAAATTCATACATAATATAAAATTTGTATTTAAATATAATTTTTTTCCTTATTCTGAACATAATGCAAATCTAATTATTTCATTGTTAATAATATTAAGTAAAACATAATTCTCATGACGCAAAAGTACCAATTATCCAATCAATCAATAAATTTTATACCAAAACATTGTATTATACTTTTCATAGATTTGGTTTCCCAGATTGATTCCCATTTCCATATTGGCAAAATTTTTACCTGATCATTTTTCTCGATTGCCACTAAAACTTCATTCACAATTTTGTTTTTTAAATTAATTATATTAATTATATTTTTGTTTTATAGTTAATTTTTTAACTTTTCGTTGCTTAAAAAATATGTTAAATGCTACGTCTGCGCATAATGCTTAGTTATAAAAGTGTAAATAAATACATGCATAATTTATTTACTTCTTACTAATTGTAAAATAGTTAATAAGTTAGAGACCATTACGGATACCGGCAAAGAATTTTGCGTATATGCTCACATAGTAAAATAACCCTATTCTTACGTCATGGAAAAATAAAACAACTGATATGCAAAAACTTTACTTTTAGAAGATACTTAAGATCATACAAAATTCAACTTTCAAATTTTACAAACAGCATATGTATCTCTTCTTGGTTTTCCACAAGAGCCTACTGATGAGCCCTATGCTGTCAGGCTGTTGCGGATTCAGGTTCGGTTCATATGATATGAGTGTTAGAAAAATTTTGCTTACATGCTCACATAGTAAAATAACCCTATTTTTACATTATATAGAGAAATAAAGCAACAGATATCCAAAGACAATACTTTTAATCATAGTACATAAATGAAAACGAGTAAAATGCAACGCTCAAATTTTACGAACAGCATATGTATCTCTTCTTGGTTTTCTACAAGAGCCTACTGATGAGCCCTATGCTGTCAGGCTGTTGCCGATTCAGGTTCGGTTCATATGATATGAGTGCTAGAAAAAATTTTCTTATATGCTCACATAGTAAAATAACCCTATTTTTACATTATATAGAGAAATAAAGCAACAGATATCCAAAAACAATACTTTTAATCATAGTACATAAATGAAAACGAGTAAAATGCAACGCTCAAATTTTACAAACAGCATATGTATCTCTTCTTGGTTTTCTACAAGAGCCTACTGATGAGCCCTATGCTGTCAGGCTGTTGCGGATTCAGGTTCGGTTCATATGATATGAGTGTTAGAAAAATTTTGCTTACATGCTCACATAGTAAAATAACCCTATTTTTACATTATATAGAGAAATAAAGCAACAGATATCCAAAAACAATACTTTTAATCATAGTACATAAATGAAAACGAGTAAAATGCAGCGCTCAAATTTTACAAACAGCATATGTATCTCTTCTTGGTTTTCTACAAGAGCCTACTGATGAGCCCTATGCTGTCAGGCTGTTGCCGATTCAGGTTCGGTTCATATGATATGAGTGTTAGAAAAATTTTACTTATATGCTCACATAGTAAAATAACCCTATTTTTACATTATATAGAGAAATAAAGCAACAGATATCCAAAAACAATACTTTTAATCATAGTACATAAATGAAAACGAGTAAAATGCAACGCTCAAATTTTATAAACAGCATATGTATCTCTTCTTTGTTTCCTACGGAGCCTACTAACGAGCCCTACGCTCATATGACGTTGCGTCCTCGGGTCCGGTTCATATGGAATGAGTTTTTGGAAAAAATCCGTATACCTGCACACATAAAAAAGCACAATGACAATTGTCAAGAAACCAAATATACCGAAGAAGATTAAGAGGATAATCCCGATCTGCATCTTCACATTTCAAGCATTGATATTTGTATCTAACTTTAATGGGACTGATTCTTCGTACTCTGCAAAAGTTGAAGTACACACTGTTAGAAATATAGAAGCGCCTAAAATCATTGAAATCAGCTGCAACTTTAATATTGTGCTAAGTTGAGTTATAATGTTCTTAAACTTCACAGCATAGTTGAATTTCTTAAACTTGACAGTGTAATAGTATGCTTCAACTGTAACGGAAACTTGGGAACATATTATTTATCTCGCAATTAGCAATCGTACTAGGGTTCAAGATATTGATATTACGGTTCAGTTTTAAATTTATGCTATTGAGAATATGCTTCAAAATATGGATTGATATTTAATTGAACTGCCAGGATAAATTGTAAAAAATTTCGGATCAAATTACGGTATCAAACCAATTCCTCTTAAAAGAGAAGGTCTCAACATGGGTTACCATAATAAAGAATCCTTTAGTAGTCCAAACGTAATGGCATCTTTCGTAATTCCCACACTGCGCAGCTTAGTTGTCCGAACGGAGTTACATTTTTCTTATTTTTGTCGGACTACTGAATTGATCCGTGCTGAGACCTTCTCGCTTTTAGAAGGTGTTAATGAAGCACCAAAGCAAGCACTAGTACATTGAGCCAATCTGTTCTGAGCCAATCTGTTGAGTTATCTGTAAAATCCATTTTACAGTAAAACCCATTTTTACCGTAAAATATTATACCGTAACTTTTGAAGCAATATTTATTTTATTAAAGTGATTCAGTGATTTTATGGCAGTTATTGCTGTAAAAATTATTAAAGCATATTTTAATCATTAATGTATTATTACTTTTAAAATTATTTATGTATTACTGCAAATTATTAATTTATTACTGTAAATTAATTATTACTGTTAAACTTCTTACTACTTTAATTATTACCACTTTAATTATTACTGTTAAAATTGTTACTGCTTTAATTATTACTCTTAAAATTATTACGACTCTAATTATTACGACTTTAATTATTACTGCAAAAACTAACGTAAAATAATTAATTAAATATCGTAAATTTATTGTTACTCTAAAAATTACGGTATATCATATTTTTTTTCTTGTAAAAATGGGTTTTACGGTGAAACGTAACGGAACCCTGAGTGCAGGTAATTTTTACTGTAATTTAATAAAGATTTTTTTACAGTGCACGCTGTTAAAAGCTTTAAAGCATGAACGTCGAATCATAATATCACGCTGATTTGCTGCAACCAGTATCAAGTGGAGCCATATTATTGTATTATAGTTCAACTTGAGATATGCAAGATTTGATTCAAAACCTTATTAAGGTTGCTACAAAGTTTTTAAAGGATGATGGGTAATTACGGACTATCCTGTGTTTAGAATAAATAAAGTAATAAAAAGGTAATAATGTAATGGAATAAACGTACTTATCCATTTCGAAGGACCGTAATAAATCGATTACCAAAGAACTTATATCAGGTACCTATTACCACAAAATAAGCATCAGTAGCGTCTATAACAGTATGATGATTTTTATTTATTTATTTATTTTTTTAATATATTATTTATTTATTTATTTAATTAGTTTATTTTTTATGTATAATTTTATTTATTTATTTAATTTTTAAATATTATTTTTTTCTTTTTTTCTTTTTTATTTATTCATTTTTTGAGGCCCAACGAAATGCATTAGCACTCAAATAAAAAAAAAATAGTTCTTGAACTACAAATAATCGGAAATTACAATTGTTTTAATAACTGCTTTAAAATAACTCAATTATATTGTTTAAGGAAATAATTAGTTTATACATTTTGAATATATACTTTAATTATTTTTCTAATTCATAATTTTATTGTTTTTTTAATTTTAATCCAAGGAAAACTTACAAGCAATGATTATAAAAAGTAAAAAAGCTTCTTAAAAGATTCTTTTGAAGCTAATATGGTTTATGTGCCAACATTGCTTGGTAACACTTCGATCTATGCTAAATATTTTTGGTCGCCAATTAAGTAAACGCAATCATCCAAAATAGAGCATCAACGCTTTTTACCGATCATTTTCATGCCATTGCAACTTATCATTAAACGTAACGTAACAATAATGAAGCACAGTATTTTTGCATTATCATGCAATTAAAAGAAATAGGATTTTTCCAAATTGGTGATATTTCATTCTCACAATACCGTAGAACAACTCCTACTTATATTTGAATTGGTACTAAAAAGGTACATTTTTTGGTGACTTTTAACTTGCCCCCGGCTATCCGAAAGGTACCAGGAATGTCTAAAAAAATAAATATGATTTTTTTTAAATGTACCAAAAAATAAAGAAAAGTTAAAATTACAATTTTGCTAACTATTTTATATAGAGGTCTTTGTATGTTTGTTAGCAAATTAACATCAACACTGTAATAAGACAGATAAAAAATATTACTTTTGGTTCCATTCTTTTCGTCAAAAAACTACAAAAAATAAGAGGGGTACTCAGTTGTAAACTATTACCCATCAGTTTGAACATAATATTCAGAATAATTACGAATATCTTAAAATTATTTTATTATAGAACTTTACACAATATATCTACGTATGGTATTTAAAGGAGTTAAAATCTAATTTAAATCACAAAGTTAGAGAACAAAATTGTATTCTTACAGAATCCGCAGTGTGTTATCCACAAATATTCAAGCTTTTAAATTTAAAATTATGAAGATACAACTTTCAGCATTTCGAAATATAGCAGGAATTTATACAAAATTTATTGGAAGGTGAAAAGAAATTTCTGTTTATTGTTAAATATCAGTTTTGATAATCTTCAAAGTTTAATCGATGCTTGTGCCATCTTTTCGTTGAGATTTTAAAAAAAATATTAAATCATAAATTTTTATAGAGATGTCTAAGCTGACGTCACTTCAATTACCAGTCCACTGAAAAATCATCAATGTTATATCCGTTATTATTGAAAACTAATAGGAACATGTTTTTATTGAAATGGAAATAAGAATCGTCCTATAGGAATACTGCGAACAACTGATTGCCATACATAACAACCACAAAATTACGGCAATTGGTTGATTTGTTCCACTCAAGTGATATGGCTCAACCTTCTGCTTGGAAATCTCTATTAAAGTGTCCCAACCAGAGGTTAAATTACATTATTTGACATTACTACTTTATCATTTATTTAATTATCATTATAGTATGTTCATGACAACCAGTTGCTTACACTATTTTATTTTGAAGTGAAACGTATTTCAATAGGTTGGTAATAATAACGAATTGATCATTCACAAATTTGCATTTATATATAAAGGGTTGAGACAACTTGAAAAAAATACCACTGGCATAGCATGGTTGCGTCTAATCACATGGTTGTGCATGGCGTGTTAACGTTACAACTATTAGTCTTGATTTATTATCACGTTGAATAAATTTTTGGAACAGATTTAATTGGATGCTTGTAAGTGACGTCACGCTTGAATCTTGGAATGAACGAATGCCAGCACGTTTGACGTCACTTACAGGAAACACTTTGCGAGAATAAATTAATTCATATAAAGTAATGAGCCGTGGTCCAACAGAACTTTTTTGATATTATTACTATATTTTTATTACTCTAAATAGACACTAAATTATAAGCCGTGTGTAGTATCAGCTATTCAAATCTACTGCAACTAGTCATTCCCTTTAGGAGGTACAGCGGCCAGTTGGGCGAGGAGAAACTTTAACAAAAGCATCGTGATGTCGTCAGAGGGGGTTGTTTTGAAGTATAATCTCACATGGTTATTATCAATTCGCTTCCGAGGGTGTGTGGGGAGAATCTTAAAATAAAAATTTCGACTACTTTGTGCTTTTTTTTTATTTCGAATGTTTAAATTCCTACTGGGAAGTTATGCTTGAAAGAAATTCAAGATTCGATCTTTTCTGACAGATAACCAGTATTTATCACAATGCTGTAGTCAACAGGAATATACCGCCAATTATTTTTTCGACTGCATTCTTAGTGTTTCAAATTTTAGCGAGCTAGTTGTTAATTGGTAAAACAAAAAATAAATTATTTTCTGAGCACAACACATTAAAATCGTTGCCATTTTATTCCATAATGCAATTAATCGTCAATCGAAAAAAATTTATCACTTTCCCGTCTAGCTAGAGTGATCAAATCCCAATTAAAACTTTGTACTGTATGACGATACAAGTTTAAATTGTTTCCTGAACACTTCAAGCAAATATTTTTGTAATTTATCGCTGAAGGGAGCTCACCCCAGATAAAATTTTTGACCATTTGCCGACTACTAGAGGAATTAAATCCCAACTAAAGTTCGTGCGCTGTGTAACAATGCACGATTAAACAGTTCTCTAACCACTTTAAATGGAATTATTTACTTCCATTTTTTCTTTCTTTTTTTCCATCATTATGAAAAGGTCTTCCCATTTACCACTAGCTAGAGGGTAGAGTTTTAACTGTAACTTTGTGCCTAAAGACAATGCATGCAATACTCAAGAAAAATCCATCTTCATTTCATCTACCTCAAGATACAATAATTATAAGAGGATTTCTCAAAATTGAGCAAATATGATAATTGAATAATTGAGCTAAATAGCTCCGAAAAAAATATAGTCAAATTTGAAAACCCCGTGTACTTACAACTATATTTGTTTCGGAGCTATTTTTACACTATTTTTGCTCAACTTTGAGTAACCGGTTTTTAGTGCTTCATTTGGCACTTATTAAGGAACATTATATTTTCTGGTTTCTGATAACCCGGAGAGTTTCCTGGAATGAAATAGCAAAGCACATTTTTAAATATTTAATGGAGAAGAATTTGACTTTCGATAATTAGTTTTATATTTTTAATTTAAAGCATCATTTTTAAGCCATAATGAAGAAATTGAATTTCAGTTACGTTTTCTATTAACAACGCTGTCTGGATCAAACCAGCGTGACGTAATTTAGAGGCCCTTCCAATTAAGGATGAATATCCTACTAAAATTATTAATCCGCGAAACCATACAAACATATCCATATAAATAGTAACGGAAAATAAGGGGGCCTTATATATTTTTTTCAAGTTCTGATTAAGAATCTCAAAGCTATGGGTCCCAGAACAAAATTTCATCTGCACCACTGAATTGAGCATACCTTGTAAATTCAGTTTTAAATTATAAACCATTACACTATTTATTAGAAATTAGTTTCACTATTTCTAATTCTGAACCGAAAGATATGTTACTTTTTTAAAAACTATAAAAATAGTTTCTCAAACCAATAAAACAATCATTAATCAAACGACTAAATTTTTTACATTATTTTAATTTATTTTTGTCTCCATAAAGTACAAATGAAGAAGACAAGCTTTAATCAAAGCACAAAATATTATATTTTGCATTTTCCTAAAAGTTAATCATTTTACAATAAAAATTAAAATGATTTTAATCAAAGCACAAAATGGAACATTATTAAATAATTAATACTCTCGAGTTCTGTATCTTTTTTCCTCTTCGAATATTTCAATGCATAATACAGTTTCATAGTTTCGTAGTATCAGGAAAGTCATTGTTCGAAAAAATTAATTAATTATTAACAAACCATTAAAAAACTATATTAATCACTACCATTAATCAGTTCTGAATCATGTATTTTTCCACCTTAAATATTTCTACACACAATGCAGTGGCATGGTTTTGTAATATTTTAAAAGTCACTGCTGGAAAAAAAGTTCTCGATTAAAAACTTAACATAAAAAAAGCACAAAACAATAAAAAAGACTTTAATCAAAGCACAAATACTATATTTTACAATATCTACAAATTGAAATGCAGCAAAATACAAAATGGTTTTTATATAAGAATAAAATGATGTGTTATCAAATCATTAAACAACACTTATACATTTTTCAAACTATTCTGAAGTCCTTCAGCATGCCTTTTCTTCTTCTAAGAAATTTCAACACATGATGTAATGTAATAGTTTTGTAATTTTCTGGCAGTCATTGTTAGAAAAAGTTTTTCAACCATTAAAAAGACAAATCAATAAAGCAAGTCCTAATTACATTTTACAACTTCATTAAATTCAAATACAATAAGAAACAAAATAGTTTTGATCAAAGCACTTGTTTTCTAAACAACTCTTAAATGTGTCTCAAACTAGTCTCAAGTTCTTCATGATGCTCTTTTTTCTCTTCAAATACTTCAACACATGATTCGGTATCAAGCTCTCGTAATTTTCTGGTCCTATCGTGTGTGTCTCTCGCCTCTTCCTTGAATATCTCCACCAATGATGCAGTACGATGCGTTTGTAATCTTCTGAGTTCATCTCTATTCCTTTTTAGGAAGTGCAAGTATTTGAACCATAAGAATATGATGATTGATATTACTATCACACCAAACAGGCCAAGAAATATATAAACTACATAAAGGAGGTGCGTGTGTGTGAACATTTTCAAACATCAGGTGTTGAAACTGTTCCTCTTTACTCTGAAATCATCAAAATACACTGTGAGATTTCAAGATTATAAACAAAAATATCATATCAATATGATATATCATACACTGTTAGAATTTTCATTCCAAAATCATGGTGGAATAACAATCTGCTCCTCCAATAAAGTTTATGGTTAGGAACATTTTTTTACCTTTACGGTTTTGAAACCGTTTACAATTGGTATAGTTAAAAAGTCGGGAATACAAAACTATAAGGTTCTGTAACCATTTTAAACCAGAATAACTTCTAAATGAAACCTAAACAGACATTGGAGCTCTGTGGGTGCTGCACCATTTATGCATGAATGATAGTTTCCTATTCTAATACAGTCAAACCCCGCTATAGTGAACATGGTTTATAGTGAACTCCCAGATATAGTGAACGAAATGTTCAGACCCGTACCTTGCTATACACGTATAATGTTATTTTTTGTGAATATAGTGAACTAAAAAAGTGAGGAAGTTGGATATTGTGAACTTTTTTCTGTCTTCGACTGATTTTTTTTAATAACTTTGAAATGTCTACTTCAAAATAAATACTTATATTGATTTTTAAAACCATCTATAGAGTGAAATGTAGCGATAAGCATTTCTTCTTGTTTGCTTTTTTTTTATCTCACTTTTCCATCCCTAAACAAAGGGCAACCCAGGAAGATGTATGGACAAATTTTTCCCTGCATCAGCTAAAGATTATTATTATTATTGTTATTATTATTATTGTTATTATTATTTTTGTGCACGAGATGAAGAGTAATAAAGAATAAAAAATAGTGAACTTCCGGTTACAGTGAACCGAAATTTCGATCCCTTGAAGGTTCAATATAGCGGGGTTCGACTGTAGTTTGGACATTGGAAACTCTTCATTTATTGAAGGAATGACAGAAATATTGTAGTACCAACGCTGAGCTTCGAACCCCTTTTCAGCCGGTCTCAAGATTGACCGATTAGTCCTCCCAGCTACAATATGTACCCAGCTGAATGGAATAAAATATCTTTATTTTGTGGGTCTAGTTGGCACAGACGGAATCATGATAGTAAAACTGTATTTGGAAGAAAAAAAACATTAGATAAGCATTCTTTCTCACACTTAACAGTTTGAATAACATCTTTTTTTACAGTTATTTAATTGCCATGGTTGAATATGGTAAAATAACAATGAAATAAATTGCTATTTAATCATTTTTATCTAGAAAATTTCTAACGGCGTACAATAATTAATAAAATCATAGCAGTTTATTCTCCTTTTCAGGTAATCACTAAAATAATTCTAGTGGTATGTGAGATTTTCAGTTTCTAAATAAATATAACATGCAAACGTAATATTATCCATAATTATAACTGTTCCTTCTACTCTGAAATTATAAAATTACCCTGTGAGATTTTTAGTTTCAAAATAAAAATCACATATTAATGTAAAATAACATAAAATGACTGAACATAATCGAAACTGTTTCTTTTTATTCTAAAATAACCTCTAAAATAATTATAGTATTATGCGATGTTTTTAGTTTCTAAATAAAAATAATGTACTAACGTAATATAATTTACTAGGAGGCTCCGCCCCCTGCTCGCTAACGCTCGCCAACCCCCGAGAATTGCTGAGCAATCCTATGTGGTTCACGCCGTGAACCATGGCTCGCTGCACTCGCTCGCCAATGAACACAATGTTCTAGCACAAAGACATAGTATATTATCATCAAAGACATAGTATTGTACTTATGTAGAAGAATACTATCAATGTTCTTATTGGCTTTTAAAAAAGTATATTAGCTATTTAGATTGTACATGGTGAAAAAATCAAAACATTAGCTAAATGAGAAACATATTAGCAAAATAAATTATCAAATACTGCAGTTACTCACCTTATTCAACTAAATGTGTATAATAAATTAGTTAATGCTAGAAATTCTGAAAGTTTTAGAAACAAATTTTATTATTTAAAAATATAAACTTTAAATCCTAACTTTTCCTTGTGAGATAATAACCCTCAAAAAGTCTTTCATTTTCAAGAACACAAAAATTTGTTTTTATCGCCAAATGAAATATTTTTTGGTGATCAGCATTATTGAGTCAATACTAAACTGATTTTCTCAAAAGTCTGACCTTGTGACTTATTTATAGTAATGGAGAAGGCCAGCCTAATTAATTCCTAATTGAGCTAAAATTAAATATTATCATGTTTTTAGGGCATGAATCTGAATTGAACAACCTGATAATGATCACTCTGGTTATTGTTATTAGAATCTGGTTATCATGTGACATTTGTCATGTGACATTTTTAGCAGCTATCATTGGTCGATTTTCTAACGTTGCCATTCGGGGAGTTGTAATGAGGCTTTTTTTTGGTGCCGTGTAAGAGAAATATATATGTAGATAATTATTATAGTTTCTTTTTACTCTGAAATAGTCTCTAAAATAATCAAACTACTCTGTGATATTTACATATTCTAAATAACAATAAAGTACTCATGTGAAATAACAAAATAACAAATTGCTGCAATCATAACTGCTTTTTCTTATTTTAAAATAATCTCTAAAATAATTATAGTGTTATGAGTGACTTTCAGCTCCTAAATAAATATAACATATAAATGTAATATTACCTATAATAATTATTAATGTTTCTGCTTACTCTGAAATAATCAAAATTATTTGTGAGATTTTCAGTTTCAAATAAACATTTCACATATTAATGTGAAATATCATGTAATAATTATGTATAATCCGAACATTTTCTTCTCTGAAATAATCTTTAAAATAATTATAGTACTATGTGAGATTTTCAGTTTCTGAATGATAATAACATATTAACATAAAGGGAAAGAGAATCACATAAATCCATAACTGTTTCTTCTTATTTTGAAACTATGTGAGATCTATGTGAGATTTTCAGCTTTCAATTAATATAAGTAACATATCAATGAGAAATTATTCATTTAAAAAAAAGTCATATTTTCACATAAATAAAATAATGCATTTTAGTTTTAAATCATTTCTCGGTAAGTTTCGAATTCGACTTTTTAATTAAGAGAATAGTGAAATATGTGAAACTATACACGTTTATGATTAAAGTTATAGGATTCATTTGAAAAAATTCGTTATTGTCTGATTCTATGAATTTTTATTCATATGATTTTATTAAAAAACTTTCAAATTATATTATATTAATCATTCTTCTTATTCTTGGCACTACAGTCCAAAGTAGGCCGGATTAATCGGAGTCTATCATTAATCATTATTTGCATTAAATAAGCCCAGAACAAATTTAGAATGCTACTCAATTTTTCGACTTTACGGCTTAAACGAAAGGATTGAATATAAAGTGCAGGAAAAATATTCTTTCTGTATTTTCAGGAAATAAACTTGGCTCATTTAATTTTAAAAACATTTAGACAAATTAAGCCTGATCTAAAGTTAACTGGTTGGGAAGACCAGCTTGAGTGAAATTTTTTCTCAACAAATATTTTTCGTCTTCTAACAAGAAAACTTAAAAAAGCCAAGAAATTAATTCATAACACAAGGCTGAAAAATGGCATTAACCACGTAAACAATAACACAATTAAAAATATTACACGGAGCACAGTGACGCTACAACGTAGCGTTGCGACGGAATTGCAACAACGCAATCGAAATTCCGTGCCTAACTATAGCTTTTAGTTCAGTTTATGATAATTGAGTTTGATCGTAATTCAATGCTCCAGCGTCGTCAAAAATTATGTCAAACATTGCACCATGGTATTAAAGTTGGTTTAAGCTGTCGATAATTGCGAGATTTCCTTTAAAATTACACGAGAATTCATACATTGTCATTTGTTTTTGTTTCTGGTAGTAATTCGTGTTCCAGTGTCTTAAATAGTCCCAAATATTGCAACATGCTATCAAAATTGATTCTAGCTGCTGATGGCAGCAAGTAGATTTGACGACACTAGAATGTATACATTGTTATTGATCTTAGCTCATAACACATCATCAAAAGTTGTCATTAAAAATTGAGCCTAACATTGCAACATGGTGTCAAAGTTGATTCCAGTTGCCGATGGTCACAAGTGAATTTTATGGCTCTAGAATATATACATTGTCATTTGTCTTTGTTCATAATTCATGCTTCGGTGTTACAAAAATTGAGCCAAGCATTGCAACGTGGTATGAAATTGCTTCTAGCTGTCGATTTTAACGAGTAGATTTGATGGCACTATAATGTGTACATTGTCATTTGTCGTTATTCTTAACATATGCTTCAGTATCACAAAAATTGAGTCAAACATTGCACCGTGGTATCAAAATTAATTCCAGCTGCCAATGGTAACGAGTAGATTCAACGGTTGTTTGTTTGCCTTCGTTCATAATTCCTGTTTCAGAGTCACCAAAAATTGAGCCAAACATTGCAACATCGTACGAAACTTGGTTTAAAATAACACTAGAATGTTATATGTTTAGTTTGCACGCAAAGTTATTAAGAAGGAAGAGTATATATTTGCTACCTATGTTAATTATAATGAATTCTATGTTAATTATGTTAATTATAATGAATACTGAAAATTATATGTATAACAACAAACAAAATGTTGTGTAGGCTACTTATGTTGCTTCTGATGAATACTGAAAATTAACTGCATAAAGATATTTTTATCACAAGAAATCGTGAAAATCAAACAAAATGTGAGTCTGGGGAATTCATCGTCGTCAAAAACTGCGCCAAATAATGCGACAAGGTATCAGAATTGATTCCAGCTGTCAATGGTAACGAATAAAATCTACTTTAAAATGGCTCAAGAATATGAATATTGTTATTTGTATAGTCTGCACGTAACTCATTTAGTAAGATTTTTTATTGGCTACCTATGTTATTGATGTATGCAACAAAAAAATAGGAGTATAAGAAAATTTTTATCATAAAAAATCAAACAGAAAATGGCTAATAAATGATATTAACAGCAGTAAATACACACGATATAAAGGTAGAGTCAAACTGTCGATAACAATAAGTAAATTTTGCTTTAAAATAGCAATAAAATGTATACGCTGTTATATTCTGTTGCAAGTTAAGAACAAACCATTATTCTTATGGAGACAGCCTGTTTCCATCTAAATGCACGCCAAATGGATGCTAAGCTCCCAGCGCGAACGTGTATCAGCATCGCCAACTCTTGAAACATCATTGCATGTTCTTCTCTTAGCTTTCTTTCTTAAATCGCGTAAAAAGAGGAAAATAAAACTTATGGAATAAAAACTATTCTTTTGCTAATAAGAATTACTGAAATTGATATCTAAAAATAGTGACAAATATACTGATGTGCATTTGAAAAGCGACTTAAGTGCTTTATTATTGATTCCGCGAAAAGTGGCTCGATAACTATTTTCCATCTATAACTAATTCTATGAACGCTAAAATAGAATTTCAAAAAATTTATAAATTTATTTTTGAAAGAAAAATACATTTTTTTGTAATATGTAGCTTACGATACAAAGGTGCTAAATGTATAAAAATCTCAATTTTGAATTTTTTGTCGCTTACGTTGATTTTTTAATTGCACGGCAGAATATGTCTTTCTGTTCTGATGAAGAATAATAAATATAGTTTCTTGCAGATGATTTTTGTCTACAGTGAAAGAAAAGTAAAAAATAAATTTTTCATCTCGCCTTTGATTTATTAAGGTCAGGTCAGCAAAAGACATGCCATTTTTAGTGCTCCAATTAAAACCAATGCTTTAGCAGCGTCATATATTTTTTCTTTTTCTTATTTATCAAAATATGTCGTTATATCTAGGATTTCAGTTAGACTACGTAACTATAACCCTTTTTTAATAATTCTATGACATATATCGTAAAAGCATGAATTAAATTTCAGCCTTAATATTGTTTTGAAAGCATATTTATACAATTTGATTACTATATAAAACGGAACTATAAGCAGCCGTGGAAGATTTTTTAACTCCTACACCGAATTGATCTTTTCTTAACTTGCAACTGAGCGCATCTGCTTTAGTTTGTAATGTAAGTCATTTAGTAAAAAGAGTTAGTATTAGTTACCTATGTAACAGATGAAAATGTTTTTGTCGTAAGAAGTCATAATTATGAAACAAAACGTAGCTCTTAAATGTGATTAACAGCATTTTCACGGCTTCTTTGCCATCTTCTTGAAAACCATTCCCTTGTAATGTTTCGTGGTTGTCGTCGAGTCCGCTGAGGTGAAACGCATCTTTTGAAACAATTCGTGTATACGCATAGTAAATAAATCACAAAGATGGTCAAGACTAGTAAAAATACAGCAAAGAAACCTAAGAATATAACTGTCTTTGACTGAAAATAACCCATCTGTAAATCCCAAGTGCTGAAGATAGTACCAGCTTTTTAGACTCTACTCAGTAACAACTATAGGGCTTGAAATGCTATGAAATTCTTTTTTAAAAAAATTATCAAAAGAGAATGGATAAGAAAATTTAATAAACTTAAAGTTTGTTGAAGAGTTTTAAAGGAAACCAAACGATCCAAAATTAATTGTCTAGTATTTATGCTTAGTATTTTTACTCTTAGCTGAATTTGTGAGCTTTCAGCTCGCATGGAATTGAAACTTTAAAAAAAATGAACGAGATTTTAAAACATTTTAACTAAGCTCGTGTTCTTGCATTTCATATAAAAGAAAATTAGCATTATTCAACCATTCTGAGCTAGCAAAGGGTATGAAAGCTTATCAAAAGAGTTCACTTTTTCCTAAATTGGAAAAAATAAAAGAGCGTGGATTAAGAGCTCATTTAATTTAGAGAAGTTTCCAAATTGGCATACCTTTCCGACTATTTCGTTCACCGCGATGAAAACCTCTTTAATTCAGTTATATTTTTATTGACTTGTTTCTTTTCATACTTACCTGTGTTTTTTTTCAGATCGCAAAATATTTTTAAAAGAAAAGTATTGCGATTCAAAAAACGAAATATAAACTAAAAAAGCACGGATGTTTTTTTTTTTCAGAGAAAAATAAAAGATCTAGAGCTAATTTGGTGCTGGATTATATAGTTAGTGTCTTTTCTTTTTGTTTTCTCTTATTGATAATAATTTGCATTACTCGATGGCTCCTTACCAGTTTTGCATAACTACTAGCCTTATCACTATATTCCTTAACATAATATAGTTGATATAATTAGCGTCTATCCTATAAAACGTTATTAGGTGTAAAATGGTGGATCAGTCGATTAAAGGGTAGCTCACACCACTGGTAAAAAGTAGGGGTCTTGAGTTCAATCCTGGTAGCCGACAAAACAACCAGCGTGCATACACAGCAAGGTGCACGTTAGGTCTGTCCTTACTGAACGTTCTTTCGTTAGTTGTGATGCAGAAGTTTGGAGAGAGGTGTATCAACTCAAGTGCTGTGCATGTCATCTGACCAGGGTCAAAATTGCAAGGCGCCATGGTATTTCTACAAGGCATTTCTTCACGGCTATTGAAAAATAGAGCCCCCAAAAAATGGGTTTAGGTGCTTGACCATGGTTGGAGGATGTGATGTGTATGTAATGTACAAATAGTTGATCTTAATGAATATTCTTAGAATAATGTAAAAAAAAAGCATACATAAAATTAGAGAGGTCGACAAATTAATATTTAAGCTCGGAAGAAGCAAAAACATTATCAGAATCTACCACATCCCTTAAGAGAAGAGTAGGATGCTATTCAGATACAGATTCTGATTAGAAGTACTGACAGGTATTCTTTCTTTATTACTTAAACATGTGACCCCTTTAGTGTTTTTCTTAATTCCTTTTCGTTAAGAAATCTAATGTTATAAACTATGGACAGTGATAAAAAAGCCTCTTGCATATTATTAGATAATACTTAGTTTCAGATTATTTAATCTAGAACTTCTTAATTCATAAAGCTTAGTGAATTTTACCCTTTTTATACTTCTCCATTACTAAACAAAACATATTTTTGGAGATTTGTTAATCATACAAAGGAAAAAAAATATATTAAAAATACCATACTTTACAGTAAAGACAATTTAAGCATATATATATATATATATATATATATATATATATATATATATATATATATATATATATATATATATATATATATATATATATATATATATATATATATATATATATATATATATATATATATATATATATATATATATATAAATATATATATATATATATATATATATATAAAATTTTAAAAAAATCATAATTTCGATAATAAAATCAAAATATACGATATTTAAGCGCTTCATTTGGTGATTTTTCCTTTCATATAGCAACAGTTTTCCGTAAATACCGCTTTTAACAATTAAAGTTCTTACTACCATACATTTACTAAAAATACTAAGCAGTAAAGCAAATTTAACCGAATAAAAGGTTTTTACGTCATGCTCTAAAGTATAATGATAAAAGTACCTAATTTAACCGCATTTACCAAATTTTAACACTGTATTTTGTTATAAAAATAAAACTATGTTTTATTATTAATTTGATCAAAATTACCAAAGCGCTTCGGCAAAAATACTGTTCCTTTTGGTTTTCCAATGGGACCAGAAACAAGTTAATTTTACCATATTTTTGTAAGATTTGGTTATACTTTTTGGTTTTAGTGAAGTAAATAAGCAAAAAAGTATATGAAAACTTTAACAAGAGCACGAAAAATTTCATCTAAAAAGATGAATCAGTATCGGGCTCTAGTTGAGTCGGAAATCGGGCTATAGTTGAGTTCTTCTCATCCCTAACGCACAAAGATAAAGTATTCTATTTACTTGAGTAATTACTTGAGTCACTGTTAAGCTCTCGGAACATCAGTAAGAGTCAGAGCGTCATCAGCTTCTCTTATGCAGTGTCTTTTTACATAAGGGTAAAGGCACCAACAACTACAACCCAGAATAACTATAACTGCAACGGGTGTGAAAATGGCTCCAAGAAAATTGATAACTCCTTTAGGAACAGCTATTCCAGAATCTGCCATTCGAAAAACAGTTTTGTTAGTCTCTTGTTAAGCTCTGTAAAAGATATAAAGTTCATCTTAATAATTTTGTTGTAAGCAAATAATTTTAAGTGCACTAAAGCATTTAAAAAAATTGATATAGCATATTTATTATTAAACTTACGTGGAATATTTATAGTTTAACTTAGATTACTCAAAGGTATAGATCACTCGATCATCAAATTAAATAGACTACAGTCGCTACGCGATAGAAGATTTAGCAAGACGAAAATATAGTTCCAACACTCGCCAATGAAGTAAAATGGAGAAATAAAACGAAAGTAAAAATAATAAAGCAAGTAAATACATAAAAAATAGAAAAGATAACGCATAAAAAAAGGTAAATGAATGGCATAGAATTTGGTGAGAATTTGGATAAATTTACAATCGTTAATTTAAAATCGATTGGATACTCAGGGAAATACTTATCAGCCTTAAACTTCTTAACAATAGCAGAGGATTGGATTTACGAATCCGCTATTGTAAATTTTTATATTTCAGAGATATTATGCGAATTTGGAGAACTCTCTATTAGAAAATTTTACGACAAGAAAAATTTGCAGCCCGTTTTTTATCGTAATTTTCATCCTATTGGGTGTCATTTCGACTAGTAAATTGAGCTTCGACTGAAAATTGGGTGTAAGCTACAGATGCCTCTTAGTTGATTTACTTTAATTTTATACATTTTGTAGAAAAGAACTTTTTAAAAACTATCGGCCAGAGCCGTGGCGAATCAGGTGGTAGAGCACTCACCGTCCACTGAGGTGGCCCAGCTTTGAGTCCCAGGGGTAGCTGGTTGATAAGAATTCTGCACCCAGCTCACACCTATCACAGTGCTGACGTAAAAAGTCATCAGTGGTAAACGACTCATGGGTTAGAGTCCCCTTGCAGCCAGGCTAACCGTAGGAGGCTTCCGTGGTTTTCATCACCATGCAATTGCGAGTTAGTTGCATGGAAAAGTCTTCTATGAAGGCTAGCTTGTACCAATACTTGAACCAGAAGTTCCTTTGTCTTATGGGTTGCTTTCAAAATTACAAGGTTGCGGAGTTGAGCATTGATAATTGTAAACTCAGAATTGGGTCGGCTGTTCAACGACGGTTACAAAATAAAATATAAAACATGAAGCGCAATACACAGAAATATTTTCGAAATGGAAAGTGTTTTACACCTAAACAAAAATCTTAAAATCATTTCTCGAAAAATTAAAAATAATGGCTTATTACACTGGTTATCATAAATTAAGGAAAATTCACAAAAATCGCGATAACTCAAGAAATTACACATGGAATTTTATGAAACTTACCCACAATATACAACACATAGTAAGGTATTAAACAACATAAAAAGAAATTATCAGACATTAATAGTAGTATAGAAATTAGCACATGTATAAAATAAACAAATTGGAAGTATCGGTTTGCAATAGAAAAAGTACCTTTAATATGGAATATGATTGCCTCTAGAAGCAATACAGCACAAACAGCGATGTGTGATGCTTTCAATTATGCGGTCTATCAGTTCAATAGGAAGTGAGAGCCATTGCTCTTGTAAAGCAGTTGCAAGCGTGGCAAGGGTCTGAGGGGGCGGATTGATGGCAGATACACGCCTCCCTAGAGCATCCCAAACGTGCTCGATAGGATTCAAGTCCGGGGATCGAGCTGGCCACTCCATGCGAGTAATTGTTTCCTGTTGAAGATAATCATCAACAATGCGAGCTCTGTGTGGTCTTGCATTATCGTCCTGTAACAGGAAGCAATCACCAATTGCCCCGGCATATGGGCGCACATAAGCATCAAGGATGTTGTCTCGATAAACCTGAGCATTCACGGTTCCCCTTGGAAAGACATGGAGGTATGTGCGCCCTCCTAAGGATATGCCTCCCCAAACACAGACACTGCCTCTTCCGTATGCATCTCTTTCACGGATGTTTGATGGATGATAACGGGTCCCAGGTTCTCTCCATATCAAATAACGTCTACTGTCACTTTCTAGACTAAACCTGGACTCATCCGTAAAGAGAACAGGCCTCCATTGATCTGACGTCCAGTGGACATGTTGTCGGGCCCACTGCAAACGGTCTCTCCTATGGCGTGATGTGAGCGGCACGCAAATGGCTGATCGTCTCGCATACAGACCACCTTCGTGGAGCCTTCTGCGCACAGTTGACGTTGACACCAACCTTCCGGTGGCTGCAGCAAGAGAGGATCTAAGATGTGTCGGAGTAGCGGTTCTATTCCTGCGTGCACTTAATGTCAAATATCGGTCATCGGCACTGGTCGTAACAGTTGGCCGTCCTTGACTGAACCTCCTAGATGCCGAATCTGTGGTTTGAAATTGCCTCCAAAGTCTATGAACCACAGATGGACTCACATTTAGCCATCTGGCCACTTCTGATTGACTCTGCCCTGCCTCTAGTCTCCCGATGGCTCTCCATCGTAGTTCTTCAGGCAAATGATGCCTAGAGGTCATTATTACGAATTGGCTATCTCAGATTTTCAATGTCGCAATCACAGTAAAATTTGTGTGCTTTCTCTCAAACTTGGACTTTTATGCTCCAGGCAGATGACGTAAGCCGAGTGCAGCGCCACTAATTTGCATATTGCAATTTTACTCAGCTACTCTTAGTGGACAACATATGCAAATTTTGCACGGTTTGGCTTACTTTTGAAAGAGTTATCGCTATTTTTGTGATTTTTCCTTAATTTATGATAACCAGTGTATTATACTACCCTCTGCCCACCATAGCTATAGGGTTATATTATTTTAAACGTTCTGAATTTAAAAATAATTACATGTTTTATTTATTATGTTAGACATCTTTTTTTATATAAACGTGAAAATGATGAACGTTATGCTTTTGTCATTGCATAAACCTGATAATTTTATTTGATTAAAAGTGTAACAACTGTATATCAGATGTAATTTACATTGAACTGTGGAGTTTTTAATAATTTTTCTAACCAAATATCGACAAACATAGTTGCATGTATAATTAAGTATAGTTGTGCGAAAAGTGTTCCTAAAATCAAAATTTACTATTGACTTTTGTAAAAAAAACTATAAACGTAATAAAATAAGTTCTGTGATGAACAAAGAAAACTATATTTGTTAGGCAAATTCTGTTAAAATGGTTTAAGTTATTTTCAAGTCCTCGAGTACGAAAAACGCAAATTTTTAAGAACGGTATTTAAATTTAGTGAAGCCTTAGTAATATCATTATTATCTTTATCTCATTTCTATGATATAAAGGAATTTTTTCCTAATGTATATAACATCGAGTTACATAATAATAATTAAACTGACTGACTAAAATAAAAATAATAAATAAATATACTTACCTGCAAATCAAATACTTCGAGCATATGCAGACATTTTCACTTTTAGTCAATAAAATATTTTAAATATATACGTGCATCTGCAAAAGTTAAACTAAACTTGAGTAAAGGAGTGAGTTGAATATCCTTTTCGGATCCGTTGTTTCTTCATTCAATCATTTAAAGTTGTAGGTTAAAAAATTAAATAATTCAGTTAAGCAAAAAATGCATGAAAATTAATTCAATTCAAATGAAGTATTTGGTTATCAATAAAAAATATTTACTTCTTAAACATTATTTTGTGCTCATGATAGCCGTGAGTTAGCGAGGCTATATCAAAATAAAGAAATGATCCATCTTATATTAGTGCGATATTTTCTCTCCATAAGTCTCTTTCTAATATCTATCTTTTATCTTATTTGAAAAGAGTTTATTTCTTAATTCTTTGAATCATTTAAAATTTATAGACCACCAACCGAATATTCGCCATTATTGTAAGATCCGGAGAGCACAATGTCAAAATTGGTTAAACAAATCTTTGTTCATCCGGTACAATTCGGTCGATTCCGGTCGGTCTCGAGGATACAGCCCTCGAACCCCAATGAGCTGACACAGGTTAGAATTACAGAGCTGACTGCTAGATAAGAATTCAGCACCCAGCTTGCACCGACCACTATGCTGGTCGGTGCAAGTTGGTCTGCTTTATTACTGTTGACGGGAAGTTTGTTAACATATAACCAGCTTAATTATTACAGCTGACGTAAAATGCTCTCCGTTTTAGACGGATAATGGGTTAAAACCCCACACTTCCATCTGGTTAATCGTGGGAGGTTTTTGTAGTTTCCCTCTATATGTCACGCATAGTTAGTTCCATCAAAAAGTTTTCCACGAAGGCTAGTTTCCGCAATGTTTCATTCCAGAATCCACTCGTCTTCTAAGTTTGGATTAAAAATTTTTAGTAATGTATGATGTCCATAAAAGTATGTTTACCTAAAAACATAGATCCCCGAACTCTTTTGAGTTCAATGTACAGTGCGCAAAAAAAAGCTGTCCATTCTGAATAACTTTTGCTCTAATCATCAGATCTTCACGTTCTATGACTCAATCTTGATGGTTCAAAATGGTGGCAACAAATATGCTAATTTATTAGCCCAAACGATATTTTAAGTTACGACGCAAAAACGAACTTTTTCTGAAGAAAAAAAACTTTTCTTCGATGGATTTGGATTTTTGACCCCTAAAATATGGAGGATAGCCACAATTTGGAAAATATGGCCCAATAGTAAAGAGCAGTCCAAAGTTTGGACAAATTGCTGTTAATTTTGTTTTTTTTTCACTAAATAAATGTTTTTTTTTTAACATTATACTAGATACTTTACATAGTTAACCTAATTTTTAGGGCAACAAAAAGTATACTTACGAATAATTTTGAAATTGCGTCGAAATAAAAATACCTTATCCGTCACTCCATATTAAGTTAAGAGGAAATGCTTCTTTCCTTTCATTTCGGTAAGTTTTGGCACTCGTTCAATCAGTGTGTATTGGTCGTAATTCTCTGATAAAGTTAGATATCAGGAATTTTACAAGGAGAATTCTGGTAAAATTACTGTACTGTATGGTCAGACATTTGTGGTAAAAAAAAGTCATAATTCTGGTTAATGAAACTAAAATATGCGGTCTTTGAACCATTCATTTAGTAATGTTTTTTTCCAGATTATAACAGTTAAATAATGATTAACAGGAAATCCTGGTTTTCTAAATTATAATTCTTATTACGACCACATTTATTAAAAGTTTAAAAAAAATTAATTTAACCAAATAAATGGTTTCAATACCATGCTCTAAGATATCATTATAAAATTAAAAAATTTTTACCTCATTTAGCAAGTTTTATCACATTTTATAAGACCATATTTTATTGTTAATTTTACAAAGATTATTAGGCCAGGATAGCCTGGTCGGTAGAGCACTGGTCCCATGGCCGAGAGTTCGTGTGTTCGAGCCCCGCCGGCCGAAGACTCCCGGTGTAGTAAAGTGACTGATGCACGTTAAATCTGT
Source organism: Parasteatoda tepidariorum (assembly GCF_982258835.1). Taxonomy (NCBI): domain Eukaryota; kingdom Metazoa; phylum Arthropoda; class Arachnida; order Araneae; family Theridiidae; genus Parasteatoda; species Parasteatoda tepidariorum. The sequence continues at coordinate 81,161,611 of NC_141764.1, read as the reverse complement.
TGAGTCGCAAAAGTCCTCCATGTCCCCATAACAAATCAAGACCTCTGGGGGTACTGGATTGGAGATGATCGTTCTCTGATTCTGGTCAAAATTACGATCTGTGGATGAATGAATGGATGTATGAATGGGTTCGCCCTATAAACGGGGGCGACGTATGGTGTGGCAGAAGTCGAATTCTTGGCCATAGATGGCGCCATTGGAAAACAAGAGCAATCGCACCCCCTCTGCCTAAACAAGGCATACGTCAACAATAACAACCAAAATCATTACCGAAGCTCTTCGATAAAAATTACCGTGGTTTTTGGTGTTCCAATAGAGCCAGAAATACGATACATTTTACCATATTGGCCTTACGTTTTTCTCAGTGTAGCATTAATTATGTTAACAATTAAAATAATTTCTTTCAACTTTTAAATAAACTAACTTTATTCAGAAATTCCATTTCCTAAAAGAAATTATTCTGTATTTCGAATGAAATAGTGCCTCTGTATTTTTGATTTATTTTTCCATGTTTTTTTCCTTTTCGTAGTATCTTTTTTACCTGGCAAATTACTCTTGAGCAAAAATATGTTGCGCTTTGCCTGGAATAGTGCGTACGAGTTTTGCACTCACAATTTTTTTACCTTTCAAAGATCCCGTAACGTATAAGTACCTTTTTCAAGAAATGGTTCGAATTTTTTTTCTTTTCTTTTTTCTAACAATTTTATCGTTGTTTGCTTGTTTTTTGAATCTCTTTTATAATGTTTTAACATAATGTTTAAATAAAACTTGTTAAATGATAGTTTTTAGTCTCTGTTGGAGTGTTTTTCTTTTTCTTTGTTCCATTAAATATGAGATCAGCAACAGTTTCCTAAGTTTTTTTTTTTTTTTGTTTGCGCGATGTAACTTCATGTGAGGTTCTCAGGAAGACAGGTTATTTGGTTTGCTGTCTCTCTTGAGTGTGATCTTAACGATTGTGTATTAAATTTTGTGAATCAAATTAAATTTTTTACATGTTAAAATAAATTTTATGTTTCCTTAGAAAAAACCGAACTATAAATGAATCTGGCAAGCGATTTTTCAGTACGTAAAGAATTAGCGTCTGCATTCTTTACATTTTTTTAGAAAAAATAAACAGTATAAAACTGCTACGTTTCACGATATTAAAAAAATGTAACTATAGCTCCTAAATATAACTAAATAATCATATAATGTAACTATAATGAAACTAAACTATAGCACCTTACATCATGAAACTACGAAGATTTAAGACATTTAAAAAAGGCTGTCGTATAAAAAAAAAAACTTGGTCTGAAATAAATTAGGTTTCGATTATTTTGCTGGAACACCCAATCAAAATATATCTCTTATCTAAAAATATGAAGATTTTGTTTTTTTTTCTTGTTCGAATATAAATCTTTTTAATGCAAGTAAATGAGTGCCAATTTTAAATTCAGTCATTCTTAAAATGCAAAACAATAATCAAATCCAATTACTTCAATATCTTATAGGATTTACAATAGTCTAGTTGATTTATCTTACACCTTTTTTTTGAGGAAAGAATCTTTCAACTAATAGTTTTAGAGCAATTTACGAAATAGTCTTGACGTAAAAAACATAACAATAATTAGTTAGTGTAGATGCGATAAGGGTAAAGGTGCTCATCACATGCGTATTTTTTTTATGCAAATCACTTATTTTTATGGGGTAAAGACGATCAGATAGCACCATGCCTCATCAAAATTCATTTTTCTTATTATTTGGAATATTCATATATACTTATTTATTTCCCTGTGACCTTCCATCTCAACAGATGGCGTGTTATTTTGAAATAAGGTTTTATTTTAAGATTTTCTTTTTATTTCAATGACCTTTTCGTATTAAACATTTCTAAGATTGATTTGAAACTTTAAAAGCTTTCTTTGTTTGTTATCCGAGTAATTCAAAATGTAGAGAAAACATGGAAAAAGATACCGAATAAAGAAAAAAGTCGAAGAAAATTATTAAAATACAATAAAATTAAATAACATAATTAAAAAAAATCCATAAAAATCAGATAAAAAAAAGAAAAATGAATAAAATAAGATATAATCTCTTCATCAGCTCACACGATTATATCCGCAAGGAGGAGTGCTTTCCAATATTGTATCAATATAGCCAAAGCAAAATATATCAATACAATAGTGTGAGGAGCACTCAAAAACTAAGTTATTTCACATTTATGTTAATTGAGTTGTGCTTATTATTGTTGTGTTTTGTAGTTTCGTAATAATATAATTGTTGTGTTTATTTATTTTATTTTATTTCAATAATTTTCTTAATTTTCCTTTTATCCTTTTTCTATTTATTTATGTATATAATTCGTAGTTTGAGCGAAATATGAAAGTTAATTTACTAACAGAAAATGTTAGTATACACTTTCTACTTCATTCTGAGTAATTTACTCGCATTAAAAATGTCCGCATTATTCCTGAACTGATCTTTATCTATATGAGTACTGAATGCTTAATATCTGATAATTATTTAAATCTAAGACCTAAAATTGTAAACATCGCAAAATTTCTTCGGCATTTTTTACATCCATGGCAAAATAATAATACAACGATAAAAATAAGATTCTACAGCATTATCTGTAGTCATAGCAGATTATTCTATAACAATAAAATAATATTCTACAGAATTATCTACAGTCATATCAAATTATCATACCATAATAAAATAATATTTTGGATCAATCTACAGTCATTTCAAAGTGTTTTACAACAATTGAAAAAAATCCTTTAGACTCATCAACAGTCATATCAAATTATTCCACAATAATAAAATAATATTCTACAGCGTTATTTACAATCATATCAAATTATTTTACAACAATGAAGTAGTATTCTGTAGAATTATCCACAGTCATATCAAATTATTCTAAAACAGTAAAAAAAAATTATTCAATTGTTATAACGCACTATCCTATAGCAATAAATCGCATTTGGAGCAAAATGTTAAAGTTTTCTTATAGAAAATATGAACAGAGGAAAAAGGCCTTAAAAGTTGCATCCACTGAAAACAATGATTTGTTTATAACTTAACTTAAATAAAACAATGGCAATTATTTTTAACAGCAAATCTGAGTGAATTTTAAGGCTTTCACCTTTGTTTAATCCTATTATTAGTTTAATTATAAAAGATACGTTAAAGGGTCCTATGCAAAAAGAGCCTATAATTTCAGTTCGTTATAATGAGCCGCTTTTTTTTAAACTGTAGAAAAATACTTCTTTGTTAAATTACTAGATATGCTAAGTTACCTAAAGGATAAAGTAATGCACGAATACACACTCTAATGTTTTAATATGTCACCAAATCTCGCATCTCAATTCTAAGCACGATAACACCTAGTTTCAGAATGTATTCATTCACACAACAAAAAGTGCGTTCGTAAATCAATTAGTTCCTTTGAAATTCATCTGTAAAAAAATATGCATATTTAATGAATCCGTTGTTCTATCTTTGTTATCTAACATAATAGAACCATAAGTGCGGGATAGTCACGATTGAATCTTTAATTGGAATTAAATCCGTTTTATTATTTTCTGACCTTACAACTTGATATTCCGTTTAGCCTCAGTCAAATGGTAATAAAACCCACGCCTCTTTTTGTATGATACCGTTTTAGAATCTTCTTGACCATCTATAAAGTCAGTCACACTAAACATAAGGCGGAAGAACTGGTTAAACTAAGTTAAAATGGCGTCTTGATGTGAACAATAAAAACGTAAGTTTGCAATCGAAATGATTCTTTAAGATAGAAGATTATCTATTTTCATGGATGTGGAGCAGTTGATAAAAATCGTCTTTCTTTAGAAATGCAAACGGTCACAAAAGAGTGAACAATAAAACGATAAATTTTATATAATTTATTTCAGACGATAGTATTATAATGTAAATTTATGCAAATGCCGTTATGTCCGTAAATAAATACTTCAACTTTGTTTCTTAAACGAACGTTTAAAATGATATATTTCATCATAAAATGGTTGGGAAGCCTTTTTAGGTTTAAGTTGTTCATTTAAAATATTTAAAAACTCTCAAATTTTCTATAAAAATTTTGTTTAATTGATTTACAAGCATTTCTAATTTACAGTAAAGAATATCTAACTAACGAAGTATTTTAATACATCTCATTTTATTCAATAGCAAAAACTTAAAAGAAATAATAAGAAAAATAAATGGAACTGCGCCATTTTGGATTTGTTCATTACGTATAGTTTTCTCGAAAATTATGCTCTTTACTATAAAACATTATTTTTGATACCTTAAAAAAATAACAAAATTTTTTTTTAAATTATGAATTTCGTACTTTTAAGGAAAAAAATGAACATTATTTTGAAGTGTTTAAAAATATGCTCAAAAAAAATCTGCCTGTTTATTCAAATACGCAGCGTAAAAATTTCTCGAAATCTATGAGGAGTAATTTTTGTATGCTGTAAGGGTATTATTATTGTAGGAATATTTTTTAAGTACTTGTTTTATTTACCCTGAAAATATTTTTAACAACTGGTAGAAAAAATTATTTAGTAGAAATGTTTATTTTAATGAGCAGTTTATTTTTGAAATTATAAAAATGTTTTTTTTTAATTATATTTTTTAGCAGTTAAGAAAATGTTAAAATTCTCAACTTGACTTAATATTTTTTAAGGATGGTGCGTTTGAAGTTCTGTACAAATGTTTAAAAGTTAAGAATGCCTTATAAAGCGTCAAAATATGCCAATATTAAGTTTATAGCATTTGAAAAAGTATCTAAAAATTGAGAAATTATTCATCCTTGCGAAGAAAAAATTCTAAATTATTCTTATTTATTTTGAAATTTTTAGTTTAGTTTCAAAAATGACTAATACACTGAGAAAAGTATGGTTAAAAACCACCAGAATATAATGAAATTTACTGTGTTTCTGGCTCTATTAGAACACAAAAAATGATTTAGTAATGATTTTGGTAAAATTAATATGTTTCTAATATGTGAAAAATTTTGTAGATTTGGTAAAATATGTTTTTTTTTAAAATGAAACCTTAGAACATAGTATAAAAACCATTTATTCGGGTAAATTTACGTTGTATTTTTTTTCTTTGCTAAATTTTTGTGCATAAGTAAAATTTTGAATATCAGAATTACCGGTAAACCTTTACCATATGAACGCAAAAATTAACAAATGAAAGGTTTAAATAGCATATATTTTGAATTTATTAACCAGAACTATATTTTTTTTTTTTAACCAGAAATGTCGGTAGTTTTACCAAAACTCTTTTCTCCGTTTTACTACCAAAATCCGATTTTTGTTTCTTTCTCACAAAAATTATATTCTTTGGCTGCTTAAGAAACAAAATAGGCAAACAAATAGAGATACAAAGCACAATAACTTTCGCAATGAAAAACGACCTTACGACAAACAAAGCACTTTAATGAAAATTGTTACGATCTCGCAGAAGAAAAACAGGAAACGAAAAACACTCACGTAGTACTAAAGATGTTTTTAAAAGTGAACAGATGTCAAGAGAAAAATGCACCACTTTATAGATATTACCCACTTTTCTGCTCAGCTGCCCGCACTATACTCTTGCCTAAAACAATGGTGCTTTCCTTAATCATCACTGCAGCTGTTTAACTAAACGAGTTTTGTGAATGAATGCAGATTAAACTATTTAAATATTCCGATTCGTAATTGAATTTAAATATTTAAGAAGAAGGGAGTAGATAGTGAAATTTAGTAGGGTAGATAGTTAATTAGAGTCACCCGTGGGCATGTAAGTCAACAGCAGAGTTTCTTCAACTGAGAGTCGCGACCCCGATTGGAGTCGCGGTCTCTACAGCAAGGATGACTAAAAATTATAGCAATTTTGGCATTTCTTCAATTTATTATAAAAATTTTAAAATTATGAATATTTATCACAAAGTATCTGAAAATAGATATTTTTTTAAATTTGTTATTTTTATTAACATTTTTTATACTATTTTAAATGAATGGAATAATTCAAGAGTTTTCGGAAATTAAGGATTAATTTTTAAAATTTATCTTGTAAAATTTAAATTTTTCATTTTTCAAAATATACAGTTAATTAAAGTCAATTAGTTGGAAGCTTTGAAAGTCATTATTTTTCATTTGCTCCTATGTCTGCAAACAGATTTTGTTCAAGGACTTGAAACAAATAGAAATTGATTAAGCATATGAGTTTAAAAATTGCTTTTCTTAAGATTCGTTTTTTTTTTTTTTTAAATCTGAAATGAAAAAAAAATTCAGATGCTAAGGCAAATTTTTTTAAAAATCTAAGTTGGAAAATAATCAGCAAATGCTCTAATAATTTGCAACCGCCTCTGCCGTCCTGGAAAATTTCTCTACCGGGCTCACGTGATATTTAACCGTATTTCAAATTAAATATTCATTTGAAGGAAGTTTGGTCCATTTTAGTCGTTTAAATTACTTAATGACAGTTAGTTCATTTGGTTATTTATTGAAAGTTGTTCCAGTTTAAATTGTGGAGGTAAATTCATTGCGTTTTGTGAAGATTTTAGCCGAAGTGGAAATGATTTTTGGAACATTGCGTTTCTTAGGACATAGGGATTTAATCCAGATAATCGAACAAAATTATTTCAGAAAAAGAATTGTTGCTTTATTTTTTAGAAATATTATAAGATACGTAATGGCCTTTAAGTCATTATCAAAATCATTAGATATAAAGGTACTCCCTTAAAGGAATGTAGTGATGCATTTTTTTAACGTGAAGATTTTCGAAAAATTATTTAACGGTTCGACCGAGGATTACTTCCCCCAGTCCTAAAGCCAAGAATTCATAATTTAAAGTAATTGTATTGTCCCTAACGGATAGTTGGGAACATGGAAAGAGATCTTTAGTTTGCAATTTATAGAAAGATGAAATAGCTGAAAACAAAGCCAACTCCGCGTAATTAACTTTAAATTTGAAATAATTTGGCTATAGCGTTAAGATAATTCGGCTTAGACTGTTTGTTAAGAACAGAATAAAATATATACATTTGCCTTTTATAAAATGCAATAAAAAAATTAAATAATTGGTGGAATTTAATTAAAATTGGATAAAGATAAATTAAAAAAATAAAATTTACGAAATTTTAAAAGCTAGAAAATATGTAATGCCTATTGTGGCATCACAATTTATATTTCCGTCTGTGCTTTTAAGGGGGTGAAAATGCATGTCTGATCGAAATTTTAAAATGGGCTTGTTGAACAATAAAACTTTGCGAGCTCAAAATCATGTACGCTACACTTCATGGTTTGATACGCAAATGAAGCGCAAACGAAATGATGCGCAACAATATGATACGCAGGGAAAAATAAAACATGTTCTAAATTTCCTTATTGTATTTTTAAATTGTTGTCTTTATTGCATTTTTAAGTACTAATTTTACTATTTTGTAGTGCGGAGAAACGCGGGGAATAAAAAAAAAGTGTTGTGGGGAAAAACACTATAAAGACTGTATACGTGTGCATTATCTTTTATCATTCGCTCCTTAAAAAGCTATAATTGATTCACAGAATTATTTCATTTCCTTTCTCATTGATAAATAACGTGAGAATATAATCCAGTTTTTGTTTCCGTAGACATCCACCTCAGCCATTTTGTTGTGGTTTAGGTCTCTCTTATTTTTTAATGACCTTGACCATTAAGGAAAATAAAACAAAAATGAATACACTAAAGTCTTGTTTGGAATAGAAATGAATCCCAGAAACGGATGGTTTTTCTTTTTGATGTTAGAACAGCTGAAGGATATTTATCAGAAAACGACTGCTGTTCGAAATTTTGCCTTAAAACATTTAACTACTTTTTCATAATTTTATAACATGTTAATTATATTTCATAAACGTAAAATTCGTTGTAGTAAAAGTATTAACGAAAAAAAATTTTAACACATTTTTATTATTCCTTTTCTTCGCACGACAAATATTCATAATAGCAACATAATTTTAAAAATAACAATAATCAAAGAATACTAACAAGTATGCTACCCAAAGTGTCACAACGTGTATAGTTTTTTAAATTAAATAAAAATTAATTTTGTTGATTTCAAAGTAGTTATTAAGTCATAAATTATTGAAAATTACGATTTTCTCTATAAATATGCAGCCAAGTTCTCTTTGTTTCACAAACGAAGATCATGTTGGCTGTAAAAAGCTGCTTTAATTTAAGACTTTCTTTAATCGGTAACTCAATATTTACGTTTTAAAACGCTAGAATCAAAGTATAAATTTTATTGAAAATAGAACAAAACTTCTATTTTTTTGAACATTTTTTTCGAAGCTGCTTTTTTTCGAAGCTGCTTTTTACAATTATTACTTTAAGATAAAAATTAATTCGCTGATTTTTTTAATTTGCTTAATTGATAATTACAGTGTGAAAACTTTTATTACTTTACATAAAATTATGGCATAAAGTACCGGCACCATCTGTAAAATCAATTTTGGCATAAAGTACCGGCACCATCTGTAAAATCAATTTTAAAGTTAAACCTATTTTTACCATAAAATACATTAAACCGTAATTTATGCAGTTATATTTGTTTAATTAGAGTGAATTATCATTGTAAGAATTACGGTACATCAGATTTTTTATTCCTAAACATGTTCTGATAAATAAATTTTTTTACAGTAAAAAGTGCCGGTACTTTTTACTGAAATTTGATCCCGAATTTTTACAGTGTAAAATTTGCTTGATATTTATTAAATGACTTAAACGATTCTTTCTGCTGCCTTTTTTTCTCTCGTATTTGTCAAAATTTGTATTCTTTTTTAAAATCTTTTCCGACCAAACTCTTAGTAAATAGAAATAATTTCAACCCAAAATTTTGGAAATAAAAATTGTAATTTAAGAAATAAATTTTATCCTGGGAACTATAAAGCAAACTATATAAAAATATTTATATCGATTGTTTTCAAACTAAAGAAACTAAATGTTCATAAAAATTCAAAAAGTGACACTTCATATACCTTATTTGAAAATATACACGTGAGCCCTAAAGTAACTTTTTATTAACCGAGCATTTAAACTTACATCCACTCTTATAAAACTTAAGAATATATTTAAAGAAATGAAATTACCTTTTAACAATTAATTTTTGAATTTATAAATTTAACACTTTCTCTTAAATTTCCTAATATAATAAGTTTAGAAATTTATAAGAAATGAAGTCATAAAAACCTACTCAAAAAGAGAGGTGAAATTTTATGTAAATTAGAAAAAAATTTTAGCACTGAGGAGCATTTTTTTTCCTGCTGCATGAGATTTTTTTTAAAATGGATCTTGTATATTTTCACATTGCTGATTTCAAATCTGTAATCAAATCAGTCTCCCTTCAAATCAGTCTCCCTCTTTTTATGTCTTTTAAATGACATTTTTATTCCATTTTTTTGTCGAAGTGTACAAAATGTTACGTAAATGTGCTTCCAGGGTACTTTGGGCACATCATTATGATTAAAATTGCATAGAAACCCATTCCCAGAAATGACGTTACTTGAATTGTGCTTCTGCAGATGCCTTAGTGAAGTGCCTCTAGCCATGTGAGACTACTTCCAGGCACGGCTTCCAGGCATACCATTATGATTAAAATTGCATAGGAACCCATTCCCAGAAATGACGTTACTTGAATTGTGCTTCTGCAGATGCCTTAGTGAAGTGCCTCTAGCCATGTGCGACTACTTCCAGGCGCGGCTTCCAGGCACATCATTATGATTAAAAATTGCATAGAAACCCATTCCTAGAAAGGACGTTACTTGAATTGAATTGTGCTTCTTAAGATGCCTCAGTAAAGTGCCTCTAGCCATGTGCGACTAATTCCAGGCACGGGTTTCTATGCAATTTTAATCCTGATAACTGTCTAAGAAGTTTGTTTCAACATGTACGCAATTTCCTGTTAAATATAACGTTTTTAAACTTGGGCATTTAGACAAAAAAATAGATTAAAAATGTTTTTTTTTTTTAAGAAAAAAAAGTCTTTAGGAGTAAAACTTAATTTCAGACTTAAAATCCCCACACCCCATTAATCTAGATTAAATATTTGTATAATTGCAACAAAAAATTCGTATCCCAGTGATATCAAAATCTGACGATTTCTTATTAAGTTCAATTAGGGTAGATGAAGAAAATTGATTTACTTATTGCATTAAATTAAAAAGCATTTGCTTTTTGTTAGGAATAACCTTCCATAAATAAGTTAATTTTTTAATATAATACTGTTTTGACTGATCTCGATACAGATTGAGTTTGATAATCTCCTTGTTTGTTTTGGTAACTCAATTATTAGTTTACGAGCTCAAACCTGTATTCGAAGAAAAGTCGGTTTATTAATGAACCATAACACCAGTACCTTAAACCATATTACGTTATTCTAAATCATAATGATTGATACCTTAAAAAGGAGTAAAAATTAAACCGTGTTTTCGCTCAAGTACATAGAACCATCTATGGAACCATGTTTCCAAGTTCCAAGTATTATTTAATAGGATAGGTCCCGAGTTCCTTAGTATTACGAAATCAGGTTCAAGTACAACTTAATACTGGTCAACTTTGCAGCATTATAAACTTACAGTAAATTCGAACAATATTACGGTTCAACACGTTCTATTATATCTAACAGTCTATTATATCTAATAATCTATGTATACGTTTTTATAGCTTCATTAATAAGGATTTAAAAATATGCAGCAAAGCCGTTGTTTAAATAACATCCTGTATAATAATAGAATTAAGATATTCCATTCCCAGAGTTTTGAGGCCAAATTGTAAAATCTGAAATAATTCTTTTAAAATATATAAATCGTTTTTTATCGTCTGCAAAAAAATAAAATTTTTTGGTTCGTATTGTCTAACGCATCACGATAACAAACGACGAACAAATTGAAAATAACAGATGGCAAGGCCTTAATAGATATGGTTTCGCGCTCTATTGTTAACGTGGTTGCAAATAATCGACAATAATACAAAGATTCCTAAGTGTTAATTCCCGTGACGTGATCTGTCGGGCGTTCCTAAACTTGTTCTAATTGCAACGTTAGATAAGTACCTTCTGTCCATTAGTCTTCTTTTTCGCTAAATATTTAAAAAGGCCCATATGGTAAATAGACTCAATGATTCCATTTCTAACGAGATGTAGATTAAATTTTCACATCTGAAATGACCGCCAAATTGGCAGCCAAGCCTCTAATTCCCACGGTACTATTTGATATAAAAGTTCAAACCTTTTGATTTAAATGCATAGTTGAGGAAGTGAAGCTATGTTAAAGAATTACTATAATATTTGTTTGTTATATTAATGTACTTTTTTATTCAAATAAATGTAAATAGATCGATTAGCATCATCGTGGTCACACAATAATGTGCATGATAGAATTGGACTGAATATAGAGTTTTAACAGCATAAAAGCTATTTCACGTGATATACAGTATCAAGATACAGTTAAAAATTAGGCGCAAAATCGAAAGAATTATATATATTTAAAAAAAGGGAAGATGGATATTATAAATCAATTCTAGATAGAGGAAAAGAAAAACATGAAAAATAAAGAAAAATCACTGGGGTACTTTGTGGCCATTTGACCCCTGTTTACATATGAAACTCCTAAGAAAGGATGCGTATTCTAGGAATAATATGTATTGTCGTCCGTTTACATATAGAGTACTTTGCATGTTATTACTTATATTGCAAATATATAATACATTAAATAACAATAAATACGTAATATAAGTAATATTTATTAATATCAAATTAATTAAAATGTCAATTTTAATTATTTTGAAAGACTATAAAAATAAATTGGTTCATTCGCATTTTTAAAGAAAGTCCGCACCTTTTTTAAATCAAACGTCGAAAGTTTTTATTTAAAAAAAAAAAGATTCTCAACCAAATGTATCAAAATAAGTAAAATTATGAATTGTTTTTAGGAATTTTAACCTTTTTGCATTCTTTCTAATGATCTTATTTCTTCCTCTATTTCAAACTATAAACTATTTTCGTGCGAAATTTTAACAAAAATTTCAAACATTCTGGTTACTTTCATTGCGATTAAGCTAAACTTTTGTATTTATATTTAATGTAATAAAAACACAAAATGTTTGAAATCATGATATCAAACTCCCAAATATATTTTTAAACTATAAGGAGAATATATTAGAATTTCTTAATCTTTTTGGCAAAAAATAGTAAATATAAAAATAAATAAAAATAATAAATAATAAATAAAAAATAATTTTTGTAAAAAATAAAAGTTGAGTTTTAAAGTTTTCATTAAAAAAATCGAAATAAAATTTTAAATTCAAAATTTTTCATTTCTTAAATTTTAAGGAAAATATGCTTTTATTTAAAATTTAATGTTTAGGATCATAATAATTCGAAATATTTTATGCTAATATTCTTAAATTTAATCCCTATGTAATTTAATATCATTTTTAAAGTGAAACTTTATGCTTTTTTTAAACTATTTTTGTATTTAGAAAAAATACTATTTAAGCATACATAGTTTCTAAAATTTAAAAAAAAATGTTAAACTATATAAAATTCGAATTTAGATAAACTAATTTCTACAAAAACAATTAGCAAAAAGACGGTGACTTACAGTTTTTTTCTTCTTAATTATTGACGAAAAGCTGTAGTTTATCGATGCAGTATACTGAAGCGCAATGACTTTAATCAGTTCACTGATTTAGAATAAAATAATATTTATGATTTTGAAAAAAAAATTTCTTTTCGTATTATTTTTTTCATTTTTTTATTACATTATTTGTTTGTTTTTTTTTTGAATAAGAAAGTGTAAAATTTTTATAAAAATAAAAGAAGTGACATTCTTAATTGCAAAATCATTACAGTTAATTACAATATGGTCCAAAATTTCTTGTTTTAATCTTTCTCATAATCACGAAATTAAATCTTAAAATAAAATAAATTCAGAATAATTCATTTCATAATTTATTCATTTTTTAATTTAAGACTAAACATTTACGAAAAATTCAAATTATTAATATTTTCAGATCGATATCTCTTGCAAAATTGAATCACAATTATTTTAAACTAAATTAAAAAGTTTTGTCAATTTCATATAAATTTATAACATTATTTTATAGGCTTTTGTTTTGAAAAATAATTATGTTATAAATTTTTGAATAAATGGCTGATTCATCGCCAAATATGATAGTTAGAATGAGACTAAACGCAAAAAATCAGTCACGCGACGAACAAATGGTTGGTTGAACAATTTCTTTTCAAAAAACGTCAAATTTTTTTATTTCAAGGTTAATGCTTGTGGCACTTTCTATTGTGCTATTGTAACTATATTTTCCAAGCTTTTAAGCTCAGTGAAAAGACTCTTTTTCTATTTTCCATAGGGTGTAATCGCCGGGGGTGACAAAAAAGTATTGTTATTTTCTCAACTTATTATTTATTCAAGCGTCAATCTTTCCTTTTTTTTTTTTTATTTACAGTAAACTATCGAGTTCATGTTAAAAATTGAAGTGTGAAAAAATTCTTTTAGCTTAACTAAAGATACTAAAATATTTTCTCGATAAAAATCGCAATAATATACTTTATAATAGTAAGTTACTTTATAACGTACTTTATAACGTAATAATAGTAAGTTAATAATTTTAATAGTAAGTTAAATAAGTTTTGTATTTTTTTTTTAAATTTCTTGCTGTTCTAGTTAGATTTAAAGTTTTCGATTACCAAAAATAGCTTTTCTTCGAGATTTTTTTATTTAATTTTTTATTTCATTTTATTTATTTATTTATTTTTATTTTAGTGGAAGAATATTAGATAGGTATTTTTTTAGGCATTGTTCAAACTGTGCAGTCTTAGTTTAAAAAGTTAGCTGAAAATTAATTTTAGCCAAGCTTATTTTTTAAATAGACTAACAGGCAAATTTTTTTTGTTTATCTAGCATTATTGAACAAAATCCTACAATGAACTAACGCTTCTGGGCGAATCTGGGTGCTTCCAGCTTAGAAAGTTAGTTGAAAATTAGTTTTCGGAATCATTTTTTGGGGGCAGCGGGGTCGCTAACAAAATCAATTCGTCAATGAATCAGTCAATTATTTCTTCCAAAAAAATAATCATTAAAAAGATGTTTCTTGATAGAAGCTAAAATTAGGAAAAACAATTATAAAATCGTTTGCATCCTTCTCTTCTTGCTGTAACACTAGGAAAATTTAAGTTGCAAGACATCTTTGAATTTTCATTATTTCTATTCTAGAATAATAGGACATTACAAGTTTGTAACAGCCAAACTCTTTATTCTAATTTTTATTTCTGTTTCAGAATTTATTTAAATTTTATAAGAATAGGAGTAAATTTTTTTTTGAGGGGGGGGGGATTTATATATGTATATTGGATAATTCTTATTCAAAGCAGCTATCAGAAAAAAAATTTACGTTTAAATTTCGTAGCCATTCCTCTAAAACAATTAGCTTTTAAACTAAATATAAATTATTAAAAAATAATTTATCGTTTGATATACAATTTTTGTTTAGCAAACGATAATTCTTATTAACGATGCAAGTTGATATATATAATAGAAGCTACTTTTTAGCCATTTGTATTTTGGAAATTCTTTATATCTTTTCTTTTTTTTTTACATTAAGAATGATAATTTCTTTAACTTATTTCTCCTATTTTTCTCATATTATGTTTCTTCTATAAAAACGGTTGAAAGATTTTGCTTGCAATAGGAAGGTATGAATACATTCTTAATAATTTCTTGTTATTAATCTCTTTATTAATGTACTAAGATGATGGGTTCATTTATTGTTCTTTTCTTTAATGAAATATCATGGCATTTGCAATTCAAAAGCGTAAAAGCGTTTAAGAAAAGTCTTAAAACAAAATTTTTGTATAAATCTTGATACTAGTAATAAACTAATACAAAAGCTGAATGTATAGATTTTACGTTGAGAAAAAAATTCTAATTTATGAAGATTTACCAAAAATTTCCATTTTTTTCCTTTTAATTTTAAAGATGGAATTTGAATAACTTTAAATTTCTTACTGCATATCGTTTGCAAAATCTTACCTTATGAATTTAGAATCTTAATTTAAAATAAACAGCTATTTCTTCTTAAAAAATAAGATTTAAAAATTTCTCACAAGTGACTTTGATCTCCAACACTGTAAATTATCCTCTAAAAATTTTTAATTCGGTGCTTACCTATAAAAACATTTAAATTAATAAATTGTTTTTTATGTAAATTATATAACATGTCAATCATTATTTTTATCATGTGTGCTATACAGTATACCATACCATATTCTTCCTATTCTGTGTGTAAATTATATTTAAATAATTACTTTTTATCATAATTTAATTACTCTGTATAATTTATGTAACATTTAAATTAATTTACTCCATTTTGCATAAACTATTTGGCATTTAAATTATTCTCTTCTATTGAACTAAAGTAATTCAAAAATTAAGAACTGACTATGAAATTTTCCTATTTCTCCACTTGTTTATTTTTAATAAAGAAATTTTTCAGAAAGAACTAAAAATTTCTGTGAGCATTTGATCTAAATAATTAAATCCTAATGAATACTAAAAGTGAAAGATACGAAATCTTAAACTTTGCAGCGTTTTCAAAATCCATCGACAGTTGGTATAAAAATGAGATTTTGTGACCGGTTTCGGCGTTTTACTGAAAATTGTTTAGATTTCTGGATTTGTTTGAAAACAATGTACAATACACAGAATAAAAAAAACGGACCAACCTAAATTACTTTTGATCTAATGGTCGGATTTTCATGTACTTGAACTCAATCTTAATGATTTGAAGGCCTAACCTCAAGCATACTAATTAAATAAAGCAGATGAGATTTTAGGTTAAAAAAATTCCGACACAAAAACGTACTTTCACATAATATTATTTGCACAGAATTGTTGAATAGTTATCGATAAATTAAATTTTAAATATGCCGTCTTTTTTAAAATTGGATAACTCAGAAACTGTATTTCTTTCAAATTTTATATTGCGTCTATAAAATTACGCACTTTAAAAATTATGTAAAAATTTGTTTGCGTTACGCTTAAATTTTTTTTCAAATATTAATAAGTAAAAATGAAATATAATTATTAAAAATTATTTTTTCTTTGGTGTTACCTTTGGATAAACTAGCTTTATAGTTGCGTGAAAAAAATTTCTGATTCGCTTGAAAGATTTTGAGTAATAGCAAAATACGTGAGGGATGAAATTAACATTAAAAGGTCCAAACTCTCCAATCTAAACTATTGGGACCATACTTTCTAGATTGCGGTTACCTCCCATATTGGAATTTAAAAATTTGAATCCGTGGAGAAAAAGATACGTTTCTACAGAAAAAGTAAATTTTTGTGTCAGATTTCGCAACTTTAAATATCACCTGCCACATAATAATTAATATATTTGGGGTAAGACACTCAAACCATTAAAATTGAGTCTAAGTACATGAAAATCTGGTGTTTAAACGAAAAGTTATTCAGGGTGCTCACTTTTTTTTTTCTTTTTCCTTTTTTTTGGAATGCTGCGCAGCATAATTCATATTAAATTTCAGAGAGAAATAGAAGCATAGCAAGTTCCATTGCTCTATGCAAATTTATTTCGACTTTGCAATCAAATTTAATACCGAAAATTACAAACAATGCAAGGGGCCCAATAGGGCATTCCATGCAGACGGAACAGGTGATGTGACAAAATTATGAACCCAAGAAGACATGACAGTTTTATTAAGTCTTGAAAGAAAGCTCAACTGCGTTTGGATGCATAGAAATGGCAGGTGATGTTCCATGCCATTCTTCCCTTCGCTCGTCTCTGCAATTCTTCTCTCTGTTCTTCCACATGTCCTTAGAAGCCTACAGCTGCTTGAATTAATCAGATTTCAGAACTGCCGATATTTTATTAGACTCATACGCGAGTTTACAAGTTATAAAAATAAATTTACTAAAGAAATAGTTGCAAGTTTCAATCCCGGAAATAGCGTAAAGAAATTTGATAAACACACGATTGCTGTTGTCCATCAACTGTCAAAACAGTTTTTCGATGTCAATGTTTTTGATGGTTGGAACGGATTATTTTAAAGACTTATAAGATCGCTATTATTTTTCAAGCAGGTGTTATTAAAAAAAGGTGTTTAATTCTCTCAGTTAAAATAATTGACTGTAGAAGTTACTTTTAAATTTTTTTAAAATTTCCTTTGACGTATATTAGAAAAATGTGTTTCCGAAGTATGCTTAATAGTGATCAGATTATTAATTTCTAAAATGTAATAATTATTTTCTTTCTCTGAGTCCTGTTAAAAAAATAATAATGATAAAATAATAATAAAAAAATGAGTTGTTTTTGAGGGGATAGATCAGTTTAAGAAAAAAAAACTGTCTTTTTTGAGATTTTTTCTTAAGAAACTAAGCAAACAATGCCATTTATAAACACTGTTATTATTTTTTCTAGTGGTCTGAGCTGACTGACACAAGCTAATTTATTTTATATTAGCTATTATTATATTATTGTAATATTATATTATTATAATATTATGCCCATGATCCGTCTATCACAGAGAATATTTTATGTCAGTACTGTGATCAGTGCGAGCCGGGTGCGGAATTCGTATTGACCAGCCATCAGATGGAATTCGAAACCGGTTCACCTCATTGGAAAGCGAACGCTCTATTCCGTAAGCCACCGCGGCTCTCAGTCAAGAGATAGGAATATATTATAAACGTAGAAGGATAAATGTTGTGCTAAAAACTATAAAATAAATCAACTTATGAATTAATAAAAGTACTAGAATCTCACATTTAAAATTATGCCCATACAAATGTTTCGCTGTTATTATCAAGCATAATCATCAAAGCTATAAAATTAGATAGACTAGCGTAGCATTTTGGAAAAGAACTTGCCGAAATTAGGAAAAATAAATTGGAAAAAACTAGGAATCAATATGTTTTAAAAAAATTGAAAGTTTAATAAGTCTATTTACCAAAATCCCTTAATAATCAGAAGAGACCAGGTCTGTCCAGGATCATTCTAAAGAAAAAGAACGTAATATTATTCACATTTTTTGGCATCATTTTTATTAAAGTATAAATAAATAAATAAATATAAAATTTGTCCCATTTTGAAAATATTTATTATGCAAACCTTGGAATGATAAACTTGGATTTATGAACAAACTTCGTTCGCCAAGATGCAAACAATGATTATGTCTGACATTTTTGAGGCGAAAAAATATTATGTTAGTCACTAAAATAGTTTTTTGGAAAATCACTTATTAATAACAGCTTAAAAAATTACATCTTTTTGCTTCAGTTCATTTTTCATTGTCATTTCAGCATAAATACTCTGAAAAATGAGACCAAATTATTTCTTTTTATATATATATATATATATATATATAAAAAGAACATATACATATAAAGAACATATAAAGACACATATAAAGAATAATTTTTATCTTAGGATAATTATTCTTTATTCAGAAATATCGCATTATTTATGGCAATTAGATGTGTCTTGACAACGACTATTTGCTTTTACCATTCTTGTTTCTCTACCATTTAGTTTTTTTTTTTTTTTTTATTCATGTTTTTCATGTTAATTTGTGTTTATATATATATATATATATATATATATATATATATATATATATATATATATATATATATATATATATATATATATATATATATATATATATATATATATATATATATATATATATATATATATATATATATATATATATATATATATATATATATATATATATATATATATATATATATATATATATATATATATATATATATATATATATATATATATATATATATATATATTTCAAATTTTGCGTGTAAATAATAATAAATTTTCATTCACTCAACTATTTATTTTTGAGGATTTGAAATAAAAACAACCTTAATTTATTATAATTTAAAATACCCCACATTTTAAGCATACTAATCTAACCATTAAACCAACATTTAACGAAATCGTAACTGAAAGTGAGAAGAAGGAATGTAAACATAAAAACTGAAAGTTTAAAGGGGGGAATGTCAACATAAAAGCTGAAAGGGTAAAGAGCATTCAAATTTTGCAATAAATCCAAAAAATAAAGTTGTTTTCCCACCACTATCTCTGTACGCTGCGTGAACAAATATTCACCATCTGTCAGTTGATCCGTAGGACATCACGTGACGTCCACTTTCTCAGCTAGCCCCTATAGGGCGAGGCGCTCTGACTTATTTTTCAAGATAATTGCCCTCAGGCTCTGAGCCTCGATATGACAGGTGGTCAGGCAAGACACATATCACCTGCGAATTTCTGCGCGTCTGCTTATCTTTCTTCTTAATTTTATTCCTTTTTATTAGCTTTTCCATTGTTTGTGAATTCACATTATTAACAACAAACAATGATTTAATGTTTCGTTTTTAATGTTGAAATTTTAGAAGAGTTAGTAATTAAGTCACTCACAGTAGAAAAATAGCCTATCCAAAGATTTCAGAATCAACTTTAATACGTAATATATTACTTTGGTTTAATGAAAGCACCAATAAGAATAAAAATGAAACTTTTCTTGTTAAAAGATGAGTGTTTTAAAGTGTCTAATCTTGTTTAATGCTGATGGAGTTAAGAAAGCTAACACTGTGAGAATGATGTGCTCACAAAATTATACTGCATACTATTTTGTAAAATATTAATTATTAAATATAGTATTAAGAAACACATAACGTTAAAAAAAACTTACAATAACTAAAATTCTCATCATCAGTGAATAAGAGGTTATTATTTAAACCAAAAATGGTAAAAAATTTTGCAAAAAAAAAAAAAAGAACGTTAAAGTGCAATAATTTTTGAACAAGGTGGAAATTAGAAAAAAAAACCATCTTTAATTTCATAAATAAATATAAACCTTTTTTTTTCTTCTTTTTTTTTGACAAGTTTACCAGTTAATTATTCTCGAATTAATTATCTTATGTTAAATGTTTTTATTCTATCGTACTCCCAGTACGGTAATTATTACTGTAAAAATCACGGTATAACAGATTTTGTTATTTCGTAACATGTTCTAGTAAAAATGAAATTTACAGGTAAAAAGCAGGCAGCTTAGCTAATAAATTAGCTAATTTTATTTGTAAATTAAATTATTTATTTTGTAAAAATAACTTTACTGAATTAAAAAGTCTTAAAGATTTTTCAATAAACTTGTTTTTATTTTCTCTTTTAACGAAAAAGAAAAAAATTGGAAAAATAGGTATATTGACATAAATTACTTCTTTTAACATAAATAAAACTAAGTTTTGTTTCAAAACCAAGATTTTAAATATATAGTACACAATATTAGATTTTTACTAATCACAGGAATGAGATTTGGGTGAAATTTTTTAACAAATCGCAAAATGAATAAATCTAATGCTTTAATAGCCTAAAAACTTGATTTAATATTTATAAATTTAGCAACCCTTTAAATCTAACATTTAAAATCTGACATAATAAATTTAACAACTTTTTAAATTATGAATTTTCAACCTTTTAACAACCATTTGTATCTTTTTTCTTCCTTCTTCATTTGATACCATATGGCAGTAAAAATATCCAAAAATTATCAAAAACCAGGTTACCCCTTCCGAAACAAAATCCCTTCACTTAGTGAGCCTTTTGCTTAGTGTGCCCTTTACTTATTGAGCCTTTTGCTTAGTGCACCCTTTACTTAGTGAGTGGAGAAAAGTTAACTGCCTCACGTGTAGGGTTTTGAAGGAAAAGGTGTTAAATAAAGGAATCAATATTACGGACAAATGAAGTATTGTATTTGAGGTATTTTTTACCCTAAATCGAGTGACACTAACTAGGAGACAATGGAACAAATAGTTGCAGAAGTTTTATTAATTTCCTGTAAAAAAAAATAATTGTAATGGTGTACCTAATTACGTATTTTATATGACTATCTAAACAAGTGAAGCATTGTTTTCTGGGCATTTTTTATGTTAAATAGAATAAGATCAAGTACGATACGAATAGAGTTTATGAGGCGAATAGCTCAAACGTTACAAAAATCTTTACGTATAAAAAGTGCTTTTTTGACTCTGATACATAAAAGCTATTTAACCTAACGAGATATCAACAACATCATTATAAATTTATGCTGATATTCACTGTTATTGAATTTCCATAATGTAAGTACGGTTTCTAAAAAAATCCAATTACTATCAACTGAAACTAGTCAGTCTGAAATAAATAAGGCTTATAACTGAACATCTCCATAATTTAAATAAACGCATTAAAAAATTGCAACTAACGAAAAGCTTTTTTTCTTTTTTTTTACGAATCTGAATATTCAAATTACTTGTTTTAAAGCCTGTTTTGGGAAATAATGTTTTTTTTATAATTTATATAAAATAGAGATATATAAAAGAATATGCTTTATTAATTTAGTTTTGAAATTTTAACATTAAAAAAAGTTTATTTACAGTTACAGTTAAAAGTGTACAGTTACACAGTTAGATTATCTCTTTATAGATAGTTATATCATTTCTCTACCTAATAGCAACAAATTCTATGAAATTACCTTTCATAAATAACAGAATTTTTTTTATTATTATCAGACGAAAGATATATAAAACTCCATTTAAAAAAATATACACTAAAATTAATTCCGAAAATTTCAATAGCATAGCTAATAACACGTTCTACGTCTTGCGCGGAGTCTCATCTACATAGTTTTTGTTTCTTTGTAAAAATAACAGTAAATAAATTAACGATAGGTTTATTGAACTTGAATGCGGAGCTTATAAATCCATGAAAAAATAATTTATGCATGCTGTAGCAACCATAAATTAAACCATCATGCATCAAATTTTTAAATTCAATTGAGATAATAACATCGTGTTCTACAAAATTTTGATGATGAAATTACTACTTGTTAGAAATGGTATTGCCTATATAATGACAACATTTCGTATTCCTTAAGCGTACCGATTTTACTTACATTATCAAATGCGTATTGCTCTTATGAAGAAAAAATTTTTTTTTCTAAGTGATGATTACATTTTAGACGACCGAAAAAGGTACATTATAAATAAATGCAAGAATTTAATATAAACTTTGAGTATTTACGGGAAACATAATTTTTATGTTCTACATATCTTAAACACCTATAATCTAAAATAAACATCATTTTAAAGCTCTACTTTTGTTATTAAGTTTTCGTTTTTATAATATAATTTTTATTCTCTTTTTTTTGTATCTGTCAAAAAAGTCGAGTTCCCGCTATAGTGTGTAAAAAATTTTCATCTTTTTTAACAAAAAAAATTTTGAATTTTTGATTTTTATTTGAACCAATAGGGCAGGGATAGCCTGGTTGGTAGAGCACTGGGCCCACGTCAAAGATTTCGTGGGCTCGAGTTCCCGTGTAGTTAATAACCCTGATGCACGTTAAATATGTCGAGTCGCAAAGTCCACCATGTTCCCATTACAAATCAATACCTCTGGGGTTACTGATCCAGGAGTTTCTTTGTCTTCTGGATTGGTTCTAAAAGTACAAGGTTACGGAGTGGAGCATTAGTAGTCGTAAGGCCAAAATTAGGTCGGCTGTCCAACAACGGATATATGAAAAATATAATAATAATGTTTTAGTTATATATTTATTATTACGTTTTCTTTTTCATGACAAAATTTTTATCCTCTTCTTAGCTTCTAAAGGGGTCAAGTGCCCAAACCAAGGTGTAAAAAATCATAATTTTTTAATAAAAATATGAATTATTATTATCATTCGAAAAATTTAGATTTTTTTCATTTAAATGAATATTTTTTGGTAATAATAAAAGAGAAAAAACAATATGACTTTTATCCTCTTTGATTTTTAGCTACCGAAGATATCAAGGAGTGCCTAAACCAATGTGTAAAATATCATTATTTTTCTAAAAGAAAACGATTTTTTTCAATTTCAATTTCTGCTAAAAATTTAAATCATTAATTTATTCTAAACTGCATTATTTAGCAAAGATATCAGTCATCGAAAAATTTTAAAATTATTAAATCTTCTTTTGAATTTTGTCGCTCTGTAAAAAAGTGTTACGCAAAATTAAGCAACAATTTGTCAAAATCAAGCTTCGAAACAAACAATATTCCAATTTGAAAATCCCATATTTTCGAAACTGAAACAGCATATGCTCAACAAGAATTGTTGAAGACATTAAGAATTTTATACAATATACAATAGAATGCAATAAGAATTTTTGATAACAATAGAATACAATAAGAATTTTTGATAACAGTAGAATACCGTTAGAATTTTTGATAACAATAGAATACAATAAGAAATTTCAATAACAATAGAATACAATTAGAATTTTTGATAACAATAGAATACAATAGGAATATTTGATAACAATAGAATACAATAGGAATATTTGATAACAATATAATACAATAGGAATTTTTTATAACAATAGAATACATTAAGAATTTTCGATAAAAATAGAATACAATAGGAATTTTCGATAACAATAGAATACAATAAGAATTTTTGATAACAATAGAATACAATTGAAATTTTTGATAACAATAGAATACAATAGGAATTTTTGATAACAATAGAATACAATAAGAATTTTTGATAACAATAGAATACAATAAGAATTTTTGATAACATTAGAATACAATAAGAATTTTTGATAACAATAGAATACAATAAGAATTTTTGAGAAAATATATGAGACAGAAGAAACGTGTGTGAGACATAATTGTTGCCAGCCGGCAGGATTCGAACCAATGACCTCCGGGTGAGTAGTAGAACGATTTTACCACCAAAGTTGTAGATCCCAGGCAAGGAAGATTTAGGAAGTCTTGTATAGAGGCCGCCGCTATGACACATCATAACATACTGATTTCCAATTTCAATGGTACGAAGAGTTGCAATTGAGAAAATATAGTCCCAATAACTTTGACAGGAGATAAGTAATTTTAATTTCCTTTTCTGTTCACTTCGCTATATCTTAAATTTTAAGTACATGGAATGTATGTCTGGATAATGCGACGGCCACTTTATGAAGCTTCCTCTTTCCGGACTGCGGTGTACTACTATGGTGGGTAGAGCATCGCTTTGCGAATCTGGAGGTACTTGGTGCGAATTCAGTTGAATTCCAATAAATGCTTATCTCACGTCTCCTTTACCACATGTATGTTGCTCGAAATTTTAATTGCTGCGGTTTTCAAATCCCCCTTCAGTTTGTTTCAGAACTATTTTGACAGATTCTTATTTTTTATTTTGAGAAACCCTTTTTTATATTGCCGAAGTATAATTTACACAAATCTCAGCCTAAATTTATTAAATTGTGCAATGAATAGTTGTTGGCAGAAAGCACCTCCTCCATGAAAAATCACGAAACTTTCCCGCTGGTAGCTCGACGGAGAGGGAATTCCAACTTATCTGACAATTACTGAGGATATTTTACATTACCACTGACATCGGTGGGAGACGGGTGTGGAATTCGTATTGACCGGTTAACGTTGGGATTTGAACCTGGGTCCCCTCATTGGGAAGTGAGCACTCTATCCTCTGAGCCATCGCAGCTCTAATTACAGTTTTTGGTCACTCCCGCTCTCCAGGGGTATGTAGTCCCTGGCCCAAGTATTTAACCAGTTTCCAAAAGCAAGCAAATGAAAATAAAAGAATATATTTGAATTATTTTAACTTAATTAATTGTAGTCATATGTGCCCATGAGATTTATATATGATTGCATACCATTGATTTATGCCGATTTATTGATTATTGACTATTTGTTTTACATTCATTTTGTTTCCTGTTCGAAAGTGCTAATTAAAAAATGCCCTAATCATGAATACGAATAGGCATTGTATGTTTCTCCATGATGATTAAAAATTAAATTTTGATATCGCTGCGACCTTTTAGTAACATTGAAACATTTGAAACTATTTAAGAGAGGAGGAGAAACTGAAATGCAATTGACAATAAGAGAATCAAACAGTAATTTATACCTTGTTAAAAGCAAATTAGGTTAATGCTTTTTAACGCATATATTTAACATTCTATTCCAGTTTTCTTGGTGAAATTTTCTTCCTTCTTCAAACAATATCATATGTTATTTCTTTATTTCTAGATAATATGTTCATAATAAAAACAAATAACTATACATCATGCATAATCATTTTTATTTATCTCCTATTTACCAATACGAACACGTTTGATTAATTCAAAAACAAACAAGCTTAGTTCATTTCGCAAATCATATAAATAACAAGACTGATAAGAATGAAATATTACTACCATAGAAATCGAATTATGTTCAAATGTAATCAGAGGTAATTTCAAAAACATTCGACATGCGTCGCTTTTCCTCTGAGGCTTTCGATTAATTGCGGTAATCTCTGTTTTTTAATACTTGCCTACTACAACAGGGTCATG
This sequence comes from Parasteatoda tepidariorum, assembly GCF_982258835.1. Lineage (NCBI taxonomy): Eukaryota > Metazoa > Arthropoda > Arachnida > Araneae > Theridiidae > Parasteatoda > Parasteatoda tepidariorum. Next base: position 81,136,181 of record NC_141764.1, on the reverse strand, counting down.
TCAGTTGAATGATATCCTGCGCATTTATCATTGAAATCTTATCAGAAGTTCCCTCTTTAATTACGTAACCCAACTAGATTGTCCCCTTTGGGGCATTGATTTAGACACTCAATGTCGATGGGTATGTTTATGATGCTATTTTGAGATCTCGCATCCGATGCCGTGATTGATTGTCAGCGGTATAGTTATCAACCTGCAAGATTGTACACCCCTTGTGCTTCTTGAATTACAATTTTATCGCATCAATATATGGTGTTGTAATAATTTAAAGATGCTGTGATATAATCGATTGGCTTAAATTTCTCAGGGAAACATTCGTGAAATAAATTATCGTAATTTCAATGCATTTCGTTTCAATTGTTTTGCATTGTTGCAATTTTCATTGAAATGAAAAACCTTTAAATTATTTTAAGAAGGGAACAGCAATCTGAAAGCTTTAAAAAATACGCCAGTCTTTTATTTCTTTTAATTTTACTTTGATGACAATACATACATTTGAGAACATTTTCATAAAAGCATTTTCCTGCGATAATTGTCACAGGAAGCGTTTAGGCTACCTTATTTCCAGTATGAAATGACGTCCTAAAACTTGCATATCTGAAAAAGTGAGCAGTACCTCATATTAACTCAATTTTTTTGTTTGATTCTGTGACCACTAATTCATAACTTCTGACTGCAATAAATGTTGCTCAATATCATGAATATTTTATTATAACTTTTATTAGCGTGTGTATCATAATTGCTTAGTGATTATTTTACTCTCATCACACCAACCAATGCTCATCATAAAATCATCAAAATTCATCAAGATGTGCCCAGTTGCCCTGAAAATTATGAACCAAATCTGATAACTCTTTTAATTTTGTACACCATTTTGTATATTGCTTTAAGATGACATACCACACAATAAAATTTTACAATTACAAGATCTCGATATGAATTTGAATATGTAACTTATAAACAGAGTAGCTGAATTCTAGTTGAAATTTATCATTCAAAATTAAAAAAATACTTACCAAGAAAACGATAAAAATTTATTAATAATCAACATAAATGATATTATTTCAAGTAATTCGGATGGTTCTTCATTGTTTTTTTCCGAATTATATAGATTCAGAAATATATACTATATTTTATAACTATTACAGTTCTGCACGTTCTGAAATCATATTTATTCATTGGAATAAACTAAGCAATGTTGACTTCACTTTAATTTGTAATGAATTGAAGACAAAAAAAAATGTATTTTACCGTAATACACACATCTGTAACAGTATGCAATCACGATATCGGAAGTTATCGGTTACAAGCTTGTTAATAATAAAAAGGTAAAAATTTATAAGATATTGTTCGTCAAATGTTTGGCGTGTTCTGCTTCAAAAATATTTACCAATGTTCTGGTTAGTTTTTTCAAGTTCTTCTGCCTTTTCTTTGGGGAAATTTTGCTTCTTATTTGCTACTAAGAAAATGGGGCCCGACTCTGCCAATGATTATGATAGAACTAAATGAAAACTTAATAAATAAATGCCTGATATTTTCAGGCTCCACTGGAGGGCGTACTCAAGTGTTGCGATCGTGAAAAGCTAAATTATGAACTCTAATTACATAATATTGCTTTGCGTTTACAAAAAGAGCCCACTCTTATTAAGTCAGTCCAAAGTGTCCCACCGTAAGTCCTCTGATTGTAACTGAAAGATCAGTTGTATTAATTTTTAAACCATCGTAAAAATGCTTCATGAGATGTTTCTGCCTGTAAATGAAGGAATAGAAATATTGGTATTTTGGAAATGTTTGAATGTATAGGCAAAATTGCATAATATAGCTTTGAAGTGTAGTATGAAGCTAAATTATGCAGCTAAATTTTGAACTCTAGTACATAATATTGCTTTGTGCTTATGAAAAAAGTGTCCATCTCTTATTAATTCAGTCTAAAGTGTCCTAAAGTCACTGTAATATTTTATATTTTTTAAATAAAAAGAAAGAGTGAAAAAAATTATAAGATTGTGCGAAATTTAAAAACTATTCACACTCATAGATGAGATCATTTTTGCTGGGAGGAGTATTAAAAAAGTTTTTATAGCATTAATTATGCAATATGTCCTCTATTAAGGATGTATAATATTTTATTCTGCGGCACAAATGAGATTAAGTGAGTTGTGTAAAGAACAAAAACATATTTCAAGGACAAATAAAATCATTTACGCCTTTTCGAAAGATTAAAAACATTTCTGATACACAAATGGAATTTTTTGTGATGTGTAATGATTTAAAAAAACGTTTCTGAAACATAAATGAGACCTTGTGCGTGTGAAATTCAGGAATTAAAAATGTTTCTGATACATAAATGAAACTATCTATGTTATGTTGGGATAACAAAACGTTTCTGAAACATAAATGAGATCTTGTGTGTGTGGAATTCAGGAATTGAAAGTGTTTCTGATGCATAAATGAAACTATCTGTGCTATGTTGGGATAACAAAACGTTTCTGAAACATAAATGAGATCTTGCGTGTGTGGAATTCTGGAATTAAAAATGTTTCTGATGCATAAATGAAACTATCTGTGTTATGTTGGGATAACAAAACGTTTCTGAAACATAAATGAGATCTTATGTGTATGGAATTCAGGAATTAAAAACGCTTCTGATACATAAATGAAACTATCTGTGCTATGTTTGGATAACAAAACGTTTCTGAAACATAAACGTGACAATTCAGGCAGCATATGGTTGGTCTGCACAATAAATCTGTTAAGATTCAAGAAACAAATTTCTACAGTGATATGCTTCCGGAGTTCATAATACTACATTGACCTCATTTGTAAAAAAGGATGCTCGAATTTATCCATAGAATATTCGAATTAGGAGTCCCCACACGGTTAATTTCCCTTATATCTTATTCCACTCGCCTAACCCTTTAGGCACAGAATGCAAAAATCAAATCATCCAGGTAGCCCAACCCATTTTCCCAAACAAGGAGGAAATTGTTTTATGGGCCATGGAAAGAAGATGTTCCTTAAAAATCGAGCATGGCAATTAATAAAACCACCGGACCGTGTCCTTATCAAAGGGGACAGTTAAAAACATTGTTCGAAATTTCTCTGGGAACACCTCTTTTGACCTTCACCTTTAACAATTTTTTTTTCTATTATTATTTTGTAACAAGTGTTTAATCGAAGCTGTTGTTTCCTTAAGTAAAAATCTTCTGACACATTGTTTTTTTTTCTCTCTTTCATTTTCGCCCTTTGAAATTTTAAGCGGCATATTATAATATCACGCGATTTTGCGTTCTGCAAAGTATTGTCAACTACAATCAGAGGAGATGAAATCTTGAATATTAAGTAGTCGAAAGTAAAGTTTGTCTAATTAACTTTTGCCAGAATGATCGTTAAAAATGTTTACTTATTTTTTTAAAACCAAAGTGTTAAAGTTATTTTTTCTATCCTCCCTTTTTTTTATAAAATTTAAAGATTAAAATTTAATATTATAGACTTCAAATTTTAACAAACTAACTATTTTATGAGCGCTCTATACGAAGCAAATTTTATGCTTTAACTAATTATATAACGCATATTCAAGATATGTAATACATAACCCTTATCCTTTCTGAATTAATAATTCTTACATCTCAAATTAGCGTTGAAATGAAAATTAAGATACGAAATTAGCTTCAAGAGCAAAAATTTGACTGTTGCCTTAAATTTTTAGAGATTAGTAGATTTAATCACTGACAGGACGATAATAATCAGATTGCCGGAATACAACTAAATTTCTTAAAAACTTTTGTATGTAATGCCATTCTGACGCAATTTATCATGAAAGTATATTTATTGAAATTATTCAATGAAATTAATTTCTGAAAAAATATAGACATGATTGTAACACCCGCAGGAAATTTTAATTTTACATCATTTATAGAACCGTTTTTTTTTTTTTAAATAAGACTTGATTAGAATATCAAAATTCTGTCTAACATTTAATTCAAGTCTATTTTTAAACTTCTGGAATCTTAGCAAAAATTTATAAAAATGATTACCTTGCAACCGGCTTTCATTATTCTCAGTTTCAGTTTGCACACGGATAAAAAAATTAATTTCCGCACAGTATGATAGTAACATTTTTGGTAATAATATTAATAAAGACATAATTCTGATTAATAAAACCAAAATATACGGTATTTAAGGAATTCATTTAGTGATTTTTCCGTTCATATGGTAACAGTTTACCAAAAATTCTGGTTTAGAAAAAATTATTGTTCTTATTATCACACATTTAATAAAAAAATAAAAATGTAAAAAGTAACTTAATCTGAATAAATTGTTTTCATTCCATGCTCTAAGACAGGGATGGGGAAACTACGGCCAGCGGGCCAACTGTGGCCCGCCGGAAGATTTTATCCGGCCCGCGGACAGAATTTTAACTAACCGATCAGTGGCGAATATATCTACTTTATTTAAAGCTATTTTTGTTCTTTCTTTTTTAACAAAGTACTGATGACCATTCCACTTTCTCTATTTTTGTTCTACAAAACATAAATTAATTAAATTAGTTAGCACAAACAGCTTTAACTGGTAAAATGTTGAAAGCAAAAGTTCTTTATAGAATAGCTGTAGATTAGCTCCAAATAGTATTTGTCTTTCTCGAGGAGCAGACATATGGAATCTAATATAGGTGAATTGTACTTCACATGAGGCAGACTACGCGTTTTAAGTTCCAACGAACGGATTTTTCTGCCGGCTCGAGCTCTAACATAATTTACTGCGTATGGAAAGGTTGCACACATACAACGTCATTGTAAATAATGGTGAAATTATTAAGTGTATAAAATAGCTACTGCCTTTTTGAGTTATTTGTAAGTATTTTTTATCCCAAAATGGTAACTAAAAATTGCAAAGTTGATGAAGAGTGACATGCACTCAATGATGAATTGACTTTACTTTATTTCAGAAGTTTTTACTCGGCCCACCAAACTTTTTTTTCTAGATTTTTGGCCCACGACCAAAAAAGTTTGCCCATCCCTGCTCTAAGGTAACTTGATAAAGTTATCAAATTTTATTATATCTACCAAATTTTAACACACATTGTAAAACTATATTTTATTGTTTGTTTTACCAAAATCATGACCAAAGTGCTTCACTAAACATTACCGAACTTTTTGGTGCTCTCATAGAGCCAAAAACAGGGTAAATTTTGCCATATTTCGATAGTTTCGACCGTATTTTTTTTTCTCAGTGAAGTCTCTCTCTCTCTCTCTCTCTCTCTCTCTCTCTCTCTCTCTCTCTCTCTCTCTCTCTCTCTCTCTCTCTCTCTCTCTCTCTCCTTCTCTCTCTCCTTCTCTCTCTCCTTCTCTCTCTTTCCCACTCTCTATCTCTCTCCTTCGCCCTATCTCTCTCTCCTTTCTCTCGCCTGATTATGTAATGTTTCAGAATTTAATTATGCAAACAAGAACTTATAGAAAAATTTTCTTATCCTTTTTTATTCTCATAGTCACGCTTTTTTTTTTCAAAAAAAGAAAAAGAAGAAAAGAAAGTTTTCCCTGATCTGTATGCAATCGGTTCAAACTTTGTTCCATCAGCCGTAATTGAACATTGGTTGTTTTACATGAAGGAGAATAGACAGGTTATAGGACATGGAATTACCGAAAATGTGAAAAAATATTTTCCTTCTTAACAGCTATAAGCCTTCGATTTCAATACATTTTGATGTGAATACATTTCGATTTCTCTCTACATCGAGTATCAAAGAGCATATTAAAATCACTCATAGGTTATACTAGCGATTTTCAAATAGTGTTCCATAGAACCTTAGGGTTCCACGAGAGAGAGTAAGGGGTTCTGAGGGTTTGGACTGTAATAATTTTGAAATTTAGACCTATTCAACCATTATTCACTTAATATTTTATTTGTTGATTTTTTAAAAAGTAAAATGCCAATAAAATATAAATGACCAAATTTCTTTTTAGAAGTATAATTTCTTTAATAATACTTTTAAAATTTTAAAAATTTGTTAAATAAATTATGAAACGAATATGCATGCATACAAAAGGCATTAATATTCTTCATCATGCGTTTCAAATCAAAATTTAATGTATAGCAGTTCTTTTTAAAGTGCTCAAAACAATTAAATGATACTGTGAGTCTCGTATAAAATAACGGTCTAAGCATTTTTTTATGTGCATAAAATGGAAGGAGAGAGTCACAAATGCAAATTTTGAGAAATTTGCAAAGAGAGTATGTAAATTTTGAGTTTGAAATTAACCCGTATTTGCGTTACATGGAGAGGAAAGCTATGAAAACCTCCTAAGGTTAGATTGACGGCAAGGAGACTCTAACGCATGATTAATCTACCACTTAGGATATTTTACTTCAACACTGCGGTCGGTGCGAGCGGGGTGCGGAATTTTTATTGATCAGCCATCGCTGGGATTCGAACCCTCAGGATCAGAGGGTGGGTCGGAGGATAGAACTCTCACCTCATTGAGAGGCGAGCGCTCCATTCTCTGAGTAGTTTTTGAGTGATTATTACACTCATGATAGTCTTTATATATTTAATTTATAAAGTCGGGATTCTACCCAAATTTTTTTTTATTCATTTAAGATTCTATAGTCGAAAACAATTGAGAACCGCTGTGCAATACTATCAAAAAGTGTTCAATTTTAAGATTAAAATTAAAAGTTTTTTTTTACTTTCATCGCTGTTGAAAGCCATTATAAAAATCAAAATCAGATTTATAAAAATTAAAAAAAAAAAAAGATTTACATCGTGGTAACACATGTTAGCGAATAGACTGCTTCTTCGAATATTAATGTATAATCTTGAAGTTATTATGTATTCTGGTCGTATTCTCTAAAAAAGGTATGGATGGGCGGCAATTAAATATTCCATCCTTGTGAAGGCCTCCTCACTTAGTTTGACAATCTGACGCCATTCTGCCCCGGAAGCAACAGCGGAAGCGTCGCTAAATATCTGTACTAAGTTATACCTGTCTTAAATTGTAAAATTAATATATTTTGCCAAATTCAGCATATTTTTAAAATCAAAATGAATGCCAACTGAACATCTTTAAAATGTCAAAATGAAAATACTGTACTACATATGATTAAAAACTGAACAACGTGGATTAAACAAAAAATCACAGCCCAAATATGGACGTACTGTAGTTTCGGTTTTATTAATAAGAATTTTCTACAAAGTCAGGCTCTTGTTTATGGAATCAAAATTTCTGTAGATCCATTTTTGCACCATTATTTGATGTTTATGAGAGAAGTTTCTTTGTTCATAGGACTGAAACTATATGTCTATTTATTGCGTCAATTTTGTCTTGCTTTTTTTTAACGTTTTTTTTAGTTTTATTCATCTTTATAATGATTCCGAGTGTTTTCTGCCCAATGTATTTTGTGGGAGCCGTGATGGCTCATTGGGTAGAGTGTTCGCATTCCAATGAGGTGAACCGGGTTCGAATCCCAGTCGATACGAATTCCGCATCCGACTTGCACCGACCACAGTGCTGACGTGAAATATCCTCAGTGGTAGACGGATCATGGGTTAGAGTACCCTTGCCGTCAGGCTTACCATGAGAGGTTCTCGTGGTTTTCCTCTCCATGTAACGCAAATACGGGTTAGTTCCATCAAAAAGTCCTCGAAGAAAGAAAATTTCTCCCAATACTCGATCCAGGAATTCACTTGTCTTCTGGATTGTGTTCAAAATTACAAGGCTACGGATTTGAACATTAGTAGTTGTAAACCCATAAAATTGGGTCGGCTGTTCAACGACGTTTATAAGATAACATAAAAAGTGTATTTTGTGGTATTCCCAAAATATGTGGTGTTTGTAAAACATCTCTCAAGATGATAAGAAGAACTCTCAAAGAAGGATTATTAGAAGCTTACAAATTTAAAGAAGTTGAAGAAAACATCAAGATGTGGATCGTTAGTTCAAATGATTCTCACTTACATACAGAGAGGAGCAGAAATCCTTTCAATTCACTGTGGGTCAGAAGACCATGATCTTTGGCCAAAAGACAAAAATTAAAATTTTCAACTAAAATGTGTGTAGGCATTTTTAATATGACCCAAATTAAGTATTCATAATCATTCCGGATTGGTTAATACTCTTGACAAACTTATAGTTTATATCTTATCATTTGACGTCTTACAATGTTTGAATGACTTTCGAAACTTAGTTCCAAAAAGTTCCACGAGGTAATTAGCTAAATTTTTTTCTGTTGTCCTCTTTGATGTTTCTTCCTTCGAAAAAAACCTGCCCCATTTTACCCGTATTGCAAAGGTGGACTAAATATACCGAAAAACAAAAATTATGTTTTTTTCTTCGTGTTTTCGCGTTATTTTGTAATTAATGCGCGTTATTCTGTAATATTACTTCGGAAATATAATTTGCTTTTCATTTTAATATAAAATTACAAAAATTATTATATTTTCATTGCTATATTTAATTATTTAAACGTACTATATTATTTTTCTAATTTTTGCTCGCCATATTTCAGCCGCTATTTTTTTTTGTTGGTATTTTTAGTGTATTTCAAAATTTTAACTAGGAATTCAATTTACCTGCACATGAAAAAACCCCAAATAAAAAATCCCAAATTTTGAAACACATTTTATCGAAATACTAATTTTGGCCACGAAACCTTGGATGCTGGCCCACTGTGCAATGGACCATAATAACAGTAGAGGTTTGTTAGTTTAAGCAGGTAGAATATCTCCGTGTTTTTTTTTTTTTTGAGAACGGCACTTTGTTCAGTGTATGTAGATAAAATTTTAGAACCCTATATTTGCTTTTAGAAAGTGACATCACTTTTAAGTAAGTTTTTAAAGATGCAGTTGACCTTGATTTTATTCTAATGATGGAAAATAGAGCGCGGTCACACAGTGTCCATCTGTAAAATGATTTTCAGAAAAATGAAAGTATTCGCCAACCTTACTAAGCCTGTTTAAGATGCAGTGATGAAAGAAAAAAGAACTCGCAATCCCTTTATAAAAACTATCTAGGAATAGAAAACAACATTGCTGAACAAGTGATATTTCATGTATGAAATCACGTTGTACACTGTAAAAAATTCCACATCAAATGACGGTATAAATTATCGGTACTTAGGGTGCATTATCCGTGACCGTAAATTATCACACCGTGATTTATACAGTAATATTTTTTAATTCAAATGATTCAGTGATTTTTACGGTAATTATTGCTGGAAAAATTACGGTATATCATATTTTTTGTTCCGTAACATGTTGCGGTAAAAATCGATTTTACCGTAATTTGATTCGAAATTTTTTACTGTGCACAACTCTTTATATCTATAAAAAAGAGCCATAATTTTTTTTAATCAGTTTTTTAATTCTGTTATCACTGCTTCATAATTTCTGACTTTGATGAAGCTTCTTTAGCAAAATCATGCGCTTGTATTAAAACAGATAAATGGTTATTTTAATTGTATCACATCAACCTGTGTTTATACAAAACTTAACTTAGATTGGTTCAGTAACTCAAAAGATAATAGATCAAATTCGAAAATTCTCTTAATTTTCGACAGAATAGTTTAACATGATGTCAAATGTAATAGTACGTTTCTTTAAAAAAAATAATTTGAATCGGTACTAAATAAAAGAATCAAAATAAGAAAGAGTGAAATATAATTCTTTGCATTTTATTACATTTGCTCAAAAGTTTCTTGGTTAAGCAATCAGTTTTAAATATATGATTTTTAAAATAAAAACAGCTAAAATTCATATTTTCAAAGTATTAGTTCAAGTCCTAGATGTAAACTTTTATAATTTTAAGTGCTTTAATTATTCTGAAACTAAAAGTATTCTATTAATGGTGAACTTATATCCAAATTCAGTACTTAATAGTTGTATAAGATTTGTTAAAACTTATCTAATTCTGCTAAAAATTATTTTTACTTTTTTTAATTTCGCAGTTTTCTTTTCTTTTTTTTTTTTTAATGTGTATTATGTAGTAATTATGAATAATATAGCAAAACGTTTTCAAAAGAAAAAATTCCTTCTTTTTCTGTGACACTAATTATTTTTAAATAAAAATCTTTATTGAAGTTATAAATATTAATTCGCCTGTTTCTGAAAGATGGTATCCAATTCTTTTTACACTCTATATCAGTGAAATAAAATTATTACTTTATATTTAACAAAAAAGTAACACCTAATCAGTTTATGTTGATAAAGTGTAAGACTAATTATTTTACATAAGGGATTAAAAAAGTTAGATTAAAAATATATCCCCTCATTCTCTTCATTCCAATTTTACAGGGGCAATATGAAAAAACTTCAATTTTTTATGTTCTTGTATTCCATTTGCAACAAAAAAAAGTTCTTTTTTTTTACCTCTTAAGAAATCTTTTGCAAACATATAGCATGTCGTACTTAATCTCAACACCAGCATCCGCCGTGTGCATCCATTCTCCGTTAACCGACACAATCCATCCTAACTCCCGCATCCTCCCGAGATGCACACGTCGCTTCTTCCCTTACCCCCCTTTTCAACCCTTATTCCCCCCCTATCCCCGTGGCGGCTGTGGCGGGGGCTGCTGCCGCTGCTAAAGTCAGAGGGCGGCTTTAAGGGACTGTATATTTAAAACGATACGAAGTTTCTTAATAATTTTCGATCTTTCGCTATTTCTGAAACTATTCATTCACGATATAATATTTCCATGGTTACTATTATTTTCAATTTTCTGTTTCTCGTTAAATTAAGATACAATTATATGACTCTTTGTACCTTTTCACGGTACTTTGGTACCGATTAAATAAGTCAATGGTTAGTTGAATGCGTTGTGTTTTCGCTTTTAAACTATTAATTAAAGGATTAATCTCAATCCAACAGCTGGTATACCTTACTTGCTCTGGAATTCAGTTTAAAAAAAAACACATATTATTCATGACTAATGTTCATTTCTCTGTAACAAAATAAAAATAAATAAAATTATTTCAATATTTAAAAAGAAATTTCATATAAATCGATTTCCCCTTTATTAGAGCATATTTAACTGAAATTAATCAAAATAAATTATTGTTTTCTGGGAACTTGGAAAACATTATTTAATTTTCTCGTTGCTAGAAGTTTTGTCTTATTGTACTTACAAGTACAATAAGACAATAAGGATGAGTACTTGAAAAGTGTAAGTACTGTTGCAAGCAAAAATAGGTGCATCGCTACCTGCGTATCAAGCAATCATCACCTGTTGTTACATAAAAAGTTTCTTTAAAATTTGTATTACTTTTTTTAATTTTTAAAGTATTTTTTTATATAAAGTGAAAAGATCTCTTAATTTTTGTACACCTTTCTAAAAATAGTAACAATTTCAAATATTGCATGAATTTGCTCTATATTTCAGAGGAAGTTTTAATCACGTATAGGCGATACTTTTGCCTCCAATGTCCGTTTATGAATAAAATCAAAAGTTCTTGTCTCTTGAAGTACTGCATGATTTCCCAGCTCAGGAGCTGTCTGTACCGTCAGGTCTAAACCAATTTACCTAACATTACTCCCAAAATAATTGAAAGATATAGCCCTATAAGAAAGAAGAGGCTTCACCGTTATTGGGTGGAGTATATGGTAAATCAATTCTGTGGTACGAATAATAACAAAAATAATAATAGCCATTCGTAAAAGACTTTATTGATATATTACTACTTCATTTTCAACATTTCAAGTTTACTAATCATTCTCTAGCTTTTTCTCATATAATACAAAAAAAAGCATAAAATAGTTTTTTTATTCTGCAATAAAAAATAATTCAAAATGACAACAACAAAAAATTTTAAAAACAATTATCATCGAGAAATTATTATTGAAAAAATATTATATTTTCTTTCTACCATTCAAATTTCAAAAACTTTTCTTTTTACAAAGTTATTAAAAAAAAGCATAAAATAGCTTTTTTATTCTACAATGAACAAGAATTCAAAATGACAACAAAAAAAAGCAATAATAATCATCGAGAAATTATTATTGAAAAAATATTATATTTTCTACCTTTATATAAATTTCAAAAACTTTTCTTTTTACAAAGTCTATTAAAAAAAGCATAAAATGGCTTTTTTATTCTACAATAAAAAAAAATTCAAAATGTCAAAAGTAGAAAAAATTTTAAAAGAATAATCTTCGCGAAATTATTATTGAAAAAATATTATATTTTCTACCTTTATATAAATTTCAAAAACTTTTCTTTTTACAAAGTCTGTTAAAAAAAGTATAAAATAGCTTTTTTATTCTACAATGAACAGGAATTCAAGATGACAACAAAAAAAAAACAATAACAATCATCGAGAAATTATTATTGAAAAAATATTATATTTTCTACCTTTATATAAATTTCAAACACTTTTCTATTTACAAAGTCTATTAAAAAAAAGCATAAAATGGCTTTTTTATTCTACGATGAATAAGAATTCAAAATGACAAAAAAAAAAAAAAAAAAAACAATAATAATCTTCGATAAATTATTATTGAAAAAATATTATATTTTCTACCTTTATATAAATTTCAAGAACTTTTATTTTTACAAAGTCTGTTAAAAAAAAAGCATAAAATAGCTTTTTTATTCTACAATGAAAAAGAATTCAAAATGATCAAGAAAAAAAAAACAATAATAATCTTTGATAAATTATTATTGAAAATATATTATATTTTCTACCTTTAGATAAATTTCAAAAACTTTTTCTTTTTACAAAGTCATGACGTTATATTTACATAACCCCTAACAATCGGAGAAAGAGAAACTAGAGAAGGGAAAGAAGAAGGAAAAAAAAAAGAGATTTATAACTGCGGGATTGTCCGTCAGGTGGCGCGGGGACGTCCTGGGCCATTTGGAAGGGAAAACTTTTACCTAAACCCCAGTTCTCCTTTTATCATCCACTTCAAACGCGATACTCCTGTAATCTAGTTCGGAGTGTAGGGAAGCTTCGTCTCTCTCTTGAATTACAAAGGATACTGTAGATGAAAAGTTGATACGTTCACGAGGTGATGTATCAGTGAGTTGGTTGTGTTTGTTTTCGCGTATCAGAGGATGAGGTGTTTTGCTTGGAGAGCATGAAGACGGAATATTTAGAATTCGGGATTTTTCTCCTTTTTGCTTACCTCGGCTGGAAGCATCAGGTCAGTTAGTTTTTTCAATTTTGTGTTAGTTTCCATCGATGTTGTTTTGTTTGAGTCGAAAAATTACGTTATGTTGAGCTTAATTTTAAGACTAAGGATTTTTAACATAGTGAAGTACGATTTTAAGGATTGCAATGCTATTTTGACCAAAAAAATCATTTTTAAAAATTAACTATATTATAAATATTTAATTATATTATTAATTTAATTGTTGTGAAAACTATAGATTTTTCTGCTTTTTGACAAACTTGCTAATTAAATTTATAACGTTATATTGAAGCATATGATAAAATCTTCCTCTAAGAAGTTATCTAAAGGTTTGTTCGTTCAGATTTTATGTCCGACAAATTCTTAATTAAAGTAATACCTGTAATATTATATAAATCTATATATATATATATATATATATATATATATATATATATATATATATATATATATATATATATATATATATATATATATATATATATATATATATATATATATATATATATATATATATATATATATATATTGAGTAACTAAACCAACATTCTTAAATTTGTGAATGTTTTTAAGACTAATTCTTGTGCTTCAAAATTTCTTTAATTAATTTGCCGGCCTTCTTATCAATGTAGAAAATAGATAATTTTTGGAAAAAAAATATTCACACATTAGTTTCACATGTTTCACATTAGTTTCATTACACTAAATATTGAATAACGAGGAGATAAGAGATAAACAAAAATATTCTACACATTTAGTGAAATTAATTCATATACAAAAAAAATTGCATTTCAATTTATTTAGTGTCTCTTATTGTTAAATTATGTTTCAAATATTATTTAATTTTTTTTTTGGAATTTATAATTTATACGCGTATTAACCAGGCGGAAGAATAAGTCTTTATAATTATTATTATTATTATTTCCATTTCTCAAACTACAAAACTCATCTGTATTTTTCAAGTATTTATTTCAAATCGAATTTTGTCAGAATATAAATAAATTTTAATTAAACAATATTTTGACAATTTTTGTTAAGAAATCTTTTGCTTTAAACTACTGTAAGAAAAACTAATTAATAATTTTTTTATCTCAAGTGTATTAATAATTTTAACCCTTGTTAAGTTTTTAAGCAGAAAACCATTAATTTATTTTATATTTCGGAATGAAAAGTTTAAAGAAAAAATTAAACTGTGATTGAAATAACAAACACGATTTTCTCATACTCTTTAAAAATGTTTCATATTATTATACAAAGTTATCTATTTTAAAGTTATGTTAGTTTTTTACTTTTTTTCATATTCCTTGTCATTTTTACCTCAAACTCTATTTCCTTAAAAATTTTTAAAATACCCCTTATAATTATAATAATAAAGCAAATTTATTTGCAACTCATTAGATGTTTCTATTTAGTTAAATGCAAACTAGTTTTTTGTCCCTCTAAATAAAAGTTTGGAATTTGAAACCAGGTAATTATTTCTTGTAGTAAGATCACAAAATATTTAACACGTTTCAAACTTGCTAAAAGCTATGTCTTACAACACTTGAGAAGTTTATCTAGGCTATATACTTATCCTTATCGTATTATGGTATTTTATCAAACTGAGATATCGATAGAAAATTCTCTTTCTCACACCTGTTTTCTTCATTTATATCTAAAAGCATTCATCTTTTTCGTACTTTATCTTGTCTTACATTTCAGTCAGACGAGCAATCAAATTCATTGAAATACTTAAAGTGCGCTTTGAATTGTAGGAAAAAAGTTTTTAGATCAAAAATATGCAGAATTAATGTCTTATAATTTGGTCTGTCTCATATTTTCAAGCAACGTGATTGGAAGTTAATTTTATAGAATGGAAAAAGTTTATATATGGTGAACGGAATTCATTTAACTTATCTTTAATTTCCATGCAACTGAAGAGAATATTAATCTTATTGCAAAAAAAAAGATTAAGTAAGAACAGAATTTATTTATCTTGTCTTACATTTCAGTACAACAAGAAAGAATATTAATTTAATTTGATTGAAAAAGTTTAAATCCATTCCATACATACCATCCATTACATTCCATACAAAGTAGTGGGAAATAACTTTTAATGCAAAGAAAAGCTTAAAATAGGCTAACTAGAAATAATATTCAATGATTTGAATTAAAATTACTTATATTTATTCCCTTTGGAATGTGAAGGGGAATTTATTTTAATACAAAAATAGTATCTCAAACTGTATAGCACAAGTTTTTAAAAAATATATATTTCCTTTATCTCTAATAATTTATATTGATTTACGTTTTCATATCAAGTTATAGGAAATTAATTTCAATTTGAAGTTTGTTTTAATATCGTTAACAGACAATGATGTTCTCATAAAGGTTTTAAATTTGTGTCTTATAATTTTTCTTGTCTTACATTTATAGGCAACTTAAAAGGGAATTTTAATTATATTACATAGAACGAGTTTCAGATTACATAAAAACTTTAATAAGAACACAAATATATTGAAGTTTTATACATACATATATATATTCTATTTCTTTTGTAATATATAAAAATAATTATTTAATGGTTAGATTTGTTTCATGTCATAAGTAAAATGATAAAAAAATAAATTTTATTTCAAATATTATTAGAAGAAAAATGTATTAAAAAGGTTCTATTAAGCATTCATGATATTATGTACTAATTTCTCCAATTTTAAATCATTCCTATTAGCTATTATATTAAAACTGGAAAAGAGAACCCTAATTGAACTTTCATGAAATCTTCTAGCTATAATTTAACATAAAATATTCACAAATTTGCTGTTCGAAATTTTGAAAATTTAATCATTAAAAAGTGAAAAGAATAGCATAAGTTTAAGTTTAAAATAAATGTTAAAATTTAAATAAATTCATTTAAAATGTCAGTGTTTATTACATCCAAAATTACTTGACAATGCTATTTATTTTTAACTGCAATTTCTTTGTTACATTTACAACATAATTTTTTTTTAAATAAACTTACTAAAAAATTAAAAAATTCAATAGTAAGAATAATATGCTACAATATACTTAGTTTATTTGCTATAATTTCAAACTAAATGGGGACTCCTTTTTGTACATTTTACTAATATATTTTTTTTAATATTATTCCAATAAACCTCAACTCTTTTATAGTACCTTTTAAGTAATACGATAAGTCTCAGTTAATACTTAATTCATTGTATAACAAGTTTTTTTTTTATTATTTTGCTCGCATCTCTTCATAATATTGATCGTTCAACATAACACGCCAAGTTTAATTAGATAATCAAGATAATTTCCCCTGATAAGATTCTTGATATTAATTGCTCAAAATTGTATTTAGTATTCTACATGCTCTTTGTGCTTATTATTCTATATATTCTACACTCATGTTTACCTTGGCTAATTGCCTCATACCACAACATAATAACTCTGGGAAAGGGTTGATTCTAGTTCTGGTGTTTGAAATCTCTATTAATTTACTGTCAAATAAATCACTATTTTTAAATTGTTTTTATTGGCATTTAATTATTATTAATTATCAGTTTAAGAATAAATTTAGTTACTAATTTAAATTTATATAATCAAGATATAAGAAATAAACATAAATTTTTATAATTTTTTATTATCATTGTTTTTTTTAAATGTATTGTAATTTTAAATTAACCACTTTATAAAAATATTTTTTGTTACATATAGTTATAATAATCCTTAAAGCAATTTATTCATAAAGAACATGTAAGTAAAAATTTAAAAAATAATAAAACAAATAGTTATATATTTGTATAATTAATAATTTTGAGTTCATAAATTAATTTATTGAGCTACTTTTCGTAAAAAATAATTTTTAGCAACAAAATTGTCAAAAATGATTTTATAAAAAATTTATTCATAATTGTAAATCTGATTTTTTTTATAAAGCATGTTAATGGATTTTTTTAAAAAAATACTCTATTCCTTAAATTTCCAGGTTTTACAACATGGAACAGTCTATATTCATTATTTTTCTTTTTGTTAAGTATTTGACTGAATAGGTTTTTAATAAAATAGATGGTTATAGGTTTTCAACAAAGACAACTAGCTAATGCTTTTTCTCTAATTATAAAGCTGATTTTTTTCAAAAAGAAATTTATAAAAATTATATTTTAAATAGTAAACCGATCAGAAATTCCAATAAAAAATTCTTAGCAAAATCTAAAAATTATTTTTATGACATAAACTACCACTGATGTCAATTGTTTAAACAGAAGAAAATAAATAAATAAATTATGTTGGGGAAATATAATTTTAAAATACTGAATTCTCTATATTGATTCAGTAGCTCTTTATGCTAGCTGTACGAGACAAAAATATTTATTCCTTATCACGCTGCTTTAAAAGTATCCTTCTTTCATAATACCTTTTCCTTGAATAAAGACAATAAGACGAATATTGTTACAACGGCGAAAAAAATTCTATTCTTAAAAAAATCATATTAGCATGAAGAATATATCTACATAAAATAATTTAAACCTTAAGTGAAACATTCAAACCTTAAATTACATATGACGCAAATTTAAGTATTGCATAAAAGAAATAATAATTCCTAATACAAATTATTTCAAGTCTCTTTGGAAATATTTTTCAAAGGTCAATCTAAAAATAAAAAAATGTTTTTAAATCTTTCAATTCAAAATGTATCCCGCTAATTGTGTCTGTAACTTCCTGTTTCTTATAGCTTTTGAATAATAGTGCAATTTAGTGGGACTGTCGCAAGAAACTGAAGGTTGCGAAGTATATTCATGCAAATTAATTTTTTTTTTCTTTTTCGAACTCGAGCATGTCTCTTGCACCTGTAATTTTCCAAGCCTGTTGGGAAATAACTATCCTTATTACTTAATGTTAAGCCTTCTCAAATATTTTTCGCTAGACTATATAATTATTGTGCAATGAATATAACCAAAAATATAACGATTAAGCTTATTCATCCAATTAAAAAATATTAAATATTTTATAATCTCTGTATAACTTAATTTTTTTCGAATATTATTTCCAACTGTTAACGATAAACAATGCCTTTGCATATTTTTAGTCGGAAATATGTCGAAGTTCATTTTTAAATTTTGAAAAATTTATAAAATATTGCTGTAAAATATTTTGTTATTTTAAAATATTTAGTTTGTTTTCTCTAAAATATGGTTTTACTTAAAAAATATTACTCAAGGAAAAAACGAACTTAAATTTTTTTGAGATGTCATTCTTAGTTTTGTCCTTCGGAAAATCCTTTTCCAATTTTCAGATTTATTTTTATTTATCAGTAATAACAATAAATTACAGAGAGATACTGATCATAAATTGTAAAGTGAGTTTGTATATAACTGTCCTTTTTCCGGGAAATTGTTTTTTAAATTTTAATTTTAAATTATATTCTACCCTCTTTTTAATCAAAAAGTAACATTTTAAAAGGAAAAAAAACGCAATTTCCTGAGCAATTTTTTTTATCAATGTCATTCCTTAGATCAGGATTTCTTAAACGTTTGGTGTAAAGACTTCAGACTATTTACGAAAATTTTATGGAACCCCATAAACTTGGAACGTTTCTATTATTAAAAAAAGAAAACACTTTAAATCACTTTGGTTTTTTTTTTTTAGTTTTTTTGATCTGCATTATTTTAGTTATTTCCAGATACATCGTGTAAAAATATTTGATAAATGCAAAAGTATTATAATAAATTAAAGAAATATAGAAATTGATTATATCTTTGGCGTTCCAGCTGCAAGTTTCTCGACCCGATTGGCATCGCAACCTACTGTTTAAGAAACTCCACTTTAGATAATCGTTTTCTAATTTATTATTTTTTTTAAGCAAATGTCGTCTTTCTAGGAATCGTTTTCTGAAGTTTTTAACGCCACGATCTAGGTACTTTGCTTCCATGAAACAACCCAAATAAATAACGCAGAGTTTTTTTTTCTGCTACTCCTAATTCAAAGAAAAAATAATCGCTTGAAGAAAAAAATTAAAAACTATATTCGAAGAAAAATTTATTTTTGCATTTTACTTTTGAATAATTGATGTGCAGCGTAAGGTAATTTTAATGCAATCTCTTTAAAAGTTGTGCATGCATCTTAAATTACACAAGATTCCTGAAATATTATCTGCATGCTGTAAAATTGTCTTAAACTTTATGTGTGCATTTGATAAAAAAGCACTTAAGAGCATCCATATCAATGGAGGAAAATCGCTAGAGATAACCATAATATTATGCTGGAAAAACCATAAATATTATGAGGAATGCAGATTGTATTTTAATGCATCACCTTATTAGTAGCTATTCTCTACTTGCCTGAGAAGTATCTTGGCTACACTGCACTACGAAAAAAAAATATATAGTCAAAACTATCAGAAAATAGTAAAATTTACCGTGCTTCTGACTCAATAAGGACACCATAAAAATCAGTAATTTTTACCGAGGTGCTTTGATAATGATTTTAATAAAATTACTACAAAATATGCTTTCATAATAAGTGATACAATTAAGGAACGGAAAAGTTACCAAATGAATGGTTTAAATACAGTATATTTTGGTTTTATTAACCAGAATTATGGTTTGATTTTTTTTTTAAATCAGAAATGTCATTACCATGCAGTGCGATAATTTTACCAGTATTTCTTTTCTCCGCGTGAAAATATCACAATACTTATTTTATAGTTTTCGTCAGTTTCATATATTTCGTAAGAAATCGCGCTCTTTTTCTTAACGGGGTTGCGAACATTTTTTTTTTCATTGTAAATTCCAACGTGTGCAGGCTTCTGCACTGAAATGTAATTGAATTGTTAACCAATCCTTCTGTATCCTGTCATCCGTCGAACATTCTTCCTGTCGCGTGTTCTATTCTAATTGCAAGGAAGTAAGTGGCAGAAGTCGTCTTCTCCTACCAGATTCCCTCTCAACCTCGTTTTTAATGAAATAAAACCATCCGTTTCCTTTTATGGAACGAAATACTACAAGGAAGGGAACTGGAAAAAAAGGTATATCGGGGAAACAGAAAGTTTTAAGGAGAATTCTGAAAAAATTATCCCTCCCCCCCTCTCACATGCCAGCTGAAATCCCCCCATCATAACCCGGTCGCCCAAAATCTTTTTGCCAGACGCCTACCCGAACGAATAACAATCGTTCTTTAACCAAAAATCTGCATCTTTTCAAAACGAGCGCGTGCCAGACGCCACTTAATGTAACGGCATATGGTCTTTTCCGTTTACAGTTAGTTACTTCTGATGTTGAGAAGGTAAAATGGATGAGGAGGGGGGGATTACCTGGTGATGAAGCATCTGTCCTTACAAGAAAAGCGAAAGGTGATGGTACTGTAACATGAGGTTATACTCTCTTTATGCATCGTACCCCCGCGTAAAGAACCGTATAGGGTGGAGGGACAAAAAGTTTCGTTTCTGTTATATCCAGGTGGGTGGACCGGTATATTTCCCTTTCTTTTTTTTTACTTACCGCTTTTAAAAGAGGGGGATATTGCTAGACTTTTATTTCATCTCCCCCCTACCATTCATTTCTGTTGAAATCTGCAAATGTACACAAAAGGTGCTCAGGACTTAACAGTATTTTTTTTTTTCCAATTCGTCTCGAAAGCGAAAGATGTAGCTTGCCTTCTTATGCGGAAAACTGGCGATAAAATTCGTCCCAAGTTTGTTTATTTGGATAGTTGTTTACTTTTTCCTGAGAGAGTGAGGGAGGTGAGAGTAAACAGCCGTCCCGCTATAGAATAAAAGGTGGGGGTGGTTGAACCATAAACTAATTCAAAGTACTTTCACCTGAGACCTGGTGACTTGTCCTTGGTTTTTTTTTTTATTAATTTAAATGCTGGTGACTTGCCCTTGGTTTTGTTATTAACCTGAAACCTAGTGGCTTGTCCTTGGTTTTTGGTATTAGGGTAAAAGCCGATTGACCTCAGATGTGTTATTGAACTTTATATTGCACGCCGTTAAAAATTCATTAGTTTACATCAAACCATATTATCAATCGAATTTGCTGCAACTTCAATATGTCGTCAAATTCAAAACGCGCAATATCTTGGTGCAAATTAAACCTTATTACTCTTTATTGCAAGATACCATGACACCAATTATACACCACAATAAGGTTGCAGCAAGTTTGTACTATATTATGGTTCAAAATACCTTGATATAATTTCAGTAACGGGATAGTTAACTAGAAGCGAAAGAGAATTTTAGATATTTAAAAACCGTTAATTTATTATATATGCATTAAAGCATCTACTTTTAGAGAATTAATAAACCTAGTCTTAGCGAAAGGAATTCTTAAAAGTGACAGGAGTTGATGCAAAAATTTAAACAAGTTATGTGGTAATGCATTGTAATAAGTATTGAGTAAAAAATATGAAAATTCAACTTGTTAACTGGCTTAAAATATTTAACAGCATGTGGTATGTTAGGAAAGTACACGTTAAAAATAGCATCTGAAATATTTAAATACTTCTATCGTCATAATCTAAAAACATAATGTTTGTAAACATAGTTATTAATTAAAAAAAAGGAATATTTAGTATTTATTAGCAGCTAAGCTGCTCTAATAAATACTAAATTTTCTTTTGCATAAATGGGTGTCATAAAATAGAAGATCTGAAATCTCCTGAAATTTATGATACATAGAAGGCAAATATCATATACATGACAGTGCAAAATGTTTCCTAACTTATCTATGATGTATTAGAAGAGTTCATGAAAGCAGCGACAACGTAAGTGCTAATTTGAGGTAAAAGAGAAGGCAAAGAATTTATTTAAGAGACGTCAGCAAAAAACAGCAATGCTAGTCCACTTTGTCACGCTACAAATAATCTTAAAAAGGTCCCCAAAAAAAGAGTGATTTATAATTTGAAAAACTCAGAGAGAAGAAAAATGGACCTTAATAGAATTGATTTGCAGCGCAAAAAAACTTCCTGGGACCCCAGATACTACAGCGTGGAACTCGATCACGTAATGGTTATCTGTTCTTACAACTTTACAAATTATTGCTAAGACGTAATCACCAAATCGAGCTTTTATCTTGAGGACGAGACCAGAATTGGTGATGATGATGACAAGGGGGAAACGGGTCGTCTTTTTTACCATCCTTTACTGATGAGGATGAAAATGAACAGAGTACGCGAATGGCGATATCAAACTAAGATTCGAGTTCACTTGCTTCAGCAGCATCTTACTCGAAGGGGCCTGTATATTCCACCCTATTCTTTCATGCACAATTTAACCTGGACTTCTACATACAAAGTTTTCATTAATGCTTGTCTACAAGTGCAGTACGTGGTCTGGGTACCAAAGGGTTGAAGGAAAGGGGATTGTGTCTCCGGAACTACGTTGACGTCTCCTCCCTACCTCTTGCCTTCTTGTTTCTGTTTTTACCATCATCCCTTTTTTTGTCCTGTAAAACACAATAGAATCATTGGATAAGGATGGATACGGTCATTGACAGAGTCGATTTTTCTGTGTGGTGAGTGACTTGGGGTGGCTTCCTTTTTTAAGTCACCGCGATAAAGTGTTTCTTATCAGTTCGAAATTAAAAATCAATTTGGAAACGGTGTATAGCCGTGGGACCATAAATTATGCAGATAACTTCGTGCTGGGAATTCGGAGGAGGAAAACATTAGATGTCAGTGACATAGATTTTGGTGATTCAGCCTGTTAATTTTGTTGTTATTTGTGGAGCTGTTATTTTACCAAAACAAAAAATTATACATGCGTATTGTGTTCACAGATAAGGATACATATGTATAATGAATGTTTACAAAAGTTAACACATAGGTATAACAAATTATTAGCAGGTATAATGCATATATAATATAAATGTTCACTAATGTTACTTGACTGTTTTCATAATTACTACCAGAATTTTTATGAATTTAACCAATTAGTGTCTTAATGAACAAAACTATAAAACACGCTGTTGAAAAATTTTAACAAATTTAATGAATAAGTTTGAGTTTGTAAAGTCTTTTAAAAGATAAAACAATAACCCCTAAAACAATTAAATAAAAATTCAAATGTTGAAAAAAAATTTTATAAAATCAATTGAGGATCAATAAAATTATCAGCATGTTGAGCATTTAGTGGATACTGATAATAAATTAGTACGTTGGTCTTAGATTTTAACAAATTGCGCTTGATCCATTAATTTCAATACTATCAATTATTAATACTATCAATTATTATAATATTAATTTACGAAAAAACTACTGGCACCTTGAGTGCAACATTCGTAATTATTTACGTTATAAAAATATAAAATTTTATACCGTAATTTTTACAGTAATATTTATTTAATTACAGTGATTTTAGTGTAAATATCACTGTAAAAATTACGGTAAATGTACTGTCCCCCTGAGTGCCGATAATTTTTAACGAATTTTTTTCAATGTATTAGGGGATAAAACCACTGTTTAATTATTTACAAACGATGAAAAAATTATGTTTTTAAGTAGTTAATTAAAAGATCAAAAGTTTCATTTCGAACATACTATAAATTTTATTTTGTCATACCAAAATATTAAACTACAAACAAAGTTTAAGGAAGAAAAATGCGGAAATTGATTTTTCTTAAAATTTTGTTAGTGTACAGGTGTTAACAGCTTGAGTGTTTGTTTAGTCATCAAGTTTTAACCATCTGTCCAAGATAAAAGCTTTTTACCTTATCAAAGGACCTTTGAGCTATACTTGACGCTGTCATAAGTAAAAGATAAGGTGCAATATTACACAAATTCTGCAGGAAAAGCTTATTGGTGCATCTATCCTGCCACAAATTGGCCTGCTTTCTTTAATTTCAACATGCATATACTTATCCATTTAATAAATGAGTGTTTGCATATGATCTTTACATTAAAGCCGCTGTCTGATTAATGTTAAGATTTATAAGGAAAAAAATTTTTTATTTTATTTTCTAAACAAATGTTAAAATTAGCTTTCAATTTTAAACCACTTGCAATTATTGCTGATTTTATTATATGTATAATAAATATGAATATTATTAAAACATAAATGATTAGCATAATTCATAGAAAAAATTATACGTGCTTTGTCTAAAATAAGAAATTTAAAGGAAGAATAAGAGCTTTTTTTTAGACTAATAATTAAAAAAAGCAGATTATTATGATTGCTTTTAAATATTCAATCTCAGTTATAAATTAAAAAAGACTTTTGTTAGCACCATTTAAATGACCAATCCAATAAGTCGTGCACATTTAAACAGATTCTTTGAGAAGTATGAATACCCTATATCTTAAGCATTAGAAAGCAACATCCTTAAAAATGTTTTCCCCTATGTTTAGCTATAGTATAACAAAACATTAGTTCTCTTTAATAATTAATGTTATGCACAAATGTAAATATTGTACAAAATTCATTGAGAAAGGGTCTTCTTTTTCATTCTATCACTATGGTGTTCTCTGTTAATATATAATTTTATATTTCTTTATTTTTATTTCTTAATTTTTATTATATCTTTATTTTTGTTTAATTATTTGATTTGAGAGTACAGTTATTTTTTAAAATGAAAAACTTAATTAGGATCATGTAGTATGTCTTGAAAATTACTCAGAACTAATACACTTCGTAAGGCTTAAAAATAACATTAAATAATTTTTTAAAAATTTTCACTACGAATATATTTCAACAAATTCTCCTTAAGTGTTATAACACAACACAATATCAAAATATTTTACAATATGAAGTCAATTGTATCCCAGACAAATAAATCATATATTTTAAAAGTGAAGCAGCAATTTCATGGCACATTATTTCACAAACTTGTTTAGATTTTGTAATACTTTGACAAGATTAAACAATAGTCAAAATTACAGAAAAAGTAAGATATATCTTAAATCTTTAACAACATCAATTCTATGAAACATCAATTTTGATATGTGCATTATACGCCATAAAATGTTATACTTCGTCAGATACAAACAGACGATATTTATGGAATATTTTTCTGTTACGAGCAGGCGATATTTATTGAATATTTTTCAGTTACGAGCAGACGATATTTATGGAATATTTTTAACACAGCCAGTCTGAATCCACATTTTCTTCTTTACATAATGGCAGAATTGTAAAATGGGGAATAGTTTATGTGACACTATAAGAATGCCCATCAAAAAATACTTTTTTTTTTTTGAAAAAATTCCTTTTGTGGAATAGTTTTGCTTTCTTACGTGTGTGAGACACCTTGCAAAAGCAATATTTGAAGTACATTCTTTGTGGGGAGATTTTGATAGCCGAGAATAATCGCATTATCTTATAAATGCGTCATTATCAGTAAGATTTACGGGCGTATGTTCATAAGTTTTGGTAGCAAGACAACTATCATTTCATTGTTTTCTCTGCGAGTGATGAAAATTTTCGGGCTTTGTTTTAAAAAGTGATGCGCTGATGCGGGAAAAAAAGGGGGGAAATATATTTGTTGATGCATTATGATGCAAAAATGCATGAGTATTATTGTTGGTAATTCATTCCTTGCTTGGAATATATGAATTTCAAAAATCAGTATTCCTCTATATCAAATTATTATTATTTTTTTTATCTTCTATTTTAGCACAGACGTGAAAAATTCATATCTTTCTTAGAGTTAGTTTTCTGTTAAGGATATTTCCATAAAGTTAAGCAAAAAAATACCACAACCCTTTTTCATGTTGAACAGGTATATAAACGGAATTCAGAAATATTTTATTTAATTTTATATTTGTAATGTTGTTTGAATATATTTAAGATATGTTTATATTTTATTAGAAAATTGTTTTTAAACTATGGAGTGACAAAAAATCATATTATTTTTATTCTCCTATTAATTGAATAATAAGACTTAATTTGTTTACTTTCAATTGCATACGAATGAAACTAAAATAGTACATGCAAGTCTACTTTTATTTTTTTACATTTACTAATTTCCAAAGCCTTTTTACTTGCCAATGTTTCAGTAAAAAAAAATAATTTGGTTCATGACGTGATTTTAAAAAAAATCAGTCGTAAAACTAAAATTAACTATTTTTGGTATTTAAATTATACTTGAAATAAATTTTAAAATTGTTTATTAGTGTATGCTATTATTGCAGTCAACTAAACCACCGCTTTACTTTGAGTGCAAAGCACTTGAAATATGACATTTTTTATTTTGCTTGGCGACAGAGTTTCGAAAAACCATGTTAATTGGCTATCTTTAATGACATTTTCTCAGTAGAGCAACACTAAATTCACCTCCTTCTTCTCACGAGCTAATTGGACCACTCCTTTACACAACAATAAATATTCTCTTCTTTCGTTATCTACAAAGAATATTTTACAACTTTGTAAAGAATGCATAACTAACGAAATTATCTCTCTAGCCTGAACTCAAAAAATAAAAATCTAATTCTTAATGGAGCTTAAGAAACATTAACAATTCACCGCCAAGAAAATGGCCCACACAAAGTCAAGTGCGCGCTTTCAATTCTTAGCCATAAGCAATTTTCTTGTCAGCCATTGTTAAACAGGAGTGAAAACTTATGTACATATATACAGAATAACGACAATTGGTAAAGCACTTAGTGCTCATTATGAGCATTCAATAAAATGACTGTAGACATGGTGCTGTAATAATATTTATTGAAGAGGTCTTGGATAGAACTTAGGTTGTAAAAAGGCGCCTCTTTTCGCTTTTCCCATCTTGTAGTTTGACTACTTTACGACATCGGGCCTTTTCTTCCTTGAAAGTGTACCATCATTTTTATCATCTTCTCTTCTTACCTGCAAGGTGAAATAGGAGGACATAACAAAGACCTTCGATAAATCAGGTGGAGGTTGTGTCGCCTCGCCCATAAGGGTAAAAGAATATTATATGTTAAAATCGAATCAGCGTGAAAATTGAGTCACATAAAACTTCTCCACTTAAACTTCTCACTCTGCTCTTTAAGATAGTTTTTTTTAGCGCGAAGTTGAGATGAAAAATTAAATATTGGTATTTTCCGTAAGAAATAAAACTAAAATTGCTTTTAAAAACAATAGCAATCAGAAATTTATAAATGTATTCTTAACTAAATATTGTTTATTGATCTTAATTTTCTATCAAACTATTTTATTCAAAATCCTGTGAATACGATTCAAAAAATTTGATGTTAAATGCAAAAAAACGATTTTGAAATTTTAAAATTGAAAAACAAAATCTTATAATCAAAATGGAAAAACTATTTCGAAAATTTAAAAAAGAGAAATCAATTCCAAAAACAAGTTGTCAATAAATCGCTAGCTTAAAAAAAATTTTAACAACGTAACTTTTTTTACCTTTTACGATAAAAGGCAATCTAAGTAGCTTTTATGGGCGTTAACTTTGTATAAATATTAAAACAAATACAAGATCTAATGGACTTTTAAATCGTTATAACTGCATAGTACTCTTTAATATTACACGTTACTATTACACTGAAAAAAATTTGAAATCAAATTACGATAAAGAAAATACTGGTAGATTGCTAGTACTTTTTACAGTAAAATCCATTTTTTCCGGAACATGTCACAAAACAAAACATCTGATAAACCGCAATATTTACATTGATAATTTCCGTAAAATTACTGAATCACTCTAATTACATAAATATTTCTGTAAAATTTACGTTATAACATTTTACAATAGAAATAGATTTTACGGTAAAATGGATTTTACGGATGATGCACCCGAAGTGCAGGTACTTCAGATTGCAATTTGATCCAGAATTTTTACAGTGTACGAATCAACTTGAACTTTATATAACAAATTCCCACGTTATAATAGTTTTTACGGCTTAATTTTTTTTATCTCAGAGTGTATGTGCTTTACATAAATTGGTAAATCTTATAGGCCGTTAAATTTTTTTTATATGTATTTAATTTGAATGCATCAAATGAATTTCTACCAAACACAATAATCGAGTTTCAAATTTAACTTGTTTCGTATTCTAAGGGAAAGCACTGAAGCAAAAGACAGTTTGATATCCATTGTTGAGTACTATCTGCCCCTTCAACCTTTTCTTTATTATATCAGTTGGAGTGACAGTTAATTGGTTATTGCAGTCACGCATGCGCAGTTTTTCTGTCCGTACTTCACAAAATGATGTTTTAGATTGACTGTTTCTCATAGAAGCTGATATTCAGCCTAATTAAAATGATCTTAATTCTTGGTTGTTTGCTTCTGCCATCATTGAATTTTGATAAATATTCTTTTAATGTAAAATTTAAATTCCTACGGTTTTTCAGAACTAATCCATACTACAATTTTGAAGTTAAATCCTTACTTGTTTGTTTTTTTCTCATGCTTGAGTTTTGATAAGTATTTTTTTTTTATGTATCGAGTTGAAATTCATTGACATTTTCTGACTAATATTATTAAACGTCAACTTGTTTGCTTTTTTTTCCATCACCGAATTAGAACTAGAATTAAAATTCTAATATCTTTTTCTGAACTAATCTCTCAAACATTTTTTTTTTTTTTGTTAAACATTTATTTAACGTAGATATATTGTTTCAAATTAATTAGAAAATAAGATAAAATGTTTCGATTTAAATTTTGATATGAATGAAATAGTTAAAATAAATTTTCAAAGCTTATAAAACGCTTCAGATCAGTTTTAGATGTAAATATCTGCGACATGTTAGTTTTTTAAAATTAGAATAATCTACATCAGAATAATCTATTTCAATAACCAACAATATCTAAATTGTTAGGCTCAAATTTGTTTGTGAATTCCAGAATAGTAAATTTGTAAAATGACAGAATAGAATAATCATCTATGATTTATTTATTTCAGCTATTTCGTTAACATTTACGCATTTACTTATTTCCATCTTTTTTTAAGCTTTTTATTTGGGCTCAACTTTTTTATTTATTTATTTTATGGCTTGCAATTGAATTTTAAAATATACTCTTTTGTTTATTTCTTTTTTGAAAGAATTATTTAAAAAACATTATAATTCTCTGTATACAATGCTTACGAAATTGAAACAATTATTAATTTGAAAGTTTTCTGATATATATTTTTTATATTTGAGAATCCCACGATAATTTTCTTGCGTGTGAAGTTTCATTCAAAAATAACAATAACAGCCTTTCTTTAAATGAAATTAATTGCATAAACATTGCTTGCATACAACTGCGTGTAAAACTATGCCTCAGCTAAATATTAACTCCGTTATTGTCAAAACGATTATATTCAAATAATTATAACTGTACAACATAATACTTTCCATGATCAATTATAGGATTATCTTAAATTTACAAATCAGCTTTCAGTGATTATACTTCATAACTAAAAACTGAAATCTCAGGTATTTCATTTAAATACGGCCTTCAACTCAAATTTTCATGTCGTGATTATTACTGTCCTTCAATTGTTTAACCCTAGACACACATATATACTTAAATAAGCAATAGTGTAATAGGAGCCAATAAAAAAAAAGACAAATATTTTCGAGTTAACTGGGAAAAGGATACATTGTAGCGGCGTGATTATGGAAATATTGGCCGATTCAAAATTAACGGGCCGTTGACAATAATCACGCACACATATTACCTACTGTGAGTATTGACGACATATTTATTTAAAAATTCTTAAAGTCAATCTTACGTTGGGTGCCATTTTTCTTAAGGCATCCCGTCACGCCAGCGTATGCAAATATTGCCGATTGTTGATAGACATTACAATGCGTGACTGTATGCTGCTTATAAAGATTTATGGACTGTAACCACGGGGCATATACTGATGTTGAAGGTTACGGTAAAGTGCATCAGTGCTAATACTTATGAACTTACAGATACCTTGATGCAATTTAATTTTTCCTTCTAGTGAATCGGTTTTAGAAATCGTTTGAAAGAGGAAATATTTATTGTTGAAACACAAATGTCGATAAAAGCACACGTCAATATTAGCAATTATAAGTTGCGCAAATAACCATTTCGTAGATTTACCTGCTATTTTGATTTAAGAATAAATATTACTGGTTTTATTTATAATTTAGGTATGTCACTGTTAGAATTTTCATTTTAAAATTATGGTAAAATAACCGGCAACAATCTGGCCATCCAATTGACCGTAAAGTTTACGGTAAGGAACATTTTTTACCTTTACGGTTTTGTAACCGTTTATTAAAAGCATAGTTGTAAAACCATGAATGAAAAAACTATATGGTTTTCTTAACAATTTACAACTAGTATGGCTTCAAAACCGTCGAACAGCAATTTAACTGATCTTTAGAGCTAGGCTTTTCGTTAAGTAACGGGTATTGGAAAATGCAGGACTCTGGAAAATCTTCAAGCGTTGAAGGAAATGGAAGAAATATTGTGGTGTCAACGCTGGGACTGAAACCCTTGTTGCGTCAGCCAAGAGAGTGACAGATTAGCCCTTTCGGCTATAATATGTACTCAGATACAATGAACTATGTGAATTCATTAGATGGGCTTAGTTGGGGTGATAAAATTCTGGTTGCTTAACCGTATTAGGGGAAAGCAGTTAATAAACGGTTTTTCTCACAGTCAATAGTTTGAAAACCATCTTTTTTAAGGTTGTTTGGCTTTTTTGTTCGTATATAGTAAAATAACAATTAAGTAAATTGTTATTTAACTATTTTTTCGAGAAATTTCTAACAGTGCATGTTAAAACACCAAATTTATTGTTCTTTTACGTGGCAAATAAAATTTCTTTAAAAAAGTTAAGGATATAAAAAGAGAGTTTTTACTCTAAGGGAAAGTTTCATACTCTCCATAATCACTGCCTTTGATATTACATTTAAAACTGTTGTCAAAATTCGAAAACATCATTTTTAATATCTATCATGAAAAAGGTGGTAAAATTATCCATCCAAAATTATTTTATTTCTGTATCGTGAATACAAATTTAATAATGTGAAGAAAATTAAGCAGAATAAGAGAATCGTATAAAACTATGAGAAATAAAACAAATTCAGTTGGTTCTTCTGTTTGTTTCACTGTTACATTTGAACTTATTTTGTTGATTATTTTATAAAGTTCTATTTAATTATTTTTAATAGTATAAAAAAAGTTTTACATTTTAATATTATTAATATTTTTAATACAAGTAAATATAAATTACAAATATATTTACTTGAAGAATTATACTCAATGTTTTTACATTAAAGATATAATTAATAGCTATAATAATTTTGTTTATATTTTTAAAGAAAAATTATATTTTAATTTTTATGAAAAATATAAAATACAGTTATCAAAGAAATTGGAGTGAGTAACATAAAATAACAACGCATGAGGAAACATATAAACGCATACCTGTCTATTATACATACAAAAAGTTTTCTTTTCTCTTTATTTCGTTAATTATTCCACCAGTCAAAATGTGACTTTAAAAGGCAGCTTTTATCCAATATATATGTATATTTCCTCCAAACTATCCAGGAAGAGCTTGAAAAAAATTCTACAGCTTAATTAATCATTTACCATATTACAACAATTTGTTTCGAATATACATTTTTTTTTTTTTGTTGATGCTGCAGCGTCCCCATTAGAGCGTAGCTGAAGGAGTACCGGAAAAACCTATTCACCCACATGTTAGGTGCTTTGCAGGCTGCCCGACCCACGTTTTCACGGTCCATTGCCCATTTTTTTTATGCTATTTTGTTTCAGTTTTTTTTTCCATCTCTTGTTTTTCTAATGATCATTTTTTTTTATCCTTTCAATTTGCCATCAAGCATGTAGTTATCTAGACATACGACACGAATTACTCACTTCATTTAACAGTAATATGTGTTATTTGATTGTAAAATGACAAGACAACATCTGTTTAGTGTTATGAAGTAGGAGCTTCAAGCTACTGTTAAAACGTTAGCGAAATTGAAATGTAAGAAACGTTAAATGATTTTAAAATTTTTGCTTTTAAATGTCCATAAATATTTTCTATTTTTTTTAATTACATTAAATATTTTTATGGTGTTTTTTAATATGCGTATTAGTCAGTTTTGAAGAGCGCTTTATTAGATTAATTCACTTTTTAATACGCCGTCAAACAGGCTCTTAGTACTTATCAAGACAAGAAACAAACAACAGAATAAAGAAATTTGTAAATCAAGAATTAATAACAAAGAAATTAGTGTGACAGATAACGGAAATCATAAAGAGATTAGTAAAAAACAGAGACATTTTATAGAGTTTGTAAAAAACCTAAAACCTAGCTTTAAAAGATATAGAAAAATCAGTTAGTTATTTACAAATATATAGTTTCGTGCCATTATTTCACATTCATGATAATATTAATTTCTTAATTGCATCGTATTATTGACACTAACTACTACTTAAAATATGTAGCTTTGAAGTTTAACTTAACTGTTGATAAATATATTGTATAGAATCTTAAAAAGATTCTATACTAAATTAAGAACTTATATTGAAAATAAAAGTAATGTCATAAAACATCTTTTTATCACATAATTTTTTAAAAGCATGTACTTAAATCTATCCACTGTATTGAGTATTGTGTTGAATTACCTTAATTGAGGCAAGAGATGACGCAAACGAAAAATACTATTTATTTTAGACAAATTCACCAGTGTCCCAAATGTTTTTACTCTATTTTACACTTTCCAGAATCAGGTTTAAAATTTTAGACATTATTCACTATACATGTGCAATTTACTGAGCATAAAGCACAAATAACAGTGCAAAAATGAACATCTAGTTCTGGTTCTGTGAACAAGATATCCATTTGTCTGTTATTTTTTGCGCATTGTTCATGCTGTTAAGTCTCATTCATATGCATCACAAAGTATACCCTACCTTTATTTAAGAATTTACTAATTTAAACATTATTATTTTTCAGTTCGTCATGGCAAGACATGCACATCGCCGACGGACACAAAGCTTAGATGACTGCTACCACTGCCCTCCTGGATTTGGAGTGGAACGCCACTGCAATAGACATCACGACACTGTGTGCATAGCTTGCGCGCCAGACCATTATTCCGGACATTATTCTTCACTGAAGGCTTGTTATCCATGTTCACGATGTGGGCCCGGACTTTATGTGGCCCACAAGTGCACTGCGTCTAAAGACACCATTTGTGATTCGTGTCACACTTACAAAGGCCCACATAACGAGGACTTTTATGAGAGGTGTGTGAAACCTCTGTTGCGCTCCTCTGAAGAAAATAAAAACGATACATTTAATAGAACTATCAGTCATTCGTCCGAGAAAGCTGAAGGTAAGTATTCGTCAAAACTATTTTGTAGCATCTTACCATGTTTAATCAGTGGCTTTATGTCACGTAAGATCTATGGCTTAATACAAGAATAAGTAAATGTTTAATATCTTTTAATAATTATAAGAAACTTTATTGTCATTCACCTAAAAAATATGATGACAAAATTAGTGTCTTCATTAAAATTAATCAGTAACTTAATGCTAAAATTTCATGCTACATTTATGGCTTAATTCAACAATAAGCATTGTCCTCAAAATGCTAAAACTGAAGTATTTTACATTTTGCTATGGAAATATTTTTGATTTTTTTTCCCTAAATTTGTGTTTTAATCTCAAAATTATCAATTAACACAAGTATATTAACTATATTAAAATTTTACAAAGTTAGAAAAAATTACTTTAAATCAGATAGGCGGACTGCAAAGATAGTAATAAAACTAGCTTTATAATTTGTGATGTTGATTCTAGAATTGAGCATCTTTTTGCCAATCATTTTTTCCCCAGCCAATATTTTTTTATCATTTTATCAATCATATTTATACCCGATCACGATTCAAAATAAAAACTGGTTTTCTTTATCCAAAACTTGCCAATTCTTTTGATACAAGTGCCAATTTAATAGCTTTTAAATATGCAAATCATCCTCCAAATTGTCATACACCTAAATTACCATCAATCTTTCGAAGATTTTACGAACCATATGGAATGGTTAATCAGTAGATTTTGGATGAATTATTTCAAATGTGCATCAATCAAGTTTAACAGCTTCATCTATCAGGAATAATTTACTCGCAGGACTTTCAAATAGTTGTAAATCTCTTATCATCTTCGTAGACATAAAGTAACCAGACAGACGAAATAAAATATTCAAACAACGCCACAGTTAAGTAGCCATCGCTTTACCTGCAATCAATATTAAATGTTATATTTGTGAGATTTAATATGTGAACTAAGCAATGATGATGAAGAGGAAAGTAATTATCACAACAAATTTTACTTTTTTTGACAGGATGATTTATGTGCTTTGAGTGATGAATGAGTATCCCTTAGTTCGGGTACATACGTGACTGAATTGAGTTGCTTATGTACTTTAATATTTATTTACCTTTATAAATCAAAGTCTTTTCATTTGTTGATGTGTCATCAAAGGAGAAGATATTCATTAAGTTTAAAACTCTTGACTCGATATAGATTAAAATATTCTGTATCACAAATCAGTTTGGGTGCCGTTTATCGAAATTTAATGGATTTTTTGAAGTGATTTTTTTAGAATTATGCTTAATGAAAAGTTATATATATATTAAAATAATACCAATAGAACAGCCGAGAAACTGCTCGCATAATTTTCTTGTCAGACAAAAATTTAAGAGTCGTTGATTATCTTTATCTTGATTATTTTACCAGTTGAATGCTCGAGCAGCGATCTTCCTGTTTTGCATTCTTTTCACGCACAATTCATTCATGCAGGAGCATTTGTTTTAACTCTACAATGAGAGTTTATTTAAACTTTTCAGAAAGCGTTTCCCATAGTTAAAGAACTTTGAGTTAATTTTTGAGAATTTTAAAAATTTATGCGTGTTTTTTTCGATGATACAGGGTGCATTTTTTGAAGTATTAAAATATTAAGCATTGAATTCTTATCCTTTATCTTATAAAAGTTAATCTATTGTATGTTTTCTCAATTTTTTTTCCTTGTCTAAAATTTTGCACTCTGATCAAGGGATTTTTGGGTCTTGAATTAAAAATCAACAATGCATCGTGGCTACATTTTTTTCAGTTATAAAATTTTTTACATCTATACGATTGAACCATTGTACTGAACGAAATAACACTCTCGTACTGTAAAATTAGGTTTCTCATATTATCTTTAAATAAGAAATATGACACAACTTAGTGCATTCTCATCTTTTACAATAATGCTCCTCCATCATCTCTGTAATTTGGCTTTCAAAATGAAGTATATCCTCTGAACACTAATAAGAAAAAAAATTCTGTAGTCAAAAAATATCTAACACAAATTCAGATACAAAATCAATGCAACCGTTCTACCATGTTAATTCTTTTACGATGTTGTATGAAACGTTGCCACTTCAATGACAGCTTAATTTAAACTTGATCACTTTATCGATATGTGTAAGGAATAAAACGAATAAAAATTATTTATTTACACTATTGAAAGTGTTACTTCGCGTTAAACCATAATATAAATATACTCAGTTAACCAATTATTGTTCGAATTCTTCCATAAAACATTATTGTTTAAGAAAAAACTTGATGCTACGTCATGCACTCTCAACTTTTATTATAATGCTCCTTCATCAACTATGTAATTCCGTTTTTAAAATGAAGCATATACTTTGAACACAAATAAAAGAAAAATTTCTATAGTCAATAAATGTAGAACGCAAATTCAAATTCAAAATCTATCCAGATTCATACATCAAGTCTTCATGCTTTTCGATTAAATGAAACTTCAAACGAAATGAAACTTCTTTGTACGAAATGAAACTTCTTTGTATGAAACTTCAAACTTACTTTCATCCAATAGTTGTAATCGCAACGGCTGTAGCTTTACTTAACCGAATTGCGTAAGATTCTAATAAGTTATATTTTCATGAGTTTTTAAATTGATAGAAAATACGGTTCAACTGTAAATTTGAATGAATTTTAAAATATTGTATGGTGCAATTTTAAAGCAATCGAATTTCGTTTTTCATGTCCAGGGTTTTTAATAATTTATATTAAAAATCATTAATTATTGTATTGTAAATATTTTGTAACTAAATTGTATGAGATTTTTAATAGTCTAAAATGAATTTAAAATATTTTTAATTTCCATCTGTTCGTAATGTAATTGCTAGTATATATTATTCACGCATCATCGCGGTTGAAAGCAATGCATTAAGAACAACAAACAATTATTCAAATTAAGTTGAGGACGTTGAAAATCCGAAGATTTATATTCATTCGGTTCGTTAAGCATCTATTAGTGGGTGCAGATTCCAATCTATCTTACCATAACACCGTTACAGCTTAAAGAATAATTTGTAACACTACTTTAATTATCTTTGTCCTGTATTAATTCACATATTTTTATGTTCTTAATATCTATTTAATATGCAGCACGCAGTTTTGTGTGTGAATGAACCGCATCGTCGTGTACTTTAAGAGTTCAAAAAACCTTTGAAAACCTTCTGTTTTTCTCACAATACTTGTAAGAAAACATCTTTTTGGAATAGTTCATTCGATTAAAAAAACAAGTTGTTATGTTCATGATTCTTTAAACTTTCAAGTCAAAATAGATTTAATCATAAAATTATGCCAAAATTTTAGTAAAATAGTTCATTCATATGCTAAAGACGAAAGCAATAGCATTTGTAGTTTATTTATTATTTAGATTAAATAGTTTTCTTATTTTCACGGTTGTTAGTTTTTTACTTTATTAAGTAGCAGTTTTGACATCAATTATTAGAAACTTTGATATCAATTCTGAGAAAATTTTAAAATCGAATTCGGATCTCAGCTTATGGCATTTTTAACTATAATTAGGAGTTATTTTAAACTCAATTAGTAGTTTCGATATAAACTGGTAATACTTTGAGCTTCAAATATGATAGTAAATATCCGGAAAACTTTAATTTGCATTGAATAAGCATTTGAGTTATAATTATTCCTCTTAAAATAATCGATTTTGATTTTGTCAGCCTAAATCAAACTTATCATCTCGTTAACGTTAATGTTCATGTAGTTTAAATTTCATGTTTAAAAAAAAGTCTGTTACGTTTAAAGTGAACTCAAGATTTCATACTCAAAAACATTTAATAAACAAAGCTTATTAAGTGTTCTAGAGATACTTTATTTTGTTCATTTGACTGTCACAAAATTCTAGTATTTGCTCAAAAACTGGTAAACAAAGAAAAAACTTATTAACTGTTCTAGAAATACTTTATTTTATTCATTTGACTGTCACAAAATTCTAGTATTTGCTCAAAAACTGGTAAACAAAGAAAAAACTTATTAACTGTTCTAGAAATACTTTATTTTGTTCATTTGACTGTCCCGAAATTCTCGTATTTGCTCAAAAACTGGTAAACTAAAAATGAAGGTAGACAGACACTGAACATAAAATGCTCCACTTATTATTTGAAATAGTTTTAATCTCCTGAAAAAGTCTAAACGGAATTTCTGCTCCTGAGGATCACCTTGTAATTACTACATTTTGAAAGTACGCTTGTGCAAATGTTTCTGTTACGTACCTGCAAACGTTTCTGTTACGTTTTAGATACTTTTTTTTTCGTTTGATTTGAAAAATGCATAAATGAAAGTCTTAACAAATGATTGCAAAAACACAACATTGATCCCTTAACGATTTCGAACATTTTAAATAGATAATTCTGCTGAATTTTTTAGAACAATCTTTTGCATTGTGTAGTCACTTAAACATGCGGTCAGAACTCCTGAATTATTCTTATTCTCTATGCAGTTTAATCATGAATAATTATTCTGAATCTTCGAAAAGTTAACTAACTAGGCGGGGCTTTAGCAAGTAGAGAGATTCACACCAGCAGGTGTTTGATTGGGGTTACTTAAAAAAAAGGTGACATTTGTCTGGCAGGATACCCCAATTACGAACTCTAAAACGAACAGCAAGTGTTTGAAGACCCCTGCTGCATCAATTTTCTGACATCACACCTGTGATTTGGAAAAATGAACAATAGAAATATTTTTATGCATTCTTTATTTACATTTCCCTTGACGTCACATTTTATTTATTTATTTATTTTCAGTTTTAACTACGTTTCTTAAACATGATTGTTTTTATAATGCTATCTTGACATAAAATTTAGGAGCATAAAACACAAAATAAAAAAGCGTACGCATTAATAACTTTTTATCTAATAAATGTATTTTCACGTACGAATTTCCTTCGAGGATTTTTTGGAATGAATCTTAAATTTCTCAAAATATTTGTGAAGGCATGAAAAATAACTTTACCTGAGTAAACAAAACTTTTTTTGATGGGTTTATATCCTTGACCTTTGAAATGTAGAGATAACTCAAATCTAAAAATATATTATCCCAATAGTTTTAGTAAGCTAAACTTTTTCGATTGTTTCTTTCGTAAAATGTCCAAGAAAGAAAATTTTCTAAGAAAGAAACGATACGAAAAAAACACCCCAAAAATATTCGCTTGTTATAAACATGGTTAGATGAACATTAATAACCCTAAACTTGTTTTCTTATAACTTTCAAATTATATGATTATAAACGATTAGTATTAAAACTATATATTAGACTAAACAAATTGTGCCTTCAGGCATTTTAGAAGATATTTAGATTGAATTAAATACCAAACTATCCTGAGCAACTTAGTTAATATTCAAGTTAAGTTTTAGTTGACGTATTCATACAAGAGTAATCATCATTAATCTATTACATAACGTTTAATAAATTGTCGATCGGGAAGTATTATCAATTACAGTTATGAATAATAACGAACATTTACATTAGGGGTAATTTATAAACTTTTTTGAAAAGAAAAATTGCTTTATTTTAAGGCTATAACTCTCTTTGAACAAACAAATTCAAAATTTTAGAATGAAAATGAAAATCGAATTAAATTGAAAAAAGAATTAAAATGAAAATAGAATTAAAATAGAAATGGAATTAAAATAGAAATAGAATTTAAATTGATATTACTCCTTTTGGATAGTTGAGAGGCGCATAATTTAATAACGAAATAATTTGTCAATTAAAACTGTTAAGAAATTGTTAAAAATTAAACATAAATTTATGATTTGTAAAATAAGTGTCATTACTTTTATAATAAGTGTAATTACTGTACATTAATAAGTGTAATTACTTTTTGTTAATTTATTAATTTCATTGTAAAACATTTGTAATATTGTACACAATATGTCAATTTATGTATATTCATTTAACACCTAAGTCTGAATTTAATGTCAAGCAAATAATATATTAGACTAATCGAATGTTTGTAGACTATATTTAAAGTGCCCACATTAGTAATTTTTCAATTAAATTAATTTTTCTTTAGTTTTACGTCATCAAATAGTTTTAAAAGAAAAATTGTAAACGTAAAAAAAACAGAAATTTTCATGGACATTTCCTAATAAATAAAAGCAATATAAGAAAAATTTGTGTTCGCCAATTTCCCAACCACAACTACAATTAAAACTTCTTTTATTTACTTACAAGCTAATTTGCCATTTCTGATTAATTAAATTGGTTCACTTCTTTCATTCTATTTACGATCAATATTTCTATTTTTTTACCATTTTCCTTTTAATTCTTACAACAGAAGTTTAAACAAATAAAAGAGTAAATGTAGAAAGAAAATTCCACCACAGTCACTCATTATAAATCAGTGCGGTTTTAAGTTTCCAACTCATTATTGTTCTATTTTTCCTTCAACCCCATATTTTCCCCATGTGCAGCGCGTCTTTCAACTTTTCTATGTCTGGTTCTGATGACGTGTATGGCATTTCAAGCTAGAGAAGTCTCGAAGGGACTGATGGATAAAATCTGTCTGGCACAATCACCTTTCATACCTATTCATTTTTTCAGACTAACCCCCTTGACATCTCTGATGTCACATCTCAGAAATGTCAACCCCTGGGAGCCTCTGAAATGAACTTTCCGATGTCGCAATCCCTGAATAACATACTTGCAATAAAAAAATTAGATCTATAATATGTCACTAAGAGTTCAGGTAAAAACCCATAAAAGAAACAGAAATGCAATTATGAAGTAAATTTGATTTTTGCTTCTATACTCTTGTTTACCTCTTTATTGTATAAAATGATTAACAATTAAATTACAGTGATTAAAAAAGTTTAATAACTGGAGAATGAGTGTGATTCAATACAATCGTTTCAAACATTCTTATAAAATGAGGGCACAGCATAAGCATTGAGAATTCCGCAGCAACCCAAGGTCGATAATGTCACCATACGCCGCTAGGTGCGGTTTCCTATCATG
The DNA here is from genome assembly GCF_982258835.1 of Parasteatoda tepidariorum. Lineage (NCBI taxonomy): Eukaryota > Metazoa > Arthropoda > Arachnida > Araneae > Theridiidae > Parasteatoda > Parasteatoda tepidariorum. The sequence continues at coordinate 81,095,832 of NC_141764.1, read as the reverse complement.
GAGTGGCTCTTTCGATGTACTTGAATTTGCATTAGTTTTATGTTTTCTAATGACTATTGTCAAAAATTGCATTCAGATAGGCCGTGAAGAAGCTGTTGTGTTGTAATTTACTGATTTGGTTATAAAGATGCAGAATCCGCCAGTTAGATAGAAAAATCAGTAAATTTCGATAAATTAGTTTTTATGGTAGTGTTAAATGCAATTTTTAACAACAATTATACTAAAACATGACATTAGGATAATTTATATGAAGTTCAATTGTGTCCAAACAGAAAATTCGTAACAGTAAAACTCCCCTAGCTGCGTGCGATGACATTTCCGGTCATGGTTGCTGTTCTATTCTAAATCTTAAAGACGTTTCTTACCGCTTTTCCAAGTTTATAACCACCGTACTGAATGACCCAGCACAAAAAGAAATGAATTCTGGTAAAATTACCGAGAAAAAAAAGTAAAAAGAAAGAAAAACACAACTCTGGTTAATAAAACCGAAATACACGATATTTAAACCATTCATTTGTAATTTTTCCGTTCATTTGGTTACTGTTAACTAATATTCTGGTTTTCAAAATAGTTCTTAGTTAGTAAAAATTATAAAAATGAAAAGTAGGTTTAACGGAATAAATGGTTTTTACGCATGCTCTGAGGAATCATGTTAAAATTACTTCATTGTGAATTTTCCAAAATCATTATCAAAACGCTTCAGTTACAAGCGGTACCGAACTTTTTGTTGTTCCTGTAGAGTCAGAAACACGTTAAATTTTACCACATTCAGGTAGTTCTTACCATACCTCTTTTTTCAGAGTGTATACCATGAATTCGTACATTTATGACAATGCCTAGTTTTTAAAATATTACAAAAATATAAAGATTTATCTAAAAATGTAAAGACATATTTTATACTTTTCAATAAAATTGTTGCATTGATGATTTCTAGCTATTATAGTTTCAAATTATTTCTTCAAAATATTATATTTAACATATGTGAAAACCAAAAATTGTTTTTGCTTATAATTTAACTTTTATTACGTTTACATTATTTTGTAATTAGTATTATTTATATTTATTAATTAGTATTAGTATGTAATTAGTATGTAATTAGTATTATTTATATTTATTAATTAGTATTAGTATGTAATTAGTATTATTTCGAATTTCATTGATTTTAATAGGTATATTTCAAACTATTTATATCACTTAAATTAAATTATAATCTTGTAGCTACTCAACAAAATAAGAAATTTGCATTCAAATAATCTCGCAACTTTTTTTTTCTAAACATTATTCAATGATTTTCATTTCAAATTACTGTAAAACATAAGTTTAAGATTATAATTACGAAAAACAGTTCATTGTTTTAATACTATCAATCCACTAGTACAATAAACGGAACTTCTCTCAGAATAAGAAATTTTATTTAAATACAAAAGTATGCTAGAAATTCTTAGCAATTAAATTCCTTGTGTAGGATAAAATATTTACTTCTTTCAGATAAAAATGAATCATTTCTATGTACGTCCTTATAGTGTGTGGGTAAACCTAAACGCAAAAATTTATGAGGCCGTTTATAAGCCGAGATAATATCTCGTATATTCTACCAACGCAGAACAATTATCATATTTAAACGCAAATGTGGCATACTTATGGTTTGATTTTGTGCTATACTTTGGCTTTCATTTCCATAAATGGCCAATAAAAATCATAAAAGTACTTCGAAGTAAAATATGTACTCGTTTGAGTTGTCTAAAATGAAATACTTTTATCACAATTGTTAAGAAAACGTTTCCAAAATCAAAAAGATTTTTCTTATCGTTTATTTACAGAATGAGAATTTCATAGATTCAGTATTTTAAATGTTGCTGAATATTATTAATAAGGCTGCGTTTGAAAAAAAAGAATGTTCAGTTCTGTTCTCATTCTATTCTTGTGCCATAATATATTGCTAGAATTTTCATTCTAAAATTGTGGTAAATTAACAGGCAGCAGTCTTTCCATCCGATTAGCCGTAAAGTTTACGGTAAGGAACATTTTTTTACTTTTACTGTTTTGAAACCGTTTACAACTAGTATTGTTATAAAACCATGAATACAAAACTTTATGCTTTTTCTTTTAACCATTTACAATTAGAACGGTTTCAAAACAGTAAAAAATAAATTTAATTGGATATAGCTAAACTTTTCGTTAGGTAATGGGCATTGGGGAGGGCAGGACATTGGAAACTCTTCATGTATTGAAGGGAATGTAGGAAATATTGTGGTGCCAATGCTAAGACACGAACCCCTGTTCTATCGGGTTTGAGACAGTCAAATTAGTCCTCTTTGCTATAATATATATGCTGTTGAAAAGAACTAAGTAGATTTATTAGGTAAACTTAGTTGGCGCGATGTAATTCTGGTTGTTTAACCGCATTAGGTGAAAACAATTAATAAAAGTTTTTTCTCGCAGTTAACAGTTTGATTGCCCTGTTATTTGACTGTTTTGTTTGAATATGGTAAAATAACAATTAGAAAAATTGTATTTAACTATTTTTTCTGAGAAATTCCTAACAGTGTACTTTAAATTCATGTATAAGTGTTACTCTTTTCCAGTGGTTTTTAACTTTTTTCAACCATGGAACCCTAAAAGATCCCATTTCCTTTGACGGATCCCCCGATAAATTAAGTATACACAGACAATTGTGAACATTTTAAGGAATAAAAAACTGTTTTCTTTTTCTTTTTTAAATATATGGTATTCGTTGAAATAAAATTTTTAAAACTGCTATTAACGTTTTTTTTTTTTTTTTTTTTTGGAAAGATATTTTTTTAGGAGCGAATTTAGTTATTTTATTTTGATTCGAAAAACACAATGGAAAATACAATTGAAATTCTTTATAAGTGCATGTCCTTTTCATAATTTATACAATGTATTGCAATCAGAAAAATTATATACGTTTTTTTATGAAATATTGCCATTAATTGCATATATTTTTTTAAAAAATATTTGGAATTATTTAAAGCAAAATGCTAATAAAAAATTTTAAGGTATATAAAATTAACTTGTGTATAAAATTAACCATATTTTTTAGTTAAGATACGTTTGGAAATTTATTTAAAGTTCGAGTTAGAATGCCTAGATTGGATTGGTTGTATAAGCAATACATTAACATATAATTAAAAAAATTTATTAAACTTTCCTTCGAACATTTTTATTATTTTAGAATGATTCTAAATCAATCTCTGTGTACTCCCCCTTTAAATGCAACTGAACTTGCTTTATTTTCTGAAACGTTTACCAAAAGCCCATTGTGAGTTTAGAGGGATTTAAGGCTCCAAAATTTCTAGGCTTCACGCCGCCACTGAGGATCGAACCCCAGTCCTACGAAAATGTTGGCCCAGTGTCTTTAATCACTGAGTCATCACGGATCCAATGTAGTATTGTCATTAATATTAAATGGTATTCTTATTTATTTTATTAATTATAAGTAATGTCTATAATTATAATCATTATTAATTATACTTATTAATAATAATTAATTTTACTTATCATAATTACAAATTTTAAATATTATTATGCGCAGTTTTAATTACAAATTAATGTGGGAAGCCTGAGTTTGAGGCAAATAAAGGGTATTAAACAATATTTTTCTCCAAGTGCGTATCCCTACGAGCAATTTTTTTTTCTCTTGTAAGAATGATATAATTTAATCACTAATATATAATCTTTGCATCAACATCCGAACGATTTTTTTCTTATAAATACATAATTCAAAATTTAAATCCCTCCGGAAATATTTTTTTTCAAAAATTCAACCGTGTCGTTCATTCTCTTAAAAATTAACGTTTCACTACTTGATTTTTATGTCTTCCCCCAAATAAAACCAACACTTTTGATCGCCTTTCCGTCGCCATTCTCGAGTTTATCGACTGTGAATTCTCTTTTTGTCTTAACTTTTCTAAGTAAGAAAATTCTAAAAGAGGCCAATAAACCGATAAAAGAAAGTATCCGGTGACAATGATTAAGATTTTTCCAATTGGTGACACACGAGGTCGCGTGTCCCGACAAAGAGGATTAGAAGATTTGCTGTATACGCGTGACGATTCCCCAAATATTCGAATTCGATTATATAATAAGTGAAGCTTCCAAGCTATCGATCACCAGATTTCAATAACATTACTGCATACCAAGAACGAGAATGGAAAAATTTTTGTTTTGTAGTTATTAGATTAGCAATCGATTAATTATTGATGGCATCGATTATTGTGCAGTCTTTATCGCCTTCAGCTGCAAAAGAACTTATAATACAGTAATGATGATTAATAGCAAATCCATTGAGTCTACATTGACAGAGATCAAAGTACAAAACAATTTTATTGTAACATTCTACATATTATTAGACTTATAAGAAATCAGTTTTCACTTACAGAATGTTTTGAATAAAAAGGTTAGTCGTAAGTGGGTGTTAAGGGATATTTTAATATTTTTTTTTAAAGAAAAAACATTCAGGGTTTTAAAAAAAATAAGGAAGCTCTTTAAGCATGAAGTCACCTTGTTTAGAGACTTAAATAATCTATATCTATGAGTTACTTAACATGTTATTAAACGCTGAAATTTAAATGTTTTCACACTCAAAAAAGCACTCGAAATTTTTAAGTTTTCAATTACTACGTTTTGATTATTGTATTCAGTTTTTAAGTGTCAGATGAGAGAAACAGTGCATTTAAAAGGCTAATTTCTTAAGCCTTGTAATTTTGAACCCAATCCAGAAGACAAAGGAGCTTCTGGATCAAATATTGGGAGAAAATTGCCCCCCTGGAGGACTTTTTGATAGGATTAACCCGTATTTGCGTTACATGGAGAAGAAAACAACAAAAGTCTCCCACGTTTAGTCTTATGTCAAGGGGACTGTAACCCATGATTCATCTACCACTGAGGATATTTTAAATTTGCTCTGTGCTTGGTGTGAACCGGGAGTGGAGTCCGTATCGACCAGCCATCGCTGGGATTCGAACCCGGGACACCTTCTTAGGAGGCGAGGGCTCTATCCCCTGAGTCACCACGGCTCTTGTTTAAATATTAACATGTTTGGCTTTTAAAAGTATACCATACTAAAACAATTAGTTTCAAATCTTTCATAAAATATTAATCATTAATCATAACATGCCTTTTTCAAAAATTTTAAGTCATTCAAATAAACTACATTACTTCTAATCCAATTTTAAAGTTAAAGTCCGAAATAAATAAAATGTAAATTAGAAAACTATATTTCAAATCTTTTCTCTCTTTACACATCATCTTCACAGGTCATTTTTGTCTATAATAATTATTAATTGCGAAGTTTTTAATTCATGTACCTTTGAACTTTTTACATGCTAAAAATAAAATATAAATCATGCAAATGAATGTAAAATTGTTTACTAATTTTTGTGCGTTTTAAGTTTTGAATTAGAAGTAAAAGATTAAAAAAAATTTAAATTTTGAATTTGAGTCATAAATAAACATGAGCTAAAGATTAAAATCATAGTCTAATTTCTTATTTTTTATTTTAATGTCAATATAAATCAAAGGTCTGAAATATCTCCAGAATTTGTTTTTCCCACTAGATTTAAATATATTATTAGTATAAAATCGATGACGAATATCTTGAATATCTTCCTTTCACTATCTCCAGACGATCTACATTTCTTCTACTTAACAACTAAAAAAGAAAAGTATTCTAGTTACAAGAGAAAGCAAAATATACTTCCAATGTTTTTCAATCTACCTGATTGTTAAAGTCAACTTATAATCACCCAATGATGACTAGAGCACACGAAAAAAGGAACAAATGAGGCCAGACTAATCCGTTAAATATCTATCAGGTTTTGTACTAATGATACATTAAGCTAAATATTCATCAATCGTTTCCGGCAGTATTTCCGGATTAAAAATTTATTCAGGTTATTTGAATGATAAGGATGAAATACTTTATGTTATGAGTTAATTCACATGAGGTTCCAGGAAAGTTAACGTTTTGATAATGTGTAGTACTAGCTAATGTAATAATGTAGCATGTGTCAGAAATTTAAGTGGGATTTAGTATGCATTGTGGTCGCAATGTTTCCCTGTTAAAATAAATCCTATTCACAAATAGTATTACCTAGCATGATGATAATAATTAGCTACTTCATTACTTTGCTGTCACGTGACAATAATGTTAATACATATTTGTAGTATACGTATCAAAGATGAAGTCAAAAAATATGCTTACTAGACGTACATTTCTTAGTGTGTTAGTCAAAATTCAGTAACAAATGTGTCAATAATTTATTGTATATTGCACAATAAGTTGTAATTATCACTGCTATGATTATTGAACTATATTAATCATCGCTATTTTAATACTGTTATGATTACTTTAATAATTCTTACATCATAGCAATACTAATATTACACAATATATATTTCAATAATACCTTATGTTGCATTTTAGAATAACTAAATTCAAAATTTTTTACAAGTAAAAACATTCAATTATTATTTTATTTTGTATTAGTATACAGATAATTAAAGATAAATAAAGTTAGATTAAAAAAAATACAAAATATTTTTTTCCTATTGTGCTATTGCAAATAGAGTTAAATATTGTTGTGTTAACTATTAATTTTGTTTAATTGTTTTACAGAATATTTGTTACGCTCAAAATTTTTTGCTTTATAACTTGCATTTGATTACATACTCTAAACTCTTCTAAAAAGTATAATAATAAAAATTAATTACGCAAAGTTTTGTTTTAAATGTTCACACATTGTATATAGTAATGCAATTATTGAGTGCAATTGTTTATTCTTGTAAAAATAAAATTTAAAAAAAGACAAGTTATTGCTTTTATGCGTAAAATTTATAACTAATTTTAAAGAGGGCACTTATTATTTTGAAAGAAACCTGAAAGTGATATCAAAGTAAAAGTCAAAACTTTCTTAAAATGGAAAATTTTATTTCGAACATTTTTTTCCCAAGAATTCTGAGAAGATCTGCTGCGTGGCAACTTCTTGTAAATCCTTGACATCCAAACGATTTCTTCGCGGAAAAAATTACGTGTTCATTCACAAATTGCTGCATTACATATTTGTTTATTTCTTGAACATCATAACTGTAACTGACACCAATTTAAAGCATCACTGAACATCTTCCATAACTTCAGACTCCTAACATAATCATTCCATTAGATACCATTATGTTCGATCTTAGAATAGCTCACTTTCTAAATAAATTTCTTCACGGTTGATTAAAACTATTCTAGAATTTAACATCTTTTGTTGTAAGAATTATGTTTCATGCTCCATGAGTTCGCTGTTATGTGCAATATTCTAATTACCGTATTTTATACCAGCTTTGTAGTAAAAAATTACCATATACTAGAGAAACTTTTCTAAATTTTAAAATTTTAATTTCTATAATCTGCTTATGAACAAAACAATAGGTCACACAAAGGCTATATAATTCAGAAACTATTCAGGGTCTCAAAACTTTAGGCAAAGTTGTCCTAGTTTATGGAACTTAACTTAAATACTTAACTTCTAAGTATATTTTTTAAAAATTCTAATAGAAGGAAACACAGATTGATTCAATTTCCTGAAATTAACAATGACAGTGACTATTGTCCCCTCTACTGTTTGGCTCAGAAAATTTTTATGACTCCAAAGTTTAGAATTTGATATTCTAGAGATCCGCGTAAAAAATTTTTTACTAGTTTTCATAACTAGTCTTATTGTAATAACCAGTTGCAAAAAAATTTAATTTATTTAATCAATTAAAGTATTAAATTTAAAATACTACTCCGAAAAGGGTTCGAACTCCAAAATTCGTATTTTTGGAAAACTAAGGCTCCGAATGACAATGTTGTCGTAGTTAGAGAAATAATAGAGAAAAAAATTCTGGTATAATTACTGTAATGTATGACAATGGAATTTCTGGTAAAAACAAAAAATCATAATTTTGGTGAATAAAACTAAAATACACAATATTTAAACTATTCAATTCGTGATTTTTTTCGTTCATATAGCAACGGTTTACCGGAAATTCTGGTTTTCAAAAATATAGTTCATATTACCACCCGCATAGTAAAAAACACAAAAAATAAAAAGTAAATTCAACCGAATAAATGGATTTTATGCCATGCTCTAAGGTTTTATGATAAAATAACCAAGTTTTACCACTTTTACTAAATTTCATCACACATTATAACGTTATATTTTATATATGATTTTACGAAAATCATTTCCAAAGTGCTTCCATAAAAGTTACCGAGCTTTTTGGCGCTCCCATGGAGCCAGAAATGCGGTACATTTTACCATAATCTGGTAGTTTTAACGATGCTTTTTTCTTCTCGGTGAAATAGGTAGGTGAAATTATTTTAACAGTTAAAGCTATTTTTTCTTAACACAAAGCGAATTTTATGCAAAAAATTCAAAGATGATTCAAACTTCTAACTATCACTATTTATAATTGCTACTTATTATTAACAAAAAATAACTGGGATATTAGAATATAACGTATTGTGTAATTTTTTTAGTTTTCTTTTCTATTCTATTTTCTTTCTGAAAAATTTAATGACGGAATTTCTTTTTGTAAATGATGTTTCCCTAGCTATTTAATTCTAATTTTATTTAGCTATTTAATGCACTTTATTTCGTAATTTTTATTTTTTTTTTTTGTTGCTTACTTTCACATTATTAATTTTTAATTAAGAAATTACTTTTTTAAAGCTACATTGCCGATTCTAACTGCGAAATTTACATGATTTTAAAACATGCGCTATTTTTTTACATCTTTTAAAGTAATTATCGGTCTATTGCCAAATTTGAGAAACAACATTATTTTTATAATGAAATGAAATTTTAAAAAAAATTAAAAACGTTATACATAAAATGCGCATTGTATTTTTAATATTATGATATAATGTTTAAAAATATGGAAGTTTAAAAAAATGTGTTTATTTTCTAAACTTTTCTTTTTTAAATTAATTATAATAAGAAATGCTTGTAACTTTTATAGTGTTACTTCGTTAAATGTTCCATTAATTATATTGTTGCACGGTGGCCCTATAAAGATTCATCATAAATTCGTATATGTAACTTTTAAAAAGTACTTTGTCTAACTACACATTAAAAATAACGATATTACCCGCCTTTTTTACTGATTAAGGCCATTAAAAAACTAATTTTTTGATATTTTGAAATTTTGGCATTTTTTTCTTGTATTAAGTCACAAATTAATATAATAAATTTCGCTAACTAATTCACTATATAATACAATATTATGGTTTATTTAACTGATATTTTTAATATATTTCTGGTAAAGAACTGTACTGACTAAAAAAAAATCATTCTTTTGCAGAAATCCGTACAATCCTAAGTACAGATCTTACTCAAGGAGTTCCTACATCTATAGTTATTGCATCTGGTGTTGCTATAGCAACTTTAGCAGTCATCATTCTCATCACATGCATCGTAGTAACCAGAAGTCGTTGTAAAAGGGTAAGTTTTCTTTATCGCATATAAATAACATTTGTTTAGAAAATTCTGCAACTAAACCATACTAACATCAATAAAAATGTTTAAGAATTTAAATTAAATAAAATTTAAAAAGATAACAGGATTGTTTTTTACCTGAACATTAAGTAACGACGTATGAAACACCAGTAAAAGAACATGTTAAGCATCATATTGCAAACACTCAAATCTTTGTATCTAACTACATTTTAATGTTAACTAACTCTTGTAGTTTCGTTGTTTAGGCATTTATGGTTGTGAATTTTATAGTTTAATTTAACGTGGTTATCTTTGTAAAAAAATATGTTAGCCAACTTTAATGACGATGATATATCACGATTTAGAATCATTTAATGAAAAACAATCTTATATAAAAGCTTGAAGCAAAAATGAATATCTTAGAACAATAATCATACAACTGATCTCAATCCGAGTTTAAACGACAAAATTTAAGTGTTTTTCAATATTGCTTGACACGTTCTAACCAATATGCTCTTTAATTTTCATAAAAATTCATGTGCCAACCATACTTTTCACAATTGAACCATATTTGAGAGATTTAGCACTTACATGTAGCAAACCACACAATCACGTCCATTTGTTCCACTCAAATTGCGTAGAGGATAAAGATTCCTGTGTAGTACCTGCACTGCATAGAACATACGTACGTTAACGTGCGTAATGCTGAGCGAAAGAGCTAAATCTCAGATGCCATGTTAAAGAGCAAAACTCACAAGAAATTACATCGTTTAAATTATGCATAAATTAAGTTAAATTATGCTAAATTCAAACAATATTAATTTTCAATGCAAACCTAATTTTAAACAATGCATTTTAACTTTTTTTTTGCATTTGAAGAGGAAAAATAATTAGAATGCGCATGTTCTAAAATGCATAAGAAAAAGTATATAATTGCATCGAATAAATTCATTGTACATAAAATGTTGTTTTAGCATTATTTTGAATAGCTGGTGAAAAACTGCTAAATATTTTCCAAAAAACAATACATATAAAAAAAAACGACAATTTCCGTTCTAACACATTCTTGTCTCATCATCAATAACAAAACGAAACGTTCCATTTCGAACACATTCCGACGTTCTGTTACACACCATTTCAAAGCGAAAGAAATAAAAAAGTCCAATCCATCATGGAACACAATGTCGCGGATGTTTATGCTCATCCCAGACCGAAGTACCTGTTCCGATTTGGCCGAGGATGTCCGATGGTTAACGGAGCGACATCCCCCCATTCATTTTCTGCAGAAAGGAAAAACAAAGGCAAATGGTCCGCACTTTCACTGGGATACGCATTGGGGCGTTTCCGGCGGAAAAAGTGAATCACTTACGGAAACGTTCGCTTTTAAGACCGGAAAAAAAAGAGCAAGGTGTATTCCTTTTTTTTCCGTAAAAATCCCGGTTGTCTTTCTTTCCGGCAAATGAAGTGTTTTTGATTCTTTTTTTTACCCCTCTATTCTTATGCAGTATTTTCTTTCAAGGGGAAAAAATACCACGTTTAATAGCTTCTTTTTTTCTGCTACAATTATCTACATCCAGTATATTTTTAAAAGAGATAAACGTTGTTTTTTTTTTTTTTTTTTAGCTTTTTTAAAACTAAAGTTTGCAACACAAAAATCCATTAAATAAAGGATGCAGATGCACACGCCTTTTTCATGCCCAACTATGCACAATTATATTTTAACTTTCTACACTGATTTATAAATCGTGAAATGAGATGTACATGAATAATAAACACAAATTAAAAAATTTTGTTTTTGCAAATAATCCAAAATATATTCCTTAATTAAAAAAAATTAAAAAAGTTCGCAAAAAATTAATTTCTCATCAGTAGAATTCTTATTTGATTTTTTTCGCCGCGTGATATTATTATGGAGGAAAATAATGTTAAATTATAGACATATCATCAGAATGTAAAAACATGATTAGAAACTGACTAAAAATTCGAACATAATTAATTCATCTAAAAAGCTGACGGGGCTTAAATTTAATTTAATTTAGAACAAAATGTTGAGAAATTAATTTAGCACTATTGATGAACGTGTTCGAATTGTGGTAACACCAATATACTTTGTGATTGCATTAATAGACGTTTAGGTATGAATATTCATTCTACTAATGACAACACAAAAGTTATTTGTAAGCTGCGCCAAAAACTCCTAATTGTCGTTTTTTGTAGCTCTTCACTGAAATTTGTCCAAAAAATATAATACAAATGCAACTTTCACCAATTTTTTCTATGTTGCTTTGCTTCCCCGGCGGTTGATACGAATTCCGCACGGATCATGGGTTAAAGACCCTTTCATCTGGCTAACCATGGGAAGTTTTCGTGGTATCCTTCTTCATGGAGCACAAAAGCGGGTTAGTTTTTCCATCAAAAAGGCCCTACAGGAACTTGAATTTCTCTTAATATTTGATCCAAGAGTTTTCTTGTATTCTGAATTGGTTTCAAAATAACAAGGCTACGGATTTGAACATTAGTAGTCGTAAACCCATAAAATTGGGTCGGCTGTTCAACGACGGTTAAAGAAATAAAATCTTGCTCATTGTCCCATAAAATGATAAAAAAATTTTAATTTGAACGATGAAGTAGAATTGGCGTGTTCAACTGCAACTCTTGCATCTGGCTAAATGAGAAATAATAATCAAATAAAAAAAGATTCCTTGTAACATATGTCACTTAAGATCGTTGATCTGTATTTGATGACTGGAGAAAAATAACACCTGCCATGGTGTGGATATTCGCCGCTACGTCGCCAAATTGTAGATGGAATCGCCCACAATACACCTTACAACGTAGTATGGGAACAAAAAATAAAAGAGTATAAAACTAGCAGGAAGAGAAAAAAAAACTTTTTTTCAATTTTGAGATTGAACCGCTGTTATATATTTTATAGCAATAAGAAAAAGATTAAGACGTCTAGTCGCTACTCCCACTCATAAGCAAGGTTGTAAGTCATGGGTTTGGACAAGAAAGTTTACGAGGTTATGTTTGAAATGGGTAACTTTTAATGGATAGTTCTGCTATGCAATAAAGATTTTTAAAAAATATTTGTTTTTATTAATAAAAGCTTCATGATGTGTCAGACCAGTGGACATAAACCAAATTTATGAATCAATTAATAATTTAAATTTCCTTTGGGTAGTTTTATTAACTTCAGTGCGTTAAATTTATATTTTAATATTGTTAGTTAAATTTATATGCGTAATGAATAATTGTGTTTTTTTTTTTTTTCGTTAATCACAAAATATGATTAAAGGCATTAAAAAACTTTTTTCTTCAAAATTATTCTTCAATTATTATTCAAAATTATTATATTATAAAAACCTTCAAAATTATTCTTACGTCATCTTCTAACTAAAATGAATATCGAAATTATTATTGTATTTTGTAATTTTTTATTCTTATATTTTTCAAAAAAAGAAATTCAATTAATTCTTCAAATTTTTCCTTTTTTAAAATTTTATTTTAATTGTTCTTAGATCTTTCAACAAAAATAAATCTCAAATTTACTTTAATGTTTTTCCATTTTGGTTTTCCATATATTTTTCAAAACTACATTTAAGTTTTTCTTATACTCGTAACTTTTCCAACTAAAACTAATCATAATAATATTTATAAGAATGTGAAAGTTATTTAAAATAAAGTCTTAAAGTTACATTTGAAAAAAATTTCTTCGTTTGTAGCAATTATATTAACTGTTGTAAATTGTAAATTCATCACTATAAGCCATTCTTTTTTAAACAGGTAGTATTTGCTCTCTTGGTAATGAACTAGAGTTTAAATATAATTCTGCAACATTTTTTGTCAATAATTCAGGTGAAAAAAATGTTATAACATTACAATCATCATTTATCTAACAATTACATCTAGCTAATTTATAAAAAATCAGTGAAATCCTTCGATAAATGAAAAAATCAATGATTTCCACTGATATGTTGCATGGGTAGATGCAGATGCGTAAAAATAAATGCAGAACTTTAAACGTTCAAAAAACAACAATACAAAATGCTGTGTTTTGCAATCTTATCTGTGGTGTATTACATTATAATATGAATGAAATTGATAATGCTTAAGCCATTTCTTTAACAACGTTATTCGAAAATTACCCCCGTTGCATAATGAATTGAAGTACACACCTTTTCTTCTGCCTCCCAAACCATTTTTCAAAATCATCAATTTAATGAGATTTTATGCTGATTAGAATAAACAGGGGCGATGATACGTGGAAAGCATGCACCTACGGCCCTAGCAACGCGAATTCTAAAAACTTCTTCCGTGTACTCCTTATGAAAAGCAGTCACGTGACTCGTGTTTTGAAGAGAGGTACCTGGCTGGTCGGTGTGGGAAGATTTTTTTTTAAATGGGATGGGGATCCTAGAAAGGTCACTAAAGACCTTTCTATAACACCTGCTCTCTTCAGAATGGAGAAAAAAAATCTTAAGAAAGTTGTTTATAGTCTGGAACACTTTTGCTGTACAGCAAATATTAGGTGACATTTTTTTGTTCCCAATTTCGACATTTTTCGAACGGGTAAGCTAAGGCAATGCATTTTGATAACTTTTAAAATAATGATAGACTTAGTTTCCAAGGTCAAGATTTTAAAAGATAAGAAAGCTCTGCATTCATATTTTTGCTATATGAATGTAAAAAATAAAAATGTAACAAATAGTTTACAAATTTTGCATGACTTTACAAACAGAAACTGTACAAAAGTTTTTTAATCCTGTAAAGTCCTATAAAGTTCATACATCACATTTTGTTTCTAAATAAGAGTTTAAAACAGAGAATTATAAAACTATTTTGAAAATCAACTAGATATAAATAAGTAGAATCTTTAGGAATTTTAGAAGCTAAAACTGAAGGGTAATCTTTTCATCGGCCAAAAAGTGTATCGATGTATTCCAAAATCGAAGTTTAAAATTAAATTGTTCAAGAATTAGAAAACGATTATGAAAATCAGTTAGATATAATAAATAAAATTGTCTGCTCACAACGTCGCGTTCTTTAACTTTAACGCAATGCTTAAAAGCATTGCGTTACAGTTTAGTATATACAAAATAAACTATATCATAACACTTCGTAGCTTAAAAAAATATTACTCAGTATTGAATTAGGATCAATAATAATTTTAGTCTTAACAAGCTTTTAATATTTTCCTAAAATTCGTTTTTTTTCTTCTTCTACTTCTACTTCTAATACTTCTTTCTCTTAATTGATGCTTAGAAAAAGCGCTCTATTTCTCCTTTTAAAGTATAGTTTGCTCTAAAATGATTTTTGGACTTTTCGAAGCTTTCATCACCCGAATGTAGGTCAAATTCTCTGAAGGCTAATTTGGCTATTGATCCATATGCCTAAGGAAAATTCAACTTTTTTTTAATAATGTTAGTAATTGATAACTAAAGTAATAAATTAAAAGCAGGAGCAACCACCAAAAGTTTATCTTTTATTTACTCATCGCAAGAATTAATTAAAGGTAAAAAAAGTAGTTTTCACTGAATACACTAAAGAAATGCAAGACAAAAATAATTTGTAATGAAGTCCGTTATCTCAAGTTAAAGTAGAAGAACTATTCATTAAAATTTTCCTCGAAAATAATATATTAAAACTTGTTTTATTTTTGCATTTTTTGAGGAATGTTTTAAGAAATGGATTATGAGTTGTTCTTAAATGTAAGTTAGTCCTAATATAATATTTTTAATGAAACCAGTGAATCTTGCCTAAACTTTAACATTAAAAACAACGCATCAAAAAAAATAATTTTTTCAATTTCATAAAAATTTGTGATAAAATTTACTTTTCTTTTAATCATTTAAATATCAATGTTGTTTAAAAATGCTTAATTTTTTTATATATTTTTCTTCCATTTAAATATAATTTGATTTTAAATGTTGATTTTTTTTAAATAACTTATAATTAATTCTTGAACTATTTTGATCCTTTCAGACAAATAGCAGATATCCATATCAAGCTGTTGCTACTAAAGAAGCTGTAGTGATGCTATAGCATTTAAATTAAAAGGTAAGCATAAGGAAATCTGAAAATATTGTGCCTAATACGTTTAAAAATTTTATTGATTGTTAATTATTTTGTACAACCACTCTATCTTATAAAAAAATATAAAAAGCAATTATTTCCGTTATTTCTCCTTCAATGCTAGCTTAAACAAACTGAAAAGATATAAGAAAAGAACTATTTTTCTATATATTGCAGAAAATTAATAATTTCAATATTTAGTTAATTAAAAATAATAATAATAAATGAACTATTTTTTCTAATCTTATTTATTATAAACAAAGAGTATAAACAAAAAATTACCATCAAGAAATGTTATCGTTTATAGCATAAATAAGGATATTACTTTCATTCTAATAATTTCTGTGATAAAATTTAAAAACAAAAAAGAGATCAGAATGTTTGCTTAAGTGAATAATGCCGCTATTCTAAAGACAGATGGCGCCATCATCAGTGTCATTTAATGCTAACTATCATTGAAGAAAATAAAAATCTTCGGAAGAATGAAATTATTATAGTTTCAGCATTATTAAAATTAACTCTAAAAAACTTAAAATTTGTAAATAGGGCTCATTAATTCTAATAAAAACTCCTAATTATGATAGAAATACGTATTAAACTGAAAAGCGGCAATGTATGGAAGCTGGACAAGTTATTCGAACTTTTATTTAAAAATTATTCCAAGAATAAAACACTTACAGTTATATTTTTAAAAAAAGCAAACTTTGTATGTCGTCAGAAATCATTTACTCAAAATAATTTGTAAATTAATATTGTTGTAACAAGCAATATCTTTAATAATTTTTTTTTTTATTACAGATAAGTACAACGCACAATTCTATGGTGCTGCTACCTAGTGCCACTTGTCTGTGATAAAACAATATTGTCGTCCAAAGAAATCTTTTGTTTGTGTTGTTTACTACAGAAATCAAAAAGACTTTATTACTACATTCATCGAACAATTGTTTTAACGAATTATTTATTATTGACTTTGGAAGATTGAACTTTCTTATGTGTAGATGTTACATTTCCTAAATAATCGAAAATAAGACAAAAAAAGACAATTTTTTGTTCGCTATTGATCTTTGAAAAGTAAACAAACATCTAAGTTGCAAAGTTTATAAAGTCAAGATGTATTTATTTATGTCATTTAGAATAAAATGCTACTGTGGACTTGATTGAAACAAAGCCAAATATTGTAAATATGTGTATAAAGTAAATAAATATTGTATGAAACACGATGTTATTGTAAATAATTACCGTTAGCTTTCATAGAGTATAATAAGTGTATATTATCTTGCATCTCTGTATATAAAGTATTAGTACAATTTTTTGTGTGCTTATAAGTAATATTGTCAAAACATTGTGTTAGTCATTTTAATTTGAAGTTAGAAATGTTTGAAAATTCTATTAAAATATTTTTAGAATGTTGATCATTCAAAAGTATGTTCTCAAACTATTTTAGTTTTGTTTTAAAAATTGTTTACGTAATACATTGTTTTTATTTATCAGTAAAATTGTGTTTAATAATGAAAGTTGTTTTTTTTTTCTTAATAATTGATTTTTAAAAAAAACATAAAGATTATGTATTTTTTATGTAAAAAAAAATTTTAGCGCTATATTTCTAATGCTTGAACTAGATTAAATATTTTGTACGTTTAACTAAGCATGAAATATTTTAGGAACATTCAAAAGATTTTTTTTCTCTAATTTAATAGAAAAATAAGTTTCCTCAAAGTTCTATTTTTAAACTTGGTGTACGCAATTTCTCAAAAACTGATTAACTGATGTTCATTAAATTTTTCTAAATTGAATTGACGAATCATAAAACGAGGATTTTTCTTCCCCGTTGATAAAAACTTATCTGGCAATATTTAATCCTTAAAACTTCACTAAGCATTCAAATTTCAGTTTTATTTTCATTTGTTTAATTATCTACTGTATTTCCTTACTAATAGAAAATATTTGGAATTCGATTTCATTTCAATCTTATTCAGTCATCGTGAGATAACTTTATTCTAAGGAGTTTCCAGAAACCATACTCATCTGTCGAATTTTAAACAATTCGCTTATTCGCTCATTAACAGAAAAACTAAGAAAAAAATATGCTGTTTTTTTTTTTGTCCTTCGAAACCCTTATAACCTCTTAAAGTAAATCAATTAAGATTTACTTACCGTATTCGAACTGAAAATACGTATTTAAATTGAATTTTCTATTACAATTAGTAAGGAAAAATCAATCATATTCATGAAATTTATTCATTATCATATGATCTCATTTTACACTTTAAGCCAACTTGTTGTGGCAAAATGGAATTTAAAAAAAAAATTATTTTCCAGAAATGTGGTAAAATCTTTCATTTTTGGAATTGTATTCAATATTTTTTTTTTTTTTTAATATTTCATCTATTATTGCATTTAAATATTTAAAAAAAATTGCATTATGTATGATCGCATTTTATTTATTTGCGTATAAAATTGAATCAAAATGTTAAGATTTTTGTGCAAATTATTTTGTATATAGTCAAATAAATGATTTATTAGCGTATTTCAGTTGCGTTTTATTTATTTTATGTCTAACTTTAATAAAAAAAAAATTAGTTATTTAACCCACTTCCACAATACTGAAGGAATTTTGCAAAATACATTTGAAATGATTTTATGAAACACTCAATTTTCCATGTGTAAAAAGTATTTGTCATAATGTACAGCATAATTTTGCAATGTAATTGCATACAAAAAAAAAAAATCAAAATTTGAACAGAGTAAGGCGAATAGTTTAGGAAATACAACGTTTTGAATTTTTTTTCTCTTTAAATTTTATTCTTATTTATTTTATTTACTAAATAGTTTATTAAAATAGCTTCAAATGCTTCTTTGGATACAATATTCATTCAAATTTTTAAAAATACAGTGATATTTAAAAAAAAGTATAAAATTAACATTGGTTTGATAATTAAAAATATCAAGGCCCCCAGGTAAGGGACAGACGTGGTGGAATGCAAAATTAATTTTAAAATATTAAAAACTAATAGAAACACAAAAAAAAAGTTTACCTGATATTGATGTGGCTTGAAATTTATATTGATTGGGTTTCAATTGGTTTAACCCTTAAAACAGAGTTTGCAAGACAGTACGACTGAGATAATACATTTTTGGGGAAAAAAGTTGCTATTTAGATTTATTTTAAACCATGTGAACTAAGTGAATATTTTTTTTCTTGTAGTCCCCTTTTGAATTAGGTATTTCTCCATTCCACCCATAGGTCGTCGGGCTACCGAAGCAGGGGTGCCATCCCCTCTGCAGAGGATCAAAATTGTGATGGCATGTCTTCGGATCATCCTCAGGGATGTTTCCCAGACCGTCGCCAATAGCCCATTGTGCAGCTCTAGTGCGACGTAAATTAACTACAACAACAACAACCATTCCACCCTAGAGACATGATCTCAGTTAAATATGGTTTCCGTGATTGATTAATCACGGTAACCGTATTTGTCTGGATTTCCTTAGTGAAACTGTTGCTCTTGTCAGTAACATGTTGCTCTTGTTGTGTTAATCAGTAGCATGTTGTTCCAATTTCACTCATTTTTGACGTCTAGTAACACCCAAAACTATCAACTTCATTTTGCTTTGCTACTACGGATCAATCCATGTTCCCTTATGTAAAGAAAATAGTTTTAAAAAGCTTCATCAGTCTAAAGAAAAATTGATAGCGGACACTTGAGGATTTTTCTAAATAACGGATTTATCTAAAAATATGTTTGATGTGAAAATTATGACGTCATACTTGCTAAAAATATCTATTTATCTCGAGAAATTTTTATGTAGAAATTTTAACAAATAAGCTATAAGCTTAGTTTAAAGCAAGAGATCGGTTTGAAACTTATTTCCTTAAAAGAATAAAAAGAATAAGCATCATATTTTTCAAAATTTCCCAGATTTGTTTAATGATAGATGGAACAAATTTCAAAAAATATTAAGTGACTAAAGAATGTCACCATTTGAAAAATAGATTTTGAGACAGAAGGAAAGCGCTATGTAGCGAGTAATGGTTTCAACTAGAGCCTAAACCAAGTGGAATCAATTTTGATCCTCTGCAGAGGGGATGGCTCCAGCATCTTGGTAGCTCATCGACTAGAGCGCGATACTGCAAAGCAATTTAACGAGTACCGATATCGCACACCTTCAGTTTCTTCGCAGGCTGATCAAAGTGGAAGCAAACTCGCCCACTGATCCATGGACTTAGCGTGAGGGGTTTTAGAAAGGCACTCGTTTATTAGGAATTTTATGCACACGTGCTTATTTATTTTTTATTGTATGTATATAAATGTAAGTATAAAATTTAAAATAGACAAACGGTTATCTAAAAACAAATCTCGCTACGGTTAGTAAGCAGATGGTTAACCACTTCGATTACCCTGAGTAGGGACTGAGGGGGAGCCGTATCGATCCTTGTTAGACTTTTCTACCGTACAGGTCATCTGGTTACCAGAGCAGGGGAGTCATCGCCACTACAGAGGATCAAAATTGCGATGGCATGTCTTCGGATCATCCTCAGACAAGTTTCCCAAACCATTGCCAATAACCCATTGTGCGGCTCTAAGGTGACGTAAATAAAGGACTTTTCTACCTAAAAGAAAATGTCTATATCCCCCCTCACGCTACGCCAAAGCACTGCCGCAGCCAGTGATATTTGTCTGGTGATTTATTGCGAATCATGTCTCACGATCAGTCAATCTACTGTGAGACAAAATAGAAATGGAAATTAGCAAATAAAGCATAAGAGGAAACATGGAGAAAATTAGATTTATGGCGTTTAATCTATGGACGGTAATTTCAAAACAAATGTAAACTATAACAATTCAAAACTTTTGACTTGCTCTATTTCCGGTTAGAAAGTATACAGCTGCTTCGTAAAGCTTATTCTGAGGGGCTATAAAACCTTTTTTACCTTGTCAACAATATGCACATCTCAAAATTCAAACCTAAATGATAATTTGTAAAATGAACTTAATCTCTCTCTGCTTAATCTCTCTGCACGGCTCCCAACAAGAAAAACAGTAAAAAACATATAAAAAGTCACCGAATC
Organism: Parasteatoda tepidariorum; assembly: GCF_982258835.1. Classification (NCBI taxonomy): domain Eukaryota; kingdom Metazoa; phylum Arthropoda; class Arachnida; order Araneae; family Theridiidae; genus Parasteatoda; species Parasteatoda tepidariorum. The sequence continues at coordinate 81,075,201 of NC_141764.1, read as the reverse complement.
AGGACTGCCAAAAAAGCGACTTCTTTCTAAATCTAACAGTCAAGTCATCATTTTTTAACAAAACTTCGATAAATAACTAAAACAATTTGCCCTTTAAACTGACCAAAATTACTTAATATCATCAATATCTTATTCAGTACAGCAGATTTGAACTCAGGAATCATTAAATTTATTTTTTATGTTAAAAACAAATTTATCTGTTTAAAAATATCGCCTCGCAGAATAATAAGCTGTTTTAAGTAGAAATATGTTTTCTAACAGGAAGTAGAGCAGGCCAGGAGCTCAAGATTGTTGTTTACATTTATATTGAAAACATCATTCATAGATATATTGTTAAAATAGGTGACATGGTTGCTAGATTTAGAAAGAATTCGCTTTTCGGGAGTCACCATTTGGCCTCTTTTTAATTGTTTATTTGTGCTTGTTCGTGTTGCACGCCATGCACCATCATACGTTAGAGCTAGCATATTGTTCGAGCAGCGAGTTTAAGTTCATTTTACAAATCATAATTTAGGTTTAAATTTCGAAGTTGGTATATTGTTGACAAGGTAAAAAGTGTCTTATAACAAATGATTCTTACGTCTTCAAATAATTAATTAATTAATAGATTCATAAATTACATCTTCTGACGATTCTTATAACTATTCTTTATTTAAAGACAAATAATCAATCAAGTGAACACTACACGTATACAAGAAATACTCAAGAGAGTCCCAAACCACAATGATCATGTTGTGAGCCAAATGGCTTCAAATTATACTAGAAACAGTAACCCGGAAGTATAGACAGTAAAGAGCTTACAATGCATCCTAGCGTAAAAAAAAGAAATCGATCAGGTTTGAAACCGTTTTCACAGCAAAAAAATATATACATACGTAGAACCTGACTGCTGAAATATAATTGCTGAATTGCTATGAATGCTGAAATATGAACTACAAAAAGCTCGCCAATCAGGCTCTTGTTCTCTTTTCCGATTTTTCATATGCGATTTTTCTTCATGCAAATGAGACCTGATTGGTAAAATAAAAGCAAAAAACTCTCTAATCAAGATATTATTCGCATGCGAAAAAATTGCAAGCAGTGTGAACGGTCCCAAACACTTTCCACAGCATCTAGATTTTAGCTCATATGGATTTTGCTTTCCTTTAACAAAATTACTCATTTTTAATATGGCAACGCATGCTGGTTGAATTCCCGCTAAATGTGGATGTCTGTAAACAAAGTAATGGTTTCGTTCTACTTTGCTGGTTAAATAATGAACTAAGTATTACAAAAAGTGCTATTATTGTTTCTTTTTTTAACCAATTTTTTTCCTGAAATTATGGAAGTAGACCATGACTTGTCTTATGCAAAGCGAAAACTTAGCCAAGCTAGAATTGAAGATGGAGATGCATATCCTATATTTCAATCTCTAACCTTAAATGAAGGTCAAGATGACATATGTCTCCTCCAATTAAATAACGAATTGATGGCAGAATTAGAGGCAAAAAATTCTCTAATAATTAGAGGTGAACCCGATGAATCTGCTGTTCTTTGCACTAAATCACGTACGTATGAATTAAGAGAAGCTGAAACTTCTAATTCTTTGTTACTTGTACCAAATCTCTTAATGCCCGATCAATGTTCGAGTGGTGAGGAAAGAATTGCGCCGCAAGAAGTGTCTGGTATATTTCACAATTACTTCGAATTGCGTTCCATCAAGCCTAGTTTCAAAAAACTTCGAGCAGTTTTAGAGAGAAGTTCATACAAAGGGAAAGAATATGAAGACGATAGTATGACAGACGATAAACTAACTTTCGATCATTTACTTGATATTATTCAGTGCAGCGAGGAAGAGTTAATAGCAGAGTTAACGGAAATGCAAACATGCATTATTAATGGATTTGTTAGGGTGTTAGATTTTGATTATAAATTTAGTGTATTCAGTCAGATTTTGGAAGTTATAGAGTCACAGTCGCTACCCATAGATAAAATTCCAAAAGAGACTGTTTTATCGGCTTTGGAAGATTTAGAACCAAAGCAAATTCTAGACGATTGTTTTTCCTGGTTTACTGAAGAAACGGTCGATGAAGAAAACGGGCATAAGTTGTATTCACTGCGTGAATTACCGGTTTGTAGGATATATGCTGAGATTTTACTGAGATCATCTGGTAAATTTCACCTTGAAGATTTTCTGGAAAGTTGGCAGAGAAGTGTACCCGAAGGTATGACGTGCAATTTGGAACAGTTACGAGGAATCGCTTTGACTGACTTGTTGAATAGACCAGCTGTGATCTTTTATTTTCCTATGCACGATTTGCCTGAAAATGTGAGTGAAAGATTTGAACACTTGTTTAGAATTAAGGAAAAGTGGAGTTATGATGAAATCGTACCTTTTCTTGAGGATAGAGCATCTGCTGTAACAAATGTTAAAGCATTGTTGATAAAGTATACTCGGGAGTCTACTAAAAATGGCATAAAATATTATAGTTCAAAATGGTAAAATTAACCTTATACTGTAATGTTTTTTGTTTTTTTTTTAATTGTTTAATATAGGTGAATGATATGAAGGCTTGTTTAGAGAAAAGTAAAAATTGAGTGCTGTATGAAGATATGGCATCAACTACTACAAATGATGAGACATTGTTGCTAAAGTCTATTTCTAGTTCTACTAAAAATTGTAGCAAATACTTTGGTTCAACATGATGAAATTACTCGTATATTATAGTATATAATATTTACTTTTTATATTATTTAGCATGATACTTGTTTTAAAATAATAAATAATAGAATATTAATGTAAAATTTGTTCCTTATATTAAAGGCTATTCATTCATTAGCTATCACATGTTCAAGCATTGTTGATAAAGTACACTTGTGAGTGTATTAAATATTATGGTTAAAACTGATAAAATTATTTTTCTTATATATCTCTTTTATAATTGTTTAATGTTTTTATTTTTATAAGATATTTGATAGTCATAGACTCAGAATTGGTTAGACTATGTATCGACGATTATAAAATAAGAAATTCCTGTAGCATATGTAAATAGAAGGCGAAGGGTTATGGTCTTGGAAGGCTACATAAACCTGCACATCTTTCTGGGAAGCACCCTGACATTGTAAAGAACTGAGATCTTGGAACTATATATAATGAAATGGGGCTGTTGGTTCCCATATTCACTTTATTCATTATTTATTAAGTAATTTTTGTTTTTGTACGTTGGTAAATTATTATCCAAAACGACACGTGTGTACGAAGGACTCGTGGCTGAATATTTTGAAGCTACGAATATTTAGAGGATGGAGTGGCTACCAGATCTCTAGGCCGGTATCACATTAGAACATATCGAGAATTCTTTTCGAGATCAATAGCAGCTATCCACCTCTTATTATAAACCTTGCATGGCAAACAATTGCCCTATAGAAATAAGAATTATGATCCCTAGACTTTGGATTTATTGTATATAAACATTTGTAATCCTTGTAAAAAGCATAAAAGTTTGTTGTGAGTCCTGTTATGTTGTCAAAGAGGATCAAATCTAATATTAAACCAACCCTCCTTTCAATTTATTTTGTACAAATTATTTCTTATCTATTTGTAAAATTAAATAATTGATTTTTAATATGATCAGTGATTTCAAATTTTTATTATTGGTGAGGAAGTAATATTAAAACTCTTTTAGCATCCCAATAACAAAAACTGTCCAATATACAGAGAGGATCTTTTTAAATAAATAAATAATACCTTTCTTTAATAATACCGAAATAAATAATACGATTCAGATTTCTGAGCCCCAAAATATAGAGGGTAGTCGCAATTTGTAAAATGTGTTCCCCGTAGTTTCGTTGAGAGGTTCATTATTTTTTGCAAATTTCGCCATGCCTCAGCGGCATGTTTGTAATCCAATTAAAATATTTTTGCATTCAGTTATAAAATTTGTTTTGCCAAATATAATTCTATGCAAAAATTAGTTTTTAATACGTATAAATTTTTTATTAATTTATGTAATACGAATCGAAAATATTTTGAATTGTAAGGTCTATAATTTTTTACATCATTTAAAAGAATGTAATTTTGCATGGTAAAATACAAAATTTTAGCAAAAGCAGTCGAATAGTACCTGATAAATCAAATTTTAAAGAAGCCATATTTTTAAATTAAATTTCCCAGAAACTATTCAACCAATTTTGCTCATATTATGTAATTTGCCATGTAAAATTACATTCATTAAAATGATGCAACAAATTGTATACCTTACAGCTCAAAATTTTTTCGACCATTCTTAAATAAAATAATAATAGTTATTTACTAAAAGTTATTTTTCAATTGAAATTATTTTTGGATAAACGGAAATTATAATTGTGTGAAAATTTTTTCAATTCACTTAAAAAGTTTTTGGGATATGGCAAAAACAAAATTAATATTAAGGAATTCAAACTTTGGACCTCTATCCTGACCAAGCTATGGGGACCATATTTCCCAGATTGCGGCTACTCCATATATTTTGGGGGTCAGGAATCTGTTAACAAAAAAAAAAGGCATGTTTATTCAGAGAAAGTACATATTTCTGTCAGACTTCGTAACTTAAAATAACATCTGCACTAATTAATTAGCATATTTAAGGTCACCGGTTCAAACTAGTAAGATTGAGTCCTAGAACATTAATATATCAAAAGTAATTCAAGGCTGTCCTTTTTTTTATTTTGCGCACTTAACATTAATATTTTACTTGGCATTATAAATAATAGACACAAATTAATATTAACCTAGTTTTGCAAATTATTATAATTATTAGTTTAATATTTTTAAATAAATAGTAATTATTACCCATCGCTTTATTTGATTAATAACAATGTAGAAAGCTTTCAATAATGTTCTGAATATCAATATTAAATATGAAGTCGGGAACTTTTCCTTACATTTGAACAAGATCCAAAAAAATTTTGAAATGCATAAAAAAGCATTCAGATTATTAAATTAGTAAAAATTTTACTTAATACTGATAAAAATATGGAAATTAAACAGATGTAACATATTTGTTCTAGAAGTTGCCAAGAAATTCTTTTTAGCGAGGCTTGAAATAAATAGATAAGTGCTGCCATTCATCATATTATAAAAAATAAATGCAAAATTACTTAATAGTTTGTATGCACAAAATTACTTGTGTGGAGTCAAGAACTATCTCTAAAGGTCAACATTATGTTATGAAAAAAAAATTTAATTCATTAAAAAAAAAAAAATAATATGCTTTAGTTACTGCTCACTTTCAATCCAATCATTACGTTTTTTACTCAAATTTCCTTTTTTCTTTTAAATTTTGCTTATAGGATTGCATAGTTAGAAAACTGTGACAATATTTGGAAATTAAGTAGACTATAAGTAAAAAAAATTTTGAAAATTGCTGATAGTGAGTATAATTTGATTTGATTTATGACATAAATATTATTAGCCTCCATTTTTAACAGTAAAATAGCTCTTTGGGACAACTTTACAGTCCCTTAATTTCTCTAAAGAAACCAAGTTAACTTGACCCAAAGGGAATTAAGAACAATTGAGGTTGTAAATTTCAAATTTTTTTTCTTCATAAAAATGCCTGTTATTAATATTTAATTAAATTTAATTTATAAATTCTGTGAAAATTTAAACATACTGTGTGTTACAAAATTATAAGACCATCCTAAAAATCACTTATTTTTATGGTACACTGCATGATATGAATTGTTTTAAAATAGGGAAGCAACTGAAATAAGTCATATTTTCTCAAATAAATCAATAAGTGAAAAAAAAATTTAGTAAATTTCATACAACAAACAATTTTTTAAAATCTGTGTGTTACATAAGTATAAAACCATCTATTCCTTTTATTTCTTGTTATTCATCTTCTGTTAGTTTAACAAAAATGTGGTTTATAGCTATTTAATGCATTATTTCTGATTAAAAATTTTTATTTAATGAAACCAATATACAAAAAAAGAATTATATCTATCCTCAGGAGATAGTTACAAAAAAAATAAATATTTTTATCTCATTAAAACCATATTCATATGTAAAAAATAGTCTAAATGGAATAAGCTAAAAAAAAAAGGGGGGGGGTTAAACTGTTTCAAAAAATTAGTTTTTTTTTCTTCACTTAAATGTTTTGACTGATATTATTCTCTCCAGAACTGGATTAGTTCTGTTATTCATATACATTAACTGAAGATGGTCTTCGCATTCTTTAGCAATTTTTGTTTGTCTTTTGATATTTTTGGAGAGTTCTTTTCAAATCAAATGCAGACAGTGAAATATTATTTCAAACCCTAAACAAATAATAGCACTAGTCAGCATTTATAAAAAATTGGAGTGTACAAATCATTTTACTTTTAGTACATAAAAAAAAAAAAATATGTCTTGAATTATCTTTAAGTTAATTCAATCATAACAAACAAGTAACAAAATAATATTTATAATTTATTTGAACATTTATCAACAATGACAATTTTTTCATAATTTTTTGAGTAAACTTAGAAAATAATACGATATAAACAATGTATAAAAATATTTCACAATTCATGAGACTGAGTTATAAAAATAGCTTTAACAGTTAAACGTTTCAAGTATAAAACATACTTAATCTTTAGAGGAAAATATTAAAGCAAGATATATGAAATATATCTACATTTTTACAATATTAAATATAGCTCCAAACACTAAAGGTAAAATATATTTAATCTTCATCAAAATAAAAGCCAATTTGGTGACGGATTTCATCCATTAATTCTGCATGAGTTTCTGAATCTTTAAGAGGCAAAATAGAACTCTCCAGTTTTCCTAAAATTAAAATTACTTTTTGAAACCAAATAAATACAACATTTGAGTTTATCAATTGCTAATAAAAACAAAATAAATACAACATTTGAAGTATAATAAATTTTGTTAATATTCGGATAAATTAATCATTAAAAAGTATGTAATAATTATAGATCCAGATTTTTTGAAATCAAAATAAATATCATTATTCAAGAAGGATGATATGATTATTATTATCTTTAAAATTTAAAACATATTTGCAAAAGTGAGATATATTTTATTTTATAATCAGCGCTGAACAGTCAACCCAATTCTGAGTTTAGAACAAACAATGTTCAACTCCATAATCTTGTAATTTTGAGCCTAACTCAGAAGACAAAGGAACTCTTCTATCAAGCATTGGGAAAAGCATCTTGGAAGATTTGCGTTACACAGAGAGGAAAACATTAAAAACCTCCCATGGTTTGCTTAATGGCAAGAAGATACTGATTTATAATCCGTCTTCAGGATATTTAATGTCAGCACTGTGGTAAGAGCAAACCGGGAGCAGAATTTGTATCAACCAGCCGTTGCTGGGATTCAAACCTGGCTCCTCCTACTTTCATTAAAAACCTCTCATGGTTAGCCTAATGGCTAGGAGATACTAATTTATAATCCGTCTATCACTGAGGATATTTAATTTCAGCACTGTGGTCAGAGCAAGTCAGGAGCAGAATTTGTAACAGCCAGCCAAACTAGCCTAAAGGAAAATTTCCCATGAATCCAGGTCTATAGAAACTATAAGAATATATACTGATCCCAATATATTTACACCCTATTTTTTTATTATTTAAAAAAATATTACAGTAAACTACTAAACAATTTATAGACAATTTGTTTTTATTATAATAATTACCACAGTTAAATATGGCTTCTTGTAGGTTAAGCTTATAAAAGAACAAATTTTAAATAAATTCGAAGGTTCATAATTTTTTTTAGGAAAATAAAAATAGTTAAAAGTTTGTTTTAGTTTTATAGATAAAGACTATTATTAGAACAACTAAATTTTAGCCAATGTTAAAATAGATGGATGAAAATAATTTATGAAATATTATCTCACTTGCAGTAGATGTAAACTCATTAAACTATTTTATTGCCTAAAAGACACAATAAAGTAGTTTAATGAATTAAAAAACATAATGTAGACAAAGAATTTTTTTTTTGTAAATTTTGACAAGTTGCTAAAATTTTATTTAGTCAAATTTCCAATGCTCTATAAACATACTATTTTTCTGAAACAATAATTAACACTTTTCCCAAAGTTTAACAGTTTTCCCAAATTTAAATCGCTATCTAATTAAACCGAATAGCTTCTGAAGAAAAAAATCATTTTATTAATTATATACAAAAATGAGAACTATGTGTTAGTAAAATTATTAATGAATTATATATACTGTATTCATTTTAGTCCAGACACTGTATTAATTGAGTAGCATTAAAATACTACTTGTTTCTGTTGTGTAAAAATGCCTTCAATTAAGTGCAAAAATTCACACTATTATCTCAAAATTAAAAACTGTTTATGAATTTACTATATGAACTAATAATTTATCTAATCTATAAAAATTTATCTAAAAAATAAATAAATTACAAGATTTTTAAAATGCACTTCAAGCACATTTAGTCTCAAGTGGGCAAAATTAATTGAATTGTCAAGGGATAAAACTTATGCATTTACTAACATTAAAATGACTTGAACATATTTAAACAACCTAAAAACGTAACTATACCTTTCTGTAGGCATTCTCTAACTTCCATTGCTTCATATCTAAGACCAGAACTATTAGTGAAGTTAAAGGGTCGTATGGCATCAGGCAACGGGAACTCGTGAGTTTTTTCTGCTGTTTCAACAGCAGTCGGACACCAGAATGGATTTTTTACCTATTTAAGAAATCAATAATTAAAATTTGATTTATAATACATAAAATAAAAGGTTTAAATCAGGAATGGCCTACCTATGAGATGACAAAGTTTTAAAAATGGTATGCTAAGATTTATTGAAAAAATAATATGTTGTCCTCAGAAACTTCGTCAAAATGTGTAAAAACCCAATTCAAGCACTGCTAACGCAAACACATTGTATGCACATATATTTTAGATAAATACATATGTACATGAATTTAAGTTACATACATATGAACCTAAGTTGTGAGTAAATATATACAAAATATATCATTATACAAACTGTAATGTATAATATAATGATACATATAGTATAAAATCGTATTTACTAGTAATTGTATATTTTGATTACTTGTACCCACAACTACAGTAGTAATCAAAATTATGCGAAGTTGTAATCAAAATGAAAAGTAATTGATTACTGTTTGAGTAACTGTTACTAGTAATTGATTATTGGAATATCTTTGACATTTCTGCCTCATTCTGGTATCAATGTATTTTATCACGCAGTTCTAATTTATTTATCATGCAGTCTGTGTTATCTGTCAGCTTGAACTAAAAAGTTTATATTTAAACATGACTGAAATAATATTTTAAAATAAAAATCAGAAAAATATCTTTACAAAAAAATTTCATAATATAAATGATTTAGATAAAATTTTGATTTTTCCTTGAAAATTATTTTAAAGATGAAAAATTAATGACATTATGCAAATGACTGACTTGTTAATTTTCAAAAAAATTTTTTTTTCACTCCAAGTATTCTCTTAAGCAATTCTAAAGCTTTTTTTTTTTTTTTAATAATTAGATTTGTACAATTTCAAGCAGATCACACCAAAATTCAGGAGTATTTCATTCAAATCAGAAGAGTTCACAAATAAAATGAATAAATTTCTTTGTGATTAATTTCTATTATGACCAAATAATGTTAAAAAAATTATTAGTTACCGGGTATGCTGACAAAAAAAATTTTTTTTTTAATTTTAGAAAAGTAGTTTTCAAATGAATGTTTTCTAAGTTTAGATAAAATCTGGAAAAATTGTTTTAAGAACTCAATTGATAACATAAGATTTACAAATGTTATTTAAATTATAAGTAATTCATAAAGAATTTATCCATAAGACAATTCTTCTTTTTGTGTTGTAATTAAACTAGTAAAAGAAAACAATTTTGACACATAAAATCAATTTGTGTAAATCACAAGATTTCATCTGTAAATAAATTACTGTAAAAACAAAATCTTCTAAAACACAAATCATGACTCAATATTCACGTATGGTTAAGATATTTAAAAAAATGCTTATGAAATTCAACAAAATTTCAATGCTATAATTATGACAAAATATTTTTCTTACCTTAATGATTCCTTTAGTTCCAATTATGACAAGTTCATTATCGCAGGGTGCAAGAAGAGTTGAGGTAACATTTGCAGTGCGATTCTTAGTGTATAAGAGGCTTGTACTTTGTATTGCATCAACACCTGGAATTACCCATGAGATATTTATTACTAACATTTACTTTTTTATTATTGTAAAAGTTTAAAGGTTATAAACCACAACTAAACCAATAAAATATGTTAACTATTTTTTGGTATCTAAAATTTCAAAATAGCATCTGCATTTGCTCAAAACTTCATTTAATAAAAATACTAAAAGTACCATTAAATGAAAAAAAGGACCACTTTCAGTATCAGCGTAAGACTGCACTGATATGTAACAAATAAAAACTTTTTTTAATTTTCACCTTTAGTTCCAAAAAAAAAAACAATCATGTATATATATATAATAATAATATACATAATATAATAATCATTATAAAATAATCATTTTCATAATTTTAGTATTAAATATAATATATAACACAATTAGAAAAAAAAATTATTTAATAACAAAACGATGTTGTTAGGTTGGCATTTTGAAGAGCATTCACTTTAGTTCAGAAATATATGTGATATATTAGCCGTAGAAGTGGGAGAAAGTTTCAAGCAAATTAAGTAAAAATTTTATTTATTTAATCATTTCACAATAATGAGAGAAAACCAAATCAGAGAAAAACTGACGTGATTTCTTTTTTATATTAGGTATTTTTAAAGAAATATCTTGCAAGTTTTCCTTATAACTTGTTACAATGAAAAAAAATTATTTATTTAAATACGCTTTCACGATGAAGGTCACACGATTTTACACAAATTTTTAGAAAAAACATTGGAATTTTAAGCACCCTCAAACTCATGCGCATCGCAGTGACTAAATTTTTTAAGGTGAATAAAATTAAAATGAACAGTCCCAATAGCTCTCTAAATTTCATACATAAGGAAAAAAATTCTTTTGTCGTTGAATATTTACTAAAAGAGTGATTATATCTTTCTTATTCTCAACTTCGATGAATTTAAATTGATGATGATTCACAAAATTTTTTTATTTGTCAGAAATATTGTTAGGGTCTTGAAGATTTCTAATTATTGAGATGACCATATAACAACGTCCCCTTGCTAACGAACCCATGCTGAAACTAATTCATTTTCCTGTCTATTGGGGATTTAAACAAAATTCAGATATATTCTTACTCTGTGAGCACTCTGAGTAAATTCAAGCATTGTCAATACTTTTGCTTCTTCATTTGATTTTATGCTTTAATAGAATTCTTTTCCATCATCTTCTCTTATTGTGCTGCCACCTCCTTTAATTTTACTATCTTTGATTCTTCCCGACCACCACATAGCAACTCGTGAGTATCTTTAAATTAGCAAGTTCTAATTTTATGGGAGGATATTATCAGTGATTGATATAGGCAATTTTGTTTTAAACAAGGTGATTTGATTTTGGTAAGACATCAGGAAAATTATACAAGAAAAGTCTGGAAGAATTGTTGTTGAACGAAAAATATTTCTGTTGAATGACCTTGAAAATCAAAACTGAGAAATACTGCTGTGATCAAATATAAATCCTTATAAATAGATTGTATTAACTTTTTCATTGATTACAACATGCACAGAAAATATTTTATATTAATACACAAAATAATTGTGAAAACAAGAAAAATTCAAAAAATTTGAGAAATATTAATAAGTAACAAATCATAATAATTAGAATTGTTTATAATTCGAATTTTTTTTCCAATACATAAAGTTGCTGTATAGAATAAACAATATAAAATAAAATTTATTTTATTTAGTACTAAACTTTTATTTAGTGCTAAACATATTTTAAACAGAATTCTGTAAAAAAAAAATTTCTTCTCACTATTAGAAAAAAGACCTGTAAAATTAGTTCGCTTACATAATTATAAACAAAAGTGACCAACGATTTCGAAAAAAAAACCCAAACAAAGTTAAAAGAAAATAAGACTCCATTGTTTGTTGTATTTTGATTAGGAAACAAAGAAGTCACAAAATTTCATCAATTGCTGGCAAAGAAAACTATAAATGTTTTCTATTGCTTATCAGACCATTCCAACTGAATTGCTTCTGCAATTATTTGTAAATTTTATGCCCAGACTGAACCCTGACGTTAATGTGGATAGTAAGTTTAAATAAAATTGTAAACTAAGGGACTGTTTGTTTTTTTTATTTATTCTAAGTGTACACAAACTTTAAAAGAAATTATTCTTTGTGAGAAAGAATTATCTTCTTTCATAATTTACTTGTAATTTAAATTTTATCCTTCAAAATAACTTGGACTAACCTCCATCACTTAAATGACCAACTGTTGCAACTTTTGTGGGTTTATCACCACCGTAAATCATAGTAACGGCATTCAAAGTGTAAACACCAAGGTCAAGGACAGAGCCACCTCCCTGCTCCTTCTTCATTAACCTCGGTACTTCAAGAAGGTTCTGACCGAAGTTGACATTTATGTGCACGACATCCCCAATTTTACCACTTTTAATGAGATCCATGAAAAATTTGTAGGCTGGAAAAAATCTGCTCCATAATGCCTAAAAAAAGAATTAATAATTTTATAACACAATTTCGACTTGACTTAGAACAAATTACATAATTATTATTTCATTTAACCATAAAAAGAAAATACCAATTAAAATTTGCCCCATCATATAACTCTAAATAACTGTACAAAACTAAACATTTCACCTTTAGGTTCAAATGCTCTCATCAGTGCCATGACAAGGAATAAAGAGAAATCCTTTCATTCTGTGTCCCAGTACTAATCTTCATACTATTAATGCTACCAAAGTAGTAATATAGTAAACATCATGATTGCAATTTTTTTTAAAATTGTCTTTATTAAATGAGGGTGAGAGTACTAACTTTGCTTTTGAGAATGGGACCCTTTACAAAATTCAATTCTGCAGTTAACACCCCTACATTACAGCTTTAAGATACTTTTAATTATAACAGTTACTAATTTAAAGTAACAGAAACGTTTTGTTTACAGAAGAAAGTATGGAATAAACATGTATAAAAAATTTTAATTGTAAAAGAAATATTTTTTTAACATTATAGACAATATTCTTGCATTTTGTAGGTAGAAAATGCAGTAATTATTTCCTCTTCTGTATGTTGTAAATCATTACACAAATTAAAATTTGTAAATAAATTAAAAATCGTAAAAACCGTGCAGTAAATCCTGAATCACGGGAATAGAACTCTTTAAAAAAGAAATACTGAAATAAGTGTATGTAAAATATGATGTTCTTTAAAGAAAAAAAAATGAAAGAAAGAACATAATTTCTAGAAAGAACTATCTTTTAAACCTTTGTGATATCTGAATTTTTTATTTTATATTATTAATTTTGAGATTCCAGTCATTACTGAAGTCATTGAAGTTCAGTCATTACTAATTTTGTTTTAAAATCTAAATGAGAACAGAAAAGTCATGATTATTTCTTTCCTTTCTGATGCGCAAGAAAGACATCTTTGAAAAAAGAAAACATTTTTTGAAAAATTGCACATAAAGAAAAACCTAAATTTTTCCCTTCTCAAATTAAAAATATTTCTGCGAAAACTGAAATGTTCTGCGACTGTCGCCACAGTTCTGCCACAGGGAACAGACATAGTATTAAGAAACTTTTTGTGATTAAAACCATAAAAGAATGTAGAAACTGAAGATTTTTGAACATACTGAAAAAAAATATAAATAACAACGTCACCCACATCAAAAGTAAACAAAATAAGAAAATTAAAATATCAGAAGCATTCCCATACTTTTAATACCAAATGTTTATATGCATATGCAACTGCCTTTTGGCACTTAAATATCATTAATGAATTATAGCTCTATGGTCAAACTTTGTAAGGGAAGCCCATTTACAAAGATTCTGATCAAATCGATTCTAGCAAGACCAGCTGTCTGAAAGGTTTACTGAATTTTATTCCCATAAATGCAAACTCCCAACACTGAAAAAACATTTGATTTCTGAAACACAACATTTTAAAAGACACAACGTACTCAGCAGTCCAAATTTTTAGGGGCCAATGGTTAGTTGATGAGCAGAAATTTTGCACCCTAATTTAATATTCCATTCAGCTTTTAGTGCATTATTAAGTTTAATACTTTTTCCCTATTGTAGATATTCAAGTTTATAAAATCAAATGTTTTCAGAAAAAGAGGGGATTTTAATAGGCGATGGTCAGTATAATTTAGCTAGTGAAAATTGTTTAGCTAGTGAAAATATCTGCAGAACATTAGATATTATCAAAAATCTTGTTACAGAATAATAGACATGATTCTACTCCTGGGTCAATACAATATAAAAGATTTGTATGTTTCATGAGCTTGTATAGCAAAATGATATGCAATGTATATAACAACAGAGTGTACCCAAAAATTGGAAGACGATAAAAATTAATATTACAATAAAGTCAACTTAATATATTAATTATGGTTATTACTTCCATTAGAAATCGCTTCTGTTTCCTTGCAATTTCTACAAGTTTTTTTGTTTGCTTTGCATTCAAGGTCATGGGTTTCTCCATCAAAACGTGCTTTCCACTCTCAAGCATAAGTTTTCCAACAGCATAGTGATGTGAAGCGATAGTGCCAACATATACAACCTCTTCAATATAAAAATTATTGTTAGGGACTAAAAATGATATAAAATTAAAATAAGAAGTAATAGTAATAAATATATATCACCAATATCAGAATCTTTTGCGAGATCTTCATAGGATCCGTATGCTTTTGGAATGTCATGACTTGAGGCAAATTCTTTAGCAGAAGATAAATTTCTGGCAGCAACTGCAATAAACTAAGAATGGAGACTTTTTAAAAATGCATAAAAGTATTATATTATAACCAACGTTGAACAGCCGTAAAATGTAAAAATGCTGTATTTATTGTAAAAAGTGGGTACTGTTATAATAGTTCTCCAAATATCACACATAAAAAAAAATTGAAAGAATAATATTTTAGTCTTCAGGAACTTTGCCAAAATGTGTAAAAACCTGATATATGCACCACTGAATGCAGTTGTGTATTACACCTAATAACTCTCAAATATTACTTTCCTGACACTTCAGTACTTATATTTGTTCTAAAATATAAAAAAAAAGTACAAGTATATGTAAGAATTTTTTGGTATCAGACTTCTAATAGATGGCAAAGTAGTTTAAGATCCTCTAGGTTAGGTATATCATATTGAAAATAAATATCCTTATATAAATTTATATACAGTTTTCAGCAAATAAAATAAATAAAAACATATAGAAACAAGCCAGAAAAATACAAAAAAAAACAAGGGAAAAAAAAAATTTAAAGAGAGGAAGAAAAATTATTAATAAATAAAATATTTTTAAAAGTTTAAAAAGCTGGAAAACAATATAAGGAAAAGATATAAATTTGTTGTCAGCTCACACATAGCGGCAAAAAAAAGTGTTTTCTAATATTGTATTAATATTGCCAAAGTAAAAAAGATCAATACAATAGTTTAAGGAAGACTAAATACTTATGAAGAAAATAAATTTAAATAAAAATAAAACATATTAAGTAAAAAATACAACAATAAAAAACATATCAAGCAAAAAATAAAAATTCAATATATACATAATTCTTGGAATTTTAATTTTTTGCTTGATATGTTTTTATTTTGTATTTTTTACTATATTATATATATAAATATATTAATTAAAATTAAATAATTAGAAATAAAATTACATTCAAAATTTATCTTTGTTCTGACACAGAAATACAATCTCAATACTTGAAAAAGAAAACATTGTAAAATGACATACTTCATGATCTCCTTTAGGCATACTTTGCACAGCAGTTACAAAGTCATGGCTTATTTTACCAGCACTAACTACACCCCACTTGGTTGCCATAATCTTAAAAAAATATATATATATATTAAAACATTATTAGAATAATATTAGAATGCTTAAAATATATTTCTTTTTCATGACAGTAATTCTTTTATTAATGTCAATAGAGATAAAAAAAAAAATATATTATGCTGAATGAATTTTATATAAATATATATATATATATCAGGGTTGGGTTTTTGACGTCAAAAAGTGGTTTTTGACATGACAAGGGTATAATACTGGTTTAAACCGTCAAAAACGTCAAAAACTGAAGTTTGCCAAGAAAATATATAAACTTCAAAACTACCAACAGTTGCCATGCATTATATGGAAATTTAATTATACTATAGGTAATCAGCAGGTTTTAAAATATTTTTTTATTAAAATTAAGGTAAAATAACAGATTTAAAATCTCAGAAATTTATATTCAAATGCATGTGCAGAAAAATTTTGCACAAAAATTGTTTAAATATTTATATTTTGAAAAAAAAAATTTTTTTTTTGATATTTAAGAAAATTAAAAGTTTATTACCATGCATTTTTGACATATAAGGAACATTTAACTAATATTTATATTTATAAGGAACTTACAAGTTATGTTGTATAAATACTAACTTGATACAAGTGTATAAAAAATTGTTTTAATGTTAGACTGAATATCTTTATTATCCAGTATGTTAATTTGAATTTAAAAGTAGTTATATTTATGAATAATGATAAATATAATTCATATTGTTTATTATATTTATTTATAATTATTACACTTATCATTTTAAAACAATTTTCATCTCTTAATTTTTTTTTCTCCACTTTTATTAAGAATACAAATAATGTATATCTTGAAAGTAAGAAGTAATTATTCAACAGCTGAATATTTAGATATTCAACAAAACTATATAGTATTCAGCAAAATGAAATTCACAAGTATTTGGATAAACTAAATTTTCAGCATAGTAAATGAATAGGCTGAATATACTGTAAATCGACACTAACTACTCTGTGTATTTAACAGAAAGCACTTAAATTTGTATTGTCTTATGTTAACTATGAATTAAAAAAAAATTAAGATTTAAAATTCAGAATTACTGATTTTTCTGAAAAACTAACAACCAATCACAAAAGTCAAATGAAACAGAAGAACATAACAGTCACTGATCCATGAAATATGTAAACAAATTATTATGGAAATTTTTTAATTACCCTAATTAAATACATAATTTTAAAAATTGGAACATGCATCACACTACATAATCAAAATGAAAATGATGGAAGTAGAAATTTAATTCAAAATTCAATAGTCTAGTTCATTTGCTCCTCGCAGCATACGGTAGCACATAACTAGTTTTGAACATTTTTCCACCACCAAACAAAGTATGTTGAAAGCGGTTCACTAATCCCCCTCCCCCCAGTTTACTTTAGAAGAGCTAAAAATAGACAAAAATTCCCTGATTGTGAATGTATCAACCTGTTTAAAAGATTTTTCTGTAAAAGATGTCTAATGTACAAAACTGCTAATGTTTATCTTTAAAAATGTCTAATTTTTAGTATAATCTATATTATACACTAAATTTGGTTTTAAATAAATTTCTTAATAATATCACTGCAGATTTTCAATAACACATGAAAATGAAAACATAATATTACAGAAGATGTGAGCTTTCAAAAGTACAAGATTTTGGTTACTTTTCAAAATATAAGTGTTTCTTCAAAATTTTAAATTTATTTTTTCTAGAACATATTTAGAAACACTATCCTTTATAAAAAAAATATATAAATTTTATGTATTAATTAAATTTCACATATGAATATAGGTTTTTGACATTTTCAACAGTGAGGTTTTTGACGTGACGGTTTAAACCATGGTTTAAACTGTCAAAAACTGTCACATGTCAAAAACCTGCCAACCCTGATATATATATATATATATTCATTATTTCTTAGCGAATTACCTTCGTTATCAATGAAAAAAGACTTTAAAAATACTTTTTTTGAAAAAGATTCAGTTTGTTATAATTAATAGCTTTAAAGAAAACACAGTTGCTTCAATCAATAATTTTTTTTTAAAAATATCAATTTATTTAAATTACAATTTAAATAATGATTTATATCAAGTAATTTAAGTCATGCCAATCCTGGCAAAGACCCAATATATAATTGTATGACTGAATATAATAAAATAAGCTGTTTTTTGATTATCAATGTCAGAATATATATTTAGAAAAATATTCCTGAATGCACATTATGTATAATACAAAATATTTTATTAAAAAAATTCTTTTTTTCTTTTGTTTTTGTAATATTTACAGTTTTTCTCTTAATTCAGATTAAAAAAATATTAACAAGCAATTGAATGCAAATATACGCATTAATTTCTCGCACTTAATTACGATCAAACCTGTAATTTTTTAAATTTTTATTTTCAGAATAATTTGTATTACAAAATAATATCCCCCTTTTTTCATAACATATTATTTACAGTAAAATTTAAAAAGATCTGACGTTTATTTTTAAAATATTCTTTTTAATTATAAAGAGAAGGAAAATGAAAAGTTGTATGAAAAATTTTATGCATACTTACAAACGATTGTAATTTTTTAAATAGAAATAAAAAAAAATCTTTTAAATCAGCTAAATCTTAAACCCTCTGATGTTTCAAGAAGTTCTAGAAATAAAAAAGACAATTCATAAAGGACTTTACAAAAGATAATTTTTTTTTTATTATTTTGAAAGACATCAAAATGATATCTGATTGATAAAGAAATATCACAAGAAAGCTTTTTTTAATAAAAAAAATAATAAAATTAAATAGATCAGTCAACCCGAGTAAAGAATCGTTATCGTGTAATTAATTTTATTTTTCAGAAATGAGATAAGACTTTATCGATCTAAGTTCAAGGTAATTACATGATTGTTAAAAATATTATCAAAAGCAATTAAAATCTGCTAAATATACTTCAAGCTAAAAATACTATTTCAAGCGAAATACACTTCTTTATTATCACTACAAACATTAAAAAATAAATTTCAACCATGCAATGCAATTCCTAATATTACATTGAATATTATTAGTAAATGTTTAAATTACAATTAATTAGAATCTGATCAAATTTAAAGTTAGTAGATTGGTTTCTATTTATTTGAAAGTTTTAAGCTGCCTATTTCTGGACTACTAAAGACAATGCAAGATCTGATATTCCTTAAAAAAAAGAAGCATTAGTGACGTAAATCACTCTTCTCAAATCAGATAAAGTAGAAGCCCTGCGACCTTAACTTATTTGAAATTAACTTTACTTGAAATCGTTATTTTTCTTTTTAAAATTAAAAACACGGTTTTTAAATTGAGCGAAGAATTTTTATTTGCATGTGAATAAAAGAGTGGAGTTAGTATCTGCATTTTTGAATTTTCCTGTAAAATCCTGTTTTATTTTCAATGATTTCTAGTGTTATTAATATTCATTGTAATTGGTTTGTCCTTTGTGTTGTTTTTGTAAATATACTGTTTCTACGTTTTTGTATTGAAAAACTAAAGCATTTATACAGTTGTTTAAGATTATATATAAAATTTTTCATGATGCTGTAATTTCAGTGAGAAATATATAACAAAAAAAATTAAAATTGTGGTGCACAACCTTTTTCAATGAGGGTCTATGAAAATTTCTGTACCCGTGTTAATGGCTAAGTTTTGGTGACTTCCTGACAATAGCTTGTGAGTAACTGAGTTTCTAGTGTAGAATTTTTTCGAGTATACAATTTTAATCGTTGTAAATGAATTTGTGCCACATTATTTGCAAATATTAAAATTTTTTATAGTGAAGTACATCCAGTGATGCCCCATATGGATGATGTAATCAAATTATTTGATCACTAGTAATTCCTGATCTTTGTTACAAACATAATCGGGTTGAGATTGTAATTTTTTGTTGTAATATAAGGACTAGTATTCAAAAGATATTACTAGTCCATACCAGGGTTGAAAAATTTTTGGCAATTGACAGTTTTATCTGGTTATAACTGTCATGTCAACAATCTTTTTGAATCAATCTTCTTTCAATTGTTAAAAACCTAAAATTTTGTGAGGAAAATAATTATTACCTTTTATACACAAAAAGTTATTTGAATATATTTAAAAGTGATCAATCTTTTGTGTTCTTTAATTACTTTGACATTAAACCCCTTTCTTCATCAAAAATCACTTATCTATTATAAATATTAATTATCATGCATAATTAAATTAAATCTATTGTAACAAGCTAAAATTTATTCTAAAAATTCTACTAAATATGGATAATAATTAAATAAAATATTGAAGCTAATAATTCCTTTTGCTAAATAGTTGTTATTTTGTATTATTAGAGACCACTTCAGTTTTACTTAATCTTACAATATCTACCTCAATCATAGCATAAAGGAATTAAAATCTATATTTAAGTTGATTTAAGCACTTAGTTATCTATATAAGCTGAGTAGTAATATTATTCTAAATGATAACCGTAAAGTATAAATAGTAATTTTTTTTCTTTTGAAAAAGCAGTTAATAATAATATCAATATTTTTAGCTTCATTTTTCATACATTACTTATATATAATATGAAACATAGTAGGTATTAATTATAATGCAAGTATTATGAATGATTTAAACAGTTATGTAACATATATTCTAATAAAATGTCCCCCAATGGCGGATAATTAAACTTGCCTCAGATTTTTAACAGTTTTTGTCAGATAGAGACTGTTTTCGAGACATATTTGTCTTGAGGAAAACCAGTTTTTGACTTTCCAAACCCAACCCTGGTCCATACACATTTTCCCTGGTCTGTTTACATGTCTCTATTAGATTTTCTTTTTAAAAAACAGGTCATAAAACCAATTTAAATAAAAAAAAATTATGCAAAGAATGTGTCATGTTTACAATATGCTATTTTACCTATGGTGATGAAATATGCTATTTTAAGACAAAAATAGAAAACCAAACCAGCATACAAAAATGGTAAAATTCTAAGGTGATCTAAATATAGAAAAAGTCCAAAATCATGAAGCAAAAATTTAATTTTATTTAACAATTCACTTGATTTAAATTCCTCATATTCTAACCAAAAATATCTAAAATATTTCTTCTCAGTTTTAAAATGTTGATCAAAAGATACTGGGGCCAAATATCTGAAGAAAAACTTCCTGTTGTGTCTTTCTTCTAATTAAAGTTTTCCTGGATTTCTTAAAGGTATTGTATTGTAACTTTGTATTCTCTTGACAAAATGAATTATTATGATTAGGATTAATATACTTTTCTAAATGGTTTTATGAGGACAAATTAAAAGTCTAATTTATGTATTTAATTAATTAAAAGTTTAATTAATTAAAAATCTAATGCTGTCTTAAAAAATAACTAAAATGACTAAGTAAGGTTTTACAAAATACTAATGCAACTTTTTCTGAATTTAAGTTGGAACATCATTTTTAGATGTCTGAATATATTTTATTGTCATTTAAAAACGAGGTTTAGAATTTATTTAATAATTAACTTTTGAAATAACTGAACTTTCTAACTTTCCCTCTAAACATTCGACCACTTTCCTGTCCAAACTATTCGGATCATATTTCCCACATGGCAGCCCACGCATAATTCAAGTCTCAAGATTATCTGCCAGATTTGGAAGAATACCCCATATCTGTAAAAAGAAAAAAGAAAGTAAATTTATTCTCAGAAAGTACATTTTTATATCTGATTTTGTTACTTAAAATATTGCTCTAAAATTGATTAAAATATTTAACGTTTGCTTTCAAACCGTTAAGTTTTAGTTTGTGAAAATCTGATCATTAGACAAAAAGTCATTCAGAGTTTTTGTTCACTGCAACGATGCATTTATAATTTTGTACAATGCAATTATAATTTTGTACAATGCATTTATAATTTTGCATAATGAAATTATAAATTTTTTTTTTATCTGTTATATTCATTTTCTGATTTGTATTTTTTCTTTGTGGTTAAATATAATTACATTAATAGTTGTATAATTCTTATAATGTGTATTATTTAATATTTTATAGAAAGTAATAGTGAGTGGAATTGACCTTTCTGCTTCATACAGGGCGCAGATACACAACTAGGTATGACTGAGGAATATATTAAAAAACGACCAAATCCTGGCTGGGAAATAGAAATGGAATTGACAAGGAAAGCTATCAGGACTGAGAATAATCTATCTCCAAAACCTCGGTTTTTTGTTGTTTGTGGTGATCTTATTCATGCAATGCCAGGTGAATAATTTAATCCATTTTATATCTTATATGAACTACAATTTTTACTTATGCGTAAGTTAGGTAGTTAGTTATCCCTTATAGTTAGTTCACTTACCCCCGTATTCACTGTTGACTCTGACCTGACGCGTAACTCCCAATTCCGAAACCCCCGGATTGGAAACTTTGACCGAGAGTTCAAAAGCAATTCCACCATTATTTTTAGACCGTCGGTTTCTTAACTGTGGGTTACTTGACCGGCAGTTACAGGCATTTCCCTATTGGAGACGAAGAGACATATATTCCTACGAAGAGACACGTGATAACCGCCTTGTTTGTTTACTCCTGAAGTGGCATGCTCGATTACTCGTAGTTTTTCATTTTTTCGTCTTTACTTCTATTACTTTAAAATGGCTCAAAAATTATATTTTACAGTGACTGAGAAAGAACTGCCGATGCAGCTAGTGGACCCGAAGCTTTCAATAATAGAAAACAAATAAAATTACATCTTGTAAAAAAGCTGAGTTTAACAAAACTCCTGGAGTAAATCCTCGAACTGCAATACAATTAAGACAGTGCTACTCCAATATATAAAGAAATTAAATAAAAAAGCTGCTAGGGCGAGGCAGCATATCAGGTTAACTGGGGTAGGAGGAAATGCATGCCCCCAGTTAACGGATATCTATCGATGCCTCTATTAACTTATCCGTTGAGATCAAGTTACGATAATGATTACATGGATATAGAAAGTAAGTATTATTTTATAATTTTGAGTTATAACATATGTATTAAAAATTAATGTTCAGAGAATATTTATACTGGCGCTCTATGAATAATTTGTAAAGTAATTTTCAATAGATGCAAGTTTAGTTATTATTTTGAAAAATAAAAACGAAGTTATAAAATGCAAAGTGTAAATTTCGATTCTCTGCTTTTTTTTATCTGATTGTAAAATATCAATATAGTTAATAATTTTATTGAAATATATCGAATGAGTTCAGAGTGCCATTTGATATAATTCAAAAATATTTTAACCATTGAACACTTCACTCAATTTAATTTATATCCTAGTGGAACTAATTAGCACATTTAATTCTATATATCTGATTGTTATTATTGTTTGTTTTATCTATCATACTAATTTTTAAATATAAAAAATCATATGAGGGTCAAATTTCAATATTTTTCTGTACGTGGATGATGTTTATTGAAAATTCATGCTCAAGAAATCGTTTAAGTATAGTGAGTAGATATTTCTATGAAAGCCTTGTTATTTTGTGTTATAATTTATTGGTTTCATGCTAATCTCACATGTCATCATAAGATATTTGAATTTATTATGATGATAAACTACTAAGCAGGGTTGGCAAGTTTTTGACACGTTTTTACCGTCATGTCAAAAAACCCTCTGTCAAAAACCCATAGTTTTGGTAAAACTGTATTTTTGAGTTTAACTGCTTATAATTAAAAATTAATTCATTTTTTGGGCAATAAAATTAGAAAAAAAGTTGTTAAAAGATATTTAAGAACAGATTCTGGCATTTTCCCAACATGATTATATCAAAACATACTATTTGAAGTAAAATATTAGGATACTAAACAAAATTTTAAACATTTCCAAGCATAATTTTGTTTGGCATATTACATTACTGAAGAATGTTAAGTCATTCTTGACTTAGAGTTTTGTTAGTAGTTACAAGCTTTGAAAGTTTTGTTTAGCTTATATCTAATATTTAAGAAATGCCAAATTTTAAATTCTTCTTTTTAGTTCTTGAATTTATTAATAGTTCCAAGCTTTTTTGTTTGTTTGTTTATTTCTAACAATTAAGAAGTGCAAAATTTTGAATCCTTTGCAAATCAAGCTACAATGATAAAAGTAAGTATCACTGTTTTCAATAAGTATATTACAATATTTCTATATGAATGTATATCCTTCGATAAGAATACATGTATATAGTTGCAGAATCAATAGCAATCATTTACAACATTCATTTGTAAAGGCAATTATGTGAAAATAATATATTGCCTGCTATATGCCATGAATTAGAGAAAACAGTAGGTTTTTACCGGTTAAAACACGGTTTTTACCACTGTCATGTCAAAAACCCAACCCTGCTACTAAGCTATGTTTTATTTCTTGTTGAGATCCATGTGGCAGAATCGTGGGGACATTGTGGGCCCAAGGCCCACCAAATTTATCGGGCCCCTTACAAAATATTTTGAAATTAAATTTCTGAAGAATAGTTCTAATAATAAAAAAGAACCTATTGAACTGCATGATTCAAGAGAAACATTCTAAGAAATTTTGAAAACAGACTATTGAAGATTATTTTTCTAAAATGAAGTTTACACCTCTGAATATTAAAGCAAAATATAAAATAGCAAAACAATGTTGTGCCAACATAAGAATAGTTTGGGGACCACAAACAATTGAAATCAGTGAGCATTGCTAAAAGTCACTGATTAGCTGGATTGCTTTTTATTGTAAGCTGTAATTATTTTTTTATTTAGTACTTAAACCATCACAAACCCAGCCGACTTTTCATTAGATTTAACGATAAGTTCAGCATGTATGCTAAGATATTAAGGTTATTAATTATAATTTTTATTAAAAAATACACGCAAAAAATATCCAAAAGGGCCAAAATTATATCTACTCATAGAAAATTAAAAACTCTTTTAAATATAAATTCATATTAAGTGCATTCACTTAAGCCGTTGACGTAAAATTTGCACCAATTCAAATTTCGATGTACTTTCGAATTTGATTCTTGCAAGGTTTACACGAGTTTGGTTTGTTTATCACACTATAAAGAAAATTTGAAATAAAAAATGCATTTTTTTGAGAAAAGCTGTTTCTTTCAGTATTTAAAAAAAAAAAAAAATAGTAATATTGTGGACTTTTTACTATTTTTGAGGGCCCTTGACCCGAACCTATTGGGCCTAGGCGATTCTAATTTTTTGGTTTAATGAATTTCTTAAATGTTAAGCTCTTTGAATATTACTAATCAGTGTGCTTTTTTAATTTTTAGGTGAAGCTGAACCTGAAATCATTCTTACTATAGATGGCGAGGCTTTAGATGAAACAGTAGTAAGTATTGTTTTTATTGTTAGCAAATAATTCTGGATTAAATAATTATGCCTCGTAATTATTATGCTACATATGTATAATATATTTGCATTGCTTAATTTCAATGGCGCAGCTAAGGTTTTCAGCATCTAAGGAAAATTTCATTAACTATTCAGTTTTTGTTTTACCTTGAAATATGTTGGGGCTGTGAAATCATTCTTTTCTAAACCAATTTATTTATGGCTCAGACTTTGTAAAAACTTAAAAGCTGTCCTTGGCACTGTAATATATATTGAATCAGTCATTCATGTACTTTAATGCTAAAACTAAAAGGCTTTGCAATGTATATAATTCATTTATTTGCTGCTTTTGTGTTTATTTCATACAAAAGAATTATTTAGAAAATTTCTTTTAAATTTGATTTGTTTTATGCTATTATTTTCCATTCATTTTGTAAATACTTGTTACAAGAATGGAAAACTATAATGCTAATTGCGGACAAGTTAAATTTTGACTGAAAGAATTAAAAGTAGTGGGCTTGTAATTTTCAAGTGAAAAAAGAGATATCCAAAAAAGATAAAAAAAGGATGTTTTATTTTGGGATGAATTTTAATATGTTGCGTGGATTTTACACCCTTTTCTGCTGCGTGTAAGGGTAGCAGTCCCCTTTAAATCATAATTTTTTTTTTAGTTTGTCAGATTTGTTATTTATATTAAAGTTTTCTAACATTTTTACCAATACATTGTTACTCTCATTTTATTATGTAACTCATCTAATGCTTCTCAAACAAAAATTTTATTACTTACTCGAATTTAAACCAAGTTGATTTATTTAGTTCAGTACCGTTTCAAGGAAAAGTATTAATTTTCTAATATTGAAAGAAATTGCTATTCAAATTTTGGCTATTTGTCACAGTGTTTCAAATTAGTGAATAAATCAATCTAATGTGAAAGAAAAAGTGGAACAAAAATAGAATTAATTTGCTTTTTAAAATATTTTATAGATATTTAAAAAACAGTTATTAATCTCTACATTACTATAAATCATAACGAAAATAAATCATGTGTTGACGAATATCTTAACAAATCACTAGAAAATAAACTATGTATCTACATTTAATTTTCACATAATTTAACACTGTGTCAAATTTACTTTGAATATTACAGGATCAAGAATCACAAAATGGTGTGACCGTAACGCCATGTCCTCCAACACCAGTGGCAGGAACGGAGGAAACTCCTGCAAAAGCCAGTTTAAAAGCCACCTATTCCATGTTCAGAAAGCAGAGGAAAAAATATGCCCCCTCTGCAGCCCAAAAGGCTGCTTCTTCTATTGAAGAAAAATACAGATTGGAAATTCAAGTTTTAAAGAGTAAAGAGGAGAGGGACGTGGAAGAACACATGTTAAAGATGAGGCTGCGGTCTGCGCAAATTCAAGTTTTAAAGAGTAAAGAGGAGAGGGACGTGGAAGAACACATGTTAAAGATGAGGCTGCTGTCTGCGCAGATCAAGTTTCAGGAGAATTTAAACAGAATCTTGCACACTAATCCCACCTCTTTAAAACATTTCATTAAATAA
Source organism: Parasteatoda tepidariorum (assembly GCF_982258835.1). NCBI lineage: Eukaryota > Metazoa > Arthropoda > Arachnida > Araneae > Theridiidae > Parasteatoda > Parasteatoda tepidariorum. The sequence goes on along the minus strand of NC_141764.1, from coordinate 81,048,345 downwards.
ATAAGTGTTTTATTATTTTACTGTGTTGTGTATCAATATTATTCAAAACATGTTGTATAATTGTTAAATAATTCAATTTTCCACATAATCTTGTTGTCAGTGGGAACTGAAGAAACAATGATACATTTTAATTATAACATTGCCTTATTATTGGGGACAGACTTAATGTTAATAGACTATTTTATTCCTTCATGAGGTTGATGGGAAATCGTCATATACCGATGCTTAATTAATTCTGGTAATATGTACTACTGGTTTTAAGGTAATTGATACAATTGTAACAAGAATTCTTCAACAGACTTTTCTTAGTTTTTAGAAAATATTTTTCCCTTATAGAGACATTGTATTACTATTTTAATTAACAATAACTTTAAAAAATATATAAAAGGTCTTATAAAAGAAATTTTTATAAGACTTTATCAAGGTCTTATAAAAAAATTATTTGTCTTTGCAATTATTTGTCCAGCATTAGTTTACTGCACGAATAATGTATTTTGCACTAAACTCAAATATTGAAGGGATATGCAATAAACACTGATACAGTTACAAAATATTTGCTGAGTATTAGCCGTTTGAGTGCAGCATTTGCTTGTTATGTGCCAAAATTGCAGAGAAGCTCTCTTGTTTTGTATCGAAAATGCAGAGACGCTGCTGTTGGTTAGTATAATTTTCGTATCTATTGAGATCAGTTGAATTCATATTAATCGCAGTTTTTATTCATTTTACTCAAGGACTTTGTTTTAAGTTGTTCTTGTTTTTTTTTTCTTTTCAGGCATTAATACAGTACAGAACCCGTTATCCGGAAATCGGAAAACCAAGAAACCGGAACGAAATTCGATAAATTTTCCCGCCATTTTTTTAAAAAAAAAAATGTTTCTTTCCTCATAAGATTTTTCTTTCTTTTTCTGAAAGATTAGACCTTACCATCATTTTGGAAACAATCATTAGTGTATTACTTCATTGTTTTTTCTTCTTTTTAAGATTATTTCCAAATATATTTTTTTTCGTTGAGTTTGACAATAAAAAAAAACGGCTTTTTGTAGCGATTCAGAAAACCGGAAAAATCAGTTATCCGGAATAGCGATGGTCCCGATCATTCCGGATAATCGGTTCCCTACTGTGTAATAATTGACTTTATTATAAAATAAAATTTAAAAACAATTATTTTTATACTATGTTTAAAATTAATATTTCATGTGCACAGATGTACAATTAATGTTAATGTTTTCTATTTAAACCATATCCAGTTACTTAAATTTGTTTTGAAATTTTCTTGTTAACATACATCATTCCATCTTCAGAACAATAAAACAAGTTTGTTTTCAGGAATGTAACAAATATATATGAGATATACAAATATATATGAGACATGTGTCCTAAATATATATGAGATTTAATAGACAATTAATTTATAGACATAGTTGCTTAAGTAGTATCATCACTATTTTTTAACGGAACAGTTTGTATACAAAGCAATCTATATTAAGTTACTATTATTTTTTAATAAAACAGCCTGTATAATTATTAATTGGAAATGAAGATGCTATGAGCTAAGATCAGGGGTCTGTCCAGGCCGAATTTACTACCTTTTAGCGGTACCTTCACAAATTCAACTTTAGGAAAAACGGTAGTTTCACAAATTCAACTGAAGGAAAAACGGTAGTTTCACAAAATACTTTTTCTTAAAATTTTGTTTTTGTATCCCTTAAGAAACGATAAATCCATATTTTTGTGTTGATTTTTTTTATATAATTTTAAATTTTTCACAAATTATGTCTAAATTTTCACAAAATAGGTACCTCTCAGAAAAACCTAGACAGACCCCTGAAGATGGTAGAAGTTCTGTTATAAACTTGTCTTTAAATATTTTGACTCATACCAATCCAGAATTTCAATATGGGTGCCTATTTATGTGAAAAATTTTATTTACATTAAATTTTTTTGTAATAATTTTACCACATTCGTAAGTTTTTGTGAAAGAGAATAATTTTATCTGAAATATATTTTACCACAAAATTATTTTAGTATTTTTTTGTGATGGTTTAAATTTTACTTGAGATATTTTTGTGAAGGTACTAATTTTGCTTATTGTTATTATTATTTTTTTTTTTTGTTATGGTGACCACTGTTATTGTAAAAACTTATTTGAATTTTTATTGAATCAGATTCTTTTCAGGTGTAATTTTTTTAAAGTAACTGAAAAATTTTGTTCTTTTATTTTTAATAGGTTCCTGTTTTGGCTGCAGAACAAGAGTCTTGGTTAGAAACACAGTTAGAAGATGCAGAATATGGGAATTATAAACATGCAATCATATTTTAACATATTCCATGGTTTTTGGAAAAATCCTGATGAATCAAAAATTTATTTTAATCTTCTTCCTGTTATTCGTCAAAAGTGGCTTCCCAAATTTCGAGATGCCAGTAAGCAATTTACTTTTCTCCTTACTTTTTAGTTTAGCTTTATATGTACACCTATACTTGTGCTATGGTGGTACAATCAGTTAAGGTGATACTCAGGTAGTGAGTTCAATCCTAGCGACCAACAAAACAGTCAGCATGTATACACAGCAACGTGCATGTAAAATTTGTTATGGCTAAAAGCCCTCTTGTTGGTTGTGGTGCAGAAGTTTAGAGAGTGGGGTACCAGCTCAGGCGCTGTTCACATCATCTGACTGTGGTTAAAATTGTGTGGCACACACCCCTAAACATGGCCAAGCACCTAGCCCACTTTTTCAGAGCTCTATATTTTAATAGCAATGGTAGGAGTGCCACATAATTAAATAATAACTAATTAAAATGTAACTATTTCAAAATAGTTTTTATCCTCAATCGTAATCTTCTATAATGTTAATTACTCTCTTTATTTATTCCTGATCATTAACATTATTAAGTATTATTTTATTTCCAACAAATGTGTAATTTTTGTTAAGCAAATCGATTGTCACCGTCATTTGAATATAAAAACTATTCCAGGATTCTTAATTGTTTTTATATACCTAAATTTTTTTTTAGTATAGTACGTACAACGTTTATACAAACACAAGATTTTGAAAAAATCTTTGTATTTAAAATTTCATTCACTAGAAAAGAAATTTTTTTGAAAAAAATAATGTCCAAAACATGTTTTAAATGAAAGGGAGTGGAGAGAGAAAAAAATTATCTCTTCTTTATCGTTCCGATTTACTCTGAAGAACAAATTAATGCTGAATTAGTATTGTAACAGAAATGTGCTTAACTTTTTTTACAGAATCATTTTTTTGATTTTGTTATTTTACATCCTTTTTTCATCCTAAGTTAGTAGCAGGCACTTGACCCCAAGGTAATGCATAGCTGGGGTCTTATACACTGACTACTGAAGAAGAGAAATTTTTAAAAGACACACTTACACTTATATTTTTTTTTCTAAAAAAAGAATATACCTTGCACTTGCTAAACTGCAAAATTTGCGTGATATAAAAGTTAAACTGCTGTGAGAATCCTGCTGTGACTCTTGTTCTAGAAAATATTGTAAGATTATTATTTATTGTATTGTACGATTGTTGTCTGTTATTAATTTATTTAATTTTGTACCTCGAATAATCTGTGATTATTATCTGTGATTTTAGTACTAGATAAAAAAAGGGGGGAAAGAGGCTTAGAACTGGTGCAAAATAATAAAAAAAATTTTTTTTTCACTTAAATGTTTGACTGATATTATTCTCTCCAGAACAAGATTAGTTCTGTTATTCATATACATTAACTAAAGATCATTTTCGCATTCTTTAGCAATTGTTGTTTGTCTTTTGATATCTTTGGAAAGTTCTTTTCAAATCAAATGCAGATAGTTATATAATATGTTTTGGGTTTGAAATGGAGTACCGTAAACCGGGGCGAGTCTACCTATTTTAGTTTTATTTAATTTTCACTATTTTAAATTACAAATAAAAAATTTTTTACTGACGGAAGACTAAGTTCAGACTCTAAGGAAGATGGCGCTGTAGTAGTTTGATACGTTTTTATTTATTTGGTGTCTTTTTAACCGACCTGTTCAAACGTCTTTTGAGAGATTTGTATTGAAAATCAGCAAACTTTTAGTTGGTGCTCCGTAAGTATATTATTATTATTACTATTTTCACTTCGGTTAAGTGATAAACTTATCTAAGACTAAGATTACATTAATTTTATATGAAAAAAAAAAAGAATGTAAGTTTTGCTGTTGTAAACAAAAAGCCAGAATTCGCGGGGCGAGTCTACCCATTCGTATTTAGTTTTAATAAAGCATAATAATATAATTTAGAACTTTGTTTATATTAAAATTAAGTCATTTTAAATGAATTTGAGTATATTACTTTAATTCTGCATTGATAAATTTATCATTAATAAGAAAATTTATAGGTTAAATATAAAATATGTTTATTTTATCTATTTTTTCAATTTTTATAATACAAAATTAACTTTTTTTATTTAATGCAAGTTAAATAAATTATTATTTATTATTACAGATGGTTCGAAATTATATTCGCAAAACAAATGGATTTAAATGTTACAAAAAAATGCCACCTGAGATGGAAAAAGCTATCCAAAGGATAAAAGCCAAACAAATAACAATTCAAGATGCCGCAGCCGAATTGAAAATAATGAGAAAAACTCTTTCAAAATATTGTCACCGGGAACCAGAAGAGCATAAAAACACTGGTGGGCAAACGATTTTTACTGAGGAACAAGAGGATATGTTCGCAGCTCATTTGATAATTTTGTCAGACAATGGCTTTCCAGTGTCTATTGACGACTTTCGCTATATAGTGCAAGGTTATTCAAAATCGCACAGTCCTAAAATTCAAAAAAAATTTGCCTGTAGAAGATTGGGCGCATAGATTTTTAAGCAGACATAAAAAAGTGTCTCAGAGGTAAAATTTAATTTGAACGTTAATAAATCTTTAATCTGTAAACCTTTCTAATTTCCAAAAATTTATTTTTTTAGATTCGCCTGTAACATATCTAGAGCCCGGCCTTCTGTATCAGTTGAGGATTATGAAAAATATTTTGAAAACTTGGGTACTCAGCTTGAAGGAGTCCCACCAGAAAATATCTGGAACTACGACGAAACAAACATTTCTGACGATCCTGGGAGAAAGAAAATTTTATGTTGCAGAGGAACAAAGTACCCAGAACTTATTAGAAACAGTAGAAAAGCAAGTATTTCTGTCATGTTTTCTTGCAATGCACGTGGACAGATAATGGTCCCCAAGGAGCAAGATATAGCAGGACAGATCATGGATGGTTTGACGGCGTAACTTTAGAAGATTGGTTTTTCTCTCTCTTGGTTCCTCGACTGCGAAAACTTGATGGAAAAAAATCATTATTGGCGATAATCTGAGCAGTCATATTAGTTTGAAAATATTGAAGTACTGTGCGAAAAATAATGTTGCATTTATCTGCCTCCCTCCAAACACGACACATGCTACTCAACCTCTGGACGTCGCTTTTTTTCGCCCTTTAAAAATAGCGTGGAGAAAAATGTTGACCGAGTGGAAAGAAACAGATGAAGGTAGAAAATTTTCGGTTTTGCCCAAAGATAGAATTGCTAGTTTACTGAACTCAGCCATGCGATTGTTATCTCCAAATGCGGCTAAAAATTTGATATCAGGTTTTCGCAAAGCTGGTATTTATCCGCTGAATAAAATTGAAGTTTTAACGCGAGTTTGTCCTTCTGATCCAGATAAAAACCTTGTAAGTGAAGCATTCATTAAGAAGATAGAGGAAATCAATTTAGGAATTAAACCAGTTTCTAGACGCAAGCGAAAATTGGAAGTAGCCCCAGGAAAAAGTATTCGGGCTGAAGATGTCGAAGCAGCTGTGAAAAAACCCAAAAATTTGCAGAAGAAGGGCAGCAAAAAGAAAGTCAAAAAGGGGACTTCTGATGTCACCTTTTCAGATGAAGTCGTTCCTAAAAAAAAAAGGTTTTTCACGAAAGAAGCGGGTTAAAAAAAAAAGCACAAGGCGTAATTTCTATTGACACATCTTCAGACGAAGAAGTCGCTCTTAGACTGAAAGATTCTCCCCAAAATAAACGGCGCAGAAAGGCAGCTCAAAATGTTAGTTACAATTTCTCATCTTCAGGAGAAGTCGCTCCTGAACAAAAAGATTCTGGCCAAGTTGACGAGAATATTACATTGGAAAACAACAATTTTGTGATTATAAATCAATTCGATGAAGTTCTTTCACCAGGTCAAATAATTGACATGAATCCTGAAGGTGTATTAGTTTCCTTTATGGAACGTACACTGAAAGCTTGGCGATGGCCAACTGTCGAAGATCGAGAGCTCATTCAACGAGAAAACATTGTAAGAAAAATCACACCTCGCAAAAGAATGGGAAAAGGATTTTTCATGATTCCCAATGTTTGAATTTCGATTTTGTTAATAATCTTTAATTATTATTATTTATTAATTATTTAATTGTAAATTTATATTAATTTTAATTTATTTTTATCAACAATAATCACAAAAAAATGTTATTTTATAATGTTAATGATTATAAAAACAAAACTGTGATCAAAATGTGATAATCAATCAAATACTCAATTTGTGTTATTTTATGAATAAAAAAATGGAATACATAATAAAGTTATGAATTTTACTTCATAAATATCCTATATAGTAACTAAAATAACAATTTAATAGTAAAATTTGATTATTTACAATGTTAACATTCATTTTAGTAGAATGGGTAGACTCGCCCCATACGAGAGATTTGTCAGCAGTTCTATAAAAATATACAGTAACAGCGTAACTGTTAATATTTTCTAAAATCGATTTCACAGCTTTAAAGAGGGATAAATAGCGATTCCGGAACACCTATTAAAAGCCTTTTTTCTTTAATATTTACAAAAGTTTGACCACTTGAAAGTTGACAAACTGAAAAAATGGGTAGACTCGCCATGGTTTACGGTATACAAATACTTTTGCTTTTTGTAAAACATACTTAATCTTTAAAGGAAAATATTAAAACAAGATGTAAGAAATATATCTATATTTTTACAACATTAAAAATATCTGGAGCTAACATGGAGCTTCAAACACACTATAGGTAAAATATATTTAATCTTCATCAAAATAAAAACCAATTTGGTGACGGATTTCATCCATTAATTCTGCATGAGATTCTGAATCTTTAAGAGGCAAAATAGAACTCTCCAGTTTTCCTAAAATTTAAATTATTTTTTGAAACCAAATAAATACAGCATTTGAAGTATAATAAATTTGTTAATATTTGAATGAATTAATCGTGAAGAAGTCTGTAATAATTATAGATCCAGATTTTTTAAAACCAAAATAAATATCATTATTCAAGAAGGATGATATAGTTATTACTATCTTTAAAATGTATTTGTAAAAGTGAGATATACTTTATTTTATAATCAGCGCTGAACAGTCAACCCAATTCTGAGTTTACAACAAACAACGTTCAACTCCATAATCTTGTAATTTTGAACCTAACTCAGAAGACAAAGGAACTATTGTATCAAGCATTGGGAAAAACTAACATCTTGGAGGATTTGTATTGCACGGAGAGAAAACATTAAAAACCTCCCATTATTAGCTTAATGGCAAGGAGATACTGATTCATCATCCGTCTATCACTCAGAATATTTAATGTCAGCACTGTGGTCAGAGCAAGGCACCACTGGGATTCAAACCTGGCTCCTTCTCCTTTCATTAAAAACCTCCCATGGTTAGCCTTGTGGCAAGGAGATCCTAATTTATAATTCGTCTATCACTCAGGATATTTAATGTCAGCAGAATTTGTAACAACCAGCCAAACTAGCCTAAAGGAAAATTTCCCATGAATCCAGGGCTATAGAAACGACTAGAATATATACTGATCCCAATAATTTTACACCCTATTTTTTATTATTTAAAAAGAAAAATACAGTATACATTTAAATACTAAGTCATTTTATAATATATTTGCAACTACTAAACAATTTATAGACGATTTGTTTTTACTATAATAATTACCACAGTTAAATATGACTTCTGTAGGTCAAGCTTATAAAATGAACTAATTTTAAATAAATTCGAGAGTTCATAAATTTTTTAAAGAAAATAAAAATAGTTAAAAATTTGTTTTAGTTTTATAGATAAAAACTATTATTAGAACTACAACTAAATTTTAGCCAATGCTAAAATTGATGGATGAAAGTAATTTATGAATTATTATCTCACTTGCAGTAGATGTAAACTCATTAAACTATTTTATTGCCTAAAAGACACAAAGTAGTTTATGAATTAAGAAACATAATGTAGATAAAGAAATTTTTTGAGTATTATGCTAAAGATATCTAAGATTTTTATAACCATGCTTTTAAAATATTTATAATTGATATATATATAATAAACATGTAATTTTATGTCTGTTTAGAAGACTTTTTTTTTTGTAAATTTTGACTAGTTGATAAAATTTCATTTAATCAAATTTTCAATGCCCTATAAGCATACTATTTTTTTGAAATACATTAATTAGCACTTTAAAGTTTTCTAAAACTCAAATCGCTATTTAATTGAACCAAATAGTTTCTGAAGAAAAAAATCATTTCATTACTTAGACGCAAAAATGTGACTATATGTTTGTAAAATTATTAATGAATTACAGATACTGTATTCATTTTAGTACAGTTACTGTATTAATTGAGTATCATTAAAATACTACTTGTTTTGTTGTGTATGCCTTCAATTTTTAAATGCAAAAATTCAAACAAGGCAAACTATTATCTAAAAATTAAAAACTGTTTATTCATTATAGTTTGAATTCCAAATTATTTTCTTTGAGATACTATTAAAACTTATACAATTACTAACATTAAAATGACTTGAACATATTTAAACAACCTAAAAATATAACTATACCTTTCTGTAGGCATTCTCTAACTTCCATTGCTTCATATCTGAGACCAGAACTATTGGTGCAGTTAAAGGGACGTATAGCATCAGGTAACGGGAACTCATGAGTTTTTTCTGCTGTTTCAACAGCAGTCGGACACCAGAATGGATTTTTTACCTATTTAAGAAATCAATAATTAAAATTTGATTTATAATACATAAAATAAAAGGTTTAAATTAGGAATGGCCTACCTATGAGATAGCAAAGTTTTAAAAATGGTATGCTAAGATCTATTGAAAAATATGTTGTCCTCAGTGTCAAAATGTGTAAAAACCCAATTCGATCACTACTGAATACAGCAGTGTCTGAAAGCTAAACTGTATCACATCAGTCATGTAGTAAGATAGCACGGGGTATATACAAACGCAAAAACATTGTTTGTACATATATTTTAGATCAATAGATGAATTTTACATGTACATAAATTTTAGTTACATGCGTTGTTGTGAGTAAATACTTACAAAATATATGATTATACAAACTGTAATTTAGGGTAAACCAACCAGTGAAGGAACATTTCATGTATATTGATTAAAAATAAGAATTTGAAAGTTTTCCTTTAGATTGATTGGTAACAATAGCTTACTGCCAAACAATAGGAAGTCATCTAGCAAAGTTTTGGATTACCTGGTCAAATAGATTTCTCTGGAAAAATTTTGAATTTGTTGTTATCTCTGCAACACCTTGTTTCTTTGAAAAAATTATAAGGTGAGTGTTTGTATTTATATGTTTAAAGTGGAATTAATTGCATGTATTGGTTCCATTTTTTCTCGCTGTGAAAAAGAGAATTCAAAATATAGTTATTGAAGTTACATTTTATTTTTTTTAAAGTATCATAGCATTATAAAGTACTGAGATAAGGGGCTGTTTATTCACTGGATCACCAAACGATGAAAAACCAGTGAAGGGACAAGTGTTCCTTTACTAGTTTTTTTTCTAAGTTAGTGAAAATAAAAGATAAACTTAAATTTTCTTGTACCTTTAGTGATGTTCGGCATCAAAAGTATGTTAAAAATATGAAAAACAACTTTTAACCAGTGAGGGAACAGGCATGTTCCTTTACTGGGCATAGATTTCCCAGTGAATGAACAGTATGTGTTAATATGTTGACACTTTAATTTTCAATTCATGATCACAAAAAAGAGTTCCAAGTATTTATATGTTATAATTTTAAGAATAGGCTTCTTTTTAAATATTTGTATGGCTTATAAATTCATAAAGAGCATTAAAAAATAACCAAAATTAAGTGTTCCTTTACTGGGTGTTCATTCACTGGTAAAAACTGTTCCTTCACTTGGTCTTCTTACTACTTGTTATTTGAACCTCCAACATTTTAAAACAATATTATGTAAGTTCTCTACAATTTTCTTACGTAATTTGTAATTAGTAACAAATATGTTGACACTGTCATTTAACTAAAATTATGAATTTTGAAATTAATATGATTTTTTAAAAGGCAAGCGAAGCTTAAGTGTTCATTCACTGGTTAGTTTACCCTATAATATAATGATACATATAGTATGCAATCGTATTTACTAGTAATTATATATTTTGATTACCTGTAACCACGACTACAGTAGTAATCACAATTACAAGTAACTGTTACTATTAATTGATTATTGGAATCTTTTACATTTCTGCCCCACTTTGGTATCAATGTATTTTTTCACGCATTATCTATTTTATTTATCCAAGTAGTCTGCATTATCTGTTAGCTTGAATTAAAAAGTCTATATTTAAACATGAACTGAAATAATATTTTAAAATAAAAATCAGGAAAATATCAATACAAAAAAATTTCATGATATGAATGTTTTAGATAAAATGTTGACTTTTCCCCCCCTGAAAATATTCTTAAGAAGAAAAATTAGTGACATTATGCAAATGACTGAGGCATGTTAAAAAGATATAATAATAATAATCAGGAGATTTGTACATTTTCAAGCAGATCACACCAAAATTCAGGAGTATTTCATTCAAATCAGAAGAATTCACAAATAAAATGAATAAATTTCTTTGTAATTAAATTTCTATTGTAACCAAATAATATTAAAAGAATTATTAGTTACCAAGTATGCTGACAAAAAAATTTCTTTTTATTTTAGAAAAGTAGTTTTTAAAAGAATATTTTCTAAGTTTAAGTAAAATCTGGAAAAATTGTTTTAAGAACTCAATTGATAATATGAAATTTACAAAATGATAAAAGTAATAAAACCGTGATCTAGTAAAAAAAAATTTTTTTTGACAAATAAAATTAATTTAAATAAGTCACAAGATTTTAACTGTAGATTACTGTAAAAACAAAATCTTCTAAAACAAAAATCGAGACTCAATATTCACATAATGTTTAAGATATTCCAAAACATGCTAAGGAAATTATAGAAAATTTCAATGCTATAACAAAATATTTTTCTTACCTTAATGATTCCTTTAGTTCCAATTATGACAAGTTCATTATCGCAGGGTGCAAGAAGAGTTGAGGTAACATTTGCAGTGCGATTCTTAGTGTATAAGAGGCTTGTACTTTGCATAATATCAACACCTGGAATAACCCATGAGATATTTATTACTAACATTTACTTTTTTATTATTGTAAAAGTTTAAAGGTTATAAACCGCAATAAAATATTTTTTAGTTTCTAAAATTTCAAAAAAGCATCTGCTTAAAACTTTATTTAATAAAAATACTAAAAGTAAACTTTCAGTATCAGCATAAGACAGCACACTGTTAAAAAACATGTAACAAATAATAATTTTTTTTATTTTAACCTTAAGCCAAAAAAAAAAAAAAAAAAAAGAGAGAAAAACAGTCCTGAAGTACTTTGTAAAAAATGATAATTTTCATAATTTGGGTGATAAATATGTATAACACAACTAGAAAAAAAATTTCATAACAAAATAATGATGTTAGGTTGGCATTTTCAAGAATATTCACCTTAGTTCAACAATATATGTGATATATCGTAGCCGTAGAAGTGAGATAAAGAAAGTTGTATTTATTAAATCATTGATCGATGTATTTATTAAATCATTAATCATTGGCAATCAATCACAATGATGAGAGAAAACAAAATCAGAAAAACTGATGTGCTTTATTTTTTAATATGAAAGATTTTTAAAGAAATATCTTGCAAGTTTTTTTTATACCTTGTTACAATGGGGGAAAAATCATTCATTTAAATAGGCTTTCATGATTTAGGTCATGATTTTTTGAAAAAAATATGGGAAATAAACACCCCCAAACAGATGTGCAAAGCAGACTTGCAGGAGCTCAATTTTTTTAAGAGGGGTAAAATTAAAATACTTAGTCACAATAGCTCTCTAAATTTCATACAGAAGGAAAAAATTCTTACGTTGACTAATATTTACTTAAAGAGTTATTATATCTTTTCTATATTTAACTTCGATGAATCGAAGTTACAAATGAGACCCTAACAATATTTCTGACAAATAAAGGAACTTAACAAATGAAGGAAAATTCTGACAAATAAAGGAAATAAATCATCCATGATAATTCATAAAAATTTCCTTTAGTTGTCAGAAATATTGTTAGGGTTTAAGAAATTTCTAATTATTGAGATGGACATATAACACCCTCCTCTTGCCAATGAACCCATGCTCAAACTAATTCATTTTATATCTATTGGGGATCTAAAGAAAATTTTCAGATATTTTCTAATTCTGCGGCCACTTTGAGTAACTTCAAACATTACCATTACTTTTGCTTCTCCATTGGAATGTATATTTTACTGGAATTCTCTTCCATCATATTCTCTTACTGTGCTGCAACCTCTTTTAATTTTAATATCTGATTCTTCCTGACTACCGCACTGAAATATTATTCCTTATAGCGACTCATAAGTATCATTAAAATAGCAAGTTTTAATTTTATGGAAGGATATTATCAGTGATTGATCTAGTCAATTTCTTTTTAAATATGGCGATTTGTTTTTGGTAAGACATCAAGAAATGATTCAGAAGATTATACAATAAAAGTCCGTAAGAATTGTTGCCAAACGAAAAATATTTCTGTTGATTCAAAGAAAGACCCTAAAAATCAAAATGGAGAAAAGCTTCTGTAATCAAATAGAAATACTTTCTTCCTTATAAATAGATTGTAATAGCTTTTTTGTGGATTATAACAGGCGCAGAAAATATTTTATATTAATACACAAAATTATTGTGAATATAAGAAAAATTGAAACAATTTGAGAAGTATTAGAATCATTAATCTGTAACAAATCATAACAATTAGAATTGTTTGTAATTCGAAATTTTTTTCCAATAAAATTGCTGCATTGAATAAACAATAAAAAATAGCATTTATTTATTCATAGAAAGTTCACAAAGTTAGCTGAATTTTTATTTAGTGCTTAAACATTAAAAAAAAAAAAAAAAATTCACAATTAGAAAAAGACCTCTAAAATAAATTTGCTTAAGAAAATTTGCTTTAATTTGCTTTTGTAGCCCCTTATTATAAGTATAAATTTGCTTTTGTAGCCCCTTATAAATAAGGGGCTACAAAAATGACCAACGATTTGGAAAATAAACCAAACAAAATTAAGAGAAAATAAGACTCTATTGTTTGTTGCATTCTGCTTAGGAAACAAGGGTGCCACAATGTTTTAAAATTCATAGCAAAGTTCATCAATTGCTGTCAAAAAACTATAAATGTTTTCTATTGCTAATCAGACCATTCCAACTGAATGGTTTCTGTAATTTGTACATTTTATTCCTAGACTGAACCCTGCTGTTAATGGGGACAGTAAGTTTAAAAAAAAATTGTTAACTACAGGACTATTTTTTTATTTATTCTAAGTGTACACAAACTTTAAAAGAAATTATTCTTTGTGATAAAGAATATCTGCTTTCATAATTTACCTGCAATTTAAATTTCATCCTTCAAAATAATTTGGACTAACCTTCTTCACTTAAATGACCAACTGCTGCAACTTTTGTGGGTTTATCACCACCGTAAATCATAGTAACAGCATTCAAAGTGTAAACACCAAGGTCAAGGATAGAGCCACCTCCCTGGTCCTTCTTCATTAACCTCTCTTTTTTAAGAAGGTTCTTACCGATGTTGGCACTTATGTGCACGACATCCCCAATTTTACCACTTTTAATGAGATCCATGAAAAATTTGTAAGCTGGAAAAAATCTGCTCCATAATGCCTTAAACAAAAAGAATTAATAATTTTATAAAACAATTTGACGTTACTTAGTACAAATTATATAATTATTATTTCATTTAACCATAAAAAGGGGAAATATCAATTCAACTTTTCACCAATCATATAACTCTAAATAACTATACAAAACTAAACATTTCACCTTTAGATTCAAAAATCCTTTCAAGAGCAGAAGAGAAATCCTTTCATTCTGTGTCCCAACCCTAATGGTTATACTATTAATGCTACCAAAGTAGTAATATAGTAAATATCATTAATGCAGGGTTGCCACAGGCAACTATTTTCGGCCTGAGGCGACTTTGGCAACTTTTTTTGCCTGAAAAGGCTAAGAAAGCAACTATTTTCAAGAAAAGGAGACTATCGAAAGACTTTTCTGTACTCAGAGCGATGTTTTTTAGTATTAATAGGGTTGACAACCTGCGACCCGCAAGAGCTTTTGAAAACAATGAATTTATTTTTCTTAAAAAATTTAAAACTCATTGAAATGTTGAATTCTTTCCAATTCTTCACTTTTTAATGCGCTCAATTTGCACAGATTCCATTTTAAGTATATTTTGTTTCTTGACAGCCTTTTTAACAGTTATTGCTACAAAATTCTGCTTGATTTTGAAAAAAAAAAAAAAAAATTTATACGATATTACGATACATGAATTTCGAATTAGAGTAATCACTTTTCAGAATATACTTACACATACATTTGTTAAATCAATTAGTGTTAAAATGGAAAATTTTTTAGAAAAAGTTTTTTTTTAATGAAAAAATATTATTATTATTTTTTTGAATAAATTCTAGTTATTAAAAGTATTTAATTTCCTGCAAATAACAATTTTTTATATAAGAATTCAGTGCTAGAGCAATAAAATTTATATAAAAATGATCATATTTGCCACCAATTTGACCAAATGTATCATCGTACATGATAATTAAGTCTTTTACAAAATTTTAGTGTTATTATTGAAAAATTTTTATTCTTAGTTTGGCAACTATTTTCATAGTTTTCAGCAACCATTTTCCTGCTTTAGGCTACTAAAAGCAACTATTTTGTTCATTTTTTTTCTATGGCAACTCTGTTAATGCAATTTTTTTTCTAAATTGACTTTATTAAACGGAGGTGAGAGTACTAACTTTGCTTTTGAGAATGGGATCCTTTACAAAATTTTATTTTGCAGGGGCATAAATAAAACCCTTACATTACAGGTGGGTGCCCCCTCCAGAAAAAATAACACCATATGAATTATAATAAAAATAGTTTTTTTTTTCCTTTGATAAGGTTTTTTTTAATTTTATTAACAAACAAAAATAACCCTTAGCTAAACTTTGAATATAATTATTGTAAGATAGTTATTTTCTTGTACAGTACAGAACCCGTTATCCGTAAATCAGAAAACCGGAAAACCAAAAAACCGGAACGAAATTCGATAAATTTTCTCGCCATTTTTTAAAAAAAAATTTTACCTCATAAGATTTTACGATTTTTCTTTCTTTTCTTAGAGATGTTTACCTTACCATCATTTTGGAAATAATCATTAGTGTTTTACTTCATCGTTTTTTCTTATTTTTAAGATTATTTCCAATTTTTTCATTTTTTTAGTTGGGTTTAACAATAAAAAAAACGGCTTTTTGAAGCGATTCAGAAAACCGGAAAAATCAGTTATCCGGAATAGCGATGGTCCCGACCGTTCCGGATAATCGGTTCCATACTGTATTATCTATTAAGATACATTTCATTTCAATGTGTTAAGTTGGTAAATGTATACAATGTTTCAATTTAGTACCTTTTCCATTACAATTATTAATCAAAATAAAAATAATTTTAATTAATTTGTTTTTGTTTCATAATATATTACAAAAATTTTGTGTTCAGGCTAAGATAAGTGCAGTTAAAATGCTATTTTTTGTCAATCATGTATCATTCAAAAATCAAATTTTTGCAGAGTATTTGTTTAAAGAAATGAAAAACTAATTTTTCTTGCCTGAATAATTAAAATTTTCTATTTGCTCACACTTTGAGATAATATAAATAGCAAACAAAAAGAACAAATAGTTATAGAATTTATGTAACAGGAAATATAAAAGAACATAACTGAAACATTTTTTTCATGAATTAGAAAAAGTTATTGAATGTCTATCATCATTCAATAGTAATGATCCTCGCTCATTGAATAAAGAAAATTCAAGTAAAGTCAGAAAAGAGCTAGATATTTTAAAATGAACTTTTCAACATAGAAAAAGAAATATTGAAAGTTACAAAAACTTATTTCAGCTTTAAAACCATGTTGAATTTTTAATGATAAATTTTGCAAATGAAATACTATACTAATATTTAAAGCCTTTTCATAAATTAAAAAATGCTGCTTTTTAATAAAATGTCAAATACAGATTCTATAAAATTAAAATATTATACAGGGCATAATACAAAATTCAATACAGGGTATGAAATTTCAATTCTTTAGAATTAGGTAATAGCCAGAGATTTTAGTCAGAGTTAGAGTACGAGTCAGACTAAAATTTTTGATCACTATTATTTTCATGAAAAAATTTATTATCTTTATAACGTTAACAGAAGTGTTTTGGTGACCAAAGAATCTTTTGGTGACAAAAACCATAAAAGAATGCAGAAACCGAAATTTTTTAAACATACTTAATGGAAAAAATATAAATAATAACATCATCAAAAGTTAATAAAATAAGAAAATTAAGATATCAGAAATGTTCCCATGCTTTTAACACTTAATGTTTATAAACCTTTGGGCACTAAAATATCATTTGTGAATTGTAACTTTACAGTCAAACTGTGTAAGGGAGTCCCATTTATAAAAATTCTGATCAAATCAGTTCTGGCAAACTTCAAGTCCAGCAGTCTGGAAGGTTTACCAAAGTTGCATCCCATTAATGCAAACTCGCAACTTTGAAAAAAAAACATTTGATTTTTGAAACACAACATTTTAAAAGACAAAACGTATTCACCAGTCTTAAATTTTCGGTGGCCAATAGTTAGCGAGTGGATATTTCACTGCCTAATTTAATATTCCATTTAGCTTTTTAGTGTATTAGCAAAGTTTAATTTTGAAACTTTTCTTTGTCACTAGTGTAGTTTATAAAATCAAATGCTCTCAGAAAAAGATGGCATTTTAATAGGTGACAGTCATTGTAATTTAATTAGTGAAAATTTTCCGATCTTGATAATATCTGCAGAAAATTAGGAATTATCAAAAATCTTATTACAGAACAACAAACATAATTCTACTCCTGGGTCAAATAAATAATATAAAAAACTTGTATGTTTCTTGTGCTTTTATAGTAAAATGATATGCAATGAATATAACAAAACGTACCTCAAAACTTTGGAAGCCGAAGAAAATTAATCTTAATATATCAATTATGGTTATTACCTCCATTAGAAATCGCTTATGTTTCCTTGCAATTTCTATGAGATTTTTTGTTTGCTTTGCATTCAAGGTCATGGGTTTCTCCATCAAAACGTGCTTTCCACTCTCAAGCATAAGTTTTCCAACAGCATAGTGATGTGTAGCAATAGTGCCAACATACACAACCTCTTCAAAAGTATAAAAATTATTGTTAGGGACTAAAAATGCTATAAAATTAAAATAAGAAGTAATAGTAATAAATATATATCACCAATATCAGAATCTTTTGCTAGCTCTTCATAGGATCCATATGCTTTTGGAATGTCATGACTTGAGGCAAATTCTTTAGCAGAAGATAAATTTCTGGCAGCAACTGCAATAAACTAAGAATAGAAACTTTTTAAAAATGCATAAAAGTATTATATTATATCCAACGTTGAACAGCCATAAAAAAAATTGAAAAAATAATATTTTAGTCTTCTGGACTTTCCACTCTCAAGCATAAGTTTTCCAACAGCATAGTGATGTGTAGCAATAGTGCCAACATACACAACCTCTTCAAAAGTATAAAAATTATTGTTAGGGACTAAAAATGCTATAAAATTAAAATAAGAAGTAATAGTAATAAATATATATCACCAATATCAGAATCTTTTGCTAGCTCTTCATAGGATCCATATGCTTTTGGAATGTCATGACTTGAGGCAAATTCTTTAGCAGAAGATAAATTTCTGGCAGCAACTGCAATAAACTAAGAATAGAAACTTTTTAAAAATGCATAAAAGTATTATATTATATCCAACGTTGAACAGCCATAAAAAAAATTGAAAAAATAATATTTTAGTCTTCTGGAACTTCGTCAAAATGTGTGAAAACCTGATTTATGCACTACTGAATGCATCAGTGTATTACACCTAATAACTCTCTAATATTACTTTTCTGACACCTCAGTACTTATATTTGTACTAAAATATAAAATCCAAAAAAAAGCACAAGTATATATAAGAATTTTTTGGTATCACTGCATATTATAAGAGAAAAGTTTTTAAAAAAATTAAGACTTCTAATAGATGGCAAAGTAGTTTAAGATCCTCTAGGATAGGTATATCATATTGAAAATAAATATCCCTATATAAATTTATGTACAGTTTTCAGCAAATAAAATAAATAAAAACGTATAGAAACAAGTTAGAAAAAAAACTAACAAAAAAAAGGGAAAATAAAAAAATTTAAAGAGAGGAAGAAAAATTATTAATAAATATAATATTTTTAAAAGTTTAAAAAGCCGGAAAAAGGAAAAGATATAAATTTGTTGTCAGCTCACACAAAGCAAACAAAAAAAAAGTTTTTTCTAATATTGTATTAATATTGCCAAAGCAAAATACATCAATACAGTAGTGTGAGAAGGACCAAATAATTATTAAGAAAATAAATTGAAATAAAAATAAAACATATTAAGTAAAAAATACAAAAAAAAAAAAAAAACATATCAAGCAAAAAATAGAAATTCAATATATATATAATTCTCAAAATTTTAATTTTTTACTTGATATAATCTTATTTTGTACTTTTTACTATATTATATATATATAAATACATTAATTAAAATTAAATAATTAGAAATAAAATTACATTCAAAATGTATCTTCTTTCTGACACAGAAATACAATCTAAATACTTGAAAAAGAAAACTATTTAAAATTACATACTTCATGATCTCCTTTAGGCATACTTTGTACAGCAGTTACAAAGTCATGGCTTATTTTACCAGCACTCACTACACCCCACTTAGTTGCCATAATCTTAAATAAAAATATTATTAGAATAATATTAGAAAGCTTAAAATATATTTCTTTTCCATGTCAGTAATTCTTTTATTAATGTCAATAGAGATAAAAAAATATGAAGAATTATTATGCTGAATGATATATATATATATGGGTCATTCTCACGAAAACTGTCATTTTTCAGTTCATAAAATCCCAAAAAAGTAAAGTGAATAAAAAGCTCTGAAAATTTTTATATTAATAGAAATATGTAATGGCATTATAAAGAAAGTATATATCCTATAAATTATACTTAATATTTAAATTAATTAATTTTTTAAATAATTAATTTATAATTAATTAATTTATAATAATTAATTAATTTAATAAATAAATTAATTAATTTAATAAATTAATTTATTAATTTTTTAATCTATTTTTCAAATTAATTAATAAGTAAATTAATTATTTTAACTATTTAAAAAGTGAGGGAATGACACTAATAGATGATATTTTATTGATAATGATATTTTATTTTAATACATGTTTTTATCTAAGTTACATCTACCTAAAGTTTGAAAATGATGACATACTAAGTATATCTAATATTTATTATAATTTAGTCTTATATATTTAATAGTTTTTACAGGTTTGGGAAATAAAATTGGCTGGCACGATTGAACTAAAAAAAAATTAATAATATACTCATCTTGAATCATTCCCTCACTTCAGCGTCATTCCCTCACTTTATACACTAGTGAGGGAATGACGAATTCAATAAAATTTAAAAATAACAGTTAGGCCTAATTAATTTCTAAAGTCAATCACATACAATTATATTCATACAAGAAAGCAACATATAATTATCCACTTTCTTTATGAAGTTGTATTTTATTTTACTCTAAAAAATGACATGAGGGAATGACAAATGTAAAAAATTTTACCTGGTTTGATTCATTCAAATTTATTCCACAGCAAAGCTTCTTTAAGTTGAAGATGGAAACATACTGCAATTTTGTTCTATGATGCCAGTTGTTAACTTCTGAAGTTTTTATTAAAATATTTTTATTCTAAGAAGATTGCAGGTGATAGAACATTGTTGTGAGGGAATGACGCGAAACACTGGGGACAAAGTTTAAAATAGTGCTGTGTTAATATTTTTATCAGAAATTAAATTTAAAATTGATTTTCTGAATTCTATATTTCAGTATTCTGAAATAAAAAACACGAATTTGTAAAAAAAAAAAATTTTTTTACAGAAACAATTTTTTTCTTTTTTTAAATCAGCAGTGGGGACAAGTGAGGGAATGACATATTGGTATATTTTAATTACCTAAAATAAATAAAAAATATAAATTGATAATTTTATTTTTATTCTTTTGTTAGATTGCATTCTGAAGGACACTTTCCCTGAATTTTTTTTTTCGTAAGCCGTAAAACAAACATAAAATATACTGGGGACATGAAAATGACTGTTTTTGTGAGAATGACCCATATATATAAATTCATTATTTCTTAGCAAATAACCTTCATTATCAATGAAAAAAGACATTAAAAAAAACATACTCAAATAATATTATTATTAATTACATAAAAATATTCATATTTAAATTAATAAATATTTTTGGAAAAATCAGTTTGTTTAATTTATAGATTTTTTTTTTTTTTTTTTAAACACTGTTGATTTTAACTATGTAATGTTTTTTTTTAACGAAATAATGAAAAAGATATGCAAGTAAATATAATAATTTGCATCTTCATTCATCATATTATTTCTTGCTAAAAATATTCATTATCACTGAAATCAGACTTATGAAAAAATCACAACCTAACATTTAATAATTATCTTGAATAAAAAATATTTCATTAGTAAATTAATTCATTTTTTTTTAAAAAAGATTCAGTTTGTTATAATTAATTGCTTTGAAAAAAAACACAGTTTCTTAAATCAATAATTTTTTTTAAAAAATATAAATTTAATTAAATTGCAATTTAAATAATGATTTAAATCAAGTAATTTAAGTCATGCCAATCCTGGCAAAGAACCTTAATATAATAATTGTATGATTGAATAAAATAAAATAAGCTGTTTTTTTATTATCAATGTCAGAATATATATAGTTAGAAAAATATTCCTGAATGCACATTCTGTATAATACAAAATTTTTTATTAAAAAAATTATTTTTTGTTTTTGTAATACTTAACAATTTTCCTCTTAATTCAGATTAAAAAAATATTAACAAGTAATTGAATGCAACTATACGCATTAATTTCTCGCAATTAATTACGATCACACCTATAATTTTTTTAATCTTTATTTTCAGAATCATTTGTTTAACAAAAAAATATCCCCCTTTTTTCATAACATATTATTTACAGTAAAATTTGAAAAGATCTCACGTTTATTTTTAAAATATTCTTTTTAATTATAAAAGAGATTAAAAATAAAAAGTTGTATGAAACATTGTATGCATACTTACAAGCGATTGCAACTTTTTAAACAGATATCAAAAAAATCTTTTAAATCAGTTAAGTCTTAAACCCTCTAATGCTTCAAAAAGTTTTAGAAATAAAAAAGACAATTCATAAAGGACTTTACTAAAGATAATTTTTTTTATTATTTTGAAAGACATCAAAATGATATCTGATTGATTAAGAAATATCACAAGAAAGTATATTTTTAATTAAAAAAAATAATAATAAAATAAAATAGATCAGTCTACCCGTGCAAAGAATCGTTATCGTGTAATTAATTTTGTTTTTTAGAAATGAGATAAGACTTTATCAAGGTAATTACATTATTGTTAAAAAATATTACCAAAGAAATTAAAATCCGCTGAATATACTTCAAGGTAAAAATATTATTTCAAGCGAAATACACTTCTTAATTATCACTACAAACATTAATAAATAAATTTCAACCATGCAATGCAATTCTTAGTATTACATTGAATATTATTAGTAAGTATTTTAAGTTAGATTGGTTTCTGCTTGTTTGAAAGTTTTAAGCTGCCTATTTCTGGACTACTTAAGACAATGCAAGATGCAAAATTCATTAAAAATATGAAGCATTAGTGGTGTAAATCACTCTTCTCAAATTAGATAAAGTAGAAGCCCGGTGACCGTAACTTAGAAATTGTTATTTCTTAGAAATTGCTATTTTCTGAATTTGAAATTGTTATTTTCCGGTGATTTGCTATCGTTATTTTTCTTTCTAAAATTAAAAACACGGTTTTTAAATTGAGCAAAAAGAGAATTTTTATTTACATGTGTTTAAAAGAGTGGAGTTAGGTATCTGCATTTTGGAATTTTCCTGTAAAATCCTGTTTTATTTTCAATGATTTCTAGTGTTATTAATATTCATTGTATTTTGTTTTGTCCTTTGTGTTGTTTTTGTAAATTTACTGTTTCTACGTTTTTGTATTGAAAATCTAAATTTATACAGATGTTTAAGATTATATTTAAAAATTTTCATGATGCTGTAATTTCAGTGACAAATATGTATTTTAAAAAAAAAATTAAAATAGGGGTGTTTTTCAATAAGGGGCTATGAAAATTTCCGTATCGGTGTTAATGGCTAAGTTTTGGTGACATCCTGACAATAACTTGTGAGAAACTGAGTTTCTAGTGTATAATTTTTTCGATTGTACAATTTTAATCGTTTTAAATAAATTTGTGCCACATTGTTTGCAAATATTAAAATTATTTATAGTGAAGTACATTAAGTGATGCCCCATATGGATGGCGGAATCGGATTATATGATCACTAGTAATTCTTGTTACAAACATAATTAGGCTGAGATTGTTATTTTTTGTTGTAATATTAGGACTAGTCTTCAAAAGATATTACTAGACCATACCAGGGTTGAACATTTTTTGGCAATTGACAGTTTTAACTGTCATGTCAAAAATCTTTTTTGACATAGTTTTTTAGAATTATCAAAAACCTAAAATTTTGTGAGGAAAATAATTATTACCTTTTATACACAAAAAGTTATTCGAATACATTTAGAAGTGATCAATCTCTTGTGTTCTTCAATTACTTTGACATTAAACCCCTTTCTACATCAAAAATCATTATCTATTATAAATATTAATTATCTTGCATAATTAAATTTAAGCTATTGTAACAAGCTAAAACTTATTCTGAAAATTCTACTAAATATGGATAATAATTAAATAAAATATTGAAGCTAATAATTCCTTTTGCTAAATGGTTGTTATTTTGTATTATTAGAGACCACTTCAGTTTTACTTAATCTTACAATATCTACCTCAATCATAGCATAAAGGAATTAAAATCAATATTTAAGATGATTTAGGCACATAGTTATCTATAGTATAAACTGAATAGTAATATTATTCTAAATAATAACCATAAAGTATAAATAGTACTACTTTTTTGCTTGTTGAAAAAGCAGTTAATCATTTTAGCTTTATTTTTAATGCATTATATGTGTGAGAGTTAGTGCAGCATTAAATGAAATAATGACAATAATTTAATAAACATAACAATTTAATAGAAATAAAAGGATAGAAGGATAAGGCAGTTAACATTATTGACATGTCTCGCGAGAGCTGCCTTCGTGCAGTGGTCTCCGGAATACACGTGAATGAGAATTAGATTATTCTATGGTATAAAGTAAGAGTTAATTTTAAATTCGGGAGTTTCCCTTCGGGACTGGATGGCGCCTTTCAATGTCAAGAGGATGATGCAACTTCTTTTAATATTACAAGATGGTGAATGACGTAATGTTCAAAGCTATTTCACTATAATACTGTAAAAACAGCTCCAACTCCACATATATAATATGAAATGTAGTAGTATTATGGTATTAATTATAATGCAAGTATTGTGAATGATTTTAACAGTAACATATTTTCTAATAAACATGTAACATGTTTTCTAATAAAATGTCCTCCAATGACAGATAATTAAACTTGCCTCATATTTGTAACAGTTTTTGTCAGATACTGTTTTCAAGACATATTTGTCATGAGGAAAAATAGTTTTTGACGTTCTAAACCCAACCCTGGTCCATAAATATTGTCCCTGGCCTGTTTACATGTCTCTATTAGATTTTCTTTTTAAAGAAAAGATCATAAAATCAATTTAAATAAATAAAATTTTATGCAAGGAATGTGTCATGCTCACAATATGCTGTTTCACCTATGATGATGAAATATGCTATTTTAAAACAAAAACACAGACCAATACAACATACAAAAATGGTAAAAATCTAAGGTATTCTAAATATGGAAAAATCTAAGATCATGTAGCAAAATATTATTTTTAATTCACAATTTATTTTATTTAAATTCTTCTTATTCTAACCAAGAATGTCTAAAATATTTCTTTTCAGTTTTAAAAAGTTGATCAAAATATACTGAGGCCAAATGTCTGAAGAAAAACTTCCTGTAGTGTCTTCTAATAAAAGTTTTCCTGGATTTCTTAAAGGTATTATATTGTAACTTTGTATTCTCTTGACAAAATGAATTATTATAATTAGGATCAAAATACTTATGTTGTGTTTTTGTTTTTTGAGACCAAATTCAGAGTTTTAGTTGTGTTCAAAAACAACTGAAATGACTAAGAAAGGTTGCAACTTTGCAAAATGCAACTTTTTCTGAATATAAGTTGAAACACCATTTTTAGATGTCTGAATATGTTTTATTGTTATTTAAAAATAAGATTTAAAATTTATTTAATAATTAACTTTTGAAATAACTAAACTTTCTAACTTTCCCTCTAAACCTTCAACCACTTTCCTGACCAATTTATTAGGATCATATGTCCCAGATGGCAGCCCACCCATAGTTTGAGACTCAAGATTATCTGTCAGATTTGGGAGAATCCCCCATAGCCGTAAAAAAAAAAAAGTGAATTTATTCTCAGGAAGTACATTTTTATATCTGATTTTGTTACTTAAAATATCTGCTCTAATTGACTGAAATATTTAAGGTTTGCTTTCAAACCATTAAGATTAAGTTTTAGTTTGTGAAAAATCTGATCATTAGACAAAAAGTAATTCAAGGTGTCAGTTCACTGCACCGATGAAATTATACATTTTTATCTGTTTTATTCATTTTCTGACTTTTGTTAATGATTAAATATAATTACATTGATAGTTATATAATTCTTAAAATGTATATTATTCAATATTTTATAGAAACTAATAGTGAGTGGAATGGACCTTTCTGCTTCATACAGGGCGCAGATACACAACTAGGTATGATTGAAGAATATATTGAAAGACGACCAAATTATGGCTGGGAACAAGAAATGGAATTGACAAGGAAAGCTATCGTAGCTGTGAATAATTTATCTCCAAAACCTCGGTTTTTTGTTGTTTGTGGTGATCTTATTCATGCAATGCCAGGTGAATAATTTAATCCATTTTATGTCTTATATATATAAACTGCAATTTGCGTTATGAAAGTAATGCGCATGATTTTATTGTGACGCTACTATTGATCGCAGCGCACTCAGATTGGTCAAAAAATATGGTGAGGGATTTGTCCTTCCAAACAAGCCTGGTCTCAGGTCGCTTCGAGCGGTAGGACGTGCCTTCACGCAAAGTCTTTTTTTCCCGATCGAGTCACGACATGATGGAGTGTTCATTCGCTGGAACAGTGGTACGCGATAAAGTTTTGTGTGCGACTTGGGAAGAATGTGACGGAAACTCATCACATGCTTCAAGACGACTTTAAGGAGGAATGCATTTCGAGATCTCAGTGTGGAAGGTGGCACAAGGCCCCCAAGGAGGGTCGGGAGAAGGTCACCGACGAGCCTTGGTATGGACGCCCAACAACAGCCCGACCCGATGAAAACGTCCAGCATGTGCGTGAAGTTTTGAAGTCAGACATTCGGTTAAGCATTCGGGCAATCACCAACACCCTAAACATGTCAAAATGTGTGATACATGGGATTGTGACGGAGGATTTGCAAATGAGTAAAGTCTGTGCAAAGCTTGTGCCGAAGGAGCAAAAAGAAGTTAGAGTTTTGCTCAGTGAAGAATTGCTGGAAATGCTGAGTTTCTGCTCCAGCCTCCCTATAGCCCTGACTTGGCGCCGTGTAACTTTTTTTCGCTCCCCCGACTGAAAAGAGAGCTGAGGGCAAAGCAGTGGGAGTCGGTGGAGAACATCCAAGCTCATGTTACAAGGCTCCTGAGAGGCATTTCTGTCGAGGAGTTCCAGGGTGCTTTCGAGACGTGGCAGAATCGTCTCCTTAAGTGTATTGATGCACAAGGGAACTATTTTGAAGAATTTTAACCATTTGTACCCATAGGATCAATAAATCTATTTTCCCCAGAAAATGCGCATTACTTTCAGAACGCACCCTGTATGCATAAGTTAGGTAGTTAGTTATCCCTTGGGCATAATTTTTTCAGGCTTTCTGCGACAGAACTCTCTAGCACTCATATCCTTCTGCAAAATAGTTTCATTAATTACAAATATGTATGTTACCGATTTAAATTAACAAAAAACGCTGTGTTTACAAAAAAAAAGCATATAATTATTTTCATTCAATATGTGATATTTTTTTTATTCTAATATTATGGGTGATATTATCGAATTTTGGTTTGGAGAAAACAACACTAATTCTTTCCAATATCACATTTTGAAAATCATCACATTAAAAAAAAATAATTAAAAATCATGAAACTCTACTCAGTCATTCGAATTGGTCACTAAAGTCGTTCGAATTGGACTCTTCAAATGGAGTTACTCAAGCTCGTGTTTTATTTCGAGATTTGATTGTTGTAATGAGTAAAATATAGGATATTAAAAAGTAAATATCAAATGCTCGATTCGATCTGAAATAAATCATAAATATAAAACCACATGAAAATCAGTAACTGCCGAAAATATAATTGAACCACTCTATGGATTTACGATACTATCGGCGTAAATTAAACCGCAATAAGTGAATATTTAAATTCACAATTCAAATTTTACGTGTAAATTTCTGCAGGAATGAAAACCAAAATTTTTTCTTCCTGAAAGAAAAATCTTTTTGTAACCTTCTGTGACAATATCGCCGTGATTCTGCCACAGGATCCCTTATAGTTAGTTCACTTATGCACAAGTTAGAAAACACTATAAAATTATATTGACAGAACTCCCTCACCATAAAGTCTAAGACCATCTGCTGGTATGGAAACAAGAAACAACACTTTTCAAAGAGGCAGTTCCTCTCTCCTCTGATTCCCTTTCTCTCACCTGACCAAAGCCTAAACCAGTTTTAAATATTGACCCAATACTTTTACTTGAAGTAGTTAAGCCTTGTAATCATAGTCACCGCCTCTGCTTCAAGTAAATGGCAAGGGGAGTTCTTTCCACATGCAAACTATATTTAGTTTTTTTGTTCCATTTAGTATGTGAATACACATTCTTGTTTTTTTTCTTTTCAGGCATTAATAAATAATTGACTTTATGATAAAATAAAATTTTAAAAAATTTGTTTTTATACTATGTTTAAAATTAATATTTCACATCTATAGATGTACAGTTATTGTGAATATTTTCTATTTAAACCCGATCTAGTTACTAAAATTTGTTCTGAAATTTTCTTGTTAAACATCATTCCATCTTCAAAACATTAAAATAAGTTTGTTTTCAGGAATGTAACAAATCCTACTTCTAAAAAGAATTTAGTATCAAGTTTTTAAAGATTAAAAACAGAATAGCAAAAAACAGATAAAATGCATATAGTATTTATAAGTTATTTGTCATAGCAGAAAATTATATTTTGCAAAAAATATGGGATGATATTAAGATAATAAAAGTTATTTAGGAAATTTATTATCTTCCTTTTCTAATTGAGTTTACTTAAAATGCAAATTCAATAGAAAGTTTTCCATCTAAAGAGTTTTTCTATAATTTTCATAAAATAAAATAGGAAAACAAATGTTGCATTTTTGAAGTAATTTTTTTTAACAATTATATTTTTTTATGTGAAAATATTGAAGTTTGTAAAAAAGTAGTTCAAGTTATACAAAAAGTTATCGTCATGTATAAAATTCATATGTCCCTTTTCTAAAATAAAAAATATGTAAGAAAGCATTAAGTAACAAAGTAAACAGTTGACATTTTTTTAAAAAGTATAGTTAAAATTATTTGTAAATGTCTGTGTGTCAGTTGTACTAAAATTTTGTCTTAAAAATCAGTTAGAAATAACCTGTTAAGTATCCTGTGCATAATAATGGAATTTAGCTTAACAACTTTAGACTAAGTTAGTTCTGTTCTAGTGTTTATTGAAATTGTATAATTTCATATCCCTTATTTTACTAATAATTTGTAATTATAAATTTTTTAAAATTTATGTTATGTGTTTTAGGTACTAGTTTACGCCTTCCTCAAGAAAAGGATTTTATTCGCCTTTTTAAAGAGCTCTCTCCTGATATTCCATTAATATGTGTTTGTGGTAACCATGATGTGGGTAATACTCCAACTCCTGATTCAATTCAACTCTATCGAGAAAAGTTTGGAGATGATTATTTCACTTTCTATTGCTCTGGCGTGATGTTTATTGTGATTAATTCACAGTATTTTGAAGATGCTTCTCTTGTAAGTTTTTTACTTTGTTTTTTTATTTATTTAAATTATATAACTTTTTATATTGTTCTTATACTATATAAATAGCAATATACATACACGGAGGGTTTAAGGCAATAAAATTATAAGCACCACATTTTTTAAGGTGACATTTTTAAAACTCTTTCTTAGTTTTTGCACATAAATATTTTATTTTTGTGGAGTTTGCAATTAATTGCTGCCCAATACCCAAAATTACTTATACAGAAATCATGATGTTTTTCAATAAAAGCGTTCTTGTGAAACGCTAATTTAAACAATTTGAAAATGTGGCTTATTATAATGTAATGTCATAAGCCATTCATTCGTGATTACGCCCAATGTTACTTTTTTGGCCATCATTAAAACTATTCTTATATCAGGGTTCCTACACGGTCAGGAAAACCTGCAAAAGTCAGGATATTCTAAAATTAAGCTAAAAAGTCAGGATTTTTCTTACATACTCATAAAGTTAGGAAAATGAAAAAAACTATAGTTCATTCAAAGACTGACAGGCAAAAATTAAGTTTCAAGGAGAAATTCTGTAATTCAAAATATGTAATTTCCTCATAATAACATTCCTCTTTCCCTGGTAGAACCTGTCCTGTTAGCAATTTTTCTCTTGTTTATCCAATGATAAGGAATTTTTGATAGGGTTGCTAGGTTTATTGCTCCTTGTGTGAATAACTGGTTTACAGACAACAGTTGAGAAAATTTCCTCTTTCTTGCACATGGAACATTTATGTTAAAAGGTACATAGAAGAGAAAAAAAATTCTCAGCCAGCCGGAATCTCAATAAAAAATGTCAAAGACTGTGTTAAGGATCCAATAATGCTACCAAAATTAGCATTCTTTAAGCTTATTTCTGAAGAATTTCAACCTTTTCTTTTAAATTTTCAAACCTCTCAGTACATACTTATATTCCAGTATATTGGAACTAACACAAAATCTTTTGGGGGTTGCGTAAAAAAGTTGGTTATAGACAATGCTACAACTGCAACAAAAAAAAAATAGCAAGTATTGACTTAACAAGCAATGACAATCTATTAAGTGTTAATAATGTGAGGTTTTGCAGCAAGTAAATATCTGAACATGATAAAAATTAATGAGAAAGAAAAGGGATATTTCAAGTTAGAATGTCGAAAATTCCTTTTGAGGACGGTCGAAAAAATACTGGAGAAAAGTCCATTGTTGTATAGTATGACACGTGGCATTTCAAGTTTAGTTCCAGAATTGATCATTCAACATCCATCCATTGCTCAACAAAGGATGGATACCTGTCTGGAAATTCTCCATGTTAATAACTGGGTAGCTAAAACAACAGCAGAAAGAGCAAAAACGGAATTTTTACTGAGCAAAAGAGTTTCTTAGAGTTTAATCCACAGCAACAGAGATTAGATAATTTTTTTCGAAATATTTGCATGGAGAAAAAAAGTTTGAAAATTTGTGGGAGGTTATAAAAATTTTCTTATCCTCTTTCATGGTAACGCAACAGTCGAAGGGGGTTTTCAATCAATAAATGCTTATTGGTTGAAAACCTCAATGAAGACTCTATTATTTCACAAAGGCGTGTGTATGGTTATCTTTCATTTATGAGTGGAATAAGAAACATAGACATTAATGAAAAAATCCTAGATGCTGTAAAAGGATCTAAAACAAGATGGAGACATGCATTAAAAGCCAAAAAAAAAGGAAAACGAAGAGAATAAAAAAGCTGAAATTTCTAGAAAACGAATAAAAGAAAAGATAAATGATTTGAAATTAAGAAAATCTAAATGGACAAAAACTGCTGCAACAGAACTGGATGTTCTTGATTCAGAAATTGTCAAACTACAAAATATGTTGAGAAATAATATACTATAACATAGGAGCCCCTGAGTTTCTCCGGAAGCTTACAGTATTACAGAAATAAATTTAAAAATACTGAAAAAGAAAGATATTTTTGATTTTATTTTTCTCACAAGTTGCATAATTTTTCTATCTGAATTTTTATTTGTATACAATTAACTTTTCTTGACTTTTTTCCCCTTTATATTTCAATAATATCTTTTAAAAGAAAAGTCAGTTTGAAGTAAATTGGTGATTTTTAAAAATTAATAACTTAATGTAACAAATGCTCTAGTATGTTTTAAAAGTAAATATTATTTGAGGATACTGATACATATCTCGCAGATTTGATTAACACATTATATCCTGACGACACTTATGCATTTGGTCCCACTTAACATTAAATAAAATAATGTGTCCATAATCCAACAGATTTTCTTGATCTTTTTATTTAAATAGTTTTCGTATCTAACTGCAAAAACACACTAAAAGTTTAATCTATTCATGATAATTAAAAGTATGTTTCACAAGTTTTCTGAAAATATAATTTGGGATATAAAGTGCTATTACGCGCAATTCCACTTTAAAATATAAGTGTTTATCCTATACAATATATGATACTTATGACTAAGTAGCATATTACTAATTGAAACTGCAATGTTAAAAGTTTTGTTGGAGTGGAAAACGGCGGGTTAGGAATTTTATTGTAAAAGACCAGGAAAAACCTGCAAAAGTCAGGATATCATTTTCTCAAAATAGTGTAGGAACCCTGTATATGCCTACAATTGTTTTCTAAATATGTATGAGATTTAATAGACAATTAATTTATGAACATTGTTGCTTAAGTAGTACCATTACTATTTTTTAACAGAACAGTAAGTATACAAAGCAATCTATATTAAGTTACTAGTTTTATTTTTTAACAAAACAGTTTGTACAACTATTAATTGGAAATGAAGATGCTATGAGCTAAGATGGCAGGAATTCTGTTATAACTAGTCTTTAACCAATACCAATCAATTAGTCAATTGTCTTTGACTCATATCAATCCAGAATTTCTATGTGGATGCCTCTTAATGTGAAAAATTTTACTTGCATTCAAATTTTTTTTAATAATTTTAGCACAATCGTAAATTTTCATAAAAGAGAATAATTTTAACTGAAATATATTTTATCGCAAAATTATTTTATTATTTCTGTGATGTGAAATTTTTGTGAAGGTAATAATTTTTTTTGTAATGGTGGCCACTTTTATTGTAAAAGCTCATTTGAATTTCTATTAAATCAGATTCTTTTCAGATGTAATTTCTTAAAAGTAACTGAAAAATTTTATTCTTTAATTATAAATAGGTTCCTGCTTTGGCTGCAGAGCAAGAGTCTTGGTTAGAAGCACAGTTAGAAGAAGCAAAAAATGGAAATTATAAACATGTAATCATATTTCAACATATTCCATGGTTTTTGGAAAATCCTGATGAATCAAAAATTTATTTTAATCTCCTTCCTGAAATTCGTCAAAAGTGGCTTCCCAAATTTCGAGATGCCAGTAAGCAATTTAGTTTACCTTTATATGTACATCTATACTTGTGCTATGGTGGTGCAGTCAATTAAGGTGATACTCAGGTAGTGAGTTCAATCCGAGCGACCAACAAAACGGCCAACATGTATACACAGCAAAGTACATGTAAAATTTGTTATGACTGAAAGTCCTCTCCTTGGTTTTGGTGCAAAAGTTTTGAGAGTGGGGTACCAGCTCAGGCACTGTTCACGTCATCTGACTGTGGTTAAAATTATGTGGCACTCCTACCACACACACCACCTAACCATGGCCAAGCACCTAGCCCTCTTTTTTAGAGCTCTATATTTTAATAGCCATGGTACTAGTGCCTAATAATTAAGTGATAGTTAATTAAAATGTAACTGTTTCAAAATAGTTTTTATCCTTAATCGTAATTTTCTATAATAATTACTCTGTTTATTTATTACTGATCATCAACATTATTAAGTATTATTTTATTTCCAATCAATGTATAATTTTTGTTAAACAAATCGATTGTTGTCGTCATTTGAATATAAAATCTATTCCAGGAATCTTAATTATTTTAATATTCCTGATAATTTTTTTCGTTTAGAACGTACAACGTTTACACAAACACAGGATTTGGAAAAAATCTTTGCATTTAAAATTTAATTCACTAGAAAAGAAATTTTTACAAAAAATAGATGTCCAAAACATGTTTTAAATGAATGGGAGTTGGAGAAAGAAAAAAATTATCCCTTCTTTATCGTTCTCATTTCCTCAGAAGAACAAATTATTACTGAATCAGTATTGTAACAGAAATTTGCTTAACTTTTTTTTGCAGAATCATTTTCTAATTTTGCACCTTTTTTCTAAGTTAGTTGCAGGCATTTGACCCCAAGGTCTTTTTTTATTTTTTATTATTATATTCCATTTAATCAGAATGTTGAAAGCTTTTCCCTCAATGCCTTTAATTTTGCTTTTTTATATATTTTATTTAAGATAAAAATTCCCAATTTTTATTACCTAAAAATGCTACATAACAAAGTTATCTTACACTTTATTTTCAGATTGCAGTCAGTTAGGTTATTCCTTCCTCTTTGGTATAGTTTTCATACATTTCAAAACTTATTCGTTTTGGAATGCTTATTATATTTTTATTTTAATTAATAATGATAAAATTTAATAACTTTAAAAAATTGCAATCATACAATAGTTTAATTTTAGAGACTACCCACTAATTAATCCTCTTCCATACTTATCTTGTTTAAATTTTTTAGTCATCTTATAAGAAATAAGAAACTTAGCATTTTTGATATTGAATTTTTTTTTCTTATTTAGCCCGATTTCTAATTGAAAAATAATTTAATTGATTAATTTTTTTGACTAGTAAATTTTAGTGAAAACAATTCTCTTTTCTTATACATTTCTGTTCATTTATTGCAAAATCTAAAGTGATTTTAAGTATCCATTTACTGTGAGTAATGGTTTAATCTCTTTTTTTTTCTTTTTCTTTAATGATCTTTTTCCCCGATTCTGATGTATATATGTTTTCTTATCATTAATTTATTTTTATATACATGTATTCTTTAATTTCTATATTATATGCAAATTATATACAATGTTTAGTTAGGAAGTAATTTATTGTTGTATGGAAATAGCTTTAATTATCAGTTATCCTTGAAATTTATTTTGATCTAATTTTACATTAAAGAATCTATTTCTTAAGTCAAGAAAATTCTGGTTCCAAGATTTTACATCGTATGTACACGTGTGTGAGGTCACACCATTTTTTAAAATCATTTTGACCAACTTGTTCTTATCATAATTTATTTATTTGAAAGCAGTGAAAGATGCCCACGTTTTATTTCCATGGAGAATTAAATTATATGCCACACAAAACAAAATTTTGAAAGTAGTTAGTCACATTGCTTTTCTAGCCCTTCATTTCTTCATCCCATAAATACTCCATCTTAAAATATTGTGAGGAATTTTATTTTCAACCACTAGGAACATGTGTATTCTAATGAAAATAGCATTTGCTACAACTCTTTCTGCATTTTATTTTTCAATTTTAGATGTAAATGCTATATTTTGTGGCCATTGGCACGGAAATAGTGGAGGCTTCTATCACAATATAGAACTGGTTGTGACTTCTGCCATTGGTGCTCAATTGCGTGGGGACAAATCTGGATTCAGAATAGTTACTCTCGGTGAAGACAGCGTTCAACACAAGTATTATGATTTAGATGAAGTGCCTCAACATATTGATCTTTAATATTTACTATGTTTAACATAGAATGTTTATTTTTATACAACTAAAGAGGTTGTAAAGCTATTGAAATTTTAATTTAAAAATTTAGTTATTTAAGCATTTAATTGATGCCTATGAAAATATATTTCCTTATTTTTAATTATAAACATTAGAAAAAGATTGATATTTTTTCTCTAGTGCAATTTAAACATGCTAATTTAAGTGACAAATGTGGAATCTTTTACAACTATTAAAAATAAATGCTATTTTTTTATACTATAAATTGAAAAATTATTGAAAGCTCTCAGATATTCTTATTTTATCTTTTATTAGATATGTTACAGTTATTCTTAAGTTCTAGTCTATTGTTAGAAAGTAATGTATACTTATATACTTGACTATATATTTTTTATATCTATTTTGTTACAAAACATTTTGTATCTTTCATTATTTTTAAATTTTATGTTTTGTACCCATGCAATTTTTAGTTGATCTTTATTTCAAAGGTAGCTTAAAATATTTACTGTAAATCATGTTGCATAGATATGTTATATGTTAAACAAATGTTATTTTTGTTATAAATAATTCTTATGTAATGTTTATTTTATCATTTACTTATGTATAATTTATGAATTTGAACTTAATTGATACGTATTTTGTTTTTAAGGACAAATAATTTGTGTTTATTAAAATATATTATTTGCTGAAATCGAATTCTGTTTGATTCTAACTGGCTTACACAGTTGGTATTTAATGATTAAAAATACTATAAATTTTTTTCGTTTAGCTTTTTTTTTAAGATATAGTTTAATAAAATGAGACAAAGAAAGACATTTGATTAATCATATATCCTGTGAATTTCTTGGCAGCTTCAATGCTACCCATACAATGTGCAAATTGCATCTTTCTTCTTAGGCACGATAATTGCACTCTTTAAAATCTTACCTTTTAATGAATTGCATATTGCAGTTTTTGTGACATAAATATTAAACAAATTAAGTAAATACAAAAGATTGTTCCTTCACAAGATTTCACTGTTTTATTTACTTATGTAATGTATATCATGTAGTCATAATCATAAGTATGCATTCATCGTAAGTAAATATAATATAATATAATATTTACTTATGTAATATTTTAATTCATGTTTTTCTAACTTCTTTGTTTATTATTTTTTTTAATCAAAATATTCTTTATGTTACATTTTGTGATTAAGAAACATTCTAATTTTCATTCACAAAATTGTTGTTAAGTAAAAGTTTTTTTACAAAATTTTTATTAGATTTCATTTATAATAGTGAATGCATAGCACAGCAATCACTATATTTACGAAAAAAAAATCTTTTTTATAAAGAGGTAAAATAATTTTAAAAAACATATTGATTTAAGTATGACTTGTAAAACATTTGGCTGCCATTAATATTATCAATAAACAGTATTAGTATGTGTACAAAAGTTTTAGGATTTGAATGTTGAAAGATACTATTCTAATAATTTACTTGTTATTATATAGTTGTTTTTTTTTACATATATGAAGGCAGTTTAATGATAGCCACATTTTTAAAATGTTCAGGAGTACGTTTTTGATGAACAACAGCACAATTTCTATTTAGGCAACAAGAAGTTTGTTTCTATCTCGTTTTCTTTTGATAAAGTGATAATTTGATAATTCAATTTGATAAACATTGTCATTTTTGAAAAAAGTATATCCATACCCCTAGCCTTTTACATCTAAATTTATTTATATCCATCGATTATTTAATATTTGTTGAAATTTCATTATTGTTTACTTTTTAGTATTCATATAGTTTCATGAAAGATATATTTTTAATAGTTCCCTGAATGCTTAATTTTTTAATCTTGAAATTTAAGTGAAATAACAATTCTTAATTCAACTTTTAATGCTAGTAATGAAAACTGGATCTACGGCTTTTATTTTTACTGAAATAAATTTTAAAAAAGTAATTGAATCTAGCATTTTAATACTTCAAAAAAAAAAAATAATAATAATAATTTGTTTCTGAAACAAATTTGTAAAAAAGTGAATAAGTAAAAAAAAAATATCTAATGACATTTCATTATTGGCTTTTTAGGTTAATTCATTTAATTTTCTATGTTTTTATTCAATTGATTTAAAGAAAAATCCAATGTTTCGTAATTTTCAGCTTAATAAATAATATAATACAGTTTCAATACAACCTATTTAAGCCTAAGTATTACCTAAATTTGCAATTTTAATTTGCCTTAGATGTTTTAAAAATTAGGTGCTACAAAATGTACTCTAATAAATATCTTTTAATAAATAAAAAGAATAGGTTTAAAGCATTTAATTTTTGTTTGTGTTTTTGAATAGGCAAATTTTTAAGTTGAAACTTAAAGAACAACCATAACTTTTTAAGAATGTTGGTAAAAATTTCATTTTAAAGCTTTTTAGATCTTAAAAAACTTATTTATAATGTGTATATATATTTATTGGTATTCGTTAAATATATTATTTAACATTTATTTATAAAAATTCATAATATTGTGACAAATGACAAAGCACTGGTTGAAATAATAACAACTTAAAAGTTTTACTTACAGCTCTACTCTCTTAGCTAAAACAAATTGCATAAAGCAAAACATCTTAAAGTGCCAAACACACTCTGGGAACTGCTCAAAAAGAATTTATTATTTGTCTGTAACTGTTTTACCAGCACATTATTTCGTTTACCAAAATTAAACTATTTCTCTATTTTTTTTCTTTGCTCAAAAAGACTTTTTTTTCGTCAGAAAACTTTTTTTGGTGGATAGTCTTTGTGATTTCCTTAAAAGAAACCATTGTATGACTTGTTATCTTTGTCTACAACACTTTTATCTGAAGCAAATTTGAAAGTTGTCATACCGCTTTCCCCTCAAAAATTGGAAGTTGTTTATAATCAGTATGTTGAAGTAAAATAAATCTCTGATATAATAAATACAAAGGAAAAATTTAAATCGTTAATGCCGTCCACTACTAACATCTCCAGTCGCAATGACAGGGCATTTAGAAAACCAAAGATAGTTCTAAACCAGGGGTTTCCAACTTACATGAGGCCGGGGGGCCACAATTAAGAACACAAATCAAATGGCAGGCCGCAACTTTATCAAAATTTTATGTAGGACTCTTTTTATGTTTGAAGGAATATTAAATATTTCTGTCAGATTTTCACAAAGTTGTACAAAACAAAAGTATTGAATTACAAATTAAAATAAGAAGTAGATTTTTTAAAAATATTCAATTGCATATTAAAAAATTCAGGCTACAATAACTTTAATGTGCACCCATGTATTAAACAATTAATGTGCAACAGATATCTAATTGTTAAGATATAAAACTTTAAAAAGGTTGGTATTAAAACTCACATAGTAGTACGCAAAATGTTCAATGACGAAATAAAGGTTTGTCTGCTGCAACCACCAGAGAATAGATATTTTCATTTAAAATTTACAAATGTGTGTGCAAATTTTTTCGTCCAAAATGAGTGGTTTCAAAAAGTTAAATCAGAGAATTTCTTCGAGAAAATTTTTGATACACACATGCTAAATTATATTCACGAAATACAAAGAAAATGAAATAAAAAAGAGCAACTTACACGATTATTTTTGTATTTGAATAAATATTTTCTTGGATGTAAAACCTGAGAAATATATTTTTTTTGCACCGTTGGTATGATAAATTTCACAGAAACGAAGAAATTAGGTTTTTGTTTTATTAACGACAAAAGTATTTAAATCCAATATAGAGTTTTGGCGAAAATTGTCCGCAAAAAAATTACAACTAATATATTTTAGTTCGCAGGCCGCCAGTTGGAAACCGCTGTTCTAAACTGTTTGTGCACGACACAAACAAATGACCGGATAATAATTTAATTCTATCATCAGAAAATGATATTGTAGACGATTAGAATGTTAATGATATTTCTAAGAATTGGGCTGTTTTGAAGCGAATGCGTGTATAAATTCATACGTAATAAAACATCTTAGATAAAGTTAGAAAAAAAAGAACAGCATTTCTTTTCCCACTCATTTAACTTTAATTTTTCAAATCACATTGACTTATTGAGAATATAAAGGACTTTTTAGCCAAAAATATAAATTTTTTATCATCGTTTACTGTTTATTTATTGATGCATTATTTTTACGCAGAAATGTACGGTTTTTAAGTGATTACAAGGGGATAACTCGGGACTTAAAAACCGGATTTTTTTTTTTTTATTGTCAATAACAGGGGTGATTGTGCTCCGGAAAAAATCTGGATTTTTCGCTAACCGCGATCCGAAAGTTTCCGGAAATCCTAAGTCCAGAAGTTTCAATAAATCATCGATCACATGTATGTATAAAAATTCTTGTATATTTTATTTACAAATATTAGAACTAGAATTTATACTTGGCATCTCTTTCATTTGTAAATATTTTTTCTGGTAGAATAATAAATGTGATTAGAGATAAAAGTAAACTTACACATAATTATTCATTTAAATTATGCGCAGCATATAATTTCTTTAGAATATCGTGTTTTGCGAAAATTTAAATTTATAAAGATATTAATTTTTTGAAGGATTTTACTCAAGAAATTTTCTGGATTTTTTAGTTGGGTCCACAATTACCCCTGTAATAGTAATTTATTGTTTAAAATGAGTTAAAAAATGAATTAAAATTCTCGGAGGTTTTTTAATTGGTTGTTTTTGGTCAACCGACCTGCGAATCGGGTTTATGACTTTTGGTGCCCCCGACATAGTAAAACTAACCCCGCCCTCCGGTAACAGTTGGGTTTAAAGCGAATTAAGAGTTGGAAAATGTTGCCTTTTGTCTAGAATTGGCTTTAGCATTACTGTTCTCAGTTCGTTTCGTCACTCGCACGGATTCGAATCTCTATGAAGGCAGGTCATTCTGCTTCCGGCTCGTACTGACGAAACATGATACCCCACTCGCAATAGACAGATCGTGGGTCATATTCCTCTCAATGTCGGGGTTATCATAGAGTTTACTCTTCTTCTATGTTGGGCTTAAAATTTGCAAGAGACATTCTAATGATATGCCACATTTTTAATTTTTCCAGGAAAGCGTTTTTGGTTAAAAAAATATCCTTTTGGGAAATAAAAGATTTCTTTATACTGTGCAACCATCATGAGCTTCCCAGGGCTCCAGTTTTTGAGATGGACAAAATTAGAATACACAATCATAATGTTTATTTAAATTTTACCCAGAGGAAAAGAAAGGTCTTATATCTGTTATATAACCGCAGAAAGATTAATTATATTTATCTATTTTTTTCTTGTTTATAATTTCAAATAGTTTAAATCGATGGTGATTTATGGAAATTTTATTTATTTGTCTGAAGTATTGAGAGGGATTTTTAGAGATTTCTAATTATTGAGGGGGGCACATATGAACCGTCCCCCCACCAACAATGCTCATGG
This sequence comes from Parasteatoda tepidariorum, assembly GCF_982258835.1. Lineage (NCBI taxonomy): Eukaryota > Metazoa > Arthropoda > Arachnida > Araneae > Theridiidae > Parasteatoda > Parasteatoda tepidariorum. The sequence continues at coordinate 81,008,483 of NC_141764.1, read as the reverse complement.
CTACCTATTACAATAGATTTCGCAGTTAGGTATTCTGCCCTGCAAAAGTAAAATCAGCGTGAATGACAAAAATTCAAAATTGAGATTTTTATATATTTGGTATTTTTGTATGATAAGCAACTTATTGCAAAGGATTAATCTTGTTTTTGAAATTCTATTTTAGTGTTCATAGTATCAGCAATAGAAAGAAAATAGTTATTTGGCCAATTTTCTCAAAACCTACTGTGAGACACGTTTTTTTTCCCCATTTGTACAGCAGTATAGTAGTCATGTGATTGTGAGCGATCTAGTTTTTCCCTGATGCAAAGCATAATTCGAAAGCTGTGGGTACCAGGGAAAGGGCTTATAAGGTTGAGGAAAATATATCGCTGTCTAGACAAATGAGGCATGGCTTCCTATGCATTTCTTTTCTTTTTAGGCTGAATTATATGAACCATTATTTAACATTTATCAACCCCAAGTAAATAGGACTAATAAAATATAGTTCTTATACTAAATTACGCACCTGACAGTGATATCTAGGCAAGTGTTGTATTGTTACCTATGTAGTTTTTACAAAAGTTTTTTTTCATCCAGCAAGTGAGGTATTATTTTCTATGTAGTTTTACTAGAGTACATTGGAATAAATAGAGCAGTTTTGTACTTATACTAATTTACGCATTTGACAATGCTATTTAGGCCTGTGGACGCCCGGTGGCTGAGCGGTAGCGTTTTGCGCTGTCGTGCCACAGGTCCCTGGTTCGATCCTCGGGCCGGGCAAGGTTGACTCAGTCTTTCATCCCTTCAGTGGGTCGATAAATGAGTACCAAGCATGCTTGGGAACTAAACACTGGGGGTTCCGCGTTCGGCTGACCACCTGACCGGAACATCTGCTTCTGCACCCCAGAGCCCAAGGTCAAGAAAACTGAGATGGGCACAGTAGGCCTTGGCTGAATCGAATGAGGCTATAACAAAGTTTATAGAACTAACAATTCAAAAATTATATACGTTTGTAAGTAAAAAAAATATACTTTTGTATTTACAAATTATTTGTACATATCTTAATTTGCTTTATAATATTATTTTGCTGCTCTTATAATAACTTCTTAACTATCGACTTGGTTTTGAGTTTGAAGCATACTTGATTTAGCGTAAAACGTTGCATTAGATCCAAACTATCTCCTTTCTGCATAACCTATTTTATGGCGCGTAAAAATTCATTCTCAATATTTAAACATAAAACTTCTATGACTTTCAAAATATTGGTCCCATCGGCATACTTATAGTTTCATTTAATTCAACAGAGGAAAAAAATATGAAAAACAGACATCAGAAGCAGTACCTCACTTGTCTATATAGCACTTTGATACGCGTAAATACAACTACAAAACTATATATTTTTAATTATAGGATTTCAATGGCCGGGATAACCTGGTTGGCAGAGCTATGGAGTCACGTTCGTCAGAACGGGAGTTCGAACCCAGCTGGCCAGAGTCCCCGTGTAGTAAATGGTGACTGGTGCACGTTAGATTTGTCGGGTCACAAAGTCCTCCATGTTCCCAAAACAAAATATACCTCTGGTGGTACTGAATTGGAGATTGATCGTTCTCTGTATCAGCTCAAAATTACGATATGTGAATGGATGCATGAATAGGTCCGCCCTATAAACGGGTGCGATGTATGGGTGTGGCAGAAGTTGCATTTTTGGCCATAGATGGCGTCACTGGAAAACAAGAACAATCACACCCTCTGCCTTAACGGCTTACGACAACAACAACATAAAATTTCAGTATCTTGTAAACTATTAGTTATATCATCTTGATTTGACTTAACTATTCTATCGACAAGTTTCTGTGATTGAATTTTTTGTGGTCAGAAAGCTGCGTGCGGACCCAAAATTAGTCTTAGAAAACTCACCAGAAGTAGAAATTCCGAAATCGTGTAATGTACCTATCTGAAAATATTACAAAGGATCAGTTTGATATAAAATTCACTTTAATAAGTATGGCTTTTAATTATATTGTTCCACACTATTCAATTGATTTTATATAAATCAAATTTCGGAACCGATCGTGCACAGAAAGTTAGTTACTTACTAGAAATGTATAAACGATTCTTTAAAGTATCATATATATATATATATAATTATAGTATTGCCATAACTCTCAAACTTCATATAGGTAATTAAAAATGTATGTCGAAATTTCATTTCTCTGTGCTAATATGAATGAGTTGAATAAATTATGAAGGGGGAAAAAAAGATCACTGTTAAGAATGAATTCCAAATTTTTGTAACTAAATTTTCATTTCTTGCATCCTCATTTTTTTCTAATTTGACAATTGAATTCACCAAACGCGTTATTATTCTTCGATAAATTTTTATTATTTTTTATAACTGGTTTCGTTTTTAATTTATAAATTGCATTACAGAGCGGGAACACTAATTTAATATTCTGACTGAAATAATTTACTCTTTATTATTCTCTGAAAAAACAATATTTAATTATAATTGTTAAACTTATGGTTACATTTCTTTCAATATGACAATTCATACTTTTCGAATTATACGAATTTATGTAATTAAAAACAAAAAACGTAAGAACATTTGTTTCAGAATACGCATATAATTGTTATACCAACGGTTAGAACAATGATAAGTTATAAAACTAAGTAACATTGCTACGAAAGAAGCATTTTAAAAGACAAGAATAAGAAAATTGTATCGCAAAGGGAAAAAAAAAGTTTTAATCATTTAAAAATACTTCTAACTTAAACGTCTCGGTTTACTTGTTATTTGATATTAAAAACGAAACCTTCCGGACGATAATTTAAAAAAGTTCATATCTTTTGATGGCAACACTTATGAAAACCAAAGTTCGTTTCTGTTTCGATTCTAATAGCATATTCTTTTCATGGCGGTGGATGATAATGTTTTCTTTATGTTCCAATGTAAGATGTTAGTTATTTAAGAAAAATTAATCGAAAAGTTTCCGAAGGTAGGTAAAGTATTACTTTCCTTATTGATCTATAAAGAATATAAATTGATTTAGATATAAGCCAGTAAAACAGATTTAAAAAATGTTCTAAGCTATTGGGAAGATATTCGTATTGGCACCTGCGCCAAAATGGCCGCCAAGCATTTTTTTTTTCTAACAATGGCGCTATAAAACTAAAAACTATTTCCATTACCGTTTTAAATAATTATATTGTTAATCGAACAAGTATGCGCATTTTTCAACAAATTATGTCTTTTATTAAATAAAAGATTAAGATTTCTTGGGAAATTTTAACATGGTACAAGGAAGTAATTTTTTTTTAAAACAGAATCAAATGCTTTCAGATTTTTGAATAATTATCTTTTTTACCTAAACTAATAACATGAAATCAAAGTTAATTAAAATTCATAAGGGGCACAGGGTGCTTAGCGTTTCTAAAAAGTGGTTAATTTCGTTTTTTAAAAGCCCTTAAAGGTGCATTTTTCATTGGGTGTTTTTAAACAGTGCTTAATTTTCCCTATTCTAAAATGAGATTTTTTTTTCTTTACCAAATAAATTTTTGCCTCGAATTAAGCAAAAAGCGTGCTTTTCACATTGTTCTATTCAACGTTTTCATACATCGATGCAGGGCCGGATTTAGGCTCGGTGGGGCCCTAAGCTATTGAAAATGATGGGGCCCTTTTAAGTTCAACTCCATTTCTGCACACCTAAAGTAAACTGTCATTATTTTTTTATTGTAGAATGTAGAGTGTTAACATAATATTAAAAAATTTGATAATATTACTTGATTGTTAAATATATTAATTGTGATGAGACTATAATGTAGAACCTTTCTTTTATTGCACATATTTTTTGAACGAGGAAAAAAAAGTTACAACAGAAACAAATTTTAAACACAGTAAAAATTTGGCGTGCTGGAAGAGACACTATATATTTAACAGAGTTTTTTTTTTTTTTTTTTAAATTCATTTTGAATATATTTTATATGAAATTTTTAATGATTTTTTGCGAATTTTTTTTCAATTGTTTTTTCTTTACGTTACATTTTGCTTTGCTGCTCAAAATCTTAGAAATAAGAAATTTTGAATCTGTGATGAAAATATGCAAAGAGTTAGAAATAATACAAGAAAATACAATTTGATTATTAGTTTTTTTTTAATAACCGCCGTTAAACAACCGACTCAATTTTGAGTTTACGACTACCGTAGCCTTGTAATTTTGAACCCAATCCATAAGACAAGGGAACTGCTGGATCAGTACCCAGAAGTATTGATCTATTATGAGAACTTGGAGGAATTTGCTACCCCGACAGATTTAACTTGCTTCAGTAACCATTTTACACATGGGTATTCTTCTGCTTTCTGGATTCAAAATCCCATTCTCACGAACACGAGTCCAACGCCCTATCAACCAGGCTATCCCGGCCAAATTTATTAGTTTATTTTATAACAGTCATTGCACAGCCGACCCAATTTCAAGTTTACGAATACTAATATTCAACACCGTAGTCTTGTCATTTTGAACCTAATCCAGCAGTCCCTGCACCCTGGAGCAGGTGAGGGCCGTTATATTAATACTGTTTGCAAAAATAAAAATAATAAAAAGAATATTTCGTAAGCTGATATTATTTAATTGATGCTTAAATAAAAAATATTTCTTCATTATTTTTGCTTTCTTTTTAATTGTTTTAAGTACATTTGTTAAATTTTAGTGCAGGAATAAAAATTGTCATTATTTATGTAAATTTTTGGCTTATATTTTTAAGGATGTATTAAAGCAGGGGTCTGTCCAGACATTTTGTGAAAGGTCCGTTTTTGTAAAATTGTGAAAAAATTGCTCGTAATTTGCGAATATAAAATAAGCGTTAAGTCACATTCTTTCAACCAGGGTCCGCTTTTGTGAATTTGGGCAAATAGGGTCCGTTATTGCAAAAAAACTTTTTCAAAGAGTTTTTAAATTGTAAAGACATACAAGATTATGCTCAACACTGTAAAATTATAGTTAAAGAAATTAAATTTTAAAAATTTATTCGATTAACAAAACAATAATGAAGATGAACAAATTTGTGAAGGATCCGATTAAAAGAAAATTATTTTGTGAAGGGTCCGCTTTCAAGTTAAAAAATTTTGTGAAGGGACCGTTTTTAAGTTAAAATATTTTGTGAAGGGTCCGTTTTTATGAAAAACTATTTTGTGAAGGGTCCGTTAACGGACCCAAATTTCTTCTAAACAGACCCCTGATTAAAGGGTCTATTAAATATCAGAGAGAATAAATATGATACGGGTTTCGGGCATCTAGCCAAAACGAGCATTCAACATATCAATGTAACACTATCAATTCGCTTTAGATAATTACAATTGTAGAATAATTATTTTATTATGGAATGAAATGTTTTAAAAGACAAATATGTTTAATATTTAATCAATGATGAAACAGAACCAATATTGAAATCTAACGAATTTATTGTTTTTAAATACTGATAAATTTTGTGACAGAAAAAAAATTAAAGCCTGATAGATTTCAGAATTTTAGAAACATCTTCTAGTTTTACTATTCAATCAAATAGGTTTCGATGTTTTTCATCCCGCCTGTCTCATAAGCGATTCAACATATTTTAATATCATTTTTCTTTCGTTCTTACTTAATATTAATTTGTTTGCGACAGTTAATTTGTATACCTTTTTACTACATTTTTCGAGGAATTTAAAAATATAATATTGAGAATTTTAACCGAAATGAAATTTGCTTTCCGACAAGCGTCCGATAATGTAAAAAAGAAAAAAAAATGCATTTTGGGCTTCAGAGGGCCTCAGTTCCGAATAAAACTTTAAAAAAAAAGAGGGGGGAAAAGTAGGATTTGGGGGCCCTTGTCATCTCGGGGCCCCAAGCTACAGCTTATTTAGCTTATACGTAAATCCGGCATTGCATCGATGTGTAGCGTATGAAAGCGCCAGTCATTTTATGAAATACTAGCGGGTTCGAATACTGAGCTGGATTCGGTGGGAAGGATTCATGCATTCTCATGGGCAACTCTGCTGCATTTTGCAAGAGAGATAATCTCATAAAATAATAGTTACATTAATTATTTATAATTTTGGATAAAAATTTTTTTTACACAATTGTGTAAAGTAATTATTAATTTAAGAAATTGAATGATTCACTCAATGTTGAATATATTTAAAATTGTACATAAGTTGTTTTTATGGTGTCTAATATAGTGTCGAAAAGAATTCTTTGTCAAAAACTAGTTATTTTATCATGATCATGTAACTTAGAAAATTATTTGGCATTTTGTTAACATATATATGAAGAACTTTCAACTATATGAAGGGAAAATAAATTATGAGTGAGCAGCATATCCACATAATATTTTTTTGAAGTGCTTAAATTATTTTTTGAGTTTTTAAAAAGTACTTAAAACAGGGGTCGCCAAACTTTTTTGATCATCGACCCCTATATAATTTTTCGAAATCTCCATCGACCCCCACAAAAGTAATTTTCTGTTAATTAAAATAAAACTCTATTAGATACTGTGTTTGTACATTTATTTTATGATTTTAAACATTTATTAAAGTAATAGTACATTGTGTAACAATAGTTTTATGAAAAATATATTAATATTGAAATTTAAATACCTTATTATTAAATAATAAGTAATTATGCATAAGTAGATATAATAAGTAAAGTAACTAAAGATTTACTGCTTCTTGATCAATCAGATGGGTGTGCCTGGTGTTTTTTTGCAAGGTTCGCTACATTGGGTTCAAAATTGGTCAATTTTAATTTTCGACAAAATTGGTCAATTTTGTAATTTTCGTAAAAAATATAAAGTGCGCTATAGTTTTGTCGCGGGCTGTACTAATCCATATTATTAATGCTTACCTTCTTTTTTGTGCATTGATAATTAAAATTGATATCTAAACCAAACGAATGGTTTTATCGAAACAATAACTAATTATCCAAAACTAAAAAAGTTTTAATAATGACTCTGCAAATATACAACACTGTTCACAGTTTGTAAAGATAGCTGAAACTGCGTCTGATATTTGCGTTTCTAACGTCAATGATCGTCACATGTGACATTTGGACAAGTGCATATATGCATATGACTTATAAACCTGAAGTGATGAGTTCGTGCCACTGCGCGGTGGTACGTAAATACTTGTTTCACCCCAATAAATATGCGTTTATTAATTTATGTTTTATAAGGAAACTGATATTGAGTCAATTATAAAAAAATTCACAAATTTTACATACTTAATTAGGTATGTGTGATTTGCGTATTGAGAACTGTTTTTTTTTTCCGACCCACAATCGACCCTTCCGATTCGGATCGACCCCCATTCGCCCCCCTGTCTCAGATCGACCCCCGCTTTTGTTAAATAGACCCCTGGGGGTCTATATAGACCACTTTGGCGACCTCTGACTTAAAAGGTGTTTATTTTTTGTTGAGAAATTTGGCTACACACCCTAAACTAAACCAAACTCAGCGGCGCGACAGCCATAGAGGGCCAAGGCCTACTGTGCCCATCTCAGTTTTCTTGACCTTGGGCTCTGGGGTGCAGAAACAGATGTTCCGGTCAGGTGGTCAGCCGAACCCCCAGTGTTTAGTTCCCAAGCATGCTTGGTACTCATTTATCGACCCACTGAAGGGATGAAAGGCTGAGTCAACCTTGCCCGGCCCGAGGATCGAACCAGGGACCTGCGGCCCGACAGCGCGAAGCGCTCCACTCAGCCACCGCGCGTCGGCTACGCACCCTGGGGCAGTCCAAATATTACGTAAATACCTGACGGAAAGGTGGCAGCTTGTGATTAGCTTACTTTGTCTGACAAGAAGGAAGGAGGGGTATGAGTATGCTTGCGTAAGTTATTAAAATCCTATTACTTTTACAATTTTCTTAAGAAGTAAAAAAATGAAACAAACAGTTACACTTTGATAAATTTAAAATAAAAGTTCAATTCAGTGAAGGAAATTTTTTCATTGAGTTTAAACACTAAAGGAAAATAAAAAAAAATATCCCTAAAGAATATTCTACTCAAAATTTTATAAAATTAATTGAAACGTAAATTTTGTTGTAAGTTAATTAAAGCAGGTGGGTGATCACTTTGATCAACCAGCGTAGGGACCGAGGGTGCGCGGTATCGGTGCTCGTTAAACTGTTCTACCGTAAAGTGCTCGACTTCTCGCGCAAGTCGTCCCTTCTGCAGAGGATCAAAATTGCAATGGAATATCTACGGATCATCTTTAGGTATGTTTCCCAAACCGTCGTCAATAGCCCATTGTGCAGCTGTAGTGGGACGTAAACAAAGTGTCTACCTTTACCGAATCCTATGTTCAGCCGCTAAATATTAATTTATAAGTTTTAATTACGTCCGATAAATAGTTTTGTAAAGACAGCTCCATTAAATGCATTTACAGAATGCTTATAAAAAAACTTGCACATGAGGGTCGCAAACTGATATTTAACTGAGGAAAAAACAAAACCGATATCGATGTTGGACAGTTCATAGTATTGGAAAGTGATTGTTATTAACTACTAGATAGGTTTGATTACGTGTGGAAACAGAGATGTTCATTAAAGTTTTATCCTTCAATAAACCTGTTATATGTTTATTACGAGCTCCTTCCTCATCTGTAATTCGTCAGACTTCAATAGCGTTTTTGCTTTTACTTCGCTTTTATATTATTTTGCCACTTCCATCGTGAATAAATTTTTTGTTTCATTTTTTATAAGGATTCTAAAAATGCGTATTAAGGACGGTCTTTACAAAACACCTTGTGTTTTGATGTCTACATGTATATTATGCCTACATAAAAATACTCGTCATTAAAGATATAGTTCAAACAAATTTTAATTAAACATTTTGTAAATATTAAACAAAAATATCTATCATTTGAAAAGTAGCCTTTAAAAATATTTTCTTCGAAAAAGCTTTCATTGATCTCCATAAATACAATTTCCCCAATGTTATGCGGAAAGTTTGGTTTTATTTTTGTGTTAAGACATTTTTATTCATAAAGTTTACCCAAGTTTATAATTGTTTTAAATGTAATATCAAAATTAAAGTACAAGTAAAGCATTATAAATTACATTATTGTTCGTTTTCAAATGAGAAATGCTAAATTGGATATCTGCAAGTGACGTCATCGTAGGTAAATCGTGGCGTTCTTTAATTAGTGTCTTTTCTATTTTAAAATCCATTCTTCCACTAAAGAAAATGGCTAAGGAAAGAAAATATGTGAACAGTGGAATGAGATTTAAATTACAATGGCGAGTTAAATAATTATATTTTCATAACTGATGTGATGTGCGTAAAATATAGAAAATTATAACGAAATCAAATGGCTATTTTACTATAAAATATTCCAACTTAAAGAAAAAAAAATTATTGCGTAATTATTTTTATTCGGACCTTAAACTAGTTCAGGCTGGTTTTGTTGTAAATCCATATAAGAAATGTGTATGTGAAAATAGAGAATGTTTTCATTAAAATGCAATGTAGGTGTACTTTTCCGGCACAAATGTAGAGAAATAAAAAAAAAAGCAAATGTAAAAAGAGGGAGTCCCTTTTCATTCTTTATACTGTTTTACTTTGCTTTTTTTTCCAACTAGGCGTTATTTAATATTCCATAAATTAATCTATTCTCATATGCTCGTGTTCGCTGATTAAGGTTTAATACTGCATAAAACCATTTTTCTCCCACTTAATTTATATATTTTTTATTTTAATAAGCGAATTCAGCATGTTCTTGCTGTTTCAATTTCGTTCTTTATTTATTTCCCCGTAACACATTTTGATAAAAGCTTTAAGTTCCATTGATAATAAGATTACTTTTATTTATTTATTATTATTTTTTTTTGTCATGCCTTAAAATATGAAAACTATTTTTTTAAATATAATTTATTTTTCTGTTAATAAACATCTAACAAATAAAATTTAAAAGTTTCTTTTTATCTCTAACTGTGTTTAAGTTAATGGTTCCCTATCCAAATTGAACCTTGAACTATTTTCAATATTACCCATAATTCCTTTTAAAATTTCCTGAGAAATTTATTGCAATACCTAGTGATTAAAAAATGATCTGTCACATTTTTCAAAAAATTTTTTGTGGGAAAGGTGCTCTTCTATGCATTATGTGATTAAAAAAAACTTTCTGACATTATTTCTTTAAACTTTTTCTATTATTATTTTAAGCAACTTTCAAATTTTTTTTTTGGGGGGGGGTGGATGTTGAAAAATAATTTCTGCTCTGAGTTTTCTGTCATGGCAGTAAGCAAATAGAATTTCTCACTACTATGAGATCACTCTCTGATTAATTTTGTAAAACAAGTTTTTTTTGAATTAAACTAAGACTCCTATGGCCAGTCTTGCTATTCGAGTCTTTTTTGTTTATTTTAGCTATTTTCTTAGGTAGTAAATTAATTTTATTATAATTAGTTAATTATTTGTCATCATGCTAATTTGCAATTATTTTTCATCTTCAATTTGTAATTATTCTTCATCTTCAAGATGATTTGTATAATCGAATTATGACACTGCGTCAGTTCACAATACGGAGATCTACCAATTAGTGCTACAAGAGAAACTGACATAAATTATAGAGCATGAGTTTTAAAGACTAAATTTAAAGGTTGCTTACATTTTGGTTAAAGTAAAACCATTTCAATTCTGCAGGATAAAATTTTTTATACTATGCCGTTAATTTTAAAAGTTAAAATGAACATATATCATTATTAATGTTATGTTCATAAATGTCATTAAAATAGAGGGTCATTCAAGTATTATTCAAGTTCCAAATGGGGGAAGGGAGTTGGCAATTTACTTATTTTTGTTGGCTCGGGGGAGGAGGGGGAATGGGCAAATCTTGCAAAGATACTAAAATCGTTTTATGTTCTTTCAAAAATCGTTTAATACTAAAATCGTTTAATGTCTTTCAAAATGCAGAAAAGGAAGTAAAAATAAAATTGCACTCCGATAATTTTGTTCAATAGTTATATATTTGAAAAGAAAAATGCGAAGAAAAAAATTCTTACAAGAGTTTTAAAAATTAAAAAAAAAAAGGAATGAAATCGTAAATTCTTTTTCTTTAAAGTTACACCTTATTGGAATTAAAATTCGTTAACTGCAGTAAAATTTAAAGCATAAGAGCTTTCTTGGGTAAGCATGATTAGGTTTGTAATTACTAAATTTTATAAAGCAGTGTCTAAGCAAAGGATATTTTTAATTTGTTACACATGAAATTGTCCTAATTGTTTATCATTTGCATATTTAACTCTTTTTTTTCCTTTTAATTTCTCATGCTTTCCTTTTATTTTTATTTATTTATTTAATATTATTATTATTTTGCAATCTCAAATGTAAAACTGCAAATTTAGAAAAAATTGGTTATCTTCATATTTAGCACAGAACGTCATATTACTTACTCTTTATATATATATCCTGTGGCAGAATTTTTTTCGGGCTTTCTGCGACATACCTCTCTAATACTAATATCTTTCTGCAAGATACTTAAAAATAGCCAATATAGATGATACTAATTGAAAGTAACAGAAGTGTCAACTTTAAAATAACTAAAATAATTCTTTTAATTGAATATGTAATATTTGTTTATACTAATAGGGGTCTGTCCAGACATTTTGTGAAAGGCCCTGATTTTGTAAAATTGTGAAAAAACTATTCATAATTTGTGAATATAAAATAAGAGTTAAATCATATTCTTTCAACCAGGGTCCTGCTTTTGTGAATTTGTGCAAATAGGGTCCTGTTATAGCAAAAATAAAAACCTTTTCAAGAAGTTTTTAAATTATAAATAGATACAAAATTCTGCTCAACAGTTGCTGCTAATAAATTAGAGTTAATTTTTATTTACATAATATTCAATGTTAAGTGAATTATAACTGAACTGAACTGTATATAACTGAAGTTAATTTTTATTTACATAATATTCAATTAATTAGTTTTATGAATAAATATAAATTGATCAATTATTTATTTACAAAAAAAATTATGATTTAATATTAATAAGACTGCACACACGATGTTTGTAAAAGTAGAAATATGTTCTTAGAATACTACATTTGGAATTTAAACTTAGGAAATCTTATTTTCTCTCGAACCGTCTTCCCCCCCCCCAGGAAGGGCTTATTCGATTAACAAAAACAATAATGAAGATTAAAAAAATTTGTGAAGGGCTCGATTAAAAGTTAACGAAGTCCGTTAACGAACCCAAATTTCTTCAAATTCAGACCCCTGACTAATATTATGGACAATATTCTTGCATTTTGTAGGAAGATAACACACTAATTATTTCCTTTTTCACATTTTGTAATTCATCATCACATTAAAAAAAATCGTGAAATCTGTAGTAGTAACCAGAGTTGGCCAAAAATGTAATCGATTACATTTTTTGATTACAGTAATCAATTACTTGTAATCATGATTACAATTTTCAAAAATTTTGATTACAGCTGTAATCATGATTACAATATTGATTACAGTAATCAATTACTTGTAATCGTGATTACAAAGTTTGATTACAGCTGTAATCATGATTACATAGTCGATTACAGTAATCAATTACTTGTAATCATGATTACAATTTTCGAAAAATTTTGATTACAGCTGTAATCATGATTACAATTTTGATTACAGTAATCGATTACTTGTAATCTTGATTACTTGTAATCATGATTACAAGTAATCACAGCAAAAAAGATTACATGTAATCATGATTACAAGTAATCAAAATATATGATTACATGTAATCATGATTACATGTAATTTGATTACAAGTAATCGTGATTACATGTAATCAAAATGTATGATTACAAGCAATTATGATTGTATACCATATATGAATGCAGTATGTTCGTATGTAGACTCATACATATTTTTATGTACATAAAATGTACGCACGTTTAAAAATACAATTTACTATTTTACAATGCATGTTATGATGTGCATATATGGGTGTATAACGTATATACATGCATTCATGATTCATGTACAAAAGTACATACATCGCATAAATGTACGCTGATAGTACGTATGCATATGCAATGTACGTACAATATATATGTAAGAGCGTTGTTTATAGGCATGATACCTACAAATAGCTGGGTATATAGAATGCATTTGCGTATGTATGTATGTTTGCATGCACATGTAGTGTATGTACATATGCATGTACTTGTATATCTAGAATACTTATGGTCATGCAATGTGTTTACATATAATCAAAATATACAAACTATTACGATTACGACTGCAAAGTATATATAAATGCAGTGTGTGCGCATGTAGCTACATACATATTTTAAGTATATAAAATGCACGTATGCACATAAATATACTAACGCATGAAACAATGCATGTATTTACATATCTATATAGACGTATATATGCATACATAGAACATGTATGAATGTACATAGATATATTTGTATTCTTATAATGTTTGTATGAATGTGTGCATATACCATAAAGGTGCGAATGTAAATGCAATGCTCTAATGTAAATATAATATTTTTCTATATGTACAATGTATATCCGCTCATACATTGTTTGTACTTGAAAATTATACGTACATAACTATGCTTATACAATACGCATGCATGTACGCAGGAAAAAGCAAAATTTTATGTATGATGTGTATACATGTACGCAGTACGCAGTGATGTGTATACATGTACTGAGTATACATGTACGCAGGCATGGACAATATATGTATGTACATATGGGCATATTATATATATATATAAGTATACATGTATTACGTTATATAAGTGTACGCTAATAGTACGCATGTATGTAAGTATGTGTATACAATGTATGTATGTGCGTACAATGTATATCTTTAAACGCTGTTTATACGCATAATGTATAAACATACCTGTGTATATAAAATGCATGTACATATGTATGTACGTTTGCATGTACACACATTACCGGTTTGTACGTTCTATGTACGTACGTTAGTATGTAATATCTACATGCTGTGTTAGTTTATATGCTCATGTAATGTATATATGTATGTACAAAAATATTTGCATGTGCATGCAATGTACGCATGTACATACGGTGCATGTATGTTCGTTATTACACGTAATGTGTAAATGAGTGTATGAACAGGAAAAATTTGTATTTGCAGCTTATATATGTACATGTATGCATGTGCGTATGCATGTCAAATTCTTTAGATATCAAGGTAATAAGTTTCCACGGACCGAGATTCAAAACTTTACTTGCTCTTAATCATCTTATATACTTGCTCTTTATCAACTCAACCATAGAACTAAGGTAAATATGAATATTTATTTCTATGTTATTTTAACTTATTCCAGAGTAACACTGTTGCTTTATAAGTTTTTATGTGTAGTTATATATGGGACATTCTCACGAAAACTGTCATTTTTCAGTTCATAAAATCCCAAAAAAGTAAAGTGAATAAAAAGCTCTGAAACTTTTTATATTAATAGAAATATGTAATAGCATTATAAAGAAAGTATATATCCTATAAATTATACTTAATATTTAAATTAATTAATTTTTTAAATAATTAATTTATAATTAATTCACAATAATTTAAAATTAATTAATTAATTTAATAAATAAATTAATTACTTTAATAAATTAATTTATTAATTTTTTAATTTATTTTTCAAATTAATTAATAAGTAAATTAATTATTTTCACTATTTAAAAAGTGAGGGAATGACACTAATAGTGAGGGAATGATATTTTATTTTAACACATGTTTTTATCTAAGTTACATCTACCTAAAGTTTGAAAATGATAACATACTAAGTATATCTAATATTTATTATAATTTAGTCTTATATATTTAATAGTTTTTACGGGCTTGGGAAATAAAATTGGCTGGCACGATTGAACAAAAAAAAAAATTTGATAATATACTCATCTTGAATCATTCCCTCACTTCAGCGTCATTCCCTCACTTTATACACTAGTGAGGGAATGACGAATTCAATAAAATTTAAAAATAACAGTTAGGCCTAATTAATTTCTGAAGTCAATCACACACAATTATATTCATACAAGAAAGCAACATATAATTATCCACTTTCTCGATGAAGTTGTATTTTATTTTACTCTAAAAAATGACATGAGGGAATGACAAATGTAAAAAATTTTACCTGGTTTGACTCATTCAAATTTATTCCACAGCAAAGCTTCTTTAAGTTGAAGATGGAAAGATACTGCAATTTTGTTCTATGATGCCAGTTGTTAACTTCTGAAGTTTTTATTAAAATATTTTTATTCTAAGAAGATTGCAGGTGATAAGAACATTGTTGTGAGGGAATGACGCGAAACACTGGGGACAAAGTTTAAAATAGTGCTGTGTTAATATTTTTATCAGAAATTAAATTTAAAATTGATTTTCTGCATTCTATATTTCAGTATTCTGAAATAAAAAACACGAATTTGTAAAAAAAAATTTTTATTTCAGAAACAATTTTTTTCTTTTTTTAAATCAGCAGTGGGGACAAGTGAGGGAATGACATATTGGTATATTTTAATTACCTAAAATAAATAAAAAATAAAAATTGATAATTTTATTTTTATTCTTTTGTTAGCTTGCATTCTGAAGGACACTTTCCCTGAATTTTTTTTTTCGTAAGCTGTAAAACAAACATAAAATATACTGGGGACATGAAAATGACTGTTTTTGTGAGAATGACCCATATATAAAAAAAATTTCTAACATTTAAGTTAATTGTTCTAACATTTAAGTAATTTAAGTTAATCTTAAAATTTCTTCCAAAATCCATAACACTCAATATCTTGTTTTAAGAAGCAAACGATTATAATGAACAAGCAAACGATCTCGTTTTAGATTCCTAAACGTAATTTCAATGTAAAAATTAAACGGTTTTATGTAATATAAAAAATTTTTTGAACTTTACATTATAAAAAATATGTTATAAAATCAGATTTGAAGCCTTAAGCATTTTATGAAAATACCCGAAAATGATTTTTATTCAAATATTTTTAATATGATATTCGCGATCGCAACGAACTATAGGGGGCGTTGTTGTATGAGACGCTTACCTGCGATTTCCATATGAACCGTCATTCAGTTACTCTGGAGACGTCGTTAATGTAGCGTGTAGCATTGCAACGTTCCTTCTTTAATGTGGCTTATTAAATTTAAAAAAGAAAAATGCTTGATCTTCTTTCTTGTACAACCGAAAACAAAATGGTATCTCTTTTTATTAGAGAAGGAATATCCAAAACACATCGGAAAAATATTTGTACATTAACAGAAAAAAATATGTATATTCTTATAAGAGTTAAAACCTAATGCCCGAGAAATAGTATTACTAAATTTAATGATATAACATGAAAGGCCCATTTAAACTTTACATTCTATAGTTTTAAGAATCATATTAGTTCAAAAATTAAAATGAACAAAAAGTATACATAAGCCTCATAATTTTATGAAATTTAATTTTGTAAACAACGTTTTTTGACAACAATTTTTATCAAAAAATTTCAAGTTTCAATAAAAATCATTATTTAGAAACTAAGAAACGTAAAATAAAGAATGCTGACGAAACAAAAACAAAAACAATTCTTTTTTGTCGCCATTTTTAGTGCTACGAATATTCGTCTTTGGGATTTGCCAAAAACAAAACAAGATGCAATTTTATTTTTTCAGGAGGGAAATATTTTACCGAAAAAACGAAAATGTACCAATTCCCACAACATAAAACTTTATCTTGGCAAACGTACGTTTTGGAAATGTTATTTCATTTGGAATCTTATTCATCAGAGTTCATATGGCGATATGATTGTTTTGAATCTATGCTAAACTCTATATCGGCTCATTTTCCACCGAAATCCAATTAACTATTTTGATTTTAAATAAAGTGTCTTGCGGGAGTTAAGCCGTCTAGCGGGAGCCTGTAAATATCGGACATTAATTTATCACGTTTTCATTTAGTTCCATCAAAGTCATTGACTGAATCAGACGCCATTTTTTAGCAGCAAATAAGAAACAAAATTTCCCTAAGGAAAAGGCCGAAGAACTTGAAAAAAATCTCCAGAATATTAGTAAATCTTTCAGGAACAGAACACGCCAAACATTTGAAGAAAAATTCCTCAATAATTTTTAATTTCTATTATCAACAAACTTGCAACTGATGACTTCCGATTTCGGATACTGTTACAGATGTGTGTATTAAGGTAAAATGCATTTCTTCTGTCTTCAATTCATTATGAATTAAAGTGAAGTCAACATTGCTTTCGTCATTCCAGTGAATAAATATGAATTCAGAACATACAGAATTGTAATAGTTATAGCATATTCTTCTTCGTTATAGAATAGTATATATTTCTGTATCCATATAATTCGGAAAACAACAATAAAAAATTATCCAAGTTACTTGAAATAGTGCCATTTGTGCTGATTCTTAATTAATTTAAATCATTTTCTTGGTAAGTTTTTTTTAATTTTGAAAGAATAAGTTCAACTAGAATTCAGCTATTCTGTTTTTAGCTACATATTCAAATTCATATCAATTATAAAATTTTGCTGTGTAGTATGTTATCTAAAAGTAATGAAGGTATAAACTATGTATCTATTATTTGAGAATAAAGTTTTCAAACAAGGAACTTATCATTTTGGAATTCTCCGGGAATCATAAATCAGGTAAGTGCAATGATTTTTACAATAAAAAATATGCTTGTAAATATTTTTTTTTCATTTGATGATGGTTCTCTACAGAATGGTTTTTTACGTCTGATTAAGAACTATAAGAATAATAAAAAAAGAAACAATATGAAAGTTTTTATTTCAATGTTAATAATTCTTAAAATCGTTTTTTTTATCCTAAGAATTCTTTATTTTCCGTTTTTTAGTTTATAATTTTTTGATAAAAATTGTTCTCAAAATACTTTTGAAAAATTAAATGGTATAACATTATGTGTTTATGTATACTTCTTGTATATTCCAATGTTTGAAATAATATGATTCAGAAAAGTATGGAATAAAAATTCGGTACTTACGACGTATTAACGCCACCGCCGCTACAGATTTGGCGGTTTGTAAGTGCCGCCAATCTACACTTAAAATTTTTGCGACAGTTCATAAAATAAAACACTTTATTTAAAATCAAAATAGTTAATTGGATTTCGGTGGAAAATGAGCCGATATAGAGTTTAGCATAGATTCAAAACAATCATATCGCCATATGAACTCTGATGAATAAGATTCCAAATGAAATAACATTTCCAAAACGTACGTTTGCCAAGATAAAGTTTTATGTTGTGGGAATTGGTACATTTTCGTTTTTTCGGTAAAATATTTCCCTCCTGAAAAAATAAAATTGCATCTTGTTTTGTTTTTGGCAAATCCCAAAGACGAATATTCGTAGCACTAAAAATGGCGACAAAAAAGAATTGTTTTTGTTTTTGTTTCGTCAGCATTCTTTATTTTACGTTTCTTAGTTTCTAAATAATGATTTTTATTGAAACTTGAAATTTTTTGATAAAAATTGTTGTCAAAAAACGTTGTTTACAAAATTAAATTTCATAAAATTATGAGGCTTATGTATACTTTTTGTTCATTTTAATTTTTGAACTAATATGATTCTTAAAACTATAGAATGTAAAGTTTAAATGGGCCTTTCATGTTATATCATTAAATTTAGTAATACTATTTCTCGGGCATTAGGTTTTAACTCTTATAAGAATATACATATTTTTTTCTGTTAATGTACAAATATTTTTCCGATGTGTTTTGGATATTCCTTCTCTAATAAAAAGAGATACCATTTTGTTTTCGGTTGTACAAGAAAGAAGATCAAGCATTTTTCTTTTTTAAATTTAATAAGCCACATTAAAGAAGGAACGTTGCAATGCTACACGCTACATTAACGACGTCTCCAGAGTAACTGAATGACGGTTCATATGGAAATCGCAGGTAAGCGTCTCATACAACAACGCCCCCTATAGTTCGTTGCGATCGCGAATTGTAAATCATCAAAATTATTAAAAATCGTATTTTTTAGCTTTTAAAATATTTTACATCAACTTAACTAATGGAAATTAATAACTTTTTCGTTAAAAATCTGTTTAATAAAATACTTCTATCTCAATGTTAAATGTTATTGTATTTAATTCAATACAAATTTTACTTATTAGTATGGGTTAACTAGTTTAATACCTCTTCCAAAATTAAATCACTTTAATCTAAATTAGTTCAACCTAAAAATTTTATTTCGTGCTAATTTTATAATCAATTCAATATTTTTTGAATTAAAAATAAGCGAAATAAATAGAACATAACATTAATTTGATTTTTGTTATTGTATTTGTTATTGTATTGTTATTGTACTTGATTCATTGCTATTGTATTTAATTCCATACAAATTTTACTTATTAGTATGTGTTAACTAGTTTAATATCTATTTAGAAATTAAATCACCTTAATCTATCTAAATTAGTTTAACCTAAAAATTTTATTTTGTGTTAATTTTATGAGCAATTCAATATTTTTTGAATTAAAAATAAGCAAAATAAATGGAACATAGCATTGACTTGAAACTGCGTTTGAGTCCGCGTGTCTACTGTTTAAAAATTTTTATGTCAAAATGACTTTTGTTCTGATGATCAGATTTTCTCAGAGAAATGCCAATCTTAATGCTTCAAAAGGGTGACTTCAAATTTGCAAATTAATTAGTAGTAACGATTATTTAAGTTAAGCAATCGGACAAAAACTAGTATTTTCTCCGAATCAACATACCTTTTTTTTTTATAGATTTGAATTCTGACTTAGCCATACTCAAAAATATGGGGAAGGGGTAAGAGCAATCTGGAAAATATTGTTCAAGTAGTTTAGTTAGGACAGCTATCGAGAGTTTGAAGCTTTTAATATAAATGTTAATTTCAATTTGTGAGTATTTCGTTTAGAAAATTTTTACGTGAATTGAAAGAATTTTGCAAACAATCAAATAATTAATTTTACCAAGGATAATTCCAAGTAATAAATGCTTATCATAAATTGCTATAACGTCATCTTTCATATTAGGTCGAAAAATTTAGAATTGTAAGGCATATATAAATTTTTACACCACTTTAAACTATTGTAATTTAAATGACAAAATACGAAAATTGAGAGAAATTGGATTAAAAAGCTGAATCATTTCTAAAAAATATTAAACTGGTTTTGTTCAAGTTTTGTATTTTATAATTTAAAAATTTAAAAAATTACACAATTTAAAATGAATAAAAAATTTCCTTCCCATACAGTTCAAAAAATTTATGATCCTAATAAATATAAAAATGATAAATAATTATTAGAATCTATATTTTGCATGAAACTATATTTCGATATATGAAATTTTAATTGCATGCAAAAATTTTTCGATTACATAAGAAATTTTTCATTGTATCGCGAAATATGCAAAAAGTAAAATTAAACATAAATGGTCTAAACTTTTAACCTCTGTCCTGACTCAACTTTTAGGATTACGTTTTTTTAATTTGTGGTTACTCACCCCCCTCATATTTGATAATAAAAAATCCTAAACGAACAAAATGCCACACGTTTTGTGTAACCTATTTAATCATTGTAATTAGTTGACATATTTAAAGTCTTTTTCTTGAGCTATTAAGATTGGCTCTTAGTTGGCAGGAATTTAATCATTTTAGCATTTAGAATATCTTTTCTACTTAGCACTCTGCGCACTATGATCCTACAAGTCTGGAAGGAACCTTCTAAGTTTTTGACATTTTTTTAAACTTCTTACAGGAAATATTTTGACTGTACTTTAGTAGCACTTCACTTACGTCATACGAGAGCTGTACAACGGGCTATTCACGACTGTTTAGGAAACATCCCTGAAAATGATCCGAAGATATGCCATCATAATTTTGATCCTTTTCTGGGAGGTAGCTCCTCCGTTTTGGTAACCAATGACCTGCGAATTGGACTTTCGAACGAATTGGAATTAGAAAAAAAAAATCGCGTTTATCTATAACTAAAAAGACCCGTACAGAACGTCCAATTTCGACACTGTAATTGCATTTTAGCAGGCAGTCGATCAATCATCATGTTTCTTTCTTTCTTTTTTTTTTACTAGGAACAAATTAAATAGTAAATTATTCTCAAACTAATAATCAAATGTTTATTTCTTTTTAATTTCATTGCCCTCCTTGTACATTTTTCTACACACTATCATAATTTCCAGATTGTAAGTCTTATACATTTTTTGAAATTGCACTTCTATGGCCTGTAAAGTAGCCAACTAATTATTTTCTCCTATAAGTTTAAATGTTAATAATCTTCAACTATTTATCGAACGTATAATTTTTCACTCGTAATCCCTGTACACTTGAGAATTAAGAGCAATTGTAAATGTTACTTCACGGAATTCAATTGCTACCTTAAATTGAAGTTATGTTCACTCAAGTTTTAATGCCGAATTATTTTTTACAGGTATTACACGTATTTCGTATAACTTTGATAGTAGTATAAATAATGAAGTATATACAATATATTTGAAATGTTTACCATCTCTAGCATAGAGTAAACAAAATAAAAATATGCTTGTAATGATAAAATTAGTTATGAATGTTTTACTGACGCTAATATTTTATTAATTTTTTTGCAGACAAAAAATATTATGAAGTCTCAAGTTTTGCTAACTGAAGGATTTGACAGCGGGAATTACATATAAGAGTTGACTGCTATTGAATTATTACACTCTGTTTAAACGCTTACTTTTAAGAACAGAAGTTTTCTTCGTTGGTTTAATTATTTTAAATAATTAACTTATGGAATGTTACCCATCGTTAAGTGATGCAGAAAATGCTGCTAATGATTCATCTCCCGACAAGGATATGATAGCTGCATCGAAATCTCCAGTTTTTGATAGCTCTAATAAACGATTTGTGGAGTTTATGGATGGCACTTTTTTTGAAAAAATAAATGATAAGTGTACAGAAAGTGTGACAGTTGGAAAATGTGTAAAATGCCTACCCGATATTACAGAAATTAAAGGCTTTAGGAACTGTACATCAAATTATTACAAGCATTTAAAAAGGAAACATGGAAATGTTTGTCTCGAAGAATTTAAATCACATCTTAAGATGCAAAAAATTAGTCATAGAAATTCCTGCTCAGATAACATCACTGCAAGCAACACCTACACTCAGGAAATGTTCAATGATGATCTTGTGAAATTTTTTTCACATTCTATGATACCTTTAAATTGTATAGAAGATCCATACTTCGTAAATATTTTAGAAAAACTAAACATTGAAAAATGCGGTTTAAAAGTGATCAGCCGGAAAACTTTAGCGAGACAACTCAGTAAATGTTTTGAAAAAAACGTAGTGTTAGTTAAAGAAGAATTGAAAAATGCAAATCATGTTTGCACCACGATAGACATTTGGTCTGGTCGAAAAAGGAGTTTTTTTGGTGCAACCGCCCATTGGATCGACCAGACGTCCTTGCAAAGAAGGTCTAGAGCACTTGTCTGTCGGAGATTCAGTGGGGATCATAACTATGAAAGAATCAATGACATGCTGCAGGGGATTCATGATGAGTTTGGATTATATGCTAACAAAATCGAAGCAACGATAACCGATAATGGAAGCAACTTTGTGAAAGCATTTGAAATGTTTGGCATACATCCGGCCAGCATTATTGATGGATATTTGAATATCATTGATCCTAGTGAAGAAGATGATATCAAAATTCGGGAGTACTCAGATATATCTCAAGACATGGATGACGGAGAAGTCGAAATCGTAGACGATAACTTGAGGAAGAGCTTACCAAAACACTTACGATGTTGCTCTCATACGTTGAATTTGATTGCAGCTTCAGACGTCAACAAAGCAATTAAAAGTGACGCAATACTCAACTCAGTGCATCAGAACGTTCTTTGCAAATGTAACAATCTTTGGAAACGTGCTAACATTCCTAAGTCTGCAGAAATAATTAAAAATACTTTAGGACACACTTTAAGTCGACCTGGAGCCACTCGGTGGAATAGCTTATATGATGCATTGAAGCAAATTTTGAGCATTAAAGATAAAAACGTCAACCTTCATAAAGCTTTAGGGTTAAAAATTATGATACACGAAAATGAATTTGATTATATGGAAGAATATTTAAAATGTTTAAAACCGATTTCCGAAGCTTTGGACATTCTTCAATCAGAAAAATACACATTTTACGGAATCACGTTGCCCACCTTATTAGCCTTACAAAAAAAAATTAAAATTTTATGTTCGATTGATATGCTGTATTGCAATGTAATTAGCCAATCAATATTAAAGAATTTCAATTCCCGATTTTCAGCTTTTCTAACCCTTACAGGACCAACTGCTGAATATGCTATACTAGCAGCATTAAGTTACCCTCGCTTTAAAAACCAATGGTTTTCTTGCGTTGATGCATCTGAGCACACTCGATTGAAAAATCTTCTAATTTCCGTCATTACAAAAGAATTTAGTGAAACAGCACAGCCTATTATCAATAGCAATGTAACTAAAGAAGAAAACGAATTTTTTGATTTTGACATTTACAAAGATTGTTTACTAGGAAAACCAAAAGGTAAAGCTGAATTAATCATTGCGAGTTTCTTTGCAGAAGAAAGTCAAGATTTAAAAATTCTCAATCGGTATCCAGAAATAAAGAACATATTTTTGAAGTACAATACACCCCTACCATCTTCTGCACCAGTAGAGCGACTGTTTTCGTTTGCGACTATGATCAATACTCCAAAAACAAATAAGCTATCTGATCAATTATTTGAGGAAAGAGTAGTATTAAAAGCCAATTTAAAACACGAAAAAAATATTTTAAATATGGTTGTTTAAATCATTATTTTGAAAAGTGTGATATTTATAGTTTGGGGTATATCTGATTTCAGATTTAAAAAAAAAATAGTTTTCAGGGTCAGCTTAAATCAAAATTGAATGCTTTAAAAATGGCTTTTAATTTCATGCTAAGCTTCTTAAACATATATTATTTACATGTCATGAAGTATATTTATTACATTTGTTTATTTGTAATTTTGTTCTCTGCTAATAATATTGTGTGAACTATACATTGTTTTAAATAAATTTACTTGGTTTATTAAATTATATTAAATACTTTGCTTACCAAAAATATTGTTTTTAATTATTTTTTTCAAATTCAGGTTCAACCTTGACAACTTTAAAACTATCAGACCTATCCACTTAGAAGGGATGTAGAGTACTGAAAGATACTTATAATTTTTTTGCGTAATTTCACTATTTGCATACTTCAGCCACGTTAAAGAAATTTTGTGTTTTAAATTTTTTGTATATATATATATATATATATATATATATATATATACAACAAAATAAATAAATACAAAAAAACGAAGAAAATTAAGAAAAATAAGTATCATTTATTGCGCATAAGCTGCAAGTAAAGAGAACTCATAAAATGAGTTCAAGATGAAGATAAAACAATGGAAAATTACAAACATATGAAAAAAGGGGGAAGGAGAAAATAATAATAAAAATAACAAAAAACTGGAGAAAAAAAATAATAATAATTAAAAAAAGGGAATAAATTTTTTTTAAAAATACGGAAAATAAAAGATATAATCTTTTCATCAGCGCACACGATTATATCCGCAAAAAAGAGGGCTTTCTGATATTGTATTAATATAGCCAAAGCAAAATATATCAATACAATAGTGTGAGGAGTACTCAAAAATGCTTTAAAATATATCAATACGATAGTGTGAGTGCTCCTCACACTATTGTATTGATATATTTTGCATTATTTTATATTACACTTTTCATTGTTTTATCTTCATTTTGAACTTATTTTATGTGTTCTATTTACTTTACAGATGTTCCGGTTAGGTCGTCAACCGAGTATGAACCCCCTCCCCCCAGAGTTTAGTTCCCAAGCATGCGTTTAAAACATTTATCAAACTGCTGAAGGAGTGAAAGGTTGAGTCAGCCATGCCCCTGGTCCGAGGATCGAACCCAGGACCCGTGGCACAAGAGATATATATAAATACATACATATATATATACATATATATTTATATATATATATATATACATACATATATATATATATATATATATATATATATATATATATATATATATTCGTAAATAAATCGTACATGCATGCATGGGGCATACATTCTACAAACAATGTATATATGTTCGTACAAACAACAAGTACTTGTATGTACATGCGTACATGAACATTGCTATACATTTTACATACATAAGTGTTTGCATAAAATGCATAAATTCATTGTGTATGAATGTCATGTACATGTCTTTATTTTTCGCACATGCATATGCAATTATTTGCTGTGTACATATATCTTATACTAACAATATAAGTGTATGTACATTTATGTGTCACTAAAATGTCTGCACAAATGCACTAGATAAAATCATATGTACATACATTTTAGTTATATTCATTCGTATGTATACAAATACGTACAAAATGTATAATTATAAGATACATTATACTATCTACTGTAAAATATAATCATTTATAAGAATACAATTTTCTTGTAATCGTGTATTTAGATTACATGTAATCAGATTACATGTAATCAGATTACAAGTAATCATGATTACATGTAATCTTATATTATGATTACTTGTAATCACGATTACAAGTAATTGATTACTGTAATCAAAATTGTAATCATTATTACAGCTGTAATCAAAATTTTCTGAAAATTGTAATCACGATTACAAGTAATTGATTACTGTAATCAAAATTGTAATCATGATTACAGCTGTAATCAAAATTTGTAATCATGATTACAAGTAATTGATTACTGTAATTGAAAAATGTAATCGATTACATTTTCGCTCTACTCTGATGTAATCAAAAATTTTGATTACTTGTAATCGTGATTACAAGTAATTGATTACATTGCTGTAATTATCTGTAATCAATTACAGTTGTAATCGATTACTGTAATCGATGAGTAACTACCGAGAAAAAAAAGATCGACGGCGAAATCACGCGAATTGGATTATTCAAAAAGGGGGTTGCTAAATGCGTGTTTTCATTTCGAGAATAAGTTGTAATAAAAAAATATCGGATTTTCAAAGCTATGTGGAAATTAGTAGTAGTAACTGTATGAAAAAAATAGAACGAAAATTTCTACAGAAAAGAAAACAAATTTTTTACTTTATTCTTTATTTTTCATTATTCTCAAATGAGAATAGAAAAATCATAAGCATTTTTTTCCCACTCCGATGCTCGAGAAAGGCATCTTTTGAATATAATTCTGAAGAAAAGATAAAATCTTTCTAAAATTTATGCAGAAAAAAAAGCAAAATTTTTTACTTCCCAAAGAAAAAATATTTCTGCAAGAACTCGGTAGCGTTCTGTGACAATGTCGCCACGTTTCTTCCACGGTGCTTTTTGATTTTTTTTTTTGTACTTAGCAAACTTTTGATGATATAGTGTAACAAGGCAGCAGGAACAATACTTTCGAAAAGGTAAAAAATAAAGAGGTAGCTTTATTAGTTGAGTAAAAGCGCTGAATAATTTTTAGAACTTCTATGATTTTTCTCTCTCAAAACTTAAAAGAAATAACAGTATGCTATTTGTGGTTTGAGAAAGTCATTTAAAACTTCACGTTTCTCAGTTGTTCGATTTTGATTTTTAAATCTAATTTTGTTGCAGTTTGAACTTATTTCGATGACGTTAACATTTTTTTAACGTCAATTGCATAAAAACAAAGATACTTATCAAAAGTCGAAAGGCAGACAATTGTATACTATTTAACTACCTATCAAAAACTATTGATTGCAGAATTGTAATGGCATAATTTTGTCTCAAAAAATTAATAAATTATCTAAAATTCCGCACGCTTTATCTCTCTGCGTTTGGTGACGGCCTTGTCTTCTACATCTATCGAAATATACTTCCAAATTAAGTAAATATCCACCATCAGTTTATTTTATTTTATCATTGTTTTTTTTATAACCGTCGTTGAACAGCCGACCCAATTTTTTTGGGTTTATATTTCTAATGTTCAACTTAAGTGGCTGGGTGGCGCAGCAGGTTTGTCGTCGGCCTTCAGAGCCCAAGTCTGCGGGTTCGATCCCCGGCTCAGACACCGGATTTTCGGGATGCAGAAAATCCTGAGCGGCCATGTCGTTATGATTTTGCGGTATGTAAAAGATCCCTGGAGTGCCTTATTGGCTCTTGGCATTTCCGTCAAAATGAAGTTCCTAGTGCGCTTTAGCATCCAAATAGAGTCTCGGTGCTGCCATCTAGTGTGGCAGAAACTAGACGTCCAAATTAACATGGCCAACGGTTGCTCACCCATTGTGGTGGTTCTGAAAGAGTGGATACCACCTCTGGAGAACGCACTAGGTCTGCTCATCGGCAAGACCGATTGTGCAAGTCCGATCATTGGAAATGAAAAAAAAAAAAAAAATGTTCAACTCCGTAGCTTTGTAATTTTGCACCAATCCAGAAGACAAGGGAACTTCTGGATCAAGTATTGGGGAAATTTGCCTTCATGGAGGACTTTTTGATGTAACTAACCCTCATTTTGCGTTACATGGAGAGGAAGACCACGAGAACCTCCCACGGTTAGCCTGACGGCAAGGGGATTCTAACCCATGATCCGTCTACCACTCAGGATATTTCACGTCAACACTATGGTCGGTGCAAGCCGGATGCGGAATTCGAATCGACCCGCCATTGCCAGCATCGAACCCCGGTTCACCTCATTGGAAGGCGAACGCTCTATCCCCTGAACCATCACGACTCCATCAGTTTATTTATGAATATTAATTAATAGCATATTTAGAATTTTCCCTCCTCGTCCCCACCCACTCGACCGTTGAGTTCGGTCCGGAGAGAAAAGGCCTATTAAAACATTGCATTAAATATGTTAATTAATTAGTACAAAAAATTAGCTTAATTTCGGAATCATTAAGGCAAGCATAAATTTTTTTGTGACAGATTTAGATTTTTGACCCTCAAAATAATGACAGCCGCAATTTTTGGAAGTATGGTCCTAAGTTAAGTCACGTGAGCTCTCGAAAGTATAACCACTGAAATGTTAATTTTACTAATTGGGTATACTATAGCCTACGTCACAGGTTGTGTTATTCCTACTAAATTAAACCCATGAACGGCATTTTCTGCGAGCCTAACTTCAAGCCACAAAAAAACAAACGAAGTGTTTGATCGTTTAAATAGCTGCTCGCCAGATTTTATTGCATTATAAAGAAAAGTAATTGATATTCGATTTTTGATTAATAATTAATTTATGTGGATAGTGGCATAGAATTTAGCATTGTGTCATGGTAAATGTTATTCCTACTAAGTGGAAGTAGTTGTGTTTTTTTTATATTATACCCAATTGTGTATTCAATCATATCTTGAGAAGTTTTTAAGTGGATTCAAAACTTTTTGAACAAAAATATCAAAATTAATTTTTCCCAAGATAAAATCATATAAAAAATTTTAGTAGTTATTTATATTTTTGTTCGTTTATTAGACGAAATATGTTTGAATTGTTAGGTATATAAATGTTTACTTTATTTCAAGCTGTGTAATTTTAAATGACTTTATATAAATTGATTTTTTTAAGTTAAAATAATTCTAAAAAGTCAGTATTTTAAAGTTTTTTCTAAGCGAACTATTTGTTCGCTTAGAAAACTACTTTATTACTTAGTTTAAAATTATGTAAAAAATTTGCTCATTCAAAAATGTTTTAAATAGAAGATCGAAAATGTTTTAAATAAAAAAAATAACA
Organism: Parasteatoda tepidariorum; assembly: GCF_982258835.1. Taxonomy (NCBI): domain Eukaryota; kingdom Metazoa; phylum Arthropoda; class Arachnida; order Araneae; family Theridiidae; genus Parasteatoda; species Parasteatoda tepidariorum. Next base: position 80,979,718 of record NC_141764.1, on the reverse strand, counting down.
AAGTAATTAATTTTTAGTTTTTTTTTTTTGCATGACTTATGTTAAGGTAAACGAGTTTTATAATTGTGTTCAAGAAGTTTTAAAGTGTTTAACAAGTTAACAGAAATGGAATACAAGAGAGAAGCTGTAAGGATGCAATTATTTTTAACATTGTTTACTTCCGGCCAATCATGTCTACGGCATCTTCTACTATTTTTGTTCGTTTTATTGATGGGTTTTGATTTTGCGTCTCTTTTAAAAGCAACCCTTTAAATACCAAGAGCTCTATCGAAAGCAACTCTTTAAAGAAAAAGAAAAAAGGTTTTTTTAAAAGCCTAATGAGGCGGGGGGATCACTTTAGCCGAGGAAGGTAATGCATCGCACTTTTATTCCTACAAGTTAGGAGTAGATATGTGGGTTTTCCAAAATTTTTTAAAAAAGAACATTTTTCTGGGAAATTTTCTAAGCTATTAAATTATCAAGGTAGGGGAGAGTGGGGTCAATTGTAACAGGGTACGATTGTAGTAGAGCAAAAATTTCGAGTGTGGGGTTCTGGATTTGGTTCCTAGGTGGCGCACAAGGTGTATTTAATAGATCTACATGTGCACCCCTGCTGGCAACCATTTTTATGTACTTTTGAAAGAGTTACATCACAAAAGATATTTTCACGCTACGTAAGTACTTTTTTTGATATTAGAATATTATATTGTAACAAAGTAATTTTGTTTCAATAAATAAATTTTTTTAACTGAATATGTAAGTGTGTGAAGGAATATCGGCTAGCTCAAATTTATTGCAAATTAGGACAAAAGTGACTAAAAGTACACTTAAGAAAGAATTTTAATTAATAACCATAGATACAAACATAAATTACATTTGAACAAAAAGTAAAAAGAATTAAAATTTAAGAAAACTCGGGGAAAGGGGAAAAGTCATGTTTAGGGTTTCATATCCGAACTTGAACTGAGTCTCGGTGGTGGGGACATAGGTGGCACCACAGGGAATTGGTTTGTTGCTACAGATAAACTACCCGTTACAAGTGGACACCTTAATTGACATTTAAAAAAAAAAGATTAGTTTTGTTAATTAACTAGCATTGTTTTTAACAAATGAAGCTGAAATGGAGTCTTGGGGACGATTGTAACAATAAGTAAAGGGATGATTGTAACATCTGAAAATAAATAATCTTATGTTTACAAACCATTACTTAACTCTTTAAGAACCACCGATAGTTTCCTATATCATTTATATTATGTTGCACGTGCATTATTTTATTTGTCACCTTTCACAGCATATATTGAAATTTTTAACCCCTTAAATTTAAAAGTTTAACCCTTTAGGTCTCTGCTCATTATTATTTTCACTCCTAAAATATCACTACTATTTTGATCAATAAAAAATATATCACAACTATGATAATAAGTATAATTAACTACGTTTTAGTTGAATTTATGAACTGTTACAATTGACCCCGAAAGTGGGGACAATTGTAACAAGTGCACGACTGTCAAAAATTGTTAATAACTAATATAACAACATTTAAAATAAGGTATTTATTTTTTTTCTAGTAGAGGATAGTCTACTTTACTCGTCTGTCAATTAATACTAATAATATATTGGATTTTTTGTTAGTTAAAAATAGTTAAGTAAAAAATTTTACAATTGACCCCACTCTCTCCTACTGTAAAGTTAAACTTCTAGTAAACAAAGCATTTTCACAAACACGTATTGTAATGCTATTTTGAGTTTTCCCCTTCCTACAAGGAAAAACAAAAGTATTAACAACGCTTAGAAATCATGTTTTAAAAGTTTTTAATTTTTTTCTTATTAATGACGCTAACACATTTCCTGAAAAGCTAAAAATGTGATTTGATCAGTTTTTATGCAATCACGAACTTGTGGTAAAAAATTATGTACACAATGAGAATTTGATCACAATTTTTTCTAGAAACACTTCTCTAATTGTCCTAACATCAAGATTATATGGCATTGATATTCTATTTTCTGGGTAACTCCTAGAACTGGAAATCATAAGGTTATATAAATCTGAGTTGCTGCTAATAAGTGAAGGTCCCGTGTCTGTGTGTTCCGTTGCAATATCATGCTCAGAATGAGAATACGAAAGCATAACATTGTCATCGCCCATCATATCACAGAGCAAATTCGATTTATTTTTATCCCAATAGTGCTGCTGTTGTTATTTCTAATGACATTTGAACAAGCCGAGTTCGTCAACTATTGACCTTTTTTGCGATTTAAGTCTGGAAGGTGCGCCTTTTGTTAGACGAGAGCACCACAAGAGTGAAATCACATATAGTCTTAGATCAGAACTCCTCAGATAGATAGCAGCATCACTCATTTCTTGCTGCTATTTTCTCAATTTATACATGGATCTGAAGAGGAAGGACATTTTCTCCAGATCCCTGTACTGAACTGCTCAGTGATAGACCCACAGGACTTACGATTCCACAGGTTTTAAAAGCGCGTATATCGCATGTAGTGGGTGGGTTTTAGCGGAGTCGGGGATCGAACCCGGCTTCTCCAGACTCAAGTTCAATTCTCTTAACTACTGGGTTACCACGGCCCAATCTAGTGCTATTTAAACGAAGGATAATAATATTATAATTGCTGCAGCCAGAACAGTGGTGCCATCTTCTCTCTGCCACTACCTCATTATTTTATTTATCAAATAAGGGAAATAGGTGATTATTATGAAATAGGGTAAATAGACTTGTTACTAGTTGCAAATTAAAGAATAAGACAAATCTTAAGTTCAACTGAATCAAACTTAATTTTATTTATGTGGATTGCAAAGTTTATAACCTGTTAAGATATTGCAGGAATTATTACTTCTAGTTATGGTATTATAAGAATTATAACCTGTAGTTTTTGTTTAAATAGTTCATAAATTGATCAATAAAAGATAAAATGTACCAAAAGCTTTTTTTTTTGTCTTCTAAATTTTCGAAAAATCCTTTCAAAAGTTTACTACAAGATTTACCATTTTAGAAAATTTTCCGCAGAAAAAATTTCTCTCTCCTCTTCTGTAGGCGAGATTTCTGTATCGTGATCTGTGGCAGAATAATCGCCAAGTCAGGGAAACTTCCGGGCAGTGACCCGCAAGAAACTGAAGAAGAATAAAATGTCACAGAAAGTTACCAACTCGAAAGGCTTAACTCGTAGCCACCCCCGGCAAACATCTACATGTTTTGTTTTTAAAAATTTGAAAGTTTAAAATCTATTTGGCACCTTGGCGATTGTAGTTGGCGCGACAGATCACGATACGGAAATGTTCCCCATCTCCAGTTGGGAGTCCTAGTCCTCGCCTATAGCTGCATACTCTAATACATCTTACCCCATTAGTTAAGAAAAATGTATAGCTTTAAATTTGTTGAAGCTCAACCTAAAAGTTTGTTATTATTTTTTTTAGGTACGTACATAAAAACTATATTTCGATAGTAAAAGTGCAGATTAAATACGTTCGAACCTTCAAAATGCTTTCAAAAAGTAAGAAATCAAAATCTAAAAAGACTAATATCGAATCTGCAAATTGTAAAGAAGCTCTCAAGACTAAGTCTGCAAAGAAAATAAAGCGAAAAATAACAGAAAATAAGTCTCTGTCTTTCAAAAATAATGACAAAAAAGATAATAAAGCTGTTAAGACAAAATCTGCAAAGAAAGTGGATCGAAAAATAACAGTTGATATAAATACAGTAAAAAATGAACGAATTAAGGAACCAAGCACTGGAAGAAAAGATCGAAAAGTACAAGATGACACAAACACCATAAAAAATGGACAATTAAAGAAAACAAGCTCTCTGTCTCCCAAGACTAATGATAAAAAAGGTATCAAGACAAAGTCTGCAAAGAAAGTCGGTCGAAAAACATCAGTTGATACAAATACCATTAAAAATGGACAGATTAAGAAAAGCACTCAGTCACTCAAGACTAAGGACAAAAATAGTAAAAAATCTCTTTTGACTAAGAAAGTCGATCGAAAAATAACTGTCGATACTAATACCATGAAAAATGAACAAATTAAAGAAACAAGCGTGCTGTCTTTTAAGACTAATGACAAAAGTGATGAAAAAGATCTTAAGACTAAGTCTGCAAACAAAGTATATCGAAAAATAACAGTTGATTCAAATTCAATGAAAAATGGACAAATTAAGAAAATAAGCGCTCATCCTCTCAAGACTAATGACAAACCTTCATTGTCTTGTAATTGTAAATCCAAAAGATTTTCTTTAAAAAAGTTAACTATACTTACGCCCTCTGTAAATAATTCTTCCGTGAAACGTGTGAGTCCTATCAAAATATCGTTAAAAGGTAAATTACAAATCAATAAGCCTAGTAATACAGGTACTTTGTATGAGCACGATAAAGATAAAATAAAATTGTTGGATAATCTTGTTATTGATAGCAATGACTTAGAACGAGCAACCAACGAGGCTTCGGCTAGTAAGCATATTAGCACTCAAAAGAAAGTTCGAATAATGCATACTGGTCAAGTTGTAGACGATAAACATAATATATTGGGAAGTAATTCTGTTCTGAAAGACTCCGATCTAAAAACTAGCAAAGATTCCAATGAAACATTTTTTTGCTTTGCAAAGAATTTATGTAAAAAAATGCCAGCTGATCCAATTATAGGAAGGAGTCTCAAGACTGATGATGAATATTTATCTCCATATAATACAAGATCTAAATGTATCACTATAAAAAAGCCTACTAAATTGTCCTCTGCCATAGATTCTACCCCAAGATGCGTGATCCCCATGAAATTATCTTTAAAACGTAACGTAAAATCATCTATACCAACCAAAGCTGTTTCGTTTAAAGAAGACAATCAGCCTTCAAATGATAAGCATACGAAATATGTAGGTGAAAAAATATCTACTGATAAAATAGTTGGGAAATTAGCTGTTAAAAAAACGAACCCGCATGCTTCCATGATGGATAAAAAATCCTTTGCTTCAAATTCTAAATCTAAAAACTTGGCATTAAAAGAGCCAGATAGACTGTTTCATGCCGTGAAATCTCACATAAGAGCTTTAGATCATGATTTAAAATCATCCAGCACGGCTAATTCACCCGAAGGAAGGAATTCATTTCTGTTAGATATGGCAAAGAGGTTTAGTGCAAGTCAGATCTCAAACAGCCAAGCACCTACTTCATCTAAAACTATTTCTTCATTTGCGAAGTATTTGAATAAAGTAAGAAGAAACAAGAAAGAAGAAAAAGAAAAAAGTAATAATTCTAGAGTTGATCTAGAATCTAACTTAAATATTGACCCTCAATGGAAGAACATTAAAGATTCTAATCAGAAGATCAATTTTGTTGACCTTTCGAATTCAAAACAAGTAGGAAAAATTGCTCCAAGAACTACAGAACAACGAAGTGCGCATGAAAATATTTTTGAAATGGTAAAGACTGAAACGATTGAGAATACAGGTATCTCAGAAGTTACTGATATTATGAAAACAGATCAGGTTAATTATAAAGAAATGCTCACATTTTTAGACTGGGAATTGAAAAAAAGTGTCGAAGAAAGCAGTGATAACTCTGTATCTTATCTGCCTATGGAAACAGTGAATGATGAAAAAAATGCTTTTCCCTCCAAAATAACTGATTTGGAAAATATTCAGATAGATGAAAATGAAATATCTACTTTTTTAGACGAAGAGATGAAAAAAGGAATTGAAGATTTGAAAAGTTGTTACTCTGATCTGTATTCTGGATCGCAAGTTTTTACTTCGGGTTCTAATCTGGAAAAAGAAATTTTGCACGATTCGTCTTCACACATGTGCACGTCCTCTATACCTAACACTTTAATCGAAACTCCTAGTGTTGACGGTGTTAATCATTGTCCTTTGTACCATCCTGATGCTCAATCCACTTCTGAAATTGTCTTTATTCTTCCGGTTGTTTCCAATTTTTCTGCAGCGTCAAATTCACGTGATTTAAATTCTAGCACGCCTTTCCAGCCATCTATTGCAGAAGCAACGTGTGATTCTACGAATATAGATTCCGTTTTTAGAAATTTCTGTAAAATCTTTCAGAATTCAAATGCTTTTGATACAGATAGTATCAACCTACAGACAGATTCCCCTGATATTGCCAATTCTCATAGTTCTTCATCATTGAAAACGTGTCAGAATATAGGAACAAGTTGTTACGATTCTTCAGCTTCAAATGAGATTAATTCAGGTATTCAAACTGCTTCTAACAATATTTCCTCAACAAGTAGGTGTTTAACCTTCTGTAAAACCTTTCAAAATTCAGATTCACCTGTTAATGCCGATTCTCGTAGTTCTTCACGACTAAAAGCGCGTCAGAATATAGGAACAAGTTTTGACGATTCTTCAGCTTCAAATGAAATTGATTCACTAATTCATGCCACTGCAAACAATATTTCCACCATGAGTCACTTTTCAGAAGTAAGTGGTACTAATTTAGAATATACAGAAGCACGATCCATTCCTGTACTTGAAGCGAATATTAAAGAAGTGGACACTATTGATAGAAGTTCTTTCTTTTTGGGAAATTATTTTCAGTTTATGAGAGACAGGAAGAATCTTACTTTAAAGGAATGTAAAAAAGTAGGAAGCTGTTTTTTTAATAAGCTTTCACCTTTCCCACGTTACTTGTCAGTGAAATATTTCTGTGACAATGCAGAGGAATATTTGTCTGGTTTCTGCTTCTGTGATTCGTCTTCTCAGACGACGAGATACAAATTCGACGAGAATTTTCAAGACTCTAGCTTCAATGAACTGATTAAGAAGTACGTTTCTTATCAATTGAAAGAAATTGTGAAAGCCTTACCAGTCCTACCGTTCTGCATCAAATCGAATTTGCTTTTTAAAGCTAAAAATTCCCAACTAACCTACTTTGAGAAACTACTTCTGAAAAAAATGTTAAAAAATAATCAAGAAGTTGATTTGGAAGATCTGATTGATCGATTGATATTTGTGGGTATAGTTGTGGTATATAATGAGCATAAGAAGCTTAAGTAACTTAAATTACATCAACAGACTATTTTTATGTATCACCTGATTCACCCTAATGTTTATTGTCATAAGTTTAGTCCATGATTTTATTTTGAAATAGGGATAGCAACATTTTATACATTTTTCATGTAAAAAAATATAGAATAACTTACTTTTTTAGAATAGTTAAAATATGAATTTAAAATTTCTAATAGATATTTTTAATAATAATTTTAATTTCTTATCATCATATAATTAATTACTAGTTAATTTTTTCTTATGAAACAAACCAATTTTTAATTGTGAATTTTTGTTCGCATTTCACTAATTTTTCATTTAAAAATTACTGAATAATTATATACCAATTAAAAAAATGAATTTTTAAATGTTTTTAAAGTGTTTTAATATTCTGAATTAAAAATTTTTAAAGAATGAGAAGTTTAAAGGGTTTTCCTAAATATGAGATATTAATTATAAAAAATAAAGCTTGGAACATTTAAAATCACTAAAAAAAACTTCGGTATTTAAAAAAACAAATTATAAGAAAAACTTAACCAGCACAAAAAGATTTACCAAAGCAATAGTTTTTTTTAAAAGAAATATTTTTAATCGTAATTAGAATTAAACCTTGTAAACTTAAATACTTCCAGTAAACTAAAAATAATAAGTACACATTATAAATATTTTTTAAGAAAAATAAATTATTGTATACAGATTTTAACTCTGTCAAAATAATAAAAAATTTATGAAAATATCTTTTTAACATCTTATAGTAAATAAGAAAAACTCTTTATTTTCTTGTTCTATTTTTTTTTAAAATTCAAATTAATGTTATTCTTTTCGCTAAACAATTGTTGCTTATTTTTAGTTTCTTCCATTTTGTCCTTCCTTTTTTTCTGAGTCTTAGAAGACAATAAATGTTTTTCTGGAATAAATACCAAACATATTTTGAATATATTTAAGGAATATTAATAATTTAATTAACTTTAGAATATGAATATTATACATTTTTTGATTCGTTTGATTTACGTTTTTGTTAATCTTTTCATCATTTACTGAGTTTTAAAAACTTATGATACAAACAAAAATATTATATATATATTCTCATTTTTTGGTATATTTATAACTGTATATTGTGTTATGTTTCGTTATTTTTTTCATTATTTATAAAGTATTAAAAACCTAAGATGTAAACAGATCATTATATATTCCGTGATTGGTATAATTAATATTTTAAGTTTCGTTTAGAATCACTGGCTTAAATGTTTTGTTACATTTTATTTTTATCATTCAATAATAGACTGTATAAAAAACTTGAGTAAATTAAGATTTGAACAGAATATTATTACACTCTTATCATTGTATGTTGTATAATCTCATTTTAAATTGTATTACTCATAATTGGTTAAAATCTGTATTTTTTCTCCATGAGAGTTAAAAACTGAAGATACGTATATTGTTAATATTGTTTGATGAGTATGATAAATATTTTCCCTTGCAGTTCTGCATAGGATTGCAGGTCACAATATCACTTTTTTCATTATATATTCATATTGTTTATATATTCATATACTTATATTCATATACTTATTGTTTTCAGTATAAAAAGCATAATCTTTGATATGAATGGTATAAAATCTATGTTCTTTGAATCATCTTTTAAAATTTTGCTCATAATTATTACATTGAAATGTTAGTTTTTTTATCATGTAATTAGAAAACTAAAGTAGTAGCTCATATGAATAAAATAATATTTATTATGTTTGATCCTTGTATATTTTCATTGTTGGTGTTGATTATGATTATTAAAATATGTTTTGTTAATTATTTTTTGCTGATAAATTGTTACTTTTTATTTCGGATTTAATTAATAAAATAGTTATTCATTTCATAGCAATATTCCAATTTTAAAGAAGCATTTAGCGTATATTATGTTGTATTTTTTCATTATAATTTTAAATTACTGATGTAAATTTATATTTTTTCATGTAAACGGTTCTTTTTATTTTAGAAAATTAAGAATATTATAGTTTTATTGTAATATCCATTTTTAAAGAAATGCTTACTTGTGATGTCACTGTTTTGATTATTCATGTCATTTCTTAGAGTTAATTTTGTTAGGTGTCAAACTTTAAATTGATAGTTGTGGTTGTCTTAAATAACTGTTTTTTTCTTTCTAATAAAAATAATCGTTCACTAACAACGCTGAGGAAGTAAATTTTATTTTTAGCTTTTAATTACTATTATAGCAAGTGAACGGACCATGTTGGCGGTGTAAACGAATTTCTAGTGTTAAACTTCCCAAGACAAAATTTATGATGGTTTTTCTTTGATCGACCAACATGAATAAGATGGTAACCATCATGAGCTTACATCAAAAATCATCATATTCTATGAGGGTACCAACAAGACTGACCATCACGTCATATTAGGAATCGGAACAACTTTATGTTGGACCAACATGAACAAAACCACCTTGGTTTGATGGTGTTTTCCGATGATTCAACAAAAAAATCCATCAAGAACCAACATGGTTTGATGATATTTTTGATATCCCAACAAAAAAATTAATCAGAAACCAACATACGTTGTTGGTCTCATCATAAATTCCATCAAAAATTATCTTAATTCCTGATGGTACCATTAAGTCTGACCATCACCTCATGTTGGGAATTGGAACTAGTTTATGCTGGGCCAACATAGACAAAACCAACATAGTTTGATGGTGTTTTTCAATGGTCCAACAAAAAATCCATCAAGAACCAGTATGGTTTGATGGTATTTTTTGATGGTCCAACAAAAAAATTTATCAGGAACCAACATATTTTGTTGGTTTCCAACTTACATTCCATCAAAAACCAGCTTAATTTCTGCTGCCACCATCAAAGACTGACCATCACCTCATGTTAGAAAACCAACATGTGTTGATGGTTTCCAACTAATATCCCATCAAAAACCATCTTTTTCTTTGATGGTACCACCAAAACTGACCTTCACTCCATATTAGGAATTGGAACAGCTTTATGTTGGACTAACATGAGCAAAACCAACATGGGTTAATGGTTTTGTTTGATGGCCAAACAAAAGCAATCATATTTGGACTTGATAATATTCATTCAATATTAAAGTCTAGAAAAAAGTTAAATTGTTATTTAATCTAATGAAACAAATTGTAATATTTTACATTTATTAAACTAAGTTTCGTCAAAGAGATTTACATTATATTTAAAGTTAAGTAAAGTTGGGTTCTTTATACTAGCTCTTAAAATCTTGTAAAGTTGGTTATTTGTAAAACTTTTTTAGGTTCGTAAAAACTTTTTTAAACTCTTGTTTTTAGTTGCTTAAAGACTTAAGGATCCAGTATTAGTTATCGTAAGAAAGTGTCGATAACGTTTAGAGTATAAATCGTTGTTTTTTGCTCTTTTGAGTACGAACAATGGTTAAAATATACAAATAATAGAACCAAATTATCAGGCACAAAATCATAATTTACTGAGCAACCAGGATTGCACCCTTGTAAGTAAGATAATTTTTGTTCCTTTTAATTTAAAATTCTTAGCTAAAAATGTAAGATTTCATTTTACATCTCATTAATGACTTTTAAATAATGGAGTTACTTATTTTTTTTTTTTAATTTAAGCTATGTATAAAACATAAATATTCATGATTTAAGTTAAAAAGTTTTTCAACTGTTTGTCATTGAAGATCAAGGGAAAACACTGTTTATGTCTTTTTTTCCACAAAAATTACAATTGGATCGTCATTTGTTGCCTTTTGAGGATTACTCAATTTTGACAAATAAATAACTTGGAAATCGGCTCTCCCTGAAAGCTGTTATCCTTAGAAGGTGGGCCATTCTGGGGAAAAACACTTCTTGTTCACGCGTAGTCAAGGCTATCAAAGAAAAGAAAAACATTTAGTGAAGAAGAAGACTACGAGAGTTCTGAGAGAAAGTATTGATTGAATTAAATTTCGAGGAACAAACGTTTCTTGTCTAATCATTCAATTCAAATTACATATTTGTGTTTCTCTTTTCAAATTATATATTTAAATAAATATTTTTTTTCAAATTACATATTTTTTTCTCTACTTTAAAAATTGTAAATTTTATTTTGAAATTTATTTATTTAATTTTTTAAAGTTTTGAGGGATGTGATATATATTTGTATATAGTTAAAAATATCGAAAAAACAAGGAAAAAAATTAAAACAATTTTAAGGAAGAAGAAAAAAATTTAAAAAATTTTTTAAAAAATATTCCCAAATTTAAAAAATGTCTTGAAATTAAAGGGGAGATTTCCGTATCGTGATCTGTGGCAGAACAGTCTTGGCAAGTCGGCTCGCGAGAAACTTTAAAAAAACATCACAGAAAGGGACCAACTCGAAACCAATTCCCCGGGCAAATATCTACATGCTTCTTAAAAAAAATTTGCAAGTTTAAAATCTATTTGGCACCTTTGCGATTGCAGTTGGCGCCGCAGATCACGTTACGGAAATATCTCCGAAATAGAATAAAAAATTGGAAAATTAATTAAGGAAAGGACATTATCTCGGCTTCAACTCACACGATTATATTCGAAAAAAGTAGTGCTTTCTAATATTGTATTAATATAGCCGAAGCAAAATTTATTAACACAATTGTGTGAGGAGCACCAAAAAAAATTGAAACGAAAATAAAACAAATGAATTCAACTGTATACTTAATGTCAAGAAAGTAGTGAATTTAATGTACTTACACTTACAGGAATTTTTCAGTAATGATGTTAAATGTTTTCGTAACAAGTTTGCCAGATTACAAAATAAATATGAAGATAGAAGCATAAGTAGAAGATGAAAGGAATCGACTAATTTTCTTTTTTGAAATTTAAATTTGTAATTATTTTTTAAAATAATTTTTCCTTTTCTTTTTTTACGATTTCAATTCTCATAAACGATCTCAAACCTTTAAATTCGTTTTTTCATCCAATCATCTAACATGATCATTAACCGCATTTCCCCATATCTATTATATTGTCAACTGTAATAAAATTATAGCATTTTAAAAATAACACCAAATGTAGTTTGCCTCTAACTTATTGCGCTTTCATGTTTGAATGATCTAATGTACTACTTATATAGTAAAGCCTATATTATTAATCTTGCACTTTTTACTGTAATAACTATTCTTGCTTTCTGTGTAAATTTTACTATTTTACAATAAAATTTCAACCAAAAATTAGTTTTATTTCTTTTTTTTTTAAATGAATGTCATAGTATTTGTGCAAAGTGGCCTTAACTCAATTATTTTTTTTTATCATGTTTTTTTTTATCAGTTTTTTTAGTTTTTTTATCAGTTTCTCAAGTTTTTTTTTTATCATTATCTAAGCATAAAGCGCCTAGTTAGAATCGACCAGTAAATTTAATCCCTAGATTCGAGTCTGGTTTATATAAAATAGTATCCAATTTTTTGTGTGTGATCATCATAGCAGTAATATAACTGAATTTCTGTGATCGTTCACAACGTTGTTTGAAGAGGGCCGTATGAAAAAAATAGCTTTCGAGGGTAGTAACCCGACAGATTTAATGTGCACCAGTCACCATTTGCTACACGTGATGGCTTCGATCGGCAGGGATCGAACTCGCGATCTATCCCAGCCATACGTTTTTCGTGGACAGTGTAATTTGATTCTATTGCTAATGTGACATCTCTTCAAAGGCTGTATGACGTCGCGTTTTGTACTACTTTTTTCTGTGTTACATTTTACTTTTCATGATTTTTTATTCCTCTTAAATATTTTTTTTTCCTACTCTATTTGCTTTATTATTTCTTTTATCATTCTGCATTCCTCTGATGTGAAAAAGAAATTAGGGATTTGTAAGTAAAAATATGGCGAAAAATGCATTAGTTATTTTGTTAATAATGATTTGATTAATACAGAACAAAGGAAATAATCTATATCTTATACTCAAAAAGTCAGTGTACATATTTTCCACTCCGTGATTTGGAAATTTCCATGGTGAGAGAAGTCTTGAAAACAGGGATGTGATTCTTTCGCGGATTTCCGCTTTTTTTTCCAGATTTTTCCATTTCTCCGGCTAATTTCCGCGGAAATATTTTTTGCACGCGGAAATATTTGCGGAGCGAAAGCATTGGAAGTCCTAATTCCTCCCTCTGAAGTTCCCCTAAAAGTCATTTCCTTGGGATAAAACTGGTTGACCTTTGTAATCAGGGATGAGATTTTTCCGCTTTTTAGAGGATTTTAGCTTTTGTCTCTCGAATTTCAGCCTTTTCATCAAAAACTCCGATTCTCTAAAAGTTTCGTTTTTTTAAAAAATAAATATCCCGCTTTTTTTGTGAAAATTCAGTCATTGAAATAAAACAATTATATTTATTTACGATTTTCAAGCATAAACAGAAAATTGAAACTACGTCCTCTTCCACCTTTTACTTATTTTAGCTATTTTTCCCGATTTTACGCACAGAAAATAAGATTTTCCGTATTTTTATCCTCCTGATAGCTCGTATTTTCGTAATTCAGACGTTGCTGCTTCCTGTTTTTTGGCGTGAAAGCAAACGGAAAAAGAAAAAAAAAAATGAGGTGGATTTGCGGTAAAAATATTTATTTGCTCATTCAATTAATCTTGTAAATTTTTATTTATTACTAGCCGCCTAAGGCGGCCAGCTGTCCGCCACGCTAAAGGTTTCCACAAATAAAGTTTTTTAAAACATAGCAGGAAATCTGAAGATTAGTGGACAATTAAAGTGTTTCTGACCTGCAATTTTGTCTTCATATCCAGTTCTGCTGCAGATGTGTTATAGCTCTTGAGGATGTTTGAAGATGTAACTTTGCTATGGTAACCTAACCTATAATATAACTATCAGGTGGAGACTTGTTTTTTTTTCTTAAAAAAAGGCCTCAGAAATTGTAAAAGCATACAAAAGTTGCTTTAAATACATGAAAAGAACACGAAAACGAATTAATTTTTTATGGTATCAATTTCTATTTCTATATCGCTACAAAAATTAACGTCGGGTAGACTATATTTGAGGGTGCCCCTTGATTCTCGCCAAGTTGTGATCGCGGTTGATCGCCAAGCTGGGCGATGTTGAAACCCAATCGTGATTCTCAACGGTTTAGATTTTAGCGTTATTAATGTTCAACGGTATACGTAATTTCAGAGGTCCATTAGTTCTTCGTTAGATACCGGCTGGTAAGGTTACTTTTACTTCTGGTCAATAAGATCGAAGGTATGTGGGCAGTCATAAAAAGGGACTTTATAAAAAAATGTCATCACCAGTTCGGTACCACAAACGCCATTTTCGATTCATATTTCGCCGAATTTATGTGACGATGGAGGTACACAGATTCTATTCACGATAAATTTAGACAGTATCTAACTGTTATTAGATAATTCTGTGCACCTAAATCTGAGTATATTCAAGCTTAATGAAGAAGTGAGTTGTTTTTTTTCCCTTTTCTTTCTGCCCCTACTCCATTAATTTTTGCTTCGATTCAAAATCCTTTTTATTGGATTTATTAATTTTGCTTATATTGGGTTCATTGCAAGCTTTATCCGATGTTTTGTTGAAATTTTCCAATGTTTTTTGAAATATCATTATGTTTTGGCCGTTATTTCTGTTACCACGGTGTTCCGCGCAAACAGGAATAGCGCCAAACATAAGTCACCAATTTCGCCAAGGGGCATCCTCAAGTATAATTTTCCCTTATCGTCTTCGCTTAAGAAAAAAAAAAGAGCGTGGAAAGAAGAAGAAAAACTTATTATAACAATTATGAACAGCGATAAATATATCAAAGCGTAGCGTTCTATTTACGTATCTAATATGTTGCCACATTTCTAGTACAAAAGTTAAAGTTTTATCCACTTTGATAAATGAAAACTAATGCGAACCTTACAATTAAATTATTAATTCCTTCGTATATTATTGGTTTAAGTTGTCGAAAATTAATATTTCAATTGTAAGGTTCGCATTAGCATACATTTATAAGAGTGGAGAAAAGTATATGCATTTTTTAATAGTTTCTTGAATATGGCTCTTTGAAGACGAAAAAGCATAGATTTTCTTACAAAATGACTGATAACTAAGAAACTAATCCAAATTTTTGAAAAAGAAAAAAAATACTTCTTCATTATGTCAAAACACAATTATGTGCCGAGTTTCGTGCCTGGGCGAGGCTTCTGGGGCGATATATCGTGATTACAGACACACACACACACAGCCGCGTTTATTATTATGTATAGATGTCTAAACAAAAACAATACAATCAAGCCTTTTAGAAATTCCTAGTCTAGACTCCGCAAATATCTCAATTCTTATTCACGTGATTTTAATATCAATCATCTATTTTCGTATTTACTTGATTTAAAAGTTGCGCATTGTGATTCTTATTTACGCTATTTAAATATCGTACATTATGATTCTTATTTACGAGATTTAAAAATCCAATATCGCGTTTTGTATTTAAGCATTTTTAAAATCGCGATTTTATTATCAAACATCTATTTTCGTATTTATCTGATTTAAAAGTTGAACATTGCGATTCTTATTCAGCCGATTTAAATATCGTACATCGCGATTCTTATTTACGAGATTTAAAAATCCAATATCGCTATTTGTATTTACGCGCTTTTGAAAGCTTATGTAGCGTTTCGTATTCACGCGAGCTTAAAATCCAATGTCGTGATTCGTTTTTGCGGTTGTAATATCAAACATCGATTTTCGTATTGATGGGTTCTTTAAAAATTAGACATTGGGATTCATGTTCACGCAATTTAAAAATTATGCATCGTGATTCGTATTTATGTGATCTAAAAATTACGCATCGTGATTTATTCTCGCAATTTAAAATCATGCATTTGATGCATATTCATATAATACCGCATACAATTTTAGCATATTCATATAATACCGCATACAATTTTAAAATTAACCATCGGGATTTATAATCACATGATTTACAAGTTTAAAAATCGCACTTTTTTGTCAAATTTTTGGATTTTAAATATATATATTTTCTTGGATTTCCTCTTTTTCACTTTTTCACTACTCTCATCCCTGTGATAAATGCATAAATATAAATGAAGTTTTTGTTTAATTATGGAGAAAACTAACATATTCCTGTTTTTACAATATAAATAAAATACAATTATTACATTTATATGATATATGTTATGCTAATTACATATATCTTATAAATGTTAATGATATATCATAATATAATGACAATGATATATTATGTTAATGATATATGTTATGTTAATACATTTGATTAATTATGCTTTAACTGTAAAAGAAAGGATATGGGGAAAAAAGTTGTTTTTATATTTGAAATACTCAAATACTTAACACGGTGTGTTTTACAATTAGTTAGAAAAAAGAAAATAATTTCTAAATTCGGAGGTTTTACAGATTTGATACATGGAGTTACATTACAGTTTCATTATTTTAACTTATATATCATTAACTGGAGCCATTTTCTTTCTTTCCAGAAAATATGGTGTGTTTTTATTTGAAATGTAAAAATTAGGGACGTGGCAGATGAATCATATTTGTTTACTATCAAATAACTTATCATTTTACAAACATACTTCATGTTATCTTTTTTTTTTTTATGAAGGAATCTCTTCATGTGAGTGCTTTCAAATTAAAGTGAAAGTGCCGTAGAAAAATGTAAACTCTATTGAAGTGTTAATTCAATCTTATGAAACGTTAATTCAAAATTATGAAATCCTTTTTTATCTGCAGCGAACCTATAAAAATCGGTTGTCGTAACGTTATATCGTACTGTAGTGAAAATTATTTCCGTATTTTATTTAAAAATAGAAATATTCTTTTTGCATTTTTGTATAATTTTCCAGAGGTGAGTATTAAAGTTTTCATTTTCTAGTTTTTATTGTGTTGGAAGTATTTGTTTTCAATTAATGTTAGAGGATATCGAAACTTATAACACTAAAATATTTCTTCAATCGATATTTTACAATATATCATGCAGGGTGAGTAGCGTTTTTAAAAAGTGCTTAAAGGTGCTTATTTTCGTTTTTTTAAAAGCCCTTAAAAATGCTTTTTTCATTTTGTGTCTTTTTCAAAAACATACTTAATGTTCCCTTTTTCAAAATGAGATATTTTTTATTATGTCGGTTTTTCTTACGAATTATGCAAAAAGCGTTGTTTCCACACTATTTTATTCAATGTTTTCACGATATATTATTAGGATATGCGCACGAATGAAAAAAATGTCTTCCTATTATTGAAAGTTCATATAGATGAACTTTCAATAACAGGAAGAAAAAAAAATTATTAGTGCTTTTATCCTAATTATATTTCAGGAGATTTCCGCATCGTGATATGTTGCAGAATAATCGCCAAGTCTTAGCAACTTCTGGGCAGCTGCCCCCGAGAAGAAAAAAAACATTACAGAAGGGGACCTACTTGAATTTTAGCCACCCACGGGCAAACATCTATTTTATTTAAAAATTTTTTTGCAAGTTTAAAATCTATTTGGCACCTTAGCGATTGTAATTGGTGCGACAGATCACGATACTGAAGTATCCCCTTATATTTTTCTTTTAAAATTAAGACTTTAAGAATATTTTTTGAATGCTTGAAAAGTGCTTATTTTTTATTCAAAACTTTGGCTACGCACCCTGATACCTTTAGATTCGTTTAATAATTATTTAAAATATCTTGCAGTAAACTGTTTAAAAAACTGATTTTCATATTAGATATTTCTTTTTGAAAAAGAGTTTCTTTCACTTGGGTTGGAAGAAATCTATTTCATTCAAGCGGGTTTTTTTATGGTATTATTCAGCTGTTAAAAGAAACTTGCGATCCCTGTTAACATTTATTTTCCGTCGAATTTATGGACACCCTGCAGAATCGACTTGCTCCTGTTCTGTGAAATAGGCTATGTGAGATAAATTTATTTCAAGAACACTGACATTTTCTTTTTATCTATTTTTAGATATCAATTAAAAATGCAAAGTCAGCTCATTACTGATCAAGGCCTTCTGAGGAAAGCTTCTGGACGCATCTTTCCAGGATTTCAAAAAGGTTTTTAAAATGTTTTTCTTTTCTTTTGTTTAAAGATTTTTTTCTATGCAATTTAAAAATCGATTCTCGACGGATATAAAACATTTAATTTTAAATGACTATATTGAATGCACAGTGATGGTACAAAAATGGAACGGGCCATCAGTTTCAGAATGTTCTTTAAACATTTCTGTGCAACTGAGAAAAATTTCATGTTAATCATCGACACATAATACTTTTGAATGATGAGAGTTAGAAAGCTGTTTGGCGAAACTTTTGTGAAATGGAAACTGTGCCAATATATCATTAAGTTTTTAATATAGAGAGAAAAATTAATTAATGGCGCTAACCTTCTAATGAGGTGACTCGAGTTCGAATCCTAGTGGTGGCTGGTCGATAAGAATCTCGCATCCGGCTCGCACTAACCTCAGTGCTGACATAAAATATCCTCAGTGGTTGACGGATCATCGGTTAGGGTCTCCTTGTCGTCAAGTTGTCCATGTGAGGTTTTCAGGGTTTTTCTCCTCTTGTAACTCAAATGATGGTTAGTTCCATCAAAAAGTCCTCCAGGCAGGCTATTTCTCTTAACACTTGATCCAAGAGTTCCCGTGTCTTCTGAATTGCGTTCAAAATTGCAAGGCTATGGAGTTGAACATTGATAGTCGTAAATTCTCCAGACTAATAGTCTGAGGCTGTCTGCTGCTATGGTAACAAGCGAGAGCACATTACTAATGGGGGTGCAATGGAAGAAGGAAGGTATCGATTGATTTACTCAAGCTGACCCATGCCAAGATCAAGACAAAACTATTCACCCCACATCTCTAGTGGTGACTGTTTCTCGTAACCATGGTAACCGCCACGACGCGAGACTGAGGTCTGGTGAAGTTCTCCTGAAAACCGCACTATACGTAACTAGCTCTGCTCTATGTATGTTTGAGAAAGGGAATACCTTCGCATGTTTCAGAACCGGGTTTTGTTTATATTTAGGGCAAAAAGAGGATTTCATGAAAACGCTTTGACTTTTCGATCGGTTAACAGTTAACTACGTCACAGCAGGAAAATTTGACCAGTTGTCTATTATTTTCCAAGCGTTCACCACAGCTGTAGTAGTGCTGTCAATGAAGATCATCGTTTTGAAAGGACTACCTAATCTGCGTTCTAATTTATCCCTATGGTGCTCTATGGGGGTTAAGATTGGGGCTCTGAGAAATCGTTTTCGGTTCGTTTCAGAAGTCCAGTTTTTGAACATTCATTTCGTCATACCGTGAGCGTGCAAGTTTCGATGTGTGAATGGAACACTTGATGGAAAAGAAATGAACTTTTCGAGATATTTTGCCATGTATTTGAGAGAGCAGCATTGTACAATATCCAAATGAATGTCAGAGTTCATGTGTCCAATTACAGAAGCTAAGGGACCAGACCAAACTATGAAAAACACCACCACACCATGGTAGAAGGGTGCCCAAGCACTTTTGACCAGATTGTAAAAATAACTATAAATTCCACAGAATGAAAAAAATTTTTTTTTTATAAAAAGAAACTTCTTAAAGATAAATACAGATTTTTTTCTCCTGTTTTAATCTTTACCCACGACGAAAATGCCACGACTACAAAAAATGCCCGTTTATTGACAGACTTTCACCTTCAGACTTTTGACGGTTTTAAGTTGTTTTTCACAAAATAACTTTGTTTTCCTCCCTAATTACGAACGAATTAAATTTATCACACAGATGCCAACTTACTCCACTTTGAAGAAAAAAATTATTATTTTTTTCTTTTGGTAACGAAATGTAACTTATTTTTAGTTAAGTATTTTTCATTTTTTTACCACTACATAAATTCAACGGTTCAATTTTGTTACCATATCATTAATTTTCATACCAATCAAAAATTCAAACTTTCATATGTAATGCAACTTTATTGGAGTTACCTCGCTGTGACACTTTTTAAGAATGAGCATAATTATCCTTATTCTACAAGTTTTGCTGTTTAATTCACTATCAATTTATTAAAATTTTAACAGAAAGAGGAGCAGTTGGTGCCCATGAGCCAATTCAAATTATAGTTTTTGGTATACAGTTTAGCTTACCGTAAGATAACTTGGTCGTTTTTTTAAATCATTTTACGATTATTTTTTATATTTGCTATTAATTTTCAGCAATTTTATAGTTTTGAACATCGTATAAATAAAATTATTGTCGACTTTATTGTCAAATTGATTCTCTATCTGATTATTATCCTTCTTTAGATATATTTTTTTTTGGTAAGTTAAATTGCCAGACAGTTTTTTAAGGGATGGCATAGTTTTAAACGTTTTTCTACACTTAAGTATAATACGCCTTCCTTTGAGGTTGACCCGTGTTCGAATCCTGGTTTTGACTGGTCATGCGGTTTCTGAACAACATCCATTTTAAGCAACAGTATTTTTCTGCGAAAAAAATGGTTTTACACTGATATATCATTTAACAGTTTTTTTTTTCTGTAAATTTAGCAGATTTTGTACTAACAGTTTCGCAAATATAAATTTTTAAAATCCGGTCATTTATTTTTTCTAATCCTGTTTACAACAGTAAACCGCGAAACAGTAATGTTCTTTTTTTTTCAATATTGCTCTAGAGAAGCATGTAAATGTTTTATTCTATGTAAATAGGATAAATAACTATCAATCTTTAAACTATATTTACCTAAATATTTTTTCGTACTTTTTACAGATAATGAAGAAGAATGGAAAGGGCCATTTTGTTTCATCCAAGGTGCAGACACTCAACTTGGAATGATAGAAAATTTTAGAAAACAGCCGGGGTGGGGCTGGGAAGAAGATCTTCAGCTAACTAAGTCTGCTATAGCAGCTGTAAATGCTTTAATTCCCCGTCCACGTTTCTTTATCGTTTGCGGGGACATGGTACATCACACGCAAGGTAAGGAAATTTTTTCTTCTTCTCCACAAAACTGATTTTAATTGAATTAAAGGAAGAGTTCTAAAAAATGGAGCTAGTGGAGTATGCACCAAATTGTCAAATACGTTACCGTAAGTAAGAGTTAAAAACATTTTGTATTGCTTAGTTATCAGAGAAAAAATATATTTCCCGGCTTTCTCCTTCTTAATGTAAATAAATGATACAGAGGGAAATAAAATGTTTGTAATGCAAAATATTGTTGTATTGAACTGTAGATAGATTTCTGATTATTAAATAAACAAGGAAAATGAAAGCATCGTTCAAGTGGTGAAATTCTCTTTAATGACAATTTTAGTAGTATTTTATAGGATCTCTTAGATCCCACAATTGGGTATACTATAGCCTACGTCACAGGTTGTGTTATTCCTACTAAATTTAACCCATGAACGGCATTTTCTGCGAGCCTAACTTCAAGCCACAAATAAACAAGCGAAGTGTTTGATCGTTTAAATAGCTGCTCGCCAGATTTTATTGCATTATAAAGAAAAGTAATTGATATTCGATTTTTGATTAATAATTGATTTATGTGGATAGTGGCATAGAATTTAGCATTGCGTCATGGTAAATGTTATTCCTACTAAGTGGAAGTAGTTGTGTTTTTTTTATATTATACCCAATTGAGGAGTAAACTCACCAAAGTACAAATGCATAATGAACTTAGTGAAAATAAGTGTTCTAAAAAAATATTGTTTTCAAATTATTAAACAGCAGCTGTCGCCATAGTAACGAATGCAATGACGACGCGTGCGCACTGCTTGCTCTTGAACAGGTATTTTTAATCCAACTTTATCATTGTAAAAAAATCTATATAAATTTTTAACAGGAAAGTAAGAAACTAATTGGTGCAATTTGTGTAGACCAGTTCTATTGGCGTAGTTGGGTAGTCCAAAGTATTTGAAAATTATGAATCAATATTATCATTTGTTAAGTTTCTTATTATGAGCGTTTATAGTTTTTTTTTACAGAATTATTTTAAATGCTAAAGTACTAATTTTATTTCAATAAAAATTTGCGACTTCATGTGAAAAAATATGTACTGGATTATCTAAAAAATTCTCAATCGAGTAAATATTTACAACATGAAAGTAGAAGAGGTTGAGAGCGTGCTCTATTAAATCCGTGTTACCATTGGCGTGAGGAATGTTGATGCCCTCGCTACTGTTATAATTTTGTTTTAGTTCCGCGCTACCTCTTCGATTAGACAATTTGCTACAAACGAGTCTTTGATTAGACGAGTTGTTATAATTCCGCTCTACCTCTCTGATCAGACGATTTGTTTCAGACGAGTCTTTGAATGGACGAGGTGTTATAGTTCCGCGCTACTTCTTGGATTAGACGATTTGTTACAGACAAGTTGTTATAGTTCCGGGCTACCTCTCCGATCAGACGATTTGCTTTAGACGAGTCTTTGAATGGACGAGTTGTTATAGTTCCGCGCTACCTCTTCGATTAGATGATTTGTTTTAGACGAGTCTTTGATTGGACGAGTTGTTATAGTTCCACGCTACCTCTTCGATTAGACGATCTGCGACAAACGAGTCTTTTGATTAGACGAGTAGTTATAATTCCGCTCTACCTCTCCGATTAGACGATTTGTTATAGTTCCGTGCTACCTCTTCGATTAGACGATTTGTTACAGACAAGTTGTTATAGTTCCGTGCTACCTCTCCGATCAGACCATTTGTTTTAGACGAGTCTTTGAATGGACGAGTTGTTATAGTTCCTCGCTACCTCTTCGATTAGATGATTTGTTTTAGACGAGTCTTTGATTGGACGAGTTGTTATAGTTCCACGCTACCTCTTCGATTAGACGATTTGCGACAAACGAGTCTTTTGATTAGACGAGTTGTTATGATTCCGCTCTACCTCTCCGATTAGACGATTTGTTATAGTTCCGTGCTACCTCTCCGATTAGACGAGTTGTTACAGAAGAGTCTTTGAATGGACGAATTGTTATAGTTCCGCGCTACCTGTTCGATTAGACAATTTGTTACAAACGAATCTGATTAGACGAGTTGTTATAATTCGGCTCTACCTCACCGATTAGACGATTTGTTTTAGACGAGTCTTTCATAGGTCTTTATATTTATAGGTGAAGAACACCGGCATGAACAAGAGCAAGATTTTATACAACTATTCAAAGAACTATCCCCTGATATACCATTGGTGTGTGTATGTGGAAATCATGATGTGGGCAATACTCCAACACCTCAGACTATTGCTGGGTTCCGGCAAACATTTGGGGACGACTATTTCACTTTCGTCTGTGGCGGTGTTATGTTCATCGTGTTGAATTCTCAATATTTTTATGATCCTTCACTGGTAAGTCATATAATGTAATATTATTATTTATAAGAGCACAGATAATGTGGTTCATTGGGACCGTAAGAACAATTATTTTCTCTTCATTCTGAGTTTCGACACTGATGATGGCATAATTGTTATAGTACCGAAACGTTCACTTGTGTCTCGTAACTGCATTATTTGAGATCTTGTACGCTGTTCTACAGTCTAAAATAATGTGGCTAATAGTAACAAACGAATTATTTTCTTTTCATGCTGTGTTGGATGGTATACTTCTTATAGTACCGAAATGATCACCACCTATGTCCTCAAACTATATTATTTGCGCTTTTATACGCATTTGTTCTACCCAAAAATAATGTAATTATAGTAGACAAACGATTAAAAATTTTCTTTTCATTCTGTGTTGACATAGCTGATGGTATAGTTGTTATAGCATCGAAACGATCATATGCGAATCTTTAGAATTTATAACAGAGTTTCCTAAACTGTGTGTCCCGACAACAATCGGGGACGCGGGACCAAATATTTTTACACAATGTGTCTGGAAAATAGATTAAGATAAGACAATAACAAACAAAGAAAAAATGAAACCGTTTCGACTCATTTTTAGTGTTGTATTTTATTTCTAAGTTAGCTATCTAATTAAAATTTTCACATTGTTCTGCGTTTCGAAATTGAAACCTTAAAACTGCAATAGTATATTACAGTACAAATGAAGATACTGACAATTTCCCTTATGCTTTTGTCGAATTTGTGCACTGATTACGGGGTCCCAAAAAATAGTCATAGATATTATAAGGTCCCCAAAAATTTTCGTAAATATTATAGGGTATCCACACCAAAAAAGTTTATGAAACCCTAATTCATATTCTTCATAAATAAAATAAGCATCTTAAGGTTACACGTTTTTTTTCTCTTCTCTCTCCGTTACCATGGTTTCGGTAAATCATATTGTTTTCCCCATGTGAGTATATCCCATCTTCTCCCTGAAACATTCTGCCGTGAGGAGAAAAAGTACGATTTGGTGTAACTACACTGCTAGAAATTTCTCGGAAAAAATGGTTAAATAACAATATATTGAATGGTTATTTTACCATATTTAATCAAAACAGTCAAATAACAATAAATAAAATGGTAAGCAAACTTTTAAGTTTGAGAAAAACTGTTTATTAACTGCGTTCACCTAATACGGTTAAACTAGATTTTTATCGCTCCATCTAGATCCACCTAATGAATCTACTTAGTTCTTTTCAACTGCGTACATATCATAGCCGAGATGGCTTATCTGTCAAGCTCATGACCGGCAGAACTGGAGTTCAAATCCTAGTGTTGACACCACAATATTTCCTCCATTTTCTTTAACACATGAAGAAATTCCAGTCTCCGGCACTCTCCAATGCCCATTACCTTACAAAAAGCCGAGCTCCTGTGTTTAGTTAAATAATAATTATTTTTTTACGTTTTTAATAAACCGTATAGTTTTGTATTCATGGTCTTATAACCATATATTTTGTAAATTGTTTCAAAACCATAAAGGAAAAAAATGTTCTTTACCGTAAACTTTACGGTTAATCGGATGGACAGACAGCTGCCAGTTATTTTACCATAATTTTAAAATGAAAATTTTAATAGTGTATGGTAAGAGAGAGAGAGAGAGAGAGAGAGAGGTAACATGTGGGGAGTGGGAAAATCACGTAACCTTGAGATGCTTATTCTACTTAGATAGAGTGAGGTACTCTCTCTCTCTCTTTCCACGTCTTTAGATAGAGTGAGGTACTCTCTCTCTCTGCCTGTGAAGGCAGAGGGATGCGATTGTTCTTGTTTTTCCAGTGGCGCCATCTATGGCCAAGAATTCGACTGAGGTACTCGAATTATTGTAAAATAAATTTTTGTTCTTAGGTCTTGGGTTTGGCGGAAGAACACAATTCTTGGTTAGACAAGCAATTGGAAGAAGCCAAGACTGGAAAATACAAACATGTCGTTATATTTCAACACATTCCATGGTTTCTGGATACTCCAGAAGAGAAGAAATGTCATTATAACTTGCATCCTGAACTCAGACGAAAATGGTTGCCTAAATTTTTAGAATCTAGTAAGTTTAAGATTATTTTTTGGCTCCTTTTTAGAAAATACAAAGTCACAGTTGAAAATACTTGGAATTTTTTTAAGTAACATAAAATTAAAAAAATGACTGTTAATTTATTTATGGCTGTAAAAGTCAGAATTTTTTTTTATCTTACCATCGACAGTGTTATTGTTACCGTTAAAGCTTGAAAGCCGTTAAACAGGGTGCGTAGCCAAATTATTCAACAAAAAATAAGCACCTTTTAAGCACTTTTCATGCACTCAAAAAATATTTTTAAGCACTTTAAAAAATATCATAACTAGGCAGGGTTTGGAAAGTTTTTGACAATCGACGGTTTTATCTTGTTTTAACCGTCATGTTAAAAAAAATGGCATTGTTTTTGACTATTGTCAAAAACCAGGAAATTTTGAATCGTGTAAAACGAATGGCGTTTTCATACGCTACGAACTGACTATACGTCGAAATAGATTGGGTTGAATTAATTACGAAAACATTGAATAGAACAATATGATCTGTGTCTTTTTGCATAATTCGAAGCAAAAATCAACATAGTAAAGGGCTTTAGCACTTTTTAAAAACACCTAATGAAAAAAGCACCTTTAAGGGCTTTTAAAAAACGAAAATAAGCACTTTTTAAAAACGCCACGCACCTTGTTAATATGTATTACCTAGATAATCTTCAGATTAAATAGGGTAATTTAGTCACTCATGATAGTCAAAATTTACCATAATAACATGATTTTCTGCGATGCTTATTCTTTTAGAGGGATCATAAAAAACCTCTTTTTACAGTATCTACAGGGTGCGTAACGTTTTTAAAAAGTGCTTATTTTTAACTTACGTTTTTTAAAAGCCCTTAAAGGTGCTTTTTTTATTTGGGCTTTGTAAAAAGTGCTGAATTTTCTATTTTTTAAAAGAGATTTTTTTCTTTGCAGTGTCGATTGTCGTTCTAAATTACAAAAAAATGCAAAATTCTTGCAATATTTATCAGAATCCAGTTATTTTATCATGATTATGCAAAGTTTTTGAAAATATTTTTGAAATTTATTGATTTTATGTATATAAATCAAGAACTTTAAACGATAGAAAAAAATAATTTTTATCACTGCACAGGTCCTAATTATGATTTTTTTTTTGGAAAGTGATTAAAAAAAGTACTCAAAAGGTGCTTATTTTTTGTTGAAAAATCTGGCTACGCACCCTGATTTGTATTAAAGTTTCCCAGCATCGATGCAGTATTAATATGTATCAAATATAAAAAGTCAACTTTTATTTGTACATTTAGTACCTATTAAAACTGTACTAATTACTATAATGTCAGTAGTGCTTTTCACCAAAATTAATTAAGCACCATTGGCGTTAATGATAATGTGCAGAATTTTTTTACATTTCTCCTAAACGATTTAGTGTCATTTCTCTATTAATTTTGCTTTATAGTACATAGCATACTTTTTCATTTCAATTAGTACTTATTACCAAAATAAATTAAACATCATTAGCATGACATATTACCTAAATTAATTGAATATTGTGGCTATTTTTTTACATTTTTCCTAAACGAATTAGTGCTATTTCATTATTAATTTTGCTTTATAGTACTTAGAGTATATAGCTATTTTTATTATTTAAGTTAGTACTTATTAATAAAATTAATCAAGTATTATTAGCGTCAATAATTGTTAGGCGATTTTTTTTACTCTACTTTTAAACGGATTAGTACTATTGCTTTTGATATTAATATTTTTTTTAACATAGCTTATTTTTAATTTCAATGAGTTAGAATAACCAAAATTAATTAAGCATCATAAGTGTTAATAATATAGCAAATTTTTTACATTTCTCTATTAATTTTTCGTTTTAGTACACAGCTTATTTTTTAAAAATTTCAATTTGTACATAATCCTAAAATTAATTAAGCCTCATTAGAGTCAATAAAAGTATGGTGATTTGGTGGTGGTGATTTTTACGGTTCCCCTAGAAGAATAAGTACATTTTCTTCATTAATGGGATACCTGTAAGTGACGTAGAGTAGGAGATGCTATTGCGCATGCTCCCGGAGAACGTGAACGGAATTTTCAATAGATCAGTTTGTTCAAGATGGTTGGTGGTGATACGTAAAAGAATATGTACCTTTCTCCATTAATTTTGCTTAATTTTCATTTCAAATAAAACCCATTATCAAACGTATCTAAGCATCATTAGCGTCTATAGTATTAAGCTTCTACTTTACGAATTAGTACTATTTCTCCATTAAATTTAATTTTCAGTCCATATCTTATTTCTTTTATTTCAATTACTTGTGATTTTAAATTATTTAGTTTTATAGATTCACGTTTTAAAAGCATAACTATAAACAAAATAATTTCGCGATTTTAGATAGCTTTAGGAATACTGATCTGTTGACGTAATTCGTAAAAATGTTTTTAATGAGAGCTATAAGCTAAACTATGATCTTTAAAATATTTGGAAGAAAGAAAATCGTCTGCAGCAGTTTTATTTTTAACAATGGCGAGTTCTAAGCCAGTGAAAAAAAATTAAAATTTTCATACGATTCTACCGAACGTACTACTTGAAAATTTCGAATGAATTTTAGAATAGGGGGATAAATATGCTCCATGCAGTCACTGTCCAAATTTCAGAATAATTGATAGTTCTTGAGTTATAAGAGAAACACAGATACAGGGACAGACACACTCTACTTTATTGTAATAGATAAAGCTTTTTATACAATAAAGAGTTTAGAAATATATTTTTCTTTATAAATATTGTAAGCTAAAAAAATTATACGGATTAACCCTTTATAAGGCCACTTTTTTCTAGCAATATTATGTTAAAATATTTTTGATATTGAAATTGGTTTATAAAAAGAAATTCTTAGCTAATTATTTAAAATTGATTTGATTTTTAAAACCATTTTTTATTACAAAAGTAGGTGGAGATTTTTTAAAATTTTACTTCTGTAAAGAATTAGCTATAAACTTAAACTTCTGTGCGTACAAATAATCGAGTTTATAATTTCTGTGTTTATACTAACTACAAATCAACTTGATGAGAAAGAATCAAATGAACGAACACCTAAAGCACAAACGAAAACTGCTCACTAGTGTTAGCCTCTCATCTTGACCCCACGCTAACCCCCACTGTTACTCACATTTATGTAAACAAAACATTCTTCAATGATATTTTTTATATTATCTAAAGCAGTCAACAGATGGTCGTCGAAATCATAGATGGGAATATAACTTCTCATCGACATTCAAAAATTCATGAATTAGGTGGGAAGTATACTTTCAACGGATTTATAAAGGATTAAAATAGTTTCCCATTCAAACACAAAACTCTTAAACTTCTGTTGCTATGTTATAAATTACGTTGAGGCATTTTATCTTTTTTCCCAAAAATGTTCCAATTCAGGATATTGAGCAGTTTTTCTATCGATATAGTCATTCATTTTCTTTCTCTGTTCTTCAGAGAGGGCTAACTTCCCGTCTCCAACAGCACCTTTTCGAATGAATTCTCCAACAGTGTGATGACCATTTTCCTCTGCATCCTTCATTATTGCCGCGTATTTCTTAGCAATAGGATTTTCTTCCTGGTACTCCTCAGTAGGAGGCTTATCGGCATAAACTTCCCTCCAGAACTCGTTGATGGTGGTCCTCATGAAATCTAGGCTGCTATAATGCAAAATGTCTTTCAATATTTTCTCATCATCAGCCATAAGTAGATTATAATACTCATCTCCCAGGAACTTGGCACATTTTAGAATGGTTCCTCTTGTGTCCGCCTTCATAGATTCGAAAGTTAAAAACAAAATGTTTGGTTTGTCTTTGTGTACGTACCACGAATGAAGATTGTCGTAGTAGTCATTGAAATCGGTACCGTCGTTGATGAAAAGGTCGAAGAAAGTGTCGAACGAACCGTTCGTGAAGAAATAAATCGGGAAAAATCGCGTGTGGTGGTAAAAAGAGACCACACAATCAGCAGGATGTCTGGTGACGTAGATGTACTTGGCATTGGGATTGAAATTGACGCGATCGAATGGTAGATGTATTTTGATGCAATAGGGCTTCATTGCTAATTTCATGCCTTCCTCTCCGGTCATTTCTAAAAATGGATTGCTGGAGAAATATTCTTTGGCTGTTGTGCATGGCTTGCCTCGTCTCAAAATGGTAGTCACTATCTGCATAATCCAAGTGGTGCCACATTTTGGATAAGTGGAAACTACAACTTCGTCATCTTTCGGTCTGTAGTTGCAAGCTGAACGGAAGACCTCTGGCACGAAAGAGGGTGGCAAACGAAATCCGTCAACTATTTCGTATCGAGGCTTTTGCTCCATTTCGACGACTTCTACCTGGGAAACAAAGCAAACATTGTCAATAACTTGATTAAAAATTTCATTTGCTTCAAAAATATATATAAATAGCAACTAACAGTCGACATGTTTTTAGCGTTTCAAAAATAAGCTCCTATTTTCAAGACTTGAATGAGAAAAAACAAGTTATTTAAACTTTAAAAAAAAAAGCGTAAGGTTTTCAACTAAAAAAATAAAGGTGAGGAACAAAGTTAGAAAAATCACAGTAACCGAGAGGGGCATTGCAGGATGAATCGCATTTCCACGCGATACGGAAAAAAGGTGAGTTATTTTTTATGATAATACATGTCTTGTTATTATTTATGATAATACATGCCATTTCTAGGTCTTAATTTTATATTAGCTTGCATGACACCCGATTAAAAAAAAACTAAACTCAGTGTCGCGACAGCCCATAGACGGCTAAGGCCTACTGTGCCCATTTCAGTTTTCTTGACCCTGGGCTATGGAATGCAGGAGCAGATGTTACGGTTAGGTGGTCAGCCGAACGTGAAACCCCCAGTATTTAGTTCCCAAGCATGCTTGGTACTCATTTATCGTCCCACTGAAGGGATGAAAGGCTGAGTCAACGTTGCCCGGCCCGAGGATCGAACCCAGGACCTGTGGCACGGGAGCGCGAAGCTCTACCACTCAGTCACAGGGTGCATGACACCCGATTATTTATATTAAATTTATACCCGAGAAAGCGAAAATCCCGTAAAAGGATATTTTTAATGCTAATCCTGAAAAACAATAATACGATCACAATTTGGAAAAAGAATTCAAATAAACAAAATAAAAATGAAATGCTTAAAAAAGTTAATTTATGTGTTTTTCTTTAAAAAGTGGAAAAGCATTAATAAAAAAATCTTTCGCAAAAACTTTCTCGCAGTTCAGAATTTTTCAAATGTTAAAAAAATTTTGAATTTTAGAATTTTTATTTTTCTCCAAAAGTTATTCCAGTAGGTTAATCGTTAGTTAAGGTAGATGAACTATTTCAAACATACTTCGTCAACATAGTGAATATAGTTTAACATTATGGCTACAAATCATGTTAAACTACGCAAAACATTTAGGAAAAAAAATTATTTCATTATATGGTTATACATTGAAAATGATGAGTTTAATATTGTTAAATTTTAGTTTTTATTCAAAAATATGGTTGATTAATGCCTTAATTTTAAGTTATTTACTGTGCTTATCAATTTCTGATTAAAACAAATAAATTATGAGAGCTATAAAATATTAACTTTCAAGGAATTCGAAAAATTGAAATTAATGATAAATAGAAATCAATAAAAAATAATGCACATTATCAAATAATTATAAAAGATTTGAGGATTTCAGATTTTTTTAAAAAATAATATAAAAAAAAACTAAACTACAAATGAAGCAATTTTTCTAAATGACTATTCAATATTCATTTAAGATAAAATATAAATAAATTAATATAGCAACAAACCAAACAAAATTTTGAAAATACTATTATCCAATGATAAAGAAAAGAAAATTAAGTAAAAATTGGCATACTTTTTCAACTATTTAAATAAATTCCAACTGTTCTAGACGCTCTACAAGAATAAACTATAAATGAGATAGTAAACGTCTCCTTCAACTTTATAATAGAAAAACAACTTCCAACCACGCATGCGTTGAATCGATTAAAATTTAAAACTAATATTAAAGCACCTATATTTATTATTATTCCACGTAACTTGCAAGCATTTTGATATACAATCAGACGATTTTCAGAGTCCCAGACTATTAATCATCATTAATTTATGAGAGAGAATAAGAGCATTTATAAATATCTACAAAAAATAATGATTTTTGATGAGATTACGATTTAATATTAAATGTATTGAGATCGGAATATGAAATTTATTTTCTAATAACCATGATATTTAAAAAAAAATTTTGACAGTTTTTTTTAAAAAAAGAATAATTAGAATTTTTGATAGATTAATTGCAATCACGGCAAAATCTTACGTTGATTTCTAGAGTAATAATGAAATATATATATACATTGTCTTTTTTTTTATTATATAAAATGCTTATATTTTTTTTGAAGGGTTAGTAATTTAATTTTATTGTAATTGAAACTTAATTATTGAAACTAATTATTAAAACTAATTATTAAAAACTTATGTTAATATCTATGACAATAATAAAATTTAAAAAAAAAAAAAAACTTCTATAATTTCTTTTATTTAAAATATTAATGAAAAATTTTTGAAGGGTTTGTAATTTAGTTTAATAGCAATTGTTACTTTTATTGCATTTAAGTTCAACCGTTAAGAGCAATTCTCATTAAAAAAATAAAATAATAATAAATAAATATATACAAATTAGCCTTTCAAATATTTTTTTCTTCGTAATTTTGAAGTCCTAAAAACCAACAATAATGTTTTTTTTTTTATGCTTCAAATAGTATTTTAATCTTTTTTAATTGAATAAATTATATGTTTAAGAAAAATATAATTATTTTAAAAAATTGATTTTTGAGTAATTAATGTCTCTGTTGTCAGAGTTTTCTAGCATGTATAATGCATTTTCTGGAAAACGTTTTTTTGAGAATAATTTCTTTACGCTAACACACATTACAAAAGAAGTTAATGGTTAGTCGTATATGAAGATTTTGTTTCAGATTAGTTAAGTTTTGAACTATCTCACTAGAACTCAGTTCTTAGTGTTATTTTTTAAAGATATTTTTATCAAGCTTTAAATAAGAATGTAGAGAATTCTTCTTTTAAAAAATCAATATTAAACAAAACATTTAGTTCTATTTTTATATAATTAAATTTTTTTTAAAGATTTTAGCTCAAAACACAGGTTAATACATTATTGATCTAGATTTTTTTTTTTGTTGATATTTATGAATTACAATTCGTTGTTGAAATATTAATAATTATGATGGTTAATAATTATATACATGAAATACTAATATTTTTTATGCTTAAATTTGAAAAAAAATTCTAAATTTATAAGAATTTCTTTTGATTCAGAATTTCAGGACCGTTACTTATCAAAAATAAAATTTAAATTTTAATTATGGCTGTGTTTATAAAAAAATTTTTTTGTCGTACTCAGTCGGATACTTTATTTTTTCTCTCAAGGTATGAGGTATTCATATTTCAGGTTTTCCTTCTCTGTATTATATGATAATATGAAACAACAGACAAGCAACTGAAATATTTTTAATAGTTATTAAACTTTTTTTGAAAATCGCCAATGAGGCGACATTTTTCCAAGATGGATTTTATCAAAATCAGTGCCGTATTCTTATTTTTTTTTGTAAACTTTTATGGGCATAGATAATGCAGCCTTGGAGTAAGCTTTTAAATATCAATAAATATAGACCACGAACGCTTTTCATTTTTCTCAAAACTGTTGCTTTTCTCCATAGTGACATTTTGCACCATTTTCATAGTTCACATAGGGGTGCTGGTTAAAGATAGACTAAACTTGTCCTAACAGTCATGAATAATTTTTACTAACTCACAACAGTTATTAAAACGGTATATTATTCGCAAAAAAATATCATTTCACGTGACAAGAGAACCTTCGAAAAACAACCTTAGAATATTAAGAGAATATTCGAGATTTTTAGAGGAATTCCTTTCTTCATATTTTTGTACTCAAGCTTTTGATTAAGATTCTTTTTTGGAATACAAAAGATAGCCATTAATACTTTTTGCTTTGAAACAGTTTTTATATTTTGGAACGGTACATACATTGGTGAATTAGAGCCACAATGGCTCAGAGGATAGAGCTTTCGCCTTCCAATGAGGTGAACCGGGTTCAAATCCCAGTTGATACGAATTCCTCATCCGGCTTGCACCGACCACAGTGCTGACGTGAAATATCCTCAGTGGTAAGTTCGAGTCCCTGGGTTAGAGTCTCCTACCCATCTTCCTCTCAATGTAATGCAAATGCGGGTTAGTTACATCAAAAAGTCCTCCACGAAGGCAAATTTCTCCCAATACTTGATCCAGGAGTTGCCTTGGCTTCTGGATTGGGTTCAAAATTACAAGGCTACGGAGTTGAACATTAGTAGTCGTAAACCCAAAAATTGGGTCGGCTGTTCAACGACGGTTATAAAATAAACTAATATCATTAGCCCAACAAAGAAAAAAAAACTATAAAAAAGCATGCTATTAAAAAAAAAAAAAAAAATTATCTAAGACAAATTGTAAGAGGACATAATGAGTGAAACTTAAAAAATTTGTACTGAAATCATTAACATAATAGAAAGTAAAGCTAACCTTGCAATAAAAGAGCGCTTAAAAATAATGTTTTAATAATTTAAATTATTCAAACAGTTTTTGGAGATGATACAAAAATTTGTACTTTGTGTGAATGTTAAATTTAGTTAATAATGAATCTAAATCAAGAATAAATAAATTTATGCTATATTATAAATTATTTTTAAAAATGCATTAAATAAATTTTATCAGAATTGTATTTAAAATAAAATAATATATTTAACTAGGTTTTATAAAAGCACAAACTATTTAAAAACTCAATTTCCGTCAATCCTGACAAATCTTGGTAAATTTTATTTTAAATAAAAAGTATTATTTGGCTAAAGTACGTTTAGTTCACTTTTTTCTATTTCATCTGCGGTTTTTAGATTATTCTACTGTCCAGATAGATTTACATTTTTCCCCGGAAAAAGTTCTACCCTTAATAATATAGGACAATTTAACTTTTCTTAATATGAACCATTTATTGCTATGCATTATGAGCTTCAATAAAAGTTCAAATAAATGACATAAAGGTAATTCGAACAGTAATTTATCTACAGACAAATTATAGCATAAAATATAAATTTCAGATTTTTAAACGGTTAATATAATAGGACTAACATTAAAAGATGCGTAAGCGTCTGGTCAGCTTGTGACGTCATAAATTCGGTTCTCCGAAGAAAGGGAAAAAAGACCTCGTAAAAAGCAAAGTTTGCTATTTATTAACCTGTATGCGTTTTAATTTTTCTTTCGCATTTTTAGAGTCATATAAGTGGCATTTGAGGAAATATACTATATACAGTCAAACCCCGCTATAGCGAACCTTCAAGGGACCGAAATTTCAGTTCTCTATAACCGGGAGTTCACTATATCCGTTCCACAAACAATTTTAACTAATGGTTCCGATCTCCTTTTTATTATACTTTATTTAAATAAATGACCCATAAAATGAAATACAAAAATTACTGAGAAATAATACGTTGTAACAAAAAATGTGTTAACTTGCTTTTACTTTTTATTACTCTTCGTCTTTTGTACAAAAAAAAAATTAGTAATCTATAGCTGATGCAGGGAAAAATTTGTCCATAGCTCATGCCTTTGTTTAGGGATGGAAAAGTGAGATAACAGAAGTAAATAAGAAAAAATGCTTCCATTGTATAGATGGCTTTAAAAATCAGTATAAGTATTTATTTTGAAGTTGATATTTCAAAATTATTAAAAAAAAATGAAGAAAAAAAATCTGTCGAAGACAGAAAAAAGTTCATAATATCCAACTTCCTCACTTTTTCTGTTCATTATATCCACAAAAAATAACATTATACGTGTAAAGCAAGGCACGGGACCGAACATTTCATTCACTATATCCGGGAGTTCACTATAGCAGAGTTTGACTGTAATTAGTTATTCAGAAATGAAATTAAAATTACAAAAATAGGGATAGCAATTTAACATTTAAGTGTAGATAAAGGACAAAAATTATCAAAATCAGACGCATTAACGAGAAAGAAAAGATAAAAAACACCAAAATATGTTTGATTACCCTAGTTCAGTGTTTCCCTAACTTATGACTTTTGGGTACCCTTTCTAAATTTTTCGTAACGTTGTGTACCACTCATAAAAAAAAAAATGAATTTTTTTAAAAATATGTTTTTTCTTCTTTTTTGGTACAAAGTTTTGTTAATAAGTTTATTTGCATCAGTGAAGTGAGAAGGATGATATTGTTTTTGCTGTGATACCAGTTCATCATAATTCGGTTCTCTTGCGGTCAATTTTAGTCTGAGATACGATTCCACGTTCAATAATCTATTTCTTTTTTTTTTTCGACTTTATGTTTACGAATGCTGAAAAAGCGACTTCACATAAATATGAAGTTGAAAAAGGCAAAACATATTTCACAACTTTTTCTGTTAAGACTGGATACTTATTGTCTTAAGCCAGAAATAGTAGAGTGACTAGTAAAATGATTTCATTTCTATATTTTTTTTTTAAAAAGTGAAGGCTTTTACTAGTTTTAGTTAGAAACTATTATTGATAACTATTTACTTTTTCCCATGCAAGAAATAGTTCTGTTATAATTGTGGCGTTTTTGATAAAATTAGATAACGAATAAATAGAAGTCTTGCTTTTAACAAGTAACATTTTATTATTTAAACAATTTAAGAAATAACATAACTATATTAACCCGATTTAGCAATTACAGGACTATTTTAGAATTAGAATATACAATTAATTCAACTTATCAATATCAACATAATTAATTCAACTTATCATTATTAATTCTTACGTGTTTTAGAATAGATGGAGAGAGGTTATTTAGGCTGATTGCTTGCTCAACCCTTTCCTTCAGCTGCTTTTATATCGTATTTTTTGGGTGATAAAAAGTTACAAATCTGAGGAAAGGTCAAGTCCAAAAGTTATTGTTGTTTTCGAGTTTGTCCCGTGATGGGGTCAATCCCATGATGGGGTGACATAGTAACCTAATCGTTTATTTGAATTACTTTATCCGTATTTAACTTACTATTTGCCAATGGAGATTTCCCACGGTAGTTTTATTTAATCGAAGACTCTGAAATGTTCTAGAAATCTAATTTTAGCCCTTTCTTCTTGATTTTAGTTTTGAGTGACGATAAGCGTCACATCTTCTTCTTGATTTTAGTTTTGAGTGACGATAAGCGTCACATAATTGTTATCAGGGATGTTTTTCTCCTTTACTACAAACAATCCTGTTATAATGTACTTATTTTTTAAAAGTACCAAATTTGATGGAACCTTTGGAATACTACGTAAGCATGTTTTCTTCAATTTGAGACCTTTTCCTCCTCGTAATCCATTAGCAAATCACAAACCCTCCGCATGCTTACGTAAAAAGTAGCAACAACCCCTGAATTCTTCCCCCCATATATTTTGACTTTTACTGTAGTTATTTAAATTTAAGAATTATAAGAAAAAATTTAAAGAAAGGAAATAACTTTACATGAAACAAAATATACGCATTAACTCATTTTGGAAAAAAAAAAAAATTAAAAACTTTTCCGTTCGTTTGAACAGAACAATTGAAGCATAAAAAAGATTAAAACAACATGCAATGTAATCAAATGGCATTCAGTGTTGTTTCAGCCGTTTTTCTATATATTTTATACCACAGCTTCGCTCCAAGGTTAGATTCTTTTTTATTTTCTTTAACTCGGAATGAATCTCGGGCCAATTCTTCAACTGTGCATTCAGCATCCACTATTCCTGAAGCATATTTATTTACATACCTAATTTCATTTGCAGCTCTATTAAGGTATCTTTTGTATCTGTGGTCAAAACTTTCTTCCCCGTCCCAAATTAAAATTTTATTTTAAAGTTAAAATTTTCTTTAATTTTTATTTTGTGAATAAAAGAATTTTAGTGTCTTTTGTAGGCATTTTATTTTAAAGCCGGCGTTGAACAGCCGATCCAATTCTGAGTTTACGACTGTCAATGTTCAACTCCGTAGTCTTGTAATTTTGAACCCAACCCAGAAGACTAGGAAACTCCAAGATCTAGATTGGGACACACTAGCCTTAGAGGAGGATTTTTTAATGGAAAACTCCAATTTGCCTTTGATGGAGAGGAAAACCGCGGAAATCTCTTGCGTATAGCACAATGGCAAGCTGATTCTAACCCATGACCTGTCTACCATTAAAGATATTTTACATCAACATTGTAATTGGTGCGATTCGAACCAGGCCGATTCGAACCCGGTTCACCTCATTGGAAGGTCAACGCTCTTTCCCTTGAGCCACCACGGTTTTAGCGCAATCTTTTATTTTATAACCGTCGTTGAACAGCCCACCCGATTTTTGGGTTTACGATTACTAATATTCAACTCCGTAGTCTTCTAATTTTGAACCCAGTCCAGAAGACAAGGGATCTCCAGGATCAAGTATTGGAAGAAATTTGCCTTTGTGGAGGACTTGTTGATGGAACTAACCCGCATTTGCGTTACACGGAGAGGAAGACCGAGAACCTCCCATGGTTAGCCTAACGGCAAAGGGACTCGAACCCATGATCCTTCACCACCGAGGATATTTCACGTCAGCACTGTGGTCGGTGCAAGCCGGATGCGGAATTCGTATCGACCAGTCCTTGCTGGGATTCGAACCCGGTTCAACTCATTGGAAGGCGAACGCTCAATCCCTTTAGCCACAGAGGCGGCTCTTTCGTAGACATTGCTCATGCTCTCTTCCCCTTGTTAGCAAAAATACGCTTTGGTGCTTATGCAATATGTGAATGACTCATAATGTGGTTTCATCTAATATTATTGTTGTTGTTAATTTACGTCGCACTAGAGCTGCACAATGGGCTATTGGCGACGGTCTGGGAAACATCCCGGAGGATGATCCGAAGACATGCCATCACAATTTTGATCCTCTGCGGAGGGGATGGCACCACCGCTTCGGTAGCCCGACGACCTGCGCGCGAAGTCGAGCACTTTACGGTAGCACAGTTTAACGAGGACCAATACCGCACACCCTCGGTCCCTACGCAGACTGATCCAAGTGGGTCACCCACCCGCACACTGACCGCAGCCAGTGATGCTTGACTTCGGTGATCTAATGAGAACCGTGTCTTAACGATCAGTCCACTGCGGGACTCATCTAATATTAAAAATTCAATTTTTATACAACTGTTTTGTTATATTGGTTCTTTAAATACTTCTATTTTTGGTTATTTTGTTTAGAGGTTTTGCCACTGTTTTTTAAAAATTTTTAGTCACAGCAATATAACTGTCTCTCTCGAGACAACTAATTTTTTAGCGTTCATTTTTATCTTCTTTCTTCCGGTAATTCTAAAATAACTTTTGATCCAATCATTGGATTTCCACATATCAAGATGCAACAAATCAAGAAGTAGACTATAAATATGCTGAATAATTAATACAGACGATTTTAGTTTCCACATCGGTATATCACAACTTATTTCTTCCGAATAAAGACATCTTTTTAGATTCGTTTTCATTTTCCCCCAAATGCAGTGGGTAAAGCGAAAAAAGACATTTTTGAAAACGATTATAGGAAAGTATTTATTTTTTACCCTCGTTATCATACAGAGTTATTGATTAGAGTGTTCATATCCCTTTGAGGTAGATGGGTGTAATTTTTATTCTTATATAGTATATATTTTCTGGGGCTCTGATTTCAAGTAAAGAAACATTTTGGTATTTTTTTATCATAAAAAACAGTCTAATAGCCTAAGAAATATGTTAGATTATCGGAATTATATTTGTACTTTTTTTTTCATTCACATTCAAAAACTTATCAATAATTGATTTTGTAAATTAACGAAATTTCAATAACTGTATCTCTTAGATCTAAATAAGTGCAAATTTGAAAAATTCTTGTTTGGAAATAAGACGTATTTAGAAGATTTTACCTTAAATGCAGAAAAAAACACCGGTGTTTTATGCTGCATTTCATAATCATTTATTAAAATGCTAAATAAAATATTTTCGACTTATTTTGACCTAAATAAATAACAAAATAACGGAAAAAGCATGAAAAATATGTTTAATAAAAATTCTTATTCAAAAAATAAAATAACTAGCATGAAAAAAATTCGTTATGTTAATCATATATTTAAATTATGTACAGTGAGTTGAAAGAAAAATAAAATATGCGATTACTTACGAAGTGATGTTATCGATGTTGAAAGTGTATTAGAATTAGTGATGGGCAATAACAGGTATTTTCAAATAACAGGTTCCAGCTGTTACGATGCAAAATAATACCTGTTCCAAATACCTGTTCCAAAATAACAGGTCTTAGAAAAAAATCTTCAACTTTTTTATACTTGAAAAATAGTTTAAAATGTCAAGTATTTTTGTAACAGATACATATTTTTCTATTAATTTCACAATATTATTAGGAAAAGTATTTTTTGTTTCTATGGGTAAGGTTTTTTCTAATTAATTTTTAAACTATATGAAAGCAATTATATATTAATTTCTCTTTTATTCTCTATTGTTAAGTGTTTTTCAATAATAAAAAAAGCAATTAATCAAGCTTTTAACACGTCATTTGCCTGATAATGTTTAAAACTTCAGTCAATTTTAGAGAAGATTATGAAGTCCTTTATTTTTATCTGCTACAGATTTTGAAAAAAATAATGTTGAGACATTTTTCTGTGAATTCATAAATAACATCTGTATTTCTTAAAGACAAGTGTTATAGCATATTTCAAAAGTGTGTTGTACTTCTTCAATTCAGTATCGTTTTTTTCTTCAGTAAAATATTTACTTTTATGAATTAAACTGAGGTTTACTGGGGCTTTTTTTATCATTCAAAGTATTAGTTTTGAGTTTTCGTTATATTTATTTCATCAAATTTTCAGAAAACATCGTTTGACTCACAAAAAATTTACTCACAAAAAAGTACACATTTTCTTTTTAATGCTCAAACGTGACAAAAGAAATATAAAACATATTTGCTTTATAAGTCTAATCTACAAAATATAAATTCTATACCATTTATACATTATGTAGCCAAATGCTCTGTTTCTTGTTCTCAAAGAATTCTAATAAAAAAATTATAAATCGATCCGTGACACACTGTGTATGATTTATCACAAATGCTTTAAAAGATCCAGGAGAACCTAAACATTTACAACTATATTTTTTCGTAATATTCGTCCTCTAGAATTTAAAGTTGACAAAAATTCAATTAAATATAAGCTTAAATTCTTTTACTGTGTAAACTTTTTTACGAAATAGATTATACAAAAACTTGCTTTAAACAAGATGTTTATTTGATACAAATTACGTTTTGTAGAAAGCAGGGAAGTTAGTGCTTATATAGAGGTTCCAGTTGCGTAACAAAATTTGTAAGTTCAAATATATAAATAAAGCTGATTAATTTTAAATCATTTGTTAAATCGAATATCTAGTAAACAAAGTTGTGTTTAAATTACTCTTTTTTTCAACTCCTGCAATTTTGGCAGGAGCCCCTATTTGCTGCCGCTCACCAGCCCCCATGTTTACTTCGCAACCATCGTCGTTTCTTTTTGCGAAACAGATCGTTTTCCCATATCTGAAGGTACTCGCTTAATGTAAATATATTCTCGCCTTCGTTTAACCCTCTAACTACTATTCCTCAAAGATTTGTTTTGTGATTATTATTACGACCCCTTTGTTTCCTAATCACTTCATTCTAACGCCACTTTCGTAAAATTATTTATATTTTCTGACATAATAAATTTAGTGAAATTTACTGATAGTGATTTATAATTTCATTTACTTAAATACCTAAAAGTAGTCTAACTGCATACATTGCAACCCAGTTCAATGCAACTTTTTAAATATAATTCGAATAACATCAATTTATAGTTTTAAACTAAGAAAAATATATGTTTACTAAAATTTAGTTGATTCAGCTTTACCAATTTGCACGAGCTAAAACATTTAACAAATTAAATACAGCAAGAGCATAATCCGATATTTTTTTAAACATTTCTAAAACAAAATTAAATATTCAAAATAAACACCAATATACGAATTTAGCATAATTTTTAAAGAAACAAGCCTTTTTATAACAATTCTAAACTTTTCTTGGATTATATAAATAATATTTTCATTTTAAAACAATTAGCACATTAATTTAAAAATATCACATACTATGTAGCCGTTAATGATAATTTTTATATCAAGTAAAATTCAAACCATTAAGGGACAAAAATTCGCCAAATTAACTGTAACAGATTTTTTTCCTTTCCTGCAGAATATTATCATTTAAAAATATATTATTTACTTTCTTCAAAAATTCAAAATAAATAAATCTCTTAAGCAACAAAATAATAGGCAATGCCAGAGAGACATCTATTTGTATGCGAGTGGACGAAATTCAGCGAAATAACAAATCACTCTTCACGTAGAACATTGATTGAATTACCAGAACAAATAACTACGACGGAAGTAAAGGACACGCCTTCATTTAAAGATATTGAGAGTCAATTCGCGACTTCGAAGGTCACGGTCGATCTCGACCTCCAAAACGAAAGCCGAAAAAGAAACCCGCAGCGAAAGCTAGGGAGGTGGGGGGCCAACGGCGTAAAGAGGTGTCTGGATTCTCCAAGTAAAACTCCTTCCCCCAAAAGACGATTGTAATTAATACAGTAAACACAGTAGGCAGCAGAAATAGCCATTAAAAAAAAATGTGGAGCACTTTCAAGTAAATGCAGGCACAGTTACTCTATTGAAAACAATTCACTATTTCAAGCAAAATATTCTGAATTTTTTATTAAATGTATAAAATTTATAAATTTAATTACCTAAAACTTCATTACTTAACTTCCTAAATAGGTTCCTAAAAAAATAATAGCTATGTGATTAGTTTTTGAGTCCTTAATCGCTAACTGTAGGCTTCCTTTGTTAATATAGCTTGCATATAAAGAAAATATAGTGTTTAAATATGGCTTGAATAGAACATACTAAACATACTAAGGTGTCTAGAACATATTAAATATAGTTTTAATAATTTTAACAACCCCTTTTTATATTGAAATAAAAAGTAAAAATATTTATTGCTTATCATATGACCGAAAATCCAAAGAGCATGGAAGACAGGTCACCGTGCCCAGCATTGCTGCAAATTAGCTTAAACTGCAAAATACTAGGAAAGGCTGTGACAAAATACTAGCTGTTCCAAAATATTCCCTGTTCCAATACTAGCCTGTGACAAAATATTCCCAGTTCCAATACTAGCGCCTGTTCCAATATTTGCGCCTGTTCCAATATTTGCGCCTGTTCCAGATACTAGCTGTTCCAAAATATTCCCTGTTCCAATACTAGCTGTGAAAAAATATTGCCTGTTTCAAAATATTCCCAGTTCCAATACTAGCGCCTGTTCCAATATTTGCGCCTGTTCCAATATTTGCCCCTGTTCCAGATACTAGCTGTTCCAAAATATTCCCTGTTCCAAAATACTAGCCTGTGATAAAAATAACAGGCTGTTCCGATATAGCATATTTAAAATATTAGGTGGTAGTTTTATTAATAATAGGTTGTTAAGACACAGAAGTAGAACCACAAGCGGGGGGGGGGGCGAGCAGTGGACTAGCAATAATTTAAATTTTTTTTAAATTTAAACCATAGAAACTCTATTTTTTTACTAAGAAATTTAAGACACCTTAAACGTATTTTAACAATATAATTGCAGAATAATCATTTCCTTAGGAGTGAAATTAAAAAAAAAAGGCATTTAATGATTTACTTCGGGCGCAAAATAATTTTAGCGAAACGAAATTTAAGTACTATTATTAATTTATGATTGGAATTAATATTTAAGTTTATAGAACGACATCAAGTTTTATTGGAACTAAAATGTATGACTTCTATTACAGCTCTTATATTTTTTAGACTATGAAAACACAGATATTGAGATTCACCATAATTTCACATATACGTAACAAAACTTATCGTATGCTACTCACGTCCCGCAGTGGACTGATCGTTAAATTCTGCTACACGGTTCCCATCAGATCTCCGAAGTCAAGCATCACTGGCTGCCGTCAGAGTGCGGGTGGGTGACCACTTGGATCAGTCTGCGTAGGGACCGAGGGTGTGCGGTACGGGTCCTCGTTAAACTGTTTTACCGTAAAGTGCTCCAATTCGCGTGCAGGTCGTCGGGCTACCGAAGCGGGGATGCCATCCCCTCTACAAAGGATCAAAATTGTGATGGCATGTCTTCGGATCATCCTCAGGGATGTTTCACAAACCGTCGCCAATAGCCCATTGTGCAGCTCTTGTGCGACATAAGTGAACTACAACGTATGCTATTCACTCGAGAAGTTTTTAATTCTTGCTGCTGCAAGTAAACAGTTTTTAAAGTCTATAAATTGCTTTTAAGTTTAGAAATATCATGCTTACACTTACAGGGAGGGAAAAAAAAAGACTGTTGAAAACATTTTGTTCTATTGATCGGATTTTCACGTTTTAAATGCTATCTATAATAAGTCAAATTCTTTGACTAAACCGATCTTTTGTTCGTTGAATTTGGGTTATTTGTTTTTCCTTTTAATTCTATTTAGGCTTGTTAATTTTACTTTTTATATATTCCATGCAAAATAATAATAATAATAATAATGATAATAATAAATAAAAAAATAAAATAAAAAAATTTAAACGAATTAAAAATTTTTATTCATTGTTATAAGATTTGTTTAACTAAGAGAAATACAATGTATTTTTGAAATTATTACTTAATTTATACTAATTTGTTTAATAATGGTTGACACAATTTTGAATACCAAGGCACATTAACTCATGTATCATTTTAAACTACGTAATTTTAAATGACACAATGCAAAATTCGAATGAAGTCATGTCTTTTTGAAATTTTTTAACTTAGAAACGACTTGATCAATAATGTTCAAATTTTGCATTTTAAAATTGCACAAAAATGATGTAAAATTTACATAGCTTAAATTTTAGTTTTCTTCTAATTTTAAATAACAAACAATAATAGATAATTATTTAAAATTAATTTTTACATTCAATTTTCTTTGGATAAATATATTTTTTAATTGTGTGATCAATATTTCCAACTAGCTTTAAAATTTCTTGAGATATGGCGATCTATACTCGTTAAATTATTAAATTTAAAACAGCTCTAAAA
This sequence comes from Parasteatoda tepidariorum, assembly GCF_982258835.1. Taxonomy (NCBI): domain Eukaryota; kingdom Metazoa; phylum Arthropoda; class Arachnida; order Araneae; family Theridiidae; genus Parasteatoda; species Parasteatoda tepidariorum. Next base: position 80,935,140 of record NC_141764.1, on the reverse strand, counting down.
AAATTATAATACTAGAAATACAAAACTTGTATAGACTCTCGCAATGTCTGGCTACGGCCCTGTAATAATAAATAAAACGTGATTTTTTTTCTCATTGTAAACTGTGCAAAGATTGCCAAAAAACAGTTTAGCATTTTTTAAAAAAAGTAGAAAAATAAATTTTTGCCAAGATAATTGAATTAAAATTTTTGCCTAGTATTTTGGAACAGGCCTTTGGAAGTAACCTGTTATTTTTATAACAGGTATGATTAAATAACAGGTTCCAAATACCTGTTCCAGAAAATATTGGACATCTCTAATTAGAATGCACTGTAATGAACATTATTTTATCTTGACTTTTGAAAATAAGATTATAATTGATCGAAACATCCAATTGAAACAGATAAGATTGAAATAACCTTTCATTGTGATAAATGACACCGCGATAGGAAAAGAAAAAGAAAAACAAAACAGTATAGCCTTCGTCATCATTTGAAATTAAGATTTTTTTTTTCATTTAGTTTCCGAATTGTGTTTTAAAGAAGTTTTGTAGAGATGACTAGTTTTCTCTGTAACAGTTGTTTAGTATCAGTTATGGAATTGTACCTGTTTTAAAAATAATATGTTACTTTCAACGACCTGTTACAAAGTACTAAGCGAAAGTTTTGAACGATTATGTTGTCAATATTTTTTTTCCTTTTTAAATTCTCTTTTATGCATGTTTAAACAGTTCTAAATTACAAAAAAAAGTGAGATTTTTTTTAATCCTATGAATGCACAGTCCATTGCTGCTAGACTGTGCGTTGTTCCAGACAAAATGACTTTTTTGCGGAAGCCATTCGTGATTTCCTTTTCCATGTAACGCAAATGCGGGTTAGTTCCATCGAAAAGCCCTTCCCGAAGGCTATTAATTTGTACCAATGCTAGATCCAGGAATTCCCTTGTCTTCTGGTTCAAAATTACATTGGAATTGAACATTGGTAGTCGTAAGTTCATAATTGGGTCAGCTGTTTAACGCTGTGTATAAAATTAAATGAAAAATTTAATTATGAAATGTGAAGAGAAATGAAATAAACTAGATAAGTTCAGAATAAAAGAAGAAATCAAACCAAAATGACAAATCAAAACGATTATATTTGAACAGTTAAATTTACTTCAATTTTCCTACTTTTTTCATTAAAAATGTGAAAACTTCTTTATCGTGTACTTCAAGTTGATCCCTGATTAAATTTATATATAAAAAAAAATAACTATATACCTTCTAATTAATATAATGACACTTTTATCGGGGATTGCGAACCCTTATAAAACCGCATCTTTCAATTCTTTATTACGTTGGTAGGGTAAACCAACCAGTGAAGGAACACTACCCAGTGAAGGAACATTTCATATATATTCATTAAAAATAAGAATTTGAAAGTTTTTCTTTAGATTGATTGGTAACAATAGCTTACTGCCAAACAATAGGAAGTCATCTAGCAATATTTTGGATTACCTGGTCAAATAGATTTCTCTGAAAAAATTTTTGAATTTGTTATTATCTCTGCAACACCTTGTTTCGTTGAAAAAATTATAAGGTGAGTGTTTGTACTTATATGTTTGAAGTGGAATTAATTGCATGTAGTAGTCTTATTTTTCTCACTGTGAAAAAGAGAATTCAAAATATAGTTATTGAAGTTACGTTTTATTTTTTTTAAAGCACCATAGCATAATCAAGTACTGAGATAAGGGGGTGTTTATTCACTGGATCACCAAACGATGAAAAACCAGTGAAGGAACAAGTGTTCCTTTACTGGGTTTTTCTCCCAGTTAATGAAAATAAAAGAAATTTTTTAATTTTCTTGTACTTTTAGTCATATTATACATCAAAATTCTGTTTAAAAGACAAAAACCAGCTTCTAACCAATGAAGAAACAGGCATATTCCTACACTGGGAATACTTCCAGTGAATGAACAGTAATGTGTGATATATGATTTTGCATGACTCTAGGATAAGTAATTCTGCTATATAGAGGACAACCGAAATTTTGTAAAAAATTGTATGAATAATTCCTGAAATAATTTCAGTTCAAAATGTTAATTTAATAGCTTAATTTATGAAAAAATTATAATTTATATTTATTAACGGGGTGTGTAGTTACATCAAATGTTAGGCAACTTAATAAACTATGTTTACAAATCGAAAACTAATTAAATATAATCATAAAAATAGAACATTTTTTCGCTGGCTTTTGCACCAAGAACTCCTAATAAGCTATCATTATAGGATAGCAAGGTGATTATATAATTTATAGAAACTACTTTACAATGTTAGAATTTAGAAGTAAGTTCCTCAACAAAAAACAAAGTTAAACAGAAACGATACTCAATTTCTTCAGAAGCTTGAGAGGGAAATCCCTCAAGATATGTTGTAAATTTTTAACACAGCATTGACGGAAGAGTCTAATATCGAAAATGCCCAAGAGCCTGTACTTTTTCCAATATGGAAGAAGCACGTATTAAAAGAAGACCACTTGGTTAAGTCAAACTTAGGAACTGAAGCTAGTATTGATAATGAATGCATATTAGATATAGAATTTGAAATGAGTCCTCATGCTGATTCTCTTAGTTGAAAAAAGAAATGATTCTGTAAGTAAAATCAGTACTTCTAAAGATCCTCTAGATATAAATCAACAAGAGATGGATTTGCCTCAAACTTCAAGACACCTTTCCCCCGTCTATTTTCGAGAAAGGCATTCTAGAAATGTTGCTGAAAAATCAGAAGAAGTTTGGAAGAGCCATTTACATTGGCCAAATATTGATGATAAAAAGAAAGGTCAAATAAGAAGAAAAGCGAATAAATTACCTTTTGCACTAACTTCAGAGAAATGGCAAAAATTTCAAGAGGCTGAAAGATCTAAAAAACATTAAAACAAGAGAACATGGAAAAGAAAAAGAAAGAAAAAATACTTAAAAAAGAAAAAAAGCTTCAAGAAATATGAGGAAAAAGAGTAAACAAATAGGTGATAAAATAATAATGATAATAAACAGCATCGGATGACACAATGATTTAGATTTGACTGTCAAATTATAAGAAAGAACGATTTTTTAAAATTTATTTTGTATTTAACATCACTTTAATTTCTAGTTCATGATTACAGAAAAAAGTTAGCATTTTACAAGTACTTGTATCTCATAATTTCACAAATAGTCTTGTTTTTAGTCGGACCTCTGTTTAACAAAATCACTTAATACCAATAATAAGCTCGTTATATGGAAAATTCGTTAAATAGAAAATCACCTCTTAAAATACTTAAACAACACAAAACAGGTTTTAAATTCTTAAACACTAGACATAATTAAAATAGCAATTGATACACTTTTATCTTGTAAACTAGTATCTACCATTTATCATATAAATCTCAACCATAAAAGAAATCTGCATGGAAAGCAAGAATAGAGCAAAACATTATCCAGTGTTACACTATCATGCTATATACATTTTCAACTAAAAAAAGTCTAAATTTATGTATAAAAATATAGTTGCATTTATTATAAAAGTAATTTTAAACATACATTACATCCACTTGCGTTAAGTTAAATTGCTACGGATGAAATCCGTTAATTTGAAGTGAGTTTTTCGTTTAAAGTGCAAACAAAAAGGGAAAGAGAATTTACTGCTTTCTCTAAGATAATTTTTAGACAAAACAGTAATACATTTCATAAAGCAGTGGCTTCGAAAATTAATTTAATGTCATTTCTCCCATAAATTGCTTTAACAAGTTTAAAATGTTAAGAAATATTTTGGAAAATAGGGAAATTGGATCTCAATGAAAAGTTCGTTAAATAGAAAATTCACTTCGCTATATGGAAGTTATTTTACAAAAAAATTTCCAAAATGCTCTTGGTTCCTCGAAAAAATTCGTAAAATAGGGAAATTCGTAGAATGGAAGTTCGTTAAATAGATGTCCGACTGTATTTGTATGGCTAAAAAATTCATAAAGAGCATTAAAAAATAACCAAAATTAAGTGTTCCTTCACTGGGCAATTTTGTGTTCCTTCACTGGTAAGAGCTGTTCCTTCACTGGGTCTTCTTACTACTTGTTATTTGAACCTCCAAAACTTTAAAACAATATTATGTAAGTTGTCAGCAATTTTTTTGCATAATTTGCAATTAGTAACAAATATGTTGACACTGTCATTTAACTGAAATTACGAATTTTGAAATTAATATGATTTTTTAAAAGGCAAGCGAAGCTTAAGTGTTCCTTCACTGGTTAGTTTACCCTATTTGTAAATAAATAATTGATTTTTGTATAAATATTCACACTTCTTATTTTTAGGCAGGCGATGAATAATTAGGCTATTAATGCTCTGTTTTTTTTAAATTATTTTTTTTCTATATGAATTTTTATAGCAGTAATCATCCTAATAAAATTTTACTATTTTCAAGAAGTATCCTGCTTTTTTTTTAAAAAAAAGATCAAAAAAAGTTAACTCATTTCTAAAAAATTAATTATTTATTTAAAACATTAGAAAACCTTTTTTGAAATTTATAATCAATGGATATTACTGTGGTATACTATGTGCATTAAAATGATAGAATTGTTTTAAACTTATTTTTTAATTAAATTGCTGTCTCTAAATAATATAGTAAAATTTTGACCGCATGCAAAGACTGTAAAACATGAGAAATTGTGTTTTCATGCAAAAATTCAGAATTCAATAAAATCTGGTGTTTATATCCACATAGCTTCTGTAAAGTCATGCCTGTTAAAAACACGCAGCTCGCAACTTATGGCTTTAAAAAAGGCTGTCCTACATTTTGACTAAAGTATTCTTTATTTTTTTGTCCTCTTGCTACCAGGATTGCATTTTGCTATAAGAAAAATGAATAATTACCTGGTAGTGAAACTGTCTTATGATATTCTCATTGCATAACTCGCTTATATATTTAAAAATCTATTTGCTTACCTTCACAGGGTACGTAGTCAAATTATTCAACAAAAAATAAGCTCATTTTAAGCACTCAAAAAATATTTTTAAGCACTTTAAAAAAATATCATAATTGGGCAGGGTTGTAAAGTTTTTGACAATTGTCGGTTTTATCTTATTTTAACCGTCATATCAAAAAAAAAAAAAACTTTTGGCATTGTTTTTGACAATTGTCAACATCATGTGAACTGTGTATTTTTGCATAATTTGAAGCAGAAATTAACAATGTAAAGGAAATATCTCATTTCGAAAAAGGGAAAATTTAGCACTTTTTAAAAACAGCTAACGAAAAAACCACCTTTAAGGGCTTTTATCGAAAATAAGCACCTTTAAGTACTTTTTAAAAACGCTACGCACCCTGCTTCATAGTAGAATAGCTGAATAAAATAAAAACTTTCAATATAAAAAAGATATTTTTAATAAAAAATTTAGTGTTTTTATTAGACAATTAATTCATATTTTATTATTAGTATTGAGGAGAAATTTTTTTTTTTTTTTTAAGTCAATGACAAACCTAAATTGCACTCTTTAACATGAAGGTTGTCTGCTTTTATTATCATTTCACTAACATGAATTTTATTCGCGGTCATAGCCTGATTTTTAAGTTTTAATATTTTAATCATTTCATTTCAATATGTAAAGCCTTTCTTAAAATACACTATTGTGATATTTATTGTATAATTGCTGCAAAAGTATACATTGAAGCCTTAATTATTTTCTGCAAAAACTTTGGTCACATCATTGATATTCTTCATCTATACATACATAATAATAAACGCGGCTGTGTGTGTGTCTGTAATCACAATATATCGCCCCAGAAGCCTCATCTAGGCACGAAACTCGGCACATAATTGTGTTTTGACATAATGAAGAAGTATTTACTTTCTTTTTCAAAAATTTGGATTAGTTTTTTAGTTATCAGTCATTTTGTAAGAAAATCTATGCTTTTTCGTCTTCAAAGAGCCATATTCAAAAAACTATTAAAAAAATCATATACTTTTCTCCACTCTTATAAATGTATGCTAATGCGAACCTTACAATTGAAATATTAATTTTCGATAAATTAAACCAATAATATTCGAAGGAATCAATAATTTAATTGCTAGGTTCGCATTAGTTTACATTTATCAAAGTGGAGAAAAGTTAAACTTTTGTATTGAAAATGTGGCAACATATTCGATACGTAAATCGAACGCTTCGCTTTGATATATTTGTCGCTGTTCATAATTGTTATAATAAGTTTTTCTTCTTCTTTCCACGCTCTATTTTTTTTTTTCTTAAGCGAAGACGATAATTTTTGTAGCGATATAGAAATAGAAATTGATACCATAAAAAATTATATAGAAATAGAAATTGATACCATAAAAAATTAATTTGTTTTCGTGTTCTTTTCATGTATTTAGCATTTTAGCTTTTTTTTTCTTAAGCGTTGTAGCTATATAAAAGCATATGATGCTACTAATCTTCAGATTTCCTGCTATGTTTTAAAAAACTTTATTTGTGAAAACCTTTAGCGTGGCGGACAGCTGGCCGCCTTTAGGCGACTAGTCTTAAATCAAAACAAGAATTTTATGAATAAAAATAAATTACAAGTCTCAATAATTTGTTTTTTTTTTCTTGTTGTAATTTAATTTTCGAGTTATTTAATCATGCAATGAGCACTGTATTTAAAATTTTACAAGAAAATTTAATGATTAGGGGTCATATTTTTCTTAATGGTAGCCTTTTTATATGAAGCTGTTAAGGAATATTGCTTCCAAACAGTCATTATACCAGCTTTCAAATTTCTTCTAGAAAACACGGTAGAGACAAACATCGCATTACCTACAAATGTAAGTTTTTTTTCCCTTCAGCCATCAAAAACATTCCTCTGAACAACTTAAAAATGTGGCTTCTCATTATACTGCCCCAAGCCCTTCAGAACCATTTTCAAGTTACACTGACAACCAAGTCTATCTCCTACAGGGTGCGTAGTCAAATTATTCAACAAAAAATAAGCACCTTTTAAGCACTTAAAAAATATTTTTAAGGACTTAAAAATATCATAATTAGGCATTGTTGGAAAGTTTTTGACAATTAACGGTTTTATCTTGTTTTAACCGTCATGTCAAAAAAAAAAACCCCTTTGGCATTGTTTTTGACAATTGTCAAAAATCATGAAATTTTGAAATCATGTAAAACGAATGGCGCTTTCATACACTACGGACTGACAATACGCCGACATATATTGGGGTTGAATTATTTGTGAAAACGTAGAATAGAACAATGTGAACTGTGTCTTTTTGCATAATTTGAAGCAAAAATCAACCTCGTAAAGGGAAAATTAAGCACTTTTTAAAAAATCCCAATGAAAAAAGCACCTATAAGGGCTTTTAAAAAACGAAAATCATAAATAAGCACCTTTAAACACTTTTTAAAAACGCCACGCACTCTGTTCTATATTTATTTCCTACTATAACAATTTAGAACTGATTGAGGAGCCATAGCCGCCTCCTACGAAAATATCGTAGTTACACCGATAGTAAAAGCCTTGTTTAGTTTCAGACATAAAAAATAATAAAAATTGCACAAAAAAAATTATGAATATTATAATAGTTTTTTCTAAACTAAAAACTCTGATATAAAATTACTTAAATTAATGATAGCATCATTAAAATAATATCAGAATGTTCCTGCAATACTTCTCTACAAATGGGTAAAATTTCTTATTATTTCTTCAGAAATAGTTTTTGAGGTATGAGAATGACAAGAGCGTGCCACAGGCGAAAAATTTCTGGGATAACGGTGAATAGTTTATATTCCTTCATAACTATTCCCCGTTATTATATTCTTTCAAATTATATAATAGTTATAACGGTGAACAGTTATATTCTTTCACACCAACACATATATTAGGGGGACCGGAAAGTAATATCGTTTCGGCATATTAACTATTCGTTAGTCTTAAAAATCAATTCATTTTTTTTCGATCCGGCATTGAAAGGTTGTAGCTAATGGGGGTGAATACATCACTGATTAAAAATAAAATCTTAATAACAAATATCAAATGCACCGAAACGACATTACTCTCCGGTCCCCCCTAAAACCTAATATATTTAGGTCTTTCAAAAGCCAGACATTTTGAGTCATCACGGCCACGCAAAAAATCATTCATGGAAACATCGTATAGCATTGGAAGAATATTTAAAAAAGAATAAAAATATAGAAATACTTGGCATTATTCAATTAAAAATCATGTCAAAATACTGCTACCTCGATTGTTGCTTCACAAATAACTGTAAAAACTGTAGAGAGCTAGAGTAAAATGGTATCGTAGTTGTCAGCTAAAAACATACGATGAGTTTTTAATGTAAATACACACTACTACTACTACGCTTTCCGTAAGGGCACGTATCTTTGTAATGTTTACCTTCAAGCAAGCATTCATAGAATAATTTTCTTGTCTTCTATGGTGTTCAAACGAGAGAGAGAAAATGAGTTTTAATAGGATAATTTGCTTCACAGTAGCTGTTTCTTCCGAGATTAAATTTAGTGGCCATTGTTTTACGATGGAGATGATAAAGTACTTTACCCGACCAGAAAAAAATTTTTTTACTTCATTTTTTTTAATAAATGAAACTTGATATTTTATTTCCATGAAGAGAAGAAAAAAATTGACGTTAGTTTACAATATTTCTCTCCCTGTGTATAATATTTAAATATCACTTGTTAAAATTTACTTTCGAAATTAAAATAAAAGCTTAGATTGAAAGGTTTAGTGTTCTCAGTGTCGAATGGATCCTCACCCCTGCACGCCACTGAGCAAGGGGTGATCATCTTCATCGTAAAAATTAAATAGATTTTTTTTTAATAAAAATATTTTATATTGAGTTATTTTGTAATAAAACGAAAGTATTTTCATTAATCATACGGTTTTATATAAAAAAAAAAATACGTCCCTTAATTTAATGGTTGTGCACAGGGGTGGACAGGCCCACCAGGATATCGGGATTTACCCTAGTGCTCCCTCTGAATTGGCTACTTTCTATTGAAATGAATTAAAAAAAGACAGTTAAAAGACAAAGTAATTGATATATATTAATTTTGCTTCGAATCTTTGTTGTTGAGGGAAAAAATTATAAATAAATGATTTATAATAAAATTTTATTTTATCATACACCCTTTTCTCATTGCTTACTCTTCTCTAAGAAAAATAGTTTTTTTTTCTCTCCTTTTTGTTCCAATTGACTACAATGAGGGAGCAAAGAGGTCGTAGGTCACAGAATACCGCCTGGAAGTTTCTAGAAACTAACAACCACCCCACCTGCTTGATCAATTTTGTTTCTACCGAAAACAGAATGTTTCGACAGAACTTACTATTCTTGGGGTTTAAAAAAATCTTTATTTCAAGGGAGAGTAAACATTTCTTTGGCAGAAAATGCTCGCCAAATCATCCCTTTACTCATCTCCCGCCGAGGTGACATACGTCGCTTTTCTGACCAATGGGATCTCGATCTTATTTTTATTGCTTCAGGAAAAGTGTTGTTGGACACTCCTTTTTCCCAAGTCAAAATTTTTGATGGTTTTTCCATCGATGGACCGAGATAATCTTGATGGTAGCCATCAATAATTCCATCATGAACCATTATGTTTTTGATCATAACCAACATTAGTAACCATCACCCCAATGTAGGAATTCGGACTGATTTATGATGGTCCAACATAAGAATAGCAACTTGTTTTGATGGTTTGTTCATGTTAAACCATCAGAAATTTTCCATCATAGTTTCTCAGAAATCAAATGTTGGAACTATCATAAACAACCATCATCCCAATGTAGGAATTCGGATCGATTTATGATAGTCCAACATAGGAAAAACCAAATTGTTTTGATGGTGCATTCCTGAGAACCAACAAGAATTTCCATTAAACCATCATGGGAATGCATAGTTGCAACCATCATGGTCCATCACGGATTATTGGTGCATGAGAATCAAACTTCGTTTGATGGTTAACCATCATAGCATCAAAGTAGCATTTTCATCATGGAATGATGGAAGTTTGTGGGCATAGCAAAAGCCATGAAAGCATAATGGAAAACGTTGGATGATGGTGACCATCAAATGATGTAAGACCATCATGAATTTTGACTTGGGTCTGAGCTTTAAATTTTCTCTGTAATGGCATGGCATATGTGTACATGGTCCTTTGTCCGAATTTCAGACACAAATTTCTTATTTTTGGGGGCTCTTTTTCATAAGAATTGTTAATAAGTGTCCACAGAGAAGCACAACTTTACTTTTTAAATGAAATCACAAGGAGGTGCAGACTTTTTGGTCATTCTCTGAAAGAGTTTTGATTGAGCTCATCACTAAATACTTTCCTTTATGCTATCTAGGCCCGTTTTTGGTGAGTCAAGAAAATATTCATTTACATTTTTCGAAATGTCAAATGCAATAATGCATGTATGCATTAATTATTTAACATCTAAATTGTGTTATCCAAAAAAGTTGAATTATTTGAGTCTTTTATAATTGAAGAAGTTTGCTTAAAACTTGTTTAAGACAATATCATTAAATTTTATATTAGGGATTTATTTTCTTTAACGGATGGTCAAGTTCAAAGTTATTGGTCAAGAAGCTATTTACATCTTTCTGTTTCTCTTACTTTTTAATTTTCTTAAGGTAATTAAAGTAACTATTATCCATTTTAAAATTATCGAGGTCTACTTTACTTTTAGACCTTATGCTGAAAAATTTATTCGCTTCAAAATTTAAATATTTTTAAGAACTAATACTAAGAATTTATGATCGCTATTAACGAGGTCAAGGGGCAAAATGCCAGTAGTTTTAATACGATACGATACGATTCAATACGATTTTGCATTGATTACCTGTTGGCTAAAATGAAACAATTAATGTTCGCCTGTCCATGTGATCGCCATACGTTGAGTTAAAACAAATATTTTTAAATTATTGTTATTACGAGTCACAGATCAAGTGCAAATGAATGACAATTATTTGTGTTTTATTAATGAAAAAAAAAGTAGTTTGCCATCTATCGAACCATCTATTCGAAAAGTTCAAAATATTTCAAATAAACTAGTATTTTCCAAATTCAACAAATTGCAATAAAAATCTATTAATTATATAATTAGACAACAAAAGTATACTTTTTCTAATAGTTGATTCAATGCAGCGCTTAACGAAAAATTACCGCCACTTATTCTGATTGAAAAAAAAAGGACTAAAAAAAGCCGTGATTTAAAATATGAAATTTCTAGGAATTTTTTTTAAATAAAACATATAAAGTTTTTCGCTAGTGAATCAGCATTATCACAATGAAAATAAAATTGTTATCTTGTCTACTAATATTAATATTCAGCAATAATAATAATAAATTTATTACATTTTGCAAGAAATGCTCTCTGTCACTCCCCCCCCCCCCCAGAACTTCTTACGGAGTTGATCTCATATTGCTTAGCGATCTGGGACATATTGTCTATAGAGTAGTATAAAATCAAGGCGTTAGAGTGGTATTCGTTCGTAAAAAAAAACGCAGCTTCACAATTTAATTGCTTGAAAAGAATTAGAAACTACTAATTAGAATTATTAGTAAATTAAGACTCATTGTTCATCGACAAAAGACATAATTCTACTGCTAATGATTTTAGCTATACTAAATAAAGGAATCCGCCTCCTGTTCGCTATTGCTCTGAACCCTTTATTATTATTTTTTTCTAAAATATAAAAAGAAAATTGCTGAAAAAAGAAAAAAAAATCAGAAGATTCAGCAGCTAGGCTATTGTTTCAAAAGTTATTAAAGTTAAGTAAGACAGATTTGTCATTTACAGTTTATCGGCAAAATATACATCTAACAACTGGCTGTTTGTAACTACAGGCAGTTGGCTGTTTATTTCAAATCACTTTCAATCGCTTAATTATTCTTCAATTCTCCAGTTTTTATACTTTATCTTAATATTAGTAGATGAAAGTTCATTGGAATTCATCTAAGATGAACTGCTCACACAGTTTATTGCAGATAGCTTCAAAATCTGAGATGGGTTGCTTTTTTCAGGGGGGGGGGTGTTTCTGTGTATTGTGCAGCTACCTAGTGAACATTCCTGAGACTTTTAAAGTAATTGAAAACAATATATGGATAGTTTGATTCCTAATTTTTACCCTTTCAAAACGTAATCCTTATCCTTATTTTGCTCCACGCCCTTTATATCATCTTTTTTTTTTTTGATGTTGTGAAAAATTGACTAACAAAAATTACATCTTTTTTTCCGGTTGAAGAAATTTACGATTTTTTTTTCCGGTTCACAATAATTAAATTGGTTATAGGTAATAAAAGCGCAAATATGATTGTGTATAACTTAAGATAATTTAAAAAAATATTTTAAGATGCAAACTTCTATCAATTCCCCCCCCCCTTTAAATTGAGGTTGTAACAAAGTGAAACATTTTCTAATTGATAACCTGTCTTTCCCCCCCCCCATAATAAGGCCTCTTGAATATTAAAATCTTTCATGTTAGCGTTTCCAATTATTTTGTTTTAAAACAACAATGGAATGCAGGGGTTGGGTAAAATTATAGAAATACTTCTATACTAACTCTATGTAAAATAAAAATGTTTTGGAAGATTTCACATGGCAATACTGTTGTCACAACATGAAATATCATGATTGAAGCTTTTAGAAATGGTGTCATTTGCTCATGAAAAATTCTGATCGAATGAAATGTGGAGTGAGAATTAATAACCTATTTCTATCTTTTATACCAACGATTTTGAAATTATTTTGTAGAATTTAAAAATGTATCTTAGAATGCTTTTTTAATTATACTCGAATTGGAAAAAAACAATTTTTTTTAAACTTCCTACGCTCATTTTGGTTAATGTAAATTTTTCATGAGTAAAAAGGATACAGCTGCAAGCATGATCTTTCTAATTGTACCAACGGTTTTGCCGCTCCCTTAATTCTTTCTAAACATTTGCTACTAAAAAAAAGATTGTTCACTAGTTAGCATAGAAGTGTTTCCATAATTTTGTCCAACCTCTGTATCAGAGCCCCGATGGCTCAGGAGCTAGAGAAATCACCTTCCAATGAGGTGCACTGGGTTCGAATCCCAGCAATAACTGATCGATACGAATTCCGCCTCCGGCTTTCACTGACCACAGTGCTGTCGTGAAATATTCTCAGTGGTAGAGGGATGATGGGTTAGAGTCTCCTTGCCGTCAGGCTAACTGTGGGAGGTTCTCGTGGTCTTCCTCTCCACGTAATGTAAATGCGGGTTAGTTCTATTAAAAAGTTCTCCACAAAGGCAAAATTTATCCCAATGCTTTACCCAGGAGTTATCTTGTCTTCTGGATTGGGTTCATAATTACAAGGCTACGAAGTTGAACATTAGTAGTCGTAAACCCAAAAAATTGGGTCAGCTGTTCAACGACGGTTATAAAATAAAAAACCCTGGTTTTGTAGTTTAGACCACATTAGTTTGAATCAAAAATGTAAAAAAAAAAACCAAGCTTTTTTATTATTATTAAATTTTCTAACAAATATATAAATACTTTCAGTTTGATTGTAACAAAATGGAAAAAAAGAGAAAGTTTTCAGACATTTCTTGCAATTTTGAGTTTTGTTGCTAATGGGAATCTGTATTATTTTAACTAAACAAAAATTTGCAATTTTCAAGTGTTTACATTGAAATCATTTTGCACAAAAATATCTACGTTAAACCGAGTTGGCGTTTTGTTTGGAAGAAACTGGTAAAAATGGAAACTAAATCTGACCAATACAATTGTTTAACAATAAGTATTATAAGGATAACTCAAACAAATTAAATTTAACATAGTAGCCGAAAGTTTAAAATTTATCAAGTTTACTTTTTCTTAAAAAAATTATTTGTTTATTTATTTATTAGCCTCATAGAAAATTTTAAAATCTATCATATTCTTTCAGAGTCGGTTTGAGTATTCCTATTTAACATGATTCCAATATAAAAACTAGCTATTTGTAATTGAGAATTCAATGTTTTTTTAGCAGTATCTATGTCTAGTATGTGATTTTTTAATTTAGTGGTACTTATTAAAAATCGATTATGCTTCTTTAATAGTTCTTTTATAATTTTGAAAATTAAGTTTTACTCTTTAAATAAAATACTAAAAAACAAGTTATTTTAAATTTTTTTCAAATTCATTAAAAAAAATATTCCAGATTGCAATTATAAACTGTTTAAAGAATTTCTTTAAATATTTCTTATTGAATAAGAGTTTCTTCACTTCAGTTGGATGAAACCTATTTTTCCGAGGTGGTTTTCTTATGGTTACTTCTTTTGTGGAAAAAAACCGTCTCTTATATAAAATAAATTCAGCAAATTTAAGCTTAAGTCAATGTCTCTTAAAAATGCTTAAAATAAAAAAAAAGAGGTCCCATGTTCTGTAGTTTGTAAAATTAATTAAATAATGTAATTATTGAAAGAGTTCAAGTTTCTCAAAGTTTATTTTTATATTAAAAACATTATGTTCACAAGTCAAAAGTATAAATAGGAATGAGGTGTAATCTAAATTTTATTTTTTAGTTTAATTTTAAAATTATTTTCTGTCACCAGTGTAAATAAATTAGTGTTGTATTCATGCAGTATGTTTATATTCATTATTGTAATTTTCAAAGTACAGTTTTAACAATATTAAAAAAAAAAAAAAACTCTAAACGCACTGACGGTTCTGCACGTAAAAAGTAGTATTTTAACCTGCACTCTACTCCATTTGGCAGAACCGGTTTTTTTCATGTTATTAGATAAGGAAATAGTGTATTGGTAAGAAACATTCTCCCAACTTTGCCCATTTGCTAAACCGCTAGTGGATTAAAGAAAAATACTAAATTCTCAAAAAATATTTATATATATATATAATCTAAAGTTTTTTTCTTATTTACTTAAAGCTACAATACATCAAAAAGAATATTGTTAAATTTAAATCTCCATCATGTTAAAATGAATGATAAAAAAGCAATTAATTCTTTAATTTTGAAACTGTTATTTGTGTTCTTTATTTTTAAACCTTTATTATTTTATGTGTTCCTATTTCAGCAGTCAATTATCCTTTCTCATTTTTTTTAATCATTCTATGAATTTTTAATATTTTTAAAATAGAAAAAATATACTGCCTTAAAAATGTCAGCCTCATTTATATTAAAAATTTAATTAACTCAATAAATAAAAAACAAATGTTTATTTTAGAACAATTAAGCAATACTAATACTACAAATTGTATACTGCTAAATAAGGTCATTAATGTAAATAATTCTGAATTACGACAATTCTTTATATACTAACAATTAAGTAGGTAAACTAATTTTTACATACATGCTGTATGAAAAAAACTTTTAGGTAATAAATATTTATTTGCTTGTTAAGAGGTGTTGTAATAAATATTCTAGATCTTTTGTTATTAATATTTTTACTATGTTCCTTCACATATTTATGAGCAAAAGAGAATATTTTTGTTTAGTATTCTTTATCAAAATCTAGTATTCTTCATCAAAATATTAATCAATAGTAAAAAATCTGTGATTTCTGAGAAAAACTTTATAATGGTTAAATTGCTGACTTATTTAACTTTTTATTTTAAATAAACAAAAAAAACTAGACATGCAAATAAAAATAAATAAAAAATAAAAACCTGGCGAAAATAGTATTTTGTGAGAAAGAAACAGACTAAAACGATTATACCAGGTATTCTGTCAACCCCTGTAGCAGAATTTTTTCAGCTTTCTGCGACAACACATGCTTTGGCACTGATATCTTTCTGCAAGATACTTTCAATAATAGAAAATATTTATGTTACTAATTTAAAGTAATGAAAACGCTGTGTTTACGAAAAAAAAACATACAATTATTTTTATTGAATATGTAATATTTATGAATACAGGGGTCTGTCCAGGCCAAATAATTTACCACCGTTTAGCGGTACCTTCACAAATTCAACTTTAGGAAAAACAGTCGTTTCACAAAATACTTTTTCTTAAAATTTTATTTTTGTATCCCATCAGAAACGATAAATCCAACATAATTTTTACAAATTATGTCTAAATTTTCACAAAAAAGGTACCTCACAGTAAAACCTAGATAGACTCCTGGTATACTTTTTATGACAAGGACTCTAAAACGAAATATGAAAGACGATCATTAGAACAACCCTGAATTAGTTTCTGACATTAAATTACCTAATCTTTGTTCTTATTTTTACTTGATAGATTTTAACTCTGTTTTACTGTTTTAACTGAATACAAGCTGACAGAAAAGTATAGAAATGATCAAATGTCACGAAAAATTGTATTTAATAAAAAGTCTGAAAATTAAAATCTTAGATAAGAACTCCCATTTTTTTTAAAATCGCAGATTTTAAAAATTGTCTTGGGTGGTACTTCGAAAAACTACTCCCCTTAACTGGAGAGTCTCTCAGGAGGGGTGAGACCAAGATTGGGGATGGTGAAATTGGTGTCATTAGTTTGGTTTTTCAAAACATCACACAATGAACATTATTTTTTCGATCTGACAAGCATTTTCAGAGACTTTGAACAATGTTCACCTTATTTTCATTTCGCAATTGCAGCACTATATGGAACTAATATTCGAAGACGAAGAATTTTTCTGCAGAATTTAAATCTGCAAAAAAAAAATGAGGGTTTTCATTCAAGATTTAAAGTAGCTCCCACTGTGGTTAAAGGGTCAAATTCGGCATTGAAAGAAGTTGTGAAAATATTTCATAAATGTTTTTTTAATAAATTTTTATTAATGCAATTTCTCCATTTCCATACTTCCTGTATACCCTGTATATTAAATATTAGCTTGCTTTTTTTTTTTTTTTAGATGTAAAAGCTATTTTTTGTGGTCATTTTCATGGCAACGCCGGCGGATTTTACGAAGAGTTGGAAATAGTTGTAACATCAGCCATTGGAGTACAAATGCGAAAGGATAAATCTGGCTTTAGAATAGTGGTAGTTGACGAAGACAGTATTAAACATAAATATTATGCTTTAGATGAAGTTCCTCAGACCATATCTTTACAGCCGAAAAACTCTGAATTATGTTTAAAATAAATTATCTTGCTATATAGTGTCTGAATATAACATTATTTCATTAATAAAAATATTTATTTATTCACTTTTTGACAAATGTTATTTATTTAGAGCTTCCTTTACTCTTTATTTTGAAATTAGAGAGATTTTGCATATTATGCTACAGCAACCATAATGCTAACCTTATTTTCAACACATTAGCGGATTGTTGAGAAAATTTCAAAAAATTGTTAGCAATGCTTTGCAAAATCTCTCTATTGACAATCTACAGCGAGCAACCACATATGGCGCTAACTTGGTGGTCATGGGGATTTCCCCATGACCGCCAACTTTACAAAGTAGTAAAATAATCAAAAAAGAAAAACATTTTCGGAAACTATTCTACTTTGCCAACATTTAAATTCATTACCAAGTCTACATACATTTTTATACATAGATTTGTATTATTGATTAGCATTAGTGGGAAAAAACTTTTTTTTAAAATAATAATTAAAAAAAAAAAAAGGTTTATGTTATTAAACATAAATCTTATACCTAATCATTTATAAAAATTTTACTAAACAACAATGCAAGCTGGCAACGGGTAACTTAATTAATAAATAACAACGAGTAACAGTTCAGATCTAACTAACATTGATTTGATTATTAACTTTATAAAAGTTGAAGTTAGCGTGTCTGAATCTCTCTCAGAACTCCACATCAGTAAAATTTGAATATATACATACTATAACATGAATATAACTTAAATATCTACTGCATTAAGTAAACTTCTTTAAAATATTTTGTATTGAAAGTATTATAGTTAAAAAAAATTAAAAAGAAAATTATTATTATCCAAAGTAATTCTGAAACTATTAATAGCTATAAGAAAATCTGTTTTATTATAACAAATATATTTAAACTTTAAAATTTGATTAATCAAAATATTTTTTTATCATATAATCCAATTAAAGTATTTTATTATTAATTAAAGTATTTTATTATTAATTAAAGTATTTTATTAAAGTATTATTTATAAAGAATTTTAATTTCAAGATCCAAGAAATCGGCTGGTTTAATATCTGAGTAAGTCCTTATTTAATTAAGTTCTTTAGGATAAATATTATTAATCAAATCGAATTCAGTACAACGAAAAATAATCAAATCTTCAATAAATCTAAACCTTATTAATAAATTACGTTGTAAAAATGTAAATAAATATTAGCAAAAGCACTGGAGTAACAATTACCAGTGGAAATACCTTGAATTTGTTTATTAAAACAAATACCATAATTTTTTTTTTTCAAATATGTTAACGCTACATAAATAATAAATTCTTCCCTAATAATATCCTCATTAATATTATAGATATCAAAAATCTCTAAACAAATGTGTTTTGAGTTATTGTGTGGTATACTCATAAATAAATTTTCAAAATCCCATGTAAGAATAGTTTTAATTCTATTGCAATTCAAATATTTAATATCGTCTTGGTTGCTATTTATAATAAGATGTTTATCATTAGAAATAATCTTACTTAAAATTATGTTTAAATATTTGATACATTTTTTCCCCAAAACAGATTTATAATATCCAGTACAATAAGTAACAAATCTAAATTTAATTGGAATTTTGTGAAATTCAACAGTTAGAAATAAATAAGGATAATTAATGCTATTGATTTTTAAACTATTTTTTTTTTAGAAAATGCTAAAATTCTATTATCAATTTCTTTTCTAAAATTATTAATTTTGACAAGGGTATTATTGTTTTCATATTCTTCATTCATCAATTGTTTTAAAAATTTTTTTGCAAATAAAGCTAAAAATTATGAGATGCTTTGTCACCATCACAAATAAATACAATAAATTATATTTCAATTCAAATAAAAACATTGGTATTTAGAATTTGAAGCAATTTAAAATTCCAAATTTCCATTCACCAAAACCTTCCATAGGCCAAGTAAATTTTCTAGATCATTTGGCAATAAAACAATCCTAATCTTTACTAACAGAAGCAAGAATAATTTTTATATTACATTTTTTTCTTGGTCTGAACTTAGTCCCAAGCCCCATGATAGAACTCAATTCTTCATTTCAGATCAAATTAAGGTCACCTGTAACAATGTGTTTAAAATCCTTGTTAATAAAATCCTTATAACGTGTTAGTTCACATAAACAAATATCTTCTATATGATTTAAATTTTTACTAGATTATAATTACAAATTCTTTTCTTTAATGTTTTACAAAAGTTATAACAAATAGAAACTCTGATTTTTTTTATTTGACTGGGAAACAATCATTAAGTTTATAAATAGTCATAGGAAGTGAACCTCTTTAAAAAGTCCTTATTAAGAAAATCAATAACGCAAAATTCTTTCTTAATTTTTGAAATAATAAGAAAGATTAGTTTTGTCCACAGCAAAATCACGAAACATTTAAAATATCAAAATTGTTAATAAAAAGTTAAAATTTAATAAGATCTAATGTAATGGATTTAATCTCAGAAGCAAATTTTATAATTTTTAAATGTTTTTCATCATCTACTTCAACATTGAATTTTTATTACCAAAAATAAAACTCCTAATTTAATATTATTTTCAATGACATGCAATAAACACAAAGTTTTAAAAAGAACTAGATTAATTTTATTTTTACATTTACCTTTTCCTCTACTTTCTTTAGTTTTACATGAAAAATTAAATTTATAATTAAAAGTGTTACATTTATTTTAATTACATACATTATTTAAATCTGAGTTACTTTCTCCATTTAATTTACTATTAAGCCCATAAGGATGTAAAGTTTTCAATTGACAAATAAGAATTTTCTTGTCAATTCAAGATAAATTGACAAGAAAATTTAATAAGATCTAATGTAATGGATTTAATCTCAGAAGCAAATTTTATAATTTTTAAATGTTTTTCATCATCTACTTCAACATTGAATTTTTATTACCAAAAATAAAACTCCTAATTTAATATTATTTTCAATGACATGCAATAAACACAAAGTTTTAAAAAGAACTAGATTAATTTTATTTTTACATTTACCTTTTCCTCTACTTTCTTTAGTTTTACATGAAAAATTAAATTTATTATTAAAAGTGTTACATTTATTTTAATTACATACATTATTTAAATCTGAGTTACTTTCTCCATTTAATTTACTATTAAGCCCATAAGGATGTAAAGTTTTCAATTGACAAATAAGAGTATTTTCATAATTATGGGGTCTCGGGGGCACAGTCAGTTTTTAGTTTCACTACTGACTACAGTAAGGCTCCAGCAAGTTAGCAGGACAGTGTGTCCCTGGAAGAAGTTTTGTTTTTGAGGATATGCTTATTTTTGAAATTTCGTTTGGTTTTAAGTTATCCCATATTCAGGGGATAGAGAGCATTTGCCTTACAATGAGGTGAACCGTGTTCGAATCCCAGCGATGGCTGATCGATATGAATTCTGCATCCGACTGGCACTGAACGCAGTGCTGACTTGAAATATCCTTAGCGGTAGACGGACCATGGGTTAGAGTCTCCTTCCCGTGAGGGTAACCGCTTGTGGTTTTCCTCTTCATGTAACGCAAGTGCGAGTTAGTTCCATAAAAAAGACCTCCATGAAGGCAAAATTTCCCAAAATACTTGATCCAGGATTTCCCTTGCCTTCTGGATTGGGTTCAAATTTACAAGGCTACGGAGTTTAACATTAGTATACGTAAACCAAAAATTGGGTCGGCTGTTCAACGACAGTTATAAAATAAAAATGTACTAAAGACAATTTTGGTTTTATGTATTTTGACTTATTGTATTTAAAATTTTGATCTTCATTTTTGCTTAATTCCAAATTTTGTACCTTTAATGCATTTCCCCTGTTACCAGTTTTTGTTTCTCCCAAATTTAGTGAAATACATCCATGCATGAAAATCAAATGCTTACATTATTACAATCAAATGCATTACTTATTACAAAATGAATGAGATAGTTATTGCAACATAATAAATATTATTAATTTTTTTTAAAGAAATATTAAATTAATAAAAACTAATGTGTAATTTCAAAGTATTATATTTTTACAATTTAATATGTATATTATCTGAGAGTTTGTTAAAATTATCTGAGAGTTATGGGTATTTTTTATATGGGTATTTTTTATACAAATTTATAATATGGGCCACAAATTTGTCACAACTTCCAAGATTTCAAAATTTTGGAAAATTCTGACAAGCAATTGCATAATTTTTATGCCTTGTCAAAAATTACACAATTGCTGTAGATAAAAACAAATATTTCTTCTTATTATTTCGCTGAAAGATATTTGAACGGAACACATTTTTCCATTTTTTTTACTGCGAGATTAGTATGTAATATTTTGAATTGCACATTTGAGTAATTGTTCCATTTGGCGCAAATTTCACCTAAACTCCAAGTGGTTGTGAATTTCGAACCACGCATTTGAATAATAAACTTTCTACACATATGTTAAACTTGCACCAACTTTGTTGTGCATTCACATGGTTTTTCGAACCACTTTTCCGGCAGTTACAACCATGTATTTCTATGTAATATTAAAATTCCTAATATTTTACCACACAGCAAATTGTCACATAACACTTTAGGTAAATACCATGAAAATTTTGTTACAGAACTGCTTCTTTATACCTAGATAATTCCTATATTCTTCTCTATGAAGTCAAATAAATTTTCAGAGACTACAGAAAAAGAAGATTATTGGTATAACTGTGAAGAATGAAAAGATTGTTTAGGATTAAATGGAAAAAAAATAGTTACCATGCATAAATTAATAAATGGTGTGAATGGAGAAATGATTCTGAAGAGCATATTCAAAAAATCGAAGAATTAATTTTGCATAACTGTGAACCGACATTTCTGGAATATTATGCGAAAAGCTATATCAAGCTAGGCAATATTAAAAATAATTGGACCTTTTATCTCCTGAATCAGAAAATTTTAAAACAGATTACAAAATCGTCCAAATTCAAGTTGTATTTGTCTAGTTAAGCATATATTGAAATTTTGTCTGGTTTTCTAATGTGGCATTAAAGTTATTTTTAAAACCATCAAGAAGTAAGATTAAATGAGAAGTAAGTGGGGGAAGTTATCTTGCAATAATTTGTTGGTATTGTGATATTATGAAAACATTTTTCAGCATTTGAAACTTCATGGTTTATTTTACGTTTATCTGAATTTACTTTTTTTAAACCTTAAAATTTTAAAATAATCAATGGCCATGAAAAATTTTGCCCACCATAAAACTTACTCTCAAGAAGTCATCAAATAGGCAAAGGCAAATAAGAGAAATGTTATTTTGATAAAGATTTATTATTTCACTCAAATTAGATATTCACAGATAATGTAAAATATTGGTTTTAATCAAATTGAATGTAAAATAAAAAAAATAAATAAAAAAAAAACGCTACATAATTGGAAAAATCCTTCATACCAAAGTTTCTATCACCTCCATTAAATAACTTAAAGCATATAAAATGTGTATTTAGAAAAATTTAGAGTAAACTATAAAGTTTCATATCCTGAAAAAAAAAATCAAAATAAAATCCAAACAAATTATGGCAGGATAACTTAAGATTACAGAGTGGGGGAAGTTATCTTGCAATATTTTGTATTGTGACACAATGAAAATATTTTTCAGCATTTGAAACTTCATGGTTTATTTTAGGTTTACCTGAATTCACTTTTTTTTAACCTTAAAATTTAAAAATAATCAATGGCCGTGAAAAATTTTGCCCACCATAAAACTTCTCAAGAAGTCATCAAACAGGCAAAGGCAAATTAGAGGAATGTTGTTTTGATAAAGATTTATTATTTCATTCAAATTAGATATTCACA
This sequence comes from Parasteatoda tepidariorum, assembly GCF_982258835.1. Classification (NCBI taxonomy): domain Eukaryota; kingdom Metazoa; phylum Arthropoda; class Arachnida; order Araneae; family Theridiidae; genus Parasteatoda; species Parasteatoda tepidariorum. The sequence continues at coordinate 80,912,287 of NC_141764.1, read as the reverse complement.
GATAATGTAAAATATTAGTTAAAAAAAAAACAATAAAAAAAATATTGTTTTAAATCCAGACTTTTTATATTAATGCAAATATTTTTGTCCACTGCAATGTTCACACACTTTAATTATAACTTTCATCTCTAATTGAAATCATAAGCACATATCAGTTTCTGTTTCAACATAAACTATAAGTCTGATGTACGTTTCTTTAAAAACTAGTATCATTACTGACTTCATTTTAATAAGAAATGGAACAATAGTTTAAAAACTTTAAATTAAAGATTTATTAAAATCACCAAATTAACTAATATAAAACAAAATTACTGATTAGAAGAACTAATTTAGTGAGCAAAAAATTTGTTGTGATCTAAAAGAAAAAAAAAACTCAAAATGTAGTGGAATCAGAAATTATCACTTGTAAAAAGAAAAAGCTGCAATAGTCTTCATAAAATAATCATCTGCTTTTAGTAATAAATGGTATATTTAAGTATAAATTTTCTCTTGCTTTTATTCTATAAAAGAGACAATTTTTAACAAAAGCAGATGTGATTCTACATCAGGCAAAACTTGCAAATGAAACTGCACCTCTGAGGAATCAGAATTTGTATTTTACCTGGACTATTCCCCAACTTTTGTTTCAATTATGGTTTTCCCTGACAATTCCCAATTTTTCTGATATTCCCGGTGCATACGAAGCCTGTATGATCTTTAAAAACAATAAAAAAGCAACCCTATAATATGTTTTTTTTTATCTCTAGTCAAAGAGCCAACCAGATGGCAGAGTGGTTAGCGTGCCTGACTGCAGAGCCGATGGCCGCGGGTTCGAATCCTGCTCAGGGCATGGATGTTTCTTTCTCTCTCTCTGTGTTCTATGTCATTTCTCCCTTGTGTGTATGATTGTGTGAATGTGACCCGCTCTATAAATGGGTTTGTGGTTGTGTGACGTGGGCGACGCTGCTCCACCACCGTGGCTTCGCCACAGGTGCCCACTGGGTAACGAGAAGAGAGTAGCAGTTATGGCATTCCTGAGGCCAATGGGTCTATGTCCCAAGTGCCCGCCATTAGAAAAAAATCTCTAGTCAAAGAGAAATAAATCAGGAACCTTTCAATAATACCCATAGAAAAGATTGTGCAACGTTAAAGTTATTATTTTATTTTAATTAATTAGTCCTTGGCTATGAAAGTCTTTTTAAAATTAAAAGTGTTTACTTTTGAAATAAAAAATTAAAAATGTTATTCTAGGTCAGCGATTCCCAAATTCTTGCGGCTATATGGTACACCAAATTATCAACCCCAACTTCATAAACTAAGTTTATTAAGATAATTGTAAACGTTATATAACCTACAAAATACTATTTTTAACATATTTAATTTGAGATAATATGCAATTAGAAAAAAGATTTTTCATTGTTTTACTATTAATAATCTTAAATTAGGTTTTAAGTCCAACAGTTCAAGTTGCAGTACTTGTGCTATATCTAGTCATGAATTTGTTTTTAGTGTATATACATGAGCTGAAAATGAATAAAATAAGCCGAATTATGGTTTACTGTGAAATGAAAACTTAAAGAACTGCTATAAACGTTAAAAATAGCTATCAGGGAAACACATTTATTTATTAAAGAATTTAGTTATTTTATTTTGAATACTAATGTAAATGCCTTTAGATTTTCATAACATCGGCTTTTTCCTACATTAATTCTAGTTTTAATGATTGCTGCCAAACAGAAAGCTTTCTTCATTAAAGATATTATTTTATGGAGTTGTAAACCTGCTTTGAATTGGAAAGACCATTTATGGTGATTCGTAAAAGACCTAAATGAATGTCCCCTATGCAAGTACACTAAGAAAATATAAAGGCCTGAATCTACTTTGCCATTAAAAAAAAACATTCTACTTGACACAAAGACAAACAACCACAAAGTAGAGCCAAATGGTTGTATTCCAAAATATGTAAACAAATCTCTGCCTACATGATATGCATTTCTACTTTTAAAATAAGTCTCAGCTTACACAGAATCCAGTTCTAGTGAGATCTTAAAAAATAAACACAAAGACTCAATAATAACAATGAATTTAAAATTAACATTTATTAACAAAAATATGAGCAATAATGACTAAAATACCTTGAGTATGTGTTTCAATTTGATCAATAAATGAGAATATAAATTATGTTAAATGATTATGATACTTACACTGGTATTGTCGATGGAGTCTAAGCTTCATTTTTGTTGGCTATTGCCAGCCGTTGGACATTCGTTGTTTGTTGACACATCCTCTCAATATCTGGATTTCCAACCAGGTTTATGGTTAATTCTAACAAAAAGAACGGAAATAAAGTCAAAATTATGAATAAAAATCAAGAAAATGAAATTAAAATTAAGTCAGTTAAATTACAAAGGTGATTTGAAATTCTGGGAATATTCAAAATGTGCAATATTCATTAAGAGTGCAATATACTTTAAACCTATTTTGGCTAAAGGCATAAGTTAAAAACAATATTATTCCCCTACTAAATTCTGAGGAATAAAATTCAAAATCGAACATTTGTATCATCATGGAGGTATAGGGTGCTTATCCTTTAAATGTTGTGCACACCAACCTCTGGATTTGCTTTCTCAGTTTCTTTTAGATTGATTTGCTCTGTTATTGTATACTTTTGGGTTTTAGTTTGACTTTGCAGGTGTCTGTCCAGGCATTTTGAAAAAGGTCCATTTTTGCAAAATTGTGAAAAAATTACTCGTAATTTGTGAATATAAAATAAACGTTAAGTCACAGTCTTTCAACCAGGGTCCTGTGAATTGTGAATTTGGGCAAATAGGGTCCTTTTGTGAATTTGATCTTTTTTTAAATTGATCTTTTGTGAATTTGGGCAAATAGGGTCCTGTTATTGCAAAAAACATTTTCAAGGAGTTTTAAATCGTAGACATACAAGATTATGCTCAACACTGTAAAATTATAATTAAAAAAAAATTAAATTTTAAAAAATAAACTACTAAATTAGAGATGCAACATACAAATATTTGATATTTAGCCTATACTGCTGAACGCAGAATATTAATTTCGGACGAATAAAGGAAGAAGCGTCTGCGGAAGACAAAACTTAGTTCGTTTACATCTGCCTTTCTCCCCCCCCTTCCTAGGAAGGGTTTATTTGATTAACAAAACAATAATGAAGATAAACAAATTTGTGAAGGGTCCGATTAAAAGATAAATTATTTTGTGAAGGGCCCGTTTTTAAGTTAAAATATTTCGTTAAGGGTCCGTTTTCATGAAAATATATTTTGTGAAGGGTTCGTAAACAGCCCTAAATTTCTTCTATACAGACCCCTGCTTTGCATGTTGACACTTTTTTTAAAATTGCTAAAACTTAAAGTGCTATAACATATGAAAGTAAATTCATAAGTATTTAGATATATAATAGTATTTTTGGTACTATTACAAACATGGGGCATAAAAATTTTATGAGGTATCCATTATCACCACTATATCTGTAATAGCTATTGCCATTATTAATTAAGCATCACAGGCTTCAATAATAGGTTGGAAATTTTTTTATGGCCTCTTGAAATGGAATTGTTTGTCCATTTCTCTTGTATAATGTTCAAGAAATAGGGTTGGACTTTTGCATTGCTTTGAATTTGACAATACGGAATATTCCAGCTTATAGACTTTTAAAAAAATTGGAAATGAAATGCATTTGAACTTTACTCTTTTCTTATTCTAAACAAATTAATGTTGCTTTTTTTTGCATCTTGCGCTTAGTAGATTTTAGTTTCAGAATTTTTTTAAACTTTTAATAAAATTGAAAATGGGTCTTAAATCTAAAAAAATAGTCACTTTATTAAGAGGAACAAAATGAAAATACTATACTGAAACAAAATTAAATACACAATATTAATAGTGTACTTCAGCAATCAGCTTCTAATTTTGCTACCAGCTAATGGTTTTCAACTAGATTTGAAAATTCTGCACTTATTTCTTATTTAAAAAATTATTTACTAAATGCGATTCAAAAAAGTCAATCATTTATTTGAAAAGTTTAAGATTTAAGCTGCCTATTTTTGCCCGTCTAAAGGCTAAGGAGGAAGAAAAGGAGAAAATAGAAAACTCAGTGTGCACGATTTCACGATCGCAATGCTTGAACGGATATTTGGTCAATTTAGGAATTGGTAACTGGGCGGAGTGAGCTTGACGCTAGCTTTTATCCATCAATCTTCTTATAACCCTATATTGATTGTGTGACCAAACTTTTTCGCCAAAGCAATTGGCGTTGTTTAAACAAAAGCTATTGTAAGAGGAGAAGCCATTTTCTGTATTTGGCTGCGCGGGATTTCATATTTTATCATCATGAAAGTTTTAATTACAGGTAATTCTTATTAATTAAAGATTTATAATATTAGTGTACGTTTCATAGCAGTATATAAAAAAATTACATGAAATTTTTAAAAAGATTAATGAATTTTATTAAATATCTGTGAATACCACGCGTTAGATTTTAAAGTAAATAGTTTGTAAAATGTATGTATTTTAAGAAAATTGTTATAAAAATTCATTTATCAAAGTTTTTCTCTGCTTCCTTAGAAATCCTTTGTTTGATCTGCCGAAATTGTGTGAAGCAGTTTAGTAATGAAATTTCATTTAGTTGAATTACTTGATTTATGTTTATTTTAGTGACATAATACAGAGGTATCTTTTTTTTCTATGAAATATATTGCTAATTAAAATTTATTATATATAGAAAGATTAATATTGAATTTTCTTAAAAATAGTGAAGAGGGTTTTGATCATGTCTAAAATAATTTGTTTCAATTTTATTGTAAACTAATCTAAAAAAAAATTCTGAGAGAAATGGAACAAATTTAGATAATATTTATCATTTTCATTCACAGTTACTGCATTCATTATTATTCTTTTAGGTTGTCTTAACTATTGAATAAATTATGAGCATGCATACTTTCAAAAAAAATTTTTATTCTATAGGTGTATCACAATTATGTGCAAAACAATTTGTACTCAATAATTTGTTTTATTTAAAATACATAATACAAATACTATAATAAATTAGAAGATAATTCAGATTAGCAAGTTATCTTAAATTTAAGTTATCTTTATTGGATATTAATATGAAATTGAATTTTTTCAATTATTTAACTTCTCAAACTATATCTATAATTGTATTTTTTTCATTACCCTAAGATTTTTGACAGTTTACGTGGACAATGTAAAGCAAACTTTTCATATTTCTTCTTTCTCTTCATAAAATACTTTTTTACTAGGTGATTCCTTGGAGAAGTATTTGGCTAATTACTTAAATGCTGAATGAAAATGGGATATCGATGTTTGCACACCCTGGAATCGGTGTGGACAAATTAAGTGTGCAGTTGTGAAGGGACGATTGTGTTTTTGTCTTAATTCATGTTGGTAAGTTGAAATGTAATTTATTTACATATTTAATGATTATGTATCTAAACCATTTGTTGGCATTGTTAGTATCTTGTGTAACTATTCTAATTCAGATACTTATTTATTTTTTTATTAATATTACTTATGGTTGTGCTATAAAATAATAATTTATTTTGCTTTTCTTAAAAATAAAGGAACTAATGATGTGCAATTGGGTACAATGTCCAACTTTAAAAAACTGGCTTGTGTGGTTAATAAAATTTGTGGGGTTATTGGGGAGATTTTGTTTGGTTATCTGTGGAAGAATAATTCTGGGTAGCCAGCTGCCAGGAACTAATAAAAAGAGAAGGGAACTCAGAAGGTATAACTCGTAACCATCCCCGGACAACTATCTGCATGTGTTTTTTTTTTTTTTTTTTTTTGTTATTAAATTTACAAGTTTCAAATCTGTTTAGCACCTTGGCAATTGTAGTTGGCACGGCAGATCACAATACAGAAATATTTCTGAGTTGTTTTTCTCGAACGAAGAGTTTAGAAATTTCTCTTGCTGAAAGATCAGCGTATGCATCAACATTTTGTTAATCTTGAAAACGTCACTATAAAGCGATTCAATGAAGTAATTAAAACTTTGTGAATTTTACTTGGGCTAATGTTCTGTGAATCAGCTTTATCTGTGGAAGAATATATTGGTTAAGATCATATACATTTAAACTGCCAGGGCCATATTCAACTGGCAAACATCTTTGAAGAATGCATAGCAAAGTTGCTAAAAAAAGAAGTGTATTTATACACAACTTTATATACTAATAATATAAAAATATTGTAATCTTGTCTTGACATTTAGCCAGATAACCAGAACTCATCCCATACAAATAAGAAAGAGTAGTCACAGTCAGATATCTGTTTAGAAGAGATTTGGGTCCGTTAACGAACTATTCACAAAATATCTTTTCATAAAAACGGACATTTCACAAAATAATTTATCCTTTACTCAGACCCTTCACAAATTCGTTTATCTTCATTATTGTTTTGTTAATCGAATAAGCCCTTCCCGGGGGGGGGGGAGAACGACAGATGTAATCTAAATAAATTTTGTCTTCGGCAGACACTTCTTCCTTTATTCGTCCGAAATGAATATTCTGCGTTCAGCAGTATAGGCAAAATACCAAATATTTGTATGTTGCATCATTGCATTTGTATGTTGCATTTTTTAAATTTTAATTTTTTTAATTATAATTTTACAGTGTTGGACATAATCTTGTAAGTCTACAATTTAAAAACTCCTTGAAAAAGTTTTTTTTTTTTTTGCAATAACAGACCCTATTTGCACAAATTCACAAAAGCAGGACCCTGGTTGAAAGAATGTGACTTAACGTTTATTTTATATTCACAAATTACAAGTAATTTTTTTCCAATTTTACAAATACGGACCTTTTACAGAATGTCTGGACAGATCCCTGACAGTACTTGAACAGATTTAGTACTATGATGCTGTAAAGAAAAATATTCAGTAGAGAGTGTTTTTTTCTAATATTCTTATCTGTGCTACTTTACACAATGCAGAAAATTTTTTAGATGCAATAGAATATTTTATGACTAGTTCTCTCTCTCAATGATTCTGGTTCTACCCTTAAAGGACAGAGGGAAGATTGTTTAGAGCATTGTACCTGAATTATAAATACTCTTCCACTTTAAATGCCTTTGGTAAAATATACTAAATGAATAATGCTAATAACGCTAATGAATAATGCCAATTGCTATTTCTAAATAGCAATGGGTATATGTTCAACACTAAAAGAGATAATAAAAAATTTTAGATTGCACGGAGATTGATCTAATTCTATTCTTTGTTAGCTTAAATGAGATCTAGACTTAACAGAAGCTAATATGAGTGTCTCAGTTAGTATCTTTCTCTTTTATTACTACAGTCAGTATCGGTTATATGGTCAGCTCATGGGTCCAGAATATTATGACCATATAAGCGGTGTGACCATATATGCGATAACCAAATATATATAGTTAATATGGCGTGAATATATTCTGGAATCAGAATGAATTTCTTAAACAAATAATTCAGCTTTCAAAAACGTTTAAAATTACTTATTAAGGTGCATAATAAGAAAGAATGCAAAAATAATTTTTACACTTTTAGAAAAGTTTAATTCTTTACCTTAGCATATATACATGTTCAAAAAAAATATTCCAATAAGCTTGTCTGTTTCTTCTTCTTGGTTGTTAAAACAACTTTTTCTAAGTCTCTGATAGATTTTAAATGTTCATCTGCTGCATCTGAATTTGCAAAAAAACACCTTAAGTCATCTATAGCCTTAAGAGCATCAGCTGTTGATACAGACTTTTTATTGCATTCAGTATCATCCTCATCGTCACTTCCTTCAGCATTCAGATTTAAGACATTAGATACAATGCCTTCCACAGTTGCTTCACAATTAGTGAGGACATCAACGTCTATTTGGGAATACAAATTTACGTCCGGCATTGCATAGCCTCGGTTTCGAAGATTTTCAGCCAATGGAAGATCTTCCTCAGACTCCTCTAATGATACCGAAGAGTCTGGAGAACAGTGGAACCCCGCGTGACGGAAACAATTTTCAATAGTTTTCGACAACACCATGTTCCAGCTTTGATCAATATAGAACAGTGCGTTCAAAACTGAAACGTGAAATTCTTCTTTTTTGTCTATGGCGGTGATCATATCCCGTAGAAGAAGCTTTCTATACATAGACTTGAAGCTTTGAATTATGCCTTGATCTAGAGGCTGCAACACACATGTGCTGTTTGGAGGCAAAAATACGAGCTCAATCGATTTCAAGCCCTCAACAGGACAGTGAGCAGTGCAGTTATCAGCAATCAATGCAACTTTTCTGTTTTTCTTTGAAAAATGTAGGTCCCACCTTCTGAGAATTTTTTCCCAGATCGTTTGGGTCATCCATGCTTTGGAATTGGCATCATACAAAAGGGGCAAAGATTTACAATTTTTCATGCATCTCGGTTTCAGAAATTTTCCAATCACCAAAGGAATCATTTTCTCCGAACCATCCATGTTTGCAGATAACAAAACTGTTAAGCGCTCCTTACTTTTTTTTTCCGCCTACACATTTTTCTCCTTTGAAGCAAAGGGTTCTGTCGGGTAAGATCCTATAGAAAAGTCCACATTCATCGACGTTGAACATGTTAGCAGGTTCATATCTTTCATGAATATCTCGCAACACTACGTCTTTCCATTCTTTTAAAGAACTGTTGTCAAAATCAGCAGCTTCTCCGCACAATTTCTTAAAGAATAGGTTATTTCTTGCATTGAATCGCTGTATCCAGCCATTGCTTGCAACAAAATTTGACTCTCCTAGTTCTTTAGCTATTTCTAAAGCTTTTTCTTTTAGAATATTCCAGGATATAGGAGCATTTTGTGATCGTGCATATTTGATCCATGACAGAAGAGCCTTCTCCACATTCTCGTAAGGTGACACACGCTGACGTTTTCTTTCTCGGTCGCTAATTGAAACATCTGGACAGCTACGTTTGGCTGCTAAAATGTTGTTTAAAGTTGTTCGCGGTATAGAATTTTCTTTGGCAAAAGTAGCTTTTGAAAGGTTAGACTTTTTAAACTTTTCAACCAATTCATTTTTTTCCGATATTGTTAAATTCTTTCTTTTCGAAGCCATAATGAAAGCATGGATATGTTATTCGTTCAGTAATCCAATAAAAATGTTCTTTTCTCTCAACTTCAACTCCTTTTCAAGCTCTGAGAGATAACTTCAAACGATCAAAAGACCTTTTGCCCTTGGGCGGGGAAAAGAATGCCAGTGGTCAAATGAGGAGAGGGTGACGAAATAGAGGGGGGAAATTCCAGTTCTCTCCGGGGGTCGAAGGAATGTGTTTACCTTCTGGTCATTTTTCTTGTCTAAAGAAATGTCTTAAAATGTATCTTTTTTCAAAAGAAAAAAAAAAAAGGAAACTGACCATATAACCGGTAACTCGAAAAATAGCATGACCATATAAGCGGTGATCTTTAACACGTGTTTCCTATTAAGTTAGACGGGACTTTAGATTAAATTTAGATTTAAAATTGACCATATAAGCGGGGTGACCTTATAAGAGGGTGACCATATAGGCGGTACTGACTGTATAATGTTTTGATTATTCGGATAATTGTATATTTTTAACAGTGGCATTATACCTTAATCGTTGTGATTTTTTTCCCCCAACTGTATTGTTATAGTATGGATTGTTTACTGTTAGTACAACACTGTTTATAAATTATTACAGTATTAATAAAATAATTAAAGTCAGAATGAATTAAATGATCTTTTAATGTTTATCAGTATTTGTCTTTAATCACACCGTGGTTAAGGAAAAGACAGTGCCCTATCAGTTAGTATATTCCTCTTTTATTAATAATATATATTCTTTTACTTTGATTATTTCAAAAATATTTATTACTTTTGTTTTTATCAGTGGCATTTATTGCTTTCTAAATAAAAGCTAATTTAATGTTTGATCTAGATACTAATAAGTTTAGAAAATTAATTTATGATTTTATTTTTTATTCTTGTAAAAGGTTTAGAAAATAATATTCATTAAGGAACTGGTGATGTCGACAGAATTTAGATGATTAGATACTAAAAAACTGGGAACAGTGCAATCAAACCTGAACAATGGACAAACACATCAACATGTACTGGCTCATCATTAAAAGTCAGCGTGGGGATAACACAACATGCACATTCCATGATCCATCATGGACTCGTGCCTTTAAGAAGCCTACGTGGCTGTCTCTAGGGTAAACGGTGACTCAACAGTGCACACACCAACTGAACAATTGGCTGTGGGGTCATTTATGTTGTGTAAAGAAAATATAATAAAATCTGTGCTGTGACTAACTATTAAATGCTGCGATGTAATGTCCTGTGATTGTCTTGTTCTTAAAGCCATTAGTCTTTATATGTAAACCCTGATTGATGCTGCAATAGAAATATTAAATAATATTAATCAGACACTTTCCCTCTCTTTCAGATGTAAGTAACCTGACTAAATTGGGGATCTGCGAAAAGAAAAAATCGAGCAACAAAGCTAATGTTGCAATAATTTACACTCCTTTTTTATGTCTTGATTTTAAAGTGACAGATGTGTCAAATCCCCGAGTATGAGTTTGAGTGATGCTTCCTCCCAAAAGAGTTGTGAGACCACTCTGAAAGTGTCGCAAGTATGCCATATGCGTGGAAAAAGATGGATATGCCAGATTTAATAATAATAAAAAAAATTCTGTTAATCTGTGCTTATAACTTAAAACTTATACTTCTGTGCTAAAAGTTCTTTCACTCTGTAATTCAAATTGATTCAAACTAATGTATGCAATCCTTTATTAGATTCACAATTTGAAGAGTTGTGCTTTTATCTATATACTTAACCATTGGTTGAAATCTTAACAAGGTATCCTGATTACAATATTAATTTGAAGCAACTTGTTCTCTTCTAGCTTTTGCCTGGATTCTGCTGATGATTCATGTTTGTCCCGGGGAATGGTCTCACAGCATTGTCTGCTTAAAGCTTTTCTGTGAGATATATTTACCAGGACTTGATTTTCTACAATGGTTTATGCAGAGTCTCATTTAGTTTGAAGAATATCTCTGTACCGTAACAAGATAACATTTCAGTCATTGATTTTGCTATATGTATTAAATATAATTGTATATTTTTTAAATTCATAAAAATAATTAAGCTCTTTATTTTCCGGCACGGTTGTCAGTTATTAATATAACTGAAGTCTTTGATTGGATTCTGATCCACTGTAGAATTTTAAAGTAACATGATTTCTATTTTTTTATCTAGAAAAATGCTTTTATTTTACAGCTGACTAAGCAGACAATAGCACAGCTGCCAACTGTTCAGAATTTTTCGGATTTGTTCCTGATTTTTAAATCCAATCTGATATTTTTATAAAAATTCTGAATTTTCATAAAATTTTTGATTTTAAACCAATCCTTTTTTCTGATCGCCACAAGCATGCATCCTGTGATTATTGTGCTAAAGTAATTTTTAGTAGCTTTTTATTGGAAAATATTATTCCAATAGCTGTCTGTTGCTGATTATTTCACTAAATTATTATTTTTGGAAAATTTTTTTTTGTAGTATTTAAACACTTCCATCAGAAATATTTGTTTATGATGTAGATTATTATTTACCAGTGTTTTATAATTTGGAGATAAATAATTATATATTAATAGGTAATGTTTGTTTTTAATATATTATACCGGTATTCCTAATTATAAAACATTAATATTATAAGTTTCCCACAAAAGATAGTGTTTATAGTTTTGTTTTACTAATTTACATATTTAAATGTATGTCTATTAATGTTATGATTTAATAATTAAATTTTTATCTTACTCTCGTAATTAGTGCGTATAATTTTGTCGCATATAGTGTTCCTCATTTTTGATTCATAAGGTTGGCAGCTATGCAATAGTTATAAAGAAAGACTTAGCTGCTCTTTTTCTCAGGATGATGCCACTGATAGTGGTCATAGACCTTATATGATTGCATCTGCAAGCACCTTCATAGAGTCAAGCTAGCTACCATACTCTGTCTATTGTGTAAGAACAAAAACAAATATACGTGCTTCAAATTCTCAGATCCAACTTGAATAATTTTTTTTTCTTCCTTTTTTATACTTTTTACATATGCTGTACTCTTACCACTAAAAATAAATATATTCAAAAGAAAATTTATCTCATTTATTTATTCTTTCTTGAAGATGTATATCAAGAGAAAGATACTATTTTATAGTACATGTGTATCCAAGGTGCTACTACTATAACACTGCAACTATTTCAGTTTAAATGAATCTCAAGTTAGAATTTAATGCTACTATATTTAATTAAAATTTTGAAAATACGTCCAATAGTACGTTTAGAAGTTATTTGACTAAAATATTGATAAGTATTGTACAAGGGCTAGCTCTTGACCTGAGAAAAAAACAAGAGTTTCGGGAAACGAAAAGCGTTTGTTAACTTATTTTTAACGAACTGTAATTCAACTTTTTTTTATTTTCAACTAGCTAAATATCCACTCTTCGAACAGGATTAATAAAATCAAAAAAACAATAACTCGGTACTGAACAACCCAATGAAATCGTGGACAAAACTGAACGGTATATACTGACAAAATTAATAAGCAAAAACATAACAAAACCTGTTTTTTGTTGTTCAGTCCATTAAAATTGAGATTAACTGTATTCAACATTACTAGGCATAATATCGAAATTAACCATTAACTTGGAATTTTTGTAAATAAGTAATTTTTTTTTATATAATAGGAATTACCCATATTAATTAAGCATCATTGGCGACAATAATAGTATGGCGCTTGTTTACGATTAATCTATACGAATAAGTACCTGAACTCCATAAATGTTGCTTATTACATAATGGCTTACTTTTTAGTATTTCAATATGCATCTATTACATTACTTAAATGAACTGAGCGTCAGCATTAACACTTTGACTCAGAATTTTCATTAAATATATTTTTTTTCATTATTTCTTTGTATTTATTCATGTCAGGATAGGTGAGAAGTAAATTTAGAAGTTTAATAATATTTGGTGAGATGAAATATAACGTGAAACACCATGTCTTTTCCTGCATAAAAAGTCAAATATTTCAAACGCGGTTCACTTCCAAACAATTTAAGTAATATGCAGTTATTTAAATCTTAGCGAAACAGTTATTTATAATTGAAACTTCTTTAATTTACAAAATCATTAATACATTTTTGAATATGAATCAAAAAAAGATTTTTCCAAACTAATTATTTTGAATTTTATATTTCAGTAAAATATATAATTCCGTAATCTAACAAATATTTTTTATCAGCTGTTTGACTTTTTATTTTTAAAGAGAGAATACCAAAAAAAATATATATATTCTTACTAGGAATTAAAGGCCAGAGAAAAAGAAAAGAGGGACAGCTGTTAATAAAACTGAAGTAATTTTCTACGTTTTTCCTAAGCAAATTAGTACCACTTTCCCATTAATTTTGCCTATCATTGTAAAAGAATTTTTTTTTTTAATTTTAATTACCGCTGTTTTTAAATTATTTACTTATACCGAAACACATTTTGACAGACGTGTAAAATTAAATACGTGATTTCAGATAACTTCAGATATAATTTGGTGACATAGTGCTACCACGTAAATTTTTTTTTTTCATTGTTGTTGTTTACGTCGCACTAAAGCTGCTCAATGGGCTATTGGTAACGGTCTGGTAAACATTCCTGACAATCATCTGAAGACATGCCATCACAATTTTGAACTCTGCCGAGGTGAGGCTCCCTTCGCTTCGATAGACAGACGACATGCGCGTGAAGTCAAGTACTTACGTATAACATTTTAACGAGAACCAATACCTCACACCCTCGGTCCCTTCACAGATTGATCCAAGTAGTTTTTCACCCGCACGCTGACAGCAGCCAGTTATGCTCGACTTCGGTGATCTGCTGAGAACGTGTCAACAATCAGTCAATTGCGGAACTGTTGTTGATTGAAATTATGACGTAGCGAGAAAAAAAAACTAAATAAAGTACAAGCAATAACTCTTTTTTATTGTTATTAAATAGAGCTATAAAGTATCAATGATGTTATCTTTAAGATTTTTGAGGAAACAACGGCTAAGGCTTAACCAGTCAACCCCGCTTAAAGGAATATCATCAGTTCCAGCCAAATCTATGCAATTGAGCGGGTTATTCGATTAAAAGGATAGTGCAATATTCTATCCTAAATTTCTGCGAAATTTTATTTTTAATGGTATTTAATGCAAATTATAGTGTTTTGATTAAATAAACTTAGTTTTATGATCAATAAACAATTTTGATTAATAGTATCTGTGTTAGTATCATAAAATATAAATGTCATTTAAAGTTATATAAAAATAAATCAATATTAGTGAATAGTATAATAATATAGGTACTAAAATATTATTTGATCCCTTCCGAAAAAATCTATAATTGAAGACTATTTTTATACCCGTTTAATTCGTCAATTTATCAAAATTAGATTTTCCCTTTCAGTTTCTATTAAGACTTTCATGAATAATTGCGTATTCCTCTCAAACGTATAGTCAGATTATTTATTTTAAATTTTTTTTTTCTAACCTCGTCTTGAGAATTTCCAAATTAATGAGCTGTTTTAGTTTGGAATCTTTTTTAATATATCGTTTCCCAGATTCATTGCCCCCCCCCCCTCTATTAATTCAAATCCATCCTTTTCTCGCTGAACTTGCAATCATTCTCAGAGTTATTCTCTGGATTAAGCAATAATTATTCTTACTTAAGAGAAAGACACACTGTATACTGATTTGTTACGTTTTTGAAATTTTTTCTTATGAAAGCTAATAGCGCACCAGGAGGGGACCACAAATCTTGACTACAAAACAAATCACTCTGTACCTTTTTAAAATTCTAAATGATGTGTAAGTAAGTACAATTTGTCTAAAGTAAGAACTCCCCTATTCGTCTGGACCTGTGGGGGTGACTATGGTAACAAGGTATAACTATTTCAAATAGGGGTGTGGGTCACTATTTAGGATATATTTTGTCTCGGGTGGGGGAGAGAAAGGGAATCATTTTTCTTCATATTGCCCTAAAGCAGTGTTTCCCATAGTGTGGTACGCGTACCCCCAGGGGTACGGGAACAGTTTAGCGAGGGTACGCGTCCTTATGCGAAATATCTTGCAATAAACGAAAATTTCAAACAAACTTATTTAAAAACAAAGCTAGCCATGAAAATTTACGATTACGTATTTTTCTATTTGCTATTTTTTGCGGAGTTTGCAGTTAATAATTAGTGGTGTCAACAGCCAGTTATGATTTTTAACTTTTGTGCAATTTTTTTTATAGTAAAAAATACACTCATTTTTTTATTAGTGGTACACAGCATTACGAAAAATTTAGAAAGGGTACACAAAAGTCATAAGTTTGGGAAACACTGCCCTAAAGTAAAGAGAAGCTACCCTCCCTGAAATTCGCTATTCTTGTTTCCTTAGCAGCAGACGGCCTCAGATTTAGTGGCGGGGGGAGTTCTTACCGTAAACAAACTATAATTCAAAGAGGGGTAAAACACTCGTCGCTCACTTCAATGTATAACTAGCAGCAAGATTAGATTTTTTTTTTTCAATTTTACCCCTAAACACCTGTTTAGACCAACTAATGAACAGGACCCTTTTGAAGTGACCACCTATTGTATCCTTATCTTAACTGAAAAACGAAAATTTCATTTTAGTTAGTGAAACATTTCTCCAAAATAAACAAATTTTTTTCATTTCAGTACCTCTTCTTCATGCAATTAGGCGGGGACAAAAAACAAAGAATGTCAGTTTAAACGGGGAAGTTTAACATTAGTTGCATACAAAATGATTTGGTTCCATTCGTGTAAGCTTGTTATTCGATTATCCGACATGTAATTAAGTGGACATGACGCAAGAAAGTTCCAATCCGTTTTTCGCTCGAACGGTTTGTAATATAATGTTTTAATGTGAACAGTAACCTTCGTGCGACGAACTATTAGTATGCCAAATTTCATTGCTCTCTGTCGGATGGTTTAGTCCAGGGGTGGCAAACCTTTATGTCTCAACGTGCAATTTTTTCTAAAAAAATGTTTAATGAACTAGTTAATGTATAGTTTGTCTAAAGTAAAAACTCGCCTAGCCATTTGTCAAGACCCTTGGCGGTGACTATGGTAACGAGGTCTAACTATTTCAAGGGATGTGGGGTCATTGCTTAGGACAGATTTTGGCTAAGATTCAGCGAGGGTAAGAGGACTTTTTTTTCCAGTCTATTGTGTTAGCCCTAGAGTGAAGAGAAGCTACCTTCCCTCCCCCCCCCAATGCCCTCCTGTGTTAACATTGTTCGTCAATTCGGACATTAACAGGGCAGATTTGTTGGCCTCTCTTACAAGGGCACCATATTAGGTGGGCCAACGTTGCTCCCACAGTAAGGACAGATAGTACAGAGAAGAAAAGAACATCCATGCCTTGCCCGGGATTCGATCCCAGAACCTTTCTGGTGCAAAGGCAGTTCCCTAACCCCTCCACAGGCCGGTCGGCTAGCTACCTTCCCTGGAATACGCTATTCTTGTATCCATAGCAGCAGACGGCCTCAGACCATGTGGCGGGGGGAGTTCTTAGCTTAGACAAACTATAAATACTCTGTTAAATTCTGCATCCATTTATAATTACATTCATGTTTTAAAATATAGGAAAAAACAAGTGAGTGCGAGCGAAAAGGACACATAGCCTCTAACATAATTGGATATAAATAGGAGAACAGATTTTAAATTATCTTAAGTTAAAGCTAGACGCCCGGTGGCTGAGTGGTAGTGCTTTGCGCTCCCGTGCCACCGGTCCTGGGTTCGATCCTCAGGCCGGGCAAGGTTGACTCAGCCTTTCATCCCTTAAGTGGGTAGACAAATGAGTACCAAGCATGCTTGGGAACTAAACACTTGGGGTTCCGCGTTCGGCTGACCACCTAACTGGAACATCTGCTCCTGTACCCCAGAGCCCAATGTCAAAAAAACTGAGATGGGCCCAGTAGGCCTTGGCCCCCTAGGGGCTGTCGCGCCACTGAGTTTAGTTTAAGTTAAAGCTACATTTTTTTCCTTCGGCGTAATTTAGTTAAGCTAAGATTATAAGAAGTAAAATTATGACCGCGGCAGTACCTATAGAGTGGGGGAGTCTCTCCCCCCTCCCTATATATATATGTGTGTGTGTAACATAAAGCGCTTCAACTAATCTTTTTATGTTATTCCTTTGTCAAAGTCTTTTTCTTAATTTACTATTCTAAACTAAACGCTCTTGCACTTTAATATTCACATCCTGTCTTGTAATCTACTTTTGGTTACTCGAGTAACAGTTTTGATTTTTCCCCTTATTTTAACTGTGAGAAAGACTTTTTCACTCGCCTTATTTAAAATATAGATTTTGTTTTATAACCATCGTTGAACAGCCGACCCAATTTTAGGTTTACGACTCCTAATGTTCAACTCTGTAACCTTGTAATTTTGAACAAATTCAGAAGACAAGGAAATTTTTGTTTCAGTACCCTCAGAGGTATTGAATTGTTATAGGAACATGGAGGACTTTGCAACTCGATAGATTTAACTTGCATCAGTCACCATTTACTACACGGGCAGTCTTCGGCCGGCTGTGGATGAACCCACGAACTCTTGGGCATGGGTTCAGTGCCCTACTATCCAGGCCTATAATAGATATATTTTATTTTATTTTATATCCGTCGTAGAACAGCTGATCCAATTTTTGGGTTTACGACCACTAATGTTCAACTCCGTAGTTTTGTAATTTTATAATTAAAAACTGGAAAGTTCCGCCCCTTGTTTACGTTGCTGATCAACCCTCATGGTTGCTTCTCATTAATCATTGCGGATTAAGAGAAAAAAAACGTTTATTTCCTTAAATTACGATCGAATTGCTATTTACATTTTGAAGATGACTAAATTTAGACAAAACAATAAAATTGGTACCAATCAATAAAATTAGAACATCCTGTAGAGTTAATACTCAGTGAAGATGGAACCAAGGGAAAGAGTATTCGCCTCCGAATGAGGTGAACCAGATTCGAATCCCAATAATGGCTGGTCGATACGAATTCCGCACCCGGCTTGCACCTACTACAGTGCTGATGCAAAATATCCTCCACGGTAGACGGATTATAGGATTTCGTGGTTTTTTTCTTCGTGTAACGCAAATGCGGGTTAGTTTCAATAAAAAAAATTTCCCAACACTTGATCCAAGAGTTCCCTTGTCTTCTGGATTGGGTACAAAATTACAAGGCGACGTTGTTGAACATTGGTAACAGTAAACCCAAAATTGGGTCGGCTGTTGAACGACGATTATGAAATAAAATACACGCGCTCCAATCACAATATTTTTCAGTAATATCCCGATTTTTTTTTTTTTTTTTTTTTTTTGAGAGTAGATTTAAAGCTCTTAAATATCATTACTTAAACTGCATAACATATTTGAGTTTGGATGGAGTTGGATGACTGCATTCAAATCATCCTATTACAATCATTGTTGTCGAAACTGGTTGTCGTAATAATTTCATTTAAAAACAATAAAAGGTTTCAACTTAAACAGGGCATTTCATAAAGTTCAACCTTAATGTATATTTTTAAAATCCTTGATGAAATTTAAGTAAAAAAACGAGTACACACATTAAGGGTCATAAATTAATATTTAGGCAAGGAAAAAAAAATCAAAATTTAATGAATCACGACTGATGAAGGTGGGATTGACTAAAAACTTGTGATTACTAGAGAAAACAAAACTTAGAAGGCGATTAAAACTTAACACGTTCGTGTGTCATCGGCCATTCAAACTGGTTTTCTATTTTTCATACCGCCTATTTACCAATTAATTTAACTGATACGATGAAGTTGTTATTTTTTCTCCTCTATGAAAAATCAATTTGCAGCTTTCACAACGTGTTAGATGTAATTACAGAACACCCTGTATGATATACAGTATTTTACGTGATTATTAATTAGGTAATTTTCACAATCAAATTTAAATTTTAATAAGATAAATAGCTTTTCTAATACCTAAAATTTAAAAATATCATTTTTTAACTTCTTGTACTACGTCTCTTCAAAATTATGTTGAAAAATTATGATGTTAAGAATGATATAAAATGTTTCATACCTTTTAAAATACACTTCTTTTTATAATCATTAATGAATAAAATACAAATAATATTTAATTCTTAAAGGAACTTCAACATTAGTTTTGGACAAATAAATTTTACTGTAATGTGAAAATATTTTTAAATTCTTGAATTTAACTTCATAGATACGACGGAAATGCGAATTGCCATAGCATTTGTGCTCATATTTTCGACCACTCTTTAGAATGAGCTATTGTAAAAAGTTGCATAGATTTTACGAAAAAAAGAACAACTTAGTGTTCAAACGATATTGAGGAGCATTTAGAATGTCGAAGGCACTCTGGAAAAAAAAAAGTAAATAAATAAAATTCTGCTGCTTTTATCCTTGTGTTTCATACTAGGTTTATCAGGCATGTTGCAAATATTGATGAGCTTTCTTTAATATCATTGATGTTTGGAACAATGTAGTCGATTCTGGTAATGCTGTCATTAAACTATAACTGAAATTTCATCTAGAAAGAGTCAGTCCAGTTTGAGCTTTATCCTAAGCACACTTCTCTTCAAATACAATTAATCCATATATAAAACGTAGCAAATCAAAATTGAAACATTATTTATTGATTACCAGTTAACATCACTATTTTCCTTAGTAATAAGCAATGAAAACTCACCACTCATGCTCTAAGGAAATTCTTTTTCAATGGTGCATTAGAGTTCAAACAGCGATTTTACAAATAAACAATTAAAAATAAATAATAAAAAGTACTGTTAAATTAATGGGGTATGCCTTTTTATTCTATGCATGAATCATGGGGATAAGTATAGGCTTACTGTTTGCGGGTTGCAGCCCAAGGATAGTCAAAGGGTCATCTAAGAAATGACAAAAATAAATAAAATAAAAAAAGCTATATTCAATAATTTTTTTGAAAAAAATGTCAAAATTCCAAAACTGCTAAACAGTATGAGAAAGAGCCTTAGTGCAGATTATACATAAAAGGCCAATTCTATACATGCAAATAAAATAAAAATTATATATATATTTTTTTTTCATGAGTAAAAAATTAACTAAATATTTAACAAATCTCATTTTCTGTATTAAATTTATGAAAATTTATTTTAGCCATGATAAAAAAATGAAAAAAAAAAAATTATATATGTGTAACATGTTATGAAAAAATGAAACTTTACTTTACTTGTAGCTTTTTTTTAAGACTATGTACAAAAGCAGCTTCTTTTTTATATTAGGTTTTATTTCATACCAAACTTTGAGTACATTAACATTAATACAAATGGTAAATAAATTAAGAATTAAATATACTTTTTATGACCATTTAAACTGTAGTTGATTTAGACTAAGAAGAAATAATACACTTCTCCATTTGATTACAAAACAAGAAATTATTATTTTAGGCTATAAAGTAGCAGTAACCATGTAAGCATAAACAAATACTGTTAATTCAAATAATAAAAAACAATTTAATTCTATTTACTTAAGCTGATTTGAAAAGAGATCCACAATCCCTTAAGATGTTCTTTGGTCTCTTTATGTTTCTAAACAAAGCATAAAAAATAAATGCCCTTTTAACATAAAACGATAGTTATACTGTAAAAAAAATTTCTTCCTTCATGTTTCAGCATTCATACATAACTTTTTCAGAAAAAAAAATCTATATATATATATATATGCTAGCAACATTTAGACCAATTTAAATTAGATATTCATTCAACACAAAACAATCCTATAAAAATTTTTAAAAAAAACTAGAGTAAAAATTAAATTAAAATTAGAGTAAATTATTTACACTTTTTAATATTGTGTTCAATAAACAAATTTTGTGTATTATAAAATCATATTATGATTGTGAGAAATAGAGACACTTTTTTGAAAAGCCACGCAATCTCCGGTACACAAAAAAATATATGAAAACAGACACGAAAGCCACACATCAATTAAAACGAAAATGTATTAAAATTCATCTGAAAGTAAGATCCAGTCAGTGGTGTTACATCCTTTAGAACTGCTCTTAGAAGATATTAGAGGGTATGTTGTAATTTTGCAGTACAGACAATGGTGGATACGATGTATTTTAGATGTAAATATAAACTACGAAGAAGTTAAGATACGTTTTCTACAGCCTCATGGACCCTCACTGTCATACTCGTACCCACAGAAGCCTTTGATATTGAAAGTAAATAAATCACAGATCATTTAGAAGGTTGAAGTACTAACAACAACAGGTTAAGATTTTTTCATACCGTCTAATGAGATAAAAATAATTAACAAAAAAATAGCACTACATCATTCCTAACTATTTCATAAAATTTTATAATGCTTATATGTTTAAAAAATTACTAATTCTGTTCATAACATATTGTAACAGAGTTAATAATCATAATTCAAAAAAAATATTTTCTATGAAATAAATGTTATTCATATCTTGTAACTATTTCACATATTTTTTGCATATCAAAAGGTAAACCATTTTTTAATAAGAAAAATATAATACACTTGCTAAAAATAAAAATGTTATTTTCGATACATTTTAGGAGACAAAAGTATGGGATAAATACTACTTTTGGTATGAATGATCATTGATTTATATATTGGTTTAAGAATTTTAGGCTTTTTACTCAGTTTTCCATGTATATTGTATGAAATGTCTTAAAGGGGAAAAAAGTTGTACAGCATACCACTTTCAATTAATAAAAATTTTGGTTTGCAATAATTAATGTTTTTTTTTTTTAAAATTTCAATTTCTATGCTACAAATTTGAAAGGTGTAGAAGAATGTTGTAGTTAAAAAAAAATATTTCTTTCATAATTCTTTGAGACCACATATCACAGGTCAAATCAGGTTGCTTTGAAAGTTGACCTAGCCTCAGAAAGTCATATAAGGTATCAAATGAAAGGTTTATTGCAATGGTGTTTCAAATCTTTTTTTAAACACCATTTACTTTCTTCTAAAGTAAAAAAAAAGTAACTTATGAAATAAAAGTTCTTAAAGTAACTTTTTTTAAGTAAAAAAAAAAATACAGTTATTTATATGTATGCAAGTTAGTGGTTTTTTCAGTGAAAATTTTATTTTTTCAAGTGTTTATAACTTGGACAAATTTCAAATTAAAAACTGTTCGAATTGTTTACTTTATCATGTGTGCATGTTCCACCAAATTTCATTAAAATAGTAGGGGGGTCAGTTCAAAAGTGATTGATATATTGTTCAATGACTCATTATGAAATTTTTCCTTTGCTAATATTTCTTTCTACTTATTATATAAATATAATTCAAATTTTAAAGCAGTGGTAAGTTTAAAAAAAGCAACATTTTTATACTGCCACTTGATGCACATTTGACCTAACTCTTAATACACAGCGGTAAATAATATGTAATCAAAAATCTAATCTATCATCATGAAAGTAAGTAGTCAACTATTCGAAAATAAATTTCATGTAACATGAATTTTTTTCATTTCCAATATTATTGTTATTTCCACAGAATTTTTATCATTTCAATATTATTGCTTATCATGATGTGCTTAGATTCACAAATATATTATTACTTTTCATTACTTCCAAATAAATATATAATAATTGATAACCACATAAAAATTTTACCGATAATTTTTCTCTTGCCATAGTTTTATTAACTAGCGATAATTTTATTTTATTAAAACTGCGGGTTACAAATTCATTTATAAAATGTTAGAAGTAGAAACACTTTTAATGTCGAATAAACATAATATATAAACACTTAAACATCAATTTGAACTTTACTCCAGAATTATTTTTTATGTTACAATTATAATGCTTAATAATTAAGTACAAATGTTAGGAAATATGCATAGGATGATTAGACATTACATGGCATAATTATTCTTTTAATTTAGATCCGAATTTTCTTTTCCTTACAACAGAATGTAAGAAAATTATATAAATATTGCAGCTAAGCTTTTATAAGAGAATACTTAATTTAAAAGTATTAAGAGCAAAGTATTTAGAACATACTCTTAATATCAAAATGACATACTTTTATTTAAAAACAAATAATAAACATAGCAAAGAAAACATTCATTTTTATTGTTACATATATAAATATCTAAAAATTCGAAAACATTTTCGCCTAATTTCCTTTTTAAACACAAATCTCCTCTTTTCCAGTGTCTGTTTACGAAATAAATGTAAACACAATCCATCAATGAACCAATTGTTTCATCACACCAAATACGAGATTACGCGAGAACACAGACAGGCGTGCACAAAATTATTGAAATTTTTATTTTAATTCACAATAAACGCGATAACTTCCCAAATTCTTGCAACCATGAGTGATAGTCAACAGCCAATCACAATGCGTAAAGCCCATTGATCTGACGTTATCATTTCCTTGTTGCCATTCTGTAGTAGAAACTATGGTTTAAAATTAGTTACCAATTCCTTAAAAGATAGAGACCCGCTTGAACGTGCCCTCTAGCAGGTAGTGTATTTTCAGGCTTTTATTTATAAAATTTTCATTTATTTCTGTCAGAGACATTGGCAGAGTACAACGCCATTTATTTAGCAGCAGATAAAAAGCAAAATTTCCCTAAGGAAAAAGCAGAAGAACTTGAAAAAAAAGATCCAGAACAATGGTAAATTTTTTCGAAACAGGACATGTCCAACATTTGAAGATGAATTTCTCAATAATTTTTATCTTTCTATTATCAACAAACTTGCAACCGATAACGTCCCGCGTCCCGCAGTGGACTAATCGTTAAGACGCGGTTCCCAGCAGATCATCGAAGTCAAGCATCACTGGCTGCGGTCAGTGCGCGGATGGGTGACCACTTGGATCAGCCTGCGTAGGGACCGAGGGTGTGCGGTATTGGTCCTCGTTAAACTGTTCTACCGTAAAGTGCTCGAATTCGCGTGCAGGTCGTCGGACTACCGAAGCGAGGGTGCCACCCTCTCCGCAGAGAATCAAAATTGTGATGGCATGTCTTCGGATCATCCTCAAGGATGTTTCCCAGACAGTCGCCAATAGCCCATTGTGCAGCTCTAGTGCGACGTAAATGAACAACAACAACAGCAACCGATAACTTCCGATTTCATGATCGCATACTGTTACAGATGTGTGTATTGTGGTAAAATATTTATTTTGTTGCTCTAATTCATTACAAATTAAAGTGAAGTCAACATTGCTTACATCATTCCAATGAATAAATGTGATTTCAGAGTTCTCAGAAGGGGCCACCCTGACCGAGCGGTATCGCCACTCCAAACGCTCTGTTAAGCGTGGAGGTAGCGAGTTTGAATCCCGCCGTAACCTTGGATGTATTCTTTGTGATGTCTTTCTCTGAATTGTTCCATCTGTATTTTCTACTTGACAATGACTTATAAGCCTATATTGAGCACACAAGTCAGCACATGTATGTAATTTCAATAAACCAATAAATAAAACGCTCAGAATTGTAATAGTTATAGAATATTCCTCTTTATAGAAAAGTATATGTTTCTGAATCAATATAATTCGGAAACCAACAATAAAGAATCATCCGAATTACTTAAAATAATTACTATTTCAAGTAATTCGGATGATTCTTTATTGTTGGTTACAAAAACATTAATAACAGAAACATTAATAATCAACACAAATTCTGTATAATTTGTATTGATTATTAATGTTTCTGTGTTTATACTTTTCGTAGTAAGTATTTTTTAATTTTGTATGAATAATTTCACCTAAAATTCAGCTATTCTGTTTTTAAGTAACATATTGAAATTCATATCAAGATCTTACAATTATAAAATTTTGTTGCGTGGTAAATCATTTAAAAGTAATGAAGGTACATTATACCTATATATTATTTGAAAATAAAATTTTTAAACGAAGAATACTTCATTTGGAATTAGCTGGATTTATAAAGAAAGTAAGTGTTAGTCTATATGAACTATATAAATAATAGTATTGAATTAAGCATTCAAAGAAAATATTTTAAAAATATATTTAAGTTACAAAGTCCATGCTTTCTTTTGAAATTTTTTTCTCTTCTTCATCTAGCATAATGTAATTTTATACAAGGGAATATATCTGATTTAATCTTACATTTTCTTACAAATTTTAGCAACCTTTTTGAAAATGCACGAGTAAGTGTTAAAAAAAAAAGCATTTTTTAACACACTAATTATTATTCGAATGCAGATTTCAGGTCGTCGGGCTACCGAAACGGGGGTGCCACCCCATCTGCGGAGGATCAAAATTGTGATGGCATGTCTTCGGATCATCCTCAAGGATGTTTACCAGACAGTCGCCAATAGCCCATTGTGCAGCTCTCGTGCGACGTAAATGAACAAATCAAATCAAATCGAATGCAGATTTAAAAATTCCGCCAAATCTGCACCTGGCATGTAGCCTAGCACCAAATATACATGTAGTTATCTCTGCTCTCTCTCTCTCTCTCTCTCTCTCTCTCTCTCTCTATATATATATATATATATATATATATATATATATATATATATATATATATATATATATATATATATATATATATATATATATATATATATATATATATATATATATATATATATATATAAATTAATTTACATGTAGTTACATGTATATATGTATATTAGTGTACATTTAGTTAGTTACACATAATTTTATTTTTGTTATACTAAATTACTGCGCAGTGTGTAGCAATGAATAAGCTTGTAAATTTATATTCTACAAACGAAAAATGGTACAATCACTGAGATTTAATGTTAAAGTTTCGGCACAGTATTTTCTCATGAATGGGTGATAATTTTACCTTTGTTTGTAGATCTTTATTTAAAATATTAGGCAAGTGAATTTTTAAAGTAATTACGAAATTATGAAACCACTTAATTAAAAATAGGGGAGTTATTAAGCGTTTTATAGAAGACTACTTCTTTTTTCCCGAGTAAAATTACTTTTAATATTTTTTTTTAAATTCAGTCAAAAAAATTATAAAAAGTATAGTTTTTGGTAATATTTTTTTTAATATTTAGAATGGACATTTTTTAATGATGGGGAAGTTTTATTTTTAAAATCTTTGATAAGGACTATTTTAGTCAAATTTTTTATATCTTCAATTTAAATCCACTTACATAGTTACAAATACAAATATAACCAGTAATGTTGCTGAACAGAAATTGGAGTTTTTAATTTCTTCAAAGAATTTTTTTTGTTGAATATTAGAATCTTTTTCGTTAAAAAATAACTGATCATGCCGTTTCAAGTAATTGCTCTTTCTCACTGCTATTTTTGTCTTTTGGAAGTTAAGTTTCACAAAATATTATTTGCGATGAAATATGGAGATTTTCATTGCATTAGAAGTAACTAAAAAACTTGTTATTTAATTATTTCTAATTTTTGCGTTTATGACTAATGTTCAACTCCGTATCCTTGTAATTTTGAACCCAATCCAAAAGACAAGGAAACTCCTGGATTAAGTATAGGGTGAGATTCGCCTTCCTGGAGGACTTTTTGACGGGCCATGGATCTTCTTATTTTTTATTCTTCCTTTTTGTTAAAAAAATCAAGGAATCGATTCATTAAACAGTTCGCTGTGTTGAATTGATTTGAAAGAATCTATTCAATTAAATTTATAGAATCTATTCAATATTTTTAAATGCTGGTAAATTTTGAACTGAGTTAGACCTTGATGTTTACAGCTGCCATCTAGTAACGATATTGATAAACAAAAATTCATTTAATCTGCTGTAGAATATGGAAGTTAAATAATCAACGAAAAGGGCATCAAGGTAGACTGTGTTTTTCATCATCAAGACAGAATTCACACTAAATGTAACTTTTTCGCATGCAAAAAAAAAAAAAAAAAAAAAAAAAAAAAAAGAGGAAAAAAAGTGTGAATGAGATCTTTTTTTGATTGGGGAAATAATTGGGGATATCCGTAAGAAACTCACCAATTAAATTTTTGTTGCGAAAAAATAGCATTCGGTGTGAACGATCCTTAATGACTCTATAAGAAACATTAGCTCACTTTTTCAAAAAAAATGAACTAATGTTTGAAATTTACTTTTTTAAAACTACTTGGTAAGTGCTTATCATGGGAAAACTCTGCAGAAAAATTGAAAATTCATAATTTTTTGCAGGTTTTAAATAAATAAGATTCAAAAAAATGTTTCAGTTGTTATATATTGCACTAGTTTTCAAATAAAAATTTTATAGGAATCACTGTTTTTATTTTATTTTATAACCATCGTTGAACAGCTGACCCAAATTTAGTTTAGTACAACCCATGTTCAACTTCGTAGCCTTGAAATTTTGAACCCAATCCAGAAGACAAGGGAACTCTTGGATCAAGTATTGAGAGAAATTTGTCTTCGTGGAGAACTTTTCGACGGAACTAACCAGCATTTGAGTTACAAGTAGAGGAAAATCCTTAAAACCTCCTACGGTAAGGTGACCCTAACCCATGTT
This sequence comes from Parasteatoda tepidariorum, assembly GCF_982258835.1. Taxonomy (NCBI): domain Eukaryota; kingdom Metazoa; phylum Arthropoda; class Arachnida; order Araneae; family Theridiidae; genus Parasteatoda; species Parasteatoda tepidariorum. The sequence goes on along the minus strand of NC_141764.1, from coordinate 80,884,759 downwards.
CCGTCTACCACTGTGGTTATTTTATATCAGCAGTGTGGTAGATGCGAGACGAGTGCGGAATTCGTATCGACTACCACTAGGATTCGAACCCGGGTCACCTAATTGGAAAATGAGCGCTCTGTCCCTTGAGTAACCACGGTTCTGTCTAATTCCTTCGCAAGTTCCCTTTTCGCAAAATTTTACTCTCTACGTTAAAACCTTAAAAACTATCTGGCATATTGGCACCGTCGCTGTTTCTGAACATTTTCGCCAAACAAGCTTTTTAACTTTCATCATTCAAAAGTAGTCTGTGTAAATGATTAATCTGAGGAACATTTTGATATCAAATGCTACGGATAGGGATATTACTTTTTGAATTATTTTATGTCAAATTTGAAATCCCCCCCCATATCAGGTAATTTAATTTAGTAGAAATCAGGGTCATTGTTATTTTTATGTAACCCTGTATACTTATGTCTTAAAATTAGAAAAACGTCTCACTCCGTATAAAATACCCATAAATGCGAATAAATAAATACTACAGTTTTTTTTTTTAAGTAGAATTTGTTTAGTCTAAAACATGCTACGTTAAGAGTATATACATGGTTAAAATTATAGAGGACACTTTGCGAATTTTTTATAATTATTTGCAATGAGGAATTCATTTGAAACTTGTTTCAGATTAAAAAGTTAGCATAAAATTTTTCAAATATAGTTATAGTTTTCAAGAAATAAATACCCAAAATTTTCAAAAAGCATTTATTTTATCCAAACCAAACCTACTAAGAGCCTACTATCAGTGGAGTTGAATTTTCTGCTATACTGAGGAATAAGGGTGTAGCGCTCATTCTACAGACGAGAGGTCATCCTATAGCATTACAGTAAGAAAACTTTCATTAACTCTAAAAGTAGAGTGTAGTGCTCATTTTTCTCCTACTATCGTATTTGACAACTAATGAAAAAAAATCTGATTTGACGATATTTATTGAAAAAGTTTCAAGCAATTTTTCTAAATAGTTTTCGCGCTTTTTAAAAGAAAGCTCAAAATGATTAGCATTTTGAAGATTGAAGATTTCCCTCATTTCTTTTAAATTTTAATTAAAAACTTCGATCAATGAGGGTATATCCAATCATAGCTTTACGTAGACAACCATCTTATAAAGACATGCAAGTATAAAAAAAAACTTAAATAATAAATGTTATTTTAACTAATAATTTTTACTATAATATTAATTTTAGGGATAAAATTGTATAATATATTGTCCAATATTTTAAGCACTGGGTCTCTATCAGAATTATAAGGTATTTAAACAGTGTTTTTTTTCCAACTATAACGAAATATTTAAAGATCAAGGGGAAAGAACGGTTTATAGCCATTTTTTTTCACAAAAGTGACGATTAGATCTTAATCTGTGGTAAAATGAAAATTACTAAGTTTTTTCCAAATAAATAATGATGTCAAATAAATAATAAGAGAGGTATTTACGCAGAGAAGATGGACCGGTTTGGAGAAAAAATGGTTTATGTCTATCCACAAAATCCGTTTTTTTCTTCTTCTCAGAATCAACTTTCATGGATATGAACCGTTCTTGCAAATTGATCGTTATTTCAGTGCTGAGCTTTATTTCAATTGAGCTACTTAGTTGCTAATATATTTATGATATGATTGAAACATAAGAAATAGAAACAATGAAAGCCGAAAACTGTCATTTTTATTTAAATACCAAAAAAGGCCTAAATTACATCATTTGAAACAGATAGATCAATATGTGAAATTCATCCGCCTCGATAAATGACAGAAACGATAGCTTTGATGAGATTTCGTTGAAATAAATGTTTCTGAAGCTGCGTAAATCAGCTTCAACCGTCACTTGTCACCTCTAACTATTCCTTGTTTTTCTTCACGCAGGAACAGAATAACTTTCGGAAAAACCATCCGACACGCTTTTTTTTGTTCTTTTTAGTCTTTTTCTGTTTCCCTGCTTCATCAACCACATTTTTGGCTGCCTCACAACTATCACTCCTAAAAAAAAAACGAATCAATATGTTCTAAATTAAGATTTCTGTACAGCAAGGTTAGAAAACGTATATTTATAATATATCAGGATAAAAAGTAAGTTTTACTAACTACAAAAAACTAAAATAATAAAAATAAGCTATTTAAAGTTCCGATAAAATTATTGTATTATTTTAAAAACAAATGTTAAAAATAACTTATTAACTCAAACAAAAATATAATACCTTTTTTCACCCTCATTTCCACAACCCAGTTTATGGGCGAACTTTTCTGCATCAATTTCTGGTTTCACAGAAGATGCAACTTTTACGTCCAGAATATCAACTCTGAAACTTAAAAAATCAATTGTAAGAACTTTGCCCATTTTCAATCGTTTCAGAGAAAAATCAAATTCATTCATGTAATTTAAAAGCTATTCTATATTTTAGTTTTTTCTTCTAATTTAGTATCACATTTCTGAAAACAAAGTTTTATGATTCTTCAGTATTAAAGACTGCCCTAGAAAAAAGTTTTTGCATCCAAAATGACAGTAAGTAGGAAGTGTACGTTCGTAAATTTGGCATATTTGAACAATGATTAAAAAAGATGCAAAAAATAATTTCAGTTCCAAATTGGAATATGAAAACGTTTAAATACGTTTAAATCCATTTCGGATGTGCTAAATGCATTTTAGACGTCAAATTTTAAAACCTATTTCCTACTTTACCTGTCAAAACAGTTAGAAATTTTTAATTTAATTACAATTATGATTTATTTACTTTGTTTAAACTAATATTTTAAATGGTATTTTTTGCTCAATTTCCCTTTTCATTACATAGATTACATGCAAAATTACAGGTTTCTAACAAATCAAATAACAAAAATTTAGTTTTGGACCAATGTTGAAGTAGATTAAAAAAGTAATTAAATGTTGAACCAAAATATTGGAATCATGCAAAATGTAATAGAGCAAACCTGCTCTCTCTCTCTTCATGTATATATATATATATATATATATATATATATATATATATATATATATATATATATTATTCCATAACTTTGATTTGTGATTCAATTAAAATACCTTTTGCACTCCACCTTTGCAAAACCCCGAGTAGGGGTGAAATTTTTTTCAAAAATTTCCAGCTTAACCGATGCTTCAACATCCTTTCCTAAAGAGCATGTTCCAACTCTGAAAATGTAAAAAGCTGTTATGAACTTTTTTTTGCAGTTTTTCCTAGATAAATGCTAACAGATAAAAAAAAAAAAAAAACAGCTCTGTGATACATGTCATTTAAAAAAGAGCAAATCACTTCATCCCCGATGGTTGAGAATCAATTTATATGAATATCGAGCATTAAATTAAATATCTTACTTCTGAAGCAAAATAATTCGCCTTTTAAGGTCAAGTCAGTAAAGTTCATTTACTTTATTTGTTTAAATATTGCGCACCGAAAGTTTGAAGGTTTCTTTTCTAACTTAAATTTAAATATGAAAGCTAGCAGAACCACTGTTTAATGCTTATTCCACATAAGTTGTAAAAATCAACTTCGCTTTTTTATGCAGAAACAATTGAAGTTTCGTAGATAGCCTCGTAGCAATCTTTTCCAAATTTACACATAATTTCTGAATTATCCTTTCCGTAACAGAATACAATAGAGATTACAAAATTAATTTCATAGATTACATAGATTTATAATGTATATTTTCCTACATGAAATATCTCGGAAATTTTTTTTTAAAATCTAAAATCAAAATATCAGTAATTTGAAGCATAACATGGAGTAAAGTTAGCTGTAAATGCTTCATTTTTCACAACGTAAAGTTTGTAAAAATTTTGAACTGAATTAAGGTACAAAACTTTACAAATTTTTAAAGAATATTGCATTTTTGGAGTTCAAAATTTAAGAATGCAATTTTTTACCATGCGTTTAAAAATTTCTTTCACTTTTGTAATTAAATCCCGATATTTATTTTATAATCAAATAACGATTTTTTTAATTATAATAAACAGAACATAAGTTTTAAGAAAAAAAAATTTCTTGCATTAAATTTGAAAATGTAAGCATGTTTAATCTTGATAATAAGTATAGAAGTCTTCTACTGCATTATTTAAAATAAAATTGTGTTGAAAAGTAGCTTTTTCTTTATTAATTTATTTTCATTTCTTATACTTTATAAGCTTAATGAATAGATTTGATAATAAATTGTTGTTATAAGCAATTATGAGAACAACAGTTTCTGCATTTATACGAATTTATGATATAAATTTTAACAACAATGCGCATGCATGTAAACAAACATTTAGGAACTCGCCTTTAAATAAAATTTTTTTTAGATGTATTCATACAGATAAAACTAGATTTTTTCCAAAAATTAAATTTTTTTCATTCCAAGCACCCAAAATTTATTATTCAAATTATTATTTTAACTGTTTTTAACACATTTAATTAACATTTTTAATGTAACAGAGAAACTAAAGAATATTTGTTATATGTATTAAAATAAATTTTTTTATAGAAAACTTTTATTTAAAATTTGCATAAATACCTTTCATTATCAACAACTTCACTCGCCAAATTAGGAGGAACATTTCTCTCCTCATAGGCATATTTGAAGCAATCGAACATCTCATCATTCCAAGTATTGTCATCAATCCTAAAATAAAATAATAAAAAGTTTATTTTTTTCATTTGGTTAAATTTTAACACACAAGTTCTTACACAAATTCCTCCTTTGTTTATGTTATTTAAATAAGAATATTAGATAGATAAATATACCTATGATTTCTAACAACATTCTCAGGGTTTCCGTTCGGAAACCATTTGCTAATAGTATTCCAAAATGAAAACGTGGGTTCAGATGGAATATTTGACTCTTCAGTACCGCTAATCACACAGTTCGATATGCCAAGTTCCCCACTAAAATGAAAACATGGTGTTATTATCCTTACTATTTTCTTTACATATTCTTCATACATGGTTACACTTAAAGATTTAGGTGCAATTTATTTGAGGAAAAAGAGAGAGGAGAAGAAAGGAAGAAAAAGAGATTATGATTTTTTCAAAAAAATTCACAAATCTAAAGATTTTTTTTTAAAATAAGAAAATAAATAAATAAATATTTGAAAATTAAAATAAATAAAATATATAATCTTGTCATCAGCTCACACGATTATATCCCGATTATATTTTTAAAAAAATGGTGCTTTCCAATATTGTATTAATGTAACCAAAGCAAAATACATCAATATAATAGTGAGAGTATTATTATTATATAAAAACGCATTATTATTTTTCTTAAATTATATTATATTATATTACATATAAGTTAATAATCAGACTGAAGGGCGTTAGATTGATTTAAAGATTTTAAAAATTATTTATTCTAATAAAACAATATGTATAAGATTTATTTTAAACTTAAATTATATATGCATCGTTTTCTTCCAGAAAAGTAAAATATGTGTCTTACCTTCTTTCTAAATTTAAATTTGTGTTTTGCAAAAATATTTATTATTTTATGAATTTCTTTAATTACTTTGTGATCTGGTATATAGATTTGTTAATATTTTTTAAAAATTTTAATCCAGTCGTTGCAATGCAGATTTTAATTGCCTACCTAACATCTAGTATTCGAAGCAACATTCAATCCTTCAAGGATTCAAGGGTGCATAAAGCATTTAAAATGCTGAAATGTTTTTTTTTGTGATATGAAGCTGGATTTGTTTTCTTAACTGCGGAGTTAAAATCATTTATAAACAGTACTTAAACGCATTTATAAACAGTACTTAAACTCATTTATAAACAGTACTTAAACTCATTTATAAACAGTATATTTCAATAAAAAATGTGTGTCAAACATAAAAAATGTAGTAAAAAAATAATTAAAAAAATATAGAAATAAAATGAATTTTTTGTTTATTACTTCAAATTATGTAAGGATTCGTATTATCACTTCAACCTAGACAAAGTCATGATTTATTAAAATTATTGTTGGATGGCAAAAAAGGAAGTAATAGCAATCGAGCTGCTAAAACGAGAAAGTTTTCATGAGAATTGGTGGTTTTTTAAAAAACAAATTTGCTCAATGGTGAATTAAAATAAAGATACGGTAGAGTGATAGTTGCTTCTAGTCAAGCATGGCAGTACTTTTACTTTCGTTACTTGTTTTAACCGGTACAAGTAAAAAGTACGTACTTTTACTTGTACTTCGTTACTTTTTAAATTTAGTACTTTTACTTGTACTTTCGTTACTTTTTTAGGGAAAAAGTACAAGTATTTGTAACGGAAATGTCGAATAAAATCGTTACTTTTTTCTAAAACTCGGTAATCTTTCTAATAAAAAAAATTAAATTAAAAAAATGCTTATGTTTTTTTTAATTTATAAAATTAATGTGCAATATATATGCATTCACAGCTAACTTCGTGTTTAAATACCTTGACCTCCCGTGGAGTGCTTATTCAGCGTGGGTAAGCACGTTCTGAGAAATTCTCGCAGCAGACTCAGTGACACCACTTTTGAAATGCAATTATTTTGCGAAATGAATAAAAATATTAATTAGCAAGTTATTTTCATTCATTTTCGAGTTTTATACATTTATTCAATACATTTTAAATTAAAAATGTTGAATTTTGTTATTACGTTTTTCAATTTTCTTTTTGAACTCACTAATAATACATTTTTGTCTTCATACATTTTTTACTAAATACATTTTTACCTAGTACATTTTTTACTGAAATATGCCCGACCTTGTCAAACAACGCCCTGTCAAAACTCTAAGAACTTCAGAACTATTTGTGCTATTGAAAACTATTATAATTACTATTTTAACTCTTGAAAACTCGAAGGTATTAATTTAGCCGCTGATACTAAAATTCGTTTACAAATTTTAATTATTCCGTTGGACAGAAATGTTTGGAAAATGATTTTCTCGCATGACTTCAGCATTAGCTATTGTTACAAATAAAACTTTAGACTGTTCTGTTTCAACTTATACTGCACATTCAATTATTTTTTACCAGCTCAAAGATCACAAAGTTATCTGAAACCCCGAGTTTGCTTTGTTTATGTTTGTGCTTTTAAAACGCGTTTCTATAGAGTAAAACAATTTTAAATCAATGGTAATTTAAATAAATAAAAATAATACACTAAACATTAAAATCAATAGATAAAATTTCTTTTTCGTGCAAATCCATAAAAAGCTTGATATTAAAATTATATTTGATTTTAAAATTATATTAAACGATTATATTATAAAATTATATTATAATATTCTTCCGAATTTAAAAATAAATTAATGTCCATAACTTTCAAAACTAAAAATAATTAAATAAATTACAACAATTTTGCAAAAACATTAAGGGACATAAGAATGTTATTAAATAAAATTTAGGTTACTTTGAATTTTCGATATCCTAGAAATTTACTTTTAAATCGTTACTTTTTTTGTTTAGTACTTGTACTTTTACTTGTACTTTTTACTCGTTACTTTTTAAAATAAGAACTTTTTACTTCTTACTCGCTACTTTTTTTAAAAATACTTGTACTTTTACTCGTTACTTTGTAAAAGTAACGTTGCCATATATGCTTCTAGTATACGGCCTGGTCTAGTACAAAATACTTCAATAAAGTTAAAACATGAATTGTTAATAAATATCTTCTTGAGTTAAATTTGCTTAATAAACTGTTAAATTAATCGGAAAAGAAAGTAGTCTGACATCAAGTTAGGAAAAGATGATCATTCGACTGATCTGACCTCTACAAATCATATTTATAATATTTATTTTGGTATTAAAATAAATCTTAGTACTTTTGAGCCATAACATCATTGTTGTTCTTTTTTGGTTCGGAATGTGTTTCTTCCAAATCTTTTTCCACAGAATCCTTCTGTACACTTTCCACACTAAAATTGTAATAAAATATTGTTTTATTAATTTAAACAGATTTGCTAGACATGCACTTAAAAGAAAAGAATTTTATTCCATTAAATTATTTAATAAAAAAATATTTTAAAACATTTGGCGAAAAAAACAATTAGATGAACGCTTAGAATTGAAGACTGCTCTAAAGAATTAAATTATATCTAAAAAGCTAGTTACAAGTTAAAAACTATAATTTTTCTTCAAGTCAAAACTGAAATTGAAAATGAAAATATGTAAATTAAACTAGCTAATTGAAAATATTATTTTCTTCACTAATTTATTATAAAATAGAATTTGGTTTATAGTTTAATTAAACTCAACATTTAATTTACCTAACATAACTTTTGCAGCTCTGAAATAACTTCCTTTTTAAATAAAATATATGCGAAAATGAAACTAATAAAAAAGATTTTTTTAACTAGTTTCAATGATGTAACTATTATAATTCGTAGAAAATGGGAAAATAGTCTTTTTAATTAATTATTATTACGCTTGTGAGACTCTGCGCAAAAAAAAAAAAATTTGCAGTTCAACTTTTTTCCTTATTTCAGTTAATGTTATTCTTTATTTTGCCAAATATTGTATTTTCATTAGGTGAATAGGTTTCTTAATTGATATATTAACTTATAATACCCACATAATAAAAAAATTATTTAATACCTCGTATATTTTCAACAAGTTTTAAATATTGGAAACTTTGAATTTTCTGAAAAACTCGTAAAGAAGAAAAAATCTGGTAAAATCTCCGAGTTGTACATGGCAGTGGAATTTCTGGTAAAAAAACTATAATTCTAGTTAATAAAATCCAAAATATGCGATATTTAAATCCTTCATTTGAGAATTTTTTCGCTCATATTTCAACGGTTTATCGAAAATTCTAGTTTTTAGAATTATTGTTTTTATTGCAGCCCAATAAATGCTTATAGCATGTTCGAAGGTATCATAGTGCAATTGCCAAATTTTACGACATTTGCCGAATTTTATCACAGATTATAAAACTATATTTTATTTTTAATTTTTGCAAATCCGTTACAAAAGCGCTTCGTTAAAAATTCCGAGATTTTCAATGTTCTTTACTCTGTGTATATAATCTTTTACTCGGTGTATATAATCAAAAAGTTATCCTTTATTTATGATTTGCTTAATTTTCTTATTTTCAGAAACATTGGAGAATTGCTTATTTGAATCTTGATTTCCTCAGTTGCAGAAATATTATTTTTTTTAAAGTTTTTGGAAAATCTTCTCAAAATTTCACCCGTTCTTTCTTTTCTGTGAACCACATTTGAACTCTTCAACTCCCTTCACAAGAAGTTAAACTGTAAAAAGTATTCCTGTTCCTTTCTTCAAATTTAGTTCTTGGTTATAAAATTATGGAGAAGTGATAAAGGATTGGACACTGATTGGAGAAGTGATAATTAGAAAATGGACACTTAAGGGAAAAAACAGGGGGTATATTAAGATTCAACTTTACATTTTACGTAAGAAGCACGAGGAATAGTGTCAGTGTTTTTTTTTCTTCTTTTTTTGAGATGCAGAGTAATTAAAGAATAATTGGTATGAGAAAAATTCTAACTAAAATTTAGAACAAAAACTATTTTTAAAAGTTTTGTTCATACCTTTTTAATTTTGCATCATCGTCACCAGAATTTTCAGAAACACATTCTTCTGTATAGAACAATTGTCTAGAACCATCGTCCCACATAAAAACTCTAGAACAATAATAAAGTGTTTTTCATGTTAACCATGAAATTTAAAGTGTTTATCAGAGTATATTTTTTAAAAAGTTTCTTTCATTTATGTCAATACATTGAGAGATTTATTTAATGAGCAATAGGTAATATATTTTTTTCTAAGTTTTTAATTTAAAAATTACATTACTTGTTTAAAGTAAAAATTAATTTTCATAAATTCAGTAATGAAAACATGTTTAATAAAACTCTAAAATAAAAAGACATTTTTTGTAAATTATTTTAAAATTTGGCTTATACTGAAATGTAAAAAAAAAATTATTTATGTAGATTAAATCTCTTCCAACTCCTGAATTCTTCAGATTCATTTCTTTGAATTAATTAATGAATAGAATTTTACTACCATGTAATTTCACGTTCTTATAAAAACAACATATACTGTAAAGCAGAAGAGATAAATGCTGAAAATGTAAAATTGTTGAACAGTCAAGTAGCTGAAAAGTACAAAATAAATTTCAAGTAACCAGTATTTATTTATTTTATTCTTTTTGTAAATTTTTTTTTCTTAACTTGTAGGTTTTAAGCATAAATTTGTGTTTAAATTGAAACATAAAATATATAACTGAAATCATTTTGTCAAAAGGCTGAAACCGTTAAACGATAGATTGATTTATTTGGAAGTGGTAAGCACTTATGAATTTTTTAAACTCTACAATTTGTATTTTTAAAAAAATCTATGATAAAGATATGTTTTCATTTTTAATAAAAATAATTAGTTTTTAAATTTTTTATAGATACCTGTTGTTTTCAACAACTTCGTTTCCCAACATAGGATGGAGACTTTTTTCCTCACATTTGTATTCATAACACTCAAGCATCGAATCATCCAACACTCTCTTATCACGTCTATAATAATAATACATGTGCGACGTTAATTAAATTCTAGGTTTCATAAGATCTTATAACAGGAAAATGGTTAAAAAAAAATGAATAAAGCGCTTATGGGACATTTTTGTAAAATGTGCGCTTTTGATGTCTTATTTACGATTTTAAATAATTTTTATTATTGAAAAAAAATTCTGAATTGTGTTTTTAAGCATTCCAATTAATTCACTATATGTTTTTAGCAAATGTAGATTTAGATCAAAATTAGTATTTTTTTAAAAAAAAAACAAAAACAAAAAAAAACCTACCTTTTTAATATCTCAGCTGCATTGCTAAATCCCTGCCTTCTTGACTTCCTACTTTAATTAAATCAACTACCAATTGCAAAGAAGTTTAACTAATCTGGTTGAGAAAATTGTGTTATACCTATACGTTATATTCAATAAAGCTTATCAAACATACAGGTGAGATTTTGTGCTACAGGTGATGATTTCGAGCATAGGTGATGATTTCGTAATACAAGTCGATAACGCAATGCTGCACAGGGCTCGCATTGTGGATGATTATCTTCAGGATTAAACAATTCAGTACGTAGAGGGGCCTGTTAAATCACCGGATTTGAAACCCATCGAACATGCATGGAATGCTTTAGAAAGACGTGTAACTGCTTTTAATCCTCCTTATCAGACCCTTACCACGATTGCAACTTTGCAAGAACAATGGCTCGCACTTCCTACAGAACTAGTAGACCGCTTAATTGAAAGCATCACTCATCTCTGTATGTGCCGTATACCTGCTAGAGGTGATCACACTCTATACTGAAGGTCCTTTTTCAAGCCACACCTGATTTACTCATCTTTTATACGCATGCTAAAATATGTAACACCATAATTGTCTGGTTATTACATTTCATGTTGTATTATACATTATTATGAGCACTATTTTGCGGACGTTTTTTCTTAATTATATGGGTAACGTTTTAAGTTATGGCCATCTTCCCCATTTTTCCTTAACTTATAGTAACCAGTTTATGAGGATAGAATTGAATATGAGGACAGAGTTGTTTGCAATGATATTTTAAATATTTGATTTGATTTAAATGAAATTACTATACCTCCAACCAATTATTTTCCAGATGGAAAATCCAGGTCCAGATGGAAATTCTGGCCCAGCACGTCCACTGATCTCATCATCTTGAAGACCTAAGTCTTCCCTAAAATTATAGTAAGGTATTTCAAGTTTTTTTAAAACATTCTATTAATTTTTTTATTTTTTTACTGTAATTGAAAGCTATTTTCTAACTATAACTCTTAATCAATAAAATTAACCAGGCATATTCAATAAATTTTAACAAAAATCTTAGCGTAATTATTAATTAATAACAAATTTAGTCAAAATTTGAGCGTTTTATGTAGTTATAAAATAATAAAAACTATAATGAATGCGGAATTTTCTTTTTTTAATTTATCAAGAAATTCAGCTTTTATTTATCTGAAAGCAACCGAAAAGCCAGTTCAGACCTTTGATCATCATTTAGTGCTAATAGCTACACAGGAAATGATCGGAAATTTGATTAGTGATCATTCTCTTTAGTAATATATATACGCAATAACTTTAGCTTAGGTGGTAAAAACAATTACTGAATTTCATCATGAGATGCAGAGATCCAGTAGAAAATTGAGCACCATAGCTAGCTGGAAAGTGGTTCCAATATTTCACTCATTCACACATCCGAAATTGCCTTTTTTTTAAAAACGTAGCTATAGTATATCACATCTATGAGTTGTTGTAAAACGTGTAGAACACAGATATTTCAAATAGTTTTTAATACTATAACTGAATGAAACAGAAATGAGATGGTAAATGAATGAAATGAATAAATGAAACATAATAAATGAATGAATGAAACAGAAATGATGGTTCTGAGTAAATAAAATTATACTCAGCATTTTAAACCAACTGAGTAATTTTACTAACATAATCAAACACTCAATTTGCGAACAGTATGAAATTTTTTAGTGCTAACTTCTTATATTAATCAACCGTAATATTATTGCTTTACAATTTTTTTAACTTGTACAGTTCCTCTACAATGCAGCAATGTATTTTTATTTTCTATTTGTCCTTTAAAGAAAAGTTTTAATTATGATAGAATTTTAACACAGCGAATTTCAATAAAAGTGCTTACTCAATATTATCCAATTCATCACCAGCTGCATAATTAGTTTCCTCTGAAGCTAAAAGTAAATTAGAAATGTACTTTTTATAGAAAGGTTTCTTGTTTGAAAATAAATTTAATTTTACATGCAAAAAAATTTGGCCAAGAAAAATTTAAAACTCCACATTTTGGAAACTAACAGTATGGGAATAGTCATGTAATTGGTACTGTATATCGGCAAAGAAAGTTGGGACTTATTGTTCAAACCTGTTAGGTTTCAAACCACAGTCGAGAACAGAACTTCTATCCAACTCAATGACTTCTAAATATTGCTATCGTGCTGTTGTTTAGACAAGAAAGATATCTTTTAGATTACATTTAAACATTAAGTTTTTGTGTGTGACATTAATACATTTAATATTTGAAAATTGAGTGAAATACATGTTCAATTAAGTTTGCTTTTGAACAATAATAATCTTTGACTACATCAAAGTCGCAGAAAAATTAAAAGTTTTGAAGTTAGTTCTGATTGATTACTTAAATTCTGCTACCGGGATCGTGTTCTAATCATATTTGAAAAAAATATATTTAAAGTTACACGAATTTAAAAAGTGCGTGGTTTATACTTACATGTTATCTGAGGAAACTTTTGCAACTTTTGGAGCCAGTAATTTAATACTGCTCGGTTATATAGAAAACTCATAATTAAATATGAAAATCGCAGTGAATTCAAGCACATTCACCAAGTAAAGTTCAAAAGAGAATGATTAAAAATTTATTTTATTCCTCTTTGTTGCTGCTATTAACAATTCATGTATTGCTCACAACAATGATTTAAGCTATTTAAACAATGACTATCAATTATTTTTCATGGTTTTCTATTAATTCCAAGAATCAAAGTATTGTTGTAAATCTTCAAAAAATGTATTTTTTGTAATTGACTTTTATTTTTAAATTACGTATAGAGCAGACACATTGTTGGTATTCTGAAGTTTAAATTCTCATCTTTACACAGAAAGCGTTTCTTACTAACTAATTAGACATTTTTACTAAGAGTTCTCAAAGAACTAATTAACAGCACTGAGTAGTTTTTGTTTCATTTTATGCCTCGAAATATGTTCAATTAAATTTAGTAACACAGCTACGAAATTTTTTTGAAATAGGACATTTTAATAAAGTCTCATAAATACCTACATCACTAAAAATTTAAACTTTTGTAAATCAGCTCTATTTATTTCAGAGTAAAAAAAAAAGTAAATTCATTTATTAATTATTTATTAGTTACTTAATAATGACACATTTTCTAATTAACAATTTATTTAGAGCCCGTCTGAGATATTTAGCTGTATACAAGAATTTTCACAAAATTATACGCGCATTTACAAATTCGTAACAATATGAAGTGGTGGTCAAAATCATTGTAGCTATGATGATTAAACTAATTATTGGTTAATTAAAATCCAAAGGGTCTTTTCAAGTACATAATATGCATATTCATTCATAACATGATGACTCCTATTGTTAAAAAGGTTGCATAAAAGTAGCTTGAAATGGCGATTAAAAAGCAATTCAAAGCAATTTGCTTTTCCACCATAACAGTATTGTTTTTTTTATTTTCAATTTCACTGACAATCAAATGTTTTGTAATGCAACTACGCCTTAGAGTGCAACTCAGTTTTGCCAATCTGCCAAAATTTGCAGAGAAAATTTAAAGAGAAAAATAACGGTAATATTTCAGTTGTCTACAATAGCCTATGTACACACTCTGACTCACTCAATTAGAATGATGAAGAAAGGTAAACTTTCCCCCCTCCATTGGTAAAGTAAGCGTGAAAGTTAAATTTCCCCTTCTTTTTCCTGATTGATTAAAATAAGAAAACAAAGATTTATTTTATTTTATACATTATTTTTTATATTCCTTTGGGAAGAAGTTAAAATGTAAATGTTGCTTGAATATAAATGGGAAAAGATATATTTACCGACTTCAAGTTTTTACTTTAAAACAAATAAAGTGATTTTTTTTCAATATATATCAAGATTGATACTACGATATTTACTCGAGTATCTCTACTTCGATTTTTTATAAATTTATTTTGGTAATAAAATCGTTTTCTCGTGCATTGGGTTGTTTGGAATGTAATTTCGTTTTTTTCTTTCACCATAATGATAGTCCCGATTTTCTTTCAGTGGAGAAATATTTTATTGAATCCTATACTGTACATTCTTGTCAAATACATTTTGCCATCTTTCTGGCAAAGGCATAATTCAACGCTCATTAAATATTTCTTCTTTGCAGACAAAGAATTGATCAATGATATTTGACCTCCTCATTTGAAGTAAGGGTTTTACCGTCTAAAACATTTTGCAGAGATCAAAACATAGTTGTATACAAGTTGTATATTTTTCTCCAGTGATGATACACTTCAAAAGTGACTCATTTTCTTGACGTTTAAAAATCGAATCACAGGTGTCAACGCGAAGACACAAATGTCTTTCCGTTAAGAACATTGAGGAACCCATATGTCGAGCTTTGAGATCAAACCAAATCACAGACGTCAACGTGAAGACACAAATTTCTTTCAGTTATTAACATTGAGGAACCCATGTGTCGAGCGTTGAGATCAAACCAAATTAAAGACGTCAGTGCGATGGCACAAATTTCTTTCCATTAAGAACATTGAGGAACCCATATGTCGAGCTTTGAGATCAAACCAAATTAAAGACGTCAGTGCGATGGCACAAATTTCTTTCCATTAAGAACATTGGAGAACCCATATGTCGAGCTTTGAGATCAAACCAAATCACAGACGTCAACGTGAAGACACAAATTTCTTTCCGTTAAGAACATTGAGGAACCCATATGTCGAGCTTTGAGATCAAACCAAATCACAGACGTCAACGTGAAGACACAAATTTCTTTCCGTTATTAACATTGAGGAACCCATGTGTCGAGCGTTGAGATCAAACCAAATTAAAGACGTCAGTGCGATGGCACAAATTTCTTTCCATTAAGAACATTGAGGAACCCATGTGTCGAGCTTTGAGATCAAACCAAATTAAAGACGTCAGTGCGATGGCACAAATTTCTTTCCATTAAGAACATTGGAGAACCCATATGTCGAGCTTTGAGATCAAACCAAATCACAGACGTCAACGTGAAGACACAAATTTCTTTCCGTTAAGAACATTGAGGAACCCATATGTCGAGCTTTGAGATCAAACCAAATCACAGACGTCAGCGTGAAAACACAAATTTCTTTCCGTTCTGAACATTGAGGAACCCATATGTCGAACGTTGAGATCAAACCAAATTAAAGACGTCAGTGCGATGGCACAAATTTCTTTCCGTTAAGAACATTGAGGAACCCATATGTCGAGCTTTGAGATCAAACCAAATCACAGACGTCAACGTGAAAACGCAAATTTCTTTCCGTTCTGAACATTGAGGAACCCATATGTCGAACGTTGAGATCAAACCAAATTAAAGACGTCAGTGCGATGGCACAAATTTCTTTCCGTTCTGAACATTGAGGAACCCATATGTCGAGCTTTGAGATCAAACCAAGTCACAGACGTCAACGTGAAGACACAAATTTCTTTCCGTTAAGAACATTGAGGAACCCATATGTCGAGCTTTAAGATCAAACCAAATTAAAGACGTCAGTGCGAAGCCACAAATTTCTTTCCGTTAAGAGCATTTAGAAACCCACATGTCGAGCGTTGAGATCAATCCAAATTAAAGATGTCAGTGCGATGCCACAAATTTCTTTTCGTTAAGAACATTGGGGAACTCATATGTCGAGCTTTGAGATTAAACCTAGGCATTTTAAAGGATCATGAGCTGTCAAATTCGATAAATTTAATCTCTCAGCAATCTTCGTCGGTTTGCATCAATAAATGTTTATATTGTATCTTCACCAGCTTCAATTGACCTTCCAGAATGGGTACAATTATTTCAACATCAAAATTGTCGAATCGAAATCTTGCAAACATGTTTTGGCACTGGCGTACTGTCAATACATTTTCTCCATACACATGGCAAAATTTCTTTCTTTGCTTGAACAGCATTTTTACCTTATCAATAGTAAGAAAAGTAAATATGCGAAAATATAGCTTTTCACTTTCCATACTTGAAAGGATGCCAACCAAAATTACTGCGTAGATTCAACCGAATTTATAATGGCGCCATTTGCATTACGTCCGACGTGTCGTTGCTTGATTTTAATTCTGTACCCCGTGGACGATTTCCAAAATGAAAGTCCGCACTAAATTTGTTAAAATGTCAGTATTTTGTTTATTTATAAGAAAGGAAGCGCTTTTTTAATTGGACAAAAATAAACTACTCTGATTTTTTTTATCACACAATAAGACCTTTAAAAAAAATTTAAATTTTGAAAACGTAATTTAAAAATTATTTTTTAAGAAACTACAACCTGGTTTTTTTTAAAATTTGTGTTTGAATATCCGAAACTTTTATTGCACAGGCTGACCAAAATTATGAAAACACTTTTGCACTAACTCTAGGTAAACAATCTAAGTATTAGCATCAAATCTATTCAAAAATTTTACATGGCAAAGCTAGTAAATACAATTTGATATATTATGCTTGAAGCTTTTAGAAATAGTGTCCTTTTTACCCTTGCAAAATTCGGATTGACTGAAACGAGGGGGGGGGGGAAGTAAATAACTTAACTTTAGCCTTAATACCAGCAATTTTGAAATCTTTATATAGGCTTGCAACATTTATATAAGAATCTTCTTCTTCTTTGTTAGCGCAACAGCCCCATGCAGACCTCAACAGCTGACAAACACTAGCACCCCCTATCCATGGCAACTCCCTAGCAATTTCTGATCTTTATAGGGTTTTCAGGTCTTTTTTATCTTTCAACTAGGTACCCAGTTTCAAAATCAGGTATAAATTGCAATAAAATGCATTTTAGTTCATATCTTTCATTTCTCTCAGATCAATTCTAACAAAGAAATCATTAAAAAGGACAACAATAATTTCATCTGAAATTTAGATTGTTATGTAATGAAATACATTTAAGTTAATATGAATATCTTTTGTTTCTCTCAGATTAGTTCTAATAACGAAATTAATAAAAAGGGAAAGATTTCAATAATTTCAGATTTCAACTTAGATTATCATATATTTTAGCTACTATGAATATATTTTATTTCGTTCAAATCAGTTCAAATAAAGAAACTACTAAAAAGACTACTGTTTCAATATATCCAGATTGCTTTGTTTTGAAATAACTTTTAACTGATACGAATATTTTGTTTCTCTCAGTAAATTTAAATAAAGAAATAACTCAGTTAACGTTTTTAATCTTTTCAAATATTTCCTGTTCTAAGAACGTTAATTATAGATATGTTGAAACACGCATTGTTGGCAGCACATAGAATGTTTGAAATTAACCTGGCACATTTATTTAAGGTAAAGTGATAGTTAAAACGTAAAAATTCTATTCTAATCAGAAAATTGCTGACATACTTTTATGCTTTCTTTTTGCCTGACATATCATTTCAGCTTTTATAAATTTAATCAATATAACCAATTATTTCACATTAGTTTTTTAAAATTATTTAATAAAAAATGTGCGAATAAAAATAACTTTAAATTACATTTATTTTGTTTATATTTCTTTTTCTAAATAAGAATGACTAGATAAATTGCGAAAGAGAAGGAATAAAATTTCTTTTTCTCTTTTGACTAACAAACGGCAAACACAAAACAACCCCACTAGTAAATTGTCTCTATTACATTAGAATACCAAAATAATGGAGCTGTAACAAAATAACAAATGCATATAATTAACAAACCAACTGTAACATTCTTTCAGTTTTAAAAATTGTTTTCTTTTATTACAGACATTCCGCCATCAGTTAAGATAATTTTGGCTTGTAGAAAAAAAATTATGCATGTTAAACTTCTAAAAGAATTTATGATACGACTCGGAGCAATTGGGAAAAATTTTAATCACATTGTTTCTTTTTATTTTACATCTCTTATTTTACTAATATTGGAAAACTGCCAACCGTGTTGAGCGCTTTCGTTATGAATTTTTTTTTCCTGTTTATTTGGGATATCGTAATAATCTTTTCGCAAACGAGAACGTTATTTTAATCGAGTTTTAAAACACAAATGGCTTTTTTAAGATCCAATTTTTTTCCTTTCGTAAGCTTTAATTTGAAAATAACCAAGGTAATTTTGCAGTGGGGATAATTTTCTAAAACATAGAATGGCAATGGTAATTTTCGTAAATATTCGTCTGCCATATCACATAAAATGTAAATTAACGGCAGACGATTTTTTCTCCTTAAAAAGCTAACGTAATTATTTTATTCTAAGTTTAAAAATATTTATTGTTTTGAAATCGCACCAAATGGAACTCTGATGAAATTTACTTTCATATCAAGTATTTGAAAATTTAAAATGATTCCTAAGCTAATGAGTTGTCATTGAGATAGAGAGTGTTCTGTAAAAGGATTAAATGTTTATTTTGCATTCTTGTTTCTTAACAGACAAAATAAATTAATTTGTTCCTAAGCTAATTTGACGACATTTTGGAATTCAGAATATCAAGACAAGAATCGTTTTTCACTTTGTTGGTAAAATTTCTTTTAATTTGTTGGAAGGATTTCATTAAAAAGTAATTAAGATCCGATCAATTTCGTTGAAGTGTAAATTTTCTAAACTTTTTAGTAATTTTATTAATTAAGAAAATATTTGAAACTTACATTTTTTTCCTTTTCTCAACTATTTTCTAACAGCTTTCTGTGAGAAATGAAAATATCAGCGAAATTTCAAACTAACTTCTAAACCAAATAGTTGTTGTCAGGATTCCCGCAAGAGGCTTGAAAAATGTTTATAGTGGTAGCTAAAGCCTGGTAAGGCTAAAGAGAATATTTTTTTAATTAGGGGTGCACAACCTTATTGAGCGAAGGGCCACTTGCACGGCAGGTTGGCTAACGAAGGGCCGCACATGTATTTAGACATGTTAATGACAAATGTAGTAATGTTTATTTAAACATTAGCGTTCTATTTTTTTTATCAATTAACTTAGTAATATATTTGTAAAAAATTGAAGGTGTTCCATTATTAGAATTCATTCAAAAATAAAATTATACTTTTTTTTTACAAAAAAATTGCTATTTTTATCATATGAACAATTGCTATTATATATAAAAACTAAACTGTGATAGTTCAAAATAAAATTCAATGCTTATTTTGTAATGTACTTTATTATTTGATCTTATTAATTATTAGATTTTTTTTATATAGTAAACATTTTCCTTTTTTTTATAGCAAAAGATCACTTACGGAACAAAAAATTGAAATCTAAACTGCAAACAGAGAGCAGTTTAAAAATTCACGTTTTCCGCCATTTTATGAATTTCTCAAGTTGCAATAACATTGCATTTAAATTAGGGATGTAACGAGTATCTGGCCCTTCTGTGAAAAATTCAGTTGGTTGAATGATCTGTCAAATATTCGGCAGAATATATTTCTGAAATGTATTTTTCTAAGTTTTTTTTTATTTTTGAATTTTTATAGATATTACTTTTTAAAAAAAAAATTATAATCAGACAAGCCAATTTTCTCATTTTTTCGATACTTTGAGAATTGAGAAGGATTTTTTTCTCAATTTTTTGCTGTTTTTATTATAACCCTGCATTTTAACAGAACGTCTCATACTATTAATTTATTATCACTCTTTCCCTGTACTGTAATATAAATAATCAGTAACATGGAAAAGTATTATTTTCAGTATTACAGTTTTGGCAATGAGAAAAATTTAAATTGAGATTTTCAGCATAAGATTTTCATTTAAAAAATTAAGAACTTTTTTTCTTACTTTTTATTTCTTTTTAAATAAAAAAAACTTTTTTTAGACGTTTTTATTATAACCCAGTAATTTTTAATAGCATTTCTGCTGACTTAATTCTATTTTCTTGGCTTTTTCTGGTAATTGGAAAACTGAGATGTTCAGCTTTAAAATTTTCTTTCAAAAATTAAGATTGATTTTTATGTTCTCTGTTTCGCTATTCGACATTTTCAAAAACGTTTTTGATTGGCCTTATTTTTTAGAGTTAATTTATGAATAAGTTTTTCCAGGAAATATTGTTACGAGCATTGAAATTTCAGTTTCAGTGTTGCTATGCTGCTGAAAGTTTGTGCTATTTGGCCCCAAGTGTACGGCATTTAGTCGATTTGTTTTCTTTTTTTTGCCGAATATTTGGCTTTTGACCAAATTGCAATTCATTACCACATTCGACCAAATCATATTCGTTGCGGGAAAAAAAACGAAGGAAGAATAACTAGGATTTACGATAAAACTGTACCGAAATACCGTATCAAAAGTGATTATTTAATTGCGCGATTAACAATCACGTGTCGTAATAACATCATAGTTAGATAACGGGATCGTCAAAATCATGTGGAAAAGTATAGAAATAATTGGGGGAAAAATTACTTTATATTTATGCTGAACTCAACACGAATAAAGCGTGTCAAATGCACGATTTAAAATGTGCATGTCGTAATAGAATAATTGGAATCTATATATATATTTCTCTTACACGGCACCAAAAAAAAGCCTCATTACAACTCCCCGAATGGCAACGTTAGAAAATTGACCAATGATTGCTGCTAAAAATGTCGCATGGCAAATGTCACATGAGGTGGCTCAACATATAGCGCTTTTAAAAACGGAAACAATAAGCAGAGTGAGCATTATCAGGTTGTTCAATTCAGATTCATGCCCTAAAAAATGATAATATTTAATTTATTGAAACGCAGTGCTATAAGCGAAAGCAGAGAGCACGCCGCACTTTACTATACTCAATACTCAATATTTAATTTAAACTCAATTAGGAATTAATTAGGCTGGCCTTCTCCATGACTATAAATAAGTCACAAGGTCAGACTTTTGAGAAAATCAGTTTAGTATTGACTACAACAAGACACGTTTTTAGTCATGGACAACTTTATGTTGGCCTGTCAAGAGTTAAGTCATTTGACAGCCTTTCAGCAATTGCTCCAAGTTGCCAAATCTATAATTGTGTTTTCAAAGAAATTCTAAATGCTTAGTGTTAATTTTTTAGAGCTATGCAGAAAAAAATGTTTTTTGGAAAAAATTTAATTGAAACTTCTATTGGCAGTAGGCAAGGGGAACTGCCAAAATCTAAACTCCCCGATTAGAAATGCAGCATGGCGACCTCCGCGTGGTATTTCTCGGGTAATGCTAAAAGCCATGCATTTTAATTTATTGTATGTAAAACATCCTTATTTTGTTCTGCAATGTTATGTACTTTCTCACAAATGTTAATTAATATAGATATTGATTTCAATAATGCTGATCACAAAAAAATATTTCATTTGGCGATGAAACAAATTTTTGTGTTCTTGAAAATGAAAGACTTTTTGAGGGTTATTATCTCACAAGGAAAATTTAGGGTTTAAAGTTTATATTTTTAAATAATAAAATTTTTTTCTAAAACTTTCAGAATTTCTAGCATTAACTAATTTATTATACACATTCAGTTGAATTTAGGTGAGTAACTGCAATATTTGATAGTTTATTTTGCTAATATGTTTCTCATTTAGCTAATGTTTTGATTTTTTCACCATGTACAATCTAAATAGCTAATATACTTTTTTTAAAGCCAATAAGAACATTGATAGAATTCTTCTACATAAGTACAATACTATGTCTTTGATGATAAAATACTATGTCTTTCATGATAATATACTATGTCTTTGTGCTAGAACATTGTGTTCATTAGCGAGCAAGCGCAGCGAGCCATGGTTCACGGCGTGAACCACATAGGATTGCGTAGCAATTCTCGGGGATTGGCGAGCATCAGCGAGCAGGGGGCGGAGCCTCCTAGTGTTTTATAATACATGGGAACGCATAGCAATAACTGCCGAAAAAATTTTTGAAAAAAAGAATTGCAAAAAAAAGATAAAAAATCACTTAGATTTAAGATGAAATCGTCACAAATAAAGTGCACTAAAAAGTGATTATTTAAATGGGCGATCTAAAACTCGCGTCGTAATAAAAATTCGGAATTTTTGAAATCACGTAGAAAAGTGGAAATAACTATTTAAAAAAAAATCATTTATATTTACGATAAACTCGGTTTAAAGAAAGGACGTTAAATGTACATTTACTAAAGAATCTGTTAAAATTGATTGTGTCAAAACGTGATGACTTAAAAGTGCGATTAAAAATTGCCATTTTTAAAATTTTTTTTATTGTGTTTGGGAGCTCTCGCGGGCCGCACTTCAGTAGTCGAAGGGCCGCAGGTTGTGCACCCCTACTTTTAATTTACCTCTTTAGCGTTTAAACATTCTGATTAAATTCAAATATAAAGAATTTAAAAAAAAACATGCAATGAATAATATGATAGTCTTAAATACATTGAATTATCGATGTTTGTTTAACCCATTCCTTGCCAAGAATGTAGAAATTTTAATTATTTTGCATTGATCTGAAAAATAATTTTATGAAAAAAGTGGTGAAATCAAGTGGAAATGGCGGTGTTAGCTACCAATTTGGTTTGAAAAATGAAAAGATATCATTTTAGATTATATAATATAGTGATCATTTTAGATTATCAATATTTATATCGATATCATTTTAGATTATAAATATTTATCTAATTAATATAAATAAGGTGAACTCCAATTTTTTATTTATTCGAAATAATTGTTAAGAATTAAGTAATCAAGTTACCAGTTTTTATTGTTTGAAAAAAAATGGGAGACATTATTCCAAAATGGGGGGCTTATGGCTTAATGTATTTACCACTTCATCCAATTTTCAAGGAATACGAGAAGGTTTTGTTAGTGTTACAGTTACTTTAAAGAACAATTATTTTAAATAAAATGTTTGAAGTGTGAAAAAATCTGGAGCGAATAAAATTTAACCTAAAAATAGCTTTGTATTACGTAGAAAATAGTGAAACGGTGCTCCCACGTGTCTTAAATTATTTCCGTAGTAGTGAAAAAGAGAAAGAGCTACTTTTAACAATCGTGACTACCATTAAGTTTTATTTTGCAAAGGAAATGTATCAATTTTAAAATTTGGTTCTAGAAGACGTCTTAACGTTAAAGACATGCCTTTGGGAAAGAAATTACTTCAAGAATTTATGGGAATCCTCTAAAACATATCCGCAGTTCGTGCACTCTACATTAACTTTTAAGATTTATGGGAACCCTCTGAAATATAACTGTAATTTGTACGTTTTGCATTCTCTTTTCGGATTTATGGGAGCCTTTTGAAACATAGCGCAATTTGTATATCCTGCATTATTTTTAGATTTATGGGAGCTCACTGAAAACATATCCGCAACTATATTCTGTTTTCAGATTTATTGGAGCCCTATGAAACACATCCGCAATTTGTATATTCCACATACTCTTTTCAGACTTATGTTATGCGGATATGTTCTGAAACATATCCGCAATATGTACCTTCAACATTCTTTTGCAAGATTTATGGCAGCCTTCTGAAACATATCCGCCGTTTGCACATTCCACATTCTCTATTCAGATTTGTGGGAGCACTCTGAAGCGCATCCGCAATTTGTACATTCTATATTTTCTTTCCAGATTTATGTGAACCTACTGAAAATTATTCGCAGCTTGTGCATATTACTATCCCTTTTAAAATTATTGGGATCCCTCGGAAACATATCCGCGATTTGAGCATTCTGCGCTCATTTTTCATATTTACGGAGGCTTCTTTAACATAATCGCAAATTGTACATTCTCTTTTCAGATTCTGTAAGGTGTGCCCATTACTTTAAGCGGTAAGAAACACAACCCTCAAAAGTTGCCAGAGTTTCCCTTTAGAATTTTTTAATTAATTTATTTAAATTAGATGACACGGACATGCTTCATTTAGAGGAATACGAATATCTAACTCTTTCAGACGCTAAACCATGGATTAAAAAGAAAAAAAATTGAATAGAAAGGCAAAAAATTTAAAAAAAATTTTAAATCCTCCAATTTAATATGATTTTAAATTAAAATATCCAAAATTTGAGAGAAATCGATCAATGAGTTTTAGTGCCTTTATAAAAGTTCTTTTGGAATCTTTATAAAAGTTCACAAAGATGCCTTGATTTGTGAAAAAAATTTTCTAGTGGTGGCAATTTTTTTTTGTTTTTATGTATGATTCCTAGTTAAGTTAATTGGATATGAAATTAATTTGCCCACTACTACTCAAGAATGAATTAAAAGTAAACAATTCTACATAATTTTAATTATCAAGTGGTAAGCCTTTTAAAGTATTAGTATATTCAATCTAAATTTTTCAAGTTCTAGCTTTCAAAACGATATGTAGTGTTTTATAAATTTTTTTTATAGAAATAGGAGCAGTCTGAGAACGGTTCAATTTTTTCAAAAGTAAATAATGACAACTAGATGTTTGAGCATTATTGTCAATTTTGAAGAAACAAGTTACATTATGCTACTATAATGCATTGATAAAAATATTTGAGCTATAAGCTTATTCAAAGAGCTCGTTGTGCTATTACAATGCAATGCAATGCAATACAATACAGTTCAGTACTGTACAGGCTAAAGTTGATTGTCAAAAAGGTTGGTAAAAGAGATGTAATAGGGTTGAACTATAAATAAATTAACAAATCTTATACAAGGTGTAACATACTTCGTTATAAATTTTATTTTTATAGCATTCGAATGCAAATCTATTTACGGATTTTAAAAGAGGCAATAAAACTTCACCCGTGTCTGCTTTGTTCTCAGACCCCGTGATTCATCATTGTTTTCTTTCTTAAAAGTCGATATTTTCTACAAAAACGAAGGTTATTTTTTTTAATAAAATACATATAATTATAATTTTAAGAGACACCATTTTGTTCAACATTGCAAAAAAATTGACTATTACCTGAAAAAAAATAATTTTTAGGAATACAGATTATGTAATAGTGTAAGAAGAAATTACTAATGTGTAATTTTACTCATCAACAGGATTTATATGGGGAGGAGTTTTCATCTCTCTAAAATGAAACTTTTTACATTTCTAAAAATTTCGTTATAAAAGTTAAGAAATAATAACTGAAAACATCTAATCTCTCTCTCTCTCTCTTTTTTATTACTATTACCATTGGCAGGACTTAAACTCTAACTTATGAAAAAGATCTCGAGAGGGATAAATAAATATTCCAATAACAATGTAAAATCAGTTATTATTTAAAGCAAGAAAAGGTGAAAAATATCACGGAAAAAGAACTTGAAATTGAACTTTCCAACAAATGGTAAAAGCTCGGGAGTAAAAAGGATCGTTTCATCACATCAAGTTTCAACTTCTATAGGGCAGCCCGCGTGCTACTTTTTGCAACAAGTTTCACAGTTAATAATTCTTAAGCCAATAATTAATGATTAATTTTTTTCCATCGTATTTCTAGTTCATTTTTTACATTTTTCTGTAATTTTAAGCTTCTAATTTTTATATTTTTTTTGCTTACCAAAACAAAATATAACGTAAAGTTGAGCACCCAAACGTGGCAGCAGCTTTTGCAATTGCTTAATGTATGGTTAATAAATAGCATTTGTTTTGAATATAAACTTTCGATTAATTTTTAATGTTGTAAGATTTTAAACATTTATCAAAATAAAATTATGTTGAGTTAAACGAATATTTATTGACTTCAGAAAAGCTAAAAATGATAAATAGTGCTTTCTCATAATTATTTCCTAAAATTAATTATATTTTCAGTTATTTGACTAATAAATAGTAGTTTCTATGAAAATGCCCCTATTAAAAACATAAATTTTAATTAGTATCAAAGAAAATAATAAGTACAAGTAGCTGGAATAATAACCATGCAAATTTTCTAAACATCTGAGAAATAATGAGGCCCATTTCCAAGATTCATTTTGAATGAAAATGAATAATCAATTTGAAAAATAAATTAAGAAATAATAAAGAGAATATCAAAATCAATAAGAATATTATTATTCCAATGTTCTCTTTGAACTAATTAAACTGTCCGATGGATTCTTTAGAAAAGAATGATTTTCATCTTAGACATAATAAATTTGCAAAGATTGTTAGAAACAAATTTAGCACGCGATTGCAGAAATTTCTACTTATTCAAGAGATGGAAAATGAACTATATTCAATTTAGGAATTAGAATAAAAGAAAAAGAGGAAACTTATTGTGGAAAGTTCGATTAAAGAAGTTTTATTTTTACTTTGGTATACCTCGTTGAAAATCGTTTAATGAATTTACGTTCGGAATATTCATTGAACTCATTACCATTTCCTTCAATACTCTACTCAAAATATGAAATTAATGTGCTTCTCATTTCGTTTTTCTTGATTTATTAAAAAATATTGCTTTGAAATAAAAAAGATACGTAAAAAATATGAAAATTGCAGGGGAATTTTGAATTTTTGAGAGTGATTTTTTCCAGTGCTTTTGCAGAAGTTTACTATTGCTCCTAATTCTCAATTTTATTTTATTTTTTAGCAGTAGTTAAACAGCCGATTGTATCCAATTTTGAGTTTACCACTACCAATGTTCGACTCCGTAGCCTTGTAATTTGAACTCAATTCAGAAGACGAGGCAACTCCTGGGTTAACTATTGGGAGAAATTTTGCCTTCGGGGAAGACGTTTTGATGGAACTAACCGCATTTGCTTAAAGGAGAGGAAAACCACGAAAACTTTCCATAGTTAGTCTGATGGCAAGGGGGCCCTAACTCCTGATCCGTCTACCACTGTGAATATTTTTAAGTCAGCACTGTGGTCGGTGAGAGCCGGGTGTGGAATTCGTGTCAACCTTGGATTTGAGCCCGATTCACCTAAATGGGTGGCAAACGCTCTATCGCCTGCTCCACCATGACTCTCTAATTCTCTAATGAAAATTGTTAATTTGAGCGAATAAAATTTAAAAAAAACTTTTCTTTTAAATATCAATAAGTTATTTTTCGCCTAATATTTATCCGCTTAAGTCTAGGTTACACTAGCATAAGGAAAATCACATTTACTGAAAAAAAAAGCTGATAATTTAATTAAACAAAAAATAGAATAGTTTTGTTCTATTGTTATTAAAAGAATGAATAATTAAAAATTGACACTTTTGCTTCATGGCAATCAATTTTAGGAAAATATAAAATAACTTTTTTTCTACTTTTATTTCAAAATAAATTAACTATCGGTGACTACCACTACCTCTTAATAGTTAAATTATATACAATATTATTTATGACAGTTTATAAAATTGACATTTTCGCTGGCTAGAGCGAGTTGAATTTCTTCCCCACAGTTTGTGTCAATGAAACAGATAAAGTGATAGTAAGATGCATATTAACATCCAACTATTAATGAAGATAATATGATGTCACAAAATATTATTTGCGATGAAATATGGAGATTTTCATTGCATTAGAAGTAACTGAAAACTTGTTATTTTAATTATTTCCAATTTTTGCGTTCAACTCCGTAGCCTTGTAATTTTGAACCCAATCCAAAAGACAAGGAAACTCCGGAATTAAGTATTGGGTGAAATTTGCTTTCCTGGAGAACTTTTTGACGGAACTAACCCACATTTACGTAACACGGGAAATGAAAACGAAAATTTCCCACGGTTAGTCTGATTGCAA
Source organism: Parasteatoda tepidariorum (assembly GCF_982258835.1). Taxonomy (NCBI): domain Eukaryota; kingdom Metazoa; phylum Arthropoda; class Arachnida; order Araneae; family Theridiidae; genus Parasteatoda; species Parasteatoda tepidariorum. Next base: position 80,856,478 of record NC_141764.1, on the reverse strand, counting down.
GGGGACTCGAAACCATGATCCGTCTACCACTGAGGATATTTTACGTCAGCGTTGTGATCGGTACGAGCAGGGCACGGAATCCGTATCGATCAGCCATCGCTTTGATTCGAATCCGGTACACCTCATTGAAAGGTGACTGCTCTATCTCCTGAGCCACCACGACGACCGTTATTTTATTAAAAAATGTACATATTATCATAAATGCATTTATTTTTCTTAAATTGGGGTATTTAAGTACTTTAGGACGAGAGAATGCTTCTATCCGCCCTGCTGATATCAAGTCGACAAAAATATTTAGAATGGATGCGGTTTTTAAAATGGATGAGTTAGACCTTGATGCTTACAGCTGCCATCTAGTCACGATATTGATAAACAAAAATTCATTTAATCTGCTGTAGAATGTGGGAGGTAAATAATCAACAAAAAAGGGCATCAAGGAAAACTGTGTTTTTCATTATCAAGACAGAATTCACACTAAATGTAACTTTTTTTGCATGCAAAAAAAAAAAAAAAAAAAAAAAAATAATAACATGCGAATGAGATTTTTTTTTTGATTGGGGAAATAATTGGAGATATCCATGAAAAACTCACCAATAAAGTTTTTGTTGCGAAAAAATAGCATTCGGTGTGAACGATCCCTAATGATTCTATAAGAAACATTAGTTCACTTTTTTAAAAAAAAAATGAGCTAATGTTTGAAATTAACTTTTTTAAAACTATTTGGTAAGTGCTTATCACGGGAAAACTCTGCCAGAAAAATTGAAAATTCATAATTTTTTGCAGGTCTTAAATAAATAAGATTAAACAATTTTTTCTGTTGTTATATATTGTACTACAATAGTTCCCAAATAAAATTTTTATAGGAATTATTGTTTTTTTTTAATTTTATAACCGTCGTTGAACAGCTAACCCAAATTTAGTTTACTACGACCAATGTTCAACTTCGTAGTCTTGAAATTTTGAACCCAATCCAGAAGACAGGGGAACTCTTGGATCAAGTATGGATGGTGTTTTCAATAGAAATGTAAACAATAACAATCTCGAGCTCGGCACCTACTCTAGTTTCTGTTAAAAAGTTTGCAGCTGCTTACTACATGTTATTCTGATAGGTGATGTTTTCAAACGGATAATTTTGTTCTCAATAAAAGAAATAAATTAGATAATTTCTGAGCTCAAATCCGCCATATTTCATAAGATATTAATGTTAATATGTAATTCTGGTGAGTTTGAAGTGAAAATTCGCTTTAGTTTTTTAGAGATATATTGTTAAAAAAGGTGACATGGTTGCTAGATTTTGAGTAACTCGTTTTTCTTGACAGTTTTAATATGGCCTCTTTCCGTAAGTTTATTACTGTTTGTTCTTGTTGCAAGCTGTGCACCATCTTACATTAGTGTTAACACTTTTAGCATTGTAAACACCAGTATTGTTAGTATTGTAAACACAAGCAATAAGTAATCAAATACCTTGCTTGCAAGAATCTCAAAACACAATGATGCCAAATGGCTTTAAAATACAACAGAAACAGTAACCCGGAAATTTAGGTGGTACCGAGCTTGCAGCTTTCCCTAGTGTAGAAAACACCATCCATATGGAGAAATTTGCCTTCGTGGAAAACTTTTTGATGGAACTAACCCATATTTGTGTTACAGGAAGAGGAAAGTCCTTAAAACCTATCCCACCGTAAGTCTGACGGCAAGGGGTAAGTCTGACCCTAACTCATGTTCCATCTACCACTGAGGATATTTTATATCAGCAGTGTGGTCGATGCGAGACGAGTGCTGTCGTATCGACTACCACTAGGATTCGAACCCGGGTCGGCTAATTGGAAGGTGAGCGCTCTGTCCCTTGAGTAACCACGGCTCTGTCTAATTCCTTCCCAAGTTCCCTTTTTGCAAAACTTTACTCTCTACGTTAGAACCCTAAAAACTTCATGGCATATTGGAACCGTCGCTGTTTCTCAACATTTTCGCCAAACAGCTTTTTAACTCTCATCATTCAAAAGTAGTTTGTGTAAATGATTAATATTGTTTATTCATAACTCGACCTGCCCTATTTAAGGGTATACGAGTGTGATTAATATGAAGAACATTCTGATATAAAATGTTACGGATAGGATTATTACTTTTTGAATTATTTTATGTCAAATTTGAGGTAAATTAATTTATGTAATTTAATTTAGTAGAAATCAGGGTCATTGAGATTTTTATGTGACCCTGTATACTTATGCCATAAAATTAGAAAGATGCCTCACTCCGTTTAAAATACCCATAAATGCGAAGAAATAAATACTACAAATTTTTTTTAAGTAGCATTTGTTTAGTCTTAAACATGCTACGTTAAGAGTATATACATGGTTAAAATTATAGAGGACACTTTGCGAATTTTTTATAATTATTTGCAATGAGGAATTCATTTGAAACTTGTTTCAGATTAAAAAGTTAGCACAAAATTTTTCAAATATAGTCATAGTTTTCAAGAAATAAATACCCAAAATTTTTAAGAAGCATTTATTTAATCCAAACCAAACCTACTAGGAGCATATTATCAGTGTAAGGTTGTAGCGCTCATCCTATAGACGAGAGGTCATCCTATAGCATTACAGTAAGAACACTTTCATTAACCCTAAAAAGTAGAGTGTAATGCTCATTTTTCTCCTACTATCGTATTTGACAACTAATGAAAAAAAATCTGATTTGACGATCTTTATTTAAAAAGTTTCACGTAATTTTTCTAAGTACTTTTTGTGCTTTTTAGAAAAAAAGCTCAAAATGATTAGCATTTTGAAGATTGAAGGATATTTTTATAGTGAATTTCGTTCTGTCTTGATAATTTAAATAAAATCCCCTAGATTTAAATAATAAAATTATTATATGCCTTAAAAGTGCCCAAAAATTAAATTTCCCTCATTTCTTTTAAATTTTAATTAAAAACTTCGACGAATGAGGGTATATCCAATCATAGTTTTACGTAGACAACCATCTTATAAAGACATACAAATAGAAAAAAAAACCTAAATAATAAATATTATTTTAACTAATAATTTATACTATAATATTAATTTTAGGGATAAAATTGTATAATATATTGTCCAATATTTTAAGCACTGGGTCTCTATCAGAATTATTAGGTATTTAAACTGTGGTTTTTTTTTCCAACTATAACAAAATATCTGAAGATCAAGGGGAAAGAACGGTTTATAACCATTTTTTCACAAAAATGGCGATTAGATCAATTGAAAATTACTAAGTTTTTTTTCAAATAAATAATGATGTCAAATAAATAACAAGAGAGTTATTACGCAGAGAGGATGGACAGGTTTGGGGAAAAAATGGTTTATGTCCATCCACAAAATCCGTTTTTTTCCCTTCCTCTCAGAATCAACTTTCATGGATATGAACCGTTCTTGCAAATTGATCTTTATTTCAGTGCTGAGCTTTATTTCAATTGAGCTACTTAGTTGCTAATAAATTTATGATATGATTGAAACATAAGAAATAGAAACAATGAACGCCGAAAATTGTCATTTTTATTTAAATACCAAAAAAGGCCTAAATTACATCATTTGAAACAGATAGAACAATATATGAAATTCATCCGCCTCGATAAATGACAGAAACGATGGCTTTGATGAGATTTCGTTGAAATAAATGTTTCTGAAGCTACGTAAATCAGCTTCAACCGTCACTTGTCACCTCTAACTATTCTTTGTTTTTCTTCACGCAGGAACAGAATAACTTTCGGAAAAACCATCCGACACGCTTTTTTTTGTTCTTTTTAGTCTTTTTCTGTTTCCCTGCTTCATCAACCATATTTTTGGCTGCCTCACAACTATCACTCCTAAAAAAAACGAATCAATATGTTCTAAATTAAGATTTCTGTACAGCAAGGTTAGAAAACGTATATTTATAATATATCAGGATAAAAAGTAAGTTTTACTAACTACAAAAAACCTTACTACAAAAAACTAAAGTAATAAAAATAAGCTATTAAAAGTTCCGATAAAATTATTGTACTATTTTAAAAACAAATGTTAAAAAAAAACTTATTAACTCAAACAAAAATATAATACCTTTTTCCACCCTCATTTCCACAACCCAGTTTATGGGCGAACTTTTCTGCATCAATTTCTGGTTTCACAGAAGATGCAACTTCTACGTCCAGAATATCAACTCTGAAACTAAAAAAATCAATTGTTAGAACTTTGCCCATTTTCAATCGTTTCAGAGAAAAATCAAACTCATTCATGCAATTTAAAAGCTATTCTATATTTTAGTTTTTTCTTCTAATTTAGTATCACATTTCTGAAAACAAAGTTTTATGATTCTTCAGTATTAAAGATTGCCCTAGAAAAAAGATTTTGCTTCCAAAATGACAGTAAGTAGGAAGTGTACGTTCGTAAATTTGGCATATTTGAACAATGATTAAAAAAGATGCAAAAAATAATTTCAGTTCTAAATTGGAATATGAAGACGTTTAAATCCATTTTGTATGTGCTAAATGCATTTTAGACGTCAAATTTTAAAATCTATTTCCTATTTTACCTGTTAAAACCTTTAGAAATTTTTAATTTAATTACAATTATCATTTATTTACTTTGTTTAAACTAATATTTTAAATGGTATTTTTTGCTCAATTTCCCTTTTCATTACATAGATTACATGCAAAATTACAGGTTTCTTACAAATCAAATAACAAAAATTTAGTTTTTGACCAATGCTGAAGTAGATTAAAAAAGTAATTCAATGTTGAACCAAAATATTGGAATCATGCAAAATGTAATAGAGAAAACCTGCTCTCTCTCTCTTCACATATATATATAAATATGCAATTAAAAATGAAAATACCTTTTACACTCCGCCTTTGCAAAACCCCGATCAGGGGTGAAATTTTTTTCAAAAATTTCCAGCTTAACCGATGCTTCAACATCCTTTCCTAAAGAGCATATTCCAACTCTGAAAATGTAAAAAGCTGTTATGAACTTTCTTTGCAGTTTTTTCTAGATAATTGTTAACAGAAAAAAACAACAACTCCGTGATACATGTCATTTAAAAAATAAAAAATAATTTCAACCCCGATGATTGAGAATCAATTTATAAGAATATCGAGCATTAAATTAAATATTTTACTTCTGAAACAAAATATTTTGCCTTCTAAGGTCAAGTCAGTGAAGTTCATTTATTTCATTTATTTAAATACTGCGCACCGAAAGTTTGAAGCTCTTTTTTCTAACTTAAATTTAAATATGAAGACAAGCAGAACCACTGTTTAATGCTCATTCCACATAAGTTGTAAAAATCAACTTCGTGTTTTTATGCAGAAACAATTGAAGTTTCGTTGATAGCTTCTTAGCAATCTTTTCCAAATTTATATATAATTTCTGAATTATCCTTTCCGCAACAGAATACAATAGAGATTACAAAATTAATTTCATAGATTACATAGATTTACAATGTATATTTTCCTACATGAAATATCTCGGAATTTTTTTTTAAAAATCAAAAATCAAAATATCAGTAGTTTGAAGCATAACATGGAGTAAAGTTAGCTGTAAATGCTTCATTTTTCACATTATGAAGTTTGTAAAAATTTTGAACTAAATTAAGGTACAAAACTTTACAAATTACTAAAGAATATTGCATTTTTGGAGTTCAAAATTTAAGAATACAATTTTTTACCGCATACCAATTTTTTGCCATGCTTTTAAAAATTTCTTTCACTTTTGTCATTAAATAACGATGTTTATTTCATAATCAAATAACGATTTTTTTAATTATAATAAAAAAACATAAGATTTAAGTTAAAATTTTTTTTTTGCATCAAATTTGAAAAATGAAAGCACATCTAATCTTGATAAAAGTATAGAAGTCTTCTACTGCATTATTTAAAATAAAATTGTGTTGAAAAGTAACTTTTTCTTGATTAATTTATTTTCATTTCTTATACTTTATAAACTTAATGCATAGATTTGATAATAAATTGTTGTTATAAGCGATTATCAGAACAACAGTTTCTGCATTTATACGAATTTATGATATAAATTTTAACAACAATTCGCATGCATGTAAATAAACATTTAGGAACTCGCCTTTAAATAAAATTTTTTTAGATGTATGCATACAGATCAAACTAAATTTTTTCCAAAAATTCAATTTTTTTCATTCCAAGCAACCAAAATTTGTTATTCAAATTATTATTTTAACTGTATTTACACAAAAATGAATTGTTATCTTTAGTGTAACATATAACATTGAAAAATAAGTATCTTTTTTAATTTAATAATGAACAGAGGCTACTCTTTATAAACAAAAATACTAAATATAATTAAAATACCAGCACTGCCTTCTTCAGAAATTATTGTTTTGTAGATATAACAATTTCAATGTAACAAAGAAACTGAAGAATATTTGTTATATGTATTAAAATATTTCTTTTTATACAAAACTTTTATTTAAAATTTGCATAAATACCTTTCATTATCAACAACTTCACTCGCCAAATTAGGAGGAACATTTCTCTCCTCATAGGCATATTTGAAACAATCGAACATCTCATCATTCCAAGTATTTTCATCAATCCTAAAATAAAATAATAAAAAGTTTATTTTTTTCATTTGGTTAAATTTTAACACACAAGTTCTTACACAAATTCCTCCTTTGTTTATGTTATTTAATTAAGAATATTAGATAGATAGATAGATAAATATACCTATGATTTCTAACAACATTCTCAGGGTTTCCGTTCGGAAACCATTTGCTAATAGTATTCCAAAATGAAAACGTGGTTTCAGATGGAATATTTGGCTCTTCAGTACCGCTAATCACACAGTTCGATATACCAAGTTCCCCACTAAAATGAAAACATGGTGTTATTATTCTTACTATTTTCTTTACACATTCTTCATACATGGTTTCACTTAAAGATTTAGGTGAAATTTATTTGAGGAAAAAGAGGGAGGAGAAGAAAGGAAGAAAAGAGATTATGATTTTTTTAAAAATATTCACAAATCTAAAGATTTTTTTAAAATAAGAAACTAAATAAATAAATATTTGAAAATTAAAATTAATAAAACATATAATCTCGTCATCAGCTCACACGATTATATTTTATAAAAAATGGTGCTTTCCAATATTGTATTAATGTAACTAAAGCAAAATACATCAATATAATAGTGAGAGTATTATTATTATATAAAAACGCATTATTATTTTTCTTAAATTATATTATATTATATTACATATAAGTAAATAATCAGATTGAAGTGCGTTAGATTGATTCCAAGATTTTGAAAATTATTTATTCCAATAAAACAATTTATATAAGATTTATTTTAAACTTATTAACGTTTTCTTCCAGAAAAGTAACATATATGTCTTACCTTCCTTCTAAATTCAAATTTGAGTTTCGCAAAAATGTTTATTATTTTCTGAACTTTTTAAATTACTTTGTGATCTGGTATATAGACTTGTTAATATTTTTTAAAAATTTTAATCCAGTCGTTGCAATGTAGATTTTAATTGTCTACCTAACATCTAGTATTCGAAGCAACGTTCAATCCTTTAAGGATTTAAAGGTGCATAAAGCATTTAAAATACTGAAATGTTTTTATTGTGATATGAAGCTGGATTTGTTTTCTTAACTGAGGAGTTAAACTCATTTATAAACAGTTTGTTTCAATTAAAGAAAGTGTATCAAACATAAAAAATGTAGTAAAAAAATAATTAAAAAGAATATAGAATTAAAATGAATTTTTTGCTTATTACTTCAAATTATGTTAGGATTTGTAGTAACACTTCAACCTAGACAAAGTCATGATTTATTAAAATTATTGTTGGATGGCAAAAAAGGAAGTAATAGCAATCGAGCTGCTAAAACGAGACATTTCCCATGAGAATCGATGGTTTTTTACAAAACAAATTTGATCAATGGTGAATTAAGATAAAGATACGGTAGAGTGATAGTTGCTTCTAGTATACGGCCTGGTCTAGTACAAAATACTTCAATAAAGTTAAAACATAAATTGTTAATAAATATTTTCTTAAATTAAATTTGCTTAATAAACTGTTAAATTAATCGGAAAAGAAAGTAGTCTGACAGCAAGTTAGGAAAAGATGATCATTCGACTACAAATCATATTTATAATATTTATTTTGGTATTAAAATAAATCTTAGTACTTTTGAGCCATAACATCTTTGTTGTTCTTTTTTGGTTCGGAATGTGTTTCTTCCAAATTTTTTTCCACAGAATCCTTTTGTACACTTTCCACACTAAAATTGTAGTGAAATATCGCTTTATTAATTTAAACAGATTTGCTAGACATGCATTTAAACGAAAAGAATTTTATTCCATTAAATTAATTAATAAAAATATTTTAAAACATTTGGTGAAAAAAACAATTAGATGAACGCTTAGAATTGAAGACTGCTCTAAAGAATTAAATTATATCCAAAAAGCTAGTTGCAAGTTAAAAACTGTAATTTTTCTTAAAGTCAAAACTGAAATTGAAAATGAAAATATTTAAATTAGACCTAATTGAAAATATTATTTTTTTCACTAATTTATTATAGGATCGAATTTGGTTTATAGTTTAATTAAACTCAACATTTAATTTATCTAACATAACTTTTGCAGTTCTGAAATCACTTACTTTTTAAATAAAATATATGCGAAAAAAAACTATTAAAAAGATTTTTTTAACTAATTTCAATAATGTAATTATTATAACTCGTAGCTAAGGTGAAAATAGTCTTTTTAATTAATTATTATTACGCTTGCGAGGTTCAGCGCAAAAAAAAAAAATACAGTTTATCTTTTTTCCTTATTTCAGTTAATGTTATTCTTTATTTTGCCAAATATTGTATTTTCATTAGGTGAATAGGTTTCTTAATTGATATATGAACTTATAATACCCATATAATAGAAAAAAACTATTTAATACCTTGCATATTTTCAACAAGTTTCAAATATTGGAAACTTCAAATTTTCTGGAAAACTCATGAGTTAATCAGTGCGTAATTTCTTTTGATCGAACATTAATTTAATTAAAAAAAAAGAAGTAGAAAACTAAAAAAACAACAAATTTCTGAATTGTAAACAATCAGTAGGCATTTGTTTTTAATTCTTATTTTATAAAGAATACAATGAAGTACACGAAGAAAAAAATTCTGGTAAAATATCTGAATTGTATATAACAGTGAAATTTCTGGTAAAATACCCCCACAATTCTAGTTAATAAAACTGAAATTTAAACTGTAATTAAATCCTTCATTTGAAACTTTTTCCTCTCATATTGCAAAGGTTTACCGAAAATTCCGGTTTTTAAAACTGGTTCTTATTGCAACCCATTTAATAAAAACTACAAAACTGAAATGTAAATTTAAACCGATTAAATGCTTATATCATGTTCTAAGGTATCATAGTGCAATTGCCAACTTTTACGACATTTACCAAATTTTATCACACATTATAAAACTACATTTTATTTTTAATTTCGCAAATCTATTATTAAAGCGCTTCGCTAAAAATTACCGAGATTTTTAATGTTCTCCTATAACCAGACAGACTGTAAATTTTACTGTATTCTGGTTATTTTGACCATAATTCTTCTACTAGGTGTATATAATTAAAAAGTTATCCTTTATTTATGATTTGCTTAATTTTCCTATCTTCAGAAGCATCAAAATATTACTTGTTTGAATATTGATTTGATCAAGTGCAAAAAACATTATTTTTTTAAAAAAGTTTTTGGAAAATCTCCTCAATATTTCTCACGTTCTTCCTTTTCTGTGAAACTCATTTGAACTCTTCAACTTCCTTTACAAGAAGTTAAACTGTAAAAAGTATTCCTATTCCTTTCTTCAAATTTAGTTCTTGGTTATAAATTTATGGAAAAGTGATAAAGGAAGGTCTAATTAGAAAATGGACACTTAAGGGAAAAAACAGGGGTCACATTAAGATTCAACTTTACATTTTACGTAAGAAGCACGAGGAATAGTGTCAGTGCTTAAAATTTATTTTTTCCTTTTTTGAGATGCAGAGTAATTAAAGAATAGTTAGTATGAAAAAAAGTCTAACTAAAATTTAGAACAAAAACTATTTTTAAGAGTTTTATTCATACCTTTCAAATTTTACATCATTGTCACCAGACTTTTCAGAAACACATTCTTCTGTATAGAACAATTGTCTAGAACCATCGTCCCACATGAAAACTCTAGAACAATAATAAAGTGTTTTTCATGGTGAAATTTAAAGTGTTTATCAGAGTATATTTTTTTAAAATTTTCTTTCATTTATGTCATTACATTGAGAGATTTATTTAATAAGCAAAAGGATATATTTTTTTTTAGTTTTTAATTTAAAAATTACATTACTTGTTTCAAGTAAGAATGTTTAATAAATTCAGTAATGAAAACGTGCTTAATAAAACTCTAAAATAATAAGGCATTTTTTTAAAATTATTTTAAAATTTGGTTTATACTGAAATGTAAAAAAAAATTATTTACATAGATTAAATCTTTTCCAAATCCTAAAATCTTTAGATTCATTTTTTAAAATTAATTAATGAATAGAATTTTAATAGCATGTAGTTTTACGTTCTTATAAAAACAACATATACTGTAAAGCAAAAGAGATAAATGCTGAAAATATTAAATTGTTGAACAGTCAAGTACCTGAAAAGTACAAAATAAATTTCTATTTTTCATTGCAAGCAACCAGTATTTATTTATTTTATTCTTTTTGAATTTTTTTTCTTAACTAGTAGTTTTTAAGCATAAGTTTGAGTTTAAATTTAAACATAAAATACATGTCTCAAATCATTTTGTCTATAAAAGGCTCAAACCGTTAAACGATAGATTGATTTATTTGGAAGTGGTAAGCACTTATGAATTTTTTAAACTCTACAATTTGTATTTTTAAAAAAAATCTATGATAAAGATATGCTTTCATTTTTAAATAAAAAAAAATAGTTTTTAAAATTTTTATAGATACCTGTTGTTTTCAACTACTTCTTCTCCCAACATAGGATGGAGACTTTTTTCCTCACATTTGTATTCATAACACTCAAGCATCGAATCATCCAACACTCTTTTATCCCGTCTATAACAATAATACATGTGTGACGTTAATTAAATTCTAGGTTTTATAAGACCTTATAACAGGAAAATAGTTTTTAAAAAATGAATAAAGCGCTCATGGGACATTTTCGTAAAATTTACACTTTTGATGCCTTATGATTCTAAATAATTTTTATTATTGAAATAAAATTCCGAATAGTGTTTTAAAGTATTCCAATTAATTAACTATATGTTTTTAGTAAATGTCGATATAAATCGAAATTAATATTTTGAAAAAAAAATTCCTACCTTTTTAATACCTCAGCTACATTACTAAATCCCAGCTTTCTTGACTTCCTACTTTACTTTAATTAAATCAATTACCAATTGTGAAGTATTTTAACTAATCTAGTTGAGAAAATTGTGTTATACGTAATATACAATAAAGCTTATCAAGCATACAGGTGAGATTTCGTGCCACAGGTGATGATTTCGAGCAATAGGTGATGATTTCGTAATACAAGTTAATAACGCAATGCTGCACAGGGCTCGCATTGTGGACGATTATCTTCAGGATTAAACAATTCAGTACGTAGAGGGGCCTGTTAAATCACCGGATTTGAAACCCATAGAGTATGTATGAAATGCTTTAGAAAGACATTTAACTGTTCCTAATCTTCCTTATCAGACCTTTACCACGATTGCAACTTTGCAAGAACAATGGCTGGCACTTCCTACAGAACTAGTAGGCCGCTTAATTGAAAGCATCACACATCGCTGTATGTGCCGTATACCTGCTAGAGGTGATCACACTCTATACTGAAGGTCCTTTTTCAAGCCACACCTGATTTACTCATCTTTTATACGCATGCTAAAATATGTAACACCATAACTGTCTGGTTATTACAGTTCATGTTGTATTATACATTATTATGAGCACTATTTTGCGGACGTTTTTTCTTAATTATATGGATAACGTTTTAAGTTATGGCCATCTTCTCCATTTTTCCTTAACTTATAGTAACCAGTTTATGAGGATAGAATTGAATATGAGGACAGAGTTGTTTGCAATGATATTTTAAATATTTGATTTGATTTAAATAAAATTACTATACCTCCAACCAATTATTTTCCAGATGGAAAATCCAGGTCCAGATAGAAATTCTGGCCCAGCACGTCCACCAATCACATCATCTTGAAGACCTAAGTCTTCCCTAAAATTATAGTAATGTATTTCAAGTTTTTTTTAAACATTCCATTAATTTTTTATTTTTTTACTGTAATTAAAAGCTATTTTCTAACTATAACTCTTAATCAATAAAATTAACCAGGCATATTCAATAAATGTTAACAAAAATCTTAGCGTAATTATTAGTTAATAACAAATTCAGTCATAATTCGAGTGTTTTATGTAGTCATAAAATAATCAAAACTATAATGAATGTGGAATTTTCCTTTTTTAATTTGTCAAGAAATTCAGCTTTCATTTATCTGAACGCAACCGAAAAGCCAGTTCAGACCTTTCAGTGCCAATAGCTACACAAGGAATGATCGGTAATTTGATTAGTGATCATTCTCTTTAGTAATATGAAACGCAATAATTTTAGCTTAGGTGGTAAAAACAATTATTAAATTTCATAATGAGATGCAGAGATCCAGTAGAAAATTGAGCACCATAGCTAGCTGGAAAGTGGTTCCAATATTTCACTCATTCACACATCCAAAATTTTCTATTTTTTAAAAAGTAGCTATAGTACATCTATGAGTTGTTGTAAAACGTGTAGAACATAGATATTTCAAATAGTTTTTAATACTATAACTGAATGAAACAGAAATGAGATGGTAAACGAATGAAATGAATAAATGAAACATAATAAATTAATGAATGAAACAGAAATGATGGTTCAGCATTTTAAACCAACTGAGTAATTTTCATAATCAAGCACTCAATTTGCGAACAGTATGAAAATTTTTTTACTGCTAACTGCTTATATTAATCAACCGTAATATTATTGCTTTACAATTTTTCAACTTATATAGTTCCTCTACAATGCAGCAATATATTTTTATTTTCGATTTGTCCATTAAAGAAAAGTTTTAATTATGATGAAATTTTAACACAGCGAATTTCAATAAAAGTACTTACTCAATATTATCCAATTCATCACCAGCTGCATTAGTTTCCTCTGAAGCTAAAAATAAAATTAGAAATGTACTTTTTATAGAAATTTTTTTTGTTTGAAAAGAAATTTAATTCTACATGCAAAATAATTTGGCTAAGAAAAGTTTAAAACTCCACATTTTGGAGACTAACAGTATGGGAATAGTCATGCAATTGGTACTGCATATCAGCAAAGCAAGTTGGGACTTATTGCTCAAACCAGTCGAGAACAGAACTTCTATCCAACTCAATGACTTATAAATATTGCCATCGTGCTGTTGTTTAGACTAGAAAGATATTTTTAAGATTAAATTTAAGCAACATAGAGTTTTTGTGTATGACATTATTATATTTAATATTTGAAATTTGTGTGAAATATATGCTCGATTAAGTTTGCTTTTGAACAATAATAATCTTTGACTACATCAAAGTCGCAGAAAAATTAAAATTTTTGAAGTTAGTCCTGCTAATTGATTCTGCGAGTTCTGCTCCCTGGATCATGTTCTAATCATATTTGAAAAAAATATATTTAAAGTTACACGAACTTAAAAAGTGCGTGGTTTATACTTACATGTTATCTGAGGAAACTTTTGCAACTTTTGGAGCCAGTAATTTAATACCGCTCGGTTATATAGAAAACTCATAATTAAATATGAAAATCGCAGTGAATTCAAGCACATTCACCAAGTAATATTCAAAAGAGAATGAGTAAAATTTATTTTCTGCCTCTCTGTTGCTGTTCTTAACAATTGATGTATTGCTACCAACAATGATTTAAGCTATTTAAACAATGACTCACAATTATTTTTCATGGTTTCTATTAATTCTAAGAATCAAAGTATTGTTGTAAATCTTCAAAAATTTATTGTTATTTTAAAACTTTTATTTTCAAATTACGTATAGAACAGACACATTGTTGGTATACTGAAGTTTAAATTATCCTCTTTACACAGAAAGCGTTTCTTACTAACTAATTAGACATTTTTACTAAGAGTTCTCAAAGAACTAATTAACAGCACTGAGTAGTTTTTGTTTCATTTTATGCCTCGAAATATGTTCAATTAAATTTAGTAACACAGCTACGAAATTTTTTTGAAATAAGACATTTTAATAAAGTCTCATAAATACCTACATCACTAAAAATTTTAACTTTTGTAAATCAGCTCTATTTATATCAGCGTAAAAAAAGTAAATTCATTTATTAATTATTTATTAGTTACTTAATAATTACACATTTTCTAATTAACTATTTATTTAGAGTCCGTCTGAGATATTTAGCTGTATACAAGAATTTTCACAAAATTATACGCGCATTTACAAATTCGTAACAATATGAAGTGGTGGTCAAAATCATTGTAGCTATGATGATTAAACTAATTATTGGTTAATTAAAATCCAAAGGGTCTTTTCAAGTGCTTAATATGCATATTTATTCGTCACATGATGACTCCTATTATTAAAAAGGTTGCATTAAATTAGCTTGAAATGGCGATTGAGAAGCAATTAAAAGCAATTTGTTTTTCCACCATAACAGTATTGTTTTGTTTTTTTTTAATTTCACTGACAATCAAATGCTTTGCAATGCAACTACGCTTTAGAGTGCAACTCAGTTTTGCCAATCTGCCAAAATTTGCAGAGAAAATTTAAAGAGAAAAATAACGGTAATATCTCAGTTGTCTACAATAGCCTCATGTACACACTCTGACCCACTCAATTAGAATGATGAAGAAAGGTAAACTTTCCCCCCTCCATTGGTAAAGTAAGCGTGAAAGTTAAATTTGCCCTCCTTTTTCCTGATTGATTAAAAGAAGAAAACAAAGATTTATTTTATTTTATACATTATTTTTTATGTTCCTTTGGGAAGAAGTTAAAATGTAAATGTTGCTTGAATATAAATGGGAAAAGATATATTTACCGACTTCAAGTTTTTACTTTAAAACAAATAAAGTAATTTTTTATCTATTTATCAAGATTGATACTACGATATTTACTCGAGTATCTCTACTCCTATTTTTTGTAAATTTATTTTGGTAATAAAATCGTTTTCTCGTGTATTGGGTTGTTTGGAATGTAATTTCGTTTTTTTCTTTCACGATAATGATAGTCTCGATTTTCTTTTAGTGGAGAAATATTTTATTGAATCATATACTGTACATTCTTGACAAATACACTTCGCAATCTTTGTGGCAAATGGCATGATTCGACGCTCATTAAATATTTGCTCTTCGCAGACAAAGAATTAACTCATGATAATTTTGACCTCCTCATTTGAAGTAAAGGTTTTGCCGTCTAAAACATTTTGTAGAGATCAAAACATAGTGGTATACAACCCGTTTCTTTTCTCCAGTGATGATACATTTCAAAAGTGACTCATTTTCTTGACGTTTGAAAATCAAATCACAGGTGTCAATGCGAAGACACAAATTTCTTTCTGTTTATAACATTAAGGAACCAATATTCGAGCGTTGAGATCAAACCAAATCACAGACGTCAACGTGAAGACACAAATTTCATTCCGTTATGAACATTTAGGAACCAATATTCGAGCGTTGAGATCAAACCAAATTAGAGACGTCAGTGCGATGGCACAAATTTCTTTCCTTTAAGAACATTGAGGAACCCATATGTCGAGCTTTGAGATCAAACCAAATCACAGACGTCAACGTGAAGACACAAATTTCATTCCGTTATGAACATTTAGGAACCAATATTCGAGCGTTGAGATCAAACCAAATTAAAGATGTCAGTGCGATGCCACAAATTTATTTCCGTTACGAACATTGGGGAACCCATATGTCGAGCTTTGAGATTAAACCTAGGCATTTTAAAAGATCATGAGCAGTCAAATTCGATAAATTTAATCTCTCAGCAATCTTCGTTGGTTTGCATCAATAAATGTTTATATTGTATCTGTACCAGCTTCAATTGACCTTCCAGAATGGGTACATTTATTTCAACATCAAAATTGTCGAATCGAAATCTTGTAAACACGTTTTGGCACTGGCGTACTGTGAATACATTTTCTCTAACACATGGCATAATTTTCTTCTTGCTTGAACAGCATTTTTACCATATCGATATTCAAAAAAGTAAATATGCGAAAAATATAGCTTTTCACTTTCCATACTTGAAAGGATCCCAACCAAAAACTCCTGCGTAAATTCAATCGAATTTTTTCGCAAGCCACCTTTGCTATATCAGCTGTCGAAAATCTGGTGACATTATAATACATTTTTTTAAAAAATTTACTGCGGTTTTTATGAATTTGAAGTAGATACTTTGCAATATACTTTACCAACAGTAAGTTTGTGATCACACTTTTCAAGAAAATTACAGTTTTAACCAGTTAAGTGTGTTAAACGTGCTTATACGTCAGACTAAATCTCTATTGTGGTACGTATGAGGTGTGTAAAATAAAATATCGTCATGTAAAATAAAATATTACCATTGACTATCGAAACTTGAAATTGCAATAAAATACAATAAGAATATTATTTGGTGGCAAATTATTTTATTACCAACAGAACTGCTAAATATTCTATATTGCGCGTTCGTGAGCTCTCACGGCTAGACACAAACTATTTTTAATCATAAGCTAACCATCACTATTTTCTTTATCTTTGGAAAATGCAGTTTTAATATGTATGTTATATTAACCCTATTTGGTGCAGAGTAGCCAGTCTGGCAACACGAATTCAACAGATGTTACAAATCACTAGATGTGCAAATGTTAAACTAATTGTTTTTAAACGTTTAGCAACCACTATTCTTTAAATAACAAAGAGCTAAAGTGAATCGTGTCTCTTAGAACGGTCTAAGGTTGCACTTGTTAATGTCCTGCCTGACTAAACGTTTTAGAATGCTCTGGAAATGTTGATTGTACGTTTTTCGTAAAATTTATAATTGGACCCATTGCTTGGTTTCAATTACGCGTCCTGAGGCCCCAATAACTGCTCAATTATGAACTGCTCATCATTATTTACTTCATCTGGTTTAAAAAAAATATTTCAATGTATACGTTATAACTGTTAAAGAAAACTTGGGAAGTAAATTCTTCGCCAAATTTATAATAGGACCTTTTGCATTACATTCGTCGCGTCGTTGCTTGATTTTAATTCTGCTCCCTGTGGAAGATTTCTGAAATTTAAGTCCGCACTAAACTTGTTAAAATGTCGGTATTTTGTTTATTTATACGAAAAAAAATCTTTATTTCTCTGGGTATTTTTTTCGTTGAAAAATTTATGCTCGAATATCCGAAACTTTTATTACATAGGTTGACCAAAATTATAAAAACCCTTTTATACTAACTCTAGGTAAACAATCTAAGTTTTAGCGGCAAATGAATTGAATAAGATTTTACATGGCAAAGCTGTTGGTACATTCTGAAATATCATACTTGAAACTTTCAGAAACAGTGTCCTTTCTACCCATGCAAAATTTGGAATGACTGAAATAAGGAGAGGAAGTTAATAAATTATCTTTAGCTTCAATGCCAGCAATTTTGAAATCTTCATGTAGGTTTGTAACATTTATGTAAGAATCTTCTTCTTCTTTGTTAGCGCAACAGCCCTTTGCTGGCCTTCACTGCCTCAGCATCTGACAAACAACAGCACCTCCTATTCATCGCAACACCCTTCCAATTTTCAATCTTTAGGGTTTTCAGGTTTTTTTTCGATGTCGTTGAGCCTCTGGGGCGTGACATCTCGGGGCGGTATTTTCACGATTCTCATGGCGCTATTTTCAGGGCTTCTCCATAGATGGCCCAGCCATCTCTGCCTTTATATAAGAATACTTTTTTAATTGTAGTGTTATTGAAAAGGAAAGAAAATTTCAACGTTCGTTTTGGAATATGCAAATTTTGCACGGGTAAAAAGTACACCACTTTTAAAAATTCCTAGCATAATCTCTCAAATTGTGTTTTTGTTTGTTATTTTTTTGTTATGCACAGGTTTGCTATGTAAAATATTTCAAAACATTTGCTATTAAAAGAAAGATTGTTTACTTATAATTAGTATCAGATTTAATTTTGTTCAAACCCTGTACTTGTCTTTTAGTTAAAAATTTATGATGTGACATGTGCCGTAACTTTTTCCAGCCTGAAACTGAAATGAAAGTTTGATACCGATTTTTGTTTTCTAATCGGAAATGAGGCTTGTTATTGTTTTACTACCATAATGTGTCTTCATAGCTGTTAACTTGGATAAATATTTGCTGTTGTTTGGGGCCGCGCCTTTTATTTGAGGAATACGTGGATTAATGAATTCCGGCGAAAAGTATTGACGCGAAAGAATAAGTGTTTAGAAGTTTATTATTGTTCAGACAAAATGTTAATAAGAAAAAGAATTTATTGCTTAGTTACTACATATTCTAATTTTTTTTCTACCATTCATCCTAATGTTTGAAATTATACTGATATGCCCAATTTTAGGAAAAGAATTCGTAGTACTTTAAATTTATCGGATATTTATTCCAGTAGATACCACTTTAAAAAAAAAACATTTTACGAATTTCGACTTTCAACAATATAACAAAATTTTGTTGAAAGAGAGATACAAGCTTCACCAGGTGCCCAGTTTCAGAACCAGGTTTAAATAGCAATGAAATACATTTTAGTTTATATGAATATCTTTCATTTCTCTCAGACCAATTCCAATAAAGAAATTATTAAAAAGGGCAATAATAATTTCAGATTTAAATTTAGATTGCTATGTAATGAAATGCATTTCAGTTAATAGGAATATCTTTTGTTTCTCTCAGATTAGTTTTAATAAAGAAATTACTAAAAAATATAATATTTCAATATTTTTTGATTTTAATTTAGATTGTCTCATATTTTAGTTACTATGAATATATTTTATTTCTTTCAAATTAATTCAAATAAAGAAACTACTAAAAAGAATAGTGTTTTAATAAATCCAGATTGCTTTGTTTCGAAATAAGTTTTAACTAATACGAATATATTTTGTTTCTCCCAGATAAATTCAAATAAAGAAATAACTCAGTTAACGCTTTTAATCTTTTTAAAAATTTCCTGTTCTAAGAATGTTAAATAAAGATGTGTCGGAGCATGCATTGTTGGCAGCACATAAAATGTTTGAAATTAACCTGCCACATTTATTTAAGATAAAGTGATAGCTAAAACGTAAAAATTCTATTCTAATCAGAAAATTGCTGACATACTTTTATGCTTTCTTTTTGCCTGTCATATCATTTCAGTTTTTATAAATTTAATCAATATAACCAATTATTTCACATTAGTTTTTTAAAATTATTTAATAAAAAATGTACGAATAAAAATAACTTTCAATTGCTTTTATTTTGTTTATATTTCTTTTTCTAAATAAGAATGACTAGATAAATTGCGATAGAGAAAGAATAAAATTTCTTTTTCTCTTTTGACTAACAAACGGCGAACTCAAAACAGCCCCACTAGTAAATTGTCTCTATTACATTAGAATACCAAAATAATGGAGCTGTAACAAAATAACAAATGCATATAATTAACAAACCAACTGTAACATTCTTTCAGTTTTAAAAATTGTTTTCTTTTATTACAGACATTCCGCCATCAGTTAAGATAATTTTGGCTTGTAGAAAAAAAAATTATGCATGTTAAACTTCTAAAAGAATTTATGATACGACTCGGAGCAATTGGGAAAAATTTTAATCACATTGTTTCTTTTTATTTTACATCTCTTATTTTACTAATATTGGAAAACTGCCAACCGTGTTGAGCGCTTTCGTTATGAATTTTTTTTCTCTGTTTATTTGGGATATCGTAATAATCTTTTCGCAAACGAGAACGTTATTTTAATCGAGTTTTAAAACACAAATGGCTTTTTTAAGATCCAATTTTTTTCTTTTCGTAAGCTTTAATTTGAAAATAACCAAGGTAATTTTGGAGTGGGGATAATTTTCTAAAACATAGAATGGCAAAGGTAATTTTCGTAAATATTCGTCTGCCATATCACATAAAATGTAAATTAACGGCAGACGATATTTTCTCCTTAAAAAGCTAACGTAATTATTTTATTCTAAGTTTAAAAATATTTATTGTTTTGAAATCGCACCAAATGGAACTCTGATGAAATTTACTTTCATATCAAGTATTTGAAAATTTAAAATGATTCCTAAGCTAATGAGTTGTCATCGAGATAGAGAGTGTTCTGTAAAAGGATTAAATATTTATTTTGCATTCTTGTTTCTTAACAGACAAAATAAATTAATTTCTTCCTAAGCTAATTTGACGACATTTTGGAATTCAGAATATCAAGACAAGAATCGTTTTTCACTTTGTTGGTAAAATTTCTTTTAATTTGTTGGAAGGATTTCATTAAAAAGTAATTAAGATCCGATCAATTTCGTTGAAGTGTAAATTTTCTAAACTTCCTAGTAATTTTATTAATTAAGAAAATATTTACAACTTACATTTTTTCCCTTTTCTCAACTATGTTCCAACAGCTTTACGTGAGAAATAAAATTATCAGCGAAATTTCAAACTTACTTCTAAACCAAATAGTTGTTGTCAGGATTCCCGCAAGGCTTGAAAAATGTTTATAGTGGTAGATAAAGCCTGGTAAGGCTAAAGAGAATATTCTTTTAATTTACCTCTTTAGCGTTTAAATATTCTGATTAAATTCAAATATAAAGAATTTAAAAAAAAACATGTAATGAATAATATGATAGTCTTAAATACATTGAATTATCGATGTTTGTTTAACCCATTCCTTGCCAAGAATGCAGAAATTTTAATTATTTTGCATTGATCTGAAAAATAATTTTATGAAAAAAGTGGTGAAATCATGTGCCTAAATTAAGTGGATAAATGGCTGCGTTAGCTACCAATTTGGTTTGAAAAATGAAAAGATATCATTTTAGATTATATAAAAAGTATTTATCTAATTAATATAAATAAGGTGAACTCCAATTTTTTATTTATTCGAAATAATTGTTAAGAATTAAGCAATCAAGTTACCAATCTTTATTGTTTTAAAAAAAATGGAAGACATTCCGAAAATGGGGGGCTTATGGCTCAATGTATTTACCACTTCATCCAATTTTTAAGGAATACGAGAAGGTTTTGTTAGTGTTACAGTTGCTTTACAGACCAATTATTTTAAATATAATGTTTGAAGTGTTGATGAAAAAATCTGGAGTGAATAAAATTGAACCTAAAAACAGCTTTGTACTACGTAGAAAATAGTGACACGTTGCTCCCACGAGTTTTAAATTATTTCCGTAGAAGCGAAAAAGAGAAAGAGCTAATTTTATCAATCGTGACTACTATTATCTTTCATTTTGCAAAGGAAATGATTTTAAAATTTGGTGCAAGAAGACGTCTTAACGTTAAAGAAGTGCCTTAGGGAACGAAATTACTTCGAGAACCTATGGGAATCCACTAAAACATATCTGCAATTTGTGTATTATACATTAACTTTTAAGATTTATGGGAACCCTCTGAAATATAACTGTAATTTGTACGCTTTACATTCTCTTTTCCGATTTATGGGAGCCCTCTGAAACATATTCGCAATTTGTATAATCTATATCCTCCTTTTCAGATGTATGGGAGCCTTCTGAATCATATCGTAATATGTATATTCTGCATTATTTTTAGATTTATGGGAGCTCACTGAAAACATATCAGCAACTATATTCTGCTTTCAGATTTATGGGAGCCCTTTGAAACTTATCCGCAATTTTTCTATTCTACAATCTCTTTTCAGACTTATGTTAGCCTTCTGAAACATATCCGCAGTTTGTGCATTCTACATTCTCTATTCAGATTTGTGGGAGCACTCGG
Organism: Parasteatoda tepidariorum; assembly: GCF_982258835.1. Lineage (NCBI taxonomy): Eukaryota > Metazoa > Arthropoda > Arachnida > Araneae > Theridiidae > Parasteatoda > Parasteatoda tepidariorum. The sequence goes on along the minus strand of NC_141764.1, from coordinate 80,834,461 downwards.
AAACGTATCCGCATTTTGTACATTCTACATTTTCGTTTCAGATTTATGGGAACCCTCCGAAACAATTTAGCAATTTGTACATTCTATATTTTCTTTCCAGAATTATGTGAACCTTCTGAAAATTATTCGCAGCTTGTGCATATTACAATCTCTTTTAAAATCATTGGGAAGCTTCGGAAACGTATCAGCGATTTGTAAATTCCGCGCTCATTTTTCAGATTTATGGGAGGCTTCTTTAACATATCCGCAAATTGTACACTCTCCTTTCAGATTCATTAAGGTGTGCCCATTACTTTAAGCGATAGGAGACACAACAATCAAAAGTTGCCAGAGTTTCCCTTTAGAGGTTTTCAATTAATTTATTTAAATTAGATGACACGGACATGTTTCATTTAGAGGAATACGAACTCTTTCAGACGCTAAACCACAGATTAAAATAAAAAATAAACAAATTGAATTGAAAGGTAGAAAATTAAATTTTTTTAAATCCTCTAATTTAATATAATTTTAAATTAAAATATCCAAAATTTGAGAGAAATCGATAAACGAGTTTTAGTGCCCTAACATTTAGAATCTTTATAGAAGGTCACAAAGATGCCTTGATTTGTGAAAATTGTTTCTAGTGGTGGCAATTTTTCTTTGTTTTTATGAATGATTCCTAATTAAGTTAATTGGATATCAAATTAATTTGCCCACCACTACTCAAGAATTAATTAAAAGTAAAAAATTCTAAATTTTAATTATCAAGCCTTTTAAAGTGTTATAGCAAATTCAATCTAATTTTGAAAGTTTTAGTTTTCAAAATGGTCTTCAGTATTTTAAATTTTTTTTATAGAAATTGGAGCTGTCTGAGAACGATTCAATTTTTTCAAAAGTAAATAATGGCTGCTCAAATGTTTGAGTATTATTATTATTTGTTTTGAAGAAACAAGTTACATTATGCTGCGATAATGCGTTGATAAAAATAATTGAGCTATAAGCTTACTCAAAGAGCTCGTTGCGTTATTACAATGCAACGCAATGCAATACAATACAGTACAGTACAGTACAGGCTAAAGTGGGTTGGCAAAAAGGTTGGTAAAAGAGATGTATTATGGTTGAACTATTAATAAATTAACAAATCATATACAAGGTGTAACACACTTCATCATAAATTTTATTTTTATAGGATTCGAATGCAAATCTACGTACGTATTTTTAAAGAGGCAAGAAAACTTCACCCCTATCCGCTGTGCTGTCAGATCCCATGATTCATCATTGTTTTCTTTCTTAAACGTCGATATTTCCTACAAAAGCAAAGATTATTTTGTTTATAAAATATATATAATTATAGTTTTAAGAGACACCATTTTGTTCATTGTAACAAAATGAACTATTACCTGAAAATAATTTATTTTTAGGAATACAGATTATGTAATAGTCTAAGAATAATTCACTTATGTAATTACACATAAGTGATTACTTATGTGTAGTGTTTCTAATTAAAGAGAATTATATCATCATGCCAATTCAAATGGGAAAGAGATTTTATCTCTCTAAAATGAAACTTTTTACATTTTTTAAAATTTCGTTAAAAAATTTAAGATATAATAACTGAAAACACCTAATCTCTCTCTCTCTCTCCTCCCGCTCTCTCCCTCCCCCCTCTCTTTTTTATTACTATTACTATTGACATGGACTTAGACTCTAACTTATGAAAAAGATCTCGAGAGGGATAAATAAATATTTCATCAGCAATATAAAATTAGTAATTATTTAAAACAAGAAAAGGTGAGAAATATCACGGAAAAAGAACTTGACATTGAGCTTTCCAACAAATGGTAAAAGCTCGGGAGTAAAAAGGATCGTTTCATCACATCAAGTTTTAATTCCTAGGTTGCATTTCTATGAACTGTAGGGCTGCCCGCGGGCTATTTTTTGTAACAAGTTTCACAGTTAATAATAATGGTTAATTTTTTTCCATCGTACTTCTAGTTCATTTTTTACACATTTCTGTAATTTTAAGCTTCTAATTTTTATATTTTTTTTGCTTATCAAAACAAAATATAACGTAAAGTTGAGCACCCAAACGTGGCAGCAGCTTTTGCAATTTTTTAATGTATGGTTAATAAATAGCATTCGTTTTAAATATAAACTTTCGATTAATTTTTAATGGTGTAAGTTTTTAAACATTTATCAAAATAAAATTATGTTGAGTTAAACGAATATTTTTTGACTTCAGAAAAGCTAAAAACGATAAATAGTGCTTTCTCATAATTATTTCCTAAAATTAATTATATTCTCAGTTATTTGACTAATAAATAGTAGTTTCTATGAAAATGCCCCTTTTAAAAACATAAATTTTAATTAGTATCAAAGAAAATAATAAGTACAAGTAGCTGGAATAATAACCATGCAAATTTTCTAAACATCTGAGAAATAATGAGGCACATTTCCAAGATTCATTTAGAATGAAAATGAATAATCAATTTGAAAAATAAATTAAGAAATAATAAGGAGAATATCAAAATCAATAAGAATATTATTCTTCCAATGTTCTCTCTATTGTTCTGTCCGACGGATTCTTTGGAAAAGAATGATTTTCATCTTAGACATAATAAATTTGCAAAGATTGTTAGAATCAAATTTAGCACGCGATTGCAGAAATTTCTATTTATTCAAGAGATGGAAAATGAACTATATTCAATTTAGGAATTAGAATAAAAGAAAAAGAGGAAACTTATTGTGGAAAGTTCGATTAAAGAAGTTTTATTTTTACTTTGGTATACCTCGTTGAAAATCGTTTAATGAATTTACGTTCGGAATATGCATTGAACTCATTGCAATTTCCTTCAATACTCTACTCAAAATATGAAATTAATGTGTTTCTCATTTCGTTTTTCTTGATTTATTAAAAAATATTGTTTTGAAATAAAAAAGATACATAAAAAATATGAAAATTGCAGGGGAATTTTGAATTTTTGAGAGTGATTTTTTCCAGTGCTTTTGCAGAAGTTAACTATTGCTCCTAATTCTCTATTTTATTTTATTTTTTATCATTAGTTAAGCAGCCGATTGTATCCAATTTTAAGTTTACCACTACCAATGTTCAACTCCGTAGTCTTGTAATTTTGAACTCAATTCAGAAGACAAGGAAACTCCTGGATTAACTATTGGGAGAAATTTTGCTTTCGTGGAAGACTTTTTGGTGGAACTAACCCCCATTTGCTTTACATAAAGAGGAAAACTGCGAAAACTTCCCACGGTTAGTCTGATGGCAAGGGGCCCAAACTCCTGATCCGTGTACCACTGTGGATCAGGAGTTTGGGTAGCGCAGTGGTACACTCCTGATCCGTGTACCACTGCGCAAGGAAGCAGCATGCTTTAGCAAAGATTAAATAACACACAATTGGCGAACTTACGTTAGGAGATCAAATGCAAAGTTTCGATTCTTCTCCTGACTATACTACTTTGTGACCATATAGCCATATTTTTCGATTTGCGACTACACCTTCTTCCATGTTTTGCTAAAAAAACTGAATTTCTCAAAAAGAAAATAAAAAAAATGTCCCCTCCTCTTCCTTTGAAAGTAGAAATTCAAAAGTTCTCGAGCTATGGTGAAGTCAGCAAAAAGTGAAATATTTCTCAATCAACCGGTATACACACATAGCTTTATGGCACTTTAACATACATTGAATAACATGTGAGCAAATCGATAAACTGTAGCTAGGAGAGTGCTCAGAAGTTTCGATTGTTAACCTGACTATACTAATGGAACCATATTTTCCAGATTACAGCTACACCTTTTTCATGTTTTGTTAAAAAAGAAGACAACTACCAAAAAGAAGAAAAAAGCATGTTTTTTCATCTTAAGTATGGTTTTATGCATGTACTGTATTGTCTGGCTCGTAATCTAAGCGGCGAAGCACTAATTAATAAGCATATTTGAGGTCAACCCTTTGAACCACAAGAATTTGCACTTGAAAATCCGATCATTAAAACAAAAGTTAAGAGTTGTCTTTTTTCCCCATCTCACTTTACCCATCGAATAATTTCAGAACAATCTCTTCGACAGAACAGCAATCAATAAACAAACCATCGAATTCCAATCCTTCAAGTACAATCTATCAAAAAGCTAGAAAGTGATCTAATATGTCTTCTTTGACCAATTCGACTTTTCTATGATCCGTTCGGAAAGATGAAGGGTGGTACATCGAACGAATGAGTAAGAAAAGTGATGACCAAAGATAGATCGGTTGTTTCTTGCCACCATCTGGAGAGTGTGAGCACACGGCTGTTCCCAAACGATAGAACTTAAGAAGTTCTTCTGTTCGATTTCACACCTTTTGTTTTTTCTTTACACACACTAGATATTTTTCCCCTCAATATTTACTTATTTTTCTTGATATAGATATGTAGTGAAGTATATTGGCAGTATTAAATGCTTTTCTAAATAAATAGAAAAAAAAATCTATAGAAAACTATTTATTTTGTAAAGATATTGGGTAATATGTTGGTATTTTCCAAAGACATGTATTAGTTAGTGAAAGGGACTTTCATATATTTGATAAGAGTCCTATGGATTTGGATATTAGTCAGTTTTCGAAAGTTCTAGATATAAATTATTTTTTTTGCTTTATGGGAATTCTGTCCCTTTTTTTCAGGCGCAAATAAATGCGTAGTAATTTTAAATAAAATATGTTTGTACTGTAACTTTTATTTTTTTACACTTTTAAATTATTAAAAGTTTCAAATTAATATTTCTCAAGAACTCTTCGAACAATTTTTATGAATTTTAAATTTATGCTTTTAAAATAACTTATTTAAGCATCCAGAGAGTGCATGTTTTTATTTTTCAACCTAATTAATGCATTTCAATGCCTTTTCTATTTTAATTATTTAAATTATGAAAATTATTATGTTGCTCAATCGAATAAAATAAAAAAAATCTCTCCTATGAATTTTGAAATTTTGACCAGAATTTTATTATGTGAAGCCACTATCTTAAAGTAATGTCCTAAATTGTACTTAACTGTATCCGTGGTTGAACATTTTTTTTTTTGAATTACAAAATCACTTTTCTGATGAAACATTAAATTTTTTTTTTACTTCATTCGATTTAACGTTCAAAGGTAACCCAAAAAATCCACATTTTTCCAGCTGTGGACTGATTGTTAAGACACTGTTCCCAGTAGAACACCGAAGTCAAGCATCACTGATAGCGGTGGGTGACCACTTTGATCAGTCAGCGTAGGCACCGAAGGTGTGCGGTATCAGTCTGCGTCAAACTGTTCTACCGTAAAGTGCTCGACTTCGTGAGCAGGTCGACCAAAGCAGGGGAGCCATCCCCTCTGCAGAGGATCAAAATTGTGATGGCATGTCATCGGATCTTCCTCAGGGATGTTCCCCAGACCGTCACCAATAGTCCATTGTGCAGCTCTAGCGCGACGTAAAATACCAACCTACCTATCAACCCACATTTGGAAAAGTCTGACAATTGAACATATTTATAATTATTTTATATGGTAATTATTAGTTGATAGAGTATATTTATTGCTATTATTTTATGATTTATTATAATTATTTGATATGGTTTCAGGGGCTGACAAAATAAAAAAAAGGCTGCGTTTGTTGTTATTAATGAAAATTTTGTATTAGTAAACCACTAGAAAAACAGTCTTTGAAAAAGTGCAGATGTTTTCAGCTATGCACGTACACTGATGTTAGGCCTGGTCTTATATTATTTTTTTCAAATGTCGATGGTCCAGGGAGCTTGCACATGATCTGGCTCCCATGTCCTTCTTCCTGTCAGTGTCGGACTGACGGTGTGTAGTCCAGGCAATAGAGCACAGAAATGGGCGTTACCTGCTCTAAAATTTTTATTACATTCGTACATTGAAGTTTTTGGGGATGCTGAACTCGAAATCGCATTTGCAACCAAGTTATGTTTGTAGGAGAATCTGGTAAAATCCAGTTTTTTTGCCTATAACTTTTTTCGGCTTAAAATAGAAAATACTTGGTAGATTATATAAAAACTGGAAAAGATTTTCTTTATATTCTATGCCCTTAATGTGTTCGTAGAGAAATAGGGAGGAAACACTAGGCAAGTATGAACACTATAGTTGATAGTAATTTCTAAATTAAATTAAAAAAATCCCTAAAAGAGCTATGCATCTGTATATTGAGTTTTTATTGAAATTTTATTTGGTTATAAATGTTTTCAACTGTCAAACTAAATGTTATCAATGGAATTTCGTCATTACTAATCTTCAGATATGCATTCTTATAGTTTCTTATCGTTTCTTAATTTTTAATTAAAAGATTTTTTTAAGCGGTTACAAATGTTTTCAACTATCAAGATAAATATTAACAATAAGAATACGTTATTACCACTTCCTTAGATATACAGTCGTATATTTCTTATCATTACTTAATTTTTTATTTAATTACCATATATTTAGATATGCATTCGTATATTTGGTGAACATAAACTGTGAATTTCTTCATTTTCATACAAATATTTAACCTTTTTCAGACCCAAAATATCTATTAGGATGCACTCATCATATACGTGATTCTCACAACCTGGAAATAATGAGTGATGACCATTTTCTTAAGGTTGATTAAAATTTCCTAAAGTTAATTTTTCAATTTGGTTTCATAAAACCAGTTTTGAACTTTTCCCTCCATGATAAACGGAATGATAATATTTTTAGCAGACTATATATGTTTATTAGAACTAAGCTGGCACTGCTTTGGGTATGCCCTATTAGATCTGAAGAAGTTATTTTTCCTTTAAAAAATTTATGCAGTTTACAAATAATTCCCACAACCCTGATAAATGTTTAATGTGAAACGATTTCATTACAACATCTTTAGCTATGCAGTTTGGATATTGTTGAAAGTTAGAGGTGAGATGATACGCGCTAAATAGCGAGCAAGTTTATAGCACGCGGTATCAATGATTGAGATAATAGGTCTAAAAGCAAGTTGATGCTTGCGAACTTTAGGAAAGGCATAGAAACATGCACAATTTGAAATGGAAGGAATGTCATTGCATGTAGTGTAGTTCGAAAGAGTGCATAAACTTTTTTTTTTTTGCAGTAGAATGAGAAGGGATAGGATCAGACTTCGGAATTGTGTAAGGGCAAGGGCCGGAGGTTAACATATTCTCAACATTTTTATAGTAATATTTTATTTTATAACCGTCGTCGAACAGCCGACCCAATTTTTGGGTTTACAACTACTAATGTTCAACTACGTAGCCTTGTAATTTTGAGCCCAATACAGAAGACAAGAGAACTCCTGGATCAAGTATTGGGAGAAATTCACCTTCGTGGAGGAATTTTTGATGGAACTAACCCGCATTTGCGTTACATGGAGAGAAAGACCACGAGAACCTCCCACGGATAGCTTGATGGAATGGGGACTCTAACCCATGATCCATCTACCACTGAGGATATTTCACGTCAGCACTGTGGTTGGTGTAAGTTGGATGCGGAATTCGACCAGTCATCACCGGGATTCGAACCTGGTTCACCTCATCGGAAGGCGAACGCTCTATCCCCTGAGCCATCGCGGCTCTCTATAGTAATATTAACAAAAAATGAATTTACGTCACTACCATTGTTTACCTTTCGGAAAAAAGCGACTTGCCCTCAAATGATTATGTCGGATGCTAACGCGGTAAGAAAATGTAACAAGATTTTTCACATAAGAAAGTATAGCTTAAACTTAACAAATGACCGATATACTTATTTTATACCTATAAATATAGTATTACATTGAAAATCTTTTAGAAAGCAAAGTGTTAACCTAAATTCCATAAAGAAATAAATAGAAAAGGAAAAATTTTTGGTTTTAAGAATAAATGTTATTTTTTTTCTTCTAAGGTTTAAAAAAAACCACGCATTGCCATCTACTACTATTATTCTATTTTTAACGTAATCTAATTAAAAAGCAGATCGAAAAAACGTAGCTTTGAAAGGAGCTCACACTTCGTTTATCTAGTCTTAACGATAAACGTTATCAAACCTTAGTAATTAATGAACATTTTATGGAAATTCCATAGTTTTCCTTATTAATAATTAATTTTAATGACACAATATGTCATTAATTAGAGGGAAAGGTAACTGATTTGCCTGGTTGATTGATCTTTGAAGGGTAAAGTTTGTGATTAATTACCCTCTTTAATAAGCACCTCCTCTTATTAGCGGAATGCTTTATTTAGGTTCCACCCTTATTAAAAATGGGCAAAAATTATGTTACTTGCGGCACATTATTGCTATATTTTTATATTTTTGTCTTTCAGCGCGGTTAGATAGAATGTTGAGCGAGGGAAGATTTCAAAGCATAAACTAGAAACAGGAGATAAATCGGGAAATATCGATAATTCTAAGACATCGCGATAATGATATTTTAAAAAGTTTCTTCACGATTTATGATAATTTTTACTTTAAATATCAAATCGCTATAATTATCGATAGCGATAAATATCATTACAATAATATTTCTATTATTTTTATATGCAATGATAAACATCGAAGCCGATAATATTTTGAGTATTATTGATAATGATAATTATTAAATACAATTTTGCCGTGAGTATTGATAAGTTTCATTTTGCTTAATTATTTGAGGCGGAATTTTTACTAAGCATATTTTTCATACTTTTTTTTCATTATTTTGTATCAATTTGGATCAAAATACGCGAACAATATTATATTTAGTATTTTAATAGTTCATGGTCATGAAATGCAGTATGAAACACTAGCGTCTTATTATGCTTTAAAGTTAAAATCTTCCAAACATGGTTCACTTCCAAACAATGATTTTTCAAGCTTGTAGTTATTTGTAGCTATTTAGGTCTAGAAAAACAGTTTATCATCATTGAAATCTCTTTAATTTACAAAATTATTGATAAATTTTTGAATATAATTGAAAAAAGGTTTTTTCCAACTACTGTTTTTGGATTTTATATTTTAGTACAAATATTATTCAGATAATCTAACAGTGTTTTTTAGATACAATCAGATTGATTTTTTATTTTTAAAAAACTTCCAAAATATATTTTTTTTAGTAATTAGATTGTCAGAAAAAAATTATGTATCAGGGTCATTGGTGTCCTATCTGCATCAAAAGATTAAGCAAATATTCATCTAACAATGTAAAAATAATGTCAATTAACTAAAATTAAAAATATCGCGAATCGTCGATACTTCTTGGACGATGTATTATGCTATTCGACTGACTACCTCTAATTTCGATATAGTCTACCTCTAATTTCGATATTTGTCTACCTCTAATTTTGATATTGTCTACCTCTAATTTCGATATTGTCTACCTCTAATTTCCATATTGACTACCTCTAATTTCGATATTTTCAACCCCTTATTTCGATATTGTCGACCTCTAATTTCGATATTGTCTACCTCTGGTATCATTCCTTAGTACTGAAAAAATGAGTATCATATTATTGTCACTGATGCAAAAGTCGCTCATTCTCGATTTTGGATTTTTTTTTTAACCTTTAACTATTTAGATTCCACTTTATTTCATGATTATTAACTTTTTAATGGAAAGTAAATAGAGATTATGAAATATTTTAGTGCTCATACTTGTTTATTTATTGTCACATATACACATCATTGGTAAAAGATATTACATACCAAGACAGAAAAGAGAAAGAACAGACAGGAATATAATTTCATAATATTTCGGTTTCGGGAAGATTTAAATGTCCATGACTACCCAGATTTTTTTAACTGTTATAATATGTTTATAATATGTTTATAATATTACTGTTCATTTGAAAGGAGTCCCTGTGTGCAACAGCACAGAACTTGTCAAAAATATGAAATTTTTTGCTATTTCATCCTTTTCCAATTTTTAGGAAAATCTATTCAAGTTTAATTGCTACATCTTGCATCTTTGAGTTCCTGACTTGACTCCTCTTCTTTCTTATCTTCCTTCTTTTTTTAGAAAAATCTTGTTCAGGTTTGTTCCTCTTTCCCTATTGGTTAAATTATTTTTTGTGTGTTTGTCTCGTTATTTTTCTACTATCCATCAGTGTTTAGACACCGATAAAGGATATTTGTTTATAGAACCGAAACTGTAGTATGTCCATTTTTGTGCCCATATTATTATGCCAATCTTTGAGGAAAAATAATTAAAAATTGAGAGGTGGGTAGCAAATTATAACAAGAATATAAAAAAACAATTTTGTAGAGCGTTAAAACTTAAATTTAGAACGAATTAATGGATTCCCCTTAAAAGATTAATTTTTTTCGAGTGTAATTATCGTATTAATTTTTTTTGAAGATTGAAAAATAAATTAGGGAATCCTCTCATGCAATTTAAAAAAAAAATATTTCAAACACATTTATCAAACTTTTAATAACACATTCAAAAAAGGATTCGAACATAATTTTCCAAACGAATAATATCGTAAACATATAAATATTTGCATTCAAATCTCGAATCGGAAACTGCGAAGGAATATTTCATTTTTTTACTGCTTTTGAGTTTGGATCGCTAACTGCGTGATAAATGCGTCAAAACCATAGAATTTTGCTGCTGTTTCTCTCCAAAAGGTGGAAAGGCTGTAAAAAAAATCGTTTTTGCAAATTCGTTTTTTTCCGCTGTATTGAATATCCTCCGTTCGAACATTCCTTGCGGTTAAAAATATCTAGTAAAGATTGATGACATTGCAAAATTACTCAGTCGGCTGTTTCTGAAGGATTTCGTTTTCCCTAACAAAAAAATATGTTTGTAAAAACTATGATAACGATTGATTTTATGAAACTTGTCGAGGTTTGTGGGTACTAATTGAATAAATACAATTTTGGGAAAACTTTTGGTATTTGAAAGAAATTTCTGAAATGATAAATAAATAAATATTCTAACATAAATTGATTTGTTATAAGTTATATCTAGTTTTTCAACTCCCACTTTTTTTAAAATCAGTGTTTAGTTTGAAAGATTGTTAGTGAAATATTGAAGACGATACTTTAAAAATGTTTTTCTATAATTTATTTTTTAATTCAAAGTATATGTATGCCAGCGAAATATAAGGCTCGTTGCTGTATTTTTTCTTTAAAAATGATTTTTATATACTCTAGATATTTCGCAATATATTTGATTTTGGTCTAAACTTCCGTCGTTATTATATCAATTGGTATTTATTCCAATTAGGGTATGGTATTACATGCATGGGGCCTTGTGTTCAGTTTATTTGGGAGAATTTTTGTATACGCATATAAATAAAAACAAGGGATAATTTTGAAAAGAAAATTTCAAATTATGAAAGAAATTGAACCATTTTTGCTGATAAGTATTCCATTGAAAATTTAAATTTTTTCTCCTCATGTATCCCGAGGTGCGAACTTACTCCGCTTTATGGAGAAAATTTTTTGGTACTTGTCGATTATAGTGACTAACGTTTGGTTCGTGTTGGTGGCAACTCGGGCAAACGATCCCATATGCTTGGTCATGGCTATAACCCATAAGTGTTGGATTTTAATATCACGATAAAAATATTATCAATATTGCATAAAAATATTGATGTTCTACAACTTACTGCGAAATTTTTCCAGCATAACTAATTAGTAGGGGAGAGTGGGGTCAATTGTAAAATGTCTTACTTAACTATTTTTAACTAACAAAAAAACCAATATATTATTAGTATTAATTGACAGACGAGTAAAGTAGACCGCATCCTCTACTAGAAAAAAAAACAAATACCTTATTTTAAATGTTATTATATTAGTTAATAACAATTTTTGACAGTCGTGCACTTGTTACAATTGTCCCCACTTACGGGGTCAATTGTAACAGTTCATAAATTCAACTAAAACATAGTTAATTATGCATATTATTATAGTTGTGATACATTTTTTATTGATCAAAGTAGTAGTGATATTTTAGGAGTAAAAATAATAATGAGGAGAGACCTAAAGGGTTAAACTTTTAACTTTAAGGGGTTAAAAATTTTAATTTATGCTGTGAAAGGTGATAAATAAAATAATGCGCATGCAACATAGTATAAATGATATAGGATGGTGGTTCTTGAAGAGTTAAGTAATGGTTTGTAAGTATAAGATTATTTATTTTCAGCTGTTACAATCGTCCCTTTACTTATTGTTACAATCGTCCCCAAGACGCCATTTCAGCTTCATTTGTTAAAACAATGCTAGTTAATTAACAAAACTAATTTTTTGTTATTGAAATGTTAATTAAGGTGTCCACTTACATATTCGGTTAATAATTTTTATTTGTTTAAACAAAATTACTTTGTTGCAATATATTATTCTAATACCAAAAAAAGTACTTACGCAGCGTGAAAATATCTTTTGTGATGTAATTCTTTCAAAAGTACATAAAAATGGTTGCCAGCAGGGATGTGCATGTAGATTTATTAAATACACCTTGTGCGCCACCTAGTAACCAAATCTAGAACCCGACACGTGAAATTTTTGCTCTGTTACAATCGTACCCTGTTACAATCGACCCCACTCTCCCCTACTATTTCTACATTTTTTAATATTTTTGCTACCTAAATAAAATTTATCAAAACTCACAATAACATCCAAATTGTGTGCTTACAACTGGAGAAGAAGAATACGTGATTGGGCACAAGCATCTGAATTAAATCACATGGTTGGGTCTAATCACGTGGTTGTGATTGATTTGTTAACGTTACCACAATTAGGCTTGGTATACTTGTACCCATAACAAATCATAACCTCTGGGGGTACTGGATTGGAGATCGATCGTTCTCTGATTCAGGTCAAAATTACGATCTGTGGATGAATGAATGGATGTTATGAATGGGTCCGCCCTATAAACGGGTGCGACGTATGGTGTAGCAGAAGTCGAATTCTTGGCCTTAGAGGGCACCATTGAAAAATAAGAAATGCACACTCTGCCTTAAATTTGATCGGTTTCACCAAGCAGGCTTGCCCGTGTGGCAAATGGCATTAGAAACAACATCAACAAGCATGGTTTATAATCACGCTGAATCAATTTCAAAATCAGATTTTATTGGATACCTGTAAGTGACGTCACTGTGTGTCGAACCTGACTGGTTTCTGAATCACGTCGCAAATGAATGCTGCAATTTACCCCGATGACGTAGCTTGCAGGTATCCAATTCAATAACTACTATCATTATTTATAGTGTTCACGATGTTATTTTGAATTATCGTTAAGTAATCGATAATGATCGCGATATTATCGTAATCGATAATTCTAGCTATTAATTTCGTACTAGTTTTAATAATAAAATTATTAATAAAAATGCTAGTAATAATACTAGTATTTTCTTATTAATGTATTAATATCATCAATAATCACGATTGTCTTTCATTGTTAATATTGTCTTTTCTGATACGCCAGAGTCAATAGCTAATGAGCTGAGTAAACCAGAATCTGATATTGTTCCTATGTGTTGTGTAACTCGGCTTCATGACTCCTATGACCCTTAAGTACAACTTTTTTCCAGTAGAAAAATTTGAGCTTTAATACTTGATTTTTGATTTTGCAAATTCAATTTAAAGTGACTTTGCTTACAACTGCAGGCAAATAATTCTATGACAAGTGTGTAAAATGCCATTTTGTGTAATTATCTTAACATGAATTTTAACGTATTGTTGAAGTTAACGAAATTTTTTGTAAATGAGTACCTGCAGTTCGAGGAGAAGAAGACCGCTGGAATTAGTTTGTTGTGAACAAAATAGTATGTTAAGTAACAGCTATTAGATTTGGTGTATAATCTCGTTGAATCAATTTTAGGATCAGATTTAATTGGGTATGTGCCAGCGAGATCGGGTGTGGGTGTCGTACCTGCTGAATCATGGCACGCCACGTGGATCGTTAAAATGCAGCGATTCAGAAGCCAGTCAGGTTCTACAACCACATGTAACGTCACTTTCAGGTCTCTAATTATTATTATTTTTCATCCTCTATTACTTGTACATCAAAAATCCTTTGTAGAAAGCAGATCAGTTGATATTTGGTATCCACGGATTTCAACATGATTTTTGCTTTTTCTTGTTCAAATAATAATGTGCGGCCTTCAATGTACTTACTTTTTACTTTATTTTGAATATTAGTTACAAAAAAAACATAAAAGGCAGTTGTTACAAAATACCTTGTATAGTTTAGGCAAGAGCCGCGATGGCTCAGGGGATAGAGCGTTCGCCTTTCAATGAGGTGAACCGGGTTTGATCCCGGCGATGGTGAATTTTGCATCTGGCTTGAACCGACCACAGTGATGACGTGAAATATCCTCAGTGGTAGACGGATCATGGGTTAGAGTCCCCTTGCTATCAGGCCTACCGTGGGAGGTACTCGTGATCTTCCTCTGGAAGTAACGCAAATGCGGGCTAGTTCCTTCAAAAAGTTCTCCATGGAGGCAAATTTCTCCCAATACTTGATCCAAGAGTTTCCTTGTCTTCTGGATTGGGTTCAAAATTAACAGGCTACGGAGTTGAACATTAGTAGTCATAAATCCAAAACTTGGGTCGACTGTTCAACTACCGTTGTAATTACAACATTTCAATAATTATAATATAGTTTAGTCAAAGCTGTGGTGGCTTAGGGGATAGAGAGTTTGTCTCCCAGTGAGCTGACAAGGTTTGAACCCCAGCTGTGGCTGGTTGACAAAAATTCTGCTCCCGTCTCGCACCGACCACAGTGTCGATGTAAAAAGCCCTCAAAGGTAGATGGATCATGGGTTAGAATCCTATTGCTGTCTGTAGAACCGTGAAAGGTTTTCGTAGCATTCCTCTCCATGTAACGCAAATGCGGGTTAGTTCCACCAAAAAGTCGTCCACAGAGGCTAGTTTATCTCAGCTGTTCCCTTGTTTTCTGGATTGGGTTCAAAACTACACGGCTACGGAGTTGAACAACGCCGGTTATAAAATAAAAAAGTTTAAACAGATTTATTTGGAAAAATGCTACATTTAAAATGATAAATTCTTATATCAATGCACGGTTGTTCAATATTAAATGAAAAGAAAATTATTCATGAGAAATTATAAACAGTATTTTCATAATAACAAGCTAAATTATGTTCATTTCAGCCTTAAAAAATCAATGTTAAAATATTTTAAAACTCGAAAACTCCAAACTATATTTTCTAAATATTTTCTACTCATTCACTAAAATATGCATACATCATATCAATCTTCTAAGCTGCAGCAATGTCCGTTGCTTAGTTTGTCAATATGTTTTGGAAATAATATCAATACATATTTTTTTAATACTAAATTAAAAGCAAACAGTTTACAAGTATCTCCTAAGCAGTTTTTTCATAATACCAAATTAAATTTATATTCATTTTTGTCTTAAAAAATCAATGTCAAAATTCTTTAAAACTCGATGATTCAAACTGATCATCGATGAAGATGAGCGATGATAAAACTCGATACTTTCATACTAATTAACTAAAATATGTATGCATAATATCAATCTTCTGTGCTACACACAATGATTCAGCAAGAGAGATAAATTGAAATTTACAAGCAGGCAGTTTCTAATCATTTTAGAGAGCATAATTCATAGTTAGGGGGGATAAATTATTAGAATAACAGGCGCTGAACAGTGATAATGCACAGATAGATCTAACGTCATATCCGGATTTAAATGGTTTGTATTAGGTTAAACTCTGTTTAAATTTGTAGCATTTATCTGTGCTGATTAATGTTAACTTAAGGTAAATATAAGTCTGTGATTGAATTTATTAGTATATTGTTTGTTGTATTGTAAGTTTGTTCGAAATATATGTTATTTCGTTACTATTTGTTTGTTTCTAAAACTATTTAAGTTTCTATTTCCAGAATCCATTTCTGTTAAAATATTATTTGCGTGTTATCAATTGTTAAATGTATTTTGATGAAGATATTTTAAATTTCATTTTTAGTTTTTTAAAGAATGTTTTCCAAAATATTTTTTTAAATCCGAGTTTTAAATCTGTGATTGAATTTATTACTATATTATAAGTTCGTTCGAAACATTTGTTATTTCATAACTATTTGTTTGTTGCTAAAACTATAGATATTCAAGTTTATATTTTCAGAAACCATTTCCGTTAAAATATTATTCGCTTGTTATCAATTGTTAAATATATTTTGATGAAGATACCTTGAATTTCAGCTTTAGTTTTTTAAGGAATGTTTTCCAAAATATTTTTTTAAATCCGAGTTTTAAATCTGTGATTGAATTTATTACTATATTGTAAGTTTGTTCGAAACATTTGTTATTTCTTAACTATTTGTTTGTTGCTAAAATTATTCAAGTTTCTATTTTCAGAATCGATTTCCGTTAAAATATTATTCGCTTGTTATCAATCGTTAAATGCATTTTGATGAAGATACTTTGAATTTCAGCTTTAGTTGTTTGAAGAATGCTTTCCAAAATATTTTTTAAACCCGAGTTTTAAATCTGCGATTGAATTTGTTACTATATTGTTTGCTGTATTGTCAGTTTGTTCGAAACATTTGTTATTTCATAACTGTTTGTTTGTTGCTAAAACTATAGATATTCAAATTTCTTTTTTCAGTAACCATTTCCGTTAAAATATTATTATATATTTTGATGAAGATATCTTAGATTTCAGCTTTAGTTTTATAAAGAATGTTTTCCAAAATATTTTTTTAAACCCGAATTTTAAATCTGCGATTGAATTTATTACTATATTGTTTGTTGCATTGTTTATAATATTATAAACAATATTATTATACATAAGTTTGTTCAAAATATATGTTATTTCATTACTATTTGTTAGTTGCTAAAACTTTAGATATTCAAGTTTCTATTTTCAGAAGCCATTCCCGTTAAAATATTATTCACTTGTTAAAAATATTTTACTGGAGAATAGCTTAAATTTTAGATTTACTTTTTAAAGACTGCTGTCCAAAATATTTTTTTAAACCAGAGTTTTAAAAGTTTAGTTTAGATTTTAATTCTAAAGAAATTATTAAGGAGTCGCTAGGTTTTTAGGTTTAACAACTTCTCGATTACATCATTTTTGACCGAACAAACTTTTAAATTTTTTGAAAAAATTATATGTTATTTATATATTTTTACTCCGAGCAATTTGAGCTTGAGGTAAATATAAATCTGTGATTGAATTTATCATTACATTATTTGTTGTTTTGTAAGTTTGTTCGAAATATATATTATTTCATTACTATTTGCTTGTTGCTAAAACTATGGATATTCAAGTTACGATTTTCAGAAGCCATTTTTGTTAAAATATTATTCTCTTGTTAACAATTGTAAAGCCTATTTTTCTGGAGGATACCATTAATTTTAGTTTTAATGTTTTAAATAATACTTTCTTGAAAAATCTTTTAATCCAGAGTTTTAACATTTTAGTTTATATTTTAATTCCAAAGAAATTATTAAGGGGTCTCGAAGTTTTTAGATTTAACATCTTTTCGATTACATAATATTTGACCGGACAAACTATATGACATGAAATATATGTTATGAAAAAATATATGTTATTTATCTATGTTTATTCTAAGTAATTTGGCGCTGAGAATAAGATAATACTCTTTAGCATAAAAAACCTCAAAAGGTGCAGCAAAAATACTAAAAACCACTAACTAAAAACATAAAATAACAATAAATAACTCTCAAATTCACGTATTATGTTTTAAAAAATTTATTCCAAGTTTTGTCTTTAAATCCGCTTTTCTCAATTAAAATTATTTTCACCTTGCATACAAGATTTTGATTTGAGTATAGCATTCTACTTAAATTCATGCTAGCACTTAGATAATAGTAAATATTTTATATTTTTTTATAGAACTTTTTTCAATACAAATCCAAAAATTTAAATTTATTTTAATTAAAAAAATGTCTTTTATTTTTCGATTTCTTTATGTTAGTATGGTTTTAAAAACAGTTTCATTTGATTGCCTATTAAAAGTTTTTTCAAGTCATTAATATGATTTTTATGACTTCGGCGCTCAATTCGGCTTTTTTCATCAAATTTTAGATTTAAAGAAAATTAAATTACAAAAGTTCTTTGTATTGTTTTAAAAAGTGTTTCCATTTATATAATTTCTGCCTATGTAAAACTTCAGTAAAATAAAATCAGAATCCTGCTTTAAAATTTAGGTAAGTCATATAAAGTCGACAAAAGTGTACAGTCCGCAAAAAAAAAAAAACGAATCACCCTGAATAACTTTCGTTCTAATGATCGGATTTTCATGAACTAAGTTTCAATCTTAATGGTTCCTTGGGGGTGACCTCAAATATGCTAATTAATTAGTGCTAACTATTAATTAATATACGAAATCAGACACAAAAACGTACTTTCTCTGAATAAACATATAATTTTTTTTACATATTTGGAATCCAGACACTTGAATTAGGGGGAGTAGACAAAATTTTAAAAAAATTGGATCGTAGATTGGGTCGCAATAAAGGTTTATATATTTGGCGATAGTTCAGAAAACCGCCAAAAAAAGTCGCCTGCGCAAATGAATATTTTAAAATAACCCATTGACTAATTCTTAATTTTACTAGGTTGCTAGGCAACCATGTTATGACTGTAAAAAAATTGAAATAATGTTTTGTGATTGCTCAGAAAGGTTTAATTCATTGTTAATAGAAAATATCTCGAAGTTTCTAGGCAATAGACAATTTTTAAGCTGATTTCTGTCTAAAAAGCAAAAAAAAAATTTTTTTAATGTCCTTTGAAAGGAAAATTTGAATCGATTTATAAATTACTTATGATTTTCTAAGTTTTTAGAATTTAAATACATGAACTTTTCATCTGATATTGTTTAGATTATGCTGTTTTTGCTAAATTTATTCAAGGATTTCATACTAAAATCAAATTAACATAACTTATTACAGCTATATACAAAATTTTAGGGATAATCATTTTTACAGCCTTAACCCCTTGGGGACGGGTGATTCAAGAAAGCATTCGTACAAAATCAGAATCAGGATGTAAACGGTAGCTTAAATGCAGGCGTTGCTAATTTCACAGACTTTCTTTTCCTTGAATTTAATTATTGTTAGTTTAATCATATATATAATCAATATTAGTTCAAAGTACAACTAAATAATTTTATTTTGAACTAAGTAATGGTGAATTAAATAAATCAAACAATTAAAACCCCGCCCACATAAACTGCTAAAGAATTACTTTGATTACCAATTTTATCTTTTTACCCTGGTTGATACTGTTTTATGCTGTCACGTATTTGAGACAGTCTGCGCGAAAGGGTTAATCGAGTCTTCTAGGCAAGAAAGTTTCAAGAAAAAAAAAGTGCTTGAAAAGTAAAATGTAGATTGTATAATAATTCTCATGCACATTCACAAGGTTTACTGTAATTTACGATATTTATTTTTTCTATAACTCAAGGAATTGCTGAATGTGGCATTTTAAAGACATTGAAATATGTTATGTTTAAGAATAAGATATTGAAATAATATGTTGCATATTGTATGATTCGTTGTTTATAAAATTGCTTCATTCTGTTAGATATTTAGGTTACATGGTTTTCTTTGGATAAAGATGATTAGCAAATAGCATCCTCGTGTTTCGATGCATTCTGAAACTTACGTTCGCAAATTCACCCTACAATGTCGCACAGCGTATTCTTCAATTACGATAAGCTACTTCTACTGTGATTATTTATGTTTTCTTATATATATCTGATACTCTACTTTTAAACAGAGCTAGTAAGATCCTTAAGATACTGAAATGGGGCCCAAAAACTTAAAAGATAAAATATTTAATTTCATTAACTCAAAATATCCGGTCTCAAAATTTTACTTTTTAAGTTAAATATAACTTTTACAATATTGATGCTCTTACGTTTTTAAAGACCACATGAATCCTGTTAAAATATTAAAATGCATATGTTTACTTTAACGAGTGTAAAATCCTTATCAAAATAATGATCAAGACCCAAATGTAAAACAGTATAATTGACGATAAAAACTCAGCTGGCTTCATAACATGAACAGGGAAGTAAAAGTCGACATGCTTCGAGCGTTCAAATATAATCGCACATTCTCAAGGCTTGTCAGGCTTGAATAGCTTGTGGCTTTCATTATTGGACGCTCAAAACATGTCTACTTTTATTATCATTTATTATTTTTTTAAATCAATGAAATTTTTATATTTTCGATTCAGTTTCTTGGGATTATCCATTTAGTTACACAACATATTAAATTATTTCACTCGATATTAAAATAAGTTTGAAAAGGTATTTTTTATATATCGATGCCAAAGTTTATTCTACATATATTTTAGGGTATACTTTCAGAGTATTTTGATCGATTTTATTTTTACACCCTTATTTGCTTAAAATTATTAAATAATTTGCTTAAAATAAATTATTCAAGCGGCATGATTTAATGCATTTATAGTATAATAGTAACCGGGGCTTCCATCGCATAAATAAATGGAATAAGCTTAGATAAATAATAAAAGCTAATTTTTTCCTCGTTTTAATTTTCAAGGAATAATATGTTTCGATCAAACTGATTTCATTCTGGAAACAGCGAAATTATTGAGTACGTCCCTTGGAGCAATATCATTCTTATCCTCTTTTGACGAAATATAGAAAAAATTAGTTTTCACAGATTCTGTAAAAAGTATGTTAGCCTTCTTGCCACGTTTTTTTATTATTTTTTATTAAAATAAGAATTTTTTTTTATTAAAATTTTAGAGCATTTTTTTAAAATCTCTAAAATTAGCTCGGCTTCGAAATCTTCTTACTAATTTCAATTTTTAGTATTTCCTGCTTAACAAAATAAGGTATTTTCCTGATAACAAATTATACTACAATAATATCTTGGGAATTGTGCTAAAGTAAAAAATTAATCAAAATAGTTTAGTATATTATCAGAAAAAAAAATCTACTTGGTATCATAAAGAAAGAGTAAAAGATATAATGAAATAATTAGTGAATCACACGTGGTCAGATAATTAAAAATTTAATTTCACAAATAAGATGTTAGGACGACATTTAAGATACTGAGATATTTTAAGACGCTTAAAAATTTGGCTACGTATTCGACAGCTTTTTATGTTCTGTGTCTCTATACTCTTTGTAGTGACTTATAAAACATCAAAACTATTTTAGATAATCTATGTTGAAGTCACGAGAAACTAAAAAAAAAACAATCAATAATTTATACTCTTTTTTCAAAAAAAATAGTATGCTTAGTAAATAATCAGCTGTTTTGCATTAGATAATTTTAAACAGCGGAATGTTTTTAATTTCTTAACAAGGTTTTATTTTTAGCTAGCAGACTATAATTCTTTTTAAGAAAACTTGACTATAATTTAGAAAGGAACTTTACTTTAAAGAAAACCTAAATTAAA
Source organism: Parasteatoda tepidariorum (assembly GCF_982258835.1). NCBI lineage: Eukaryota > Metazoa > Arthropoda > Arachnida > Araneae > Theridiidae > Parasteatoda > Parasteatoda tepidariorum. The sequence continues at coordinate 80,813,121 of NC_141764.1, read as the reverse complement.
GAACTAAAAAAATTGATTAGTATATTAATAAAGAAATAATAAACGTAAAAGGGTAAAGAACAAGATTCTTAAAAATGTCAAAATTTACTTATATAATTGGTAAAATAGTTCTGCGAAACACTTGTGAAACACTTCCGAAAATTTCTTTTAAGATAAAGACGATATAGGGTAAACCAACCAGTGATGGAACACACCCCAGTGAAGGAACATTTCATAGATATTTTTTAAAAATAAGATTTTAAACGTTTTAATTTAGATTGATTGGTAACAGTAGCTTACTACCTAACAATAGGAAGTCATCTAACAATGCATTCAGTTACCTGGTCTTAGAGTCTTCTCTGAAAAAAGTTTTGAATTTGTTAGTATCTGTTCAACTCCTTGTTTCTTTGACACAATTATAAGGTCAGTGGTGGTAGTTATCCGTTTAAAGTACAATTAATTGCATATAATAATGCTTTTTTTCTCATTGTGAAAAAGAGAATTCAAAATATGGTTATTGAAGTTACGTTTTATTTATTTCAAGCATCATAACATAAGCAAGTACTGAGATTAGGGGGTGCTTATTAACTGGATTACCAAACGATGAAAAACTAATGAATAAACAAGTGTTCCTTTATTGGGATTTTTTTCAAGTTAATGAAAATAAAAGAAAATTTCTAATTTTCCTGTACTTTTAGTCATATTATACATTAAAATTATGTTAAATGTACAAAAAACAACTTCTAACCAGTGAAGGAACAGGCATGTTTCTTCACTGGGAATAGATTTCCCAGTGAATGAACAGTATGTGTGAAATATGATTTTACATGGATAATTAGTAGTTCTGCGATATAGAGGACACATAAATTCAGTTAATGTTGCATGAATAGTTCCTATAACAATTTCATTTCGAAATGCAAATTTAATTGCTAAATTTATTTAAAGAATTATAATAATAATTTATTAATTATTTATCGTTATAAATGTAGTGATTAGTTATTACATCATACTTTAGACACCTTAATAAGCTATGTTTACTGACTAAATATAATAATAAAAGCTTGAATATAAAATTTCTTTGCAGGCCTTTGTGCTAATAATTAGCTAAGTTATTATCTTATTGCGGTCTTTAACGTCCAGACGGGAACTGGTAGGAAAAACCAATTTAAAGACCATCATCCAGGTAAAAAAGTTTTTTTTTAAAGGCGACATCCACCGATAACTCAGTGCAATGCGAAGATAATTTCAAAAGGCAAAACTTCCCTTAGAGAATAATATTTGAAATACAGGTTTTAAGAAATTTAGATGAATCTTTAGGAGGGAGGTAGCCCTGGCATCCTTTTAGAAAGTGAATGCATTTACAATGCGAACGAAACAAGAGTTGAATACTGCCCCGAAACTGGAAAAATCCTTGGGCCTAAAAATTATAAGGATTTATATTCTTAAGTACCTAGGTAGGAAAAAGTACCTCCATTGGTAGTTTTTCCTTACTGAAGAATTCTTTGAGATATTACAGAATCAGTCCCCGCTATATATTTCATTGGAAAAAGCGACTCATGAATTGAAACAATGACCGGAGCAACATTTTACAAATATATTGCAAATGTTTCTACCCATGGCTAATTAAAAATGCTATCAAATTCCCTATTTTGCTTGTTTTGGATAGGTATAAATCTAATATCAATTTGAAACTGAGCAAGTTATGTTCATCAAAACAAATTTTCTGATTTAGTTTTCTACCTAATTCAGGGAAATCTCCCGTTAGATCTTAAAAGAATTGTAAAGCAATATGTCGAGAAAATTTTACATCCATTTTTGAATAAGATTTTGAGGCATCAACTGATGAAGTTAAAATGCTTTTATGAAATGCGATATTTTTCCATTCGATGTAAAAAACGTTGACTTTAACAAATGCATGCAAAGCAGACACCAAGAGTTAATGAGCAAGACAACTTATCAACAAAATACATGCTTCGAGAGTAACGATGCACTATTTCTTCAGAAGCTTGAGAAGGAAATCTCACAAGTTATGTTGCAAATTTTTAAAGGAACATTGACGACAGAATAGTTTAATCTCCCAAATATCCAATAGCCTGTGCTTTTCTCAATATTGAAGAATCTATTTCAAAAAGAACATTTGGTTAGTCAAATTTTGGCACTGAAGCTGATACAACTAACATTGATAATGAAAGTATCTTGAAAACTGATTTTGATATAAGTCCTCTTGAGGCATTGTTAGTTGCAAAAACAATTGGTTCCATAAGCAAATGGTAAGTACTGCTGAAGTCCCACTAGATATAAGTCAATGAGAGATGGATTTTACTCAAACTTCGAAACACCTTTTTCTCATTTATTATCCAGTGATGAATTCTAGAAATGGTACTGGAAAATCAAAAGAAATTTCGAAGATACATTTACATTGGCCAAAAATTTGGAAAAAAGAGGAAGGTTAAATCAAAAGATAAAAATTACTTTTTTCCATTAACTTCAGAAAAAGAACGAAAATTTAAAGAGATTGAAAGAGCTGAAAAAAAAGTTAAAGCAGAAAATATGACGAAGAGAAAAAAAATACTTAAAAAAAATACTTAAAAGATTAAAAAATAGCTTAAAAAATATGGGGAAAAGATTAAACAAAAGAGTGATCTAATTATAATAATAATAAAAGCATCATCGGATTACGCAATGATAAACATTCATAATTTAGAACGGACTATTAAACTGTGAGAAAAAAAATGAATTTTTTTTTCTTAAATTATGTATTCAAACATATTTTACTTTCCATTCCATGACTGAAAAAAAGTAACATTTTCCACGTTAACTGTGGTTATATGTTGTAATTCCAAGAAAAATCTTGTTTTTAGACATTTGTGTCGCCTATGGATTCCTAACGAGCATCAAACATTCTCAAAATTAAGTGTTCATTCACTGGAAAATTTAGTGTTTATTCACTGGTAAGAACTGTTCCTTCACTTGGTTATCTTACTACTTATTATTTAAACCACCAAAAGCTTAAAACAATATTATGTAAGTTATCTAATTTTTTTTTACATAATTTGTATTTAATAACAAATATGTCGACACCATCATTTATCTAAAATTACAAATTTTGAAATTTTTATGATTTTTTCTTAACGGCAAGCTAAGCTTAAGTGTTCTTTCATTCGTTAATTTACCCTATAAGATGTTGAGAAATTTGCGATGTAGTGAGAGATGCTTAAAAATGTTGACTACGTATTTTTATTAATATTTATAAAATATATATTCAAGAAATTGATATGTATATTATTGAAATTGTATCAGTTATTGAAAAACAAAATAAAAAAGTAAAAAATAATCACATTAAATAAGCACAATCTGGTGCATAATCATATTCTATCAGTAGATCATATCATATAAAACTAGATCATGTAATATTTATTTTATAAAACTAGACATTCCTTGAATAAAGTGTTTTTTATTCAAAATGTTTTATTCAAATTCCTTTACTAAATTGCAAATAAATTATTAAGCGACTAAAAAGGAAACATTGTATTTTATAGTTAGAAAGAATTAAAAATAAAAAGATTAGCAAACGATTATTAGCGAAAAAAATATGAATGAAATTTTATACTACGCGCGCGAAGTCAAGTTATATTATATGTATATTATAGTATATATTATAAGGTATAGAAAAATTTATACCTTATAATTCAAAATTTTTTCATCCTCCATTTAATTAAATAATAAAAAATAATTAATAATTATTAAAAATTATTTTTTTCATGAAATTATCTTTGGGTAAATGAGTTTTATGAGTGGGTGCAATTTTCTTTAAATTGCTTTATTAGTTTTGAAAATATAACTAAAAACGTAAAAAGTGAAATTAACATTATGGGGTACGAACTTTGGATCGCTCTCCTGACCAAACTATGGGGATCATATTTTCCAGATTGCGGCTACCCCCTATATTTTGAAGGTTAAAAATCCAAATATGTAAAAAACAATGTATGTTTATTCAGAGAAAGTATGGTTTGTGTCTGATTTCGTAACTTAATTACTAGTTAGCACTAATTAATTAGCATATTTGAGGTCACCCCTAGAAATCATTAAGATTGACACTTAGTTCGTGAAAATCCGATCATTAGAACGAAAGTTATTCAGGGTGATTCGTTTTTTTTTTTGCGAACTGTACATTGGTGCCATTTTACTACAGTCTCATTCAAGCATAGATGGCAGCACCATATGCTGCTGAACATTAAAAGTCCAGTATTTCCCATCTCTTGCGCTAGGTGTTAAATAATCAGATAAAGTAATTAAACCCCATTCCATGATTCATTTGATAAGACACAACACAACCACAACCTAACTCTAATGCCTATCACCTAACGAAAAGCCTATCTTCAATTTCCCAGTTAAATTTTTACGATTTTAAAACCATGCTAGTTGCAAACGGTTTCAAAACCTTAAATTGAAATTGTTCTTTACCGTAAACTTTATGGATAATTATATGAATAGACTATTGTGGGTTATTTTATCGTAATTTTAGATTAGAAATTTAAACAGTGTGAGTTAAAAAAATACGAAAGTCGTTTATTCTTGGTGCTGTAATTTTTTACTGTCACACAAACTCATAGATGCCTAAAATGACTCATAATTATAATTGTAGCGTTCCATTTCTACCTATAATCCTTTCGGAATGGCAAGGGCTCTTCTAATAATTTAAGTCTATAAATTGAGAGATTGGTTGATTGCTGAAATCGAAAGCTCATATACTAGGATTCTGTAATTACCAATATTCGAACGCAATGAAACGATAAATCATGAATATTAACTGCACTCACAGTAATAACAACATGCAGTCTTGCAGAATCAGGAACAAATTTGAATGTCTTATTACACTGGGGAACCGATTATCCGGAACGATCGGGACCATCGCTATTCCGGATAACTGATTTTTCCGGTTTTCTGAATCGCTACAAAAAGCCGTTTTTTTATTGTTAAACCCAACTAAAAAAAAATAATATTTGGAAATAATCCTAAAAAGAAGAAAAAACGATGAAGATACACTAATGATTATTTTCAAAATGATGGTTAGGTAAACATCTTTCTAAAAAGAACGAAAAATCCTAAAATCTTATGAGGAAAAAAAAATTTTAAAAATGGCGAGAAAATTTATCGAAATTCGTTCCGGTTTTTTGGTTTTCCGGTTTTCTGATTTCCGGATAACGGGTTCCGTACTGTATTTGAATGTCCTATTATAAAAATTTTTTAATTTTCTCTTTTTGAATATGACATAAATAATTCGTTGTAGAATCGAATAAAATTGTCTGTGTTAATTAATGAAGTAGAAATCATTACTATTTGAATATCTTATTTACTAAAAATTAATTATTTAAATTAAAGAAAACAACTACGTTCAATTAAGACAATTACTACCATAATATGGATATGCATGATAGGGTTAAATTCTTTTACTATTACAAAGCATTTTGTTTCACAAGTCTACGTAAAATTAATTCGAAATATATATATGCTCTACTAAGTTAATTCCGCAAACTCTATTATTAGCATACTAATATACAAAATAAAAATAATTTAATATAATCAAATCAGCATGAATTTAGTGACAAATGATGTTAAATTATTAAACATTTGAAAATAAGAAAATAATAAATTAAAAATAATACAAAAAAATTGCACGCAGCTTTAAATCAGATTAAATCAGTAACCATTTTTTTTATATCACTTATACATGCTTACTAGCTTAAGTTATTACTATACTAGTTCATCTATTCTACCTTTTTATTAACTTATAAGTTATAACTATGTTTAATAAATCCAGTTATTGCAATCAATTGCTATACTATTCTATTCAATTCTATTATACAACTATATTATTTGATTCGTATAATATATTACTAAACTGTAATATTCTATAGATATGCTATGAATATGAGTAAGAGGCTTGCAATAACTATTAATATATATGTTGTTTCAGAATTTGATGTTAAGGCTACAGTGGACGTTCAAAAAAATTTTTTTTAGTTTTTATGCTACACTAAAACTTTTTTTATAACTTATGTATTCTATCAAGATATGCCCTTGCAAAAATTTTTGTAAAAAATATTTGGACTATTTTCGAGAAATTTAAAATTTTTTAAAAAAAATTTCATCAATTTTAAAATGCTCCGAGCGGCTTAAATTAAAATTTTTATTTATTTTTTTTTAATATTCTTTTTTTAGAGATAAATGTTAAAAGCTTTATGCATTATATAGGAATTTTCCTAAATTTATTTTAAATTTATGACCAAAAAACAAATTTTATGTAGATTTTTGTTTCAAAATAAAGGTCGTTAGGTACATGAAACCCGATAACTCTTTTATTACTTGTTATAAAACAGAAACAAATGCATAAACTTAATCTAATATACATATAAATAACTAGAAAAAAATTTCATCTCAATAGGATGAAAACAAAGTCGACTGGAACATTTTGAATTCGTGAAACATAACAAAATTTCAATTTTGAGAAAAACAGTTTTTTGTGTAAGAAAAGGGGCGTGGCTTCATAATGTGAAAACGAAACTACCCTATAACTTCTCAAAAAATGACGAAATTTAAAAAAAAAAAATTCAGTTGAAAAAGCAATGAAACAAGTGTCTAAATATGTCCAAAAAAAACCCCCGAAATTTTTATCAATTTTTGGCAATATAAAGGTCCACTGTAGCCTTAATATCGTGAGAAATATCTGAATTATAAGAAATATCTAGAAAATCATTAAGTTTATTTCATTATTTTTAATATTATAATAATATGTAGGATATGATTATTGTTGATATTAAAATTTACATTCACATTTAAGGATTGTCACAAAACTCTTAATAAAATATGTTGTTAAATTAGTAATTTAATCGTTAGGATTATTATTATAATAAAAATTATAATTTTTATGTTTCAATAATTCTATTATTTTATAGATTAGCAGAAACGTTTAAAAAACTTATTCTTTTCGATTAGAAAAAAAAATCAAAATAACCTCGCACCATTGGAAAAAAGAAACGAATGTAAAGTGCTATAATCCCAACATAAAATATTTTCTGGAGCTTTTCATGTCATTTACGACTGTAAAATGAAAGAAAAAAAACTTCTCTAAAGAATGAACTTCATTCCTGATATTGAATGTTATTGATTTCGAACTATAGCATTTAGTGAGGGGAAAAAAACGTTTTACCATTTCTTTCTCACAAAATAATGAATTAAAGTGAACCTCTATTTCTTTGAGATGATAGAATAAAATCGAATTCTTTCTTTTTTCCTTTTCGATTTTAGCGGGAAAAACGCGGCTTTCATTTTTTACTTTTTTCCCCCTGATGAAGCAACTTTGTCAGCTGCTGGCGATATATTCATTCATTTTCGCCAAGTGCACACAAGTTTGTTAACTGAGTTAGTCCCTTTTTGCTGAATTCGCCATATATTTGCAACGGGAAATTCCGGATTTTCGTGGAATTCGAAAAATCCCGAATTTAATACCGAACTTTTCATCATTCAGAATACCTTCACGGAGAATAAAAAAGTTATTTTGGCTTCCATTTATTGGTTTTTGCTTTGTTTAAATTACGTTTTTAATGTGCGTATTTATTTGCGATCGTTTTATAGTTGTGCAAGAAGTACCGAGAGCTTTGTATTTTTCACTTATTACCACGTTTATATAAACTTGCCTTCGTGTATGTCTGTCCGGGTGGAATTTTGTAATCGATTTTAAACTAACTTCCCGGCTAGCTACAAACTTCAAATTTAGCACACAGTTCAGAATTGAATGACAATGCATGAAAATGAAGAGAAAAAAGACATGCAAAGTAAAATAAAATTAAAATTAAAAAAATAAATTTTTTTTTTCGAGATTGTCTTTTGTTGTCGATTCCATTATTTCAAATTATTACGTGTCAGGTGAAAAGATTTTTGTTGTCGGAGTATTTTTATTGGCTGAAAAATCACGTGGTAGGATCCAGTTTTTCCTCATTCATTTCCAGATTGTTTCGGTTGTCATCAGCATAAAACTAATGAAAGTCGTAAAGGTATTGTTTTTCTATAAAGATTTTTGTATCCCTAATTTAAAATTCGCGATCGCAATGAACTATAGGGGGCGTTGTTGTATGAGACGCTTACCTGCGATTTCTACATGAACCGTCATTCAGTTACTCTAGAGACGTCGTTAATGTAGCATTGCAACGTTCCTTCTTTATTGTGACTAATTAAATTTAAAAAAGAAAAATGCTTGATATTCTTTCTTATGCAAACGAAAACAAAATGGTATCTCTTTTTATTAGAGAAGGAATATCCAAAACACATCGGAAAAATATTTGTACATTAACAGAAAAAAATATGTATATTCTTATAAGAGTTAAAACCTAATGCCCGAGAAATAGTTTTACTAAATTTAATGATATAACATGAAAGGCCCATTTAAACTTTACATTCTATAGTTTTAAGAATCATATTACACTGGTTATCATAAATTAAGGAAAATTCACAAAAATCGCGATAACTCAAGAAATTACACATGGAATTTTATGAAACTTACCCACAATATACAACACATAGTAAGGTATTAAACAACATAAAAAGAAATTATCAGACATTAATAGTAGTATAGAAATTAGCACATGTATAAAATAAACAAATTGGAAGTATCGGTTTGCAATAGAAAAAGTACCTTTAATATGGAATATGATTGCCTCTAGAAGCAATACAGCACAAACAGCGATGTGTGATGCTTTCAATTATGCGGTCTATCAGTTCAATAGGAAGTGAGAGCCATTGCTCTTGTAAAGCAGTTGCAAGCGTGGCAAGGGTCTGAGGGGGCGGATTGATGGCAGATACACGCCTCCCTAGAGCATCCCAAACGTGCTCGATAGGATTCAAGTCCGGGGATCGAGCTGGCCACTCCATGCGAGTAATTGTTTCCTGTTGAAGATAATCATCAACAATGCGAGCTCTGTGTGGTCTTGCATTATCGTCCTGTAACAGGAAGCAATCACCAATTGCCCCGGCATATGGGCGCACATAAGCATCAAGGATGTTGTCTCGATAAACCTGAGCATTCACGGTTCCCCTTGGAAAGACATGGAGGTATGTGCGCCCTCCTAAGGATATGCCTCCCCAAACACAGACACTGCCTCTTCCGTATGCATCTCTTTCACGGATGTTTGATGGATGATAACGGGTCCCAGGTTCTCTCCATATCAAATAACGTCTACTGTCACTTTCTAGACTAAACCTGGACTCATCCGTAAAGAGAACAGGCCTCCATTGATCTGACGTCCAGTGGACATGTTGTCGGGCCCACTGCAAACGGTCTCTCCTATGGCGTGATGTGAGCGGCACGCAAATGGCTGGTCGTCTCGCATACAGACCACCTTCGTGGAGCCTTCTGCGCACAGTTGACGTTGACACCAACCTTCCGGTGGCTGCAGCAAGAGAGGATCTAAGATGTGTCGGAGTAGCGGTTCTATTCCTGCGTGCACTTAATGTCAAATATCGGTCATCGGCACTGGTCGTAACAGTTGGCCGTCCTTGACTGAACCTCCTAGATGCCGAATCTGTGGTTTGAAATTGCCTCCAAAGTCTATGAACCACAGATGGACTCACATTTAGCCATCTGGCCACTTCTGATTGACTCTGCCCTGCCTCTAGTCTCCCGATGGCTCTCCATCGTAGTTCTTCAGGCAAATGATGCCTAGAGGTCATTATTACGAATTGGCTATCTCAGATTTTCAATGTCGCAATCACAGTAAAATTTGTGTGCTTTCTCTCAAACTTGGACTTTTATGCTCCAGGCAGATGACGTAAGCCGAGTGCAGCGCCACTAATTTGCATATTGCAATTTTACTCAGCTACTCTTAGTGGACAACATATGCAAATTTTGCACGGTTTGGCTTACTTTTGAAAGAGTTATCGCTATTTTTGTGATTTTTCCTTAATTTATGATAACCAGTGTACTTCAAAAATTAAAATGAACAAAAAGTATACATAAGCCTCATAATTTTATGAAATTTAATTTTGTAAACAAAGTTTTTTGACAACAATTTTTATCAAAAAATTATTCAATAAAATATTATTATTATTCAATAAAAATCATTATTTAGAAACTAAGAAACGTAAAATAAAGAATGCTGACGAAAAAAAAAACAAAAAAACAATTCTTTTGTGTCGCCATTTTTAGTGCTGCGAAAATTCGTCTTTGGGATTTGCCAAAAACAAAACAAGATGCAATTGTATTTTTTTAGGAGGGAAATATTTTACCGAAAAAACGAAAATGTACCAATTCCCACAACATAAAACTTTATCTTGGTAAACGTTCGTTTTGGAAATGTTATTTCATTTGGAATCTTATTTATCAGAGTTCATATGGCGATATGATTGTTTTGAATCTTTGCTAAACTCTATATCGGCTCATTTTCCACCGAAATCCGATTGACTATTTTGATTTTAAATAAAGTGTTTTATTTTATGAATTGTCGTAAAAATTTTAAGTGTAGATTAGCGGCACTTAAAAACCGCCAAATCTGCAGCGGCAGTGGCGTTAATAAGTAAGTACCGAATTTTTATTCCATACTTTTCTGAATCATATTACTTCAAACATTGGAATATACAAGAAGTATACATAAACACATAATGTTATACCATTTAATTTTTCAAAAAAAGTATTTTGAGAACAATTTTTATCAAAAAATTATAAACTAAAAAACGGAAAATAAAGAATTCTTAAGATAAAAAAACGATTTCAAGAATTCTTTACATTGAAATAAAAACTTTCATATTGTTTCTTTTTTTATTATTCTTATAGTTCTTAATCAGACGTAAAAAACCATTCTGTAGAATGAAAAAAAAAATATTTACAAGCAAATTTTTTATTGTAAAAATCATTGCACTTACCTGATTTATAATTCCCGGAGAATTCCAAAATGATAAGTTCCTTGTTTGAAAACTTTATTCTCAAATAATAGATGCATAGTTTATCCCTTGATTACTTTTAGATAACATACTATACAGCAAAATTTTATAATAGATATGAAATTGAATATGTAGCTAAAAACAGAATAGCTGAATTCTAGTTGAACTTATTCTTTCAAAACTAAAAAAAACTTACCAAGAAAACGATTTAAATTAATTAAGAATCAGCACAAATGGCACTATTTCAAGTAGCTTGGATAATTTTTTATTGTTGTTTTCCGAATTATATGGATACAGAAATATATACTATTCTATAACGAAGAAGAATATGTTATAACTATTACAATTCTGTATGTTCTGAATTCATATTTATTCACTGGAATGACGAAAGCAATGTTGACTTCACTTTAATTCGTAATGAATTGAAGACAGAAGAAATGCATTTTACCTTAATACACACATCTGTAACAGTATCCGAAATCGGAAGTCATCAGTTGCAAGTTTGTTGATAATAGAAATAAAAAATTATTGCGGAATTTTTCTTCAAATGTTTGGCGTGTTCTGTTCCTGAAAAATTTACTAATATTCTGGAGATTTTTTTCAAGTTCTTCGGCCTTTTCCTTAGGGAAATTTTGTTTCTTATTTGCTGCTAAAAAATGGCGTCTGATTCAGTCAATGATTTCGATGGAACTAAATGAAAACGTGATAAATTAATGTCCGATATTTACAGGCTCCCGCTAGACGGCGTACTCGAGCGTTGCGATCGCGAATAAAAGTTCTATTACTTTAGTAGTGGTCTTGTAGTAGTCTTGACTACTCTTGACTAAGAAAAATAATCTAAATAAAAATATATATTTTTAAAAACCACGTTTTTTGTAGTGAAGAATAATAATTAAAAAATAATATTTTTTTAAAATTATAAAATAAAAATTAAAAATTAAAAAAATCATAGTTTAAAATAAAAAAATTCAAAATTAAAAAATTCAAAATAAAAAGTAATATTTTTAAAAACCACGTTTTAGTAGTGGAGAATAATAATTAAGAAAAAAATTGAAAAACGAAAAACGTGGGGCGCATGAAATACATAACAGTACATATACACATACATATACACATTTTCTTACTCATACACATGCACAGCCACATATACATCCACATACATATGCATACACAAAAGCATATTCCACAGTATTCCACATCCACATTCAGATACAATTACAATTACTGATATACATACACATATTCTCAAGAGCACACATACACACACTAATATAACATTACTGTTATGTATTTCATGCGCCCCGCGTTTTTCGTTTTTCAATTTTTTTCTTAATTATTATTCTCCACTACTAAAACGTGGTTTTTAAAAATATTACTTTTTTCTACATTTCTTTAGTTAATAAAAACTTTTACTTCACGTTTTATTTGTGTGTTATTTACTAGATGCGTAATTTGTTTATGTTTTACACTTATTTTTATTTTTTTAAAATACTGGCTCTTCAATGGTCAGAAATGTGGAATTCCTTTTTGCTGCGTTTTGAAGAATCTTACTGATTTATATAAAGGAATAATATTTTCTGGAACTGTTATTTTGTCTCTGTTACGATATTGTATCTATTCCAGAAGCAAAATATAATTTCAAATACCTGTTACAAAATAGTATTGGATAGAAATGTACTTCAAATGTGCTGAGTAAAAAGTCTTTTTATATATTTTCTTGAATTGCTTAAATCATCTCTTATTACAATTTGTACAGTTCTACACAGATAGAAACGGAAAAAAGAGGCTTTTCCAATTCTTAAAAAGTATTACCGTTTTGTTGATGTACTGTTAAAAAGCGCAGTAACTGTTGCAATTTAATGTGTTTCAACTTTTGAAAATGTCGATCAATGTTCCTGAGACATCAAATTATGCTTCATTCTAGGAATGGGGCTTCTGGTGTATACACCAAACTGTTCTGACTATTCCGTTCGAAAACCAACTGTTTTTTAATCGGTAGAGCATATATCAATAATGCTAAAACTGACCTTTTTTAATGCACCTTATCATTGTAGAAACTATTGATGATGTCACTTTGACAGTTTTTTAGGAATAGTTTATATTATATCAGTTGTATACTGTGATAATGTTTTAGCGCTAACGGGGATACTTTTTGAATTATGAAAGATTTTTGCTCAAAAATGAAGAAACTTTTAAAAAAATTAAACGTTTCGAGCTCATATTTTCTGTAAGGAAAAATTTCTGCCGAAGATATATATTAATGGTTATCATAGTGTAAAGGTTTATATGTAAATATTATGTGAAAAAATGAAGAAATGTCTTGTTTAGATGCTGAGAAAAGGTACAAAGGTTAATTTTAGCATTATTGGTATGTACCCTACTGACTTCCTTTTCTTATTTAATTGGTTTAATTATTTAATCGGTTTTTATTTTAAGAGAAGTGCGGAGATATTCTTTCATTTTCTTTTTGTTATAAATAAACGATTTTGTGTAGGTTCAAGTGTATGTTTTAAGAACAAACTTTTTATTTTAATAGAAAATATTTTCCAACGCTGCATTGATAGTATTTTTTATTTCATTTTCAACAAAATAAAAATTTATATAAAATTTGCATTTTGAAATTGAGAATTTGATTGGTGCATTTAAAATCGAACGATCGAACCACATTCAGTAGGAATATTGCTTAAGTTTGTAAAAATCAGTTATCGTATTTAATTATTATTTACGATTTTGGTTTTTTTTTATTGTAGTTTATTTTTCTGAAAGCAATAGTTAAAATATTGATAAAAAAGTATCGATTAATGATTAAAAAACGATTAAAAAACGTTAACCGCTAAACGATAACTTCTCAAAAGGTGGAGAAATTTGCAGCGGTCTTTAAAACTATATACCCTGTTTGACTTTGAATACATTCAAGTTCCTGATAAATATATAAAACGTTTCAAAATTTTGTATCAATAATCTTTTAAAAGATGATAGCTCCTCTAAGATAAAGATTTCTCCTCCCTTATTTAAGAGTAAGATGGAAAAAAAATCAATATACGAACTTAAATAAAAAGGGAACTTTTTAAAGTATAACACATTATAAATGCGATTAACTTGCAAACATGACTTAAAAGCTAATATCAATTTTATATGCAGATATTTGCTTTGGCATTGGGGCTGTTATGGAAAGCACTTAAAAGCTTCAATGCACGCATTTCAAGTATTTTACTGGAAAGTGTTTTGCTTCACATTCTTCATTCACTCAACAAGGATTAAAAGATTAAAAATTTATTCATTCTTTCGTGTATTGAAAATGTAACAGAATGCCTTTTAAAAATATTTTTATTTTATTTTCTAAAATTTTATAGCAGATAATCCTTTCACTTACTAAAATATTATTTGCTCTTGAAGCGTATACAAATGCAGTATTTATTTTATAGAAAACTGTTATTAAATAACTTTAAAGAATGTTACATGAATTAAAAACTATTATACATTTTAACTTATTTTTCAAGCGAAAACGTTTATTTAACAATAGCTGAGTACTCGTACCTCGTACGGTTGAAAACGAAAAGTTAATAATCAATAAATCAGTACTTAATAACATTACAAAATGAGTCTTTAAACTGAAAGACATATACCATAACAATAGAAAAAGCCTAAATAGTTTTAAGTTATTTCGATGTAATTGTTATTTTAACCCCTTACCGGTGGTTTTACGTAATTGGATTAAAAAAAAACACTTATTTAATAATTTATCTATCAAAATAAATTTTTGCTTGAGGCTAACTTACGATTGTCAAAATTTCCCTAAAACAAACCTCCACTTTTTAATCAATTTCGAAGGGTTCACAAAAAGATCTTAGCATTTTCTATATTAAAACTGGTTACAGTTTTAATAAATAGTTTATTGATAAATAGTTTATTTCCTCTCCATGTAACGCAAATGTGGGATAGTTCCATCAAGAAATCCTCCACCAAGGCAAATTTCTCCTAATACTTGATCCAAGAGTTCTCTTGTCTTCTGGATTGGGTTCAAAATTACAAGACTGCGGCGTGGAACATTAGTAGTCGTGAACTCAGAATTGGGTTCGGCTGTTCAACGAAGGTTATAAAATAAAAAATAAAATAGTTTACAAGTTATTTGCGAACTTGTAATTCTGATCAATCAAAAATTTATCTTATCACGCGTTTTTATGTATCTGATCATCATGGTCATCATGCTATCAAAATTTATACTATAGGTATTGCAGAAATAAGTTTTTACGCCCCACTGATGTTAATTTTTGACTATTACTGGTTGAAATCGAGTATCATGCCAAATGATACTAGAAACAATTTCTATTTTGATGGGATGATTTTATAAAAATACGTTTTGCCTTATCAGATAACATAAAGCTATTGGGAAGGGCAACATATAATAATTACTATAGCATTAAAAAAATTGGAATTGTTTTAGCTTAAATAATTGTGTCGGTATGTGTCTTTCAGTGTTATGTATGATTTCATAGCGTTGCTTTATAAAGATTTATTGATTATTTACTTTTTTTCACCTCATACTAAGAACATGTATTCAGTTAGTTCATTAAAAAATAATTATTACTTTTTATATAGTGAATGAAATAATAAAATTACGTAATAGAAATGAACTCTCAATAAATTTCATGTTAATTAGAGTTTGTCTACAAAAACTACCTTTTTTTTACCATAAAGTCTAATGTCGTGTGGTGCTATGAAATCAAGAAATAGTGCGTTTCAAAGAGGGCTCTCTCCCTCCCCCCTGATTCCATTTCTTTCGGTGACCATTGCCGAAGACTACCTTAAATATTGGCCAAACACCCTATTTGAAATAGTTAAACCTCTAGATGAATGGTGAGGGGAGTTCTTTCCATAGACAGATTATACGTTAGAAATTTTTTTTTCTTGTTGCATTTATACAAGGACTTGATTTTATCTGATTTTGGGTGAGGGGTTTTTAAAACCTGTAATTAGGTTTGTTCCGAAATCTACAATTTTTTTACACCATGGCATTTTTAGTATAGTTTGTTTTTTTGTCTGAATTTACAAATTTATGAAGGACGTATTCGTTTATATACATACAAATACACTTGTCTGCTCTTTTTAAAATAAAACTTGAGATTAAAAACATATGACCTTAACGTATCGCATCATAAACTGAATTGTATTATAGCTTTTTCCTACTACTTCCTAAGTAGAAGAGAAGTGAAAACACTTAGTATTCACTCGAGTGAATTTAAAAAAAAAACATGGTTATTAAATTGCATGAAATATGTAGCTTGTAGAGAGAATTCGATTGCATACTTTGATATCAGTTATACAAGAGTCTATAAGGTCTGTTAAAAAGTCTCCTGCAACAGAAAAGTGTTCTCCGGTGTTGTTAATTAGAAAACGTCAATTTAATTCTATTCCATCTATCTATTTTTTCTTTAATGAAAAGAAATAAGATGAATATACAACCATAACCATACAATGGATGTTAAACATACGTCAATACCAATTGGAAAAAGTCAATATAATTCTACTCCATCTATCTATTTTCTCTTTAATAAAAAGAAATAAGATGAATATGCAACCACAACCATACAATGGATGTTAAGTCTACGTCAATACGAATTAGAAAAAGTCAATTTAATTCTATTCCATCTATCTATTTTCTCTTTAAGGAAAAGAAATAAGATGAATATGCAACCATAACCATGCAATGGATGTTAAACATACGTCAATACCAATTAGAAAAAGTCAATATAATTCTACTCCATCTATCTATTTTCTCTTTAAGGAAAAGAAATAAGATGAATATGCAACTATAACCGTACAATGGATGTTAAGCCTACGTCAATACGAATTAGAAAAAGTCAATATAATTCTATTCCATCTATCTATTTTCTCTTTAATAAAAAGAAATAAGATGAATATGCAACCACAACCATACAATGGATGTTAAGTCTACGTCAATACGAATTAGAAAAAGTCAATTTAATTCTATTTCATCTATCTATTTTCTCTTTAAGGAAAAGAAATAAGATGAATATGCAACCATAACCATACAATGGATGTTAAACATACGTCAATACCAATTAGAAAAAGTCAATATAATTCTACTCCATCTATCTATTTTCTCTTTAATAAAAAGAAATAAGATGAATATGCAACCACAACCATACAATGGATGTTAAGTCTACGTCAATACCAATTAGAAAAAGTCAATTTAATTCTATTCCATTTATCTATTTTTTCTTTAATGAAAAGAAATAAGATGAATATACAACCATAACCATACAATGGATGTTAAGTCTACGTCAATACCAATTAGAAAAAGTCAATTTAATTCTATTCCATTTATCTATTTTTTCTTTAATGAAAAGAAATAAGATGAATATACAACCATAACCATACAATGGATGCTAAACCTACGTCAATACCAATTAGAAAAAGGCAATATAATTCTATTCCATCTATCGATTTTCTCTTTAATAAAAAGAAATAAGATGAATATGCAACCATAACCATACAATGAATGTTGAACCTTCGGCAATACCAATTTGAAAAAGTCTATACAATTTTATTCCATCTATCTATTTTCTCTTTAATGAAAATAAATAAGATGAATATGCAACCATAACCGTACAATGGATGTTAAGCCTACGTCAATACGAATTAGAAAAAGTCAATATAATTCTATTCCATCTATCTATTTTCTCTTTAAAGAAAAGAAATAAGATGAATTTGCAACCATAACCATACAATGGATGCTAAACCTACGTCAATACCAATTAGAAAAAGTCAATATAATTCTATTCCATCTATCTATTTTCTCTCTAAGGAAAAGAAATAAGATGAATATGCAACCATAACCATACAATGGATGTTAAACATACGTCAATACCAATTAGAAAAAGTCAATATAATTCTACTCCATCTATCGATTTTCTCTTTAATAAAAAGAAATAAGATGAATATGCAACCATAACCATAAAATGAATGTTGAACCTACGGCAATACCAATTAGAAAAAGTCAGGATAATTCTATTCCATCGATCTATTTTCTCTTTAATGAAAAAAAGTGAGATGAATATGTAACCATAACTATACAATGGATGTTTTAACTAACTCTACCCATCCCTCCTAACTAACTACACTCGTAAACTATCACCCATTGCTTGTCTGTGCATGTCTAAGCATATCACTTTCAATCCAATTTAGTTAGTGTTCAGATGTCTGCTTATTTGAAAGGAGGCGACAAGTACTGTGTGGCAATAATAATTAATTTCTCAATTCGATTGTGTTCGCTAAACTAATTCTTTGAGTGACAAGATTGATTAAGAGTTTCCAAATTGGGTAGCATTGTTTTCCAACTCAAATTATACAGTATGAGCTATTTGGTTATCAAACATTTAATTGAGGTTCTGTTCGGTGTTAAATATTTGAATTCTTTGCAAAAGTGTAGTTTAGTAACTAAAGATTTATGATGACTACAACTTTAATTAAGAGAATAATGGAATTTTAATTATTACCTGATGATTATTTGTTTAATGTAAGAAGTTTTGGATGTTATGGAAGAAATTTTAACCCTTTGACTCAGAAGTTTTATTAAACATATTTTTAATACCTTTTTTATTATTTTGCATGAATTTGGATCAAAATATGTTAAAAATATTATATTTTAATAATCTATGGTTATAAAATACGATATGAAACACCAGTGCCTTTTTTTGCATTAAAGGTCAAATCTTCCAAGCAATAATTTTTTTAATTGGCACTTGTTTAGGTCTAAGAGAAATAGTTATTCAGCATTGAAATTTCTTTAATTTACAAAATCAATTATAGATAAATTTTTGAATGTGAATGAAAAAAAAATTATTTCAAACTGCTCTTTTTGGAATTTACATTTTTTTATAAAAATTATTCCGATAATCTAACAGATATTTTTTAGTAACTATTAGATTGTTATATTTTTGTTTTTAATTAGACTGTCAGAAAAAATGCGTAAAAAGGACGGGTATTACAGGTTAAATCTTCCAAACAAGGCTCACTTCCAAACAATAATTTTTTTAATTGACGCTTATTTAGGTCTGAGAGAGCAGTTATTCATCAATAAATTTCTTTAATTTACAAAATCAATCATTGATAAATTTTTGAATGTGAATGAAAAAAAAAATTATTTCAAACTGCTCTTTTTGGAATTTACATTTTTTTATAAAAATTATTCCGATAATCTAACAGATATTTTTTAGTAACTATTAGATTGTTATATTTTCATTTTTTAATTAGAGTGTCAGAAAAAAATATATAAAAACGACACTGATGTCCCATCTGTGTTAAAGGGTTAACGTATAAAATATAATACATTAAGATTAAAATATACAGGAAATTTAGTAATCCTCACACGTATTATATTTTATAATTCTTGTCAAAAATAAAATAAAAACTCATACGAGACATGAGGGATCACAAATTATTACTAGTTTTACTGGTAATACTATATTGTTTATTAGCTTTTTTAATTTTTTTCAACGATTTTAGAGGCTTTTCGTTGTAAAGGAAAATCAATAGCAGTTAAACTAGTTTTTGTGGCTATGTATTCTTACGAAAGAAAAATCTTAGTATTTTACTTCAAAAAATGTCCAATGAAGTTTAACTTTAATGTTTTTTTAAGTTAACTTTAATGCTTGTTTTCTGCTCTATATTGAAGTTTGTTTCACTGTAAAATATTTATTAACAATATTTTGCTTTACGTTATTTAATGATTTATAAATTAATAAATTTAATTGTAATTGTAAAATTAATTGTAAACATCTGAACTACACTAATACATCTTACTTCGTTTCCATCTAAATTAGTTAGTTCCAATGCAATAGCCATTAAACATTCTCAAAAAATGCTGCAAACAAATCATTTTTAAGATTAAAATTATTTATAACGATTACTCAAAGTATGTTAATTTCATAATAATTCCACTTTTTTTAGGCATGTGTGGTGAAGTTCCTTGCTGAAAGTGCCTCGAGAAATATCGTAAATCTATATTTGTTCAAGCATCGGAATTGATGGATCTAAATCGTTAGTTATGCAAACAAAAAAATCCTTATGAAAGCTTTTATTGAATCATCATGTGCTGTTAAAACAATATATTCCACGCTTTTTCTTTCTTTTTTTAAATCATCATACAACGACAAATCAACGCAAATCCAATGCACTCTAAAATGAAAGATTTCACGATGATTTGTTAATGCGCACTAGTTGCTATTGATTGAGCTTGATATATTTCCAAACATTTCTGGTATAGTTAACAACACTGCCTCTATGGTTTTTCCCTCCTAATGTATAATTCCAATAAAAAAACGCTTTTTATTTGAGTTTGTACTTAAACTAAAGCACAAGTTGCTTCTGTGAGTGAAATTGATTTTGAAAACATCATTGCCATGCGAAAATATCTGTTCAAGAAAATTTTCAATAAATTGCATATTTTTTTTAAATGTTATATGACATATTCTTTTTATAAATTGATTCGTTACATGTTTTTTGGAAAAAAACTTCCGAAATTTGAAGCACTCTAAAGACAATTGTTTATTTTAAAGTGATGTTAAAATAGCAATCAATGCAAATTTTATTTATTTATTTTTTAACTTTTGCCAGCACATAAAATTTGCAGGTGCATGATTATTAGATTTTAGATATTTATTTAACTGGTTTTTATATAGTGTTGGATAAAATTATTTCAAATCAAAATTATAAAAAAAAATCTAAAGTAATTTTTTTTTTTTTACCAATTAATATATTTGAGAAAAATCTCTCGCCAAAACGGTAGAAGTTAACAAGCGTGCTTATAATACATTCAGAACATTACTTTTATAGCATCTATAAAACATCCTTAACAAACTGGCTGTTTTATTCTTTCAAGATTTTGATTTTTTCAATCTTTTGACTTTTTTTTAAATAAAACTGTTATGAAAAGTAGAATACATAAAATAAGCTCCAAAAAACTCAAGTATTTCATAGTTTTTTACTCATAAATAACCTACTTTATCTAGCAAAAAGTAAATCCAAAACTTTTTTGTATCAACTTCTTAAAAATGCATTTTCCATCCTTTTAAGGAGCCTAAACTACGTACACCATCCACTAACTATATATTTAACTATTTTTGAAACGTACGTGAGATAATTTTGAAAACTGTTTTCGGTAAATTTTTCAAGGTATCGTTTTTTCCGGACGTTTCCCATTATGGAATTCGAAAGCACAGCTTATTAAGAATTTACGAAGAAAACTCTTTCTCTTTTTTTTTCTTCCTATAAACATTGCATTTTCCCATAGAATGAATTCACTAAGTACATAAAGTTGTGTTATTATATGCCACACTTTATAGCTGGGTATTAAACTACAGGAGTTAATCAAAATAATGGAAATACTTCTATACTAACTCTCTGAAAACCATCTTTTATCAGCTAATGTTTTAGAAGATTTTACATGGCAAAACTATTGGCACATTTCGAAAGGTCACGCTTTAAGCTCTTAGTCATGCGAAATTTGCATTGGCCAAAATGAGAGTAAGAAATTAAAAGTAGATTTCCTTTTTTAATACCTCTTTAATTTCAGAAGCCTTCTAACATACATATCGCAATCCCATGGAATGATTTCAAAATTGCTGGAATTAAAGCTAGAAATTCATTTTGGAAAAAAACTCATTTTGGACTGGAAACTATCAGCCCTCATTTTGGGTGATCTGAACTTCCCATGCGCAAACATGGCACCATTCCTATAACCTCAAAGCATGATCTTTTAAATGGGTGCCAACAGTTTTGCCATGTAAAATCTTCTAAAGCATTTGATGTTAAAAGAAAGATAGTTTCACAGAATTAGTATAGAAGTGTTTCCATTATTTTGATAAAAATCTGTGTATGCTATATTATACAAGGTGCTCATTATACAACAAGCTTAATACCTATTAGATTTTTTGTCAAAAACATGTCGTATTAACCTTATTAAACCTGATATGACATATCCCAAGCCCGACCTGGAATATCAACATCTGCACCTATTTTAAAGTATTAGGGGGACCGGAAAGTAATGTCGTGTCTGTATATTTGATATTGTTATTAAGATTTTATTTTCAATCAATAATGTATTCATTCTCGTTAGCAAAAACCAACGAATGCTAGATCGAAATGGATTGAAAAAAAAATTTTTTTTTAAGACTGACGAATAGTTAATGCACCGAAACGATATTACTTTCCAGTCCCCCTAATATATACTTTTAAAAGTCTGTAACCGTTGATTTCTTTTTTTGAAAAGAAAAAGCATTTTAATTAAATAGGGCCATTAACTTGTAGTTAAACTAAAAAAGAAACATAAAATATATAACCGGAAAACCGATTAAAAAAACCATCACCAGCTTAAAAAAACCACCAGCAGCTTCAAAAATCTATTGACAACATTTGTCATAGCTATTTGCTATAGCTAACTATATGTTTACTGTTTTTGGAAAAGATATAAGACGATATCATTTCTAGAGAATAACTATTGATCGTTTGACAAACTATTCCTCAAGGAAATTATAGAAAAGCAGTCGCACTGATTAGTTTGGGGACAGTTTCCGACAGATCGATGAATGCTTTAATAGTTAAATCTGCGACAACATTTTTCAGATCATTTAGGCGAATGATCTGAATGATTTAAAGATTTAAATATGCGAATGTGGAATTTATATTTTTTCAGAAAGAAGAAATCTTTCTTCGTAATACGTTATATAAATGAACACACAATTAAATGTTATTTCATTTGTTTGTAATTAACCACTACTAGTTACTAATTAACTACTACTGTACAAAATTACTATTGTATTGTATTTACTGCTATTTAATTTCTATTGCATGAAATAAAATATGATTTTCGTGGAACTATTATATGAAATTAAATATGCCTTATATCTTTCTCGATTGTACAAAAATTGAATTGTCATAACCACGCTTTCTAATAATCTGATTTCACCAAGACAAATCAAATGAATTTTCATCAGCATTAACAAAACAATAACTAAGTATAGTTTAGTATGTATTGTGTAAAACATATGTATTTATGTATATCTGCATTTAAGTTCATGTAAGAGTATGTAATATATATGTTAGTATGTATTTAGTATGCTTTATATGTGTTTATGTTTACTATGTTTTAGAAGTTATTAAAGATGATGATTCAAGTATGTTTGATTGTTATTGTTGGCTTGCTCTAATTTCAGTGTAAGAAAGACTTTTTATTCGTCAAAGGTAGAGTTTTCCGTAAAGAGTGCCTTTAATGCATGTTTGTAAAATCTCTGTCAAGAGACCGAGATAGCCTGGTTGGTAGGGCACTGGGCCCATGTCCAAGAGTTCGTGGCTTCAATCCTCACCGACCGAAGACTCTCCGTGTAATAAATGATGACTGATGCACGTTAAATCTTTCGATTCGCAAAGTCCTCCATGCTCCCATAACAAATCATTACCTCTGGGGATACTGGTCCAGGAGTTTCCTTGTCTTCTGGATTGGTTCAAAATTACAAGGCTACGGAGTTGAACATTAGTAGTCGTAAACCCAAAAATTGGGTTGGCTGTTCAACGACGGATATAATATAGAACAAAATTTGTGTCAAGAGCCATGGTTTCTCAGGAAATAGGGCGTTTGCCTTCCAACGAGGTGAACTGGGTTCGAATCTCAACAATGGCTGGTCAATTCGAATTCCACTCTCGACTCGCACCGACCACAGTGCTGATGTAAAATATCATCAGTGGTAGACGGAATAATGGGTTATAGTTCCCTTGCAGTCAGGCTAAAGAGTTCCCTTGCAGCCAGGCTAACTGGTGGAGGTTTCCATGAAACGCAAATGCGGGTTAGTTCCTTCAAAAAGTCAAATTTCACCCAAAACTTGAGCCAGGAGCTCCCTTGTTTTCTGGATAGGGTTGAAAATTACAAGGCTACGGAGTTGAACATTGGTAGCCGTTGTGGCTTAACTACCACTGTGAATATTAAACAGAATTATTCACATGTTAACTTGATTTCATCTAGAGGTACCGTTTGATAGATGAAGGTTGACATTTTCGATAATTTAATCCCCACACCGTAAACCCGAAATTGGGTCTGCTGCTCATCGACGGTTATAAAATAAAATTAAATAAAATCCTTGTCATGAATGAAGTCAAAATATCAGGGACAGAAAGTTAATATTCAAGAGAAGTAAAAACTTTATTTACGTCGCACTGGAGCTCCAGAATGGGCTTTTGACAACGGTATAGCAAGTATCTCTGAGAGAAGGAATCATAGACGTGCCATCATAATTTTGATCCTCAACAGAAGGAATGATTTCCCTGCTTACGTAATCCAACCACCTGTGCACGAAGAAGAGCTCTTTGAGGTCAGTTTAACAAGGTTCGATATCTTACTCTCTCCGTCCCTTCGAAGGCTGATCAGCGTGGTCACCCACCCGCTCACTGATCAGCTCACTTTAGGAGAGGAGAAAAAAAACACTGCCAAAAGTTAACGGATCACTATAATGAGATAGGCAGCTCTGGTGGCTAGGTGATGGTAGTAGTAGTTAATTTACGTCGTACTAGATCTGCACAATGGGCTATTGGCGACGGTCTGAGAAACATCCCAGAGGATGATCCTAAGACAAGCCATCACAATTTTGATCCTCTGCAGAAGAGATGGCACCCCCGCTTCCGTAGCAGGACGACCTGTGCGCGAAGTCGAGCACTTTACGGTAGCCCAGTTTAACGAGGTCCAATTCCGCACACCCTTGGTCCCTACGCAGACAGATCCAAGTGGTCACCCACCCGCACACTGACCGCAGCCAGAGATGCTTGACTTCGGTGATCTGCTGGGAACCGTGTCTTAACGATCAGTCCACTGCGGGACGCTAGGTGATGGAGCCTCTCCTCCCTGTGAGGTAGCACAGGTTCGAATCCTAGTGATGACTGGTGGATACGAATTCTGCTCCCGGAGCAGTTTAAATAGGTACCAAATGAACTTATAAAATACTTTGTACCTATCGTATGTAATTGGTACCAATTGGTATATAACTGGACCAATTTCCATAATATCAGTAGTGCCTATTGCCAAAATTAATTATTATTGGAGTCAAAAATACAATGGCGATTTTTTACGTTTCTCCTAAAGGAATGAATACCATTTTTTCTTATTAATTTTGATTTTACAGTGCATAACTTAGTTTTTATTTTGAATACTTTAATTTTATTTTAATTTCATTTTTTGAATTAATTTTATTATAATTTTATTTTCATTTTTTTATAATACCTACAAACAAGGATGTCTATACAAATAAAGGAAAATGTTTATATATATATGTAACTTAAGCGATTCCGCAATTCTGAATCAATCCACAAAAAATTTGGTGTATGCATACGTTCGAAAACAGCATTTAAACCAAACTGGCTATTTAAAAACCCTCTCAATCCTGCTGTTAGCATGCTATATCCCGAAGAAATAGTTTGTGATGGTGGCTAAGGGGATAGAACACTCGGTGATTCATGTTCGAATTACAGTAATGGTTGATCAACACAAATTCTACTCCCGGATCTCAACTGCTGCAGTGTTGACATAAAAATATCATCAATGGTAGATGGATTATTTAGAAGCCCATCGTCATCGGGCTAACCAAGGAAGGATTTTGTAGTTTTCCTCTCATGTGACGTAAATGCGGTTTAGCACCATAAAAAATACCCTACCCCAAGACTAGTGTGATTATATTCTTAATTCAGGAGTTTCCTTATATATTGCGTTGGGCTTAAAACTACAAGGCCACGAAGTTGAACATCGATAGTTGTAAGTTCAGAATCGGATCAGCTGTTTAATGCTGCTTTAAAATATTATGAAAAAAGTGGGGCGCAAAACATCAAAAGCCTTTAGATTGCTAGAGCCAAAGAAGAGTTAAAGGCAATTACTAAAAATGCCTCCAGGTTCAATCAGGCTGTTTTGATATTATTAATTTTCTTTTTCTTTTTGTTAAGTTTTTAAAATCATTTTGCTTTTTCCTCAAGTTGTCAAATATGATTGTCTGATTTATTGTAATATTTTAAGGAATAAAAGATATAATCTTTTATGAGATACAGGGTGTTTCATAATACCCTTCCTTACAATATACTTTTAGATTTGTCATAAAAAATAAGGTCGAAAAATATGCACATTGCACATTATAATACATATTATGCACATTATTAGCTAATCAACGTGAATAAGTACAAACGACTACTAAAGGTTGCGACTTATTATTTGTACTTTACGCATGTTGGTTAGCTTCATTCATACATAGCACAAAGTGTACCCTATCTTCAATTAGAAATCTACCGAGGCAGTATTGACTGGAAGTAACAGAATTGTGATATTGCTCTATTATCACAAAGTTTTATTCTCCTTAAAAATTTTAGAATATTTTGCTTTTGCAAATGCAATTTAATTACATTTTTTAAGTATTTAACTAAATCTCATTGACTTTAAATTTTTTTTCAAATGCTATGCATTTTTGTATTATTTATGTAAATTGCTTTTCTTTACATTATTATCACACACAACATGTTTTATTACCCGTGGAAACTTGAATTTGATTCTAATAATCATTCGTCAAACCCATTGTTTCACGGGCTGTCAAACAGGTTTTGATGCTAAGAATCTTGTCTTCTTCATTGATTCATTAGATTTGGGATATCGTTTTTGTTTATTCCTTGCTTAAATGTAAATTTTCAATCTCTCATAAATAAGTGGCATTGTTTAGCAAAAGATTTTCGAAAATAAGGTATATCGCAAGTGGTTATTACTAAACATTCCTTTTAACAAAATCATAAAATCTACAATTGCCACAATTATAAATGATATATAAATATTGATCCTTATTTACAAGTCCCAAAAGACTGCTCGTGATTTGGTAATACGAAAACTGCAAATAAACTAGCATTATTTTGCCAAACATTCAAAATATGGTTAAAATATTAATACTAATATAATAATATTGTTAAAAGTTTTCACCTATTGTTGCACAATATGAAATGTCTCCAGATAATATTTTTATTTCATTTAAATCCATCTGATAAAATGTTTCAAGATTTACGTGAATTGAACTTGAAACAGTTTTTAAGAGCAAGTGATAAGTTTAATGACTTTAGCAAATGATTTCGCAACGTGAGTGGAGTATATTGTTTCAAAATTTTATCAAGCAAATACTTTTTTCTTCTTCTGATGTATCTTGCTTTATTACATTATCATTTCTAACTCGTCTATTATACTTCTTTTTATTAAAAAAGTCATTATAGCAGAGGAAGATGATAGTTTTATCCATTATTGAAAGATTAATAGTCTTTAAAAAATAGTTAAGGAAAAGTAAATAGCTGAAAATAAGTTGAAATATTCTCCGGAAATAATGCAATTAAAAACTGAGCTGTTTTGTTTTAAATTTGAGTACTTAAAATAAATAACTATGCTAATCTATTTCTTTATTTGTTAACCAGAAAATACAAGTATTAAAATCGTTGTTAATTTCCTCAAATCTAATTTAGTTGTGAAACACATAATTTGTTCTTCTAAGTCAGCAAACACTAACACTAGTCTAAACCTTTTTCCCCTTTTCTTTTTTTTTAATGTCTTCTGATATGTTAATGTTCGATTTTTCTAAGTTATGTACATGTTAATGTTCCGATTTTTCTGGGCACTATTTATTGTTCATAGCCAGCAAACGGTAACACTAAATTGATTGTTTATTATTTTAAAAAAGAATTATTTAACCCTGTAAGTAATTTACCACTCTAGTAGGGATTTTTCTTAGTCAGTAAGCGCCAGCAACTGAACTAATTGGTTTATTGAGGAAAAAAAGTAATTTACCACTCTGGTGTTGAATCTCTCTTAGTTAGCAAGTGCCAGCACTGAACTAATTGTTTTTTTTTTAGAAAACAAATTTACCACTCCAGTATTGATTTTTTCTTAGTTAGAAAATGCCAAAACAAAACAAATTAGTTCATTACGTAAGAAATTATTTTACCACTCTTGTGTGGAATTTTTCTTAGTCAGCGAGTGCAAGCATTGGACTAATTGGTTTTCTAAAAAAGTAATTTACCACTCGATTTTCGAATTTTTCTTATTCAGCAAGGCCAGCATTGTACTAATTGGTTTAATAAGGAAAAAAAAGTCATTTGTCATACTTGCGTCAAATTTTTCCTAGTCAGTAAGCCCCTAGCACTAAATTAATTGGTTTATTATGGAGAAAAAAAGAATGTACCACTCTAGTGTTGAACTTTTCCTAACAAGTGACAGCACTGAAATAATTGGTTTGTGAAGAAAAAAGGTAATTTACCACACTAGTGACAATTTTTCTTAGCCAGCAAATGCCGACGCTGAACAAATTGCTTTATTATGAAAAAAAAAGTAATTTACCACTCTAGTGTCTAATTTTTCTTAGTCTGCAAGTGCCAGCATTAGAGTAATTGATTTATTATGAAAAAAAGTTATTTCCCCGTCTAGTGTCTAATTGTTTTAGTCTGCAAGTGCCAGCATTAGATTAATTGATTTATTATGAAAAAAAGTTATGTACCACTCTAGTGTCTAATTGTTTCAGTCTGCAAGTGCCAGCATCAGACTAATTGAATTATTATGAAAAAAAGTTATTTACCCGTCTAGTGTCTAATTGTTTTAGTCTGCAAGTGCCAGCATCAGACTAATTGATTCATTATGAAAAAAAGTTATTTACCCGTCTAGTGTCTAATTGTTTTAGTCTGCAAGTGCCAGCATCAGACTAATTGATTCATTATGAGAAAAAGTTATTTACCCGTCTAGTGTCTAATTGTTTTAGTCTGCAAGTGCCAGCATCAGACTAATTGATTCATTATGAAAAAAAGTTATTTACCCGTCTAGTGTCTAATTGTTTTAGTCTGCAAGTGCCAGCATCAGACTAATTGATTTATTATGAAAAAAAAGTTATTTACCCGTCTAGTGTCTAATTGTTTTAGTCTGCAAGTGCCAGCATCAGACTAATTGATTCATTATGAAAAAAAAGTAATTTACTACTTTAGTGTCTAATTTTTTTAGTCTGCAAGTGCCAGCATTAGATTAATTGGCTTATTATGAAAAAAAGTCCTTTGCCAGTCTTATGTCGAATTTTTCCTGTTCAAGAAGCACCATAACTTAATTAATTATTTGTTTAGCAAAAACACGTTTTTTGTTACTTAAAAGAACCATTACAAGCATTTTTATAATATCATTAATTCTAGGCAAATGTGGTGATTGACTTTAAATTTTATTCAAAATATTTACATTAGATATATTTTGAATTTTAAATGAATTTTTTTAATAACCGCTTTGAGCACTGGAAAGCCAATAAGTCCCAATAATAATGACGATATTTCTTATAATCCTTATCAGCATAAAAGCCATTTTGCTTCTTAAATCCTTTTTCGCATAAATTGTTTATTTTTAATCCAAAAATAATTGAGTCGTGGAAAATTTGAATGTTTTTTTAAGTTTTGTAATTAAATTCATATTTTAAAATATGAGACCCTCTACACGCATTATGCTTTAAACAAGCAATAGCAATATTTACCTTTTTAATTTGCTTTTCTTTTAAGTTAATTCAATTTGTTTTTATGTTAATTATATGAAATAATTAAATAAACCTAACAAATAGAATTGCATAATTGAAAAATTCTTCGACAAATCATTTTCATGGTATCAAAAACGTGTATCAGTGAAGCAATCTAATCAAAATTTCTGAAATATTGCATGTGCGAAAAATACTTTACTTTTGATACGAAGATCTAATAAGTTTTATTTTGAATAAATTATATAATACCACCAACATAACATCGCACAAATATTTATAATAGTTGATGTAATATTTAATAAAGAATTTAATGAGAATTCATCCTGATCTTACAGAAGTTAAAAAATAAATTTGCTAAGATAAAAAATAATGAATATAACTTATAATATTTTCAGAAACCTAATTTTATTTGGAATGCTGTAGAACGTAGGGAAGATAACACTGGGGAACAATTTTCCCCCCCGTTGCATGGGGTTTTTGAACAAATTTTGGATATTTGTGTGTCGCTAAATTCAAATTTTCAATCGGAATTTTTCGAATGCCACGGCCACACAGGCAATTTAAGGCAGAGTGTACGTTTCTTGTTTTTCAGTGGTGCCATTCCATGGCCAAGTATACGTCTTCAGCCACACACACGTCACAGCCCGTTTTATACGACGGACCCATTCACACATCCATTCATTCATCCACAGATCGTAATTTTGACCTGAATCAAAAAACAATCGATCTCCAATCCAGTACTCTCAGAGGTATTGATTTGTTATGGGAATATGGAGGACTTTGCGACTTGACAGATTTAACGTGCATCAGTCACTATTTACTACACGGGGAGTCTTCGGCTGGCGGGATTCGAACACACGAACTCTCGGACATGGGCCCAGCACCCTACCGACCAGGCAATCCCGGCTATAAATAAATAAATACTTGCAAGTATTGCTTAGTTAAAATTATTTTTGTAAACGAGTTTTAAAAATGAGGTTAAATATTTTTTTATTCACCCAATAAGATATTGAATATTTTGAAAAAAGGTAAAAGTGAAAATAAAGGCGCTTGAACGTTTGACCAATTATTTTGGAGATGTCAAATTGAGTTTGACTTGTCTGGAAGCAGCCTGATTGCTCAGTTAAACTTATAGGTGTCACAAAATTATCCAGGGCTTTATTAAAATTATATAAAATTTTAATAATACTTCACTATAAAAAATGGATTTCACGAAATTTCCTTCCTTTATTTGCGAAACCATTACCTGGTTCCTAGCAAACATTTTGTCAAAATGACGAAAAAAATATCTCCACTTCCTCTTGGAAACGAATTTCGTCAAAGATAAAGAAATATTTCATCCTTCGTCAGAAAAAAAAAAGAATAGAAAAGAAAACTCGTATTGCTTTATGTGTCAACTTTTTAATAATAACTTTATTGTGTGCATTATAAGGTGATTCAATGTCGTCCAAACGACGCAAAAAGGACAGATGGAACAGAGAGGTAAATTACATACTTGCCTGAAACGGAGTCGAACCTGGGATCTTCCTGGTACGAGGCCAACGTCTTAACCAACGTGCAAGACGCTCGACTCGTTTCGTCACTGTAGTTTGGTCATCTAGTCTTCATCCTAGGTTTCTCATTCTAGTTGAAGAACTCCCACAATGCACTGTAATGACGTTCCGAATTTGGGGAAATATTTTCGTCATATATTTGAGAATTCACGTTTTGTCACAAATCGTGACGAAATGACTCTCAAAATTGACGAAATGCAATTTAACGATTGCTGAATCGTCAAAAGTGAGAGTGTTATTTCTGAGTGTGTAAGTTAATTAAAATTGCCACTATTATCCCAGATGTTGTTAAAATATAAATTATAATTTGATAAATTATATATATTTCGATTATTAGAGTATATATAAGATATGTAAACTATAGAATAGGATTATTTAATTCATGAGCGTTCTACATCAAATTCTTATTTTTCTCCATTCAATTAAGTGTCATATTTTTAATGAACGATTTAAGATTCGTTTATTAACTATTTAAAAAAAATGAGAATAGTTGAATGTTTAAGTTTCATTTCGAACTGGCATTTGGGTTTTTGCTTTCTCAATACGAGACTTGTTATTATAAATATATAGAAACATTTAATTTCACAATTTTTCAGAATACTAAAAAAACATATTTTTTTAACACCATGAGAGGTATTTTTAAAATACGATATTGATTGAAAACACCTAAAATCAGCTTGATTGAAACATGAAAGGTTTTCTAATAGTCTCTTTTAAAATCATTACTGTTTCATGCAGCTAACAACAGCCTTTCTTTATTGATTTTTTCTTAGATTTTGCTATAATTTTCCCCTTAAATATTAATTTGCAACCTTAATAGTGCATGTTTTGTTTTCGGTTTCTTTATAGCAAGAATTTCAAAAGCATTATAAATTTAGAGAAATATGAAGCAATGT
Organism: Parasteatoda tepidariorum; assembly: GCF_982258835.1. Classification (NCBI taxonomy): domain Eukaryota; kingdom Metazoa; phylum Arthropoda; class Arachnida; order Araneae; family Theridiidae; genus Parasteatoda; species Parasteatoda tepidariorum. The sequence continues at coordinate 80,781,189 of NC_141764.1, read as the reverse complement.
AAATATGCATTACGAAAATTTATGCTTAATAAAATATGCAAATAGGAAACACATTACTTACATTTTCTCAATCTGATTTGATACTCAAAATAAATTGACTCTCAAAGATTTTCTTTAATTCATAAAGATGTTATTATAAATATTTATCTTCTGTGATTTCATTACAAAAATAAGTATCTAGCAGACCCTGTGTTTTATTAATTTCTCATGCAAAAATATGTATTTTTGAAAATTCCTCGCTTTAAATGCACTTAATTACATAATTTTGAACGTATTAAATGCTTCCAAAGTAGTCATTCACAGTAACTATAACAATATTTCATTTATTAAACATACTCTCTTTTAAAGCTTAATTAATGTTGTAAACATACAGCAAACTGAAAAAAAAATGTAGAATGGCAGTCTTAATTTTATATATCGAGTCATAAAAGATATAACATAAAAGATAACATAACTTCATAAAAGATATAACAAACCAATATCATTAGCCATTCATCTAAATTTCCGACTTATTTAATGAACAAAAAATTTAAAGGTCATAATTTATAGCTACTGAAAACCATTATTATAATCTGTATATTTACCACGAAAACCATAATTTCTTAATATCTCCACCATTAACATCCATTAAATCGTAAAAGATCATTAACCAATGCGCTTACATTAGATACATTAAAAAAATTTAGTGTTACATTAAAAGCATTCAACCATTTTCGTTAAAAATTTAAATACAGCTTTCTAACGATTGGTATAAATGATTGCTTTCTCCGAATAAAGTTGAAGAACAAAACTGACTTTAAAATCATTTCCCCACCCCTTACACTTAAGGAGTTATCGGCTTTTATAAGATAGAACTTTTTTTTTGAAACAATCAAATGTATCCATCAATCAAAATATCAGAGCCGTGTAATGACTTTCCGAAAATAGGCTTTCGAAGAAAAGAGGAGAAAAAGAACAGCAAGAGCAAGATGAGTTACTTTTGCAATATCACACTCCCCCTTCTTTATTTTGTCATCTAATGCGCGTGCGTGAAAAGCTGGGGTAGTCCGGCATCCATCCGGCAGACAGGCTCACACGTGTCTTTGTGAAGTCTAGGTGGTGTTAGCGTGTCCCGTAGTGATGAGGGTTTCAAGTCCGGTTGTTTGTGTTTTTGTTGTTGTCTTTCTGGTTGTGGATGTTGCGTTCTGTCAAAGGGGGAAAGATACGAAAAGAAAGAAAACGACGGTTAGAACAACAACTACTACCACAACAAGAACTCCTAGTGTGAAAATATCTAATAAATTACCCTCACCTGGACTTCCTAAACCTGGTAAGCGAAAATAAAATTCTACTTTTTCAATTGTACTATTAGTTGAAATGTTTACCGAATAAAATGTTTACTTTAACAATCCAGTTTGAAATCTTAATATTCAAAACGTTTTAGACCTACAAATTTAATAACGGAATGTAGTCATTTTCAATCCAAAAGATATATATAAATATTTGAATTTAAAATCCCTGTATTAAAAAATATTTTACATTTATTTGATAAAATATGAAACTTTCGATAGGCTTATAGATTATAATGTTAAGTTGGAAAAGAGAAATTGAAAGTGGTATTATTACAAGGAGAACATATGTTTTTTCAACGTATATTTTTATATAAACATAAAAAAACATATTATACAAAAACATTATGAAAAAAAACACATTACAAATAAAATTTACATGAAAACATATTAGAACATATACTTTTGTGTACTAATTTATCAACTTGGAATTGAATTAAACCGCAAAATATGTTAATTGATAAAGTAATATGATATTTAGAGTAACATGTATATAAGATAATTTATATACATGTAGCTAAACATATTTATATAATTGATCTTGTAATAGTCATCCAGATATTTTAGATTTTATTATTTGTATTAAAGTTGCGACATAGCTGAATAGAATTAAATTTGTGTTAATAAACAGCAACTACTTTTAAAAAATGTATTTCATCAAAACCGTCAGTCGTGTTTAAATTCAATTTTTTGAATCTTTACATTTTTTGAACAAAAAAAATAATTTTATTGCTGTACTTTGAAAAATTTATCTGATCCGATGAAACTAAATCAAAGTTTACAAATTATAAGAATGTTTAGGAATGCATTAACTGATCAAAATTCTGAGTGAATTTAAATTTATGTTTATAAATTGATCAAAAAATGAGGATGATCATCGCAGACCTACAAAGTGTTTTCTTTTTTAATAAGCTTTTCAATTTGAAATTTTGCCCTAGAAAGGAAATTACTTTTAACCAAATTTGCGTGTATTTTCAGACGCTATACCGTAGGAAAATCTTTTCACCGCAAATTCTTTTTCGCCTCCATAACTAATTTAAAACTTATAGTATATAAAAAGTTATTTCAGACAAACCTAAAGTAAGCTATCAGGTTTCAAATACCGAAAAGAAATGTTCGAAATATCAAAAGGAAAATAAGTTATGAGAAGATAACTTAGGATTTTGTAATGGGGAAGTTTTATTCCAAATTATTTGTTTGCATTTTGATATTTGTAAAATTTTTTTCGGCAATTGAAACTTTATGGCTTACTCTAGATTTGCCTGAATTCACTTTTTTAATACTTTAAATTTTAAATTAGGTGTGGAGATGTGAAATAGAATTTGCGATGAAAAGGTTCTATGGCTGTATGACGTCCTCTTGAAAAAGTTTTGAATGTGCTCCAGCTACAGAAAACGATTGCGGGAATTAATAATTTATATTTTTTACGAGTAAGTTAACAACTATTATAGTTGCTAAACAACTCAATAGTTGTTCAAAAAACTATTAATATCATGTTTTGTTTCGTTTATTGACTATAAATACGTTTTTTTATGTTAAATCTAAATAAGCATTTTTGAGGAATATTATGCTTTGAATAACAAGTTTGAAGTTTATCTTGATTAACTATGAATACGTTTTTATGTTAAATCTTAAAAGGTTTTTTTTTTTGCGGAATATAACGTTAACGAAGGATAAGTATGAAATTTATCTATGAATGCTTTTATTAACTTTAAATACGTTTTTTATGTTAAATCTTAGTAAGTAGTTTTGCTGAATATAATTTAATGTTCAAATCACTTTGATATTTTTGAATATTGCTTTTGAGGTTTGTATTTATTAATTGAATAGTTTTCAATAACCATTATTAAAAAATTTTATTAAAATTTTGCACCGTTCCAAACATAAACATAGCTATTCTGGTACATAGGTTAATTAAGGAGAACAGCGATTGACATGACTAAGACGACGTTTAAAAATGGCAATTGGTGGACCATGTAGCTCGAAAAAGTCGTTCGGCTTATAACATGTTGAACTGGAAAGGGTAATAAAATAAAGAGTCGCGATGGCTCAGGGGATAGAGAGTTCGTCTTCCATTTAGGTGAACCGGGTTCAAATCCCAACAGTGGCTGGTCGATACGAATTTCGCATCCAGCAAGCACCGACCACAGTGCTGACATGAAATATCCTCAGTGGTAGACGGATCATAGGTGAGAGTCCCCTTGCCGTCAGGCTATCCGTGGGAGGATCTCGAGGTCTTCCTCTCCATGTAACGCAAATGCGGGTTAGTTCCATCAAAAAGTCTTCCACGAAGACAAATTTCTCCCGATACAGGAGTTCCTTTGTTTTCTGAATTGGGTTCAAAATTACAGGGCTACTTAGTTGAACAATAGTAGTGGTAAACCCAAAAATTGGATCAGCTATTCAACGACGATTATTAAATAAAAAGTTAGAAAAGAAGTCATTGTGGATCGGGTGGTAAATTCCTCATGAATTAGAAGACAAATGCATCATGCATTTTGAAGGCAAGTGCAGAGGGGATTTGAAAGCAAATGCAGCAAATTGGATTTTTTTTTTAAATTTGGAGAAAACTTTCATCTTGCAGTTTCTTGAAATACAATCCATTATTTTTTATAATTATTGAATATGAGTGCCATGGTGTCTCATGGAATTGGACGATCGCTTCCCAATAAGGTGTTCCAGATTCAAATCACGACGTTGAAGGGTTGACACAAATTCTGCACCCAGCTCGCACCATCTTAATATAAGTATCCAATTGGCATCTTTTGCACGTTATACTTTCTGAATAGGAAAGTAAAATTAAGAGAAAATTATATCATGTGATAGGAGTATAAATTGTTATTATGTTAAATTCTATGCTTGAATTTTAATTAATTATATGAATATTAATTCTTAATGAATATGATGCATTATCTAAAACAAAAATAGAAAATAAAAATGCTTAAAAAAAGAAACATTTTATGATTTTTTTTTAAACTGTTACACATAATGTACATTAAGTTAAAAAAATGTATCGAAGGCATCTTAATTAAATTTAAGATATACGTCTCAAATATTGTTTTTCTTACGAGATAATCACTTCCGGCATTTGTTTGGAATGCAATTCATTATTTTGCATAATCGCTTTGAATAATGCTTTCTATTGCTTTGATTCCAATATTATCCTGGTTGTTTTAATGAATTGTAATTAGCTAAAAGGGAATAAAATTTATATAAAAGAAGGGAACACAAAAGTGAATAGCTACATTAGTCTTTGACTAGTTATACTAGTTAACAAATAAAAGAAATGTAAAGAATATGACTCTGTAGTACTTAATTAAAATCTTTTATCATTTTGTCCAATATAAATGCATACAATTCTAATGTTCACAGGATAGTTATCTTAATTATGCTCTTGATCTACACAGCAAATATATATAAACTCGAAACAAAGATAATAATTTATCTATTTTTTAGAGAATTAGTAATTAATAATTAATGGAATAATTAATAATTGAGAGAGTAGTTTATTAATCTTTTTATAGGAGTTAAACAGCTGAATTTCTCTGGGTACAGAAAATTAATTTTATCACCAGTGCTAAATACCGATCATTTGATTTATGTTATTTGAGTTCATCTCCGGAGCCTTGGAAATTTGAACTTAACCCAGAAAACTACAGAACTCTAGGATCAAGCATTAAGACAAACTCGTGTTCAAAGAGCTCGATTTAATGAAACTAATTTGCATTTGCTTTGCTCGGAGATTAGTTTTACATTGAAAACTAAGACACCCTCCCACGGTTAGCTCGATGATAAAGATATTTTAATCCATTATTCGTCAAACGCTGCACAAAATGTTTGCTAGCAACGTTGTCAGTGCAAACCGGGAGCAGTTTATGTATAGACAGTCATTGTTGGAGTTTGAACCCGGTTTACAAAGAAGTATGAATGAGTTTAATGATAAATGGACAGAAAAAAAAGCAACATAACTATTTTCAAAGTAGCTGAAAAGGGCAACGTTTCGTGTTTGAACGTATACAGCGCCCCTCTGTGGTAGTGAGTTTAATTACTTGTTATTTAGTTAACAATGTGTTTATTGTTAAAAAATATGTTTGCTGTTTAACAATATGCAAATTGTTTTCTATTATTATTTTTATTTAAACTTAAAATGGCACCGTTTCGTGCAATAACGTATACAGTGCCCCTCTACGGTAGTGAGTTTAACTACTAGTTAAACGATGTGTTTATTGTATTCTATTATTATTTTTATTTAAATTTAAGCATTTGGGTGTTATTCTTTGCTTAATAGTTATATTTTAAGTCAAATAAATACCTGAATGTTTTTTAATTGTTAAATATTGAAAAACACAAGAATATTTTTTAACACCTAATTAGTTTTCAATTATTATTATGATTCTTTTTTTTTTTGCTTCAAATATTTTAATTTTTATCTGACTCTTTTTGTTCTTAATTTTCCCCTTGATAAACCTAACACATATTCATATGATTGATGTGCATCATTAAACCTTTTAAATTAATCAAAGAATAAATACAGTTACGTATTCTTTCTAACCGTTACCACATTTATATTCCTATTTTCCTTTTCTTACATTGTAAGAAATTCAATGAGGAAGAAATAAGTAGTAAATGAAAAAAACTAAATGTTTTCTTTTATCATTGATGTTTCTTCAGACAATCGTGTCCAGATATCAGACGAAACATGGCGACTGATTTCATCCTAAGCCACTGAGGGACATTGATAATCTGTTTAAGCCATGGTTTGTTGGAATTGCGATTTTTGAATTCTTCGCCGAAAGAGTTCCTGAAGATTCTCTTTTTAAGACATTATTAAAATTAAGTCTGGAATTAGATCTCGGGAGGACAGAGACCCCCTTTTCTTGTCAGGAATTTGGCTGCCTCATTTCCCTGGATTCCACACTGGGCCGGAATCCATTGGTGAATTACTGTATTAGTATTACAGGCAAACAAGTTGAGGATATTTAAGCAATTATCGATGGTTTAAGTTCTAGTGCATCAATTGCTTGAAGTGCGGTCTTTGAAGCAGATAATAATACATCTTTTTAAAAGGAGTCAAGACTTGGCCGAATTTGTGATAGGACCTGGCAAATTGCCGCAATCTCACAATAGAAAGCTGATCTATAAGTACCGATGAGAGTATAAAGTAAAAAAGTTCACAGTAAATACCAACACCGACGTTAATTATAAAGAATTATTTATTCATAGATAATTCCATTTAAAACAGGGTGTCTACAGTTCCGAAAATTTTTCCAAATTTGACAATAAGCTCTCGAACCTCAAATGGCTCAGGGGATAGAGCATTCGCCTTCCTTATCGCTTATTATAGGTTAATTGTAAATATTCAGCATATTTAAAATTACCCCTTATTTGAACCATTAGGATCGGCATTTATTTCATAAAAATGCGGTCATTGGATGAAAATTTACTAAGGATCAAACTTTTTAAACTCGTAGTTTTTTTCCCTATATTTTTCTTTCCCTCCAGACGCAGTTACCAATCCTCTGATTTAGAATATGTAATGTTGAGGTTTGGTGGACTATTGTAGCCGAAAACCGGTGCAATTGTTAATTCAATGTTTAAACAAATTTGACACTAAAACTCTTTTTCTTCTTCTTTTTTTTTTAAATTTAGAATTTTCGTTGTAGAGTCGCACAAAAGGTAAAGATACTGGTGGATTTATTATGAAGGTGGTGGATTTATTATAAAGATACTGGTGGATTTATTATGTGGGACATAATTTTAATTACATTAGCTCTAAGAAAAATGACTTTCTGAATACGCAAAAATTAGCAAACAATTCATAGAATAGTTTTTCAAAATGAGTAATAAAAAATAAGCAAACATTAAACAAATTTGATACGAAAACTCATTATTTTCATTTTTTTAAGTTTAGCATTTTTGTTGGAGAATTGAGCAAAAAGAAAAGATACCAGATTTATTGTGTTGAACATAATTTTAATTACATAGCTCTAAGAAAAATGACTTTCTAAATACGCAGAAGCAATAGTTTTTCAAAATAAGTAGAACTTTATAAATTCGTATTAAAGAAAGCGAAGTTTGGGGGATTCATTACAATTATGGATTATACGGACGATATAAGTAACCAAACATAATTTCTATTATTAAATCCTATAGAATAGGATGGCTGGGTCACATCTATAGAAAAGATGATGGTGATCCAGGTTGGAAGCTGACTTTTAGAAAGTTTATTGGTAGCTGAAAAATGGGAAGGCCAAACCCCAGATGATGATATCAATCGAGAAACCTAGCGGCTGATTGAGTCAGGCGGAAACGACTTGTTTTTGTTCTGGTGTGCACTAGGCTGTTATGCTGACAGAATAAAAATAAATTCATTCCCACTTTTATAAAATAACTTCTATAATATATATTTTAATTTTTATTTTATGTTCAGAATGATAAAATAAAATACATTTTAAAAATTTTATTAGTTATTGAACATTATTACATTTTTTTCAGCTTCTTTCTCTTATTTTGAAATTAGAGGAAATCTGTATTTATTTTGGTATTTTTCTAAAGAGCTTGGTAATTTTAATATGCTAATTCTCTCTCGTGTGCTTATTTTCAAAATGATTAAAATGGTAACATTTTTAAAATTTATATCGATGCAAAAAAAAAAAAAAAATTATTTAAATTATATTGAAAATGTCGGTAGTAATTTGAGTAAGTCGGTGTTGAAACTCGGCATTTGCAAACTTTCGATCACGTTTCGAATTGTTTTAAAACTTGTTTGGCACATCCACATTAGAATTTAGGGACTTTGCGATTCAGGATTTAGGATTCAGCTCTAACTTTTTACCACTTTTTAAAAAATTTATTTTTTTGCGTCATTAAAGCGGGTAAGAGAGTTTCAATAGTGTTTTTTTATTCTGTTGGTTAACTGCTAAGAGGGTTTTTGGATAATTTTAAATGCTTTTATTCTTTTATTACTTATTTATTTATTTTTAAATTTTCGAGATAAAAAATAAATTATGTTTATCCTCGGAATACTCAGTTGTTCTGAATTCAATTTTTGTGTCTTGTTTTTGGGAAAAGATGTGTTCTTCATATTTTAAAATACCGGATGAAGATATGAAAAAAAGTACTTTGGAAAATTATCCTATATTGATATGCAATTACCTGATCGCTGGGGTGTGGATTTACGCAATTTAGTTTACAACAGCAGAAATTCTTCTACCTGAATCTTCTACGAGAAGTAGAAACAACATACTAACCCTTACCTTGGCGAACATGAAACGCGGTCGGAAATAAGGTGAATAAATTTCTGTAAATGCTTCTTTAAACCGTTCAAAATATAGGTTTTTATCTGAAATGAAAGGTATATACAGATAGGAATTTATTTATATTTTATAACCATCGCTAAATAGCTGACCTAATTTTTTGGGTTTACGACAGCTAATGTCAAACACCGTAGCCTTGTAATTCTGAACCCAATCCAGAAAACAAGGGAAGAACTTCTGGATCAAGTATTGGGTGAAATTTGTCTTCGTGAAGGACTTTTTGATGGAAATAACCCGCATTGCGTTACATGGAGATAACCATGTAACGCAACGTTACGTGGGAGATCACCTCCCACGAGAACCTCCTACGGTTAGCCTAACTGTAAAGGGACTCTAACCCATGATCCGTCTACCACTGAGGATATTTCACGTCAGCACTGTAGTCGGGTAAAGTCGGATGCGCATTTGTATCGACCAGCCATTGCTGGGATTCGAACCCGGTTCACCACATTGGAAGGCGAGCACTCCATCCCCTGAGCCATCGTGGCTCAGGAAAAAAAATCTAAAATAAAAGACAAAATATAATTTAAGCTGTGATAAGATTTAATGAGTGCAATTATTGCTGAATCAAATTTTTGCCCAAGATGATAATTTTTTATGTGCAAATTTGACACTTTTATTTTGAGTAACAATTTAAAAAAAGAGGGGATGTTATTTAAAATTTAAAGAAAAATAATGTAGTATTAAAGATTAGTAATAGTATAGAATTATAATTAGAAATAGAAAAAATTAAAATAAAACAGAATACACAGCTTTATTTAAAACAACTCAAATCAGTTTAAAATTTAAGGAAAGAAGTTTTCATTTGCATAAAAAACAGGAACATCAATTTTAGAAATTGCATGATAAGCTTAACATGCTCGTTAATTTTTTAGAAACTTTTATAATTTTTGAAAGATAAAAAAAAAAAAAAAAAAAACTTGACATTACTTGAGTGAGGCTCTGCAATAATCATAAATAATTTACTTTTATAGAAAAAAAGTAAGCATTACATAGAAATTATAAGTAGCTCTATTTTTTTTAATAGCTAGACGTGGAAATAATTTAAGCTTTTTTTTAACCATGGGACATAAGAAAGTGTTTTCATATTCTTCGCTTTCCTTTATTCAAGAAACAAATTCTACTCATTCTATGCATTTCTTTCTAAGTCTGGAGCGAAGGTTTGCAGAATACATGCATATTTTATATTTTATGAAAAGTATGCATGTCATGAAAATTCTACCTGTTTTTATAAGTATAATAGTGGTTAAGTTTAGAAATGAAACCATTCTCTTAAATGGTAGAATTGAGGTTCTTTCTTAACCACAAAACTATTTTAAGAATTTTCATCTCGAGCAAATGATCTAAAATATTTCTTCTCTTGATGTATTCAATAATTTTATTTTTAGTTTCTACGAAATAATCTTTCGTAGTGCTAGTAAAAATAATAAAATAATGGATGATACTCTCGGCAACTTAACTGTCCCAAATTTGATTAGTTTTCTTCCCCTCAACGATTTGTGAATAAAAAAAAAAGTTACATGTTTTTATTTATAAGAAGTTTTATCGACCGTAAAATCCCGGAGGTAAACTTTTAATTAAGGTTGACGGTTACCGGGCGGTTTTAAATAGCTTTCAGTACTCAAGTTTTCTAATTGATCGCTAGTTACGCAAAATTTATTAAACTTCCTGTTATCAGCTACCACAGGAAATTGTAGTCAAAACCTATGAGTAAATTCATTGGTTATAACTTCATTCATTTTAAATAATTAATTAGTTTAATATCATAGACGGTGCTTGAAAATTGTCTGCATGATATTAAACATTAATATGTATGCAGGTTATAATTAGGCTTATTAATTTACGCAGAAAACAGAAGTGGTTTAATTAAATTGTAAGAAAAATAATAATCAACAGTCAGTAATAAGCAAGGCTGAAATTAAGATGGAAGAAAAGTAAATTGGCCGTAAAAACATTTCCATTTTAGTATTTTATTGTGTAGAATAAACGAACGAAAAGAAAAATTTTACAAGATTTAAAATATTTTAAATTCTGCCTTGTCCACGGAGGAGATGTAATAGTCAACAGAGGAGACATTTTATGTTATAAAATATAAAATGTCAATGAAGACTAATTCATTAATTATTGGGCACAACTGATATGAGTTTAACATTAATAAGTAAATAATAAAATATTTCATTATTAGAGATAGAGCTACTTCCGATTAATCATGCTGCTATGAAAGGAAACATCCATTTTTAACCTAGGTGTACAATTTCTTAAGTAACTCTTACTGAATATTAATAAATTAAAATGTAAAGACTATTGAAATAAAAATTCAGACTCCACATGAAAGTTGAGTGTTGAGGGTACTCTTTTGTGACCATTTTATGCAAGTTAAACATACTGTCATCCAAATAACGTTTTTGTTTTTTCTCTTTTCTTCTTGTTATTGTTTCTTTTTTCCCTGGGCACAAACGGCTTGCTCTATCAATTTCTAGAAATTTAAGTACATTTAATCACGATTTTTCTGTTAAATCTTTTTCTGATGCAAATTTTAAAGTTTCTTGCTCTTTTTTTTTTTAACTTTCTTCAAACAATATAGGGTTTTCTTTTAATTTCTGTCTAGCTTGTCTCATACTAAGTTTTTTCTGTTCCCTTCTCTTTTGCATTTGAACATTTGATTGCTTTCTTTTCTTAAATTTTGGTTTTGCATTTTTTTTCCTAAAATTTGAAGAGAAAAAAAATGTTAAACATCACAGAAATTGCCAATATTTACTTCTCCGATAAGAAAAAGTTAAACTTAATTGATTTTTTTTAAAAATAGAAACAAATTGACAAATTTGTTCCATTTTAAAAAAATATCTATTAAAAGAAAATAGTTTTTTAATTATTAAAATTGTATTATGGTTAGCTAACACATTGTCTCTCACATTGACTGCGTCTTCTCCTCCGTGGACTTGTTATGTCCACGGAGGAGACAAAAACTAGTTCCTGAATTTTTCTGATTTTTAATTTTGAAGTTACAAAAATGGGGCAGTTCTTTTTGTTAAATATACTATTTTTGCAATCTAAAATTCATCTATCAAAAATAAAATAATTTTCTCTTACCTTCTTTATGATGTCCACGGAGTATACGGTGAGAACTTTGCCAAACCCCAGTTGAACACGACAATCCAAAACTGACACCAAAGAGAACAAAAATAACTGATATTTAACATTAGAAAATGGAATGGTTACCCCTCCCAGCAGCTGTCTTATAGGAATTTCGCATATGCTGCCCTTTATTGCATATTTACAGAACTATATTAATTGTCCACGGAGGGAGACATTATTTTTGATGGACAAACTTTACTAGTCATTTATTTTATAAATTTTTTTTTAAATATTAAATAAAAAGTTACTATAAACATTTAACTAGGTAAAACTACAAAAATCATTAAAATAACATTTAAATTGTTTAACAGGCATTAAAAATTATTTTGTGCCACAGACGTAGGGACGTCCACGGAGGGGAATTTGAAGTCATGTTTATTAAAAAATAAGAATGAAATATTAAATACATTTAGCAGAAATGCATATGATTTTTAGTTAAGAACTTCACGAAAAATGATAAAGAAAAATATTAAGAAATCTGCTGTATTTCCTAATATTTATTACTCAGGGACTTAAAAAATCACCTTTTTGTGAGAATGACCCATATATTATATATATATATATATATATATATATATATATATGTACCCATATGTCAGGACATTAAAAAGTAAAATCAAGCAAGGCTGAAAAGGCAAGAAAAATAATGAAGCATGCAACACAATATCAAAAGCTTCGCATGTAAATTTTATTTTTATTTTGCTATTAAATTTTTAGAACAGAACAATTCTGGTGTTGGTTTTGAAGGATTATAAGTTGATTGTGGTTTAATAATTAAATATATATTTTTAATTGTGTTTTCTCTTATCCAATTGCACCAAATTAGTCTTGACCCAGACCTATCGGCAATTTCCTGACAATTGGTTAAACTTCCTACGAAGGCCTTCGTTCTTCTAGGAGATGTTGAATAAAACAGAGAATTTTTAAGTGATATGAATTCTTATATAACTTTTAAGACTTAGTGCATGACTTTTCCTCGATTTGATCTTTAATACAGTGGTGTAAATTATTGAGATGTAGTGGCAGGGGAAATTCTTTCACTTACAATTCATTAAAATATTAACCGGAAAGGTAATTACCTTCACCAGAAAAAATAATTTCTGAAATTACGAAAATTCCGTCGTAATTGGGAAGTATTATTTTAATACAATTCTAGTTGGGCCTAATAAACGTTGAAGCAGTAAACATGAACTAAATGAGTTAACAATGAAGAGCAATTAAAATGAAGTGAACATGGTTGTCTCATTTAGACAACAATACTTATTTTTGTCTAAATGAATCAACATTTAAGAACAATTAAAGTGGAGTGAACATGGTAGACTTGTTTTGTCAACAATCCACATTATAAAACTCAATGAGTCTACAATGAGGAACGATTAAAATGAAGCGAACAAGTTGGCTCCATAGACTAATGGTTGACTCATTTAGTCAATTATCCTCATTGTTGATTGAATAAGTCAACAATAAATAATAAATCAAATGAAGCGAACATGGAATTCAATATTGAATTTAACATTAAAGAAAAGTATTAAATTAAAAGCTTAGTGGAAGAACCGGGTAAGTGACATTTTCAGAGTAGCTATAATCAGGAAAAGAAAAAGTGGCAACCAATTTATTTTATTGCTGATTTATTGAAAGGCTAATAACTTTTTGTCTTATTTCATTTACCACTACCTAATTTAAAATAAAAATCATGCAAACAGAATCACAACTGATGTAGATTAATTCTATTAAAATTAAATTGAAAGCAAAAACAATTCTTTTGCATTAAACATACCCCTATTCATGCAACCACTTTGTTATCTTCCCTGAATAATCAATTTCCCTGAAAATGTCACTTACCTGCTTTATCCACTAAACTCTTCAAATATAACTCGATTTAACCAAAGTGTTTTTTTTCTCCTTTTTTTCCATTTCTTTTTCTACGAACTTTCGAATGCATCAATTTCAAGATGAACAGTGTTTGAAATAATTTTTTACAATTTTTTTAGCTGATTTTAAAAAATTGACATCGAAATGTATAGACGTACCAAGAAACGCTTCTATGTAACTAAATAAAAACCATCTTATTTTGAGGGTAAGTTTCTACTGAGCATAAAAATGCTCCTAGACTGAAAACTTCAAGTATTTTTAAAGCGAAACTAAACTTACTGAATATCTCCTGCCTGCGTTTTCATTAATTTTATTGCTACCAAATTTATTAAATGTAAAATTTATAACCAACACGTTTTCAAAAGGAAAATCACCCTCTTGCTATAAAAGTTATAATAATATATGTTACAACAATATTTTTCAAAAACACTTTTAAGAAAAGCACTTTCTTGATTACATTTGAAAAAAATTGTCAAATAGGTTTGTTCAATAAATCTTAAGCATATTAAAATTCAAAATAAATATAAAAATTTACATCCCTAAAAATTGAAAAGCGCTTAAATGATCCCCATCAAATAAATCTTACCTCTTATCTGTCAAATACTGGCACAAAAGAATGCAATCTGAACGAAAGTATTTCAGCAATTTTAAAACCGAAATAAATCTCATTTCATAAACTTGCATACAAAAATATGATAATTTATATTTCCTAAATTGTTAGGAATAATTTTCTATGAACATAAAATCAACTTCGCTTAATAAAATTACTTTGGGAAACTCTGATATTTTATAAACATACATATCAAGATATTTGTGCGTAAATCTTATTTTTTAAGCTTTTTCACAAACACATTTATACTTTAGAGTCAATTAGGAATATTGACTCATAAACTTGATGGACGCAATTTGCTAAGAGGGAAAAAAATAAATTTTCCCTATCAGAAGGGAAAAAGTTAGGCCATAGAACAAATTTAGGGAAAACTTTCAATTATCCTCGGTGGAATAATTTAACTTAATAAGTTTGCGTTACCCTTCGGGCAGAAATCCTTTGAAATCTTAGGAAGGAAAGCTTTATTTAAATATGTGAGATTCATTTTATTTTGATGCACTTTAAATTTAAAAGTATTTTTTTATTATTACATATTTTTACTTCAACAGCGGAAACTCATTAGTTTTTATGATGGAACTACATTTAGGATGAAATCGAGTATGTCTAATGAGTAGCATAGGTTAATTTTTTTTCTGGTCAGAAAACTAAGGGGAAGGAGAAAATATCGGTTTCTTAAAAAAAAAAATTCTCAATAAAAAATTGAAGCTTATTTAATACACCGTACGGTTAAATGTTCCTTAACCGATAAATATAAATAATTATACTGTTTATTTTTCCAAGTGAGATTTAATTTATTTTATGCCCAAAATTATATTTTGTTATGACATATTGTTCCTTCAATAGCAGAAAATCATTAGTTTTTATGATGGAACTACATCTTGGATGTAAACGGGAACGTACAATGAGTAGCCTACATATTTAATTCTATTTAGCAAGAAAACTAGGGGTAAGGAGAAAATAATGTTTTCTTCAAATAAAAAAAGTGTTTTAAAGAATGTGAAATTAAAGCTTAATTATCACACCGTATGGTTAATTGTTCCTTAAACGATAAAATAAATAATTATACTGTTTATTTTCCGAAGTGAGATTCAAGTTATTTTACGCCCAAAATTATATTTTGTTATGACATATTGTTCCTTCAACAGCAGAAAATCATTAGTTTTTATGATGGAGCTACATCTTGGATGTAAACGGGAACGTACAATGAGTAGCCTACATATTTAATTCTATTTAGCAAGAAAACTAGGGGTAAGGAGAAAATAATGTTTTCTTCAAATAAAAAAAGTGTTTTAAAGAATGTGAAATTAAAGCTTAATTATCACACCGTATGGTTAATTGTTCCTTAAACGATAAAATAAATAATTATACTGTTTATTTTCCGAAGTGAGATTCAAGTTATTTTACGCCCAAAATTATATTTTGTTATGACATATTGTTCCTTCAACAGCAGAAAATCATTAGTTTTTATGATGGAGCTACATCTTGGATGTAAACGGGAACGTACAATGAGTAGCCTACATATTTAATTCTATTTAGCAAGAAAACTAGGGGTAAGGAGAAAATAATGTTTTCTTCAAATAAAAAAAGTGTTTTAAAGAATGTGAAATTAAAGGTTAATTATCACACCGTATGGTTAATTGTTCCTTAACCGATAAAATAAATAATTATAGTGCTTATTTTTCTAAATGTGATTCAATTTATTTTATGACCTTTAAATTTAAAATTATATTTTGTTATTATGACTTATTTTTCCTTCAGTGGAAGAAATTATTAGTTTTTATGATGGAGCTACACCGTGGAGGAAAACTTGTACGTCTAATGAGTAGCATATATTTAATTCTATTTGGCCAAAAAGCTTGGTGTAAGGGAAAAAATAATAGAAATATCAACTTGCTCCGCTAAGCAAAAAATATTTTCTAGTGGTAGCGAAATTTAAGTTATTTTCAGTTCAGTATTTTTCATTTTAAGTAATTTATTTCATCATTACAAAACAAAATTTCAAAACATCATATGAATTGCGGCTTTATTGCAGTTGTCTCGCAGGGGCACTTTTAAAAAAGTGGGCGCAATTATCCTCATTCTACAAGTTTTAATATTTAATTTGCTGCGAGTTAATTAAAACTTTTTCGAAGCAGTTGGCATCCCTTAAATAATGGTTTCTTAAAATAAAGCTTTTTTTCAAACATATTTTTTTTCTTATACATGCCGAAAGAAAGTAATTTTTCATTAAAAATTTAACAAAAAAAAATCACAATTCATATTCTAGTTTATATGGAGAAAAATATGCATTCGCATTCTAATATTTGTCCATAAATCCTCTTTATTACATTAACATCGAAATTTTCTCGAATTAGCCGTACAATTAAGCCTTTTCAGTAGTACATTTATGTATTAGAGTCAATTAGAAATATTGACTCATAAACATGATGGACGCACTTTTCTAAAAGAAAAAAATAATTTTTCCCCTAGAGCAGTGTTTCCCAAAGTGTGGTACGCGTACCCCCAGGGGTACGGGAACAGTTTAGCGGGGGTACGCGTTACTATGCGAAATATCTTGCAACGAACGAAAATTTAAAAAATTTTTATTTAAAAGCAAAGCTAGCCATGAAAATTTACAATCACGTATTTTTCTATTTCCTATTTTTTGCAGAGTTAACAGTTAATAATTAATGATGTCAACAGCCAGTTGCGATTTTAAATTTTTTATAGTGAAAAATACATTCATTTTTTTTATTAGTGGTACACAACGTTGCGAAAAATCTAGAAGGGGTACGCAAAAGTCATAAGTTTGAGAAACACTGCCCTAGAGAAAAGAAAAAGTTAGGTTACAGAAAAATTTTAGGAAAAAACTTCAATTATCCTCTTTGAAATAATTTAACTTTATAAGACTGTGTTAACTCCCTCTGGCAAAAATCTTTAGAGAGAAAACTTTGTTTAAATAATTGAGATTTATTTCCTTTTGAGATTTATTTATTTCCATTTAAACTTCAATAGTTTTTTTAAACTATTTTTTTTTAAAGAACGGAAACTCATTAGTTTTTTACGATGGAGGGATGCAATCTAGTATTTGCAATGAACACCACCACCAATGATTACTTTCTTTCAAAACGTGAAGGAGAAGGGGAGAAGAAATACTTTTTATCTGAAAAAAAAAAATTATTTTAATCTATGAGTGTAATTATAACCAATTAAATTTTCCTGAAATCAAAAAGTAAATAATTTGCAGTGCATTTTCAAATAAAAGCGGATAAAATGCGTTTTTTAATCAAAAATTTATAAAAATCAAAATATTCTAAGAAAGTCAAAATTCAGAGTCCCTATATCTATGAAGCGAGTGACCATAAATAGTTTCAAAATTGTGTATGTTAGGGTTGCGAAGCAAAATAATAGTGGAATTAGTATACCATACTCAGTGAAGTTCTTTAACTTTGCTTTCTTATTAGGCGCCAGCCATGTCTATAGTAATAGTTAATGAGTGTCTATTACAAAAGTACTTGCGATTGTGCCGAAGCAAATTTTGTCCAATCATAGACTGGGTTCGATTCACGTGACGTTCTTATTTATTTTTTATTTTTGAGAACTATCTGTGGTATTATGCTTTCCTTCCTATGATAAATTTTAAGTAATTCGGGTTGAGTTTTTCTTACAAAATACTAAAGAAAACATTAGTGTATGGAAACATAAGTGTGAAAAATTCAAGGGATTTAAGTGGCATTGTCTGGTTTACGCATGTCCGGTATGACCAACACTGAAGTTTTCTTCTTCTTTTTTCTTTATTTAAGATTAAATGCTACTACTTGGTAAATGCTTGTCTGTTTTACTCTAAAATAATGTTTATTTTAACCATTTAACGCAAAATTTTTACTGAACATATTTTTCATTCTTTTTTTATTATTTTAGGTCAAATTAAGAGAAAAATATATTCAATATTTTAATAATTTATGGTTATGAGTTAGAGCATAAAACAATGGTATCTTTTTCTGCGTTGCATGTAAAATCTTGAAAACACAGCCCACTCGCAAACAATTATTTTTCAAATTTGCACTTATGTGCAGCTATTAATATCTAAGAGAAACGGTTATTTATCACCGAATTTTATTTAATTTACAAAATCAATTAATGATAAATCTTTGAACATGAATAAAAAAAATTCAAACTACTTTTTTAGATTTTGTATTGAAGTACAAATTATAATTCGGATAATTGAACAGATTTCTTAGTAATTATAAGACCGCTTCTTTTTTATAATTAAAAAACGACAGAATATAATTTTGTGTGAAATTAGAGCGTCAAAAAATACATAAAATGGGCACCGGTGTCTTATCTAAGTCAAAGGATTAAAGTGTTTGGAATGTGTTCTAGCGTAAAATCTTAAGAATTCAAATCAATCATTAAAATCTTTAAAATTAATTCCTCATTAAAAAATAGAATTTTCATTCAATAATAAGTTTAAAAAAAATATATTGAAATTAATGACACTCAGTGCACAAACATTCATAAACAAAACAATAATTATGCTTTTGAAAAACAACATGCATGACGTCACATCCCCTACGCATTCATACAATGCAGGGGAATATAATGTTTATAACTGTCATCAACGCTTTCTTCTTTTTGAGTCCGCTTTTTTATTAAACGCATCATAACTAATACTTGTTTTTCACTGAAAAACAATAACGATGAATAAAATTATTATGATTGTACCTGGATAAGCATAATTAAAACACAATATAGAACATACTATTCGCTTTTAACTTTTTAATTTTTTCCAACTTAAGCCTGCTTAATTGCTCAGCTTGCTTTAGCTCTTTGTTGTATACGAAAGAACAAAGTTTTCTTTCTAAAATTTGTAAACATGCACGCTTACATGCTAATATATACATATATACTATATATTTATACATTACACTATATATATATATATATATATATATATATATATAGCTCAAAATGTAGAGAAAACATAGAAATTACAGAATAATGAAAAAAGAAAAGAAGGAAAATTATTTAAAAAAATAGTGAAAGTCCGGGGAAAAAAGATATAATCTCTTCATCATCTCACACGATTATATCCGCTAAAAGGAGTGCTTTCTAATATTGTATCAATACAGCCAAAGCAAAATATATCAATACAATGGTGTGAGGAACACTCAAAATAAAATTCGAAATAAAATAGTATAGAACACATTAAGCAATAAATATGACGTAAAAAACAAAAAATAAAATGTAAAGGAAAAACAGAACAAAACACAAAACAAGTAGAGATGATTTAAGATTAGTTAGTTTAGTTTTCAAGAATGATTTAAAATATTTTCGTAATAAGATTGCCAGATTACAAAATATGAAAAATGAAGCACAAATTGAGGTCAAAGCGTAAATAGAGGGATTTTGCTTAATAGAGCGTTCTTATACTGTAGTAATTAAGTGCGTTTGATTTGTTAGTTAGCAAGGAAGGGCCCGAAAATGGATGTATGCAAGGTAATATTATACTGGATAATTTAAAGAAGTTTACAATTAATAATGTTGGAGCCGCTAGGGCTCAGAGGATAGAGCGTTCGCCTTCCAATGAGGCGTGCCGGGTTCGAAACCCAGTCGATACGAATTCCGCATCCGGCTTACACCTAACACAGTACTGACATGAAATATCCTCAGTGGTAGATGGATCATGGGTTAGAGTCCCCTTGTCATCAGGCTAACCGTAGGAGGTTCTCGTGATCTTCCTCTCCATGTAACGCAAATGCTGGTTAGCTGCATCAAAAAGTCCTCCACGAAGACAAATTTCTCCCAATGCTCGATCCATGAGTTCCCTTGTTTTCTGGATTGGGTTTAAAATTACAAGGCTACGGAGTTGAACATTAGTAGTCGTAAACCCATAAAATTAGGTCGGCTGTTCAATAGCGATTATGAAATAAAAAAAAAATTAATAAGGTTGGGCTGGGATAGCCTGGTTGGTAGGGCACAGGGCCCATGTCCAAGAGTTCGTGGGTTCAATCCCAGGGCGGCCGTAGACTCCCCGTGTAATGGTGACTGATGCACGTTAAATCAGTCGAGTAGCAAAGTCCTCCATGTTCCCATAACAAATCAATACCTCTGGGGGTACTGATCCAGGAGCTTCCTGGTCTTCTGGATTGGTTCAAAATTACAAAGCTACGGAGTTGAACATTAGTAGTCGTACACCCAAAATTGGGTCTGCTGTTCAACGATGGAAATAAAATAAAATTAATAAGGTTAATATTTAAGGCTGAGTGAGAGCATAATTTTAGTCATGGATTTGCCCGAAATTGATGTATATATATACACAATAAAGAGAAAAAGGATAAAAGAGAAAAATGAAGAAAATTAATATTTTTTTTTCTCATTAATCTTTAATATTTTCCATGTTTTCTCTATATTTTTAACTAATTATATGTATATTTAATATGCAACATGATGAAGTTTAGCATTTAGGAGTAATAAAAATTCACCTAATTTGACTTCAAAAACATCCCTATCTATGAACAATCGATTCTTTTTAACGGGATATTAAATTTTAAATTAGCAACCGGGGGAAATAGGTGCTAAAAGTGTCGCGCAGTGTAGAGTGCAGCTGTAAGCAGAAAGCCTGTTTTTAAATGTTGGTCATTAATTTAGAAAGGAAGACATAAAGATAAATATTTAATTTAAATAGTCGCCCTATATGCACCTAATTTTACCACAATACTGCTGTTCTCCTTAAAAGTTTTATCAGTTTTCAAAGTCTGAATTCAAACGAATGGACTGACGAACTGAGATTTAGCAAAATTTACGTTTCTGTCATAGTCAATATTCAGAATAATCTTTATCTGGTACCCAAAATAAATATCTACTCTATTTTTTTCTCTTTTCACTTCTCTAATTATTACCCAGATTTATGCATAATTTACACTGAAGATGCAATTGCGTCCAAAATGAGAGCAAGGATTTAAAAGATTCTTTCCTTTTTCAATACCACTATAATTAAAAAAGCATTATAGGATAAATTTTGCAATTATATGGAATGATTTAAAAATTATCTGTATTAAAGTAAAAAAAGTTATTAACTTACTCTATCCGCATTTCGATCGATCAGAATTTTGCATGGTTAAAACTGACTCCATAGAAATTATGTGATTTTTAACCAAGCAAAACTTTAAGCATGATATTGCATATTGTGTTTACAGTTTTTCCATGTAAAATATTCCCAAACATTTGCTGCTAAAATAAAAATTAATACAAAATAATACAGAAGTGTTTCCATAATTTTATCTAACTCCTATACACTCTATAATATTTTTTTACCACTTATGACATTGAAAGAGTTTAAAAAAGAGGAGTTTCAAATAGATTTCTTCACTATCAGAATAAGAAATGAGCATATTACTGACACTTTAACAAAAGGGTTGCATTTAAATATTATAATTTCACTTTAATATTACTTGATATTACTATCAGCGAACAAAAATTTATGCAATCATTAAACTTACGATGATTTTGCAGTTGTGCTATAAACTATAAATTTGAATTTTAACTATAACAGAAGAATCGTGTACTATTAGCTGAGTCATCATTAAGCTAAATCTTTTTGGTTATAATATCTACCTAAAATTCTAATATAATTATTAATATTATATAATGTATATATAACCCTCATACATTCCTTAATATTCAGTTTTACAGTTTGTCGATGACATATTGTAATTCATATAAAATCTTTATACAATCCTCCTACAATCGTTAATCTTCAATCTTATAGTTTGATAGTTGATTGCTAGTAATTAATATATAATCCTTATATAATGATAAGTATAAGTGAAATTTTTAATTCCAGCCATATACTCTAAATTTGAATTTTAAATAAAGCAGAAAAATCATGGAGCTCTATATATTGTTTTTCCTATTTCCAATCCTTAAAATATATCTGTTGCAAGTAATGTGAACAACTCGAGTAGTATGATCGTAGAAACATAAAAATGTTGGGCATCTCACAAAGATTTCGTATATCATGCCAAAAACAATTTCAGGGCTAAAATCTGAACAAAACTGTAAATTGACCTTTCAAGGTAGGTCTGAGTTATCATCAATCAAACTAAATCTCTTTGGTAAGTAAGGGCTAAATTTCTTCATTTTTCTAGAACACAAAAGAAGCCGTGAAAAATTGAAAAACGCAAGTGTCATTCTTTCCCAAAGTAAAGTTTACAATCGGCTTAGGAGTGGAGGAGGACGATAATAACCAAAGAACATTCTGACGTTAAAGTTTTCTTCGAATAAGAGAGTAGACTGAAAAATAAATTTCACCAGCACGAAACTTATAACGAATATCAATAATACTTATAAAAAAAAAAAATGGCGCACTAGCGAAACGGATTCCGCAAAAAAGTATCTTGAAAGTTTCGGAAGGTAAACTACTAAAGAACAAAAGGAGAAAAGAAAATGGCGCAAAAAAAAGAACAGTTTATAAGCTGCTTTGTTTCGGTAGAGTGCGCTCAAAATCGATTTAGAAGCGAAGTCGGACAAAAATATTGCGAAACACAAAAGAAGATTGTGTGCAAGTTGGGGATATGCTTCTTTTGCTTCAGTTGTTCGGCAGTCTGGCTCACCACAGTTGGATTATGACAGAGAGGTAAAGAGTTTTATAGAGAGCACTTGTTTGATTGAAATGTGGAGTTGTTTGTTTGAGTAGATTAAATTCCTGAATCGTTATAATCTGTATTGAACTTCTTCGAATAGAGAAAGTATTTCGTTGCATAGTTGAAATATAGCAGAAAAGATTAGATGATTATGTTTTTTATTATGAGTGCACTGAAGTGAAAAGAAGTTAGCTGAATTCTCTTTGTGGAACAGTTTTTTTGTTGCATTAAATTCGTATTTTGAGATCTTCATAAATACTACATTTAATATTTTTTTTTAATTGTATGGCTGGAAACGAATGCTTTAACAGAAAAGAGCAGTCTGTGTCGACTTATGAAATAATGCTTTTTAGAAACTAATATGTTAGTAAAATTACTCCAATATTGCAATGCTTAGGCTCATAAAACTATACAAAAAGAATTATTCATTGATTTGTAGGCCATTTCTCGTAGGTTAGCATCTCAAGAAATAGCGCTTTTAAAAAAAATAATAAAGTAATATGCAATTTTATTAACTACGGTGAATTCGCGACAGTTATTCAATTTTGTTCGGTCAAGCATAGCCTATCTTCAACTAGCGCCCTTTGTAAGTTCTGAAAGTGGCTAAAAATGATAATATGAAGAAACGCGAAATTTTTTTGAAAATGGAAAGCGTTTGTGATCGTATTTCTTCATGTTTAAAAAGTTTTCAACGCTGCTTTATCTGAGCTCATAGAAATTTGCAAAAATCGGGAACTATTGATTGATTTTGACAATTTTCATAAGTCGAAAAATTTCGCCGAATTGTCATTTTTTCCATTTTAGTTTATAACTTTAAAAGTACTTAGGTAATTCGTCCTCCCTAAATCCCAGATAAATCTTTACCGCAACGTGGTATGGAGTTTAACATTACAGTTTGTTACAAATGTCAATGGAACTTAACTGTAGTTTTTTTTAATTTTCCTTTATGGAAGTGCTCCAAAAAAGATCACAAAATTTTGAATTTTTACAAAATATCACCAAACAGGTGATTTTTAATACAAATTAATAGCTTTTAAATAACTTAGATCATTTGACTTTTAAAACCCCAGCTGAATTTTTAGGGCTAGATGGTATATATTTTCAAATTATAGTTTATATCAAGTGTAAGACGTTTAGGCAAACTATAAGCTGTTTGTAGTTTTAAAGTCCAGAAAAATCTTTTTACCATACATTGTTTAAAATTGTAATTTTGCTTTTAGTTTAAGGCACTCAAACTGTGACTTCTTTTTAAATTTCCGTTGAAAAAATAAACTTATAAAATAGCATTAGACGCAGAAAATATGAGGGTGATTAATGGGAATACTTTCCACTTTATCTATTAAACTGATAGTGATGCTTTTATTCCTATCTTCTCTGAGGTTCATCTCTTTAATGATTCGTCAGATTTTGATTACTATTTTCCTTTATTTAAATACTATTTTCTGATCCAAAATGCGTGTATTTATTCATTTAAATTTTGGAAAAATTCTAAAAAACGTTGACAAAAATGATTATGCACCAAGAAAATAACAAAGTACTAATTTTTACTAAATTTTCAAATGAATAAGTAGACATATGACATTGTATTTTAAATGGGTTTCAGCTGTATTAGGCTTTTTTGAAGTTATTTAAAACAATACAGTTTTGTACGCTGCCAGTATAAGATATTAATTTAAAGAATTTCATACAATTGAAAAATAATGATAAAGCATGCGAAGTATTTTTTTTTTGCATTTAAATAAAGGGGGGAGTAGAATGTATCTCTGTTAGGGGACCAAAATTCGAATCACGACAATGGCTGTTCAATTATCATATTTTCCGCTCTCATTTTGTAGACGTAAACTAAAACAGCAGTAAACGGATAATGAGTTGGAATCCTTTTGCCGTCGAGTTAATCGTAGTTTAACTCAGTAAATATGAGTTATTTTCACTCAAATATTAATCTACGAAGTCAAGTATGTTTCGAATTACCGGAATAAATATAGATAGTTGCCAATTCGATTTAGTTCAACGTCGGTGATGAAATTGATAAAATAAAACATGTAAAAAAAATTATATCTTGCTAATGTATTTGAGAAATGGGCATTGTTACATTGTTTTTTTCTCCTATACACACCTATTTTCCCTATACACAATTTTATTTTTAAAATATACTAAAATGCTCTTTTTTTTGGTGTTCCATTAAAAATTTCTATAAACGAATTCTCAACATTCCTTTTCAGTCCGTTAACTTTACAAAATCCAAATAATCACATAAAACAAATGTGCACTCGACATATTTTACCTAATTATGATTAATTATTGTGTCAAAACATACCTCCTCGTTTATCAACGACTGTATTTACCCCAAACAAAGTAAATAAAGTGATTTACCCCATTTTGACGGGATATTTCAAAATCGCGCTAAACAATGCTCGTCTTACTTTGTTTCCATCCACCTAATCTCTGGACTATCTCGTTCTCTAATCAGGACTACATGGTCAGAATCTGAGTAAGTCAGGACTATGTCAGTACCCATTACCGAAACCATCCCGATCATTTAAACAGATTATAAATCCACTTCGCTCCCAATAAATTTCAACCATCTCCACCGCCAAGTGGCTAGAAAGTGCTGACATTGGCGCAAAATAATAAGCGGCCTGCCATGTTAATAATGAGAACTTCGCCGACTTTCTCATCAATATTAAGCTCTTTATTATTAGGGTAACAAACAGAATTATCGGAATTAAATCTTTGCCAACGGGGGTTAGTCTGTTGCGTTATGACGAGTTGATGAAATTTTCGATTTCATTTTCGAATTTTGGAGCTCGAAATGGAAGATCGTAAATACCCTTTTGCAAATACCAATGATTTTTCGGTTATGGTTTGAATGCTGAGGTAGGTTTTAATGGGTTTTGAGATAAAACGGAGATATGATTGTGAAACCGATATGGCTTATTTTGCATTTGAAATGGGATCTTTAGCATTCAATTAATTGTTCTGAATCCATCATTAAGGCATATGGATAATTCTAATAAATGAAGGAATTTATCTCAGTTTTATGATTATTTGTTCATGCATAATCTATTTTAAGATGTGTAAGATACAAAACACCTTAATAACTTATGATCTAATGATCGGATTTTCAGGCATCAATCTCAACGATTCGTGTAATTTAATCACAAATATGTTTGAGCTAACTATTAAATTAAAAAATTAGACAATAAAATGTACCTTTTTCGAATACTTTTCAACAGATTTGGATTTTCGATGCTCGAAATATGGGGGTTTAATATGGAAAATATGGTCCTAGTATTTAAGTCAGAAGAGCGTTGAAAGTGTGTTCCCCTAAACGTCAATTTCACTTTTGGCATATCCGGGTTATGTATTTTTTAGGGTATAATTTGAAAATATTTCATGAATGCATTTTTAGATTTTTGTACCGATTATTTCTCGAGATATTTGATGATTTAAATTCATTTTGAAATAGCCTGTATATTTTATGTTTTAACTGAAATTAACAGTTCTGTTTCTTGATCAAGCGATCTGTCTGTATCCTGGTCTGGCGTTCTAATTTCAGTTGAAGTTGCGTTGTCGGAAAATAAACAGTTAAGGGTCATAATTTTGGGGCTAAATGCTTCAAAAACATTTTCTAGCCTGATCACACATTTTGTCTTGATTTATTAATATAAAGAACAGTTTAAATGTCCAAAGACAATACTACTGAGCATTAAAATGTAGGCAGAACTAAAAGTTATTAATATATTGGGTTAGCAACCAAATTCAACTGTTTTTTTAAGTTTAAAGTGAAGGAGCATCCTAATTTGTCTGGCAGTTCTCTTGCGGTTTGACACGAATTTTCGTGCAAAAATTGTATTAACAGCCTTTCTTTGAACTCAACTGGACGAAAACTGCCAAATCAAGGTGCCTCTTTGAGGTCTAACACCCATTTTTACGCTTGACATACCAATCACGAGAAACGGCTTTTTCAGTAATGACGTCTTTTTTCAACGCGGCACTAATTAGATGAGCAGCTTTTGAGAGCAGCCTTGATTGAAAGCAGAAGGAAAGAGATGTCGAAATAGCCCCTTTTTCCATTTGACATTCTATTTAATTGATCTGAAATTCATCCTTTAACACGTTCACGCCGGGGTGACCCACCGGTGGGTCACGTTAGATTTTCTCATCTTGGCAGCGCACCGGAGTAAAAACTGGTAACAATAAATTTCATTTTTTAGTTTTTTTTCCGGGAATAATAAAAATCCATAACTACCAATTGTTTTTAACGGATGCAATTTTTATATTGAATTGCTTCTTCGCCGTGATAAATTTCCTTACAGTGAATTGTTATTGTTGAGAATAGATTAACTCTTTCCTAATATTATCTAATATTGAAATAGTTCTTCTACCAGTATTTTCTCTTTTCCCGTACCAGTATTTTCACTTTTCCCTGCGTGAACGTGTTAATAAATTCGATAAAAA
Source organism: Parasteatoda tepidariorum (assembly GCF_982258835.1). Classification (NCBI taxonomy): domain Eukaryota; kingdom Metazoa; phylum Arthropoda; class Arachnida; order Araneae; family Theridiidae; genus Parasteatoda; species Parasteatoda tepidariorum. The sequence continues at coordinate 80,753,843 of NC_141764.1, read as the reverse complement.
ATGAAAATAGATTCCGGTAGAACAAAAATTCTCTTTTGAATGAACCAAAACGATTAGCAAAAACCATTTTCGTGTAAGAAAAGCTGTGTTGCCAATGTAATGTATAAATATTTTAACAATCAGTGATTACAATTATTTTATTATTTTTATAAGAAGAATTTATAATGAAAGCAAAAATTGCGAAGTTTAACGAAAAAGTTAATATGTACTTGTTTTTGTAACAGTTAAGTTTTTCAATATTTCAGCTTTTTAAACTTTAAAAAAGAGTGCGATATGACACTGCTTAACTTCTATGAAAGAACTAAAAAAAAAGAAAATTTGGAATTAAGAAAAGAAAGTATTATTACACATGCACGGGGTAAATCATTTTTACATTATGTTGAAATACTCTTTAAAATATTTTTAAAAAAATAAGCTTTTTCTTAAGTAATAACTGTTTCTTGCAGCAAGTCTCAAAACGATATTAAAGAAAAATTTATTTTCTTAATTTTGAGTAGCAAGAGATCATTTGCATATTTCTGAATTGTAAATTATTTTAAAATGACAAAATTCAGCCTAAATGAATAGGGGATGAAACTTGAGTTTAAAAATGGATATGAAATATATTTTTTTAAGTTTGTGTCATGAATAAATAATGTTTAATACAGAAGAGTGCATTTAAATAAATTAAAAAGTTAGAAATATTTTTTACTTTTAGTTCTTCTTTTTACTACTCATAAATGTTTAACAGTTAAAAACTTATTAAAAAAATTATTACTTTTACTATTTTAAGAAACAATCAGAGTAATAATAAATTAAAATAAAACAATAAATTTTTTAAACAAATTAAAAATCTAATTACAGTTTAAAAATTAATTATCTCATTTATATAGAATTTTTTTATTAGTGAAAGATTAAAATTTTTATTTGCGCAAAACATATGGAAAAATTCATTACTTTTACTTTTTTAAGTAATAATTATAATAATAGTAAACACAAAAGGAAACAAAATTAAAAATTTAAATACAGTTTATAAATCTCTTTCTCTCATTTATAAAGAATCTTTTTATTAATTGAAGATAAGAATTTTTATTCGTGAACAACGTACTGAAAAAATGATTACTTTCAATATCTTAAGTAACACTTATAATAAAAGTAAATGAGAAATAATAATAAAAAAAAACATTAAAACAGTTCATAAATATTTTTCTCCCATTTATAAAGAATTTTTTGATTGGGATAGTACAATGATAAGCCACAATTTTAAATAGTGCTGTAGTATGTTTTTGGGAGCGTTTTTTGTGATAAATACTATGATTTCTACATAGCCTATAAGATTTTTCTGATATTAAATGCAAATTCTGGATATTTGTAAATCACCTATCTAGAAAAAATATTATTGAATAGATTGGTGTAAAATATGTAATTGAAGGAAAAAGAAGTAGCCTATCATGAAGCCTGACTTAAGCTCTTTAAATACTTTTAATACCTCATTTACTATTCAATTAATTTAATATATAGAATATTACTGGCAGTTACAGCAAATTAATTGTGAAGTAATTGCATTTAACTATAAATTGAATACTAATCGAGCTAAACTTCTTTAATATTTAAAAACTTACTCCAAATTTGCATTATTTGGGTTCATAAAACTTTAAAAAAAAACAGGAATAAGGCATTCATTTAGATAGTTTTCCTCTTGGTGGGAAAATGTCGCCAAAATGGCAATTTATAATAACAAAAAAGTTTAATAACATTTTAAATATTTATGTTATTTGTTTGTTCCTAAGCCTAGATAATTCTTCACTGCAAGATTATGTATATAGTTCGAAATCATCGCATTATTTAGTTGTAAGGCACTTAAACTATGGCTTCTTTATTTTCCTTGACGATAGAGCTTCGAAAAACAGCGTTAATGTTTTTATTTAAGTTTTCATCAGCTCAAGATAGTGTGGTCTATCTTCATTTATCTTAATCGAAATTTTGCCAAATCAAAATTTTGCAAACCAGTTTTGGCGCTTGCTATTGCGTACTGCAAATGAAGCTTATCCATACATATTGGATTGTTTGGAACAGTATTTTTCCCTTTCCGATAGTAAAAAAGTAAAATATTCCGAAAATTCTGCTTTTAACTTTCCATGTTTGAAAGGATATCAACCGTAAACTACTGCTTAAAATCAATCAAACTTTTTTACAAGCAAACGTTGCTATATCAGCTCTCAAACTACATAACGATTAAGCGGTTTAAGTGTGAAGTTTGCTACGAAAAAAACTACTATAAGTAAGTTCTCTGTTAGGAAAAAAAAATATTTTTCGAACAACCCAATATCTCACGAGTATTGGACTTTCTTCTTGATCCCACCCCTACCTTTACTGTTAATCTCAATTGTGTAAACTATTATTATTTTTATTATTGATATTATTTTTATCATTATTTAATTTCTGAAGTTATCATTAAATGGCAGCACAAATCATAAGTGGGAAAATAGCTTTCCATCAAAAATAATTAGTAAAATAATAATAAATAAGTTGGCCATATATATATTTTCTATGGTCTTATAAAGGGTTAAAATGATAAAATAAAAGTCAAACTTCGATGCTGAAATCTTTCCTAAAATCTTACTTCTACAAAAATTTTTTTCCTAAATTAAAGATTCGTTATGAATGTATTGTTCACGAATCAAATGACAAATTGAAAATTCGTTTTAAAACTATAAATTGCTCCACTTACTAAATTAAGAACTTAGGCAACCGTTAAACTCAAATTTCAAAAGTTATTAATGACATTTTATCTTTATCTTATCTGAAAAACTCAAGCTAAATCAGACAAAGAATAAAAAATTTTCCAATTGAAAAATAATCCAATAATTTATTTTTTAAATGAAAAAAAAAACATTGAATGGTATTTCGAATGGGATGAAAATAAAATAAAAAAGATTTATATCTGCAAATTACCTTACCTTGTACAATGATTAAATCAGTGTTTTCTATTTCATTTTTTTTAATTAGCGTACTGGGGACAGGCTCTTTCCCTGTTTCATTTAATATCAGCTTTCTGGCAAATATTGGCACAAAATACTAGAGTGTTTTTTCCCTCGACTTTTTTTTTTCATTTCTTCGTTCCTTGATTACGACAAAATCAATTTCATTTCCCATGATTAAATGAAGAAAACGAGTCAGGAAAATGTATTAAAAAAATGCAAGCTAATTATTTAAATAAGATATAAAAGAAGAAAAAAAATCAGTTTCGAAAGATTTTAATTAAAATTACGAACTTATTCAGTCTAAATGAATGCTACTTTAAAATGAAAAATTCTTTTTTTTTTCCTTCCTATTTTTTAGACACAGAAGTCAAATAAGTTTGATGTCAAGATAAATAAGATTCTTCATACTGTATTAACTATCAAAAGCCTCTATTCTTCAAGCAGAAGAAAGTTAAACGTGCAAACTGTTAATTAAATTAGAAGATTTTAACGTGTTAAGTGGTAATCTAAAATATCCTAATTGGTTAATATTAACAGTTAATTGGGTTATTATATCGTGAAAGTGCACATAAATTTCGAAATAACAAGTTTGTTTTTGCAAATTTTCAATTATATGTAAAAATATAATGATGTGTCCCAGTTTTTAACTTTGGTCTGTACATTTTTATTAGCCGGAAAATCACGTGGCAGGATCCAGTTTTCCCACATTAATTTACATTATTTTTTTGGTTGACATCAGCATAACATTACTAATAGACTTGTTGTAGTTGTAATTAATTTACGTCGCACAAGAGCTGCACAATGAGCTATTGGCGACGGTCTGGGAAACATCCCTGAGGATGATCCGAAGACATGCCATCACAATTTTGATACTCTGCAGAGTGGATGGCACCCCTGCTTCGGTAACACAACGACCTGCGCGCGAAGTCGAGCACTTTACGGTAGAATAGTGTAACGAGGACCAATACCGCACACCCTCGGTCCCTACGCAGACTTATCCAAGTGGTCACCCACCCACACACTGACCGCAGCCAGTGATGCTGGACTTCGATGATCTGCTGGGAACCGTGTCTTAACGATCAGTCCACTGCGGGACACTAATAGACTTAAAAGTATTATTTTTCTTTAGAATACTTTTGTATCCCAAATTTAAAAGTATTTACCAATAATATCTATTATTACTTATTTTATTTAGCTGTTATTCAACTTTTCTATTGTATTTACTCAGTATTTTGTCTGTTCTTGTTGTGGAACACTACTTTGAATCTCGTATAACCAGAACTAACTTGTGGAATCTCCTTCAAAGTTTCAGAGAACCCTAGGGTTCCTTTTCCAATTTGAAGACCTCTGAAGGCAGCCCCCCTCAATTAGTATTCAATTTGTTGTTAAATGCAACTCCAGAACTTTTGGCTCTGAAATTTATACCTCAACTACGAGGTGCAATTTTAGCTTCCGATCCGAAAAATCGTGTAAAATTTTTAACATGGTTTTTCAAACCTCTTTCGCTAAGGAAAATAAAAAAGCCACAGTTTAAGTGCCTCGAACATGAAGCAAAGCTTCAGTTGTATATTATACAGGGTGGTCCTAAAATATATGTCAAAAATGTAAAGGTAGGTTGAGGGGACATAAATAAGCATATTTCGGATAGGAATGTGTGTGCGGTAATGGCACATTAAAGCACTAGCTTGTAAAGCAGTGTGAATCAAAGGAAACTGAAAAGACAAGTAAAGACAAAAGAAAATAAAAATTTATCAACAGTTTACAAGAGGTGCTCGAAAGAGCAGCCACCAACATCGATACAAGATTCACAGCGACGGCGCATGGATCGGCGTACATTAGAAAAGCCGTTAAGCATGTCGAGCACATGTAAAGCAGCAACAGACAAGCGGGCAACAAGATCTTCTTGATGGGACTCTCGTACACCAGGCTTTTAATATGACCCCAAAAGAAAAAATCTAATCAGGTTAAATCAGTAGAACGTGGTGGCCAGGGTACTGGACCATCGCGTCCTATCCAATGCTGGCCGTAGGCAGCGTCCAGGTGATTTCTGACGCTCCCTGTACATCCTCTGAGCAGCTAATTCGTTTCATTGTGCAGCTCCATACATGAAATGCACGTCGGCAAGCTCCACATTGGTGAAACGATGCATGTTGTTTGAAATCTGTGCGAGAATCCAGCTAGCAAGCGCTTTTATACGCCGCAGTCATCAGTCATCATTATCTGGGCTTTAGAACGGACAAATAACTAAAATATTTTAGAAGTCTTTAAATGTTTTTTTAAAAAATTGCAAACTCCCCCCCCCTAATGAATTCTAAGGCAAAAAGGTACAAGATGAAGAAAAAAAATTAGAATTTATTTTAAAGAACAACAACTTTTCTGTGGGTAAGCACAAAAAAGTATTAAATAAAATATTGTGTGTAACTTATAAAAATCCTGTTTATATAGTCTCGGCAAGATTATCTTAAAATGTATTGCAAGAATTTCTTATACAATTTTCAAAGAAAGCCGTTGAAAATTTGGTAGCAGTTTCAGAATAATAATAATGATTTGAAATAACTTTCCATCACCAAATAAAGGAGGGTTTGTTGATACATATTGTTGACGAGAAAAATTATTGCGCCTTTATTTTTTCCTATTGTGTCTGTCACACATCCTGCTTCACTAAGTTTAAATTTCGTTTCCAATATTAGGTTATTATTTTTCAAATCTAAATAGTGATTCGTTTTGTTCCGAAATATTCTTACATAAAATTATAGTAATTATATACGGTACGAAACAAATAACCTAATGTGTACATGACACGATGAAAATTATTGGCAATGAAACCGGCAAGTTACCCGTAACCGCAATCGTATCTTCCACTCTCTCCAAAAATTGCTCGAAAATCCTCGTGTGATATAGAAATCACAGTTGCCCGAAATATCAGCAACAGTTTTTTCTCGGCTGAGAGAAAAATTGCCTATAAATAAAAGCAACACTCACTTGAACCAATCAGATCGTTTGTTTTTATGACGTTTCAATTCCATGTGATGACGTTTACAAATGTAAATGAAAATGGCGGTGACGTAGAAGAAAAGGATTATCGAATGAAATTTTTAGTCGAGACATTAAATTAATTAAGTTAATACATAAAATTAAACGGATATCAATTCTAGAGAGTCTGTCATTTACTGTTCTTTCCTTCACAAGCATGCCGACCAAGTGGCCGAGTGGTTAGCGTCCCTGACTGCGGAGCCGATGGTTGCGGGTTCGAATCCCGCTCAGGGCATGGATGTTACTTTCTCTCTCTGTGTGTTCTATGTCCTTTATTCTGTGTGATTGTGTGAATGTAACCAGCCCTATAAACGGGTTTGTGGTTGTATGACGTGGGCGACGCTACACCACCGGCGTGGCTTAGCCATGGTGTTAACTGGGTAACGATAAGAGAGTAGCAATTCTGGCATTTCTGAGGAAAATGGGAAATAGACCCAAGTGCCAGCCATTAACAAAAAAAAACTTTACAAGTATCGTAGAGAAAATATGAGATAATAGCATATCATGAAAAAATTATGATATTAACCAGTTAAGATAAGTAACGAAAAATGGTAACCATATTATGAGCAACCGTTTGGGCAAATTAAGTAACCCTATCGGTAACTCCGAACTGCGAAATTGCCTTTAGAGTTGAGGATTGAGTGGAGATTAACGTTTAATGTTGCTCTTATATTCTCTCTTGTGATATCCTTATTCGACTTTTTAACCCCTTAACTGCCGAGTAAAATTAACGTGATTCACTCCCCAGTGCCACCGTTTTTCACTCAAGTGCACTTTCTTACACGGTGTTTTGAGTGGGAAAAATGATGCACGCTTTGTAATTTAAAAACAGTTTAATTTTACAAGAAAAAGGAAAGAAAGAAAATACAAAATTTAAATTAAATAATAAAAATACAATATAAAAAATGTTAAAACTTAGCTGTTGTATGATAAGTCCTGAAACATGGTTGGACACATAAACCAACATCACATTCATCGCACTGATAGCGGGATTCACGACGAATTTTTTTTCTTGAACAAACAGCACATTTTCGTGATGCATTTTTCTTTGAAGACGTTGATGGAAAGAATAAAAAGCACCAAATACATACGGGAAACAAAAGCGAAAAAAGAATAAACCCGACCTTACTCAAATAAATACACACAAGCGATTAATATGATATCACTTTTGCATAGCATCCTTTTCCCATTCCCCCTCCTCCGAAATTAGTAATACATTCGCAAAGCAAACACTTTCAAGGCCATTTTACTGCATTCTGAAGTACGGGGTGTAGTTCTATTTAGAGCAGCGCAATGCAAAGCATCTTACTTCGGAAAATCGTATATATGCGCCTGCGGCAGTTAACGCATCGTCTGGCCGAGACGTATATATACGCCCACGGCTGTTAAGGTTTTGCATTTTTAGTGATTCTTGTCCCTACTTTATTTCTTAACATTAAAGAAGTTATAAGGGAACTGAGCTACTAAACATAATTATTCTATACAAATCGGCATTTTTTGTATCAAAATATATTCCATTTTAAAATTTTGATTTGAGTAAAGAATTATATCCAGGCAAAGAAATGACATTACAACTTTAATAAGCGTGGGTATTCACGACGATCAAAAAGGGATGAAAATGATTAGAAAGAGTAGAGCTAAATTTTTGGTATAAAAACACTGCTAAAAATAACTGAAGGGCTCAAAGAAGACCTAGTATCTGAGAGATCTCTTCTTTTAACCAAATCGATAAGCGTAGATTATCGTGCTTTTAGCACGAAAAAAATAACCATTGGATTTCGGAACTATTAGCGAAAGTTTCTTTCCAACTTGTCACTGTGAAAACTTCTATGGTGACTTTTTGTTGCAGCAAGATGATCCTAGTTCTCATATTTCAAGGCTCGGACTATGCCCTATAGGATTGTGTAGTGGTCAGGAAACCGATCTCAGATCAATAACGTCCTGGGCTTGAACCCCATAGAAGACATGGATGTTCTTTTATTCTCTGTACTATTTGTCCCTACTGCTGGAGCAACGTTTGCTCACTTAATAGAGAGCTCCTGTAAGAGTAGCCAACAAAATTTGACCTTCTTATACCTGAATGACCAGTGTCAATCGGGTGGGCATTGGAAAAAAATACTTCAAGGAAAATCACAAAATAGTTCTATGGTGATGGAATAAAAATTTTAAAGTTGTCTTCCTCATTTCCTGGTCTCAGTTCCAAAGTGAAATGATGGAATTTGTGTGGAATGATGAAAAGTAAACTTGAAAAAGAGCAAAATCGAATACAGTGGCAGAATGGAATTAAGATTTGGAAAAATTTTATACGAACCAACTTTTGACAATCTTAAGTAACCCGTAGAATCTGTGCCAAGACGGAGAAAGATGCTAAAGCAGAAAGATTTAACTATTGATTTATCTGTACAGAGCCGTTTTTATGTTCATAGGGGCCCTGGGCCTGTCAGTATCTGGGGGCCCTTTATGAGTAAATTTAGAGAAAAATTTTTTATTTTGAATAATTTTTTAATTTTTTTTTTATTTTAGGAGTAAAAAACATAAATTAATTATAAAAACTTATATACATTATTTTTATCGAACATTTAAGTTAACAATACTTTTCGCGCTTTTTGAGAGGCGAATCTTCTATCACATCATCAAAATCAATTTCTTGTAAGACATACAGTTTGCTTTGCAGCTCAAAATCTGTAAGACTTAGAAACATCAAATTATGAAGGTGTGCAGAAAATATGCTAGGAGTTAGAAAGAATACAAGAAAATACAGTTTGATTATTAGTTTTTTTTTTTTATAATCGTTGAAAAACTGACTCAATTTTGAGCCAATGTTTAACTACGTAGCCTTGAAATTTTAAAACCAATCCAGAAGACAAGGAAACTCCTGGATCAGTTCGCAGAGGTATTGAATTGTCATAAGAACTTGGAGGAGTTTATGACCCCGACAGATTTAACATGCACCAGTCACCATTTTATACATGGGTATTATTCGGCCGGCTGAATTCGAACTTCCATTCTCACGAGCAGGAGTCCATAGCCCTACCAACCAAGCTATCGGGGCCAAGTTATTAGTTTATTTTATAACAGCCCAATCAATTTCGAGTTTACGACTACTAATGTTCAGCTCCGTAGCCTTGTAATTTTGAACCCAATCCATCATACAGGAGAACTCCAGGATAAAGTATTGGAAGAAATTTTTGCCTTCATGGAGGACGTTATGATGGAACTAACCCGCATTTACGGTACATAGAGAGGAAGAACACAAGTGCCTTCCACGGTTAGCCTGACGGTAAAGGGACTCTAACCCATGATCCGTCTATAACAGAGAATATTTCACGTCAGCACTGTGGTCGGTAAAAGTTGGGTGTGAAATTCATATCGACCAGCCATCACTGGGATTCGAACTCGGTGCACCTCATTCAGAGGAGAATGCTCTATTCCTTGAGTCCATCTTCATTGAGTAATAACTCTGCGGCAGGTGCCAATTTTCTAATTTTATTAATTGGTACGAATTTTATTGATTTGCCGAAATTTAGTCATCTTCAAAATATAAATGGTAATCCAATCGTAACTTTTGTAGAAAAAAAAATGGAAATAAACTGTTCTTATCCATCTGTTCTTAACTTCCTATTCTGCAATAAATGCGGAAGCAACCACAAGGGTTAATGAGCAAAATGAACAGGGAGCGGAGCCTTCTACTTTTTTAAATAATTGTTAAATTATTAGTTTTTAGCATGCATACTTAAAAAAAAATAAGAAAAACATTTTTCAGTATTAATAAATTGTAATTAAAGACTGTCATCAGATGGAATAGAACCCACGATCTCACAGTTTTGTGTTAGATTTCATAACCATCAGCCCCAAATATACACACCTGCCTTGCGAATATTTTTTTAATTATTTTTTTTTTTTAAATTTAATAAATTAAGTCATTTGAATACTTGACATTCTGGAAAAATGCTTTCCAAATTACAATTTTTAACGTTTATAACAAGTATCTTCAGTTCATTTAGAAGTGAACCATAATTCGGCTTATCTTATTCATTTTCAGCTAATGTATATGCACCAAAAATAAATTCAAAACTAGACTAGATATAACACAAGGACTGCAAATTTAACTGTCGGATATAAAACCTTATTTAAGACTGATAATGATAAAAAGATGAAAAATCTACATTCCTCTAATTAAATATTTTAAAAATAGTCTGGTTTTAGGTTATAATGTTAATTACCTTAATCGTAATGTCGGGGTTCCGCCGATAGAAGACATATCAATGAAACACACTAAAGCTTTATATCAGTTAGCAATTAGTTTTAGAATTACAATTATAGAATAATTATTTTTATTATAGAATGAAAGGTTTTAAAAGACAAATATTTGTTAATGTTTAATCAAAGAAAAAACATAACCCATATTGAAATCTAACGAATAGCCCCTGATAAATTTTGTGACTAAAAAACCTGATTGATTTCCGGATTTTAGAAACACCTTCTAGTTTTACTATTCAATCAAATTGGTTTCGATGTCTTTCATCCCACCTATCTCATTAGTGATTCAGCATATTTTGATATCATTTTTGTTTCGTTCTTACTTAATATTAATTTGTTTGTGACAATTATTTTTTAAACACATTTTTGCGAGAAGCTTAAAATATAATATTGAGGGTATTAACTGAAATATTATTATTATTATTATTATTTTTTGTATGCTTCTTTTACTTATATATCATCCACACCGACAAGTAATTGTCTGCTCTAAATACTGTGATAATGTAAAATGAGATAGCCAAACAAAACGTACGGAGTTATTTAAATTCATGTTCAAAAGTATTAATTGTTTTTTTGAATTGACAATTTCAGTCATCTTTTAGGTATTTAAAACTGCAGCATATCACATGAAAGTATTAAATATATTACACAATAAAGTAAAATAAAAGAGAATTCTGATCCTTAGGAACAGATATTAAATATTCTCATCATCGAATGATGGAGCACAATTACCTTTTAAACAAATTAAAAAAAATTTTACTTTTTAAACTAAAAATTTGCTTATTTTTAAATAATTTATTAATGCTCAAATTGTTGAAAAGATGATATGATAACGAAGCTTTTTATTTTATTCGGGCATTTATTTATATTTTTTTCATTTATTTTTATTTTATTAAATTAAATGCACACGTTTAAAATAAAAGCAAAGCTGTCAAAATTTCATATATAGTTTCGATTTACAGTTTTAAGAAATTGTTTCGACCTTGATTTGGAAATTTAAAAGTCTTATTAATTAAAAATTTGAGAAGCCTTATTAACTTTAGACACATAATAACAACAAAAATCAGGGAGTTAAAAATAGAAACGAATATGATCAATAAACAATAAAATCATAAGCAAACTAAATAAATTAATTTTGTGTACGAAATATAATATTACAAATTAAACATATTTCATATTTAGGGGAAACGTGGAAAATTTGGTCATACTGGAGTTTTAAAAAGTTTTTTTCTAGTGTTTAAACATTTGTTTAGTTGATGATCATTTGATTTCAATGCTCGATTAAACAAAATCCTATATCGTTTCTGTCTATTAGCAGTAAGTAAATTAAAATAAAATTACATTTGTTATCTCAATTTCATCTAGAACAGAACAAATCAAGAGTTTTGGCAGACAGGCCAGTCAAAGAGGGAATTGAATATTGGCCGGCCATTTAAATAAATAAACAAAAAAATCACAACATATATATAAAAAACTGCGCAAACCTTTCATGTTTTCCCTAACCACAACCAAAATTGATATAATAAAAACACTTGCTTACCTCCAACGCGAAAGATTTATGTCTTCTTAATATCCAACGAAAATTTGATGTAGAAATTCCAATTCACGGATTCTCTTACGATTAATTTGAAAAATAACAAAATAAAATCAACTACAAAAGTTAAGCAAATAAAACTATTGGGCTAGTTGAAATATTTAAGATGATTAAAAAAAATGCTTTTATAAAAAATTTAAAAAAATATATAAATTTTCTATGAAAGAAAATTTAGAATTGAACGAGGCCCAATTTAAAGGCACTATGGAAATCTCAAGACAGAGTGACCTAATGGAATTCTAAGAAGACTCTCCCCCTATTTACAGTCCAAGAAATTTTTCTTCCTAGAAATTTATGAGCAGAAATCAGACAAAGGGGTGTTTCTGTGGATATCTGATATTTTCGAAGTTAGGAAAAAAGAGCCCCGAGGCAATATAAAGAAGCTAAAGACATTTTCCCTCAGTGTAAGGTGAGAAGGCTATTTGACAACTCTGTGGGTGGTAGCTACGAAAGAGGGGATATTTTCATTAGTGAAAAGAGCTTTTTATTGCTCTTTTAGTTAGAAAAGTGAAGAGTAACAATTTTATATTTGTAAACACTGCGATTAGATTTTGAAAAGAATCCAACAGTGTAAGAAAGAAAAAAATATGTATATTATGGGCTTCAGAGGGCCTCAGCTCTGAATAAACTGTAAAAAAAAGAAGAAAAAAGTGGGGTTTGGGGGCCCTCTTAAGTTATAAATAATTGAGTTAGAATTTAAAAAAAAAAAACAATTAATGCAATGAGATTTTAGACTTTTGGGGGCCCCATTAGAACTCGGGGCCCTGGGCCAGGGCCCACTTGGCCCATCCTTAAAAACGGCTCTGTATCTGTATAACGTTACATTAAAGTAAGACATTTTGAAATGTAGAAATTTTTTTATTTTTTACTTAAAGCATTTTTTGAAAGCCTCAAATTTTTTGCTTTGTAGTGTTTGCTCTGTACTTTGTATTTCGTTCACCCTGTTCAAAAAGATGGATTTTTTTCCTTCAAAAATATTCATTTAAAAAAAAATAATTACTCAGAAGCAACCACTGGCGTTGATGAGCGGAGCGACATACAAACAATCGATATACATATTTCTTTCATGTGGGCACTCGACACCTGGCATTTCTCTTATTTATTGGCAATACTATAGTTATTCATTTTATTAGGTTGTCTCATGTACCAATTTCAGTAGTGTTTAATAGTTAGTTATAAGTTAAGTATTTAATTAAAAAGATTTCATTTTTATCTCAATAAAATCATAGTTACGAAGTAATTATTTAAATTTAATTTTTAACCTATCTAAAATGGCTGTTGAAATTATCAACATGAACGATACTCAAGTTATGGCTCGAGAGGTGCGTCAGGAAGTAGTACAGCACGTAATGGATCATAGGGATGAGTTTTCTATGCCATCTCTAGACAGTGATGGATATAATGCTTACTTTTCTTCATAATGCTTACTTCTGCTGCTTATACTTTGTTTGAATGTCCCGAGTTTATACTTACGGGGGTTTGTTTGATTTAATGGCTGCTCACCAGATTTTAAATTATTACTGAAATTCATTACACGGGGAACTCTGACAGTACCGCGGAGAGCCCTGAAAAATAATTAAAATTGAAATCAAAGTACTTCCTCTCGGACAACAGCCAGACGGTGAAAAAAATTTGGTTAGTATATTATTCAAAACTAATTAACCCACCGGAGGCCAAATTTAGGAGAATGTTTCAACCCTACACACTATTTCCCTATCTAATAGCAGAGAAAACTGCAGGTTAAAATGTGACTTTTTACGTGCAGAACCGTCAGTGGGTTAAAATGTTAGAGATAGGAGAGAAGGGGTTAAAAAATTAGAATATTTAAATACTGCTGCTGTGCTTGATTACTATTATCTGTGCTTGAGCAGCGATGGTTCAGGGGATAGAGCGTTCGCCTTCCAATGAGGTGAACCGGGGTTCGATCCCGGCGATAGCTGCTTGATACGAATTCCGCATCCGGCTTGCACCTACCACAGTGCTGACATGAAATATCCTCAGTGGTAGACGGATCATGGGTTAAACAGTGGGAGGTTCTCGTGGTCTTTTTCTCCATGTAACGCAAATGCGGGTTAGTTCCATCAAAAAGTTCTCCACGAAGGCAAATTTCTCCCAATACTCGATCCATGAGTTCCCTTGTCTTCCGGATTGGGTTCAAAATTACGATGCTACGGAGTTGAACATTAGTAGTTGTAAACCCAACAATTGGGTCGGCTGTTCACTGACTTTTATAAAAAAAATGAAATATTATCTGTGGTTGGTTGCTATTAATGTTTAAATGCTACACAAGATAATTTTGAAAGGTGCCTTAGCTGGTCGCCAAGGCGACTAGTACCTATATAAAACTTAGTTTGTAATTTTCAAGCTTTTGCTTAATTTTCACTTCATAATTTTCATAAATTTTCACTTAATATTAAATGAGGATGTTAGTTGGTTTATGTTTAAAGGCGCAGAAGCCTTGAATGTGCCCAACTCAAATGATATTGTCTACTAAAGGTGGCAAAATTAAGCAATTTTAAGCAATGATTTATGCAAAAAACGAAAGAAGGAAAGAAATGGGAATATTAAGTGATGATGAGATATAGGCTTTAATTTTCAATCTAAACTTACCCAAAATAAAATTAAAGTATGTTAAATAGGCTTCATTAAAATTTTATTCTTCTCATTTAAATTTTTTTTTAATTCATTTAAACTAATTCACTTATTTTTCCTTAAAACCAATTGAAAACAATTGTTGATTTTTTTTATTAAAAAAAATATCTTCATAAATAAACACGCTATAATTCTTTTAAACTGATGCCATTCCCAAAATTGGAAAGCAAATAGCGTATTTTTTTCTTCTCAGAGTGGCAACAGCGGAGAAGGCATCAATAATAAGTCAGCTCTTAAGCAAGAGAAAGGCGAAAACTTTAATTAATTTCACAGAAAACAAATGAATGGAAGAAAAAAAATATTTCCAATTTGAATAATTCACAGGAATACTCTTTCATTTGAGAATTCCTACTTCAAATTAGTCAAAGAGAGGAGCGTATGGCTTTAATTACTTAATAGTTTTCTTAAATCAGAGGCGATGCTTTAATTATTTCATAAGACTTTAAAAAGTCTTTGGCGACGAAGAATTCTCAGCTGTTTCTTTTCTTTCTTTAGTCGGAATTTGAAACTCCAAAAATAAATGCATAAGAGTTTCTATTGGATCGCAGCAGAAATATTAGAAGCTATAAATTCTATCCAATTTCGAGCTTTGATTTGGGGGGAATTTTTATGAGTTCAACTAATTACATTTCAGAAATGAATAAATTAACTTATTTGGCGCTATAAATATTTATCAATAGAAGCCGCGTTTCACTAAAATTTACTTGAAAGGTAAAATGTATTTAATGCTCGATTTTGAGGTGGATTATAAACTTGCTTTCAATTAAAATCGACAATAATTTATCTTTAGATCCATACATGTCTATGAAATATTGCTATTGTATTATAAGGTTTAAATTTATTACTTTACTAAACTAGTTCCGATTAAGAATGTATGTGCCACATACATAATTAATGGGCAATAGTTTCTTTATACTTAATATATTTAGTTACTTCTATTACTTATTTTTCCTATTTATTAAGTATTTAATTTTAAAATAAGATTGATAATCTTGCAGAAAGGCCGTCAAGTAGCTTTATTGAAAGTAATATTTATTCAGGGGCTTTTAGTAATGAAATGGCAAATCCTGTGCCGCCTTAAATTTTCAGAAACAGCCAGGCCAGGTGGCCGAGTGGTTAGCCTACGAAATCAATAGCTGCAGGTTCAAATCCCACTCCGGACAGGGGTGTTTCTATGGTGCTTCATGGTGCTCGTATACGTGACTTTGGTTCACAGGTGTCCACCAGGTAACAATAAATGAGTAACACTTTCGGTATCTTCTAAGGCGAAGAAAATAAGTTCATTGCCTGCCGTTATCATTATTTTTTTACAATAAATAAATAAATTCAGAAATATTCAAAAGGATATGCCATACTTCATGTTATGCTAACTAAATTGAAAAATAGCGTGAAGGAAGGTGAAATAGAGGACAGAAATGAATATACTATAGTTTTGGTTCTTCAAAGTATAGAAATATCTGAACTATGTAGGAAGGATCTTGTTTAGAGAACGAAACGTATAATATATCCTCTTCTGTACATTATTTGTTCTTTATTTACTTTGTTTTTCACTTTAGTTACTTAGAAATATGTATGGCAGTATACTTCTGTTAGCTCCCGCCTTCTATTCATATGCTATATTTCATACTATATTTGCTAGGCTATATGTCTCTATATTTCATTTGCTATATTTCATATATAAGTATAAAATGACTTGAGATGTATCAAAACTCCCATATTCACTTCACTATTTATTTGAAAGTAAAACAAACTCTGTCATACATTTTCCTCAAAATTCGAGATCAGTTGGAATATCAAATTTTTATTCTGAGGATCTTGATGGGACACATTCATGTGACGTTGTGGGGTATTTAGATCCTGATTGGTTGTTGAAACGTGGCAGTTGTTTACGTTATCAACTGTTCTTTCTATTCTACTTCGAGTAATCCAAGCCCGTCCAGTACAAATTCTCTTAAGTAACACTGCTTCTAACACAAAGATTCTTTGAGAAAAAAATTTGCATTCTTTCACTATATATTAACACAAAGATTTAACACAAAGGCAGACACGAAGCCATGTGAAACATAAACAAACTTATTATGCATCGAAGTTGCCAGGTACACAAAACAAAAATATATCATGGTTGAAACAAAAGTCATAAACAAATAATAAATCTAAGTTAAGTAAAAGAAGTAGACGAGAGAGAATTATATTTGAACAAATTTGATGCGCGTTGCGGCTCTGCATTTATTTTAATTTACGTTGATTAAGATTCTAAGCTATGTTGAGAAACTTTGCTCAACTTTAATACGCCATTTTGATGATGAAGATTAGCTAGTGCTGACGTCATAGTTCACACGTAAGTGGGTATGATTGTCTTCTTTTTCATGTAATGCAAGTACCCAATTAAGAACACATGCTCGGAAAAATGTCAGTTTTAGAACAATTATTTCTGGAAATATAATTTCAAGCAAGATACATAAAAGAAAAATACTTTTCTTTTTTAAAATCTCTACTTGTGAAATTACAGATTTCACTATACATTCCAGACTCATTTAAGAAATAGTAGAGAAAAATTGATGAAATAAATCATTTTTCTATCTATCGACCAAAATGTATTTTTAAATTGAAGGAAATATACCTAGAGGACAAAAATTATCAATTTAATTCCTAAATTTAAAGCGAAATTAAAAACTTTAAAATTCTCAACAGTCTCAAGTAAAGCTCTAGATTAGCGGTCGTCGGTTACAAATAGGCGACGATCACTTAGAAAATAGCTACCAAAATATCAAACTCTAGTCGCTAAAAGTGGCGATCATCACAAAGAAAATAGCTACCAAAATTTCTAGTTTCATGTCATTGTATATTGCAATGCAAATAGTTTGATTTAAAACAAGAAAAGATTTATTTAGTGAGAAATCCTTTAAAAAAATTCCCTGACATGTAAGAACCAGAGAATATACAAAGATATCACCTCAAACCCACTTTTGTCTCCAGAAAAACTTACTCCCCAAAATCCAAATCACACTTACGAAATAAACAATGGTCAGCGACAAATCCCTATCTTACAGTGCAAATAATCCAATTCCGAAAATAACTCTAAGCAAGGGGAACAAAAAATACACACCCATAATTTCATATTTTGATGGTAGCAACAAACCACTCCCAACAATCATTTCTTGTTCACTTTTACGAACTTCAACCACTTTGAGTAATGAAATGATGCTGCTTGTGAAAGCTGTGCGGAGGATTCTCTCTTAAACCCAAAACAAACATTAATGAACATCATTACGAACATTAATGAAAGATGACGAGAAATACCTCGGTCTTCCAGGAATTACCTGGAGACAAGGGGGAATGTCATCCTTTTAATTTCGGGCTTGCTCGGCTAATTGAATTTGGTTCCTCTATTGCGAACCACAGGCTTAAGGTAAATTACTCGAAAGAGGTGAAAGAATTTAATTAATATAAAGAGCTATAAAAGGGATGCTTTCTTTTTTTTTTCATGTGTGTATTTGGCTTTTCTGGTGATATCGGAATGAATGATCGATTTTACTTTTTGTTGATGTTTTTGATGAGGTTATGCTTGTTTGGTTTGTTGTGTTTGATTAAGGAGTTGGCAAACTTTTCCTTGTACAGTCTGAAAATTAGTCTTTTAGATTACATTTTTTTTTTACTTTCTTGGTTTCATTAAGGTTTAGATTTTTTTTCGATCCATTGTTCTGTTAACATTTTACCATAATTATTTTAATTCAGCGTTTTTCAACTTTTCAGCTTGAGCTCTACCAAATCTGAATAATCATAATTAAGAAAAAAGGATATATGTAAATATCATGATTGTGTGCATCATAACTGTATATAAATGTGTATAGAATTTACATCTTAATTACTTTAAAAACTGTAAATAATAGCAAATAAAATGAAAATCTTAATTCCTTTACTTAATTTTATTCCGTAAAATTTAGAATTAAATATGGCTTTTTTTTGGCTTTCATTCAGCAATTTTCAGCATTTCAGCTTGCTCTCTGCCAAATCTGAATAATCATAATTGAGAAAAAAAGGTATATGTAAATATCATGATTGTGTGTGCATCATAACTGTATATAAATGTGTATAGAATTTACATCTTAATTACTTTAAGAACTGTAAATAAATGCGTATAAAATAAAAATCTTAATTCCTTTACTTAATTGTATTACGTAAAATTTAGAATTAAATATGGCTTTTTCTGGCTTTCATTTAGCAAATTTCAACATTTCAGCTTGCGTTCTACCAAAACTGAATAATCATAATTAAGAAAAAAAAGGTGTACGTAAATATCATGATTGTGTGTATCATAACTATATATAAATGTGTATAGAATTTACTTCTTAATTACTTTAAAAATATTAAATAAATGCGTATAAAATAAGAATCTTAATTCTTTTACTTAATTGTATTTCGTAAAATTTAGATTTAAATATGGCTTTTTTTCGGGTTAAAATGATTTATTTGAATTGTGAATGTGACTTGACAGTTTTCAAATATTTTCCGCGCAATTTTGGTGCAGATTGATGCAACTAGTATGTTTCTTTATAGATACTCGATAGACTTTATAGATACTTTCTTTATAGATAGGATTTACTCGTATTTAGGAGAAGGGATGCATACTTGTATTTATGCTTGTGTTAAAAGAGTAAATACTTTAGTTTCAATTGAGTAAAAATTGAATAAATAAGTATGCCTTTTATTTTCTAAGTAAGTAAATAAAATGAAATAAATAAAAAAAACCGAAGTATAGGTCTAACATATTTTTAAAGGGAAGCAAAAAACATTTTTAAAACATTGTAGGAAGGTTTTCATGAAATGTCCTCAATTCGGCAAAGTTAACAAATCAGACCCTGTTTTTGTAATTATACTATAATCAAACTTGAAATTTTATTACAAATAAAATTAATCACCCGTATGTTATTGTCCAACTAAAATTTTAACAGTCTAAAGCATTTATCTTAAATAATTAAATTAAATAAATAAATAAAAAATTTAAATCTTTTCTGCTTCAGCACAAACTATTGGAATAATTTTTATGTTTTTTCTTATAAAAACCACGTGCCGAGTCTTTTAAGCCGAATGATGGCGTAAGTTAACTTGGATGCTTTAAAACATTACTTAAAACATATATATAAATATATATATATATATATAT
Organism: Parasteatoda tepidariorum; assembly: GCF_982258835.1. Taxonomy (NCBI): domain Eukaryota; kingdom Metazoa; phylum Arthropoda; class Arachnida; order Araneae; family Theridiidae; genus Parasteatoda; species Parasteatoda tepidariorum. Next base: position 80,734,177 of record NC_141764.1, on the reverse strand, counting down.
ATATATATATATATATATATATATATATATATATATATATATAGGTTGTAAATTGAGACATTTTTAACAATATATTTGCTCGAACATTGTAATAGAAAAAAAATAATCGATTCTATTTTTCCAGAAAATCGTAACTAATTAAGAAATAATTTATATAATTTTTGAGAGTAAACTGAAAAATTTTCACGGTAAATCCAGCAGCAAGTTTATTTTCTAAATTAAATTTTACAAACAGTGAAAATTTATTCTCTGAAAATATATCGCAAAATAAATAGCTTTGAATAAAGTGATTGGTTGACGAGACAGAAATCCTAGAATTGTGTTTTTAGCATATTTTTAAAATTCATATATATTTGAAAATGAAAGAACATATTGCATTTCAGTTTCACCCGTCTATTCTTAGAAATTCAATTCTACAATATCATATTATTTTATTTTATGCATTCCAGAATTCTCGAAAATAAGGAACAGATCTATCTTCCTTTTATTTCGAGGGGGAGGAGACGCATGTGTTTGCAGCGATCAACATATGATATAAAGCTATCAAATATTATTCATTCAGGTGTATAGGATTCAATAGATATCGCTTGCGCATGTAATTAAAAAAATTTAGTTGGATAAAGCAATTGTTTAGTTTATGTTAAATTAGCGAAAAAAAATTCATAGATGTTTAAAATCTATTCTAATTTAAAATAAGTGATATTAGAAGGTTTATGTTAGAACGCTATTGCGTTTTCATTGATTAACATATATATATATATATATATATATATATATATATATATATATATATATATATATATATATATATATATATATATATATATATATATATATATACAGTAGAGTCCCGATAATCCGAGCCCCGGTTATCCGGGTTTCCGCTTTAACCGAGCTATCAAATATTTTAAGGATTTTTTTGTTCTAGTTTATTTTTCATTTTTAAAAACACCGCCGAAAAATAAATCTGAATTTTATCTTCCAAACACTCGGGAAAACAAAATCTAACAACTCTATCCCATGAAATGATCGTTAATTCGTCAATAATGGAAATGAACCTAGCGAAGATGATGAAGACAGTGACGATGAAAATCAACATATAAAAATCTCTCACACAGATGAACTTAAAGCTGTCGAAAATGCTACTGAATACATAGAACAACAAAAAGAGGCGACACCAGCCTTCTTGTTATCCCTAAAAAATGGCGAAACATTGCTGCAGAAAAGCACCAAAGTTATGTAAAACAAAAAACGATTAAGGACTTTTTTGAGGTAAATACTCTTTAATTCTCGCAAAGTATACTTTTTAAGTTTTTTCAAGTAAGTTTTTAAGTAATAATAGGAATTGTATGTGGTTTACTCGTATAAATTTTATATTTCTTAAATATATTACATTTATACCAACTCTTTTTCTTTCTTTTTTTATACTCTTCGTTTTAACCGAGGTTTTCAGTTATCCGAGTTAGTCGTGGTCCACATTAACTCGGTTAATCGGGACTCAACTGTATATATATATATATATATATATATATATATATATATATATATATATATATATATATATATATATATATATATATATATATATATATATATATATATATATATATATATATATATATATATATATATATATATATATATATATATATATATATATATATATATATATATATATATATATATATATATATATATATATATATATATATATATATATATATATATATATATATATATATATAACCTGTGGTTTCTGTAATATGAAATATGTTGGACAAACTAGTAACTCACTTAACATTCGAATTAATCAACACCGTTCTGATATTAACAGTAATAAGACTATCAATAACCTGGAATTGAATCATTTTAGAGTACATAAATTTAACAGAGTCAAAATTAATATCTTAGATATTATAGAGGATTTAGATTTAAGACTACAGAAAGAAAATTACTACATGCTTCTATACAAAACAATTCTGCCGTATGGGCTAAACGATACCTTCCAACATACACAGATTAACTACAATAACTCATCAACTTATTCACTTTTTCATATTAATGATAAGCGTACAAATCGAGGTAAACGGGGTTCAAGAAGTAATAGAAACTCTCTTAATAGTGACAAATTAAATATAAAATTTCTTTCTAATATGGAAAAAGACTTTAATAAACAATATAGCATTAAACCAATTAAAGATTTTGAATTCTCCCTTAAGAATTATGAAACATATAAGTTCTACGATCTTATTATTAACTTTTCTTTCATTAATTTACATTTCAAAATTCTTTGTTTCAATCTTATAAAAGCCAAAATGAGCAAAATTTTGCCTAATAATAAGAAAAGTTTAGATAATTTATATTTCGTTATTAACTTTCAAAATCCTATTTTCGATAAGATCAAATTTCACAACATTTTTGAAAATTTTAAAGCTTTATTTCCATTAAAAGATTTTAACATAATTAAAAGTTTTAAATATAACAAATCTCTTGGTAGAACCATTTTTAACTATAATGATATAAGCAAAAATTTAGGGAGTATTAATATATCCGATTATGAATGTCACTGTGAGGAGGATAAATATTTTGATTTTGTTGATAAACATCATAAACATATTATCACTGGTAATTTAAATATTATAGAAAACTTGGAACTTAGGAATTTAATGATAAAAGGCACAAAATTTAGACCCATTTACCATATATCAATCAATAAGATTCTAAAATACTTTCTTAATGATCTCAATAGTTTTTGTTTAAAGATATCAAATAGATTCTCTTTACCTTTAGGTATGCTAACAGAATGGAAATGGGGAGTTTATTATTACATTAAAAACTTTATTTTCAATAATAAGGATGATTTAAATAAGAATAACAATTCAATAAATTTTTCTAATATTGTTCAATCAATTAAGCAACTTCAAAAAAATTTTGTAATTACTCCCATAGACAAAGCTAACAATAATTATGCTATATTCTGTAAAAAATTCTATGTGGAACTTTTAAATACGGAATTAAAAAATAGTAAAAATTTTAAACTTAGTAATTTCAATAATAATATTGCCATTAAAAAAATTTTAGCTTTTTACAAGAGATTAAAAATTAAAATTAGCAATATACAATTTCCTTACTTAATTATCAGTCCTAAATTTCATAAAATTCCAGTTAAATTTAGAACTATTACATGTGGGTCTAATACTTATTTAACTAAACCTGGCACCATTTTCTCTAACTACTTAAATAAGATTATTAACTATATTACTAAAGAAGGTTTTTCTTGGATAATCACTAATAATCAACCAATTTTAGATTTCATTAAACATAATAAAATTAATTCTATTGCGACTTTTGATTTCCAGGATCTTTTCAATAGCATTCCCCTTTCTAAACTAAAAGATGTCCTTTTGAATTATTACTATGATTTTAAAAATATCCTTTGTTGCGATTTTGATTATTGGGAAATTCTGATTAATTTTTGTCTTTTTAGTAATTATCTTTACAATGGAAGGGATATCTTTCTTCAAATTAATGGAATACCACAGGGATCTAATTATTCATCTCTCTTAGCTAACTTATTTTTGCATTATTATGAAAAAAATTATACTCTGAGTATTAAATTTGTTTTTAGATATATTGATAACTTAATTATCTTTAATTTCCAAGATTTTACTGTTTTATTGAGTGATATATACCCTGAGGAATTGATCTTACTTCGTAATCATGATGATAATATTAATTTCAATTTTTTGGATTTGGGTATTATGAAAGTTGAAAATATCTGCTTTGTTGATTTATACGATAAAAGAAATGATTTTAATATTAATAAACTAGTTACTTGGAATTCTAATGTTTCTAGGAGCATCTATTTAAATACCACTTTTAATGAAATGAACAGAATTAAAAGAATTTGTAGTAATAATTATTTATCCAAAAAACAAATCGATAAACTCTTTCAAAATCTGATAAAAAACAATGGATACCCAACTAATGTAATAAAATTTTATATAAAATCATTGAATTAATCGTATATTTTGTTGGATATATTTTCTAAACATTTTTTTGTTTGTTAATTTTTATGATTTTCCCATGTGCAAATCCATTTCAGGCCAAAATTCATTGCCAAAATTATTTACTAAATAATTTCTTTGTTAATTTATATAATTCTCCATGTGCAAATCCATTTCGGGCAAATCCGTGGTTAGAATTATTTACCAAAAATTCCTTTACTAAATAATTTCCTAACTAATTACTAAATAATCTATAAAGTTTTTCCATGTGCAAATCCATTTCGGGCAAATCCGTGGATAAAATTGTTTGCTAAAAATTTCTTTATTAATTTATACAATTTTCCATGAGCAAATCCATTTCGGGCAAATCCGTGGCTAAAATTATGTACTAAAAAATTTTTTTTTCTTTGTTAATCTTTCCATGTGCAAATCCATTTCGGGCAAATCCGTGGTTAGAATTATTTACTAAAAATTCCTTTGCTAAATAATTTCCCTTGTTAATCTATACAGTTTTTCCATGTGCAAATCCATTTCGGGCAAATCCGTGGATAAAATTGTTTGCTAAAAATTTCTTTATTAATTTATACAATTTTCCATGTGCAAATCCATTTCGGGCAAATCCGTGGTTAAAAATATCTGCTAAAATTTTTTCTTTGTTAATTTTTCCATGTGCAAATCCATTTCGGGCAAATCCGTGTTAAAATTATCTATTAAAATTCTTTCTTTGATAATTTAAATAATTTTTCTATGTGCTAATCCATATCGTGCAAATCCGCGGCTAAAATTATTTGCAAGGCAATTTATGTTTCTCTTTTCTATTTTATATTTTTTCTTAAATAAACATCTATCTTCTAAAACTATTTATGATCAATTTTTGAAATTATCCAGTATAATATTACCTTGCGCACATCCATTTCGGGACCATCCTTGGTAACTAACAAATCAAAACTCAGAATAACAAATCACTTCAGCAGTGCAGTAAGAACGACACTTTAAAACCCTCTTGTTACACTTGATTTGCGCTTTTGCTTTCATCTTTTGTTTTCATATTTTGTAATCTGGCAATCTTTCTGCGAAAACATTTTTAAATCATTCTTGAAAAATTTCTGTCCATGTAAGTTGTTATGATTTTGCTACTCGCTTTATAGTCCCCCCTTTTTAATGTTTTTTCTTTTTATTTTATTTTATTATCTGTTTTTACATGTTATTTTTACTTTTTATGATCTAATTTTATGTTGTTGTTTTATAAAAAATTTTTTGAGTGCTCCTCACACTATTGTATTAATATATTTTGCTTTGGCTTTATTGATACAATATCAGAAAGCACTCTGTTTTGCGGATATAATCGTGTGGGCTGAAGAAAAGATTATATCTTTTTTTTCCGGCTTTTTTTCCGGTTTTTTAATTAAAATTTCACATATTTTTTTTTTTTTTTTTTTTTTTTTTTTAAATAATATGTTGTTTGCTATTTTTTTACTTATTATTTCCCACCCCCCTTTTTTTCATATGTCTATCATTTTTCTTTGTTTTATCCTTCATTTTGAACTTATATATATATATATATATATATATATATATATATATATATATATATATATATATATATATATATATATATATATATATATATATATATATATATATATATATACTAGGGGGATATATATACCCTGTAAATTTTTTACTGACTTTAAATTAACTCAGATTTTTACAGGACATGAAAATTTTAGAAGCTACTTGCTTCGGTTTCATTTCAATTTTAGTTCTTGTGGTCAGGATGTTGAAGTAGTAGAACGCATCATATTTTATTGTAATTTATATTCAAGTAAAACAAGTTTCATAGCAAAAAATAATAAAGTCAATTCCTACTAAGGTCAACAAGGAAATTTTTTTATTTTAGTTACTTTTTATTAAATAATTAAAAAAATTTCTCTCATATAAGACTAAAATTAATTAATTACATTTAATTAATGAATTAATATTGGAAAAAACTGCATTTAGCATCAAGAATCATCCACTACAAGTTTAAAAAAAATGTTTTTGAACTTAAGAGGATGAATAAAAAATATTTTATTAACGATTGAAAATTTGAACAAGATATATAAATATATAACTAATGGTAGGCATTGAAAAAAAATGCGTGTGTTATCAGACAACTTTAAAGTATAAATTTGGTGATGAGGATCACACGTGCGACCACGCAATGTTCTTTATTAAATTTATCTGACGCAGCTAATATAAAATAATTAAATATTTAAATGTGCGCAATAAACTATTTTTTTGTTCAAATAGAGCTATAAGTTAGAAACTATCACTGATGTTATCTTTAAAATATGTAAAAAACTGAATCCCTTATAGTAACATTTAAAACAATGACTAACGCTTAACCAATCAGAAAATTCCATTTCATTTTTCGCTCATCCCTGCTTAATGAATGAATTAATGTTTGAAAAAACTGTATTACTTGAGTGGATGATAAAAAAGTATTTTTATTAGCAACTGAAAATTTAAGCAAGATATAGGAAGAGTGTAAAATAATAGTAAGAATTGAAAAAAAGCTTAAAAAAAGAATTGAGACTCTCTGGTATTTCTTGACGACCTGTTTCGTCTTTGTTAAATGCACTGAAAATCTAAATATTTTACGTAATTTTGTTTACGGCGTAAACTTTTAATTTTTTTTTTTTTTAAATTTACAATTGTACTTTGCCCACTTACATCTGTAAGCCTCATGTTATACTTCGTGGAGCATGAAGAAATGTGTTGTAAATTTAATTTTAAAAAAATTCACTCTAAATTACTGACATTATTTGCTGCATGATATATTTGCTGTAAAAAAATATTTGAGGATAAACAATTCTTTTAAATTAATATAACAAAATAATAAGTTAGATAAAGAAACTCAACTTTATTTTCATGTTGTTTATCGTCAAATTCCATAAATTCCTTTTTGAATATTTTTTATTTGTAAAAAAACATTGTTTTCATAGTCTATCTCGCATTGTTTTTTAGTACGTATCATAAAACATGAGATGGATCGCTGTATCTATTTCAGGCAATCCAAGTTTCAGTCACGCGGAAAAAGGGGGAAAAACTGATCGTCGAACTGAGGGAAAAATGCATTCCATGCAAATTCATGGGGAAAAATATATGACGTGAAAATTTGATGGATTGTTCTTTTATAGCGCGCGAAAAATATATTTCCTGATCTTCTAATTTCGTTTATTTATTTTTTTAAAATATATTTTTAAGATACTGTCAATACCGTCGCTATGTTACAAAACATATTTAAAAAAATATTATATTTTCTAAATGCATAATTTAGTATTTATTTAATATAGTAAAATTCCACTATAGTAAACCGCGTTCCAACTTAGGCAGAGGTCCACCATAAATAATGGCTCTCTATAACTGAATTATTTACAAGATTAATTTTCAGCATGTGGCAGTATCAGTTTTGGAAATAGTAATTGCAATCGTACACAATTTACTTAAAAATTATGTAATTAAATACAAAATAAAATATTAGAAATAAAAGAATAATTACTTAATAGCAAAAGTTTGATTTTTCTTTCTTATAGTCTATGGAAGAAATTAGTGATTTTCAATCGAATAAAGTAAAATTTTTTACGAGAGTTCATCAGCAATTTGTAAGGAATCCAGTAATTTCTGGTTCACATTTTCTTTAGAAAAAAATATTTAGCATATAGGGGAGAGAAGAGAAGAAAGGCACTGGTTAGCAAACTTATTTGCCTTATTCATTGCTTATTGCCTTAGACAATAAGCAATGAAAGAGTTAAATTTAACGCAAAAACAATGTTGTGATTTAATGTCGTAACTTGGGAACATTTTGGAAAATTGACAAAAGAAAATCTGTAGAAATGAAATTTGAGTCCAAAAGAAACGAGTAAGTAATTTTTTAGCCATTATAGACATCTGTAATAATATTGGTTTCATTGGAATTATGATGGTACCATATGCTCCTCTATATATCCCTGGTTCATTTTAACGATTTTCGACAGTATTATATAAAAAAAAACACAATAATTAACTTATATAAATTTGTCATTTACTTTTCGCACGGAAACTACAAATTCTTCTTAAACGTGTTTCCCGGTGCTAGTATAATTTGACAATAACACGATTCAATTAACACCTTATTTAGTTAAGGGCAAGTTTACTTACAGCAAAATTGCATACATTTAACCGTTCGATGTTTGACCAATTTTACCGAGAATGTTTTTTTTCCCTCTTAATTCGTGGCAAAGCTGCGTTTCAGTGGAAAAAAAGTAGTAATTATTTTTAAAATGTATAAGTAATTATTTTTAAAATATATAAATGTCTAAAATTATTTTTAAAGGACTATTTGGTCATATACTTTCAGAATTTGAAGCTAGAAAAGGTTGGAAACTAAGTTGAGGGAGCTAATGTTATAATTATAAACTTTCATCCAAAATAAATAAATGTATTTATTTTAAAATGTATTTATTTCCTCACACTAAAAAAGAACGATAAAAATCAGTTTTTGTTTACAATCGGGTACTTGCCACTCGAGAAGTACAATGAATATACCTAATCACGTGATTTAAATGAGATTTGATTGGATACCTTTTAGCGACGTCACTCGCGTATTGACCCAGTTTGACTTCTGAATGGACAAATACCACGATTTACTTATGATGACGTCACTTGCAGGCATTGAAATAAAAAAAAATTTCTTCATATTAAAAATTTTTTTAAAAAAAAGTCTTTTTTCTTAAATTAAAGGAATCGTGAATAAATCTTTCAAATTATAACTAATATACTATAAAAATAAAAAGAGAATATTAAAGTTCTGTTACACTTTAAAACTCAAAACTCTGAATCAATTTTTTTAAAATATAGCACTGCATCAAAAAGTAGAATACACAAATATCTTTCTGTCAATATATTTGAAGCTACCAATATACCATCGAAACGAAACTGAATTTCTTCTGTCAAATCAAAGCCATTTAGAGAATCATTTTTCGATGTCTGGAGTCTAAAAGAATGGCATTTTTCTGGCATTAGATTGTCATAGTTATGTCAGCTCGTTTGACAAATTCTTTTATTTCAGCTTCTTCGCCACGCAAGTGCAATTTTTTCTGTCAAATCAAAAATAATTACTTTTCGTGTGCATCATAAGAAATTCAGTCAAAAAATCTTTTCTTTCTTTTTTCCTTCTTTTCTTTTCTCTCTTTTTTTTTTTTTTTAACAAGAGTGGAAAAGTATCTGTTTATTTCCGTGGTAATTTTAGAAGTATCACTTTAAAATATTTTGTATCAAGTATGATTTTTAAAGTTGACATTTTCTAGTTTTTACTTAATGCGTAAGTTAAACGTCTATATTTGGAAGAAAAAAAAGATGGTTTATATATTATTCAAGATAATCTTTTTTTGTTTGAATATGTGATTTTTTACAGATATTTTACAGAAATAAATAACTCGAATTGAAATTTCAGATAAAAATTACTTGTTCTATTTTTTCAAAATTTTTTGAAATTTAGACCGATAAATGGGGAATATAATGTTCAGGCTTTTAATCGTTATGAATATATGTTTTTGATAATGAAAAACACACTTATTTGAAGTTTTTATGGTCATTAAATTTCAACGTTCTAAATTATTCATTAAAATTAACATGATTAAGACTATTTTGCTCTAGTCAATTTTTCCCTGAAATTACATTGAATATTACACATTGGGCCAGTGTTCAAGAAGTATTAATTTGTTATTCAATTGCACAAGAGAAAAGCGAACAACCATAACAATTTTTGATTTAATGATCGAATTTCACGTACTAGTACTCGATCTTAATGGTACAGACGATCTCTCAAGTTCTGAAATCAAACACAGAAACGTACTTTCTCTGAATAATGAGATAATTAATGAGATGATGTAGTCATATATATGCGGAACAAATGAAACAATTATGAAAAATTAAAGAACTTGTTTATTCAAAAAGTGGAAGAAATCCATTTCTCTTAGTGTTCTTAACTTGAAAATTTATAACTAACTTTCACCATTTAATACAATTATCATGAGTATATGTATAATTTTAATGAGATTTCACTTTTAACACTTATCCGCCAGACATTATTTGCAACATCATTGCCCAGAAGACTATATATATATATATATATATATATATATATATATATATATATATATATATATATATATATATATATATATATATATATATATATATATATATATATATATATATATATATATATATATATATATATATATATATATTGGTAAAATAATTATTTTACGTAATATACAAATGTCATTTAGCTGCATCATTGTCACGATGACGGAATTTTTTGAGTAATTTATTATTTACAGTACTAGACAAATGACAATTTTTTGTCTTTTGTATAGTACTGTAAATAATTATTTGCCGAAAACCTCATTGTTTAGATGATGCTATTTGTTGGTAAATAATTATTTACTGCTATGCACAAATGGCAATTTTTGTGTCATTTGACTACATCATTGTCCAGATAACGGCATTTTTTTTGGTTTATGATTATTAACTGCAATATACAAATGGAAAATTTTTGTCATTTGGCTGCATAATTTTCTAGACGACGGAATTTCTTCGGGAAATAATTATTTACAGTACTATACAAATGACAATTTTTTGTCTTTTGTATAGTACTGTAAATAATTATTTGCCAAAAACCTCAATGTCTAGATGATGCTATTTTTTGGTAAATAGCAGTTATTTACTGCTATGTACAAATGGCAATTTTTTGTCATTTGACTACATCATTGTCCAGATAACAGCATTTTTTTGGTTTATGATTATTAACTGCAATATACAAATGGAAAATTTTTGTCATTTGGCTGCATAATTTTCTTGACGACGGAATTTTTTCGGTAAATAATTATTTACAGTATTGTCAAATATTGTAAAAATTGAATAGTAATAAAAATTGTCATTTGAATTACTATACAAATGACAATTTTTTGTCTTTTGCATGTACTGTAAATAATTATTTGCCGAAAACCTCATTGTCTAGATGATGCTATTTTTTGGTAAATAATTATTTACTGCTATGTACATATGGAAAATTTTTGTCATTTGACTACATCATTTTGTGGATGACAGCGTTTTTTTTTTTTTTTCGGTAATTATTTTCTGTTATATATAAATGAGAATTTTTTGTCATTTGGCTATATCAGTGTCCAAATGACGGCATTTTTTTGTAATTAATTATTTCCTGCCACACTTCAAGGGCTATTTTTTGTCATTTAGGTATTGGTGATTGGTTGGGAAAGAATGTATTTTCGCCATGCTGGGGAATATATGTTAATATTAAACTAAAAGATATAAATAAGATCATTCCGTTAGTTTTAATAGATTTCTGCTTTTATTAGACATTACATAATTTTAGGTTCACGAACTGTCTTTTTTCTAAGTTCTACGCTAAATTTCATTTCAATGCAAATATTTGTATTTACCGAAGGAGCAGAAAAAAATTCTGCAATGATTTTATTACGTGTTTTTCTATTTACTCCTAGCACTGCTTTTGCAGTTAAATTTCGCAGAATAAAAAATATAGTATAATTACAAAGTGTTTACATTTACTGCAACATATAAATTCGTCAAACCACACAATCCATTGTAATTAAAGGTCTTTATTCTATATGGTAAAATTAAAAATTCCCTCTTAATATTTAAATAACTAAAACTAAAAGAAAAAACTAAACTCAGTGGCACGACAGCCCATAGAGGGCCAAGGCCTACTGTGCCCATCTCAGTTTTCTTGACTTTAGGCTCTGGGATGCAGGAGCAGATGTTCCGGTTAGGTGGTCAGCCGAGCGTGGAACCCCCAGTGTTTAGTTCCCAAGCATGCTTGGTACTTATTCATCGACCCACTGAAGAAATGAAAAGTTGAGTCAACCGTGCCCGGCCTGAGGATCGAACCCAATTACTTTAAATACTAATTTTTAAAAAAATGAAACAAATTGAAGCAAGAGTTTCAGTAAACCCGGTTTACGGTGTACATTTGAAATCGAATTTCTTTGAAGGGTCCCGTTCTGTCAATACTTCCAATTTATTTCTCTATATTAAAAATTCAAAAGTGGGGGCACATTTATCGTTAAAGTAAAAAATACTATTCAAATGGGTACATTAATCTCATTTTAAAATAACATAGTTTTCTTTTAAGTCTAAATATAACCATTTGAATTATATAAACGTCCTGTTAGTCTAAATATCATATTCAAAGTATCGTATATCAAAATATTGTATCGTAGATTAATAAATAAAAACTCATGAATTTTTTTACTACTTTTTTATATTAAGAAGGCTGTTTTTGTTAACGTAATAAGGAACGTACAAATAAAAAAAAATTATCAAATAACTTATTATTTTTCAGAACTTTTATGTTTTATTTCATTACTTGAAACATTGATATAATTGAAAACAATTAAATCTAAGTTTTATTGCCAAAATCTTACCAAATTTTAAGCATGTAAGTATTTCCTTAAATTTGTCAACGTTGGTTATTATAGCATAGAATCTAAATGAAAAATCGATGAAAAATAAACAAAAAGTTAATAAACCTCAGATTTGTAGTAAAGTTGTTTACGACAACAAACAACAATTTTCAGCTCTTTTATGAGAAATTACCTTAAAAAAGAATTTCTTAAAAACATCAACAAAACATTTGAAAGAAAAAAATATATGTTTTGAAAGCTAAAACACTAAGGTCTTTTATAGTCAATTAATTAAAGCGCTGTTTGTTTTAGAAAACTATTTTAAACTTTTCAAAGAAGTATTTTAGAAAGAATGAAAAGTTTCTGCGATGAAAGATTACAAGAGTGTTTAATTAATCACAAAAAAATAAACAAACAAAAGCTGTAGTTTTGGCATTTACAAGGGGAAAAGAATGTTTCCAACTTAATTTTAAAACGACGTACCTTATATTTTATCAGCAAATATAATCTTTAAAAAAATAGTTTCTAAGTAATTAACAATTCGTCATGCTGATGTAAACTATAGACAAAACAAGTCTTGGCACCACATATTTCAATTCATAAAAAAATTATCCGCAAAACATGATTTTCGAAATAATAATAATGAAAAAAATAATATTTTTAACAGTAAACCTTAACAAAAATTATAACTGCCAAGTAAATAAAATTATTCTTAACCTTCTTCGTTCAAGAAAATTTTAATAGCCATCTTTTGTTCGTAAAATCTGCCTCCCTTAATAGTAACCAAAGAGAAAAAATGTGTTCTACTACATTAAAAATGGCGCCATGTCACGTGCTGTTAAGAAAGTCTGGCATAAAGTTATTTACTATTTTTTTTTTTAAAAATAAAAGATTTCGTCGCCGAAGCTTTAGACATTTCCCTAAGGAAACAGCAGCGCTCCCTTATCGGCGGTAATATTAATTAACTTGCCTTCGGGGTACTAGAGTTTTCTAACGATGTCATATGTCTTCTCTAGAGATGACATAATGGCTTTGAGTCTTCGCGGGTAACATGGAGCATCGAGTTAAAACACTAAAATGTACCATTTACCTTAATGAAGTGTAAGCAGAATTTCAGAATTATGAGCCTTAATAAAAAAGTAAATATTGTAGACATTTTAGTTTCCCAAATTCATTTCTAAATGTAAGTTGGCTTAGTTTTTAAGAATTGCATTATTTCTTATAACATAGCTGCTAATATAAAAAGGAAAAAAAATTTCATTATAATTTACGAAAAAATATAAATAAAATGATAAACTAACGAAATAATATGTAAACTATAGTGTAACATCAAAAATATTTTAATCGCAGGATATGTTAGGATTTTTTAATAGTCAATAGAATACTAAATATACCTTAAAGAGCGATAAATTTTAAATTTTCGCAACATTTTCGGTTTTTGATTGAAAATAAATAGATTTCAGCGTAAAATATTTTTATTTTTAAATTCATAATTTTGAATAGCAATAAATAATGAACTCATATTAGTTAATTATATGTTACAGCATATTTTTAATTAATTTAAATGTAGAAATTTCTGTATAAAAAAAACTAAAATTTTAGAATATTTAAAAATTAATTTTTTTTAACTGTTTACTAAAAAGGAGATTTACATCGTTTTTAGTAGTATTCTTCTAAATAGGATTTATAGGATCTAGTTTTTAGTAGTAAGCAAAAACAACTGGGTTAAAAACTAATTTCAATGGTCAGAATCTTTTCCAATTAAGAAAAATTTCTAAAATATATAATAATTAGTATAATTTTAATTTTTAAATTCCTAATTTTGAATAGCAATAAATAATACGTTCGTTTTAGTTAGTTATATATTACAGCATATTTTTTAACTAATTCAAATGTAGAAATTTCTGAATAAAAAAAACTGTAAATCTTAAAATATTTAAAAATCAAATTTTTTAACCGCTTACTAAAAAAAGAGATTTACATCGTTTTTCAGCAGTATTTTTTTAATACTCAAGTAAGCAAGCGACTGTGTACTAAGCCAATTTTTATAGCCAAAATTTTTACTAATTGAGGAAAAGTTTAAAATATATAAATATTAGTATAATTTTCTTTTGGAGGCAAGGAGAAATCGACAAAATCCAGTGAAGTTGGGAGATAGTATCTATGTCATGAGATTATGAGGAAGTGCATAGCACTGAAGAGATTGGAGAACTGTAATAATAGGGTTTGTAGGCAAGAAAAGCATAGTATGTCCTATGATTTAAAAATAATAATAAAAAAACAGTACTTCTGAAATAAAAAACGAAACTTTTATAGTTGGTGAGCACCTTGTGACCAAAGTCACGAAAGCGAGGAACATTACCTACGCCACGCTGCCACAGATACCCGTTCATAGGGTGGGCCACATTCACACAGATGCTCTGACTTAGGATAACAAATAAAATATATTTGCAAACACAATTTTTTTTTTATGCATTTTAGTTTGTAGCGACTCGAACCGCAGTGCTCACCCACAAAGGAAGTAAGGGAAGAGTAACATCTCACTAATTCGAAACGGTGATTTTCTTTACTAACTCGTGAACTTTTAGGTTTCCTGGGATGGCAATCAGCTTGCATCGGATTTTCTAAAGAGTGCGCATGCGTAAAAGATACTCTATAGATATTAAAGTAGAGCACGAACTTTTTAATGTGTTCTCTAGCTTCCTGCTCCTTGTATTGCAGTCGGAATTTCATGAAATGGAAGAATGCATTTATTTATTTATTTTTTTAGAACTTAATTTATCTTAGTTATGTTTACAATCGTTAAATAAATTAATTTAGATTTGTTTTCGTTTTGTGTCTCGTAAAATTTTCTGAATAAATATTTTGGAGTTATGCAGAAGTACGCTCTGGAAGCCTGGATAAGTATAGTTTATGACGAGATGGTCATGTCACAGCCTACAGCCTCATCTTCCTGCCACAAGTTTAATAAATGAGGAAGAAAGAAGGAGGAATAAAAAAGAAAGAAACCAGATTGTAATTTTTTTTAAAAATTTATAAACGTAAAGTTTAAAGCTCTAGTGTGACGTATTACTACTACTACTAAAAAAGTAGTAACATAACAGTGTGCCACCAAAAATATTTGAAATATTTATCAAACTATATTAAATAGTCCGGTAATTTTCACTTTCCGACTGGTATAAGTAAGATTCACTAAAAATAATGAATTTGGGAGAGAGATTCTCCCTCTTCCACCATTCTTACCGGACATTGCGCTGATTCCAGTTGCTACAACATTTAATGTGTCGCAAGAGAAAAAAATGTTAATTCGGATGATGTCCTTACTTTTAAAACTAATTAGTCTCAAAATATAAAAATTGCTGAAGTGATATTATTTGTTAACAAAATATTACATAAACTACAAAACGTATAATACATTTTGCACAAATTTTTTTAAGTAATTTCAGCTATTCCATTAGGCATAAAAGAATTTAAAAATTAAAATTTGGTCTAGGGCACAACACTCTGTCTTAAATTATCTATGCAACAATCGTCAAAATATTTTTAAATTGTACGAAACCAACCCCCCCCCCCCCAAAAAAAAACACGTTTTTTTTAGAACGCAATTAAACTCAAAACAAAGTTACAATAAAAATGAAATGGAATTTTCAATAAAACTCAATATCAATCAGCATTGAAAAACAACAATATGCTTTTCCATTTTTCTAGATTTATATGAAATGCTTTTTCAACCTCTCTTGCTAAATAAAAATAATTTATCGATGTAAAATACGAAAAAAGCAAATAAATAAAATTGGAAAATAGAAAAAAATTGATTTTTAGTATATTATTTCAAAAAACAAATACAATCTTTCATACCTGCACTTATTTTTATCTGTCCTCGAAAGCAAAAAAAAAAAAAAAAAAAAAAAAAAAAAAGATTTAAAAAAATTTTGTTTGATTTTTCTCCTCAAATGTCTTTCAAAATTTATTTTTTCAGAACTCTTTTTTTTAAAATCTTTACTTTCAAACAAAGAAAGGAAAAATACTAAATACAAAAAAAAATCATTCTTTGATACTGACAGCAAAAAATTATCAAAGGCAGGATGAAAATTGAGAAATATTAATAAAAAAAAGAATGAAACGTTTGACTTTAAGGCATTTTCGCGTGTTTTTTCTAGTCTAATAAAAATACTACGTAAAGTAAGATATATACTTATAAATATATGTTAATACATATCATATAGACATATTGCGAATATATGTCATAGATTTGCGATATCACAGTCTATGATATGTCATTATTATATGTCGTATATATTCATCTATAAGAGGGAAAGGCCAATAATATGAGTCTCTATTTTAAAATTAAGATAAAAATATAATAACTATTATGATGTTCATTTTTATTATATTTAATGAATATGTGACCTGTGTTATGTAACCTGTTTTATGTTTACGAATCAGTCAAATTTGTGAAACTCAAAATCACCGCAGTGTTATCTCCAAGAATATAATGTTAACTAATCTGCATAATTTAGTAAGGATATTACAATATGAGATAGTATTGAAACATATTAAAATATAAAGCTGAAATTGTCATAAACTTGGATCATTTTTATTTATAGACATTTTTAAGGCGATTTAAAAGCATTTATAAAATATAAAGTATTCACTCGCCTTTGACTAAACATAATACTATTCAATTACGAACTTAAACTCAATAAACGAAATTTTTCTTTCTCCAATCGTGCTCCCCTTACAGCTGGAAAGATGCTTTTATTTTCTCACTGCCGACTTCATGCAATCCTCACGTGAGTCTTAGATTGTTTTTGCTTGAGTCCTCTCCATCCTTGTGTTACAATAGGGGAGTCGTTGGCCCTGGTGACTCAGGGGATAGAGCACTCGACTCGCAATGAAGTGACCCGGATAAGAATTGTACTGGTGGTTGGTTGAAACGAACTCTGCCCCAGTCTTGCTGCAAGTCGCTCGCACTGACCACATTGCTGACCTAAAATATCTTCTGTGCCTTTTTAAAATAAATAAATGTATATATATACAGGGGGTTATCAAAGTAATGAAAACACCCTAGATTTCGAAGGAATCCTTTGCTGTTCTGCCGTAAATGTTCTCTTTATGAAGGTATCTCCTAACTGTAATTGTTGACACTGAAGAATCCAGATGCTGATTGAGCTCTGCGGTCACTTTGGCTGCAGTTGTTTTCTTTTTAGACATTACAATCCGCTTCAATATCCGTCGGTCTCTTTCACTCAGCTTCTCCTTCCGTCCACTATTTTGCTTTGCTGAGCTTGCCTTTCCGCGCTGTGTGTATGCTGTCATGACTTCAGACACCGTACCTCTAGAAACGCCTAAAAGCTGGGATGTTTCGGTCACTGTTGCTCCAACTAGTCGGGCTCCTACAATTTGACCCTTCTGAAAATCTGTGAGGTCTGACATTTTACGCTTCTGACAAAAAGTCAAAACGTAGACAACTCTGCTAAAGCTCTCTCATACCACCTAATATATGTACTTTTTATATTAGAAAAAACTGGTAGCTAAGCTTATATTTTAATGCTTATGAAGCGAATTATTAAATGTCCCTTTTATTCACAAGTGTTTCCATTATTTTGATAATCACCTGTATATATATATATATATATATATATATATATATATATATATATATATATATATATATATATATATATATATATATATATATATATATATATATATATATATATATATATATATATATATATATATATATATATATATATATATATATATATATATATATATATATATATATATATATATATATATATATATATATATATATATATATATATATATATATATATATATGATATGCTCAAGCTTCACTTGATATCAAAAATAACAAAAGCATGAAAAATTGCTATAAAAAAAATCGTTCCTTTAAGTACTTGCACTCCATTAGCGTCTTCATGAAAAATAACTTTTGTAAGTAAACAAATATCATTAAATTAAATTTAAACACGTGTGCTTCACTCGTGACTGCCGAACTGTAATATTTACTTCAATATCATTAATTTAAATTTGAAAACTTGTATTTCACTCCTTTCTTCTTAAAATGAGATAGTGCTTTTTACTTTAATATCGTTAAATTTAAGTACTTGTATTCCTCTCGCATAATAAAATTGACTTCTTAAAATAAAATTATGTTTCGTTTCAATATCGTTAAATTTTAATATTCGTACTTAACTCGTTACTTTTTGGATGCCTAAACCATACTTCAATTACATTAATTTAAATTTAAGTAGTTGTATTTCACTCGTTACTTCTTAAAATAAAATTGTGCTTCTCTCTTCGATATCATTAAAAAGAGTTGATAAAACATAATAAAATATTTTAAAACTTGTCAGATTAGCGTTTCCTCGTTGTGATGGAAATTTAATTAGAAAATTGGGCTAACTTAGATATGCACAAAATTGTATATGTTTGCATGAAAAAAAAACTAACAGCTCATTCAAATCAAACAAAAACATTTTAAAGAGATTTAAGAATTGCAATTTAGGGGAAAACGCAAATTAATTAAAAATTTTCAGACATAATTTATTTTAAATTATATAAATAATAATATAAGTATACAAAAATATTTAACTGCTAAAAAACTTCTAATAGGAAACCAGATACTGCATAAAAGGAATTTTGCTTTTTTTATTTCTCGTGAGCCACCTATCTTTTCTTAATCTTAAGTAACGTTTTGGAAAACCTGGTTTAGGTGGTACTCCGTAATAAAAATCGTTTCTGCGCACATAACCAACAAATGGAACCCCGTGAGAGAAAAACTTGTTTACTTCTTTCTTGTCATCATTTTGAAAAGTCTTCAGTTCCGTGGAAACTTCATGGAAATTTTCTCAATTTTAAGGGGAACTTCTTTTTGTAGCTTGCCACCAGTTTGAAAATATTTTCCATCAGGGGCCTTCATTAAAGTTTTTTAAATATTAAGGGGTACTTCACATTGTACAATTTTTGGCCTATCATCATTTCGAAGAGTTTTTCCATCAGACGCTGTCATTAAGTTTTTCCTAACTTTAACAAGCATGGGCAATTTAGAAACCTTTTTTGATTGTACACTTTTTTGGTTGTCACTCATTTTGTCAGATACCTTCATTGGATTCTTCTCATTTTCGAAAGGCACATCGTTTTATACCATTTCTGGTTTGTCATCATTTTGAAAAGTTTCTATTTTAAATACCTTCATTGGCTTTTTCTCATTTTCCAGTGGCACATCCGTGTGTATCTTTTTTGTTTTGTCGTCAATTTGAATAATCTTATCATTAGGAACCTTTTTTGAGTTATCCTCTTTTTCTAGAGGCACATCTGTTTGTACCTTTTTTGTTTTGTCGTCAATTTGAATTATCTCATCATTAGGAACCTTTTTAGGGTTTTCCTCTTTTTCCAGAAGCACATCCGTGTGTACCTTTTTTGTTTTGTCGTCAATTTGAATAATCTTATCATTAGGAACCTTTTTTGAGTTATCCTCTTTTTCTAGAGGCAAATCTGTTTGTACCTTTTTTGTTTTGTCGTCAATTTTAATTATCTCATCATTAGGAACCCTTTTAGGGTTTTCCTCTTTTTCTGGAGGCACATCTGTTGGTACCTTTTTTGTTTTGTGGTCAATTTGAATTTTCTCATCATTAGGAACCTTTTGAGGGTTTTCTTCATTTTCTCGAGGCTTATTGTTTTATACCATTTCTGTTTTGTCATCATTTTGAAGAGTCTTTATATTAAATACCATCATTGGCTTTTTCTCATTTTCCAGTGGCACGTCTTTTTGTACCTTTTTTGAGTGATTTGAGTTTTGAGGTTTTTGAGTTATTTTTTTTTTAATATTAAGGGGTACTTCACATTGTACAATTTTTGGCATATCGTCATTTCGAAGAGTTTTTCTTAACTTTAAGAAGCATGGGCAATTTAGAAACCTTTTTTGACTGTACACTTTTTTGGTTGTCATTCATTCTGTCAGATACCTTCATTGGATTCTTCTCATTTTCGAAAGGCACATCGTTTTGTACCATTTCTGGTTTGTCATCATTTTGAAGAGTCTTTATTTTAAATACCTTCATTAGCTTTTTCTCATTATCCAGTGGCACATCTTTTTGTACCTTTTTTGTTTTGTCCTCAATTTAAATTATCTCATCATTAGGAACCTTTTTAGGGTTTTCCTCTTTTTCCAGAAGCACATCCGTGTGTACCTTTTTTGTTTTGTCGTCAATTTGAATAATCTTATCATTAGGAACCTTTTTTGAGTTATCCTCTTTTTCTAGAGGCAAATCTGTTTGTACCTTTTTTGTTTTGTCGTCAATTTTAATTATCTTTTCATTAGGAACCCTTTTAGGGTTTTCCTCTTTTTCTAGAGGCACATCTGTTGGTACCTTTTTTGTTTTGTGGTCAATTTGAATTTTCTCATCATTAGGAACCTTTTGAGGGTTTTCTTCATTTTCTCGAGGCTTATTGTTTTATACCATTTCTGTTTTGTCATCATTTTGAAGAGTCTTTTATATTAAATACCATCATTAGCTTTTTCTCATTTTCCAGTGGCACGTCTTTTTGTACCTTTTTTGAGTGATTTGAGTTTTGAGGTTTTTGAGTTATTTTTTTTTAATATTAAGGGGTACTTCACATTGTATAATTTTTGGCATATCGTCATTTCGAAGAGTTTTTCCTCTTTTTCCAGAAGCACATCCGTGTGTACCTTTTTTGTTTTGTTGTCAATTTGAATAATCTTATCATTAGGAACCTTTTTTGAGTTATCCTCTTTTTCTAGAGGCAAATCTGTTTGTACCTTTTTTGTTTTGTCGTCAATTTTAATTATCTCATCATTAGGAACCCTTTTTGGAGTTATCCTCATTTTTTAGATTCACATTTGTTTGTATCTTTTTTTGTTTTGTCGTCAATTTGAATTTTCTCATCATTAGGAACCTTTTTTGGGTTTTCCTCATTTTCTCGAGGCACATCGTTTTGTACCATTTCCGTTTTGTCTTCATTTTGAAGAGTCTTTTTTTTAAGCACCTTCATTGGCTTTTTCTCATTTTCCAGTGGCACATCTTTTTGCACCTTTTTTGTTTTGTCGTCAATTTGAATAATCTTATCATTAGGAACCTTTTTTCAGTTATCCTCTTTTTCTAGAGGCACATCTGTTTGTGCCTTTTTTGTTGTTTTGTTGAGGCATTCCAACAGGTACTTTTGTTGAATCATCTTTTTGAAAGCTGTGAAAGATACATGTGATATCAAATGTAGAAATTAAATCCAATTTTTTTATAATCATATAAATGTCAATTTTAATATTGATCTCTACTGTGAATTGTAGAGTAGATTTTCCACCTACCCGAATTTATGTATGAGAAAAAAAGATACGAAAAAGAAAAAAAGAAGCTAAGGAAACTTAAGGGGAAAAACCAGGAAATTTTAGATCGGTAATTTAAAAATAAATTTATAGGGGGGAAGAAGTTTTATTTTTAGTTTTCATGTAACATCAAATTTACTTCGTGCTCACTGTGCTTTACGCTAAACATATCATGGTCAGTAAAATTAATTTATTGCGAAGCATAGTCAATAATTTAGCATTAATTTTCGAATAACTTTTTAACTTTTTATAGGATAGGTGCTAAAGACCAATCTTAATATTTCAAAGAGCATGCCCGAACTATGTTGAATAACCCATTCAGGACCGTAGTCATATATACGTGATACCCGATTAACCCTTCACGGGCTATGGATTAGATAAAATGAGGCTTACTGATATCCAGCTCTCAAAATTGTATGGACGTGATCAGATAGCGGTATTTTCCTATTCCATCTTGTATTGGTATGTTTGCGTACTCATTAGTACGCATACTTACAGAGAATTTGGACTTTTTTTGTAACTCCTTCTACAGGTCCTAATCTGTGCAGTCGATAATTTAAATAACAAATTCGGGCTAAGAAATATACTTTCTTTGAAAAGATCTACTCTTTACACATTTCTATCTGTGTTGGCTTCACCTGTGAAAGTGAAATTTGAAACAGCAAAACAAAGATTTATTCTTATCCCTTCTAATTTCTGCAATTTTTTTTGTTCTTGCTGAAAATAAGAAAAGTTTCTTAAGACTATTTAATAATAAATAATCTCGATAAAAATAATAGGAAAATGGTATATTTCACCAATAAAAGTTACAGTGCCCAATCCAAAGGAAATCTCACTCTACACTTTAAGCAAACAAATTACTTCTCAAAAGTTGTATATTGAATAAAATATTGCTTGTAAATTTTTTCATATTTTTTTCAGCAATATTTTCACTTTCAGCAACAGCAGTAAAATTTTACAAAAAATACAAAATTGTAATGCAAAATTACAAATGTTAATAACTACCTTTCAAGCGTTTTGTATTTAAACTGATAAATTGTTTTTAACATTTTTCTCAGTAAGAACACTGAAGTGTTTTATTTTGTTTTATTTTTTAAACTAACTTCATTCAAATAAATAGCACTATTGTGAGCCTTATAAAAATGTGTCAAAAAAAAGGAAAACAGGTAAAAAAAGTGAATACGTCTCATAGGTTAACAGAAGCAGAATGGATGATTGATATACATTTAATATAGCACATTGGAGTGATTACTTTCTCTCTCAAAAGATGCTTAGAAATTATATTTCATTTGGCATCGTTAGTGGCCACATTAGTGGATTAGTGGGTGAGCGGATTAATTTATTATTAAATCAATCTAACCGCAATATATAAATAAAAATTGCAATGTTCGTTCATTGAAAGATTCAGATTAGACGAAGTAATTCGAACACAACTACAGTTACAAGCAGACTAGTACTCTATTACTCTGCGAGGCCCACTCCTATTTAAATAGGCTTGGCGATGAAAATCCGGAATGTTCGACATGATTCTAAGCAATTCTCGTATAACTCGGTAAATATTGACCACATCGATTTGAAGCTCGAATTTTCCTGAACAATAATTTTATCCCCAAATTGTTTGCCAAGACTATTGCAAAATACGAAAAAAAATGTCATATCACTTTTAAAAAAGGCTGCTGAATCTGGAAATGCTATATGAAAGCATGCCGTTGTTACGTGGTAGGAACACCAGACCACAAAAGAATCGATATGTATCCATAGTGACAAAACGGAACAGAGATGACACATCT
Organism: Parasteatoda tepidariorum; assembly: GCF_982258835.1. Lineage (NCBI taxonomy): Eukaryota > Metazoa > Arthropoda > Arachnida > Araneae > Theridiidae > Parasteatoda > Parasteatoda tepidariorum. The sequence continues at coordinate 80,710,536 of NC_141764.1, read as the reverse complement.
AGTAAGATAATTGTAGACCTTGCAACCACCAACGGTACACAGAGTTCTGCCAAAACAAATATGCGACGATTAAATCAATTTGGTTTGCATGCACGGAAGCCTGTTAGATGCATCCTACTTCAACCACGCCATCGTCGATGAAGATAATGCTGGTGTAAGGAACGTATTGGTTGGAGTCACTAACAGGGGTCCAGAGTGACGTTCTACGACGAATTCCGTTTCACTGTGACTAGTTATTCCGGCCACCAGTTAGTGTGGAGAGAGAAGGGAACACGTTATGCCCTACAGTATGTTCATGAACGTGATCTATGTGGCCCATGCATGCTGGTGTGGGCAGTCATCATGCACAATGGCAAAACATAGCTTCACATCTTTCAGCGAGGTGGCGCTACTTCCTAGTGGTAATGCCTTAAGATTATTCTAGATCATGCTCCAGAATTTCTGTTTATAAACGACAATGCGCGGACACACAAGAGCGCTAAGATATTGGGCTCACTAGAAAGTGAAGGTATTTTCCGCATGCAATGGCCTGCATACTCCCCGGACCTTAATCTTAAAAAACCTGTCTGGGATGTCCTTGGCAAGCGTGTTTCTCGTCCCCCCCCCCGAACTGTGTAAGGGCTGATAACAAACATGAGAGATTAGTGGGACAATATTCTCTAAGGACATCCCGATTGTTTTGTGGACAGCATCAATAATAAATGCAAAACATGCATTTGTGCCCGAGGAAATCACACATCTTATGCATGTTTCATTCTGGCTAGAAGACCCATTTTTCGTGACTGTTTGGAAATCGTCTTAGGAGCATATTTTTTATATTTAGTATTCTTATTTTTCGATTAGACGATATTTGTACTGATTTGCATTATAATAAGTGCACTTTATCTCCAATAAATATGTACTTAGTTTTATTTCCTAAGTCAATGTCTATTATTAATTATTCCAAAAAAAGTAACTGTTCCTTAACAATTGTCAAGAAGAGTAGTATTGAACTTCTGAATAAATTTTTTTCGAGTTTGACTGTAATTTTGTAGCATATTTAATTGACTTTTACTTTGTATGATCCATTGTTATTCTTGTGTACTCATATTCAACTGTAACATCACAACATATTATCCTGTTTGGGCTGTAAATTACTGATAAATTCTGTTGGACTTTCAGTAAAAAGACACTTCACTTTAAGTCGTGCTTAAAGCATATTTTACATATTCAATTATCTACCAAGCTGCTCAACAGCAGTCGAGGTAATAATTGGTCTCCAACAAATACAATGTAAAAACAATAGTACAATAGATCCTGATTTGGTATTGATCTACCCTAAAAATTATGTAAAGGAACTAACATCAACGCATGTATTGTTGTCGCAAGTTAACATCAAATCTCGCGTTCATTTTCACTTTAAAGGTTATTGGCGTAGTTAAATCTAAACACCAATAATTAAGAATGATTACACTCAAACTCGCGTCCATTCACACCGTTTCTGAATTATTTTCTCTTTCGAAAACACCAATTTTGGGATACCTTAGTCAGTTTCTTTACAATCAACTAGAAAATGGTATGAGAGTTTGGCGACGTTCTGCAAGTTACTATAAATCTACAGACGCAAGAGTTTTCCATTTTGAAATCCGTGGAAGTTTAGTTGTGTAATAAGGAAAGTTATATTTTAATTTTTAAAAATTTGTCGATTGCATTAAATAATATTATAATTTTTAATTTCTACCTGCCTCTGTTTTGTTAAGCCTAATTCGAATTCCATCCTAATTTTCTCTCTACACTTACACTTACGTTTGATTTACAGACTAATTTTGTTTTAAGAATTAGTGTATAGCATGCATCAAAAATAAATTAATCTTTCTTTATAATGTATCATAAAAATAATTTTACAAACTCTTATGTGTATTATTTATTATAAATATTAATGATAAAAAATACCAAAAATAGTGGTAGTTTAACTTTACGCCAAGTATTGAATGCATGGTGTTTCACTAAGAACTAAGAGCTATCTATGGTGTTTCAATACACCACTTTGGTTTAAAATACTTGCCCTATTTTTATTGTTAAGATATAATAACATTTTTTACAATGTAGAGAACACGCAATGTTTACACGAGCGCAATCTATATTTAAAATAAAAGAGAAATCAATTTCTGGCTTCAAAATCCATGCTAACAGTACAAGCTGTGTTTGTTCTATCACTTCAAATTTTGACTTTGAAATTAAAACTGCGACGCGTCGCTTCATTATGGAAGATTACTATAAAATTTGCAAAATTCAAGTATATCGCAGAAAACGAAAATATATTAAATAAATTCACTGATAATAATTCATTCAATTTTTGCATGGTAATTTGTTTTTACCTAACGCATTTTAGAAATCTGATAAATTTACAAATCTTCATTATTTGTGAAAATTTTTAAAATTTCAAGGGTTTTGCGGGAATGGAGTATAAAAATTTCAGAAAAACTCATGAGCGATATTCTAGTCCACATACAACTTTTGGAAGGTAGTACGTTTAAATTATTGAACATTTTTCTTCGTTCCAGCCCATTATATAGTTTTAAGTGCTACCTAAATTTTAAATTTTAGTGCGAATCACAGTGCAGATAGCAAAACATGATTCCCAGTGCCGAAGAAAAATATCCTCAGTGGTAGACGGTTCATGGGTTTGAGTCCCCTTCATGGAAGGTTTTCGTTTTTTCCCCCCTCCCCACCTAACGCTAATGCGGGTTAGTTTCATCAAAATAATAGTAATTCCTCCATAAAGGCAAATTTCTCAAAATAATTGATATAGCAGTTCCTTTGGTTTTTGGATTGGGTTCAAAATTATAAGGCTAGAGAGTAGTCAAAAATTGGGTCGGTTGTTCAACAACGGCTATAAAATAATTCATTTTGCAGCTCTAGTGCGACATAAATCAAGTAGTATTGTTACTAAATTTGTAAACTTATTGTTCTTTTATAAAATATATAGTATTCCTACTTTGTACAGCAGCTTGAACGAATTTTTGGTAACAACAGAAGTTTTAAAAGTGAAGCTAATAAATAACGTACTTTTATTATAATCTAAAAAACTGATAATGTATACTCACATTAAAATATTAGAAGTACATATCAATAAGAATTTTATTACTTACAATCTTTTTCTAAAATTTCTCAACGACTTGAGAAATCTGTTCATTTTTCAGTTATTTTTTTAAAGATTGTTTTTCCTGTTTAGGCCAAAATCACGAATACTTGCGGACTTAACAAATGAAGTTTTTAGTTCATTGGAAGCAAAGTATTTGCCCATTGTTCAAAAAGCTCTGTTTATGTTATCTTAGCTTTTCATTGTTAATTCACAATTCCTAAATTGATCTTCAAATACACGTGTCAGTATTGACTGCAACAATAAACAATTACAACGAATGAGGTTAACCAGAAAATTTCAAGTAGATATTTAAAAATAAACTGTATCAGATTTCTTATAATAATACAAAAGTTTAAAAAAGTGGATTTTCATCTTTTTCTTCCTTTTTTTATGACGTCTAGAAAAATTATTACGGAAATAAAATAGGATATTTTATATAATATATTTTTTAATAACATATTGAATTAAAAAATTTAAAATATTCAACATTTACATTTTTTTTAACATTTTGGTGCATAGAACTATTTTATTTATTTTAAACTGCTTTTCAATTTCGGTTTTTAAAATTAATGCAAAAAAACTCCATTATAAACTAGTATTGATTTCAATCTCATTATTCACCGTAAAGAAGAACGTCTTTCTTTTAATTAATTGCTTGATTATATCTGATATTTGATACACTCGCTAGTTTGAGTTTTTGATTTTATTTCATCGTTGCATCGCATAATCCGAAATCTTTTTGAATCTGTAAGGACTTAAAATCAAAGGAAATCTGTGAGGGCAGTGAATTTAATAATTTAGTGGGAAAACCTAAACAATAATAATTTACTATTGCTTTAAAACATTGAGTTTAAACCATTTCTTCCCCGGTCACAATACATCACTAAATTTGTTTAACCCTTTGCTTACGGTGTACCACGTTGTATCATCACATGTGGTCCATAAGTTGTATCAGCCGTAAGCTAAGGGTTAAGGGATAGTGGGGTATGACCGCATATCTCAATTGGGCCGAAGTCACCCTAGCAACAATTTTACCATAGCTCCAGTTGGGCTCAACATTGTCTCAATATGGATCCTATAAGAACATGCACTGGAGCCGCAATGGCTCAGGGGATAGAGCTCGCCTTCCAATGAGGCGAACCGGGTTCAAATCCCAGTCGATACGTCTTAAATGAATTCCGCATCCGGCTTGCACCGACCATAGTGCTGACGTGAAATATCCTCAGTGGTAAATGGATCATGGGTTAGAGTCCCCTTGCTGTCTGGCTAACCGTGGGAGGTTCTCGTGGTCTTCTTCTCCATGTAACGCAAATGCGGGTTAACTCCATCAAAAAGTCCTCCACGAAGGCAAAATTTGACCAATACTCGATCCAGGAGTTCCTTGTCTTCTGGATTGGGTTCAAAATTACAAGGCTTCGGAGCTGAACATTAGTAGTCGTAAACCCATGAAATTGGGTCAGCTGTTCAACGCTATATATATATTTAAAAAAAAAAGAACATGCATTAAGGGACCAATATTGGTATGTCTGGACTTTTTAATATTGGGGCAGGAATGGTCTATGGAGCCTATATTGACCAATATAGAGCCTATATTGGCTAAGTAATGAATATAAAATAGCAGGTGAATCTGACAATTTTGTATAGAGCCGATAATGTTTGTAAAGTGACTGTTAAACATAGGGTGAATCGGACAATTGTATATAGGGACAATATCGGAAAAATAATAGCCCTTTGAATCCTTATTGAGCAATTTTCGTGAATATCGGGCCAATAAGGGCCCAAGAAATTTTGCTGCTAAGGTAGTTCTGTTTTTCAGCGGACAAACTACACTTTACTTTTTTCTTTTATCTTCAACGATCCAATGTAATAAATTGGGTATCAAGTAAAACAAAGGAGGAAAAACTGAAATCTAATTTTGATTTGCATCAGAAATTTAAAAAAAAAAAATTCCGGAAAATTGTAAAACTTACAAATGATGAAGTAACATAAAAACTTTTTTTCGATAAAACCAATATTCAATCATTAAAAATGACGCATTCTGTTATCGATAATTTCAATGAAAAATGTTTGCAATCAAAGAAATGTAAAATGAAATGTAAAATGAAGTGCAATTACATAAATATGCTCGTTTAAAACAAATTTTTTTCAAGTTGAATTTTTCCGATATCTGCAGCACGCAACATTTCTAGTTAAATTGAAATCATTGTGACTTCAAATCGAAAATATCTTTTATTTTTATTTTTACAATATCAACATTATTTATTCAAATTAATAAAAAAATAACAGAAAAGTACGAACAGTTTCCAGTAGGAACTGAAAAAGATTCATTATAAAACAAAAATCCAATTTTGCTAAAAAATATTTTTGGCACTTTGATTTTATTATGACATAATCAGAATCAATTTTTCCCAACGAAACTTACATTTATTAAAAGAAATTTTTTTCGAAGAAAAAAAAGAATATTCAAAATAAATCGTAGCTTAAAAAGATTAAGATTAATCTTAAATAATCTAGCTATGAACTTTGTTGTCCTTTTTAACAACACTCAAGTTTTGATAAAAATAAAATAATAAAATACTTGGAGAAGGATTTTTTTCAAAAATAAAAGTTATACGACTCTTTAAAATGAGATTACGTGTAAAGATTTAACTAACTCCAACTAGTATCAGGTTGCCTTGCAAATTGCAACTCTTCTAATAGGAGAAAGGGGTATAAAATACCCCTTTTAACAACTATAATCTTTCTCAATTTGTTGGGGGGGGGGGTGTTAATAATTTCTATTCATTGTTAACCTAAGAATAGATAATATTTCTCAAAATGATAGAAAATGTTTTGTTTTCTCTGTGGTTAATACAAACTCTGCGTGCAATACCCCTCCGAGTTAAATGTCGAACACAAACTGAGCAAACTAACTCTTAATTTCTAGTTAACATCGTTCATATATACCGTAGAACTTAAATCGATCGTTTCTCAAGGACCATTCATTACGAACGATAGATGCGAGAAAACGACGAATACGGGTCAACTTAAAATATCAAATAGTGACTTGAAAAAGGAATGGAAAGTGATGAAGAGAAGACATGGACTTGAAAATAATTAAGTTATAATTAGCCTAAAAAGTTTTAATCGATAAAATAATTAGCTCAATTTCAAAGCAATTTATGATGCAAAAGAAGATGAATGAAGCATATTTACTTATTTAAAATATCTGTAAAACTTGGTTTGAATTTTTTCTCAGCGCAAACAATAATTTTTTGACATTTATAACTGATTGCTGTTTATTTCTTGTAATTTCGTTCAAATACAGAAAGCTCATTATTTAATCAAAGGCTCCTTGGCCTTTCGCAAATGTTTTCACATGTTTCAGTCAAGTTCAGTTTTTCCAACAGTATCACATTGCACATCTTCAGCTTCTGCAACCATTTCTTGGACCAAAAACACCACAAGTTTCGACCACAAACAAAAACACCACAAGTTTTTCATCAACTGATGTATAAACATCAAACATGAAACTTCTCAAAACGAATTGAGTTTAATATTTTGAAAAATACCAGTAGAATTTATGAACGATGGTTTAAAAAGATAACCTACTAGTTTCGAAGAAGATCTAAAAGGGCATTATTATCATTATAAGAATAGTGTTTGTGACGGGACTATTTTAACACGACGATGCATACGGAAAAACGAAGGTTGCGGAAAAGATGGACCACGGTTCGCTTGTATATATAAACTTTGTTAAGTAGAGGAAAGTCTCACAAATTCTACCGCATTTAATTTCCTATCAGCCAAAAATCATTGAAAATTACAATTTAAATATTTCAATGATAATGTACACTTATTCAGCTACGACTTTATTATTATTATTATTTTGGTTATTATCAGCTTTATTATTATTTTGGTTATTATCAGCTTTATTATTATTTTGGTTATAATATTTCTGCATGTGATACGATTTGTTAAACGGGTTGCATAATTTGTGCAACCAGCTACCCACATTATGCCAAACTCAAGAATTTTGAGTCTTTATTATTAAGTGAATAAGTAGACTATGAGTAACCCAAAACAATCGTTTACTTAAACAAATGCCAGCCAGTTGACTAGTAGTCAGTAAGAGTCTTGCTCTCCAATATTTTTTCTAAAATAAGTATACAACAATATAATGGTTTTATGTGGTTAGCACTTATCTAATACAAGCAATCATCTATAATCTAATATATATAATTCTCTTACGTGGCTCCCAAATTTTGGCCTTATTTCTTTTCCGCTGGTGGCAACAGTTTTCATTTTTAAAGAAGTACTTTGTACAACTACAGGGTAACAAAAAATTATAGAGATCACTTTTGTGGTTATCTACCACTAAAGTTTTAAAACCTTTTTACATATATAGCATACTGATCTAAAGCTCTACTATTTGACTTTCATTTGCAATACTATTTCATAAAATCACAAAAATGCTTTAGAAGAAATTTGACAAAAAGCTAATTGGTCAAGTACAAGCATTTTTGAAACTTCGATGGAGCCACAAGATTATAGAAACCCATTTTAAAAAGAAAGGTATTGCGATTTCACTCAGCCATACCAGTCGCATCAAGAATTTGAAACTTGGATCGATGCAAAATAATGCAAAACCAAAAAAAAGGACGGTTAAGCAAATTGAAGAAATCAGATTTGCAGAAGCTTGATAAGATGACATCAAAACCGGATCCTCCAACACAGACAAGCATGGCTAAAGCTCTTAACGGGAGTCAGCAAGTTGTAAGCTATCAACTAAAACAAAAGTTGAAGAAAAAATGCCATAAAAAACCTAAATATCATCATTTAAGTGAGAGATCGGTGCAGATTAGGAGGCAACGCTTATGGCCTCTCTACAAGCTTCTCTGTAAGGACAGATGGCGAAAGTTCATTACAACTGATGAAGCTTGGATCTATCTATCTGATATCAATGCTAAATCTAAAGTTCAATATCTTAGCCGTGGACAGAACAGGCGAGACTTGACACCATCAACCACGGTGCCTCATGTGAAAGGCGTAATGGTTTGGATGGGCATATCCGCCCATGGTGTGACCAAACCTCGGTTTGTGAAACCTGGGGCCCAAAATAAATTTTGAGTATTCCATACAGAAGATATTAAAGCCCTTTTTTAAGGATGATTACTGCAGATTGTACTCTAATAGTGATGCTGTGTTCCATCAGGACTCTACCCCATCGCATGCATCTGAGGTCACCCAGAAATTCCTAACAGATCAACAAGTGAAATTCCTGAGACCAGAACAATGGATTCCAAACAGTCCTGATGCTTCACCATGCGACTATTTCCTATGGGGACATCTGAAAAACAAACTGAATAAGAAAAGATTTTCTACATTGAGAGGCCGTCAAAGAGCTATTAGAGAAGAGGTGAAGAAAATCCCCCAGGAAATCATTTTGCAGGCCTTAAAATCTTGGCCGAAGCGTTGTAGACAAATCTATTATGCCGGAGGTCGACATATTGAGAAACATCGCTGAATTTATGTAATAAATTTTGGAAATAAAAACATTCAAAAATGATCCCTATAATTTTTTGTTACCCTGTAAATAAGATTCTTTTCACAACACTTAAATACTTACTTTATTTTCTTCATATATACAGAGAACAGTCGGCAAAGAATTATGTTAGGTTAAAAAACATTTCGCTAAAAAAAGAACGAATTCTAAAATAAATAAAAATAAACAACTTAAAAAATAAAAATGCTCTTGCCAGCCATAGAATTTTTTGAAAGTTAACTTAGCAACTTGAATCAAAATGACATAGAAGTGCAACTAGATCAAAATTATGATACCTGAGCGATTGGCGTAACAAATCCTTCAATTCTATAAGTGTTGTATCGCCAAATGCCCAAGTTAACAATTGTGTTTTTAAAGAAATTCTATAAAAAGTTTTAAATAAAAAAACTTCTATCCAGCTACTTCTACAACTGCTTCTTGAAGAACTTGGCTCATTGATTAAAAATATTGTTTTAATTTTACAGTACTAACTTTACTTCTACTAACATTATTGCTATGACCCTCTTTCCTTACATTTTACAACTTCATGCTAAATTTGAGGACTTTAAGTTGTTTTGTGGTTGAATACTGACATTTAGAAATGTGTACATAAAAAATAATATTTAGAGATTAAGAGCTGCCTCAGAAAAATTTAAATTGTTGACACTGAATTTAATAATGGAAACAATCGTTTTTGTGAAAAATTGAATTGTATTGCTGACATCAAAACTAAAAATATTGTGTTTCAACTTAACAATACAACCTTAATTTTACTGACATTTTGAACAAAATTAAGGTTTAGAATTGCCACGGAGAAATTTGAATTGTTAACAATGACTTAAGCAAAAAGTTTTATTTTAACTGACAAATACTATATTATAATTTTAACTCCTAGTAAGCAGAAAAAGTTGAATCTAAAATACAAATAGGTGAATTGACAATTTTGAAACAAAAAAGATGGCATTAATAACGTAAAAAAATGTGATTTGAGGGAGATTTCTCCCTTTTACTTTACATTTTGTACGCTTTTGTTCGTAAAGGCCTGGTTTCTTAGGACAGGACGCCGTCAGCTGGAAATCAGCGTTAACCTCTGATTGGTCCATTTGTGAGTTTGATAGCATACGTCATCGAACGCTCATCTTGAACTACAATTGCCGTCCAACTCAACTGCACTTGGATTACAACGTGACGTTAACCACAGAAGCAATGGCGGACAACATCCAACAGCACATTGAAATCAGCCAAGATTTTGATTTTGACATTAAACATAGGTTCTTCATTAAACATAGCACTCTTCATTTAGCTCAGCTATAGTGTGTTTTTTCTTGGACAAAGTCATTATTTGTTCTCTAAAACACTGGTCGACAATAACAAAATCAATACAAATTCAAAATAAATATTTGTTTACGTTATTAAGGCATGCCCAATGAGAGATAATGTCTGCGTTGGACCGACTGCTCACGCTGAGCTAACAAAAAAGTATTTTTTTGGCGTCAGCTCTACGTCAACTTTCCGCTGACGCCCAGATAAGGCGCTAGTTCTAAGAAACCAAGCCTTGAGCTAACAAACCAGTATTTTGTTGGCGTCAGCGGGACGTTGACGTCTCGCTGACACCCAGATAAGGCGCTTGTCCTAAGAAACCAGACCTTAAGATTTCGAGTAATACCGCATGTGCTATTGAAGTGAGCGTGCGTTAATTCTTGTGAAATGCGCATGTTCCCGTGAAAAAATATCAAACTTGCGTGTACAAATACTAGACATTTTGCAAAAAATCGTAAGTTAAAAAACACTAACATTGTGGGATACTAAATTATTACTTGGCTATCCAGATGGCACATCGTTTCGATGTTTTTCACAATATTTTCCTACCTCGGAATAAGGAAAAAGAGTCTCATTAAAAAGGATAAAGGAGAGAAAGAATAATATTAAATTAAATTAACGCTCGTTGAATTAAATGAAATGGTTTCGTTCCTTTCCAATATATTCACTTGTTGAGATTTTCTGGTGTCAAAAAGTCAGTTTAATTAAATATTAACGAACCAGAACAGTTAAATCGTTCAACAGAGCTCTCATTTGTTGCAGTCTTATAAGTCTTACTTTCGAGGTGAGAAATTTGGTATCGGGTGAAAATTAATTCAGTGTATTCAGACATTTTTTGCCGATTTAGGTGTAGATCAGTTAAATAGCTTGACATTTGATATGTTTAGTAGTTGAAGTTGTTACGTTGCTCATAAATCGTTCCAGTACGAATTAGAACTGTACACAATTTACGAATTTGGCAATTACGTAACATAACGTAATCAACAATGTGTTATTCTAAGCTTCGGAGAATAGCTAGCTAACAAAGAAACAAGTAGACCATAACAGAATAAGTTGCTTTATAATAATTGTTACTTATCAACTATTACTAATTAATTATCAGCAGTTTTAACTCAATCTGATTTATTCTTCATCTGTGTGTTACTTTATTTTTACTAATTCCTTGTACAGGATGTTGAAAAATTACATTAAAAAAACTTGTAAAACTTTTTAACATTGTAAACCTGACACAGATACACAGCGACTTAATACATCTGAAGGGATATCCTAGTGAAAAAAGCTTCTTAATTTATTCGCTACAGCGTTCTCTATACAATGCATCTTTAGAAATCAAAATCAAAGGTGGAACAATTTAGACAACTTTCCTCTATACGTTTCCTCTATATGTAATATATAGGCACTAACTCATAACTTTACTTAGTGAGAAAGTGATACAGAAAACAAATTTGGTATAATTTATGTATTCCAAGGGGTGTTTTGTTTCAAATGCAGAAAAAATAAGAGTTTCGTTTCAAATAAAATATATATTGTCTAGTTGTTGTTGCAATATTTAGTTTAATCAGCTCCGAAATTAATACAATTAAATTTCGGGAGTGAAAACAAAAGCAATAAAAATAATTCAAGCATATAATCCATTAATTATTTTTTAAAAGAAAATTACAATCTAATAATTTTTTTACATCAAAAATTAATGCAGAGAAAATATTAGCTGCATTTAAAAAAAGCTGTAGAGTTGAAAAAATAATATTTAATTTAATTAGTTCCAAAATTAAGATAATAAAATATTAGGAACAAAAAATCAATAATGAAAATAATCGATTAATTTTTATATCATATTTTCTAATGATATTTTTATTCAATTTATTCAATATTAGGAACAAAAAAAAAATAATGAAAAGAATCGATTGATTTTTATATCTTATTTTCTAATGATATTCTTATTTAATTTCTTTTCAAATAATGTGCACAAATTACTAAAAAAAATTTAGTTTATTATATATATTACGTATATTTTTTCTGGATACCAATTTTGAACTGATAAAAAAATAGATAGATAAATAGATAGATTAAATAAATTAAATAAATTAAATAAATTAAATAAATAAATTAATTTATTTATTTAATTTATTTATTTAATTTATTTATTTAAATAAACAAATTAAATAAATAAACAAAATTTCATTAAGTTTACCTATTTGAGTAATTTTATCTATTTTCTTTTTACAAAAATTGTTATACGATACATTACAAACAACAAAAATATACAGTCGAGTCTGTGATAAAATATTTCGTCGAGATAATTTTTTAAGAAGCTGTGTAACAGTTTTGTAGGTTTTTTTTAAAAATATCAATTAATCATTATTTGGTTTTTTATCTTTTGATGAAATTTTGAAAAAAAAGTATAACACATGAGAAAAAAAAATATTTTTAATTTTAATTTTAAAAAAAAACCTTTTCATACCCTCAGAGCAATAACAATTTATCCTTATTACTAATAAGCAATATAAATTAATTTCCAAATCATAAACATAGATTGTTTCAATGGAAAGATACAATTATTTTACAAAGTTTACATAGAGAAAAGATGTATTTTCTAAAGCATAGTGATAAATGGCGATGTGTCTAGATTCTACAAAGAATAATATTTCTCAACGCCCTCTAAACAAATCATTTAGAAAGATTACAGTTCGTAAAAGAGATTTTTTTTAAACCTCTTTCTCCAACATACGAGATATATTTCACAAAGCACCTGATGCCATTCGGAGTTAGTTAAATCTTTACATGTAACCTTATTTTAAACAACCGTATATCTTTTATTCCTGAAAAAAAAAAATTCCTCTAGATCTTAAGGATTTTCGAATTTTATTTTTTATCAAAACTTGAATGTTATTGCCCTGCCTTAAAAAGGACAACAAAGTCATTAGCAAGATTATTTAAGATTAATCTTAATTTTTTTAAAGCTGCGATTGATTTGGAAGTTTCTTTCTTGCTTAGAAAAGGAATTCTTTTTATAAATGTACGTTTTGTTGGGAAAAAAGATATTCTGATAATGGGCACAATAAAGTCATTACGCTAAAGAATTTTTTTCCCCCGGTATTATTGGATTTTTGTTTGCGAAGAATTTTTTTCACTACTTTTAGACAATTTCCTTTTATGTTATTTATTCATTAATTTGAATGAATAATACTACAAGAGATAATATAAAAAAATTTTCGATTTCATGTCTAAATGATCACGGTTTAATTAAAAATCTAGCGTGCAGTAGAAATTGCGGAAATTCAGCTTAAAAAATTTGCTCTTCAATATGTATATTCATGTAATTACTTTTTCTATTTACGTTTTTGTAATTGAAAACATTTTTTTCATATGAAATTCCTAATAGAGAGACTTGCTATTCTTAATAGTTAAAATTGGATAAATGTTTTTCTCCGTTTTATATTACCATAATTATTTTTCAGATTTTCCAATATAAATTGCTGCATTTCTGTGTAATGTAAATCAAAATTGTTTTTTAAAATACTTTCCTTTGTTTTTAATCTTATTTCTCTGCATTAATATTTTAGAATTTATAATGATTTTGTTCATTTATTAAGTTTTTAGTTTATTTTTTACATTAAATCGCAAATGTAATAAAAATGGGGAATATTATCTTCAAAAATGCAACAGTCTTATAATGAAAAAAAATCTGGCATTTGGTAAATTTGGTGACATTTATATCGTAAAAGAATTACAGTCTCGTACCAAAATAAAGCAAGATAAAGATACAGCGTAAAAACTACATTCTAAAATGTAAAATAATTCATTTTTTTAAAAAATGTAAACATGTTTAATGCTTTCGTTGATCACGATATGTAAAAAAATTTAAATTAAATTAAAAACAATTAAATTCGCATTCCACTGGTTATCAATCACTTCATCAGTTTGAATGGTTTTGCAGATAATAATTTTTATTTTATTATTTTCTCGATTTAAATTTTGAATTGGTCAGTCATAGAGCTTTATTTGAAATAAAATCATTCTACGTAGTTCGAAAATTATAGAAACTTCAATTTGAAAGAACCATTAATTAACTAAAACATGATTTTAAAAAAAATATTTAAAACAATATATTTATTCAAAATTCCATCACGTTTTTCTTTCAAAAAATTTCTTAAAATATTTTTGGTAACCTTTTGTACAATTATATATATCCGAGAAAGATTTCCGAACGAAACTCTTATGTTGATAAAAAAAAATTCCATAGTATTTTCTTTTTAACTTTAAAGTGTTGTTGAAAATTGATTTAAACAAATTTTATATCTGTCAAACCTTGATTTTTCTTCGAAAAGTTTTTATTGTATTTAACTTAGAAAATGATAAACAGAAAATGAAAAAAAATAATTTTTATTTTTAACTTGGTAAAAGAGATGTATAATGATTTTATAACTATCTGTTTTAAATGAAATTTATTTTTTTCAGAGTTAAAGTGGCAATGAAGCGTATAATTTAGTTTTGTTTCCTTACTTACTAAAACTTATTAAAAATGGTTTCATGACTACCAACCCTACTTAATTTTACACCAAATTCTCTTTTTATACTTAAAGTGATATTCAAAATTATAATGATTCATTTCTGATTCGTAAATTTGATTTAAAATCATTCATACGTTACATATAAATAATTTAAACGAATCTATAACAATCATGATAGTCAAGCTGGTACAGTTATTTCACATGTTGGCAAAATTAAAACAACTTTTGCTAAAAATAATTGCTTTAAATCAAGACAATATTTATCTCACTACAAAATTTCTTATGAGAAAGAGTAAAATCGGTGAGTTGTACTATTTGTCATTTAAACCTTTTGGTGATCGAAATAGGCTATAGGTGGTGCATAGCAGAACTCTTTACCTGTGGCAACATTGGACATGCTTTCTCCATTAGCGTGTGGATAGTCATAGGAGTAGGAATCACGTTAGCTTCTGCCTTGATTTTCAAATCGATTAAAGTTTTTAAGTTTGGGAACTATTTGGAATTCAAAACTGCTTTAAACATAGTGCTTAAAGTAAAAATTGTGGAAATTTTAGAATATATTTTTGACATAATTTTTGCTACAATGTGTCCCAAAATGATTGATAAAATGTACGAAGTAAATAAAAAATCCTTTTTGATGTGATAGTAAGAATTTAATTTTCATTATAAATTAAGTGACAAAAATTTTGTCTATGAATTGTATTATTTAATGCGTTTCACAAAAATAAAGAAAAAAATACAGAATTATTAACTGACAAATTCTGTCCCAAAATAAACAATTTAATAATTGTGTAATGTTAATTTAATAATAATATAAGCAATACTTCATTTAAATTAATAATTTGTAATGTTAACATTATAATTATAGTATTGTAATAATTATAGTATTGCTTTAGTTTATTTTCAGTTTGCTTTTTACCTAAAATAATACGAAAATTAGATTAAAATTATATTTGTTTTCATGAAAATAAAAACAGAGGCAGTAAGCTGATAATTGTGTTACAATTTATTTTGGTTACTTTAAATGTTATTTTGGTATCAGAAGAAATAATATTTAAAATTGTTCTGGGAGCAAATAATGTTACAGAAACTAAGTTTATTCACGAACATGCAGAGCACATAACTTAAGTTTAAGCCCACGCTAATTAGTATTTGAAATTCAACAAAACAAAGTTAGAAAGCGTAAGCCAACTAACATGTCTAATTTGCTTAATGAGCATCAATATTAATAACTTGCTTCAGGAAAAATCAAAGAAACGACTTTTGAGAAGTTATGCGTATTAATTCATTTTATTTCGAATAATTTTATTCAATATTGAGTTATCATTAGTGAACTTTATTAAACCAAATAAAGAATGTTTCATTTCTTTAATACAAATCTTGAATATTTAAAATTAATTGCATATTTTCTTAAAAGTACCTTTGTTTTTGTGTGATTTATTAAATCAGCGTTAATAAAGGCATAACAACTGCCAAATTATGTTTTCATTGAGGGGAGAGATTACATAGAAAAGGCAAAATCCGGTCATAAAAAACATTTCTTATTTTCCTTGTTATGTGTATTTATTTAGAAAAACATACTATCTGTTATTACCTCTATTAATTTACAGTTATAAAGTGTAGTTACTTTTATTTTTACTTTTATTACCGTCGTTGAACAGGCGAACCCATGATCATTCTACCACTGAGGATACTTTGCGTTAGCACTGTGGTCGGTGCTAGCCGGATGCGGAATTCGTATCAACCAGACATCGTTGGGAATCAGAACAGAAATAGTGCAGTTACTTGTTATTAACTTATCTTTTAATTCATGATTAAGACTACTCCAAGACTAGGTATCACATGGTGGAGAGGCAAAAGACCTCGCGAGGCCTAAAGACCGCGAACATCCTAATGACTATGAAAGCAAATATAAGGACCTCTCTCGACAAAATCAACCGAATAGTTCTTGAAAATTAAAAATTTAAAAACATCTTGACCTCTGTAACTATTTCCACCGATTTTGTTCAAATGTTACATTGTGTCACTAAAATCACGAAATTTTCTCAAACACTCTGTAGCGTACATGTTGCGGGTTCGAATCCCACCGTAAACCTGGATGTATCTTTGTGATGTCCTTCGCAAATTTGTGACATCTGTTCTTCAACTTCAGAAGACTATAAGCCGCCTTAGTAAATAGCACACAAGCTCATATCCTCCCATAAAATCCATTTTTACCAGAACATGTTACGGAACAAAAAAATCTGATATACTGTAAATTTTTCGGTAATAATTACCTTAAAATCACTCAATCACTCTAATTAAATAAACATTACTGAAGACGGCTTTTATTCCTAATTAAGCTCGACATGTATAGCGCATAAATTTTGAGTTAAATATCAATATATTAATGAGAGATATTTAGTTTTTATAAACTATAATAGTTATGTTAATAGCTAGGATAACTATTAGCATTATTATATGCCAAATAAATAACTAATTTATGATAAATTTTAATTTTATTGAGAATAAGTGATTTCCAGTTGTCTGTTTAGTAAATAATCAATAAAAATTATTTCAAACCATCTTCAAACATATTTTGCAGCATGGAATAGGGCCTCCTGATTTCCGTTTGACAGCACATTTTGTTAAGGGATATCGAGAAAATATACGATGATTATGCATATTGCTTCATTTGCTTTAGGAAACGAGCTAAATTATTCTCATAAAATTAAAGAAAAGTAAGGAATAAGTGAAAAATCCCCAATAGATGGCTGTGCTGACTGGAAAAGACTATAAATCAATGTTTGCTACTGCATGTCGTTTTTTTAATTAACGACTCCCCCTGTTTACGAACTTTTAATTAATTTTTAAAATGATTGAGAATCACTTTCTTTCAGAAGCAGAATGAAGTAACGATACTCATTTCTTATTCCTTTATTTGAATATTTTTCAAATCGTCAGTCAGTTTTAAGACACCTGATACCATGTTTGAACTACCGTTTGACACGACAGGGCTATACTGTAAAATATGGATACTCAAACTTTACGAAACTTCCTTCGTTTTTGAAAAAATTTCCTGGTACGCTACGGCTGACCATTTCGTCAAAGTGGCAAAGTAACTGTCGGCAAATGTTCAATGAAGCTAATTTCGTCAAAAGTAAAGAAATATTTCGTGATTCTAGCTGCGATCGTCTAGTCTTCATCATTCTAGTTCCATTATTCTAGTGAATAATCTCCCACAATGATCTGTGATAGGGTTCCGAGTCAAGGAAAATTTTTTGCCATATATTTAATTCGCGTTTTCTGGTAAATCATGTGATTTCGTGAAGAAATGATTTTCGAAATTGACGAAGAACCGCCATAATGAAAGTTTTATTTCTGAGAGTGTACCAACTACTGAGCTTTTTGCAAAATATTTTGTAGAGCGATAAACAACTAAAAACCAAAGCTTTCAGAGACATCGGTGACTTTGCCAACATTTTAAAGACCTAACCACAAGAAAGCTGGAATAAAATGGCTTTTCATACGAACTTTTAAATCGTTTGCATGTAGTGGTGTGGAAAATAACTTTAAATCAAATTTTCAAAACAAAGAATCATACATTAAAACATAAATTTAGCTGCAACTAGAAGCATAGAAAGTTGGCAGACCTGGTTTGAAAATGACAGCGAGCAATAAGGCTTTTAAAAATGCAATCTAAAACAAAGCAGTTTACAGTTGTTTTTTCTAACTATTATCTTCGTCTCTGTTTAGTTATATATCACCAAAACTTATTCCAAGTGAATTCTAAAGATAAGTGATTTAAGGTATCCGACTACCTTCGGGACAAAATTTTTGAAAAATAAATATTTTCCACAACATTATTGCAATTTATATTGTATATTAATTTAAATAAACATATTTAATAGAGAAAATTTAAATATACAGGAAATGTTTTGTTTAAAGAGTATTTTTCAGATAATTTTAATGAAAATAACTCATTAACGGGAAACACTCTACACAAAAAACTATTGTACATACAGCTATCAAATTTTTTGAGCCGTTTCGTATAACCCTCTGAAGTGTTATGAACCTCAACTTAAATGATATCATGAAATTAAAAAAATTTATGGAGTGTTAAGCCTATTTTTCCATTTTTTTTTCACATTTTCTTCACATTATCTACTGCAAAATATCTCATGAAACAAAAAATAATACAGTTATCTGAATTCTGGAGGTCTGTTATATAACCACCAATACAAGAAACAATCTCTGAAAGTTTGAAGACAAATTTATAATAATTAGATGAGTTATCTTGTTTTCCGTAGACAAAAAACAGCAAAATTTTCATTTTGAGAAAAACACAATTAAAGTTTATATTTAAATTTTTTCTAAAAACTATGAATGTTTGTCAGTAGGAAGTTATTATATTTTATAGGGGGCACATTCCTTCACACATTTTCTTAGTTTTATTTAACGTAGCGATATTTTAACGCATTATTTAGCGATATTTTAAAGTATTTAGTGAATAACATCAAAAGTCTACTACTTATAAAGCATTTAACACAGGAACAATTTTTTATTAAACAACCATCTTACTGTATCTTCACACTCTAATATATATGTCTAAATATAAGTTTTATTAATTAGAAGTAAAAAATATTTTTTATAATATTTATAATAGCTCAAATCTAGAATTTTCTTCTAAATGCAATTTGTTATCATAGCAAACCGGACAACATAATGAAGCTAATATCATCAGGATCTCAATATCAATTATTCGATTGCCACACAGATTGTTTTTATCCAAAGGTACCAATTCCTTATTGACATCCATAGAAATCGATAATTTTGAAGAGCTTGAAGTAATAGATTCATCTGCTTTACACAATTTTGAATAAATGGTATAATCAACTTTACTCAAATCATCGCTTTTGTTGGCATGTTGATTACCGTAATATTTACGTTTCTTAGATCGAGAAGTACGTCCTTTACCCATCTCAATAAATTTATCAAAGTAAATAACAAATTTTTTTGAAGGAAATCAATAAATTTCTTCAAAACAAATCAAAGTCAAGATATAGAAAGTACGCTTCAAATGTAAACAAACTATCAGAAAATATGCTAACTTTTCATGTTACCCACAAACAGTAACCACGAAACGTAAAATCTAATTAAAATATAATTCAGATTATTAGCCGAGAGTTTAAGAGCTTTTAAAAATTAAACACCAAAGAAAAATAAACACACAAATAGAAATGGAACAGAAACTATTACCTACTACCAGTTTCATTTTTGAAATTTCCGGTAAGTTAGACAGCTGTCATCTGTTACTAAAATAGCTATAACTAAAGTTCTGCTTGACGTGCAGTCAAAAACAAAACAGTTTTGAAAACTAGAAAAATTGGGCATTATTATAAAGCAATAAAATAAAAAAGTGATTTTTTGTGAAAATCTTCGTTTTTAAGGTAGTCGGATACCTTAAACGACATATATTGTCGTCAATAAACTCAGATCATTACATTCTCGCAAAGCTTTCTAAAACATTCGAAACGGGAAAAAAAGGAAAATATATTTGCAATAAATAAGAATATGGATCCTATTCTCCAGGAATACAGCACAGCCTTAAGCATACTTCTATTTAACACTTCATCCGTAGAACTTCCGGTGATCAAATGCGGAAGTCCCATTTCCGGAAGAATATCGGAAATTGGCTCTTACTCGAAAGTGGTTGGAGGGGTGTCCATAATGTGAAGTCGTGGTACACCCCACTACGAAACAACTCAACCCTTCTCTTTTATGGAGAACATTTTTTTCTTCTTCTGGAATTCTTTGGAGTCCGTTGCAAATAAAACTGAGCTACTATTTCTGTAGTGGCGATTTTATACAGTCGTAAAGATTTCTCTAAAAGGGGAGGGTGGCCTGTGTTACTTTAGAACGAGATTTCCTTTTTTCTATTTATCTTTCTTTTTGACTTAGAATGTTTCTTTTAGAATGTTTTTTTTTGTATTATGGTAGAGTTCCAGGGGTGGGTGATTGAAATGTTACAGTTCCATAAACTTTAATCTGCCAATACGTCGAACCGTATTGTCTGAGGTTTTAGAACCGGAATGACACGTAGTGACGTAGTGTACAATTCTACATAAAATTTAGAATTTCCTGTATGGTCGTTGTTATGGTTATAGTGGTAGCAGTGATTTTATCATGGATTCGTCATTTTTTTAATACTTTGCTAACTCTATTTACTTCCAAAAACGTTCAGGAAATTTCTCTGAAAAAGATAGTCACAGTTTTGAGCATTTTTGTTATTTGAATAATTTAATGAAGGCTGAATACAAATTTTAAAAACTCTCAAAACGTGACGTTTAAGGGCTTACTTCAGTCATATGTAAGGATAAGACCTCCTAAGGATAAGGAAAATAATATATGCAAAGATAAATACATTCAAGATGCAGAGTTTAAGGGCTTGATTTAGTTTTATATAATGATAGAACTCTCATGGATAAAGATAATCATATATAGAGATAAAAACACTAAAAAAAGTGATATTTAAATGCTTGATTTAGTCGTATGCAAGGATAAAGTCCCAAGGATGAAAATAATCGCTTATATACAGATAGAGACCCTGAAATTGCGATGTTTAAGTGCTTGCTTTTGTCATATGTAAGGATAAGACACCTAAGGATAAGGAAAATATATGTAAGGATAAAGACAGTCAAAATGCAACGTTTAAGGGCTTGATTTAGTCTTATGTAATGATAGAACTCCCATGAATAAAGATAATCATATGTAAAGATAAAGACACTAAAAAAAGCGATATTTAAAACCTTGCTTTAGTCGTATGCAAGGATAGAGTCCCAGGGACGAAAATAATCGTTTATATACAGATAGAGATCCTGAAATTGCAATGTTTAAGTGCTTGCTTTTGTCATATGTAAGGAGAAGACACCTAAGGATAAGAAAAATCATATATGTAAGGATAAAGACATTCAAGATGCAACGTTTAAGGGCTTGATTTAGTCTTATGTAATGATAGAACTCCCAAGGATAAAGGCAATCGTAAAGATAGAAACACTCAAAATTCGAAGTTTAAAGCTTGTTTTAGTCGTGTGCTGGTATAGAGTCCCAAGGACGTAAATAATCGTGTATGTACAGATACGATTGAAATTGCGATGCTTAAAAGCTTGCTTTTGTCGTATGTAAGGATAAGATCCCCAAGGATAAACAATAATCGTATGTAATGATAAGACCCCCAAGGATAAGGATAATCATACGTAATGATAGAAACACTCAAAACGCGACGTTTAAGTTCCTTCCTTAATCGTATGTCAGGATAGAACCTCTAAGTATAAGGTTAATCGTGTATGTCGTGTTAATCGTAAAGAGAGAAACACTCAAAATGTGACGTTTGAGAGATTACTTTAGTCGAATGTAAGGATGGAACCCTCAAGGATAAAGACAATAGTATATGACAGGATAGAGACTTTTAAAATACGGCGATTAACTGCTTGCTTTAGCCGTATATCAGAATAAGACGGCCAGGATAAAACCTCCAAAGATAAGAATAATCGTGCGTAAGGATAGGACCTCCAAGGATAAGGATAATCATACGTCTGGATGGAAGCTGTCAAAATGCGATGTTTCAGTGCTTGCATTAATCGTATAGGGATAGAACCTCCAGATACTAACCCTGGAAGTTCTAGACCCCCCCCCCCATTTTTCTTACCCGAGTTAGTCTAAAAATTGCAAAGTAATTTCATAATCAGTAACGTGTTCTTAGCGAATAAACATGCCTTTTTCCCCCGGCAGATTGGGAATTTTGTTCCTTAAAGAATGAGGGACACCCTTAATCTGGGATATATAGCCCGAATAGTTCTTCAACAGATCGGTCGAAAGTAAATAGTATTAATGTTAATTTTACGCTTCACATTATATCCAAAGATGATTCAATTCTCAAAATAAAATTTGTTGAATATTTTTTTAACAATTAATTTATTTAATATCGATAGAAAAGCTTTCGTTGTGAGAATTGTTACATAATTTAAAACTACAAAATTTTAACTGCCGAAGTTCGAACGTTTTGCAAAATCGATCGAATAACTCCCAAAGAATGAAAATTGTAAATATGTTTGTTTTTTATATTTTATTACCCAGAAACTAAATTATTCAGTGAAAGTTGTATTACCCAGAAATAGTTCCTGGGAAATGTAAACTTAAAATAAGATTTTTTTTTAAAAATTGTATTACTCAGAAACTAAATTATACAGCAGAAATTGTATTGCCCAAAAATATATCCCGAGAAATAAAAACTTAAAACAGGAAATATTTTGAAATTGTTTTACTTAGAAACTAAATTATTCAGCAAAAATTGTAGAAAAATTACATAGAAATATTTCCTGAGAAATTGAAACTTAAAATAAGAATGTTTTGAATTTGTAGTACTTAGAAACTGTACCACTGATTTGACCACTGATGGATTGCAACACA
The DNA here is from genome assembly GCF_982258835.1 of Parasteatoda tepidariorum. NCBI lineage: Eukaryota > Metazoa > Arthropoda > Arachnida > Araneae > Theridiidae > Parasteatoda > Parasteatoda tepidariorum. The sequence goes on along the minus strand of NC_141764.1, from coordinate 80,687,609 downwards.
AAACACTGTTTTTTAAAAATGAGTGTTTTGTAATTTTAAATTCAAGGTATTATCAATAAAATTTTGACAATTGGTACAGCTTTTCCTTAACGATCATGATTAAAGATTTTTTCTCAGGTGAATTCTAACTTATATTCCTTTGATCAATTAAACTGAATTAATTTTTTCTTTTTATGGCATTGTTATGGCTTATTTATAATAATTCCAATTAATGTTTTTATGAAAAATATTCAAAAAATTGTTAGTGCCTTTGAATTAAGCAAATAAAATATATAAATAAAGCAGTTTTATATGCAAGAAATAGCAGTGGTTTTCTTTTGAAGAACTCTTTTATTTTATGTGAGTGTGTGCTTGAATAATGCATTACACACGTATAAACAAAAATAAATACCTCATTCTAAGTAATAACACTAAACCATTACTACAACAAATTTCGTTTAAACTGGCTTTAATCCAAAATCTCAATTCCAGCCGTTAACTTTTGGGGAGAATTTATCGGATTTAATGACCGCGTAGGAAACGTAATTAAATGTCCCCACATGGTTGTTTCATGTTTTACTCACACAAAATTATGAACGTTTATTACTTCAAAAGTCTTTAAGTGTTGTAAGTGAACAAAAAAAAATCAAGAAGTATGGTTGTTGTTTTTTTTAACTCGAAAATTTTTAAATTTGTATGTGGTCCATTAAAAGCATAGTATTTCCATTCTGTTTGAAGTTGCACCGTTTAAAAAAGTTAATGTTTCGTGTTTATAGCATTTCTAATTCGATTTCTTAATGGGAGAGTCGTTTATATCTTAGTTCGAATGCATTCAGTATTGTTACGAAATAATTAACGGTTATTTTGAAACTTACTTGTCATAATAATTAAAATTAATAACCTTCAATTGTTTTGTAATTTTCGATAAAGATGTTTTCATGAGCAGTGATAGTTTTAATGGTCTAAAGAGAGGAAAATATTCTGAAAGTAAAATTAACATTAAAGATCTCGAATTTTCAACCACTCTCCTTACAAAGTAATTGGAGCCATATTTCAGGAACACCACCACTCCCAAAAAAATGTGACTTCATCGAAAAAAAGATAATGTTCTTTCCAAAGTTTATTTAGCCTGACTTTATAACTTGAAATGTCTTCTACACTAAATAATATTTTTTATTTAGGTCTATCCTTTGAACAATAAAAACTGTGAGTTAGTAGGTGAAAGTTCGTTGATTAGATCAAAAGCTATTCATATGCATTCGTTTTTTATTTATCGCACATTATATAAATTTGTTTCTGCGATTGTCTTAAAATATTTTATCAGTATTTCATATTTTAATATTTTGAAAGTTAAAATTATGTTTATAAAAGTTAAACTTGCATGAAAAAATACCATATAAACTAACTCGTTATTTGTAATGGTTTTCTGATAAGATTTTAAATTAGTTATTAACTAATTAGTGAATATATGCGTTGGATATATGTATTGAAAAACTTTATTGATAAATCTTCTGAGCTTAGCCATTTGTTTCATTGAAGAATGGAAGAATGGAATAATGTGAATTTAATAGTGCAAAACTTTTCAAATTGCTTATAAATACTCTTTTTGCACGAAATTTACTATAACTTAACGAAATTTACTATATCGAACATGTAACTTTTTATAAAAGACTGAGAAATAATGCTTATTCAACAGTTTGTACTTTAGAAAACGGAAGTGAAAAAGTTGTTTTTCATTTTGGGCATTAATAATGAATTAATTTAGGCAATAACTTTCAGCAAAAGAAGCATCACATCCAAAAGTAAATAAAAACAGTAACTCTCCAATGATTGCTATGTATTTTGAGCGAATAATCAAAAGACAAATCTTTATATGTTCAAGAAGCCAAGAGCTTTGTTATTACGTTATAAAAACAGTGGCCATTTCTATTTAGCATTTTGAACATTAGTTAGCCTCAATCAATACCTATATCACTAAATCAATACCTCTGGGGTTACTGGATTAGAGGATATTGGACCGATCGTTCTCTGATTCAGGTCAAAATTACGATCTGTGGATGAATGAATGGATGTATGAATGGATCCGCCCTATAAAACGGGTGAGCCGTATGGTGCGGCAGAAGTCGAATTCTTGGCCATAGATGGCGCCACTGAAAAAACAAGAACAATCGCACCCCCTCTGCCTAAACAGGCATACGTCAACAACAACGTTAGTTAGCGAAAGTAAAGCCCGAACTAAATTCAATCAATATTTCAGTCAATAATAATTTTCAGCTAAAGATATTTCAGATCCAAAAGTTAATCAAGCATCCATATTCCAATTAATAATTATTTATCTTGATCAAATAATCAAAAAACAAAACTAATTTTGCTTAAATAGCTAAGAACTTATTCATTATGCTATCAATTGAACCCTAGTTAGCAAATATGAAACCTAAACTAAAGTCAAATTCTTAATTTGGGCAATAATAATTTTCAGCTAAAAATATTTAAGACCTAAATATTAATTAAACAGCAATACTTCAATTAATTATTATTTATCTTGATTGAAGACAACATTTTTTTTGTTCAAAACACCAAGAGTTTATTTATTATGTTATAAAAACAGTGGTTTTGAAATAAAACTTATTTAGCTTTTTGAACTCTAGTTAGCGAAACTAAGCCTGAACTCAAGTCAATCAATAATTTAGGCAATAATAATTTTCAGCTAAAGATACACCAGACATAAAAGTTAATAAAATAGCAATACACAGATTATTTAATATTTGTATTGATTGAGTAATTAAAAGGCAAAACTTATTTTACTCAAATAACCAAAAGCTTATTTCACAAAAATAGTTACTATTAAATGAAACCTATTTAGAATTTTGAACTCTAGTGAGCGAAAGCAAAGCCTAAGCTAAATTTAATCAATTCTTTAGTCAATAATAATTTCCAGCTAATTATATTTCACATTCAGAAGTTCATAAAAACAGTAATTGTCCGAAGGAACCATTTCTTTTACTTCCGCATAATCATTAACTATTTTCTTCAACTATATACCCACGCATAATTTTCTTTAGAGGGCATAAGTTTACGTTAATTAAATGTATTGGCTCCCTAAATATTATTCATTATGTCGAGAATGAAAAATAACTATCTTTATTTGATCTTGAATTCAGGCTTGTCCTCATTAAGTGAACAGGTTCCTGAGTTTTTCGTTTGCCGTTAGTTGTCCGTAATAAATTACCAACTGCAATTTGCCAAGACATGCAAAAGCCATTATGACTATATTTACTAGACCAGGTTTCGCCAGAAATAACGCTTTTTCATCCTATTCTCAAGTTTGAAAAGAATTTTCGTTGCGCAGAGGCTTTTGATTTTTTTCCCTCCTCTTTATTTATAAACTAAGTTTTCGGAAATTGAAATATTGATTTTCTGACCTTTTAATACACTTTATACTCCGGATATAAGTTCTTTTTGTTTTGTTTATTCGTTGAGATTAATTACTTCGCTACATGGCCTAATGTAAGGCCTGGAGTAATTGAAATTTTGAGACTTTATGTTTACTTACTTTGAGATCATTCATTGATAACTTAATGAAGATGCTGATAAGGATAATTTAGGCTTTTAATTTAGTATCTCTAGTATGGCAGTAGTAAATGTAACTACAATAATAGAGTAAATATAAGCATAAATAATAATGACTAAACAGAAAATGTCTTCCTTTAATGCTTAAGCAAAATTAAGATCATGAGCTTACTAGACATTGGAATCTATAAACATAGCTGATCTTTATCCTGTAGGGCCGACAATATAATCTACATTTCGTAATAAAAAACCTGATTTTTTAGTAACTGCTGAACTACGTGGATAGGTTTTTACGTTTTATAGTATTTACATGATTAATTTTAAACTTGCACTCATCAGTTAAGATTAGTATGCTAATAAATTACATGATCTTAAATGTCGAAACATTTTTTTGTAACATTTTTTGCTGTTGTTGTATTTTTTGTAGTATACCCATCACTCCCATTACTGAATTTGGATGAGATAACCTATGACAATCTTTTAAATTCGATTTTTATGTTATATTTACTTTTATTGGTAAGCATTACAAGTTATACATATTTCCTAATTTGTTGTAAAATGATTTAAAATACGTGCTTGTGAATGATTTGTTTGTCATACGTTTTTGTCAAAATGCTATGTGATGAAGTGTTCTGTTATTTTAATCATGTTTTGATGCGCGAGGTGATCCGCAAACATCGCCCTTAATATGTATTTTTAAAATCCTTATCGAAAATGAAAACAAACAGTATAATTAAGGCGGTCCCAAATTAACATTAAAAGCAAAAGGGTGTGCCAGGAGGGTTATGGAGGTTGAGGTTCCACAATTCCGTGACCAACGGCATGATTGTAAAAGTCAGGTGGTTTCGGTGATAGCCCGCCTTTACATCCCAAACGAGCTGGTACCCATTTATCTGAAGCAGGACGAGCTTCCCTCCGCCATTGGAAATCGAAATCCAGTTCTTCACAGTGACAGTTCTGTGCCTTAACCACAGAGCCATCGCGGCTGATATTATTATTTAAGTGTGAAAGAAACAAAAATACCATCGAAATCTTGACAAATTACAGTAAAAGAGGTCACATGTAATTATTATCAAAATAGGTTGAATTGGAGTATGAAATTTTGAGGTGTTACTAACAATCGTCGTTCGACTGTTCTCTGTTTTCTCCAGCAATCAAACATATTTTATTGATTGTTACTTTCACCCTCTTATACAGTGATTTTTAATATTTTGATAGCATCTTTATTTATCCCTCACATAAATATTTGTTTACTGTCACCAAGGTGGATATTTTTTTATTCACATTTTTTATAAGGATTAAAAAAAACATATTAATGACGGTCTTTATAGAACACAAAGTGCGATGGCAGCAGGAAAAAGTTTAAATACATTTCTTCTCGATTTTTAATAATATACTACCATTTAAAACTTGAAATTTATTTCAGCAACATTAAAAAGATACAATTATAAAATTCTCTAAAAATACTTTAACGCAAAATATTAAAAACAACACAGTTATGTTGTACCATACATTTTTCTTTGCTATATTAGTATCTAGGAATTGTCTGATTTACACTTTTTTCATACATAAAAATCTGTAAATATTTGGTGCTAAACTTTTTGTTGTTGGCAAAGTTCCAAAAAGTTTTACTTACTACCACATAACTTAGATCCAAGCTTTATACTTAAGTTTTAGAGTTTTTACTCATAAACTCACCACAGCTTCTTTTAGATATGTATGCATAAAACATCATAATGGCTCTCTGTTACAGTTGTGAGAATTACTTTTCTTATAGTCATGCAAGTCATTAGCTTTAGTTGAAGGCTTTAGAAAATAAATATTTTCTTTTGTTTTAGTTCAAATGTTATCCCTTACAGCATTTAGTTCATAAATTCTTATTGTTGTTTTAGTTCTTTGTGTTTTTTTCAACAAGAAACAACTGCAAGGAAATTAGATTATAATGCTTGTCTAATTCATAAAATGCATTTTAAAAATATATATTATTTAAAGTTATGCATAGCAATTTAGTCAGTTTTAGTGAAATATCTATATTTTAAGACTTTATTTAAGTGGTATTTTAAGACTTTATTCTCATAATAAATGGTGAATACCATGCATCGTGTTATATATCGTATATCTAATAATCATCGACAGTAATATCACGATTTATAACATCAACTATATATATCGATAACGATTAATTTCACGAGTATCATCCAAAATGATGACTGAAACTTAATTATATCAATTTTATTATCAACAATTATAATGGGTATTAATAATAAATTATCATGAATGTTGATAGTTTTTAATTATGCAACGAAAAACAATGACCAATGTAAAAATAATGAGAATTAGTTATACTGAAGATTATCGAAATGAACCTTTTAAAGGTCAATATTAAGCGAACTCATATCGCGATATTACAATTCCGATATCGCTCAGCACTATTCAGCACTGTTTTAAAGATTTCATAAAAACATGCCAAAATAAAATAAATTTTCGGAAATACAATAAAAAGCCTAAAACAAAAAAGCAGAAATGAAAATACATGAAAATGGGGAAATTTAATCTTAGGCTATGCCAACCTTCATCTAATAAAAGGAACCTCAAGAAGGATTCAAGATAACATATCTTATATATTAGTGAATTGGCATTCAATATTTATAGTGGTAGTTACGCCACGGTACTCCCCTTTCAGAATTTTATCTGTGATAGAATTCGATGAACGGATATCAATAATTGATTCATGCTGTTTATTTATTTATAACATTTTTGCTCATTATATTTTTTCTTCATTTTTTTGGTTATAGCATTTCACTCAATTTATTGCTTCCTTTTTCGTTTATAGCATTTCGCTCATTTTTTTCTATATTGTTTATTACTGGGAGACATTTATTTATTTCACCGGATTTTTTTCTTTGAGCAGTATATTTTTAAGCAAATCAACTGTTAATAATGTGAATCATCCATCAATTTTGGCAAATTCATATCACATTCGCAGATCACCAATGAAGGAGAACTAATTATCGACTATGCCAACCATCGTCTATCAAAAGATACCTCAAGATGGATTCAAGTTAACATGTCTTATATACTAGTGAATTGGTATTCAATATTTATAGTGGTAGTTACGCCACAAAAACGTCTTTATTCACGTTTTATCCTTTTCTTTATTCAATATATAGTGCTCGGTAGGAAAGTAATTTAAAATTATTGCGAAATGTAACAATTTAAGCACATTCTTATGGTTGCAATCATGAAAAGTTAAAAAAACGGTTTTTATATTCTTCATACACCAACTTATTCGAAATACTAAAATTAAGTACCGCATTCTTATTTAACTTACATTTTCAATGACGTTTAAGAGTTGTTTTGTTTCCAATTCAAAGCTTCGAACTTGTTGAATGTTTTCATAGTTGAAATGGAATAGAATGAAATTTTCCGGAAAGAATAAATAAAACGTTTTAAGCTTATAGAAAGAACTTATTTCTATTTCCTTTCTCATAATCCTCATCCACCTCTAATCTTCCATTAGAGCCAATTTCGTCGCCAATATGGAGAGCAAATAAGATATTTCCTTCCGAGGTTTCTTTGTTCTTTTTCTTTCTTGTATGTAACTTTGAGTAGTCGTTCAGAAACACAAAATTTTATGTCTTCTCGGCATCAAAGGTTGGAAATATATTTTAATTTTCTGTACTTCAAATAGAAAAATAACAATATTTGTTACTACTTATTGAAAACTTCATTCGCTTTAAAAATATATGAATATAGTCAAACCCCGCTGTAGTGATCCTTTAATGGACCGAGATTTTGGTCACCAATGTGGGGAACAGTATTCGACCATGTCAACCGTCATCTATGAAAAGGTACCCCCACATAGAGTCGAGTTAACATGTCTTATATACTAGTGAATTGTAGTTGTAATTTTGTAGTGGTAGATACGCTACAGTACTCCCCCACTAGAATTATATCTGTGATAGAATTCGATGAACGAATACCACTAGTTGATTCATTGCCGTTTTGTGAGAAGCCGGGAGAGCTGTATTAAGATCACCGTATTTTTGAGTGCTGAATGTGAGAGGTGTATTAACTTCACTGTCGTAGTCGCTCCTGTGTTGCCGTTAGCAGTCGAGTAATCACAAGTATGCAAGCCGACGTTGTGTGTGATCGAGACGAGACTGAGTAGCAGCAGTGCGAGGAGGTGGATAATGTCGCAGTCACAAGTAGCAAGTCAACTGTTCAATGTGGATCATTCATCGAAGTAGGCGTGTTCATATCGAAGTAGGCGTTACTGCCAAGGTAGGCGTGTTCACATCACGTCCGGGTCACCAATTGAGGGGGAGGAACCCTCTCATATTAAGTTGAAGACAACTATGACAAAAATCAACTAAACATTTATTAACAACTGAAACATAACAAGCTAAAACAGAAACATGAAATTAAGTAAGACTGTATGGGATAGAGACTGAGTAAAGTTCGAAGCTTCTTAAGTACTGGGGAAGTTCCAAGGTTGCCGATCGTGTGTTTGTAATCCCGTTGATTCTTTTGGCGCCTACGCACCATGCCTGGCGCCACTGGTTCACTATAACCGGGAGTTCACTATATACGTTACGCATGCAGTTTAACTAATTTCTTCCGAACTGCTCCGTTTTATTACACATTATTTAAATAAATGACCAATGAAAAGAAATACAAAAATGATTAAAAAACAATATCTAGTAGCAAAAAATATGTTAACTTTTATTTTTATTACTCTTCGTCTTACGTACAAAAAATTTAAGGATTGGCTTTAGTTAGAGATGGGAAACTGAGATAGAAGAAATAAACAAGAATAAATTCTTATGACTACATTTTATTTAATGATCGGTTTTAAAAATATGTATATGTATTTTATGTGGAAATTTCAAAATTACCAAAAAAATGGAGAAGAAATTTTAATCTAAGACAGAAAAAAGTTCATTATATCCAATTCACTCTCCTCCTTTGGTTTCATTATATCCACAATAAATAACATTATATGAGTACAGTAATGCAAGGGAGCGAATATTGCGTTCATTATATCCAGAAGTTCACTATAAACCATATTCACTATAGCGGGGTTTGACGGTATCAAACAAGCAGTCGACATGTTTCAAGCTCTTCAAAAATAGGCCCCCATTTTCAAGACTTGCTAGACGTAAATGAAAAAAAAACTTAAGTGATGTTAGGTAAAAAACGTGAAGTTACCAAAGGTGAGCAACGAAACAAGAAAAGCGATTGTAGCCGAGGGAGAAAAAAGATGAAAAGCAGAACTAGAAAAACCACAGTGGGCGAGAAGGAAAAATCAAGGTAAAATGCCTTTCCACGAGCCATGGAGAAGTGGTGAGGAACTAATGTTGTTAAGAGGGTATCAAAATTCACATTGATATAATAAGATTCCAGGGCATCAAGATGAGCTGATGTGACTGGGGTGGAAATAATTTTGTCATTGTTGAAATTGAATTCAATTTATATTAAGTAATATCTTACAGCTTCAGTTTCTGGGGATTATTTATTTAAAATCTGTTAATGCTTACGAAAATAAAACTTCATAAAAGTTTGATCATTTTAAATGAAGCTGAAGCAATGTCGAAAATATAAGGCATTATGCGTCTCAGGGGTTCGATTTTTTTCGAGTGGGTATGAAATTAAAATACACAATTACGATAGTTCAGTTCTCCAACGTAAGAAAAAAAAGCGTATGTCTGCGAAACTGCAAAAAGATTCATTATTGATCATTATTGATTCATTATTCTTTCTTGTTTTTAACTTTTATGAATTTAAATCAATAACGGTTCATGAAAATTTTGTATACTTGTCGGAAATATTGTGGAGACTTCTAAAAATTAACCAAATCTTCTAACGCGTAAGGGCAACCAAAATATTAAGTAAATGATGGATTATTGATTGAATCAAAATATAACTATTATAGTTATTATGTTTAAAGTATATTATGGTTATTAGGGAACCACATTTTTAATAACAATCTAGTTGTTTTATTTTGGTTTGAAAAGCGCAATGTGAAGTACTAATGCAATACTTTATAAACACAAATCCTTTTCATAGTGATTCATTGCAATTTAAAAAATTATTAAATTTCTTTTCAAAAACGAATATGCTACTTTTTTTTATTAACATTTCACTTTTAAATAATATCGTAAGAAAGACCGAAATATTAAGTAAATAAAGGGTTACTAATTAAATCTAAATGTAATTACAAGATCCAAAAATGTTAAAATAAATAAATAAAAATTTTTTTTAAAAAAAAACTTTTGAGGGAAGTCCTAATTCTCGGAATACATTTAACTCTTCCTCGGAACTTCATTAGAGATCCATTGATGTAGATAAGAATAAATACTTCCTAAAAATTAAAAAATAATAGGATTTCTCTATATTTCTATTTTTGTCTACTATGCAATTCCCCACATTCTGCTTAGAAAAATAAAGTTAAACGCTTATGTTGATTTTTTTCACAAGAAATACCTCCCCCCCCCACTTCCATAGAGGAAAACAAAATGAAATATTTCATATGTCATCCAGATCCTGGAAGTATCTATATTCGCTCTATCTAATGATAAGAATCGAGTGTAGATATACACCCCCCACAACAACAGTAAGCGGATTTTCATGAGAAATCACTTTTACAATATGGAGCTGCTACGAAGCATGCAAATCCGTGGGATGTAGTTCGTGAAAGCTTTACTGGAAACTGGGAATTCCTCTAAGAATGTTGACTCTGTCATGCAGGTTTGGGTGTGCCATTAGGTTTTATGTTTGCTGTTTGTATATATTGCAGTACATAGATTTCTGTTTCGTTTTGAGCAGGTATGTTACGCTGTAGCATTAATGGAATGACAGTCAAAACAGAAACCAATTTTTTTTTTCTTTTATATTTTTTATCTACAATAAAGAAATTGAATGATAACGGTATATTATGTATAAAATATTATAATAATAATCTTAAATAAAGTTTTTTTTAAACTTATTTTAAAAGTACGATTTCTTTAAAAACAAAAAATTCGATTTTGCCAGAACTATTCGACCGATTTAGCTCAAATTTTGTATTTCCCATGTAAAATTACATTCTTTAAGGTAATGTGAAAAATTGTATAGCTTACATTAAAAAAAAATTTGAATAATATTAAATAAAAGTAAATAACTATTTAATAAAAGTTATTTTTTGTATGGAATTATGTTTGGATAAAGGAATTTTTTAATTGTGTGGAAAAATATTCAACTCATTTAAAAAGTTCTCGAGATATGGGCAAAAATTAAAATGAATATTAAAGGAATTGAAACTTTGGATCTCTCTTCTGACCAAACTATGGTGACCATAGTTTTCAGATTGAGACTACCCTCTATTTTTAACAGCCAATTTTATATTTAAACCACGTGATCATTGTATATTTTAAACAGCTGATATAGTAATGCTTGCTTGTGAAAAAGTTCGATTGATTATACGCAGTACTTTTTGATTGGTGCCCTTTCAAATATGGAAAGGAAAAAGTAGACTTTTCAGCATATTTTATTTTTTTTTTACCATTGCAAAGAAAAAATACTGTTCAAGCAAAAAAAAAAATGTGATACGTATTGAGAAGATGTATTGACAGTACGCCAGGGCTAAAACTGGTTTGCAGAATTTCGATTCGGTAAAATTTAGATGAAGGTTGTTTTTCGAAGGCTCTGTCATCATATGAAATGATTCTTTTTTGCGAATAATACGCTATTTTTATAACTGCCGTGAGTTTGCAATAGTTATTCAGGACTGTTAGGTCAAGTTTAGCCATTCTAAAGCCAAAACTGTCTATGCTTATTTTGAAAATGGCGCAAAACGTCAATATGGAGAAAAGCCTCAGTTTTGTAAAAAAAAAAAAAAAAAAAAAAAAAAGCGTTTATGGTCTAATTTTTTTATATTTACAAACTTACTCCAATGCTGGATTACCTGGGCTCATAAGAATTTGTAAAAACTGAGAATGAGGCAATGATTTTGAGAACTGATTAGAAAATCATTAATGAATCATGAAAATCATTATCACTTTTGATTAGAAAAATGTCACCAAATTGGTCATTTTTAAAAAAAAGTTTAATAACTTTTAAAATATTTAAGTTATTTGTCCATTCTAAAGTTCAGATAATTTTTCCAAGCACGATGATATATATAGTTTAAATTCATCACATTGCCTCAAGTGTAAGGCATTTAAACTGTGGCTGTTTTGTTATTTTCCTTGAAAAACAACACTAAAGTTCACGAAGATGCAAAAACCAGTTTAAGCTAATGGAGATATATACAATAAGAGCATTAATTTATGCTAACTCTCGAATACTCGTAGGATCGTTGTCGAAACAATAAATTTATAGAACTTGATCATTCAATTAAAAAAGCCTAAGGTTAAACCTCATAGCTCGACTTATAGATTCCTCATGTTCTTACGGCAAGAAATTTTGTACTGTCGTGTTGAGATCTACTATTTGCTTCTTAAACGCCAAGAAAATTATTCACTTTTTAACACCATCAACTCTGGAGCGAGAAATGGTTTGTCTACAACAATGTTTCAGTCTCTACAAAAGGGTTCAGATAATAAAACCGTTACTTCAAGTTAATGGGTCAAAAATCATTTGAATCAGTTTCTTTTGCTTTTTCTTTTTGTCAGAAAAGAACAAAAATTTTATGCTTGTGGATTATGCTACATCCAGAAAGTTGATAAAAAGTATTGAACCAGAATGTATGACATATATGCAATATTACAATATATAGACACAATATATGATTCAATAAAATATTTATTAACTATTAAGAAAATCGCGCGAGAGAAAAGAACGAAATTACTTTTCGAACAACTCAATAAGTATCATTGTATCATTGATAGTCGAAAATCAACAATCCTTGTCTTTTGGATAGGGTTCGTAAATCAATAGTATCATTGATTTTCGAACATTTGTGCTAAAACTCTATAAGGTATAATTCATTAAAATTGCCCACGCAGCACCAAAAGCTCTAATCTGTCTATTGGTTACGAATATCAACAGGAAAAAGTATTTAAAAATATGATGGCGTTTGCAAAGGGGATCTAATGATTTTTTTATTAAATGGGCTTTGATAGCTATTTTCCTTTTAATTTGCAGTAATTTTAATTATATTTTTAAAAGCCCAGATAAGAAAATAAAATTCTCAAGGATTTTAAAAATTTATTGCCATATTTTTGTCCTCGCCAAACATAACGCAAGTACTGCTTAAATAATTGATGACCAACTCATAGCATGCGTGCCATGATATGGCCTGGTCGCACTTAAGCAGTAGTAAATGAATACTTTTTAAATGTGTTGAGAAAAGTTAAAAGGTATTTAATAGTTATTTCTTCTTTTTTTTAAAATTATATACCTTTGATATAGTATAAATTTTTCATTTTTTAATTTTCAGACCCAACTTTTTGGGTTTACGACTACTAATGTTCAACTCCGTAGCTTTGTAATTTTGAACCCTATCCAGAAGACAAGGGAACTCCTTGATCAAGTATTGGGCAAAATTATTTGATGGAACTACCCCGTATTTGCTTTGCGTTGAGAGAAAACTCACGAAATCCTCCCACTGTTAGTTTAACGACAAGAGTACTCTAACCCGTCTGCCACTGAGGATATTTTACTTGAGCACTGTGGTCGGTGCGAACCGGGTGCGGGATTCGAAACTACCAACTATCACTGGGATTCGAACCTGGTTCACCTCATTGGAAGGCGAACGCTCTGTTCCCTGAAGCACCAAGGCTCTGATCTATACCTTTAGTTCAAAAGAGATAAGGCATCTTTTGTTAAAGAAAGTAGTGTTAGAGAACTGCTCAATGTAGATTCCTTTAATATCACAAATTACCCGATTTATACTATTTTTTGTTTGTGTGCTTTAAGTAAGAATGACTGTATTATAAGTTGCCCCACCGTAAAACTTTCGAACCATCTCATGGCAACTTATTCTTTTTTCTTTTTTTTAAAAAAAAAAGGGAAAGAAAAACTTCTGACATAAACTCCAAACATCGATACTTTCAAACTACTTTTCTTACTTACTCTTCAAGCTACTCAAACTTTTTCTAGAGTCTATAACGTACAGGTGTGCAAGATCGAACATTTTTTCGAAAAAAAAAGCAGAAACTGTAGCAGTTTGAGATCAGTTTCTTTCGAAAATGGGGCACATTTTTGTCTCGAAAAGATTCTCGAACATAGAGCGACTCTCTTAACTACAGACGAGCACCCTTCCAGCCGGAAGCATCAGAGCCGCACAGGAAGATTAAATTGCCAAATGAAATTTCGTGTAATGGCCGACCTTCTGAGATCGTTTGCAAGAAGGACTCAAACCAAACGATCTTTCACATAGAACTGCCATAACGTTGCGAGAGATATACGACCCCAGAGACTGTTTGGGGCCGGGAAATTATGTTTCTTTTCTGCCGGAAAAAAATATTCTTTTTCTTCTAAAAGTAAAATTGAGAAAGCAAAGATTGTTTCACGCCTCGAGGCTATTTTTGAAATTATTCTCTTTGAACTTTTTTTTATCTCTTTTTTTTATTTCCTTCCACTTAACTTAGTATTAGAGCGAAAAATTTCAATTTATTTTGAAGTAGTGGTTGTAAATGGGCCCATGCACTTAACTGTACCGTCAGGGTAATCGTAGAACTGGGAGTTGCTATAAATATTTTGATATTTGGAAGCAGGTCCTGCATTTGCATTTCTAATTTAACAAATCCGAGTTTTTTTACACTCAATTAAACAAATTTATGGTGAAAATGTTTTGCCTTCCACTATTTTAAAGTTTTTGTTCCAATTTAAAATGAGTTTTATAGTTTGGAGTTTCTGTATTTTTCTAAAACTATAAATCTTTCTGCCAGATGTGAAATTGAAAAAAAAAATGCTCGAAGATAAATTACCAGTTTCCATATTACGCAAATATTAACAGTCGATATAGAGCAATAATTTTAAAATGGAATAAATTGCAACGTTTAGACACTGAAAAAGAAAATTTCCCACTCCTTTATTTAATTTTATTTCGAACAAATAAAAGAAAATTGTGCTTAATAAAGTGCATAAATTTTTTTTATCTCAATCCGATCTAGAAAACATCTAAATTAAATTATTTTATTGCGTCATGACTTTAGTTCAGTATGATATTTTTGCCTTAACTATTAATAATGAAATCGTATATATCGTATAATTGAAATTGTGGTGGAGCAAATTGAGGGACTGGGTTTGAGTACTGAAGAACTGTTACAACCAGCCGATGATTTAACTAGTAACGAAATTCATAGTCGAACCTCTGGTGCTATCTTTGTATTATCCTTATAGAGATATCCCAAAGATATTTGTGTACGATTGTATTATACCACGAAGATTACATATCTTAGTTTCACGTAGATCGTAATGGCTTTTGTCGAGCCTATAATCGTATGTCCTATATCTGAAATGTTACCTAAACTGAACTGAATTCAATTAGTTGAAACTGCAAAAGTTCGTTCTTGGGACCACCCTGGCCGAGCGATCTCGCCTGCCAAGCTCTGTGTGCATCGTGGAGATAGCAGGTTCTAATCCCGCTGTTATACTGGATGTATCTTCGTGCTGTCCTTCTCTGTATTGTGCTTTCCATCTGCAAAGGCGTATAAGCTTTATTTGAGCAAACAAGCCTACAAATGTACATTGTGTCAATAAATAAAGAAAGAAAAAGAAAAGTTTGTCCTTTCGTTACTTTTCTTGTGAACTTTATAAAACAATTGTTGTTGTTGTAGTTCATTTACGTCGCACTAGAGCTGCACAATGGGCTATTGGCGACGGTCTGGGAGACATCCCTGAGGATGATCCGATGACAAAACATCACAATTTTGATCCTCTGCGGAGGGGATGGCACCCCCGCTTAGGTAGCCCGACGACCTGCACGCGAAGTCGAGCACTTTACAGTAGAACAGTTTAACGAGGACCCATACCGCACACCCTCGGTCCCTACACTGACTGATCCAAGTGGTCACCCACCCGCACACTGACCGTAGCCAGTGATGCTTGACTTCGGTGAACTGATGGGAACCGTGTCTTAACGATCAGTCCATTGCGGGACCTTTACAAAACAATTGTTACATAATTCTTATTCATTAGGTTGGTAGGTACTAGAGCTGCACAATGGGGTATAGGAGTCTGGGAAAGATCCCTGAGGATGATCCGAAGACATGCCATGGCAATTTTGATGCTCTGCAGAGATGCTTTTGATCCCCTGCTTTGGTAGCCCAACGGCTTGCACGCGAAGTCAAGCACTTTACGGTAGAACAGTTTAACGACCAATGCCGCACGCCTTCGGTCTCTACACGGTTCCCAGCAGATCACCGAGGTCAAGCATCACTGGCTGCTGTCAGTGTGTGGGTGGGTGACCACTTGGATCAGTCTGCTAAAGGAACCGAGGGTGTGCGGTATTGGTCCTCGTTAAACTGTTCTACCGTAAAGTGCTCGACTTCGCTTGCAGGTAGTCGGGCTACCTAAGCTGGGGTGCTATCCCCTCTGCAGAGGATCAAAATTGTGATGGCATGTCTTCGCATCATCCTCGGGGATGTTTCCCAGACCGTCGCCAATAGCTCAGTGTTCAGCTCCAGTGCGACGTAAATGAACTACAACAATAACACTCGGTCTCTACGCAGACTGAGCAAAGTGGTCACCCACCCACTTACTGGCCAAAGTCAGCCTTGTTCTACTAGGAATAGTGTCTTTACGATCTTATTCATTACCGCGGGAATCTTATTCGATAGAATTTGTGATTGACTGCATTAAACATGATTAATGAATCTCAGTAAAGTACTAGTTTTCTGAATTCTTTAGAAGTTATTCGGTAGAAATATTTGATGTCATTTAAGCAAAGCGAGCGTTTCAAGGGAGTAATTCTACCTCATTACTACAGAATTTTTAATTCGCTACGTAGTATGAAAACTATGCAAACATATAATTTACAATATACTTTAGTTTCGTTAAATGGCAACTTCGAATGGCCAAGTATATCAAAATGCCAAAAAGATTTTAAAGCTTACCTAACAGCGCTTATTACCTCTGCTCGTGTTTTCACATTATTTGTTAATAGGAGTTTATCTTAAATACCTGACAACTTCCAAAACAAATCTTAATTAAAGTTGTGAATTACTCTTAGTCACAACAACCAGAATTAATTAGAGAAGATAATCGGAGATGAGAATTAAAAAAAGAAGAACCGAAAATGGTACATGTTTTTAAACATTGATTTAGATAATTATAATAATAATAAACTCACTCTTTAAGTAAGGCTGTTTAACGTAGGGTGAACGTAAAAAATTTAGAAAACATAAACTCATTTTCAAACTTCAGTTTCATCCAACACATTAACAATTAAGAATAATTTTCTCCCGATGCCTTCAAAGAAAGTTCCTGGAAGTTTATTCAAATTTCCAAATTACATTAATTCTCTGAACCACTTTGAAGTTGTTTGGTAGCAACATTCGACGTCATTCAACTGAACAGAACGTTTCAAGTGTTATAACTCCACTGCATTCCTGCGAAGTTCTTAATTTGGAATATAGTAAGAAAACCTATACACGAGTATAATTTACAATATACTTTAGTTTCTTTGAATGGCGTCCTCAAATAGCCACCTCAACATGAAAGGGAAATAAATTAAGTTCAGTTTAAATTGATGATTATTTCGCACGAAACGATATGGAACGGGCAAGCCGTCTTTATTCGTTTCGTTACCACTTTGCACGGACTAAAATACTTTTGAGAGTTTTCAAAACCCTTGAAGTTGTTAGAATTCAATGAAATCATGGAAGGTTTTCCTCACTGGATGCCCGGTATCGCGATAATTGCAAAACAAAGACGGCCTTTCTATTAACAGTAAAGACGGTGAGAGTGCTTCTGAATTAAAAGAGAGTTTTGGCAACACCATCACTAATTAAATTCTCATGGTTTTGTAAACTTGATGCTTAGAATCTAATAGAAAATTATAATTGGGTGGGTTAGAAATGGGTGCATTATATAAAATGGTATTCTGCGTGACAACCGCTAAATTAAAAGAAATAAACTGAACCAAAATAAACTAAATTAGTTTTGTCATGTAATAATATTACGTTTACTTAACCTTTTTAACGAGTGACACTATGTTTCTCTACCTAATACTTTATAATTTAATGAACTCGAAATCCCAAATGAAGCTTTGGTAAATTATACTAACTTAAAAAACTAAACTATGTCGTCATGCAATCACTTATACCGTTTTGCATTACGAATCACAAAATTGTGAGAAAATAATAGGAAAATTGAACTTAAACGCACGGAATTTATTTTATTAAAGTCGAACTAATAATATTATCTTTAATTCGTAACATATTTTAGTTAAAACTTTTCATTTTGATTACCGAGGAATCTTAGGTGAAAAATAGGTTCATAGAGAATTGAGCATATGCTAGGAAAATGGCTAGAAAAATAGGCTCTTCTCATTTTTCATTAAGTAGCCACTTATTTGGGATAAAAGTAAAATCTAAAAATGAGAAATAAAATTGTTTTTATGAATTTCAACAGCAAATCAAATTTTAAAAGAATCAAAATTTTATCAAATCGCATTTATTTAATTTCTTTGTCTTAACTAACACTTCACATACATTTTAGTAAATTTAATATCTCAGATGAAGTTTTCGAAGCAAACAAAACTTAGTGGGTTGATTCATGTATTAAACTATGTTTTGAGTTACTAACAACTAAATTGACAAAAAAGTAAAACATCGGACTAAATAATTGATTTTACTCCATTCGAAACTTATTTCGACGCTTATTTAACTAGTTTACTAACAATTTTAAATTATTCCAACTACAGTCATATCAAAAAAAACAAACATATTTTTTACGGACAAAACCAAACTAAAGAAGTGAGCCAAATCAAGTGAATTTATTAATGAAAAGACATTAAATTATGAACAATAAGATTATCACAAAAAACAATAAGAACTCAAGACCTTAAGTTAATAGGAATCTCAGTAAAGTAGTCCCTGATGACAGTGCATGTGGATAAAATTATAAATGCTTTGTGTGAATATATAGAACGTTTCAGGACAACGACTTCTCTTCTCCATTCACGCAATTCAAGAATTTGCAAAGAGTAGGGTGAGAACTGTAATTGCTTTGCCAAAAACATGCCACAAATGCTCCATATCCACCGTGGAATTTAGATCTGGGGATCTGGCTGACTACTCTCTACTTTATATCAGGCTTCAAGATATTCCTCAATCAGTCTAGTCTTCTGTGGACACTTTTTGTTCATAAAAATGAACTGAAGACCTACAGGGTCTTTGAAACATGCATAGGGCTCTGAGATTCCAACTCTATACTTCAAAGGAGTCAGTGCACCGTCCGGAAAGATATGCAGGTCTGAGGGACTGTCCAATATTACGCTGGTCTACATCGTAACACCTATATCTCCATATTGTTGTTCCGTTTCATGATGTTGGGGAAACTGTACCCATGGCTCTCTCCACACGTCGATAACTTAAAAGTAAAAATATATATATTGTAACATATACACCGAAGAGCCATTACATTATGACCACCCTGCTAATAACATGTACGATCACCTTTAGCCCTCAAAACTGCCAGCACCCGTCGTGGCATTGATTCCACAAGGTGCTGATAGCTAGTCTGAGGTATCTGGTACCAAGCGCTCACCAACTGGTCCTGCAATTCCCTCACATTGCGAGGGGGTAGCGTGGCAGCACGAATTTGGTTTTCCAAGTAGGACCACAAATGCTCTAATGGATTAAGATCATGTGAATTTGGGGACCAAGACATGACTTGAAAGTCACTAAAATGTTCCTCGAACCAATCCATGACGATTCAACCCTTATGACATGGTGCATTATCCTGTTGGTAAACACCATCCCCCGCAGGAAAAACTGTTGCCATGAATGCGTGAACCTGGTCTGCAACTATGTTCAAGTAGCTTACAGACGTCAGGGATTGTTCTATGAGGATTATGGGTCCTAATATGCTCCATGAAAACATTGTTCCTGGGCGAGAAATCATGAAAACCTGGGCGAAACCATTGTTATAGATGGAGGGTGGTCATAATGTAATGGCTCTTCTGTGTATATTATAACGTATTGTAACATATATATTAATATATATATATATTGTAACGATGCTTCTAAAACACCACATTGCAGTACAATTAGATGATAAAACATCATTGATAATCCTCCATAAAAGATCAACAGCTTAACCCTTCTTTCACCAAAGTATTAAAACAAATATAAAAATGCGTGAAATATTTTTCCTTCATTAAGTAAAGGCTATTTAACACTTTGACAAATATTTTTTTAATACTCAACAATATTTTCTAATTTTCTTTACAAAATTTTTAATTTGAAACTTTTATAGTCCCGTCAGGATTTGGTACACAACTGATGATTCCTTGAAAGCAAAAATTGTGCTATAAGGAGCAATAATATACTTGTGCATACATTTTTTACTTCCAAATATCAATTAGAAATATTAAAATGTAAGTTACATTTACTTTGAAATCAGCAAATTTTTTGATTATTATTCGAAATCGCAATATTTTTTTCTTCTTGGAAGTATATATTTCCATGCATTTTGTATTCAGATGTGTTAAGAGCTGTCGAACTTCAGTCAACACAATTTTAATTTCTTCAACTGCCAAATCCAGCTGTAAAACTTCATCTCCTTCATATCCGTAAAAAAAAAAAAACTAAATAAAGTAAAGCAAATAAAATAATAAGCTTACTTAAATAATAATACTACAACTGAATGGGGAAAGCAAGTCGTGCATAAATATACTAATAAATGCAGTAAAACTACATAAAGTTAGTCAGCACTATTCTCAATACGATTTATAATGTATTGATGGTATGAATACAAAACCCGTCAGAAAAGTCCCACAGAAGGATCAATCCATAATGAAATTTTAATTAAAGTTAAAAAATTAATACTTCGTTTTATAACTAGTTGAAAATGTTGAGGTGTCGATGAAAAAATTAAAAAAGACTTACTTGCAAAATTGATTGAGACAGAAAGCTGAGAATTAAAGAATAAAGATTACCTAAAAATGGCCACTTCGAACGAAATATCAACTACTAAATAATGCCATAGGCTACGCTCAACGTTAACTATTAATACTGTTACCAATCAATAATTATAATAATTAGAAAGTTTCTTTTACTGGGACAATCAAGTACGGATGGGATATTAATATTATTAGTGGGGCTTAAAAGTCCCATCGGAGTATAGAGCGTTAATGCATTTCTAAGTTTACCGCAGTTAAAACATTACATCAAAATTTAATTATAAAAAGCATCATAAACTAGCATTCTTAAAAAAAAATAACGTTTAACAATTTAATGCATTTTTAAAGTCAACAAAGTTAAAACATCAGGTCAAGGCATAATTATTAAAATCAACATAAATGAATTCAACATAAATAATCTTTAACAGTTTAATGTGTTTTTAATCTCAACAATATTAGGACATCGGAACCTCGATGGCTCTGTGGCTAAGGTACTGAACTGTGATTGTGAAGAACTGAGGTTCAAACTCCATGGAGGCTTGAAACCCTCCTAGCTTCAGATCAATGGATACTAGTTCGTGTGACAAGTAGACTGTGCGCAGTGCTTACCACATTGCCACAATCTTGGTTGGTCTCGGAATTATAAAGCATTAACCTCTATGACCCCCTGATAATAAGGAATGTTTTACTTTTAAAGAAATGCTGTTGCGGAGATGCTTTTCTTTCAAACTTAAAACATCACATCAAATTTTAATTATAAAAAACATCATAAATGCTCATTCTTAAAAGAAAATAATCTTCATCAGCTTAATGCATTTTCAAACTGACTTGAAATTTCTAAAACTTCAAATTATAACATTTCTGAAACTTCAAATTAAACTTCAAACTTAAGAATAAAAGATTATCATCCGTTAAAGAAAATAATCTTTAGCAGTTAAATGTATTTCTAATCTCAATAAAGTTAAAACATTGCATCAAAGTTTGATTGTAAAAAGCATCATAAATGAGCATTCTTAAAAGAAAATAATCTTTATCAGTTTAATGCATTCTAAAACTGCAATAAAATTTCTAAAACATTAACTGCCCAATAAATAAATCATTATAAGAAATCAACCGCAACAGAAAGCAATCTTAACAGGTTAATGTATTTTTAATCCCAACAAGGCTAAAACATCGTATCAAAGTTTAATTATAAAAAAACATCATAAATGAGCATTCTTAAAAGAAAACAGTTCATAGTTTAATGCATTTTAAAACTGCAATGAAATTTCTTAAGCCTCAAAATGTCCAATTAGATAAAACCTTATAAATAATCATTCGCAGAAGAAAATAATGTTTAGCAGTTCTATTTTTAGATTGAAACGAAGTTACTAAAATACCACATCGACATTCAATTATATAACACATTCCGTTAATAAAAAAATCTGAATCATAAATTTAAATTCATTTTTAATCGCATCACAACAGAACTTCTGCAATATCTCATCAGTTAAACAAAATAACAAATCTAAAATATGCTTTCTGAAAAGCTGATTCTTCACAATTAATAAATAAATAAATTAACCAAAAACATAAACAAAATAGTTATCTATAAAATAGTCTTTCAAACTACATGATTAAAAATGTCTATTAAGTTATATACATCTAAGAGCTACTGTTGCCTTTGGTAAACAATCATGCAAGTAGAAGAGATCGATGCAAAAGCTAATGGAACAGCGAAACATCAAATCTCCATTAAAATCCTCTCAATGACGACACTCTATCATTATCAGAAAGTTCTGTCATTGGACCTCTTTGTAGTTGCCATCTTTCATTAATTGTTGATATCCTCTTTGACATTAGTTGAGTCAATTCTACAGAAGACCTCCCGTGGATTTCGCATGGAAGGAAGAGCGTAGAAGCAAAACACCTTTATGATTAAGTTTAATTGTTCTGCTCAGATGAATAGTTCGGATGTTGGTTATTTGCAAATTAAAACAAGCTTATGAGATTAGGAAATTTTAAATATTAGAATAATTATTTTTGATTAGAATAAGCGATCAATTTTATTCAGATTAGGGCTTGTTGAAGTTGAATAATTTTGAAAAGTATAAGCCGGAGAAGAATAAATATCGATAACTAAAATTGCAGGGGCGTTCATTAAGTTGAGTTAATTCATAAATAAATAGTTTTAATTCAAATTATATTATGATTTCTGTTCCTAGTTTGTTAATTCATTCAACAGAACAAGGATCAACAAAAATATTTAAAAATATTTATCTATAAAGCCTTTCAAATAGCGTAGCAATTAGCATTCAATCTAGCAATTAGCATTTTAAGATTGTACACATTTATACCTTTAAGAATATCTGTAATGTTAACGGTTTTCTATTGTTTTGCTGTTTTGTGTTGTCTTTTTGTTAGTTTAAATGAATTATATTTTGATTCAAAATATATTTATTTCCACTGTTAAATATTTTATGGAATGTGCATTTTATGAAAAAATTTGTAGTATTATGTAAAATGCATTTAAAATTTTGTAGTTTATGTAAAATTTTGTAGCATTTTATGCAGAATTTAGCAAATACATTTCGTAAAATGCTCAAAAAAATGAATCCCTTTAAGAATTTTTGATCCAGTAATCTGATTTTTTCGTATTGATAGTGTTGTTTGTATTTAAATGTATAAAATGTACTTATTTACAAAATTGACATATTTTTCTATTTGCTATTTAGGCAAGTAAGGTATCTAAAGTAAGTAAGTAAAGCGATAAATAATTTCAAAGTTATTAGAATTTCATGCATATAAATTACAGTTAAAATATAGTGCTTTTTAAACAAAATAAAATCTTGCTATTTCTGAAGCATCAGTTCAACTGACCCACGTTTGGTCTCATATGATTGAGCGTGAAAAAAAATACCAAACTATACCCTATTTACAACCCTACGAACTATACCCTAAAGTATATTTTGTGCATGAAATTATGTTTCCAAATTTAAAATATCATTTGCACTAATTAATCTCCATAATTAAAGTGAGACACTTCAACCATAAAGATTGAGTTGGATGCATGAAAATTTATTCAAAAGTTATTCAGAATATTCACTAATGGTTCTGAGAAATTTCTAAGTATACTTTAATAAGTTAAATATGTTTTATTTATTCGTAAGCGTTTTTTTTTCATAGAAGCAGTCTTCACATAACTTTACTGATATTTATTTAGGTTAAATAATTAACAATTCAAAAATATCCACAGTCGCTCTAGAAATATTAACAGTGGGAAATAGGTAGTACAGTTTAGTAATATACTGGAATAAATTAAGAACTTATTTAAATAAAGGTTGCCTGAGGAGTAAATTTTTAGTTTTTAACGTACTGCGTGATAGTAATTTAACCATAACATTTCTTTTGAATTATTAAACTATTAAGTAAACTTAATTTTTTTTAAAATTTCAATTAGAATACAATATAAATCCGTGTTTCAATTTGTAATCATTTTTTAACTTAAAATAAAGACACTTAAAGTATAGATCAAATTCTATAAAGAAGGAACTTGAATACCATGATAAAAGATAACTTATATTTTTCATTTCATTGCTGTTTCATCTTTTCCTGATTCACAATGACCAATTCAATATGGTAAGATACCATATAGTAGGATACCAATATGGTAAAATACAGCTCAATTAGGTAAGATATCATTTGCTCATGAGGAATTCCAAACTTTTATCGATGAATACAGGATGCCATTAAATGTGTGCCATCATCCCCTCAACTTTTAAACGGCTTCAGATATATCTATAAAAATGATACCTATCAGTCTATTATATATCTATATCTATCTATATATATATATATATATATATATATCTATATCTATCTATATATATATATATATATATATATATATATATATATATATATATATATATATATATATATATATATATATATATATATATATATATATATATATATATATATATATATATATGATTACAATCGCGACAGTAAAAATTCTTTTTTTTAAAAAATAAGAGGCTTAAAGATCAAAACGTTTTATTTAAAATTAAAATAAATCCAAAACCAATCACATAAAGGTTTAAAAAATATATTGCGATAACCTGAAGATGACGTCATTGAAAGCACAAACAATAAAGAGTATCATGGTTACCAGAAACGGGATTTCAGAAATACTGGACAAAATTTAGAGCCAAGACAGTCTTCTGACTTTGAAGTTTGTTTTGTATGTATTTCAAATGAGGCTTAATAAATAAATATGCTTTTTAATTGTCTTTTCTGTATTTCAACAGCATTAAATCATATTTTTAATTAAATCATTCGTGATTCAGCAAGTTTAGACCCAGACCACCGGGCTGTTCTCTAACATATTAAAAAATTTTGATGTGAACACGTTGAAACAAGTTTTATCACACTGTACCATATTAATTTATTTATTCGCACCATGTCTTTTATTTAAAACTTTACTAGAAATAGTTTATAAAGTATTGGTCGCAAATACTACATTGCACATGATAAAGTGTGAATTTATATTAATTAAGGGCAGTTATTTTTTTCCCCTAAAGAAATGCAGAATATATCAAGTTTCAGGAATAAAAAACTTTATCGGAAAATGAAACGCCCCACTAATGGAGAAAGTTTGCGATAACTATTGACGAATATCCTGTTACCGACATATTATATTTATGGATAAAATATTTATGAAAGCGTATTATGTCCAATAAACGTTTGCTTATTCGAAACCTTTTCTATATTTATTCAAATATTTTATGAATGAAAAGTATTTAATAAGAGGAAAGTATCAATTTTTCATTATGTTCATTTTTATAAAGGCAGAGAAATTGTTAAATTATTTCTAAGGTAAATAATTCCCCTGTTATGATTATTATAATATGGTTTATAATAAAATATAAGTTTCATACTAAGTTTAATTTGACTCAAAAGGCTCTTTCGATTTGGGTATAAAATAGTTAAACCTCTTTACATTAATATTTTCCTTTTTCAATCTTAGCATTTTTTCTCAGCTTACGAATTCGCCTTCGCCTTCGCCGGGTCGCATTCATTTCATCGACAATCACTTCATCGACACACCATTTCATCGACACCACTTCATCGACAGGCCGTTTCATCGACTAGGTCATTTCGTCGACAGGCCGTTTCCTCGACAGGGTTGTTTCGTCGACAGGCCATTTCGTCGACAGGGTCATTTCGTCGACAAGTCATTTCGTCGACAGGGTCATTTCGTCGACAGGGTCATTTCGTCGACAGGGTCATTTCGTCGACAAGTCGTTTCGTCGACAGGGTCATTTCGTCGACAGGGTCATTTCGTCGACAAGTCATTTCGTCGACAGGGTCATTTCGTCGACAAGACGTTTCGTCGACAGGGTCATTTCGTCGACAGGGTCGTTTCGTCGACAAGTCGTTTCGTCGACAGGGTCATTTCGTCGACAGGGTCATTTCGTCGACAGGGTCATTTCGTCGACAAGTCATTTCGTCGACAAGTCATTTCGTCGACAGGGTCATTTCGTCGACAAGTCATTTCATCGACAGGGTCATTTCGTCGATAAGTCATTTAGTCGATAGGATCATTTCATCGACAAGTCGTTTCGTCGACAGGGTCATTTTGTCGACAGGGTCATTTCATCGATATGATCGTTTCATCGACAGGGTCATTTCATCGTCATATCATTTCGTCGACTGGGTCATTTCGTCGACAGGGTCTTTTCGTCGACAGGGTCATTTCGTCGACAGGGTCATTTCATCGACAGGGTCATTTCGTCAACAGGGTCATTTCGTCGACAAGTCATTTCGTTGACAGGTTCATTTCGTCGACAGGGTCATTTCGTCGTCAAGTCATTTCATCGACAGGGTCGTATCTTCACCTAGGTTATTACATCGACAGGGTAGTTTTGTCAGCAGGGTCATTTCGTCGACTGGGTCATTTTGTCGACAGGGTAATTTCATCAACATGATCGTTTCATCGACAGAGTCATTTCATCGACAAATCATTTCGTCGACAGGCCGTTTCGTCAACAGGTCATTTCGTCGACAAGTCATTTCGTCGACAAGTCATTTCGTCGACATGATCGTTTCCTCGACAGGGTCATTTCATCGACAAATCATTTCGTCGACAGGGTTATTTTGTCGACAGGGTCATTTCGTCGACAGGGTAGTTTTGTCGACAGGGTCATTTTGTCGACAGGGTCATTTTGTGGACAGGGTCATTTTGTCAACAGGGGTCATTTCGTCGACAATATTAAGAGAAGATTATTTTGTAGGCAAAGTCATGCGTAATTTTGAAACTAGTCTTATGATTCTTTTACAATAGACGTTATGCCCCTTGCACTTTTTTCTAATTTAGTATATTTCTGATGAAATTTTTTAAGCCTAGCCTGATGCAAAATCTTAATAGTATGTTGAAGTTGCCGGAAAAAAGCATTTCATTTGAAAATTGCCTACTCCTCTATTCATATCACGTTGCAAAAACGAAACATTAATTGTATTTTACACATTTAAGTTGTATATTACACAATTTTTTTCTAATCATATTTAACACATTTGTTTCTAAGATTAATTTTTAATGTACATTATTGTAGATTATCATCGCAAAAGCAATTGCAACAACTATTGTGAATGATTCTTGATGTAGGGAGTGAATGACGGGTGAAATTAGGAAGGAAAAAAAGACGGTATAAAATGAATCTGTGAGATAATGAAACCATGTGGTCGGTAGATAATTTTAATGACAAGGTTTTTTCGTTAACAGGCCATTTCAGCTGCAAAAATTTTCTGTCGATAAAAAAGAAAATTATACTTTTATAACGTTCCCCCGCAATGAGTAAAACACATTAATACAGTTTAAAATCTTGTCCAAAAAAAAAAGAGAAGGAAAAGGAACTAACTTTTGCAATCATAACAATGGTGATGTTTACGAAGAATTTAATCCGAAAAACACAAACCTTTTAGATAGTTAGCTAGTAAGATTACTTCTTGTTTTATCAAAAATTTATATATTCCCTGTGTTTAGATATTTATTTTTTTCAAGCTCAGTTGATTTTTTTTTATATGCAAGTAATCGTTAATTTTTTTACTATTGATATATTAATAAAATTTTCTTACATGAAATTTCAATATTTATATATTTTCTCTTTAAAAGAAAGATCGATATAGGAAAAAAACAAACTAAGTTGTATGAGTGGCTATTACGAAGGTTGGCGAGCGAAGTGAGCAACGGGCTGAACTTTATAGTATTATAAAAATCTTGGGAAAAAAATGCATGAGGGGAAAAATAATATGAAAATCCAACTTGGAAAACATATTGGGAAATAATGTTGATAAATTTTTGTTCTAATCCTCTTCCTCATGTCTTTGAAAGCTATTCTGCTGAAGAGGGAAGTTTCTGACAATTCTTGTGAAATTTAAATGAAATATTATTTTAAACAAAAATCTTGTTCTCGCATTTCCAGTTTATTTTATTTCTTATTTCATTAATTATTTATAACGTTGTGGCGTTTAATATGTATTTTATCCTATATGTTCCCTAAACATTTATAAGTTCTTTTACCTTATAAAATAAACTTCGTTAAAGTAAAAAAAAAAAAAAAAGAAGAAAAAACTCACAATGACTCCACATCCTCGGTATGCGATGCAATCGAAATGATATAAAAAATGGTTCTAAATCAGAGGAGGGGAGGAAACCTGTCTAATTGGTTTTTATGATCTAAAACATTTGGGTAAAAAACGCAATTTACTAAGATATAACAAATAAATTGACTTTTGAGTTTATAATTGAGGAGAGTTATCTATATGCATCTGATTTTATTCCCATTAATGTTTTATTAAAATAAGTTCTGCAAACTTGTTTTTTTACTCAAATATTAAAATGTTTTTCTTTCCGATTTGCAAGAGAATAAAAATTTATTTAAATTAATAAAATTTGCAGGGAGAGTATATATTTTAAAGGCGAGCAATAAGTCCTTTAAAAAGTGTAAAAGTGTAAATTTTTAAATATCATGTTTGATATGTGTCCTGATAAAGAAATGTGAATTTTCGTTACCAAAACGAAAAAAGTGGAATTTTGAATGTTGATAGAATATTTTGTGAAATTTTGTCCTTGTGGTTTTTGCAATGCTTGAAAATTTTTATAAATTGTTTTTCTCATTTGTAGTCTATTGAACAAACTTGATATTTTAAATACATATGCATTTTTTATTTTCATTTTTTCTACATTTTAGTTTTGAGTCTCCTGGCTTGTTCAGGCAGAAAATAATCAAAATTTTAATTGGCGATAAGTCGTGCTAATAGTGGTCAGTAAGTGTTTGAAAATTGTGTTTTCATCCTGTGTAGAAAATCAGTTAAAAATTTCAGCAATTATACTAGTAAAAAATTGGTCAAATTTTAATTGCAAATTTTTTTTCTTCTTTTTTGTAGAGTAGGAGTTATTTATTCTTACATTTAAATTCCAAGCTTGACTTTTTGTTAATTTTCTTTTAAGCAAAATGTGTCTAATTTAAATCCTGCAAATAAAAAATGAATTAATTTATCATTTACTTACTACTATTATTATTCTTATTAAATTATACTATTATTATTTAATTATAATAATAGTATAATGCAAAAATAGTATAATTTGATAGTATTAGATTAGAATTGAATAATTAATACTATTATTAAATTCACTATTCATAGAAAAAACATATTTTTTGAAGACCAAACACTAACAGGCTTGCAACGTTACGCCCGTGCTTCTAAACAATTTTGGTAAGGTGAGTAGCACTTTAAATATTGTGGGAATCTACAACCGCCTCGGTAAATACCTAAACATCAAGCTTGTGTTCCTATTGTTCTTCGAAATCTCTAATAGTAGTAACGAAACTAAGACTCAATTCGATTGTTCGAATACGCATATTCCTGTCCTAATGTTAAAGATACTGAACAAAAAGTTTAAAATTGCAATTAAAGTGAACATTAAGAAATTACTTTTCCATCATAAAAAACCTAGAATTTTTTTTCTACTTAAGCAGATATAATAATTAGGTCTATGATTATTTTCATTTCTGTGAGAATTCGACTGATGTCTATGTTTTTGTTAAAATTTATGTAAAAATGTTGAAAATTTTTACAGCAATAAATTTAGCTTTCCTCTCCTTGAAATAGTGTCTACATTTTCATTGTAATATATTTTTATTACTTTCAATTCTAAAAATATATTTTATTAATTTGATTTGATATTAAAAACAATTTGATTGTTAACGTCACACTATATTAACTGTAACCACGGTCCGGATATCATGCTTGGTAATGTTCTGAAGACAATCCTTACCTATCCTAAAAATAAGTGTCGAGCTATTACGATTTAGATATAGAAAAGTAGATTTCGATACATCAACCGTTTAAACGCTTCTCAACTACCTATTAATTAATTTAAAAAGCGAACTTCTTTTAGTGCAATTGGAACAATAAACCGCCATAAAGAACTGTACTTTAGTATAAAATTAAATAAGTGCATTTTTCTAATTAATAATAGAAATATTTAGATTAAATCTCTAAAATAGTTTCAGAATTACGCATGACACTAGCAACGAAATGACCCTGTCGACGAAATGACCCTGTCAACGAAAAGACCCTGTCGACGAA
The DNA here is from genome assembly GCF_982258835.1 of Parasteatoda tepidariorum. Lineage (NCBI taxonomy): Eukaryota > Metazoa > Arthropoda > Arachnida > Araneae > Theridiidae > Parasteatoda > Parasteatoda tepidariorum. Next base: position 80,657,368 of record NC_141764.1, on the reverse strand, counting down.
ATGATTTGTCGACGAAATGACCCTGTCGACGAAATGACCCAGTCGACGAAATCACTTGTCGACGAAATGACCCTGTCGACGAACTGACCCAGTCGACGAAATCACTTGTCGACGAAATAACCCTGTCGACGAAATGACTTGTCAACGAAATGACCCTGTAAATGAAAAGACTCTGTCGACGAAATGACCCTGTCGACGAAATCACTTGTCGACGAAATGACCCTGTCGACGAAATGACCTGTCGACGAAATGACCCTGTCGACGAAATTACTTGTCGACGAAATGACCCTGTCAATGAAATGACTTATCGACGAAATGACCCTGTCGACGAAATGACCCTGTAAATGAAAAGACACTGTCGACGAAATGACCCTGTAAATGAAAAGACCCTTTCAACGAAATGACTTGTCGACGAAATGACCCTGTCGACGAAATGACCTTGTCGACGAAACGGGTAGACGGAAAAAAAGGTCCCGGAAATAAAGGTACGGAAAAAAAGGTCCCGGAAAAAAAGGTACCTGGAAAAAAAGGTACGGAAAAAAGGGTCCCTGGAAAAAAAGGTCCCGGAAAAAAAGGTCCCGGTAAAAAAGGTACCTCCATAGGGAAAATCTGTAGGGATATTTCCCCTCTCGCTTTCTGGGCAACATGAATGCTTCTCGCTGTTTCAATGAATATTCTTTTTATCTGTAATAATTCAGATTAGATCATTGAGGTAACGAGAAGGGTAAGGGGGGGGGCACTTATAGGCTGGTTGTATTACGCTTTTTTTTTTTAATTTTATTTCACTTATTTATTCTTCTCTGATTATTTTTTAAAGTAGGAAGACACAATTTAAATTTTTCAATAATATTTTACTTTTTTTTTTAAATTTTTTAAGCGAAAAATGTGTTATTTTCTATTTTAAATTATATTTTGTGAAGAAGTTGCTAATGTGGGGCTTAAAGTAGCCAATCGGGGAAGTTGGGAGGATTTATGTGTTGGATGGTTATTCGTGATTGGAGGTGTAAGTATTGGTGCCTTTTAATTAGAGTAGCGGTATTTCTTTTTTTTATAAGCTGGGTATGTTTAATTTCTCTATTTATTTTACTTTTTAGGGCAAGATTCAATATAAAATATGCTATTTTTTTTTCATTTTAAATGATATTTTTTTAAAAGGGTGTTGATATTTATATGAGCCGATTAAGGTGGGTGGATTTCTGTGTTGGATGTTTAATCGTTAATTGTGGAGAAAGGAAAGTATTGCTCTTTTTTAATTAGAGTCACGGTATTTCTTTTCTTAGAAGCTGGATGTATTTAATTTATTTATTTATTTTATTTTTCTAAGGGGAAGATGCATTTTAATATGTTTAATGTAAAAGATGCTATTTTTTTATTTTAAATGATAAATTGGAGGACTTTTGTGTCGGATGCATTTTTTCTTTCTTTTTATAAGATTTTAAATTGTTATAAGAGGTTTCTTCTTTTATTTATTTATTTATAGGTTTTTTATTTCTTATAAGAGATACGTTTATCTCTATTAACTTATTTTATTGTCGAAAATTCTGATTCGGATGATTGGTGTCATGGAAATATTTTAAGTTCATATTAATTGATGTTTAGTTTTGCTAATTGAGGTAAAGGAGAAAGAACATTTAAGCACAATGTTACTTTTTCCCCCTTCCTTTATATGATAAAAAAACTAGTTAAAATTTTTTTGTTGTTTCTGTTACAGAATGTGTGTTATTCTTTATTTAACTAATAGTTTATAGAAGTAGTTGACACGACGATAACGTTATGAATAGTTTTCTTGCCGTTTCATAATTTTGATTCAGATTCGTTAATTAGTGCAAGTAGGAGGAGGAGGGATTTGATGCAAGAAATTTTTTTTCATTTCTAAGAAGGAGTTTCTTAAACTAGATATTTTTTTGTTAAATATATTTCTTTTCTTAATTAAACAAGGATTTTTTTAAAACATATGTCAGTTTTTAAGTAATTATTGGAGATACAATTCTCTGCAAAATTGTTTTCACCCTATTTTAACAGTTATGATTCATTTATTTTGGTAAAATGAGGAGTCTTTTACCAGATAGGTAGTCTTTTAAGGGATTATTTTAATACTGAATTTTATTAAGAATATTTTTTTGTTAATACATTTCATTTTAACACGGTTAAGATTTAATTTAAGATTTCGGCACAAAAAAATTTTTATTTCAAAGAACTTATTCAAACACGCGTTATTTTGCGCTGATAAATTACATTAAATAGCCTGTAACACATTTCTCAGCTATTTTTTGGAAATATATAAGTAAATTTCGCTTTGTTTAAAATCTATTATTTATTATTATTTCTGTTAAGAAATAATAATAAATAATAGACATTTCTATTCTGTTATGTCTATTTTTATTAAGTTTTAAATATTTTTTTTTATTTCATTAAAGACGGTTTTATTTTTAATTCTTTTTAAAAACAGCATTCATGAAACTACATTTTTTAATAAAAAATCACTTTCTCTATGCACTTTCATTATCAGAGAAATGTTTTTAAAAGGACGATTCTGTTATAATGGTCTAAAACAGGGGTTTCCAACTTACATGAGGCCGCGGGCCACAATTAAAAATTCAAATCAAATGGTGGGGCCACAACTTTATCAAAATTTTATGAAGGACTTTTTCATGCTTGAAAGAACATTAAATATTATTGTCAGATTTTTAATAAGTTGTACAAAACAAAAGTATTGAATTACAAATTAAAATAAGAAGTAGATTTTTAGAAATATTTAATTGTTATTAATAATATTTTAAAAAATATTAAATAAATAATAAAAATTCGGGCTACAATAACTTAGGTTTTTATTAAAACTTACATAGTAGCACACAAAATATTCAATGAGAAAATTGAGATTTGTCTGCTACAACCACCAGAGAATAGATATTTACATTTAAAATTTACAAATGTGATTAATTGTGATTAATTTGAAATGTGATTAATTGATTAATTTGTGACAAATGTGATTAATTTGAAATGTGACAAAATTTACAAATATTTTCGTCCAAAATGAGTGGTTTCAAAAAGTTAAATCGGATAATTTCTTCGAGAAAATTTCTGATACGCACATGCTAAATTATATTAACAAAATACAAAAAGAAATGAAATAAAATAGAGCTACATACATGATTATTTTTGCATTTGAATAAATATTTTCCTGGGTGTAAAACCTGAGAAATAAATTTTTTTGCACAATTGGTATGTTAAATTTCACAGATACGAAGAAATTGATTAATCGAAGAAATTAGGTTTTTATTAACGAGAAAAGCATTTTAAACCCATATTGATTCTTTACGAAAATTGTCCGCAAAAAAATGACAACTAGTAAAGTTTAGTCCGCGGGCCACAAAGAAAAGGCTTCGCGGGCCGGATGCGGCCCCCGGGCTGCCAGTTGGAAACCCCTGGTCTAAAACAAATATCATTTTAACAAAGTGAATAATATATATTATAAATCAATGATTATCTAATTCAATAAGGTATGTTAGAGATTGAATCATGTTAGATGCACTGAAGTGTGCCTTTACCAAAAAACAAGCATTTGGTGTTATAAAAAAGGAAAGATGTTTATGTACTTTTTTGTGAGTCTACTGCAAGCACCTGCCACTGCTAGAATCAGTGCATTTCATTAATCTTGTAAATTTCTGAAGATAGCAATTACTTTGACGTATGTGTACATTAGTGTACTGCAAATGGATGTCCTTGAGGTTTCTTGAATACACCTACAAGAATAAGAGGGGGTTTCACTCTAACAACCCTTTCAACCTTTTTCTAAGAATGTTTCAGCCATTCTTTGTATTTCAGTTTTTCATTCTTTGTATTTCAGTTTCCAGCAAATCAAAGCTGGAGTGCATATCGCACATAGAAAAAAGAGGAGCTATGAAACTCTTCAAAAAAGGTTGAAAACACTTTGCGTTAAGTTTTTAAACCAAAATCTAAACATCCCAGAATTTTTAAATTCAATAGCTAATAATCTAAGAAAGAAAAACATGTAAATTTAAAAACTAACTAAATTTAAAACCCCTAAAAACTCAAAATTGTCAACATACAAAATTTTCATTCATTTCCAATTTCATATTAAAATCTGTATTCATTACTTTAGTTTATTAATTTTTTTGAATAGCTAAAAATGATACTACATGGCAGTTTTAAATAAAGCAAATTTTATATTTAAATATTCCTAAATGTAAGTTTTTAATTTTCTTTAACATCTGAAAGACATACCATTTAAAAAATTTATAAGATATTTTAACGATGATATGTAATACCTTTTTTGCAGAGTTTCATAGCAATGAACTATTTATGTTTTTGTATATTGTATATTTGTGAATTTGTATATTTTAAACATCGAAATCGTCATTATTTTACAAAAAAATAAAAAATTTTCCTCTAATGTATTCCAATCAAGTTATTTTTTAATTTTTTTGTGTTTTCAAAAAATAATGTCATAAAAAATGATGTTTATAAATATATTGTTGTAAGCAGAAACAAAGTTCTCCATATACGTCTGAGCTGAAGTTTTTAGAGGAATAGTTTAAAAAGTTGTCAACTACGTCATAAAAGGTTTGTGATATATTTTATTTTAAATTGAAAAAACTGATCTACTTATAAAACACATCTTATTTAATTCAACTTTATAAATATTAAAATAATTTAAATCCAATGAAAATGTAATAAAAATAATTACATATTTCAGGCAATATTACTGTATTATAAATTACTTTCTAGCAAATGCATAATGCATGCACAATTTTTGTTCAAACTAATTGGAAATTGAATATAAATGAATCATAAAAAAAATAAAGAAAAATACATGGAAAAAAAACAAAAAAACAAATCAAGCATACTAATTTTTTTTATTTACTTATTAAAAAAGCAATCCTACTTTAATGAATGGTTTCTTTTTTTCTGGAAATTTCATAATTACAAATTAAAATATGTAAAAGACCAGATATTATAATACATATATACATGAAATGACTAATATATATTTAAGTATTAAAATAACATTCGATTCAATACAAAACAATGATATTTTTAAAAAAACCAGCTGACTTAAATCATGATTAAATTAATGAAATCCTGCTAAAAATATTCAATAAGGTTTGCTTCTGATAAGTTTCCAGCATTTTGATTCTAATTTGCTCTTAAATATAGTACATTGAATAAATGTTAATTGTGAATGTAAATAAATGTGAAAAAAAATTCATTAATTATAATACTACGTTGTAATGCAACGTTAAATAACCTTTTACGCTTCAATTAGTAAATTAATTACTAAAGATGTAAAGTAATTAAAATGATAGTTGTTACTGTTTAGATAATTTTTTAAGTTGTTCTTATTGCCAATTAAATAAATAAGAATTATTATCTATTTAAAGAGAGAAATAAGCGAATAACACCACCATTACCACCAATCAAATGCTCAAGAGCCGCACCGGGTTCGAATGCCAGAGCCGGCGGGTCAGAAGATGCACTCAGTTCGCACTGATCACAGTACTAATGTAAAATATCCTCTGTGGAAGACAGATTATGGGTTAGAGTTCTCTTGCCGTCAGTCTAAGCGTGGATGGTTTTCGTGGTTTACACTATATGTAACGCACATGCTTTTAAGTTCCATTGAAAAGTCCCCACGAAGGCAAATTTCTCCCAATGCTTGATCTAGGAGTTCTCTTTGTCTTCTGGGTTGAGTTCACTTTTATAAGACTACGTAATTGAACATTAGTAGCCTTTTAAAAGCAATTAAGACATTACAAATATTTATAATTTTTAACAAATTTTAAAAAATAATCGAAAATAATTTTTAGATTTATTCACTAAAATAATGAAAATAAAAAGTCACTAACAGAGAAAAAATCTTTAAGAGAAATGGCACTGAAAATTGAAGTTTTTAAAACCCAAAATATAAAAAAGAAAAATATGCTCTCGAATTCGATAGCAAATGATATTTAAACATTATCCAAATAGTGGATATAGAATGCTCTGCCTTGTTTATTGCAATATCTTTTTAGATAAATTATAATTTTGTCATATTTTAGGGTTTAAATTATAAATTCAATAGTTAGGGGATATTATGTTTTAATAAATCAAAAACTTTAAAAAAAATTTAAATCAAAAACTTTTTCTAAACTTCATTTTTTTCCCCAATATTGTAAACAAGAGGTGGCAAACAGTGGGTCAAGTAAGACCGTCAATGCATAAACCGATTCCCAAACATGCCATTGGTTAACTGAAACGGTTCTGTGCTATGTTATCAATTGTAACTTATTACAAAGTAAAAAAAAAGCGAAAAATGAAAGAAAATGACATACAAATACCTGTCAAAAAATTTCTATTAGAAGCGTTATAAGCGAAACACATTAATTTTACTCCCCCTCCCCTAAAAGTTTCATGTAGCCTGATAACACTTTTTCAATAGATAAGAGTCAAGATTCCCGGTAGAATCATGATCTTAGAAAATAAATAAACAATTTTATTGAACATTTTCATATTTAATTAACTTTTTAAGAATAAATGCATAAATAAGAAACAAAAGTTGGATAAAAAGCGCTTTGAACACGCGCGACACGCAAAAAAACATGCACGGAACAGCAAAAAGCGCTTCAATCCAATCTTCTCATTTAAAATATTTTCCCCTACAGAATTTTCCCTACACAGGTACCTTTTTTACCGGGACCTTTTTTTCCGGGGACCTTTTTTTCCGTACCTTTTTTTCCAGGTACCTTTTTTTCCGGGACCTTTTTTTCCGTACCTTTTTTTCCGGTACCTTTTTTTCCTAGAATCGACGAAACGACCCTGTAAATGAAAACACCCTGTCGGCGAAATGACTTGTCGACGAAATGACCCTGTCGACGAAATCACTTGTCGACGAAATGACCCTGTCGACGAAATGACTTGTCGACGAAATCACTTTTCGACGAAATGACTTGTCGATGAAATGACCCTGTCGACGAAATGACCTGTCGACGAAATGACCCTGTCGACGAAATGACCCTGTCGACGAAATGACTTGTCGACGAAATGACCCTGTCGACGAAATGACTTGTCGACGAAATGACCCTGTCGACGAAATGACCCTGTCGACGAAATGGCCTGTCGACGAAACAACCCTGTCGAGGAAACGGCCTGTCGACGAAATGACCTAGTCGATGAAATGGCCTGTCGATGAAGTGGTGTCGATGAAATGGCCTGTCGATGAAGTGATTGTCGATGAAATGAACCAGACCCGAATTCGCCAGACGTTATTTCCTTAGATAGAACCACAAAATTTTTTTCATGGCATTTTTCTTCTAAAAGTTCGTTATCTGTTTTGGATATGCTTACTCAATGTCCAGCTATTGCTGCTATAGAGTAGTAACTATTTCGCAATTAATTCGATACTTGCAACTCGTGAAGAAGACGATAACTGATACACAGACACGTGACATATGACCGCAGTGGCTGCTGACCGCTTTTTTTTTCTTCATTTTTTATCGACTTATTTATTTATTTTATAGCCGCGTCTTTGAACAGCCGACCCAATTTTGGGTTTACGACTGCTAATGTTCAACTCCGTAGCCTTGTAATTTTGAACCAATCAAGAAGACAAGGAAGCTCTTGGATCAATACCCCAGAGGAATGATTTGTTATGGAAACATGGAGGACTTTGGGACCCGATAGATTTAACGTGCATTAGTCACCTTTTACTACACGGGAAATCTTCGACCAGCGTTAATCGAACCCACGACCTCTTCAACATAGGTCCAGTGCCCTACCAACCAGGCTATCCCGGCCCTCTGTTGATTGTTTTATTTTATTTTATAACCGTCGTTGAACGGCCGACCCACTTTTTGACTTTACGACTACTAATGTTCAGCGCAGTAGCCTTGTAATTTTGAACCCAATTCAGAAGACAAGGGAACTCCTGGATCGAGTATTGGGAGAAATTTACCATCGTGGAGGACTTTTTGAAGCAATCTACCAGCCTTTGCGTTGCACGGTGTGGAAGACCACGAGAATCTCCCACGGTTAGCCTCTAACCCATGATCCGTCTACCACTGAGGATACTTCATGTCAGCACCGTGGTCGGTGCAAGCCGGATGCGGAATTCGTATCGGCCAGCCATCACCGGGATCGAATCCCAATTCACCTCATTGGAAGTCGAACGCTCTATCCCCTGAGCCATCGCGGCTCTCTGCTAATTGTTTATAAAAAAGATAACTTTTTAATATTGAGCTAAGTTTGTCCACGTAAGTTAGAATGCCAATTTACGTGAAGTTAATTAAATACAACACTATATCGTGCTTTGAATTTGTTAAATTTTAATTCTTTCTCGTTTCTATCTTTTACATAACTTAGATTTATTATTTATTTATGTATTTTATTGTAACCGTCATATACTTTTGTTTTGTGTACCTGGCAACTTCCATGCATAATTAGTTTATTTATGTTCAACATGAATTCGTGCCTGTCTTTAGGTTAAGCAGTAAATATATAGAGAAAGAACTGAAATCTTTGTGAAATAATATAGAATATGTCTCTTAAGGCTAGTGACGTCACAAACAGTATTTTTTAACTGAGTAGCCTCAAATTTAAAATACACTCCATAACAAAAAAATCGTCGCACCAAGAAGGAGTTGTCCGATCAAAACGAAAATTTGTGGATAAGAAGACAATGTACAGAATAGTAAATGATTAAAGTTTCAGAACAATTGAATAATTTATTGCAGAGTTACTGTAAAAAGTTCAATAAGGTGTTGACCCGCCTCTAGCCTGGATACAAGCTGTCACACGGCGTGGCATAGACCGATAAGGCTCCCGGATGTTTTCTTGCGGTATTTCCTGCCAAATTCGATCCAATTGTCGAACGAGGTCATCAACATTCCGTGCCAGATGCAATCGCCTTCCCATCATATCCCAGACATGCTCGATGGGAGAGAGATCTGGTGATCTAGCAGGCCAAAGAAGAGTTTGACAAGCTTCCAGACAGTTCATGGCAACACGTGCCGTATGTGGTCTGGCATTGCCCTGCTGAAAAACCAGCCCAGGGCGATGCAAGAGGACCAGTAGCAAAACAGGTCCTAGGATGTCGTCGACGTACCGCTGCGCTATAAGTGTACCTTTAATGACGACCAAAGGAGTAATGACGACCAAAGGAGGCTGTCAAAGGAAATGGCACCCTAGACCATAATGCCTTGTTGAGGGCCTATGTGGCGTGCAATAGTGAGGGCAGAATCCCCCCCCCTCTGCCCTGTGCGTCTCCAAACACGTCTTCGATGATCGTCAGGACACAGTTGGAAGCGGGATTCGTCTCTAAAGACTATACGTCCCCAGTCGGCATCATACCAGCCATATCTGTTCAAAACATTCATGCATACGAAATTTCAAAGCAATCGAATGATTGCTTCTTGGTGCGTCGATTTTTTTGTTATAGAGTGTATTTGTCATTGAACAGCGAACAACAGCTTCATTTTCCTACTGTTACGCTATTCTTTATATCTACTATTATATATATTTTCATCATGCCGTATACATGTACAGTACCGAAATTTAGAGGTAATTATAAAAATAGGCCGAAAGTTATAGTTTACAAATTCCCCAAAAATGGATACATTAATTTAACGCGACATTTTTCAAGTAGTTAAAACCGAGTAAGCGTTATTTTTCTTTTTAATTTCAATATTCGTTTTTGCAGACTTTATAATGCTTCTTAATAACATCATAAAAAAGACATATTTAAAACTATAATGTTTTGTGTTCTGTTTATTGTATGTTAGCAGATATTATAAGCTTAGAAAATCATAATTTTGGTCTTGAAATAAAACAAATTTAAATATCATTTGTTTTGTGCAAATATTTGTAAATTCGGACCAAATTTAAAACTATCCTCGAAAATAAATTTCCAATGTCATAAAGAGCCCTTTATTACTTAAAAAAAACAAGCAAAATAAACAGTTCAGTTTTATTTCAATGTATTATGATTTATTTTTATTTTTAAGAAGAAAAAAATCGATAGCAATGTCGATTGGCACTTGAAGCATATTTATTGTTACTGTTATCTGATTTTAATTACACGAATATTTTAAATGAATGCCGAAAAATTCCTGCGCAATCAATGATAGTAATAAATAAAATTTAAATCATTGTTTGTCAGCTAAATTGTTTTGGGTAATAATTTTAAATTAGTTTCAATGAAACTGTTGTTCATGCTTCATATAGCAAAATTCTTTCTTACGCAGATAAATTGCTTTAGTGCATCTTATAATGAAGTCGCAAATGATTTTTATGACATTATAATTAATAATTAGAAATCATAATTTAATTTTAAGGCTTCAAACGTAGGAAAAAGTATTGAAAAATAATTTATTGCTTACATTAAATTTTTAAATAATTCCAAACACACTGAAAAAAGTGTATCAATTTGTATTATTCATAAACTTTCGAGCCTTTTTTAGAGAAAAGAAAAGCGGTTTTTCCAGCAAAAACAAAACTTTTTCACATGCATGCTTTTTTGATGTTAACATGTTATTAAAGTTCCAAGGGTTTTATTTCTGCTAAATTTTAAGGTAGTTTTTTTCATAATCAACTTAAAATAAAATTGTGTTCACCTACGTAACCTCGTAATTTTGAACCCAGTCCAGAAGACAAGGGAACTCCTGCATCAAGTATTGGGAGAAATTTGTTTTGTGGAGGATTTTTTTGATGGAACTAACCCGCTTTTGCATGACATGAAGAGGAAGACCACAAGAACCTCCCACGGTTAGCCTTACGGCAAGGGGAATCTAACCCATGATCCGTCTATCACTGAGGATATTCCACGTCACTGTGGTCGGTGCAAGCCAGATCGAAATTCGTATCGACCAACCATCGCCAGGATTCGAATCCGGTTCAACTGATTGGAAGGCGAACACTCTATTATCCCCTGAGCCATCGCGGCTCTAGAAAATGTTATAATTGATATATAAGCAAATGAATGCGCAGATTTACTGCAAGAACCATAATGCTGAACGAAGAAAAAATATTTTAAAGAAATATATCGCCGAAACTTACAGCTTTAAAAGTTTAAAAATTGGGAATGTTTTATACGATTTTTGAATTTTTAAAAAAAAAATTAAATTTTTTAAAAAAATAGAATTTTTTAAAATTTTTTTTTACTAATTTTTGAAAATTAATCGATTTTTATTAAAGTGTGCACGTCATGCAACTGAAAAGGTGTTTATGTTAATTTTATTTAAAAAATAATAATTGTTCTGAGGATACTTACCTCTTAACCATTGAGAAGATAGTATTTGAGATTTGGATGTGAGTTCTGGAATTTTATTTGTAAGAATTATTTCTCATATTTTTATATATAGTGTATTCTATAAATACCGCTCATAATAATTTTTTTACTTTATATTTCTTATCAAATGTGAAGATTAAAAAGTTTCTGTATAATGGGTCAAAAATTTCTGCTTTGACAAATGAAGACAAAAACAATCAAAATCTGTCAAATCACAATTGAGGGAGGCAGTTGAATAAAACACTTATACCTGTTTGATTGCAGAAAAAGACAAAAGATTAAATACGTTTATTAAAAACACTTTCTTATTTCAACAGGTTTTGATGTATAATTACGTAACAAGTTTATATAATTTGGCAGATTTCGTTTACGTTTTCGATTTTTCATCCCTCAATTTTTTTGCGACTTCAAACTTTTTAATATACCTTTTGTTTTAATTTCTAATAAGAATTTTGTTTTAAACAAATTCTGATTTCCTACGAGTTAACATTTTATACCTCTTGAGGACTAAAAAATAAAAAATATTGAAAATTTATTTTTGAAAATAATGATTACTATTTTAAAGTATTACAGTTTTAATGCTAAAATACTTTGCTAAATTATTTTGCCTCATTTTTATATTATATGCCCCGTTTATTTGAATTGTTGTGTTTATGTTTACATTATTTCCACTTGGAATTTAAATGTTTTTCGAATGGTTCTGAAAGAATTCGTTAGAGTTTATTTCAAAATAGTAATTTTATTAATCTGCTAATACTTCTTTCTCTCTTTTCTAACATAATAGAACGAATTTTTCTTAGTCTCGTAATCGTTTTCACATTCAAATGTATCATTTCTTATTTTTTAATATATGATTAAATGCTACATTTTATTACCTATTAGAAAATAAGAAATGATATATTTAAATGAGGCTCATTCCTTTGATATTAAAAATAGTTTAGATAAATCGTGATTGAAAAGTAAAAAGAAACTTCTCTTATAAAATTCTTTTCTATTATGAAATACAAATAATATTGTTTCATAACATTAAGTAACTCTACATATTCATTCTATTGAGTTATAACTAGATTCATAATATTGAGCTATTCTATTAAAAACTAAAAATTCACCTCTTAAAAATATTTAAGTGCAGTTATGTAGTTAAAGCTAAAATATTTTACTTCGCTTATAAAAGATTTGATTAATTATAATTCTCTCTTAATAAAAATAACGGTGTTCCCTAACACTTCCGAGAATGACGTCACAAGGTTACTGAGAGGCCTTGATCTCTCGGTTGCTATAACTAGACTTACTCGAAATAGAACGGAAAGAACAGTTGCTAATGTAAACAAATGCCATGTTTCAACAACCAATCAGGATCGAGCTACCCGCACTACGTCACTTGCAGGTATTCCATCAAACATCACAAGCGTCAATAATAGTTTTGCAATATTTTTATGGCCCCCAAAAACAAACAAGTACTATTTTTTCCTTATATATCTAAATTTATGTTTAATTTTTGTTTTAAACAGAAATTTTATGTTAAACTTTATTTTGTGTTTTAGTGTGTTTCTGAAACATTTACGTATATTATAGAACAAAAAATACTTGTCAGACAATGCAAGAAACAGTTACCACTCTCTTGCGGACATGCGTTCGATTGTAAAGCACTGAAAATAAAACCAATATAGAAAGAGGCAACTTATTTCAGTTAATCAAAAATAATGATGCCGAAACCTTCACCAAGAGGACACAAAAAGTATTTCAGAAAAGAAGAATTGAACTTACTACATGGTCTTTATTTTTAACTTTAAATTGATGGCTATGGCTTACTTTATTTATATCTTATTTTTTAAAGATTGGAAACTTGTATTCGTTTCGAGGCTCCAAATATATTGGGCGGTTTTGTTTCTTAGTTAGTCTTCAGTTTCGCGAAAAACAAATACCTCGTAACTCAGTGTGCTGTGTGAGCTTGTAGGGAATAAGTTATGATTGATAGTGGCGATATATATCATCATTAAACATATATATATATATCTATATAATCATTGGTATTTTTTTATTAATATATATATATATATATATATATATATAATCATTGGTATTTTTTTATTAATATATATATATATATATATATAATATGAGGCGTGTTTCACAATCAGTTACGAAAATTTGCTATATTTGTATAACATGTAATAACAAATTAGAATTACATGCAGTGCGCAAAAAAAAACAACCCAACCACCCTGAATAACTTTTGATCTAATGATCACATCTTTCTTGGTCTCTTATCTTAAATGGATTATAAATATAATTTTCTTAAAATTCGAATTCTTAAGAACTATTCGATTGGTTTCGCTGAAATTTAGTATTTTGCCAATAAATTTACATTCTGTGAAATAATGCAAAAGGTTCTACACCTTACAATTCAACATTTTTTCGGCCATTATTGAGTAAAATAATAAAAATAATAAATGTCTGATAAGAATATTTTTTGCAGTGAATTATCACTTGTATAAACGAATTTTATAATTTCCAGCTTTTATAAAATCTTGCCTACCACTTCTTTTCTTAAATTTTTTCATCTCTTAGAGCAGTAATACATTTTTTGGAAGAGTTGCACGCATGCAATGTGTTAACAATTTCTTTCATGTGGTTTCTCTTTGGTCAATACGATGATTAGTTGTTTTTTAAGGTGTTTCTTAATAATAAATCTTCACTATGCATAGAAAATAAATGTTACTAAAATTTCTAAAAATTAGAAATTAAATAAAAATTTTACTACTTTATTGTTTTAAAATTAGTATATCATAAAAACATTTTGTTCCTAAATTTCTTTCTATCTATATGATTTCCTCGAGCAAAATGCTTGTACTACTTATTCAGTAACCGCCATGGACAGTTGATTTCCCAGTGTTCAAACAAACTTTAATGGGTCACAGTTCCCAAAAAATGACCAAAATATCGATATCTTTTTTATTGCTTATAATAAAACTTCAAACTATTTCAAATGCATTGAAAAAAATCATTTCTCCATCTACATTTAAAAAAAGTTATGAATGATTTTAGATTGCCTTAAAGCAGAAACTTGATCAGCAGACAGACTTTAAAGTGTTTTTTCCCATATATGGTAATTTTGCGTTTTAATCTTAATTAAATCCCTAAGGAATTTTTTTCTATTTAAGATCATGCTTTGAAGTAAACTTTTTTATCTTAAGTATAATACGCTTATTTAAACTGTGCATGAAATAAGCATTTAATAAGGTATTACAATTTTTACAGCATGTTATATACGCCGAAGAGGAATTTTTAACCATTTTTTTCTACTTTTTTACAAAATAATTTATAAAAAATTTTCAAACTGATATATCAACAAATGAATGCACAAAATTGTTAAGATGAATATTGTAAGCACTAAGAAAAAAATGTAAAATTATGTTAAAATAAAAAAAGCCTTAAGGTTTTAAAAATTTTAAATTTTTTAAAATTTTCTTTTAAATTTTAAAAAAATTAAACAGTTTAACAATTTTTTGAAGATAAATTATAGATTACAAGTTAAATGAGCATGTAAAGCATACACAAAATGAATAATTATACCTTTATTTAAAAAAAAAATGTTGCAAGGATACTGAGACCCCTTAAAACAAATTAATGACGGATGTGACAGGGAACCCAGTTCCGGATGTGATAGGAGCCCAGTTCCGGATGTGATAGGGAACCTAGTTCCGGATGTGATAGAAAGCCCAGTTCCGGATGTGATAGGGAATCCAGTTCAGGATGTGATAGGGAGCCCAGGTCCAGATATGATAGGGAATCCAGTTCTGGATGTGATAGGGAGCCCAGTTCCGGATAAGATAGGGAGCCCAGTTCCGGATGTGATAGGGAATCCAGTTCCGGATGTGATAGGGAACCTAGTTCCGGATGTGATAGAAAGCCCAGTTCCGGATGTGATAGGGAATCCAGTTCTGGATGTGATAGGGAGCCCAGGTCCAGATGTGATAGGGAATCCAGTTCTGGATGTGATAGGGAGCCCAGTTCCGGATAAGATAGGGAGCCCAGTTCCGGATGTGATAGGGAATCCAGTTCTGGATGTGATAGGGAACCTAGTTCCGGATGTGATAGAAAGCCCAGTTCCGGATGTGATAGGGAATCCAGTTCTGGATGTGATAGGGAGCCCAGTTCCGGATAAGATAGGGAGCCCAGTTCCGGATGTGATAGGGTAGCCCAGTTCCAGAGCAATACTATGACTATGAAATTTCTTTATCTCTTCCGTGCTTATTTCAGACCTAACTTATACAAGCTAAAGAACTAACTGATTGTGTTTGAAAATGCTGAGTTATAAGATATTGACTGAAACAAAATTCGAAAAAATTGTATTTTCATGTGAATTGGCCAATTTTTTGAAATAAAAAGCGCAGTTCGCGCTGAAAGAAATAATTTCTACATAAAATTGTTTTTAAATTTATTCTACATAAAATTGTAAATAAATTTACTCTCAAAAAAATTTAAACTTATTCTACATAAAATTATTTTTGAAATTTATTCTACATAGAATTATTTTTAAATTTATTCTACATAAAATTGCAAATAAATTTACTCTCAATAAAATTTAAACTTATTCTACATAAAATTATTTTTGAAATTTATTCTACTTAGAATTATTTTTAAATTTATTCTACCTAAAATTGTTTTTAAATTTATTCCACATAAAATTGTTTTTAAATTTATTCTACATAAAAAAATTTTTTAAATATGTTCTTCAGAAAATTATTTTTAAATTTATTCTACGTAAAACTGTTTTTAAATTTGTTCAACATAAACTTGTTTTTAAGTTTATTCTGCATAAAATTTCTTTTTAAATTTAACAAAATTGTTCAAATATTTCAATATATTTTCACACTCTACTAATATTTCAATAATTAATTATTGAATAATTAATGACTAATAATTCAATATAATTTTCACTGTCTACTACTAACAATTTTGAAACTTTAAAAAGAAATGCAATTTGCCAAAGCAACGTTTTTTGAGATCAAATCTATCGAGATTAAAGGGGTAGTCAGCACCTAGTTAGGGTTTACGACCCAAATTTAGGAAAGTTCCACTCTTAAGTTAATAAATCACTTAGCATTTTTAAAAATAAACGAAAACATTGTCGTTTTCAGATGTCCTTAGAAACACTTTGATATTTTTCATAATCAGTAGAAAAAAACCTTTGGGTTTCTAAAAACACTCCCAAAACTTCTCACACACTTACTGTCACAGAAAATCCGAGTATTCTAAGGCCACAGTTGATTTATTCATTTCACAATTCTCCCCCCTTTTATAAATGCCTTTCTTACCCCGCAAGTGAAGAAACAGTACTGTTTTATGCATTGCGGTGATACTTTTCTTGAACCTTATCCGTAAAGTATCCCTCCTTTTCGTTTGATGAACAGCGTTAAGAGCTCCCCTGTCGACGAGGGGTTTCGTTGCGGGGCCCCGGTACTTATCCCTCAAGGGACCCATCCGTCTCCCTTTTCTCTTTATCGATCAAACGATGTGTGGGGGAGGGAAGATCGATTTAAAGAGAATGCCTGATGTCTATACTGGACTAGAATCTTCGCCCACCCCATGCTATTGTTTCTTGTTTATTCTAAACTGTCAAAGATGCTTTGTTAAAGGTAACTGTTTTTTGTCCAGCAGAAAATATTTTGATCATACTATACAAAACTCATGGGTGTTTTTTTCCCCCTGAATAAACAAAAAGAGGTGGTCGACAACAGAGGCCTTGACATATACAAGATATATTGAGGCACTCTAGGGAATGGATTTTTTTTTTTAAAAAAAAAGCATATTAAGATTTTTTGCTCTATGACCTTAGAGTACGCTTCACAAAATGTCAGTCACTTTAATACTTTTCATAGATTTCGTATTTGCATGAGACTCTCTATAGATTTTGTTGAGCATATTTGTTAAAAAAAAAAAAAGCATATTGAGATAATAAAAGCTTTGGTGTATAGTCCCAGAGTAAGCATCACAAAATGCCAGTCATTTTAATATTTTGCATAGATTTCGTATTTGCATGAGACTCTTTATAGACTTTGTCGTATGCACTTATAAATAAAGCATTGGGCAGGGATAGCCTGGTCAGTAGGGCGCTGGGACCATGTCCGAGAGTTCGTGGGTTCGAACAACGCCGGCCGAAGACTCCCCGTGTAGTAAAATGACTGATGCACGTTAAATCTGGCAAGTCGCAAAAGTACTCCATGTTCCCATAACAAATCAATACCTCTGGGGGTACTGGATTGGAGATCGATCGTTCTCTGATTCAGTTCAAAATTACGATCTGTGGATGAATGAATGGATGTATGAATGGGTCCTCCCTATAAACGGATGCGACGTATGGTGCGGCCGAAGTCGAATTCTTGGCCATAGATGGCGCCACTGAAAAACAAGAAACGCACACACTGCCTTAAATTTGCTCGGTTTCACCATGCAAGCTTGCCCGTGTGGCAAGTGGCATTAGAACCAACCAACCAATAAAGCACATTGAGACTTTTAGTTACATAACCCTAGAATAATAAGCTTATAAAAATGTAAGTCACTTAAATGTTTTGTACAGGTTTTGGAATTTTTATGCACTTGTATACACGTTGCTGAACAGTGAGTCAAAAGTAAATAAATAATAATAATAAATAAATAAATAAAATGGACCAACGTGAATAACTTTTGATCTAATGATCGGATCTTTACGTTCCAGGACTCAATCGTAATGGTTCGACGGGGTGACATTAAATGTGCTAATAAATTAGTACAAACGATATTTTAAGTTACGGAATCAGACGCAAAAGCTCAACTTTCTCTGAAAAAACATAATTATTTTTGCAATGGATTCGGATTTTTGACCCCAAAATATCTGGGGTAGCCACAATCTGGAAAATATGGTCCCCATAATTTGGTCAGGAGAACAATCCAAAGTTTGGACCCATTTAATGTCAATTTTACTTTTTGCGTATTTCGGCATATCTCGAGAGCTTGTTTTTTAAAAAAAAATAGTCTGTTTAAATGTACTACCACTTTAAATTCAATATCTCAAAAAAAAAATTATGTTTATTCAGAGAAAGTACGTTATTCCGACTGATTTCATAACTTAAAATATCGTATGCACCAATCAATTAGCGTATTTGAGTACACCCCCTCGAACTATTAAGATTGAGTATTAAAGCATGAAAATCTGATCATTAAAATCAATAGTCATTTGTGGTAGTCCGGTTTCCCCCATTGCACACATTTGTTGGATACACTTATAAATTTGGGGCATATTGATATCAAATTATCTATCAAATTATCATTCAAATTCATTGCAACCTTGATAAGCATCAAATTAGTACCATTTTTTATGTCTAGTTCAACTTTGATCGGAAACCTATAGTTAGTTCAATTATTTAACATTAATTAAGTTTGCAGCAACTGTTTTCGTAAAGTCCTGTGTCTCAGTCTTCTAATAAACTCTAGAGTTCATAGAACACTACTTTGGAACTGCTGGTTTAAACCATTGTAAATCATATTTTTCAAATTAAAAATAAAATTTTAAATTATGAAATTAGCTATCACTTTAAATATTTTTTAAAAAATCTTCCGTTTAAACGGAAGAGGTTGGTAGGCATGCAGTTGCTAGAACTCATTCTTAAATTACAAGATGAATAGGATGTAAAAAAAAATTAACTTATTCTCAAAACTCACAGAACATATCAATTATTATCAAAAGATTTGGGGAAATGGTCGCAAAAATGTTTTTATTATATTCGAAATAAATTAAAGAATTCCAAATTGCAAACTTAGCAGGTATATTAGGACATATAAATTAGAGAACGAATAATTTTTAAAATAGCTTTAAAAAAATCTTACGAGTATTTGTTTAACTCAGTTTAGTTTTTTTAATCAAGATATACAAAACGTTTTTGCATTACCTTATTAATTTAAAACGGAAATTTCTAAACTGTCAGTTAATTAAATGCTTTTTTAACGCATACAAATATAAAAAAAATTTTTAAAAATTAACCACCTAAATTTTCCTAAATGAAGTTACTTATTAAATTACATTTTTTAAAATTGTCCTTTCAAAAATAAAAGATTTCTTTTATATTTCTTTCCTTTTTCTTTCTTTCTTCTTTTTTTAAAACCCCATTTTCCCATCACCCACCGAGAGTTCGCAAATTAGGCAGCTAGGCAAACTTCTTATTTTCGAATTTTTCCACCGCTTAAAATACTTTCCCTAATTGAAAGGAATAAAATATTCCAAAAGTTCTAAGGACGTTCTTTTTTGACAGTTTAACTCAAAGAAAAGGAACTGAATTAGTTTAGGAATGGAATCGTGAATTTAAAAATTCCCACAACACGCATTATTCAATATCTTTTTCCTTTATATTTTACGGATAACTGAATTCAGACCACCTCGTTGCACTCGACATGCATTTTGAAATATCTCGGTCGTAAGCGACCGATATTCGGACCATCTTTATTTAGAAATAGAATTTTGTGCATGAAGTAAAAGTAAAGAATTCCGTTGACATTTCCGGTAAAAATTTATGAGTTTCCATTTTGGACAAAAGTGCAGTTTAAATGAGCAAATATATACGGGGAGAAAGATGGCTTTGTTATGACGTACATTTTTCTTTGAAAAGAAAGAAGAAAAAAAATGGCAAGATTCTGTCAATAGATTGTCCCTTAAGATTTTATAAAATGTTCTTGTGGTCTATCTCAAAGAAGTGATTTATATGGGAGATGAATATTTTAAAAATGGAACTTCGAAACAAAATTCGAATTTGTAGAAATTCGTGGCGAATAAATTTGAAGAAACTTTCGGTTTTTAAGCTGCTTATGTGTTGTTTTACGAAAATTTGAAATGAAGTCGTCAGGCATAAATTGGATTATAACTAGGAATTTCCATGATAGTTCAGGAAATTGTCAGATATAAAAAGAAATTTAGAGCCGAACTATGGAAATATGTCATTCTTAATCACGTAACATTCAAAACTTCAAAAAATTTTGAATTTTTTTTTATATTGAAAAATACAGAGGTTGCAAAAAAAATTATGGACTCTTTTCTCTACTAAATCTATGCAAACAATCTTTCTTTTAGTTACAAATATCTTGGACAATTTTTCCATGACAAAGCTGTTAGCAAAATTTGAAATTGCCATTTTAATCCAAGCAAAATTTGAATAGACCAAAATAAGAAGTTATTAACTTCTATCTTGTTTCAATAACAGTAAATCATTCTATAGAGGTGCAATATTTAGATTACAATATTTTTTTTAAGTGATAGTGGTGCTAAAAGAGAAACGACGCTTTTAACTTCCTACCCCCATGTTGGTCGACCCGAACTTTGCTTGGGTATAAATTACATCATTTCTTAAATCTTCCAAGCATGATCTTTAAAATGCCAAGAGTGTTGCCATGTGAAACCTTCTAAAATATTTACGGCTAAATAGTTTTGTAGTTATAGTTTTTGCATCGAGTTGGTGAAGTGTTTCCTTATTTTTATCCAAACCCTGTAAATTTTGACATGCATCAAAATTACTTTTGCAAGCCGTTTTAGCAGTTTTTACCGTTTTAAACACATTTAGTTTCAAAATATTTCCCCAACACACTGGGCAAATTTATCATAAAAGTATTTAAATTAAGTATCCAAAAACATCTATTTTTAAAGTGGCACTTTTTTAAAATATTATGGATGCAAAACTACTTTTAATGTTTTTAATTGAGAAAAAAAACATATGATGTCTACACATTGGAGTTTTTAGGTAAACTCCATTGCAATGTCTAGCAGCAACCTCCGTAGAAGGATCCTTGTGAAAAAGCATAACATAACAAGTCCAAGTTTTGGAGTTTTTAGGTAAGCTCCATTGCAATGTCTAGCAGCAACCTCCGTAGAAGGATCCCTGAGAAAAAGCAAAACATAACTTACTTTTTAAACTTCCTTCGAAATAGTTTTCGAAATTTTCATTTCCATTAAAATTCAATTTTGATAACTTAAAAATTTAATTCTCTAGCAATCTTAAGTAAATTGTAATTAGATTGTAATTCAATCAATTTTCGTAATTCAATCGTATTAATAGAACGTAATTATATAATTTATGTTTCAGATGGAACAATAACTAGAGAAGGGTGTTCTCCGCCAGATGTCATAGTTAACGGTACAAGCGTCCCGGATGGAGGAGGGGAAGATTTTGCTAGTGTCCAAGAAGTGCAGTTTTTAGGCGTCATTGGTCCTTTAGAACAAAAGCGGGTGTGCAAGATCAAGTGTTTAAATGGTGTGTGGGTTGGTCCTCTCTGCACCATAGACCAAGGTAAATATTTTCAGATCATATATTTATATACTATCAGGAATATTGGTTTAAATTTAAACAAGAATATAAATAGAATCATCCAAATTAATTTGGAACTAAGTTACTTCTAAAATTCAGACTTTTAAAGTGAACGAATGTATTGCTGGATAAAATTTGGAGATGTATCTAATACTTGCCGTTTTACTCTACTCTGTTTTTTGGGCAATCAAGCACGTTTTTGCGTTTTTTAACATTCCCTTCTTGTCAGGGAATTGACAGGTTTTCATATTGATTTTTACTTGACAGGGATTCTAAGAAATATATATATTTACCTTTATCACTTCCACCATTAGTAATACTGCTATGTGTCACTGTCACAGGTCTACTGCGCCTGCGGTGACATAACCGGCGTTAGGGCGAAAGCTCGTGCGGGAGGCGCAGCGAGGAGTAGTAATGTCACTGGTCTACTACTAATCTTACTTAGATGAAAATAACTTGAATAAAACGAGTCCTGATCCTAAAACTGCGCACCTGGTGCAGTTTGTGACCCTTTTTCCACTCACAGATTACTTCTAGCGTTTGGATGGCGTTCGTTTGGCGTTTGGTTGGTTGAAATCTAGTTTCTAGCGTTGCTTCTAGTTGGTTGCTTCTAGTCTAGTTGCTTAGTTGGTTGCTTCTAGCGTATGGTTGGAATACAAATAGAGTCGTAAAGAAGCAGTTTGCTACCATATACATAAATGAAGTATTTACTTTTTTTTTGTACCTAGGATAAAATGCATCATCACTACAGCAGTAGGCTTAAGTGGGTCGTATTCTTTTGTCATCTGGTAACTTACAAATCTGAAAATATCATTAAACTTTGTTCGTTACACTGTTGGACCTAGTAAGCTAAGATAGAATTTAATTTAGTGAAATGCTGGTGAATCATATAACTAAATGGTGGTGAATCATTTAGCTATGTGAGCTATATAATGGTAATAAATTTTTAAATCGCAATGTATGTCATTGTTGCGCATGAACCATATAACTTTCGTCAATTTTCGTAGAATCTTATTTCAACTATTTGACATAATAATAATAATAATGTCTATGTGTCAATAAGTTGTGGTAATCAATTATAAAATAAAGTGTCTCTAAAAAAGTGGGAAAGAAAAGGTTTATCAAGTTTCTTATTATTATTATTGAGTCTTCTGAAAATCACTTAGAAGATTCTTGGATCTGAAAAATTTAAGAGTGGTGATTACGGAAGGTTTGTATACTGCAAACTGAACTTCTGTACTGTTAAAATGGTGTTTCAATTACCAAAAGAGTGCAGCAAAAGGCATTGAATAGAATTTGAGTAGTAGATCGCTAAAATACAATAC
The DNA here is from genome assembly GCF_982258835.1 of Parasteatoda tepidariorum. Classification (NCBI taxonomy): domain Eukaryota; kingdom Metazoa; phylum Arthropoda; class Arachnida; order Araneae; family Theridiidae; genus Parasteatoda; species Parasteatoda tepidariorum. The sequence continues at coordinate 80,634,431 of NC_141764.1, read as the reverse complement.
CACTTAATCAAACTTTTCACAAAATTTCAATTTTCAGGAGAGGTTTGTTTTAAAAAAGGGGAGCATTAAATATGCAGTTTTGATTTAAGAAATAGATTTTCTCATTCTATTTTCCATGTCCGATTCAGTTCTCTGCCTCCGTCCCCAAACTACCATTATAAATGTGATAAAGCTACTCACAATTAATCGATAATTAAATCGAATAAATTCAGATTGAGGTTTAATGCTCTCTTTACATCACAGATGAGCTCGAAGGTTGTTACCAGAACCTATTAAGAAGTAGCACGCTCTTTAGCTTCAGTTTCTCTTAAAATTTTATAGTCAGTTTTCCTGAATTTTCTCTAAAAAGTTCTCTGTCGATCTGTGCATAAGAATCATTGGAGAAGATTTCCACGATGACAAAACTGTAAACGAACTGCCTATTTGATAAAGAGAAGGGTATAAACTTGTATAATACTTCAATGTTGAAAGAAATGATAATTTTAGCAGCATATTTTTAACTATAAATTGATTACTCAATAGCCATTTCGTTTAAACATTTCTAAAAATAATTTTTTAAGACTTTCTTCATAAAAACTCAATAATTTCAGTATTATATTTTGCCATAAAAGTAATTTGTTCACTTTATTATTAGTTTTAAATAATTTGATTATTTCAGAGGTTAGAAAAGTTCGAAACTTTGTTTAATCTTCATTACCCATAGCTCCTATTAAAATTGAAACTGGAATCACGGGTCGGAAAGTGATAAAAATTTTAATTGGCTATAAATTCCCCTTGGCGATAAAAAAAAAACTATAAATTCTGCTTTTTTCCCAATTTTGCAATACTGTAATAAAACATGCATCAATGTCATCAGGCTTGGAGTTCCAGTAGAGATTTGAATGCCCTAAATAAACGGAAAAATGTCAAAATTTCGATTGCAAAATCTTCTATAAAGACACGTAAGCAAAATAACAAAATCTTACAAAAATTATAAACTGTTCTTATTTCAAGAAATATACATAAACTAATGATTCAATCTTTGCCCTACACAACCAAATTTATTGGCACGCAATAAAAAATTTCATTAACAATTACTTTTAGTTGATATCAAATTTATAAAACTAAAATCGCTATTACGTCAAATATTACATTAAAGCCACGACACGTGCACTAAGTTCATTAATTGTCTGTTCACCTCTAGATGTTGTCTACAAGCATCAACTATCATCTGGAACCTATTCAAGAAAAACTGAACAAACAATAAATCTTTTGTCAAAACATTATAGCTCATGGCGACTTGTTATTGATCCATCTGGATACCATCCAAAACAATATTCGTAAACATTTAAAAAACCAACAAACCTAATGTAGTCGTTAATCATAAAAAGTTAGAAAAGTTTTAAGTGATTCAAGTTTTGAAAGAATATGGCGATTGAATTCATTTTATAAAAGTAAATATTTCTTTATAATGAAAATTAGTAATTAAAACACTAATGGTATTTTTAAATGATATCTGAATATAAAGAACATATGCATGCAATAAAAAGTATATTAATTATATTGATATTAAAAATAAATTTTATATTACTTGAACTCATTCAGCACTATCGAATTCATTCTATACAAGTATTTTAACATTAAACATGCCATAACTGGTCACATGACCGTTTAAGAACTTTTGCATCGAAAATGGGCTTATCATCTTACCGTTTTTGCACATTTGACTTCATGACTTTTTCTAACAATTATATACAGTTAATATTCTGTTATTATTATTTTTTTGTATTTTGTTTGTTTCGAATAATACTTGTCGTATACCTATTTCTACCGCAATCGGTTATTTGATTGGGAGAACAATTTACTGCTTTATAAGGTTATAGGATCAGAAATTACGATGTAATGCGTGTTCAACGTATTGCATTCGATTAGTTGCACATTTCTGCAAAGACTGTTGCGTAGTTACTTCAATCAGAATAACTGTGAATTCAAATTTCAAGAAAGTATCTAAAATAGGCATTTTTGTGTAAGAAAAAGTGACAAAACTGAATGTTTTAGTGAGTAGCTTACATTTTATTTTGATTGCTTTACTTCATTTCTAACTAACAGCTAGCTAGTTCTTACCTAAAAAAATGTCGAGACAATCAAGACAACACAAGTTCTTAGAAGAAATAAGAATTATAGAAATAATAATAATTAGAAGGAATATGTTTGCGGAAAATGTATAATGGAAACACCCTGTACATGTAAAAAATGCGTTGATCAACGAATTAAAAATTCTTATTTTTTGTGTTTGTAATACATAAAAATTGGCAATATACAATTTTGGTTATGTATAATAATTTTTTTTTTCAGTTTAGTTCCTTCCTAACATCCATATTTCATACATTTAATCAAGTCTCGCAGTGGACTGATCGTTAAGACACGGTTCCCAGCATATCACCGAAGTCAAGCATCACTGGCTGCGGTCAGTGTGCGGGTGGGTGACCCACTTGGATCAGTCTGCGTAGGGACCGAGGGTGTGCGGTATTGGTCCTCGTTAAACTGTTCTACCGTAAAGTGTTCGACTTCGCGTGCAGGTCGTTGGGCTACCGAAGCGGGGGTGCCATCCCCTCTGCAGAGGATCAAAATTGTGATGGCATGTCTTCGGATCATCCTCAGGGATGATTCCCAGACCGTCGCCAATAGCCCATTGTGCAGCTCTAGTGCGACGTAAATGAACTACTACAAAAACATAATTTAATCAAGAAACATAAAGTCTTGTCATTTGACCAGCTATAGTACAAATAGGTATGATTGGTATTAATACCAAAAATGGTGGCAACTACTTTACACCTAAGTGCTGATCCACAAAATTCTCCGCTATAACAAAATTGTTCTTTTATACTACTTGGTGTAAAGTAGCTACCACAAACATTTTTATTTGTTTTTTTGTTTTTTGTATTTAGTTGGTCTAAGATTCATAATTATAATAACAAGAAATACACACAATAAAATACGCATAAGAGTCAGTAAAATTATTTTCACGATACAACATTATAAAGTAAGGATTTTAAATTTAGAATACATCCACAGGGTCATTCATAATTCCCTCCGCCTGTAAACGGTATTTTTTTTTACTACAACTGGCTTTAGTGGTACATGTTACTGCCATCTACCGGCAACTGCTTAAATTAAAACTTGAATACTTTCGGAATAATTTCATATGCTCTTTTTTGCCATATTCGTCTTCGTTTTTTTTACTATAATGCTTCGAAACCCTGGAGGGAATCATGAATAACCCTGTATAAACTAATTTTTAAAATAAAATTAGTTAGTAAATCAAACATAGACAGAGAGAATATAGAGACGAATTCAAACTAGGCTTAACAAAACAAAACGGATAAAAATTAAATATTATAAAATTATTTAATACAGTTCACAAAGGTTTAAAAATTAAAATGTAATTATCGTTATTACACAACATAAAGCATACATTACTTTAGAGGTGACCTTTCATTTTGTTTCGGTTGATGTCTAGCATAGTCGTTAACTTCTACTAACTCACGTCAACTTGTTTCCAAATCTAAACTATCTGCAGATAATCTACATCGGTGTTTTCGGAAGTGAAAATAATTGGCATTTGGTGAGAATGACTGAGTACATGGCGCAAGCTTTTCCGATTATGAGTGTTCCTATTTAAATTACATCCTTTAAATATTATATGAAAGCTCGATTTTCTGTTAACCTAAAATAAAGTGTTTTTCTTACACAATTTTTTAGATTGGTTAACATAACATTTGGAGAGATATTGCATCACATTTTTATAATTTAGGATTCTTATACCATTTATATTTCTTGCAACATTCACAGGCAAATGCTAATCCATAACACAATAAATTATTTGTGAGCCGGGATAGCCTGGTCGGTAAGGGGCTGGGTCCATGTCCAAGAGTTCGTGGGTTCGAACCCCGCCGGCCGAAGACTCCTCGTGTAGTAAATAGTGACTGATGCACGTTAAATCTGTCGAGTCGCAAAGTCCTCCATGTTCCCATAACAAATCAATACCTCTGGGGGTACAGGATTGGAGATCGATCGTTCTCTGATCCCGGTCAAAAATTACGATCTGTGGACGAATGAATGGATGTATGAAAGGGTCCGCTCTATAAACGGGTGTGACGTGTGTGTGGCTGAAGACGAATTCTTGGGCAGATATGGAGCCACTGAAAAACAAGAAACCACAATCTGCCTTAAATTTGCTCGGTTTCACCAAGCAGGCTTGCTAGTGTGGCAAGTGGCATTAGAAACAACAACAACACAAATTATTTTACTTTTTTTATTTCCATTGCAGCAAGGCTAGAGTGAACACAGTTCTTTCGCCGAAAAACTAGTACACAAACAAGAACAAATAACAAAGTTTTAAAAAAAATCAAGGTGCTAAACTAAACAAAATCTCTCTAGCCTCCCAATAGCAGGAGCAAATGGATTCTTTCTTCAGAGCTGGGCAGAAAGGCAATTTGATCCGCAGTCATCACCAGATTATCGCAGCAGAGAGAGGCAAAGCAGGACTGTGGAATAATTGTGTAGAGGTAAACATAGAGGAAATTGTGTATAGTCGTCATTCGAAAAACAAATTATCGATGCATGAAAAATCAAATGAAAATGACGACCCATTAGAAACAAATCCAATGGTATGATCTAGTTTGCTCAAATGAAAATCCAGATTTCTTTAATTGATATCGTCATAAAAGTAATTCAGTTATATTCATTTAATATTCTCTTAAATATAGATTTGTCTGCTACATTATTTATCATTATTTTTTTATTATTTTTTATTAGTGAAAAATAACATTTCAAGATTAAAACCGGTTACTTGATTCTCTTATTATTTATCAAGATGTCTTTTTGTAATATTTGATTAAGAGTAATATCTTTATGAAATTGCCTGGTACAAACCGATATGACCGTCAAATTATAACTTTTACTACTTCAAGCAATGCATTTAACGAGAACTGGACAAAACGGCATTACAGATTTAAACATTAGTATTACACTTTATTTTTATACTGTACAACAAGCAACGAATTTGAACGATTTTTTTCTGTCCTACTAATGATATGGTTCCATATAAAGAAAAGGTCATTGCTTCAAATATCAAAGACAAAATGGTTCAATCAGGCACCATTTTAAGGGTAACAAGGGCCCCTTGATTCTACACCTTCTCAACCTTATTTTGAATTAACTTCATAAAAATGTGACAGTCAAATTGCAATTACTACTACTAATGCATCTAACGAGAACGGGACAAATCAGCATTATAACTTTAGACATTATTATTACACTTCATACTGTACAACAAGCAACGAATTTGAACTGATTTTTGTTTCTGTCCTACTGATGATAATGGTTCCGTATAAAGAAAATGTCATTGCTTCAAATATCAAAGACAAAATGGTTCAATCAGGCACCATTTTAAGGGTAACAAGGACCCCTTGATTCTACACCTTCTCAACCTTATTTTGAATTAACTTCATAAACATGTGACAGTCAAATAACTACTACTAATGCATCTAACGAGAACGGGACAAATCAGCATTATAACTTTAGACATTATTATTACACTTCATACTGTACAACAAGCAACAGATTTGAACTGATTTTTGATTCTGTCCTACTGATGATATGGTGCCGTATAAAGAAAAAGTCATTGCTTCAAATATCAAAGACAAAATGGTTCAATCAGGCACCATTTTAAGGGTAACAAGGTCTCTTTGATTCTTCACCTTCTCAACCTTATTTTGAATTAACTTCATAAAAATGTGACAGTCAAATTACTACTACTAATGCATCTAACGAGAACGGAACAAATCAGCATTATAGCTTTAGACATTATTATTACACTTCATACTGTACAACAAGCAACAGATTTGAACTGATTTTTGTTACTGTCCTACTGATGATATGGTTCCGTATAAAGAAAAGGTCATTGCTTCAAATATCAAAGACAAAATGGTTCAATCAGGCACCATTTTAAGGGTAACAAGGGCCCTTTGATTCTTCACCTTCTCAACCTTATTTTGAATTAACTTCATAAAAATGTGACAGTCAAATTACTACTACTAATGCATCTAACGAGAACGGTACAAATCAGCATTATAGCTTTAGACATTATTGTTACACTTCATACTGCACAACAAGCAACAGATTTGAACTGATTATTGTTTCTGTCCTACTGATGATATGGTTCCGTATAAAGAAAAGGTCATTGCTTCAAATATCAAAGACAAAATGGTTCAATCAGGCCCCATTTTAAGGGTAACAAGGGCCCTTTGATTCTACACCTTCGCAACCTTATTTTGAATTAACTTCATAAAAATGTGACAGTCAAATTGCAATTACTACTACTAATGCATTTAACGAGAACGGGACAAATCAGCATTATAACTTTAGGCATTATTATTACACTTCATACTGTACAACAAGCAACGAATTTGAACTGATTTTTGTTTCTGTCCTACTGATGATATGGTTCCGTTTAAAGAAAAGGTCATTGCTTCAAATATCAAAGACAAAATGGTTCAATCACGCACCATTTTAAGGGTAACAAGGGCCCTTTGATTCTTCACCTTCTCAACCTTATTTTGAATTAACTTCATAAAAATGTGACAGTCAAATTGCAATTACTACTACTAATGCATCTAACGAGAACGGGACAAATCAGCATTATAACTTTAGACATTATTATTACACTTCATACTGTACAACAAGCAACGAATTTGAACTGATTTTTGTTTCTGTCCTACTGATGATATGGTTCCGTATAAAGAAAAGGTCATTGCTTCAAATATCAAAGATAAAATGGTTCAATCAGGCACCATTTTTAGGGTAACAAGGGCCCTTTGATTCTTCACCTTCTCAACCTTATTTTGAATTAACTTCATAAACATGTGACAGTCAAATTGCAATTACTACTACTAATGCATCTAACGAGAACGGGACAAATCAGCATTATAACTTTAGACATTATTATTACACTTCATACTGTACAACAAGCAACGAATTTGAACTGATTTTTGTTTCTGTCCTACTGATGATATGGTTCCGTATAAAGAAAATGTCATTGCTTCAAATATCAAAGACAAAATGGTTCAATCAGGCACCATTTTAAGGGTAACAAGGACCCCTTGATTCTACACCTTCTCAACCTTATTTTGAATTAACTTCATAAACATGTGACAGTCAAATAACTACTACTAATGCATCTAACGAGAACGGGACAAATCAGCATTATAACTTTAGACATTATTATTACACTTCATACTGTACAATAAGCAACAGATTTGAACTGATTTTTGATTCTGTCCTACTGATGATATGGTGCCGTATAAAGAAAAAGTCATTGCTTCAAATATCAAAGACAAAATGGTTCAATCAGGCACCATTTTAAGGGTAACAAGGTCTCTTTGATTCTTCACCTTCTCAACCTTATTTTGAATTAACTTCATAAAAATGTGACAGTCAAATTACTACTACTAATGCATCTAACGAGAACGGAACAAATCAGCATTATAGCTTTAGACATTATTATTACACTTCATACTGTACAACAAGCAACGAATTTGAACTGATTTTTGTTTCTGTCCTACTGATGATATGGTTCCGTATAAAGAAAAGGTCATTGCTTCAAATATCAAAGATAAAATGGTTCAATCAGGCACCATTTTTAGGGTAACAAGGGCCCTTTGATTCTTCACCTTCTCAACCTTATTTTGAATTAACTTCATAAAAATGTGACAGTCAAATTGCAATTACTACTACTAATGCATCTAACGAGAACGGGACAAATCAGCATTATAACTTTAGACATTATTATTACACTTCATACTGTACAACAAGCAACGGATTTGAACTGATTTTTGTTTCTGTCCTACTGATGATATGGTTCCGTATAAAGAAAATGTCATTGCTTCAAATATCAAAGACAAAATGGTTCAATCAGGCACCATTTTAAGGGTAACAAGGACCCCTTGATTCTACACCTTCTCAACCTTATTTTGAATTAACTTCATAAACATGTGACAGTCAAATAACTACTACTAATGCATCTAACGAGAACGGGACAAATCAGCATTATAACTTTAGACATTATTATTACACTTCATACTGTACAACAAGCAACAGATTTGAACTGATTTTTGATTCTGTCCTACTGATGATATGGTGCCGTATAAAGAAAAAGTCATTGCTTCAAATATCAAAGACAAAATGGTTCAATCAGGCACCATTTTAAGGGTAACAAGGTCTCTTTGATTCTTCACCTTCTCAACCTTATTTTGAATTAACTTCATAAAAATGTGACAGTCAAATTACTACTACTAATGCATCTAACGAGAACGGAACAAATCAGCATTATAGCTTTAGACATTATTATTACACTTCATACTGTACAACAAGCAACGAATTTGAACTGATTTTTGTTTCTGTCCTACTGATGATATGGTTCCGTATAAAGAAAAGGTCATTGCTTCAAATATCAAAGATAAAATGGTTCAATCAGGCACCATTTTTAGGGTAACAAGGGCCCTTTGATTCTTCACCTTCTCAACCTTATTTTGAATTAACTTCATAAAAATGTGACAGTCAAATTGCAATTACTACTACTAATGCATCTAACGAGAACGGGACAAATCAGCATTATAACTTTAGACATTATTATTACACTTCATACTGTACAACAAGCAACGGATTTGAACTGATTTTTGTTTCTGTCCTACTGATGATATGGTTCCGTATAAAGAAAATGTCATTGCTTCAAATATCAAAGACAAAATGGTTCAATCAGGCACCATTTTAAGGGTAACAAGGACCCCTTGATTCTACACCTTCTCAACCTTATTTTGAATTAACTTCATAAACATGTGACAGTCAAATAACTACTACTAATGCATCTAACGAGAACGGGACAAATCAGCATTATAACTTTAGACATTATTATTACACTTCATACTGTACAACAAGCAACAGATTTGAACTGATTTTTGATTCTGTCCTACTGATGATATGGTGCCGTATAAAGAAAAAGTCATTGCTTCAAATATCAAAGACAAAATGGTTCAATCAGGCACCATTTTAAGGGTAACAAGGTCTCTTTGATTCTTCACCTTCTCAACCTTATTTTGAATTAACTTCATAAAAATGTGACAGTCAAATTACTACTACTAATGCATCTAACGAGAACGGAACAAATCAGCATTATAGCTTTAGACATTATTATTACACTTCATACTGTACAACAAGCAACGAATTTGAACTGATTTTTGTTTCTGTCCTACTGATGATATGGTTCCGTATAAAGAAAAGGTCATTGCTTCAAATATCAAAGATAAAATGGTTCAATCAGGCACCATTTTTAGGGTAACAAGGGCCCTTTGATTCTTCACCTTCTCAACCTTATTTTGAATTAACTTCATAAAAATGTGACAGTCAAATTGCAATTACTACTACTAATGCATCTAACGAGAACGGGACAAATCAGCATTATAACTTTAGACATTATTATTACACTTCATACTGTACAACAAGCAACGAATTTGAACTGATTTTTGTTTCTGTCCTACTGATGATATGGTTCCGTATAAAGAAAATGTCATTGCTTCAAATATCAAAGACAAAATGGTTCAATCAGGCACCATTTTAAGGGTAACAAGGACCCCTTGATTCTACACCTTCTCAACCTTATTTTGAATTAACTTCATAAACATGTGACAGTCAAATAACTACTACTAATGCATCTAACGAGAACGGGACAAATCAGCATTATAACTTTAGACATTATTATTACACTTCATACTGTACAACAAGCAACAGATTTGAACTGATTTTTGATTCTGTCCTACTGATGATATGGTGCCGTATAAAGAAAAAGTCATTGCTTCAAATATCAAAGACAAAATGGTTCAATCAGGCACCATTTTAAGGGTAACAAGGTCTCTTTGATTCTTCACCTTCTCAACCTTATTTTGAATTAACTTCATAAAAATGTGACAGTCAAATTACTACTACTAATGCATCTAACGAGAACGGAACAAATCAGCATTATAGCTTTAGACATTATTATTACACTTCATACTGTACAACAAGCAACGAATTTGAACTGATTTTTGTTTCTGTCCTACTGATGATATGGTTCCGTATAAAGAAAAGGTCATTGCTTCAAATATCAAAGATAAAATGGTTCAATCAGGCACCATTTTTAGGGTAACAAGGGCCCTTTGATTCTTCACCTTCTCAACCTTATTTTGAATTAACTTCATAAAAATGTGACAGTCAAATTGCAATTACTACTACTAATGCATCTAACGAGAACGGGACAAATCAGCATTATAACTTTAGACATTATTATTACACTTCATACTGTACAACAAGCAACGGATTTGAACTGATTTTTGTTTCTGTCCTACTGATGATATGGTTCCGTATAAAGAAAATGTCATTGCTTCAAATATCAAAGACAAAATGGTTCAATCAGGCACCATTTTAAGGGTAACAAGGACCCCTTGATTCTACACCTTCTCAACCTTATTTTGAATTAACTTCATAAACATGTGACAGTCAAATAACTACTACTAATGCATCTAACGAGAACGGGACAAATCAGCATTATAACTTTAGACATTATTATTACACTTCATACTGTACAACAAGCAACAGATTTGAACTGATTTTTGATTCTGTCCTACTGATGATATGGTGCCGTATAAAGAAAAAGTCATTGCTTCAAATATCAAAGACAAAATGGTTCAATCAGGCACCATTTTAAGGGTAACAAGGTCTCTTTGATTCTTCACCTTCTCAACCTTATTTTGAATTAACTTCATAAAAATGTGACAGTCAAATTACTACTACTAATGCATCTAACGAGAACGGAACAAATCAGCATTATAGCTTTAGACATTATTATTACACTTCATACTGTACAACAAGCAACGAATTTGAACTGATTTTTGTTTCTGTCCTACTGATGATATGGTTCCGTATAAAGAAAAGGTCATTGCTTCAAATATCAAAGATAAAATGGTTCAATCAGGCACCATTTTTAGGGTAACAAGGGCCCTTTGATTCTTCACCTTCTCAACCTTATTTTGAATTAACTTCATAAAAATGTGACAGTCAAATTGCAATTACTACTACTAATGCATCTAACGAGAACGGGACAAATCAGCATTATAACTTTAGACATTATTATTACACTTCATACTGTACAACAAGCAACGAATTTGAACTGATTTTTGTTTCTGTCCTACTGATGATATGGTTCCGTATAAAGAAAATGTCATTGCTTCAAATATCAAAGACAAAATGGTTCAATCAGGCACCATTTTAAGGGTAACAAGGACCCCTTGATTCTACACCTTCTCAACCTTATTTTGAATTAACTTCATAAACATGTGACAGTCAAATAACTACTACTAATGCATCTAACGAGAACGGGACAAATCAGCATTATAACTTTAGACATTATTATTACACTTCATACTGTACAACAAGCAACAGATTTGAACTGATTTTTGATTCTGTCCTACTGATGATATGGTGCCGTATAAAGAAAAAGTCATTGCTTCAAATATCAAAGACAAAATGGTTCAATCAGGCACCATTTTAAGGGTAACAAGGTCTCTTTGATTCTTCACCTTCTCAACCTTATTTTGAATTAACTTCATAAAAATGTGACAGTCAAATTACTACTACTAATGCATCTAACGAGAACGGAACAAATCAGCATTATAGCTTTAGACATTATTATTACACTTCATACTGTACAACAAGCAACGAATTTGAACTGATTTTTGTTTCTGTCCTACTGATGATATGGTTCCGTATAAAGAAAAGGTCATTGCTTCAAATATCAAAGATAAAATGGTTCAATCAGGCACCATTTTTAGGGTAACAAGGGCCCTTTGATTCTTCACCTTCTCAACCTTATTTTGAATTAACTTCATAAAAATGTGACAGTCAAATTGCAATTACTACTACTAATGCATCTAACGAGAACGGGACAAATCAGCATTATAACTTTAGACATTATTATTACACTTCATACTGTACAACAAGCAACAGATTTGAACTGATTTTTGTTTCTGTCCTACTGATGATATGGTTCCGTATAAAGAAAATGTCATTGCTTCAAATATCAAAGACAAAATGGTTCAATCAGGCACCATTTTAAGGGTAACAAGGGCCCCTTGATTCTACACCTTCTCAACCTTATTTTGAATTAACTTCATAAAAATGTGACAGTCAAATTGCAATTACTACTACTAATGCATCTAACGAGAACGGGACAAATCAGCATTATAACTTTAGACATTATTATTACACTTCATACTGTACAACAAGCAACAGATTTGAACTGATTTTTGATTCTGTCCTACTGATGATATGGTGCCGTATAAAGAAAAAGTCATTGCTTCAAATATCAAAGACAAAATGGTTCAATCAGGCACCATTTTAAGGGTAACAAGGGCCCCTTGATTCTACACCTTCTCAACCTTATTTTGAATTAACTTCATAAAAATGTGACAGTCAAATTGCAATTACTACTACTAATGCATCTAACGAGAACGGGACAAATCAGCATTATAACTTTAGACATTATTATTACACTTCATACTGTACAACAAGCAACAGATTTGAACTGATTTTTGATTCTGTCCTACTGATGATATGGTGCCGTATAAAGAAAAAGTCATTGCTTCAAATATCAAAGACAAAATGGTTCAATCAGGCACCATTTTAAGTGTAACAAGGGCCCCTTGATTCTACACCTTCTCAACCTTATTTTGAATTAACTTCATAAAAATGTGACAGTCAAATTGCAATTACTACTACTAATGCATCTAACGAGAACGGGACAAATCAGCATTATAACTTTAGACATTATTATTACACTTCATACTGTACAACAAGCAACAGATTTGAACTGATTTTTGATTCTGTCCTACTGATGATATGGTGCCGTATAAAGAAAAAGTCATTGCTTCAAATATCAAAGACAAAATGGTTCAATCAGGCACCATTTTAAGTGTAACAAGGGCCCTTTGATTCTTCACCTTCTCTACCTTATTTTGAATTAACTTCATAAAAATGTGACAGTCAAATTGCAATTACTACTACTAATGCATCTAACGAGAACGGGACAAATCAGCATTATAACTTTAGACATTATTATTACACTTCATACTGTACAACAAGCAACAGATTTGAACTGATTTTTGATTCTGTCCTACTGATGATATGGTGCCGTATAAAGAAAAAGTCATTGCTTCAAATATCAAAGACAAAATGGTTCAATCAGGCACCATTTTAAGGGTAACAAGGGCCCTTTGATTCTTCACCTTCTCTACCTTATTTTGAATTAACTTCATAAAAATGTGACAGTCAAATTGCAATTACTACTACTAATGCATCTAACGAGAACGGGACAAATCAGCATTATAACTTTAGACATTATTATTACACTTCATACTGTACAACAAGCAACAGATTTGAACTGATTTTTGATTCTGTCCTACTGATGATATGGTGCCGTATAAAGAAAAGGTCATTGCTTCAAATATCAAAGATAAAATGGTTCAATCAGGCACCATTTTAAGTGTAACAAGGGCCCTTTGATTCTTCACCTTCTCTACCTTATTTTGAATTAACTTCATAAAAATGTGACAGTCAAATTACTACTACTAATGCATCTAACGAGAAAGGGACAAATCAGCATTATAGCTTTAGACATTATTATTACACTTCATATTGTACAACAAGCAACAGATTTGAACTGATTTTTGTTTCTGTCCTACTGATGATATGGTGCCGTATAAAGAAAAAGTCATTGCTTCAAATATCAAAGATAAAATGGTTCAATCAGGCACCATTTTAAGTGTAACAAGGGCCCTTTGATTCTTCACCTTCTCTACCTTATTTTGAATTAACTTCATAAAAATGTGACAGTCAAATTACTACTACTAATGCATCTAACGAGAAAGGGACAAATCAGCATTATAGCTTTAGACATTATTATTACACTTCATATTGTACAACAAGCAACAGATTTGAACTGATTTTTGTTTCTGTCCTACTGATGATATGGTTCCGTATAAAGAAAATGTCATTGCTTCAAATATCAAAGACAAAATGGTTCAATCAGGCACCATTTTAAGTGTAACAAGGGCCCCTTGATTCTACACCTTCTCAACCTTATTTTGAATTAACTTCATAAAAATGTGACAGTCAAATTGCAATTACTACTACTAATGCATCTAACGAGAACGGGACAAATCAGCATTATAACTTTAGACATTATTATTACACTTCATACTGTACAACAAGCAACAGATTTGAACTGATTTTTGATTCTGTCCTACTGATGATATGGTGCCGTATAAAGAAAAAGTCATTGCTTCAAATATCAAAGACAAAATGGTTCAATCAGGCACCATTTTAAGGGTAACAAGGGCCCCTTGATTCTACACCTTCTCAACCTTATTTTGAATTAACTTCATAAAAATGTGACAGTCAAATTGCAATTACTACTACTAATGCATCTAACGAGAACGGGACAAATCAGCATTATAACTTTAGACATTATTATTACACTTCATACTGTACAACAAGCAACAGATTTGAACTGATTTTTGATTCTGTCCTACTGATGATATGGTGCCGTATAAAGAAAAAGTCATTGCTTCAAATATCAAAGACAAAATGGTTCAATCAGGCACCATTTTAAGTGTAACAAGGGCCCCTTGATTCTACACCTTCTCAACCTTATTTTGAATTAACTTCATAAAAATGTGACAGTCAAATTGCAATTACTACTACTAATGCATCTAACGAGAACGGGACAAATCAGCATTATAACTTTAGACATTATTATTACACTTCATACTGTACAACAAGCAACAGATTTGAACTGATTTTTGATTCTGTCCTACTGATGATATGGTGCCGTATAAAGAAAAAGTCATTGCTTCAAATATCAAAGACAAAATGGTTCAATCAGGCACCATTTTAAGTGTAACAAGGGCCCTTTGATTCTTCACCTTCTCTACCTTATTTTGAATTAACTTCATAAAAATGTGACAGTCAAATTGCAATTACTACTACTAATGCATCTAACGAGAACGGGACAAATCAGCATTATAACTTTAGACATTATTATTACACTTCATACTGTACAACAAGCAACAGATTTGAACTGATTTTTGATTCTGTCCTACTGATGATATGGTGCCGTATAAAGAAAAAGTCATTGCTTCAAATATCAAAGACAAAATGGTTCAATCAGGCACCATTTTAAGGGTAACAAGGGCCCTTTGATTCTTCACCTTCTCTACCTTATTTTGAATTAACTTCATAAAAATGTGACAGTCAAATTGCAATTACTACTACTAATGCATCTAACGAGAACGGGACAAATCAGCATTATAACTTTAGACATTATTATTACACTTCATACTGTACAACAAGCAACAGATTTGAACTGATTTTTGATTCTGTCCTACTGATGATATGGTGCCGTATAAAGAAAAGGTCATTGCTTCAAATATCAAAGATAAAATGGTTCAATCAGGCACCATTTTAAGTGTAACAAGGGCCCTTTGATTCTTCACCTTCTCTACCTTATTTTGAATTAACTTCATAAAAATGTGACAGTCAAATTACTACTACTAATGCATCTAACGAGAAAGGGACAAATCAGCATTATAGCTTTAGACATTATTATTACACTTCATATTGTACAACAAGCAACAGATTTGAACTGATTTTTGTTTCTGTCCTACTGATGATATGGTGCCGTATAAAGAAAAAGTCATTGCTTCAAATATCAAAGATAAAATGGTTCAATCAGGCACCATTTTAAGTGTAACAAGGGCCCTTTGATTCTTCACCTTCTCTACCTTATTTTGAATTAACTTCATAAAAATGTGACAGTCAAATTACTACTACTAATGCATCTAACGAGAAAGGGACAAATCAGCATTATAGCTTTAGACATTATTATTACACTTCATATTGTACAACAAGCAACAGATTTGAACTGATTTTTGTTTCTGTCCTACTGATGATATGGTGCCGTATAAAGAAAAAGTCATTGCTTCAAATATCAAAGATAAAATGGTTCAATCAGGCACCATTTTAAGTGTAACAAGGGCCCTTTGATTCTTCACCTTCTCTACCTTATTTTGAATTAACTTCATAAAAATGTGACAGTCAAATTACTACTACTAATGCATCTAACGAGAAAGGGACAAATCAGCATCATGACTTTAGGCATTATTATTACACTTCATACTGTACAACAAGCAACGGATTTAAACTGATTTTTGCTTCTGTCCTACTGATGATATGGTTCCGTATAAAGAAAATGTCATTGCTTCAAATATCAAAGACAAAATGGTTCAATCAGGCACCATTTTAAGGGTAACAAGGGCCCCTTGATTCTACACCTTCTCAACCTTATTTTGAATTAACTTCATAAAAATGTGACAGTCAAATTGCAATTACTACTACTAATGCATCTAACGAGAACGGGACAAATCAGCATTATAACTTTAGACATTATTATTACACTTCATACTGTACAACAAGCAACAGATTTGAACTGATTTTTGATTCTGTCCTACTGATGATATGGTGCCGTATAAAGAAAAAGTCATTGCTTCAAATATCAAAGACAAAATGGTTCAATCAGGCACCATTTTAAGTGTAACAAGGGCCCTTTGATTCTTCACCTTCTCTACCTTATTTTGAATTAACTTCATAAAAATGTGACAGTCAAATTGCAATTACTACTACTAATGCATCTAACGAGAACGGGACAAATCAGCATTATAACTTTAGACATTATTATTACACTTCATACTGTACAACAAGCAACAGATTTGAACTGATTTTTGATTCTGTCCTACTGATGATATGGTGCCGTATAAAGAAAAAGTCATTGCTTCAAATATCAAAGACAAAATGGTTCAATCAGGCACCATTTTAAGGGTAACAAGGGCCCTTTGATTCTTCACCTTCTCTACCTTATTTTGAATTAACTTCATAAAAATGTGACAGTCAAATTGCAATTACTACTACTAATGCATCTAACGAGAACGGGACAAATCAGCATTATAACTTTAGACATTATTATTACACTTCATACTGTACAACAAGCAACAGATTTGAACTGATTTTTGATTCTGTCCTACTGATGATATGGTGCCGTATAAAGAAAAGGTCATTGCTTCAAATATCAAAGATAAAATGGTTCAATCAGGCACCATTTTAAGTGTAACAAGGGCCCTTTGATTCTTCACCTTCTCTACCTTATTTTGAATTAACTTCATAAAAATGTGACAGTCAAATTACTACTACTAATGCATCTAACGAGAAAGGGACAAATCAGCATTATAGCTTTAGACATTATTATTACACTTCATATTGTACAACAAGCAACAGATTTGAACTGATTTTTGTTTCTGTCCTACTGATGATATGGTGCCGTATAAAGAAAAAGTCATTGCTTCAAATATCAAAGATAAAATGGTTCAATCAGGCACCATTTTAAGTGTAACAAGGGCCCTTTGATTCTTCACCTTCTCTACCTTATTTTGAATTAACTTCATAAAAATGTGACAGTCAAATTACTACTACTAATGCATCTAACGAGAAAGGGACAAATCAGCATTATAGCTTTAGACATTATTATTACACTTCATATTGTACAACAAGCAACAGATTTGAACTGATTTTTGTTTCTGTCCTACTGATGATATGGTTCCGTATAAAGAAAATGTCATTGCTTCAAATATCAAAGACAAAATGGTTCAATCAGGCACCATTTTAAGGGTAACAAGGGCCCCTTGATTCTACACCTTCTCAACCTTATTTTGAATTAACTTCATAAAAATGTGACAGTCAAATTGCAATTACTACTACTAATGCATCTAACGAGAACGGGACAAATCAGCATTATAACTTTAGACATTATTATTACACTTCATACTGTACAACAAGCAACAGATTTGAACTGATTTTTGATTCTGTCCTACTGATGATATGGTGCCGTATAAAGAAAAAGTCATTGCTTCAAATATCAAAGACAAAATGGTTCAATCAGGCACCATTTTAAGGGTAACAAGGGCCCCTTGATTCTACACCTTCTCAACCTTATTTTGAATTAACTTCATAAAAATGTGACAGTCAAATTGCAATTACTACTACTAATGCATCTAACGAGAACGGGACAAATCAGCATTATAACTTTAGACATTATTATTACACTTCATACTGTACAACAAGCAACAGATTTGAACTGATTTTTGATTCTGTCCTACTGATGATATGGTGCCGTATAAAGAAAAAGTCATTGCTTCAAATATCAAAGACAAAATGGTTCAATCAGGCACCATTTTAAGTGTAACAAGGGCCCCTTGATTCTACACCTTCTCAACCTTATTTTGAATTAACTTCATAAAAATGTGACAGTCAAATTGCAATTACTACTACTAATGCATCTAACGAGAACGGGACAAATCAGCATTATAACTTTAGACATTATTATTACACTTCATACTGTACAACAAGCAACAGATTTGAACTGATTTTTGATTCTGTCCTACTGATGATATGGTGCCGTATAAAGAAAAAGTCATTGCTTCAAATATCAAAGACAAAATGGTTCAATCAGGCACCATTTTAAGTGTAACAAGGGCCCTTTGATTCTTCACCTTCTCTACCTTATTTTGAATTAACTTCATAAAAATGTGACAGTCAAATTGCAATTACTACTACTAATGCATCTAACGAGAACGGGACAAATCAGCATTATAACTTTAGACATTATTATTACACTTCATACTGTACAACAAGCAACAGATTTGAACTGATTTTTGATTCTGTCCTACTGATGATATGGTGCCGTATAAAGAAAAAGTCATTGCTTCAAATATCAAAGACAAAATGGTTCAATCAGGCACCATTTTAAGGGTAACAAGGGCCCTTTGATTCTTCACCTTCTCTACCTTATTTTGAATTAACTTCATAAAAATGTGACAGTCAAATTGCAATTACTACTACTAATGCATCTAACGAGAACGGGACAAATCAGCATTATAACTTTAGACATTATTATTACACTTCATACTGTACAACAAGCAACAGATTTGAACTGATTTTTGATTCTGTCCTACTGATGATATGGTGCCGTATAAAGAAAAGGTCATTGCTTCAAATATCAAAGATAAAATGGTTCAATCAGGCACCATTTTAAGTGTAACAAGGGCCCTTTGATTCTTCACCTTCTCTACCTTATTTTGAATTAACTTCATAAAAATGTGACAGTCAAATTACTACTACTAATGCATCTAACGAGAAAGGGACAAATCAGCATTATAGCTTTAGACATTATTATTACACTTCATATTGTACAACAAGCAACAGATTTGAACTGATTTTTGTTTCTGTCCTACTGATGATATGGTGCCGTATAAAGAAAAAGTCATTGCTTCAAATATCAAAGATAAAATGGTTCAATCAGGCACCATTTTAAGTGTAACAAGGGCCCTTTGATTCTTCACCTTCTCTACCTTATTTTGAATTAACTTCATAAAAATGTGACAGTCAAATTACTACTACTAATGCATCTAACGAGAAAGGGACAAATCAGCATTATAGCTTTAGACATTATTATTACACTTCATATTGTACAACAAGCAACAGATTTGAACTGATTTTTGTTTCTGTCCTACTGATGATATGGTGCCGTATAAAGAAAAAGTCATTGCTTCAAATATCAAAGATAAAATGGTTCAATCAGGCACCATTTTAAGTGTAACAAGGGCCCTTTGATTCTTCACCTTCTCTACCTTATTTTGAATTAACTTCATAAAAATGTGACAGTCAAATTACTACTACTAATGCATCTAACGAGAAAGGGACAAATCAGCATTATAGCTTTAGACATTATTATTACACTTCATATTGTACAACAAGCAACAGATTTGAACTGATTTTTGTTTCTGTCCTACTGATGATATGGTGCCGTATAAAGAAAAAGTCATTGCTTCAAATATCAAAGATAAAATGGTTCAATCAGGCACCATTTTAAGTGTAACAAGGGCCCTTTGATTCTTCACCTTCTCTACCTTATTTTGAATTAACTTCATAAAAATGTGACAGTCAAATTACTACTACTAATGCATCTAACGAGAAAGGGACAAATCAGCATCATGACTTTAGGCATTATTATTACACTTCATACTGTACAACAAGCAACGGATTTAAACTGATTTTTGTTTCTGTCCTACTGATGATATGGTTCCGTATAAAGAAAAGGTCATTGCTTCAAATATCAAAGACAAAATGGTTCAATCAGGCACCATTTTAAGTGTAACAAGGGCCCTTTGATTCTTCACCTTCTCTACCTTATTTATAATTAACTTCATAAAAATGTCAAAAAACAACAAAAAGAAACGTGGAAAAACAAGGGTATAGTACAGAAATTAACGGCGTTTCACAACAGAGTGTACGAAATTTGTTATACCAAAAGAAAAGGGTTATTTTAAGTATTATTTAATATCGAGGAAATCACGAAAGTGAATCAGGTTCACTAATGGATCCCAATAGAATTGCAAATAATTTGAATTTAAACCTTCGAAAGAGGAAGTTTAGCTATTCGTAATCAAACAGGATAATCAATACCGTACTCTGTCAGAAATTAGCCTGAATTAGCTTAGAAATTAGCCATAACTGCTTGAAATTAGCGTGGCTTATCTCTATTCTTTCAAATTCTTTAAATGTTAAGTTTACATTTTTTTACTTATTTTAAATTTTTGTAATTAAAGACATCTTGTAAAAGAAATTTCATGTAATATGAAGTCTTTTTTTGTTGTTTCTTTATAGCATCCTATAAAAAAATTCTTTTAATATGTCCTCAATTACATTATATATGTCCTATAGTATCTCTAAAAGTATGACCAATTTTGAATTTTTTTTTTAATTTTTAAAAAAAACAATTAGTGTTTTTTTTCCTTCCAACTCCTTAATTATCTTATATTTTCCCTATATTATACTTAAAAATATTGCCAATTTTGATTTTGTTTTTATTTTTAAAAAATATTTATAGTTTGTTTTGTCAGTTCCTTAGTTATGCTATATTTATCCTATATTATCTCTAAGAATATTTATAGAATGGGTTTCTTTACTAAGCAAAAATAATTTAATTACAAACACCCGTTCCAAGAGCTTTGTCTTCCGTACCAAATATAGATATTTAAATTAATAATAAATTCTGATAGATAAATTGCTTCAAAAAATACTTAATCCCAGTAATGAAAAGCTTTTATTACCACATTCGCTTTGAAGATGAAACCCACAACGACTCAATAATTTTTTCCCCCTGATATTTTACCTCATTCGTTAAATTTAAGACAACGTGGCAAAATATATTCCAAAAGCTGACTTAAAAATCACACATGTTTCGATTAAAATACATTTTATTGTGACTCGTCATCTCTTTAGCGTAAGGGGAAAAAACAACTCACTTTCTAGAGGAATTAAATCCTTTTTGAAATTCATAATAAAAAGGGAAACTTCCCTCTAAGCCGGGATTTTTTAAATGTATCTGGAATAAATAGAAATGGAAACTGGGATAATAAATTGTTATGAATAATACCTTCGTTTAAGCTTTATTGTATGAAAATTTGCATACAAATAGCAAATTTTTGTTGTTGCCAGCATTGGAAATTATAATCCTTAAATACAAATGACTTAAGGCTTAATTTTCTTCTTATTGAAGATTCTTTTCATGATTTATGATGCGGCTTAGGTAGAGAAATTATACAAAGATTAGTTCCTAATGTAAATGTATAAATATTAAAGTTTTGCTTATATGTTATGAATGCGTTATTAAATGGATTTTTTTTTACTGTAATAAATTAAATTTTTGAATTACGTTTCTGTTGTATTTCGAGTTGTAAGTTTTTATTTTTTGTACATCACTTCTAATCATGTTTAAAGTCAGATTGATTTTTATTATACTGCAGCGATGTTAAAAGTATCCTTACGGGAAAATGATTACATATTTACGTTCACATTTAGATGATATTTTCTGACCTTTACCACCTTAGTCTTAAAATGAATTCAAATCCTTGATTCTGATTGTAAATTATTAGTATGGTGGTGGACATTAATGTCAAGTATATTCAAGAATCGGATGAAGTTAAACTGGATGCGGCTATACTGTGCCAAAATCAAATATAAAAAATGTAATTTATGACATTACTTACTCTAGTTTATCAGTTCCAGCATTGTAATATACTATATCTAAAGCAAACACAAGCATAGACTATATCTAAAGTAAAGCAAAGTAAAGTAAAGTAAAGCAAGCGGATATTTTGGAGACTGTTCCAAATATTTTTGCAAGGTTATCCTTTAATGGTTGTTAATAGTTTACCGACTAATTCTTCAGTTGGATACATACAAGTGATGTCATTGTAGGTAAATCGTGACATTTGTCGATTAAGAATCCAATGTCATGTTCAACACACACGTATGACGTCGCTTACAGGTATCCAATTAAATCTGATTTAAATCACACGGTTTGGCATAATCACTTTACTTCTTCTCAAGTTGCAGATACTCAATTAAGTTCAGAATTTTAACGTGACGTCATTATTCTTTATTTAGTAATTATTCCTTTATCAATATTTTAAGCATATCTTTCAAAAAATTAAACTACAATAAAAAAGTTAAATTCTTAAAAATAATAAAATACGATTTATGATTTGTACGTTCTCGGGAACATTCCTATATCGTTCTACTTTGAATGAACTAATCAAATTCTCAATTTCTATTGCGGCACTTTTTTTCAGCGATATGTGACGTAATCACGACATCAAATTTATATATTCAAATCATTCATTATTACACTCAGCAAAAGGAAGATTAAGAGCAAGGAACAACGATATTCACTACTAAATGAAACTTTTCTTTCATTTTTATAAAGTTAATCTATCTCACTGACTGTTATGGACACGATGAATGGACTAAGGCTATATTTGGCTCAGGTACCCAGCTTCATTTGACAAGTGTAGAAATACTTGAACCACCGATAGATGGCGCTGTCAAAAGATTCTTGTGAAACAAAGACATTTACAATTTTAATTAGTAGTAGTTGTAGTTGTAGCAGTTTTTGTCATGTATACTTCATGTTAAATATATCCTTTTTTGTTGTTACTTACCTCTTATGTTTGGTTATTTGAATAGTTTTCTTTAATTTAAGAAAACGAGAATATATCTTCGGTGTAGTTATCAACCCGTTGGAATTATTTAAACTCTAAAAGAGAAAACAAGTGAAGTGAAGTGAACAACAATGATGAATAAATTAATTTGACGTTTTTCGAGTTGCCTATACATATACATTACTTTACAATATTTGAAAATACACATTCAATTTTTGAAATTTTTTTCAAATTTCACACGAAATTCTAAGAATTATTATTTTGCAACTTTAAAAAGGTTTCGTTCAGGCGATTTTTCATACTTATCAATAAAGTTTAAAGCTGAGGTTTGATGGAACGACAATAAATTATGAAAGAAAACAAGTATTTTTGAACACTCTATGTCAGAAAATTAAGGGAGGAGCTTGTAACTTGTATTGATTACTTTGATTGTTATTTGTAACAACTGCATAAAATTGCGTAAACTTAGTTTATATATGGAGTTACGGATATTTTTATAAAAAACTAATTTTTTGTTATACTTTTTCTGTTATAATTTTAAAAATATTCAGTAAAATAAAGCAAAATGGAGCAAATTTAAATTAATTTTAAAATTATTGCTAAAAGATGTGAAAAAAATTCTTTTAAAACAGCACAATATATAATTATGTATTTATGATAATTTATGTACATATGATAAGTAGTCCTTTAATACTGAGCATATGCGGGAAAAGTTGAAAAGATATTTTTTATAATTTTGCAGTATTTGATAACTGATGAAAGAAAAACTGATTTCAATATCTCAAAAACGTAAAAAGTTTCAAGTTTAGATTTTGTACTTTTTAAAGGAAAGCTCATAATAATCACAGTTTTGTGGAAAACTCCATATCGTTTTGAGAGTTTTTTAAAGGTACAAAAGCTCCTTAAATCGTTTGAAACGTTTTACAATTTTAATCTATTCAAATCAGACGATTTTCATTAGTTGCCAGGCACAACATTTTCTACAAAATTATAAAATGTTTTTCTTTTTTCAATTTTTTCCACCATACGCAGCACAAAGGAACTTCTTTAAATACTCATCTAGCGCACTTTTTAAGATGTTTTTTTTTTCGAATTTCAAAACAATAGTTCTGTTCATGCAATTATTGCAAATAGCTACCAAAGTAATCGATACAAGCTTATTGCTTAATTTTTTCTGGTATAAGGTGTTCAAAAATACTTGTTTCTTTTCTTAATTTATGGTCGATCTCTCAAACCTCTGAAAGATTTAAAGCTTATTGAAAATCGCATAAACCTATAAAGCTGCAAAATAATCCAAGTATTTCTTGAGAAAATTGAAAAATGTCAAAAACTGAAAGTGTTTCTTTTATTATTGCTGGGTTTATTGTAAATAATTTATTAAGGTTTTTTATATATTACATGGTATATGGTAAAAAATTTAGAAATGCTATTGCTAACATTAGAACTAATGCTATTGCTATTAATGCTGTAACTAGCATTAGATGTGGCACCTAGTTGTAGATGTTAGAACTAGTTAGCAAAGAAATTGAAAATATAAATTTAAAACATTAACTGTGCGAAGCAAATGTTTAAAATTTTATACACAATATAGGAACAGACTATTCCTTAAGATCGTTTCGAATAAATTCATAAATTTATAATGTCACGGGGTTAAATCTGAAAAGAATTTCGATTTAATGTGTCTTACATAACCGTCGTTAATTAATGCTCGGGAAATTATGCATAGCAGTTACAAACGGGGAGTCTGAATGCAATTCGACCGAACGGAGGCGTCATTAACTCATCACAATAAGCAGATGAGAATTACATTCCCATATTACAAGACTGTTCATAATTATTTGATGATTAAATTATTATGAAATAGCGAAAACGATTTCTAAGATGAAATTGTAATTCCGTTTTCATTATCACTAAATAGCTTTGATTATTAGAAAGAGTTATTTGAGCTTCTTTAAAAAATTTAATCACTGTTTGTAGTTAAAAATATACAGGGCGTCTTGTATCGCTGCCCTTGTTATATAAGTTACCTGTAAAGTATGAAATCCGGCATTATATATAATGCCTAAAACTAGCCGGCGAAGTATGAAATGATTTATATTTCACATATTGCCTAGGCATTCTATATAATGCCGGATGCTATTTAGGCAAAGTATGACATAAACGTCCTGATGAGGTTATTATGTGAATGATGTGCATGTTGCTGTGAATGACCGAAATCGGTGATTGTTCACTTTCACCGGTGAATGTTGACAATCACATAGTCGCTGTGGTGAATGTCAGTAATATTTATTACATCCGATTTGATATTAATTTATTCGTGGATATAATTACATTTATTCGATATTTTAATACTTACTGACGATAGATTAGAAGAAACATCATTGACTTTCACCGGTGAATGTTGACAATCACATAGTCGCTTTGGTGAATGTCCGAAATATTTATTACATCCGATTTGATATTAATTTATTCGTGGATATAATTACATTTATTCGATATTTTAATACTTACTGACGATAGATTGGAAGAAACATCATTGACTTTCACCGGTGAATGTTGACAATCACATAGTCGCTTTGGTGAATGTCCGAAATATTTATTACATCCGATTTGATATTAATTTATTCGTGGATATAATTACATTTATTCGATATTTTAATACTTACTGACGATAGATTGGAAGAAACATCATTGACTTTCACCGGTGAATGTTGACAATCACATAGTCGCTTTGGTGAATGTCCGAAATATTTATTACATCCGATTTGATATTAATTTATTCGTGGATATAATTACATTTATTCGATATTTTAATACTTACTGACGATAGATTGGAAGAAACATCATTGACTTTCACCGGTGAATGTTGACAATCAAATTAGTCGCTTTGGTGAATCCGAAATATTTATTACATCCGATTTGATATTAATTTATTCGTGGATATAATTACATTTATTCGATATTTTAATACTTACTGACGATAGATTAGAAGAAACATCATTGACTTTCACCGGTGAATGTTGACAATCACATAGTCGCTTTGGTGAATGTCCGAAATATTTATTACATCCGATTTGATATTAATTTATTCGTGGATATAATTACATTTATTCGATATTTTAATACTCACTGATGATAGATTAGAAAAAACATCAGTGATTGGAGTATCGGGCAAATATATACCGGGCAATGATACTTAACCTTAAGAAAACATCAGTGTAGGATATACCCGGCAAATATATACCGGGCAGTGGCCCTTGACCTTAAAAAAACATCAGTGTAGAGTATACCGGGCAGTGGCCCTTGATCTTGAAAAAAACATCAGTGTTTGGAGTATCGGGTAAATGTATACCGGGCAATGGCACTTGACCTTAAAAAACCATTGCCCGGTATACCCTACACTGATGTTTTTTTAAGGTTAAGGGCCACTGCGTATATATTTGCCCGATACTCCAAACCCTGATGTTTCTTTTAATTTATCGTCAGTAAGTATTAAAATATCGAATAAATGTAATTACATCAGGACGTTTATTTCATACTTTGACTAAATAGCATCCGGCATTATATATAATGCCTAGGCAAAGTATGTAATATTTCTCATATTTCACAGTTTGCCTAAAAACGTCAGGCATTATATATAATGCCAGCATTTCATACTTTGCCGGTCACATATATAATTAGAAACGCAAAAGTAAATAAATAAATTAACTGATTTCGAGGCTCAAGTTAATATACAAAAGTGAACAAAATAAATAGTGAAAGTCGTTTAATTTCATTAAATTTAATTTTAATTTCATTTTCATTATCACTAAATAGTTTTATTAGAAAGAGTTATTTGCACCTTTCAGAAAAGTATTGCACACTGTTTTAAGTCAATAATATACAGAGTGTATTGATTTTTAAAAAAAATTAAATTCCTTTATAAGGAAATTAAATTGCTGAAACTTTCGAGCATGTTGAATCATATTTTAATTTACTGGAACCTAAATACTGTTATAAAATTAACAGCGTTTCTTTGATTTCTCAATATCATAGTTAGGCAAATTGTGGAATCAGTAGAAAAAAAGCTTTTCTTGAGCAGAAGCCAAGACACGGTTCCCAATAGAATACCGAAGAGAAGTCAAGCATCACTGGTTGCTGGCAGTAAACGTGAGGGTGATCTCTTTGATCAGCCTGCGGAGGGACCAAGGGTGCGCAGTATCGGTCCTTGTTAAACTGTTCTACCTTAAAGTGTGGCGTATATTTCCCCTCAATTTTTTTCTGATATTTTTAAGGGGTTTAAAGACATATATAAAATATTTGTAATTCAATTGGAGTAAACTTGAGAAATTTTAAAAATAGGATGATTTTTATTTAACTGGAAACGGTTATTAACGATTTCAACTTTTCAAAAATGTCTAATCATTCCACTTGAGATTAATGATATGTTTTAATGGTGGATTGAAGTTTTAATTCTGTAAATAAAATCAAAATAAAATCAATTTCATAAAAAACTAGTGTTCAACTTAATGATTTGTTCATTGATTTAGTAAATGGTGTGTATAAGCACCATTTTACTCCTTGAATATAATATAATTTTTCATGCACGAGATTTTTCTAACGGCTAAATGAATTCAATTTAAGCATGTTATAATAAAATAACAGTCATTTTATAAAATTTCTACTCGCTGCTTAAAATGAGTTAAACAAAATTGCTTTTTTTTTTGAAAAAAATTTTATTATCGAATACTGCATGTGCATTTGGCACCTTTTGAATTTCCGGATATCGATGAAAATGTGAACAGTTATTATCACATATGACCATTAAAATCAAATTCAGGAGTACGCGAAGCATATGTAGTAAATAATTTCTGAATGACATCTAAAGTTGGAAAAACTTTGTCTATAATCAGTCCTATCAGAATATCTCGTATAATACTTATCAGTTCTGTTTCTTTTCTTCTAATGTTTTACATTTTGTTTGTATTTTAAGTTACTCTAGATTATTCAGAAATTGGGTTTCTAATGTCAGGTTTATAAATGAAACTATCCATTTATTTTTAGAAGTTAAATTGCATTGTTAAAATGCAAAATAAGAATGTTTTGGTTTCTCAATAATTGGACATTTCACAGCAGATAATCATTACATTATGTTCTAATGTTACCAATGAATATACCCACAGTTGACACGATAAAAAAATAATTTGCCACATTAGGAAAAAAGTAGTTTTTTGTCCAGAGCACTAGCCACCACTCGCCATATTCTGTGCTTCAACTAAAACGAAAAAAGAAATGGTTCAACTTTTACCTCTTATTAATGTTGCAGCAAATTTGCACGTCATTATGGTCCAAAATACCGACATAATGATTCAATTTTGCACTGGTGTTTTTCTGAGAAACACTAATGAAAGATACATTTAAATGTCAATGTTTTCCTTTTCAGACAGCAAAAAATTCCAACCAATGCTGAGACAGTGTTTCCTAAGTCCACCTCCACCTGATGTGGTCATGTCTTTTGAGGGAAAAGAATTGAACCTGGACAATGAAGTCGCTCTCCCTCATGGAAGTGTGATCGAAATGAGATGTTCTGAAGTTGGAATGTACAAGTTTGTCGGTGAACCTTCCATTCGGTGCGGCAATGGACAGTGGAACGCACCTCTGCCGGTTTGCCAGCCAACTAGCATACAAAGGAATTTTTCTAGTAAGTATTCTTTGAGATACATGTGCAGTGAAACCTCTCTAGAGCGACCACTCTTTATTCCACAGTAAAATGGTCGTTAACGGAGATGGGTCGTTCTTAGGGGTTATCTCCTTTGACTTCAAAATGTTATCGAAGGTATATGATTTTTTGCAAGCGATTTTAATTTTATTCGGTGTAATTTTCTTGGTGAGGAAATACTACTTGTATTGGCACGGTTTCTTTGTTTGAGATGCTTAGTTTTTTAAAGTTAACTTTTTTTCTTCCTAATTTAACTTCTAACTCTAAAATTAAATCATTGATTGCGTCGTTTTTAGTGCACTGGCTGCAACGTAAGGTTGTAGATCTCTTTCAGCAATCGCCAAAAAGAGCTCTTTAAATAAGAACCTCACACCAATATTATGAATGCATTTTAATCTACTTATTCGTTCAGTTAATATTTTATGTTTTAAAATTTTTTCGTGTTTTTTCATTTAACCTTTTCCGCACCAAATGCAGAGGTTTGCCTGATCGCTGGAAGAGGTTTTGATGATCTCTCCAAAAGGTTTTATTCAACACAATGTCAATGGAGAAAATACCGTGAGTCCCAAAAGTGGTCGCAGATAGAGGTGGCCTTTCCTAGAGGTTTCATTGTACACCATAAAATATTATTAAAAGCGATTAAACACTCCCGAAATAGCTAATGTTAGCCTTAAAGGTTAAGGATTCACAATTTCGAGACAAATGCACCTTATTGAGATTGTGGTCAGCATAATTTATAACCCTTTTTTCAGACAAGGTAAAACAGCAGGGAACAAATTTTTTTTTCTTCTGTTACATGAGATTTTTTAACAGATCTTAGATACTTTCGTATCGCTGATTTCAAATCTGCAATCGAATTCTCATTCCAAGCAATAGTTTTACTTTTTTTAAATCACAGTTTTAGTCTATTTTTTTTCGAAATGTATAAGTTTAAAAGCATTATATACTCTCGATATCTCGAGTCTTATACTCTCGATATCTCAAAGTTGTAGGAACACAAAAAAAAAAAAAAAAAAAAAATTCGAGATAGCGAGTTTTCGAGATAATAAGTTCAGAACTAAATATGTTCTAAAAAGTAGAAAAATATATTCTAAAATATCACTATAGAGTCATGAAGTCATGATACATCAGAATAGCTTTTAATAAATATGTTTGTATTGATAGTCGACTATAAGTCTAAATACAGCTATGATAATTTCATTTTTGAAAGTAAGATGAAAATAATTATGCATTAAATAGAAAGGAATTGGTTTACAATGAATTTACATTGTTATTTTTCCAAAAAAAATTCATTTTCTATTCCCCCCAAAAAAAAAAAAAAAATTGCCATTACTAGGTTTTGACAAGACACTCGTCGACATGGGAATTCAAATTAACTCTAAGAGGATATATAATACCAAGGGGGAAAATGTTTTTTTGACTTAACAAGATTTTCGAGAAATCGAGAGATTGTAGATAATAGGGGGTCGCATAGATGCAGCCTTCTAGGGAAGATAAGACACATCATCAGGATTAAAATTGCATGGGTATCCATGCGAGGAAATATCGTCATATGCCTCTAGGTGCACTTACCTATTATGAAGTGTTTCTTCGTGTGCTTCTGAACAGGTCATAAGAGGGTAGAGACCCTAACCGCGTACAATGACATTTGCATGGGTATGGGTTGCTATGCAGTTTTATTCTTGAATGATATGCTCTAACTCTCCTAGATGTTAGTCCTAATATTTATGCGACCCTCTGTTATACATAACGCTTTTAAATTTATACATTTTGACGAAAAGTAGTCTAAAAATGTCATTAAAGATTATGTAGCTTAAGGAGCAAAACAAATTTCATATTTGAAATTTCCCACGCCCGAATTAGGCAAAATCAAGTACTTGAATAAAGGCAACAAAACATCTGTTTCCCCATCAGGGCAATCATTAAATCATCAACCCACCACTATGAAACGGAAAATTGAAAGTCATATTACCAACTCAATTAAAAAAAAAGAATGTTAAAATTAATATGTTTTATTATTCTTTGTTGCCTTTCCCCATAAATTTACATTATTAGATTAAGCAATACACGTTTTCAGAAGTTCAACACGTCAAAATAAAGATTCTTTGTTCAGTATTATTAGGTACCAAAAATAATGCTATTGCTCGCGACTAATTCAAAATTGTCAAAACTTACCACAATTAACCCCTTAACGATCGGTTAATTTCCAAGAAAACGATCATAAAAGTGCCTATTTTTTTATCCCTGTATCCCTGATAAGTGTTGACATCTAGTTTAAAATAAAGTAACTATCTGCAATTACCTTAAAATTATCCTGGTACTGCCATCTGGTGTGTAAAATGAGAAATAAAATGTTTTCAAAGCAAAAGGAATGAATTAGTTTTATTCTTATTGGCGCGTTACGACTGAACACTCCAGCCCGGAAATATCACGAGAGTGATAAATAGAGGGCGAAACCTCAGCACGTCATTTTCACGGGAGAGAGAAGGAAGGGGTTAAACAATTTCCTCCATTAATTTTGCATTTTGATAAATTTTTTTTAATTTAAATTATGAATAACTTAAAGCTATTTAGATTCATAGAAATACATTTCAAAAACGTAACTATAAGCAAAATAAACTGGTGGTTTCAAATAGTTTTCTAACTTATAATTCTGTGATGTCTACCTACACTGGTGTTACGTATGTTTACATGGCATAATCGATCAAAGATAAACATTTGTTGAAGGACGTGCTATCAAACAGAGCTGTAAGCTAGTATTCATCATAGATATTATCCTTTAAATATTTAAGGAAAACAGAATTGTCTAAAGTTTAATTTATAACATTGCTTAAGGCTAAACATGAGGGAAGAATTCTTTATCAAACATCTCTTTCGAATAAAGGGATGTATAAATTTCGCATTTTATTTATTTTTACATTAAATTTCACATTTATTTATTTTTACATTAAATTTTCCATTTTATTTATTTTTACGTTAAATTAATTTTTTCATTAATGTTTCATTTTTTAAACTCTGTGTTTCAGAATTGGAAGACTTAAATTTATTTCATATTTATCCTCTTAAAAATAAAGTTAAAATTCTTAAAATTAAAGAAAATTTTAGACACACACCGACCAATCTAAATATTTTTCAATTTGACTAATAAAATGCGGTTGGTTAATATGTGACCACAGTGATTAATTTTTATCGACTGAAAAAAATAAGTTTTTCTTTATTTTTCCTCTGTTGACCACGACCTCCTACAGAAACTTCCATGTTATGCCAATTCCTAAACATATCTTAAAAAAGCCCATCATAATATACTGACTCACGCTATCATTCGAACTATATTTATTATAAATCTGAATATGACCATAAATCTGTAATCTGACACTGTATTTACTTTTATTTTCTCTGTGCAGCGGACGTGGCTCCCACTATCACTTATAACGTTGTGTCCGGAGACGCCGGAATAACGAAATCGGGGCAAGTGGTCATCCTGCCGAACTCCATCATTCATTTTGACTGTCTGCTACAACGACAGAACGGAAATCCAAGCTGGACGTGGACGGCTACTCACAGGTAAAGCATTTATCAATGGATTTCTGAAGAGGAAATAGTGGGCTATCGATTGAAAGCGAAGCCTCTGGGGAATTTTAACTCGATCGAAATTATAATATCCTTATTTGTATGCAAAGGTTGATTTGCATCTTTAGGAATTTAGCTCTGGATTTAAGTTGAGCAGTGATGATGATTTTTGGATTAACGTTATTGGATTTTGAAGAGCTGCCAAAAATATTAGATGAAGAACAGAGAGAAGCTTTTAAACATTCCTTCTTTTTTTTTTTCTGAATAATTTAAGTTATCAAAACAATTTTTCCGAAGAATTGTTTTTAAAATTATTTTCTCAAGCATATTATTTTCAAACAAGAAAAAACTTATTTTATTAATTTAGAGTTTACGTAACATATAAATTAATATAAAATATATATTATTTTAAAAATAAATTTGCGCATGCTTGTTTTCTGGAGTAGTAAAAATTTAAAGTATTTAGTAAGGAAAAATGTATATATATATATATATATATATATATATGCAATTCTCTTGCAATTCTCTCTTCATGGCTCACGGTACCATGTAAAACGAGCCTTTCAGACTCTAGCTGACTCTAGATGACTATATATATATATATATATATATATATATATATATATATATATATATATATACATACTTGGAGAATGCATGTATTCTCCAAGTATGCGGCCCAAAACTCTTTAGGACGTGCACGTCCTAAAGAGTTTTGGGCAGCTAGAGTCTGAAAGGCTCGTTTTACATGGTACCGTGAGCCATGAAGAGAGAATTGCAATCACTTATAGATTATTATGTTTTTGAAGTGGTTAAATATACTAATTAATTTATGCGGATGATGTATGAAATTGCTAAATCAAGCATAAAACTTTCGTTCTGTAATTGAACAAACCGACTTGTTTAATACAAAACAAATGAAATAAAACAAAAATAAAACAAAAATAAATTATTTGAAAAATTATTTTGAAAAATTATTTTGTTTTTATTTCATGCTTCAGGTGTTTTCTAATTAATTTAAAGCGTCAAAGGGTTTTGTTGGATGTCTAGGTTTTATATGTCTAATTTAGTATTTCCTTTTAGGTTAATTTTAAAATAATGCAAAGTACAATATATAAATATTTTATGGCGCCTGGCTCGTCGCGCGCCCAAACAAGGAGCACTGAAGTTAGTCTTGACTTAGGGATTACTTCGGACAAAAAGTTACTAAGTCAAATATTTTGTTTAAATAAATTTAAAAATATAAAAAAATTTAAAAAGTTTAAGAAATGTTGTAATAAAAAATGTAAAACTTGTCCTTTGGCTGATAGTTCTCAAATTGACAGTCATTCTAATGTATTTTTTTGTAAAAGTATTAATATTATTTATTTAATTCAGTGCAATTGTTGTAATTTGTGTTATGTTGGTCAGACAGGTCTTGAATTTCATAAGCGGATTAATTCCCACAGATCAGCTATAAAAAATTTTAATAATAGTAATTGTTCCACGGATTATGAAATTTAACATTTTCAATTTCATGATTTTAATAATGTTACTCTTTTTATTTTGGATTTTATGGAAAATTTAGATAAAAGACTTGATTTAGAAAATATTTACATTGGTAGTCTTAAGACTCTTTTTCCTTATGGATTAAATAGTAAATTTAATGGGGAAGGTACTGTTAATACTGAAGATTTTTGTATTTATAATAAATTAAAAGTTTTTGATTTTCCTGGTGTTTGTGATTCAAAATTTAGAAGTAAAAGGGGAGGTGGAAAAGGTAAGGGTAAATTTATTGAGTTTGATGAGTTTTCGAATTTTTGTAACTTACCTGTTAATTTGAATAATATTTTCACTATTAGGAAATATATTTTTGGTTTTAAAAATAAAATTTTAAAAAATTTCCTTATTAAATTTGGTTCTAAAATTAAATTTGATACTGAACTTGTTAAATTTATAGTTTTGGATTTAATTAAATCAAAAATTGGTGTTAATAAAACTGATTTGCTTTTTAATAATGTTTCTAAAGTCGAAAGGGTTTTTTGTACGATTAATTTTCATGATAAGAATTTTGAAAATGCTAAGTTACCACAGATTATTCATGGTCTTTCTGATTTCTTTCCTTTAGAACAAATTAGAGTTACTGCTGCTTTTAAATATTCTTCTACACTTAGGAAAAAGGTGTGTAATTATAATTTTTTAAGTCGAAATCTTAATTGTATTTCTAAATCTGATTGTTATTGTAATGAGGAGGGTTTTTCAAAATTTATTGATAATGATTATGGACATGTTATTACCGGAAATTTGGAAATTGTGGGTGATCAGGATCTAATTAGCATTTTAAGTAAGGGTTCAAAATTTAGAACCAGAGTTAAGATGAAAAAAGAAGATTTTATTTTATCCATTAAAAAAGATCTAGATTTTTTTATTGCAAAAATTTCCAGAAAATATCATTGGCCTGTTGAGGGTTTTTTTGAGTGGAAGGCTAAAATTATTGAAAGGGTTAGATTTAATTTATTTAATACCAGTTTTAGTTCTTTTCCTAAAGGTACTTTTATTGATTATGATTTATCTAGAAAAATTAAAAATCTTAAGGATAAATTCATTGTTACTGTTGTAGATAAAGCTTCAAATAATTTTTGTATTATGTGTAAATATTTTTTTAAAAAATTGATTATTGGAGAATATAATGCAAATAATACCTATTTAAAGTTAAAAGAAGATAAAAAAGTTATTGAAAAAAGAATTATTGCATTTAGTAAAAAATTAAAATTTAAATTAAATAGGATTACATTTCCATATTTATTTCCAATAGTTAAATTTCATAAAAATCCAATTAAATTTAGGTTTATAGCATGTGGTACTAATAGTTATAATTCTGATATTAGTAAAAGGTTTTTTTGTTTTTTAAAAATTATTTTGCTTAAAATTAAAAAAGAAAAAAATATTATTATTGAAAGTAATGTTGAAGTTTTGGATTTTATTAAAAGTAATGATATTTTCAGCATTAACACTTTTGATTTTGAAAATTTGTATACCAGCATACCACATGAAAAAATTATTGAGATTTGTGAAGGTATTTATGACAAGTATTTATTTGATGAAAAAATTGATAGGTTTAACTGGTTAGATTTATGCAAGTTTAATCTTTTTGAGAATGTTCTTTTTAATGGTTTAGATTTTTATAAACAAATTATTGGAATTCCACAAGGTAATTCCTTTTCTGGGGCTTTTGCCAACATTTTTTTGCACTTTTTTGAGGCTAAATTTCTTGAACATAAAGTACTTAATGCTTTCCGATATATTGATGATTTGATTTTGTTTAATTGTGACGATTTTAATTTTATTTATACAATTTATCCTGGTGATTTGGTCCTGAAAAAAACTAATGAAAATTGCTTTAATATTGAATATTTAGATTTTAAAATTGATATTGTTAACAATTTTATTAAAATTGGTGTGTTTGATAAAAGAAAAGCCTTTAATTTTAATGTTATTTTTTTCTGCAACTTTAAAACTAATTTGTGTAGTAAAATATTCAAAAATCTTGTTTTTTCGCAATTAGTTAGGATCAAGAAAATTTGTAATAATGTTGAAAGTTTTCGAGAAGCTGTGGATAATTTTTTAAATAATTTGAGTAAAAATGATTTTCCTTTTAATTTTTGTAATGTTAATTTTTTAATTAAAAAAATGATTGATGGTTTTTAGGTTTTTTTTATATTTTTTCTTTTAACAGGGCGCAATTCTAGTCTTAACTGAGCAGCCCCAGTTAAGCATTCTATTAATTTATCTACGTATCTCCTTCTCCTGACCTTTTCATATCATTTTTAAACTTTTACTGCGCATTATTATAGGGGGCATTGTTTTTCAGTTTTTAGTGTTTTCTTTTCCTCCGCTTTTGAAGTTGATTCTTGACCTGTGACTGTGAGTTTTTAATTTTCTGATGATTTTTATTGATTTTCTTTTCGTAATTTGTTTATTCTTTTGAATGTATCTTGTTTTTCCTGGACCTCTATACAAAACCATCGGGGTACTGAGGGAGATATTTTAAGCTTTTGCTTCTCCCTCAAATAGAAATGGTTTTGTTTTTAATGGCTACCGGGGCCGGTACCCCCTGAAGACGTCGGCTTCGGTGGTCGTATTTTTGTTTTATTTCATTTGTTTTGTATTGATACTTTTTTCTGAAATTTCTGCTGCTTTTTAGCGCGTTTTTTTCAAAGAAGTTTTTTCCTTTTGATCTTAATTATTTGTGTTTTCTTTCAGTACCGACTTGTTTAACGCATTCGAGAGCTTGATTTTCAATAAAGTATGAAGGTTATGCCTAATTTGGAAAATACATTTAATTATATAATGTAGTTGCATCCTAGTAGTTTAATATTTGCTTGCAACAATATTTTTAATCAAAATTTTCATTTTTCAATTTTTTTTTTGCTGAGGTAGAAAAATTACTTTTAATCTATGCAAATTAAAAAGACATGTCCTGACTAACTGACTGATTCAGTATTGCGAAGCTCAAACTACTGAAGTTCACATTTGTACAATGATTTTCTTTTATGACGTAAGCAACTACTAAGGAAGAATTAACTTTCTGATACTCCACCTCTAAGGGGTTTGAAAGGTTTGAAAAACCTCCGATTTCGTTACTTTGTTGTCTTGAGTAATAATTAAAGTAGTGTTTAATAACTAGTTATACGTTAGGCAATTATTTAGATTCATTTTTTAGACTGTCTCAAGTAATAATTTAAGTAGTGCTGAATAGTTAGTTATGCGTTAAGTATTTATTTAGAATAATTTTGTATTTTTATGGAACTAAAAACTAAGTTAAGTAAGTATTTAGATTTATTTTTTATCTTTTCTAAAAAGGCTGTAGAAATGTTAAACATAAACAGTCCTACGAAGCTGCATACTGTCACACCGACCATTGGTGACGAAGTTCGCCTTCTTCGAGCAAAAGCATATACAGGGTGGTCCCGAATTCATGGTACAAACTTTAATGGTAGGTACAGGACATTGTAACAATGATTTATTGTAGTTAAAACTGAAATCAAAGCACTTCCTTACGGGCAACAACTAGTACTGTATAAATTACATTGGAATACGCAACGTTTTTAAACAAAATTTTATCATTTATTTCTCTAGGTTCTCTGGGAGGTTAGAAAAAAATATCCAAGTAATTAAAATACTGTATAAATTATATTGATTTACGCAACTTTTTAATCAAAATTTTATAATTTATCTTTCTAGGTTTTGGGGCGATTGGAAAAGACAGTGTATCTGTCGTCATAATATTGTATAAATTATATTGGCGTATACAAAATTTTTAAACAAAATTTTATCACATATCATTCTGGATTTTTTGAGGGATTAGAACAAACAGTACCCCAAGTAGTTATAATATTGTATACGTTATATTGGTGGTGTGCACAACGTTTTTAATAAAAATTTTATCATGCATCATTCTGGGGCTTTTTGAGGGGTTAGAAAAAACAGTACCCAAGAAGTTATAATACTGCATAAGTTATATTGGTGGTGTACACAACGTTTTCAATCAAAATTTTATCATATATCATTCTGGATCTTTTGAGTTGTTATAAAAAACAGTACCCAAGTAATTACAATATTGTATACGTTATAGTGGTGGTGTACACAGCGTTTACAATCAAAATTTTATCATATATCATTTTG
Organism: Parasteatoda tepidariorum; assembly: GCF_982258835.1. NCBI lineage: Eukaryota > Metazoa > Arthropoda > Arachnida > Araneae > Theridiidae > Parasteatoda > Parasteatoda tepidariorum. The sequence continues at coordinate 80,596,262 of NC_141764.1, read as the reverse complement.
GGTTTTTTGAGCGGTTAGAAAAAACAGTACCCAAGTACTTATAATATTGTATACGTTATAGTGGTGGTGTACACAACGTTTTTAATCAAAATTTTATCACATATCATTCTGGATTGTTGAGGGGTTAGAAAAAACAGTACCCAAGTAGTTATAATATTGTATAAGTTATATTGATGGTGTACACAACGTTTTTAATCAAAATTTTATCACATATCATTCTGGATTTTTTGAGGGGTTAGAAAAAACAGTACCCAAGTAGTTATAATATTGTATAAGTTATATTGATGGTGTACACAACGTTTTTAATCAAAATTTTATCATACATCATTCTGGGCCGAGGGGTTAGAAAAAACAGTACCCTAATAATTATAATATTGTATAAGTTATATTGGTGGTGCACACAACTTTTTAATCAAAATTTTATCATTTCTTTTCTTTGTGCTGTTGATCTGATGGTACCTTGAAAGACAGTATCCCAGTGGCTGGGCTGACGGAATAGAAGAACGTGGACTTAAGTACAGACTCTCTATTTATTATGCCAAAGATACAGATGATGGAATATTTACCTGCACAACACCAAAAGGACACTCCAATGAAGTTCATGTCAGAGTTCGAAGTAAGTCATGGTCACGGTGAATTTATGGTTAATCCTTTGACGGGACACTGGTGTCCTTTTTATCTATATTTTTCCCCGACTCTCTAATTACAAGCAAAAATTTATTCTGATATTTTTTGTTGTTGTTGTGGCTTATCCTCCAATACCTGATGAAGTCAGACAATGTCCATCAGACAGTTGACCCAAAGAAAATTGAGGACCAGAAGGGGGGATAAGTTCTGGGTCAACGGAGTCATAAGGAGGAGGTGAGATACAGCTTCTGTTGATCCGGGGATCTGAGCACCAAATAGGTAAAAGTGTGTCTTGGCTCGTGTTGGTGTTCTTTCTCGTCTGGCACCTACCCTTCGGCCTGCCCGGCTTGGGAGATCCTACCGGTAGCAAGCTACAGCCGGCATAGCCCTCCGGGTCATTGGTACACACAAGCCTCACAGCCCCGACAAAGCAGGAACACCATCGGGAGGATATTTTTTTTTCTTAACTATGAGGAACAGTCTAATACACTGGTTATCATAAATTAAGGAAAATTCACAAAAATCGCGATAACTCAAGAAATTACACATGGAATTTTATGAAACTTACCCACAATATACAACACATAGTAAGGTATTAAACAACATAAAAAGAAATTATCAGACATTAATAGTAGTATAGAAATTAGCACATGTATAAAATAAACAAATTGGAAGTATCGGTTTGCAATAGAAAAAGTACCTTTAACCCTTTCAGTCCCAGTGATTCCAATTGGAATCATTACATTTAAGATTTTTTATCTGCTTACCTAAAACTCCATTTGATTTGAAATAGGCGGTATTTTAATCTACAAACATTCCTCTAACGAAATATATTTTTATTTTTCACCAATAGATTTCGGCACTACATGTGTTTGTGATTGAAATGATACTTGTTTCAGTTTTGTTCAAATCCATAAAAGTTATTGAAATAAAATATCTTTTTGAGGCATTTTAAATTAAAGAATATTTTTAAATATTTCATTTTTATTTATTTAAATGTTCATAAATAGTATTTCAACAATTTTTAACAATTTTCGTTTTGAAAATTTATTGCTTTTATTTATTGAAAAGTTATGATTCCAAATGGAATCAGTGGGAGTTGAGTACAACTCTATATCATTGTCTAATGCGTTGTTTATTTTGAATTTATATCGTTTTTCTTTGCTCTTTCTTATTACTTTTTCAAGTTTTACTCAGATTTTGGGATAAAAAAGACTTATTTCTTTTTGTCATTATTTTTCCTGATGCCAAAGCAAAAAGCAGAGGCTTTATCTATTGATAAAGTGGTTCATTTGCTTATGAATGGAGACTTGTCTGACATCGAAATAGAAGACTTGGATTCAAATGAAGAAACTAGTGATAATGTTCTAGGTGATATATCAATGGAATCTAAAGTTAATTACAACTAGGCACGTGCCTAGGGCCTACGAAAAACTTGGGAGAAAAATTTTTTTTGACAAAAATAATTTTTTTTTCTATTAGTAAACATTTAACCTACCTTGCAAATTTATTTATCAATAATTTCAAAAGATTAACTTATGACAATGTTAATTTCTTTTACTTAGTTATCATAGTAGTATCATAAGAACTATGAAGCTATTTGTAGTATAAATATTTCTTGTAATTAATCTCACTATCAATTTCACTGTTTTCTTTGTTGTTTTGTTGTTGTATTGTTGACTTGAAGTGCTTACATAGTTATCGATCGAACTAATCATAATGGTAATATCGATATCAGCTGCAATATCGGCAGTATGTCGGTATTGCAGATAAAGTTCGATAAACAAATTTGTAAATTAAAATCCATATTAATAAAAATGTAAAAAAAAAATATGCAAGAAAATTTTAGCATATATTTCGAAAAGAGGGGAGGAGTGGGGGAAGGAGGGGAGGGCCCAAGAACGGCTATGCCTAGGGCCTACGAAAGGTATAATCCAGCTCTGGATGCACCCCAATGCATTCCTGTCTTAACATTCCTGTCCTGTTTTGACTGTTTTAAAACATTTCATGTAAAATAAATAAGTAATACTGAGAAATAATAATGTTCTAATCTAACCATATCAATAATGATGAAAATTGGTTCAATTTTTTTAAATGTGTAAAAAATATAATAGTGCCAAATATTTCTTGCAGAATAGTTATAATTTATTTAGTTATTAAAAAATACCCCATTTATAAAGTTATAAATCTTTAAATAATGCATAATATATATTCAAAAACTTTTCTAGTGATTTTCGTCCTTCACTACTTTATTCCCAATGATGCCATTTGGAATCATTTAAAATTTTATTAAAGAAATTTAAAAAAAAAAAAAATTCTGTTTGTTTTGTTCTTTTGAATGCAAAATGAGTCTGTTTTACAAATTTCAGATTTTTTTATTGAAAAATAAATATTTGGGACTGAAAGGGTTAATATGGAATATGATTGCCTCTAGAAGCAATACAGCACAAACAGCGATGTGTGATGCTTTCAATTATGCGGTCTATCAGTTCAATAGGAAGTGAGAGCCATTGCTCTTGTAAAGCAGTTGCAAGCGTGGCAAGGGTCTGAGGGGGCGGATTGATGGCAGATACACGCCTCCCTAGAGCATCCCAAACGTGCTCGATAGGATTCAAGTCCGGGGATCGAGCTGGCCACTCCATGCGAGTAATTGTTTCCTGTTGAAGATAATCATCAACAATGCGAGCTCTGTGTGGTCTTGCATTATCGTCCTGTAACAGGAAGCAATCACCAATTGCCCCGGCATATGGGCGCACATAAGCATCAAGGATGTTGTCTCGATAAACCTGAGCATTCACGGTTCCCCTTGGAAAGACATGGAGGTATGTGCGCCCTCCTAAGGATATGCCTCCCCAAACACAGACACTGCCTCTTCCGTATGCATCTCTTTCACGGATGTTTGATGGATGATAACGGGTCCCAGGTTCTCTCCATATCAAATAACGTCTACTGTCACTTTCTAGACTAAACCTGGACTCATCCGTAAAGAGAACAGGCCTCCATTGATCTGACGTCCAGTGGACATGTTGTCGGGCCCACTGCAAACGGTCTCTCCTATGGCGTGATGTGAGCGGCACGCAAATGGCTGGTCGTCTCGCATACAGACCACCTTCGTGGAGCCTTCTGCGCACAGTTGACGTTGACACCAACCTTCCGGTGGCTGCAGCAAGAGAGGATCTAAGATGTGTCGGAGTAGCGGTTCTATTCCTGCGTGCACTTAATGTCAAATATCGGTCATCGGCACTGGTCGTAACAGTTGGCCGTCCTTGACTGAACCTCCTAGATGCCGAATCTGTGGTTTGAAATTGCCTCCAAAGTCTATGAACCACAGATGGACTCACATTTAGCCATCTGGCCACTTCTGATTGACTCTGCCCTGCCTCTAGTCTCCCGATGGCTCTCCATCGTAGTTCTTCAGGCAAATGATGCCTAGAGGTCATTATTACGAATTGGCTATCTCAGATTTTCAATGTCGCAATCACAGTAAAATTTGTGTGCTTTCTCTCAAACTTGGACTTTTATGCTCCAGGCAGATGACGTAAGCCGAGTGCAGCGCCACTAATTTGCATATTGCAATTTTACTCAGCTACTCTTAGTGGACAACATATGCAAATTTTGCACGGTTTGGCTTACTTTTGAAAGAGTTATCGCTATTTTTGTGATTTTTCCTTAATTTATGATAACCAGTGTAGTTAATAAAAAGAATATGGTAGATTATCGTAATTCTACTTGTATTAAATTATAAAATCAGACAAAAAAAAAGAATTCTAATTTCCTTTTTGATTGATGTTCAAACATTTAATAATAAATGATTTTATAAGATAAAGAAATTTCAATGACGAATAACTGTTTCTCTTAAATATAAATAACTGCAAACGAATGCAAATTTGAAAAACTATTGTTTGGATGTGAACCGTGTTTGGAAGATTTTACCTTTAACGCAGAATTTGACACCAGTGTTTTATGCTGTATTTCATAACCATTAAGTATTAAAATGCTAAATATATTATTTTTCGCTTATTTTGACCTAAATCAAAAGCAAAATAAAGAGAAAGGTATGAAAAATAAATGTAATAAAAATTCTGCTTCAAAGGGTTTAAAAAAAACGTGTTCTCTGTTATGGTTAAAAACATGGAGGGAATTTTAATCTAACCTTACGAACCATACAATTTTAGTTATCGTCAAACATGAGAATATTATTTTCGCTGGAAAATTTCAATCCAATTACTTGGGTAAACGTGTTGGAGCTTGTTTAAGGAAAATGTAAAAGTTTCAACAATAGTTTTATTAATAGCGTTTATATTAGGAAAATACGGCACAAAAGTTTGAAAATCTTTATCGAAATAAAATAGGCAGTTGCGAACACAAAAATATCCGATTAGTTTAAATATGTATTTATTACTACACATTTTATTATTTGTGTCTATATAACATGATTACTATTTTGTAAATATATGTGCCAATACATAGGGTTGAAGCAAAAGGAAAGATCTGCATAAAAAAAAAAGTTAGACACCTCTGTTCTTATCGCTTATAAGAAACCATGAAGCCAATTTTGCCAACACTTAGGATCAACACTATATTCTGGAAGTGGTTCAAATTTAAATATTTTCTCATTTCTGTATGGGTTTATAAGTTGTGTTAGTATTTTATCTACTTCTTTATAACCAATAACTATATGAGAATGAATTCGGAAGTCGCCAAAAGGAATTTGGCGTTGTGTTGGCGCAAATGGTTGAAGGGGAAATACGTCAGTAAAGACTAAATTTTTATGCTAAGCATCAGATTTTAGTAAAAATTTGTCCAAATGTGTTACTGACACTTTTACACCTTTGGAAAAAATTGATTAAATGTGTCACCGGAAACCGTGGTGGCACAAGTGCTCGCCCATCTTAGAGGTGACCCAGGATCGAATTCCGGCTGGGACTGGTTGATACGAATTCGGCTCCGTCTCGAACCGACGGCAGAGCTCTGGTGTGAAATATCCTCAGTGGAAGAAAGGTTAGAATCCCCATGGCGTTGAACTAACCGAAGATGGTTTTTATGGTTTTTCTCTAAATATAACACAGAGTCGCGATGGCTCAGGGGATAGCCTTCCAATGAGACGAACCGGGTTCGAATCCAAATCGATGCGAATTCCGCATCCGTCTTCCACCGTGCTGACGAGAAATATCCTCAGTGGTAGACGGATCATGGGTTAGAGTCCCCTTGCCATCATGCTAATCGTGGAAGGTTCTCGTGGTCTTCCTCTCCATGTAACGCAAATGCGGGTTAGCTCCATCAAAAAATCCTCCACGAAGGCAAATTTCTCCCAATACTCAATCCAGGAGTTCCCTTGTCGTCTGAATTAGGTTCAAAATTACAAGGCTACGGAGTTGAATATTAGCAGTCGTAAACCCATAAGATTGGGTCGGCTGTTCAACGACGATTATAAAATAAAATTAAATATAACACAGGGCCAAAATAGCCTAGCTGGTAGGGCACTGAGCCCATGTTGAAGAGATCGTGGATCCGTTCCCTGCCTGCCGAAGACTCTCCGTGTAGTAAATGGCGATTGATGCGCGTTAAATCTGTCGTGTCACAAAGTCCTCCATGTTCCCATAACAAATGAATATCTCTGGGGGTACTGATCCCTTGTCTTCTGGAATGGTTCAAAATTACTAGGCTGGTGTTAAACGACGGTTATAAAATAAAATGAACATAACGCAAATGTGGGTTTGTTCAATCAAAAAACTCCTCCACGAAGGCTAGTTTGTCCTAATGCATGATCCAGGAGTTCCCTTGTCTCCCGTTTTGTGCTCGAAATTACACGGTGAACATTGATGGTCGTAAACTCAGAACGGGATCGGCTGTTCAACGCCGATTATTAATATATTATGGTTGTATAAGTCTTAATTTCTTAACCCCAACTTACATTGAAATTAGTTACTTAAGAAGTCAACATCGGAAAATACGGAAAGCTTTTTTAATTTAAAAATTGCATTAAAAAGTTACTATTTGTTAAATAATAAAGCTTTCTTTATAATTCACTTACAAGCATTCGCTTTTTAAACCTTAATTGATCAAAAATATATTTTAGCACTTTTATATTTATAAAATTTATTATTAAAATAAGTTTGAAAAGAAAATTTAATCTACAATGACATCTTCTCGGAAATGAAAAAACAAACATTTCAAAAGAATCTATAACTATGACTAAGTGGAACTCTGCATTTATTTTTGAGAATTAATACTGTTTTATTTATAGCCACTTAAGGCAGAATTAGACGTTGGTAGATGACGCTCATAAGTTATGACGCAACTCCCAATGCATTTCTGAGATTTTTAATAGAACTTGAAAATAAAGTACCTTTTTTTCTTGGCTGCAAGAAAAAAAATAAAATATTTATGTCGAGGAAAAATGTGAAAAACGCGATGACATTTAAGTAAATCTTATATACTTCCAGATTGCTTCGAGTTTTTGAACAATAAAATTTTTCAGGATTTATTCGGAGCAATTTGTTCTAAAACATTATTTTTCCTTGGGATTTAAATTTTCTTTTAAGTAATTACCTAAGAGAAATTTTATTCAATTTCTCAAAATTTATTGTCCGGGAAAGTCCAATTTGTCCAGATTCATACGAATTTAATGAAAGCAGAATATTAAAAAAAATTTAAGCAAAATCCAAGTACTACCGTATTAATGTAGATCATATTAATGACCACCATATTAATGTAGACTCCCACTCAATAAATTGACAATTAATTGCATTTTACCCATTTTAATTTGCCAATCAATTTAATTTACTTCTTAATTTTAAATTCCCTCCAGGCAAATTCTAAATTCTTATACATTGCTAATCTGCTGAGCACTAAATGTACTACAGTGTGTCAAATAAAAAAACGGACCACCCTGAATAACTTTTGATCTTATGATCGGATCTTTACGTTCTGTAACTCAATATGAATGGTTCGAGACGGCGACCTCAAATATGCTAATTAATTAGTGCAGACTATATCTTAAGTTACGAAATCAGACTCAAAAACGTACTTTCTCTTAATTAACATTCAACTCAACCTTTTTTCCTCAACTTTTTTTCTCATTAACTCAACCTTTTTTCCTTCAGATTCCAATTTCTGATCCATAAAATATAGGTGATAGCCGCAATCTGGTAAATATTGGCTATTGGGAGCACATATGCGCCCAGCGAAAACCATGGGTGTATCCTATGGGTCTATATGTAAGGTGTAGCCATCTGTGTAGATCATTTTCGATGTCAAGGCATACTTGGCAAAGGCATTGGTGTTTAGTCTGTCTTAAGTGTATGTTAGAAATTAGTTTCTCTTGTAAATGTACAACACTCGCAATAGTAATCTTATTTCTCGTTGCTTAGCAACGAAAATTATTTTGTCAAATATTCAAAAACCGAATGCATGCACATTATAACAATCAAATCTCGTTTTAATATTTAAAAGTCTGTAAATAAACAATATACAAGGGCCGGCTATTAATTTTCAGGACTGACATAACTGTAGGAGAACGAAGAGCCGGAAGATGGCGCTAATGATTGCATATTGAAGAGTGTTTTCTTGCGCATGTGCAGTGCAATCGGCACCATACTGAAGTAAGTGGTTCTCATAGAAAGGCGCATTAAAACATAGCTCTTAAATTCCTATTGTCGAAGTGAAAATGGAGCAAGAATAAACATTTAATGTTGCTTCAAATTGGGCGAGACAGCTGCAGAAACCTACAAATGATTAAAAGAAGTTTACGGCGAGGAAGCATTATGTCGCTCCAGAACTTTTGAATGGTTTAAACGCTTTTGAGACAGCGCGAAAGATGATCCACACACAGGTTGGCCGCAGTCGTTACGCACGCCGGAAGAAATTGAACAGGTTCGCTTCCACACATTGCGTTGCCTGTGAGGCGATTCTTAGCCCAGCATGGTGTCGTTGAAATGCAGCATCCACCATACTCTCCAGACCTAGCACCCGCAGACTGCTTCCTAAGCTGAAAAATTCTCTGAAGGGGACAAGATTTCAAGATGTCGAAGCCATCAAGAAGACTGCAACGTCACTATTAAAGAGCATTCCAAAAGAGGACTTTAAAACTTCGATCCGAAATTTGCACTGCCGAGCACAGACGTGCATTATGGCTGATGGGGGTTACTTCGAATAATATTAAATGGCTATGTGTTTAATTTTATTTTCTTCTGAGTTATTCCATGAGTCCTGGAAATTAATAGCCGGACCTTGTATAATGAACATACAAAATGTTTGTTCAGTTTTTGGAGTTAATAAAGTAGTAATAGCATTTGGATTATGTGTAATGTTTTAATTACCCCGTCTACAAAATCAATATTGCGTGAAAAAAGTGTTCTGTCCAAAGCTAAGAGCAGTTAGCAATCAAAGGATTAAAAATTAATCACCCCAAATATTTAATTGAATTTGTTCAATTAGGTACAAACAAAATTAGCGTTTTCTGAATTATTTAACTTCACCCTCCTCAAAAAAATTAAGATACATATATAAATATACAAATATCTAGCTCAAAGTCGCCCTGTCTGGAGGCAACTAATTGAGAAAGCCTTGGCCTGCATTAGGCTGTAGTGGTTACGAAGAAGAAGAAGAGGATATAAATATACAGGAGCCTTCCAAACTTTAATATCTTGTATAAAAATGTAATTCGTTTTTTTCCCTCCATCTGTGTCACATAACGGATGTGAGGATACCGTATCATTTGATCCGTGTCGTAACTTTAAATGTAGCGTTATTTCATTATCTATTTTTTGTTCTGTTATTATATTATTATATATTTACTTTCTTCAATTTTGCGAAATTGGAGTGTGTAAAGATTGCAGCAGCTACAGCTCAAATACAATACGCAAATACGCAATACTCAAATACAATAAATCTGCAACAATGGATTTCAACAATGGAATTTCGTATTTTTGATTTCTACACCCAAACTGCATGACGCCGGAAAGTGGTGATTGCTTATTAACTTCCCCATGTAATATGTATAGCAATATGTATTAATAAAACATACAAAGGAAAGAAAAAAAACCTGATTCAAATCCCAAATTTGTGCTCTTGTTCTCTAGTTATTTAATACTTTTACAACCGACTAAAATGCGTCCCATAAAATTTTATTTGTTTAATCTCAAAATAATCTGCACAAATTTAAATCAAAATGTTTTAAATATAAAAATTTGTATCGAAACACATTTTCCATTAAATTTCTATGTAAGTTGTTTTCAACCTTAGAAATATACTTACAGTAAAAGAGATTTTCATGATATTTTGTAGTTTAAATATGCGTATTATATAAAAGTCTTTTTTCGTAAAATGACTGTTTTATTCCGATTACAAATGGTATGAAATTTTTAGTTTCATATTCATAACTTACACATTAACTTTACAGAAACTATAAAATTTAAAATTTATAAACTTGCTATTAAATGGGCTGACAGACTGTTCACAATGTGTTTCTACTTTAAAAAACATTTAAAACGTTTTGGTTCAGTCACAATTTTATTCATTCTAAAATAAATGGAAAGTAAGTAAACAAAATACAACTTGAAAATATTTTTAAAAGAAAAATTCTTGAAGAAAACATTTTCTGTTATAAAAATGAAGTGTATAAGAAAAAGTTTTTAAAAAAATGAAACACGTCAAAGTAGAAGTTGCCGTTTGTTTATGGAGCTAATATCGTTCTATTTATTGAATGCTATATAAAGTTCTGTGTTTTGAGATTGTGCCCAATGCCCATAATTTTGAAAAATATGTCAATATGGAATAAAAGAAAAACGACGCGTTTTTAGGTAGTTCTAAGTCAAAACTTTGATAAAATATATAAGTAACTGAAACTGCATAATGATAATAACTGCGTTTATTTATTTCTGAAGAGATTCTTGAAACTTTATGTAAGTATCAACAAAATAAATTTTTTTGGCTAGTAAAAATTTTGAAATAAAAATATAGTACTGGTTCGCTTAGTTTGTGTTGGCAACTATCTTTTTTAAGTTGTCTTAGTCTCCATAAGTGCAAATTTTTATATCACCATGTATAGCTGAAAATATATCGAAAATTATCAATTTGCCGCGACATTTTTCAATTTAACTGTTTTAAATTTTTACATTGCTTAAAATATTCGTTACCCAAATAAAATTTATCAGCTTCACCATAATATCGTATTAATTAATTATCGTTATGTATAATATTCGCGATATTACCTTCTTGAATGTTACGCTCTCGATAATTATCGCGATAGTATCGTAGTGGATACTTGTAGATATCAATAACGATCATGATACTGTCGTAGTGAATACTTGCAGATATCAATAACGATCACGAAAGTATCGTACTCAAATTACATTATTATCATTAATGATCGTGACATTGTAGTATTTGATTCACCTATGTGTATTGATTCACTATGTAAGTGTTAACTAGGATTTGACATTGTTCTTACGAGTTGGTAAATTTGGTTTCATGATTCTTATAACCTATAAAAACATTAAAAATAAAATAAATTTATTTTAAAAACAAAATTTAAATGCAATGGTGAAAAATTCTGATAGAATAGGGGGCACCCGGATAGCTACCGTTCACCAACCCCGGTAATTGTTTTTTCTTGGCATAAAACAGTTTTTCTTCTACCGAAATTGAAACTATTCATTAAAATACGTGTACTAAAAAGAATATTAAGATCTATTCCAGATCTAATAACTCTATTACGATCTATTACTGAACATAAATAATTTTTCCAAGTAATCGTTTATAGAAATAACATTTAAAATTATAAGTATATTGTTATAACTTAAGACCTAGATTATCTACGTATCCAAGGCTTTAGTTATAATATATCTGGTGAGTTAACAATCGTCCCCTCCGCAGAGGATCAAAATTGTGATGGCATGTCTTCGGATCATCCTCCGGGATATTTCCCAGACCGTCGCCAATAGCCCATTGTGCAGCTCTAGTGCGACGTAAATTAACAACAACAACAAGTTAACAATCGTCAATTATTTTTGCTTACCAAATATTAAATATATTTTGTGCCATTGCATTGAAATTGTCCTTAACGAACTGTTCCATCTCAATTAAACAGCTTAGTGAATAAAGCAGGTAAGTGTTATTTATTTCAGGGGTATTTTTTAATCAGGAAAAATAACATAAAGTGGTCGCATCAATATGGGTATGTTTAATGCAACAGAATGGTTTTTGCTTTCACTTTAATTTTAACATAACTAATCCACATTAGTTTTGAATATGCCAACCAGGTGGCCGAGTGATTAGTGTGCCTGACTGCGGAGCTGATGGTTGCGGGTTCGAATCCCGCTCAGGACATGGATGTTTCTTTCTCTCTCACTGTGTTCTATGTCCTTTCTTCTGCGTGAATGTAACCCGCCCTATAAACGGGTTTGTGGTTGTATGACGTGGGCGACGCTACTCCACCGCCGTGGCTTAGCCATAGGTGCTCACTGGGTAACGATAAGAGAGTAGCAATTCTGGCATTTCTGAGGCCAAAGGGGAAATAGACTCAAGTGCCCGCCATTAACCAAAAGAGAAAAAAATTTGAATATGCTTGTATGATTTTTATTTCAAATTAGGTAGAGGTAAATATAAGGCAAAGAATTATTTGCAATGCCTTATAATAAATCTGGAATAAATTAATTCGGGTGCCTCTTTTTTTCACACCTGGATTACAGCCACTTTGAAATAGTCACTTACCTAGTTCATTCACTAAGCTCTTCAGCCATTTTTAAGTTAATAAAAATGTTCTTATTTAAATTAATAAATCTTTTTTTCTCCATTGTTCAGAAGTCCAATGTCCAACCATAGATTCTTTGGATCGCAATCGTGTGATGGCCGTTGAAGGTAACAAAATGCACAGTCAAGCAAGGTTTGCGTGTATGGAAGGATTCAATCTGATTGGACCAGAAGAAATCACGTGCACCGCATCTGGAACTTGGTCTGATTCACCACCATATTGTGAAGGTTAGATTTTCTTTGAAATATACTCTTCCTATATATCCAACCGTAGTGGCTGGGTGGCGCAGTTGGTTTGTCGTCGGCCTTCTCAGCCCAAGTCTGCGGGTTCGATCCCCGGCCCAGACACCGGATTTTCGGGATGCAGAAAGTCCTCAGCGGCCATGTCGCATGATTATGCGGCATGTAAAAGATCCCTGGAGTGCCTTATTGGCTCTTGGCAAAATTAAATTCTTAGTGCACTTTAGCATCCAAATAGAGTCTCGGTGCTGCCATCTAGTGTGGCAGAAACTAGACGTCCAAATTAGCATGACCAACGGTGTCTCACCCATTGTGGTGGTCCTGAAAGAGTGGATACCACCTCTGGAGAACGCACTAGGTCTGCTCATCGGCAAGACCAATTGTGCAGCTCATTGGAGATAAAAAAATATATCCAACTGTTAAGTTATATTTTTACTACCAATTAAATTTCAATACAGCCGTTTTAGTGCAAATTCTAATGATTATAAGGACAATTTAAACACTCTTCCAATTACCGTAACCCCACGAAGACCATGATCACATATGCGTGATCACGTGACTATCTCGTCACGACCCACAGTATCATATATGAAACGAGCCTTTCTGATTCTAGCCGCCCAAGATCACAGGGACGTAATCTCAATACGGTATGCTCGTATTAGTACTCCTTCGTACGTACACAGTCGAAGCATGCAGGACTGGGGAAACGCTTCTTTTTCCTTCGTCCAATCCTGCAGAGGCCAAATAAACATAGAAAATATTACAATAATTCCTCATACAATAATTCAAATATGTAAACTGTTTCAAAAGCAACGCCTTTAATTTACATTTTTTAGAATTTTCGTCAAAAATGAAGTCAAAATAGTATGCACAGTAAGGGGTCGCCAACTAATATTTAAGGCCTGGATAAAACAAAAACGAAATTGAAATCTTGTGAGAATGACTGAATGAAAACAACCAAGAACAATTTAACTGTTTGATGGAACAGAAAGAATTTTTCAACCAATTATTTGAAATACCCTTAAGTTTCATCAGACAAACAAATCGATTTTGATTATTTTCATACTGTCTTTCTCGCTGACTGAGATTAGTGACCCCGACTGTGAGTATCTTTTTCTTTTAACAAGCATTCTTAAAATATACATTAAGGGTGGTAGTTACGGAGCACCCATTAATGTATCTTATCCTTTTAAAATCTTCATACCCAGCAACACTTTTATTAATCGATATAAATATCGATGTTCAAAGATTATTTTAAATATTCACAGCACCTCATATCTTTGTGTTTACAAGTAACTGAAACACTTCTATTGACGTAGAAGTAGTTTACAGTTGATGCAAAATGCCCCTTTATGCACACACACACATATAAAGCGCACTCGGAAATGTAACTGCGCAATCAAACCCGCCAAAATGGGAGGTGAATTGCATTATTTAAACACTGGCCGTGTAGACATAATCAATTTACTCGCAGAGCTTACATTTTCATGGCTATAAATTTGTAATATGTTTAATCTAACAATCAATTGTGCGACATTCAGACTCATTTGAAGCGAGATGATATTTGTTATGGCTGATTTGAATTAAGAGTTGCAAAGTTGAAGTACAGAGAAAATCTGTAATTCATACTTTATGTATAAATATATGTTTATTTCTTAAATAAAATATGGATGCTGAGTTTCAAATTTTGTGCAGTTAACAACTGTGGAATAAATCATAACCAACCTAAATGTACGATACTGGCAAAATTGTTATAATAGTGAAGCTCGTTTGATTCGAGCTGTTATTTAACGAGAAATTTTTTAAGATTTGGCTCTTTTAATGTATAAAAAAACCTCTAAAATGCTCTGTTTATAAAACTCTTTTTTTTAGATTACTGTTTAGTGATTTATATGATCAGTTTATGTTGTGCCCATAGTTTATATAGTACCATGGGTGATCCATATAGCTTTGATAGTTTAAGTTTACTTGATATAGGGCCAATGTAGAAAATATGCTTATGGATCTATTACTACGCCCTAACTGTATTTTAGATTACTATTTAGTGATTTATATGGTCAGTTCATGTTGTGCCTATAGTTAATATAGAACCATGAGTAATCCATAAAGCTTTGGCAGGTTTAGTTTACTTGATATAGGCCAAAAGTAAGAAAATATGCTTATGGGTCTATTACTACACTCTTACTCACGTTCTAACTCTATTATAGATCACTGTTTAGTGATTTATATGGTTTGTTCGTGTTGTGCCCGTAGATAGTTTACATTGTACCATGGGTGATCTATAAAGCTTTGGCATTCTAGTTTGCTTGATATGGGGCAAAAGTAGGAAAAATACTTAAGGGTCTATTACTATGCTATTACTTACGCCCTAACTCTATTTTAGATTTTTGTTGAGTGATTTATATGGTTAGTTTGTGTTGTGCCCGTAGATGATTTATGTAGTACCATGGGTGATCCATAAAGCTTTGGCAGTTTTAGTTTACTTGATATGGGGCGAAAGTAGGAAATTACGCCTATGGTTCATTTGTAGCATTTTTAACAGCGGTCACTTTTTCAAACATTTGGGCATTTTTTTTCTTTAAATTTAAGCGATTAAAAAATTTATTTTAATAGTTTAAAGAATTTCTTTTGAAGTATTCTCCTAAAAATGGTAAACATTATAAGGTTCCTTTCTAAAGTGATGAGAAATTTTAAGAAACAAGCGTGTGAGGTATGATTTTTAAAATATTATAATATATTCGTGGCATCATAAACTTTGGTATTTCTCTATATACTCTATAATAATTATTTATTTTGTTAGGTTGTCTTAATATTTTAAATAGTGTTAAAAAAATTAGTCATACCTTAATTATTTATTTAGATTCATTTTGTTTGGCTGTCAAAAGGTTCCTTTACTATAATTCAGGGGATCTAGGTTAAGTAATAATTTAAATAGAGTCGAACAGTTATAAAGTATTTATTTAAAATATTTTTCTATTTTTACAGAATTAAAATCATAGTTACGAAGTAATTAGAGTTATATTTGATCCTTCCTAAAATAGCTGTAAAAATATTAAACATGGACAGTGCTATGGTGCCGCATACTGTTTTTTTCCTGTCAGAACGATGTTAAAATTAGCTTTTAAGTTTTAACCATCGTAAAAACTTATCTTTGATGGTCTTTTTATAGCAAAAAAAATGTTCTTGTATTTCCTATTTTATTGAAAAAGTTCAATGGTTGTCTTTTTACAGTAATACAGTGTCCACCTCTCGTTCTGGAAGACACCCATTTAAGAGTGGAGGCTCACAACCGGACATATGGGTCCAGAGTTATGTTTTCATGTCCGACAGGATATAGACTCGTGGGTTTACCAGTAATAATCTGCCTTAAGAATCAAACCTGGTCAAACTCAACACCATACTGTGAAGGTACTTTTTTTACTTTTATTATTTTCAGTTCTGTAAGAATTCGAAAAAAAAATTATATCGTTGATTTACCACCACCTACAGTTTCAATATAGAAGCATCGTTCAGTGTGACTGTGATTGGTTGAGAGTTAAAGTTTGCCAAAAAGAAACGAAACATAGTTTTTCTCGTGATACGGCATCAAGCCTCTATATCTTTATGCGGCAGAATCATAGATATTCTTTTCCTTGATTTAAAAATTAATCTTAACCTGCTCAAAAATTTTTATATTCAATAATTAGCTTTAAATATCAGAGTATCTTGTGAAAGAATTAGCTTTCGTAAATTACAATATCTATATTTGGCCCTTTGATAAAATTATCTATTTTATTATATGCGAAATGAGCAGTTAATTTGCTTATAAAAAAATTTTCATACATAAATTATTTCTAGTAGAAAAATTTGAAGCTAAATTTTTTGAATAAAAATAAAACGTGAATAGAGGTGGCTTAGAGTCCCCTTGCCGTCGGGGTAACCGTGAGAGGTTTTCCTCTCTATGTAACGCAAAATCAGATAAGTTTCATCACAAAGCCCTCCACGAAGGCAAATTTCTCCCAATGCTTGATACAGGAGTTCCCTTGTCTTCTGGAGTGGGTTCATAATTACTTGACTACGCAGTTGAACATTAGTAGTCGTACACCCAAAAAAAATTGGGTCAGCTGTTTAATGACGGTTATAAAATAAAATGGGTTAATGAGCTAAATCAATTAATTAATAGTTTACCTATAGCGCAATCATGCGTTTCTTCGCAAATTCTGCAAAGCACAAAACACGTTTTTAAATCTTGAAAATTCAGTGTTTAAAAAATTTCACTTAAATCGTTTTTTCATGAAGATCTTTAATAACTCGAAATTAGGTATTAAAACATTTTAACCCGATAATAATTACCTATTTGAATTCTATTTTTTTCTTCTTTTTATCGTATTTCTATTCAATTTTTCATCGATACTCTACAAAATTACGCCATATTTATTTTTGAAATAAGTTAGTCCAGCTTCTTAAAACTTCAATTATTTTCTTCATTCTGTGATACAAAACTACAAGAAAATATGTCTTATATATCACGAAAAAAAAAACATTTTTTTTTCGAAAGCAGAAAATAAACACTAGTTCAGCTATTCGAAGCAAATAGGAGAAGTTTTTAGCAATAGTATATTAGTATAGATCTTTCAAAATGAAAAAAGTTCCGAATCCAATAAGAACTTTTAAAAACAGAACTTCTTTTTGTAAATATATTGCTAAAATATGTCAGTTGCACTCGCGACTACGGTTCGGAAATTCTGCCTTAAGGTTTTTGCAATCATTAAAACTAACTTCAGCGAAGAATCTGAAAGCGACTTTAAGAACGTAAAAAACATTTCCCAGTTCCTTTTAACTAGTGATAGCTTAAGATTCGTTTTCAAACTAGAAAAAACTTAGTAATCAAACACAGTTTGAAAAAAAAAAGTTTCAGATTGTTGGTGTAAAAATGTTTTTCTCCGTTTATTTTCATTGGAAAAATCATTACAAACAATTTATCGAAAACTTAGATTGCATTATACTATAATTTAAATAATAAGATTTAATTATTTATATTTTTATACCACTGGAAAAAAAACATTTGTAAAGAAAAAAAATTTTTTTTTTAAACTCTGCGCACTGCTTAAAACTAGCTGGCAAAGTATGAAATGATTTATATTTCACACATTGCCCATATATAATGTCGGATGCTATTTAGGCAAAGTATGAAATAAACGTCCTGATGAGGTTATTATGTAAATGATGTGCATGTTACTGTGAATGATCGAAATCGGCGGTTGTTGACTCCAAACATCACTGATGTTTCTTCTAATCTATCGTCAGTAAGTATTAAAATATCGAATAAATGTAATTATATCCACGAATAAATTAATATCACTTCGGATGTAATAAATATTTCGGACATTCACCAAAGCGACTATGTGATTGTCAACATTCACCGGTGAAAGTCAACAACCACCGATTTCGATCATTCACAGTAACATGAACATCATTTACATAATAACCTCATCAGGACGTTTATTTCATACTTGCCTAAATAGCATCCGTTCCTTTCATTTATTAAATACTAGGTATCTCGAAAAGAATCAATTCAGATTACCAGAATTAGATAGAAATGTTCGGCTTGCTGAGCTCTAATCGGGAAGCGAGTGATTTTTTCTCAGAAAGTTTCAAGATTAATTACACTGTTTATCAACAGATGGCGTTGCTGACTGCCAGAAATATGGAATTTGCTCTACTCCAGCCTGTCTAACCATTTTAACAAAAAGTTTCCAAGGGTGTCAGTTGATATTGTACTGCGTTTTCATTTTGTCTTAATCACATCAGTCTTAACAGCAAAGAGAAATTCTTCGATTATGATTCGTCAGATTTTTGATAACGCTTTTTTCTTTTCTTGCTTAAATATTAATT
This sequence comes from Parasteatoda tepidariorum, assembly GCF_982258835.1. Taxonomy (NCBI): domain Eukaryota; kingdom Metazoa; phylum Arthropoda; class Arachnida; order Araneae; family Theridiidae; genus Parasteatoda; species Parasteatoda tepidariorum. Next base: position 80,577,767 of record NC_141764.1, on the reverse strand, counting down.
TACGATGTTTGATTTTTTACATTTTTAACAATGTTTTAAAAATATATATTTTAAGGTCGTCCGTTTCGCAACATCTTGTACTCAGAATGCTACGTAAAGCACATGAGTTGTGCAGTGAGCACATGCGCCTGTGTAATAATAGGATCATCATTCAGGATCCATAATCAATAAGGATCATTATATTTAAATATTAATCGCAAACCATTCCGAAGTAGGATCAATCTCACATCAACAATCTCGACGACCAAACCGTATGCTTAGAATTTTTGTCAAAATAAAGTGAGATAACACACACAGTTTAAAGGCTGCAAGTTAATATTTAAGATCAAAAACATTTATCAAAAGCTGACAAATTGATCTACAAAAATAGCTTGCTTAAAAGCATGGATACTTTTTTGATTGCTGGAGAAATCTGAGAAGAGCTGTTTCTCTGCGTGTGAAATGCCTTCACTCATAATTCATTACTAACGGCGCCTTGTATCAATAATAATTCACCAAATTTTTACTTTTTCTTACTTAAACATCAATTTGCAATCTGTAATGTGCTTTTTTTTATTTCATTTTTAAGAAGGGTTCCAAAAATACAGAACATCCAGCATATATAAGTTACTAATATTATTGATTTGTCGAGTTGCGTGCCAAGCCTGATAATCCTCTGATTGATAATTTAAAGCCGGATGTGTCCCTGATAATTTGATTTGTAATGAAAAAATGCTTACTTTTTAGTTTATTTCTTAGCCTTTGAATGTGAACCATCTTTAGTCACAGACAATGGAAAGTGCTTACATTTAAGTTTATTTTTAGAGCCATTGAATGTGAGCCACCTTTAGCTCCAAACAATGGCATGCTGTTTACATGTAAGTTTGATTTTTCAGCCATTGAATGTGAGCCACCTTTAGCTCCAAACAATGGAAGAGTGTTGGATACTGGAAGATATTTAACAGGCGATTTTCTTCAGTTCACATGCAATGCTGGATTCGTTATTGTTGGAGAATCCATAACCGTCTGCGATGATAAGGGAGAATGGACATTTTCACCACCCATATGTGAGCATAATACGCTTTTTTTCTTTGTAAAAAAATTTTTTTTACAATATTTTTTTAAATAGAATGTGGATTGTAAAATTCCATTTTACAAGCGAAATAGCCATAAAAAAATAACCATACAGCCCGTTGCTTCGATATTTAATTCATAGTCAAGTCAGGTTAATTAGAGATCTTCCAAACTTTATTTTAAATTGAAATATTTTTCCATGTTATTAATAATTTACCTAAATACAAAAAGTCATTGTTCTAAAATAAGAAATATAAAATAAGTTGCTTACTAATAAGCTTTCTGAACAGTGTAGTAAAAAAGTGCCTTGGTAAAATAAATACAAAACAAATGAAATAAAACAAAAATACGACCACCGAAGCCGACGTCTTCAGGGGGTACCGGCCCCGGTAGCCATTAAAAACAAAACCATTTCTATTTGAGGGAGAAGCAAAAGCTTAAAATATCTCCCTCAGTACCCCGATGGTTTTGTATAGAGGTCCAGGAAAAACAAGATACATTCAAAAGAATAAACAAATTACGAAAAGAAAATCAATAAAAATCATCAGAAAATTAAAAACTCACAGTCACAGGTCAAGAATCAACTTCAAAAGCGGAGGAAAAGAAAACACTAAAAACTGAAAAACAACGCCCCCTATAATAATGCGCAGTAAAAGTTTAAAAATGATATGAAAAGGTCAGGAGAAGGAGATACGTAGATAAATTAATAGAATGCTTAACTGGGGCTGCTCAGTTAAGACTAGAATTGCGCCCTGTTAAAAGAAAAAATATATAAAAAACCTAAAAACCATCAATCATTTTTTTAATTAAAAAATTAACATTACAAAAATTAAAAGGAAAATCATTTTTACTCAAATTATTTAAAAAATTATCCACAGCTTCTCGAAAACTTTCAACATTATTACAAATTTTCTTGATCCTAACTAATTGCGAAAAAACAAGATTTTTGAAAATTTTACTACACAAATTAGTTTTAAAGTTGCAGAAAAAAATAACATTAAAATTAAAGGCTTTTCTTTTATCAAACACACCAATTTTAATAAAATTGTTAACAATATCAATTTTAAAATCTAAATATTCAATATTAAAGCAATTTTCATTAGTTTTTTTCAGGACCAAATCACCAGGATAAATTGTATAAATAAAATTAAAATCGTCACAATTAAACAAAATCAAATCATCAATATATCGGAAAGCATTAAGTACTTTTTGGACGCCCGGTGGCTGAGCGGTAGCGCTTCGCGCTGTCGTGCCACAGGTCCTTGGTTCGATCCTTGGGCCGGGCAAGGCCGACTCAGCCTTTCATCCCTTCAGTGGGTCGATAAAATGAGTACCAAGCATGCTTGGGAACTAACACTGGGGGTTCCGCGTCCGGCTGACCACCTGACCGGAACATATGCTCCTGCACCCCAGAGCCCAAGGTCAAGAAAACTGAGATGGGCACAGTCGGCCTTGGCCCTCTTAATGGGCTGTCGCGCCACTGAGTTAGTTAGCATTAAGTACTTTATGTTCAAGAAATTTAGCCTCAAAAAAGTGCAAAAAAATGTTGGCAAAAGCCCCAGAAAAGGAATTACCTTGTGGAATTCCAATAATAAAGTAAAATAAAGTTACCATTGGTCTCATAAAGAAATTACTTACAGTTTTATATGCTGCCATTAGCTCTCTAATTTCAGCATGAAAGAGTCCATGACAATATTTAATTCTTATATAGAACTGACACCAAGTAAAACTGATGATTCTCAAAATGTACAGTGCACAAAAAAATATAAATAAAGTGCTCGTCACCCAATGAGGTGGCCCAGGTTGATACGAAATTTGCTACGACCGCAATGCTAACATAAGATATCCTCAGTAGTAGATGGATCATGTGTTGAAATTCTCTCGCCATCGTCTTAATCGGAAAAGGTTTTCGTAGTTTTTTTCTCCAAGCAACACAAATACGGGTTAGATCCGTCAAAAAAGCCATCAGAAGGGCTAGTTTGTCTTAATGCTTGATCCACGAGTTCCCTTGTCTTCTGGGTGGGGTTCAAAACTACAAGGCTACGGAGTAGAACATTGATAGTCGTAAACTCAGAATTGGGTTGGTTGTATCAACACCGGCTAAAAAACAATATAAAAAGTACCAATATTTCGGTCGAAAATAAAATGCAGTGTAACTGTATTTGCCTATCAAGCACTAGTAATCAAATCGTGCATGAAGATCTTTATCCCGTTACAAATTAAGTCAGTTTAAAATTTTCTTAATCATACACAGTTAAACCTACTTACTACTTTAATTTTGAGTTTTCCAATCTTCGAACTGAGCAGAATTTAGTTTGACAAATAAAAATGTATCCTATAAATTGTAGAAAAATATTTCTACTTCATAAAGGGCAATAATTGTAAAAATTTTTATTATTATTTTTAAAGTTCTACATAGCTTTTAAAGTTGATGAAAATGACATTTATTATGTTCTACCACGACAATTATTTTCAGGTAAACCAGCATGTGAATTTCCGGGTGAGCCAGCCCACGGACATGTGGTTCCCACCAAGTTTCACTATGACATAGGGGAAATTGTGACAGTGGAATGCTTACAAGGATTTAGAGTTCTAGGAGCCGCTTATCTACGTTGTACTTCCACTGGACACTGGTCAAGTCCCTTAGCACACTGTAGACCAGCTCATCAGCATTCATGATGGTTTGATGAATCATCAGAATAATCAACTTCAACTCAAATATTTCACAAAGGCTTGTGGTTTTTGTGATGGTGTTTTTGGTTTCGAGATAGGGCGCCATTAAATCGCTTCTCAAATTAGGCAGGAAAAAAAGATAAGGTAATAACGATATAATTATAAGGTATTATGAATTTAATATGATGCCACCAGATTCTCATACAAATCGTATATATTTTATTGTATTTAAGGAAATCTATTTTATTTTAATACTTTTCCCCTGGGATTGCTGTCAACCCCCCCCCCTCTCACTTGTTTCTTATCACCCTTTTTTATTATTTTGTTAGAGCTTGTTCTTCTTTCCTGATTGGTTAAGTCACTTAGCACTAATTTATTGTTTTGCTTTTCTAATGTCATTTGGAGTTCTAAGGAAGGACATCCAAAGAATATAAACTACAGTATGTTTATTTTTGTACTTAATTCACATTGTTTTTCACTTTAATATTGTATTTCTACAAAACATTTTAAACAAAATAAAAATTTTACTTGAGTATTATTCACAAAAAAGAATTAAATACTAAATTTCGTAAAACTTTAGTTGTGGCTGAAGTGTTAAAGCTGGTTTTCCCCATAGAAAGAAATCTAAATAGCAAAAACATTTGTATTTAATATACTGTTCAACAGTGATGTTTTTCTACTGTTAATAAATATATAGAAATTTTCCAGCATACCACTGGTAAACATAACATTCTAATATTTTTTGGTTAGTTTTATGGTTTATCGAAATTTAACAATGGAATTTTATTTTAATAAAAACAAATTAAAACTAGTGATTACTAATAAATATATCTGTACAATTTTAGTGTTGTTTTTTTTTTTTCAATGACAGATTTGTCACAATATAGATTTTTAAAGTCTTAAGATCAATCAGTGAAATCTAAATAGATAGAAAAAAATAAACTAATGCAATAAATAAATGCAAAATTAAAAACTTCTTCAACCCCAATTAAAAATCTAAAGAATTTTAATACCAATTAATAAATTATTTATCCAGTAGTTTTTGTAGAGGGTGTTTAGTTATAAATGCTCTTAATAAATATTTTTTTAAATATTTGTGGCACTATATTAGAATTTTATCTCAAATTAATATTCAAATGAGAGGGAATAAAAAGCAGGCTTTGCAGTGTGTCAAAGAAAGAATCGGGGCATGTTTTTTTTTTTTTTAAATAAAGGCATTTTTTTTAACAGTATACATATACCATCCTGTATTTTTAAAAGCATACAGAAAACTGAAAAGTATAATTTGTTCCACTGTAAAGTAATTTAAGCAAGCTTTACTGCAAAAGGATAGCAAAATATACTATTTAGTTCATAATTACTTTGACAAGAAAGTTTCAACTGTTACCACAACAATTTTATCAATACTGAACTAATAATAGCTTCAAAATCAATACATGCAAAATTTAATATTACTGCTGCATTAAAATAAAATACTTTGCACTATAAATTAATTAATAAATCCCTCATACTAATATATAATTGACATTTGTAATAGAGCTCAAAATTTACTTAGATAATTTTAAAGCAGAGTTTCAATAATCTGGAGTCAAAAGCACAATGAATATGCCATTTAACATTTTTGTACAAGTCATTTTGGAGGGCAATTCCTCAATTCATTATTTAAAAACCCAAAAATATTACTGTATTATTGACTGAAATCTATCATTTTAAAATCACATTAAAGAGATGAATCAATAATTGTGTAAACAAAACTATCTTAGTTGTACTACAAAACTCTATCTTACAACAATGTTTACAACATTTGCTGAAAATAATAAGTAAGCATATCACCCTTGAAATTATCATTATAAAAATTTGATAATGTAAAATTGTTAATCACTATAGAATTCATAGAATTTAATTCTTAATAAGAATTGAGAATGAATCTTGTGGGCAAGACTAAAAACCTAAATCATGTATTTAGTAAGTAGATGATCCCTAAATTGGAACAATAAAATTTTGCGATTCCTACTAACATTATTAATTAAATAAAAAGATATTAACAAATATATTTGAATCCTGCAATTCTTCAAATCTAATTCTTAAAAAAGTGGAAATTTTTTATTACACACAAAAACTAGGTATCTTAAGATAAATAGGGACAACATTTCAGGATATTAGGACAACTACAAAGCCCATAATAAGGTTTTCAAACTCCTACCTATTACTCTTCGAAATTTAAAAAAAAAGACCAGATGAAGGATTAAAATCATCTAAAACCTGTTAACTAAAGCATGGAGCCTAAAAACATCCCTAAACAAACTAAACTGATCGGAGTATAGCCTCTCCATAAAAATAACTGGTTAATTATATTATTCTTTTTTTGATCTCACTAATTATTTGGTATAATTTTGAAACTTCTTTCTAACTTAAATTTTGCTTCCCAAAGATATGTATGTGTTTCCATTTAATTTTTTTAAACAAAGATTCTAAACCTAAATATTAAGGGCAGTCAGTACAGAGAACCCTGTGTAAAATGATAGAACACATAAAATAAATTAAATGCCCACATTTCTTCATTATTATTAAGAAGACAGTCTTTGATAAAACCACTATGTGAGAAGAGGTTTAATGGTTCTACTCATTAATTTTGGAAAAGAAAACTGAGTGCAGTTGTATATACAATTTTCATACATACTTTACACTTATAAATACTTCATGATTGTTTTGAACAATTATTAAATTGAAGCTGAACTATTATTCGACATTTATGGTATTTTGCTGATATTTATTACAAAGATTGGACAGTTAGAAGGTTTAAGAACTCTTCCATGTACTTCAAGATGATACTTAAGTTAAAAATATTGTGATTTTGCTGTAAGAAGAAGTATTATTTTCAGAGTAAGTTTCTACAATAGGATTATTTTGGTGTGCATCACAGTATTGTTATATGTATAGAAATGAGTTTGGTCACAATAAATTCATTTCTTAATAAACTTGTTGGTTTTTTTTTCTTTTTATATTTTATCACGAATAATACAAAAATGCACTAATTCATAATGAAATAAACTAAACCTAAATTTGTAATAACCTGAATCATGTAAAATCATTGTCAGAATGGGCTTGACAGTTCCGTGTAGGCCATGGCTTTCTTCAAAAGTCTTTCCCGATTTGTCCCTTTTCCAGCAATTGACCTAAAACTTTGTCTTCAGTATGGCAAAACCTTTATCTAAGCAGTCCTTTAATGACTTTACGTATTCCTCTTGATTTGCAACAGAAATACCTCCGTGCTGTTCCATCCTCATTCATTCTGAGAAAATGTCCAGTTGAAATGTCATTCTATTAATTAAATTGAACTAACAGAAACCTCACCTTTTTGAGATTTTATACAGGTCAAAGCTAAATCTTTTTTTCTTTTCCGTTAAGTGGTATAACCTAAATCATCACTAAAGATAGTTCTAGGAATTTTTCTAAACCTAAATTTATATAAAATTATTTTCAACTTTGGGTTTGAAATGCTCCGTGTAAGACTTCATCAAAAGTTTCATCTAGGCAGTTGTATCACCTTTTTTTTTTTATTAGATACTTCTTTTGATCTTCCACAGAAATGATTCAGTGCTGTTCCATCCACATGCCCAACCTATCTAATTCTATACATTTTAATTTATTTAAAAATAGTCTTACCTCTTTAGATTTTATTCAGGTCAAAGTTGCATCTTTTTTACTAGGAGTTATCAATTACAAAAAGGTAAAAATTTATTAAGAAAAAAAAGCAAACAGAAGTCAAAAAGTTTTTTTCCAAATAAAGGTCCACATTTCAGAAGCCTTTTATCATATCCTTGTATAGAAGAATTTTCGTCCTATCTATGAAATGGGATTTTAACAACGATCCTAAACCATAATAACAAGATTATGATAAAAAAATCTTTCATGGATTCTGCAATTAATATATTAATAATGTATCTCAGATCTAACTTAAGTAAAAAAAAAATATTTACAGATTCAAATATAAAAGCCAGTTTAATCCAGAAATTTTTTTTGCAGGATAACCAATTTTTTTGACAAATTAATAATAAATATAAATACATTATTATAACAAAAACAATTTATCAATCTTAGAATAAAATCTAAAGTTCAAGAAAAAATAGATATCATTTGATTGTAGGAGATAATTGGAATAGAAAAACTAAAATAGTTTCATTTTGATATTTTCTAATTTATTATCGGGGTAACTAACTTTATTGTCAGTAATGTTAAATACCACATTTTCACCAAAATATAAGTTTCAAATTTGAATTATATATTCTTCATGCAATTTATAGAAAACCTAAAAAAAAAAAAGATTCATTCCAATATTTGTAATTAATGGAATAATTAACCTAATTGACAATATGCTAATTAACGCATTGCTAGTAAAAGAATAATTTCAAACAGTGAGTTCCTCGTGAGATTATAAGGAAATCTAAAATAGTTTCATTTCGATATTTTGTATTTATCAGGCCAATTAGGCTGACAATAAATAAAATTACATGTTTCAAGTTCTACGAAATTGAGAGGTATTGTGGAACCCTGAAATGGCAAGTTCATTTAGTCAAACCAGCTGTTGGTTGTAAACCAATTAGCATTAACCAAAAAATATTATTTTTAAAAATCTCAATAAATTTAAAATTAATAAAATTATAAATACCATAATATTTGTATTTTGCAAAACTTTAGCTGTCTTAAAAATTTCTAACTAATAAAGAAAATAAATTATAAGCTTAAAAAAATTTATTATAAAAGAATATTACAATCTAAACACACTTTCGTCAACTAATATGATCAACAAGTTGTTTTAAATGTGTTTGAACATTTTCAGACTCGGTTTGAATTAAGTCACTTGATTTACCAGAAAGTGGAGGAGCACAAAAACCTTTTCTAATGGGTACATTACTACTTAGAGCTTCAATCCAGTTTTCAGTTTCATAGTATTTCAGAAGAATATCAAATACTGTAAAAAAAAAAGATAGGCATATACAATATTTTTATATTTCCAATAAGCTTCCTGCTTTAAAAGAAAAATAATACTAAAAAAATCTAATATATGATTATGTAGGTTGTAGTATCACACATTAAAATAAAACTAATACATAAAATGTTTGCAGATTAAAATAAACTAATACTTATAAAGATTTAAGTCCTTATAAAACAAAGTATAGCCAATTTTCAGTTTTATAATATTTAAAAAGACATTATTTAAGAAAGTGGATAACTTTAAAATTTAAAAAAATATTTTTCCAATTTACTTTTCAAAAAACTTTAGGATTTCAACAATAATTACAAACAAATATAAAAAAAAACTTTAAAAAAACTGATAATAATGCCTTAAAAATGCTTGCATCATTCTGACCCATGACAATGTAATCTGATTATATTTTACCTAGAAGTAAATTTAAAGCTTCAAGCATTATGTTCGATGGCAAATTTGCAAGAACTTATGCTTTTTTAATATTAAATAACATGAGAGAAAAAGCTGTTAGTTGAACAAGGTCAGTCTCATTAAATTTTGAAAAATTCAAGGTGCACAATTCTGAAGCTCCAAATGTTTAAATTTAACTATCGTCAGTATGACAGTTATTTATCCCAGAAAGAAAAATATTAATTACTAAGCTAAATATATTACAATGAATTTTTCAATTAGGTTAACAAGAGGGCAATTAAAACAGCACAAGTCAGTACAATCTGTATTTGAACTGTAGCACCAAAAATGCAATGAAAATAAATGTCTATAAATTAAACTTATTAGTTAAAATGTTATTTAAAATGTCCTTATTGCAATGCATTTAAACTAGTATAAGATTTTTCTATGCATTAAAAAATAAGTTTAATAGACTTATCAGTTGATTAAAAAAAGGTTTTAGAATAAAAACAAAACTCAATTATATTTCACTGGCTGACTAATTTGCACTTAAATATTTTAAATTTAATTTACTTAAAATATTTAATATTTTAATTATCTTCAAATTGTGCAAAATTTTATTCCATAACATTATATAAAAATAAATTTTTTAATGAATTAGATAATAGTGGCTATAGAATTTTCAGCAATGAAGGAAAACTACAAAACCAAATTTAACAACTATTACCAAAAAAAAGATAGTAATTTTGGATAACTAATTTTTCGAAATAAAGAAATTTACGAACAAACATAAAATTTTCTTTGTTTTAATTAGTGTGAAATCTTTTTGAATCAATTTCCACTATAAAAACTTTAGAGAACAAATATACACAGAAACTAAGACTACTAAAAAAATTGAGATTCAATTTAATAAAAGTGAACGTTTTACCTTGATTAACAGTGAGAACAGTGGTTCCAGGATTAGTTGAACACGGAACTAAATATTCAGTGATAGGTAAACGAACAGTATGAATGTTGTAGTCCTTAGCATGATTAAGACTTAGATCCTAATAAAAATATTTAATAAAATTAATGATTGTTTCGGATTTTGTGCAAAATTACCAATAAATAAAATATATTTGATTTGAAAAAAAACTGCGCAATCATTAAAAATGCTACGGGTAGGTACTTTATTTATGTCATACTACAGGGTGCATAGCCAAATATTTCAACAAAAAATAAGTACTTTTTAAGCACTCAAAAAATATTTTTAAGCACTACATACATTTACAAAATGCAAAATAATTTTCAAAGACTTTACATGATAAAATAACTAGTTTCTGACAAGGAATTCTTTTCTTGATTATATTTGCCATTATATAATGATCCAAGAGATTTTTCAGTTCGATATCAGAGGCTGGAAAATAAAGCTTGAAATTGAGAATATCTTGCAAAATGCAGCAGCGTTGCACATGAAAGTACAATAATCTCACCGAACCCAGCTCAGTAGAAACACATGCGAACCAGCAAATATTTCATCAAACATGTAAAAGGCGGTACGCCGAAATAGATCGTGGTTGATTGAATTGGGAAAATGTTGAATAGACCAATGTGAAAAGCACACTCTTACATATTACATGGCGAAAATCGAGATAGAAAAAAAATGTCGTTTTCGAAAAGAGAAAATTAAGCACTTTTTAAAAACATCCGATTAAAAAAGCACCTTTAAGGGCGTTTAAAAAACGAAAATAAAAAATAAGCATTTTTTAAAAACGCTAAGCACCATGTACTAAAGCTGCACAATGAGTTATTGGCAACGGTCTGGGAAACATGCTTGAGGATGATTCTCTGCAGAGGAGATCTCATTTGGGGGATCTCATTTCATCTCTTCAATTTACACATAGATCTGAAAAAGGAAGGAAATTTTCTCCCGATCTCTGAACTCATGGTACTGCTCAGCAACTGACTTTTAAATCAACAGATTATACAAGCACATACATCGCTAGTACTCGATGGGTCTCAGCAGAGTGAAGGATTAGACCCGAGTTTGATTATCTAACTATTGGGAAACTACAGCCCAAAATAATACCATAAATAATAATTATTATTTTCAATGAATAATGATGACTCAATTTGTTAGTATAATTTTACATTTATTCACAATAAAATATTTTTGCTTTAACTATTTACTACAATAAATTTACTTCAATTGGATTAACCTGTTCATTTTAAAAAACAATTAAATATTTAGAAGGCAATACTATTCTTAATTAATGAGGCTTGTTTATAATATTCAGTCACTATTAATAAATTTCTCCAATTTTTTTTAAAGGATATTTTTTCCAGATATACTTTTATTCATAAATATTGAAAAATTAAATTAATACCAATACAGGTACTCAATGAATAATAACCATAATACCTAGAACCATAAATTAACTTTTGGAATATATTTTTAAATAAGTACATAAAATCATAACTTAATTTTTAGAAATATTTATTTTAATAACATTATTTACAATTATTACTTAAAACTTTTACAGCAATAAAATTTAACAAGAATTTCTTTATTAGCAGTTTTGCCTCCTTTAAAATAAAATTTAATTAACCTCAAATGAAATGCTATAATATTTTTTTTTATAGAACTCTTATTTTAAGTCCTTCATTGAGGTTAAATTTGTGATATAAAATTAAAAAAACTTCCAAAAATTAAGAAGCGAAGAAGAAAGCAGAATAAAATTGAAAAAGTAACAATTGTTAAGTACAGAAAAAAATGTAGAGAAATTTTTATTTTGAATGCGCATATGGTCAGCATTTATAATACAGTGGAGCCCGTTTAAGAAGTTCCCACTTAAAAAGTTTTCCAGTTTAAAAAGTTATTTTTCCGTTTTAATAAAATTTCACGCGCTTCCAATTTTCTTCATTCTTTTTATACTTTATATTTAAAATTTCTGATCTAGTTTTACCTTTCTGTGACAAAAAAAGATACTAACTGTGATACTATAAAGAACTATGCAAAGATACTATAAAGAGCTATGTAAAATTAACAAAGATCACAGGCCTTCCTTGCTCCTCCATTACACAAAAGGAGATTCATCGGGAACAGGTGTGAGCAAAGGAATGTGAACCTTTAGATGAACAATGAAACTGATAAGAATATGGGAAATCACTTGGACATTGTTTCCACTGTAAATGAAAATTGGACAACCTGATGACGCATGCACTGCACTGCTGCCCCTACCCCTTTAGTGACTGATGCGAAAGATACATCAAAAATTTTAGCAGCATTTCGTTGGAAATTTTCTTAGTGTGAAGGTTCGTTTTGATTTAATCATAAATATCGTAGAGAAAAAAAATTATTTTTGTTGAAAATGTCCTGCAAAGGCATTAAACGTAAAACACTATCTATTGAGGATAAAGTCAAAATTTTAAAAGCTGAATTGAACGTTGATTTCATGCCTTCAAATGGATGGATTGATCGGATGAAAAAACGAGCTGGATTAATTTACAAAACACTTAAAGAAGATTGTAACAGCGTTGATTAATACGAAGCTGAAGAATGAAAAGTTAAATTACCTGAACTTACTTCAGGTTATCAACCAAAGGACATTTTTAACACCGAGGAATGTGGACTGTTTTTTTTAATCTTTTACCCGAGAAAACTTATGCAGTTAAAGGTAAACGCTGCCATGTAGGAAAAAACAGTAAAAAACATTTGACAATTTTCGATGGAGCTAGTATAAATGGTACAGAAAAGTTACCGATTTTAGCGATTGGTAAAGCGAAAATTTTTTGTATTTTTAACTTTCAACTATTTAAGAAGTTTTCCTCATTCATTTCTTTCCACTCCCTTGAAAAACTTTTGAATCGGGTTCCACTGTATATTAAAAAAAAATCACAAATTTAAATGCTATATGGAGGTAGATAAAGTAAAAATTTGAAATACTAATACCTTTTTAACAGTTCCATCAACAATTCCTCCTATCACATAAATCTTATTCTTGTCCAATGTTTCTAAGACATTTTCAGAATCAGGAGACAAATAAATTAAATCCTTTTGTTCAAATAAGTTTTCAGGCTCTTCTGGGGTGATATCAACCTAAATAAATTTTGCTTTTATTTACAAATAAATATATATCTTCAAATTTAAATCACTTATAAAAGCACAATTAGAAATATGTATCTAAAAGTACAAAATTTTCAATGTAGTAAGTTGGATTTTTAAAAAAAAGTATTTCGTATTTCATTTGAAATTAAGATATTTTAATTATAAATGTTTTATAAAAATATTAATTGCATAGATGGTTTTATGAATAATTCCTAATAAATATTTTGGTAAAATTTTGGTGATGTACATATATATGATTCTGCGATGCAAATTTCAAGTTCTAATAATTATATTTATGTATATTTAGTAAAATAGGCCTTTAAATTAAGCCACTGAAATATTGATAAAACTATGCGTTAAAAAGTTAAGAGGCTTTGTGTTAAAGAATACAAATAAAAGATAAACAAATTTAAAAATTAGAAAAAGTGAAAATCATTAAGAATAATAAAACAAAATTCTCAATTTTCAGAAACTTTGGAACAGTTTTATTGGTTCTGGTTTGATTGTTCTGCTTAAAATGCACCATCATATTCTCAATTCCTAAATTCAAATTTCATATGAATTTTTATTTGAAAGAAAAAGTTAAAATAAAGAATTTTGTTGGTGAAGAGTTGAAAAATATTTAGCATTAAAATAAAAAGTTTGCTATCGAAACATTTAAATTCCTCAGACAATTATTTGTTGATGACAAAAAGAAAAGAATGGAATACATCAACTTTTCTTTTAAGATTAAAGCCGATTAACCTTATTTGTCTGCTCTCAAACAGTTTTGTCAGATCATCTTGAGGCAAGCTTGAAAAAATTCCAAGTTGAGGAACTAACCCATTCTTTCTTTCACTTATTGTTTTCAGCAGTAGTATAGAATTTCAAAATTACAAAAACAAAAAATTCAAAGTATCAAAAATTTAGTGCAGCTCAGTAAAGAAATTCCTGTGCAATTCAAAATTAATCTTTTTATTCTACTATGGTGATACAGCAGTCATTTTTATTTTGTAGTAAAATTTTTATCTAGCGAAATTTAGTTTTAAATTAGAAATAAAATTTTACATAAAATTCAAGATACTACAGAAAGTTCTCACAGTGCTAACCCCAATCATAAACATTTCTTATCTATTGAATAATTAATGTATTTGTTTGTTAATAACAGTAAAATAATATAAATCAGTATGTCATGTATCTGGCAACTATGGATACAAATGAAATGAAGTGAAAAGTTAACTAACAATGATTCAGGCTTGATGTCCACGTAAATATTAAATTTAATAATTGGGGTTATGTCCATTCTCTGCATTGGTCTCACCAGTATAAAACTGTATTTAAAAAAATTTAAACATCAAATTCAAATTTAATTAAATGAAGGCAAAAGATTGAAAAAAATGCATAAAAAAGAAAAAGTTTTAAAAAGAAATTTGAATTCTTAAAACAATGGGAAAAAAACTATTCTGTGAGCAATCAGTCAATTATCACATTTCTTAACAGCAAAGTCTTTTGGTACTTTTTGGTTAGCCAAGAGAATTCAACTATTTTTTGTCATTTTTAGGTGTTAAAAAATAAATAAGATAAAATAAAAAGTAGACAGAGGTCTACATTTTTCTGGCCACTTTTTGCTTGCGACCGGATGTTTAAAAAATATCAGTCTTTCACAGGATGGAGTACAAAGAAAAGCCTTGGCTCACTGTAGGTTATACGAGTGCAAGGAAATTCACTTTATTTTCATGTGTTAAAAAATTAAAATTAAAAAAAAACTTGGCGGGTGTCTGCATTTTTTGGTGACCTTTCACTCACATCCATCCACGAAAGCCTTGGCTCATCCCCAACAATCGTACAACTGATAATGATTACTCTGAATGCAGTAATTAACAATATTTTTTTTTGCACAAATGTTGCTGTGAGGGCTAAAAATTTTCTAAATTTACAGCAAAATTTTAAACCTAGACAAGAATTGATACATTATATAATAAATAGATCAACAGGTTAGATCAACAATTATCTTAAAAACTAGGGGGCTCCGCCCCCTGCTCGCTACCGCTCGCCAACCCCCGAGAATTGCTACGCAATTCTTTTTTGTTTGCTTCGCAAACAAATTTTAATACATTTATATAAGGATATAAATGCGCGGCAGAGCATAAGAACGACTTTCTCTTTGGCGGGCATTAGTAAGCTCTCGATTATTTTGTCGATTTATTCTTCGACGCTCTTGTTCATTTTTGACGAAACGTGGGATCCAATCTCCGCTGTCTGCGATATTCTCGATCGCGATCTGTCCTGTCAGACATTATACTGAAATTCCAAATGATTGAAATGAGTTGAATAAATAAATGTGATTTAAAATTTAACCATTTTAAGGTAAGCAAGCCTCAGTAAGCTTTATAATAGCAAACAGCAAAAATGTAAACATTAAAAGATATCAATCACTGGATAAGCATAAGAATGATAAGATAAGATGAGATGTAATCAGCAAAAACCCACTCAAAGCTTTGACGCGAATGCGTTCTCTTTTCTGATTGGCTTAAAACTGCATCCTCGCTTGGATTGGCTACTTCTTTCATACTGTCACGTGATACCTTAGATTTCATTGGCTGGTGCGACACCATCATTGGATTTTTATATATAGTTAGAAATAGAAAGTTAGAAACAAAGTTTCAAACAAATTTACTTCTTACTATTAAAACTATTAATAAAAGCATATCTGACAATAAAAACCTCAGTTCAATGAAATTAACTAAGAACTTTACTAAAATTAATTAGTGAATAGTCCCCTAATAAGCCACATTGAAAAAACTTAATTGCCAGTCTGTGACTTAAATCTTTATTAATCGAAGAAATGTATGTTTTATTTGGCAGTTTTTTAAGCATTTTAAAAGCATAACAGCAACTTTTTGGCAATGTAGTTAAATTTCAACAGTAACAGAAATATAATTTTTTAAAAAAAACAACAGAAAATTATAATAAATAATTAGAAAAGGAAAATTTTAGATCCAAGGAAGAATCTAATGCTTGAAAATATTTTAAAAACAGCAGTATCCTAAATTAAATAGGCAGAAACACAAAACTTACTACGTAGGATGAAAAACCATCATTTTTAGCTAGGCAGATCTGATAGAGCTTATCAGATGTTTCCAAATTGCAAAAGTATAAGTGAAGAGGAGTGAAACTATGCCTGTTAGATCCATAAAGCCTACGAAGCTGGCTGGCTAATTGCCCTAGTTCCTAATATCAGAGAAAAACACAAACAACTTTATTTCAAATCATTTTCAGGAAATCAATCTATTATCAAAATATTTTTTTTTTTTTCACATCTAAGTAATTTAAAATGTGAACACTATAATAACAATTATTAAATAGCTAATGTAACTGCGGATTGTAATACGCCTAGTTAAAATCTAACAATATCTTATAAGAACTGAAAACAAATATTGTATGTTGGAATAGAATGTCTTATTTAAAACATTACTATTTTAATCATTTTTATCAAAATAAAAGTAATGTTTTTTCTTTTTTGCAGAAACAATACTAAATTTTTTTTGTTAAAAAATCTATAGACCGAAAAAATATAAATGCTTACAAAAAGCAATAGGAAATATCTACAAAATAGGGATAAAACAATAGTAAATCAATATATAATTGTAAAACCAAATCAATTTCACAATCAATGAAATTTAAGGCTTGATTTTCTAAACAAACTTTAGGGTGCGATAGAACTCTTGCCTCCCAACGAGATGATCCTGGTTCGAAAACCAGGGATTGCTGATCGATACGAACTCCGCACCCAGCATGCAACGACTACAGTGCTAATGTAAAATATCCTCAGTGGTATACGAATCATGGGTAAGAGTTCCCTTGCCGTTAGGCAAATCATGGGAAGTTTTCCTGCTTTTCTCTCCATCGAAAGCAAATGCAAGGCAGTTCCATTAAAAAGTCCTCCATGAAGGCAAATTTCTTCTAATACTTAATACAGAAGTTCCCTTGTCTTCCAGATTGTATTCAAATTTACGAAGCTGCAGAGTTGAACATTGGTATTTGTAAACTCAAAATTGGGTCAGCTGTTTAACAAAGGTGATTAAAAAAATTTAGGATGGATAAAAAAAAATGTCAACTTCTAACAAACTATCCCCATTTACAAGTTACTCTTTTCTTTCCCACATGAGTATATTTTGCATACTCTTTTGGTACTAGTATGTGACAATCATATCATTACATCAAAAGTTTTAAAAGTATTTATTTTTTTAATTTGTGCACTGTACAACGGTTGGCGCACATGCGCGTCTGCGCCCCAACCGGCAGAAGATTTTGTAACTTCAACAATGACAGACGGCTCTCATGTAGCTTCGTCTAATTAAAAATAAAACTTCTGAAATCGCATTTAGCGATAATTAAAATAAATAAAAAATAAATCATCTCTTTTTTTAAAGAGTGGTCCGTCTTATAAATTTTTCTCTTCATCTGGCTCCGTCGAACTTCGGAGTTTGAATCAGAACAATGGCTAAGCCAATGGACATCATAAATAGATCACGAACTTCATTTAAAGGCAAAATTACCCGTCTTGAAAACTTTCTACAAATTGATGACCTGTGTGATATCACGGAGTTAAATGTCAAACTTAGAAGTGTAGAAGTCTTAAAAAATAGAAGTGAGTCATTGCGACAAGAATACTACAACTTGGACATTCAACCTGGTGATATTGACACCATCGATACTGATTTGAATCAGTGTGATGAACGGTTGGATAATTTAGAGGTAGGAATTTTGAAATTAATAAATTCTAATAAAGTATTGAACTCTGATTCTAATAACAAGACAGAGAATAAACATAAACTAAATGATAACTTAGAAACTGTATTAAAAATTCCTCCAATTAATCTTCCTATATTTACCGAAAAATATGATCATTTTTCTAGTTTTAAAAATCAATTTGATGATTTAATTTCTTCTAACTGTCAACTTAGTGAAACACAGAAACTATATTATTTAAATTCTTGTCTTGCTAATGAAGTGAAAGAATTTGCTTCTACCTTCGAAACATTTACTTCTTTATATGAAGCATTAATTTCAAGATATGACAATAAAAGATTAGTCGTAGATATACACATTCAATTTATTTTGAATTTTAAGAAAATAGAAAAAGAAAATGCTGAAGAAATTCACGCCATGATTGATTGTTTAAATAAAAATTTAAGAGCTCTAAAGGTGTTGAAATATAATCAAGATCCTCTATTTGATATATTTTTACAAACTATAATGTTGAAAAAACTCGATAAAGAATCTCGTAAAAACATTTAATTGTTACAAAAAACAAAAGAAATTCCCTCTTTCAATGAGTTCATAACCTTTTTAGAGCAACGGGAAGCTGTACTTTTATCCGTAGATAGAAACTGTTCTTACGAAACTAAAATAAAAAAGCACCAAATGTTTCCCTCTAAACCTAAAACTCTTTTAGTGTCTGAAAACGATAACAAAAATAAAAATAAGAATTGCTTTCTTTGTAAACAAGGTATACACCCCATTTTTCGCTGCACATTATTTTTAAATCTTGACATTGATGAAAGAATAAAGATAATTCGTGCTAATAAGTTGTGCGAAATATGTCTGAAAAAAAATCTACAAAAGCCCAATGTATTTCCCCATATCGGTGTCCTTGCTCTTTAAAACATTCTAAGCTAATTTGCACGAAATTAAATTCGAAAGAAACTGAATCAAATATTTCTTCTTCGAATTCTATGAATATGAATCATTTGCGGTCTCAAAGTGAAGTTGATCACGTGCCACTTCCTTCTTCTTCTACTAGTAATCCATCAAATCCCAATGCTTCGGTATTAAGCGTAGCCACTAGTAAACAAAACAAAAAATAAGTTTTGCTCTCAACTGCTGAAATATTTATTACATGTGCAGAAGGTAGGAGAATAAAAATAAAAGCGATCCTTGACTCAGCTTCTAATATATGCGTATTAAAGAAAAATATAAGCGATTTATTAGGGATTAAAAAAGATAAAATAAAAACACCGATTTCAGGTTTAAACGGATCGATCCAAAATATTAATTGGAAATTAACTACATCCATTTCGAATGAAGATTTTAGTTTTAATGAATTAATTGAATTTTATGTGGTTGATAATATTACGGGGTTCACACCGCCCACTACTTTAGACATTTCGCAAATAGAGATTCCTCATTTTTTGAAATTAGCGGATGAGTAATTTTATGAAGCTACTAAGTGCACGCGTTAATAAGTTCTGATTTTTTTTTCAAGGTTTTGCAACAAAATACGTATAAAATAAATTATGATCTGTTTTTTAAAGAGTCGTCTTTGGAGTGGATAGCTTGCGGTAAACTTAAAGAAAGCAAAATTACTCAGGAAAGATATTGTTTTCTAACTAAAAATGATTCGCTACAAGATACACTAAAACTGATTTTTGATTTGGAGGGGCTTGGGATTAAAGACGATCCAATTTTGCAAGAAAATGATCAGGCCATGAAAATATTTAATGAAACTGTTGAATTCAAAGACGGTCGTTACATAGTACAACTTCCATTTAGAAAAGACTATAATGAACTTGCTGATAATTATTCTTTAGCGAAACAACGTTTCCGAAGCTTATGGAAAAGATTTACGCATGACCCGGATCTCTATGATAGATACCGTGAAATTATACAGGATTATACAAGTCAAGGCATTATAGAAATAGTTAAACCTGATAGTATACAGGATGAATATGAAAGACCTATATTTTATTTACCCCATATGGCCGCTAAAAAAGAAAGTTTAACAACATCGTTATGAATTGTGTTTGACGCTGCGGCGCACGAGGTCAATGAACTCTCTCTCAATGACTGTTTGTGGCCAGGGCCCAATTTAAACCCCAATCTTTTGGATGTACTTATTGAATTTAGACTCAACTGAATAGCTTTCTGTTCTGATATGAAGCAGGCTTTCCTTCAAATAGGTCTTGCTGAGGTACACAAAGACGCAGTAAGATTCTTTTGGAGCAATGATGAACCAAGTGTTTCTAAAGATCCCAAAATAATTATCTTCCATTTTAATAGAGTGAACTTTGGAGTCCACTCAAGTCCATTTCTACTCGCTGCTACTATTAGGCACCATATCAAAAAATATGAAAATGATCTTCCTGTTATTGTTCAACTTCTAGATAGAAATCTTGATTTATTTCCGGTAGCTATGATTTTGATGAAGCATTAGAAATATCTAGAGATGCAAATAAAATAACAGAAGCTGCTGGAATGACTCTAAGGAAGTGGATAACTAATGATGCTGATTTGATGGAGCAGTGGAAGAATGAGGGACTAGATACTCATCCTGCAAACGCTAGTGTTAGTCTGGGCTCCAATCAGACTAAAGTGTTGGGACTTTTATGGAACACCAGTGAAGATTATTTTTCTGTAGATACCAGAAGTCTCCTAAAATTCGCCTCCTCAAGCAAAAGTACAAAACGTTCGATACTCCAGGCTATAGGGAAGATATTTGACCCTTTAGGCTTAATTTCATGCTTCACCATACGAATGAAATGTCTGATCCAAGAACTGTGGAGTGAAAAAATTCCTTGGGATGAATCCTTGCCACCGAAAATAGAGAAAGAGTGGATAAAATGGTGTGAAGAGATACCTTTTTCGGAAAATCTTAAGATAGCTAGACTGGTTCTTAATTCTATATCCAAAGAGGATATCGTCGAGATTCATAGTTTTTGTGACGCCAGTAAGAACGTATACGGTGCTACAGTATATTTGAAAGTTTACACACCAAATGGACCGATTGTTAGACTTTTGACTTCTAAAAGCCGAGTAGCTCCTTTGAATAGTTTGACTCTGCCTAGACTGGAATTGCTGGGAGCTCTAGTTGCAGCTCGCTTGTCATCTAAAGTTAAAAAGATTGTGAATCTGAAAAGGTCTTCAATCGCATATCATTGGACTGACTCTAAAATTGCACTCTACTGGATAAAGTGAAAGACAACTCGTTGGAAACAATTCGTTGCTAATCGAGTTAAAGAAATAGCCACTTTGACAGATCCAAACTCCTGGCACCATTGTGCAGGTACAGATAATCCTGCAGATATTCTCTCTCGTGGAATTAGTGCTGAATGTTTGGTTGATAGTTCCAGGTGGTGGACAGGTGGTGGACAGGTGCTGAATTTTTGATGGAATCTGATTTTCAAGAAACGTTAGAACAATCATTTCCTGATATAGAATCCCTTGCAGAAG
Source organism: Parasteatoda tepidariorum (assembly GCF_982258835.1). Lineage (NCBI taxonomy): Eukaryota > Metazoa > Arthropoda > Arachnida > Araneae > Theridiidae > Parasteatoda > Parasteatoda tepidariorum. The sequence goes on along the minus strand of NC_141764.1, from coordinate 80,556,363 downwards.
GTGAAAAAGAAACAATTCTCCGAGAAGCAAAACCTGTTTCCTCAACCGAGAGTACGGAAGAGACTGTTTTGCTAACTGATGATTCACAGACCCTGATTGATGAACTTTTAGAACTCTCAAATAATTATTATAAAATTAATCATATTTTATGTTATATTTGCAGATTTCTTCATAATTGTAAACATAAGGATAAGAAAATGGGACCCTTGACAGTTGACGAGGTAAAGTATTCTGAAAGTATCCTGATTAAGCATTCTCAGAAGACACTGGTAACTAAGAATAATTTTTCTCGCAATATTTCTAGCTTAAATTCCTTTGTAGATGGGGAAGGTTTAATACGAGTAGGTGGAAGGCTCAATAATGCTTCAGTACCCTTTGATCAAAAGCATCAGATAATCTTACCGAAAAAGTCCAAATTAAGTAAAATTTACTTCGATAGTTTACACAGGAAATTGCTTCATATTGGCCCTCAAGGTTTGTTAAGTGCAGTTAGGTTAAAATTTTGGCCTTTAGGAGGTCGTAATCTTGTACGTCAAACTGTACATCAATGTGTAACTTGTTTCAAATCTAAGCCCTTCCTTTCCACTCAAATTATGGGTAATTTACCAAGTGAAAGAGCCAACATGTCACCCCCATTTTCCGTCACAGGTATAGACCTGTGCGGCCCTTTTGCTGTTAAATATAAACATCAACGTAAGAGTACTCTCAGCAAAGTATATATTTGTATTTTCATTTGTTTTTCCACAAAAGCCATCCATCTTGAACAGCTGACTGATTTGACTTCCGATTCGATGATTGCCACACTGAAACGATTTACAAGTAGACGCGGAAAATGCTCCAAAATCTATACTGATAATGCCACTAATTTTGTTGGGGCTAATTCTCAATTAAAAAAGTTTTATGGATTAATTAATTTTCCAGATCAGATTTTGGCTAATTATTTTACCTCTGAAGGCATAGAATGGAATTTTATTCCCCCAAAATCACCCCATTTTGGTGGCCTTTGGGAGGCGGGTGTAAAATCAGTAAAACATCATCTTAAAAGAGCAGTTGGAAAATTTCATTTCACTTACGAAGAGATGGAAACAATAGTTATTCAAATCGAAGTAATTCTCAATAGTCGCCCCCTTTGCCCCTTAAGCGGTGATAATGACAGTTTTGATGTTTTAACACCAGGTCATTTCCTAATAGGGAGGCCTATAACATCAATTGTCGAACCAAATTTAACTGATCTCAATGATAATCGTCTAAGTCGGTGGCAGAAAACTACAAAAGTTGTACAACTTATATGGGAAAAATGGAAGTCGGATTACTTAAATACATTACAAGCTAGATCAAAATGGATGGTAACAAAAAATGATTTAAAGATAGGACAGATGGTACTTGTAAAAGAAGATTTCTTGCCTTTAAATACCTGGATTTTAGGCCAAATAATTTATGTTTATCATGGTTTGGATAATAAAGTGCGTGTAGTAAAAATTCGCACAATATCTGGGGTATTTAAAAGAGCTGTTTCTAAAATAGCTGTCTTGCCTATCGATACATAAAATAAAAAAAATACTGTAATTTTCATAATGTCATATATTTCTTATTTTACATTTTATAATGTTTATGTTTTATATTGTCAAGTTATGTAATATTTGTGTTTATTTTAAATTTTATATGTTAAGTTCTTGCATGAACATTGCAAGACCGGGCAGGATGTTGGCGCGCATGCGCCCCAACCGGCAGAAGATTATGTAACTTCAACAATGACAGACGGCTCTCATGTAGCTCCGTCTAATTAAAAATAAAACTTCTGAAATCGCATTTAGCGATAATTAAAATAAATAAAAAATAAATCATCTCTTTTTTTAAAGAGTGATCCGTCTTATAAATTTTTCTCTTCAACAACTATTAGTTATATTTCGTCTAAAACTCATACAATCAATTAACTACAAATATAAACAAATGAATGAAGCTTTGCAAAAAATTAATAACAATCAATAAGTAATATTAAATAAAAAATTTTAATGGAGACTTCTTAAAAAATAAGTAAAACAATTTCTCTAGATTTAAATTCATTCTTCTTATTTAAGTTGATAAAATATTAATTATTTTTTAAATTTTAATTACCCTTTTAGTAATTTGTTTTTTTTAAATAATGTTAATTCAAATTCTAATAAATATTTTACTATGAAAGTGAAAAAAAAGTTTTAAAGTGTTATTAATTGTTAAACTGAAAATTTCTATGAATTCCATCGTTTAATTGACCATGAATTCCATCTTTTCAAAATTTAAAATTCACAGATCTATCTTAAATTTCCATAAAGCATATATTGACTTAATTTTACAATTGATTATGCATCATTTTCAAATGTTTAGAAGATAAATAAAAGTCTAAATTTTCAAATCCATAGATTCAATTTTTTTTAAATTAAAAAATTGATTATTTTATTTTCATAATTTTAACAAAATTCTTAAACATTTATGAGTTAAATAAAAATTTACTAAGTAATATTAATTTCAAAAACAAATAAATATTAGATAAACATGGATTTCGAAAAAAATACTCCTTAAATTATTTCAACTTAAAAGATTCAAAGAAGAAATGAATATACTACTTTAATATAATGCTTACTTTTTCAACCATTTTAGTGGCAAATCCAAGATTGATGCACACCTTTGGAGCTGTACCCTGAGCTTTTAAAAGACGTTCCCTAATCATCATCTTTTGCTGTTTCTTGGTCAGTTTTTCTTTTACAACCACTAAACACGAATAAATGAATTAAAGCAATTTGATAAAAGCTTTAAAAAAATTAATAAAACAGAAAATTATGAGACCTTTTTACAAATATTCTTTCATAACATTTTTCTAGCATGGTGCATGTGTGTGAATTTCTCAATATATATAAATAATTCTACTGTCATAGAATTCAAAAAAGAGGAAACAAAATTCTTTAATTAAATATTTAAATCAGTCACCAGGGCAAAAACTTAAATTTAATAATTTAAGAAAAGATATTTATTTGAAAAATAAAGTTATAACTAAATGGTTTAATGATTACTATAATCCATATATAGAATTGGCTTGAGTGGTTATAATAATAGCTAAATAGCTAAAAAAAAGCAATGTGCCATTGCTTCTCTTTTTAGGTCTTTGTGCTCAGTTTTCGTAACATTTTCCCATTCTTATCAATAAAAAACTTATACTGTTTAATTTCTTCATTCGAAACATAAGTAAATTATATTTGAGCCAAATACTCTTAGATGTATAACTTGTAAACTGTGCATTTTCTAACATTATCAAAATAAGTTCTGTTTTTTTACAATGAAAGTAAATGATGAACATTTACTTTCTATAAACATCAGTAGATGACAGCACCAGTTAGTATAGTTAACAGTTCTTTAAAGTTTTTAACTCATTGAAATCAAATATATTGATCTATATCATATTGATATATATATATATATATATATATATATATATATATATATATATATATATATATATATATATATATATATATATATATATATATATATATATATATATATATATATATATATATATATATATATTTGCTTTTTAATTTGCAGGGAATTAAAAAAACTGTTTTAATTATAGAATTCGTGCATTTTCAAAACTTTTGATAAACTTTGTAATACAAGGTGTCTTGTATATCCAATATCAAAAATAGCTGGATCACACACACAACTTTGCCGATTAACACAATAATCTGCAGTCACTATCATGCTGTATAGCTTCTAATGGAATTGGAGGCGTAAATATTAAGTAATAAAAAGCGTTCAAGTATCAAAACTAAAAAAAAATTCAGTTTTAGTGACACTGTTCTCTTATATTTTAGATAACTAAATATTTCTTCATCTTTAGTTCATATTTAAAGAAATATTTTTTTAATTTATGGTATTTAATAATTAATGATATTTTAATTTAATTCACTCTACAGAGCAAGCAGCAAGAAATCTTTACACTAATTGACTTCATCAAAATTTATTTATTTTGCAGGTTAAAAGGAAAATAACTAGAATTAATTCATGGTGAAGGTTAGGGAAAATAACTTGATGTCATGATGTAATTAATTAATCATCTTTTCCAAAAGTGTAATAAGCAGGCTTTTGTAACTAGATCACACTATGAAAGTTAACACAATAATTTGCAGTCACTATCATGCTATATAGTTTCTAATAATGGAAACAAAGGAGTAAATATTACGAATAACTATAAAGAAGTAAAAGTATTTCAGGAACATAAAAAGTTAAGACAGATTTTGTTTTGCAGCACATTTTCATTGAGCAATTTATTACAAATAAATAAATAATAATTATTTATTTCCTTTCTTTGAGAATCAAAAATTAAAAAAATAATGCAACCATATATGTTCACTATGTTATTGAAACAGTTCCAATAAATATTTCATACCCAATAGTGAGTTAAAGAAAAAAATCAGTATATTTTAAAAACAGTATACATATAACAGATGAATTTTTAAACAGGCAAACTGCAAATTTTAAAAAAAAGTATTATTTGGTCTACTTACATGCAAAAATTTAAAAGGAAATATTATTGCGAAATAATTAAATATACTATTTCAAACCTCTGAATTACTTTATTTAGATCAGAAAATGTTAACAGTTTGTATTTGCACTGTAACTTTATCAAAACTAAACAACTCATAATTTCAAATCAATGTATGGAAATTGTTAATACTGTTGCATTAAAAAAAATACCCGTAATCAATTAGATAAAATTCCCTCATACCAATATATAATTAAAATTAGTAATTGAATTCAAGATTTCATAAATCAACTAAAAAAATTTTTTGATTGAAATCTATCACTTTTACGATCACATAAAATAGACAAATCAATAATTGAATTTGCCCTACATAATTTGTTACTGTGTTTGTTTATTATGATATAAAAGCGTATGATCCCTGAATTCATTACCACAAAAACTTCATTAGTACAGAATTTTTGAGTTCCTTTTTCATAGAATGTTTGAAATCTCAAAAAGGTTTAAATAAGGAATCTTTTGTGTCAGACTATATGCCTGAACAATGTACATAATTAGTATGTGGACCTTGCTTTATGAGAACTATCAAATTTTGCAATTTCTACTAGCATTATTAATTAAAATAAAAAGATGTTGGATTAAAAAACCAAACTTTTTGATTCCCTAAATAAATTTTTCAAAAGTCCACACAGAAAATGGGAGGTTCTAAGCACATACAAATATCAGGAATATCAGGATAAAATAATTTTTTCATCAGGATGACTATGAACCTTGATATTTTTAACCTCAAGTTTGTATAGTTTAGATGTAAAGTAAAAACCTTCTTCAGTATTAATAGGCTGGTTTTTCTTCATTTCAGCTATTTTTAACTTTCTTCTCATCTTTTTTACTTTTCTCTTTTCTTTCATAGAAGCAAGAACTCGCTCATGATGCCTCGCTCTCCTCGTTTTTTTCTTCTAAAAAATATTTAAAATACATGAATATAATAAGTGAGCATATTTACAATCTACATACTTAAAATCATTTAACATAAAGTAATTATTTTCAGTCATGTAATAATACCATGTGAATAGATTGTTTTATTGCTCATTATTGAAAATAAATCTCAAACAATATACAAGTTCACTCCTGGAATCATAAACATGCATGGAATATACACTGTTCATAAACACTTGTCAAATAATCTAGGGGTGTAATTAGAAGTTAATTGTTCCATCCCTTTCACTTTAAAAGTTACAAGTGCTTACATGTTTTGTGAGGCGAATAGTATGATAATATGAGTGATGAGAGTAATATATAATTAGCCACTCAAATAAATAATTCAAAATATATTTTAACAGTGTTTCATTCTTTAACAGTTAATTTCAAACAGTTTTAAAACAGTTGACAGTTTCAAAAAGAACGCAGGGAAGAGAACATATTTTATTACCAATATTTACAGATGTAAACAAAATTAATTATAATGCATTTATTAATATCACAGTAGTAATTTATTATTAAAGCATTAAAATATTTTTATAAAAATATTTTTTAAATAGAAATTCAAAAATTTTAATTTTTAGGAAGGCATTATTTTCTCTCCTTTCTGCTGTTTTACAGTAAAAGTATTGAATTTTGTATATGGGATTTTTACTAAGGTGTTGACAAACAATAATATCAACCTGCATAAATCCTTAGGACAAAACAATGTCTAAGGCCAACACAAAATAGTAAAAGACTGGACTTCAAGTAAAGTTTCTCACAACAAAAGATTGAAGCAACTATACTAGATAAAGCAGAAAAACTTTATTCAAGATCAAAAAATTAAGGTGCAATAACTCGAGTCTCTAAATTTAAATTATTTCACTAATTTATTTCACTGCCACAACTAAGAAAATAAGTGCAAAAGTGATACTAAAAATGATTGCTAAAAATAACAAAAATATATTAACAGTAAACATAATTAAAAACAGCTGTAAACAATGTTAAAAATAGTCATTTCCAAGAAAGGCAAAAGAAAGTAAAATGAAAGGATAAAATAAAAATTTGCTTTTAAAATAAAATAATAATTTAATTTAATTATATACTTACGGACATATATTGTTCCTCAATATTTTTTTCACTTGTTGAAAAGTAACCACTAAAGCAACCTCTGCTCTTTCTAAAAAAATTAATAAATAAATAAATTTTAAATAACACTACAGATATTACTATGATACTTTTACATAAATGACCTACTCGTTATCCCCTACTCGAGGTCTAGAATGACACAGCCAAACAGGAAGATGATCATCATAGCTTTCACACACATGAGATTTGTCTTTCACTATTTCTGACTCATTGTCTGTTTGAACCGATGAATGGATATTATTACACACGTGAGATTTGTCTTTCTCTGTTTCTGACTCATTGTCTGTTTGAACCGATGAATGGATATTATTGCACACAGGAGATGTGTCCTTCTCTGTTTCTGATTCATTGTCTGCTTGAACCGAAGAATGGATATTATTACTAGCATGAGATTTATCTTTCTCTGTTTCTGGCTCATTGCTTCTCTGAACAAATGCATGGATATTATTACAAATATCAGTTGTGAGTGTATTTATGTTATTATTTATGAAGGTAGTCTGAGGTGATGTTGAATATGTATCTACAATACAGCTTTTAGTTCTTGTAGAATGATCTTCCTGAAGCTCAAAACTTTGAAAAAGTTCATCAATATCAGAAATATCTTCATCTGTATTACTTTCCCTCTCTAAAGACTTGAGTTTTGGCAATTCTTTTAAAACATCACAAACAGCATAAAAATCCTTAATGGTAGAAGCGTCCGTTAATATTTGTGTGATTTTTTCATCTTGATGTATACTAAAAAAAAAACGAAAGAAAGTATCACTTTTGTTGTTCTACTACTCAAAAGAAAAACAAATCAAATTTAAATAAATTATTGCATAAGCTTCCTTCTATTTCTAATTTGTTTTATACAGTAAAAAATCTAGGGTATTTCTCTACACAATGCATTTAATTATTCAATATTTCACAATTAAATACACCTCTTAACTATTATATTGATTTTAATATCTAACTATTGACCTTAATTTAAGAATTTCCCTGAAACCATAAAATAAGTTTTGCTTTAAATTTTTCCCGGCTATATGCTTAGTTTTAAAATTATTTTTAAGTTATATTAGTAGGATAAAAATTACGGTAGCAACACTAGATTGAGTAAACCTTCAAACCATAATGATTTTAGTCATACAAAAAGATTCAAAAAGATTTGTGTAGAATTTGAATCTTATCTGTGACAGGGTTACCACAATAAAAAATGAACAAAAATAGTTGCTTTTAGTATCCTCAAGCATGAAAATAGTTGCCTAAAACTATGAAAATAGTTGCCTGAACAGGAACAAAAATTTATCAAAAGTAGTAGCCAAATAACTAAAATTATAGCTTAATTGTCAAATACTATGGCTGTCGAACTGTCGAATACTGTAGCTTAATTGTCAAATACTATTATTAGGACTGGGTGATGTCAAAAATTTTAAATTGTGATACATCGTCAGTTAGACATCACAATACAGTGATGTATCACAACTTAGCATTTGTTCAAAAATTACCCATGGAAAATCTTTAAATCAATCAAAAATAAATAAAAAGGAATAAATCTAGTACAAAAGAAAATATTAATTCTAAACATATTTTACTATGACATCAATATCATTGCTTAATTTTTTCAATTAAATTAATAATGAAGTCAAAGTAAAAGCAAACCCAAGCTTTATTTCATTTTTCTTAAATTAAAAATGATTTAAGATTTATTGGTTTAAAAATAATAATACTGTAACAAATTATTTTTCCTACATGAATTACAAATTAAAAGAAAAAAAACAAAAGTGGAAAACAAACCAAAGAAATGTTCACTTTAGAAACAAAAAAAAAAATTTTTATTATTTGTTGGGAAAAAAAACATGCTTTTGAAACATCATTAGCCTCTTTTTTATTTACTTATTTAAAATAATAAAAAGTAGTATTAACTAATGGTCAAATTCTGTACTTAATAAATGTAAAAATATTTTTACTTATTTATTATTATTTTCATTTTTGAAAATAAAATCGACTAAAGATTTATTTGTTTAAAAATGATACTGACTATCGAACAAATTATAAAACAAACAAGCATTGAAAGAATTTTAGTAAAAATTTTTAAAAAATACTTTAAGTACTGATGTTAAAATATTAAAAACGTCAAAACATTACTAAACTTTTTATTTAATTAAAAAAAAATTTGTCTTAACTAATAGCCAAATTTTTTTAAAACTTTGTTTTCATTTTCTCAAAAATAAAAGCAAACTAAATAAAGGTAAGCTTTGCTTTAATTTTTTTATAATTAAAAACGACTGAGCATTTATTGGTTGAAAAACAATCAAATTATTATACTTAACTACATTTAATAAATTTAAAAAAACAAACTTTTTATAACAAAGTTAAATACAAAATACCCCTATTAAATTGTATCGCTTAAAATAAAAATTAAAAAAAATCAATGATTTGATCTATTGAGTTCAGAACGAAAATTTAAGATAACAGCAATTGTACAGCAATCGCAAAGTTACAGTAGGTCTACTAAAAATAATTGACAAGAATCGTTAAACCGAGACAGAAAAAAAATGGTATGAAATAATACAGAACGAAACGATAGCTGCATAAGTCTGACTGACTGAAAATAATTTTCAAGAAACCTGGCAATTATTTCCGACGAAATAAAATGCACAACGATCGCTAAACGACTTAAGACCCATTGAAAATAATATTAAAAAAATGCAAAATCCCAAAGACAAAAATGGACATAAAGAAGCTATGCATTGCGTTCTATATTACAAAGCTGATCCTCGCACAAAACCGGGAGTTCCGTTTAAATTCGCTCTTCGTCATTCAACATCACAAAACTAACAGCATCTTAATAGCCAAACGCTATCTACATCCCTGCAGCTACACGAAATCAAAATCGTCTTCGTTAATGAGGTAACAGCGTTAGCCTAGCCAAGGATCCTTGCATATTAAATCGTTAAACCGCGATTGTAATCTAATTCCGGCGGCTTAAATCAGACTTCTGATGCATCGCCTAAGGCGAAAGTCACTACATCGTCCTACTGATATATGCGGTAAATCGATATTTTGCGATACTTCGATTTATCGCCCAGTCCTAACTATGCTCCAATTAAAAAAAAGTTTTGTACAAATATAAAAGGTATACATATTAGAAAATAGGTACCTAAATAAAAGTCGAATTACAATCAAATATGAATGTTAATAGAAGGAAAAAACAATTAAAAATAACAAAACTGCCCCTCAGAGAGAGCATATAACAAATACTTTATTAAATCCAATGGAAATTTAAATTTATGGCTCTTTGGAAATAAATGATTGTATAAAAGTTTGCTTTCTTTTATTAATGTTCTGAAAAATAACGTTCATTTTTGCGAACAAAACTTCGCTAAGAGTAAAAAAAATCTCCTAATAGTCGTCTATTCCTGAAGATAGTTGCTTTTTTGCCTTTAAAGTTTGCTTTTTTTATTAACATTCTGAAAAGTAACATTCATTTTTGTGAAAAAACTTCGCCAAGAGTAAAAAAAGTCTCCTAATAGTCGCCTATTCCTGAAAATAGTTGCTTTTTTAACCTTTTCAGGCAAAAAAAGTCGCCATAGTCGCTTAAGGCCAAAAATAGTAGCAAATAGTTGCATTTTAGTAGCCTGAGGCAACCCTGCTGTGAGTAACAGGATTATTTTTATTCAAACTTCTCCCAGCCTAAAATTATATATGACAGATAAAAACAAAACATCACAAAGCTATAAAACCAAAACTTATGGAAAGAAGGCCAAATAAAATATATTATTGAGATTACTTACTTACATATTTAATACTTCTTATCTTTTATCATTAATGATTTTTTTTAAAACTTTTTATGCTTATTAACTGAACCTAAATATATTTTTGAATATTTGCTCAGTTGAAAGTAGTAAGGATATACATGAAAACTTTATAATGAGCCTGGAGTCTTTATTCAGATAATGAGCTTAAGTCTGTGTCAGGCATGGACTGACCCTTCGTAATCCTTCGCAGACAATTTAAACTATAAAGCTTAAAGCTGCAAAAAAAATATTTAAACTATAAATACTTCGCTACAAAGCTTAAGTTCAAATTTCAATTTAAACTTAAGCTTTACAGCAAAGTAGTTTTCTCTTTTTGTTTGATCTGATACTCGCTTAAAGGATATGATTTGAAAACATTTTCATGGAATTTTAAAACATTCTTTTAATTAAATCAAAATGGAAAAAATATTTTATCAAACCTCAGTTTAATGTTAGAAAGTACCTGTGTATAAAAAATAAACTTCTTTATCTGTAAGCAAATCATAGACAATAAATACTTAATAATATGTTTAAGTAAAATATAATTAGTTTTAAATATTTCAAGAAAAACAAATAATTAATGAATTGTTTTAGTTATCTATATATTATTCATAAGAGTCAAGCTAAGTCTCATTAATAAAGACTCATTAATATTAAATAATGTATTATGTATTAAATAATGTATTTTTTTTTAAATGAATTATTTATTTTTTATATTTTCTTGAATAATATATATATTTAAAATTTTATTATTCATTTTTTGGAATGAAAATATTTTAAATCTATTTTATTCTTCATAAAGTATGCTGTCTAGTTTTAAATTATAAATGATAATGTGGATGAATGATCTGCTAAAGTAGTCTAACTTTACCCAAGAATTTATTAGAAATTATTTATTTCCAGAATCTAAATGAATTGCACAGTATTTTATAAATTGAGAAGTCAATTTTAAAAAATAATAATAATAACAAAAATGAAATAAAAATAATAACACCCATATCTAGATTTTTTTGAACAGAAGTTTCTCCCACAGTGTAAACAAACACTCTGGAGGGAACAGATTTTTTATAACCCCTGAGGAAGAATTGGAAGCAACTCTTTTCCAAAAAGGAACATCAAATTTTTTATAATTGTAATCTAGTTAAAATAGCATCATTTTCAAGCTTCTTCGTAGTCAAAAAAGTGATCAGTTTGATCAATTTCAAAAAGAGAAAACTTACAGAGCAACGGTTAGAAAAAAATTTAATGTAAACTTTTTAAGAAATTAAAACCGTATTCTTTCAGTATTTTAGATAAAAGAGTATAGTTTAACCTAATTTTATAATTGCATAAAAAAAAAATTTTAAATATCATCGTCAAATTTTAGTAAGAGTGTTAACTTAACAAACCATATGTTAAATATTTACACAACCATATATCATACAATGAATTTTTATTTATAAATAGTATACTAATTTTTTTTAAATCAAATACTGTTAAGGATGAATACTCAAACTGATTCTTAAATGATATATGAAATACATTTTGAAAACTTTGTACTTTTGATGCCATATTTTAATTACTAAAAATAGAATTCCAAATCACACATTTAAGTATTCAAATTATTTTACTATAGATTTCAAGTAAATGTATATGCATACAAATTAGTATTTTAAAAATAATGTTCATGTAATACTTTTTTAATACATCAGGTAGAGCTCAGTTCACAATCTGCTTTGTCTCTTAGTTTACTACAATTAAACCAACTGTTATTTAAAAACAATTTCAATTTATTTAGTTACGTAAATTCTGTTATATATGTAATATATAGCACAGCTTGTCTAATAGACAGTTATAAATTACTTTTGAGTTAAAATCAAACATTTTAATATTGCCCCAGGATTTTTTTACATTCTGTAACCATAACTAGCTGTATTAAATTATTTCTGTTGAGTTGGCCAAAATGGGTCCCATAGCTTCCTGGATGATTCTGTGAACCGTATTCTTTCAGTATGGTAGCCATTTAAAAAATAATAAGATAAGGTAGCCATTTTAAAAATTGTCCTTTAATTAGTGTATTCTAAGAAAATAAAGCCTTGAAAAGATGAGAATGTTTTATTTTCTTTATTACTAGCATAATTGATTTAAATTGTTCTGCTGTAAATAATTCTAAGGTTCATTTGATTTTTTAATACAGATTTAACAGTTAATTTTTTAATAGTTTCTTAATAACACAGAATGCGATTAAAGTACTCCTTTTAGTTTTAGATAAACATTTCCTCTTTCTAATTGAACCTGTTCAAGTAAATTGACTTGCAATATATATTGTAACATCATGGACAGCTGACCCCCGAGTTCATTCCCCTTGGCATCCGGTGTCTCCCTCAAAATTCTGAGAACTCAATGCACATGTAAAAGGGGAGGAAGACTGGACTCTGTAACAGAGGAGACAGGCAGTCTGATCAGACGAAGGATCATGAGCGGACCATGAGTCGTCTCAATAGAGAAAAAGAAATTTTCTTTTGATTATTTATTGTAGCGTTCGATAAAAAAGTGACGATAATTGTTTAAAACTGAGTATATAATTGTAATAGAACCTTGTACATATAAAATTAACCTAGAAAACTTTATTAAAAGTTTGTTTGTTTTTTATAAGAGTTTTAGTTTAATCTGAACAAGTAACGAAATCGTTACAGCTTATATACTCTTGAAAGAAATATAGTTGAACCTGTCCAATTATATATCTGAACAAGTAACGAAATCGTTACAATATATATATATATATATATTTGCTGCCATTTTAATAAATAAAATGTTAGTGTGTAATTTATTGACTTTTAATTTAGTATTTCATTAAATATTAAACACCTATTAAAAGAAATATCAGTAGCTATCAATATTTGAACAACAAAAATTTGCAATGCAAGAGTCTTTAAAACTTAGCTCTACTGTCAGCCTTCCCTTTTGTTATCTCTTTTTTTTCCCACTCTGTTACCAACCATTTATTAAGCTTCATTTCCTCATAAAATTTAACAAAAAGCAATTTTAGTGATTTACAGTGTAAGTTTAACAAGAGTGTAAGTTGTTTATTGTTTCAGGTAACTTATTTTTTTGTTAAGCACTTTTGAATTGATAACAAACGGGAATATAAAAAGTGCACTATTATTTAAATTTTTATGGACAAGAATTACCAATTGCATGCTGAAATCTTAATAAGTAGTAATTAAATGTTTAATTTTTTAAGAAAAAGTTTTGAAAATACTATAAAAATTATGTATAAAACTAAAATAGATATGAAAATAGTTTTTTTTTTTTTAAGGAAACGTATTTGTGAAAAACTTATAACTTTACAGTCTACGTTCGTTTTGAATTAAAATTATTTTTATAATGATTATAACTAAACAATTGTAAGATGATTAGTCCTGCTTCTTCCAGTTTTTTCTAATGTCCAAGAAGAAATAGCTCCCCTCAAAACAAAATCTCAACCCTACCTAATACATGATACCATAGGGTTCTAATATTTTCTCTAAAAAAAATACTATTGTGCACTTAAAACTAAAAATAACTTATGTAGAGTTATGAAGATATTATCAGCAAATTATTTATTATAAAAATATTGTGTAATAAATGAAAATGTTACTTAAACAAAAATATCTCACAATTACCAAAAATTTCCCAAATGCGACATTTTAAAAACACAATGAAAAGATCTACAAAAAAACAGATTATTTTTATGTATTCATTAAAAATAAGTTAGATATAATGGCCAAAATACCTACCACAAATATAAAATCTTAAACAAATGACATCTGACACATTTGACAGGGGTGTTGCACTTTTCTGCAATATTGAGATATTCTTCTACTATGACCCAAACAGGAGGATTTTTACCAGAAAAGAGAGCTGGATTATGGAGTAAAGCTTCTACAAAAGTAACAAAAAAGGAAATCAAATTAAAGTAAAGAAATAAATAAATATGATCATTTTAAAATATTTAGAAAGAAAAAATTTAATTTAAAATCATTTTAATGTTCAAATTTGGATTAAATCAGAAGCATTTTTTTTTTTTTTTCAATTTCATTAAGTATCAGTAAAAATGTTAAAGCGAAAAATTATTCCAATAATCTAAGCAAAATATTATTTCTTAAAGAAAAAAAAAAGAAGAAAAAAAGGTTTGAATGAGGAGGGAAAGGCAAAAACAGCAAGAAATATCTGATGCTAACACTTTTTACTCAACATTACAAATTAGTCATTAATAACAGGAAATCATTCAACAAAAAAAAACGTAAGAAAAATAAAAGGGAGTGAAAAACATTTTACTTCATAAACCATATAAATAATCAAATAAATATGATATCATAGCGACCATATAAATATGATATAACCACATAAATACAATAATGATAACACAAATTAATTATATATAACATAGCAACTTCAGAAATTAAATAAAAAAAGTCAAGCCATTAAAATTATTATTTTGTTTTACATGATACTAAAATTTGTTCGAAATGAAAGTTCAACTAAATAAAAATACTCATCAAATTAGAAGTGCACAACTTGCATACTGGACATCAAATGCAACTCTAACGAGGTCAAATTGGGTCCAAACCCTTAGGGTCCAAATAAAAATTAGGATTAGAAGAAAAAAACTACACAACTAGCTCAAGAAATTTTAGAGTGTTTGTCAAACTTTTTTCAATAAACTTTTAGGGGAAAAATAACTAAAACCTTAAAATTCCAAAATGCAAAGGCAAGGTGACAAAATACTTAAATCTTTATACTTCTTTTAAAATATAAACCGAAACATGATGAAAAATAACTTTAAGAATTTATTTAAAATTTAAAAATAGTAATTCATATACAGCAAAATAAAAAAATAAATAATAGTAAAAGTAATTCTTTTGCAGAAAAATTGAAAACCAACTATAATTATATTTAAATAAAGACAAAATGGAAATAAAGACAAATGTCTGCCAAAAGAAAAAAATTATGTTCTTCTCTTCTAAAGGTTGAGCACTGCTAACTATAAAAAAGATGTTCATTTAGTTTAAAATTTATCAGGATTAAGAACGTTAACAACATTAAATCAATTTCCTTGAATAGTTTGATTCTCCTTGACAAGTTTGTACAAAAAGTACTGAAGTGTACAAAAACTATAAAAACATCTGTTTATGAGGTTATTTACCAGCAGACATAACAGCATCGGCTCCAGTATATTCCAAGCAATTATTGGCATCTTCAAATGACAGAATATTTCCATTAGCAATAATTGGGATATTTACACTTGATTTAACTTCCTTTATGGCATCCCACGAAGCTAAGCCAGTGGCGTGACCTTTTTGTTCCCTGGTTCGTCCATGTACAGTTATTAATGTACAACCCGACATTTCCAACATCCTAAGAAAACATGCAAAAATAAATGAGAAATTAAAATATAACGTACTAGAAAAATTAGCAATTAAAATTAAGATTCGTAAAAGCTAAGAAAAATTATACGAATGAAATATTAAATTAAGTGCTGTGATAAACAGTTTATTTTGAAGCTAACCCTACGACACAGAGTTTTTTTTTTTTTAAACATATTAGCATAACTTTTTTTTGTCATTATTTTGCATTAAGTTAGGTCAAAACAAGTAAAAAATATTATGTTTAGCATTTAAAAAATGTATGGTTATGAAATACAGGACGAGACATCAGTGTCTTATTCTACGTTAAATGTAAAATCTTCTAAACAGAGCTCATTTCCAAACAATAATTCTTCAAATTTACAGTTATTTAGATCTAAGAGAAACACTTATACATCGGGGAAGGTTTTTTAATTTGAAAACTCAATGATTGATAAATTTTGGAAAATGAATGAAAAAATTTTGGCCTATAACACATTATATTTGTGGCATTCCTATTGCTTTTAAGTTTAGATAGCAGTTCTCTGGATGTACTTAATTTAGCAAAAACGGTTGCTGATAACCAGCGCAATGACAAACGTTTCGAACAAATATTAAAAATTTTGAAGGAAGTAGATAGAAGAAAAATGTCTTTGTCAAAATAAGCAAGGTATTTATGAGTAAATATTGCTATAGCTTTGTGTACTTATGATTTATCAATATCACATAATAACTTTCGTCTTCATTTGGACCATAGGGGTTGTTAGCAGTGACTGCATAAGAAAATGAAGGGATTTCATGTACAAGACAAGGTGAATTTCAAAACCTCATTTGGAAGCATGTGTAAACAGATAATGGAATTGTGATGTCAGAAATGTTTTCTGTATGTGGTATTTAAGAGGCTGCAGATGAACATATTTAAATAGATATAACTGAAAAAGATGTTACTAGATGCACTAGTTTATCAGATATTGCAAAATATATAAAAACCTTTAGTAGTTAGAATGAATGTGTCAAAATATGCCAGAAGAGATCTTCAAAAGTTTATTATGTTTAGACTGTTTAAAAGTATAGATTGTCTAATCAGAAAGAAATTGAACTATAACATGATTTTTAGAGGAGAAACGTCCTGTCTTTAATCAGAAAAAATAATCGAAATAATTCTCACTATATACTTTGTTTGCTAATGCTTAAGTCTGTTAATATCTAAGATAAATTTCAACAAATATAGCTCAATGTGTGTTTCATATTGTATCGTAAACAAGAACTTCTGAAAATCAATATTGTAATACATGTTTATGATACTAAAAATAAATAAATTTGACCTACTCACTTAAATTTTATGATTTAAGATTCTTTCCTATGAAAAATTTCTTAAATGAGTTTTGATGTACATAATTGTATATAATTAGAGTATATTACAAAACATTAAAATATGTAGAGAATTAATTAAAAAAATATTTACTTAGCATATTCAACAGATTTTTGAAAAGGTCCAGGGAGAATTCTCATTTTGGCAGTAATGGGAATTGGAAGATTGTTAGCTGCTTTTCGTATAATGGAGTGAATCAATTCCCAATCATCTTGCAGAAATGCTCCATAATAACCTACATTAAAAGAAAAAGAAAATCTGAATGATTGAATATTTTACTAAAATTAGTTACTCATGATTGGTAAGAAATAAAAATTATTCATGAATTTAGTATACTATAAGACAACAAAAACTACTTGCTTGCATTTTTATTATGATAAAGTTTTTAGCCTCTGATTTAGAATAATAACTTATAACTTAACCAAGGAATGCTGAAAAGTGTTGCTTTAAAATTTAGATATCACTCAGTATCCCTCTCTCCTCCAGGCATAAAATAACCTCTGAACTGTGGAACCCCTTTCAGAACACATTTCTCTGCAACCCCCTGTTCACCGTAGGTAAGGTTTCTTCATGTAAGACGCTTGAATTTTCTGTGCATGAATGTAAGATGGACAAATACCTTGTTGAAGCAATATCTTCTACTCCGTAATGGACAAATGAAAATGAATCAAATGTCGGTAGAAACAGTCAAAATGAAACAAATACGGATATTTTTCAGCTAAATAAAAAAATCAGTTGAAAAAAAAAATGAGTCCTTTATCATAAGTTATTTAAAGTCGGCTCTATTTTTAGCTGTTAATGAATTACCAAACTCCCTTATCGACAATTTACAGCAATTTGCAAAAGTTAAAGGCTGTGAAAACTATGCTATGCTGAAAGACATAACATGAAGTATGAACATGGAAATAACTTCAACGAACTTCACTATTCTATAGCAGAAATAATTGAAAAGCCTATGCTGGCAGATGTAGAGGAAAGGTCAGCATCTGTTGCGAGGTCACTTAGCACCCAAAAACGATTTAAGACAAAATTTTTTAACAGATTGACTGATAAGCATTTAAGCAACCTAATGAGAATAGCTGATGAAAAAATAGATATAGAACATTTTCCATGTGATGATGCAGCAAAAATATTCAATGCTTTAAAAATAAGATGTTAAAAATGTATTATAATTAAATAATTTTTTTTTCAGAGTCCGTCTATTCGCGTTTTTTCCGTCTATTTTTTTTTTCCGTCTATTCGCGTTTTTTCAATTTTTAGAAATCTCACTTAACTTTTTGAAATCTCACTCTGTTTTTGAGAAAAGGTGAGAAATTCTCTCCCATTTTTTTTCTGTAATGAAAACACTGGTAGAAGTATAAAGTATCTCTTTGTTATAATTTAATGAATCTTGAAATAAACTTTTGCATATTTATGTGTAAAAAACCAAATGCAAGTATTCAGCCAGTGTTTCAATCGATAGGATTTTAATGCAATTATTAGATATGCACTTTTATAATGAAATATATATTTTATATGAAATGTATGACTAAATTATACAAAATTAATCAATATAATAACCATCAATATAATATAATAAAATTATTCAAAATAATTCATCAAAAAAAATTAATATAGAATAACACTACTTTTCCAATGAATGACATACACATAAACATTTAAATTTACTTTTTAAAATGAAGTCATCAATGAATGTTGAAAATCGCTTTATAGGAACATGGAGTTGGAGTTTAGGAATCTAAATTATATCAATTATGATTCTGAAAAAGTCAGTCCTAGGATTCCTATTAGATAAAAGACATCCTTGTTTTTATAAATAATAATTCAAATAATATATTAAAATTTCTTGTGTTAAAATTGATATTTTCACATTGTTTAAACATATGATTTATTGGCTGCAAATTATTTTGCAATAGACACAATGTAAAATTTTAAACTATTAACTACCAAATTTTTATTAATCTTCTGATTTATAAATGTAAGTAGTTTTGCACTAAATAGAAGATTTTTGTTCCTGGACATAATAAATAAAATAATAAGTATAAAAAAATTTTCACATTATAAAAATAGTTTAATGATAAAATAATGAAATCACCTTTTCTGGCGATTGCTTGAGGACAACCTAAATTCAAATCAATTGCATCACAGTTGTCGACCACCAATGATGCAGCTTCAATGAAAGTGTCTGGATCATTTGCACAAAACTATGATGAATAATTAAGACTGATTTTAAAAACAAACATTAAAAAACTCCATTTTCTAAAAATACATAAACAACTTATATGCATCAACAAAGAAATATATAGCATGAACTTCTAAAGATCAAAAGAAAAGAAAAGAGTTCTAGGTACCAGTCTAGACCACAAGAAGACTTCGGGTGAAAATAAAAAGAATTGCGGAAATTTAAAATACTAGAATAAAGGTCTATTTAAATGCACAAAAATGAAAAAAATACAATAACATATATACTGATTATATCCTTGACATATAAGTTTAATCAAAAAACAATCTAAAAAATTCTGTGTCATTAATTTAAAGCCCTCAGCACACAGAAATATTTAATAAGAAATAAATAAGTGTTAACAGTTAAATTTTTAATAAATAAATAAATTTTAACAGATTTATTTTCTCTTATACTACACTAGTTTACTTCATTTAAAAATAATTTTACTTAAACTTTCTTTTAATTGAAAATTAATAGTTTCAATGTGCTTTTATCTTAGATAAAGAAAAATAACTTTCCAATCAGCAGAAACAAATTCAATCAAAATATTCATATAAAATACTTTGACACAAGAAATTTATTTTATTAAAAAGTTTTAAATAACTTTTAAGTTCACTTTACATGAACATGATTCGGTGAACTTTGAAAGTGAAAAATAAGGAAAATCAAGAGAAGTCACGACATAATTGAAATTTATATTCTCATACAGCACAAAGCTTTATTTGGAATTTGAGCACTTTAGCTGATTGAAAAGTGATCAAAATTTTGATTGCAAGAGTATCTACTCACAAACATACATTAAGGAATGATAAGTATAGATAAGTATAATGTGATAAAATACAAAAACCAAGCATTATTTAGACATTTTTAAAAGAATTTAGTTAAATTTATAAGTTACCAAAAACGTTATACAGTAGGGAACCGATTATCCGGAACGATCGGGATCATTTCTATTCCGGATAACTGATTTTTCCGGTCTTCTGAATCGCTACAAAAAGCCGTTTTTTTTATTGTTAAACCCAACTTAAAAAAAATATTTGGAAATAATCTTGAAAAAACGAAGTAATACACTAATGATTATTTCCAAAATGATTTTAAGGTAAACATCTTTCAAAAAAGAAAGAAAAATCCTAAAATCTTATGAGGAAAAAAAAATTTTTTTTTAATGGCGGGAAAATGTATCAAATTTCGTTCCGGTTTTTTGGTTTTCCGGTTTACTGATTTCCGGATAACGGGTTCTGTACTGTAGTTAAAAAGGGACAAAGGTTAAAAATTTTTAACAAACAAAGGTTTAAAAAGGTTCAAGAGAATACTTTTTTTTTCCAACTGAGATACTGAGAACATTTAATACATAAAATACTGAGAACATTTAAACTCAAGTCAAATTTAGACAAAGTTCAAATTTTTAGGCAGGATTTCTTAAAAAGAAATAAATAAAAATTTCTTCTTAAGCATCATGGCAGAAGAACTTTCAGGCTTATTTTAAGATATAGAATATCTACAAAATTTAAAGTATTTAGCACTACATGTAAATTGCAAATATGAAAAAATCATATTAAGAATCAATTAATAAAATTTCATTAATTATTGCAGAATTTGTGTCGAATAATTTATATTTGATTTGAAGTTTACCTATAGTTTAGTTATCTAATAAAAACTGACACAGAATTTGCACTTTTTTCCTACAGTTCAGCTATAATATAGATAGAATCCATATTATTTTTAAATATTAGGAGAACGCTAGGATATATTTTCATTAATGATAAATATTTTTGCAAGGAAATCATGTTGCTAAAGACTCTAATTACAAACAAAGATGTCATAACATGCAAAAACATAAACAAGAGCCCTTTTTGATCATTTTATGGATTACCTATGGAAAGTGGAATTGCAAGGATACCTAATATGAATAATTTACTAAGCACTCAATGTTTAGCTTTTTACCTTTAATTTGTATATACATAAATAAATGTAAAGCAATACAAAAAATTTAAATGCATTCTAATGTTCCTGCTTTTCAAAACTCTTATTTTTAAGAAAGAATAAAGTATGAATTACTCGCAAAATCAACTAAATAACTCTATTTTAGCTTAAAAGATTTAAAATATTCACAACTGATCATCGATTGTTTATTAAGGAAATTGGGATATGTAGAAAAAAAATGTGAAAAGGCATTTTAAAAAATGTCCTTTTTTCTAGGTATAAAAACATGTTATAGTTGAATTTATGTATCCGAAAAAATTTTAGATGATCATAGCGACCTCGTATTGTAGTTTCCCTATTTTAATCAACAGAATATCAAGCACGGTTGAATGTTGGAGTTAAAAGAGTTAATAAACAAACTTTTTATAAAGAATTATAAGCAAAATTGTTTCATTGTTTAAAAAATTAAGGAAAATTATTTATAAAGAATATTTTGATGTTTCTCTAAATTCTGAAATCGAATTTTTCAAGTTATGAAATACTTTCTTACTTAGATTTTTTATTTGCATCTATGTAAGAAATAATAAAGTACAATTAAATGTTTCAGAAAAGCAATTACTTGAATAATTAAAGGTCGGTCTACAGAGGAAGTAGAAAAATTATCTTGTCGATACAGGAAGTCCTGTGCAAATTGCTGGCTATGTAACATAGGTGAATAACAGAGTTCGGCACCATGACGCCTGCATAACAATCGATAAGCCAGCTCACTCATGTCCACCATAGGGGCAGCAACATATTTAGGACACCCCAACACATTGTTCCAAAAATCATAACCAGTTTGCTTAGATGTCATTTTCAACTGAAAGAAAAATTAACAAATGTTAAACCATTTATACTGAATTGTGTTTAACAATATAGAAATGTGCTTCATTCTTATTGGAATAACTATTCACTTTTAAAAATACTTATTAAGTTTACAAATATCTTCCAATTAATTTAACAAGCATTATAAGAACCAAAATTTGAAAAACTTAAATAAACAATTTCAAAAAA
The DNA here is from genome assembly GCF_982258835.1 of Parasteatoda tepidariorum. Lineage (NCBI taxonomy): Eukaryota > Metazoa > Arthropoda > Arachnida > Araneae > Theridiidae > Parasteatoda > Parasteatoda tepidariorum. The sequence continues at coordinate 80,534,024 of NC_141764.1, read as the reverse complement.
AATTAAAATTACTTATCTTATTATCTACAGTAAATTACTACAATAATACCAATAGATATTACAACAAACTCCTTACCAATTACAAATTTAAAAACAAAAACTCCCTTCACAATATTCCGTGGCTTTGCTGAATTTGTATAAAAATTTGATTTCCCACAATGACAATGGTATTTTGTCAAACAATAAACCTCTTTATAATATTTTTTTTTAAAATAAAATCTGAGCGTAGATTATTTTACATCAAAATTTTTTTACAGGAATTGAAATCCCCATTAAATTTTTAATCGATTCAAATGGTAAAAAAGTTGAAATCATCAAGCCTATAAGTATCAAAAGCACAGTTCTGAGAAAACTTTAAAGTTTATGAAGTATGATTCTAACTATATGTGCCACATTGCAATCTCTCATATATATGAGTTTCAACTTCATTGAAGAAAATGATTCGAATGTGCACAAAGTAAGAACAAAGAAAGTGCACAAAGAAAAAATTGATTTATGGAAGGGAAAAAAAAGACTATCTTGAACCTTACCTGTATTCCCTTTTAACCTCCTAGAAAATTCTATTTCAATTAAGAGTTATTAAATTGAAATTCTTTTGGTTCATGAAATTTCTTTAAAAAATCATCAGCCTAGTGCCAGACGGTTAAGCAACTGAATTCGAATTATTGGAAAATTTATTTTATTGTAAAACTTAACAATTTTGAACAATTAGAAAAGTTTGAAATTGTATGCATGCATTAATAACACAAACAAATACAACTACCTAAAACTTAATAAAATTAAGGAACTTTTTAATTTTTCCAGGGTGCGAAGCCAAATTATTCAACAAAAAATTAGCACCTTTTAAGCACTTTCCAAGCACTCAAAAAATATTTTAAGCACTTTAAAAAAATATCATAATTAGGCAGAGTTGGAAAGTTTTTGACAATTCACGGTTTTATCTTGTTTTAACCATCATGTCAAAAATCATGAAATTTTGAATTATGTAAAACAAATCGCTTTTTCGTACACTACGGAACGACAATTAGCCGAAATAGATTGTGGTTGAATTAATTGTGAAAACGTTGAATAGAACAATGTGAACTGTGTCTTGTTGCATAATTCGAGGCAAAAATCAAAATAGTAAAGAAAAAATCTCATTTTGAAAAAGGGAAAATTAAGCACTTTTTAAAAATACCCATTGAAAAAAGCAACTTTAAGGGCTTTTAAAAAACGAAAATAAGCACCTTTAAGCACTTTTTAAAAACGCTACACACCCAGTTTTCACAATAGAACACCTACATGTAACAAACAAAATTAAATGTCTAATTACATAAGATTTCAAATAACAGCATTAGACAATGCCACGTTATGGAATAAAATAATTAAATTTTACTTACTTTTTAATGAAGATAACTGTAATTAAGTCAGCTTATCAATAAATATAAATATATAGGTACAGAATGTTGGGATAGCCACAGATTTAATGATTCCGACTACAAAAAAAAAATATTAAGACCAATATTAATCGAGATATACATTTAAAATAGGCTTATCAATAAATATACAGCAATATAGCAAGCTGAGTTGGATTTTTGACATCAAAAATCGGTCAAAGTCTGGAGGGAAAAAACTGTCAAAAATCAACTGCAAGTTCCTTTTTTGTCATTTTGGACACTTAGTAAGATATTAAATCATTCAGACTGCTTGCATTACATGCTACTCAATTATGATTTATATTATAATAAAAATATGTCTAAAATTATTGAAACTATTCATTGGTTTTTCTAAAAATATGGCAGTCATAATACTTTAAGATCAATATTATTTCCAATAACTATTCAGTTTATATTATAAATTATCAATCCAAATATTGATTTACTTCTTTTATGACTTAATTTTGATAGATTTTTTAAATTGAGTAAAACTAAAGTAGTTTAATAAATTGTCTGATCCCAACTTAAAAAATAAAAAAAATTTATTATAAAGGCTTCATATTTGTAGTAGTTAATATTTATCCACACACCAGAATTTTGGATTTTTGACAATTGTTAGAAATTTGTCAAAAAGGGGTTTTGACAAGACAGTTAAAACCAAGGTTAAAATTGTATAAAACCGTCTATTGTCAAAAACTTGCTAATCCTGAAGCAACAGAACTTTGAATAGGCGCAGTTTTAACGATTCTAAGAGTAAAAAGAAATATTAAGCGAACATCAACGTGATATTACTTATAAGGCGTAGAGCTCCAAATTTTCACAGCTTATGATTCTAAATATTAAAAAATGTACAGAACTTATACTTAAATGGTTGTTCTTTTAAAAAATATCAGACCATTAGTAGTAATGATATTTATATGCATACACTTTAAACAAACATTAATTAAAAAGCATTGTTGATTTGATAATATGGATAAAAATTAAGCATAAAAAATAGACAAAAGAATTTGCAAAACTTTTATTTAAAAGTTCTTTCAGTAACAAATAATATTAATTTAAATATTTCATGTTGAAATTCATCAAACAATTTATGCAGACTTAATATGCAGGATGTAAATACTAAATAATTCATTAATAACAATAAAAAAAATATTTTGATGTATTTATAATTAAAACATATTATATCAAAACATAATATATTAAAAAAAAATTAAATATATAGTATATATCACTTCAAACACAAACTAAAAGGTATTTACAGAATAAGATAAATCCAGATTCAATTCACTTAAAATCCTCATTTTTCCATACATTTATTCACAATTTACATTATAAAAATTTCAAATAAATAATAAACATGAAATATAATTTTCATAAGTTACTACATTTTTAATATTAATCAAAATTTTTAAGCATAATTTTATTCTAACTTCAGTTTCCATAATTTACATTTCATAGACATAATGAATTTTTTCCATGAACTGTATAAAAATGTAGCAAAATGTAACAGCTTTAAATGCTAGACTACTTGTGCGAAGTTCCACAAAAAATTTTCAGTTGAGTTGTGCTTCTGGATTAAAAAACTATTTGATGGATTTTAGATTTGGCGTAAGATAATTAAATTTGAGATTTAAAGTTTAATAGTAAGAAAATTAGGCCATTTTTTTACAGAGCAATTATCACAACTCAAAATAATTGATATATTTATTAATTTTATATAAACAAAAGTTTTTCAGATTTAAGAGATTTATGAGAGATTCTCCAGAATAGAAATGCTTAAGTTGCGAGGGATAAGAACTGGAACTCATTGTCACACTCTCCATTCACAAGGAACCTTCCCTACTGAGTATTCACTGAATTTAGTTTAGTGAACATGACTTTTTCCACGGACACCTATGCCACGCAAGCATTGATTATAGCTCTAATGTCCATGGACACCTATGCTGTAGTCAATGCTTACACCTATGCTGTAGTCTAACTGCAGCGTTTCTTAAATTACATGAATGGCATTCGAGGAAATTTATCACTATCACAGGAAATTTTTAGTATCAATCATTATAAACAAAAAATGAGTCAAAACTCCCTATTTTATTCTGGAGTCAATATTTGTAAATTTTTAAGCATAGTAAAAACTTTTTTAGTATTACTAATTTTAAAAAAAACATTCAAAATTCCTCAATTCTAAGAGTTTTGTTATTTGACAAGCCGGCCTATGCTAATTTTTATTGGGCTGCCAGTGGGCTTACAGCCTGAAGGTTCAGTGGCGTACATAGACTTAGGTGACCCCCACCAAGATTTAAAAATGCACCCTATCTTAGAAAAACTTTAACGCACTATTCAAAATTTCTGAAATTTTTTATTTTCCAAGAAAAGCAAAATATTTTTTAGTATGTTTAGGTGCTACCGCAGGCTGCATTTCAAGAGCTAGCAGACCACAGTTTGTACACTCCCATCTTGCAGTGTCTAGTTCTTGGATTATACACCTTCAAACCTCATCTGCGTTCCCCCTGCCCCAAGCATTATGGGAGTGTTATTCATGCCACTTGGTAGACCTCTGTCCAGAAGTAGGATATAAAAAAAATATTTAAGAGTGGACATTAAATGAATTTTTATGCTTCACAAACCAAATTCATCTATACTGAGTCAAATGTAAACAATATTACAATATAAAAATTAATAACTATATGCATAAAAATAAAGTTCCAAACATAAATAATTCAATTCAACTCTTTTAATCATCAAAATATATTATCAAGAACATCCTTGAAGTATCTGCGCAAAAGTTTACTATCTATTATCTAGAAATAATTAAAAAATTAAGATCAAGGTATAATTTTGCAGTACGTAGCTAATAAATATTTATAAACTTATAATACAATTAACAAATTCATTAAAAAATAAATTCAATAATTAATGAGGTAACCTGATTAATATTGCGACATGTAAACAGAAAACATAATGTCTTGCATTTCTAATTCTATCAAAATTTCTGTACAAAACGAAGGTACTTCTGCATTATAGTGCCTTAACCATTCAAAATAAAAAAAGGTAAAGGTTAACAATATTATTGTAGAAAACCTACTTGTGTTGATATTATATTGTTGTACACTGTTTTGTAAATTATTTTCGTTCTTTTTCATTTTATTTTTTGGTAAAAAGCACAAGTGAATATTCAAATAGAATTACATATTTATTTACATAATATAAATATTAAAATAAGGAGATTTTCCCAGTTCAATTACGGTATTCTATTCCATGTTTGGTAATGCTTTCTAAAACTGCCATGGGCAAAACTCTTATTGCTGAATTTTTTAACTTAAAATTAATTAAAAATATGTAAAGATTTCCATATCAATACCGGCACCAAAAGGAACCCAAATGTTAACCACTTCAACAATGTAATCTCAACTTAAATCCCATAAAAACTAAAATTGTTTTTATATTAAAATTGTGTGAATACGAATCGCGATATTAGATTACAGAACTGCTTGGAAAAAAATTAAGATATTAAATTTCTAAAATTGTCTGAATGTTAACCACAACTTTTGTATTTTTAACTGAATGAATGCAATTAAAATGTCTGATTATTCAATTATTTAAATTTGAAGCATTATGTGTAATTTTAAATTTGTGATCTTATTGATTTTAAAATAATGTGAACACCCCTATTAAATTTAAAAAAGAATTTGTAAAATGTAGCTTTTAAGACAGTATGTGTCTATATTAACCAACTCAAATAGGCACAGATATGAAATTATAACTAATATTGTGAGCGTGTATATACATATATATATCAAAGGTCTGTTTCAAAGAAATTTGGGTCCATTAACGAACCCTTGAAGGGTCCATTTTTATGAAAAGATATTTTGTGAAGTTCACAAAATATCTTTTCATAAAAACGGACCCTTCACAAAATAATTTATCTTTTAATTGGATCCTTCACAAATTTGCTTATCATCATTATTGTTTTGCTAATCGAATAAACCCTTCCCAGGAAGGGGGGGGAAGAAAGACAGATTTAAACGAACTAAATTTTGTCTTCGGCAGACGCTTCTTCCTTTATTCGTCCGAAATGAATATTCTGCGTTCAGCAGTATAGGCTAAGTACCAAATATTTATATGTTGCATGGCAAATTTAGTAGTTGCAATCGCTATTTATTTTTTAAAATTAAATTTTTTTAATTATAATTTTACAGTGTTGAGCATAATCTTGTTATGTCTTTACAATTTAAAAACTCGTTGAAAAAGTTTTTTTTGCAATAATGGACCCTATTTGCACAAATTCACAAAAGCGGACCCTGGTTGAAAGAATGGGACTTAACGTTTATTTTATATTCAAAAATTTTTCACAATTTTACAAAAACGGACCTTTTACAAAATGTCTGGGCAGACCCCTGTATATATAAAACTAATACGAAAAATTTCCTTAAATTAGTTTTATTATTATATTGTGTAACAGCAATTTTATAATTTTAGTTACAAATATAATTTAATAATAAAACATAACTGATTAAGAAATTGAACATATAACATAATAATGAACATTAAGAAACTGGAAAACAAGTTAAGTATGCTTTATAATAATATTTTTAAATTAATGCCTAACACATGCATCAATATTTTTACACATGCAGAATTAGGAAATAAATTTTCAAATTGTGGCTTTTTAAGATCCTAACAATGCAGAAGTACCAATATTAATTATTAAACAATCAAGGCGAAGAACCGTTTTGTACAGAATTCCTCTGAAAAACTACTGCGTACTCTTGAACAAAGTCTATAGCCTTTTCAAGCATAGTTTTTGCACACCATCCTTGATTATATGGATAATTCATGACAGTAGTTGAATATGGCTTCTCGAAGGAAGAGTGATATATGGATCGAAAAGTGAAGGAAGGTTTGCCTAAGGGAAAGTTTTGAGGTAAATCAATATGAAATAGAAAATAAAATCCATTTTGTTCTAATAAGAAAGTAGCTTTTGAAGCCAAATCTCTGTCAAATTCCAGATAACATCCTTCAAAATGTTCCAAAAACTCAAAAAGGTACTCCATGCGTTTTTCGAAATTATACGAGACCATTTCGACTCTTTTCTTGAGAGACTCTTGCACGAATGGGACGTAATCCATCAAGCATCCATCACTTGAAAATGAAGGTAATCGCCAGGACAGAGGGGTGCCTAAGGCGTGCTCGATTTTGGGAGGCAAGCACAACTTAGGTGTGATTTTAGTACCTTCTGGTCCATTGAAGGTAACCATTAAGAGTGCCACATCGTGTCCCAAGTCACTTCTGAATATCTTCGGTATTCCTGAAAACTTCACACCAAGTTGAATAAGGAAATTGATTGGACCTTCTTTCTCGTCGCTAACATACACTTCAATATCATCCTCTGATATGTTTGTTTGCTGTGTTAAAGTAGAGTATTCGAATTGCACACGAGAATAATTCTCCAACCGAGACGCTTGATACTTTTGATAATGATGCAGAAATTCCTTTAAAACTAACAAAAGAGAGTTAGGTTTGTTCGAGTCCCAGTTCGACAGACTTTTTATATCGTCGAGAGCGACAAATCCTTTATTCATGAATATAAAATCAGGTGGGCAATCTGGTGAAGATGATTGAAAAATCACAATCCAATCTACCGAATGTCCTCCATATGGTATCACAATTTTAAATCTGTCACAGAACATTTCTTTGCCCAAGTTCGGGCATGAAGGAAGTGCGTTTAATATTTTAATAGCACCCGGGCATATACCTATCTTCCCATTTTTAATTATTTCCTCAAGTTGTCTATATACGTGAGGTGAGAAAGACGTGAGAGACATTGCTCTCGTGTGTATGTCGAAGAAAAGCGAGTATAAAATATGAATTTCACTTACTGCAAAGATAGTGTGCCATCACCTATCATCTCAAGCTTTTTGTTGTTGTTTTTTGCTTCTGTTTTATACTTCAATCACGGATGCAGTCATTTACTATTTATCAAATTACTTTAAGAACTAAAAGAGACTAGCGATGGCCCAACTGAATGGCCATTCTCTCTGTATGCAGTATGCCTCCAAACGCTGTCAAGGGAATATGAGAGCCTGATTAGTGCAATAAATTTTCTCGCGAAACCGCACCAAGATTCTATTTTTCTCTCACTGGCGATTGGAGGTGTGACAACTGCATGCAGCAAGAATGCCTTAATTCTCACACAGGAACGCATTCATCATAAAACACGAACACGTAGGAACGCATGATTGCGAATCACACTAAGCGAGAATGGCCCTTTGAATGGCTATACTTCGCATGCTTTCACCATTTAAATCTCTCTGCAGAGGATCAAAATTGTGATGGCATGTCTTCGGATCATCCTCAGGGATGCTTCCCAGACCGTCGCCAATAGCCCATTGTGCAGCTCTAGTGCGACATAAATGAACTACAACATCACCATTTAAAATAGATTAAAATCTTTTAAATTAGGAAACTATACGGAACTGAAATCTACATTATACATAGTACTAAAAGACAGAATCATGGAAATTTTAAAAAATATTTTGTACAATTAAATGCGAAAAATATTAAGAAAGGGAAAAATATCGTAGTACATTCCTATATAACTGAAACGAGGAGGAGAGGGAATAGGGAAAGCCATGGTCTTCTCCCCAGAAGGCGTATTCGAGCATTGCGATCGCCTATACACCATCTTAGTCGTTCTTTATCTCTTTTTAAAAATAAATAAATATTAATAATTTTAATAAATAACATTCCTTCACCATCTGTGAATATCACAGATAGCTTAGTATCCCTAAGGAAAAGAAAATTAAATTAGCGTTAAGGTTAACGTAAAACAAACCTTATGCAAATGTTTTTTTATTGACTGCACACCTAATTCTTTAAGTTAAAAAACGAGTTAACTACGATTTTTTTTTTTATTATTTATATTTTAAAATTAACTTTACATTGTTAATAAAGCATTTGAACAACATTTTTAATTAATTTGAATACGAAGTAATACTTTTTCCGTTCAATCAGTTCAAGAGATAGTGTTAGATAGTCATTTTCTTGGTCATAAAATGAGTCAATGTATTTGGTATTTTGTTTATTTTCATCATCTTCCCATTCATGCGTGTCACATCTAGAACTATAAGAGAACATATTTTTTAAATTTGCAATTTTGTATAATATTCAATACATAATTGTTTTTATTTCCTTTTTTCAAATATATTTTAGTTTGATAAGAGATTGTTTTCCAAATCTGATTGTTGAGAATAACAAAAACAGAAGATTTAAGCGAATATTTCACTAACGAAGAATTTAAAAATTTCTTTATTTCGAAGAGTAACAAATATCTAAGTAGTGACAAATTAATACGTGGTCAATACTCCTATTAAATGATGAACATTTTAAATATTGAAATACTATTTTTTAACTGATCTAATATGCTAAATCCTATTAAATTTTGGAATTTTCAGTTTTTTAATCAGTAAATTACATTTTACTTTTATTGTAATGATATTTAAAGTAACAACAATACAATATGCGAGTACAATAAGAACATTTTTAAATCTAATTTCAAGTCAGAACAGTTATCAAATCAATTATTATCAATCATCATCTGTTAATAAATCATACTCGTAATCATTCTTGTCCATTAAAAAAAATACATCATTGAAATACACTGGTGAAAACAATTGGAGAATTGTTTGAGTTGGAGGAGAAAAAAAAATTTTTTTTTTCCTTTTTTTTGCAATGAAAAACTAACTAAGCAAATAAAACCAAACCTGGCCAACTTATCATCCGATGTAGGACAAATATTCAGGAAAACAAAAATGGACACAATCTGTTCCTTAAATAAGGAAATTGGTCACTCCAGAAGCAAATTGTAGATCCCAAGGTCAACCCCAGAACCATTAAGATTGAATCCAAGTACTTAAAAATCCAATCATCTGATGATTCAGTTTCCTTTCTTTTTTTGTGCAGCGTTCACTAATATTACATAGAGATATCAAATTTTTTGTGCTGGAAATCGTTACTCGACTTTCCATACTCTTTAAGGAAGTTATCATACAGTCCCTGGCCAAATTATTAGACGCACTATAAAATTCTATGTTTAAGTTTAATTATCAAGTGATACTATACAGCTTTATTGTTTTTACTCGACTGAAACCGGTTTGCACTTGTTTACGTTTTTGTATCAATTGGTCAGTATTGTAATGCAATACGTTAAAAATAAATATAAACAGGAAGTATATAAAAAATCGCCTGAATATAAACCCATTAAATGTATGTTTAAATGTAAAAGTATTGCATATAAACTCGTGTAAAACATGTGATTATTAAAAAATTACAGTGCTTCTAATAATTTGGTCTAATTATTATAATATACTAATATAATACCTGATTTATAAATATTCTATGTGTACATAAAATATCGTCTAATTTATTCAATTGCCAAATTTGTATTATATGGGTCATTCTCACAAAAACAGTCATTTTCATGTCCCCAGTATATTTTATGTTTGTTTTACAGCTTACGAAAAAAAAAATTCAGGGAAAGTGTCCTTCAGAATGCAAGCTAACAAAAGAATTAAAAAAAATTTATCAATTTTTATTTTTTATTTATTTTAGGTAATTAAAATATGCCAATATGTCATTCCCTCACTTGTCCCCACTGCTGATTTAAAAAAAGAAAAAAATTGTTACTGAAATAAAAAAATTTTTTTACAAATTCGTGTATTTTATTTCAGAATACTAAAATATAGAATTCAGAAAATCAATTTTAAATTTAATTTCTGATAAAAAATATTAACACAGCACTATTTTAAACTTTGTCCCCAGTGTTTCGCGTCATTCCCTCACAACAATGTTCTTATCACCTGCAATCTTCTTAGAATAAAAATATTTTAATAAAAACTTCAGAAGTTAACAACTGGCATCATAGAACAAAATTGCAGTATGTTTCCATCTTCAACTTAAAGAAGCCTTGCTGTGGAATAAATTTGAATGAATCAAACCAGGTAAAATTTTTTACATTTGTCATTCCCTCATGTCATTTTTTAGAATAAAATAAAATACAACTTCATCGAGAAAGTAAATAATTATATGTTGCTTTCTTGTATGAATATAATTGTATGTGATTGACTTCAGAAATTAATTAGGCCTAACTGTTATTTTTAAATTTTATTGAATTCGTCATTCCCTCACTAGTGTATAAAGTGAGGGAATGACGCTGAAGTGAGGGAATGATTCAAGATGAGTATATTATTAAATTTTTTTTTTTTGTTAAATCGTGCCAGCCAATTTTATTTCCCAAACCTGTAAAAACTATTAAATATATAAGAGTAAATTATAATAAATATTAGATATACTTAGTATGTTATTATTTTCAAACTTTAGGTAGATGTAACTTAGATAAAAACATGTATTAAAATGAAATATCATTCCCTCACTATTAGTGTCATTCCCTCACTTTTTAAATAGTGAAAATAATTAATTTACTTATTAATTAATTTGAAAAATAAATTAAAAAATTAATAAATTAATTTATTAAATTATTAATTTATTTATTAAATTAATTAATTAATTATTATAGATTAATTAATTATAAATTAATTTTTTTTAAAAATTAATTAATTAAAATATTAAGTATATTTTATAGGATAAATACTTTCTTTATAATGCCATTACATATTTCTATTAATATAAAAAGTTTCAGAGCTTTTTATTCACTTTACTTTTTCGGGATTTTATGAACTGAAAAATGACAGTTTTCGTGAGAATGACCCATATATCGCCTAATTTAACCAATTGATACACGAACGTAAACTAGTGCAAACCGGTTTCAGTCACGTATAAACAATAAAGCTGTATAGTGTCACCTGATAATTAAGATTTTACATAGAATCTTAGAGTGCGTCTAATAATTTGACCAGGGACTGCATAAGTCTAAGTTATACTTACTCAATTTCAACAAAACTGTCTTCGTTTTTCTTACTTCCATCCTCAACTGCAGATTTAAAATATGGAATTTACTTTAAACAAATAAAAGTGTGTTGAAGTAAAAATGAAAAAAGGAGACACTTTTCCTTTCAATAGCTCAATGAATTTAAAATTATATACAAATTTTAACTAGAATTAAAAAAATACAAAGGAAAAAATATTAATTTATTTTTAATAACAAGTTAGCATGATAAACTATATATGTTTAGTAAAATATTGATTTCTTACTTAAAATAAGCAAAAAAATTCTCAAAAGTTAAGTAAAATATCATTTTAACTTCGAAGTAAAATTATTGAAGGTTTCAATTCCGAAATCTGGATTTTCTACTGTTTTTGAAATAAGTTTTTTAAAGTTATAAGCTTCGGTTTTGTTTATAAGTTTATATTTTAGTTTCAGTTTAAGTTTCTGTTGTTAGAAAAAAAAATTATGTTTTTTTTTTTTTTTTTGAAGATTATAACACATATATTTACTACTTATACAACAGTCATAGTTAAATTAGTACAAAGTGCCTCATTCATATATTAAAAATGTAATAAACAAATTGATAAATATCATCCATAAAATGTAATAACATATACAATTATTCTTAAGTAGAACTAATGAAATTGATTTTTTTCTAAGTTTCATTTTTACATTCAATATTATTAAATTTAAGAAAGTGAAGAAAAAAAAATTAAGACTTAGGAAGCAAAGAGAATATGAAATGAGGAGGAATTGTTAACTAAATGTTTCCAAGTTACGCCTTTAATGAAATTCCTTAGTGTGTGAACTTATGTGTTCAAGTGTCAGCTTGAAATTATCATTTTTCATTAATATTTCAAAATCACTTCGCATCAAGCAATTAGTTTCTACGATTTGGTGAAAATCGTTTCTAAATTTATTCTCTTTTTTTCCCTTTGGCCATATTTACTTCATAGTAGAAAATAGTATTACATTAGGGCTAATGAATTATCTATAATTTAATTGCAATTTTTTACACTTTTTTTTCATACATATAACTTTAGCAGAAGATAAAATTTTACAATTAAAACAATACTCTTCGAACAAATCATGCAGCAGATGTATCGCATTAAGGATTAGTAAATTTAACTATAATCTATTGAATAGTTATTAAATGTGTTTACTGTTTCCAATGAAAAAAAATCAGTTTATCTGTAAATTTTTGTTTGTCTATATTGGCTGTTTTTAAGGATTTTTTCCGTTACTTCCTGTTCATTTAAATAACATTAACTTTTTGATATTATGACAACTGAAGACCAAGGAAGGAGAACGATTTATGTTCATGTTTTTCAAAAAAGACGAATTGATTACCATCTGATACATTTTGAGGATTACTAAGTTTTGAAAAATCAATAATTTGGGAACCCCGAGAGTTATTAGACTTTGCATTTTGAAGATAAGCCATACTGGTGAAAAACGGGGTACTTTATCGTTAGTCGGGCGCAAATGTAGCCAATTGTGAACCAAACGCGAGCTAAGTCGCCAAGTGAAGCGAATGACAAAACAGTCAACGGAATAAAAGTCGCAAACGTTTAATTATAAACAAATATTTATTAATAGTAAGCAAAACAAGTTTAACTATAAACAAATATCAATGAATTGTAAACAAAACAGTTTTACTCAAAAAGAATGCTTATAATAATTGGAAGAAAGAACGGAAAACTTGCTTAGTTTTGAATGAATTCAGAGAATAGAGCACGTGGCCCCAAACTAACATTCCCCTTATGGTTGTATGAAATTTGGCGGAATTCTACATTATTTGGCAATTTTTCGCTTTCGCCCGGTTAACGGAAAAGTACCAAAAACGGTTCCTGACAACGCTTAGATAAGACCGCTGGAGTTCTATTTAGGAAGTATTGATTAAAGAGGAATTTCGAGGAAAAAACAGTTCTTGTCCAACCTGATTTTCACATTTTATTTTTTCTCAATACCAAATATTGTAAATTTTGTTTAGAAATTTTTTGGAGAGATGTAAATAAAATATTTTAGATATTAATTTATATTTTTATGATTCTAATTGTATGCTAACTCCTGAACAATCTCAAACCTTTAAATTTGCTTTTTCTCAGAATCAGCTTTCATGGACATAAACCGTTTTTTACCTTTGGTCTTCAATTGTTGAGAGTGTAAAGAATTTACCCATTTCTTTTGCTCTGAAATACTTTATTTTTCAAATTGAGGAAACACAACTTCTAAATCAAAATATGAAACTGTGGAATTTCTATAGGTGTAATATAATACAGTAGTTGTAATATGATTATGCTAACCTACTCGTTTCGATTCAAATTTATCTTATAAGAACAAATATCAGAAAAACTTAAGGCCCTTCGTGTCGAAGAAAAATAAAGGTCATAGTAAAATCTCGGACTAAAAATTTTAGCGAAATTTTTACAAATCTACCACACCTTATTTTCGGCATATTTACGAGTTGTAACCGAACCAGATCATTCGTTTTCTTTTCTGTGGTAAACGGAATTGCGTTCAAATTCGATGGGTGCAGAAATTCCAAGGGGAAAAATACGCCAAATGGGTATGATCAATTCACCAGTTCAGATTTTCAACCGAACAACTTGGACTTTGCCATCTTTAAAACTACTTAGTTTAAAATTAGTTAAAAAATAATTTTGAATTACTTAGATCTGCATCTTTAAAGGACTTTCCTTAAATCTGCTTAACTATTGGAAAGAATTTAGGTCACTCGTTTTGAGATTTAAATAACCAAAACGGTCTCCTCCCCCATCATTTGGTCTCTAATAACTTTGAGACGGTACAAACTTTTGGAGGTAGATTGAGGGTATCAGAAACATGTTGCCAAATATCAATGTCATTCTCGCATTTCACACACCCTGTTATTTTTGAAACGCACCCCAAAATTGTTTTTTTTACGTTTATTCCAGCAAAAGGCAGTTGTTGAATTTGATCAGAAATATTCTTCGAGTGTGTCTTTTTTAATACTTTTCTTGACTTAGTCAGCCAGTTTAGTTCCAATGTAACAAGCCAACAATTCGAGTCTTGGTATGGTAGTTCTCTACATCTCTAACTTCTGCCTGTAAGAGATTCCACCTTTTGTTTCACTGCAAAGGAAGATGACAGCTATTTACCATATGTTTTCTTACTCAAATTGACATAAAGTCGCACAAATACAATACTTATTTAAAACGTATATAGTTCTTTTAAGCCTTTTTTTTTTCTGGACGCATCCATCTTAAAACAAAACTGCATTCACTTTAAATGCTTTCATGCGAATTGGTCAAATATTCCCAAAATTTCCATTGCTCATCTTACCATGGTTTGAAACTCTATAGGTTGGTGCTGCTATTGCTACAATTTTTATCAACTGGCATGCGTGTCTACTTTGAATTTAGGTAACCCTGACATAGATAGATGAAATAAGTATCAAATGAGAAGAAGGCAGAAAAAGAGAGTGAAACAATAAGGCAACATTGCGATGCGAATTCAAATGAATAGTGTAACTAGTTTTAGAACTTGGGGAGCGATAGCAAACAATTGGTGGGAGGTGGGCCCATTCGAATGTTTCAAACGCTTAAATATGAAGGAAGCAGAAATGATCTTTAATGATGTAAAAATCATTAAGGAGAATAAATTAAAGTCAGGCTAAGTAGAAAATAGTATTAAAGCTCAAAATATGTGTTTACGAAAACAGACACAGCTCAAAATGCGTGTTTAAAAAATGGTTATAGCTCGAAAAGCGGAATGCGTTTTTAAGAAAATGGACACAGCTATTTAAAAAATGAACACAGTTTTTGATTCCGTTTATCAAGCTTCTTTTTTAATGAGTATTGTTTGATTTTTTGAAGAATAGGTCAACTTGCACCATCAACAATTTGCAACCGGAAAATTAGCTTTGAATAAGTAAATATATAAGGATAACTTATCTTAAAAAAGATTTTAATGATATGTTTTTTAATAATTAATTCCGATTTCTTTTCAAATCCTGGAACATTTTAAGAAAAATAATAAATAATTATTTTATTCTCTTATACTCATAATACAGATTTTCATTTATAAAATGATTGAGATTTTATGATAAATTATTTCCACTTTTATTATTTTATTTTCATGATATATTTTTTGAGTAATTAATTCCGATTTCTTTTAATATCCTAGAGGGACATTTCAAGAAAATAATAAGAATTATTTTATTCATTTATATGCAAAAAGTAATAAAGATCTAAGCATCTTAGTAAAATTTTTTTAAAAAGAGTGACACGGTTGATTATAACAATATTTATTGAAGTAACAGCCAAAATCCAATAAACATTTATTGAAGTTATAGCCAAGTTAAGGCTTAGGTAAGATACATCCAAGTTAGTATTTGTTGAAATTACATCCAAATGAATATTTGCTAATGTTAAATTCAAGTTAATTCTTTTTGAAGTTACGGAAAAGTCAATGTTTGAAGTTGTAGCCAAATCAATAACTATTAAAGTTATGGACGTTTGGCCAAGATAAATTCCATGACACAATATCGATTCTGTTAACTAACGAAAGAATTAATCACACAGTAAAATGAGGAAACATATCAAAAAAACATCAGCCAAATGTTTCTTTTTTCTTATCATCAATCAAACGCTCCTCTTTTTCCTTCTTATCCTCTTGAAAATAAAATAAATAAATAAATAAAACAATAATTTTTTCATAAATTTTTGTGTTCTTGCACTGAGGAATTTAATGTTAGTTGTAACATTTATTAAAGGATTGTAGTGGAACAATCTGTGTAACTTAAATATCATATATACTACTATTCAAACAAAACCACCATTTCATTTTTCAAATCTTTTTTCCCCCGATTGACTCGGTAGAAATAAGTTACCTTATATGCGCTACAATAGATTAGTTTCCTCTTTATGCCGGCGAGGTGGTTGAGTGATTAGCGTGACTGACAGCGAAGCCAATGGCTGCGGGTTCGAATCCCGCTCTGGGCATGGATGCTTCTTTCTCTCTGTGTTGTCTTCTGATGTGTGAATGTATGAATGTGGCCCACCCTATGAACGGGTATTTGTGGCAGTGTGGCGTGGGTAATGTTGCTCGCCTCCGTGACTTTGGTTCACAGGTGCCCACTGGGTAACGATAAAGGAGCAACACTTCCGGCATCTTCTAAGGCGAAGAACGAAAGTTCAGTGCCTGCCGTTATTTAAAAAAAAAAGTTTTCTCTTTACGAGGTTCTCTTATATGCCATTATAGCATATTTATTTCCAATTGACCCAATAGAAAGTTATCTTATATGCGTTACAATAAGTTAGCTTGAGCTATATTCAGTTTACTTATATGCCATTGGAGCATATTTATTTTCTAATGTCTCAGTAGAAAATAGAAAGTTATGGTATAGTCTGTCTAAGCTAAGAACTCCTCCCGTCAGAAAGTCTGAGGCCGTCTGGTGCTATGGAAACAAGAATGGCGCATTTTAGGAAGGGTGGCTTCTCTAGGAAAGAGATTCCCTCTTTCTCTCTCACCCACCCGAAACCAATCCAAAACAGTGACCCCTTACCCCTACTTGAAATAGTCATACCTCATTACCATAGTCACAGCCACAGGTTCAGACGAAGGGCTGGAGGAGTTCTCATTTTAGACAAACTATACATGAGTCACAATAAATTAGTTTGCGTTCTATGCGTTTCACTTATATGGCACTAGAGCACATTTATTTCCAATTGAGTCAGTAAAATGTTACCTTATATGTGTCACAATAAATTAGCTTGTGCCGTATTCAGTTCACTTATCCTAGTATATTTCTTTCCATTTGACTCAGTAGAAAGTTACCTTATAAGCGCCACAACAAATAAGCTTGCGTCCTTTGCCATTCACTTATATGCTATCGAAGCATATTTCGCTGGTTCAAAGTTAAAACGACACTTCTAAACTCACTTCTCATGTTATTTGAATGAGAAGCGGATGCAGAAGTGTCGTTTTAACTCTGAACCAGCGATTTATTTCCAATTAACTCAGTAGAAAGCTATCTTAAATACGCAACAATAAATTAGCTTGCGTCCTATGCAATTCACTTATATGAGCAATTCTACAAATAAACGCCAGTTAGGCGGCCAAAAAAAAATAAAAAATTTTTTGGGAGGCACACTATTTCTACATGAATTTTCTTCTTCTTTACACCCTAAAAAGGCGAGAAAAAATCGTGAACATGAAATTTTTTCTTTGTGACATACTTTAAATGTGACATACTCTTTCTGACATACTCAGATAAATCTGAGCCGTTTATTCAGATAAAACGATTTTTACATAAATATAATATTATTATAATGTCTCTCTAATATGTATTTATAGAGATTTCATACTATAAGATTATATTTTAGTATAAAAAACAAAAATAAAAAAATTTAATCAAAGTTCGTAAATTGAAAAAATCGGGAAAAATTCAAAATTGGTATTTTGTCATTTAAAGTATGTCACAAAGAAAAAATTCCATGTTTAATATTTTTTCTTGCTTTTTTAGGGTATAAAAAAGAAGAAAATTCATGTAGAAATAGCGTGCCCCCCCCCCCAAAAAAAATTATTTTTGTTTGGCCGCCTAATTCGCGTTGATTTGTAGAATTGCTCATATCGTCGCTTTGAAACAAAACCGTAAAACTCAAAAAATCGAAAAATGAGATATTTGGGTCACTTTGTGTAAAAAAAAATCACCCTTTTAGAGAAACAAAGTATTATCTTCATAGTTCAATAAAATTAATTTAGAGAGCAGATAAATCGTTATCGCATTGGCGCGATCAGCATTAACGCAGAAAGTTAGAAATTGCTCTCCTGAAAAATTTGCTTTTTTGAGTTACCACGGTTTAGTTTCAAGGCGACGATATGAGCAATTCTACAAATAAACGCCAATTTTTATACTAAAATATAATCTTATAGTATGAAATCTCTATAAATACATTTTAGAAAAACATTATAATAATATTATATTTATGTAAAAATCGTTTTATCTGAATAAATGGCTCAGATTTATCTGAGTATGTCAGAAAGAGTATGTCGCATTTAAAGTATGTCACAAAGAAAAAATTTCATGTTCACGATTTTTTCTTGCCTTTCTAGGGTGTAAAGAAGAAGAAAATTCATGTAGAAATAGTGTGCCCCCCCAAATTTTTTTTATTTTTTTTTGGCCGCCTAACTGGCGTTTATTTGTAGAATTGCTCATATGCCATCGTAGCTTAAGTTTATACAATTGAATTTATAAAGTAAAAATAAATATTTGCAAGAATAACCATTATATTTTCTGAACATACAAATATAAATCAAGACATAAACACGGAAATTTTGGAGAAAAGATTAATTTCGTGAATTTTGTTCATGGAAATCAGAATCTAAAACGCTGATATTGAAACTTCGTGAAATTAATTTATCATAACAGGTGCAAAACAATGTGCGTCAAGTTAGGATTTTTTTTTTATAAATTTCAGAGTCATTAATATAAATAATAAATGTTTATTAAATATTTTAAGACTATCTTTGGTTAAATATGTTTTATTATTGTGTGTAAAAGGCTTTTGGTTTGTTTTTATAGTTTCAGAGATATAACGAAATTTGACTTTTAACCTCTCTTAGCCTTGACTTTTAACCTCTGTCTAACTTTTTTGTCAATATATAGAAACGTTAATGCTCTCCCAAAAATTCACAGGACGAGTTCTTCAAAAAAATCCTAATCTAAGGCATTTTTTTTTGTGTGTGTGCTTTTAAACTACTATGCACTCTATTTAGGCAATAATTATGCAAATTTATTTCATAGAAGAACTTTAAACTTTCCTTGATGTTCAAAAGTTCGAAAATGACGTTAGATCAAAGTTAAAGGTGAGGAAACATAAACTCTGTATTTTCTGAATATGAGCTTTATAAGTGGAAACTTAATGGCACTCTGATGAGAATATGATGACAGTATATGTAATAATAAGAAAGATAATGTTTTCAAAAATTGTTATAGATGACAAGTTAAAGCTTGAGCATAATTATTAAAAAAAAAATGAACTCTTTGGTAATTGTATTGTTTCTAAACTAGTTCCTTCGAAACTAAAATGTTTTTGAACTGATTCTTTTTTTGAAACACTATTATTGCTAAATTTATTCTTCTTTTGAAATTGTATTGCATGTAAACTGATTCTACGTTTGAAACTGCAATGAAGACCGATTTTTTTTTTCTTGAAGCAGTATTGTATCTAAACTTATTCTAAGTCTAAAACTGCATTCTTTCTAAACTGATTCTTCCTTTGAAAGTGTGTTGTTTCTATACTGATTTATATTTTGAATTTGTATTGTTTCTGAACTGATTCTTCTTTTGAAACTGAATTGTTTCTAAACTGAATCTTTTTTCGAAACTGTAGTGTTTCTAAACTAATTTCTTTTTTGAAACTAGATTGTTTCTTAACTGATTCTTTTTTTAAAACTCTATTATTTCTAAACTGATTCTTCTTTTGGAACTGTATTGTATCTAAACTGATTCTTCGTTTGAAACTGTATTGTTTCTAAACTGATTCTTTTTTTAAAACTCTATTATTTCTAAATTGATTCTTCTTTTGGAACTGTATTGTATCTGAACTGATTCTTCATTTGAAACTGTATTGTTTCTAAACTAATTCTTATTTTGAAAATGTATCGTTTCAACAAATTATCGTAATTATTCGTATCATATCGTATTAGTTTTTTTGCACAAAAAATAATCCATTAAGATAACGTTTACTTTGATGAGTTTAAAAACATATTTGTAGATATTTTAATTTATAACCGTTATTGAACAGCAGTTCCAACTTTTTAGGTTTACAACTATTAATGCTCAACTCCGTAGCCTTGCGATTTTGAATCCAATCCAAAAGATAAGAGAACACCTGGACCAAGTTTTGGGAGAAATTTGCCTTCTTGGAGGTCGTTTTGATGGAACTAACCCCCATTTGCGTTACATGAAGTGGAAAACCACGAAAGTCTCCTACGGTTACTCTGACGGCAAAGGGATTCTAACACATGATATGTCTACCACTGAGGATATTTTACGTCAGCACTGTGGACGGTGCAAGCTGGATGCGGAATTCGTATTGACCAGCTCACTTGTAGATATTAAGCATTTTTGTTTAAGAGCTGCCTATTTACTTTAAAATGATACCCCTCCTACGTAAAAATTTTTTTGAAAAGGATGAAAGGGCGCCGACTTCAAAATCATAAAGAGCGTATAAAGAGTATTAAAAAAATCACTTGTTTAATCAATCAAAAATCTTAAGTTGCTCTATAACAAACAAACAAGAAAAAATCTGTAAAATTTTCTTTCTGATGAACAAAAGATAAGATATAAGTCCTCACTTGAAATGCAGTGACATCAAGGATTGCCAATCACATGCAAATTCTTAGCCAACCTATCTTCAAAGTAATTACTTTCTGTGAATTATAAATAAAAATATTGAAATACTCGAATTAAGAATTTTCCAGCAGATCTTCACAGTACATAATATGCAGTCTCCATGATATTGTTAAGTTGTCTGTACCTCAATAAATCAATATGAAAGAAATCTAACGTTGAAAAGGAATTAAAAACAAACAGAATGGAATTGTGATCATGATTGATAAATAGCAAGGGAATACATATAAAATAAACTTAGCTGTCACATTATTGTTTTTCTTAATCACCACTTAACACAAAGATGTTAAAAAAAGAAATCGATTTTTACACTTAATAAAAAGAACGGCATGTC
Source organism: Parasteatoda tepidariorum (assembly GCF_982258835.1). Lineage (NCBI taxonomy): Eukaryota > Metazoa > Arthropoda > Arachnida > Araneae > Theridiidae > Parasteatoda > Parasteatoda tepidariorum. The sequence goes on along the minus strand of NC_141764.1, from coordinate 80,512,935 downwards.
GGTAACTAGATTTTTAAAAAAAGGAAGAAAAAAAAAACATTACGCAAACACTAAGGAAGTGAGAAAAAAAAACATCTTGACAGTACTGATTTATTGTAGAAAAATAAAATAAAAAATCCCCATTGCAATGAAAATTATGCCCCACAAACAAAGGGAAAAAAACACTTGAAGGGAATCCAGGATATAATCTACCTAGAAATAGCAAAAACATTTCAACTTGCGTACGTGCCGCAGTGCCTCCAATTTTCATCTACTAACACCCCCTCTGCGTGCCCAAGTGGTGGTAAAACAGGTGCAGTTCAGGGCGTGTTTTCCCCCGCCCTTTACAATAGCACTTGATTGAGGGAAGGCACCGTTGACTGACATTTAAAAGTCTTATCGTGTTCTCAGATCTTTTCCTATTTTTTTCCTGGAGTGACAGGAAAAAGTTATGAATAAGAGGGATTTATTCATCACCAAAACCATACGGTACTTATAATGATTTTTGAAGGAGACAAATGTTTGTGTTTATAACTTTTACTGGAGTGTAAATTCTGTTGTCAACAAAAGCTATGCGTTATTGTTTTCAACAATAATGTACATTAAAATGAGTTTGAAAACTTTGAATGAGCGGAAAAATTATAAATAAGAAAGATTTATTAACCATACAGTAAATTTAATAATTTTTGAAGCATACAATTGTGTGTTTATAACTATTGGTCGATTGTAAGTTCAGTTATCAACAAATGTTGCGGAATAACTTTGCATAGATGTTTTCTATAATAATATACAATGAAATAAGCTTAAAATTATTAAATAAGAGGAAAAATTATGAATACATCGCTAAAACCATACTGTACATTTATTGATTTTTGAAGGATATAAATGTTACTTTTTATTACTTTTAATCGAATTCAAATCCTGCTATCAGCAAATTTTGTGCATTACTGTCTTTAATGAAAATGTAAATTAAAATGAATTCAAAAATTTTGAATAAGAGGAAAAATTATAAATAAAAATGATTTATTAACTACTAAAACCATACAGTATGTTTAATGATTTTGAAAGAATCAAATAATATTATTTATATCTTTTACTCGAATGTGAATTCTGTTGCCAACAAATGTTATGCGTTATTGTTAATACTAATAATGCACTTTAAAATGAGTTTACAAACTTCGAATAAGAGAAAAAAGTATAAATAAAGATATATATCACCTAAATCATATTGCAAGTATTTTTCAGGGGTACAAATGTTACAGTTATTAACTTTTCTTGATAATATATTCAGACATCAACAATCAAGAAATAACTTTGCATAGTTGTTTTCAATAATAATGTACAATAAGATGAGTTTAAAATTATTGAATTAGAGGAATGAACTAAAGGGATTTATAAACAACCAAAACCATATGGCATGTTTAATGATTATGAAAGTGTTTAAATCTTTCACTCGAATATAAATTATGTTGTCAACAAATGTTGTGCATTATTCTTAACAGTAATAATGTACATTAAAATAAGTTGACAAACTTCGAATAAGAGGAAAGAGAATAAATAAAGATTTATGTCACCAAAACCATATGGTAATGATGTTTGAGAGGTACAAATGTTACTGTTATTAACTTTTAATTGATAGCATATTCAGACTTCGACAATCGAGGAATACCTTTGTAATATAATAATAATATATAATAATATACTCTGTTCAATAATAATATACTCTAAAATGAGGTTAACAATTATATATAATGGCAATTGTTAAAAATGGTAATTAATTTAACAAGCTAATTAGTAATGAGAATAGGCTCTCAACATGAAATTTGCTCTCACGTTTTTCATTTTTCAATATTCCTTTTATTGTCGATATTATCGTTTAAAGAAAATATACCTTATTTTAAAAACAAAATCTCACTTCATTTCGTTCTTAATTATCGCTTTTCATTTCCTTTCAACTCTCGCATCGACCATCAAATTAATTGCAATGTTTTTAACCCCAATTTTATTGTGTGGTTTTCTTAATCGCCTTACCTCAATGCAGTTTATTAGATTTTGATGCAATTTTCACTTTTTTCGTCGCTTAAATTTTGAGACCACTAATGTTTATTTTTTTTTAGTTTAGTTTCGACAATGATATAAAAAATGTACATTAAGAGTGATTGTTACGGAACACTCTAAGGAAATCATTAAAAATATCTCATTAAACCGTTATTTTACTAGGAAAGTAATTCCCATTCAGACACTTTATGCGGCTAATATACTGAACTAATTCAAAAATCAAAATAATAAAATACTAACAAGCATAAGTATACCGTTGCGTTAAAACTCTTTGAGAGTGAAAGAAAAAACCTTTTGAACATTTCCATCAAAAAACTGGAACAATATCAAATATTCATAAAATCACTTTTTTTTCTTTTTTTGTGAAGTTCTTAACAACGAGACGTCTATTTTATGATTTTACATTTGTGTTATTTGGCAAAGTAAAAGTTGAAAATTTCAGTGTGATTTTCCAGGGTGCGTAGCCAAATTTTTCAACAAAAAATAAGCACCTTTTAAGCACTTTTCCAGCACCAGAAAAATATTTTCACGCACTTTGAAAAATATCATAATTAGACCGGAGTGGCAAGTTTTTGACAATTGATGGTTTTATCCGGTTTTATTTACAGTGACGAAGACGATGGCGCGTCACAATCGATGAAATTAACAAGAGAAATGAAATTTTCCATCACTAATAGAGAAAAAAAATTGACATAGTTGGTCCCCGTAATCAGCAAAAATTCGAGAGATTTTTCTATTCTATTACAGAGGGCGGAAAATGAAGTCTGAAATTGAGAATCTCTTGCAAAATGCAACAGGGTTGCACGTGAGAGTCAAAAATCCTTGCCACTGAATCGCGCTCAGTATACGCAAGCGCGGACCCGCAAGTATTTCATCAAACGTATGGTGCTTTCAAACGTATGGCAAAACAAATGGTGCTTTCATACACTACAGACCGGCGGTAAGCCGAAATAGTAGATTGGGGTTGAATTTTATCGTGAGAACGTTGAATAGGACAATGTCTGTTTGTATATTTTGTGGCGAAAATCAACATGGTAAAGAAAAACATCACACTTCGGAAAAGGGAAAATTAAGCACTTCTTAAAAACGTCCATGGAAAAAAAAAGCACCTTTAAGGGCTTTTAAAAAACAAAAATTGAAAATAAGCACCTTTAAGCACTTTCAAGCGAAATAAGCACACCTTTTTAAAGACGCTAAGCACCCTGTTGTCTTTTATCTTCAATTTACAATGCATTTAACATTTGGGGCTTTTTTATGATTTCTGATTGTCTCCTCGATGTGTCAAAAGCAAAAATCATAAAGAATCAAGAGGGCTTTATTTTCTCTCTTTTTTGCAATGCTTTCGATTAGTCAGTCACTCGTCTATGACTTCCACTCATGTCTCCAGATTTCTGATTAAAATAACGTTTTCTCGTTCTAACTTTGCAAACAAACAGTGTCTATCCGCAATTGACACAGTTTAAAACTAATCAGAAATAAAATGTTTTTTATGCTCTACATAAAAGGTACATTTTTATGCTAATGAATTAAAAAATGAAAAAACTAATTCAAAACTTATCAGCCATTTTATCGTTTAAAAATACACAAGATATATTGTTACCGAGATTTAAATAAAGATATTTTTAAAAAAAAATAACAACCGAAGACTGATCGATCGAGAAAATTACTTCCAGGATTGTAGCAAATTACAAAAATTACGATCAATTTCCCGATTTCTTAAAATTTTGTCTGCCACTCCTAAAAAAATACAAGCAACGCCCCACCCATGTAGTATTATAGCGTCTTCATTACCACATGGTGAAAAATTATCAACATAAAAAATGCTACTGTTATCAACTTCTTGTTATCTTTTCTTAGTACCTTTCGTTATATAGGAAATTGTATAATTCATTTTATTATACGCCTTGATCTTATCTAGTAATAGCTTGTTTCTTCGGTTGATCAAAAAGACATATAAGTATAAATCAGTTCCAAGAAAATGAAGGAGAAACTGGAGCTGAGAAACCACACGTAGTACAAAAAAATGCAGAATTTTATAAAGGATATAGTTAAGATAAAATATAACTCAGTTTTGTGTTAAAAAATAAACAATACCATAAGATTTCAAAGAATTTAATCTTTTTTTTATATAATTGCACAGTAATGTAGATCTTACACAGAAAAAGTGTTCTGCGAAATATTACGGAGGAAAAATATCATATGAGAAATAAGTTTTAGATTAAACAGGGTGGGAAAGAAATGGAATTTAGGGTATTTGCTATTTGTATAAAAATTTTGGAAAAAGAAAATTGAATTTTAAGCTCTTTTTTCAGAATTTAAATTTTATTAACTAAAAAAAATCATTTTAAACTTTAGCAGAGTTGGAAAAGAATAGAATTTTGGGTATTTGATATTTGTATAAATATTTTGAAAAATATTAAATTTTCTAATCTGCATATGTGGAATTTCAATTTTCGCAATTTAATAATTAGTTTTCAGATGAGGCAAAACGGGAAAAGGGATGGAATTTAGGGTATTTTTTATTTGTTTAAAATGTTTGAAAGAAAAACTGCATTTCATGATCTACTTAAGTGGAATTTAAATTGAAAGAATTTCAAAAAATAATTTTTTAGATTGAGCAGGGTGATAAAAAGATGAAATTGGGAGTGTTTATTATTTGTATGAAAACTTTGAAGAATATTGAAATATAAAATCTGTTGTTTCATATGACAGTTGCATTTTTTTTTTAAGTTGCAGTTTTAAAATTTGATTTCTCAGGAACTATTCGACCAATTTCACTAAAAACATTTATTTTGCCATGTAAAATTACATTCAGCCTACAGTTCAAAATTTTTTCTAATAGTAAAATAAGAAAAAAAAGATAAATATTAACTAAAAGTTATTTTTTGAATGGAGTTATCTTTGAATAAACGAATTTTATAATTATGAGCAAAAATTTTTCAATACGCTTAAAAAAAGTTTTCGAGATTTGGCAAAATACACAAAAATAAAACTAACATTAAGGGGTCCAAACTTTGGACCGCTCATCTGCCTAAACTATTGGGACCATATTTCCCAGACTGCAGCTACCTTTTATATTTTAGAGGTCAAAAATCCGAATCCGTCGGAAAAAAGGTATGTTTATTTTGAAGAAATACGTTTTTGTGTCTGATTTCGTAACTTAAAATATCGCATACACTAATCAATTAGGATTTTTTAGGTCACCCCTTCAAACCTTTAAGATTAAGTTCTAGAACGTGAAGTTCCGGTCATTTGATCAAAAGTTATTCAGGGTGGTCCGCTTATTTCATGCTCATGTAATAAAGCGATATGTTCTCATGTAAATTAAACGATAACAAAGAAATCAATAATGTTAATTACATTTAAAAAAATTCATGGATAGATAAATGTTCACTACATAAATAAAATTTCGTTCGTTTGTATATGCTACATTTTAAAAGAATATCTTCCTATTAACTCCTATTTTACAAACTTGTTTAATAGCTTCATAACTGACTCAAGAATTTTTTTTTTTTTTTTTTGTCTTTAGGGTCTAGTTTATACCTGCAATCTTTGGGAAGCGAATATTATTCTCTCACTTTTGTTTTCTGGATTGTTTAACGATAATAATGAAATTATTTTAGTTTTATAGTTTAGTTAATTTTACTGAGCGATCATCAGAATTGTCCTTTTTACTTACGTGCAAAAAATTATTACATTCGATTTCGTTTTAGTGCACTTCCTATTTTTTTTAGAAAAATCACATTTCATAAAGCAATAAATAATTTTTTAATAAGATTTTCTTATACTGTATTGAGAATTTGGATAAGCAAATTAATCACCATTAAAGTAAATCAAGCAAAATCTCTTTCTCTAATCAATAAGCACATAATTGCAAAAAAAAATAATAATTATAAAATAATTAAATAAATAAATTCACTCAATAAAATAGACGAAAAAAAATTATGGAAACGAAAAGTAAGCAGCTATTCTAAGCAATTTTTTGAAGAGCTAAGCAGAGAAGATAAAATACACAATCCATTTCCAACGCGCAAATGAAACCCTAAGTTTTTGAAATCACCACCAGAGGTCGCTAGTCCTACTCCGCGGGATGCGGAGAGATCTTCAAATGTATCCGAGATCAGTTTCGAATTCAAGCGGGTACTTGACAAATCCATGAATTTGGTGCGTTCTGTGTGCTGTAACTGAATTGAACTGGATTTATTGACATTTGTTGTGTAAACAATAAGCTTGTGATATTTTGTTTACTAAGGAAAGGAAATAATGACTTGGTTTATAGTGTTTTGTACTCAAATATTGGATTCATTATCAGTGAACTAAGTGTGAAACATGTGATTTTTATTTACTAAGAACTAAAGAAAGCGATAAACGCACGTAAGTACAGCATTTTTGTTATTTTTAGTTAGTTGATCTTTGAAATCCTTTAGAAATACTATATAATAAGAGTTGTACTCTATTTGTTTTGTATGAGAATGTTAAAATATATTTGCACATGTACAAATAAATAAATAAACATAATAGGTAAATTTTTGGATAAAGTCAGAAAGTTGATTCTAAGTTATTACTATATCAATTATTCTTAAAATTAATCTAGTGAATTATTGTTTGATAAAAATTAAAAAAAAAACTCCATTCATTAAATATAAATATAAAGCTTGAAAATAACAGTCGTCATGTTTCTAGCGCTCAAAAATCGGCTCCCATTTTCAAGACTTCCCAGATGTGAATGGGGAAAAACAAAAGTGATTTGCGATTTATTGAAAGAAAATTATTGCTTTTAAAATATTTTTAATTAAATAATATCTTATCGCTTCAGTTTCTTGGGATTATTTATTTAATTTAATTAGGGTTACCAGTATCTATTTGTGTAGTATACCAATGTTAAAAATAATGTTGCGTTTGTTAAAAGTTGATAATATGTAAACAATAATTAAACCAACGCTGGGTACAATCATTTAAATAAACTTTTTTTAATTAAGTTAAAAAAAATATTTCTTAAACAATAATTTAAAGGTAATCACAGTTCCTTTCAAAATTTGTAATGTAAATAAAAATTTCAAAAATTGATTAGCATGATGAGAGAGATTTTATTTTTACAGCTTAAATACAAAATTAAGGTTTAAGTGATATACTAGCGGTTGTCAGTGCTACAACATATTAGCATTTTCATTAGTGCTTTGAAAACGTAAAGTAATTTATTTAAATTTGATATGACGAATCAAACGGATTAATTTAAAACTTTAGCTGGTCTTATTTTTATAAGTTTTAATTTAATTTCTTTCTTTTACTGAAATATAAAATTTGATTTCGTATAAAAATCACTTTTTTATTTGTACTACTATTTATTTGATTGTAATAAAATTAATTCTGAAAATTTACTGCATATTATTTGGCATATTTGAAAATTGACCATTCAAAAAATACAGCGCAAGATTTCGAGTAACAAAATATTTACAAACGCGATAAATTTTTTTAAAAAATTTTGAATGAATATAAAATATGAGATTTTTTTTAAACAACACTTTTTCTATTAGGTACTAGGATTACAATAGATTTAATTTTTATACTAAAAACACTATACATAATTTCAACTCTTTCTTGGCTGGTATTTTTAAAAGTTAACTCTCCGAAAACAATGATTTAAGATAACAAAATTCAGCTTTTTACTTTTTGTCTTTTACTGAAATTTACGTATGATTGAACTTAGATAAAGAAAATATAATTTTTTTATTTAAAAGTATTATTAATTATATAATTTACTTCTGTAATGAGTAGGTTCAATCTTTTGAAAATAAGTTTGACGTTTAATTAAATTGTCATTTTTAAAAGTTGGCTGCTTAAAAACTACAATTTAAGAGTGCCAAAATGGAAGAAATTCACAAAAATGATAATTTCCTTCAGTGAAATTATAAAACTTGAATTTGTTTAAAACCACTATTTATTTTGTTCTATGTTAACGATATGTTATTTGATAGTGATAGAAATATCACGATGCATTCTGGCTTTTCTGCAATTGGTTTTCTTGAAAAGTTTGCTTTTTGAAAACATCAGTTCAAGCTAGCAAAGTGCAAATTCATTGCATTTTTGTTTTTGCAAAAGTATGCGGGTGCACTTTTCTCAAATCTCAAATGCCATTTTTTAATTGGAAGTATTATAATGATGTACAATTCGATTCTGATTGAATTAGTTGGAATTTTTTAACCGGCTGTTTTGCTTTTTTAAGCAATTTTATATTTAAAAAAATTTATTTGAAGCACAATTTTCTCATTGAATAAAGATATAAAAAACTAAATTTTTGGCAGGAAAAACTAAAAGTGAAAAGATGTGTTTAAGCACCACAAACTCTCAGTGGTCAACTAGATTTTCAAAAGCTGGCTTCTTAAAAATTTAAACTTATAGAAATTTAAGATTGCGACGAAAATGAGCTTTAAAAAAATGATGCATCTAAATTTTATCTTTTGCTTATATATTGTTGGAAAATTATAATCCTTGCAAATAAGATCTTGACGAAATCATGCAAAATCAGTTTTCCATTTCCCAAATCGTCCCGTAGTGGACAGATCGTTAAGACACGGTGCCCAGCAGATCACCGAAGTCAAGCATCTCTGGCTGCGGTCAGTGTGTGGGTGGGTGACCACTTGGATCAGTCTGCGTAGGAACCGAGTGTGCTCGGTTCTCGTTAAGTTGTTCTATCGTAAAGTGCTCGACTTCGCGTGCAGGTCGTCGGGCTACCGAAGAAGGGGTGCCATTCTCTCTGCAGAGGATCGGAATTGTGTGGCATGTCTTCGGATCATCCCCAGGGATGTTTCCCAGACCGTCGCCAGTAGCCCATTGTGCAGCTCTAGCGCGACGTAAATAAACTTCAACAACAACCATTACCCAAAATCATCTTTTCTTTAAGTTTTCTTGATATTTGTATGTGCGTCATAGCAAGAAAAGAAAAAAAGCTCCACTTATATTCTTATATTATAACCCCTACTTATTTTTTTCATTGTTTATAATCTAATTTTGGTTTGCAATAAGTGTTTTTGAAAAATTTCGAACTCCAAAATCTAAATAATTTACTTTTAATGTGATATTTTATTTCAAATCTGAAAGTTGAACCACTGAACTGTGCAATTTTCAGTAGATTAGACAAAAAAAAAAAAAACTATCTTCTATAGTATTTTTTTATGAAGTTGTTTCATTTCAGTAAGATGACGAGCATCCTTAGTGAACAAAAGTAGAAGAAACTGGTAGCAAACTTTTTAAAGGAATATTTGAAAACTCTTCTTTACCTTTGCAATTATTTTTTAAGAAAATATTTCTATTAGAATATCTCTTACAGGGATTTCTGTTCTCAGAATATTACTGTGTACTCAGAATATATTGTGTGAGCTTTCAAATATTCTCTTAGAAACTTGACTACCAGTTTTTTTTTTTTTTTTTAGTTTTTTAAGAACGCTGATCAGCTTGCATTTTAGCATAACGTGTTTAATGGTTTAATTCAATATTGTATTTTCTCTCAATATTTTCTCTCTTTTTTTAAATATATTTCTACTGAATTTTTTTGTAATTTTTTTTCAACTTCTATCACATTTTTCATCTAGCCTTTTTATCTATTTTAATTGATTATTTATCTTTTTTTTTAAAATTAATATACTTCATGTAGTTTCAAATATCAAAAAAAAAAGCTTAAGATAATCTAAATATAAAATTTGATATTGTTTCTATAATAATAATAATAATCACTTTTAAAATTGTGTTTTCGTAGACAAAGTGATAGGGTTAGGAAACTGATATAGTTATGTATGGAAAGCAAGGTAAATAATAAACTAAACAACCAGCAACAAACAAAATAGTCTGAAAATCAACGCAACATTAATTTTGAAATGAATCTATAAATTGTCTTTTTCTATCATTTGTTCGTATTTGCTGTGGTTATTAAATATCTGTGTCGACTATTGTCATATTTTAATAAAGAAGCTATTAAAAACAAAATAAAAATACATAATAAATCAAATAATATTCTAATGTTTTTAGTTTCCGAGGAATGATTAACGTAAGCACATTAATTTTGCTTAGTTAATTTATTACCCAAATCTTATTAAGCAATTTATCGTAACTAAAGCATAAAAACTTATTTCAAATAGTTTTTATAAATTACGGCGATTTTTTAAAGCGAATTTCGCTTTCAATTTGGTAATTGATGACATTCGATTCTGTTAAAATGGCGCTGGCATTGGTGCGGGAGCATCAATTATTCTACAAAAATCAGTGAAGAGCGCTAATATTTCAGCTGACTTAGTTTCGCTTCAGTATTAATGATCACCCCTTGTGCGGAAAAACAAACCATAAAATGTCATTAATAAAAACTATGTGATCTGGTTTGAGGTTAAAAATGTAGCGTTAAAGTACTTTGCTGAGTTTTCTCTTCTTTTTTTTTTTTAGTAGCTGATACAGAAACTGTTTGACCAGTTTCTATGTGGTATGGCTTTTTAATGGTTATTGATGAACTTTTCAGGGTATTGATGCCAAATGAAATTTGTTTTTTTTTCTTGTCCTAAGTTTGTATCAACGAAAGGTTTTGTTCCGAATCGTGTGTATAATAGTTAAAAGTAAATATTATGATTATACAATGAAATGTATGAAATAAGATTAGGGTGAAATTTATTCGTTTAATATTTTCATATAAAAATTGTTTCCAAAACAAGCAAATAATTTAAAACTTTATATATTATATTTTAAATAACAAATATTACTTTTCCAAGACTAACCAGATGTGAATGAGAAGAAACATAAGTGATTTGAAATAAAAAACGAATTGTTGGTATCGAAAAAAATGGAAAAATAAAAGCGTGATACAAAACTAGAAAAACCACAAAAACTGATACACTACCGCAGTTTTTTTTTAGCTTAAGTAAACCATTTAACCATTTCTTAAGCAATTTTTCTAGTTTTGTTTCAAAGTGGCAGCGATTCTACTATTCAGTCGATTTTGACAACTTGCTCTCTTTTTAGAAGGTTTTTAGAGGTTGCTGTTGGTCGCAATTATAATGCAAGTTTTCATTTATTTCAAAATTTGTTGCTTAAAATGAGACAAACAAACAAACAAAATTCAGAATCAAATTTTATTTTTTTAAATAAAATGTTAAACAGGATATTGGGTGGTTAAAAGCCGCTGGATTGAAAAATTGCGCACGGAGCTGGAAACAGCTGGACGGTGAAAAAATTTTATAAATATATTGTTTAAAACTAATTAAAGTGTTCGAATTGGAGGAGGGGTTGAATAATTAAAATATTTATGCACAGTTGTACTGTGCACTCAGCTTGGTTACCATTAAAGTTTATATGCTGTGCTATATAATTTTGAAAGTTTACCAAACTGGTCTCCAAAGGCGACTAAGGCCTATTAGTGAAGAGCTTGAAACATGTCGATTGTTTTTTGCTATTTGTATATTTTTGAATCGAGTAAAGTTTTTAACAAAGTAATTTTTTTTTTGCTTCAGTTTCTTAGGATTATTTAATTTTATGATCAATTAGATTGTTTCAGTTACTAATCTTTATATCAGGGCTCGTAGCGTTTTAAAAAGTGCTTAAAGGTGCTTATTTTCGATTTCCGTTTTTTAAAATTCCATAAAGGTGCTTTTTTCATTGGGTGTTTTTAAATAGTGCTTAATTTTCCCTTTTTCAAAATGAGATTTTTCCTTTACTATGCTGATTTTGGCTTCGAATTATGCAAAAAGACACAGTTCACATTGTTCTATTCAACGTTTTTACAATTAATTCAATCCGAATCTATTTCGGCGTATTGTCAATCCGTAGCGTTTGAAAATGCCATTCGTTTTACGTGATTCAAAATTTCATGACTTTTGACAATTGTCAAAAACAATGCCAAAAGGTTTTAATTTTTTGACATGACGGTTAAAACAAGATAAAACCGTTAATTGTCAAGAACTTTCCAACCCTGCCTAATTATGATATTTTTTTTAAAGTGCTTAAAAATATTTTTTGAGTCCTGGAAAAGTGCTTAAAAGGTGCTTATTTTTCGTTGAATAATTTGTCCACGAACCCTGTTTATGTTTCTCCCTTACCTTTCTAAATTTGTCTAAGTTTACAGTTTTGCTCATACATCTGTCTTTTTTTATTATTTCACGTTTTCATTACTCAATTTCATTATAAAAAATTTAAACAAAAACTTCTCAGAAGAAAACATCATTTTCGAAACTGCACTTTTTACATCTCCCCATCTCTTCCAAAAATAAAACTATGTGCATAATAAATATTTAATCTAATTATAAAAAAAAAGTGAAATATTACCTTACAGCACTTATATTTTGACTAACATTGTGCGTGCATGTATAAAGATTTCACGCTGGGCCTAAAACAATACCGATGATAAGGGTCTCGTCATTCGAAAATTGCTTTATGCTTAGCGTTTGTTCTTACCTCGCAGCAGGACATTCTTCCCTAACATGTGGTAACAAGTCTAAAAAGAACAGTCACCTGTTACAAGATGGAATGTAGACAATATTCCTTCATGAATATAAGTTTTATTACTTTGTTCCTCCTACACTTCATATCCTTATTAAGGAGGATTTATGTCTTACACGGGACATCAAATTGTGGCGCCATAATTCAGATATACCACAGAATATACCTCCCACCAGCTTGTCTCGGAGGACGGTTAGAGTTATTAAAATATGCCGTGTTCCTTCTCTTGTTGAATTTTATAATGTATCTGACAGGTTGAAATGAGCTTTTCGTTTTTGAAAAGTAATTTTTTGGGGGTATCGTCAACAACATTGGATCGAATTTCTTATTAATTTCCAGAATGATTTTTGGTTCTTTCTTCAAAAACATAATCTTAGATATTTTTTTTAACAAATTTTTTTTAACAAGGAGATGTGTAATAGGTGCAGGTAGAACTTAGTTTAGTTTGCTTTTGCGAAAATAATTTTTTAGGTATCATTAACAATATTGGATTAAATTTCATACTAATTTTTGATTCTTCTTAAAATTCTAATATTCAAAAAAATCCCAAGTTTTTTTTAATAAATAAGAAAAAACATTTGAAACCGAACTTTTAATTCATAAATGTTAATCCAGCCTTGTCTTGTTTTAGTTCTAAAAAAATAAATAAACCTTCAACATTAGTTATAGAGTTTAACTTTGACATAGTCACTTGTTGAAATAAGTATCGCCAGATTGAAGTTTTTTTTTTTTAAATGCTGAGTGATTTTTTTAATAATTAAAATATTTTTTGCATTTCTGACTGTGCAATTCTCTCTCTCTCTCAGAATAGTATACATAGTATAAAATCAGAAGTTTACTTTGAGTTTAAGGTACTTAAATTGAATCCTTTTAATTTAAATTCTCGGAATAACTTCAAAAAAACAAAAAATATTTTAAAGTGATTAAGTTTTGTGGTAATTTTAGAAATCAGGAAACTAAGGAGCATTATGGAGAAGCCAAAACATTATGAAATGGAAAGATAAGTAACTGTTCTTAAGCGTCATGAAATTTCATACGAAAATAATTATTTTCAATTTAATATTAAGTAAAACTTATTTGCAAACAATTCTGCAATCAAAATTTACATCACATATCAGCATTATTATTGAAGTATGCCTTTTTTTTCTTTTGCAGTCAAATAACTACTATGAATTGATTACTCTGGTTCGTAGTCCTTTGCGAGATATCATCATAACGTGGTCTAATTATCAATTTATTAAAAGTAATATTTTTTGTTTGATTTGCACTTTGTGAGCACTTCCTAGTTGTCGGGCTAGAAAAAAGCTTTTGCAACTGTGTGTAAGTTACCAGGGGGTCGTAGAGGTTAAAATTATACAATTTTTTGATCAACATCGAGATCGTGACAATGGGGTCAGCGCTTCACATCGGTTGCTTTTACTATTCTGACAAAATAGTACCCAAAGATCAGAAACTGGGTGGTCTTCAAACCTGAGCCCAGGTCTTCACAACGACAACTGTGATCCCTAGCCATCCTGATATCGCCACCCAAACACCACTCCTGATCACGAAGGAGGTTGAACAGAAAGTAAAATTGCCTGAACCATAACTGGCATATTCTTATATTTATCAGGTTATAATCAGGGGTCTGTCCAGACATTTTGTGAAAAAGGTCCTGTTTTTGTAAAATTGTGGAAAAAAAACTATACATAATTTGTGAATATAAAACAAGCGCTAAGTTACATTCTTTCAACCAGGGTCCTGACTTTGTGAATTTGTGCAATTAGGGTGCTGTTATAGCAAAAATTGATAAAAACCTTTTCAAGAAATTTTTAAATTGTAAATAGATACAAGATTCTGCTCAACAATTGCTGCAACTAAATTAGAGATGCAACAACAAATATTTGGTGTCTAGCCTATACTGATCAACACAGAATATTAATTTCGGTCGAATAATGGAAACACTCACATTTTTAATAATTTCAATTGACATATGTTAAATAACGCAACTTAGAAATGTATCACTTTTAATGTGTTACGCATTAAGTAAACTTAAGTAATTCATAAATTTATAATATTTTATTTAAAAAATTGCCAGAAATTAGTTTTTATTTATATAATGCTCAATTAATTTTATAAATAAATATAAATTGATCAATTATTTATTTATAAAAAAAATATGATTTAATATTAATAAAAATGCGCACACGATGCTTGTAAAAGTAGAAATATTTTCTTAGATGAAGATAAACAAATTTGTGAAGGGTCCGATTAAAAGATAAATTATTTTATGAAGGGTCAGTTTTTATTAAAAGATATTTTGTGAAAGGTCCGTTAACTGATCCAAATCTCTTCTAAACAGACCCCAGATAATAAATAATATTTTATTAATAAGTTCGTGTTAGTTGTAATGGTTCAAATGGGTGACCACAAATATGCTAATTAATAAAACGCATAAAAGTAATTTCACTAAATAAGCATACCTTTTTTCCGTCGGATTCGGATTTCTGACCCGATAAATATAGGGAGTAGCTGCTATCTGATAATTGTGGTCCCAATAATTTGGTCAGGAAAGCAATCCAAAGTTTGGATTCCTTTATGTCAATTTTTCTTTTGACGTATTTCTCCGTATCTCAAAAACTTTTCAAGCGAATTGAAAAAATTTTGCGCACAATTATTAAACTCGCTTATCCAATGCAAATTCATATCCCATTCAAAAAGTAACTTCTAATAAACATTTATTTATTTTTTATTATTTTATTTAATAACAGTCAAAAAGATTCTGAAATGCAAAGCATACAATTTTTTGCATAATTTTAAAGCATGTTTATTTGCATATCAAAATACATAATTTTAGCGAAATCAGTCGAATAGTTCGTGAGAAATCAAGTTTTAAAAAAGTCGTGCTTTTTGCGTTTTGTTTTGTATCTTAAAATATCGTCTGCACTAAATTAGCATATTTGAGATCACCCCCGCAAACCATTAAAATTGAGTCCTAGAACATAAAGATCCGGTAATTAGATCGAAAGTTATTCAAGGTGGTCCGTTTTTTTTCTTTTTTTTCGCACTATGCACAGTTATTTTTATGAAAAGCAATATAAAAAAAACTAAAATGTAGGGCATCGTGTTTCCATCGAAAAAAAATACCCGAGGAAATAAAGTAAGCCTAAAAAAAAAATCAATTTTCATGATTGATTTGCCAGAAATATGACAAATAACGCTGACTACTCCCATTGATAAGATAAGCGGGGAAGTTTGATTTTGAGGATCTGATTCTGGTGGGCAGGTACATTGAAAGTCTCTAAATTTGCCAAAGGATATATGAATGTTTACTTTGAATAACTGGATGTAACTCTGAATGTCTATCTATGAACGTTGAAAAATTATCCAGACAAGACTGAAAAAAAGAATCTCGAATCATTTATCGATAGCTTTAATGTCACTAAAATTGTGAACTTCATAATTTAGGGAAATATGTTAAATACAATCAGATAGTCAAGGTCTAGATAAGAACATGTATGATTGATTGGAGTGAGATATCTGAATGATTACTAACCTCATTTAGTAGTTCTAAATTCAACAACTTTAAAAAAAAGTTTTAATCATAAAAATTTATTTTTTTTCAGAATCTTTTAAAATTTTGAATATGATTGGAGTAATTTTGGTTATCATTTTTATATCCTAATAATTGGTATGAAGCTTTAATTTTAAAAAAAATAGTCTAACATTCAATATGAGTTCCCTAGTACTTTTTCTAGATAGATATTTTACCGGTTTCCAGAAATTCCACTAAATAACAGCGTGATACCGAGAAATATCTTTAGTGTGACATGAAAAACGTGGTATTTCTCACCAAAAGCATTTTTAAAAATGATTTTCAGAACAATTGAAAAATGTGGCTTATTATTACATTTATCGAAGATAGCCAAGCACAATTCTATAACGAAACTCTACACTATTTTTATGGAACGAAGATAGTAGCCGTTTTAATTGAAAACCATTTATTTTGTTCGTTGCCATACGCGACTTTACAAAAGTACTATTCACAATAAAACTGAAGCGCCATCTTGAACAAATCACAACAATAATATTCCAAGTCCTTCATAAGTAAGAAACATCGTTAATTTCGGTCTGTGAAAATCTCTAAAATTTCTTAGTAATGCATAAATACATTATACTACTTTGAAAGCAAAATTAACTAAGTATAAGTAAGAATCTTTAGACATAAATACACCGGAGGAAGGGAAAGGGTAAAAGTGCCTTAAAAACTGCCAGTTATTAGTTATTCGAACTCAGTAATCTAAAGATTAGGCAATAGCAAGTTGAGTAACTAGTTTAATAATAAATGCATGAATTAATTCAATAATAAATGCATTTTAAATTACATTTTTTTTCCTCCAAAAAAATGGATTGCGCATTTAACTCAGAAGGCATCCATACTAATAAAAGAAAGAAATAGCGTGTGTCTCTCTCTTAAATCCAATACCGCTTAGGCTAGGGGTATATATAACGTTTTTAAACTACTACATTTCGACAAAGAAATAGACTAAAAACGCCATTAAAAAAAAGTTGTAGCTTTAGGAGTAGAACTCATTTCAGACTAAAACCTGAACACCCGAATATGGCAATATCAAGTATTTATATGAATAAAACAAAGGACTTGTTCTTCGATGTTATTTACTTTTTTCTTATTACGTGCAAAAGACTGACATATAGCTAGTTTACAAACATAAAGAATTATCTTTCCGATATTACAGTGGAAGTTATTGACAAAACTACTTACTGGAAACATATGTATGCTTCCTTTAAGCAAAAAATTTTATTTAATTTAATTTAAGTAAATTAACTAATGTATGCAGCTTCCTTCAAGCAAAAAATTAAATTTAATTTAATTTTAGTTAAATTAAATTAAATTTAATTATGATAATAAATTTAAAAATAATAAATTTAAAAAAATTAAAAATAAACTTAATTTAATTTAACTTAATTACTTAATTAATTGAATTAAAATGAATTACTTAATTAATTGAATTAACTTAAATTGAATTAAATTAAAGTTAAAGTAAAGTAAAGTATGAAGTAAACAAAAAGCATTTGATATAGTGTACTACATCTTATTTTTTAGAAAAAAATAAAAATAAAGATTAAATAATAATAACGAAGCGTATTTAATTTATTTGAATTCCTCTGTTTAATACGAACGAATGCCCACTTTTCAAAGAACATGTGTTTTTACGTATGTCGGTTAAAACCTATAATTTTCTATTTGAAAACATAACACTACCATTTTTACACGTAGACAAATTACATAAGTGCCGCTCTTCTAGATACATATAGTTGAATTTCACAGATATGTTTCTTTGACTTGAATTGCCTTAAAAGAAAATCATCATTTATCATAATTATCATTTGAATGATTCTTGAAACTCAGTGCGTTAAATTACACTTAATTTCGAACACCCCTCTTTGCCCGAAGGCGGAATCAGAAAAGTTTTTTCTCCATTCTAGTGATCTTTCTGCTGTGAAACTACCGTAAGATCAGCAAAGATCAAAATTAAGTTTGTGGTTTAAATAGGTGTTAAGTTCTTGTGAAAATCGGAACGAAATGATGAATTGCATGAAATTATTGTGGATAGTTGGAAATAATCGTGACATTAGTAAAAACTGTTATTTATTTTCTTTTTAATTTTGATTTGTTGATACGAAATGGTTGTTACAATAACTAATTATTAAAAATATTTTATTTGAAGTGGACATAATTTTTTTGTTGTTATTGTCGACGTCCTTATGTGGTTTTTAGTTTACGATAAAAGCTTCTGGAATCAACGAGTAATGTTATAAAATACAGAACACTAATACGTTTTCAAATAGTGTGATTTGGAGGGAAATGGAATTTTAATAAAATATTAGGTAAAGTAAAAAGTCATTGCGTTTTTTTTTTTTTTTTTTTTTTTTTTAAACAGATGACAGTAACGCACCTTCTGATATTCTTAAACCATTTTCAAAAATAGTAATGTCATTGATCGCTTGACAGTTTAAGCTTCATTTTATAAAACAAATTGAGGATTTTGTTGTGTTTTGGAGATTTTATAGCACGTCGAACATGGAAGATCAAACTTAGTATGCGCAACATTCTATTGTTTAATAAATATTGTTTGTTAAAAATTGAATAAAGTTTACAGCGATAGTGGATTGGTCATGTTCATGAAGTTTTTTTTAAGCTTGGTCATGTTCTGCGTAAACCTGAAAAATTTAAAGTAAGATAAGTTTTTGATTGGGACCCTCAGGGCAATAGAAAAAGAGGAAGACCTAAATAATACTTAGCACAGGACGATTGTAAGCGAATTGTTGAAAACAATCTGCAAGAGATGGGGAGATGTAAAATATCTGGCCTCATGTAGAGTGAGATGGAAAGCGGCGATAGAGGCCTTCTGCTACAATTCGGAGTAAAAAGGAATATGCACATTAGCCTGGATACATAGTTTTTTTAAAATTAATATTTACTATTCTTTTCGATTGCCAAGATGTAAATTATCATTTTTTTTTTTAAATTGTTAATTTGATTTTTTTTCTTGCATTGAAAGTGATAATAAACACTTTTTTTCCCCGAATAATTCAAAATATATTAATCATTACAATGTTACTATCCGTGTCTCAAAGATTTTATTTTTTAGTAACTCAAAAATCACAAATAATGCTTAGTAAATCCTCAGTTTAATTCAGCAAGAAATCCTAGGAAAGTCCATAATATTAACGTAAATAAATTGTGAAGATACCAAAAAGAATATGACTTAAGCTAACTAATTATCAAAAATTAAATTCCATTAAATCCCTGGATTAACCATAATTAAATGTCTGGTAGACGCTTCAATTTGGAAGATGGAACTACTGCTTCTAAAATATTATAGTCTTGTACGAGAAAATAAACAGCTTGAAAAATTATAGTAGAATGGATTGATATTTCAAGGCTATTAATAAACTTAAATATTTATGTTGCAAGCGGGACCTTGAGAAAACTTAAATAATTTTGACTAGAATTTTTGATCAAATTGAAAACTCTAGTGATTGCATGAAATTTAGCATTATTAAAATATAAGTTAGCGTATTATTATAATTCAATACCGATTTAAAGGGAATTAACAAAGGTTATACTTGGTACTCCTTAATCACCACCCTTAATTAATACAAAACTTATGAAAAAAAATTCAGTGGAATTGAAAGTAAATGGTCTGAAAAGCAGACACTCTTCTCTGGGTGCGATGCTATTTGAAAAAGAATTTTTGACGTAATTAACATAATCATATATCATAAGGTAAAATTGACAAGGTTGTGCTAATTTTCCTAAATACTCATAAATCGCTTTTTTATTTATTTCTTTTTAATTTTTTCTTCTTTGTTTTTCCTCATACTATTTTATTGATATATTTTACGTTGGCTATATTAAGACAGTATGAAAAAGTATTTTTTTAAAAGCACACAATCGTGTAAACTGATGACTAGATTAAATCTTTTCGTTGTTATATTTTCTAAGTTATTAATTTTTAATTTTTTTTTTCTCATCTCTTGAAAAATTCATTTTCTCTTCTTTCTTTGTATTAAGTGACAAATCAGTAACGCCATTAAAATTTAGTGAATCAATGTTTAGAAAAGAAGAATTTGATTAATTTCAAAACCTATTCGATAGATTTTTATAATTGCCGCGAAACTTTTCTGTTTCCTTAGGCAATCAAGTAGGTTTTGATACTTTTTGTTCTCTTCCTCACTAGGGAACTGCAATATATTTATACAGTTCTTTGTCTTTGATTTGATAATAATTTGCCACTTCTAATGCCTAAATTTTACAATCATTTTCACAATATGTGATAATGGTGTTCATTAAAAAAACATCTTGTATATTTTTAATATATCATGAAATATTATTTAATTTATCTAAATTATGTTGCTTCTATTTTAAAATATAAAAGCAAACTGATTAGAATAAGTTCGTGTCCAGAAAAAAGTGCTATTGATTCAAATTCTTACATAATATTACTTTATCTCGAGTTTACAATAATTCTTATTTTTTTCTCATTCTTTAATAATTTTCATTGGAGTCAGGTTTTTTTTTTGTGAATGCTATTTCAAAACAACCGAAATTTGTGACTATAAGAATATAAATAGCTTAATTTTAAACCAACATAATATCTTTTTTTCGCATTTATATTAAAGAGCATAGGAATGTTATTTTTACGAGAATCAGTAAATCTACGTAAAAAAAGAATGAAATTACAAAAACAAGAGAGAAAAAAAAATTTAAATACGAAAACACGTCACGATTTACACTTTAAAACTTCATCTTTAATCAGCGATGACACAAAAAAACTCCCTTTCCCACCTTTTTGTTCGTTAATAGAATTTTAGGGAACCCCTTTTCTTTACCTTGCATAATTTCAAGCCCTAAAAAAGATAAGCAATCGGCTCTAATTGAGCGTTTTGTATTCTTACCGATTCTTTTATTTCTCAGCTTCCCTTTTTTTCTTTTGCATTTGTCAGAGTTAAAAAAAAATGATAATAATGATTTGCATTTCAAAGTGAATTCGTACCCTTCAAATAAGGGTATTTAAAAAAAAAAAGGAAGTACTAGTTGTTCCTAAGTTTTGAATTTGATGAGTGGTTTTAGATTGACGAAGTTGAAAAGTGAAGGGTACGCAATCTCGATTTTTCTCCTTAAGTCACGTTTTAAGGCCATAACACCTCTTATAAATTAATTAAATGTTTCTTTTTGGACTTATTATTTTCTATTCATGGTCTTGGTCAGAAAAAAAGTCACACCCCTTTTTATTTGAAAAGAAAAAAAGAAATATGATCATAACTTCTGTAAAAATCTGACTATCATATTTTTTTCATCTTGTAATTAGTACCAAAAAGATGGATTTTTTTTTTCCTGATTTAGATATAATAATGATTTTTTGATGAAAACATGTTTTTATGCTTAAGGATCATAGAAATACCAACAATTTTGTTTTTACTAACTTTTCATAAGTCTTATTTTTACTATCGTGATATACGATAATTCTAAAACACTTTTGAAAATGGGTATATGTTTCATCCTTTATTATGAGTTATCGAGTTCCTCTAAGAGTCACTGCAATTATTTGTGCAGTTATCTAGTTACAGCATTTTAAAACTCTAATCGTAATCATTCTTAATCAGGGATGTTAAGTTTTGATAAGTGGTTTTAGGTTTGAAAAACAAGTTGGATCATTGTTTTCCCTGATAATGAATTTTAATAATGATTCTTTAATGTAAACGCTGGTGTTTTGCTTGTGAAACGTCTCATGGAAAATCTGTTAATATCTCTAACTTCATACCTTTCAATCAAAATATTGGTGGATATAGTACTAAAACTAAAGGACAATGAAAATCTTTTTCCTTATATAATTTACAACTTAATATTTTTTCCAATGTTCTCAGACTTATCGAATTATGTAAAAATAAAAATCTCAAAAAATTGATTAGTTGACCTCTTTTATTTGAAAAAATATTACTAAATAAGGATAAAAATATTGTAAAATAAGTTGAAAAATTGAGCAACAATTTCTTATCGGTACAAGCAAGGTCCTATTTCGAAGAAACTGATTATATTTTCTTCTTTAATATAACTCCTATCTATCTTCCTATGTTACCAGATTAACAGTGTGTTGTTTTTCGCCCACAGAATTCCCTCCTACCTCCAACTTCATCACTCATTTTTTTGGGTGACAAGTGGGGTACATAGGTTATATAACTCCGTGTAGTTCTTCTCTGGCAGGAATTTTAATAT
The DNA here is from genome assembly GCF_982258835.1 of Parasteatoda tepidariorum. Taxonomy (NCBI): domain Eukaryota; kingdom Metazoa; phylum Arthropoda; class Arachnida; order Araneae; family Theridiidae; genus Parasteatoda; species Parasteatoda tepidariorum. The sequence continues at coordinate 80,490,644 of NC_141764.1, read as the reverse complement.
CTCCAGAATAGTTTTGTTTATACACGGCGATGTCGCAGACTACACTGCAAAAAAAAATTCCCGAAACGTTTTTGAATATATGAGGTAGCTACAGTGCATGTGGTCTTCAAAAACGTTTCTGAATATTTCGGAAACTTCTTTTTGTAATATTCAGAAACATTTCACAGTATTTCAGAAAAATTCTGAATCACTTCTTGCAATTTCGGTTTTTTTTTTAAACTTCTTCTTGTAATATTCTGAAACATTTCACAATACTTCAGAAAATTCTGAATCATTTCTTGCAATTTCGGATTTTTTTTAAACCCCTTTTTGTAATATTCAGAAACATTTCACAGTACTTCAGAAAAATTCTGAATCATTTCTTGCAATTTCGGATTTTTTTAAACCTCTTTTCGTAATATTCAGAAACATTTCACAATACTTCAGAAAAATTCATTTCTTGCAGTTTCGGACATTACTTTATTTTTATTTATTTATTTATTTTTTAGTATGAAGCGTTTCTGAATATTTTGGAAACCTCTTTCTGTAATATTCAGACACATTTCACAGTACTTAATTAATTTTGAATCATTTCTTGCAATTGAGATTTTTTTTTCTATATGAAGCGTTTCTGAATATTTCGGAAAACTCTTTCACTAATATTTAGAAACATCTCACAGTACTATAGAAATATTTTGTATCGTTTCTTCCAATTTCTGGTTGTTGTTTTTCTAATATGAATCGTTTTCTACAAGCGTTTCTTAATTTAGGAAACCACTTGTGGAGTTTGACTACCAACATTGTCAACTGTCATATGTCAAAAGGTACTTCAATTAGAATTGAGTTAGCATGTTTTATATATAAGTGAACTGGAATTTAATAGTAGTAGTGGTAGCTACGCTACGCTCTGAAACTGAATCGGCGTCAATACGATTTAGTTTCCTACTTATGAAAATAAGAGAAATGTTTCTCAATCGATCAGAAACAGGATATTAAATAAAAATGACTGAGATTTTCGAAAGCATTTTTGTCGAGTCAAAATTAGTTTCCGAAATTTTTTACTGTGTATTTTGAAAATTCTGGTTCTTTGCAAAAATGCCTAAATTTTGCAAAGAGCCAGTCTAATCGGATATGACTCCAGCATTTTTTAATCAAGTCAATCACCTTCTAATGCTATTGAAATAAGCCCAGATGTTTTCCGGCTAATTAGAATATGCCATTCATTGAATTATAAGTTGGATTTATTTTAGACCTTTAGAAAATGAGAATAAATAAAATATGCTAATTAGAAAATGTCTGATGGGCCTCATTAACTTTAAAGAGCCGAATTTTTCGATTAGCATATAAAATATACATAAAATAGAGTAAGTAGTGATTTTTTTTGTACATAGTTTGGTTCATATTCACCACGACATATAATTTGAATTCAATGAATGCATAAATAGATTATTCCGCATATTAAGCATGAAAATAAATATTTTAGAATTGAAGAATGTGCTTGTCATAATTTGTTATGTACTCTAAAAGCGAATATGCTTCGATATAAAATAGTTTTTTTTTTTCAATTATTAAGTTAGGCATTTTACCTTAGAGAGTTATAAAACTAAAACCAAGATTAATTTATACCCTTATTAATACTATAGCAATTGTCAATTATAAAAATTGTTTTATACTATTCATTGGTGAATTTTTTTTAAAAATATTTTATAAACAACAGTTTTAAAAATATTTCATAAATTATTTCTCATTTATCACTGTTTATCTCGAAAGTTGACATTTAAAAAAAAATTTATAAAATATATAATCTATAGAGTATATTATATATATTATAATGTAGGTAATCATAATGCATAATTATAACCTAGATAGTTTTAATAATATTATATAAGAACATTTTAATAATTTGTTATTTGTTACAAAATGAATGATTTCCTGGAAGATTTGAAGAATAACTAATTGTACTTGTAAAAGAAAATTGAACTTAAAAATATAGAATGTAGGACAAAAAAAGTAATAAATGAGAAGCAATTTTGCTTTTTAACAATGTATAACAGTTACTTTATATCCTTATAACAGTTCAAATTGGAAAAAAGTTTATGCCTAGAGATATGTTTTTTTTTCTTCATATTTTTTAAAACTTCGATATGAATAAGATTTATATATTTGGAAACATCTAATCTCTCTTCTTTATTATTTTAATTTTATTTTTCCCATAAATATTTTTTTTTGCTTCTTATATCATGTCAAGTGCGAGCTTATAAAAGGAAAATCTCGAGGCAGATAAATAAATGTTTTCTACAAGAATGCATAAAAAGTCTCTTTTTAAAACAAGAAAAAAAATGTGAAAAAATTCGCAAAAAATTTCTTAAAATTGAAATATTTTTCAATCATATTAAAACTTGGGACGAAACTAGAGTTCATAAACGAAAATAACTCCTTAAGCACATAAAATTTCAACTCTACCGTAGTATTTTAGAGAGATGCAAAGTGACCCTAGTAGTTATTTTTTGCTACAAGTTTAACATTTAATAATTTTCGAACTAACGATCGAATATTATACATTTCTGTTTGTTTCATCCTATTTCTTGTACCAATTTTCTACACCTCTCCTTATTTCAAGTTTCTAAGTTTAATAGTTTCTGCTTAGAAAAACAAAGTGTAATGTAAAGTTGCATACTGGAGACAAAGGCAGCATCGCTTTCGCTTTTTTAAAACGGTGAGAAAAGATGTTATAAAAGGTATGTTTTTAATTTTTTAAGTATTGCTTAAAATGTTATATTAAATTTAATGAGAGAAATGTTACCCTAGTAATAGTTTTGTGTAGCTTTCTGATTAAATGAAATGAATCAAACTACAGTTAAGCAAAAAAAAAAAAAAAATCATACAAAACTTAAAGGAAAAAAAAATTGTCTGTATCAAATTAAGTATAAAATTTAATTGGAATGTTAAATTTCATCCAATGTAAGATATCAAATTTGAAGTTCAAAATATTAAACTACGAGTATAACTGAGAATTTGCTGGTTCAAGGAATTGAATTTTAAATTTTATCATGTGTTATAGTTCAAAATGATTGAGTTATGGTTCTAATTATGAAATGATCATTATATGTTTATATATTTAACTTATTATACATTATATACTTAATTATATATTTAACTTATTATACATTATATACTTAATTATATATTTAACTTGAAGTGTAATTATATACTTTCCAAAATAAAACTATGATTGAGCAAAAATGAACTAGGACTCTATTAAAATTCTGCATGATAGGAAGTATTTAAAAAATTATTAATATCAAAAAAATAAATGATTATTAACTGAATATAAACCGAATATAAACGCTTAATTAGGTTGTAATATAAGAGGCCTCTATTCCTGCTATCTTGGATTTTAAATGAAATGTTTGATTTTTGTTTTCCTTTTCTTCTCTCCTTTTTTTGTACTTTTGATGATATTCAGCAGCACAATATTTTTCTAAAAGGGTGAAAAATAAAGACGCTCTATTAGATTTGGAGAAATCATGATTTTTTGAACTTCTATGTAATTTTCGTCAAAACTTCGAAGCAATAAGAATATGCGATTTGTGGTTTCGAATCAGTAATTTCAAACTGCCAATTTGTCATTTTACAGTTTTTTTTTTTTTTTTCAAATTAATTTTATTACAGTTTAAACTCACGAAAACCGATTTGGATTATTCTTAACAAAGTAAATTACTCAAAAACAAACATATTTATCAAAAATTTAAATGCAGACAAATGTGAAATATTTATTAACCTTTCAAAAACTACTGATTTTGAAACTGTTTTGATATAATTTTGTTAGAAAAAATTTAAAGAGAATCTAAACTACCGCACACTTTGTATCTCAAGCTCTAATTGTGTTAGTGTCTTTTACATGTAGCAAGGATAAAACCGAGTAAAGTGAATATCTACCATCAGTTTATGTGTGAAAAATTAATAAGACGGATTATAAAAGCATATTCAGAATCCTCCCCGTCTCCACCACTTCGACAGCTGAGTTCGGTTGAAGGGATTAAGGCCTCAGAAACCGTCGTGTGCTGATCTTAGAATATAGGTTTTATGGCCTTAAGGCCTTAAACTTTTTGGGGAGGAGACCCCATAACGTTTACAAAAATATTGTGGGACCCTATAAGCATTGCGCAAACCAGACATACACGTGATCGAAACTGTTAGTCTTTTCACCTGTACTGCAATATACTATTGCAGTTTAAGGTCATTAACTTTGATTTTTAATTTTAAGACAAAGAACAATGTGAAATATTTAAAGAAAAGTAAAAAATATAATAAAAATAAAATCAATTAGTAGCTAAATTAAGATAAATTGTGTAAAATATTTGGAAATACTGAAAGTATAATTATAAGTTTAAAAAAATATCAAAATTGCTAATATTTTTAGTGACCCCTGCTGTAGATCGTATGACCCCGAATGAGGTCATGACCCACAGTTTAAATAATTCTGTTTTAACCCATAAAGCATTATTAATCTCTGATATGTTTAATCAAATTTAACTGTAATATCTTGATCAAATTAACATTATCTTCGACATTTCAAGTCTAAATATAAAACTATCATACCTTATATAAACAATTTAATACGTACCTTTATTTTTTATTAAATTTAACTGTAATATCTTGATCAAATTAAAATTATCTTCGACATTTCAAGTTTAAATATAAAACTATCATACCTTATATAAACAATTTAATACCTTTATAAACAATTTTAATAATTATTTTTTGATGCATAATTTTGTTTTATATTCAATATTCAAGGGTAAAAAATTTCAGAACAAGGGGTCTGAAAATTTTGAGAATTTTCGAAAGAGATTAATTTTTTTAAACATATTTCTATTTTCACTATTTTATTCTATATTTAGTAATATGCAAATGTTCTATCCAGCCAAAAAAAAATTTAAATCCGGCTACTTTCTCTAACTTGATTCACGGACAGTGCCATCAAAGGTCAACTAGTTTTCAACGAACTAAAAGAGTGGCATAGAAAAGGTGGAATGATGACCAGTGTCCAATCAGGTGACCATTTTAACCTAATCTGTTCCCAATCTATTTCTGTACTCGTAAAAGCGCCCGACTGTGTATCTATCTCTCTATGATGTATGAGATTTTTTTTCCCTTGTCTCAAATAGTTGTCTCCTTGGCTACGAGAAACACAGATCAAGCAAGAAAAATCATTCAAAATTCATGATTTTCGTCAGCTGACACTTCAATATTTTACGGGTGTTCGAATGGTAGTTTTGCCGCCATAACGTCGCGAATTTTTTTCACCAGACAATCGGATTTTTATACTCTTTAAAGATAGTTTCAATCATTTCTATAAAAGTATATTTATTTTATATTTAGTTTGTTTCAAAGTTTTGAGATAGTTAAAAAAAAGGGTTTAACTAGAAATTACTGGGTAATTTACGAGATTAGAACAAAAGTTTCTGGGGGAAGTTATCTTTTTATTATTAGTTTAACTGGACTGAGGTATTTTTCAATGACGAGAAAAGGTCATTCACATTGAAATTCTGCATATATTGTACTTTTAACTTCAAACTGATGTCAAAACAAACTATAAATTGCCCAGAAATTCAATATATTAATATATTGCTAAAAATATATAAAATTCAATCAAAATTCATGATGGCTCACATTTTGCGAAGATAGTTTTGCCTCCATAATTTTGCTTCCCCCCCCCCCAGGGCTGGATTACCCATTAGGGCAGAATGGGCCGTGGCCTGGGGCCCCCGATGATTAGGGACCCCCTTAAAATGGGTTTTTTGAAAATAGATGATTTTTCAAATTTCAAATTTAGAAAAATAATAATTTTTCAATTTTTTTCGAAATGTTATGATTATTTTTTAGTTCTAATTTAATAAAGTCAAATTTAATTTATTATCATTTTAAATATGCTTTCTCAAATTAAAAGATATATAAATACTTTTATATCTAAATAAATAAAAAATATACGAGAAAAAAATTAAATCTAAGGGCCCCAAAAATTTTAATGGCCTATTGCCCCTCGTGCGCTTAATCCGGCCCTGCCCCCCCTCCCCATTGCACGGTAGGATTTTTGTTCTGCTTAAAGATAGCTTGCAAATGATGTCGCCAAGAGTTTCTTTATTTTAGATTTAGTTAAGTTTTCAGATAATTCTGAAAAAAAGTGTTTAACAGAAAATTGCTTGATAATTTAAATGTTGACAGAAGTTATAGAGGAAAGTTATTTTTGCTAGTTTTAATTGGAATGACGTATTTTCAATGACGTAACGAAGTCATTCACGTCAAAACTTTGCATTAATTACACTTTTATTTTAAAACTGCCTTTAAACAAGCATTTTGAATTGTGTCTAGAATTAAAAAATTAAAAATAAACTCCCTGATGATACATAAAAAATAGTAAACTAATATTAATGATATATGTTTGTTGAAAAGCCATATTTATTCGAAGAAAGTGCAAGTATGTATCTGATTTCGTATTTTTACGTATTTAAACTATTATCTATTCTTTTTAATAATCACATTTGCAAACCATGAAAATTGCTTTTTAGTAGGCATACGAAATCAGATCATTGGATCAAAATTGATTTAGAGTAACTTTCTGTTAATTTTTGATACCGTATTTCTTAAGATTTGAATGATGAACAAAAATCGATGGCATCTTATCTGTTTTAGAATTTTGAAATGCATAGAACCATAATATTTCCCAAATTTACTGCTCCCTTAACATGAAATTAAAACATATTATATCATGCTTTTTGATTTTGATTAAACTTTGTTATGGTTCAAATTGAACTTAAGTAGGGTAAAATTTAACACCTTCATAAGGTTGCTTACTCGATATTATGGTTTGAACTACAAATAATATGGTTTAACATTAAACCAAATTATCTGAAAAGGTGGTGGTGCTAAAAATGTATGAAAATTGCATACTTTCAAAAAGTGTAAAAGGAAATAGAATTTTTAAAATATTGAACACCCCTAGTACTTCTCAGTTAGCAATGAAAGTAGAGCGGAGGCTTCAAAGCAGGGTCTTTGAGCCACACATAAAACTGAATTGGGGGTGTAAAGATTTGATTTAGAAATCACCATTTGGCGGTGTGGCACAGAGCAGAGATCTACTTGTTATTCAAGGACGCGTGCTATTTTTGTGCGCACTACTGTGAAGAATTTTAGATTTTATGTCATTTAAATTTCATTCTTTGAAAATACCGAGGAGATTTATTTTCTTATGCATTGTTTATAACCTCATGCATCTCTAAAATACGCTCTGTTGCCTTTTGAATTTTTTATGTGCATGCTACAAACCGCAATTTAGGGGGAAATGTTTCTTAGTTTCAAAAGATGACTCTCATTCATAACAGCTTTATTTTTTGAAAAGATGTAATGCCATATTAGAAAATATTAGATATGCATTCCACTCTTTTTAATGAAGGCGCTGCAAACAGTGTCACACTCAATGAGTAGAGCTCTTTAATTATTAGATCAATGAATATCAGCTAGTTTTGAAGGGGGGGAAAGATGACCGGTGATACTGATCACATTGCCGCTATCGCCGTTGGTCACAAAACTGGGGACCTCTCAGCCTTCACAACCTCCTCTACGGACTGTTACGGGAATGTTTATCTTTTACAGATAGTTTGCTCAATATGTTCAACAATATTTTATTTTATCCATGTAGAGATAGAGTTTTCTCAACGTTGTGCACAGTGGAAACTAATTTAGCCCTTGTAGACATCGAGTTTGTTCAACGCTATGCACAGTAGTAACTAATTCAGCCCTTGTAGATATCGAGTTTGTTCAACGATATGCACAACAATAACTAATTTAACCCTTGTAGATATTCAGTTTGTTCAACGATGTGTCCAGTAATAAATAAGTCGGCTTTTAGCCCTTCTCAACAAAATGCTTAAAAATATTTAATTTATGACTTGTAAAAATAAAGTTTAACAAGCCTGCTGTTATTTACGAGTTTGAGTATTGAAAAAGTTCAGTTGTTGATTTTTGATTTTTATTTAACGATGCATAAAGCGAAATCTAACTAGTAAACATGTATTATTGACACGTATCTTTATGCGCAGTGTGATCTTCACAATGCATGTCTTAAAGTACCGAGCAAGGAATTTATTCATTAATGGATAATTCATAGTGCAATATAAGTACATAACGTCCTGTTGCATCAGTGCCATGCTATGGTCTTTATTATTGAATATAATCAATGACAAAGTTACCCATTTCCTTATTTGATGGATGTCACTGTGGATGTTAATGGACTACCATTCACTGTAACTACCAGTGCGTAGAACTTGCCTCCGAGAACTGCAACCGTATTTACCACACTCACCTTTACAATTCGAACACCCTTGTGGAAGTTTGGAAGGAAAAAAAAGCACTCCTTCCCAATTTACAGAGAACATGTCCACTTCATTAAACATGAATGGGTCAAAATGACCCATCCGGTTACTAGAAACGTTCTTCAGCGATTCCCCAGGGTCGAGGGGTTGTTGGATTGTTCCGGTAAAAAAAAAAAGTTCTCAGGGTGGAGAAAAAAATAAATATCGATCATACTTTGGACCCTTTTTTTCGAGTTTGTTAATTTTTTATAGGGTTTTCAAAGAGACAGGGAGATATAATAATAGGGTTCTTGTCGTGCTGGGAGGTCATGACGATGATGTGATAGTCATACGCTTCTGTAATTTTAAAGTAGGTTTCGTACTTATCGATTTTTTAAAAATAAAAAGTACAATCAATATCGTTATAGATCTCCAAATTTTTCTCCTTCATTTTTAAGCATTTCGAATATAATCAAAGTATGCGCCAACCTTTGAACTTCTGTTACTCAAAAATCATACACATACTTTCTATTTTTTAAGTAATATTTTCTAAAAAGCAATAACTTTCTCCCCAGTTTTCTGAAAAATTATTCTTCAGCGTATACTTGCAGGATTTTTTTTCTATCCTTCTCTAAAAACATAACATAAGTCTTCAATATTAATTTTTTTTTATCCTGATGTTATTTCATTTATTGTATTTTATATGTACTAATTATTTATAATTAATGATAGATATATTGATAAAAATAATAATAAATAACAATGATAGTGAATAATGATGACAATTGTAATAATAATAAATAATAAGAGTAAATAATAATAAAATTTTTAAATAGTAAATAATAAGTAAATAAATAGTAAATAATAATAAAATTAATACCAATAAAAAGTAATGGTAATAGTAAATAACGATAAAGTTTATAATAATAACAAAAAGTAATGATAATTGTGAATAATATTAATAGTAAATAATAATAATACTCACAATAGTATTATCATTTTTGTTATTAAAATTAGTACAAATTATATTGACAATAATGATGATGATAATAATAGTGATTATATTTTTCTCTTGCTTTTACTCTTTATTAGTTAACTTACTTAGTGTATATCATTTCTCCGTCACTTGATTGGATCATGTTTTTGGTGAGGAATGTATTTTTCATATTTGTATAATTTTATTGATATATTTAAAAAAATATTGCTCTGGAACAAGTATTAATCTCTTTTAAAGTGCAAGCTGTAATTATATCATTATTTTCTATTTTTTTTAAATTTCTCTGAAATAGAAAATGATTTGTATCAAAATCAATTTTTATGGAAGATGAAGCGCATTAAGATACAAACACTACCTTTTAGTTACAAATGTGTACGTTCGGTTAAACCCTTTTTTTTTCCGTTTTTTACTTGGGTTGTATAATAGAGAGAGGTTTCGTAAGGTTTATAATTGTTAAATATTCAATAAATTATTCACAGTTATTAAAGTCACATACGTTACACAGAATGCTTAGATTTTATTCTACCAAAAGTATGGCATAATATTTTTAAGTGTTTTTAAGCCCGTTTATATCGGAAAAGCCATGAGAAGTTTTCCTAATTTTTCCTATCTTTGATTGGGACAGCTACGGCTAGCTATGGGTAGCTTAGTTTCAATAATTTTCTTGTGTTCTCAATTACGTTTCTTGACTAATCATCAATTAACTTTAAACAGGTGACTCTTCTTAATGAAGATTTTCGGAAATGATAGTTTTAAGTAGTTGCATTTTTTTCATAAAAATGCAACAAATTAAATAAAACCTTTCAAATTCAGCAAAAATAAATCACCCAAGCGATTCTTTTACTTCATCATACTAAAGAAAATGAAACAACAATTTTACATTTAAAAAAATGTTAAGCGTGTACAATATTTTAATTCTAAAAAAAAATCATCTTCAAAACTCTTTTCTCGTTGATGTCCAGGTTGCACTTTCAGAGAAAATACCCAGTTCTTAAGCGGGTGTGAAAAAAAGTGAAATAATTAAATATGAGTAATTTAAAAAATTTTAAGAGTTTCTATGGCAAGAAGCTTCCGGTGAATTATAATATGCTCCAGGTACTTTTTTTACTCGAAGAAGCACGATAATTGACGTAAAATATGCTGCTAAAGAAATGTTTTATTATTTTTTACTACTAGGCATAGCATTTTTTCTCTAATATATTTAAAGGTAGCATAAAACTTGTAAGAGTGACTGCTAATTTACTGATGAACATTTGTAGACACTGATATAAATGTAAAAGTGGTTTAAACCATATTATCATGCAAGACACGTTAACCCTTCATTTACTCAAAAATGTTCAAAACTTTTTGTACCATTTAAATAACGTCTATTTTTCAGTTTAACAAATATTTTTTTAATATTCAATATTATTTTTTTATTTTTCATAATTTTTTTTTATTTTGGGACTTTAAAATCCCGTCGGGATTTGATACATAACTGATTATATTTTGGGAAATAGAAAATGTATTTCATTCATAGAGAATTTAAGACGTTAAATGTTTACTGAGCGGAAATATCAAAAGAAATAGTGGTTTGAATAGCTTTCGCGAGAGTTTTGTTATCGATTAACGCGTTGTCGATGGGAAAATGTTAGTTTATTAAACACAAAAATGTGTAACACCTGTTTTGGGAGTGATTTTCTTTGAATTAAGAAAAAAATGAAACAAAATTTCTGTCGGAATGAACAGTTCAGATCGGATGATTTGTTTTGCAAAGTAATCAAGAAATGCTCGCTGAAATTTGAAATTTATTTATAAAAAAATAAAAACAGCTTTGTTACCACACTTATGACATTTAAATGACCACACCTGAATAAAAACATATGTTAAATGTAAGACATTTACAATAGAAGTCTGATATAAATAAGAAAATATTTTATTGTTAACAACATGTAAATGATATATATGCACACGTATATGTAGTATATAAATATTAATGAATACAAAAATGAATATATAACTGTTTGCATCATTGCAATTATATAAAAAAAACAAGTCAAAAAGTAAAGCACAAATAAGTAAAAATGAACATACTATAGTTTCGGTTCCATAGAAAAGAATTTACTATTTATAATTTACAATAGATCTCGAAACTATTTTTAAAAAATTTAAAATTGTGAATAAAGCAAAACAACAAGAGTAAAGCACAAATAAATAAGTAAAAATGAACATGTTCCTGATCTATAGAAAAGCGTTTCTCTCTGTCGAAGCATTAAATGACAGGAGAAAGTACGAGTCAAACATGTTGCAATGTGGAATGGCGTGGTTGAAGTGAATTATTGAACAAAGAACAAGCTTGAGTAAGATAATAAAAGGGAGTTAAGAAACAGGGTTGGGTGGGGAACCCTGTTTCTTAATTAATTTAAAATAGATATCGAAACAATAAAAAAAAATTATGGAAAGAATATTTACTAAGTTATTGAATTAAAACACTGTTGATTAAACCCCTTTTTTCCCTATTGTGACGTGTGTGTTTCGTTACTCTCTCCTGCCATTTTGTGTTTCGACACTGAGGGAGGTTCTTACTTATGGACTTTGCTTATGGTTATGCCTTTTTATGCTTCGTCCACGTTATTTTGCTTTATTTATAGGTAGTACTTGTTAGATTCTTTAAATGAAGACTAAAACAGGCTGCAAAAAAGTAATAAAAACAAAGAATAAGTAACTAAATTTGTAGTGCATTTTGAGACAATAAAAACTTAATTATAAAAGAAAAAATATTAAAAAAATTCGTTACTTTTAATACAAAATTGTTTTAGAATATATTTTAAGCCTTTTTCTTTTCTTTTTATAAATTTCAAACTCAAAAACACGAAATAATGATAAACTATTAAATCTTTTTTACTTTTGAACAATACAAATAATATTAATAAATTTAACCTGCATTTCGAGTAGAACTGTAAAAGTAAAAACAGTTTTAAACGGTTTGATTTCAAATAATGAATTAACTATAAACTTATAAATGAACAACTACATGAAGAAAAAAAATTATAAAAATATTAATTTTAGAAAAATAACCTCTTTTTTTCGTTTTTAATATATGTCCATATGAATGATTGATGTTTAAGCACCTTAATATAATAATGACTAAAAAAATGCAAAAATACTTAATAATGATTACGTTTTAACACTTCTCTAACCTTAATGGAATTTTTTACTAAATTAAAGCATATTTCTTTCTCAGAACTTTGAAAAAATTAGCAGACTGCATTACTTCATGACATATATACATATATATGAGATAATATATGTTTTATAATACTTATTCCACGCGTGTTTAACTAGTTACACTAACTGAAGTTGACATGGATTTTGCCATATAGGGAAATACTTCTAACCATGCAAGATACCTCTAAACTCTGGATAGTCTACAAACGGTTAATCTACTCAACATGCTTTTGTTTAGCTTTGGTACTTACAAATATCTAGATATCTTAACTTTCCTAGCTAATTAATGCATGGAACAATGCAAGAGCAAGGCGTAATTAAAGTCAGAAAGTAATAACATACTAAGGACTTCCTTTTTCTCTAGCATGCATTTCAGGATTTGGAGCTTCTCGCTTGCCAAAGCCCATTGGCATGACCATTGGTTGTGTCAGAACAGGAGAAGGCATCATTAGTGGAGCAGAACTTTGTAGAATCATAGGACTTTGGCTTTCCATTAAAGCTGGCACCATGTTAGGATTCATCATCAAAATAGGTGAAACAGACAACGGGCTCCTTTTTTGTCTTGAATTCATATTAAGATTTGGAGCTTCCCTCTTCCTAAATCTGAATGGCATAGTAATGGGTTGTCCCAAAAGTGGAGAAGACATCATAAGTGGACCGGAATTTACCAGAAACATAGGAGTGGGGCTTTCCATCATTGGATAACGAACCATATTTGGACTCGACATCAAAACAGGTGAAACAGACAGAGGACTTCGTTTTTGTCTTGAAGGCAAATCGGGGTCAGGAGCTTCTCTTTTACCCATTCCACCAGGAGATGCCATAGGTATCATATATACCATACCAGATGACTGCATAGCGCTTGGATTTGGACTCTGCATGAAACCGAAATTGGTGGCTTGTAGTGCCATAGGATTGGCGCTTTGCATTCCGAGTGGCATCTGTACTAATTGATATGTTAAAGGACTTCGTTTGTCTCTCTTGCGCATTTCGACATTGGGGGCTTCTCTTTTTCCCATCCCCATAGGAGACTCCATGGGTACCATATAAAACATGCCAGATGGCTGCATAGCACTGGGACTTGGGTTTTGCATGTAACCAAAATTGGAATTTGGTAGTGACATCGGATTGGGGCTTTGCATCCCCCCTGACATTGGTACTAATTGATATGTTAACGGACTTCGCTCACTTCTCGCCGTCATTTCGCTGTTAGGAGCTTCTCTTTTCCCCATTTTTGTTGGTCCCATCATCATTGGTACAAAAACTATACCAGGATTTGATGCTGCTAGTGGATTAGAACTTTGTAGAAAACTTTGCATCATAGCAGGATTCATACTTTGCATCATGGCAGGATTGATACTTTGCATCATGGCAGGATTGATACTTTGCATCATAGCAGGATTTACAGTCTGCATTGTAGCTGGCTTAGGATTTTGCTGGTTAGGATTTTGGTTTGAAGTTGTGCGGGGACTTTGCATATAGGCCGGATTAACGCTCTGCATCATCATTGGTGTGGGACTCTGTATGAAGAATGGCATTCCTGAACTTGTCAACCAAGGAATAAAAGTCAACGGGCTTCTCCTTTGTCTAGACTTCACGGCAGCTTCCCTTTTAAAAACGTGATTTGAAATACTTGGCAAAGGATTAGAAAACAGATTCGCTGGAACAGCTTCAGATTCAATCTCCTTAGCGTATACTAAAGCTCCAGCGCTGTAACTTGGATTTCTGCTATCAACTTGGTCAGAAGAAAATAGGTTGTTGGAAGCTTGGGTAAGACTGTTAAAAAACTTGGAAAGGTAGTTAAAATCTGGTCTGTTCACATCATTCATGATCTTGGCAGGATTCAAGAAACTCTGAGGATTGTGATATTTCATGACTACAGTTGCTTCATCAAGACTCAAACCAGAAACAGGGTTCTTCTCAAAAGAAGGATGAAGTTGAGAAAAGTAATCACCGTGAGCTGTTGCTCCAAGGAAAAAACTCGCTACTATCAATATAAACAACATGATTAAGAAAACCTTAAAACTTTCAAATATTATGAGGAATTGTTTTGCTTGTTCTACTTATATAGCAAAAGCCAAGGACAATTACCTAGGATTTTTTTTAAAAAAATACGCATTAGAACGTTCTAAACTTTTGAATGTAAATATTTATAGCATGATATGTAATATATTTCTTTATTTCGCTTCTAGAATGTGAATCAGCAAGTCACTGCATTTGATGATTTGTAACCGATAAGCTCGTTTCGTAGTTGCTTCCGCAATCGATTCGATTTTATTTGTTTTCTATTTCTTCAAATGTGATAAAAATCTTAAAAATTTTCTACACCATGACTAGATTTTTTTTCTTATAAACACAACATGACTAATTTGACCTGAACAATTTAAAAAACTGTAGTCAAATTTAAAGGTTTTAAGGTTTAAAGGTGACTTACTCTTATGAATTTCAAGAGACTCAAGGTCTTGCCTCTTAGTTATACATTTTTTGTCGGATTTAGTTTCTAACATTATTTGAATTTGTTGTGTCTTCAATATGAAATGTGTATGTTTGGCGCAGTATAGTAGATTCTGTTCTATTCAGAGCACAACCTGGTTGTCAAACAGCTCTTTTTTGACAGTTTTTAACGAAGGAACTGTGCTTGTCAAGTGTTTACGAATTTACCTATTCAGCCTAAGAAATTAAGGGTTGAGGGAATGTCATAATACTGGAACATGGTTTTGAACCAGTATTTATCTTTTCGCTATGAATTTATGCTTATGTTGCTGTAAAGAAGCCATGTTTTTTATGACTGAATTTTATTTTTAAAAAAAAATATTAATTTTTGTACAAAGAGCCGTGATTTCTTAGGTGATAGATCGCTCGTCTCGCAATAATGTGCCCCGAGTTCGAATCCCAGCGATGGCTGGTCGATACGAACTCCGCACCCGGCTCGCATCGAACACAGTGCTGACGTGAAATATCCTCAGAGGTAGACTGGTCTCGGGTTGTCCTCTTATCATCGGGATAACCGTGGGAGGTTTTCGTAGTTTTCCTTTCCATATAACGCAAATGCGGAATAGTTCCATCAAAAAGTCCTCCATGAAGGTAAATTTAGTACTATATCAAGGTTATAGAAAATTTGCAACATATTATGGTTCAAGACATATTATGATTCATAGATCGTTCACGGAGTCCCAACGATGACTAGTCGATACGAATTCCGCACCCGGCTTGCACTGACCACAGTGCTGACATGAAATATTCTCAGTCGTAGACAGATCATGGGTTAGAGTCCCCTTGCCGTTAGGCTAACCGTGGGGTTTTTTCCTCTTTGTGTAACTCAAATGCGAGCTAGTTCGACCAAAAAGTTATCCAAGAAGGCAAATATCTTCATTAAATTATTTAATGAAACCGATTTTTCTATTCATATTCTACACTTTTCCCATTAAACTGCAAAAAATATGTTCTGTATAATTACTAAGATTATTAAATCGTTTAATGAAGCCGATTTTACTATTCATATCCTAAACTTTTTTTCCATTAAGCTGCAGGAAATATGTTCTATACATTTACTAAGATTATTAAATCGTTTAATTAAACTGATTTTACTATTCATATCCTAAAACTTTCCCATTAAACTGTAGAAAATATGTACTAAGATAATTAAATCGTTTAATGAAACCGATTTATCTATTCAGATCCTAAACTTTTCCCCATTAAACTGTAAGAAACACGTTCTCCACATTTACTAAGACTGTATTGAACCGACTTTTCTTTGACTGTACTCAACTATTTCCCATCCAATTCAAAGCAATAGATTATTGCTCTCTATATTTACTAAGGTTAATCATACAAGCTTTATATAAAAATGACTGTTTATTTGCTTTTTTCCCCTCAATTTCTTTTTGTTGTTCTGCTTTTGTTGTTGTCCACTTGACATACAATGACCACGTGACAGCCCCAACCCTTTCCATGAGAAGAGAGAGTAATCTACCGAAACGTACATCTCCTGGCGGGTAATCTTGTTAAATCGCAACCCTTTTCCTCATAAACAGTCACTAATATCCCCTGGAGGCAATGCTACAGGGACATAACCCTATTGTCCCACAAACATACACACACAATGCCTTTCACACTAAATGCTGATCCCGCAACATGCAACGGACATAACTCAACAGTGTCCGGCAATTTTAGGACGGTCCGGCGTTTCCACAGTGACGCCCGGATGAATGGAGGTCTCCCAGATCCCTTTCCAACCCCCTTTTCCGACTTGCTTCAATAACAACCCTCAATCACTCACGGATAATGGCTGTTGCAGGTAGAAGTTCTCTCTGCACTCCCTATTGCTGACTCACACCCCACCCCCTTTCGAACGATCACGAATTCAAGAATAGAATTTATTCGACGGTGAAATGAATTTCGATGCAGATAATACTCATAAGTTGCAATTAGACAGTTATTCAGGCTATGGTAACTATCAAATGCCAATGAATTATCATCAATAATCACTACGCAATTTACGCTTAAAAGACAGTATTTAATATTTCAATTAAATTAGCATAATAGTGACTGTTATGATTATTTGCTAGCTTCAAAATTATTATTTAACACTTATTAATAATCACTACACAATTTACGCTTAAAAGTTAGTTTTTAAAAATTCTAACAGTAATATATAGTTATGGTTTAGTGGATTATAAATTATAATTGGACACATATCCGCAATATAATAGTTATCAAATGCAACTAAATTATCATTTCAACAATCCCCAAACATTACATTGTTTATGTAAACATGCTTTACATTTTAAAATTTTAAATTAGCATATTAGCTATATGTTAGTTAGTTATAAAGTAGATTTAAGGCTTTATTCAAATTATAAAAGCTGCTAAATGTAAATGAATTATCATTAGCAACAATGATACATTTGCGTCTAGACATCCGATTTTAGGCATAACACACAAAATTAACATAATATATCAAACAAATTAACCTAATAGTTATGTTAATGACTCATTCATTACAAATAATCATACGGATTATCAATCAGATAAGAATGAATTGCCATTATAAAGGTAAAGAATCGTTTTACAATTTACGATTACATCTCCGAGTTTTTACAACTTCAATCAAATTAACTAATCTGCTTCGAAAAGAATTCCTATATAGATAATACTCATAAATTACAATTAGACAGTTATCTGGACTACAGTATCTATCAAATGCTAATGAATTATCATTATTAATAATCACTATACAATTTACACTTAAATGCCAACTTTTAAAATTTCAATTAAGCAAACGTAATAGTTACAATTATAGTGTTTTATAAATTATAATTAAACACTTCTCCGGCATATAATACTTATTAAATACAAATTATTTATAATTTCAATAATCCCTATACACTACATTGCTTATGCAAATATGCTTTACATTTTTAAGCTTTAAATTAGCATGATAGTTATTAGTGATTTATAAATTACAGTTAAAGCTCTATTCAAATTATGAAAGCCGTTAAATGCAAATGAATTATCATTACTAATAATAATAAATTTGTGCCTAGGCATCCGAGTTCAGGCAACACACACAAAATTAACATAATATTTCAAAAAAGAAAATACATAATAGTTATTTTTTCAATTCAACAACTCCTATACACTAGATCAGGGGTTTTCAACTTACATGAGGCCGGGGGCCACAATTAAAAACACAAATCAAATGGCGGGCCGCAACTTTATCAAAATTTTATGTAGGACTCTTTTATGTTTGAAGGAACAATAAATTTTACTGTCAGATTTTTACCAAGTTGTACAAGACAAAAGTATTACAAATTAAAATAAGAAATAGATTTTTAAGAATACTTAATTGTTACTAATAATATTTTTAAAAATATTAAAAAAATAATAAAAATTTGGGCTACAATAACTTTAATGTGCACCTATGTATTAAACAATTAATGTGTAACAGATATCTAATTGTTAAGATGGAAAACTTTAAAAAGGTTGGTATTAAAACTTATATAGTACCACACAAAATATTCAATGAGAAAATTGAGGTTTGTCTGCTGCAACCACCAGAGAATAGATATTTATATTTTAAATTTAAAATTTACAAGTGTGTATGTAAATATTTTCGTCCAAAATGAGTGGTTTCAAAAAAGTTAAATCGGAGAATTTTTTCAAGAAAATTTCTGATGCACACATGCTAAACTATGTTCACAAAATACAAAAATATGAAATAGAAAAGAGCAACATACACGATTATTTCTGTATTTGAATAAATATTTTCTTGGATGCAAAACCAGAGAAATAAAATTTTTTGCACCGTTGGTATGTTAAATTTCACAGAAACGAAGAAATTAGGTTTCTATTAACGAGGAAAGTATTTAAAACCCACATACAGTTTTTACGAAAATTGTCCGCAAAAAGATGACAACTAACATATTTTAGTTCGCTAGCCGGATGCGGCCCCCGGGCCGCCAGTTGGAAACCCCAGCACTAGAATATTATAAGAAAGTTAACACACACAAAATTAACATAATATTTCATATAAATTAACATAATCGTTCTTTTATTGACCCATTACAAATATTCATCTCGAATATCAGACAAGAATGAATTGTCATTCAAAAAACTCGTTTTGCGATTTACGATTACATGACTGAGTTCTAACAGCTTTAATCAAATTAACAGTCAGATTTTATTGTTTTGTTGATGTTTTATGGTATTATTAAACGTTAATTTTAACTACAGTTGCTATAAAATGCGATAGTTTTAGAAATTATAATTAGACATTTATCCAGACTACATAGTAACTGTGAAATGCAAATAAGCATAAAACCGGGAAACAATTTTTTTGTTTCATTTATACAAATACTGATTTCAAAATCTGAAATCAATTTTGTTCCTAAAGCGACAGATTTTTTTAATCACATTTTTAGTCTATTTTGCCGAAATATATAATTTTAAAACGTTACACATAACAGAAAATCGTATAAATACTTCTATACATTTCTAGAGGAATTAAGGCAGATTATCAGGATTACAATTGTATAGGTATATATAATTGTATAGGTATGCAGAATTGTATAACTATATCCAGAAACGTCATCGTACGTGGGTAGGGGGGCTTCCCTACTCTAATCTGTTCTGAACAGCATTATAACATTAAAAAAAATTTTAAAAATCCCAGTGTAATCATTATTATAAATAACTGTACAGTTTGCATTTTAAATTATTTAATTCTTAAATTTTCTATAAAATTAACAAATTGAATTTTTTGGTTTATAAATTACAATTAAACTTTATAAAGATCAGTAGGTATCAAATGTTATTGAATTGTCATAATCAGGAATCACGTAAACAATTTAATGATTTAAGATCCAAGCTTTAACTAATGGCCAAAAATGCTATTTTTACTTAATATGTAGCTTATAAAACCGAAAACTTAGTAATAAAAAATATTTTATAAAAATTATCCAGTCAATTTAAGCTTTTTAAATATTACATAAAAATTATACATTGCCATTTTAAGCACCTATTACATATTGTAAGCCAGTACTGTAATGTATTCCTTCATATTTTGAATACGAAATAAAATCTATTAGACTCATAATAAAATGTTTATAAAGCTGTCCAAAAGTTTAAAGTTCCGCTAAAAAAATAAGTACTCTACGTTAGGATAAACATTTATCCAGTCCTTAGTAGTTGAGTCGTTTTCTGAAGAAAATTAACAATAATTGCAAGAGTATCATGCAATTTACCATTAAATGTATTATTAATCTAAATGACATTTAAAATCATATTAGTATTTAAGTACTAGCAAAATGTTGGAGAATTTCTCATGTAAACTATAACTTATAATAAATTGTTTGAACAAATTTTTGTATTTTTTTCCCCTTTGTGGAAACCACTTTTTAGTATTTTTTAGCTTCAGGTAATTTTCTTATTTTTTGAGTTGGTGCTAAAATTACAAGGAGATAGTGATGATCGTTATTGCTTTATAAGAACTAATCTGGTATGTTGTTTATCGTTGATGATAAAAAAGAAAACCTATTAATATGTCGTTTTGATTGCATGAATAATCCTGATAAACTGATTGCAAGTGATTGATGGAGTTTGAGACTATTGACTCTGAAATTGTTTTATGCTGTACAATTCAGAAGGAAAAAATGAATAATTTTTGATCAAATGACTGAATATTCACGTTCTGAAATTCAATTTTAATGGTTCGAAGGGTGACCTTAAATATGCTAATTAGTGCCATGATGGCTCAGGATTGAACGTTCGCCTTCCAATGAGGTGAATAGGGTACGAATCCCAGTGATGGCTGGCCGATACGAATTCCGCATCTGGTTTGCACCAACCCCAGTGCTGATGTAAAAATACCCTCATGGAGTAGAGTCTCTTTGTCGTCAGGCTAACTATCGGACGTTTTCGTGGTTTTCTTCACAAATGTTGGTTAGTTCCATCAAAACGTCCTTCACGAAGGGAAATTTCTCCCAATACTTGATCCAGAAATTCTCTTGTTTTCTGGATTACAAAGCAACGGAGTTGAACATTAGTAGTCGCAAACCCAAAAATTTGGTTGGCTAACTGTTCAACGGTGGTTATAAAATAAAATATGCTAATTAAGTAGTGCAGACGTTGTTTTAAGTTATGAAATCAGATACAAAAACTTACTTTCTATGAATACATACACCTTTTTTTTCCCTCGACTAATTCGGATTTCAGACCCCCAAAATATGGGAAATATGTTTTTTCTTAAATAGGTCAGGACAACGCTTCTAAGTTTGGAGCCTTTAACGTTAATTTAATTTTTCCATATTTCGACATCGTAAATCGAAATTTTTTTCAAGCGAATCGAAACATTTTCACACACAATTATGACATTTCTTTATCCAAAGATAATTCCATGTAAAAATGAACTTTCAGTAAATATTTATTAATTCTTATTATTTTATTTAATAATAGTGAAGGTTTTGAGTTGTAAGGTATACAATTTTTTACATTATTTAAAAGATTGTAATTTTACAAGTCAAACAACAAATTTTGATTAATTCTTGACAAATCGAATTTTAAAAATACTACTTTTTTAGTTGTATTGCTTAAGTAACTATACAATTTAATTTTAGCTAATTTAGTTTAGTTTTGCTTTTAACATTAAATATATGATTCATTTTATAATGAATCCGTTTTCAATGAACTACTGCAATAATAATTCCTAAGTTGTAATCAATGTTGCATAATACAATGAAAAATAATGCAGATTAATATCATTCGTCCCTGAAGATCAACGGTAGGAAAACAAAAAACAGGGATGACAAATCCAATTTTACGGTAAAATCATTCACCTTATGAATAAATATATCTGTTTCTAGAAACAAGATAAGAATTTTATTTACTATCAGACAATGAGTTAACAAAACGTCAATTTGGCGTATTACGGTGGCTACTATTTATGGAAAAAGCAATGCATTGACGGTGTAAACAAACTTTATTCCGACATACTATCCATTGAATATAGGGCATTCTCTGTATAATAGAATCGTTGAGACGCAATTTGGCATAAAATGCCTCGCCGTTGATAATTTTACTCCTCTTTTTATGTTATTTCAACCACTTATTTTTTGTTTCAGCATAATTTTCTTTTTTAACTGTTTTATATTTTATTCAAAACCTGTAGAATATAAAGGTATAAAGTAAAGCAGTGTTTCCCAAAGTGTGGTACGCATACCCCCAGGGTAACGGGAACAGTTTAGCGGGGGTACGCGTTCTTATGCAAAATATCGTGCAACAAACTAAAATTTCAGAAAAATTTATTTAAAAACAAAGCTACCCATGAAAATTTGCGATTATGTATTTTTCTACTGGCTATTTTTTGCGGAGTTAATAATTAGTGGTGTCAACAGCCAGTTGTGATTTTTAACTTTTGTGTGATTTTTCATAGTTAAAAATATTCTTTTTTTTTTAATTAGTGGTACACAGCGTTGAGAAAATTTTAGAACGAAACACAAAAGTCATAAGTTTGGGAAACACTGAAGTAAGGTATCGAATAGTGCAAAAACATGATTTCAAACAAAATTTCGAAAATTAGTGCATTATGCATTTAGAATTCCTGTACTAATTGCTTTTTAAAATTACATTACTTTTTTATGTACAGTCAGCAAAAAAAAAAAGATATCACCCTGAATAACTTTCGTTCTAATGATCGGATTTTCACGAACTAAGTGTTAATCTTAATGGTTCCTGGGTGTGACCTCAAATATACTAATTAATTAGTGCTAACTATTAATTAAGTTACGAAATCAGACACAAAAACGTACTTTCTCTGAATAAACATATATTTTTTTTTACATATTTGGAATCTAGACACTTGAATTAGGGGGGGTAGACAAAATTTTAAAACAATTGGGTCGTAAATTGGGTTGCAATAAAGGTTTATATATTTGGCGATAGTCCAGAAAACCGCCAAAAAAAGTCGCCTGCGCAAATAAATATTTTAAGATAACCCATTGACTGATTCAAAAGAGAAACGCTTAATTTTACTAGGTTGCTAGGCAACCAATTTCTGACTGTAAAAAAATTGAAATAATGTTTTGTGATTGCTATGAGAGGTTTAATTAATAGTTAATAGAAGACATCTCGAAGTTTCCAGGCAATAGACAATTTTTAAGTTTATTTATGTCCAAAAAGCAAAAAAAAAAAAATAAATAAAATAAAATTATTTTAATCTCCTTTGAAAAGAAAATTTGAATCGATTTATAAGTTTTTAGAATTTAAATACATGAACTTTTTATCTGATATTATTTAGATTATGCTATTTTTGCTATGTTTATTCGAGGATTTCATACTAAAATCAAATTAACGTAACTTTTAATAGCTATATACATAGCCATAAAATGTCGCACAGCATATTCTTCAATTACGATAAGCTACATTTACCACCAAATACTGCTACTATGATTATTTTTGTTTTCTTATATATATATATATATATATATATATATATATATATATATATATATATATATATATATATATATGATACTCTCTTTTTAAACAGAGCTCGTAAGGCCCTTAAGATACTGAAATGGGGGCACGAAAACTTAAAAGATTTTTTTTTTCCTAATACCCGCCTGTGTTAACAGCCGTCAATTCAGGCATCTACAGGGCGACAGATATCTGTGTGGCCTAAGGATTCCTAACGAGCATCAAACATTCTCAAAATTAAGTGTTCATTCACTGGAAAATTTTGTGTTTATTCAATTTAAGAACTGTTCCTTCACTTGGTTATCTTACCAGTTATTATTTAAACCACCAAAAGCTTAAAACAATATTATGTAAGTTATCTAATTTTTTTTTACATAATTTGCATTTAATAACGAATATGTCGACATGCATTTAATAACAAATACGTCATTTAGCTAAAATTACAAATTTTGAAATTTTTATGATTTTTTTTTAAAGACAAGCTAAGCTTAAGTATTCCTTCACTGGTTAGTTTACCCTATAAGATTTTGAGAAATTTGCGATGTTGTGAGAGATGCTTAAAAATGTTGACTACGTATTTTTATTAATATTCATAAAATATATATTCAAGAAATTGATGAATATTTTATTCCAAATTTATTCATTCGTATGTATATTATTGAAATTTTATCAGTTATTGAGAAAAAAAAACTAAAAAATAAAAAATAATCACATTAAAGAAGCACAATCTGTTGTATAATCATATTCTATCAGAAGCATGCTTTTATAAAACTCCACATTCACTGAATAAAATGTATTTTATTCAATAAAATGTTTTATTCAAATTTCTTTACTAAATTGCAAATAGAATTTTAGACGACTAAAAAAGAAACATCGTATTTTATAGCTTAAAAAAATAAAAATGAAAAGATAAGCAAACGATTATTAGCGAAAAAAATATGAATGAAATTTTATGCTAAGCGCGCGAAGTCAAGTTCCTCGCAAGTTTAACACATTTTAATATTAATCGCCCCATTTAATCATTTCTTCATTGTCGCCAAATTATTTTTTTAAAAATAATTAATTTTAATTTTTCTCAGCTTCTAATAAATAAAAACAGTTGAAACTTTAGATTTTTCAATTGAAAAATATGTAGATTAATATGGTATAAAAAAATTCATACCTTATAATTCAAAAATTTTTCATCCTTAATTTAATTAAATAATGAAAAATAATTAACAATTATTAAAAATTATTTTTTTCGTGAAATTATCTTTGGGTAAATGAGTTTTATGACTGGGTGAAATTTTCTTCGAATTGCTTTATTAGTTTTTAAAATATGACTAAAAACGTAAAAAGTGAAATTAACATTAAGAGGTACGAACTTTGGATCGCTCTCCTGACCAAACTATGGGGACTATATTTCCCAGATTGCGGCTACCCCCTATATTTTGAAGGTTAAGAATCCAAATATGTAAGAAAAAATATATGTTTATTCAGAGAAAGTACGTTTTTGTGTCTGATTTCGTAACTTAATTAATAGTTAGCACTAATTAATTAGTATAT
This sequence comes from Parasteatoda tepidariorum, assembly GCF_982258835.1. Classification (NCBI taxonomy): domain Eukaryota; kingdom Metazoa; phylum Arthropoda; class Arachnida; order Araneae; family Theridiidae; genus Parasteatoda; species Parasteatoda tepidariorum. Next base: position 80,465,588 of record NC_141764.1, on the reverse strand, counting down.
TTGAGGTCACCCCTAGGAACCATTAAGATTAACACTTAGTTCGTGAAAATCCGATCATTAGAACGAAAGTTATTCAGGGTGATATCTTTTTTTTTTTTCTGACTGTACTCCAATTATTTACAAAGTTGAAGCAGTTTTTGTAAGATTTTATTTTTGTTTCGGGTTACAGAAATTTTTTTTCCATGTGTTTAGCGTATATGCAAAAAACTGCCTTATTTTCGCCTAAAAATGGCCATTTATAGAAAAAGAAATTAAATAATAATAATTTTTGTTGCTAGTTTTATAACTTTTTACAATGATTGAAATAAATAGACTAGCTTTTCGCAATTTTATATTAATATTTAAAGCAAAAGTTGTCGAAACTAGTCGGATGCCTTAAAAAATAATTATACCGGTCATTATATATTATTAGGCTGAAATTCGACGAGGAAGATATGTTTTTTTAAGACAATGAATAAAGCGTTATCGTCAGTTCAAAGCCTATAAAATATTAAAATAATAAATAAATCCATTTCCACACATGCAGACCTAAAATTCATCGAGAAAACCACATTTTTTTTAGACAATCACTGAAGAGTTATATTTAATTCAGAATCTGCAGAGTATTCGAAAATAAACCTATTATTATATGTTATACAAATCAAAACTGAAAAGGGAAAACACGTTTTTTTTTTTTTTTTTTTTTTTTTTTTTTTTTTTTTTTACAAATACTGAAATGTCATTCTCTGAAGTGTTATTTTCAATGTAAAGCCAGTAAAATATTACCAGCATTTGCGTTACATGCAGAGGAAAACCACGAAAACCTCCCACGGTTTGTATAACGAAAAGGGGACTCTAACCCATGATCTATCCACCACTGAGGATATTTTACGTCAACACTTTGGTCAGTGCGAGCCTGGTGCGGAATTCGTATCGACCAGCCATTGCTGGGATTCGAATCCGGCTCACCTCACTGGAAAGCGAACGCTCTATCCCTGATCCACCACGACTCTTCGCGTTGTTTTAATTAAAATATTAAAATATACACGTACTACTTATAATTTCCTGAAACCATTTTGAACACATTTTTTTATTTAACAATTGCTGAAATACTCTTTGTTATGTCTGTGAGGGAAAATTATTATCCGATGTCATTGTATTTTAAATTATCCCTAATACAATTTATTGAAATTATTTATGTGTGCATATTTCAGAAAATGTTACCAAGTAAATTAAAAATTTAACAACTAAGGAACATAAATGACAGCGATTGACGTTGAAGATTTCGTACATTTATTTCCTCATAAAAAATATGGAAGCGTTTCTATCTTAATTACATGGAAGAAAATAATGAACCAGGGACATTAATTTTCCAACCCACATATTACGAACATTTTTAATTAAAATCTTTTACACCACCTTTCTTAAATATTACCCAAAATGACCAAAAGGAGCGAAAGCAATCTTTTTTAAGCAATTTATCCTAATTAAACTGAAATAGGCTATTTATTGATCTTATATCAATGCAAAAGTACTACTGAAAAATTACCCGACATAAAATATATGTCAGCAACCGTTGCATTTAAGAAAATACATCACCGTGTTCGATAAAGCACTAAAATTCTTCCGATAACCACGAAACTCACTAAAACTGTGTGCTAAAATGGGTACTTGTGTACTGCCATTACACCCGTTAATATTGACGGGGAGAAAAATTAGTACCCGGGTATGAGTCAGACGAAAACATATTGGAGAAACGAACATATAACCTCTACCCCTCCCTAATACAACATTATATGAAAAGACGGTAAAGTGGGGTGATTTAGAAAAAGTCGAACCGTTGAGTCAACCCCCCCCCCCCCGAACCAACTCTCCTAAACATACGAACAAAATAACATGGATGACAATGTTACCCCAAAAATGACAATAATTTCCGTTTTGGGTCCCCAGCAATTTCAAGCATTTTTGAATTAAAATTTGTAGCATCATATCTAAATGGATTAGTTACAGTCTATTCATGAAAGAAACGGTCTTTCAATTATTCTAGAATTCTTAAGGTTGTGGAATGTCATATAAAATGCAATTTGTTTTATTGTCCCAAAGTTGACTGATTATTTATTAATGGTGATAACTCTTGAAATAACGGTGATGTTAGTTAGAAGAATTGAAATGATTAAATTTTACAATTGGGCAATTCCACCATTTACGAATGTCATATTTGAAACACTTTAATCGCATTTAACTCAGTTAAATAGATAGAAAAAACTAAGCAATCAAAAAAAAAAAAATTTTTTTTTTTGAAATAACTTTTTGACTCAGGTTAACTTTGTCTAAATTTTATTAACATTTATGAAATTAAATTTTTTTTCTATCCAAAAAACATTTTAAAAATTTTTTTAATATTTTTAAAAAATTGTTAAAATAATAAGTTACAGAATAATTGAAGTAAGAGTAAATTACACCATTATGAATTTATTTTGGCAAAAATTAATAAATCTGCTTGATTTCTTTTAACCTAGTTATGTTCTTCTAAGACTGCAAACATAAATGGTGTAATTGCCCTAGTACAAAAATACAATGAAAAATTCTAAGAAATGATAGTTTATTTTATTCATATTTTCGTTTTTGCTGTTTAGCATACCCATTAATATTTTATTTATTTATTTTTTTTTTTGTGTGTGTGTGTGCGTATGTGTGTGTATGTAGGGGAGAAAGAAGGAGAGAGAATTTTAAATATACATCACAACAGGAATTTTTCAATGACACATATACATTCTTTTTTTTTATCCTATTTTATTTGTTTATTTTTAGTATTTTTTACTTGATTTCACGGCATTTTCATTTTATATCAATATTCAAAACACAATTTTAAAAAACTTGCATTTTGTATTAAGGTCTCATAATTATTTGGACGTAGTTTTTTCTTCGTTAAGGATGTGTTTTATTTCCAATATTTATAAATTTGTTTAAAATTAAATAAGAATTTCGTATAGATTCATCTACTTAAAAATATTTTAATGTGTAAGAGATACTTTTTATGAATTTTAACAAAGCAATTACAAATCGTAAAAGATAGCCGTTTCAGGTATGTCAACTGTTCCAGATTAGTTAAAATATTTTTTGAAACGGTAAAACTACAAACTAAAATTTTCAAATTTTTGATTAATTTTGCTAACTTTTTAAAGAGCTCACCATGGCTTTAGTGTAACAAATTGGCGTATCACATTAGCTTTCGACATATTTAGAAGTAGCGGTGGGTAAAACCCTATAAATCGGATTTTTAAACCAAGAATTATACATTGAAAGACTACCCCTCGAAAATATTTATCCTCTGTCTCGAGCAAGTTGGCATCTCTGTTAGCAACGAAATTATAAAAGTATGGTTCAGAGTTCTAAAAATATTAGGGGCTCTGTTCTTGGTGCAATAATTTCAGGTAACTCGAAAGTATCAAAAGTTTGATTTTGTCGTTTTGGTTCATTTTTTGTTCCAGTATAAAGCTTCTCAATATATAAACTAATTCATTCAAAATTATCAGTTTCAGAAGAATTTAAAAAAAGCAATAATTTATGTTATGAATTGATCTTAAAAAACAAAATGTTACTCAAATTGATCACAAAAATGCTGAATTCAGTAAATAAAAGGAATTTCAACAATGTATTTTAGTTGTGAATCATAAACGCATCGTTAAATTTAGGATGTACCCAAGACGATCAATTCCTTTATTCCACATATCAACCAATGGTGTCGTTAAAAGCGAACTGACGTCACGACCACAAATTGTTGCCAAACTTCGAAAGTGAAATATGATACGTGGAGCAATGGACTTCAGTTTTTATTACCTGGAAATATTTTTTCCCTTATGCAGCCTGTTTTCAAGTCTAGATAATTAAATCTTATGCGGTAAGGTTTTAATGTTCACTGGCTCAGATGCTATCGTTGCGACGCTCGAGATTTTTGTCACAAAAATAAAAACTAAACTTAAGTCATTAGAAGTTGTTTTATAGATCATAAAACATGAAGCAAGATTATCTTTTTATATTGATTCTGCGCGCGACTCAAAAAAAATTCAGGTTTTTATTGCCTTGGAGATTACTTTATCGGAATTTATTACAACAAAAAAAATTCTTAAAATTCAATGCCTTTAAAATAAAATTTATTCGATAACGTTCTTAAAATGACGTTAAATGCCTCAATTAAAAATTCTTTTTCTTACTGTAATGACTTACAAAAAGTAATTGAATTGTTAAAAAATAAAGCATATAAAGTTATTATGTGATATAAAAGTGTATACATACTTACCTAAAGTTTAATTATTTTAACTTTTTACTTATATTAATTTAATCTTTGGTACTTTTCAAATAAGATTTTGTATTAACTCTTTAAAATATTTCTCATATTTGTCATTAAAATATTTGTCATGAAAAAATCATGTTTTCAAATTTGTTTAATGTTTGGTTAACAGTATTTTATTTTTTAAGTACTTAATTACTTTACGTACTTTATTAATTTAAGTACGCAAGTAATTACGTACTTTATTAATAAAGTACTTACGTTCTTTATTAATTTTTTCATCAACATTTAAAGATAACAGAAAAACTTAATGGAATTAAAGCATGTAGTTCGAGTGAGATTTGACTTGTATTTTCTTTTGGGAAATAGTTATTTAATTCCATTCTCAATTGAATTCAATTAGTAGAAATGACAACAACAACAACAAAATTATCGATTAAAGATAATAACTCTTCTTTATAAATTTAAGAGTGTGTTTTTAAGAAAAATAAGACGATAAATGTCAATTCATATAAGGCATATATATTTTCCCATATTTTCTACATAGATTTTTTTAACAAATGCAAATAAAACAACGAAAAAATTCTTGAATGAACACGCACACACTCAAAATGAGATGAAATATAAAACCAACAAGACCAAAAAAAAAAAAAAAAAAACTATTTCGAAATTATCTCTGCTACTTCTATTGCTGTTCTAGTAGCCAAATCAGCGGGTAGCTGATCTTAAGATTTTATCTACTGAAACGCAAAACTCGCCATGTAGGAAAATTTTAAGTGTATTTTAATAGTCTTGCAAGTTCGACGTGATTCAGACGCGATATTATTCAGCATAAAATCGATTCGTTTAAGTTTAAATTAACATGGTGACTAGCGAAGTTAATGTCATCGATAAAATCAGCATTCTAAAGAACATTTTCTTCGTGTCTTATCTAACACAGGTGTCAAATGGCACAGCAACAAATAATTCACGATCAAGTTCAAGACAATCGGGCGTGTGGGATGGAAACATGATTACTTTTTCTTTTTATTCTTTTCTACAATACCATTCCAAGCACAACGAGTTCCGTGAGTTCAGAAGAGTTTATGACGTTTGAGTTCGTGTTGTCATGTCGTGGTTTAGACTTGTATCAGCTATAAATTACTTTTTAAATGAGTTTTCTAGACTGGATGAATGACATAAGATTTTAACGTTTTAAGTTCATTCATTTTTTTTTATTGCAAAAGCACTTGACTTTACATCATTGGCCCCATGCATCGAAGATGCATGAGATTGGAGCATATAAAACAAAAACTGAACCATTGAACACGACAAGAACAATATAATAACAAGAATAATAAATATTTGCAAAACGTGAACCACTTAAACATGAACGAGAATCAGTCGCTGGATACCAATTGCATCAACTCCCTAGCTCGCCAATATCGACTGAATAAATCTTCTTCATTTAATGAAGAACAACTGAGCAAATGATCTTTGTCCATCTCAAAGTTTTGGTTGCACAAAGTGCACATAGGACTGCCAAATATACCAATTCTGTATAGATGTTTAGCAAGGCAGTCATGTCCAGTCTCCAGACGGAACGCCACCACTGCAGTGGATCTACGGGAGTTCGGAATTTTATTAATTGAATACCTACTTTTCTTATTCTTGATTTTTTTTACTAAATTAGCATCATAGCTTTTCTTCAGAATATTTTTTATAATTCTTTCAATTGATGAAAAGATACTTTGGCATATACCTGCCTGCAAAATCTCTGTTCCCTTCTTTGCTAATCTATCTGCCCATTCGTTACCATTTATTCCTACATGAGATGGAATCCACTGCAGAACAACAGTCCTTCTCTCAGAAGCTAGGAGATTAATATTTCTTCTGCAGGAGTCAATAATATTTGACTGTGCAACATTATGTGCAGCAATAGCCTGGATGGCTGATAGAGAGTCTGAAAAAAATAACTATGTTGTCAATCTGAACTGATCTAACCCTGATTTGTTTTGTTGCAATTCTAATTGCCTCCAGTTCTCCATCAAAATTGGTCCGCAATGGACCAAGGCTGGCATAGAACGCAAAGAGTTCTGAATACACACCAACACCAACGTTGTCAAGCATTTTCGATCCATCTGTATAGATGCGAATCCAATTACTTTTTTGATACCTGGTAAAAATTGTCTGTAGAGCAGCTGCTTTAAGTTCACAATCGAGTGCTGAGGATTTTGTCATAGCAGTCATCAAATTACATTCCTTTCTAATAGATCCCATGTGAATAGGACAAGCTGGTTTCAACAGTTCCTCTGTGGGAACATTCTGAAGGGAATAGTCAGTTTTCAGTTTAAGAACTTTCTGCAAAAATCCATCCTGAGTTTTTTATCTCCTAGGTTTAGTGATATCATAATTTCTCCATAAATCAGTTGCTGGCAATCAAATCAATTTTTCATATAGTATTAAAGCCTTTTCCTGGATAACTACTTCTATTGGTTTGTTGTCTGTTAGGGTTCGCATTGCATTTATTGGAGTAGTCTTTACAGCTCCAGTGACTAGTCTCAGGGCTTCATTTTGAAACACCTCTAGTTTAGAAATATATGTATTACTGCATGCAATCAATTCCTCACAACAATATCCTATTAATGGCTTAATGTATAAATTATAAGTTTTATTTAAAGTCTCTCTTCCACAACCCCATTTTACTCCTGCGTGCCTTTTAACTATTGTTAGCCTTTTTCGAGCTCTATCAATAACATCATCTATATGTCTCTTCCAAGAGAGCTTTTTATCAAACTTCACCCCTAAGTAAAGTTCGTTCATAAAATTCACCTTAGTGTGCGATTTTAGTGGTCATCAAAGATCAAAAGCTGATAGGATTAGATTTCAGTTTATTTAAACCATAACATCACTTTTAAAGTGTCCTTTAAACTTTATGTTTTTAACTTTTAAACTTGAAAAAAATTTCTGTATTTTGTCTTCCTCTGATTCAGGACAATTTTTTTTTTAAATAAATAAACAAATATTTTTGGATGCGTGATATAAAAGTGCTGCATGTTCATTAAATTGCTAACACTATTTTAAAAAAAGTAATAATTTTCAAAATTTTGAAATTTAACACGTTGAATGCCATGGGGGTCACCGGTGACCGGCACTGAGTTTGTTCGTAGCGGCACGGGGATCACCAGTGATCTGCGAAGCCAAGTTTATTAGAAACACATAATTCGAGTAAATTTTTAAAGTTTTTAATTTTTTTTTTAATATTATTATCGTTACTAAAATGGTTTGAAGAAATTAATGCAATATAGAACACACGAAAATAGTTTCAGTAATAACAGTGCCTTTAATAAAAACAGTGCCTTTCAGCGCCGGGGGTGTCACCGGTGACCTCAGTGAATTAAATGCGTCACGAGTGATTACAAAAATTAACTGTTTTGTTGTAAATAGTTTTTCATCAAAATATACAACGCATACTGTGAAAATCATTTTCGCCAGACGGGTAAGCCATGTAAAATTAGCGTGGCATTCAACGTGCTAACTTTGGAAGTTATCGATTACCATGAAGCAATGTTCAACACGTAGAAACAATGTCAGATTTTAATTTTCACAATCACAAGCAACCAAGAATAAACATAGATACATCGAATACAGCAATATCGCTATCATTATAGGTAACAATATCTATCGAATACGAAATATCTAGATTTATTATGGCAAATATCGTGATAATTTATAATTATACTTATTGATTGCGTTAATAGTTATAGTTATAAATTCCGCAATCATTATTGATAATGCAATATCCAAAAGCTTATATTGCGAATATAATTTATAACGGTAATTATTGATTATGATATAGTTGTAAATGTTGATAAATTTTATTTGGGTAACGAATATATTGACCAATTTAAAAATAATATTTGTCATTGAAATTGGGGAAAAAAATTACAGTATTTTTTTAAACATCGATAATTTTGCAATAAAACGCCAATTAGAAACCGAAAATTTTGTTTTTACTATACAATTATCTGAATACCAGACGTTATTACAGGGTGGGATTCTCTGTTCTACGCCTTGCCCCAACCGTGTTCGTCTGGTGCCTAACCAAACCACCTTCACTAAGTTAATTCAAATTCTTGTATAAGCTGAGTATATTATTGTTGCCTGAACTAAACAAAAAAGCATTAATAGAGTCATATACTGCTATTGAAAGATTAGCAGCAAAAATACACTTAAATGATCATGAAAACAAAGCAAAATGTTTGCCTTTGTACAAGCCTGTGTTCAGGGCATCAGTAAACCTTAATTTGTTACAAATCAAAAGTCACAATTTTGTATTTGTCGATGTCTTCAACTACCTTGGCTCAAACGTGAACAGTCAGAACAATTTACATAGGGTAAACTAACCAGTTAAGGAACACTTAAGCTTCGCTTGCCTTTTAAAAAATCATATTAATTTTAAAATTCTTAATTTTAGTTAAATGACCGTGTCAAAATATTTGTTACTAATTACAAATCATGTAAAAAAAATTATAAAGAACTTACATAATATTGTTTTAAAGTTTTGAAGGTTCAAATAACAAGTAGTAAGAGGACCAAGTGAAGGAACAGCTCGTACCAGTGAAGGAACACCCAGTAAAGGAATACTTAATTTTGGTTATTTTTCAATGCTCTTTATGAATTTATAAGCCATACAAATATTTAAAAACAAGCCTATTCTTGAAATTATAACATATAAATACTTGGAAAATGTTAACTTTTTTTTTTTTGTCATCATGAATTGAAAAGTAAAGTGTCAACATATTAACACATACTGTTTATTCACTGGGAAATCTATGCCCCGTAAAAGAATATGCCTGTTCCCTCACTGGTTAGGAGTTGTTTTTCGTATTTTTAACATACTTTTGATGCGGAACATCACTAAAGATACAAAAAAATTAAAGTCTATCTTTTATTTTCATTAACTTAGAAAAAAAAAACCAGTTAAGGAACACTTGTTCCTTCACTGGCTTTTCATCGTTTGATGATCCAGTGAATAAAGACCCACCCCCTTATCTCAGTACTTTATCATGCTATGATGCTTTAAAAGAATAAAACGTAACTTCAATAACTATATTTTGAATTCTCTTTTTCACAGTAAGAAAAATAAAACTATTGCATGCAATTAATTCCACTTCAAACATATAAATACAAACACTCACCGTATAATTTTTTCAAAGAAACAAGGTGTTGCAGAGATAATAACAAATTCAAAAATTTTTCCAGAGAAGTCTATTTGACCAAGTAATCCAAAATATTGCTAGATGACTTCCTATTGTTTGGCAGTAAGCCATTGTTACCAATCAATCTAAAGAAAAACTTTCAAATTCTTATTTTTAATCAATATATATAAAATGTTCCTTCACTGGTTGGTTTAATCTATCGAATTAAAAAGACGTATTTTTGCTATTAATCGTTGTCTTAATGTATTAAATTTTCTTTAACCAAAATTAGTATAAAAAAAAAAATCACGATAACTATCATTCGACCTGTACTCACATATGGTTCAGAAACCTGAGCCATGACAAAATCACATGAAAATAGACTAGCCATCTTCGAGAGAAAAGTTTTAAGAAGGATTCCGTGTGGAGTAGACAACAATGATATCAGGAGACCACAGATGATGAGTTGTACAGGCTTTATAAAGAGGGATATATTGTCCCATATAAAGTAAACAGCATCAAATTTGCTGGACACATCTACCGAATGAAGCTCTCCTCCTTAACAGCTTGAATCTTTCATTACAAGTCGAAAGGGAGTCGAATCAGAAGTAGGCCCAGACTAAGAAGTGTTGATTGTATCCATACAGAATTCAAAGAACTTAAAAGCCCTAGCGATGAAAAGAGCGAAATGGCTGTCTAGTAAATAATTAAAGACTGTCAGTAAATAAAGAAGATGCTGTCTGAGGGCTGTCTAGTAAATAAAGAATCACAAAAGGCTGTCTAGTAAATAAAGAAGAAGATCCTGAATGCCCGTTCTTCGTACGGGGTGTGAAAAAATATAAACAATATATCAGTACTGAAAAAAATCATGCACAACATCTAAAAAAAAAAAAAAAAAAATGCCGCACTAATAATAAATACAAAATAATTATGCTTTTTATTTATTTTTAATTGTTGCACTTCCCGTTTGCTTTACATTGTTAAATAAGCATGTTTCTTCGAAGGTCTTTTGCCAAAGAAAATAAAAAGCCACAATTTAAGTGCTTTAGAGTATTTGAAGAAAAGCTATAATTTTTAAGAAATTTATGTCATCTTCCCCTGAAGAATTATCGGGATTCAGAACGGGGAAAGATAACTTAAATACTTTAAAAAATATTGAACTTCATTTAAAAATCGCCAAATCGGTGACATTTTTCTACTTAGCTATTACAGTCAAACCCCGCTATAGTGAACCTTCAAGGGACCGAAATTTTGGTTCACTATAACCGGGACTTCACTATATTCGTCAACAGTTTTGACTAATGCTTTCAAACCCCTCTTTTTTACACATAATTTAAATAAATGACCAATGAAATGAAATACAAAAATGACTGAAAAATAATACGTAGTAACAAAAAATGTGTTAACTTTTATTTTTTTATTACTCTTCGTCTTGTGTGCAAAAAAAAAAAAAAAAAAAAAAAAACAATTAGTAATTTTTATCTGATGAGCAATATTCGACATCAATATGGAAACATTTCCCGAGTCTCTGATAATTTATCCTGAATTTTTGTTATACCGCCTTTTAAACCTGTCTAACCAGCCATTCGAGCACATAAGAGAAGTCTCGCTAAATCGCTTAGCAAATTCATCGGCTTTGACATGAAGCGTTTGTCCAGATACTGGAAGACTGCGTCTTCTTTGAATGCTGAACCCAATTCAATAATGTTATTCAATAATGAAGGCAAACAAGAAAAAATGTTTGTTGCTACATTCCATGCTATAGATGGTTTCAAAAATCGGTATATGTATTTATTTTGAAGTAGAAATTTCAAAATTATTACAAAAAAAAATGAAGAAAATCAGTTGAAGGTAGAAATATTTCATAATATCCAACCTCCTCTACTTTTTTGGTTCACTATATCCACAAAAAATAACATGCGCGTGTAGCAAAGCCACGGGAGTGAATATTTCGTTCATTATATCCAGGAATTCACTATAGCGGGGTGTGACTGTATTACTCAATTATTAAAATTATCAAAATCAATGCCTATATTCTCAAATTTTGCACATTTTTATGAGCCCAAATAATGCAGCGTTGTAGTAAGTTTTTAAATATTTTAAAAAAAAAAAGATCACAAACGCTTCATTTTCTCAAAATTATGGCTGTTCTCCATATTGACATTTTGTGCCATTTTCAAAATAAACGTAGAGAACGGCAGCTAAAGATTGGCTAATCTTGACCAACAGTCACGCGTAATTGTTCTAATTCACAGCCGTTACGAAAATAACATATTCTTCATTTAAAAAGAAAAAGAAAAAAAAGTATTTCATGCGATACAGAGCTTTAAAAAAATAGCCTCAAGCAAAACACGCATTAGGTAATTCATACCATGAAAAAAACTATTAACCGTATTCAGTATCATCTGGTATGATGCTGTTGCTCGTGATATTTAAAATTTATCACAATCAATCACCCTTTTCTGGTACGTATATCTTCGAGAGGTCGTGAAAAACTTATTCTCGCATTATATATCATAAAAATGCACAGTATTGGTGCAGCTTTAATAAGCACCAAATTTACTCTTAAATACTTTGTGGTTATATAAGTGACTACTTGGCACCTCTTAAAACGGTACCAATTACCAGAATGCCAGTAGTGCCTGTTATCAGAATTAAGCATCATTGGTGCCCATAATAGTATGGCAACTTTTGGCGAGCTTCCCATAACGAATAAGTATATTTTCTTCGTTAATTTTGATTTTTCGTACATAGCTTTTTTTTTTTTTATTTCAATTAGTACCTATTACCAAATTCAAGTAATATTTGACGCCAATAAGTTGGCCGTTTTTATTATGGTCTTTTAAATGAATTAGTACCACTTCTACATTAGTTTTGCTTTTTTTAGTATATAGCTTTAGTTATCTTTGGTGCAAATAGTGAGATTTTTTTTTTTTTTTTTTTACGTTTCAACAAATTTGTATCATTTCTCCATTAATTTTGCTTTCCAATGCAAAACTTTTTTTTATTACAATTATCGTTGATCTTAAATTATTTAGCTTAATTGTAACACATTTAGAAAGCATAACAGTAAACAAGATGAACACGTAATGTCAGATAAATTTGGGAATACTAATTTGGTTATGTTGACCCCTTATGCTACCACTATGACGCAGGTCATTCTGACATAATGTATAAAAAGTAATTAGATATTACGAAAAGCGCTATTAACAACTTTTTCGATTAGAACTATAAAATAGCAAACATCACTGATGTTATCTTTAAAATATTTGACAAAACTGAATAGTCCATAGTTACTCTAACCAATAACTCTTAACCAATGAGAAAAGTCTATTTTTTTAATGTCTCTGAATTAAAAATATAATTTAAAAATCGAAAATCAGGCTTTGTAATTTGTGCACAGTTGCATTCATTGAGCTTCATGAACAATGTCGTATTTTTAGTATCTACAGCGAACCCGCAATCTGGTATGCAGACAGACACATTCTGTATTTTATTATGTGTATAGTTAGATGAGCTGCAATAAACTTAATAAATTTTAATTTTCTTTTAAAAAGTTTTGATTTATCTCCGCTTATTTAAATTACATGAATGCTCAGAGAAAAATGTAGTTCAATAAGTTGAGATTAATTTAAAAAGCATGTTTTATTATCTTCGTTTGGGCCGGGGTTGCCTGGTTGGTAGGTCGCTGGGCTCGTGATCGTGAAAACGTGAGTTCAAATCCCACCAGCCGAAGAATCCCCGTATACAACCCCTGGTGCACGTTTAATTTGTCGAGGTCACAAAGTCTACCTAGTTCCCATAACAAATCAGCCGCGATGGCTCAGGGGATTGAGCGTTCGCCTTCCAATGAGGTGAACCGGGGTTCGATCCCGGCTATGGCTGGTTGATTCGAATTCCACATCCGGCTTGCACCGACCACAGTACTGACGTGAAGTATCATCAGTGGATCATGGGTTAGAGTCCCCCTTGCCGTGAAGGCTAACCGTGGGAGGCTCTCGTGGCCTTCCTCTCCATGTAACGCAAATGCTGGTTAGTTCCATCAAAAAGTCCTCGACGAAGGCATATTTCTCCCAATACTTGGATCCAGGAGTTCTCTTGTCTTCTAGATTGGGTTCAAAATTGCATGGCTACGGAGTTGAACATTAGTAGTCGTAAACCCAAAAATTAAGTCGGCTGTTCACAGCGACGGTTATTAAAAAAAATACCTCTGGGGGTATTTTGAATTGGAGATTGGTCGTTCCCTGATCCAGGTCAAAATTACGATCTGTGTATGAATGAATAGAGCATGATTGGATCCTCCCTGTAAAACGGGCTGTGACGTGTGTGTGGTTGCAGTCATATTCTTGTCCATAGGTGGAGTCACTGAAAATAAAACAAAAAACACACACTTTGCCTTAAGAATTCATTTGATTTCAAGTGGGCTTGTTCATATTAGCAAGAGGTATAACTAACCACATTATCAACTTATAGCCTTTCCTAATGTTGGATTCGAGACAATAACGTTCAGCTCAATCTACGTAATTTTAACCAAAACTCAGAAGACCATGAAACATTTGTGTCTAGTGTCAGAGCAAACTTTAAAAAAGTTCGTGAGAATGTTTGAGTTGTGAAGTGCGTCATGTAGTGTTTGTTAAAATTTTTACTGGTTCGATATTGGAATGTTATAATTTAAAGAATGGCCGAAACTAAAAATAGTGAGCAATAACCCTTAAAAATAAAAAAACATAGAAGAAAACACACTAGAAATCAAGATGTCTTTGTAATGATTTTTCACATACCTGTTACAGGTGGGAGACGTCACACAATTTGGCTTAGCTGCAATAATTTAAAGAAAAACACAAGGAAAAGTCCAGAGTTCATTTTTTTTGTTGTAGTTTATTACTGCAGATCACTTCTTATCAATAAAATCGTTGGGGCATCAGAATCACAAGTATGTCCAGTTAGGGGTCACAAGGCATATTTTCCAACATTGATCATCTTTTCATCTCCTAGTAGCATCAGTGGCGGCTGGCAGTTGTCTCAGTCGACACATAAACATTTTCGCTTCTGGAAGGGCGATCCAAAAAATTACGATGTCGATAGATTGATTTTCGTTCTTGTCGAAAAAAAACCGCATCCTTGGGGAGTCGGCGGGCAGGTATTACGCCATTTAAAAGGGAGTGAAGTTCCTTCCCTCAACCAGAGAGAACCGAAGCAAAATAAACGCTCAGTACGCGAGCGAGGTGACTGAGAAAAATCAAAGTATCGAATAATCACTTAAATGTTCATGGCGATGAAACAAAAAAACAAAACAATCACAGCCCGCAGAGGGGAACCACAGAGGGTCGGAGAAATATGACCGCCATATATTTAAAACAAAAATAAAACTCCGTCTCTCCAAAGAGAGGAGGGGGTGAAAATGAAAAACCCCTGTTAAGGGATCGTAAAATGTTGACAACTAAATTTCGAATGTGTCCGCTCCCAGAAAATGGGCGGTATTTAAAGAAATAGATAGAAGTGGAAGTTAAACTTCCTAAAAAGCCAAAAAAATCGAGCTTAAGGAGCGAACTGAACTGAGTTAACTAACTCCTTAAATTTAAGCATAATTAAATACTAACGGCGACCGTACCGTAACCACAAACATGTGTTGACATCAAAGGTCGCCGACAGTCTTCTTTCCAAGAAAAAGGAGTGTCTGAAGAATGTGCAAGGCGCCTCCTGGGGAAAGTGTCCTCATTGCGCTAACGCGTTAAGGGGCGAGAAGAAAAAGATGAAGACAATAAAAACTGTATCTAAAAATATAAATTAAGCCGAAAAATTAGTATTTTGATTAATAAAACGGGATATTTAGAAATTAGGCTGTGACTTAATGTCACATTATACCCACAGCCGGTGAAAAAAAAATTTTGAAGAAATGAAATTTTTTTTTTTTTTTTTTTTTTTTTTTTTTTTTTTTAATTTAAATTTAAAAAATTAGCAGAAAGGCCTAAAGTATTCGTAACCGAAAAGCATTAAAATTAACAATTTAACAACCTGCCGCTCCAGTCCACCACATCAGCCTTAACAGAACATTCAGATGTTACATAACATTCGATCTCAAAAATTTTGACAGTAAATTGGTCTCACGTAGAAATGCTGTGCCCCAACATAGTTACAATAGCAATCACAACACAAAAACGGACAGTAACAGCTGTACATAGCTGATCTTGATTATAACAAAGTAAACAATCTTAATTGTTTGCTAAACAATAAAACACAATGTTCATTGTTTGAACAAAAACAACAACAAATCTTAATTGTTTACAAAAACAACAACAACAAAAACAATCTTAATTGTTTGCTAAAAACTTTTGACCTACCCGATAGTCAAAATAAAGTTCACTTGACATTAAAAAATTTATCTCCATAGACAATAAAATTACAGAGATAAAATGTGACTCAATGAGTATATAAATAACTCACTCAATAAATGTGAAAAAAAATTTATGAGGTAATTCATTAACTCAAATGGTTCCTTATAAAAAGGAATGAAAAAAATTGATTTTGTTTGCTGAATTATGCTTATTAAAAAAATTGAGAATTGCAAACAAATGAAAACAAATCAGGCTAACATTGTAGACTGATGGTATTCCGAGTTTAAACGAATGAAGAAAAAAAATTTGTACAACAAAGTTTTGTACAATTCAATTATTGAAAAAAAATTTAAGACCAATCAAATACGACTGATAATTTAGTATTCCGAGTTAAAACGACAAAAATTAGTATACAACCTATGAATTATGCATGGGTTCAGAAATCAAAGTCATTAGTGAGATCAATTAAGTGCACAAAAATTAACAAGTTAAAACTTAGGGAGATTAAAAAAAAAAAAAAAAAAAAAAAAAAAAGACTTAAATTAATAGAAACGCCTAGGCAAAAACATTGAACTTAACACCTGCAAAAACTAAGTTAGAAATTACACCTTAAAAAAATCACAGACATTTTTCTCACTAAAAAATTGATCACATAAGTATGTTGAAACCATATGCATCATATTCTACACACAACTATGTATAACAAACACACACCAAAAACAAAATTTATCTATAGATAAAATTTATAAACAATGATCAAAAACGCTGCTTACCAATACTGGTAACTAATGTTTACTTAAAGTGTCCATAAACAATACCTATAAAGTATGCTTAAAAATGAAAATTCATAAATTCACATATTATGAACAAATATAAAAATGCTTGATGAACATAAAAATAAAAAATATTGATGAACATAAGAATAAAACCAGTTTGCTGAACATAAAAATAACAAAAAGTGCTTGCAAGCAGACATAAACAAAATTGAAAATCATCAACACTACAGATACAAAAAAATTTTGTATCTAAAACACAGAGCTGTAGCCGTTTACTACATTCTGAGAATCCAAAAGTTATGTAATAAAACTTTATTCATTACATAAGAAAAGAAAAAAATTCTGTACAGGAGCAAGGATCAAAAAATGAAAAAATTGGCATTCGAAATTTTTGTGTCATCCTCAAAATTTAATTACGTGTTTACTAATGTTAAAAATGTCTAAAACATGACCTAACAATCATTAGAAAAAAATTGTAAAAGTTAGACAAGAACCAACCCAAAGAAACAGGCACCTAAAATGGTAAGGTCACTGTAAGGAGAACCCCCCTCATCATCCACCAATTGTACAAACACCGTTTGAAAAACCTCATAAAAACAATTAATTTACACACAGTAAGTTACAAAAATGATATATATAAAAATTACTGAAACCATTATGCAAAAACAACCTATTGGCATTGCATCAGAACTGGCATGGGACACAATCGTTCCATGGACATGCAACGGCCAGCGTCACATACGAACGTATCACCATAACACTTATCATACATATACCAATAAAAATTTTAAATGTTAAATTTATAACCAAAAATTATTTGTTTCTCAAATTATAAGGACAAGCCTTAGGAAAAGTGATACTTGCATCAGTTACATTATCCGAGGTATCAACGGGTTGAAACAACAAGTTTTGTCTCCTATGAGGACATAGACGTAATCTATCAATATGTACAGTTTGTTTAGGTGCATTGGGGTTATCTAAAATTTGAATCACATAATCGACATCATTAAATTTTGAAACAATGGTAAAAGGACCGTCAAATTTGGGTTTAAAAACATTAGTGTGCTTTAAATAAACAATATCACCTATATCAAGTGATCTTAACTTGGCTCTTGTAATTTGTCTAGAATTTTGCTTAACTTGAGCCCTTTCTGAGTTACTATAAGCATTATCATATGCAATATTCAGTTGATTTAATGTATCTAACAAATAATGGGATTTATCTAAATGTACAGGTTCTATGCTAGACTCAAAACAATCAAAAATTAATGCCAAATTACGGCCAAAATGTAACATATTAGGGGTAAACTTTGTTGCAGAGTGAATTGTGCCATTATAAATATTTTGATGAATTACTAAACTGGTTGCAAATGATACACCCTTCTCATGCAAAGTCAAAACAGAAGATTTTATTGCTTGATTAATTCGTTCGCTCATTCCATTACTTTGGGGATGAGCTGCACTACTATGTGCCAATTTAATTCCTAACTTTTTATTTATTAACTCAAATACTTCAGCCTTGAACTGAGTACCAAGATCGGTTAAAAGATATAGCATTCTACCATAATGTGAAATGTAAGTAATTAAGTGTTTAGAAACTGTTTCTGAAGTTAAATTTTGTAGTTGATTTAATATTAAATGACGAGAAAAGTGATCAATAAATGTTAGAATGTAACCACAATTTTTAATAGGCCCAACAATGTCCATTGAGACAAATTGACCAGGTCTTTGCGGTAACCACATAGATTTTAAAGGAGCAGGCTTGCTCGAAGATTGTTTATGTTTAATACATAATTCACAGGATTTGACATAATTAAGAGTATCAGCATAACATCCTTTCCAAAAGTATCTGTTAGAGACTAGTTCATACGTTTTTTGAATTCCAGTGTGAGAAACATGACAAATATTTAATATCTTAGATTTTAAAGAATTAGGGACCACTACTCTATGATTGTGGGGAGAAGTCTGGGTGGCATACATTAAAACATTATCAATTAGAAAGAAATTTTCGGTTTTGGACTGATTGACTAATGTTGGTTTATTTAAAAGAGATATAATTTCTAGAATATATTGATCTTTGCTTTGCTCATTCTTGAATGTATCAAAAGAAATATCCAGGGGAGCATCATTACACGTTAAATTATTAAGCACATGATCATCATCAATATCCGTAAAGGGTAAAATTAATTCAGACTCCTTATTATCAATTGCATTTTGATGAAAATTAGGGTCCGGAGACCGACTAAACCAATCTGCTAACACATTGTCAGGACCAGGTACATAAATAAAATCAAAAGAATATTCGCTTAAGGCTAAAAGCCACCGAGTAATTATATCAGCAGGGGAAGTAATTTTCCGATAATGTGCTAGAGGTTTACTGTCACTTAAAACGGTGAATTTTCTATTGTACAAATATGATTTGAAGGCAGTAACACCTTTAAATATGGCAAACAACTCAAGTTTAATTGCAGGATAATTACGCTCAGCTTTTGATAGAGATTTACTGAAAAATGAAACAGGGTGAAGAGACTCTTCATGCTCCTGCATTAATACAGCCGAAATGCCGAGTTTACTGGCATCAGTATTTAGAAAGAAAGGTTTTTCAAAATCTGGTAACCTAACAAACGGTTTGGAGAAAAATGCTTGTTGTAAAGCATCAAATGCATTTTGTTGTTCATCCGTCCATTTAAATTTTGATTGCTTTGTAGCAACCTTAGTCAAAACAGCAATTAATTGAGCGAAATTTGGAATTAAATGGCGATAAAAGCCACACACACCTATAAACTTTTTAACGTGTTTGGCATTACGAGGAGTAGCAAAAGAAGTAATTTTAGAAATATTAGACTGAGTTGGTGTTATGCATTGATGAGAAATTACAAAACCGAGATATTCAACAGAATCCTTAAAGAAAGAACATTTATTAGGAGCTAAAGTTAAGTTGTACTTGATTAAAATTTTAAGTAAAGCTGATAGCCTAGATTGCATCTCCTCAAATGAATTTGCTCCAATGAGGAAGTCATCCTGATAAGCATGGATACCTTTTACCCCATCAGCATTTAATTCCTCAATAATTAGGTCTACTAAAGCCTGGAAAGTACTCGCTGCCGTTTTGAGGCCAAAAACGAGTCGTCTATTAGCGAAGGATCCAAAAGGAGTAGTAAAAGTTAGTATGTCCTGTAGGTGTTCAGGAAGCATAACCTGCCTATAGGCTTCTCGTATATCACACTTTGTGAAAAATTTATACGAAGAAATTTCATTAATAATAGTGCTTATTTTAGGCAAAGGGTAAGTGGAGCTTTCCACCACTGCATTAAGTAATCTTAAGTCCAAAGCTAAACGATACTTAGGTTTTCCCTGACTATTTTCTGAGTTTTTCTTTTTGACTAAAACTAGTGGAGCAGCCCAATGGCTAACATGCCTATGAATAATACCGGCTTCCACTAATTCATCTAATTCTTGTTTAATGTCATCCCTTAAAGCATATGGAATTTCAAATGGTAAGGTTTTTATTGCATTATCATTTTTTAATGTTAAAGAGGGAACCACACGATCAGTACATCCTAAAGTTTTTATGGTTTTGGAAAATGCAGCAAAATTCTCTAATAAAATGTTTTGAAGAATTAATTTTTGATCAGTGTCTAAATGTGCTAAATCGAAATCAGTAGATTTTAGTTCATCTTTTCTTAAATTTAAAATATCTTGAGAAGCAGTAATTAAATTACACTGTTCAATATTATTAATCTCATTCACATTTACCTTATTACTATCATTACTATTTTTGATAACAAAATTATATCTTATATTACCTATATTCAAACCTTTATTTAAGTGAACAGTGTTATCAGAATTATTTAGAATTATTATGTTAAAAGAATTGTTGTCAATAACATTAATCGAGGGATGAATTAAAATGTTTGTATTATAAGTAGGGGTGAAGTACACTTCTTTATTTGTTTGTTTTTCAAAAGAATCAATTCTTAAATGGGCAATAGCAGTCTCGCCTGGCTCAATATTGAGCTTATTCCTCAAAACAACATGCACCTGTTCATTATTGTTATCATTATAAGTTAATTCATGAGAATTATTTAAGGGAATACTAAAATTACTAAATATTGCCCACTCTCGTTTATAATTGATTATAACATTATGCTTTCTTAAGAAATCATAACCGAGAATGCCTTGAAAGGTATTACTCCTAATATCTGCTACAAAAAATTGGTGTCTAAAAAACTGGTTATTGATCTTAAATGAAATTTCAGCACACGCCGTAAATTGAAGTTGAGAGTTGACAGTCCTAATTTGTACCTTTCTTGATAAAAATTTTACTTTATTACTAGTCCTGATTTTATTAAAAGTATCAAGAGTCAACAATGACACTGAGGAACCACTGTCCAGCAAGAAATTAACTTTAACGTTACTAAAATTAGATGCAATGGTTGGAAGACTCACTTCGTCTGACACAATATTTATATGCTCAATATTCTCTTTATAATCACAATTAGTCAAAAACTCCCGAATTGTTACATTTGCATTATGCATAGATTCTGACATAAAATCATTAATATTGAAAATTTTGGATGGTTTGGTGGATGAGGAGACAGGTCCATCCCTTACTGCCTCCTGCGAGAGTTTAAAGGATTATTTCCCCTGTTATTATTATTAGCATTAACTCTAGGTCGAAATGGTTCACTTTGACCCGGAATAGGTGGTGGTGGATACTGCGGTGCAGTAAATCGGGGAGGAGCCACGGGGAGCTGTGGCGGAAAATAATGCATCGCCATGTTGGGACCCGTATAATTTTGTCTGAATTGCCTTTGATATGTGCGACAATTACTCATGATGTGGCCAGAGCGTCCACAGAAAGCACAGGTAAGGTGTGGGGTTGTTCGGGGTTGTTCTTGTCTAACCCGATCCTGACCCTGCACAGGTGTACGTAAAAGGGGACAAGTTTTTGTATCATGTCCTTCGTTACAAATTTTGCAATTAGATTGCATCGTCTCAATTTTGGTAGTCAAAAACTCTAGCTGTTTAGCAATTAAGGTGAGCTGGTCAGGTGCAGCAGAAGTGCACTGAGTTACTGAATGAGCAGCGACTAACGAAGTAGCCGAACCAGCTAAAGACTGTTGAATTGACACAATATGGTTAGCCCGTTTGACCATCTCGCGATAGTCCTGTATCCCCTCAATGAGAATGGTCTCCTTGAGATGCAAAGGGATAGCGGACAAAAACTGCATAGCTTTTATTTTAGACAAGGCAGTTTGATCATTGATAAAGCTGTATGCTTTATGGGCTAGGGTGTCTATACGATACTCAAGATTTTTGATTGTTTCAGAGGGCAAGAGGATAATTGCCTGAAATTTTGCCAAATCAGCCGAGGAAGAGTCATCTTGTTGGAAAAAGTTTAAGAGTAGCTTGCATGCTTCCTCAAATTTTGTAACTGCTCTACATTCAGGAGAATTCTGAAAAAATGTAAGAGCAGATCCCGACAATTTTGATTTTAGCAGGTATAAAGCTGCGTCATTTTCATATTTATTTAACTTGACCAACTCTTGAAGTTGAGTCAAAAACCAACTGACATTTTGAGAATTCCCGGAGAATTCCGGAATAGTAAAATTAAACTTTGGTGCTTGCTTACAAGCATCTACATCATTACTATTATCAGGCATAATTGCCAAATTAAAATTGGTCCTGCGGGTATGAATTGGGGGCATCTACCAAAAATATTTTATATTGATTAGCATCATTGAAAAAAACCTTTACATAAAAATATAGTATAAAATTACCATTACTACAACAATACCATATATTTTAAAAATTAAATTTTAAGAAAAATTGTATGCAACAAATCACAATTAAAAAAATTGCCATATGAAAAGGAATTATGATATGACTCAAATGATTACTTTGAATTATCTAACTATATGAAACATCTTGAAAAACAAGTATTAAATAATACTGACAATTAAATATTTAAAGAAGTATTAGAAATAAAACATTCATAAACATGACTCATTTAACCTGTGACCATGAATTTTATCATGAATTTATGTGAACTAGTTAAATATTGAAAAAAATAACATTTTAAAGACTGATATAAATACAAATTACTTATTATTACTAATGATTAACGTCAACAAATGACAATGACCTCTAAAATTAATATACGCATTACTGCTATTCAAAATGAAATTATTCAATAAGTGAATCTTAAGTTTAAATCAACAAAATTAAAATTATAATCATTCAAATACATAAGAGCTGTGCGATTCTTACTCAACCAATATGGCATTTGTGTAAACATCAATAACATTGAACATCAATTTTAAATACTAAAATCAAATCCTATTTTAGATGATTTATGAAGAAATAGTTAACTGCATTTTCTCACTTAAAGTTATACTATTAATTAAAATAGTTAACCTGATCAATATCACAAAACAATTGCATGAATCAATTTACAGCATATAGTAATTATTATTATTTTAAATCAACTCAAAAATTATACTTAACTTAATATATAAATACCAGCTTGAAGTCAAAATTAATCCTATATTTATTTATTATTTGCAGCAATTGAGCCCAACAATGTAGGTAATAAATGAAAACCTACTTTTTACATAAAGCATTACAGTACTGATTATTTTTTTTTAGAAAAAAAAACATGTAGGTAGCTAGAAATTTTGGTCAAAAATCAAAATCTTCAATCATTTAATGATTAAAACAACAAAATGCCAGGAATTAATTTCTTAAATCTTCAATTACTGTTAATCAAAAGAATTATTATATTAAACAAAATTAAAATTATATATATTAATGATAATTAAACTGTAAATCATTTTTTAGAAAACAAAAATTTGATAAACAAGTACAACAGCAATGTGGCTGGTCAACGGCGCCATATGTTAAAATTTTTACTGGTTCGATATTGGAATGTTATAATTTAAAGAATGGCCGAAACTAAAAATAGTGAGCAATAACCCTTAAAAATAAAAAAACATAGAAGAAAACACACTAGAAATCAAGATGTCTTTGTAATGATTTTTCACATACCTGTTACAGGTGGGAGACGTCACACAATTTGGCTTAGCTGCAATAATTTAAAGAAAAACACAAGGAAAAGTCCAGAGTTCATTTTTTTTGTTGTAGTTTATTACTGCAGATCACTTCTTATCAATAAAATCGTTGGGGCATCAGAATCACAAGTATGTCCAGTTAGGGGTCACAAGGCATATTTTCCAACATTGATCATCTTTTCATCTCCTAGTAGCATCAGTGGCGGCTGGCAGTTGTCTCAGTCGACACATAAACATTTTCGCTTCTGGAAGGGCGATCCAAAAAATTACGATGTCGATAGATTGATTTTCGTTCTTGTCGAAAAAAAACCGCATCCTTGGGGAGTCGGCGGGCAGGTATTACGCCATTTAAAAGGGAGTGAAGTTCCTTCCCTCAACCAGAGAGAACCGAAGCAAAATAAACGCTCAGTACGCGAGCGAGGTGACTGAGAAAAATCAAAGTATCGAATAATCACTTAAATGTTCATGGCGATGAAACAAAAAAACAAAACAATCACAGCCCGCAGAGGGGA
This sequence comes from Parasteatoda tepidariorum, assembly GCF_982258835.1. NCBI lineage: Eukaryota > Metazoa > Arthropoda > Arachnida > Araneae > Theridiidae > Parasteatoda > Parasteatoda tepidariorum. The sequence goes on along the minus strand of NC_141764.1, from coordinate 80,441,442 downwards.
ACCACAGAGGGTCGGAGAAATATGACCGCCATATATTTAAAACAAAAATAAAACTCCGTCTCTCCAAAGAGAGGAGGGGGTGAAAATGAAAAACCCCTGTTAAGGGATCGTAAAATGTTGACAACTAAATTTCGAATGTGTCCGCTCCCAGAAAATGGGCGGTATTTAAAGAAATAGATAGAAGTGGAAGTTAAACTTCCTAAAAAGCCAAAAAAATCGAGCTTAAGGAGCGAACTGAACTGAGTTAACTAACTCCTTAAATTTAAGCATAATTAAATACTAACGGCGACCGTACCGTAACCACAAACATGTGTTGACATCAAAGGTCGCCGACAGTCTTCTTTCCAAGAAAAAGGAGTGTCTGAAGAATGTGCAAGGCGCCTCCTGGGGAAAGTGTCCTCATTGCGCTAACGCGTTAAGGGGCGAGAAGAAAAAGATGAAGACAATAAAAACTGTATCTAAAAATATAAATTAAGCCGAAAAATTAGTATTTTGATTAATAAAACGGGATATTTAGAAATTAGGCTGTGACTTAATGTCACAGTGTTTGAAGGAAATGTGTTTGTTTTACATGAGAGGAAATTTTAAAAAACCCTCATGGTTAACCAAACATCAACAAAACGCTAATGTTCTGAATATACCTTGACTGTAATGAGGGCAACGTTGACCAGCAACAATAAGTATACTTGAACTTCTAATTTTGAGTTGAACTTGTAACCTCCATCTCGTAATTTTCAACCATACCCATATGACAAGGGTACATTTAGGGGTGGGGGGAGTATCGGCATGAAATTGTCTTCTCAATATTTCTTAAACAAGAGAAACTAAGTAGCTTTTAGTTTTTGGTAACATGGAAAAGGAAACATCAAAAATCTCAGAAGGTTAGCCCAACGAAAACTTTGGTTTATTTTTCTGCTTTTATCTAAAACTCAGATAACTATGAAATTAAAAAATTTAACTTTTCAACATTTTTCACATTTTTTTATACATTTTATTAGACATTTTTAAGGAGTAATTTAGTTTATTTTTATTTGTAATTTTTTATTATTTATTTTTTTTTTTTTACTTTTTGAGAGTTTTTGAATCTGGACACAGTTCGAAAATGGACATAGCTAAAATACTTGTTTACGAAAATGGACATAGCTTAAAATACTTGTTTACGAAAATGGACATAACTAAAAATACGTGTTTACGAAAATGGACACAGCTCAAAATGCGTGTTTACAAAAATGGACACATATTAAAATGCGTGTTGAAGGAAATGGGCACAGTTCAAAATGCGTGTTAACAAAAATGGACACATCTTAAAATACGTGTTGGAAAAAAATGGACACAGTTCGAAATGCGTATTAAGGAAAATCTGGACACAACTATTTACGAAAATTGATAAAGCATTTGATTCTGTTTTCACACTTCTTTTATGAATATTGTTTTTTTGTTTAAATAATAAACTTTTAGTACATTGTATTAGATAAGACTTTATTTGAAAATACTTTTAAAGTCAACAGTTGTTTTTACAAAGTTGCAATGGATGCTATAAACTTATAATAATGGTAGTAAATTTTTCGGAATTAAGAGTTTGAAAACTCAACCGCTTAGTTCTGAATAAGAAGGCATCGTTTGAAAATGAAAATTTAATTTTGTTTAATTATTTAATTTTGTTGATTAAAATTTAATTTAACCTAGCCACTCCGACCCCGAAAGCCGGAACTTTCCCCCCAATTATTATGCTAAGTGTTGAAATAAGTAAGGAAAAGTAAGCACGTAATTCCTCGTTTGGTTGTTAAAGTTGGGTTGAAAATAAAGAGGTGTATTTTTTGCTATATTCATTATCTTAAACACGCATTTTGAGCTGCATCCATTTTCGTAAGCGCACATATTTTGAACTGCGTCCACTTTCGTAAGCACATATTTTGAGCTGCGTCCATTTTCATTAACATGCAATTTGAGCTTTGTCCATATTGTTAAACACGCTTTTTGAGCAGTGTCTAGTATCGTAAGCATGCATTTTGATTTTTGACCATTTTCGTAAACACACATTTTGAGCTGCTTCCACATTTAAAAATTCATCGACAGTATATTTTTTAAGATATTTTTAATAACTATTTTTACATTTTTATCAATGTATATTTTCATATATATTCATTTAAATATATTTTCCTCTATATATATTTTTTACATTTTTTGTCATGTTTTTTTCTTGGAAAAACTTAGAATTAAGAAACACATTAATTAGTCGGAGAAAAAGCTTGTTTCAATAGTCCCCCTATTTTTGGAATTCTAAAATTTTGATTTCTTTTAAATTAAATTTTTTTTACAATGAAATTTATTTATTTATTATTATTTTTTTTTACAATAAAATTTATTTTCTGTTTTAAAAATTTTTATAATATTTAATATTTGCGGTAATTTCAATTGATTCCAGTGATGCGTAATATATTTTTTTATTCATTCAAAACCGTCATATAATATAAAACATCCGCTGAGTTAAAAACTCCGAAAACTTTCTAATCTATAGTTTTTTAAGGGAAAAACGATAACTTCTATAAAATATGTTCTGAGCTTTCATAAAAAATAATTAAATGCATTGGCAGTGGTGCCATCTATTGTAGACATTTAAAGTAAAGAAAATTGTATGCGACAAATTATCATCATATACGAGAATATATTTTTATGCAAGTAGCTGTAATTCATTGTTGGATAGCATTTAACGAATTCTGCAACAACAAATAAACATAGTACAGATTTTTTTTTTTATATTTTTTATTCCCCTTAATTTATTTTCATCAATAATTTAAATATTTTTTATTAGTTTAATTTTCATTTGCTTTATTTTATTATCATCTTGCTATTTCAGTGTTATTCTCTTTTTCAAAAATTAATATACGTCACGTTTTACTTAGTTGCCTTTCATTCTTGTTTTTTTAACCTTCGTTGAACTTTAAATGCAAACAAAACAGCATTTATTTAGATTAAGTGAAAATTAAATTAAAATAAATGAGACCGAAGAAAGAACGGAGGATAGTTAAAGAGAAATTTAAAGCGATCTTTTTTATTTATTTCTATTTCATTTTATCAGAGTTTTTCAAATTTTTTTTTTTTTTAAAAAAAAAGATGAAGTTGAATACAAAAATCAAATAACAATATTTGTAAATTTTTCTTAGAAGTCGTTAGTTTAGTTCGAACTTTTTTGTTTATCATTAGATAAAACTATTTTTAGATAAAAAACTAGTTTTGCATTAAATCTAGTAAAAGCAAAAAACAAATTGTTCAAACAGTTCTCTCAGTGCTATTAATGCTCTAAATATTGTAACAGTCTGTTGATTTTCTGTTTTGTTTTTTTTTAAATTTATTTATTTTCGTGTAAAAAAAAATTGGTGAAACTTTTCTTTTTCCTTTAACGTCTGTAGACAATATGCAAGGAAAGAAAACCGAACGACTTGATAACTTCTGAGTTAAATATTCAATTTTCATGCTCGGAAAAAAAAATCTTTATGATTCGAGTGACTAACCTGAAATATGCTAAAATACTTCTGCAGACGATAATTTTAACTTACGATATCAGCCACAGAAACAAGCTGTCTCTGGGCATAGATTTTTTTCCCCTGTGACGAATCAGGATTCTTGACCTATAAAGTATGGGGGGGGGGGGTAAGTGCAATGTAAAATATGGTCTCAGTAGCTTAGGCAGGAGAGTGCTTCTTTTATTTTTTATATTTAGCCACCCTACAGTGCCAGAGAAAAATCTAGTAGTTCGTGCACAGAATTTTTTTTTTTTTTTTTTTTTTTTTGCAGGAACTTTCTTATTTTTCCTTATTTATATTGTCTATATAATATAGTTTTAAGATTCCACACAATTTTTATTCCAAATTCTAAAGAAAAAAATGGATATATTTTTATTTTGTAGCATGAAGGACATTTTTAATTACATGTTATTAGAGAGTGTTTTAATTGTATACATAAGTTCTAGAAATTTCTTTAATCAACTTTGTTACATTCAGTAATAAAGTATCTTTGTACACTTCGATTAAATAATTTTGCTAATAAGTTATATCCCGTTCGCAAAACTCTTTCTATACATAGTTAATATACAGAAAATTAGGTATCAACAACTGAAAAAAGATGCACTATTCACTTCAGTTGTGAGAGTTTTAAATCGTTTTTTTAAACAATAATTTTTCAATAATAGAATATATTATTGCTAAAACTTTTATTTTATGCGATAACTATCGATATTTTTCTGACTATATCAATACTTAATTCGTGAAAAGTAGTTCTAAAAAAAAAAAAATGACAACATCGATATTTAACTTATTATTAGTATTTTTTTTTTTTACCCTCAGCCACTGTAGTGTACATGTAGTATTACATTTCTTTGTTTCTGTTATTTTTTTCGTCCTAAAAATGAATAAAACAAATCGTGTAACAAATTCGAATTCTAGATATCAGTAAGGAGGACAATACTGATAAGATAAGAAAAATACGAAGTTTATTTATGAATAAACAAAAGGTTGTTAAGCGGAGAACTGTCTCAATTTCTAGGGTTCATATTTAAGTTACAGTTACAGTATTTTTTATTTAAATATACTTTTAAATGCAAAAAAAAAAAAAAAAAGAAAGAAAGAAATCTGTTCAATTCATCATCTTCCGTTATTTTAAGCCTTTTAAGCTCGAACACATGCAAAGCCAAGTCGATTGCTGTCTCGTCGCAGGCCAAAAATGCGATAAAAGAATATTGCCGGTCACTATACTATACACTATACTACAAACTTTATAAGGTTTATTGAAGTTTTTTGTTATTTATTAACAAACTAATTCGCTTTACCATTGATTTTATACTCCGATTCGTTATTTTTCTCATCCGAACCAATTCAAAATATCGGATTAGTGGGTTTCAAATGCCGAAACATTAAATCTAAACTATTTTGCCTTCCGAAATTGAGTAAATGTTAGATAATCTATCGAAATAGAATTTTCGAAATTTAAACATTCATTTGAATAGGTTTCAAAACAAAGCACGCAATACGCAATTTATACTTCATTGCCATCACCTTAACTTATTACCATCTGAATGAGTAGATTTAAAATAACAAAACATTCTTTACATTAAGTTTCAAATAACAAAACAAACAAAATGCAATCCATATTTCCGAGTTAGAATACTTTTTCAAATACCGAAACATGTCATCTAAATTAATGAAGTTCTTAGTAATCGTATGGTTATTTGTTTTATTTTAGTTCTATGAAATGATTGGATATTAATTCGTAACGGACCTCGTATTTCAATAAACACAAACGAACATTTTGCTAAGTAAATAGCGTTATTTTAATTTCTCACCATTTTTCTTGTACTGATGTTTGTTTTTATGTTGAATAAAATGCATATTTATAAGAATGCCATGAAACCATTTTTTTTAACTAATTGGAGAATTAATGTGCAGAAAAGTATTAATGTAAAATTTTTATTTTTCTGCTTAAATTAGAATTTTTTCATATCACATAATGAAATAAACAAGAAAACAAAAATAAATAAAAATTTGACAGGAACATTTTTTACGAATAATAGAACTGAAATTAAGATGAAAGAAGATGAGAAGATTTGAGATCATTAGAAAATGTTATGCTTCTTTTTATGCTATAACTCCATGTAATCCAGTCTTAATTCAATAATTTTGATTGAAATAAAGCATAAAACATAACTTTAAAAATATGTAACGAAGAATTACTATTCATTTAACCATGCACAAAATAACTGTACAGAAGCAAATTAAAATAAATTTGCTCTAACTTGTAGAATTTGTTTGTCCAAGGATAATTTCATGCAAATTATAAATTTTATTTTTTATCATTTTCTATTATTTTATTTAACAATAGTGGAAAAAATTTTGAATTGTAAGGTATAAAAATTTTTGCATCATTTTGAAGTATATAATTTTACATGACAAAATACAAAACTTGAGCGAAATCGGTTAAATGATTTCTGAGAAATCGAATTTTAAATATCTGACTTTTCTTAAGTTTGATTTCTTAGGAATTATTCAATCGATTTCGCTAAAATTTTGTATTTTGCCATGTAAAGTTATATAAAATGATGTAAAAATTGTATACCTTACAATTCAAAAATTTTTTAAACTAATCTTAAATAAAATAATAAAAAATAATAAATATTTAATAAAAATTAATTTTTGCATGGCAGTATCTTTGGACAAACGAATTTTATAGTTGTGTACAAAATTTTTTTGAATCGCTTTAAAAGTTCTCGAGATATGGCGAAATACGTAAAAAGTAAAATTAACATTACTAACATAACATAACTAAACTATGAAGACCTTATTTCCCTGTTTGCGGCTGCCTCCTATATTTTTTGGAACAGGAATCCGAATCTGTTGGGGGAAAAAAGCATGTTTATTCAATGAAAGTATATTTTTGTGTCTGATTTCCTCATTTAAAATATCGTCTGCACTTATGAATTTGAATGTTTGAGGTCAACCCCTCGAACCATTAAGATTGAGTCCTAGAACGCAAAGATCCGATCATTAGATCAAAAATTATTCCGAGTGATCCATTTTTTTTTTTTTTTTTTTTTTTTTTTTTTTTTTGCGCATTGAACAGCTTATTACTTTAGTTATGAACTTTAATAATCACAGAAAATTTTCGTGTAACTTCGAAAGTCATGTGACCATGTTTTTGGTGGGCTAAAAACTAAAATCTATGCAATTGTTAAGTTTTTAGGTATAAAAAGTTTAAACAAAACTCGAAAAAAATAATGAGCAATTCATTCTTTAACACTTGGAATGCCACGCTAATTTTACATGGCTTGCCCGTCTGGCCAAACGGTAAAAAACTACAAACTAAATTTGCTAATTTGACAGATTTTGTTAGTTTTTTAAAAGGGTTAGCATGACACATCTGAAATAAGTGGTGAATTATGTAAGCCTACGAATTGTTTAGAAATAGTGGTGGATAAAAATCTACTAAATTGAATTAATTATACCAAGAATCACAATTAATAAACTACCACTTGAAAATATTTATTCTCTGTCCGGAGCAAGTTGGCATCTCTGTATATAAATGAAACTATTTTTGTGCGTTCTATATTGCATTAATTTCCTCAAACCATTTTGCGAATAATAATAATATAAAAATATTAAATATTTACTCGAATTATGTGTTTCTAATAACCTTTGCTTCGCCTGTCACCTGTGACCCCCCATGGCATTCAACGTGTTAAAAAAGTATTTTTCACATTATCAAGTGCAGATCATATTCGGCACATGTTTTATGTAATCCCACGTGACTAATTTCACGATAAAACACACTTATATGAGATTGAACGAGTTTTTAACAATTCTTCTATAAGCAACCGTAACGCAACAAGTAATTTAATAGACTAACAAATTACTTATTATTCACTTTTGAAAACATAGAACGCATTAAGTATTTCTTTATGCTCATTTATTCTTGATAAGAAGAACGGCGTCAGACGTGTTTACAAGACGACGGAAGTATATTTTTTTTCTTTTACTTTTAATCCAATTATTTTTTTGCGTCTTCTTGCAGAAGAAAGCCATATTCATCTTGAAAATTAAATTTTAAAAAAAAAATGCCGTTTATTCTACAGAATGAATCATTTAACTACGCCAACAGGATTTCAATTATATGCATCACAAACAGGATTGAACAATTGTTAGAGTTGTTACTTTATTCAATTTTGCCATAATTTTAATGGATCTTACGAAGCTTTTCATTTCCCACTATAATTATAATTTAAAGGCTTCATATCATGAATTGTTGCTTTACATAATTTGTATAAATATTTTTTTATTCATAATCATATTCAATATTTTTTTTTCTCCATCTTAAGTAATGGTTTAAAACTTATTACTAAGGCCCGGATTTTGATGACATTTGCATTTTTTAGCATTTTTTGCATTTTTGGACATTTTTTGTCTTTTAGAGCATTTTTTTAGATTTATAGGGCCTTTTTCTTTAAATTTTGGGGCATATTTTGCATTTTAATGCTTTTTTTAAAGTTTTTTGTTAATTTTTTCCGATTTTTATTATTTTTTTATCAATTTTCATTATTACACTGGCTTCCAAACAATGAAGAAAATCTATAGAATATTAACAGGTGAAGCAAAATTTTTTCAAATTGAAGAAGAATTGTCAGTAAGTGAGACCGTCTTTTTCAAGTACGCACCTATAACATCAGTAGACGTTGAAAGAAGCTTCTGCAGGAATGAAAATTTACTTTCAGACAAGAGACGCTCGTTTACATTTCAAATTATCAAAAAACATTTAATAATCCAATGTAATTCTGATATTTAGTAATATTATGAGATGGAAGTTGTTATATCCATTAAAGTTTCTATACAAAATAAAAATATTTTGGTGTCAATATATTTTCCTTTTTTTGTTATTTTAGGATATAAAACAAATTTTTCAAACTTTAATGAACGTAGAATAAGTATTGCATTGCTTTATATTTTTTAAATGACTCATAATAATTTTAAAGAGCAAAACATTTTTTTAATTCAATATTTTTACTTTATTTAAGGCATTATTTTGGCATTATTTTATTAAGGCATTATTATATTTATTTTGGATTTTTAAAGGCATTTTTTGCACTTTTTAAGGGCATTAGTTGAGATTTTTTAGGTCATCAAAATCCGGGCTCTACTTATTACTATATTCAATTTTCCCATTATTTCAACGAGTATTTTTTTTTTCTATTCGAAGTTTTTCATTTTTCCATCATAAATGATAGTTAAAGACTCCATGCCTAAACTTGTTACTTTATGCAATTTTATGATAATTCCAATAGGTATTTTTTTTAAATTGTTGCTTATTATTATTTATTCACCATAAGTGATGATTAAGGACCCATACTTGATACTTTATTTAATTTTCAAACAATTTATTTCAATAGGTATTTATTTCTATCCGAAGTTTTTTATTTTTCCGTCATAAGTGATGGTAAAATACTGACTCTATACCCAAATGGTTACTTTATTTATGGCTAAAGATTCCATACCTAAACTTGCAATTTTATGATAATTTCAATATTTTTTTCCCTATTTGTAGCTTTTTGTTTTTCTACCATAAGTGATGGTTAATGATCTAATAATTATTAACTTTATTCAATTTTCATATCAATTTCAATGAGTATTTTTTTTTCCTATCCGAAGCTTTCCATTTTTCCATCATAAGTAATGATTAAAGATTCCATGCCAAAACTTGTTACTATATTTAATTTTCTCATAATTTTGTAGTAAACATATATTTTTTTATTAATGATATGTGAAATCATATTGCAGATATTGTTTCTTCATGATATGCTCATTCGTGCATAATTATTAACCCTTTCGGGCCGACTGTCACAAATACGTGCCAGCATGAAACCGTATCAATCAGGGTAGAAAGATAAAACTGGTAATCAAAGTAATTCTTTAGCAGTTTATTTGTGGGCGGAGTTATAATTATTTGATTTATTTAATTCACCATTACTTTGTTCAAAATAAAACTATTTAGTTATACTTTGAATTAATATTGATTATACATATGATTAAACTAACAATAATTAAAGTAAAAGCAAAGTAAGTCTGTCAAATTAGCAACGACTGCATTTAAGTTACCGTTTTTTATTTAATTACAACTTGATTCTGATTTTGTACAAATGCTTTTCTGAATCAACCGTCCCCAAGGGGTTAAACAAATTTAATAAGCAGTTCTGTATGTTCATTGGAAATTTAAATTACATACTAGGAATACTTAGAAAACAATTGTTTAAATTTTTTTTCATTCTTTCCGAAAGCAAAATGCATAATGAAGATAAAATTTGATAAGTACAATATTTGTGTACTGTAAATCTTGAAGAACTCATACATTAAAAAATAGAGATGAACATGCTATGTGAAACAAAAAGAAGTACATTTCATTTCCTGAATGTTTTCAATGCTTCGAGAAATTCTATTCATTAACTTTAAAGCAGATTATGTGCTTATTTGTAATTGTTAACTTATCACATAACTTATTATACTTTTCATTTTACAAAAAATCATTTCAGTAACTTCATCATTATCCAATTTGTTATACATTTAGTAAAGCAAAAAAAAAAAAAAAAAAAAAAAAAAAACATTTAGTTATCGTGGTACGAGGTATTAAAAAACAGTATGTAAAATTTCATTAAATGGAAAATTAAAAAAACAAAACCATGATTTTAATTTTGACATTATCTAAAACATAAAATGATGCCGAAATAGTCCCATTTTAACTCTTGTACAACCCTGGACTCGGGCACTGTAGACCCTAGCTACGCCCTTGGGACTTGCATGCGTATCCCATGCTTTATTGTAATTCCTCTTAAAACGAATACATAGGATTTTAACCTTGAATGCGTTGTTAATTGTCTGATAAGCAACGGTAAGTCACGTTGAAGTTTAAAGACAAATAAATAATTAAAAAATGCAAGCGATCCTTAAAAACAGACTATGAACTGTGATTTTGAATAACCTCTTACATTTTGCGATAACTTATCATACTATCTCACAATAATATGCTCTTAATGCTACTTTTTTTGCTGTTGAATGTATCAAACATTGTACTGATAGATAGAAAGATAAAACATGATAGAGACATGTTGCTAACTTAGGTTCAGTGATAAAAATTCTACTAAGGCAAAAATTAGCTTTTCATTTTCCGATAAACCATTAAGTTTATGGTAAGGAACATTTCTTTATCTTTACGGTTTTGAAACCGTTTACAACTGATACAGTTGAAAAACCGTAAATACAAAATTATACGGTATTGTAGCCATTTACAACTAACATAGTTTCTAAACCATAAAAATAAAACTTAGGAGCTCTATGGGTGCTGCGCTATTTATGCGTGAATAATAGTTTCTCATTTTAATAGTCTAGGACAGGGATGGCGAACCAATGGCACGCGTGCCATTTATGGCACGCCACCGATCACGAAGTTCACTGTGAAGCAATTTATCAATTAAATTAAAATTCACAAAAGCAAGCATAAAAAATAAACAATTATTAACAAAAAAATTACAATTAATGCCAGAAACCAATTAATTACCATAAAAAACAAGATAACAATAAATAAGTAGCAAAAAAAAATTAACAGACCTGCTTAAAATAACATCTTACAACCTAATATAAGTTATTTGTCATCTAATCTGCAACAACAGAAGTCATACTGATGTTACTTTAAGTTGAATTACGCGTATAACTGAGACATTGCGAAATGTATTCTTTTTCATAGTAAATAAAGAGTTTTGAGTTAATAGTATTTAGTGTTATTATTTTCCCAATAATCACGAAGTCAAAATTGTTTGACGACACGTTTATGACTAAATAAAACAATTTTTTAGAAAAAATGGCACGTTGATGCATAAAGGTTCGCCACCCCTGGTCTAGGATCACCGATTAAAATGTGCAGGGCACTAAAATTTTTCATGTATGGAAGGAATACTGTGGTATCTGCGCTAGAATTCAAGTCCCTGTTCAGCCGGTCACGAGATTGCTTTCCAATGTGATAAACCGGGTTCGAATCCCAGCGATGGCTGGTCGATACGAATTACGCATTTCGCTCCCACCTACAACAGTGATGACGTAAAATATCCTCAGTGGTAGATGGATCATGTGTTAGAGTCCCTTTGTCATCAGGCTAACCACGGGAGGTTTTCCTCGCTATATAGCGCAAATGCGGGTTAGTTCCATCAAAAAGACTTCCACGAAGATAAAATTCTCCCAATTCTTGATTCCATATTCTAAAAATAAAGAATTTAAAAGACAAAAGAAAAAGATTTTAAATAAATTCTTAATTTCCAAAAACTGCAGTTTGTAATTGCTTGTTTATAGATTGTGTACGGATTTATTTTATTTTATTTACAACTTTTAATTATTTCATTCAATTAAAATAATGTGAAAACATTTTATTAAAGTAACAACTTTTTAAATTTCTTTTTTCGTATAATTTTTTTATCCGCCTTATGTGTTCTAGTTTGTGGTAAGACAAATTTTTACAATAATAAGTTACGGTCTACCTGTTTTAGGAGTCGCACACAAATTTAAATTCCTGCAAATTGGCTCTGCAAATTCTGCGATCAGGCTAGTGGTCTTAACCGGGCGATTTTGTGCTAAGACGTACTTTCACCCTCGCGGTGTTCTCTTGTCAAACGAAAGGCGCACCTTCCCGATTTAATTCGCAAAGGCCAATGGTAAGCGTGCTTGTCTTGTTCAAGTGTCATACGAAACAACATTTAGCTTTGTCCAAAAGAAGAATAAAACAGTTGCTTATACTCAATCCAATAAAGTAATCAGAAGGAAAGATATAACTTGCATATGATAATATAAAAATAAAATCTTTTCATTTTTAAGGAAAGAAACTATTAGAATTGTATTTTAAGGAGCTTTGATTTGTGCCTATTTAAAATTTCTTCAAATGAAATTCATTACCATATCATCACAGGTAGATAAAAACAGTAGCCAGAAAAATTATAATATATTTTTTTTTTGAAACAGATTTTAAAAAAAAAAATTTAAGGAAAAAAGAGAAGAAAAAAACTTTTGTTTACAGTTGAAGACGGAAAAATCTTTACTTTTTTGTTTTATCGTCACTTTTAATTTGTTCTCTGTTTCTTCTGCAAGCAACTTTTTTCTCCATGTATTCCTTTTCATTCAGAAAAATTCATTTTAACTTGTTTTCCCTGGAATATATGAATATTGAACAGTCCTTTGCGTTCCCAGGAGATTAACTTTTCTAAAAGAAACTTGTTAAAATTAACTTTTTCAAAAGAATCGTGTTAAAATTAACTTTTTCAAAAAAAGCGAGGTAAAATTGACTTTAAAGCTTCACGCAACTCTGTAGAAATCGGAGCCTGACTGAGGCAGGGGCATACGGGGCAGTAGCCTAGGGCCCCCATATGGATCCAAATCGAATGGAAAGTTTATTTTACGTTTCCATCTTTAATAAACTTTTTTTAAACAAAATATCAGTTCAGCGTAAAATCCGTCAGTTTTATGTTAGCTTCTTCAATACTCGATCGCATGGACATAATAAAAAATCTATATTTCGTAAATCCATGGCTTCATTCAGCTACATATTCGCAATTACGATGGGTAAATTTGACCAATCAAAAGACTGTATTTTTACAGATCACAAATAGCGATATGCTTATTAAAAAAAGGCTTTTGATAGGCTTAATTGATCCATCGTAATTGCGAAAATTTAGCTGAGTTCAAGCAAAGATATGAATTTTTCGCAGCTAGATGACAATCAGAAAACTGCATTCGGCATAACGTACATAGAATTGTCAGGAAATCAATAAAATGGACAGAACGATATTTCGTCTGATCATTGGGGGGGGGGGACTATATAGCTATTTTAGGTACTAGTCAATTTTCTTCTTATGTTGTCTATAACGACGTAAAAAATTCAAATACCTCCATAAAGTTCGGTTCTTCATAGTGAAGCAGAGGGACCCCAGAGAAGTTTTTGCCCCGGTGCCCCAATTAGGCTAAGTCGGGCCCTGGTAGAAATCATGCAATTCAAGAGAAGCGTTTTGATGTTTTATTATATGCAGAAACGACAAAATGTGTGTTTATGGTATTATTTTCATTCAACAAAAAAAAATTATTATTAAGGTATAAAAAAAAAGGTTTCATAAGTAAATGATTTCCAAATTCGTTAGTCCTAAAAATTGTGATCTTTTTCGAAAATAATAAAACTTACACAGGTGAACACATTTAAAATATTATAGAAAATTATAAAAAAAAACACAGTTTTTGGAGGGGGAAAAAACTTTCAATTATGCAGTTTTTTTTTTTTCTTTCTTCATGAAAATGTCTTTTGTATTTTCGTTAGATCGGATTTTAGTAATAATTCGTAAGCTGATTACTTGAAAAAAAAATTGGAACATACTTTATTAAAATAAATGACCTTTCGCAGATTTCACGTTTCAGAATCAAGTTTAGTTAATTTTTGGGGGATTTAGCTGTACTCTATTTGTATACGTTTTTCTTCTCTAATTTCGTAACTTAAAATATCATCTAAAGGAAATTAATTAGCATATCTGAGGTCCCTCCTCAAATTATCTTCTTAGTATGTGGAGATCTGATCATTAGATCAAAAGTTATTAAGGGTGATACATTTTGTTTTCGCATTGTACAAGTAATGGAAAAACGTTTTTTTTATTCAAAATATGAAAATTTTATTTTATTAGAATATTTTTTAATTAGAATTAATTTACAATCTTGTGAGCAAGAATTTAAATGAATTAATTTATATATTCTCTTGAATTCTTGTTCCTAAGATAAGCGATTCGAATGCATTTTTAAAAAATAAAATAAATAAAACTTACTCACTTAAACTTACTTACCCTTGTTAGAACAGCTAAATATGTATTTATGTGAGTTTGTTTTTCTTCCATAAAATGCCTTCATGTGATTGTTAGGTAATATCTTTAATATAGAAAATAATTTTCATTTACATGAAAGCCTTTTTTACTTATAAATTGTAAATTTACGTTTTCTTTGAATCCTTTTAATGATCATTGAGTTAATTTTAAACGAAAAGTTTCATTAGGCAACTCAATTTCTTTACATACTTTTTTTATATAATAATTTGTAAATTTGATTATTCATTGAGTTAATTTTAAGTGAAATAATTACATACTAGAAAACCATTACATACTAGAAAACCATTTTGTAAAATAAATATATAATATTGTTTTATCTTGGAGATTAATTATATAAGTAAAAATTATGTACTGTTTTATTATAAAAATATGTATAAAATTATGAGTTATTAATAAATATTATCTTGTTAGATTAAATAAATATTTTTTAAACTTTGGAAGCTCATAAATAATTATTCTCTAAGTCATTTAAATCACAAACAATAATCATCATATATTTCCATTCGCAAATGTTTTTAAAAGTTTATCGAGCAATTGAACAATTCCACAATTCCTTCGAAAGATTGTTTAATATGATTATAAATTAATTATAGTTAGGATTTTTAGCTTTCTCATTTCAGAAATAAACAAATGCTACAGTTAAAATTCTGACTATTTAGTGTCAGATCTTCAGTGGAGAACTACAGAAACTGGAAACATTAAATGTGTCACACTATATGTTGTGCAAAATTTTAAAAAAAAACACAAATAAAAGACAAGATTAAAAAGTTATAAATTATTTAATAGAAAAGCTTTCATTTCATTAAACAATTGAGGAAACGTTTCACAATATGAAAACATGTTCAAAGATGTGGTCGACATATATCACAGTAATCAGAACAGTCTGTCGTAAAATATTTAACAAATGCAGAAGATTACATTCTGAAGTCAAGTATAGGGAATGGTTTATAAACTTTTCTTTGAAGATTACAAAAATAAATGATGTATAAAAATATATTCCATTGACTGCATTAAATTTATGGAATGAATGTTACAAAAAATCTTAACAATATTTATTTCACAAAAAGAACATTTTTAAATTGGTCATTTAGATTTTTTTGGTCAATAAGTAAAACATGAAATATAAAATGTTCAATCATATTCTATAAAAATTGTATAATTGGCATTAGAATTCAAATTCACTATGTATATACTATATGATAAACATAATTGGCATATTAACTTGATGTACTATAAAAAATTTTTCATCATCCAAACATTCATGAACATAAAAATTTTATACAAATTAGTCAAAGGAATTTTTCATTTAAAGCATTCATACAAAACTAAATACTTATTATCTTTCCATTTAAGACAAGTGAGCATTATATCAACTTATTAAAACATCCATAAAATTATTATTATTGTCTATATATGTTCAAAGATTACTAAGAGACATTATAATACTATCAGTTATTCAATTTTTTTTAAAGTTCTAAATAAAATATATTATTTTTAGCCTTTGGCAATAACACAGAAATTGTTTCTTTTGAAATTAATTGGGAATGATAAAAATTCCTTGTTTATATTTATAAGGTATCTTAGGATAAAAATTCACCGTTTTTAATAATTAATTGGGTAACTTAGGATAAAAAAAAAAGATTTTTAATTACTAATGTTATAGTTAAAGTATTTAACTATATATTTTAATAACTTAGTCACTTAATCTTAAGAAAAATATAAACGTAAATATTGCACATTTTAAACAAATTATAGACTATTTTTTAATTAAATAATATCACTTATTAACTTCAAACAAAAAAATGCATAAATCATAGGATATTTTAATAGTTAAAAGAAGGCACAGAATGGATATTTTAATTGATACATCAAATTCATACCTTTTACCAACCGAAAAAAAATTATTTTAACTCAATAAAAATTCTAAAAAATTCACTAGTTTATATTTAACAATTTAACAAATTAATATCACTCGTGTACGAAAAAATATATAAAAATAATATATTACTTAAAATATGCAGATAAATGGTACTTTTAATATTATCTTCTCACAAAAACACACTCAAAAGCATTTTTTTCACTAAAATATTACATGAATTTTAAGAAAAAGAAACAGAATATGTATTATTTTACAAATTAATAATAATTCATTAAATATATATATGCAAATACAAAAAGTTTTAAACATTAATAATTATTTTTTTATAATAATACCGAAGAAAAACTACCACGTGTTTAAAATTACTAATATCAAATTTAAGGAAGTTTTTCTTTTTACTAAAATATGACAATGATAATTAATAAGAAATCAATGCATGTTGTATATTTCATTTGCAAGACATTCATAAAATTTAATTAGAAAACAATTTAATAAATCACCGAAAAGTTATGAAAAATTACACATATGAACATTAAAAAATAACTTATTACCTTGTGTTTTTTGTGAAAAACCCTGATTTTACAAAAAAATGGACATGGAATATTATTTACACCGGAATGTTGATGATAGAATGTTCAAGTTCTGTTTAAATATGGCATTTTAGCTTCAAATCACAATTAATCCACTAGGCACACATTTGTAATAACGGAACTTGGTTCAGAATCTCAAATTCGCACTTAATCAAGTTTACTTAAGTTCACTAAGTTCTTTGGCAGTGCTGCATATTTAATGACTAGTTGAAATTATTCTTCACAATTTACACCGGGGGTTATTGAACTTATAGGAATTCACGTATCGATTTGTTTGGAAGTGATCATACCAACATCCCAAATGCGAAGATTTTGTGCGGCTCTAGTGAGCTGCAGGATGCCATTCGAAGAAAGTCCATGACCATGACGCAAAAGAAGATTTCTAAGCTGCGTGAATTTATTCGTTTTGAGCAATTTATTGACAAGAGTGTCTGTTAGTCCATAGCTGCAGTAAAATTCCAAATGTTTAAGGCACTGGCTGTTGGTCAAGAGAAGTTCGCAAGCTTCAGGGGTCACTCTTCTGTTGACCCTGGGTCTTAGACGAAGATACCTCAGATTAAAGAACTGTTTTTTTGAACCTCTACCGACACTTGTACTTAAAATGGTGAACCATTGGGCACTGAAGGACCTTAGATTTGGGCAGTAAGTAGCGGTTTTTGCAAGGTCAATTAAATCAAAACGTTCTAAGCTCAAGCTGGTAAGGTTTTTGCCACAGGAAGAAAGAAGAGGAAGAATTTCATCTATATAAGATAATGAAATTGTGGGACTGTTTTTTAGTTCTAACGACTGCAATTGTTTTAATTGGCTTATGGGTTGAATTTGCATGTCTTCCTGCACTTCCAAAGATAGTTCTTCTAGATTTGGGAACCAGTCAACTAGCAAACCAGGTGTATCTTCACAGACAGGTAAAGAAATATGGAGTCCACGTAGTTTTGAGCATCTTTCCCGCCAATACGGGGTATTGTAATTTTCTTCTAGTTCATCAATAATTTGATCGAGGTAAGTACAAGAAATGTATTCCAAGTTGGGGAATGATTCCATAAGCTTGAGCACACCTTTTCCATTAACTGAAGAAGGCAGTTTAATTTCTTTAATCAGTTCTTTGGCATGTTTGTAATCAGGATCACGCGACATGACTTCACACAAAGAGTCGATGTCCTCTTCATCCAGAGAAGGATGCATGATTTCCAATCTAGTCAACTTAGGACAATGCTTCAGGGCTATTTCCACCTCATGAGCTGAATGGGATGTTTGTTGCAGTTTTAAGTAACGGAGGTTAGGACAGGATCGCAGCATGTCTTGCACCAAAGGTGCACTGGATGCATGGTACAGCCACTGTCCAGCAAGAATAAGCTCCTGCAAGCAATTACCAGTTCGAATTAGAAGTTGAAGTATATTTTGAACATCGGAAAATTTGCAATCGTCCATGCAGCTCAAGTCAAAAGAAGGTATTCCTGAAGAAAGGAGTAATTCTGCAGCTTTCAACAACTCTCGACCTGTAGGTTTCAGACGCAACAAATGATTGAGGAGTTCATGTTTTAAATCTATGGGATAATCCAGGAAAGGATTTTCGGTGCTGGAATTATGAGTAACACTGTTCCTTCGGCCTCTGCTCCAACCCAATAAACCATCTTTAACAGTGCACAGGCAGCTTTGTCTCAAACTCCACTGTGGCACTATTTTGTCAGTTTGCATAGCAGCTGACCACCGGGCAGTAGTTGAGGGATCTGCGATGATATCACCCATGATGAAAAAAATTCAAGTTCCAATTGCATATAGCTCTAGCAGTAAAAATATGAACCTATCTAGTTGCCGACCACGGCTTTAAAGAAAGATAATAATCCAGGGTGTAGTAGAAGAAGCTCACACCTCCGAATTGATAAGGCTTTCGTGAATTGAATGATAAGCGCTTACGCGAACTTATAAGTTTCTTTTAAATGTCCAATAACAATTTCTCACTCCTATCCTCACGCCTTCTCCTCTTTCTCGTATGGTTGCCCGATCGAATGGAGTGTCAGATCTAGTCGCCAAAATATCGCCAAGGCGTGGGAACCTCGTGCTTTCAGCGGACACGGATTTCAACTCCGCAAATTTTCTTTTTCCTTTCGGTTTTCAGTTCAAGGGAAGATTAAGAAAGGAAGTCAAACTATCAGAATTTGTTCACGTGTATTATGGCATAGTTTCTCCAGAAAATTTCAATATTTAAAAAATTTTTACTAAAAAAAATACGACGATATAAGGGAATTCGACTCAAACAAATTATTTCCTCCTTTTTATGCAAGTATGTGTCATGCTTTGATGATGTTTCTATCCGAATTTTCAACACAACCTGAAAGACAAGAGAAAAACAAAACTTTTAACGACATGGGATATAATGTAAACAATAGAGTAAAAGTAAATAAATAAAGTAAATAATAAAAGTTATGAAAATTAAGATGAAGTTATTTCACACGAAAGAAAATATTGCTATAAAAATGTTTGAATTAAAATTTTGCGCATTAATAAAAATTTTTTTAGCAAGATATCTGATTTTAAAGTATTTAATAAATTTGTGTTGTAACTATCAACAAAATATTTAAAAATTTTGAAAAGAAATTATATTAATGCAAAATACGGAAAATATACGTAGTTTCTTATGTTTTAAAATATAAAAATTAGAAGCATTTATTGCAAACGAAATTTAAATTTGTTATTGTGAAAATAGAATGCTTATAGTTTTTAAATATGTGCACATTTTTCTGTAAGGATCATAGATATCATTTAACAAAGCTTGTTTTTTTCTTCTTTTCTATTCTTCAAAATTTTAAACTAAAATTATAAATGCAGTATAAATAATTTTGTAAATTTTTTTTTCTTAAAAATTTAGTGGGATTTAAGGTTTAAAAAAAAGTTGAAAGAGTATTTTTCAAAGTATAAACTAATCAAAACATTAACAATTCAAGACATTTTGTTGAATCATTTTTTTGTTTTCAAATTCCTTACACGCAACTGTTAGTTGATGCCCTAATTAAAATACGAGTGGAAAATAATAATTAAAAACTTTCCAAAATGGGGACAGGAGACTGAAATAATGCAATAGCAATACACACTAGCTTTTTTTTATTTTATTTTTGTCAGAAAAAAAAACAATTAATTGATATATTTATTTTTTCAACGTTACTTATCAAAAAATAAAATGATTCGAAATAAATAAAATTATTATTATTAATTTTGTACGAAGATTTTAGTTAGAGAGTGAAATGTCGAGTTAGGCAAAAAATTGCAGTATAAAAACTAATTTTGAGTAAAAGAAATTAAAAATGTTTTAAAGAAAATAAACCTTAATTTCTTTTCAAGATGTGAAAATTCATTATTACTCTTCGTCTGAAATCTTATCCTTTATGATAATTGAAGGATATGCTCATTATTATAGGCAACTTATGTTTTGTCTGTGCAAGTAAACCTTTTTCTCAAAAAGAAATGCTTAAAAAATTTTAATATTCAAGAAAGCATAAAAACAAACACAGTTTTGCTGAATGAAAATTGATCAAAAGACAGATTCCCTATATAACGTTTGATCTAATGATCAAATTTTTTTACGTAAGGAAGCAGATGATATTTTAAGTTGTGAAGTTAAACACAAAAGCGTACTTCCTAAATAAATTATAAATTTTTTTTTAAAAAAATGATTTTTAGTTGAAAAAAAAGTATCAAAACAATTAACACAGTTTTGTTGGATGAAAATTCCTCAAAAAACGAACACCCAATATAATGATTGATCGAATTATCAAATTTTCACATTTTAGAAAGCAGATGATATTTTAAGTTGTGAAGTTAAACACAAAAACGTACATTTTAAAAAAAATAACAAAAATGATTTTTAGTTGGAAAAGAAGTATAAAAACAATAAACACAGTTTCGCTGAATGAAAATTCCTCAAAAAACGAACACCCTATATAAGGTTTGATCTAATGATCAAATTTTCACACATTACAAAGCAGATGATATTTCAAGATAGGAAATAAAACACAAAAATGCAAATTTTAGAAAAATAAAAAAATGTCTGAAAAATGATTTTTAGTTGGAAAAAAAGTATAAAAACAATAAACACAGTTTTGCCGAATAAAATTTCTCAAAAAACGAACACCCTATATAATGTTTGATCGAATTATCAAATTTTCACATATTCGAAAGCAGATGATATTTTAAGTTGTAAAAGTAAACACAAAAACGTACTTTTTTAAAAATATATATTCATATATAAATAATTAAAATAACGCTTTTTTTGATAGATTAGGGCTCCAAACTTTCAAAAATTTAGAACCGGGTGGTGAATTAGCCACAATCGTGAAAATATGGTTTCCAAAATTTGGACAGGAGAGCAGTCAAAAGTTTGAGCCCCTCAATGTTAATTTCCCTTATAATGAATACATTCCATCTTGAAACATTATAACAATCTTACAACACATTCGACGTTAAAAATCAATTAAAACAGCAAAACATGTTTTCGTTTATGAATAAGATACATACACATGAATAAGATACATAAATGTCTAAGAAAGTAAATAAAAAGTAATACTTAAAAGTTTTAAAAGCGTGTTTTATAAATTCAGACGCTTAAGCTAGCAAAGTCATACAATTTTTCAACTACTTAATTTTGAGAGAAAAAAAATTTGAGGCAATAATTGTATTGCAATTCTAAATAAATAGTTAAATAAACAATAATATATGTATATATATGTATAAAAGTGAATATATATATAAATATATTCACTTTCTTCTGCAACATGACTTTAAAAAATAATTTTCTAATAAAATTCTCTTCGTATCACTTAACGGGAAAAAGCTGTTTCTCTTCCTTATTACAAAAGAAAAAAAAATGTGAATACTTGAATGTAAATACACTTAATATTTTAATATTGAAAATTATATGCATTAAAAAAAGTTTTAAAAATAGTTATTTACAAAGGGTATTCTTCAGCTACTCTAAAACGAAAAAAAAATTATTTAAGATACAAAGATACGATTAAAAGAAAAGGAAAATATTTTATTAAGAATTTAAAAATTTAAGAAAAAAATTAATGTGTTTACAGGAAACATAAAAAGTTTCGTAGTAAAAATCCTTTTTCGCCAAGAAAGGCAATACGGTTGCCAAATCATGGTTTGTTATTTTCATCTCATCTCCGGAGAGCATGCTGCGGTCACGTGCAG
The DNA here is from genome assembly GCF_982258835.1 of Parasteatoda tepidariorum. Classification (NCBI taxonomy): domain Eukaryota; kingdom Metazoa; phylum Arthropoda; class Arachnida; order Araneae; family Theridiidae; genus Parasteatoda; species Parasteatoda tepidariorum. The sequence continues at coordinate 80,419,352 of NC_141764.1, read as the reverse complement.
AATAGATGGCCAACCGTAAAACTCTCAGCTGTGAGTGACGTCACAGGGCCATGCACAAACTGCGTGACAAGCACGTGGTCGACGGACTCAAAGGGATAGTACCTCGAATTTCAAACATGAGCGATTCAATTGTAATCTTTCTTTTTTGTTCTTCCTACTTATTCCTTTTGCTTCGTTGTTCGATTTTTTATTTATTTGCTTTGAACTTGCTGTTAGATAATGATATTTACGCTTTTCTTCTATGTAATCTATGACCGTGAATTTTTCTTTAACCTCGCGGCTCACTTAAATTTAATTGGCTCATTGGGGATGCGCGAAATCATTGAGCCTAATGTTTTTTTCTTTAATAAATTTTATATGATTGAAAATAATTATCGTTTGCGTCTTTTAGAATTCAAGAGCCATTGTCTTCTTTCAATATTCAGTATAATATATCTGGTATAAATTGGATGTTTAAAGTGATTTTATGTATATTATTTTGATATCCTTTTGTCTTGAGAATAAATAAAAAGTTTCTGTCTTCAAAAATGAAATAAAAATTCATCTTTTTATTTATTTAAATTCTTATTTATTTAAATACTTTTCTGTTGTTATCTTTTCTGAATTATTGTTTTAATCAAAAATAATACTTTAATGAGATAAAATGACACAATTTTTTCTACAGAGGATTCTTCTAACGGAAGATTTTCTGAATCGTTTTGTTTCAATTTTTATTTCTAACTTTTATAATAAGAAAGGGCATGTGAAAAAAATTTTTTAATTGAATATTTGCAACTCGAGGAGAACTGAAGTGATTATGTATAACCATGTGATTTAAATCAAGTTCAATTGGATGCTTGTAAGAAACGTCACGCTAGTGTGTAGATTCTGATTGGCTTTTGAATCGAAAAATGCCTGGATTTACCAACAATGACATCACTTGCAGGTATCCAATTACACGAATTCATTGTGTTTATTGGTCTTTTTTTCCCCTTATATGATTAAAATTAATTTATCGTTTGGTTCTTTAAAATTAACGAGCCTTCCAGTATATGATACTTATTGGATACTTAAGCGTATATTATTAAAGCATTGTTCTATTTTCTTTAGAGAAAACAAGTTTTTTTTTTTTTTTTTTTTTTTAAAGCTTCAACTTTTTACTCGCTTTGGTAACGAGACTTGATGAGAAAAATACCACATTATTTTAAGAAATGATTCTATTCAATGCAGATTTTTGAAATCATTTTATGGTTTCAAATATTAAACTTATATTTTATTTTTCGAACTACAACAGTTAGCAACGTGCAACATTTGAGATCTTTTTTTTACATGTTTCAGGCGTAAATAATAAAATAAATTTTCTATTCTATAGTAAAGATCATTTTTAACAATAACCTTAAAATAAATTGTTCTTTTTAAAACACCCACTAAGCAGACTATGCGTCATAAAATAAATTGTTGTTTTTAAAACACCCACTACGCAGAATATGCGTCATAAAAAAAATGATTGTCCAAATTATGCCGAATTTGAAAGTTGAACATCATACAGGTTTACCACTCAGCACCTAATTTCAATTTGCATAAAGTAGCTTAAATTTTGTACTTTTTTTTTCTCTCAGTGAAATTCCACATTATACAAGACGATTAGACGTGGTCAGTAAACCAGTTAATTTTCAGTTCTCTGGTTGGCAACGAACAGCTGGAACAAACTGAGCTATTAGTTGGGCAGGAATAAAATATTGACTTTTTTTGTTTTTGCTTATTAGCTGATTATGTTTATTCAATCACACAAGTTACTTTGAGGCTTATTTTAGTTTTTTTTTAATTGTAAATTTAATTCGTGCAAAAGAGAGAGGCATATTAATGAAATTACCGAAAAAAGCCAACCGAGATCAGTCAGAAACATTTCCGAAAAAATTTCAGCTATATCTAAGTTTTTCTGCGAAGAGTTTCTTTAATTCTGTCTCTGTCATGTCACCTTATTCACATACAAACACATGGTGCGTAGCGTTTTTAAAAAGTGCTTAAAGGTGCTTCTTTTCGATTTTTGCTTTTTAAAAGCCCCTAAAGGTGCTTTACTCATTAGGTGTTTTTAAAAAGTGCTTAGTTTTCCCTTTTCTAAAATGTGATTTTTTTTCTTCACCATGTCGATTTTCGCAACGTATGATATAAAATTGCGCTTTCCACATTGTTGTATTCAACGTTTTCTCAATCCATTTTGGCCTACCGTCTGTCCATAGCGTATAAAAGCGTTAATCAATGTTTGATGAAATACTTGCAGGTCCGCATGCTCGTCTTCTGAACAGAAGTCGGTGAGATTTTAGCACTCTTGTGTGCAATTCTGCTGCATTTTGCAAAATATTCTCAATTTCATTTTTCATTTTCCACCCACTGAAATCAAACCGAAAAATCTCTCAATCTTTTTATGGTGGATAATAAAATCAAGAAAATAGTGCTTTGTCAGAAACTAGTTATTTTATCATGATCATGTAAAATCTTTGAAAATTATGTTGCATTTTGTTAATGAATAGTGCTTAAAAATATTTTTTGAGTGCTCAGAAAGTACTTAAAGGTGCTTATTTTTTGTTGAGAGATTTGGCTACGGACCTTGAAACAAATGGGAAGTTTTACATATGGTATTATAGGGCAAAATAACGAAACTTTTCTACTGGCCATTGACTAGCTGTAGCATTTTTAACAGTGGCCACTTTTTTTTCTTCAAAAACTGAACATTTTAAAGAAACTGTTGTTCTTAACAACATAATGCATTTCTCAAATTATGGTGAGTATTACAAGGTTTGTTTCTGGCACTTCTTGGAGTTAATTGTTTTCCAAACTGCGTCTTTTTATTTTGTTTATTTTATTTTCCCACTCACGTGTATTTTTAATGTTTTCACATAATATTAATTTTAAGTAATTTAATGTTCTTTTTATCTTTAGCTCATTTATATTTACCATCTTGGTCGGTGATTTTAATATAAATATATTTAAACTGAAGAAGTCGTAAGTAACGTGTATTGGTTAGAAGTGAAAACAATCCAGCCCATTGGACTGCAAAATTGGACCGCATGAATTGATGCAGTTCTTGTAACCTAAAACTTGAAATGTTGTGACATTTATGAAAGCATATCTAGAAAAAGAAAACAAATAAATAAAAAATAAAAACTGGTTACTCATTTGACCAATGGGTAACCAGTGACCGCAATGCTGCAATCACAGTTTTCTCTCTCATATAATCAATCGTCATCATATTCATTTGTTTGCTTTCTTAATTATTAGAACTTTATTTTAAAAAGATTATTACAATTCATAAAGGTAAAATAAGATTGAAAATAGGACCCAGTGTGCAAACGATGTGAGCTCACAGTGTGATTCAGTGCGGGGGGAGGGGGGGGCGAACCAAGCAGAAGCCCCCTAGTATACTATTGTACATTAAGGGGACGGAATTTTTGCAATTTATTATTATTCCTATTAAGAACGTATTGTTTTTAGAACTGTTACTATAAATTACTCTTGATATAGCGAGTGAATAAGAGAGATTTATAGCATGATAATTTTATGTTTTTTATCTAATTGCCTGTAATTTTGAATAAATGGCAGGCATTCACATTCAATAATTGGTAATTTTGAAGACAATAGAAGACGTATTTTTATTGTATTTTAATCTTTTTTTTTTTTGCTGTTACTTTTTGACCCAGCATCATAAGGGTGGGATATTTTGTATATTTACGATATCACGCACATCGAGAAATAATTTGTCGATTGTAAAATTATTGTAAGAAAATAGCATAAGAGAGCCCGTTATACAGTGAAATATAAATTCTTGGTAATAAATTCTTTGTAACTAAGTAATAAATTTACAAAAAAAGAATTATAAAGTAGACGAAAAGATTTTTCCAAAATTAAAATATGCTAAATGAACTGCATCAAGTAAATGATATTGAATTAAAAAAAGGGTATTTTTCCCTTTTGCCGCTACAAGCAAATTTATCTCTTTAATTTCTTTATTTTTATTTATTCAAATAAAGAAATTTTAAAAAAAAGTTGAATTAATTATTTTTAACTGGCTACTTAATCGCCTGCACCGGCAAATTGAATAAGCAAAGAAAAATTAATTTTGTTTTATAATTACAAACGTGTAATTTTTCCTGGTTTACATTTACGTACAATTATAATTCGCACAGTTAAAATAGTTGATTATTTTAATGATTTTAAACATTATTTGGCAGAAATTTTTGACAAACAAGGTTTCACATTCTATTTAGGAAAAAAAGGGGAAAAAAACATGGCATTTTGCTATTACTTTTTTTTGGTGAGGCTGATTCAGTTTATAAATTTAAATGCATACAGATGAGAAATGACCTGGTACCAAGTTGTTAAATACTGTTAAAAGATTTATTATGTGATAGTACGCTTAGTTGGTTAAATAATTAGTTAGTTAATTACCATTCAAATGCATCAGTTTGTGTAGTGCAATGAAGTATTTTTCAAACTTTAAAACAGGAGAATCATTTCAAATTAAGAGTAAACACAATGTTGAAAAATTCTAAAAACAGGAAGCAGAAAGTACTAAAACAACAATCTCGCTAATCACTCATCATTATTTCATTATAAACAAAACTTGCATAAATGTCTTGCACCTCGTGGTTTTTATGATCATTAATTTACAGTAGATGAGGTAAAAGCTAAAGAAACTTGACGCCTTTTTTGATGCAGACGATAGAGCAATTTAAAAACGAAAGTAACCCTGAATCGAAATGACATCATTTCGGTGTTGTTTACCTCTTCTTTTGGTGAACAATGCGGAAAAAATGTCAGTTATGTCATCATTAAATTATAAGTTCTAAAAGCTGTTTCCTTAACTGGTGTTTAATCGACCTCGAAATGGCGTTTTCGCTCCCTGGAGCTAAATTTAAGCGAAAACAATTTAACCTATTTTTATAAAGAATAGTTGAATAAGTGTTCCCATAGTTCATTTTCATTTTAAATTTTGTGTTCTATTTGTTAAGTGATTCTTAAATTTTGTATTACTTTAGTTCGTCATTTAAACAGTAAGTCATTCAAATAGTTAGTCATTTAAATGGTTAGTCATTTAAATAGTTATTCATTTAGCAATTCTTTAGTTATGCATTCAATTTAGATCAGAATTTTGTGGGTTTGATAATTGTTGAACTTTGGCGATGAAAGTGCTAAGTAACATTTTAAACAATCAATAACATTTTTATTTTAATGCTAAGAAACATTTTCATGAGATTAATTATTGAATTAGTGAACATTAGTGATCCCTTATAAATGTTAGCGCTACTAAATAAAGAAACATGGTGGCGGCTACTATGCACCAAATAGTGTATAAGAAATATACTATGTGTTACACTGCACCAGAAACTGTTCTTGGTTTTGGTGTTGTAGAACACCCAATGATGCACCACTTCGATGTTATGTAGTTGCCTTCATTTTTAATGTTCAGAAAGAAAATTTGTTTTAAATACGATCAAATTTACTTGCCAAAATCAGAATGTCGTTTTTCCTTTGGCACTTTTAGTCTCTGATGCAACTTGACTAAAATCGCCAAACCTCATCACTAATGCTCATAAAATGTTTTCTAAAAACAAACTTAAATTTTAAAAGATGGAACTCGCTGGATACTTTTTGAGATACAAGATAATTACTTAAGTTTATACTTTTACAATTTTTTATACTTTTTTGTTGTTGTTGTTTCCAATTCCACTTGCCAGTGCCAGCAAGCCTGCCTGTTCCTTGTTTTTTAGTGACGCCATCTATGGCCAAGAATACGACTTCAGCCACATACATGTCTCAGCCCGTTTATAGGACGGATCCATTCATACATCCGTTTTTTTCATTTACAGATCGTAATTTTGACCGGAACAAGAAAACGATCAGTCTCTAGTTCAGTACCTCCAGAGGTATGATTTGTTACGAGAACATGAAGGACTTTGTGATCCGACTGATTTAACGTGCGTTAGTCACTATTTACTCCATGGAGGGTCTTCGGCCGGCGGGGATCGAACTCACGATCTCTGAGACGTGGGCCCAACGTTCTACTTCCAACTAGGTAATCGGAAGTTAAAAACATGTGAAGGAAAAAATGGAAGACTGAATCAAATATTTTCTTATGATCTTCTTTCAAGAAATTGTTATTTAGAGTTTATTTACTAATATAAGCAGAAAGTATGTTTCTTAAAAAAAAAAAGGAATTTTAACTGCACATTTTTTCGCTAAAGAACGTAAAAAATCACTCCAGCTGAAAATTCAATTCCTTTATTTATGAGAAAACATTTAATAGAAAATCAAATAAAAGAAGAAAAAAATTTAAAAATGAATTAGTATAATAACCATTTTGATGCTGTTTTTTAGAAAGAAAAAACAGAAAAATACTTGACACAATTATAATGCCGACAGTTTTGAGAACTTAAAACACTATAAAAAATATGAAGTAGAAAGCCTCTGTCGCTCTTTGTTCTTCTAAGAATGAGAAGCAAATTATGGTAATCATATTCTTTCGCGCGTATTTAGAAGTCATTTTCGTTTAAAGATTACTATAATTTACCTAACAACAACATAAATATATATTTATGGCTATGCTAACATATAATTGAGACAGGCCATTAAGATACGTCTTTTAAGTGATCACTTTACGTTAGATGTCTTTGACCAAAATGTTAACTTTTATTACTATTATTTGTTTAAATAACTCAGCGCTTTGTTCATAGAAATATTTTTTTTAAATTCATATAATAGGTTGTTGTAACGTAAATTGTTTAAACATCCATTTTTTCTAAATAAGAAATTACATACTTTCATGTAATGTTCTTTAATATTTTAGTTTTACGTATGAAATTTTTATAGATTTTTTAACGAAAATACATTAAGTGGTCAAAGAAAGCATTTAGAAACTGTAACAAACAAAAAGTATACAAAAATATAATCACAAAATTTTTTAAAAAATTTTAAAGTGAGCAATTGTGAAAAAAATTAAGTGTTTTGATTTTGATATAATTGAAAATATTAGGCTTCAAATCTAAAAGTTTTGCTTTATTTTGAACAAAAATGTCTAGAATGTATACGTCATCAGTTTATGTAATTGGTGTTTAAAATAAATTTTAAAATTATAAATATATGTCCTTTTTATTTATTATTATTTACAAAACATAAAACAAAGATAAAATCTTTTATAAATCTATTGAATAAAAATTACAGTAAAGTAACTAAAATATATGTATTCCAAAATTCAGATGATTATCTTTATTAATTTTGAGATGTTTTAAAGTAGGAAGAAAATGAAAGATCTTAAAGAAAAGATTTTCCCAAATTGCGTCACTTGAAGGTTGAAATTTAGAAGAAACGAAACCAAGTATTGTCTCGAATTTCATATTAAGATAAAAAATATATTTCTTTCTCTCCGTTTAAAGTTAATTAATTTTATTATTACTTAATTCGATAACAAAATCTTTACACGTTTTAAACATTTTTGACTTGGGCACCTTTAAAAAACTTAACATTTATAAATTAATAATGGTTTTTCTTTGATAAATATATATATATTTTGAAGTAGCATTTTTATTCAGCCTTGGTAAATAACCCTAAATGTACGTGATGTTGATTTACCTTATTGATAAACATAAGAGAATAATTTTTAATGTAGAGATGTTCTGAATAATAACAAAAAATAAGTCAACTCGGAGGAAGTTCACTAAAATATTTAAATATAAATAAATTATATTTTAAATTTGGCATCAGTATGCACATTCAATATTTTCAGAATAAATATAAGTATATCATAACTCATAGTTATAAAAGATAAAATACATTTTGCATTATCCTCATTGCGAATTCAGCCTTACTTTATGCCTTCTTTTTCTAAATATTTTTTTTACCTTATTTATCGAAACATTTTCTAATGTAGTTTCTATTACATGTAGCATTTTTTGTTCTATATAGTGTTTGTATAGCCCTGACTTCTTAGAATGTTGTTTATGTGCAACATATGCTGCTGTTATATTTTTTTATTTCAACAAACTGTTAGAAATTAATAAAATAAAATAAATATTTTTAAATAAATATTATAGATAAATATAAATAAATATTATAAATAAATATAAATAAATATTATAAATAAATATTATAAATAAATATTATAAATAAATATTATAAATAAATATTATAAATAAATATTTTAAATAAATATTATAAATAAATATTTTAAATAAAAATTACAAATAAATATTAAAAATAATAATTACTTTAAGTGAATATTACAATAAACTTGTATCGACAATAGAAACTGCATCAATGTTGGTCAAGCAGTTTATTATTATATATAAAAAAAAATTGGCAAAAATTGAAAAATGATCGAATATTAAATTAATTAATTATACAATTTATTGATTTATTAATAAAATTAAACTTTTTTCTTAGAAAATGACTGTAGCATTTCTCTTTTATTCGAAGACGAATGTTCGCCAAAAATGACGAAAAAACATAATTGTCCTTAATGTTTTTAACTCTTAAGAGCCATACGCATTTCTTTTACATTTGTACGCATTCTTTACGACCTTCGATGTAGTTACGTATGAATCTAGAACAGCAGGGGTAATACTAAAATGACACACACATGACCGTTTTGGGTGTGATGCGGAAATGAGGGGCATTTTGGCTGATTTCCTCTCACCTTCATTATTCTTTTTCTCAAGGAAAGCTCTTCTTATGTGTAGTAGCACGTAGCTGCACAAAATATAGGTAAACACAAGTTGAACAAAAACGACGTCATAAATTTTCAACCCTGTCGGTATCAATACTTATGCCGAAATACAAAATCGAGTTTTAATGATCTATTGTGTATGTTTTTCTGATAAGAAATCGCCAAATTGGCGATTTTTTAAAAAGTTGAATGATTTAAAGTATTAATTATTATTAAAATATTTATATATTATTTTTCTGTTTTAAAGCCCAGATAATCCTGATGGCAAGATTATATATGTAGTTTAAAATTATTGCATTGTTTCAAGCGTAAGGCACTTAAACTATGACTTTTAATTCTCCTCGACGACAGAGCTTCGAAAAAGAGCGTTAACAAATATAAGATATTTCTCTAGAATCATTAATATTGCATGTTAAGACGTGAAAATCCATTCAATAAGATATAAAGTTACTCAGGAATTCCATTTTTTATTTTGCCCAGTGTTTATTTTATACATCAGATGACTCACTAATGTGATTGTAAATAAGCAATCAATGATTATCCTTAATTAGTACAGACAACAATGTTTTTGTAGCAGCGTAATCGATCACTTAACAAAAAAATGCGCAGAAACTTTTTTTGTGTAGGAATTTTCTTTTTCATTCCTTCATTGTAGTTCAACTTTTTTTCTTCTTTATTGTACTAAAGCAGTCTGTCATTTCGGATTAAATTCTCACCTTTCAACTACTTAGATTGAGTTGAATGATGAATCAAGTATTTAAATCTATTATTTAAAATGAGATAAACCCATCGATTTGAATATCCATTTTAGCTCTGATTAATTGCAATTGTTTCTAATCAATGATTAAACCAATTTATATGAATCGGTCATATTGAATAAATAAATAAGTTTGCATAAAGTGATGTAAACCTGTTGATTTAAATATCCATTTTAGTTCTGATTTATTAGAATTGTTTCAAATCAACGATTAAACCAATTGATATGAATCGGTCATATTGAATAAGTAAATAAGTTTGCATAAAGTGATGTAAACCTGTCCATTTAAATATCCATTTTAGTTCTGATTTATTGCAATTGTTTCAAATCAACGATTAAACCAATTGATATTAATCAGTCATATTGAATAAGTAAATAAGTTTTCACAAAGTGATGTAAACCCTTCGATTTAAGTATTCATTTCAGTTCTGATTTCTTGCAATTGTTTCTAATCAATGATTATATCAATTGATATGAATCGGTCATATTGAATAAGTAAATAAGTTTTCACAAAGTGATGTAAACCCTTCGATTTAAGTATTCATTTCAGTTCTGATTTCTTGCAATTGTTTCTAATCAATGATTATATCAATTGATATGAATCGGTCATATTGAATAAGTAAATAAGTTTTCACAAAGTGATGTAAACCCTTCGATTTAAGTATTCATTTCAGTTCTGATTTCTTGCAATTGTTTCTAATCAATGATTATATCAATTGATATGAATCGGTCATATTGAATAAGTAAATAAGTTTTCACAAAGTGATGTAAACCCTTCGATTTAAGTATTCATTTCAGTTCTGATTTCTTGCAATTGTTTCTAATCAATGATTATATCATCTGATATGAATCGGTCATATTGAATAAGTAAATAAGTTTTCACAAAGTGATGTAAACCCTTCGATTTAAGTATTCATTTCAGTTCTGATTTCTTGCAATTGTTTCTAATCAATGATTATATCAATTGATATGAATCGGTCATATTGAATAAGTAAATAAGTTTTCACAAAGTGATGTAAACCCTTCGATTTAAGTATTCATTTTAGTTCTGATTTCTTACAATTGTTTCTAATCAATGATTTTACCAATTGATATGAATCGGTCACATTGAATAAATAAATAAGTTTGCACAAATATGGCTCGTTTATTTAAGTATTTTACTGTTGATTATTTGGTTTTTGTTATTTTAAATAAATGAGTGTTGTAGAATTGTACAATATTCGAAAACACATTCAATCCACTGATTCCAATCAATAATACTAGTAATGATATAAATCATTTTGTCACTGGCTATTATCATTTTACACTAATATAATGATTCATGTGATTTGAATGAAATCTATTGCTCTTCTTTGGATTGATTGTTGTTAGTGATTATGTTGATTTGATAGAGCTGAGTTGAATAAATTATTTATTTTAATACTGGTTATTATCATCAGCTGCTACAATTCGTTAATTTAACTAAAATAAGATCAAGCAATCCATTTGAAAATCATTTAAAACATTGATACTAGTTGTTTTAAATAATTTGTTTCGATTAAAATCCGTTTATTTGCTTTGACACTGATTTGAATCTAACCTATTCTTTGAATCAGTTCATTCGACTAAAATCTGTTAATTCACATTGACATTGATTCTAATTTAAATAATTCTATAAAAATAAAACAATTCTTTCACTTCACACTGATTTGAATCTATTCTCTTAAACAGTACATTCGAGTAAAATCTATTTATTCACTTTGAAGAGCTTTTTCTAATCTGATTAATACTACTAAAATAAAATCAAGTCCTTCAATTGACACAGATTTGAATGTAACCTATTCTTTCAATCAATTCATTCAACTAAAATCTGTTGATTCACATTGACATTGATTCTAATTTAAATAATTCTATAAAAATAAAACAATTCTTTCACTTCACACTGATTTGAATCTATTCTCTTAAACAGTACATTCGAGTAAAATCTATTTATTCACTTTGAAGAGCTTTTTCTAATCTGATTAATACTACTAAAATAAAATCAAGTCCTTCAATTGACACAGATTTGAATGTAACCTATTCTTTGAATCAATTCATTCAACTAAAATCTGTTGATTCACATTGACATTTATTCGAATTTGAATAATTCTATAAAAATGTAAATAGATCATTCATTTCTCACTGATTCGAATCTATTCTTTGAATCAGTTCATTCAACTAAAATCTCTTTATTCACATATACACTGAATTGAATCTGTATGGTTCTATTATAATAAAATCAGTTCATTCATTTGACAGATTTTAATCAACGCCTTTTATCAATTGCTTTGAATTCATGCTAACTGAGTTTCGAATTAAATCTGTTGAAATGAAAAGTCGAATAAATAAACCTCATTTTGCATTTCAAACACTGCTTCAAACTAATGAGTAAACTGATTCGTTATAACCGATTCACTTAATAAGATTCATTTCACTAAACTCAGCTTTCAAACAGCTCTGATTGATTGATTAAATGAATCCGACCAACTTAGCAACATTAATTAATATGCTTAGGTTCACAAAATTAATATCGAAAATAACCAGAATGTTCTAAATTCATCACAATTTCAGACTTGTTAGGATAAATGGACATTTTATGGATTAGATTAATGGATAAGGGTTTTTGACACTTTAGGGACAAATAGGTGTTGCGCACATTAATCAGGGACTCTAAATTAAGCAACTGAGTCAATCATTTACAATTCAGAGAGCACAACCATGCGTATGGCGTTTCGATCAATACTGTTAAGCATTAAAATGCAATTTTTGAATAATTAATGTTTTAATTTAGCTTCTTTTTTTAATAATTAGAATATTTTTCCTTTTTGAGTTTGCATATAGAATTGAATCTAAATTCTAGATCTTATCTAGTTTCAGAGCATTATTTCAAGCATTTCGATCAAGCTGATTTTAATGACTATTAATGGATTTTTATTGTTTTATGAAGAAAAATAATTAATAGAACTATAAAGAAACAAGTATACAGTAAATAGTGGTATGAAAATAAATAAGTTTTCAAAAAAATCGTAGGAATCACTTTATTAATTGATTTTTCCCTCAATATTTTACTTATTGTGTTTTCGGAATAATATAAAGAAACTGGTTTAGAAAATAAGATTTTTCACTTTTTGAAGTATAAGCCTTAATTAAATCCTCCCCACACCCTGGCAACGCATGTATAGTTTGTCTACAGCAAGAACTCCCCCCGCCACAAAGTCTGAGGCTGTCTGCTGCAAAGGGAACAAGAATCGCGCATTTCAGAGAGGGTAGCTCCTCTTCACTCTAGGGCTAACACAATAGACAGAAGAAAAAGATTACCCTTCTTTCGCTGACCTGAGCAAATCCTATCCTAAACAATGACCCCACACCCCTACGTGAAATAGTTATACCTAGTTAACCTAGTCACCGTCACGGGACCAGATGAATGCCTAGGGAAGTTCTTACTTATTCTGATAAAATATAAATATAGACCCCCCGCTGTGACCCAGGTCTGGCACTCTGGCCAAGCGACCCGGCTGGCCCACCACCCTTGGCATTTATTAAGAGCTTCGTGTTGACATCCTCAGTGTTTACATTGTTTTCTGAAATATATTAAAATCAAAATAAGTGATATGGGTAAAACCAAGATCAGGTACCAGCTGATGGAGCATTTTAGACTGGATATCTATAAAAAATGACCCAACACCACTATGCTTTATATTGGACAAATAATGTTTGATAAGTTTTCAAAGTATAAAATTGAAATGAAATTAAATAATGAATATTACTTCAAATCTACTTCATCGGTATATTCATTACATATTGAAATACTATGTTAACTCCTAATCTATTGAACAGTCGGTCGTTAGAAGTCGTTAAAGAATTCGATCCTATGTCGAAGCAGGAATTTTCGAACTCAATTATTCGATTCTAAATTCGAGAAAATTTGGAAACGTATTCCCGAACTCTTGGAAGTAAAATTTAAAAATGAGTATTTGGTGAATGTAAAACATCGAAATTAGGGATGTAATGAATATTTGGCGACTATTCAGCCCTTTTGCAGAATATTTGGACAAAAATTCGGCGAAGTATCTTTCGATAAAGCTTTTTGGGTTTGTTTCCTTTTCGGAAATTATCGCATTTATTACTGTATATTAGTAGAAATAGTTTTTACAAGTTCAAAAACTTGCAAATTTATGTTCTGAAACACAAATGGAAAAGCGAAATTTGAAGAATTGTAACTAGATTACTTTATACTGTACCACGAGTTTTTGTACTGCTGATTTTTTCTAAAATTATATACTGGCTGGTCAATTTCGTCGTTTTTTCAAAACTTTTTTTTTTAAAAATTTAGATTTTTTTTTGTGTTTCGTTATTATTGTTTTCCGTTTTTATTATATCGCAGCATATTAACGGAGCGTTTTTAATAGACTTAATTCTTAAAATATCTCTTTTATCCTGTACTGTATTCCAGTAACATAAGATGATTTTCAAAGTTAAATTTCTATTTTAAGAACTGAGAACAACTTTTTTTATATTTCTCTTTTGCTTTTTTCATGAACATTTTTTTTATCAGCGTTTTTATTAAAACACAGCATTTTATAAAGAATGTCGTTTCTTATGAACGTTATTCTTTTATCGTCAATATTTTCTAAAAATACGGCAATGTGAAAAAGTTAAATTGGTATTTTTAATGTTGAATTTTTCGTTTAAAATTTAAGAACGATTTTATTTTGATTTCTATTGATCCTTTTCTTTTTAAAAAAAAAAAACTTTTGTTTTTACTATGTTTTTTTTTTGTTTCTATTAGACACAGACTATATCTCTTTTAACGTCTTATGGATAGTGTTTTTTTCGGTAAATATTATTTTAAGCATAAAGTTTTGTTTTAAGAATTAAGAGGATTTCTTTTTCTATTTTTTCCTTTTTTTGTTATTTTTTTAACAACTGTTTTTTTCTTCTCCTTCGTTTGTTTTTCCTCGTTACTCCATACTAATAATGTAGCTAAATTTTGATTATATTTTAATAATGACAACTTCTTTATAAATAAAAAAATAATATTTATTAATAATTTAAAAAAAAAATGCTATTCGGTATTCAGTCAAATCTACGCTAAAATCAACACTAAAAAAACTTCATTCTGCGGAAGAAATCAAAAACGATCTAGCGGTTATTATAAATTAACGTTTGTCATCGGCTATCGGGCGGCTAAACAAGAGGCCTACAGTTCTTTGTAACATTTTTGTGCAAATCTAAACACTAGAATTTTTCAGTAATAAACACAAAATCATCAAAAATCAAATAAAAACTGAAATATAAGAAATGAAATGTTTGAATCTTCAAATTGCAATAATAAACACCAAATATCTCTTACCGAAATCGCAGTAGGTACCAAACTAACAAAGCTACACTCGGGGAATTAAGCCCTTTTCTCGAAGCAACTATTTTTGCAGATGTGCAAAAGCAGTTTCTCATGTAAAGTGAAATTAAAGGGAGCAGAAGAGAAAATCCAATAAAAACATAGCTTTGCAAGAATGCAGAAGGGTGCAGTGAAGGGTTAATATTTTCTCTGTGCTGTATGTTTGATTAACACACAAATTTATTTATTTATTCATTTTTGAGCAGTAAAACGGCACAGTAAAAGGTGTTCTTAAAGCCGTAACATCATTCAATTCAACAAATATTTTGAGATTTTAATGGTTCTTCACCTGGTATTATGATTACTTATTATGGCGTCAATCCTAACAAAGGAGTCTAGATATTATGGATCACATGACTCAAAACAGAGGAACAACTATTTGTTCTATATGCAAAAAGTGCGCACTCGTCTTTTGAAAATGAACCTATTAAGTCTCCAGAAGCTTCGGCTCCATGCATATTTTGTAAATAATTTAATTTCTTTTGTCTTTTTCTTAATAAATGTTCAGTGGAAATAATATGGTTTCTTCATTCTACAGAAAGATGCATTTAAATTGACTTCTGTAAAAATTTGATGGATTAAAATTGAAAATTTAAACTCGGTACGACTTGTAACGTATATGTATCATAAGTTAATGATTCTTACTTTATAATGTATCGTAAAAATAACTTAGCCGACTCTTAAGAGTATCATATCTTTCTGTAATTATAAATTTTAGAGTTATTGTGTAACAAAAATGATGGCGGCTACTTAACAACAAGTAGTGTAAAAAACATTTCTTGGTGCTTGGCGTAGTGGAACACCACTTTGGTGTGAAGTAGTTGCCATTATTCTTATGCTAAAAATACACTAAAATTTTAATAGTGTATACCTCAGTTTGTTAAACAACGATTGCTTACACATTTAGCAAACTTTGGAGTCTACAGAAGAGAAATACAATAACAATTTAGTTTTTCTTTCCATTGTCAGCGACTAACAGCAGCTCCACCACCATTTTCGATTTTAATCCCTTCCATTCTGTTTCCATCATATCAAAACAGACTTCTTGTTTTTCCTCGTCGAATAAAGGATGGGGCCTGTTAAAGGCAGTTTAGCAGCTTCTAACAATTTAATATATTATGTAGCCGTTTCCTGGAGAATTTAATGTCGTCCGAGGTTCAAGGTCAGGTTTTCAACTAAACCGTGAAGGCCAAAACCTTTTGAGTACGCTTGCTCTTACTCTCATACATATTAAATAAGAATTACAGGTTAAGTTGGAATTTGAAAATCCACTAATTATTAATTAGTCGTGAGATACATTAATAATTGCAAAGAAAGTTGAGCAATCTTATTTCAAATTGAAATAAAACTGCTTTAGTGGTTTCGGTCGATTATAATAAAAAACTAGATGCAACATACGAACATATTTTTTTTACAGTTATTTATCGAAATTTCTTAAAATGCTGTAATTATATGCATCGAGTATGGACCATGCTTCTTCTTTTATGGAATGTTATACCTATCATATCAATAAAAAGAGAGTTCCCAGAAAATTATTATTTTTTTATTTCGTCACCGTCGTTGAACAACCGAACCAATTTTGAGTTTGACTTTCGCGTATTTCGGAGAAATTTGCCTTCGTGGAGGACTTTTGTATTAGAACTAACCCGCATTTGCATGGAGAGGAAAAGCACGAAAACCTCCCATGGTTAATCTGAAAGCAAGGGGATTATAACCCATGATCCATTTATCACTGATAATATTTTACGTCACCACTGCAGTCGGCGTGAGATGAGTGCAGAATTCGTATCGACCAGCCATCGCTGGGATACGATCCCGTGTTACCTCATTGGAAGGCTGAGTCACTACTGCCCTTTCCCAAACATTGAGACATGGCAATGCATGGATAATTATGACAGTTTATTATTATATGAATAGTTAAGAGCCATTGAACAACACTATTCAAAAAATTCTTATTAGCACTTTAAAGCTGATGGGGGGCACAGATGTCTCTTTTATTTTTTTAATGAAGCTCTAGTTACGAGAAAAATATATTCTGGTTCTTTTTAATGATAAAAAACAGTCAAATATGTACTAAAAAAATCTGTTAAATTATCTGAATTTCATTTGCACTGAAATATAAAATCCAAAACGAGTTTTTTAAAAAAAAATTTCTTTCCTTTTCAAAAATGTATCAATAATGGAATTATAGTTATTTCTGTGAGGAATAATTGTTTCTCTTAAATCCAAATTGCAACAAATTTGAAACATTATAGTTTTGAAGTAAGCCGTGTTTGTAAAGACACCGGCTTTTCATACTCTATTTCATAACCACATATTATTTAAATGGTAAATATAATATTTTTTCATTTATTTTAACCTTAATTATTACAAAATCATGAAAAAAGTATGAAAAATTATGTTTAAAAATTCTGCGTCAAAGGGTTAATCTCAATAAAATGTGTACAGTAAAATCATTCTTACAAAAAGATTTTGATGATGCTCAAGTTCCGAAAAGTTCTTATCAAAGTTCAAGTATTGATGTGCAAGAGCGAAGATAACTTTTTTTTAAATAAAATTGATGACGATTAGATCCTACACTGATAACAATAACACTCATCCTGAATATGAAAATCAACGTTCAAAATATAAGTACTGACGTCAAAAACAAATACGTATTATTAATAATCTCAGAGGAATTAATGGAAGGAATTTTTTAATGCTTACATTTTCGTCAGAAGTTGTGAAGGTAAACGGCCCAGGGTCACATAATAAATCAACTTATAATCTTCAGATGGAGTGTTTAATCCTGAAATCTAAATAACTTTCAATCACCAGTTATAGTAGTCATGACATGCAATTTTTGCCAAAAGGATGAGAAGTAGAGATTATTAATATATTGACTAGTAATTACTATGTAACCAGAATTGTGAACTAAATTACATCTAATTCAAAAATAATTAATAAGATATTTATGATAATAATATTTTTTTAAAAAAGACATCAAAATAATAACCATAATTTATCGTAGAGCGCACACAAAATGAAATAACACGAGAATTGTATCCAGAAATTTTATAAATTAT
This sequence comes from Parasteatoda tepidariorum, assembly GCF_982258835.1. Lineage (NCBI taxonomy): Eukaryota > Metazoa > Arthropoda > Arachnida > Araneae > Theridiidae > Parasteatoda > Parasteatoda tepidariorum. The sequence continues at coordinate 80,401,416 of NC_141764.1, read as the reverse complement.
GCCTGAGATATAATAGAATAATTATTCTTAAAAATAAAAGAATATACCATGGAATATACCGAACCATGAGATTGGAACATTAAAAACTCCATAAATAAGACTTGAGAATTAAAAATTTTTGTTACTTTTAAATATAAGGAACCATTGAATTTACCTGGGCATGAGATTAGAACATTAAAAACCACATAAATTTTATACTTGAGAAGTAAGAAAAGTTTTATTTTTAGAAATAATATACCATTGAAAATACCATGACATGAGACTAGGACGTTAAAACTCCAAAAATTACATCTGAGAAATAAGCAAATTGCGTTAATTTTAAAATAATATACCATTCAATATGCCGAGGTATAAGACGGAACATTAAGAACTCTATAAATTAGATTTAGAAAATAAAATTAAGTGTGTTATTTTTAAAAATAATGTACCATTGAATATACCGGGGCATGAGATTAGGATGTTAAAAACTCCATAAATTAGTCAGGAGAAATAAAACTAGTATGTTAGTTTTAAAAATAATATGCCATTGGTTATATTGAGGCATGAGATAAGGACATAACTCCATAAATTAGACTTGAGAAATAAATAAATTGTGTTATATTTAAAATTGATGTACCATTGAATATACCGGGGTATGAAGATTTGGACATTAAAAATTACATAAATTTTATACTTGAGGAGTAAGAAATTGGTTATTTTTAAAAATAGTATACCATTGAATATACCGGGGCATGAGATTAGTACAGTGGTCGGCAAAGTGCGGCTCCAGAGCCGCATGTGGCTCTTTGGCTCCTTAAGTGCGGCTCTGGCACAAATATCCACGGAAGGCGCAATAATATTTTCAGTTAAAAAAAAATTTGGTAAGAAAAAAATTACATCTTATTTTGATAAATTAAAATTCTCCTATAAATCGAGAACATGTATAATTTTTTGCTTAAGTTAATAGATAGATAGGTAATTAAAATTTTATATTGTGATCTGGAGGGCGAAGACATGATCATTTTCAAAGCTTGGAATAGTATTCCTGACTCTTAAGATCAGCTGAAAAAGCTCGCGTTTGCTGTTCTTTCCCTTTTCGGTTCTACATATATATGAGAACAATCTTTTTCAAACATGAACATTATTAAGAGTAAACTGAGAAGTCGTCTTATTGATGATAACTTGGCCTAAAATTAAAAACAGCACCATACAAACTTGACTTACTCAAACTTTCCAAGGAGATGCAAGCACATTGTTGCATTAATAAATATTTATTAAGTATGAAATGTAATTTTTTTTAGTGTACAACTTATTTAGTGTAATGAAAGTTTACTAAACAAGCAGATTTGGCTCCCAATTGTTTTTAAAATTTTTGTAATGTTCATATTTGGCTCTTTGGCTAATAAGTTTGCCAACCACTGGATTAGGATATAAAAAACTCCATAAGTTAGTCAGGAGAAATTAAAAAAAAAGTGTGTTAGTTTTAAAAATAATATACCATTGATTATATTAAGGCATGAGATTGGGACAAAACTCCATAAATTAGACTTGAGAAATAAGCAAATTGTGTTCTATTTAAAATTAATATACCATTGAATATACCGGGGTATGAAGATTTGGATATTAAAAATTACATAAATTTTATACTTGATAAGTAAGAAAATGGTTATTTTTAAAAATAATATACCATTGGTTATATTAAGGCATGAGATTGTGACATAACTCCATAAATTAGACTTGAGAAATAAGCAAATTGTGTTCTATTTAAAATTAATATACCATTGAATATACCGGGGTATGAAGGTTTGGACATTAAAAACTACATAAATTTTATGCTTGAGAAGTAAGAAAATGGTTATTTTTAAAAATAGCCATTGAATATACTGGGCCATGAGATTAGGACATTAAAATCTCCAGAAATTAGACTTCAGAAATGAGAAAATTGTGTTATTTTTAAAACGGTAGGGTGTTTATAGCCTAAAATGCATGCAAACTGATTTCTAAAAAAATAAAAATATAAAGATAATAAAAAAAATAAAAAAAACGTAAAATTTCATAAGCCTCGAATATTACAAACTGAAAGCTAGTCGCAGTTAAAATATTCCCTTTTAAAAATGAAGGTCACTTTTTCAAGTTAAATACGCAAACACTTTAGTGAGCTGTTTTCTTACACAATCAAATAACAAGTTTTTTTTAAAAGGTGTGTCTTGAATCCCTAATGAGAATCTCAAACTTTAGCTCCCTACCTGAGTTTTAATTCCAATTGTCTTATGGTAAAGGAAAAAAACATTTATATATTAGTTTTTCTTCTTGAAGTAAAGGTTGTGTACAAATTTCGCTACATTTTTTACTAAATGTTATTTCATAATATGCTAAATTTATTTTTCGTATCCTTTTAATTGGGGAATAAATTTGAGATTGTGTGCATTTTATTATTGCAGGTACAGTCATTTGAATTGAAGAAAAAAAACAATATTTGTGATAAATATTTATAATTTTTTACCATACTATACTAGCAACGGTAATTAACATTTTAAGATAAATAAAAACTATTAGGTCAACCAGCACTTGCAGAGTCAGCATGTTATGATATTGAAAATGGTGTAACAGTTATGCTTCATGTAAAATTTCTCAAAAATAAAGCCTGTAAGATTTATTTGTCGTCCTGGTGACCGGGTGCTTTTAATTTGTAAACGCATGATTATCTACACTATAATGATTATTTAAAAATTTTTTTTACACTCTTTAGCCCTTTGCTTACGGCTGGTATAATAAATAAACAAGAAGGGCTTCATCATGGTAAGCGTCGTAAACAAAAGGTTAATTATTCAGAATTTCAAAATATTCTAAATCAGAACTTGAGCCGAGGTGACCCCAGGGCTAAAGAGAATAGAAGGGCTAGTTCACTCCGCTCTTAGAGCTGAAGCTACGATTTCCCTCCTCATGACGTCACTGTGTCCACAGATCTCGGAGATCGCAAGCAAAGATATTATGATAACTTTGCATCTTTCTCTTTGTAAAAATAAATTAGACTTTTTCTGGTTATTAGCTTTCAAACTTTACGTAATTAACACATTATTTCCGTTCATAAACGTAGTTCAAAAAAACTTTCTTGGCCATTATATTAAAAATAATACCATTTTAAACTTATAAAAATGCTTTACTAGTTGTCGAAAATGACACTATAAATACTCCATTTTAGAAAGTTCAGTTTTAACTTTAACTATTAAGAAAAATGAAAGCATATATCTACACTTTTTTTATCTACATATTCTTTTATAACAATAAGTTGAGTTAAATTTAGAATCCCTGATTTTAAAATCTGCCGTTAATAGCAATTTGTTCATACTTAATCATTAGGAAACATCAACCTTAAACGCTAATTACTGAAACAAAATAATAATTTAGGTTCATAATGACATTAGAAATTTTACAATTGTTTATAGACAATTGTTAAATTGTTACAATAGTTACAATTGTTAAATTGACAATTGTTAAATTTACGATGATATAATTTATAGATATTTAAGAGAACATAATTTTTTTAATAAAATCATAAATATTTAGAATAACTACATTAAAAAATATGTTATGAAATTAGGAGAATTCCAACTATATACTATATATTTAATTTATACTTTTTATTTACATTTTAATTTTCTTTGACTTTATCCATTTTTTAATTTTTTCCAGCTGCCTTTCTTTTTGAAGTAACGAGGCGGTTTCTATTTAGATAATGAATTTTTATGAAAGTTCTTAACGACAGAATAAACGTATTGCTGTTTTATATTAACTGTGTCATTTCGAAATCCATTCTTTGCATAGTTGTTCATTTACTTTAGGGAACACGCGGAAAATTATATTTTTTCCTTCTGTTTTTCTATCAAAATTTTTTCAAGTTGCAATCGCGCAAACTGGCATTTCGATAATAGTTTTAAATTCTTGTAAATTCACTGCAAAATCTGAGGAAAGTCATTATAGAAAATAACAAATGTCTTAGAATATCTCGCAAAAAGAAATGCTCCAATATTAGTTAGAGCTAGTAAGGCCGAACGCAGTAAAAGTGCGAGCTTTGCGCCAAAGTGACGTCACTAGAGAAAATCGGAGGATTGGAGCGGCGAGAGCTACTTCAAAGGAGTGAACCAGCCCTTCTATTCTCTTTAGCCCTGAGGTGACCCGGGGTATAGAGCGCTCGCCTTCTATGGAATTGCTCCAGATTCGATTCCCACCGTTCGCGATACTGTTATTAAAGACCCTCAGTGGAAGACGGATCATGGATTAAAATCTCCTTACTGTGGGAAGTTTTCATGGTTTTCCTCCTCATGTAACTCAAATGCTGGTTAGTCCCATCAAAAAGTCCTCCGCTATCAGTAGTTTGTCCCAATGCTTGATCCAGGAGTACGCTTGTTTTCTGCGCTGGGTAGAAAGATTATGGATTTGAACATTGATTGCAGCAAACTCAAAATTGGATCGGCTATGAAATACAATAATTTAGAGCTTCAGAGCCGCGATGGCCTTCCAATGAGGTGAACCGGGTTCGAATCCCAGTCGATACGAATTCCGCAACCGGCTTGCACCGACCACAGTGTTGACGCGAAATATCCTCATTGGTGGACGGATCATGGGTTAGAGTCCCCTTGCCGTCAGGCTAACCGTGGGAGGTTCTCGTGGTCTTCCTCTCCATGTAACGTAAATGCGGGTTAGCTCCATCAAAAAAGTCCTTCACGAAGGCCAATTTCTCCCAATACTCGATCCAGGAGTTCCCTTGTCTTCCGGATTGGTTTCAAAATTACAAGGCTACGGAGTTGTACATTAGTACTCGTTAACCCATAAAATTGGGTTAGCTGTTCAATGACGGATATAAAATTTAGAACTTCAAAATATTCTTAAAATGGAGTAGCATATTTTTATTTTATGCTTTGAATATCACCGATGCTAAGTTTGTGAATCCTGAATTTGTTTTCCTCTTGGAAAGAAACTTTTGTCTCATCAAGAAACAATTTATGCTTAGTACGTGGCAAATAAATCACAGCGCAAGGGTAAACAATAAATTCAAAACTGTTGTAATAGCGTTTTGCTGCAAGGCGAAACAACAAATATAACACATTAAGGACGTTTTTTTATTAGTGAGTTTCACGTGTTCGTAAGTGGCCATGACATGATACAATAAAAAACGTTACGATATTTGGATTTGAAAGACAGGGATATTTGTGTAGTTTCTATCCAGTTTTCAAATTTTACCGGATATAGTTCTTAGGAAATGTTTTGTGCTGCTATATGAATAAAAAAATATGATTTTATTTTTAGTTAAAATTTTGAGAAAATTTTCCAGACTATAATTGATATGACTATTCGGATGTAGAATGATTAACATGAAATTCTAGTGTTAAGAAGAAACATCTGCTAATTGTGGACTTTATAATTAATTTTCTATTTGATGCGCCAAAATTTATAAAAGTATTTATTAACTGAATTTTAATAACTAAATTTTAATTTAATATACATCTTTAAAAGAATTTAATAGCTAAACCTTAATTTAATGTACTTAAAATTTTTAAAAATAGGTATTTATTAACTAAATTTAAAAAACTTAATTTTAATTTAATGAACTTTAATTTTTAAAAGCACTTTTAACTAAATTTACTAATTCAATGTTAATGTACTAAGCATTTTTTAACTGCATTTTAATAACTTAACTATTTTTGGAAGACTTTTTGATGGTAATAACCCAAATTTGCGCTACATGGAGAGACCCCCGGAAACCTCCCACTGTTAGCCGGATGACGGGGAGATTTTAACCAATGATCCGTTTATCACTTAGGATATTTTTCGTCAGCATTGTGGTCGGTGATACCCGGCAGTGATATTCGTATCATAGAGCCACCTCTAGGATTCAAACCTAGGTCACCTTATTGTGAGAGAAACGCCCTATTATTTTTAAGTAAAGCATGAACCAAATCTTTCTTCGTGAAAGAATAAAGAATGTCTCACTTAAAAGATTTCATATTTGACAGACTGCTAATTATAATCCAGATGTTTTTAACAACTCTCTCTTTTGTTTTTGATGATTTTTCTCTCGGTTACAGTTGAATGCAATTATAATACAAGTTTTTATTTCTTTTAAAATGTGTTACCAGAATTTAAAAAAAAGTAAAGAGTCCAGTTTTTTTTTAATTAAAAAATGCTAAACAGGAGAGCCGGTCGTTAAACGCCGTTGGATTGGAAAACTGTTGACGGGTTAGGTTTACTCGAAATAGAATGGAAAGAACCACTGCTGACCTAAAGAAATGCTACGTTTCAACAGCCAATCAGAATCCACGCCCACGATGAGGTTGCTTGCAGGCATAAAATTGTAAACGTGAAATTAAAAAAATGAAAATATCACAAATTATTCAGATTTTATCAACTTAAAGGAACTCATGAATTAAATGATTTTTAGCGATCCCCAAGTTCGCCATCCCCGAAATCAATATTCTGTATAAAAATAAGGTCCTATATCTCCCTCTAATATTGACCTATAATATTCAAATTGGACCACGTATTATATTACCGGGTACTAGTGTACTCCCTAGAGAGAATGATTATAGGCTGATTAGCAAGTACACAATATGGTCCTCTAGGTTACAATGCATGTACATATATAATTATGTGTTGAATAGTGTTTAAATGAGGAAATTCGAAGTCAATATTCTGTATAAAAATAAGGTCCTATATCTCCCTCTAATATTGACCTATAATATTCAAATTGGACCACGTATTATATTACCGGGTACTAGTGTACCCCCTAGAGAGAATGATTATAGGCTGATTAGGAAGTACACAATATGGTCCTCTAGGTTACAATGCATGTACATATATAATTATGTGTTGAATAGTGTTTAAATGAGGAAATTCGAAGTCAATATTCTGTATAAAAATAAGGTCCTATATCTCCCTCTAATATTGACCTATAATATTCAAGAGCGGCCCTGACAACAAGAAAGCATTCGTTTCGTTAAATAATCCTAAATTACATTTTATTGAGTAAAAGAAGCGTTAATTGTTCATCGCATATTCGATAAATATGATTTTGAAAATATTTACAGGAAGATGTAATAATTTGTTCGTGGCATATGACTGTTTTGTGTGTTCCTCCCTTCTCGATCCGAGGTCAACAGTTGAGTGACTGAAGGGCGTCAACAGGAACATAAATTTTGGACTGTTAAAATGTCCCTGATGAAAAAACTCTTACAAAATATCGTTGTCTAGAGAGTTCTGTATTCATCGGATGTCCTTATTAGGAATACAAAATAGGTATCTGATGAAATATCTTTTCGGTTCTAGAATATTACGTCAAAAATATGAAAGAGTTCATATGAAATTTTTAATAAGATTTTTTGTTTGTTTTATTATTGTCTCTGAGTCATTGATAGCGTAGAATTTAATATTTTAGGTAATAGTTTTCTTACGGGTACGTTAGGTTTAGTCTGCAAAAATGTCCCTGAAAAATATACGAAATATCAGTGTCTTACGATATGGCTCTATTAGTATAGCCTTCATCTATTGCCAAATAGACTTAGGATAATAAAAGCACCACCAATATTAATTCAAAATATCAATATAATATCCATATTAATACAAAATACCTATAATTTCATAAGTCTAAAATGTACTTTTTTATGTCAAAAATAGCAATGGCTTAGAATGAAATTTTTAATAACATTTTATTTTTGTTTAATTTTAGTGCCATTATTGAGTTATTCGTAAAAGTAGTACTTTTAGTGCGTTTAATTAATTTTGATCTGTATTTGATTAATTTAGGCTTGTAAAAAACACTGTAAAACTATCAGTATGTATGAGACACTTCATTGAGTTGGTTTACTAGGTTAAAAAAAAAGTATCTTTGAAACATCTATAGGGTTAAAGCTAAAAACAATGTGGATAAAGCACAAATGAAAATACACCTATGAATACAGTAAATGAACGAATAGTATCTTTAAGATTCTAGTATACTTAAATAAAACTTTTATGAATGGCAAGGGATGAAATTCCTAAATATCTTTTACATTATTTAACAAGAAGAAAATAAAAAATAACCGAGTCATGTTATTTTTATAAATTCTTAGAGAGGGTGCAGATCTCTGTGAATGAGGTGCAGATTTCTCTCTCTTCGACCTCTCTACTTTCCCCCCTCTCTCTCTTTCGCTCACTCACTCTCACTCACTCAAACTAACTAATAGGAGTGATTGAATGGGAAGTCACAAGAGGTCATTATGACCTCTCTAAAATGTACACTATTGAGAAATTCGGAAAATTTTATCTGACATTTAGTAAACTTAAACAATTAAATAAATTGTCTGATTGAAAACTCCATTCACTTCAGAAATAAACAAGTAGGAAATAACAGTCGACGCGTTTCAACAGCTTCTTCAAAAATAGGCGCCGATATTCAAGACTTGACAGAGGTGGATGTAAAGAAACCAAAATGATTTGAAATAAAAAAAACATAAAGTCGCCATTAAAAGGAATGGAAAAATAAAGGCGAGAAACAAAACATGAAAAAGCACAGAAGCCGAGAGAGGAAAAAGAAGAAAAACAAAGAACAAGAAAAAATTAGGGTAAAATGCTTTTCCACGCGTTATGGAGGGATTATGCATTTTTACCCTGGTTTGCATCTCAGCCCTTGCTATTTTTCTTGCTCTGTTTTTCATCTTTTTCCTCTCTCGGCTTCTGTGGTTTTACATGTTTTGTTTCTCACCTTTATTTTCCCTTCTGCAGAGGATCAAAATTGTGATGGCATGTCTTCGGATCATCCTCAGGGATGTTTCCCAGACCGTCGCCAATAGCCCATTGTGCAGCTCTAGTGCGGCATAAATGAACTACAACAACAACATCACCCTTATTTTTCCATTTTTTTAATCGCAACTTAACGTTTTTTTTATTTCAAATAATTTTTGTTTCTGTAAATTGTTTGCAAGTCTTGAAAATGGGCACCTATTTTGAACCGCTTGAAACATGTCGACTGTTATTTCATATTTGTTTATTTCTGCAGCGAATCAAGTCTTGTTGGTTTTTGTCTTGTCGTGTCATGGACAGAAAATAATTCTAAATGTGATCAAAGGTCCTATATACAACATCAACAGTTAATGAAGTCTGGTCAATCAGGAGAATGAAGTCAATCAGGTAATTTAAAGAATTGTCTAATTTGACAATTGCGTTGCAAATTGAAGTAAAAATTTGCTTTTGGAAAATACAATCTATCAAAAACTGTTTTTTTTTTTCACTACTATCAAAAACACACGTTCTTTTAGTAAATTTAAAATTGTTGAGAAAAAAAAGTAAGGGAAAAAAAAGGACATGCAAGACAATACAGTTTATTGCGAACTCATGAAAAAGATATATTTTGATTTGGAAAAATTGGAATTTCTTTTGGAAATTTAAGATACCCCCTTTCGAAAATTTAAGTTCTCTGCTTCCAGTAACGAGGGCGTTTCGACAGAGACGAATCATTGGTCAGAATACTTTTTGCAAATCTTGTTGGTGTTGTTTCTAATGTCACTTGCCACAAACAGCAAGCTTGCTTGGTGAAACCAAGAGAGTTTAAGGGAGAGAGTACGTTTCTTGATTTCTAGTGGCGCCATCTATTGCGAAGATTACGACTTCAGCCACACACACGTAACAGCCCGTTTATTGGGTAGACTCATTCATACATACATTCATTCATCCTCAGATCGTAATTCTGACCTGAACCAGAGAACGATTATTCTCCAATTCAGTACAGCCAGAGATGTTGATTTGTTATGGAAACATGGTGGACTTTGGGGCCCGACAGATTTAAAGCGCACCAGTCACCATTTACTACATAGACTAAAGTGACCACATTTTCACTGAGACAAAGCGGGACAAATGGGATGAAATGAGAATTACAATTTAGTTATATATATACAATTTAGTTATATACAATTTAGTTATATTGTATACATTCATATACTTGTACAAAAATGTATTTATTATTAATTATCGGTGACTATAAAAATATTTGTAAAAAATAATAATTTGAACATTATGATTTTTAATCAAATTAAATTTTTTATTTAAAAAAAATTATGATTTTCTTTCATGGTCATATTTTTGTTCATTTGACACTTCCGTAATTGAAATTTTGTCCCCTTCAATAATTTTCACAGCATTGTGAAATAATGTAGCTTGGTTGTGAATGAACTGAAGCCAAATTTGTGATGTGCCATTTTCAAAAAAGAGCTGCAATATTCTTGGACATTTATCTTGTGATAAAAAGTATGATTTTAATGGTTCGTATATTTTTAAAACATTTTCTACAGCTGGTAAAATAGCTAGCCATCGTGTTTTGCTGTAACCAAGAATTCTTTTATATTCGATTTCTGCGATTTCACAAAAATCCTTCAAACTTTCAACACGCACAGTATATATATAAAAATACGAATAAATTTTTGCAATAATATTTTCAACATCAACTGGAAGTAAGTCAGATGCTGTTTGAATAGCATTATGTAGAATGTGAGCTGCACAACCTACTCCAATAATTTTTTGGTTCAAATGTTCGTTAAGTTTCGTAAAAACGTTATTGATGCCTCTTCTAGCTTTTCCACCAAAATTTGCGTTAGTGTTATCCGCACAATAGGCAATAATTTTATCGTTCAAATTATTCTTTTTCAAAATAGTACTTATTGAGTCAAAAATTATTTGTGAAGTTTCACCCGGCAATGAAACAAAATCTAATATTCTAATTTTAATTCCTGTTTCTGGATCAAAAAATCTAACAATTGAGGGAAATAATTTTAAATCTTTGTGGTTGGAAGCATCAGAATATATGGATATAAATGAGCATTTTTCTAATTCTTTCTGCAGTTGTGAAAACGAATATGGTGAAAAAATATTACAAATAATTGCTTCGGTTTTTGTCCTTGCACATGCAAATTTTTTGTCGAATAATGTTTTGATCATTTGCAACGTACAATCCATTGATCGGAAACTTTGATTGTGGTTTATGGTGTGGAAAGCAAATAGCCCTTCCGCTAATGCTAGCTGTTTTTCCGTGTTGCCAAAGCTAGCACTGCGAAAAAACTGTTCCATTTTAGACGAAGAAGCGGCATTATTCAAAAATCTTTTGTGCCTCTTTGTCGCTAGATGTTAAGTAATATCGTTTTTTCCACCATGTGAGACCGAAAATTCAGCATTGCATTTATCACACCGTATCATATAGTCTATTTTAGTTTTTTTTAATAAATGGAAATTCTCTGCTTAGCTCTTCATTAAATTTGCATTCTCTTTTTTTACTCATCTTTTATTCTGTGGGTAAATACTAGAAATAAATAAAAAAAAATTACTACAAAGGCTAAAAAAGAGTATTAAATTTTACCTTTTTGGCCACTACGTTGTAGCGACTATTGCTCTACCACTATCCTCGTCAATCGAATCGAGTCAAACCGAAAGTCAAATTGAAATCAACAAACCGCACTGTCTATCGGCAGTCCGCCTGTCTGCACTTATCTGAATTAAGCCGAGGCGTAACGACAATGATCGAACACCACCGAATAAATCTAACTCAGTACATTGCCTAATTTAGTTTACTCTGCATGCATTTAATGTGTTTTTTTTTTAAATCTATTTTTTATTTCTTTATATTCACCATAATACTTAATAAATAATAGGTAATATATTTTTACAGTACATTTAAAATAAGAAATGCAGATATTTTCTAAAAAGCGGGACATTTTAAAAAATCGGCGGGACGCGGGACAGTCCACAAAAAAGCGGGACTGTCCCGCCAAAATCGGGACGTGTGGTCACTTTAACATAGACAGTCTTCGGCCGGCCGTGATCGAACTCACGACATCTTGGATATGGGTCCATTGCCCTACCAACCAGGTTATTCCGGCGTTTGCTAATCGTACCTAGCAATATTTTAGAATTATTTTTTAAGTTTTTTAATACATGCAACGCAAACGCATGTTAGATTTACTCAAAATGTGTCCAAAAGTTGAGTTTGATTTAATACTTGAACCAGGAGTTCCCTTGCCCGCTGGGTTAAATCAAAATTACAAGGCTATGAAATTGAATCCGACTGATGTTAGTGGCAAATCCAACCCGGACCGGCTGTCCAACATCACGAATCAAAATAAATAACTATCAGTTTTAAATTTTAACTAAGAGTTAAAAGCTACTATCAAAACAAAAGCAGAAGTTTTTTTTTAAAAATATTAAACATCAAAGCTTTCAGAATCCTTGACAAAAAAAAAAAAAAAAGAAAAATTATAACAATTAAAATAGAAGAAAACCATCCCCAACATTTCTGAGCAATCACTCGAATAACGCGTGATTTAAAAGCACTGAGTAACATTAAAAATCTCGACCTTCTGATGGAAGATTTCCACCTTCTTGAAGTTGGAGGTCAACAATATGACGTATTCAATACTCATGTTATCGGATATCTTCCACTGTTGACGCAAATCATCTGTAAACAGAATATGGTTCTTATCTGTATCACATTCTCATTTATCGGGATCTTCCAACAGACATTTTTTTTTGTTGACCTTCACGCACTCAACAACGTGCTTGTTTATTAATGAAATTTTTTCCCTAATATGGATAAACAATATGCATTATGTTCTCTCTGTTCAAATAATATGTTTTCTGAAAAATAAATAGTGTAGTTTTTTGTAAACAACAACAACGAGATAAATTCCTAAAGACAAACATGACATATTTTGTTCTTTCTAAACAGTGTTAATTAAAAGGCGTATTTTCTCTAAATAATGTGATTTAATAATGAATTACAATAATGTCCTCATGGTATCAAGCAATCTTAGAATCAAGCGATTCTTTTACAATCTGGCTCCTCGAGACTTTTTTTTAAAAAAATTCATGAGATGTTAATAAAAAAGAAATGATAAAATTTCAGCAAATTTTCTGATATTATTTAAATAACCATTGATATTTATAGAAAACTACTAAAAATAGTTTGAACTATTATGAGATTTTTATGTACACTATTTAAAATGGGTATTCAAATATCACGAAACTTTCTTCGTTTTTGACAAAACCGCTTCTTGGTATATACCCCGAGCAAACATTTCGAAATAGCTATCGTCATTTCTTCGACGAAACGAGTTGCGTCAAAATAAGAGAAATATTTCGTCATTTTATTTTTTTCTAAAAATAAATTAAGGCACTACGAGTTTTTTTTTTTTTTTTTTTTTTTTTTTAAAAAAAAGGAATGATTACTTTTTGAATTATCACATGGGCACCATACAAGTGTTGATCAATGTCGCCCCAACAACACAAGAAGCGGGATTTCAACCAGGGATCTTCTCTGTACGAGGGCTACTCCCTGACCACCAGGTCGATTTTTTCCCCGTCACTTCATTTTTAATCGTCTTGTCTTCATTCTAGTTATCAATCTTCCACAATGTATTGCGATGGAGTTTTGCATACTGGTAACATTTTCGTCATGTTATTAAGATATCACGTTTCGTCACAAATCACGTGATTTCGTGACGAAATGATTCTCAAAATTAACATATTACTACTCAAGGATTACTGAATAGTCAAAAATGAGAATTTTATTTCTGAGAGTATTCTCGCAACATCCCTTTGTGGGCCAAGGCGGCTGAGGTTCCATAATTTTGGTACCAACGACACGATTATGGCAATATCGTCGGCACTGCACACAGTCCAATTTTACTTCCCATAAAATCTGGTATCTATCGATCTAAAGCTGGATGGGTTTCAAGTCACCCCTGGGAATCAAACCCTGCCTCTTCACTATGACAGTTCAGTGCCTTAAACATTGAGTCATCGCGACTCATATACTATTGTAAATTTTATGAATAATAAAAAATTAAAAATACATGTATACTCCATAGCCAATGAATTATTCAGATTTAAAGAATTAACACTTTTTTAATGATAATGAATAAATCTGTAATATTTTTTTTTTACTGTTTAAGATTTTAATTTATTTGTTACTTATAGATTGCATTTATCAATAATAATTTATTAGTATATTACATAATTACTGTTAATAATTATTACATTACATATACACTATTAAGATGAAAAAATTACAAAATGAAAAAGGCAAATTCTTTCGCTATGGATGTACTAATATTTGAATGTTCTAATTTATGATGTCCCGTCAATTGTTCTATTATTTGCTATGGAACGAAGGAAAAAAACATACCTGTGGATGAGCACCATCACCATATTACCTATCCGTAAATCCAACGTTTGCACAGAACTTCTGTATTAAGGCAAGTAGACAAAAAATCACACTTGAGTTACACTAAAAACATGGTCTTTATTTTTTTTTGTTGTCGAGCATCAGAAGAACATTCCATTTTCTACAGATATTTTTGGGAGCATTCCGTTAGTTGTTGATCACATTAGGCGAGTGGAACTGGAGACAGCCAAATTATTAGCCAAACCATCAGGATGCATGGGATTCGAGATTCCCATTTTTTTTTTTGAACTGAAAGTTCCCATTATTTTTAGAACCAAGGAAGAAAACAAAACAAGGCCATTTCGAAGGAAAAAATCACTGCTGAGCCGGACCGCCAAGAGCACCCATGGGGGGTGTAAGAAACCATGAAAACATCTCCGTCTCTCAAGGAGAGGAGGGGGTAAAAATTAAAAAATCCCTGTTAAGGGTTCGAGTGTTTGTTTTGACAACTAAATTTCGAATGTGTCCGCTCCCAGAAAAATGGGCGGTATTTAAAGAAATAGCTAGAAGTGGAAGTTAAACTTCCTAAAAAGCCAAAAAAATCGAGCTTAAGGAGCGAACTGAACTGAGTTAACTAACCCCTTAAATTTTAGCAGAATTAAATACTAACGGCGACCGTACCGTAACTAAAAACATGTGTTGACATCAAAGGTCGCCGACAGCTTTTTTTTCCAAGAAAAGGAGTGTCTGAGGAATGTGCAAGGAGCTTCCTGGGGAAAATGTCCTCATTGCGCTAACGCGTTAAGGGGCGAGAAGAAAAAAGATGAAGACAATAAAAACTGTATCAAAAATTATAAATTAAGCCGAAAAATAAGTATTTTGATTAATAAAACGGGATTTTAGAAATTAGGCTGTGACTTAATGTCACAATAATACTTCATAAACATATAAAAACTTCATTCGGGAAATTACAAAAAAATAAATAAATAAAAAAAATAAAGAGAAATGCAGTGAAAGAAATACAAGATTTCTTAATTATTTCAGATGTTAGTTAATTTTCTATCATAATTATTCGAAAAAGTATAAAAAAGTAACTTTTCTTATACGAAATTAAGTCCATCTTCGCAAAAATACACTATAAGTTAAAAGGAAGTTGTAGAATCTGATAAAATTATTAGCCACTAGATGGCGTCTTATATTGAAAATGTAATTCAGAGCCACTAGATGGCGTCTTATTATGTAAGTATAATATTGATTGATTTAAGAATTCAATGAAGGCAGATGTAAGCCTAATGTACAAAAATAAATTTTTGTTATGTTTGAAATGAGAGTTCATCTTTGAATTTCACAGAAGTAACTAATGCTCAATTTAAATTATGCGGAAAATTAGTCAGCTCATTTGCTCTGTTTTAATGAATCGATAATTTGCGTAATTCAGACAGTCTAGAAAGAATTAGATGAGATAGACCTCATTTGAATTCCATTTAGAAGCAATTAAGTGTTTACCTCGTAAAGGGAATATTTTCCAGTTTGTTGACTTGTGAAATACGGCGATGACAATGAGTAAAATGAATTCTAATGAGTCTTAACTTTAATTTATTTTCTTATTCTATTTTAAAGCAGAAGATTTACTGAATGAGAGCAGGGGAATTAACGTAATTTTTTAAAATTATTTAAATATGGGGGCTCCGTTCCCTGCTCGCTATCGTTTGACTACCCCAAATTGCATTCGAGGCGATTTGAGCTCGCTTCGCACAATTATTTTTCTTAGTCTTGTTTAATATCCCAGTTTTCATACTTTATTATATTTTGTTGCTTATTTCAACTTTATTTAACGTTACCTGCTCGTTGTTGTTCGACTATCTCCGAAACTGCTCCGAAAGGTTCTCAAATAAAGTTCTCTGGAAGAGCGAAAGTGGTTCCTTGATTTAGGACTTTTTTTAAAAAATATTTTTGACGCCTGTAATTATACTTGTGATTATATTTACTAGCAATTATATTTACATCCAATCAATGATCCATTATTTTTTAATATTTCGGTTGTCTTTTTGAAATTATTTAAAGTAAAATGCAAACAAAAATCTTTTTTTTTTTGGAGAAAAAAAATTAAATTCTTGAACAATTGAATTGAATATTTAATTTTTGAACAATTGAATTGAAAATTCAATTTTTTAACAATTGAATAAACTGTGAAAAAGATTTTGCATTTATAAAATATTGCATTACTATTTCCCATCGCGCTATTCAAACCTAAATAAAATAGTTAAATTTGTTAATAACGAAATATGTTTCCCCTAATGGCCATTTTCAACGTTTATAAAAGTTCTTCAGTTCAGTATGTCAACTTTTCCCAGAAATCGGCAATTTTAGAGTGATAGTCTTTTTAATATATGGTAGGTAGGTGCTTTATTTACGTCACACTAGAGCTGCACAATGGGCTATTGGCGACGGTCTGGGAAACATTCCTGAGGATTATACGAGAACATGCCATCGCAATTTTGATCCTCTGCAGAGGAAATTTCAGCCCCGCTTCGGCAGCCGGACGACTTGCATGCGAAGTCGAGCACTTTACGGTAGAACAGTTTAACGAGGACCGATATCGCGCACCCTCGGTCCCTACGCAGGCTGATCAAAGTGGTAACCCATCCGCTTACTGACCGCAGCCAGTGATGATTAACTTCGGTGTTCTACTGGGAACCGTGTCTTTACGATCAGACCACTGTGGAACCTTTTAATGTATGATTCTTGGTTTAGTAAAATTAATTTATAGAGTTTTTACTCACGGCTACTTCTAAATAGTTCATAGGCTTATGTGATATACCACTTTTTAACAGTTAAACCGAGCCGAGACTTTTAAAAAATTGGCAAAATAAACCGAAAATCTATAAATTTTAGTTTGTAGTTTTTTACAGTTTTTTAAAATATTTTCTCCAATCCGGAGCAGTTGGAATATTTGGTTCTTTTTTGTTTCATTTCAACGAAATTTATTTTTCATTCCATAATTCGACTTAGTTTATTCATTTTCAGCTTATGTTTATACACCAAAAGCAAATTCATTACCACACTAGATTCAGATACAGGACTGAAAACCTCACGGACCTGAAAACCTAATTTAAGATTATTAATACTGAAATGAACAAAAAGTGTCATTTTTCCTTATTAAATACTTTCAAAATAAGGTAGTCTTTGATAGGTTAATACTTTCACAATGTTATTTTAATATAATTCAGTTATAAAATCTGGATTCCGTCTAAAGAAGGTTAATCATTTAGGGTTCCATAGTCCAAAAAGTTGGGAGCCACTGACTTGTGGATTTTTCCCCCTAGCTCGTACGCTTCCCCCCCCCCACTAGTTCAGCCCATTATGGGACCGTTTACTGATAGAATAGCAAAGAAATCAAGATATTCGAATGGACTAAATATTCGTTTATTAGAAAACGCAAATTAACAATTTAATTTTAAAATTCATATTTTTTTTTTAACGGAAGGCATTGAACGCTTGTTCTTTGCCTCGGAAGTGCTATTCTTTAACGTTACTCGGTGGACACCTGTGAACCTAAGTCACGGAGGCGACAGAAGGAGTAGGCCACATCCACACAGCAGAGAACAGCACAGAGAGAAATATTCATATCCTGAGTGGGATTCGAACCCGCAACCATTGCCTTCGCAGTCCGGCACTCTACCCGCTCTGCCACTTGGCCGTCAATTTATATACAGAAAAGACGTATTATTCGATATCAGAGGTTAGATATAGACGTGTAGACGATATAGACGTAACTGCTAAAAAACCATGGTTTTCCTGTTAATAGTTTTCGTTAAACTAAATTACATGGAGCAACAAAAAAAAAATTTATATATATATATATATATATATATATATATATATATATATATATATATATATATATATATATATATATATATATATATATATATATATATGTTAATGACTGCATATGCTGCTTCTCTAGAAATGTGCGAAACTTCAAATTGTTTCTACTGGGCCGATCGCCTACTATTAAGGTGACCCGGGCTCGAATCCCAGTCATGGCTAGTCGATATGAATCCCGTACCAGGTTCGCATCGACCACAGTGCTGACGTAAAAAGTATTCTCAGCGGCATATGGTTCATATGCTACAGAGCCACGATGGCTCAGGGGATAGAGCGTTCGCATTCCAATGAGGCGAACCGGGTTCCAATCCCAGTCAATACGAATTCCGCATCCAGCTTGCACCGACCACAGTGCTGGCGTGAAATATCCTCAGTGGTAGACGGATCATGGGTTAGAGTCCCCCGGCCGTCAGGCTAACCGTTGGAGGTTCTCGTGGTCTTCCTCTCCATGTAAAGCAAATATGGGTTAGCTCCATCAAAAAGTCCTCCACGAAGGCAAATTTCTCCCAATACTCGATCCAGGAGTTCCCTTGTCTTCTGGATCGGGTTCAAAATTACAAGGCTTCAGAGTTGAACATTGATAGTCGTAAACTCATGAAAGTAGGTCGGCTTTTCAACGACGGTTATAAAATAAAATAAAACGAAAAGTATCCATAATTTAGGCAAACCGACTGAGGTTTTCGTGGTTTTCCTCTCCATGCAACGCAAATGCGGGTTAGTTCCATCAAAAATTCCTCCACGAAGGTAAATTTCTCTCTATACTTGTTCTAGAAGTTCCTTTGTAATGTTGTACCAAACAAGAATACAAGGAATTGAATATTGCTATAGTCGTTAACTCAGAAGTGGATCGACTGTTCAACGCCTATTATAAAACAAATAAAATTGTTTCTTCAAATAGTCTTTGAGTCATGACAATGAAGAGTTACGCCCAGAGAAAACTTCCTGAACCCTCGGTAATGACGGCAGTCATTTCTTTTTAATATTTTTTATTGAATACTTTAGATTTTGAAAACCCGAAGGAAATATAAATACATCTTTTCAATTGCTTTTCCTTTTGGAAATTAAAGGCAATACTTTGGCTAAGCGCATTCGGTCCAAGCCTAGAGCAGTAACTTTAATTTTTAAACTACAGTCAAACCCCGCTATAGTGAACATGATTTATAGTGAACTCCCGTATATAGTGAACGAAATGTTCGCTTCTGTGCCTTACTATACATATATAATAATATTTTTTGTGGATATAGTGAACCAAACGAAGAGAGGAAATTGGATATTATGAACTTTTTTTTTGTCCTCGACTGACTTTTTTTCTTCATTTTTTGGTAATTTTGAAATTTTTACATAAAATACATATACCGATTTGTAAAACCATCTAATAAGTGGAATGTAGCCATAAGCATTTTTTCTTGTTTACTTCTTCTATCTCAGTTTCCCATCCCTTCATAAAGGACATCCCTAAATTTTTTGTACGCAAGACGAAAAGTAATAAAAATAAAAGTTAACACACTTTTTGTTACTACATATTGTTTTTTAATCATTTCTGTATTGCTTTTTCTTGGTCATTTATTTAAATAATGTGTTATAAAAGGGAGCAGTTCGGAAAAATTAGTTAAAATTGTTTGCAGTACGGATATAGTGAAGTCCCGGTTATAGTGATCCGAAATTTCGGTCCCTTGAAGGTTCACTATAGCGGGGTTTAACTGTATATTGATTCTAACTCTCAATAGATTCCTCAACCAATTCACTCTCAAGGGAAACTAGGGAAGTGTGACTCGCCAATTTCGAAATAAACTAGTGGGATGTATGCCTTATGAGGAATAATTTTAGGGGCAACATTCGTTTCGGCCCATAGAAGGTCCTGTGAGAGATAAAAAAATAATTAAAAATGGATTGAAAAATCGGTATTTTATTACTTCAATGCAGACTATTAGTTATTGTAATTGTCTCATACTCCAATTAATTTTGTGGTACTTTCACGTACTATATAATGCATATTTATTGTCAAAATTATTTCGAAAATTTTATATAGCTGTAGTTTTTCAAAAAAAACCTGTAAGGTTAATTTTAAAAAAAAATTTGACATCAAATTTTTAAAATTTTTTTTTCAAAAAATCTTCCAAATTAATTGGAGAACGTAATTGCAAATCAATTAATTAATTAATATTTAATCAATTTGTTAAGTAATGTATTAATTTTCTAATTAATTAATTAACCAAGTAATTACAAATTAATTGGAGTATGAGATAATTACAATAACTAATAGTCTGCATTGAAGTGAAAAAATACCGATTTTTCTATATATTGAATTATTTTTTATCTCTCACAGGATGGTCTATGGGCCGAAACGAATGTTGCCTCCTAAAATTATTCCTCATAAGGCATACATCCCACTAGTTTATTTCAAAATTGGCGAGTCACACTTCCCTAGTTTCCCTTGTCAGTGTATGAGACGCATTATAGTCCCTTAGTTAGGGAACAATAAAAGAGATCCAGCTCGGAAAAAATTGCCGGCAAAGGTTTTTTCTTCCTTTTAATCGCTTTGGTAATATCTCAATATGAATTAGGTAAGTTTTCCACCATCGGGAAGGTGAGCGTCGACTCGAAGGTCGAAAAACGTGACCTGAAACGTGACCTTGAGTTTTTGCTGCCTTTTCAAGATATCTCATAAGCATCGCTCTATATTGAAAAGTGGGAAATTAAAAGTTGTAGATAGGTAAATTTCGCTTAACATGAGTACCCATATTATATGCTTTGTTTCCAATATGCTTATTTTACCTTTTGTGAAATTTGACCTAAATTGTGAACTCTTTGAACGAATTTTTTTTTTGATAAAATTAATGCTGAAATGAGATTTAAAAAAAAAAAAAAAAAAAAACTCACATTTTGGTAACAATTTTCTTAGAAAATGGGTTACTTTTTTGATGTTTTGGCAACCTTTTTTTCACTAATTATCATCAGTACCCATGCCGAGCTGAGCGCGAGTCAAGAAATAAGGCAAGATTTTTTTTCTTTCCCTTATTAAGAAAAGGTTGTTAGTTCTTCCTTCTAGAAAATGGAATTATTTATGGGATTTTAAATTATAAAACCACTAGCCGGGTGGTGTTACACTTACAAGATATAAACTCTATATAACTATAACGACCCAATCAACAGATGTTATAACGAGAGGCGTGAGAACAAAAATATGGTGAAATATTTTAATTCGAAGCAACTAAAAGGTTTTATGTGGAAAAACTAATTAAAAAGAGATTAAAATTGGCAGAGAAAATAATAATTATTATACTCTGAAATATAATTTTCTACCTCTTTTAAGCATTTTTTTTCTAAAAACCTTATCTTAAATAAAACAATTACAAATCTGCAATCTTTTTCACGATTTTTTGTATGAAATATTTAAGGTGGTAGCAAATTTTATGATTTAATATTCGAATTAAAATGATATTGATCTTATCAGCTGATGATTTAATGATCTATGTCAGCAGTTCCAAATTTTTTTCAGCTACTGATCCCTAAATAATCAATCTTCTTCCGGCGGATTATTTGCATCGGTATTTGTCTTACCGTTTTGTGTGTAATTTTGTAGTGTTTTTCTGTAATGATTGATTTTTTTCTTTTTTTATATCTGGTACTAAAAATGTGTATTCAGCTAACAATGCATAAAATGTAATTTTAGGAAAATTGCAAAAAAGACTTGCATCAGGAATTGAATAAAAAAAAACATACACGTGGTTTTAAAAGAATTTATTTAAAATAATGGATTGGTAGGTTTTACACCAAACGCTTTATGGATTATATTATCTAACATAATATTTTTCATACTCTTGAATTTTTCACATGTAAACGTAATCATTAATGTTTCTTTTTATTTATTTAGATTCCAGTATGAAAAGAAAATGCCTGAAGGTAATATATTTTTCCAATATTCTCAAAGTATATTTTAAAATAAATTAAAAATGATTTGGATGGATTTGGATTATAAATTAAAATTATGTGGTTCATAATTTGACCCTTCAGCTAATATTTATCGAATTCTCATTCATTCTACTTGACCTGAAAGCACTACACTTACAAAAGCAAGTGACAAGGTCATAGGTTCTGACTGTATATACGTAATGGCTCGTTCATTATGTTAATATATGTGCAATAGCTCGTTCATTATGGTAACACAATATATGTAATGGCTCGTTCATTCTTATGTGTGAAGAGTCGAGGATCTAATTTATTTTAATGGATCCTAGTCGAGGATCCGATTTTTTCTGTCGAATTTTTAACAACCGTCGTTTAACAGCAAACAGAATTTTCAGTTTACGGCTACCAATGCTCGACTCCGTAGCTTTGAACCCAATTCAAAAGACAAAGGAACTCCTGGATCAAGTTTTAGAAGAAATTTGACTTCGTGGAGGACTTTTTGACGGAGAGTAAAACCACGAAAACACCCCACTGTCAGCCTGACGGCAAGGGGACTCTTAGTCTATGATCCGTCTACCACTGAAGATACTTAACGTCAGCACTGTGGTCGGTGCAAACCGGGTGCGGAATTGGAATCAACCAGTCATTGCCGGGATTCGAACCCGGTTCATCTCATTGGGAGGCTAGCACTCTATCCCGTGAGCCACGGCGGCTTCCTTATATTTATTAAACTGAATGTTATATTGGTTTCAAAAAGAGATTTTACTGCGCGGTAAGGATTCATTTTATAAATAAAGATTACATTTCTACCAAATTTATCAGCAAAGTGTTGCAAAGCGATCATTAAAAAGTTTAGTAAAAGTTATCTACAAACAAATTATAATTATTTCTAGGTTTCGTTTTTAGATCCCTTAATTCTATTTAGCTATTATTTTAGATGTTCCACCTATTTAAAATTACATGTATTTGATTTCAAATTTCACTGATTACTGATAGATTTTTTCAAACTTAATTACAAACATTTGAACAAATTATCCAACACGCAATAATGATATTTTTTAGAAAAAAAAAAAATTTCAAGCTTTATATTTTTGCAGAGTTATGCCCCTCTAAGTAATAAACGATAATTTTAAATCTGCAACTGTTCAGATTGAAACAGAGCGTAAGTTCACTGCTCTGAAAGATTTATTTATTTTTGTTAATTTCTTTCATTTGAAGAATAAAAAATTAATCAGAAGCTTTAGATGAATCACAAGTACGATGTCTTCCTGAAATCTTTTTGTCTTCAATAGAAACTAGAATAATGTCTTAATATTTATGTGTCACTATCTCATAAGGAAGTAATTTTGAAAGCATTGACTCTAGAAAAAGAAAGAAAGCGGACAAAGATCTTGTGCAAGGCGGTTTCAAACAAAAACAGAAGGAAAACTTTTTGTAAAATCATTTATGAACAATCAGATTTAAACCCGTGACTCAGTTTTTCGAATAAAGAGTATTGAAAATAGGGTAACGACAATAAAAACAAACTTTTCTGTATTAATTGATTTTTTTTTTTTTAATTCTTTGTTGGGAGGAGTTAAATTCGCACTGTTTTAAGATCTTCAAAAAACATTCGAGAAAAGGTAACAGTTTCAAACATATACTGGATTTTTATAGTGGAATTAAATGGTTTTTTAAAAGTTTTTTAAACATATATGTTGAAACGGCTGTATGATATTAGAAGAAAGAAAATTTATTAATCATTATAGCAAGTGTAATATTATAATGCGAATCATTGAACTGTTACTATAACAACCGTTCGTTTAATATTTAATTCAGCACAAGGTTTTTTATTTTATTTTATAACTGGCGTCGTTTTATAACAGCCTACCAACTTCTGAGTTAACGATTATGAAAGTTCAACTCCGTCACTTTGTAATTTTAAACCCAACCCGGAAGACAAGGGAATTCCTGATTCAAGCATTGGGGCAAACTAGCCTTCGTATGGAACTTTTTGGAAGAACTAACACACATTTGAGTTACAGAGAGAACTACGAAAACTCTCACAGCTAGCCCGACTGCAAGAGGATTCTAACCTATAATCCATTTACCACTGATGCTATTTTACGTTAGCACTGTAATTTCAGGGAGCAGAAATCGTATCAACCAGCCACCTCTGGAACTCGAACCTTGGTCACCCCATTGGAAGGCTAACGCTCTACTCATAGAGCCACTGCACAAGGTTTTATTATATAACCGTCGTTGAACAGCCGACCCAATTTTGGGTTTACGACTACTAGTGTTCAACTCCGTAGCCTTGTAATTTTGAACCCATTCCAGAAGACAAGGGAACTTCTGGATAAAATACTGTGGTCGGTGCGAAGCGGATGCGGAGTTCGTATCAACCAGCCATCGCTTTGATTCGAACCCGGTTCACCAGCCATCGCTTTGATTCGAACCCGGTTCACTTCGGGTGAAGGCGAACGCTCTATCTTCTGAGTCTCCATGGCTCGCACAAGGTTTCTGTGAAATTATTCACACTTTCTATAATTAGTGTATTATTTTGAAAATGGTTTTCATTTAGTTTCGACCATATGTTATTAAGCGTTCCTGCTGATTTTGAAAACGTTACTTTGAATTATCCTTCGTATACGGCGAATTAAGAAGAAGCGGCGAAGTATACGGCGAATTAAAAAGGAAGAAAAGAACGAGGGTAGGAAGCAAATAAATCAATATGAAGAAATGCTACAATTTTGAGAAAATGAAAAGCGTTTATGGTCAAGTTTTTTTTAATTATTTAAAAATTTACTTCAACGAAACATTATTAGGGCTCATAAAAATTAAAAAAAAGAAAAAAAATTAAGAATAGGACATTGATTTTGATGAACTTCATCTAGATACGAAAATGTCGCCAAATTAGCGATGTTTAAGAAAACTTGTAACTTATAAAATATATTATTTATTTGCCGTTCTAAAGCCCAAACAATTTTTACAAAGATGAATACATATAGTTTAAAATTATAGCTTTGCTTCAAGTATAAGGCTCACAAACTGAGAACTTTTTTTTTTCCATAGGCGAAAGAGCTTTGTAAAACGCTGCTATAGTAGAAGAAACAGAGCAAAAGATTTTAAGGACAACTAATAAAGAATTATTAAATAAAATAATATTTTTTAGTGTATAAAATACCGTAAAGTAAAGGTATTTAGATATAATAAGTATTATATTAGCTAAAATATGTTAAGATATTTCGGTTGTAGTTTTAAAGTGTGATGCCATTCTAGAAAAATGTTAGAGAATTATACATTTTTTAAAAAAAAAGACAACATTAGTTTTAAACAAACAAAAACTGGAAAAGGAGAAACAGTGTAAAATGGAAAAGCATTCAAAATCCATTTGATGAGCTGTTAAAGCAACTGAGCAGAAAAACGGCGCCTTTGAATGCTGACATAATAGGCTCTTTTGTGATGTCACATAAAAAGAAAAAAAAATCATCAACAAAAGCGAAGGTCGTAGGACTATTTAATCATTTCCACAATTATTTGCAGCTGCTCTGTTTTTAAGATCTTTGGTATTATGAGATCATGGGAAAAACTACCAAAACATCATACATTTTTGCTTTTCTGAGAATTTTTTTATTTTTGCTTTTAAATTTTTTAAAAAATAATCTATCTCTGTTAAATATTTTATTAAAAGACAAATTTTGATGCAATTGTGTTTTATTAAAAAATAATCTTTAAAACGAAATCGTTTTGAGTAAGAACCATTTAAAATTTGCGATTGTTCATGTTAAAAAAGAAAAAAAAGAAAGAAAAAAAAGAAGAAAGAAAAGAACGAGTTATATATTTTTTCTCCTTCAGTAACCTAATTTTAAACTTTCAAAACTCGACTTAGATAGTCTCTTAAATTTAAAAATAGTTTAACTAATAACGGTTGAAAATATTCTCAAAAATATAAAAAGGAAAAAAAAATGCCATAATGCTACTATCAATCATGCAAACAAACACTAACATTTTAAACATAGATGCAAAGAAAATAGGGCTTATTATCAACCAAAGGAAAATTAAAATTTTGAAAATTAAACCTAAACAATTAAATGACATATTCTTAAAAAATAATAAACTAGAGGAAATAAGCAGTGTTACGTATCTTTGAAGTATAATTAACAATGAAGGAGGAACTGATGAAAGATATACGCGAAATAGATTAAACAAAATCCGAAGCAGTTACGCTATTCGCAATAAATTCTGGAAAACAAACACATGACAAATTCGACAAAAATTAGAATTTTCAATACTAATATTAAATCTGTCTTACTCTGAGATATGTCACTGCAGTAAAAATAACATGAAAAAACTTCATTCATTAACGATTGTTTAAGTAGAATCTTACGTATAAAGTGGTTCCATAAAATTTATAATGCTGAAATCCTTATTAAAGCAAAACAGAAACCGATTGATCTGGAAATTAAAAAAACGTAAATGGAAATAGATGGGTCATGTTCTACGTAAACCTGAAAAATTTAATGTGAAACAAGTTTTTGATTGGGACCCTCAGGGCAATAGAAAAAGAGGGAGACCTAAAAATATTTGGCGGAGGTTGATTGTAAACGAATCGAAAACAAAACATGGAGAGAGGCAGAATATCTGGCCACAAATAGAGTGAAATTGAGAGCTATGATAGAAGCCCTATGCTCCAAGTCGGAGTAAAAAGGAATATGCATGTATGAAAACATCTAAAAAAGAACATCTAAGATTACTTCCTTGAAAATGGACGAAAATATGTTATTCAGAATACTAATTAGTACATGACGAATCGCATGATATTTTTCATGGATAAATGTTGACGTTCAGAAAATATTTTTCAGTTTTTTAATAGGTTAGGTTTAATAAGTTTTAATAATCAGGGTTAGCATTTCTTTCGGAAGAATCTCAGAACACTGGGCGAAATAGGAGCTATAAATGACCAATACAATTCATTGATTAGCAATATCATAGAAATAGTTCAAGTGAAAACTAATTAAATAAAATTTAATTTGAAAATCACTCATCTTTTTTTAAAATAAAAAAACAAACAATTTTTATATTATTTGCTTTAATTTTATTCAGGATTTTAAAATCACTGTACCATATTATTTAAAAGTTATATTAAAATTTAATATTTAATTGTAAAAATAAATACGCTGTTTGTAATTTCGAATTTAATGTGGGATTTGCAGAAGTGTATATGTTTTGTATGAAGTTTTGTTACTTTAGTCGTATTATTAAAATTTAATTGATATTTTAACGACACTTTATAAAATTAGTTATTAACTTAGGTTTTAAATTATTCATTTACGTAAAATAAGGGAAAACTACAACTATAAGAGATTCATGAAATTAATTTTTCTTTTTGATTTATTTATTAGTTGCTATTTAGTTTTCATTATTAAAATTTAAACTATTAAATAATTATGAAATAAATATTATTATTCAATCTAGATTCCTATTATAAACTGTTTGAAACATTTTGTTAATACCTCATATTTCTTTTTTCATTTTCCAATTCTCTCTTTTCTTCTGGGCGGTTTTAATATGTCTTTTTTTTTTTCTTTTTTTCTGGGGAGGAAATTTGCTATCCCTGGTTTAAACCTCCGCGAGGTGTTAAATATAATCTTGTTAGTTGTTCAGTAAAATAAAAGAAATATTTATAAAAATTAAGTGAAAAAAATGTATTTCAAACTAACAACATTTACGTGAAATTTCATTTAATGAAGGGATTGCTTTGTACAATTCGAACACAATGAAAAAGTTCGGATTATCTATTGTTTGACAAAGCAGAACTTTCCATCGATTTAAAAATGATAATAAATGTTATAATTCTGAACTATATTCAACTAAGACATTTAATGACAAATAAACTTTCCTTAAAATTACTTAATCTTTATGGTGACCACAATTTAGATAATATAATTGTAAATAACGAACTGTATACTTAAAACGCTTGAGGCAATATAATCATAAGCAACATTTTCAAATTATTTAAAAAATCTTTTTTTAAAGAATTTTTTGTGAAAAGCATGTCAATTTACAAGTGGGCAATATTTCTGTGCATTGTGCTGTTATTTAGCGAAAAATTAGGAAACTTCTGGAAGGATTACCTGGAAACAATGGTGAAAAACAGTTTAATACAAGAATCACAAATCAGTAAAAAGAGTGGCTTTAAAGTTTATTGCCTCCAAGCCTGTGTAATTGAAGTGCACATATATGCACTTTAATTGCACACAAGTTGTTTGGAATCAGTCAAAAGAAATTCATGATAAGTATTGCTTTAATTGTTTTAAATTTATGTTATTTATAAAATCCTCGATTTTAAAATTATTTAATTGATATAAAGAGCTTAGGAGTATGTGTTTTAAAAAGTAGTGAAGTTTCCTGATTTTCTCTGTTTCTGACTTGGAATTAGTCAATTGTGGAGAAAATTTCGAATTAAACGTTAATTTTTAACAACGATGAAAAGTAATTCTAGGGGGATTCTTCCGTCTGACGTCACTTTCAAATAGTGTATCCAAGTTTTGTGTTTCTATTTTAATAAATAAAAAAAAAACAAACAATTTTTGATTTTTTTCCCTTTAAATTTAACTCATTTTTGAGATTTATTTAAAATTAGGTTTACTGTATTCTGATTGGTATAAGCGATTGTTGGGATTTAAGCTCGCAATTTTACAATTTCGCAAAATGTGCATGCTATTTATGAACCATTGCGATTTTGGCAAACATATCAATTACTAAATCAAAAATCTACAAAAAATCACTTTATTTTGTTTCTCTTGTTGCTTCGCATTTTAAAATGTTCATTTTATGTTTCTATTATTATTTTTTTCTTATTTAAAGTTGTTTTTCTTTTTGACAAAGAAATTTTTGAAAGCCAAATTTCAATGCTCTATTTATTTATTTTAAATTTTACGATTGAAAAGAGTAAGGGAAAAGTTTTCTGAAAATAGATTTTGTAGTTTCTCAGAAAAACTAATTCCACAAATTAAGCTTTGAAAAATAATTTAAAATTGATCGGGGGAGGAGGAATAAAAATAGAGATGGAGTTAATTTTGATTGGATTTGCTTAAAGTTGTTAAATAATATTTGTGAAAAGGATCTACATAAGTTTGAATTTCTGTAAGAGGAACAATTTTTAGGAACCAGAATGTTCTATGATGAAAAGAAATCCAAACACTTGTTATTTTTAGGAAATTATAGCAATGCAATTAATATTTTTAATTTAATTAATTCATTCAAAAATTTCTTAAGCATTATCACTAATAAATAAGGTATGATATAAAGAAGTACGGCGTACTGTTTGTTTAGTCACCCGAGTTGATAAAAAAGTCAGATTAACAAATATTTTGGCCTCGTGTTATGTTTAGAAAAAATTTTCCTCGAAAATATTCCGATTTTTAGGTTTAAAAGAAACATTATATATCAAAATATTGAGAGCCCTCTAAAAATTTTTCGGCGCCTTGAAGGCAACCGGTTGCGAGTGATTTGTAGACCACAGGAATAGTGAATTTGTAAAATACGGAAAAACACGTGTGTATTTTTGATGTCGAACAGTACTTGAAATAAAGCCTAAATTAGCATCTAAACAAAAATTTGATATTCTTGTGATTTATTTTGGGCACAAAATTACATATTTCTTGTTTACCGAATGACTAATTTATTTTAAAACTTAGCTTTATAAATAATCGATTTTAAACATTCTATAAAACTATAAAACAAATATTAAAATCTTAAGCCAATGTGAATTATACTTCTAGTAATAATAATTTTTTACTTTGTGAACAATTATAAAATTTCAAAAGGAAAAAAAGAACTTTTGTACATTAGGATAAAAAAATTTTCTTTTAACAGCAAAGAACAAATTGTTTTTTTTTTTTTAATCGCAATGAAAAAAATGCTCTATCAAACCTATCATTCACATTACTCTATCAAACCTATCATTTTTAAACTCACATTAAGACTCAAAACTATGTTCTGCACCAGACAAAAATAGATAAAATTAAATTGTAAAAATAGAACATATAAATGTACTTTTTCAAGCTTAATTTTTCTTCAAGTCACTATTTGTTGTTTGCATAATTCTTTTTTTAATGATTAATAATGAGGATTAATTATTATTAATTCTGCTAAAATTTGTCTAGAGATGGTAAATGAGGATTATTTTACAATATTTATATTTATATTTTAAAACTAACAAATGAGTTAGATTTTTTAAATCAGACAATGATTATCGTACAGATAAGATAAAAATCTCGAATAAACATTCATTATAATACAAATAAAAAAAAAACCTTAATCGGATAATCATCTTTATACAAAAAAGAAAAGAAAATCCAAACCTGATTCTTATTGTTAAAGTAATAATAATTAATTAATTAATCGAACGATTAATTTTTAATAAGATTGTTAAATTAAACAATTCTACAGGAAAAAAAATACTGAACAATTATTAATGTGCAAATTTTTAAAAGCCTTAATCACCTAAACAAAAAAGTAAACAAAAAAAAACCCAAATGGGACAATAAGTATTAAACACGTAATTAAAAACCTTAATCGTGATATCATTACGCAAAAGAGGACAATTAGGGTAGAAATAAATTAAAATTAGATCATTTTTTTACCAAGGATTTTTTTATTTTATAATGCAGTCAGTTCTGCAGTAAGAAATGTGGAGCCGTAATGCATACAACCATCACGCGATGCGTTTTTACGCAACTGAATAACAGTCATATGAGTGTTTGCACCTGCATGTTCTGTTTCAACAGATATGAGTGTAGTACATTCCTAACGAAGATGCGTATATTTCTGGAAGGAAAGACAATCGATGCAATTTGTCGCGTATAAGAAAATAGATTTGTATTTTAGTCAACGTACATAAAATTTTTACGAGTTATTTGTATAGCTGACTGAACCTTTTCTGCGTAAACACCAGATTAGTGCGTTCTGAATGAGGAAGAGACGATTCACCAATTACTCTGTTACTAAGTGAAAGCGTTATTTTTCGATTTATAGTAGTTTTCGATTTTTCAATTTTCGTTGTTACTGTAAGAAAGGGTTGATTTTCCATTTTATCGGTTTTCGTTGTTACTGTAAGAGAGTGTTAGTTTTCGATTTATTTGGTTCAGTTGTTATTGTGAACAAGTGTTAGTTTTCGGTTTATCAGTTTGCGTTGTTACTGCAAGAAAGGGTTGGTTTTCGATTTATCAATTTTCGTTGTTACTGTAAGAGAGAGTTAGTTTTCGATTTATTTGTTTCAGTTGTTACTTAGGGAAAGGGTTAGTTTTCGATTTATCAATTTTTGTTGTTACTGCAAGAAAGCGTTGGTTTTCGTTTTTTTCAGTTTTCGTTGTTACTATAAAAGAGTGTTAGTTTTCGATTTATCAATTTTCGTTGTTACAGTAAGAAAGTGTTAGTTTTCGATTTATCAGTTTCCGTTGTTACTGTGAAAAAGTGTTAGTTTTCGATTTATCAGTTCCGCTTGTTACTGTGAAAAAGCGTTAGCTTTCGATTTATCAATTTCCATTGACACTACAAGAAACGATTGGTTTTCGATTTATCAATTTTCGTTGTTACTGTAGGAAAGGGTTGATCTTCGATTATATCAGTTTTCGTTGTTACTATAAAAGAGTGTTAGTTTTCGATTTATCAGTTTCCGTTGTTACTATAGGAAAGGGCGAATTTTCGATTTACCAGTTTCCGTTGTCACTTTAAGAAAGGGTATAACTCTTTTTAAAAGCTTCAGTTATAAGACTTTATTAAAAATGTTAAAACAAAATTTATTCATCGTACAATTACAGGAGATAGTTTTTTTAATCTCCCTTTTTAAACACACTACTTGGCTACATTTTAAAACACATGGCCCCCTCTCAGTCACTCGTTGCCACCCTCAGCAACAAGTGAAGGAAAAATATCACTATGGTGATTTTGGTTGGTTGGCGCGGGGCCGGAGGCCATAGCGACCAACCCGTTTGTGATACTCTCCCCCTCTGATTCCGAGGTTACGTCCCGGGGAGGAATCGGAATTCATCTTTGGTCTGCCTCTCCTTCGGAGAGGTAAAATAGGTACTGTTGCTTGTGTATCAGAGTTGCATTGTCTCAATGCTGAGGTGTGGTAGGTCCCAACAGGAACATGTGGCTTATCTGGGTGGGCAAGTTCATAGGAGGTAGGCGACTTCTTTCGAAGTATGAGATACGGCCCATCTATTTTAGGTACAAATTTGGCAGTAATTCCTTTCTTAGCATTACTGAGTGGATGTAGAGTCACCCACACTTTCGAACCTACAGCATAAGTGGGGTTTTGCTGCCGTTTTGAGTCGAAATATGTTTTATGCCGATCTTGGGATTTTTCTACATTATCTCTAACAGTCAAGAGGATCGAAGAAAACTTTCTGAGATACGGGGTTATCTCAGGGACAAAGTTATCGTTTTGGATAACTGTTCGAATATCATGCTTTACCTCTTGAACTGTCCTGAGCTCTCGTCCAAACTGAAGGTATGCAGCAGTATACCCGGTCGTTTCGCACTTTGATGTGTTCATAGCGAATCGGATGACTGGTAGGTGGTCAACCCAATTTCTATGCTCTTGGCCAACAAGAATAGCCAAGCGAGGTTTCAGGTCCCTGTTCTTTCTTTCTACAGGATTTGCTTGGGGATGGTATACCGGCACCAAACATTGCTTAATATCAAGCAGAAAACAAAGCTGTTGCATTACACTGCTCACAAATTGTGAGCCGTTATCGCTGATAACTCTTCTAGGCAATCCATATCTCAAGATCACCTCCTCCAACAGAGTGATTGCACACTCCTTAGCTGTGGCTTGGGCTAAAGCGAATAGCTCAACCCATCTAGTTGAACAGTCCTCAACGATGAAGATCCATTTCTTTTTATCTTTACCTTCGGGCAATGGACCAAATAGGTCTATGGATAGGCTTTCAAATCTTTGATTATGTACAGGAGTCTGAAGAAGACCAGCTGGCTTTTGAGTGGAAGCTTTATAGCGGTTGCATTCGACACAGTTTTTAATATATTCGGTGATAAATCTTCTCATACCAGTCCAAAAGAATCTTTTGGAGATTCGATCCAAGGTACCTTCTATACCGTAATGGCCAGCAGTTGGCGCATCATGAAATTCTTTAAGGATTTGACCTCTTTCTTGCATAGGGACTACTAGTTGAGCTTCGTCCGAGTCACTATCATGGGAGTATCTATAGAGAACTCCCCTATTCATGATATATCCACGTTCAGTCCATCGATTAAGGTCTACTTCATCTGAGCGATCTTCAAATGCTTCTATAATCTTTCGTAAATCATTATCTTTCAGCTGTTCAGTGCGTATATCACTTGGTGATCGAGTTGGAAGATCAATTGTAACTGAACAGAGACAACAAGGATTTCTCTCTTCATGAACACAAGGTGGGCGAGACAGCATGTCCGCAATGACATTGTTTCTTCCTGGGATGTACTGTATATTCAGGTTGTAAGATTGTAGTTGCAAGGCCCATCGAGCCAACCTTCCTGATGGAGATTTAATACTTAACAACCACTTCAAGGGTTGATGGTCAGAGGATATTGTCACCTGGGCACCATCTATGTACCCTCTAAATTTATTCAAAGCCCAAATAACAGCTAGAGCTTCCCTCTCTGTAGTCGAGTAGTTTTGCTCTGCAGATGTCAAAAGACGGCTAGCATATTCTATAGGGTGTTCATTTTCATTTTCCCCCTGTAAGAGAACAGCACCCAATCCATAACCACTGGCATCAGTTCTTATTGTGTAAGGTTGGTCGGGATCAGCTTGTTTCAGAATGGGAGAAGAAACCAACTTCTCTTTCAGGGCAGCAAAAGCTTTTTGTTCCTGCTCAGTCCACTTCCAAGCAGCATTCTTTTTTGTAAGTTCACATAATGGTTTCGACAGGGTAGAAAAGCCTTCTATAAATCTACGATACCATGAACAGGTTTGCAGGAAGGATTTAACCTGCTTTATATCTTTAGGGACAGGAAGCTTGGTTATAGCTTCTACTTTTTCTGGATCTACTTCAAGTCCTCGGGTAGTTATGTAGTGACCTAAGTATTTTACCTTAGAGCAAGCAAAATTGCACTTTAGGCGGTTAGCTTTCAATTTAAATTGGGCTAGTCTTTTGAACACAAGAGTTAGATCATTTAGATGATCTTCAAAAGTAGGTGACATGATGATTATGTCATCTAAATAAATGAGAATTTTTACTGAGGGGAGTCCATTTTTAAAACGGTCCATTAGTCTCTGAAACGTTGCAGGGGCATTTTTTAACCCAAATGCCATCCTCTTGAATCTGTAAGCACCCAAAGGAGTTACAAATGCTGTTTTGTCTTTATCATCATCATGAATTTTCACCTGATGATAACCGGACTGGAGATCTATAGTGGAAATATAGCCTATGTTTTTAGCATCATGCAAGAGATCATCTAATCTTGGCAAAGGATAGGAGTCTGTGACAGTCACAGCATTAAGCTTTCTATAGTCGACACAGAGTCTGTGTTTACCATTTGGTTTGGGAACCAACACAACGGGAGCTGCATAGGGAGATTCACTCTCTTCTATAATTTCTTTTTTTAACAAATCATCCAATTCTTGTTTAAGAATTTCTTTCTTGGTTGGTGACAGTCTGTATGGCGGAACTGATATTGGTGCATGATTTTCAGTATTAATTCGATGCTCGGCAAAGGGAGTAGGGTCTCCCCCTGGTTTAAAGATATCTACAAATTCACTGAGAAGTATGGAAATCCTTCGTCTTTGCTCTGGGGTCAGAGGCTCTCCTTCATTTTCTCGTAGGCTACATTCATTTGCCACAATGTTGCTTATGGATAAACCAGGTTTATGGATATCCTTCCGGAAATAGATTTTATGATGAGGTTCATCACCAAAGTGCCATCTTTTACGTTGGATATCTAGGACGATACCAGTCTTTTCCAGAAAATCATTCCCCAGTAGAGTTCTATTTCCAGTAGCCTCGGGCAGGGCTAACAGTTCATGATTGAATTTTCTACCTTCGATGTTAACCAGCACCTGGGTGGCGCATGCTTCAACTGTAGTCTGACTTCCATCAGCTAAAGTCATAACTACCTCTTTAGTTTGGAATTGGGCTCCTTTTTCTTTCAGCATCTTAAACAATGTCTCTCCAGCAATGGAGCGGGTTGCTCCTGTATCAGCACAAACTCTGGCCTTGATGTCAGAAATCTCAACATCAAGCAGTGCTATGGGAGAGGAAGAAATATGACAAGCGTGCAGATTGATAGCACTTGCACAAACATTTGGAGAGCAGGTAGGGCACTTTGCCTTGATGTATCCTGGTCTTCCACAGCCATAGCATGTTAACTTTGGTTGAAGTTCAAAATTTTCTGGCCTAGAACGTTCTTGAAAATTCGGTTTTGTATCAGGGTATCCCCTTCTACTTGGTTTCGAATATCTTTTATAGTCAACTCGGGCAGTGGAGCTTGAAGTGGCTGGTTCCCTCTTCACTCTTACAGCTTCATAGTCGTCAAGCCGTTTGACAAGCCCTTCCACAGTGTTCAACTGGCACCACTCATCAATAAAATGATCTTTTACATCTGCCGGCACTTTGCGTTTAATTTGGTCAGATATAATCAATTCTCCTAATTGACTAAAAGTGGTTATTTCCAAACCACTAACCCAACCTTGGAAAAAGTTCCTAAGTTCATAGGCAAAATCTTGCCAAGACGATGAGTTAGTCCTATTATGTTTCACAAACAGCTGGCGGAACTTTTCTGCCGTCAATTTAAATCTTTTTAGAAGTAGTAGTTTTACTCTGTCATAATTGCTAGCAACCTCGTCACTCTCTCTTGCAATTAGCTGCGCAACATCATAGGGCAGCAGTCCAATAAGATTGGATGCCCAAAATTCTTTTGGAACTTCACTGAGTTGAGCTTGGCGCTCAAATAGCACTAAATATAGGTTTATGTCGTTGTTATTTGGGTCAAATCGGGGCATTAAGGACAACAAATCAATCACAGGTTTTCTTCGGAAACCATCAGTATTGGTGGAGGGTCCACACTGTCTCGCCTCTATCTCGAGTCTAATCTTTTCCAGTTCCAATTTCATTTGCTCTGTCTTGATTCTTTCGTTGCTCTCGATGCTGGCCTTTTCTAACTCAGCAGCTCTCTTCTTCTCCTCAGCAGCATCCTGTCTTTGGGAAATGATCGTGTTAAGCATTTCTTTTACAAACTCCTCTTCATAGTTATCACTAGAGGTAATAACTTTCTTCAAATCAATAATTTTAAAATCAGGGGTGACATCTTCACCCAACTCACTAGCAAGGAGAATTAAATCCTCCTTACGAGCTTTTCCAAAGAACGTCATCTTTCAATAAACAAAAGAAGACGTTTTTATTTTCAGAGCACAGATTATAAATGAGAACACAGGGGCGATTCTTCCACAAGGGCACGCTTTACATGTAAACACTGGGACGATTCTTGCACAAGGGCATACTTTAGATTAATAACACTTAATGTAAACACTGGGGCGATTCTTGCACATGGGCATACTTTAGATTAGTAACACTTAATGTAAACACTGGGGCGATTCTTGCACAAGGGCATACTTTAGAGAATTAAAATAATACTGTAATTGTTATGGTAAAATGATATTAGAGAGGTAACTTGTATAGCATACTTGACAAACTTTTACAATACAAAATTTAATCAGAATTATTTTAGTAAATATAATACCTTAATCATATAAATGAAATATATGAGCACTTTTTAAATTATTAACCAGTTATAAAACATTTCTAATAAACATATATAGGTAATGCAAGTAACCAAAATTATTTTAAAATAGATTACTTAAAACACTTAAATAACATGACAATTACTGATTAAGTATTCTTATAAATTGAGAGCACTAAAACAAATCAAAATATTTATGTTAAATCATTGAAAGAGCTGTAAAAGTTATTTGAAGCCACCGAAGAAACATTTTTCTCTCCCCAAAGGCGAAAGAAAAAAAAAGAGAATCACAGTTATTCAATGTCAACAACATGAACCAAACAAAAAACACACACGCACAGCTGCAGCGAGCGGAAGAAGAAACAAAATAAAAAGAAAAGACCGTTGAAGAACGATCTTTCGGGTGACGCTATCACACACAAAATCGGATTATCGGGGATCCGGGCCTCTAGTTGGTGCGCCATTTATAACTCTTTTTAAAAGCTTCAGTTATAAGACTTTATTAAAAATGTTAAAACAAAATTTATTCATCGTACAATTACAGGAGATAGTTTTTTTAATCTCCCTTTTTAAACACACTACTTGGCTACATTTTAAAACACATGGCCCCCTCTCAGTCACTCGTTGCCACCCTCAGCAACAAGTGAAGGAAAAATATCACTATGGTGATTTTGGTTGGTTGGCGCGGGGCCGGAGGCCATAGCGACCAACCCGTTTGTGATAAGGGTTAGTTTTCGATTTATCAGTTTCCGTTGTTACTGTAAGAAAAGGTTAGTTTTCGATTTATAAATTTTTGTTGTTACTGTGAAAAAAGTGTTAGTTTTCGATTTATTAATTGCCATTGTTACCGTAAGAGAGTGTTATTTTTCGATTTAACAGTTTC
This sequence comes from Parasteatoda tepidariorum, assembly GCF_982258835.1. Classification (NCBI taxonomy): domain Eukaryota; kingdom Metazoa; phylum Arthropoda; class Arachnida; order Araneae; family Theridiidae; genus Parasteatoda; species Parasteatoda tepidariorum. The sequence goes on along the minus strand of NC_141764.1, from coordinate 80,363,848 downwards.
GGTTGTTACTGTGTGTGTGAGAAAGGGTTAGTTTTCAATTTTTCAGATTTCGTTGTTACTAGAAAGTGATAGTTCTTAAATGATTACTTTTCGTTGTCACTATGACAAAGTGTTATCTTATGATTTACTAGCATTTGCAGTTATCAGGATTGGTATGCGTTATTTTTGTTCAAAAATGTATTTTAGTCGTACGGTGAAACCTGCATAAGTTGACCACTCGCTGTGCATTGGTGGTCATCGTTGAGACAGGTAGTCAACTTTTAGAAAGCATTTTTAATGTACATGAGTGGGTCAAATATACCCTAGAAGCAAAATAATTTGTGCCCCTATTGGGCCATTATTTATGAATCTTGGGTCAATAAGGGTTGAAAGGGCCGTTATATTTCCGATATTGACCCATTATAGAATTTTGTAATTCACCCGATATTTTACAATAACTTTACAACCAATATCGGTCCTATGTAGAATAATCAGATGCCGCCGATATTTAATATCCATTATTTAGCCAATATAGGATCCATGATCGCCAATGTAGGCCCTATGCAGAGGCTATTCTAGGACCAATATTGCAAAATATTGACATCCCAATCTTGTTCCTCCGGTGCATGTTCTTTTAGGACCTATATTGAGTCAATTTTGAGCTCAACTGGGGCCAAGGTAAAATTTTTGCTGTAGAAATGAGACATCCTTTATAACTGCAGACGAAAATTTTACGAGCATTTAGTTCACTTCACAGCCCATATCTTTCTCTGCTACTGGCATTAAAAAACTTCCAAAAAGTTAGGAAAAGTGTGTAGAAGTTCACGGAAATTATGTAAAAAAACAGAGTTTTTAAAAAAATTAAATATTAATATTTAGCTGCTAAAAAAAGTATCATTTGTATTTGATGCCCCCCCCCCTAGTATATACACCATGTTATTCACAGATTTCTTAAGTTTTCCCAAAATTTGAATTTAATAGAAAAGTAATTAATTTAGTGTTGGCAACCAAAAAGTTCGCAAATTTCGTACAAAATATGATCGGAATATTGATTTAACTTCGTCAACTGTGAAGAAAGTAATTTAAGGAGACTGGATCGATTGGAGAGCTAAACGTACTGGCTGTTGTTACACGTGAGTTTCAGCACGTGTATTGGACAACACATGGTTTCAACTAGAAAGTGCGACGTGCCATATAGTTCGCAAATCAATCTAATTACTGCATGGAACATTTTCTGATAGTGTATTTTCTTTTTTCGGTTATAAGAATTGTCCCCTAGATCAGTGTTCCCCAACCCCCGGCCCGCGCACCGTTACCGGTCCGGGGATCAAATGGTAATGGGCCGTTGAACCTGAACATTCATTCTCCCCAATTAGTGCACAATCACCTGTCTTTGCTCTTAAAAGAATTCGAGAGCTACTTCCCAACCACAAAAGACCTCGAACTGGTAAGGAATGAACCTGCGACCCATTTGTCAACAAATTGGGCGAATCTAGCATGTCTGTTCAAGAAGAAGATCAACTGCTGGAGATTGCAAGTGACGGCGGTCTTAAAACTACGTTTGAGACAACAACTCTGCCGATGTTCCGGATTAAAGTCATGGCAGAATACCCCAAGATTGCCACCACAGAACTTAAATCCCTTTTGCCATTTCCAACAACCTAACAACCTATCTGTGTGAAGCGGGGTTTTCTGCAGTAACAGCAACCAAAACGAAGCAACGGAATAAACTGGGCATAAGCAACACACTTCGGGTGCCATTGTGTCCGATTACCCCCAGATGGAGCAGTCTCATTGCAAAGAAACAAGCTCAGGGTTCTCATTGATTTTAACGTTCTAGTAAGTTAAAATGTTAAATCTCTTTATATTTATTTTTTGGTGTAACTGTATTTTATTTTGAAGGCATGTTTAAATACAATTAAATTAAAATTAATAAATCAAAATAATCTAAAATATAAACAATCAACGCCCCCCTCCCTCCCCGGTGGGCCACGGTAAAATTATCAAATGTTGACAGGTCCGCGATGATAAAAAAGGTTGGGGAATACAGCCCTAGATCATGTGATTTAATACCATTGGATATCTTTCTATGGAGTTACATGAAGTCAAAGGTCTATGTCAACGCTCCCACATCGGCCCACCTCTACATTGAAGGAAGAGATTGAACGAAATTCATCCGCATGTAATGTAAAAAGGAAAAGTTTCGATAAAACAGAGTGTTTTGTATGAACAAAGTCATGTAGTTCATTTACCCAATGTACCATTCCATGAATACTCTATTCTGTGCACTTTATGTTTCAATGAAAAAATGTTCGATAGTTGGTTCAAGAAAAATTGTATTTTCTGATTAATTCATATCTTGCGTAAATTAAATGACACTCTTTGCATTACCTATATAATAATAACGCGTCTTTAAAATTTTATTTGGTAAGTATCCCATAGAGATTAAACAGCAGAATAAATTGTATTTTGATGCATAAGTTTATTATTATACAGATTAATTTGGTATTCAATTTAATAATAAAAAAACAAATATGGGCATTTATTTTTACTAATTTATGGCAGTTATTTATCACAAAAAATTTCTCATCATCAAAGTAGACTTTTTAATGTCAAAGTGGACTTACCATCAAAGTGGACTCATCTAAGTGGAAAATTTTTCATCATCAAATCGTTGGACATGAAATCGTTGTGCTCCTCAATGAAACTTAGGCAAATCTTGCTAAGTAAATAAGTAAAATGTTCCATTTTAGGGAATGAGGGGAAAATTAGTAATTGTTATTGGTCGGTTAAAAAGGATCGAGGGAAAAAATTCTTGCCCCGAATTAGTTGGAGAGATAATCGCCAGATTGATAAATAATGCAGACTTGAACTAAAAATAGATTAAAATACAGATATATATATATATATATATATATATATATATATATATATATATATATATATATATATATATATATATATATATATATATATATATATATATATATATATATATATATATATTGCAATTTTGATTACAAAAGCCTTTAGTAGTTTTCGTATCTGGTCAATTCACAAAGTAATTTAAGAAGTTAGCTTTTAAAACTGTTTCATTAATTTGAGGAAACTCTAATACTCTATAATAATAATAATGCGCATAACTTTTTTAAGCGAAGGGTCACTTACACAGTTTGGCCGACGATAGATAGACGGTACATGTATATATATATAGGTAGACATTTGACATCAATAATTGCAAATGTTCATCAATTAGCTTAGCAATATGTTTGCAAAAAAATTAAGTACTTATAAACATTTAAAATTTGAGAATACAAAATTGAGTTTTTATTTTAAAAAAAAAAGTTCCCTTCTCTCCAGATAAAAAAAAATACAAATTGATTAAAATAAATAAAATCAATGGAAAAGTCGTGTTTTTTTTATCACATTGCATAATACAAAAATTTATTTCAACATATATTCTAATAACAAAAAACTTAAATGTTTATAGAATTAAATAGAAATAAAATGTTATTGAGTAAATATGGAGTAAAATAAATATCAAGTTATATTCTTTAATTTAAAAAAAATTTATAGGGTTTAAAATTATTTAAATTAAAACAAAACCCTTACAACGAAAACTAAGATTCAATATTTAGTAAGGAATATACTTTAAGTTTAAAACCCTTATTTTAAATAAATTATACTAGACTTAAATGTTTTATTTTTATAATAAAAAAGCTCTTTTTAAGCTACATATATATATTTTTCTCATACAGAATTGAATTTCCCGAGTTGTAATATTATTGTGTTAAAATATCAGGATTTTCAAAATCACATGGAAAATTATAGCTGTTGATGCTAAAATAATGATCGAAAAACCTTTTAGATGTACTGTAAGAAACTGGCCACTAGATGGCACATTAAACTTTTCATTTTTTTTCTGTTTGTTTCAAAGTAGTAGGAGTCGAGATTAAAAAAGATGACTGTCTGATTCTGAAATATGTTCTGTCTGTCTATGTTAATATTTGTGTCTGATATGTCAATAATGTTTGTGATGTGCATCTCTAACTTGTGAATAAATCATTTAAGATGCAGGCGACTCGTCTTTTGTGAGAAAGTATGTGCCTTTTGTGAGTCTTTACAGTACGTTAAAGTCGGCGCAACTAAAGTGCATCAAAAAGTGATTATTTAAATACATGATTCAAAAATATGAGGATTTCCGAAACCACAGGAAAAACCGAGATAAGAAATCAATTAAAAAAAAGAAAAGAAAAAAAAATCTTCGAAAAACCACTTTTTATGTATAACTTGAAACAAATAGAGCACAAAATAAAAAACGTAATTATTTAATGCGCTATTCAAAGTTTGTGAGTCGTAATAATATATGAAAACTATTGGGATTTTTTAAATCATGAGGAAAAAATTATTATAAAATATTACATAAATTTACGCTGAAATCTGCCCTTCAAAAAGTGATTACTTATGTGTGTGATTCGAAATTAAAGTATCGTAGTTATAGTGCATTTAAAATATCGGTATTTTCACAACCATGTAGAAATTCGCATTCGCAGCAATAACTGGCAAAACAACAATTGTAAATATTTGGGATTGCGATAAAATCGGCTCAACTATAGCTCGTCAAAAAGAGTGGTTTGTTATAATATAGCGCTAAAAATATCGTGCGTCAAAAAAAATTAATTCGTAATTTCAAATTTCTGATTATTTCTTATTCTTTAAAATAATAACAATAAATAAATAAATATTTTTTTTAATTTTGTTTAGGCGCTACAGAGGAGTTGGCGGGCACCCTTAAAGACATAGATAACGTCTTGGAAATATTTTCTTTTCTAAGTCAAAAATTAATGGAAGAAAAAAGAAAAGAAAAGAATTTGCTTAATTGGCAATTTTTTCAAAAAGTTATAAATGCGTTTTTTAACAAAATTTCTTTAGTTATTTTTTTCTAATGAAGTTGGGGTAATTCTTGCGTAAAACATAGTTTAAAATTTGAACATTGGTGCGAGTTTGAGGAACTTAAACTGTGGCGTTTTTAGATTTCGTGGCGAAAGAGCTTCAAAAAATATAATTAGTGTTTTGCCTTCTAGTACTTTTAAAATTCCTGAAGACTATCTTGATATAAGTTTTGTTTTTAAATCTTTTTTTCCTGTTTCCCTTCTAGTGAATGGAAGCAACAACAGCGAAACTGTACAAAGACAAATATGATTAATTTTCTTTACATCTGGCATTATTAAATATTGAAATATTATAAGAAACAAAAAAGGAGAAAAAAATTAATAGAAAAATGCATTAAAAATTAACTTTTACAACAAGGGTGATGAAGAAAACTAATTTTTTCCTGTGTATTAAAAAGTCGTTAGCACCGCCTTTGTTTCGGTAAGATAGTGCTGCTTTGTTAGTCATTGCTGCGCGTATATTGAGTGACGTGTGTTTGCGCAACAAATTGCGTATAGACAATAAGAATAAGGAATTTGAAATTACGAAGGTGTGAAGAGAAATACACTGGAAGTACGATTGAATAAAAAAAAATTAATGTTTAATGACTAGTTCAAGAATTGTTAACTGCTATTACTTGTAGTAAAAATGGCTTTGGGGATGGCTCTGCAGGCTACAGAAATACAACAACAGATATAAATTGATCTTTCATCACGTCACATTTCAATTTATGAATTTAATGCATGGTTTTTTTCAAAATTTAAATTTGTTTGATAGTTATTGCAATTATGTGCTTTTATATCGATTTTTTTTCGCTGTAAAAACAGACTATTTATCCATTGTTCTAGAAAAATTTATCGCTTTCGAGATCTTTATTTAATAAGCTTGTGTTTAAGTTGATGTCAAAAGTAATTTAAAATAAAATAAAAATATATAATAGAGGATTGTACATTGCTAGATATGAATCTTAAAATTTTTGTCTTAAAATATTCAAAAATATAAAAGGCTCAAGAAAGCTAAAAACTGTTTGCAATTTGAACTGCGATATACGCTTGTCGTTTTATCATGTCAACAAGTAAAATTACTTCATTTATTATTTCTAATTGTGTCAAGCTTTCTGTATTCCTAACTTTTAAAATTTATGTTTCAAGTGCAGTTGACTATTTTTCACATTTAAGGTATCAGTTCACTTCGTTATAATTGGCGTATTAACAAAATGTGTTTACATAAGTTTATAAGGAAAGTAATAGAAGAAATCTTTTAAGGAAGAAATTCAGTGATGATTCAGAAGCAACTAATTAGGAATATCATTAAGAGTCTTCTAAATGATGTTCCTAATGGTGCAGGAACATCATTTGTACCCTGTGACCTGTGTGTGACCATCATTCGTACCCTGTGAACATCATTTAAACCCTGTGACCTTTCCACGGAACCCTAAGGTTCCGTGGAAAGGTCACAAGGGTTTTGAGAGTTTAAATGTTTTTTAATCAGCAATAATTTTTTAAACTTGTAATTGTATTTATATCCATAATTTCTTTGATAGTTGGGGTCATTTTTATTCAATTATACAAGTAAAACGCCAGTAAAAAATGAAATCTCAAAAATTAAAAAAAAATTGCATAATTTTTTCTCGTCAAATGAATTATGAATAAATGAATTATGCTCTTGTCTTCGGGGCTGGGTTCAAAATTACAAGGCTACCGAATTGAACAGTGATAGTCATCAACTCAGAATTGCGTCGGCTATTCAACAACGGTTATAAAACAGCAACAACGTTGGTTAAATAGCTGTTAAGCTCACTAAAACAGAGTGTTCACTATATCCGGTATTTATTATTGTAGAATTAGACTGCACAAATTTTATATTTAGGATGAATTATGCTTCTCTGATAACTATTCTCAACGTTTAAAAGTGTTCTTATTTGAAAGTCATAATTAATAATAATAATATTTTATTCTTATTCAGCTAATGTATGCATGAAAAACAAATTCAATACTTTCCAAAATAAAACCCTAGGCCTGCGAATTCAACTGCTTGACGTAAAACCTATTATTTTAACCCTTTGCTTACGGTGTACCATGTTGTACAATCACGTGTGGTCCACATGTTGTACCAGTCGTAAGCAAAAGTTTTATTGACAAAACGACTACTAAAAAAAAAAATCATTTTTTACATTAAATTTTATCAAAATAATTGATAATCTTTCGTTGGTCAATATGTTCACGACAGATAATAAAGTTTATTGATCTGTTTTGGGTTCCGGCAAAAGATGCTCATTATTTCCATAGCAGTAAAAAAATTGGGAACCTAAATAATAAAAAAAGTTTTTAACTGAAACCAGATATTATCAAAAAGAAAGGCTCAAATAAAGCATAGTAACTAATTATTTTTCTTATTTAAGTAAAAAGATGGGAAAATAATGGCAAATATTGTCAAAATGTAAGACTCAAAAAAGCATAATAACTAGTTATTTTTCTTATTGAAGTAAAAAGATGGGAAAATAATAGCAAATGTTGTCAAAACGTGAGGCTCAAAAAGGCATAGTAACTAGCTATTTTTCTTATTTTAGTAAAAAGATGGGAAAATAATTCAACAGGAAATACAGTTTGGAGAGTTCAGTCATACAGGATATCCCGTAAGGACTGGCCTTGATATGTGTTTTTAATATCCTAGCTCAAAAATAAATAAACGAATTCTAAAAACAATACACATTAGGGATCTTAAATTAATATAGGGAAGTCTATTAGACAGAAAAAAAATTCTATTTCCTTTACATTTTTCTACAGAGAATTATGTGTCCGAAGTTTCGTTTTTTGAAATATGGTTACTAATTAATAATTTAAAATTAATTAACTCTTTTAAATTAATTTTAAATTAATTAATAACTTTTAATTAATTATTTTAATCATAAAAATTGTTTTATTGAACTTAGTTACTTAATTTTAAATTTTTCAGAGTTCAAAGTATTTCAAAATACAAGTTTATATACTTTCGAACTTAAAATTTCAAATAATTCACGAATAATTAATTCACTGTAGGTTATTCCCGAGGAAGTAGAATCCCTTTCTTCTCCGAAGGGGATCCTTGGAAAATGAAAAAGCAAAAACGTAGTCGAAATCTAAAACAGCACTACTGAGGAGCCACCATGACTGAAATATCAAAACCCATTTTATTGCCGAATTAAGTAGAAAAGAGTTGAAAGGCGATGACTATAAACTCCTCCCCGTTTTATTCGGCAGTAAAACTGGTTTTGGCGTATCTAATCCCATCATTTTTATTAGATTTTGATTGGCCGCAGCGTTTTTCTTTTATCTTCACTTAAATAATGTATGTACTTGTTTGACTTTGTTCTTACCTAAGGTTCTAAAAATATATATTAAGAGTTGCGATTGCAGAATACCCTGTATCGGGTAAAATGTTAAGAAATAAAAAAAGTAATGCAAGAACATTTTGCTAATTGAAAGTTCATAATGCTTTCGACCCAAAGGAACGTTTCTCTTATTTCAAAAATATTTCAAGTGAAAAGTGTAGCTCCCTTAGATATGTGAACACAGTGGTTCATAATTTTTTTATGGCTCTGAAACCCTAAATCATCGCCCATCTTTTGGCAGAACCCCGATACCCAATAAATTAATTTAAAAGTAAATGAAAATATTTAATAATTCACATTTTATTAATAACTTTGAAAATATTAATTATACGATGTTTTTTTGAAATTATTTGATGAGTGATAGAAAGCCGTGGTGAGTCAGGGGATGGAGCGGTTGCCTTCCAATGAGGTGAACCGGGTTCGAATCCCAGCGACGGCTGGTCGGTACGAATTCCACACCCGACTCGCACCGTTCACATTACTGATGTAAAATATCCTCAGTGGTAGACGAATTATTGGTTAGAGTTCCCTTGACGTCAGGCTCACCGTGGGAGGTTTTCGAGGTTTTCCCCTCCATGTAACGCAAATGTGGATTAGTTCCATGAAAAAGTCCTCCGAGAAGGCAAAATGTCTCCCAATACTTTATCCAGGAGTTTCCTTGTCTTCTGGATTGGGTTCAAAATTACAAGGCTGCAGAGTTGAACATTACTAGTCATGAGCCTAAAATTGGGTCGGCTGTTCAACGACGGTTATAAAATAAAATAAGATGAATGAATAAATGAAAATAAATTTTTTTTATCGTATCGTTTTATCAATACTATTACGTCAGATTAGATTTTCAGGTCTGGAGCAGCATATAGTTTTTTTTATTTGATTTTAGTGTGCATATAAATTGAATATACATGAGCTAAAATTTGGTTTTCATTAAAATGAAGACAAAAAAGAATACTAAAATAAGTGCGAAGAATGGTTATTAGATACATTCTTTCAGTGTTAGATTTGATTATTTTAATTCTAAGCAAAATACTAATCTTATTTTTCATAAATGTGTCCTTCGTTATTCTTTCTGTACATTGTTGTTAGAATTTTTTTAAATTCTGATTTTCTTTCATCACAAGCATTTTATGTAATAATTGCATAAAAATAATGAAAATATTGAATTAATAATGCTTAATTATTCGAATATAAATTTAATTAGAGCTTTCAAAAACCATTACTGTTAAAAAAAAGTTCGAAAAGTGACCCTTCCACGGAACCTTAGGGTTCCATGCAACACCATTTGGGAACCGCTGCGTTAGCAAGCCCGTAGAATTTAATATTATCGACACATAAATGTTGAATTTTATGTGCTTTTTCAATGTCTTAGTGCTTACGCACCGAGACAAACCTTCATTATGTCATCAAACATCGAAAGACTGCTGAAAATATTCTTAAGAAATGTAGCTATTATGAACCACACTTTTTTTTTTAAACAGCCAAGGAACAGCTGGATCAATTGTTCGAATGGGGACATTGAACAAAAGCACGTGTTTTGTTCGCATGTTATCAGAAACGGACTTAACGAAGCCTGTGACAAACTTTAGACTCAACATATTTTTATCACCTGTCTCGTACAAGGACTCTTTTTTTTGTTGTTGATCGATAAAAACAATTCATATATATCAAGTGTTTTTAATTGGAAAAATTAGTCATAATTGAGAAATCATTATAATGAGGTTCTTTATTATTTAGTTCATTTTAAAATGATTTAAAGAGAAAAGATCAAAGTGATTAATTTGTTTAAACATATAGCATAAAGTTTAAATATTAAAATACACTATCGCCTGTCTCGTACAAGGACTCTTTTTTTGTTGATAAAAACAATTGATATATCAAGTGTTTTTAATTGGAAAAATTAGTAATAATTGAGAAATCATTCTAATGAGGTTCTTTATTATTTAGTTCATTTTAAAATGATTTAGAAAGAAAATATCAAAGTGATTCATTTGTTTAAACATATAGCATAAAGTTTAAATATTAATATACACTATCACCTGTCCCCTACAAGGACTCCTTTTCTTGTTGTTGATAAAAACAATTGATAAATCAAGTGTTTTTAATTGGAAAAATTAGTAATAAGGAGGATTAACCATCAAAGGATTTTGATGGTTTATGTTGGTTTCAATAAGAATCTTGATGGTCCAACGTGTGCTGATGGAGACCATCATACAACAATTTCCATCATGGTTTGTTGGTTCTTGATGGACCAACAAATTGCAACATAGCAAGATGGAAATGTTGCTCCATTGCTATGATAGTAAACCATCAAGTAATGTTGGATTTTTCATGGACCAATATTAACCATCATATTATGATGGAGTATGTTGTATTATCCTTATGATGGTCAACCAACATAGTATGCTTACTATTGTTGGACCATCAACAGCCGTCAAAATATGATGGAAATTGTTTACATTTGGTTTACATTTATAATGGTCAACCAGCAAGTAATGTTTATTATTGTTGGACCAACAATAACCATTAAAATAAGCTGGAAGATGCTATATCGCAATTCTAATGGTTAACCAACATGGTATGTTTTTTATTGTTAGACCAAGAACAACCGTCAAAATATGATGAAAATTGTTGTTTTCCAATTATGCTGTTCAACCAGCAAGTAATGTTTATTATTGTTGGACCAACAATCGACTTTTTTTAGGTGCATACCTAAAATATTTGAAAGCTTATTCCTGCATTTTTTGTGTATCTTAAAAAGGTTTTTTTTTAATAAAGAAATTCCTATTTAGGAGACAAAAGAGGTACAAAAGAGGTCTTAGACATGGACCAAATAATAATTTAAATAAAAAATTGAATATGGTTCTTAAACTAATCGAATATTTTTATTATTCGGCCAAAGTATCCGCATTTATGTGCTTTAAAATTGAAAAGCCAGCGCTTTGGAGGAGATAATTTTTTTTAAATGTGTTGTTATTTTGGTGTAGTTAACATAATGAAAGTACAACATGAATCCTTTTGGCTGGAAATTTTTTAAAGGTATTTATAGAAACCGTTTGCAATAATCTATTGCACTGGACATTATAAATTGATTTAATTTTTTTTACAGTGGTCAAAGCTTTAAGTTGTATCTATGTGTATCTGCACCTTTTGAGAACTGTCCGGTGAGATAGTGAATTTTCAAATACATGCATAGCTTCCAACTTTTCCGGTTTTCCCGGAAGATTTTATTTTCGTATTTAAAGTGGAATCGAAACTCATGTCAAACTCATGCCATTAAACTTTTTGAATAATTACAAATTAGTTTGACAACCGCTACATGTAAATAAATTCAACAAATATATAACAACAAAATAGTCTTTACGATAGCGAATTTCAACTTCGTAAAAATATAAATAAATCTTTGAGTAAGACTGTTTTTCGGTAATTGTTTTACTACCACTTGGAAAATCCATTTTCGGAAAGTGTGAAAGTTGGCAGGTATGCATATGGATGAAACCTAGGTAGTTATGTAAAATGTCTTTCTTCATTTGATAATTCTCTTTTCATGTATTTTCTTCTATTAAAGAATTCATGTTTGTTTACTACAGTTCAATGAATAAATAATTTTTCCCTCTTATGTTTAACCATATAAATCAAGAATAATAATATCCGGTTGGAATATGACAGTTTGAAGTCATGAACGTGAAAATCATATGGTCAAGGCGTGCTTCCCTCATGGTGTTTTGACAACGTCGTTACCGCTTCCTACGTCAACTATGATTTACTAAATCACGTGACGTCCTACGTTAGTTAGTGGACATTTGTTTTTATTCTTTATCTTTTAGATGACTATTGAGTCTCGTTAAAATACAATAAAAGTTGTGCCACATTTCATATTCGGAGAGAAAAAACTTTCTATTGGATAAAAAAATAAGGATGTTGTTTACAATGCATATTTCCTCATTAAAAACAAGCTTATTTGGAAAGAAAAATTAATGCTCCATGACTACATACAAACAAAAACATGCTCTTACTGCTGAATATTCGAGAGTTTATAAAATAAAAATATTCGCCTGTCAAGTTTTTCATTTATAAAACGAGGAAAAATCTTGGAATTCGTTACAAAGTGTTGGAAAAAAAATCCATAAATCTATTTCTTAGTCCGATTTAATTACAAGCTAGTTAGGTTTAAGTTCTCTCGAGAGTTTCATTTACTGCTCTTGGCTCGCAATGACCATTTACTCAGTTAAAAACTATTGATAAAGGGAGAGAGATTATAGGGCTACGGTTTTCGTTGTTTTCCCTTACACATAACGTAAATACCGGCTACTTTAAGACAGATTACCATGGTGTAAATAGAAAAATTATTATTATTATTTTTTGTGTATAATTGGTTAAAATTTACAAGTGAGAATACTCAACAATGCGATTATGAGGGGAAAAAAACATAATTTTTCGATTACATGTGAGCAAGATATATCGCAAGTGAAATATAAGAAAGATACATCGCGTAAGAAATAATCAAAGGATATAGTATGCTTTTTTTTCCTTCTTCATATGAGCAAGAAACATTGCGAGTGATAAGAGAGATACATCGTGTGTTAAATCTAGGAACGGTGCGGAATGTTTTTTTTCTTCATATGAGCGAGAAACATCGTAAGTGATACGAGAGATACATCGCGTGTGAAATATAAGAAAGAATGAATAATGAAAGAATGCATGCTTCTTTTTCGTGTGAGCAAGAAACATTGCTAGTGATAAGAGAGATACATCGTGTGTTAAATCTAGGTAAGATGCGGAATGTTTCTTTCTTCATATGAGCCAGAAACATTGGAAGTGATACGAGAAGTGATAAGAAAGATACATCGCGTGTGAAATATAAGAAAGAATGAATAATGAAAGAATGCATGTTTCTTTTTCGTGTGAGCAAGATACTTTACGGCTGAAATATGAAAAAGATACACCATGTTTTACAGTGACATGACAAAAAAAGGAATTTTGAATTATTGAAACTTTGTTTTAATGGCATCTTCTCAAAACATGATAGCCTCTTTAATTTTCGCCACATTTGCTTAAAAATTTAAAATCCTGCTTAAAACTAAGTTTCTATTTCAATTAGTATTTTTTATTACTTTTATTGATTTTGATTGATTAAATAGTAATAATAATTAATTAGTGAAAGTGCATTTTTTTAAGGTTATATGTAATTTCGACTTTGATATTCGTGTGAATGGAAAACTCTATATTGATTTACCATATATGTATTATATCATCGATATAATGCTTAAAGGATAAACTAATGCACTCTTTCTAACCCTGTGTCTCTAATTAGGGACATAATACAAAGAAATTAAAATCTGCCAAGCATGTAAAATTATGAAATCTAACAAAATCTAATTATAAAATCTAACAAAATCTAATTATGAAATCTAACAAAATCTAATTATAAAATCTAACAAAATCTAATTATGAAATCTAACAAAATCTAATTAAGAAATCTTACGAAATCTAATTATGAAATCTAACAAAATCTAATTATGAAATCTAACAAAATCTAATTATGAAATCTAACAAAATCTAATTAAGAAATCTAACAAAATCTAATTAGGAAATCTAACAAAATCTAATTATGAAAGCTAATAAAATGGAATTATGAAATCTAACAGAATCTAATTATAAAATCTAACAAAATCTAATTAAGAAATCTAATCGAAAAGAATCGCATTATAATTATCGCATTTACTAAAATATTTATAGAATTCCTTGGTTCATAAATATATAAATGAATTAATAAGCATATGTACCGATTATCTTCTTAAACTATCTTTAGCTATATCATATTATCATTAAAAAAACACATAACTAAATCATTTAAAAAAAAATAAGAATAATAATAAGTAAGATAATTTTATAAAATAAAAATAATAATGAAGAAAGTAATAATTTTGCAATACAACAAAAATAATAATTTTATAAAATAAGCATAAAAAATTAAGATGAATAATATTTTCTCTCTCTATCAGGAATGAAAATGTTTTGATTAAAAGCGATGAATAAATATAACATTCTTATATACTGACTATAAAAACAAACAGGACCGAGCATAAAAGGAAAACATGTTACGAAAATATTACGTAACTTATGTTTTAAAATTGTTATCTCCTATTTTCCTAAAGACACCTGGAAATAATAAAATAGAAGGAAAAATACTTTTATCGTGTGTGTATTATTTGAAATTTATAGTACAGTCTAATTCCTCTATAATGAACATCGGGTATAGTGAACACTCCGTTATAGTGAAAGTTTTGATTGATTTCGTCTTAACTTCTATTTAACCAACGTTATTTTATAACCGGCGTTGAACAGCAGACCCAATTCTGAGTTTATGACTATCACTGTTCAACTCCGTAGCCTTGTAATTTTGAACCCAACTCGGAAGACATGGGAACTCTTGTATAAAGCACTGCGGCAAACTAGCCTTCGGACTTTTTAATGGTAGTAACCCGAATTTAAGTTACATGGAGAAGTAAACTGCGAATACCGCTCACTGTTTGACCGACGGCGAGGGAATTCTAACCCATGATCAGTCTACCATTGAAGATATTTCAACACTGGGATTCGAACCTGGGTCACCTCATCGGGAGAAGAACTCTTTATTCCCTCTGTCAGTTCGACTCAACTAACGTAGTTAAAAATTTTAAGGGAATTGATGTAATAAAACAAATAAAAACGGAATGCAATTTGCCGGACACATTTGCCGCTTAAATGCAACTAATTCAACACACGTGATTTTCAAACTCAAGCCAATTGGTAGTAGAGTTAGAAATCGTTCAAAACTTCGATGGCTCTGCATGGATTTTAAAACAATCAAAGTAATAAACTGGTAAGAGTTGGCAACAAAGAGGACGAAATGGAGAAATGTTCGAGAGAAGGCCAGGTCCCACCTCGGGTTGTCACGCTATTGATGACGTGATATTTCATACGATTGTAGTAAATAGCTGAAAAAACTGGCAATTCGTTTATTGTGGGATATTTTTTTTGCTACTATTTAAAATAAATAATACAAAATTTTAAATTATTTGAGAAGTCCAAAAATATATAATTCTGACTTTGTTTAAAAAAATGAAATAATACTCATTATAAAGTAGTCTTTAAAATGAAATGATTTCGCTGAAATGAAAGATTCTTGTTTTCCCAAAAAACAGGTACAGTCCGCAAAAAAAAAAACGAATCACCCTGAATAACTTTCGTTCTAATGATCGGATTTTCACGAACTAAGTGTCAATCTTAATGGTTTCTGGGGGTGACCTCAAATATGCTAATTAATTAGTGCTAACTATTAATTAAGTTACGAAATCAGACACAAAAACGTACTTTCTCTGATTAAACATGCATTTTTTTTTACATATTTGGATTTCTTATCTTCAAAATATAGGGGGTAGCCGCAATCTGGGAAATGTGGTCCCCATAGTTTGGTCAGGAGAGCGATTCAAAGTTCGTACCCCTTAATGTTAATTTCGCTTTTTGCGTTTTCAGTCATATTTTCAAAACTAATGAAGCAATTCAAAAAAAATTGCACCCACTCATAAAACTCATTTACCCAAAGATAATTTCATGCAAAAAATAATTTTTAATAGTTATTAATTATTTTTTATTATTTAATTGAATTGAGGATGAAAAAATTTTGAATTATAAGGTATGAATTTTTTTATACCATATTATTCTACATATTTTTCAATTGCAAAATCTAAAGTTTCAACTGTTTTTATTTATTAGAAGCTGAGAAAAATTAAAATTAATTATTTTAAAAAAAGTAATTTGGCGACAATAAAGAAATGATTAAATGGGGCGATTAATATTAAAATGTGATAAACTTGCGAGGAACTTGACTTCGCGCGCGTAGTGTAAAATTTCATTCATATTTTTTTCGCTAATAATCGTTTGCTAATCTTTTTATTTTTATTTCTTTCTAACTATAAAATACAATGTTTCCTTTTTAGTCGCTTAATAATTTATTTGTAATTTAGTAAAGAAGTTTGAATAAAATATTTTGAATAAAAAACAATTTATTCAAGGAATGTCTAGTTTTATAAAATAGGATATGATATGATTTTCTGATAGAATATGATTATACTCCAGATTGTGCTTCTTTAATGTGATTATTTTTTATTTTTTGCTTTTGCTTTTCAATAACTGATACAACTTCAATAATATTCATACGTAAGCATAGATTTGGAATAATATATTTATCAATTTCCTGAATATATATGTTATAAATAATAATAAAAATACGTAGTCAACATTTTTTAGCATCTCTCACAACATCGCAAATTTCTCAACTTATAGGGTAAATTAACGAATGAAGGAACACTTAAGCTTAGCTTGCCTTTAAGAAAAAATCATAAAAATTTCTAAATTTGTAATTTTAGCTAAATGATGGTGTCGACATATTTGTTATTAAATACAAATTATGTAAAAAAAAATTAAATTACTTACATAATATTGTTTTAAGCTTTTGGTGGTTCAAATAATAAGTAGCAAGATAACCAAGTGAAGGAACAGTTCTTACCAGTGAATAAACACTTAATTTAGAGAATGTTTGATGCTCGTCAGGAATCCATAGGCCACACAAATGTGTAAAAATAAGATTTTTTTTGGAATTGCAACATATTTTCACAGTTAACGTGGAAAATGTTATTTTTTTTTCAGTCATGGAATGGAAAGAAAAATATGTTTGAATACATAATTTTAAAAAAAATGTTTTTCATTTTTTTTCCTCACAGTTTAATAGCCAGTTCTAAATTATGAATATTTATCATTGCGTATTCCGATGATGTTTTTATTATAACAGTCAAACCCCGCTATAGTGAACCTTTAAGGGAACGAAATTTTGGTTCACTATAACCGAGAGTTCACTATATTCGTTATGAGGGCAATTTAACTAATGGTTCCCAAATTCCTCCCTTTTATTACACGTTATTCAAATAAATGACTGAAAAATATAATGTAGTAGCAAAATTTTTTTTACTTTTTATTACTCTTCGTCCTGCGTACAAAAAAAAAATTTAATCTTTAGCTGTTGAACAGTCTTCAACATCAGATATGGAAACATTTCCCGACTCTCTGATAATTTTTCCTGAATTTCTGTTAGTCCACTTTTTAAACTTGTCTAACCTGTCATTCGAGCACATAAAAGTAATCTCGTAAAATCGCTTAGCAAATTTATCGACATTTGTCCAGATACTGGAAGATACGGCTTCTTTGAATGCTGAACCACTTCAGCAATGCTTCTTCAATATCCTTGTGGTCTGCTTTTCTCAACTTTTTTCAGCCATTTAAATTTTTTTCATGAGCAGAAATTGTTAATTGCCTATTTTTCCATATGTTACAAACTGTAGATTTGGAAAGTTTATATTCCCTGCAAATATCAGCTTGATTACACCCATTTTAAATTTTTCTGATTATGCCCATTTTATCATCAATGGAGAACATTTTACTGCTCGCCATAGTTAAATTTGAGACACTTGTTTCCAGGCTTTTTTTAACTGCACTGAGAGCAAAAAGTAGTTGAAATAAGGGCCTTATCAACACATATTAGTGTCCAACTCTTTGACCAATAATGAATTCTGGTCAAATTCAGTCATTCCCTCTGACAGAAAATGCATATTGATTCCTCTGACACCTTACAGGTGCATCATCTGCCTGGGTTGGAAACATCTACTTGATTTGTTTAGGGATGGGAAAGTAAGATAAAAGAAGCAAACAAGAAAAAAATGCTTATCGCTACCTATAGATGGTTTTAAAAATCGGTATATGTATTTATTTTGAAGTAGAAATTTCAAAATTATTACAAAAAAATGAAGAAAAAAATTAGTTGAAGACAGAAAAAAGTTCATTATATCCAACTTCGTCACTTTTTTGGTTCACTATATCCACAAAAAATAATATTATACGGGTATAGCAAGGCACGGGACCGAACATTTCGTTCACTATATCCGGGAGTTCACTATAAACCATGTTCACTATAGCGGGGTTTGACTGTATTATAATTAGATCACTTTTTTGTTTACTCTTTTCCCCATATTTTTTTAAGCTATTTTTTAATCTTTTTAAGTATTTTTTTTCTCTTCGTCATATTTTCGACTTTAACTTTTTTTTCAGCTCTTTCAATCTCTTTAAATTTTCGTTCTTTTTCTGAAGTTAATGCAAAAAAGTAATTTTTTTCTTTTGATTTAACCTTCCTCTTTTTTCTAAATTTTTGGCCAATATAAATGTATCTTCGAAATATCTTTTGATTTTCCAGTACCATTTCTAGAATTCCTCACTGGATAATAGATGAGAAAAAGGAGTTTCGAAGTTTGAGTAAAATCCATCTCTCATTGACTTATATCTAGTGAGTCTTCAGCAGTAATTACCATTTACTTATGGAGCCAATTGTTTTTGCAACTAACAATGCCTCAAGAGGACTTATATCAAAATCAGTTTCCAAGATACTTTCATTATCAATGTTAGTTGTATCAGCTTCAGTGCCAAAATTTGATTAACCAAATGTTCTTTTTGAAATAAATTCTTCAATATTGAGAAAAGCACAGGCTATTGGATATTTGGGAGATTAAACTTTTCTGTCGTCAATGTTCCTTTAAAAATTTGCAATGTAACTTGTGAGATTTCCTTCTCAAGTTTCTGAAGAAATAGTGCATCGTTACTCTCGAAGCATGTATTTTGTTGATAAGTTGTCTTGCTCATTAAGTCTTGGTGTCTGTTTTGCATGCATTTGTTAAAGTCAACGTTTTTACATCGAATGGAAAAATATCACATTTCATAAAAGCATTTTAACTTCATTAGTTGATGCCTCAAAATCTTATTTAAAAATGGATGTAAAATTTTCTCGATATATTGCTTTACAATTCTTTTAAGATCTAACA
Source organism: Parasteatoda tepidariorum (assembly GCF_982258835.1). NCBI lineage: Eukaryota > Metazoa > Arthropoda > Arachnida > Araneae > Theridiidae > Parasteatoda > Parasteatoda tepidariorum. The sequence continues at coordinate 80,344,666 of NC_141764.1, read as the reverse complement.
AGAGATTTCCCTGAATTAGGTAGAAAACTAAACCAGAAAATTTGTTTCGATCAACATAACTTGCTCAGTTTCAAATTGATATGAGATTTATACCTATCCAAAACAAGGAAAATAGGGAATTTGATAGCATTTTTAATTCGCCATGTGTAGAAGCATTTGCAATATATTTGTAAAATGTTGCTGCGGTCATTGTTTCATATCATGAATCGCTTTTTTCAATGAAATATACAGCAGGAACTGATTCTGTAATATCTCAAAGAATTCCTCAGTAAGGAAAAACTACCAATGGAGGTACTTTTTCTTTCCTAGGTACTTAAGAATAAAAATCCTTATAATTTTTAGGGCCAAGGATTTTTCCCGTTTAAGGGCAGTATTCAACTCTTGTTTCGTTCGCATTGTAAATGCAATCACTTTCTAAAAGGATGCCAGGGCTACTTCTCTCCTAAAGATTCATTTAAAATTATTAAAACCAGTATTTCGAATATTATTCTCTAAGGGAAGTTTTGCCTTTCGAAATTATCTTCGCATTGCACTGAGTTATCGGTGGATGTCGCCTTAAAAAAAACTTCACCCATTTTTCACCTGCATGATGGTTTTTAAATGGATTTTTCCTACCAGTTTCCGTCTGGACGTTAAAGACCGCAATAAGATAATAAATTAGCTAATTATTAGCACAAAGGCTTTTATTATTATTATTCAAGCTTTTATTATTATATTTGGTCAGTAAACATAGCTTATTAAGGTGTCTAAGGTATGATGTAATAACTTATCACTACATTTATAACAATAAATAATTAATAAATTATTATAATAATTCTTTAAACAGATATAACAATTAAATTTGCATTTTGAAATGAAATAAACATGCCTGTTCCTTCACTGGTGAGAAGTTGTTTTTTGTACTTTCAACATAATTTTGATGTATAATATGACTAAAAGTACAGAAAAATTAAAATTTTCCTTTTATTTTCATTAACTTGAAAAAATCCTAATAAATGAACACTTGTTTATTCATTGGTTTTTCATCGTTTGGTAATCCAGTTAATAAGCACCCCCTAATCTCAGTACTTGCTAATGTTATGATGCTTGAAATAAATAAAACGTAACTTCAATTACCATATTTTGAATTATCTTTTTCACAATGAGAAAAAAAGCATTATTATATGCAATTATTTGTTCTTTAAACTGATAACTACCACCACTGACCTTATAATTGTGTCAAAGAAACAAGGCGCTGAACAGATACTAACAAATTCAAAACTTTTTCCAGAGAAGACTCCAAGACCAGGTAACTCTATGCATTGTTAGATGATTTCCTATTGCTAGGTAGTAAGCTACTGTTACCAATCAGTCTAAATTAAAACGTTTAAAATCTTATTTTTAAAAAATATCTATGAAATGTTCCTTTACTGGGGTATGTTTCATCACTGGTTGGTTTACCCTATATCGTCTTAATCTTAAAAGAAATTTCCGGAAGTGTTTCACAAGTGTTTCGCAGAACTATTTTACCAATTATTTAAGTAAATTTTGACATTTTTAAGAATTTTATTCTTTATACTTTTATGTTTATTATTTCTTCACTAATATACTAGTCAATTTTATTAGTATTTTAAGGTTTTCTTTACAGTAAAATTCCTTTCTAAATTATAGTCAAGTTTTCTTAAAAAAGAATTATTGTCTGCTAGCTAAGAATAAAACCTTAAGAAACTAAAAACATTCCACTGTTTAAAATTATTTAATGCAAAACAGCTGATTATTTACTAAGCATACTATTTTTTTTTGAAAAAAGAGTATAAATTATTGATTGTCTTTTTTTTTTGTTTCTCGTTACTTCAACATAGATTATTTAATATAGTTTTGATGTTTTATAAGTCACTACAAAGAGTATAAAGATACAGAACATAAAAAGCTGTTGAATACGTAGCCAAATTTTTAAGCGTCTTAAAATATCTCAGTATCTTAAATGTCGTCCTAACATCTTAGTTGTGAAATTAAATTTTTAATTATCTGATCACGTGTGATTCACTAATTATTTCATTATATCTTTTACTCTTTCTTTATGATACCAAGTAGATTTTTTTCCTGATAATATACTAAACTATTTTGTTTAGTTTTTTACTTTAGCACGATTCCCAAGATATTATTGTAGTATAATTTGTTATCAGGAAAATGCCTTACTTCGTTAAGTAGGAAATACTAAAAATTGAAATTTGCAAGAAGATTCCGAAGCCATGACAATTTTAGAGTCATCTGATTTTAAAAAAATGTTATAAAAAATACGCAATTTCCGAACTTATTTTAATTAAAAAAAACGTGACAAGAAGGCTAACATACTTTTTACAGAAACTGTGAAAACTAATTTTTCCTATATTTCGTCAAAAGAGGATAAGAATGATATTGCTCTATGGGACATACTCAATAATTTCGCTATTTCCAGAATGAAGTCTGTTTGATCGAAACATATTATTCCTTGAAAATTAAAACGGGGAAAAAATTAGCTTTTATTATTTATCTAAGCTTATTCCATTTATTTAATGATAGCGGTATTAAGGTTAAGAATATGCGATGGAAGTCCCGCTTACTATTATACTATAAATGCATTAAATCATGTAGCTTGAATAATTTATTTTAAGCAGATTATATAATAATTTTAAGCAAATAAGGGTAAAAATAAACTCGATCAAAATACTCCGAAAGCATACCCTAAAATATATGTAGAATAAACTTTGGCATCGATACATAAAGTATAACTTTTCAAAACTTATTTTAATATGGAGTGAAATAATTTAATATGTTGTATAACTAAATGGATAATCCCAAGAAACTGAATCGAAAATATAAAAACTTCATTGATTTAAAAAAATAATAGATAATAATAAAAGTAGTCTTGAGAATGGGCGATTATATTTGAACGCTTTTACCTCCCCTCTTCATATGTTTTGAAGCCAGTTGACTTTTTATCTTCAATTATACTGTTTTACATTTAGTTCTTGATCATTATTTTGATAAGGATTTTACACTCGTTAAAGTAAACATATGGATTTTAATATTTTCACAGGATTCATGTGGTCTTTAAAAACGTAATAGCATCAATATTGTAAAAGTTATATTTAACTTAAAAATTAAATTTTGAGTCCGGATATTTTGAGTTAATGAAATTATATATTTTATCTTTTAAGTTTTTCTGTATTTTAGGGATCTCTTTAAAAGGAGTGTATCAGATATATATAAGAAAACATAAATAATCATAGTAGCAGTATTTGGTGGTAAATGTAGCTTATCGTAATTGAAGAATATGCTGAGCGACATTGTATGGTGAATTTGCGAACGTAAGTTTCAGAATGCATCGTAACACGAGGATGCAATTTGCTAATCATCTTTATCCAAAGAAAACCATGTAACCTAAATATCTAGCAGAATGACGCGATTTTATAAACAACAAATCATACAATATGCAACATATTATTTCAATATTTTATTCTTAAACATAACATATTTCAATGTCTTTAAAATGCCCCTACACATTCAGCAATTCCTTGAGTTATCGAAAAAAAATATCGTAAATTACAGAAAACCTTGTGAATGTGCATTAGAATTACTATATAATCTACATTTATTTTTTCAAGCACTTTTTTTTTCTTCAAAATTTTTTGCCTCGAAGACTGGTTAACCCTTTCGCTCCGACTGTCACAAATACGTGACAGCATAAAACAGTAACAACCAGGGTAAAAAGATAACACTGGTAATCAAAGTAATTCATTAACAGTTTATTTGTTGGCGGGGTTATAATTGTTTGATTTACTTAATTCACCATTACTTAGTTCAAAATAAAATTATTTTGTTATACTTTGAACTAACATTGATTATATATATGATTAAACTAACAATAATTAAATTCACGGCAAAGAAAGTCTGTGAAATTAGCAACGCCTGCATTTAAGCTAGCGTTATTTATTTATTTACATCCTGATTCTGATTTTGTACGAATGCTTTCATGAATCACCCGTCCCCTAGGGGTTAAAGCTGTAAAAATGATTATCCCTAAAATTTTGTATATAGCTGTAATAAGTTATGTTAATTTGATTTTAGGTTACTAACAAAGTTATGTTAATTTGATGATTAAGTTATGTTAATTTGATTAATTTGATTTTTGATCCTCGAATAAATTTAGCAAAAACAGCAAAATCTAAACAATATCAGATAAAAAGTTCATGTATTTAAATTCTAAAAATTTAGAAAATCATAAATAATTTATAAATCGATTCAAATATTCTTTTCAAAGGACATTAAAAAATATTTTTTTTTTACTTTTTAGACAGAAATCAGCTTAAAAATTGTCTATTGCCCAGAAACTTCGAGATATTTTCTATTAAGAATGAATTAAACCTCTCTGAGCAATCACACAACATTATTTCAATTTTTTTACAATCATAGCATGGTTGCCTAGCAACTTAGTAAAATTAAGCGTTCCTCTTTCGAATTAGTCAATGGGTTATCTTAAAATATTCATTTGCGCAGGCGACTTTTTTTGGCGGTTTTCTGGACTATCGCCAAATATATAAACCTTTATTGCGACCCAATTTACGATCCAATTTTTTCAAAATTTTGTCTACCCCCCCTAATTCAAGTGTCTAGATTCCAGATATGTAAAAAAAATTATATGTTTATTCAGAGAAAGTACGTTTGTTGTGTCTGATTTAGTATATTAATTAATAGTTAGCACTAATTAATTAGCATATTTGAGGTCACCCCCAGGAACCATTAAGATTGACACTTAGTTCGTGAAAATCCGATCATTAGAACAAAAGTTATTCAGGGTGATTCGTTTTTTTTTTTGCGGACTGTACATGAAAGTGTGAATCGGTAGTACGAAAATTCCAACTTCATTGAAACTTTCCTCAACATTGAAGGAAATCAAAAAGGTAAAGATTTCAAAAAATTCAAAAATGATGAAATTTGAAAAAATAGACCACTAAAGAATTCGCTATAAGGGCACAATAACTTAATTATATGGAGAATACTTTGAACGTTATTTAATGTACCGCTTAAAAACTTCGTTACGGGAAAAGATTCCCAGTTAGGAAACTTCGTTAAAGAGGGAACCTGAATATATATTTTTATTTAATAATTTATAAAGCAAGTTATGTACAATTGCAATCACAGTTCCAACAATACTTCTAAATATTGTTTCAAAGATTTCGGATATAGTGCATTGTTTATAGTGCTCGGTCCAACTTAATTTAATCTGCTCTTTTGATATTTTGTTCTGTATTGTCATTGCAAAAATAAAGATGAATTTTGGAGCTCGAGAACACAATACCATTTACATAAAGTACTTTTTTTAAAAGTTACAAGAGTGGCCAAGTTCAGTGAGATTTTTTGGAAAACTATTGATTTTATTATCAATATTTTGTTGTTTAAACTAACTACGTTTTCGAATATTTTTATATTTTTTTAAAATTCTAAATGGAAAGTTTTGACATTTGAAATTCAAATACATTATAGTGTAAAAAAAATTAAATGTACTTAAAAAATTAACAACTAAAAATTTAGTTTTATCATAGCAACAAAGAACAAAACAAAATAAAATTGCAAATTAATTTGCTCAAAAATACTTTGTACATCCTTCTCTTAGCATACATTTTTTAAAATGTAGTTTTTTTAGAAATATTAGAGAAGTCTTTTCTTTATTTTGTCTGTAATAATTGCATGAAATATTATGAAAGTATATTTATTTTACAAAAATTAATTATACTCGTAACATTAATTAATTATACTCGTAAAATAATTATACTCGTTATACTTTTGTAATAACGATTTGTCAACAAACAACTGTTTTCTCAAAAACAAAAATTTACAATTATTATTTAAAATAATCGCATAAAAATAACGGATTCTAATATTAAAAACCTTAAGAAAATGACATAACTAAATTAGATACCTAAGACTAAAAACATAATTAGTTTTTCTCAGTAAAGATCAAATGAAAGCAAGGGCTTATCTTTCGTGTTTAAAATTTAATAAGGTCATTTCTCCCAAAACTAATTACAAAGTATCATTTTACGTTATGCCAGATCGCTTAAATTATTCACTGGAAGAAGTTTAATTTTTATCCCGGAAGAAAACAGGAAGTCCGTTTAAAATGCGGCTAAGAACAATAAAAGAGTACATCCGGGAAATTATCATCTCAACTGGATTTTTCTGGTATAAATTTCCGAACGAGAACAAAAATAATTTTCCAACATTGAAATGTGAGTCATTCTTGTTTACCAATAATAAAGGAACACATTTTACTACATAATTAGAAGTAGTTATCTTAAATCCTGATAAAGTATTGTATTTTCAGGTCATTGTTTACAAATGTGAAAGAAATGCTGCATTAGGTTTTTAAATTTCTCAAAACTATTAAATTATTTCTGCAGGATAATCAAACACCGTTTTGATGTATTTCATTTTGTTTCGCTTGATTGGGTTCAAACTTAAATTAATAAAATGAAATAGAAAAAATCGTTTGCATAATCGTTTGCACTTATAAAATCGTTTGCGTAAAAATATTTTATTCTTTTCTCACTTACGTTATTTTACATAAAATAAAATATTTCTTCTGTAAATAATTCTTCATCAACAATGTGTGGAAATAAAAGTCGCCATTAATAGAATTGTCAGATTACAAATTGTGTTTTTTTTTTTCATTTTAAATTATTATTTTTTTGCAAATATGAAATAGTTCGTTGAGAAAAAAAAGTTTTCTTTTTAATAATTTTATTACAATTAGTGAATTGTTTAGAATTTGAATTGTCATTGATAGAATCGTGTGTTAAAAAAGAAAATAATTGTAATTTTTTTATTATTTTAACAGCAACTTGTGAATTGTTTGGAATTTGAAACGTCATTTATGGAATCATACATTAAAAAAAATTGCGATGTTTTTTAATTTACAGTATTACTCAATTAGTAACAATTTGTGAATTGTTTAGAATTTGAAATGCCATTCATAGAATCTTAAGTTAAAAAAAAATTAATTTTCAAATTTAATAATAATTTGTGATTTATTCAGAATCTGAAACGTCAATTGTAAAATCGCATATTTAAAAAAGAAACACGATTTCTTTTTATTATTTTAGTAACAATTTGTGAATTGTTTAGAATTTAAAATGTGATTCATAGTACGCTAAAAAAAGAAAAACAAAACGTTTTAATTTTATTATTTAAAAAACTATTTGGGATTTATTTAGAATCTGAAACGTCATTTATAGATTGTCACGTTAAAAAATAAAGAAAAAATTGGGCCTATTTTGTTATTTTAGTAACAATTTGCGAGTTATATAGAATTTGAAACATCATTTATAGAATTTTTCGGTTATAAAAGAGAAAACATAGTGTGGTTTTTTGTTGTTGATATTTTGGTTATAATTTGTGAATGGTATAGGATTTAAATTGTTATTCATGGATGCTTAAAAAATGTTTATCTTTTTATCATTTGAATTTTTTTTGTCGACAAAATGAGGAAAGCAAGCAAATGGAAGCTTATCGAATTAATTCAATGAAGAAAAGCTATATGAAAATTAAAATAAGAAAACTAATTCTTTTTCAATGAAGAAAAGTAATACACAGTACTCTACTATTTTAAATATTAAATTATTCAAACACATTATATCTCTGCAATGCACAATATCAACATTTATATTAAACATAAAAAATATGTTCAAAATATTGAAATAGCCTCCTTTTTAAGACGCTGCCTTAGACCATGATAGAACGACTGGGATATTAATCATTAACAGGAATTTCATTTCCGTAGCAGTCAAAGATTTGGTAGGGTCCCGTCTTTGTTCCATTTCCTCGTGTACTATTTGCAAGTTTACACATCGCTAGCTGCGTATTGAGAATGCCAAATCAAAAAGGTTATAAATCAAGAAGTTGTGACTATTAGTATAGGACATAAGAATGTCACGTATCCTTGTCATATCTTTAGTGTTTCATTTCAAAGTCTGCACTAAAGAGCATTATCAATTTATTTTTACTACGTTGAAGCCATAGAAAGAAATTTACAAACTAATATTGAAAATTATGTGGTTTTTGAGATCAATAAAGTGAAAAAAGGAACTGCGAGCAAGGCTCCCAATGCATTTGGTGGACTTTTACCATGCAGTTTTCATCACGAAATTTATTAAAATAAGTGTTTGCAAGTTCGAATTATGTGTTAGTAAATACAAATGAAATTTTAATCCATATTCCGAATAATGTTGTAAATTTTAAATACCATTTTGTTTCAAGATGTTATAGACTTGCTTGTTCACGACTATGTTCAACCATGATCTTTAATTTACGAATAAAAATAAATCAACAAATTTTAATATAATTGAATTAAAGTATGCCTTTTATCGGCACAAGATAAAATTGTACGTATCGTCAGATGGTTGCATGCTTAATAAATATTATTACTAGTAATGTTTACAAAGTAAGGTAAATATTGATCCTTCATTAACAGCTTGATAAGTTGCACTTGAACTCCTCGTTCGTTTAGTTTTAATTATTAGGCTTATTTTCATATTATCACATTTAGTACTTAAAAATGTAATTTTATGGTGACAGTAAATACGACAATGCGGTTAAAAAAAAAAAATACCTTGAATCATTTTTGATCTAATGAACGGAACGTTCTAGGACTCAGTCGTTATGGTTCGAGGGGGATAACCTCAAAGATGCTAATTAGTTAGTGCAGACGATACTTTAAGTTACGAAATCAGACACAAAAACGTATTTTCTCTGAATAAACTTAACTTTATTCGACGGGTTATGATTTTTGATCTCCAAAATGTAGAGTATTGCCGCAATTTGGGAAATGTGGTCCCAATTGTTTGGTCAAGAAAGCGGTTGAAAGTTTGAACCCTTTAATTATTTTTTTTTGTTGTTGCTTATTTTGCTATATCTTGAGAACTTTTTAAGTGAATCGAAAAGCTTTTTGCTCATTCTATAATATTCAATTATCCTAAGATAATCCTATACAAAAAATAATTTTTGATAATTGTTTATTATTATTTTATTTAATAATGAACGAAAGTTTTGATTAGTAAGGTCAAATGATGACCTTACAATTTTTTTCAAAAATTTTACATGGCAAGATGCAAAATTTGAACTGAGAAATTAAATTTTAGGTATCTGACTATTTTTAAAACTCGATAGAGGCAAAATTACTACTGAGGTAAAAAAAAGGTCAAGTAAATTTTTACTATTAGTAAATTAATTATTTAAACTATGAAGTAAATGTAATTTATACAAATATATGAATATAATTCATATGAAAATTAAAATATCAAAACTTCATATTTCTACCACTGCCTTCAAAATAAACTTGCCTGATAGAGATATCATTTTTAGAATCAGCAATAAAAACAACGTAAAAATCTGTCCTCAAAATAAAATAAATTTTCACAGGTCTGTGTTATTTGCCAAACTTAGGTTATTATGGTTGAAAGTTGATTATTTTTAAGTTAATTTAAAAAAAAAGTTAAATCTGTTGTTGTTGTTGTCGTCAGCCATTAAGGCAGATGGGGGTGCGATTGCTCTTGTTTTCCAGTGGCACCATCTATGGTGAAGAATGTGACTTATGCCACACCCATACGTCACACCCGTTTATAGGGCGAACCCATTCATACATCCATTCATTCGTCAGCAGATCGTAATTTTGACCTGAACTAGAGAAAGATCAATCTCCAATTCAGTAACCCCAGATTTGTTATGAGAAGTTAAAGCTGTTTTATTTATGTAGTTAAGAAGTTTGATTATCGTATGTCCCGGAATATAAGTTAACTTGATATATTTGATTACGAGGTAACAAATTTCTGGTATGTCAGGTATATAAGTCGACCAGCTATTTTTCATTACGAGATTTTATTACGAAATCTTGGTTTATCTTGACATCTCGGGTGTATAAATCGACCGCTCAAAAAATCAAATATAAAAATTTATAAAATTAAAAATCATTACGAATTATTAAGTCTGCAAAATTTTTTCAAGTTTAAAATATTTCACATTGTTCTTTCGGGACATGATACTTAATTAAGTTTTTTTATCTTCAAAAAAAAGATTTTTATAGTTTAAAAAAAAAAAAATAAATAAATTTCACTTTTAGAATAATGTATAAAAGTTTTATAATTTTATTATACAGATTTTATTGTATTCCGTGAAGTGTTGTCAAAGTTATAACTAAAAGTATTGATTATTTCGATTTTGAGATCTTATTAATTTATTACTTTCAGAAAGGCTTTGTCCAAGTCTTATTATTCAGTTAGCTTAATATCAAGATATATCGTCAATAATAAGCTGTCAACTATATATTTAATGCATTGTTAACAAGATAAATTATCTGTATTATTCTTAAGATTTTATGAGGTTAAAGTTGTTTATTAAAATAATTATAATCAGTAAAGGACTTGAGTTTTTAATATTATTAATTTTCAATAGTGCTGCCATCTCTTTCCTTAGAAGGAAAGCTATTAAAGCATCAGATTTATTTTTAACTTTTTTAATTGTTATTTTGGAAAACTAATTTTGTTAAATTTATTAAACAAGTTATGCAAGTATGTTTCAGTTTGAATGCTTAGTATAGTTAAGGTAAAGTTGGCCACATACATTTATATCTTGTTTCTTATTACTTTGATTAAATTTGTCGTAACTGAATAAAAATAATGCTGCCATCTACAGGTGATAATTAAAGTAATAAGATTAAAGATTCTTTTTTTCTTCTTTATATTTTAGTATTTTTATGCAAAGACCTCTTGACAGGTCGTTGTAAAAGTGGAACAAAAGGTACATTTGTTCTATACCCCGCATTATAAGGACTCTAGAGCACTCCATGGCAGCTATATTATTTTTTTAATTTTAGAAAAATTTAGATTACTGTGGCTTTCAGTTCTAAAAAATGGAAAGCGTGTGTTCTAATTGAATTGAAACACATGGATAATAACATTAGCAGAGTCCTAAAACTCAATGATCTTCCCAGTCCTAGGAGCCCCACTCAAAAAAATTACTCATAAAAACCAAAACCATTGAATTAGAAAATTAAAAAAACTGAAACAGTTTTAGTTGATTATTTAAGCGATGCTTGAAAAATAATTATAAATTGTTAAATGTTATATAAATAAAAATTTTTTTTGTAAAAATATTATTCGTTGCTAAAAATTAATCAGGGAAAAAATATCCTAAAATAAACCTATTATTTATTTCAATTATTTTGCCAAAAATGGAACGATAAACAAGTGAACCAGCTAAATTAATGAATAAATAAGTAAATAATATATAAATAAATATGTAAATAAATATATAAATATATAAATAAATTATATAAATAAATATATAAATAAGTACGTAAACAAAAGGGTCCTACAAAATGCCTTGCTCAGGGCTCGCAAAACTTAAAGATGGCTCTGCTTCGGAATTCGTATTTTTATGAAAAAATACATTCTCAAATTTTTAAGAATTTATGAATTAGTGATGTGGAAAAACTTGCTTTCCAAAAAGAGCATTTTGACATAAAAAATTAAAAATGATTTCGATAAAAAATTTTTTTTAAAGCGCTTATTCGCAAATTATTTCCTTTTTCTAATTTTAGCATCATATTATTATTATTATTAATAGAATAAGGTGGTTACGATAGGTGGTTATTAATAGTGCGAACGTTGGTAAAAAAAATATTGGCCTTTGAATTATTAAATTGAATTTTTCATAATGCATGAATAAGCCTGAAATCACACGTAATAAAATAAACTCAGTTAGAATTATTAATTTAGTAATTAATTCAGTTCCAGTTCCTATGCATCAATAAACAATTTCAAATCATTGATTTCGAAAATGCAGACTTTATTTTGCTAAAAAAAATATATTTTCTTTGAATAATGTGCTTAAAATTATCCAGGCTTGCTTCACAAACTTATCATATAAAATTTGTACAAGGCTGCGATATACTGATATTATTATATTTATACAAAATTAATATGCTGAGTCCGATTGTCGATGTAGTTACATTCTATAACTGTCATTCAATAGTTCAATACTTTTTATAATTCAATAAATGCATTAAATAATTAAAGCAATGTGTTTAATAATTCAATACATTAAATAATTTTTATTATATAGTTGTATTTAATAAATGCACTAGGTTTTTAGGAATACGTTACACTAAGGAAGAACAATCTGATAATTTAAATTATTGATTAAAATGAAATGCAAGTAACTCAAGTTACACATATTCGTGATTCATCACGCATTCCTTTTTCGCTATCTTTTCATTCTTATAATGTCTGCTCATTCATTTAAACTTGGGTTTCGTTCTCACTGCTACTTTAAAGCGTATATTGAGTCAACGCAAGCTATAAGCTAATTTTGCAATTGATTTTACCATTTCTCTCATGTCAACTCTTGATGAATGTTCTTTGGTGCCATTTATTTTGTTAACGGCGTGATTTTGATCCTGTTATCTTTTATATCGTATTCAACTAAAACGATAGTTTTAAAATAGTTTCTGTTTTGCTTTTTTGTAAAATTTTATTCCTAAAATTGAATTTAAAATGGTACTATTGATTTTACAACTTTTTTATCTTCTAATTTTACACAATGCATTAGCTGAAATCTGTGAAAATCCAGCAATTGACACAAAGACTTACATAACTAATGATGGAATAATAGCATTGGAGGTAGTTGTTGTAAGTGAAATTGCGATTTCTTGTACACCATTTGTAGACGAACTTGCTCTTTATGTTGAAAAATCTGGGAAATTAATCGCAGCTGTAAAATCTTCTGATAATTCTAAGTATCAATTAAGTTGGACTGAAAAAGGAGAACAGATATTTAGTGGTGAGCATTACATAAAAGTTTACGATGAAAAAGGATATGCAGCTTTAAGAAAAGCTCACCTTTACAATAAGGATACGTCAAATATTCCATCTGCATTTTTACTTTCATTTTATTATAGTGGTATTTATAATGAGTCCATGATATCTTCGAAATCTATTGTTGTTGTAATAAGTATGATCCTGTGTTACCTTGCCTTTACTCAAAAAGCAAATATAAGATCTTGAAAACTGTGTAGAATTTAATTAGTTTTTAAGTTATTGCATTATGATAAATAAACATTATTTCATTGCTACTGCATGGTTTTCATTACTTTTTTCAACTACAACTAATAATTAATACTTCCTTTTTAAATGTATTTAATACAGGTATTTGTGTATTATCAAGTAGACAATATTCGCTGAATCCGAAAATAAATTTGGACGTGGTTTAAATTTAAACATTTTCTAATTCTTTGCAGATAATAATAAATAATATTTGTATTTTATCTATTTCTTTATAATCAATTACTATGTGGAAATAAATTTGGAAGATACCAATGTGACTTAACGAAATGTTGGCAATAATGGTCGACGGGTTAATTTTGCACCCCGTAAGTACCATAATACAATATTTTTAGTAACTAAGCATAATTAATCAATACTAGTAACTTGTATGTCTAAGTTCAATAATAATCAGTATCAAGAATTTTTCACTGAGCAAGAGTAAAAGGTAAAAATATTTATTGTATTGTGCTCCAAAATGGTCGCCAAGTTTGTTTTGAAGATAACCCGGGTACGGTAAAAACTAAACTAAACGGAACAAAACGAAAAAAAATAAAATAATAAAAAGCAAAAATTTAAAAAAAAGAACTTTGCAGCCAATTCTGGCAAGCAACTGCATATATTTTTTTAAAAATTAATTGTAAGTACTAGAAAGCGGCACTTTGGCGTGATCAGACTAATTATGGAATATGTCCATTATAAATAAAAAATCAATCAGGTTTAAATATTCTATATTCCAGCTAACGAAAGGAACTAAGAATCATTAGTTAAATAAATTATAGATTAATTAATTTGATCATCATTACATTTGTTTTCGATCCACGAATTAGACAGTTAAACTAGAAAAATAAAGTCTTACAATTTCCGTGTTACAATTTGGTGCAATTGATAACAGTTATTTTATCTAAGAAGTCTTTCTTTCTTATTAAACTGCCGGAAATATGAAATAAGGTTTAAGAAAACTCCATGAATAATTAAGCTTATTTGGTGAACCAAATTGTTAGACCAAGTTGGAATGCACCAAAAATTGTTAACGTAACAAAACGGTTTTAGTTGTTATTTTGTCTAAGATGTTTGTAAAATTTTGGAACCGATTTTATTAAATTTTTTTCTTGTTAAATTTAATATCTTTCTATATTAAAAGAGCGTAGGCTCTGCTGATTTTGTGAGTTCTACTTTACCTTACCATTTGTTTTGATACGCAAACATTGCACGTCTTAGAAACTTGAAACTACAATGGTATGTGGATCGATGCATAGGAAGTATGGTGAACATGTTGCACTAACTGCGGGTTCTTATGGCAATTGAGTTTGATAATCAGTAAAACGCGGTAGTAAAGCTAATTCCTTCTCCAACGCCACTTCAAGATATATTTATTCCATGTCGCATAGACTGTGGGTTCATCTGGCAAATGACCTGGATGATACTTGCAATGGGGAAATAATGCATATTCCATCTTCATCAGCCTTTTAAGATTTATTTACTCCATATTGCACAAACTGCAGGTTCCAATGGCTAAAGACCTTGACGATCCGTACAATGGAGCAATAACGCATATGCCTTCTTCAACATAACTCCAAGATTTAGTTTCTCCACATTGCACTAGCTACGGGTTATTATGGCAAATGGTATCGATGCTCGGTAAAATGGAGCAATAATGTATATTTTCCTTCTCCAACGCCACTGCAAGATTTATTTATCCTATGTTGCATAAACTGCGGATTCTAATGGCAATTGAGTTTAATAATTTGTAAAATGCGGCAGTAATGCAAAACTGAAAGAAAACACAAATAATTAAGATCAAAAGGAAAAAACTTCTTTGAAAAAAACGCGCTAAAAAGCAGCAGAAATTTCAGAAAAAAGTATCAATACAAAACAAATGAAATAAAACAAAAATACGACCACCGAAGCCGACGTCTTCAGGGGGTACCGGCCCCGGTAGCCATTAAAAACAAAACCATTTCTATTTGAGGGAGAAGCAAAAGCTTAAAATATCTCCCTCAGTACCCCGATGGTTTTGTATAGAAGTCCAGGAAAAACAAGATACATTCAAAAGAATAAACAAATTACGAAAAGAAAATCAATAAAAATCATCAGAAAATTAAAAACTCACAGTCACAGGTCAAGAATCAACTTCAAAAGCGGAGGAAAAGAAAACACTAAAAACTGAAAAACAACGCCCCCTATAATAATGCGCAGTAAAAGTTTAAAAATGATATGAAAAGGTCAGGAGAAGGAGATACGTAGATAAATTAATAGAATGCTTATAATGCAAATTCCTTCTCCAACGTCACTTCAAAATTTATTTATTCTATATCGCATTAATTGCGGATTCGATTCGAATGGCAAATGGCGTCGATGATATGTAAATGGGGGAATAACGCATATTTTCTCTCCAACGCCATTTTATGATTTATTTACTCCATATTGCAAAAACTGCTGGTTCCAATGGTAAAGGACCTCGACAATCCATATAATGTGACAATAACGCATATTCCATGTTTAACAACTAGATTTATTTATTCTATGTTGCATAAACTGCGGATTCCAATCAATGGGAATTAAGTTTAAGAATCAGTAAAATGCGGCAGTAATGCAAATTCCTTCTCCAGCTTCATTTCAAGATTTATTTATTCCATGTTGCATAAATTGCTGGTTCCAATGGCAAATGACCTCGATGATATGTAAAATGGGGAAATAATACATATTTTTTCTCCGCCATTTCGTGATTTATTTACTTCATATTGCACAAACTGACTGCTCCAATGGTACAGGAACTCGATGATCCGTATAATGTAACAATAATGCATATTCCATTTTTTACACCACTCCAAGATTTATTTACTTCACATTGCACAAACTGTTGATTCTAACAGCAAATGAGCTCGATGATACGTAAAATTTATTTACTCCATCAAAATTTATTTACTCCATATTGCACAATTGAGGGTTCCATTGGCAAATGAACTCCATAAATAATCAGTAAAATGCGAAAATAATGGATACCCTTTTCCAAAATTGTAGCACGAAACGCACCTAATGTGTTTTTTTCCCTATAGTACTGCAAAATGTGCCTGTATTTTTCAATTTATTTCAATATTTTATTCGAAACTGATTCTTTTTTTCTGCAGAAATCATTTTTATGGTAAGAGTTTGAACTTGGGGAAAAACATATGGTATATTAGTATGCAAAAAGAACGTTTCATTAAAAAATTTACCATAAATATCCTAATTCTTCTTTTTCTCTCAAACTTGCATTTTAATGCACTAGAAAAAAAAGAAAGAACAAATATTTGATTTTAATTCAGATTTGATTTAATTTAAGATGATGAAATTTTTATATTTCAGTCCTTTATCTTAAATTCATTTTTAGAAAGATCAACTCTAAATGTATGCTAAATCATAAAAAAGTTATTTCATTACCTATAAAAGTTTTGCAAATGTCAGGCCTACAAAAAAATGTAATCTGGGTGTTTGCAGCGCCGCAACTACAGAAATAAATGCTACATATAAATTTTTCCGAACCATTTACCGCACCATTTGTTAGATGTTGCATTCATTTTTCCTCTTAATATTCAAGCTAAGTTCATAAATAATTTCTTATACGGAGTATTTCAGTAGACGACGTATTTTATATTGAAATAAACCATAATTTTTCATATGCTAAAAGTTCAATAAATAATAAATACATTTATTTCTATCTCAACTTTATTTATGTGTGATTGTATTGTTTTGTATGCAATTATTAAAACATACACAAAAAAGTATTTAAAATAGTGCGTTTATTTACTACATGATGAAATGTAAACTCTTCAACGACAAACTTATTTACAAAAAGACTTGATTTAATTATCGGAATTTCACGGAAGCGTATATTTTTACCATTAATTTTGAATGTCTTTATTTTAAAACCTTTTACGTGAAAATTGTATAAAATGTAATCTAAAACCAGCTAACAAAGTAATACACTTGTGATTGGTTATATAATATAAAATGATCGGCAAATATTGTAAATAATGGGAATCATAAGGAATACAGTAATTATCTGTTATTAATGAAATATAATGAGTAGTTTGCCTACTTTGGTGTTCCGGTGTGTCACGATTACCGGTGTGATCGCTTATAATTCTTGAAATTATACGCAAACACATGAAAATTCTTAAAATTATATTCCTTTCTAAATTTTACTAACATTATAAAATGAAACTACTAGAATTCTTATTGATGCCTGTGCAAACCATAATAAACTAAATTCTACTTCCTTGAAAAAGATGTTTTGCTAAATGAGAGAGGCGGAGTCTTCTATTTTATTAAATAATCTAAATTTTCGCCTTTAATACATTTAACCACAATTACTTAAATAATTATTATATTTTTATTGTTTAATGAAAATATTATAGAAATTAAGTCTATTTAGAAATAATTATTCTTAACTATTTAGAAATAATTTCCTTGTTGTTCAAAAAGTTTTAATTTATTAAATTTATAATTAGTAATAAAATAAGTAACACAAGCACATTATAAATAGAAAAATAGACACAAAGTAAACTCTTTGAATACTTTATCAAAAAGCTTAATTAAGGTTCTATAAAAGCTTAATCTTAATTGAGGTTCATTCTTTTTAAAAACTCCTTCATATCTTTAACTTTAAGTAAATTTGATGCAAGTAATGATGCTTAACTCTTAAAACCATGTCAAAGTTTTTTTTTTTAATTGTTAAATACTGAACTGCAGAACAGATTTTTAATAACGGAGTATATATTGATCATATTTCAGAGAATAATTAATGCTAATATAATTTATCTTTTGACGTTTTAGCGAGAATAAATTAAAAATACAACGTAGCAAAGTAATTAAGCGATCCAGGAATAACTCAGAGAGGAAAATCTCACAAATGCATACGTTATAGATGTCGCTTATTAGAACATATTTCTTTTTCAAAAAATAAACCAAGTAACTGTCAAGAATTTGAGAGTAATTTTCATCGCAGGAATGATTAAAGAAAAAGAACATTTGAAGTGTGTCTTCCCGAAATTGCAAATAGCATTGCTAATAATTCGTTCGACACTTTTCTCTCTTTTGTACTTGTTGCTGTGGCAACGTTAAAACTGATTCGTAATTATTTTCTTTTCTTCCTTACCTTCCTTTCCCTCACGAGATGTCGCTCTAAATGAATATCGATTCCGTTGCCACTCTTTGGTAATAAAAAATGGATGTTAAAATAAGAAGAAAGGGAACTTTGTGGAGTAAGATTCGATAATTTGTGGAACAGAGTTTTCTTTACCGTGAATTGGAGTGAAGTGGGACAGGAATCGGGTAATAAAGTAGAAGAAGATGTCTTCATTATTGAAAAGGAAATAGAGAACTATTCTTCTATCGTTTGAAAGCTTCTTTTAAGCTTTTTTTTTATTTATTTATTACTTCCATTTTAACTAAAAGCATATTTTTGCAAGAACGGAAAGGCTTTCATTTCTTTTGAGAATATCCCCGCCTTTGATTTATGCAGACAAAAAGTAAAAATTGAAAAGTACTTGCAAGCATTAAGATTGCTTTAAATTTTCCCCGCCGTGACAGAATTGAAAGAAATAAGAGGCTTTGCTATTAATAATTTTTATCATCAATCACGATTCTTAAAATAAATATTGAATCAAAAAACAACCTTTAAATTTAAATTGTCTTACATTTTGCACACGAAATAAATATTTAGTGAGAGTATATAACTCAAAATGAAGTAATTTGCTTTTTTTTTAGAGAATATTACGAGTGTCTCAAATGTTTTGTAGAATAATAAGTAGAAGATGTTACGTGAAATTTAAAAACACTCAATTTTCTTGATTCAGGAATATTTTCAGAATACTATAGCTGGTTGAAAATATGAAAGGTTATTCTGTCAAATATTTTAATAAAATGGTTTTAAAAAAAAGAAGTTAGGTAATCATTTATTTTATTTTTCCATACATTCTAAATCTTTTGCATCAAAACTCATATCTAAAATGAGGCTCTAAGAAATAAAACGGCAGGTATCTACGATTTGGAGATAAATTATACTTCTGTCAACTTTTGCTATTTATATTTCATATGCTAAAGTATTAGATGGTTTGGTATTTGCAAAAACTGCTATATTTAATCGCCAAAATCTGCCCAAAACTGAAAATGAGCTTATTTTTAGCCCTGAAAATTCGCTATTTCTAAGGCTTATTTTTAAAATTTTATTTTATACCTGGCGTTGAACAGCTGGCCCAATTCTGAGTTTATGACTGCCAAATTTCATCTTTGTATCCTTGTAATTTTGAGCCCAACCTAGAGGAGAAGAGCTCTTGGATCAAACATTGGGACAAAGTAGCCTTCGTGGAGGACTTAGCCGCATTTGCATTGCCTGTAAATGACAACCACGCAAACCTACAACGGTTAGCTCGATGGTAAGGGGATTCTAACTAATGAAGCTTCTATCGCTGAGGATATTTTACGATATAGCACTGTAGTCGGTGCTAGCAGAATTCGCATAAACCCCCTATCGTTGGGAATCTAACCTGGGGCATTGGGGGCGAGTGTTTTATCGCCCGAGCCACAGCTGGTGAAGTTCCGATTTAGAATATTATGAAGTTCTGAATAATCACTATTGATTTCCTTATTAAATTGTTGATAATCATGGGTTTACAAATCAAAAGCACAATTTTTGTATATGGAGCTTGCTGGTTTGACTAAGGAGGAATTCCAAACCATCGCCAATAGCTCATTGGTAAAGCTTTAGTACGTAGATAAAAACCAAATCTCATATCACTGAATTGGGTTACATTAAAATGTGCATAAGGCTTCTGAATTATCTAATTTAAAGGTTAATATGGATATTATAATGAGAAAAAAATTGCACTTGCGAAGCAGTAATTCAGTATATTGTGGAATTGAGTATTCTTTAAAATAATTAAAATTTAAAAACGGTGAAAGATAAACCCGGGGTTAAAGCGGTATTTGAGCCTGTAACATTCATGCATAGAGGTCAAAATACAGCGACTGATCAGATTTTGAACTTTTTGAATATGCTACCTTATTCAGGTTTGTGGTGCTAGAGCACTAAAAAAAGTTGCTCAAACATCCACTCTTGCAAGTGCCTTACTTAACATATTTAATAATAAATGAATCTACATGTTCGAGTGCTGGCACGGCTTGAAAGCACCTGTCAATAAATAGAGAATAAAAAAGCACAAATTACAAACCGTAATCTCAAGAATGCATCTAGGGTTACGGTTGCAATCGAGTTAGCTACCTTCATGCTTTAAAGTTTTTGACAGAAGCGCATTACTACTCATTTACGAAAGCGATTTCATAGTAATAGCGATTACGATTCCATAGAGGTCCTAAATGTAGAATTCGATATTTATTGATTCTTTCAGGTATGTTTGCTCAATACAAGCAACGGTTTGCATCACTTGTCAAATAGAACAAATAGCACGAATTATAGAAGAACAAATGCATGTAAGGGTGCGGGGATTTCGAGCTTCCACGTTTCAAATCGTTCGGTGAAAGGATGGTACTCCTCAGATTTAAAGACCTCTAGAATTACATCGAATCATTTAAACTTTTACTTTTTATATAGAATCTTTTTAAAGTTTTTTTTTCTTAAATGCATTTTCCTGTTTTTTACTTATTTTACGCACTAGTAACCACGGTGTTTTTCATTCTGAATTTTGAAAGGAAATGCATTTTTTTTTATTCTTTCGTTGTTTCTTTTTTTAAAAAATAAATTTTAAATAACGAAATTCGGATTTCATTAGTAATACAAACAAAATGAGCACAAGTTCTCAACTTTTGGGTTTCCTTTTGGTTAAATAAAACCAAATTTGCTGAACAGATTCTTCTTACTTTGTCAAAAACATTTATATTTCAAAGCGCATGAAAATTCTTTTTTGTGAGAGGAAGGGGGTGTATTTTTGTCATCACATACGTCTAAAATTATGATTTTAGTTTCGTTTAGAAACGTGGTTTTTAAATTTTCAGTGTAAGTTTTATCAAAATTGGAAAAATGAACACTTACATACTTTATTTAAATTCTCCAATATCTCTTTTAACTAGTACTATCTCTCTTCAAACATTCTATTCCTTTATTTATTTCAAAAATCTCAATATTATAAAATATTTAGACTTGTTTGCTTAAGATGTTTTGAGCAAGGAATAGACGTATGATGATAATGTTTTAGGATATTGGAATGTTTGTTCTGGTTAATTACTTGTTTCACTGCATTTCGATTTTTAGTTTCAAATGCCTTCAGTCGATGCAATTATAATTTGAAAATATACATAGATTTATAAAACATCCTGCTATATTCTAGTAAAAAAAATAGCGTGAATCAGAAAAGATGCTTTTTGAGCTTTTAATTTCTGTATTTCTATTTCTGAGTTCCATAAAACGATTTATTTGATGAAATACAATACATTTTGTAGAAGGATAAGAGAAATATTTTTTGAATGTATTGTTTGAATACATTCAGAATGAAAATTTACTTTGTTTAATAATATTGACTCAGTGTGAATATTTGTCTAAAAAGTATTTTCAAAAGTAATAGTAATTTTTTTACTATTACTTTTATTTTTTAAATAAAAATAAAAAGTAATTTTTTTAAAAAATACTGCTATAACATAAACAAATTAATTGATATTTTAATAAAAATGTTGTTAAGATGTATTCATGCATTGATACAAACAGAAAAAAATAAAACAAAATATTTTTTTAAGTAATAAAATTGCATTAAATGTTATCCTAAATCTAAGGAAGTTTATTGCTAAGAATTATTGCTTTTTTTATTGTTGAAAAAAAGCCATTTCGTTTTGATTTCATAAAATATGTTTGCTATCAATATATCAATTAAAATCGGATTTTTGATAAATTTTTGTTGCATATAATGAAGTTTTTTTCGATTTAGAACGATGTGAAGATGATGCTTATAAATATTATTTAGAATTTCCTTAGAACACACATGAAATGCTATAAAAGAAAAATAGTTGAAACATCGTTTTATGCATGGGTCTAAGTCTTAGATATGTGACTCAAATTGACAAATGCTCTGGTTGCATGTGCAACATATTGCATGGAATTTTCAATCCATTTATGTCCCTTAGGATAGCGACATAATTATGATTGAAAAAGGAAAGAATCTATCTATTTTAGATTAAATTTTGTATCGCTGGGATGAAGTTCACAAATGCAAAGATCTCACCTAATCTGATTTGATTAGAAAATACACCTATCACCATGGCAACCAATACTGCGAAATTTCCCCTTGAACGGAAATTGACAATTTGATTATAATAGGAGAGTTTGTTGTATTTTGGAAGATTCTTGGAAAACAACTTCCCCGTAAAGTGTGATGTGTTTTAAGAATGCAGGTACTGATTTTCTAAAAATTCGATTAAAACTATGTTCGGAAGTTAGCAGAGTGTTCGAATATTTAGGAAAATTTCGAGGATAAGTAAAACGTTTGAAATACGTATTTGTTTAATCGAATAAGTTTAAAAATCATTGCAATTGTATTTTAAGATTTTTATTAAAGCATTTTAAGTTTAAATACTATTTTAGTGATAAACACGTCGAGTCTCTTAATCTTTATTAGCATTGTTATTGAATTATTATTGTTAGTAAGTTAAATAAATTTAGAACCTACTTGTTACCTCCCTGCAAGGCATATTGAATTGTAAAGGGTGTAAAAATTCCAACCCCTCTTTCAGGGTTATTAAAAATATAGCCCAACGCAAAAGAACAATGCGTTTTCATTATTGAGAAATATTTTGTGCATTGTTTCATTTTCTGTTCGTGTGGTAACTTCCCGTTTTGTTGATTAGAATCGCTTGCCCGGATTTATTGTTGTAAGTTTCTATGGTTTGTGCCAACAAGCAAACGGTAACCCACACTTTAAAAATCGATATTGAGTGCCGTATCAACGAAATTCAGTAATATTTATGCGAAAGTATCAGCTACGATTGAAAATTTTGACAAAAGAGTGATTAGGAGTGAGACGTCAAAATCTATTGAGTTATTCCATACATAACTCTATACTGTATCATTGATAAATTAATAAAAATTTCACAATTCATAAATTAAAATCTGTGGTTTATATCAGAATTGTTTCTTTCGTTAATTTTGGGACACCCTGGCACAATTTGTATGTGAAATTAATTTATAGTTTGTTTGTAACACGATGTTTAAATATCTTTAACCAAATAAGTTCTTTTTATTTTACAACTGGCGTTGAACAGGCGACCCATTCAACTCTGAAGCCTTGAAAGTTTGAACCCAACCCAGAAAACAAGGGGGCTGCTAGATCAAGCATTGGGACAAACTATTTTTCGAGGAGGGCATTTTTAATGAAACTAATCCTCATTTACGTTACTGGGAAATAATAACCATGAAAACGTCCCACGATTAACTATACTGCAAGGGGATTCCAGCCCGTAATCTCTTAAACACTGAAGATGTTTTACTTCAGCACTGTGGTCTGTACCAGCCGGGAAAGAATTTGTATCAACCTGTCAACGCTTAGATTCGAACCTGGGTTACTTCATTGGGAAGTTAACATTTAGTTAGATGCGTTTTTGGTGCATTAAAATAAAGTTTTTGTCCCAATTTTGCTTCTAATCCTTAAAGAATATTCCTTTGCTGTAATTATAAGAAGCTGAAACAAGGCCCCTTCAAAATATTCTTTCCAAGTGGAAAAAGGATTGAAGTAATAAATGAAAGATAAGAAGTAAATGAAACAAAAAGAAGCATTACTTTCAACCCTCTCAATCAATTTTCTAAATCTTCTGAATTTATACCTTACTTTCAAATTTAACAGGTTTTTCACGTCTCTAGAGGTTGCACATCAAAGTTGAATTTTTTTCTTCTGATCTTTCATTTGCAAATTCATAAGAAGTTAAAGTTTGTTAGTATCACTACCCTCCCAGAAAAAACATTTCAATGTTGAACCATAATAAAGGTACCTTGAACCACAATATAGTAAAAATATCGAAAACTTAATAAGGCATAAAATTGCATCATGTTCCAGTTCAAATCCAATTATAGTATGTAGTAATAAAATTTAAGTATGTTAATATGGTTCAAGTTTACACAAAATGAAGGTTGCAGCAAATTAGACTGATATTATGATTCAAATCGCTTAAATGTTTCTTTGGCACGAGCCAAATAATTCAGATTTTATTAGCAAATGTATCTTCAAACCACATTCCCTTACATGATGGTGGACGCGTTTCCAGTACATGAAGTTTTTATTCCATTCTTGCATCTATTTTTGGAATATTCCTCTACATCAAAACGGAGTTCTTTCAAAATTTATCTTCTCATTGATAAAAAGAAGAAATTAAACTAATAAATGAAAAGCAAAATAAATAAAAAGCAAGAATCAGCAGAACTAAAAAATAATGAATTCTGCAAAGCGGTCCACATTTACAGAAAATTTTCCAAAATTTCAGACATTATTCAATTTTTTGAAGTTTTGGGAATTGTTCCATCATTTAAAATTACCTACAATTTTGAATAACTTTGCAAAATGTAAAAAAATAATTTCGTGGCACCACGTTTTTAATCACAAAATTCTTTAGAATTCATTTTAACATAATTTATCATGTCTATGCTTGAATTAAATCAACAAATATACACTAAAATATTTTACGTTTTACAAAACAAATTTTCAAACATTTCTTTTCTTGAAAGTAGGCGCATACTCAGTACATAAACACAAAGATTTGATTCCAGTGAATATTTCTAAACTCGGAAACAAGTCCTTTTCAAAATATTTCTTTCAAGAGAAAAAAAGATTACAAAAAAAAGATAAAACAAGAATCTGCACAACTATTAAATCCTCTAAATTTCAAACATTCCAGGATCATTCTTCTTAAGTTTTGGAATTATTTTAAATTTAGTACATCTTTGCACTTCTTTTATATTGCAAATCAAAGTTGGAAAAAATAATTTGATGATACCTTGTTATTGCTCATAAAATTCCTTAGAATTCATAGTAAGTAATATGCGCGTTAACGAAATACTTCACATTCTTCTAAATAAAAAACAATCCTTTTCTTGAAGATGGAAGTCGTTCTTCGGTACATAAATCTTGAAGTTTTTATTCCAGTCTCGCGTCTATTTTAAGGCTATTACTTTACGCGGAAACAAGGCTCTTTCAAAATATTTCCTCGAATGGGAAAAAGATCACTGAGGGAACATAAGGTAACATTATAAGTAATAAATAACAACTTCCTCAAAATTTCCGACATTGCTGATCAGTTTCCTGAATTGTTTGGAATTATTTCATCATTTTGAATTTCCTACAATTTTGCATTTCTTTATATAGCAAATCAAAGTTGGAAAAATTAATTTGATGACACCTTGTTATTGCTCACAAAATTCCTTAGAATTCATAGTAAGAAATGTGCTCGTCAACCAAATACTTACCAAACAAATACTCCGCATTTTTCAAAACAAAAAACAATCCTTTTCTTGAAGGTAAAAGCCATTCTCAGTAAATAAACCCAAAGTTTTTATTCCAGTCTCGCGTCTATTTTAAGGCTATTCCTTTACGCGGAAACAAGGCCCTTTCAAAATATTTCCTTGAAGGAAGAAAGGAAAAAAAAAGGATTACAGATCGCAGACGCTTTTCCCAAGCGGACTTTAGTATGCCGGACATCGTAGACCTTTCCTTATCCGGAAAATCCATATTGTCCACTGTCACCGCAAAATAAACAATAAACACTTGCGAATTCTGGAGGGGGGTTCTTCTTTCTTCATGCTGAATCAGGTGATGGATAATGTGCCGCAGACGATCTGCGGCAATGAAGATTAACGACTGACTCAAATTGAATTGTCGTTGAGGAGGCGCTGTTTTATTCTAGAGGATGGGCCCTAAGAAGAACAAAGGTGTTTTTAAACCTCATTTTCGGCACTGTTAATCTACTCTTGGCGTACAACGAGTCCTTTATTTCCGATGGAAATTCAATTAGCGTTTCTCCAACAGACCTTGTAACTTTCTTCGCCCTGTGGAAAACGTTTCATTTTCGCTGATTAAGTGAAAGAGTGTATCATCAGATGCTGTGGAGAACTTGCATTGTTTTTCGTCTATTGTTTTGAACTTGAAATGCGTGCAAATGCTTTCGTGTTAAAGGAAGGAAGTATATAATATTGTTAACAACAATATGAGTGCTTGTAATTTTAAACACATTGTTTTTAAATTAAATTATCTGCAAATTTATAGGAGTTCTAGAAAGGATAGGCTCTATGTGTTCAAATAAGCAGACGACAAAATGAGAACTAGCATTATTAAATATACTGTTTTCAGCTGAAATCAGCAGCAAATACATACGCTTTCTAGAAAGGAGATGCTCTATGTGTTCAAATAAGCAGACGACAAAATGAGAACTGGCATTATTAAATATACTGTTTTCAGCTGAAATTATTAGCAAATACATACGCTTTCTAGAAAGGAGATGCTCTATGTGTTCAAATAAGCAGACGACAAAATGAGAACTAGCATTATTAAATATACTGTTTTCAGCTGAAATTATTAGCAAATACATACGCGTTCTAGAAAGGAGATGTGCAATGTGTTCAAATAAGCAGACAAAAATGAGAACTGACATTGTTAAATATACTGCTTTTAGTCTATCATTTGCAAATACATACGCGTTCTAGAAAGGAGATGCGCAATGTGTTCCAATAAGCAGACAAAAAATGAGAACTGCCATTATTAAATATACTGTTTTTAGCTTATTTGCAAATACATGCACGTTCTAGAAAGGAGATGCACATTATGTTCAAAAGAAGTAGACAACAATATGAGCACTTGTATTACTACACATATTAATATTACCCTAAATTATCAGCAAAATCATTCGCTTTCTAGAAGGAAGATAAACAATATATTTAAATAAATAAGGTAGGCAACAATATGAGAACTTGCAGTATTAAGCATATTGTTTTTAGCTTACATTATCTGAAAATGCATACGCGTTCTAGGAAGGAACTGCACAAGTTTTTCAAATAAGTAGACAACAATAGGAGAGCTTGCATTATTAAACTTATTGTTTTTTTTAGCTAAAATTATCTGTAAATAATTACGCGTTGTAGAAAGGAGATGCACAATATGTTCAAATAAGCAGACAACAAAATGAGAACTTGCATTATTAAACATGTTCCTTTTAGCTTAAATTGTCAGCAAATGCATACTCGTTGTAGAAAGACGATGAGCAATATGTTCAAAAAAGCAGACAGCAATATGAGCACTTGCATCATTAAACATATCGTTATTAGTTTAAATTATTTGTAAATGTATATACGTTCTAGAAAGGCCATGCACAATATGTTCAAATAAGTAGACAACAGTATGCGAACTTTTTTTTCCTAAAATTTATTGTTTTCAGCTTGAAATATGTGTAAATGCATATACGGTCATGAAAGGAAATGAACCATATTGCTGCATTATTAAACATATAGAAATATGAACAAATGCATTTGCGTTTAATGAAGAAGGTGTATAATATTTTCAAATAAGTAGGCAGTAATATGAAAACTGGCCACATTACCCATATTGTTTAAAAACAGGGTAAAAACTAGCCTTCCTTGAAGATTTTGATGATTAAATATATGTTAAACTTAAATATATGTTAAATGCAGAGGAAAGCTGCGAAAACTTTCCATGGCTTTTCCAAAGGCAACGGAGATCCTTACCCATGATCTATCTACCACTTGAAATATTTTATGTCAGTTTTGATTAAATTAAATTAAATTAAATTAAGAAATTTTATCCTGCATGCGAGTCTTATTTATGAGTGCAGAATATTATAACGAACATGCAAGTTTACAATTTTTAAAATAATATTTAAACTTGCATGTTAATTTGGGAGCTTAATATAAATAATTTCTTAATTATTCCCTTTAAATGTTATTTTAAGAGTATAAAAATAATTTTAAATTTCAAATAACTAAAGTTAGATTTAGATACGAGTAATTTAAATTTTCAATTATTATTCGACACCTTATTTCCGACACGAGTGCAAAATAATTTCTTTTTGAGATCTAAAGCAATTAGTTGAGAAGTAAATAGCTGGACTCTTTCATAAACATGACATTTAATGACCTTTCAATGAAAAAAAAATAATTCTAGTTAAATTAGTTGAAAATAATTACATTCGTAGCAAACATCTTATTTTTCTTTTAAACGACGTAAGAACATTTAAAAAGTTTTTTTTTTCGTGTGAAAAATAAATCCAACTTAAAGTTTAGATGTTGAATTATGCAGCAGAGGATGTGCAAATATCAACATACCAGTGGGTCAATATTTTAAGAGGTACAAAATAAAATTTTAACTTGGACGAAAAGTTGTTCTTCAAGGAATGTTTGCTAGAAAAGAAAATTAAACACTTTCTTCAATGGAAAGTAAGAGTGAGTTTTTTTTTCTCTTTTTAGTTGAAACGAAAAAGCAAATTGCCTACTGTTTTTTTTTTCTTTTTTTAAAATTGAAAGTTTAATATTTAGAAGTGCGGAACAGGAAAGATTTCAAGGAATTGAAATACTTTGTAAGCCCTTTTTTCTTGTATTCTCTAATCTAAAGAAATAAGGAATTTTGAATGTCCACTTTTTAAATTAATTTATGTTTTAAAATCAGTCGTAAAGTCCTTGGATAATTTACAAATTCTTATATGTGGGTCATAAAATTAACATTTTAATCTGATATATTTTGAGCACCTTCTATTAGTAAATCGAATGATTTATAAAAATTAGTAATAAAAATGCAATGCAAATGGGTTTCTAATTATAATGTTGAACAATATCGGTAAATTGAATAATTAAGGCTTAAATATTTTTATAGGATTCTTCGTGGTTTTATAGACCTTTTTCAAAATGATTAAAATTGATAAAAAATATTACATTTAAAAAAATTTTGCAAAAGAATAAAGGGTTTGTGATTTTCACCTACTTTTTTTTAATAGGGGGACGGATTTTAAAATCCCTAAAACATATTTAATATTTAAAAGATCCCTAAGTGTAGACGTTTATTAATATCACATTTTTTTATTCGAAGAATTCAGTTAAAGTTTGTATTGCAACAAGTTTGAAACATTAAATCCATCAGACGTTTCATACATGAAATGTATATTTAAGAATCCCGATATTCTATAGAATGTGTACCTATTGTATAGAATGCTCTCAGGCGATCGGCAAAATATAAAGTATTAATGATTCACACACTTATCAGGCGTTCTCTAGAATAATTAATGAAAAACCTGCAAGCTTTTTATAAAATAAATATAAATATTTATATAATAATTCTATATTTTAAATTTTGCCTAGAATGCCCTAACTCGACCGGCAAAACATGAAATGATAATTATTTCCTTGGTATTCTGCAAAATAATCAATGAAATACCCACAGTATTTTACACAATGACCACGCAAAGTATATATAATAATTATCTATTTCAAATAATGACTTAAAACGTTAGGCATTTTCTGCACAGAGTAGATTTTTTACAGAATGCTGAGTTATTTTATAGAATGCACCAAATCAACTGGTAAAATATGCAGTAATATATCGCATATTTCTTAGGCATTCTGTGGAATAGCTAATGAAAAACCTACATTCATTCTACAATGGCTAAGTAAAGTATATAATAATTCTCTATTTTAAACTTTTCCTAAAAACGCTTGGCATTATCTGCAATGACTAGATATTCCATGGAATGCTTACTGATTAAATAGAATACCCAAAATCAACCGGTCTGATATGTAATAATATTTCACACATTACTTAGGCACTCTATAGAATAACTAATGAAAAAACTATACGCATTCTATACAATAACTACACAAAGTATATAATAATTCTCTGTTTTAAACTTTACCTGAAAAAAAAACTAGGCATCTAATCAATAACTAGAGATTCTACAAATTGCTTTAATTATTGCACAGAATGCCCCAAAACTACCGGCAAAATTAACTGAACTCAGTGGAGCGACAGCCCATAGAGGGGCAAAGCCTACTGTGCCCATCTCAGTTTTCTGACCATTGGGCTCTGAGGTGCAAGGCAGATGCTTCGGTTGGGTGGTCAGCCCAACGCGGAACCCCCAGTGTTTAGCTCCCAAGCATGCTTGGTACTCATTTCATCGACCCACTGAAGGGATGAAAGTCTGAGTCAACCTTGTCCGGTCCAAGCATCGAACCAGGGACCTGTGGCACGACAGCACAAAGCGCTATCTCTCAGCCACCAGGCGTTACAGGCAAAATAAAGAATGATTAATATTTCATTCATTACTTAGGCACTCTGTATAATAACTAATGAAAATCCAACAGCTAGTCTATACAATGACAACGCAAAGGATATTATATCTCTATTTCAAACTTCGCAAAAAAAGCGCTAAGGTTTTCTACACAAAGTCTAGACATTATGTAGATTACTGAAATTCCATACATTGACAATAACATACATACTGTTTAAAATCAAAATAAAGTTATTTATGACAGCCTTAGAGAATCAACAAGAAACGTTTTATCTACACCTGGAAAAAAAAACTTCCATCTTTCCAATATTCCACGATTCTAATATTTTATGCAATTCAAAACAAATTTTCAAATCAAAATTCAAATCCATGAAAATTAGAATCCCTAAATTTAAATAAAATCTCAAAATTCATAGGGGCTAAGCTAGTGAACTCTGCCACTTTAAAAAAGAGATTTCGCTACGAGAGATAAAAATGTGAGACACCATTAAACTTAATCTTTGGAATTTCATTCCCCCCTTTGTCCCCCCCTGGGAGTAGAGGGGGGACACCGCAAGAAATTGATTTCTCTAAGCCCCTTCTAAGCACTTTTTCCTCACTTTCCTTCCTGTATTTGATGGCATGATTTCGGGGAGAGTTCGAGTCGTGTCAAAATAGCATCTTCAACAAATAGCAGTTGTTTTGAATAATTTTTAGAGAGCACGTTTTGGGGATTTTTCTTGTGAAAGTATGATGGCCTAAGTATTGATAAAAATTTGTCGAAGTAATATATGAGAAAGTATGTAAGCTTTATAAATTAATGAGAAAAAGTTTAGCTGAATGTTTCATAGTATAAATTAATAAAAAGGTAAGGATGAAGCACAAATGAAAATGCAGGAACGGATATCGTATAGTTTCGGTTCTATAAAAATAAACTTTCCTCCGTGTCTGAACAAATGAAAGTTTAGAAGTAAAGAGACAAACATGACTATAGTTGTAAAACCAATAAGGAAAGAAGAACAATTTTATACAAGATGATTAAAGAACGAAGATAGGAAACAAGTAAGAGATGGTTTGGCGAGAACTTTGGGAGCAAAAGATTTAAAATTAGAACAGATTTCTTGATATTGGGAAACAGTAGAATACTAGAAAGATCCTTAACTAAGCTAATGGAATTTTTCAAAATATGAAATGATTACCGGAAATCAAGCTCTGCAGAAGGGGAGCAGTGTTGAATAATTTTAGCAGCAGAAAACTCAAACCTTCTATTAGAATTCTAACTATGCATGGTGATGGAAGATCGGTTAATGTTAAATATTTTTCGTGCGTTTTAAATCAAAAATTAGTGTGAGTTTAGTTTATCCTATATACGCAAGACCATGTCGACGCGAAGTTTGATAAATACACCAGCCATTAATATCAGGAATGAGATATTCCATGTAAATGAAATTTTTTTTTTTTCAGAAGAGAAAGCGACATTAAATATAAATTTATTCAAAATCTTAGCATTTTGGTGACTGATTTTCGGATAATAAAGTAAGTTCGAATTCGAGGGTTTGGTAGATTGTGAGATTAATTTTCAACTGATGTAATCAATGATATAAGAAAAAAAAACCACGGTCTACTATGCGCTTTTACTATTTGTAATATTTTAACATTACTAACAGCACGAAACTATGCTTTCAATAGCAGAAATAAGCTATTTTTCTATTGCAAAAGGAAAAAAAAACATTACTTTCTATAGCAAAAATAGTTATTTTTTCAGTACAAACAATTTGAAAGTTACTTTGCTGTTATATTGCGAAAAAATAAGAACAGTCATTTTATGTTTAGGTAGTCAAATTAGCAATATTGAGATAGCAAAACTAATTTTTCAAAAATTTTAAGACAAATGGGAGGCAAGATTACAACCGTAATTTTAAACATTCAATTAAATTAATGCTAAATAAATTAAGTTAATCACCTTATCATGGAGGATATTAACTTTCCTTTTTCTTATAATATAACAGAAAAAAAAAAGAAAAAAGAAGAAGAGTTTTCTGACAGTTTCGCATCGAAAAATAAAAGACAAAAATGTTCACAAGTTATTCTTTAATATATTAATCGGATATAAAATTTGCATAGTAATATCTTCAAATCTTTTAATTCACGTTGAAATGTAAAAATTTAATTTTAGTTTTCAAAGTTAATTGATACATTACTCTATCAAACAATGAATTACAATTGATGACAGTATCTATAAAAATGTTACCGACTCTCACTGTGTTTCTAAACTAGATCATATCAATTTCTTGAAACAATATTATTTTATTCTATTCGATTTAAGAGAGTCTAATACTGATATTATACCGAACCAAATTCATTACACTAAGTTCAAGTCTATTATAACGTCTTTTCTAATAACGTCGAGCCATAAATAACGTCTAAGAGACGTAAAAAAATGTCTTGGACACAGCTGCTAATGGAGCGTAGCGATTGCAATACATTAAATGGGAGCTTTTCCGACTATAGCTGTCTACTTGAGAAAATGAAATGTTCTCTACTTTCTTTCATTCAGTATGGCAAGAAATGTAAAGATTTCATCTAGAAAGAGCGAAAGATCTGACAATTTTATGTCACACAATTTGTTTACTGCCACTAAAAGTTTGTGTTTCGTTCTGAGTATCTCCATTTTATAGATCTGTGTCTTGATTTTTTTTTTGAATGAAAGATTAAAGAATTTTAAACATTTTGCTCTAAAGTTTCATATTGAATATAAATGAACCATTTCAACAAAATAATTTTATGTACAGGATGTTCTGTAACGACTGCCGTTAACATAAGTTTTTTTCATGTACTTTTCGATTGAAGGAACCATGAAGCAAAGTTCGCAAATTCGTAGGAAAAACGCCAAATCCTTTTTCACACAGGTCGCAGGTGATTGATAACATCCATAAAGTATCAAATTCGATAGTATTGCGATCATTAACAATTTCAATACAAAACGAATACATCAGGATCATAATTGATAGCTATAATTATTGATACACGATTATGTGACGATTATTATAGATAACGTTATATATCAAGAAGATACTATCGCGAATATCACACATTTTAAATAAAAACGAACTGCTTCACAAAAAGTTTTGTATACAGTCATTAATATATATATTTAAAACCCTTGCTAAAAATAAAGCAACAAAATATGCTCATTATTGTATAGTTTGTCTAAAGTAAGAACTCCCCTATCCATTTGTCTGGACTCGTGGTCATTGTTTAGGACAGGTTTCGGCTTGGGTCGGCGAGGGAGAGGGAATCTTTTTCTTCGGTCTTTTGTGTTAGCCCTAGATAGAAGAGAAGCTACCCTTCCTGAAATGCGTTATTCTTGTTTTCATAGCAGCAGACGGTCTCAGGCTTCGTGGCAGGGGGAGTTCTTAATATAGACAAACTACACTTATCGATTATAGGGACCATGTAGCCAAGTTCAACATTTAGGAACAACGCCAGATTCTAATTTATTCAAGTTACCGGTTACCGATGATACACATAAGTGTATCAAATACGACAATATCGTAATCAACAATACACATTGAATACGGTTATATCTCGATCATTATTGGTATATTGAAGGGGTAGTCTCCCTATAATGAATTTTTTAGATGTTTCCTTTCAATTTCCGCCCTTTGAAATTTATTTTAGATGTCTATCTATTTTATTTCCATCGTTTGCGAAGAATGTTGCATTTAAAGGGTGCTTACCCATTAAAAGTGCCCATTACCCATTAAAGGAGCTTAAAATTCGCTTACCCATATACTTGTTTGTGGCAACACTAGCATTATTCATTTCAGCGAAATGGCTTATTTCTAACATTCATTTTATAATGTGTATTACTTCAAATTGAATTTAAGGTCATAATTATATATTTTTGAACTTATCACCTTTTAAATGCAACGATCATAATTATATATTTCTGAACCATTAAAATTTTTGTGACAATTAAACACTCAAAAAGGTAATCTGAGTCCGCTATAAACAGATACTAACTTCTTGACTGTCCACTGTAAACGGAGGAAATGTAAGTAAAAAAATATTTCGGAAGGGACCACTAATAACGTCCGCTACAACAGAGTGTTCAGTATATTCTAGGTTCATTATAGTGAGGTTAGATAGTAATTATAATAAAACCTCATATTTATTTAAAAATAGCTTCATTTTTTTTTTGGTGAAAGTGTGTTTTTTGATAACAGCGTAGTAGGAATATTTAATCATCAAAGACAATAGCTCAGGTTAAAGGATTTCGCCAAAAATATATATATTTATGTGTAAAAAGCAATTTTTTTACAACTGAACTTTTTTTTTTTTGGAATGAAACTAAATCTTTGAACTAAAGCATTTCAACAATTCAAAGAATTTCTTTTAAGTAAACAAAAACTTCAACTTCTGACCAAGCTTGAACTCTTTTTCTTAGAATACACTCCAGAACTCACGGGGTAAAAAAAAAAAAGTGAAATCTACAAGAGCCATACAAAGTGCTTTCGCTTAATGGAACCACTTATCTCACAAGGCAGTGTCTGAGACATTCAGAGGGTCGTATTTATCTCTGCCACGTTTCATTTATAACAATTTCTCGCCGAACTGAATGGGTTACTAGATGCCACGCGAGAATTTCTTATATCCAGCATTTCCTAGTTTCTTGCCGGATTATCAGGGAGGCCAGCCGGACTCTATTTTATCCACGCAGCTTTCTGATATCGCTATTCGATGTCCACGCAAGCGGAAGACTCCCTCTTGTAGCTTGGCCACGCGCATTGCTCCCCTGTTCTACCAATATTTCTTTCCTTTTATTTTCTTCTGGTGTTTTTGTCCCTCTGTGGTGGGTCCTCCAGGCGTTGACGTGTGGCCACAGCACCAGACCAAGATATTTCATGGTCTCTTTCTTCCGCCCTTCGATCGGAACGAATGACCCCGAGGAAGGGGTTCTAGGGGTGGCATATTTGGCGAAATATTGGCAATAGTTTTCCTTCATAATGTGATTTGTTCACAGAATATAAAAGCTGATTAACAAAGTCTGTTTAATATTAACAGTGTTAATCGAATGTTTTTCGTCAAGGAAAATAAAAAAAGCACAGTTTAAGTGTTTTACACGAGTATATCGAAGCTATAATTTCAAATTATATTTACCATCCTGGCCGTAAGTGAATTGTGTGATCTTTAGAACTGACAAAGAGTATAATTATTTAAGTTATTAAAGTTTTTTTTTAATGTTGCCAAAATGTTGAGATTTTTTCGCCCTTAAAGATAGCTATCAAAATCAATCAATAATTCTCAATTTTGGCAAATTTGTATGAGCCCAGGTACTACAGCATTGGAGTAACTTATTATGAAAAAAAATGTATAAAAAAGTGCTTTTTCATTTCTGTGGTTTTTTTTTTCTTCTTCATTTTGGCGTTTGCACCATTTTCTGGGTAAACATAGAAGGTGCTGACATTAGATAGGCTAAGCTTGGCCTTACAGTCATGGATAACAGCAGCAAAATTGCAGCAGTTATGCAGAAAATATTTCGTAGGCGGAAAAAAAGCGTATAAGAAAAAAAAAAAAAAAAAAAAAAAAGAGCACCTCGTTAGTAATTATACGAATTTTAC
The DNA here is from genome assembly GCF_982258835.1 of Parasteatoda tepidariorum. Taxonomy (NCBI): domain Eukaryota; kingdom Metazoa; phylum Arthropoda; class Arachnida; order Araneae; family Theridiidae; genus Parasteatoda; species Parasteatoda tepidariorum. The sequence goes on along the minus strand of NC_141764.1, from coordinate 80,308,692 downwards.
AACCGATTCAATTCAAGCTGTTGAACCAAACTTAAATGTCGTTAAGTATTTCTTCGACTGAAATAGTATATTTTTTAAAAAAAAAAGTAATACCAATTAAGGATAATTTAAAGTTTGCAGAAAGCTTTTTACCAACTTTATACTATTTAACAAAATGATTAGGACTCTTTAGCTTTTTTAAAATAGTTCGAACTTTCAATAGTTATACACTAATTACATTATAATATAATAATACACAAATTGTACTTTTTCTTCTAGTATTTTTTTTGTTGAAAATGTTATTAAATTGAAATACTTTATAATTTTTGCTAAAAATTTAAATTTATCTAAAGTTAAAGACATTACTGCTCATTGACTTAATTTACACATTGTTTTTAATAAATTATTATACATTATTTAATTCCATTCAAATCCTATATAGCATTAGAAATGGAAATTGAATCCTAAATTACTGTACACTGTTTAAGAACTACCACCTTTAACTATGTAATTTATTAATTGATTCCTATGTAAAAATTTCAAAAAATAATTTATCATGTAGTAGGTATGAAATTGAAACAAACGCTTGATGACATCATTTCTTTCTTGATTGTTTGAGTAACTGTTCATTACTCAATAACCATTAAAAAAAACTTCAAACTTTTTTTTATCTGGACTTTTTTTTATTAATATTTTTTTTCATTATATCCCAAATCTTATTTAAGTACTATAGGAAAAGAAAGAAGTTGGCGCCACTTATTGTCCAAAACCATCACCATGGCAACCCTTTTCAACAAGATAGTGTACACCCTATAGATGTTGGAGTGGAGGGGGGGGGAAGAGCAGAAAATCATAATCGCTTGACTTCACCATCCTCGACGACGACCCATCAGGATTCCGACCCTCTGTTTTCTCGAGAGGATGTAGAGGAAAGATTGGGGGAGGGGGGGGAAGAAATGCCTTCACACATCGCCATAACCGGTGGACAATTCTTGGGGGAAAAAAACCCGTTTGCATGAGTTCCCAATGATTCCAAATGGTTATGCGTACTCTGTAAATATGGATTTTATGTCAAGTCCCTGTTGCAGGGAGTGTTGTGGGGGTTAATATTTTGGCTGCTTCAATTGGATTTTTGAATTGCTTTTATTTTATGCTTTTTCAATTGTTTAAGAATGAGGTGAAATACTTTGCTTTTTATTTTAATGGCTAAATAAAAACTTTAGCATTCGAATTAATGTCGTTGCAGTAAGAATTTCATATTTTGCAATTGATTTCATCATGCTGTGCACTATTAGAATATCATGTTGTACCATTAAAATCATCATGTTGTATTGTACCATAAGAATGTCAGGTTTGACCATCAGAATCATCATATTGTTTTAAATGAGGTGGAGAACTTTGTTTTGATTTTAATGGTTAAATTAGATGAAATTTTGCCATCAGAATTAATGTTGCTACCTTAAGAATCATCATGTTGTTTCATGTGGCTCCATTAGAATCTTATGGTGTTCCATTAGAATCATCATGTTGTACTATTAAAATGTCAGTTTTGACCATAAATATTATTATGTTGATTAAAATAGGGTGAAGTACTTTGCTTTTATTTTAATGGTTAACTAAAAATGTTACTATCAGAATTAGTATTGTTACCAATAGAATTAAGTCATTCATGTAGTTTAAAATGAGGCAAAATACTACCCTGAGAATACTTCCTGACCCCTACACAGTTAACCGAACTGTGTAGGGGTCAGGGATCTGGCCTTGCATCAGAAAGGTTCTTGTTTCGAATCCCGGACAAGGCATGGATGTCATTCTCTCTGCTATCTGTCCTTACCGTGGAAGCAACGTTGGCTCAGCTAATATGGTGCCCCTTAAAGAGTGGCCCCCAAATCTGCCCTTCATATGCCTGTGTTGACAAAAGGTCATTTCCCAGGTGGACACTGAAAAAAAAAAAGAATTTTCATTCTAATGCTTGAATAAAATTTTAACATTCAAACTAATGTAGTTACTTTTAGAAATTCATAATTTGCGATTGGTATCATCGTGTTGCTTCATGTTTTACCATAAGATCATTAGAATCTCTTTCAGCATCATTAGAATCATCGTTGTTTCAAAAGAGGTGAAGTTGTTTGTTTTTATTTTAACGGTTAAATTAAAATTTACCATCATAAAAATTGATGTTACCATTAGAATCATCATATTGTTTCATGTGGCTCCATTAGAATCTCATGTTGTACAATTAGAACCATCATGTTGTATTGTGCCATAAGAATGTCATGTTTTACCATTAGAATCATCATTTAGTTGAAAATGAGGCGAAATACTTTTAGTCAAATAGTAAAATGAAAATTTTATCATAAAAATTCATGTTGTTTCATGTTTACCATCAGAATATCAAATTATCCTATTTGAAACATCATGTTGTTAAAATAGAGGTGAAATACATTGATTGTATTCAAATTGAAAAATAGAAGAAGTGACATTAAAATTTTAAATTTTATCATAAAAATCTTCATGTTGCCTTAGTGAAATAATAATGGAAAATTAAAATAGTAATAGAACTTTAAAATAGAAAAATTAACATTAGAAATTCATATTTTAGCACAAGAGTCTTCATGTTGCCTCAGTAGAATAATCATGGTAAATTGGAATAATAACATAAAATTAGAATAATAATATAAAATTAGAATGATAATATAAAATTAGAATAGTAATAGAAAATTAGAATAATAATATAAAATTAGAATAGTAATAGAAAATTAGAAGGATGATAGAAAATTGGAATAATAGAAAATTAGAATAACAATAGAAAATTAGAATAGTTATAGAAAATTAGAATAGTAATAGAAAATTAGAATAATAATGAAAAATCAGAATAATAATAGAATTATAAATTGGAAATTTAACATTAGAATTTCATATTTTATCACAGGAATCTAAAATCTTCATGTTGCCTTAGTAGAATGTCATGTTTAATCATTAAAATATCGTATTTTACCATTAGAATCATCCTCTTTCTTTAAAGGAGCGAAATTCTTCGCTTCTATTCTATTGAAGTGTAAATTAATTAGGAGATATTTTTAAAATAATTGCTTTGGGATTAGTAGTATTTATGAACAATATTTTTTAAGTGATTAAAAAGTAATATGTAAGTGTTTGTGATTTGTTCCAGAAAAATTTTGGTATTGTTTTTATTTTCTTTAACTGTTTTTTTTTCCTTCTTTTTTTTTAGAGTTTTACTACGTTTTGTTTTGTGTTTATCTGTATACCATTCTGAAATTCTTTAAATAATGATTGTAAGACAAAAAAAATAAAATTCCTGGAGATATATATATATATACATATCACTAAATATAATTCATATTTGACTATTTATATAAGCAGGGAGCAATATTCTGACTTAGTTAACATTTTTACTTAAAATGTTTTTCTACTAAATACTTCAATTTATTCAGTGATAATTTAAATAAGACAAATATTTAATGAAAACTATGATGTTTACCAACTTCCTGTTGTTTCTATACATTCCACTCGTTTATCCAATTTTTTAAAATATCACTTAGCATGTTTTTCCACTACAAAATTCAAATATTTAAATGATAAATTAAATAAAAATACGTTTATAAAAAGTGAATGTTTCAATAAGTACGATAAGACGATAAGATATCGATATGCTTCGATAAGTTTTACTAAGTTGTATGATTTCTAAAAATATAGTTTGTGCGCTCTAAAAATTTCACTTCTATACACTTAAATATTTTATATCTATGACTTAAGTAAAAATTATAATAAAAAGTACGCTATATTTCAGCTTTTATATCTTTCAATCTTATCGAATTCTCTAAAATATAAACGTGTTTTTCGACTGAACACTTAAAATATTTCGTTTTTAATTTAAATAACAACAAAATTTGATGTATGTTTATCCTTCCACCCCTCATCAGATAAACATTATGCAAGTTTTGTGTGAATCAGCCGACTTTGAAAGATAAATTACATTATTTCCATCTAACTCTTATCTTTAACTGTGACTGAAACCGAAGGCTCGGTCATTCCAAGAAGTAGGTTTTAAATATTCAATGCCACTAATTAATCATCGTGTTTGTTTAGTATTTAGATTTAATTTAAGTAACAAATTATTTTATGGTCTATGCTATTATAGGTAATAAGATACTGTTTAAAAAAAAAGTTTTTCTCTGCATGTGGTACGATTACATACTTTACTAACGCATCTCATCTGCCGCACTTAGTGCTCAGCACTAAAAAAAAACATCAAAGATTAGACAAGTGTTTTTTTAATGTAAACTTAGTATGCCAAAGCACAAGTGCCGTCAGCTTTCGCTCTCTTGTGTAAGATAACTACAAGAATCCATTTCTGTAATTCGAAACCTGGTCTTATTTTTGTACTCTTTAATGTATGATCACCGACATACAAAACCCTTTAAGAGGATTAAAATTTTTTTTTCTTATACTTAAAGTAAGATGAACTCGAGGTTAAAATGATCGTGTGTTTAGCTTCCGTTTCTTGTATGAAACTGGATATTAAATGATTATGTGCACTGGTTACGGAATATTGTTGCTTTTATATTCTATATAAAATATCGTTTGACAGTATATATATATATATATATATATATATATATATATATATATATATATATATATATATATATATATATATATATATATATATATATATATATAAAGCCCAATACTGTCAAACGATATTTTCTATGATGGCTAAATTATGTATGTAGGTAAGCTATTGTAGTCTGAATTGCAAAAGACAAATTATAATAATAATAAAGAAAAAATATTTTTGGCCCAGTACAGGAAAGAGGCTGTTGGCGGATCAGATACAACTTTGAATTATATAGACTCTATGGACAGCCACAGATAGTACAGGTCATTTAAAGCGATAGATTAAGATGGATCGGCCATATCTGGAGAGGTCCAGAAAATAATGCAGTCCGAATAGCCACCTTTAAAAATCATTCGGGATCTCGGGCTAGAGGAAGACCTCCAACTAGATGACTGGATGACACTGCTAAAGATCTAAAAGTATTAAAGATAAACAACTGGAAAAAAGTCGCCATGGACAGGAGGCGTCGGAGGCTACGTGTGTTTGAGGCAGCCAAGACCTGTAAGGGGCTGTGGTGCTGAAGCTGAAGAAGAATAAAGAAAAAAAATCTTGATTTGAAAGGCGTCTTTTAAGTTTTTAAGAAATTAACATGAAGCTCAAGAGCGAAATTACTTCATTTCTTCGTAAGAAGATATGAAGTCAGGCGGATGGTCAAGAGGTTTTTTTTCCCTTTAGAAACTTGACATAGAACTTCCACGGCAGCTTGAGCCGCGGTGACAGAGGGGATAGAGTATTCGCCGCCCGACGAAGTGACCCATGTTAGAATCCAAGCGGTGGAGGGTTGATACGAATTCTGGTCCTGGCTTGCACTGACAGTAACATAGTGTTGACGCAAAATATCCTCAATAGTAAATGGATCATGGGTTAGTCTCCCCTTGCCGACGAGTTGACCGTGGGAGGTTTCCGTGGTTTTCCTCTCGTATCGCCAATGCGGGTAAGTTTCATGAAAAAGTCCTCTACGAAGGCATGTTTGTCCCAATACTTTATTCAGGAGTTCCCTTGTCTCCTATATATAATTAAGTAAAATATATAATGGCCAAAATCCTCAGAATGAGGAAACGATAGATGCACGGATGACTTCTAGAACAGGTGCTAGAAATTTAAAAAAAAATTTCTTTTGGTTCGGGAAGCTGGTTACTCTGTAATTCGAATCGAATCTGTCAAAATTCTAAGATTGTGTTCTTGACAATCCTAAGATTGTGTTCTTCATAGTTTAAAGGATAAAGAGTTGATCATTGATAATTGTAAATTCAGAATTGGGTTAGCTGCTCAACGCTGGCTATAAAATAAAATTTAGTTCAGCTAGGTGTCAGCCTTAATTTCATAAGCGATTAATAAATTTTATAAAAGAAAACATTTATTTACAAATTAAGAAATATAATTTTGAGCATTCTTAAAGAATTTTGACAGATTCGATTAGAATTACAGAGTAACCAGCTTCTCGAACAAGAAATTTTTTTTTTTTTTAAATTTCTAGCACTCGCTGTTCTAGAAGTCATCCGTGCACCTATCGTTCCCTCTTTCTAAAGATTTTGGCCATTATATATTTCCTCCTCTGCCCTCTGCCGTTCCACAGAAACCGATATTTTTGCTCAGTTGGATTGTAGCTTGGAGTTAGGAATATTTTTGTTTCTTTTTCTTATAATATTTCTTTTTTGCTTTTTTCATGAAAATTCCTTACTTGATCCAGAATAATTCGCTTACGAAATAGCACTAAAACCTATAGCACTATGGAAATCAGATTTTATTGAAGATCAATGATAATTATGCCGTAAAGATTAAATGATTTAAGTTATTTAAAGTAAACATCTAATAAATTAAAAAAAAAATCCATTAAAGTTAAAATATTTTTCAATTATATTTGGATAAGACTAAAAATAGCAACAACTTTCTATCAAACAATGCACTTCTTTCTTTCAAACAAAACACTTAAACGTGTTGGTAGGTCTTCGTGCAATAAACAGCTGTCACAATGTGTCTCGTATATCTTGTGGAAAGCAACTTAATTTTACGACTCTATGACCCATCTAAAAAATTGGCATCTCTCTGACAAAAATAGCCTCGTTTGACTTTAAATAACAGAAATTACGGAAATAAATTAAGACCGTAACTGTACTAATGAGAGTTTCACGACGCGGGACACTTTGCAACGGGGTGACTTTCCGTTGCAAAAACAAACCATACTGGAACGAAAGCAACATCAGAGAAGTTCTCCGACTTGCATCAACTAAATTAAACCCCGCGTTTGGAAACAATATGATCGTTTTAATGCCTCTTCCCTCCCTTTGGCCTGCACTTTCTACATATTGAAAACATTTTTTTTTCTTTGTTTCCACTTGAAGAATATTACGTCTTTTAAGACAGAACTAAGAATAAAAAAAAGATCGATCCGCGTCAGTCGCATTCTCTGGAGGGAACAGATGAGGAAGAAAAGGAAAAAAGAATAAACAGAAACCCACCGACAAAAGAAAATGTAATCTGCGTCTTGGAACATGATTTACGATCCATAAACTGTGGGGAATGGAATTATTTAGATTCACTTTGTTTTGCTTCACTCTTCTTTTTTTTGTTCTTTTTTTTACCATCCTTTTCTTTCTTCCCGCGTTCTTTTTTCCCTTTGTCTTCTTTGCTGACAAAGTTCTATTTTCTTTTCTCTCCAGTGCGCCACCCTCGCTGTTTCTCGTGCAAGAAGTTGGTATTTTGGACGGGGTTGTATCACTGCATGGGAGATGGGAAGTGGATTCACTTTGCAAAGAAAGGGACTGATTAAAGGGATTTCATTTTTCAATTTTAAGAAGAATAAGCAATTTTTTAAAACCCCAGATTTGTTCAATACACAAAATAAGCAAAAAAAAAAAAAACTTCCTAAATTTTGGAAAAAGAAATACATGTAAAGTGATATATGAGTCGCTCAGAAGCCAATGCGGTTAAGTCCAAAACACAAAAATTGAGAAAATTAATGATTTTTGATACATTAGTTTTTGAAATTCTTGGTTTATTAATCTAATTAGAAAAGTGTATAAAGTCTTCTTTCGAGGTGTAAACTCTGCAAAAAAACAAGATATGTACTGGGTGTGTAAATAAAAACGTAAGTATTTATTGAAATAATGACAGCATCTTATAAATTTTAGGACCTTTTGGCAACTGAAAAAGATAAGAAATTTATGTAAAAATAATAAAATAACATATATTGTCATAAGTTTTATGTTTAGTCATCATAACAAACATCATCTTCTTCCGAGTTATTTAAATGTAAATCTTGATCTCCACGTGTTGTTCTTAATGTCCTGTAAAAGTGGTGTTTAATTGGAGGTATATACTTTAATAAACACATGATGTCTTTTTTTGTTTCTCTTGAAATTGTTCTGCCATTTGGATATAATATAGGTTGAGTTATATTTTTTAAATTTACTGGCCTACCTATTTTTGTTTTTGCTACCCTGAGTTACTATGAATTTCTTGTTTTTCAGTGTTACCAACAAATATAGAAAGAAGAAGAAGAATTTAATTTTTATTTCAAAGTTTGTGTAAAAAAATATTGATAAAAGGTGGACTTATTCACAATGGCTTCTGAAATTATTGTACAATATATTCAGAAGCTATTAAAAAAAGGGCTGTCTAACCTAGAAAAAAGTAACCAACGAGTAAATCCTTTAATAACTAAGAAGATTATTATTTATTTCATCAAAATTTCCAAAAATCAGAAAATATCAAAAAATGGACTTAACCGCATTGGCTTCCGAGCGGCTCATATTTATAAAAAATACTTCAAATTGTGGGGATCTTAGTGAAATTACATGTTAAGTAATAAATATAATAAAAGATATTCTAAATTGTGGAAAACATTGATAATTATTATTAGGTTTTTTCCAATTTAGAATTTTTAAATTGGACTATCATTTTTAGTGATATTAAATAACAAATATATTCTGAATTAGAGAGCTTAATTAGAATAAAATGAAATGTTAAATGATAATTTTAATGAAAGATATTTAACATTAATGACCTTGGTGATATTGCCTGTTAAGTGATAGATATAATTACGTTAAAAAACGTCGAAATTAGAGAACACATCAATAAATGATTGTTATTAACTTTTCATATTTGGAAAACCTAAATTGGAACATCATTTTAATAAATATATTCTAAATTGGAGAGCTTAGTGAAGTTACATGTTAAGTGGTGTATGTGATGACGTAATAAAAGACATTCAAAATTATAAAACCTAATAAAAATATTATTATTAGGTTTTCAATTTAGAATATTAAATATAATCAATATCATTTTAAGTGATATTTTAATAAATACCATCTTAATTGCAGAGCTTTATGGAATAACGTGTCAAATGTTTTAATAAAAGGTAATCCAAATTAGATATCTTTGTAAAAAAAACACGTTAAGTCGTATTTTAATAAAATATATTCTAAATTAATGAGCTTAGTGGAATGATATGCTCATTGATATATTTGTTAGAACGAATATATATTTAAATACTGTCAATTTGATACGGAATCTTAAATAGCTTCTGATTTAAAAAATTAAGCTCTTCTATAGCGAAAATGTTTTTTTAAAATTTGTTTTGCTTATTCATTTATGAAATAAAAATTAAAAATAAATAAATACATATTTAAGTTTAATGCGATTTTGACATTCAAGTAGTATGACATAAAATTGGCAGTGACATAAGTGCCAGTATGTCATAAGTACAGTCATAAGCAAGAATGACATAAGTATATTGTACAAAACACCCGTTTTGACATTGTAAAAGTAACACTCATTTATTGTAAAATTCATTAGTAAAAATACATAGGCAATGCGTCCTATAGTAAGTATTGCCCAAATAAATTCCTGCTTTTTTCGCGCAATTTAGAGTAACACTTAGTTTTTCTAAAACTTAAATGCAATGAAATAAATACATATAATTTAACAATTATTGGGAGTACAAATTAGTTCGGTCCGTTTTTTTTTGTGGTCAAAAATGCATTTATTTTTGAACAAAATGAATGAACAGATTAATCAAAGTATTGTCCATCGCTGGCTACTGCTTTTTCCCACCTCTCAGGCAATTTCTGAATTCCATCTCGAAAAACTGTCTCGTCTTTTGAGGCGATCCAAGTTAGGGGCCAATTTTCGATTTCTGCAAAAGAAGGGAACCGGTGACCTGCCAAATCGGGCTGCATCATCGGAACAACCAGTAATCAGAAGGAGCAATGTCCATAGAATACGGCGGGTGAAGTAAAATATCCCACTTGAGCGTTTCCAAATAATTTTTCACGACTTTTACGACATGAGGCCGACCGTTATCATGCAGAAGAATAACTTTTTCATGTCTTTGCTCGTATTCCGGGCCATTTTTCTCGTAATGCACGGCTCAAATGAATCAATTGTAGCCTATACCCATCACCCGTAATGGAATTGCCAGGTTGTAGCAGCTCATAGTATACAACACCATTCACCATTCTTGAAACGTTGAAACCATTCCCTACGATTTATCAGTTGGAGCATTATCACCATAAACTTCTACAAGCGTTCGATGCGCTTCAGCTGCACGTTTCTTCCAATTAAAGCAGAAACATAAAACCTCACCGCAAATGCTGCTTAGTTACCACAAAATTTGACATATTCAACAAAGTAAAAAACAGGGTTTTTGTATGAAACTCAAAGCGATATAAACTGTTATTGGCAAATGTCTAACTTCTCTAAAACCACCGAAACCAGCTGTCACCATGAAACATTCATAACATGCCAGAGCCATCTTTTGAAAACGGACCGAACTAATTTCTACACTCAATATATAAATACAGATGGAAATCAAGTTATTAAAATTACATATTGATGCTATGTATCCCTTCAGTAGCTTAAAATTATTGAAAATCCGTTTCTTTTCTCTCATTTCCATTTCACGATTTTAACTCTAAAAAAACACATATAAATGCAATTTTCAAAGCCTTGTTATCTGAAATAAAAAAAAATTTTCCGTAATAGAAAGAGGCTTTATTTTAAAAATATTCTTATTACAAAACAGCTTTAAAATTTATCATTCCACCACTTTAAGCCTTTCACCACGTTTCTTATTCAATCTACTGATAAAAATCATCAAAATGTAAGCATAAACGGAGGAGGATCCCTAATCTAATAAAATTTATACTTCTTCCAGGTTTATAAATTATTTCTCTCTTTTTCCTATCTCTGTTTTAAAATTGATGATTTAATAAACGACCTTTTTTGTGCGGATACCCTTTTTTAAAAAAGAAGCTTTAGTTACTGAGACAGTAATTTATAAACTGCGGCGCCATCTCAAATTATATTCTTTCAGCTTAAATGCGAGAAACATAGAGAAAATCTTCGAAATAGGATTTTTGATAAAAGAAGAAATGTACATAAATTTGATTGTAGAGTTATATTTTTAGATATTTCTTCCTGTCTAGAAAGTGGATTTGAGGATATATTAAAATTGTTTTCGAATATTTCCTACACGAGGAATATTTTTTCAAATTTTATGGATCTTATTCTACTTTTAAATCATACATCGCTTAAAAATAATTTGTGATATGGTTTAAATTTGTTTTTACAGCATTGAATAGTTGTATTCTTTAAAACATTATTTATCTGGATGCATTTCGCATTTTCTTATATCATTTTTATTTTATAGACTATTTAATTTCAGACAATATAGTATCCATTGTATGAAATAGAATAATCCTTTAGAGTTCAATAGAGTATTTAATTTCATATTTAAAAGCCTTTTTTTACCGAACATAAGGAAACCGAAAATAAAGTGATAGTTTTTTTGCATTATATATTGTAATATGTTAATTGTAAAGAAATAATTAATAAGTCTTTTCTCTCATTAGCCCGCTAATTAGTTTAAATAATGAACTTATGTGGTCTTAGGTCATTACATACTAATGCATAGTTTGTCTAAAGTATGAACTCCCCTAGCCATTTATCTCGAGTCGTGGTAACGAGGTATAGCTATTTCAAGTCAATATTGGGGTCACTGTTTAGGGCAGGTTTTGGGTCGGGTCGGAGAAAAAGGGAATATTTTCCTTCGGTCTACTGTGTTAGCACTAGAGTGAAGAGAAGCTACTCTCCTTGAAATGTGATATTCTTGTTTCCATAGCAGCAGACTGCCTCAGAATTTGTGGTGGGGGGAGTTCTTACCGTAGACAAACTATACAATGCTCAAAAAAATTAAAAATATCATCTTAAATAATTTTGGTTCTAATTTTCATATTTTTACTAACAAAGCTACTCAATGATGCTACTAAATTAGTTCTAACTTTTAATTAAGTTACAGATACCGACACAAAAACGAACTTTCTTTGAATAAACACACTTTTTTCCCCCAACGCATTTGGATTTTAGACCGTAAAAATATAGGAGGGCCCTCACGAAAAATAAGGAGCTTTGGAAGTTGTTTTAGGTTGAAAGCCTTTAAAAATATACACTTGAGGTAAAAAATGAGATTTTCTTTTGCCCCAAAATTAACCTTATCAATAAACCAATTTCAACCTCATTTACGCCTCATAAAATCAACCTTATATATAGCTAAGCAATATTTTTAATTGAAATTCGGGGAAATTATTCACACCTCATATATAATTAGTTGCTTAAAGTGTAGAAATAACCTATTCACCTAAAAAAGCACCTCTCTAAAGCTTGTTGATCTGATGCAAATTCCTATGAGCCTCAAAACAACCTTAAGTTTGAATAAAACAACTTCTTACACCTTGATAACAAACCTTGGCAGGTGGATTTTTTAAAGTTGTTTTTGAAGTCAACTTCTTATTTCAAAACAATCTTAAATAAATCTCAAAAACACCTTACATTTTTGTAAGGGGGGTGGCCGCATTCTGGTAAACATGATTTAGTCAGAAAAGTGTTTGAAATTTTAGTCAATTAATATTAATGACACTTTTTGCATATTTGGACATATATAGAGAAGTTTTAAAGCGCAAATTAACGAGATTTTACACGCAATTATGAAATTCATTTTTCCAAAATTGATGCCATGTAAAAAGTAAATTTTAATTTTTCTTTTTTATTATTTTACTTAATAAATGCCTTAAAAGTATTGAATTGTAAAGTGTACAATTCCAATATCACTTTTAGCTATTTAATTTTTAATTACGTAATACAAAATTTGAGCGAAATCGGTTAAGTTGTTTTTGAGTTGAAAAATTTAAAAAAACAACAACATATTTTTGATATTCTATTTCTAAGAGCTATTTAATTAAATTTTATAATTTTAAATTAGTTAGTTTAAAAGGAGGAAAAATTCGTTTACCTAACAATTCAAAATTGTTTCGATTCTTGGTGAATAAAATTAAATAATTAAACTTATTAAAAGTGTTTTTGTCATAGAATAATGTTTGAATAAAGTAAATTTTTAATTGTATGCAAATAATGTTGCAATTCACTTGAAACACTTCCCAGGTATGACGAAATACACCAGAAAGGAAATTAAAATTAATTGACCCGAAATTTTGACAGCTCTCCTGACTTAACTATTGCAACTCCATTTTTCCATGTTGCCGGCTCCACCCCTATTTTGCTGGTCAAAATTTTCAAATTCGTCAAAAAAAGATATGTTTATTCAGAGAAAGAACGTTTTTTCTCTGATTCTGTAACTTAATAGTTAGCAGGGATTAATTAGCACATTTCAGGTCGTCCTTTCGAGCCAGTATGGTCAACATTTATTTCGTGAAAATCCGATCATTAGAACACAAGTTATTCAGTCCGATAATTTTTTTTAATTTTCAACACTGTTCTATGAAAGTACATCTTTATTTCATTTTCTCATAATAGGTCACCGGTGTCCATGCCAGTGGTGTTTAGTTAATGGTTTGTGGTTTATAGTGGTTTAGTTTATAAGGCTATTTTGTTTAATTATCTTTGAGCTTTGTTTTTCAACATGAAAATTAATTGCACTTTAACGTGGTTAACGTTTTAAGGTATTTAATCCTTTTTGTAGTTATTTTATATCACTTTTTGATTCGATAGAACATTTCAAATCTGAGGAAAGGTGAATTTGTAGACAGCGAGTCCAATAACCAATAATTATCTGTTTTGTATAAGTTTCATGCTAAGAATTTAACCACTCATTTGATTTTATTTATTCGTGTTTACATTTGTTTTTACAGATGGAGATATCTTAAAGTAATTACAATTAATCAAAAGACTTTCAGATATTCTGAAAAGTTAATTTTTGTACTTTTTTTGTAAATATAATTTTGAGAGAAGATGCTCGCTGCAATAAGAATTGACAGTTTTTGAGATAATAAATATTTGCGAACTTCAGAGAAATACGTAAACCAACAAAATTTAGATTTTCATAAAGTATTTTTACTATTAGTAATTATATAAAGTATACAATGTTTAGATAGGCGCAATCTTTTTTTAATCTTTTTTCTTTATTATCTTATGGAATCTTAATCTTGTATTTTACAATGGGGCTTCAGAGGATTCCTGATAGACATTTAATTGAAAAAAAAACTATTCCTCTGTTTGCTCATTGGGTATCCATTGAAAAAAAGTATGCTTGCAACGTGTACAAAATTTTGTTTAAGTTCGCATGTTTTTTTAACAGTCTTGGAGCAAACAATAAACTTGTATCATGTCACAATATGTATTATCATATAGGTTGAAATGTATTGGTACACATTCATTTGATTTCTATGAAAACTAAACCTTACACTGGAGCATAAAATAAACCTGTATCATGTGTCACGATATATAATACCATGTTTGTTTGAAATGCATTGGAAAACATTATAATTTGATTTCGTTAAAATCTAATCAGTAAACTGGAGCATACAATAAACCTGTATTATGTTACGATATGTAATAGCATGTTGATTAAAATGTATTGAAAAACACTTATTCGATTTCTATGAAAACTAAACCTGACACTGGAGCGTAAAATAAACCTGTATCATGTGTCACGATATGTAACACCATGTTGGTTGAAATGTATTGGAAAACATTCATTTGATTACTCTAAAACCTAAACAGTTAAACTGAAGCATGCACTAAACATTTATTATGTCACGATATGTTATATCATGTTGATTAAAATGTATTGGAAAACATTAATTCAAATTCTATGAAACCTAAATATTAAACTGAAACATACAATAAACCTGTATTATATCACGATATGTAATATGATGGTTGAAATGTATTGATAGATATTCCTTTGAATTCAATAAAAACTAGACATTAAACTTTATGATCTTAATTATTAACAATATAATAGAAATTTTCTATTCTTTCATAAAGATTTTCGAATTTTTAAGAAAATAAGTTTAAACAAAATTGCAGCAGTGTTCCAAAAGTATTTTAATTAAAAGTGATAAAATACGCCCTCACAAAAAATCAAGGCTTCTAATAAATTTTCCCTTATAATAAAAGAAAAAATCTAGTTTCAGAAAAATCATAAAACGCGTTGCTTCATTTAAAAATTAATCGCCGTAAGATAACTAAGAATACCGATAAAATTATAGCTCCTAGATATTATCGCCAAATCAACGTAGTTGGCGGCGGGTAATAGATAATTTCATTATAAAGGCATTTTCAACTGCAGCTGTGTGATAGGAGGGGATTAAATAAATTGAACGGAGAGAATTAATTAAAGAGTATATGGCGAATGAAGGGCGAGGGATGGTGTTTGTGAAAACGCAATTTCTTTCGCCAACCACTTCAGGTTGTGTGATAGTCGCACGTGATCTACTCGAGAGAAAAGCAACGGCCAAATAAATGCTCTTCTGATAGCCGCTAAAGCTGACATAAAACGGAATGCATGGGGCTTCAGGAATTTGGCGAACAATCCTAATTCCTCATTTTAAACGCCAATAGAGTTGATTTATTTTGAATTGGAAGATGGGAATAAATAAAAATTCGAAATCAGTTAAAAACTTGATTCTAAAAATATTCTAAAAACTTGTTTAATATTAACGGCATAAAAACGGAGAGCATGTTAAGAAGCAAAGTTAATTGATTTTATTAGTGAATTTGAGAGAACCAGCATCATTTTAGAAATTTCTCAGAAGAAATGCTTAAATAACAATTTATTTAAATGTTATTTTACCATAACCAAACAAGACAGTCAAATAACCATACATAAAATGGTATTCAAACTGTTATCTGTGAGAAAAACCGTTTATTAGCTACTTTCACCTATTACAGGTAAATAACCAGAATTTTATCACACCAACTAGATGCTGCAAATGAAGCCACTTAGTTTCTTGCTGCTGGGTACATATTGTAGCCCCGAGGGTAAATGTGTCAATCTCATGACCGACAAAACCGGGGTTCGAGTCCAATCTCTTCTCCTTTCTTTTCAACACATGAAGAGTTTCCAGATCTCCTGCATTCTCCGATTTGTGACCCTGGACTATTAGAATACGATATTATCATACACGCATAGATGGTTACCACCGTTAACCTGCTTAGCACAAAATGGTTTAGTTTTTACTATCTCTTACAATCGATGAAAAAACCAAATAAAGTAATTAAACCACATTCCCCGGTTCATTTGGTAAAACACAACTCAACTACAGCCTAATACCAACTCCCATTCCCTAAGAAAAGTCTAACTCCATTGTCCAGTTAAATTCTTTTCAAACTACTTTTTCTTAATTTTACATTTCAGTGCAAATATAATTCCGATAATCTAAGTTTTTTTTCAATAATTATTAAACTGTTTCAATACTTAAAAAATTTCAAAATATACTTTTTCTTGTGATTAAAGTGCCAGAAAAAAAATGAATAAAAAGACATCGGTGTCTCATGTGCGTCGAAGAGATACATGGTGTGTAAGCTGATAAAATAAGTTTTTAGGATAAAAATTCAATGAGTAATCAAGTTCATCATTTTCGTTTGCTATCTTCGTTTTCTTGCGCTTTCTTTTGCTATCTTTGATAGGGTTTATCTTTTAACGTATAAGTACATTTTTAATGTATGCATGTCTTTAACTACACACTACACTTAATTTATTTAACTCTAAATATGTAAAATAAGGAAGCAGGATTAATAAATATGTGATTTATTTATTATATGATCTATAAGTTCCTTCCAGAAAAACGGACATTTTGAGACAATCATGATGGTGGTATTCCTTAAGAGTATAAATTTATTTTGGTGGCTCCGTTCAGTGGTCGGTAGTAGCACACTACAAGTAGTGAAACTACTGTAGTCACTACTTTTATTCGAAATTTGTAGTGTAGTTTCGTAGTAGTTGTAGGCTACTTATTTTAAAAACAGTAGTGAAGTGAGTAGTGGGATACAAAGAAACAGTAGTTGGTAGCGATTCCTGGCAATTGCTTTGAACGTAAGTTTAGAAAAGAAGTATGGTTCTAACGCAACTAATTTTTGAATTTGATGGGTACCAAATCTTCGCAGGTCCGTCAATGGATGGAATAAAAATGACCCTGAGGCTGCAACTGAGCTTTAACAGAAATTGCGTCTTTAAAATCACGTATAACTAATATTTAAACTAGAAATTACGAAAAATAGATAATTAATCACTTCGATTACACTTTCAAACGCGAATGCTCACTCTTGAAACATTGATGTTATTTCAAAGAAATGGAACGTATTTTCGATGTACTTAATTTCTTAGAGGAAATTAAAGAGCATTAAACAATTTAAAAAATTACAATTATTTGATGATGAATTTTGCATTTCTTAAATTAAATATTCGCTGTCCAAAAAGGCGTAAAAAATTGAAGTTCAAATGAACAAATTTGAAAAAAAAAACTGTTTTGGAATAACAAACTTATATAAATATGAAAAAACATTTCTTAGTTATTTCCTTATATTTAATGTAAGCCAATTTCTTATTCAAAACCATTTTGAACACAAGTGTAAATCAAGTTCTCCAGCAAAGTTTGTCTCCTTGAAATAGTTAGTAAATTCCAAAATAGTTTGTAGTCACTACAGTTTTAAAAAAAGTAGCTGCAGTTGTAATTAACTATATTTGTAACAAAGTTGCCGCAGTAAACTATAAATATAATGTAGTTTTTTTTTAACCACTGGTTCTGTTATTATGTATTTATTTACCTTTGCGAAAAAGAAATCTATGGTGTACTGTGTTCCGCCATTTTTAAAATTTTTGACAAAATAGTTTATTTGAGTTGATTTAGTTTAAACTTATTCAATTTAAGTTGACCTAGTTTAAGTTTATTTAGAAAACTTCAGTGGAATCTTCCTTAAGATTATTGCTTTATTTTGGTGGTTTTTTTGTTTTTGACATTTACGGTTGCATTTCAAACGGAGAGAAAAAAGAAACCTAGCAAATTTTAAAGATATACAGCCATTTAAAGAGTTTTATTCAAAATACATTTCCTCTAACATTACATCAAAGTGCTAAATAACGATAGTTTAGCACATACTCAACAAACTTTACACCAGCTTTAAATTTAAAATGTTCCAAAACACGCAACACCTCTTAAATGCAAACTATCCTTAAAACACACTCAACTTTTATTGAATTGTGTTTCTTTTTGGCGGTAAAAATTATTCGATATCTTTACATTGGCGATAAAATTCCCACACCCCAGCCGTGGTAACCCTCATAGGCTGAAGAACCGTAAACATTTACTATCTTCTTTCTTACTATCTAACCAACATTTCTTGGCATTTTTTCCCGGATCGTATCTCATTTCTTCTTTTCATTCTTTTCTACCTGATCCTGGTTTTCCGTTGTTTATGGTCTTCGTCGTTTTGCTACTTGCCTATGTGATCGCGAAAATTTTATTTAAGTTTTTTCTTTTCTTTCTTACTTTATTTAATTCCGATAATATTTATTTTTAGGATATGTTTTTTTTTTCTTTTTGTTTGTTGAAACGAGAGGTATGCCAATCTTATTTTTATGCCGTAGTAAAAACGTGCATTTGTGCTGCGTGCCACAAATGTTAAAACACGAAGTACTTTCAGTCGCTTGTTTATTTTTGTTTGGGAGCTGTAAAAAGTTTAAAGAAACATGTGTTGTACGTGCGGGTGTAAAACGCGAACAGGGATATTGCTCCCCATGATTATTTATTAATGTATTCCTTCAGAAAATGTAGGGAAAAATCGCAAAAAGAACTTAAGCCCAGGAAAGTTTGGCAAATATGCATATAAGAAAATTTTTTCCCTATATAAATATTTATTGGGGAATATTTGTAGTTTATTTCCGTTTCGGTCTGCTGTCGAGTAATTGAAATAATTTTTGGGAGAAAATGCATATTCTTAGTGGATGAAGGTTTCTCACGCAAATGCATGCATGTTTATTTCAAGACTTTCATAGATTAAGTACGTTTCCATTGCAAATAAAGATATAGATGTGCGAATAAACATATGGATTTCAATCAACAAAAGCAATGAGAGTTCTTTGTAATATTCGTGGAAATGTAGAACAACCATCCACTAGAGCGCTTTACTGGAATTGAAATCATGTAATAAAAAATTAAACAAATCATATAATGAAGAATTTTTTTTAAGAGGAAGAGGAAAGATGCTTAGCATGTGATAGTTCTCTAAAAAGCAACACCTCCATTGAATTCGAATGAAATGGTGGAGTCAGCCGAATATTTTCAAGAATCTAAAAGACACTTGAAAGTTGTGTAAAAACATCAACGAGGAAACAAATGGTATCTATTGTATGTAATGCGAAGATGAATGGTTATAATGAGTTTTTAAGTTCACTATTGAAGTATATTTTCAGTGGATGAAGGTTTCTTCACGAGCATATTTTCTACGACTTTTGAAGCTTTAGAATGTTTTCAGTGTGAATAAACATATGGATTTCAATCAACAGAAACAATAAGAGTACTCTGTAATGTCTATAAAAATACAGTAGAACCCTCATCCATTGGAGCACTCTATTGGTATAGAAGTCAACGATAAAGCGTGAATTGAAATCAAAAATAAACTAATCATATAATGAGAATTCTCCTTATTTTTTTTAAAAGAAGAAGAAAGATGCCTAACATGATAATTTTTTGAAAAGTGACACCTCTATTGTATTTGAATCAGATGGTGGACTCAACCAAATACGTATCTCCAAAAAAAATCTAAGAAGCACTTGAAAATTGTGTAAAGACGACAGATAGGAAACAAAAGGATTCTATTGGATGAATAGTGAGCATGAACGGTGTATTGAAAAAAAATTATTTTCTTAAGTTTTTAAGTTCACCATTAAAATTTGTTATTTTTAGTCGAATGAGAGTGGATATATGTTAGGCTTAGTATATTCTTTTTGGTGTTAAAATTGTTTCTAAATAACCATGATATAATGTTATAATAATTGAAGCTGACGAACTGAGTATATTTTGGTACAATATTGATTCTATCCCACATTTAGGAAGCCTTTTTCCATATTTTGTACTTCTACTAACATTTTTGTTTTTTGAGATAAGACTAAGGAGTTTTTAAGCTTTTCAAATCTGGCCAAACTCTAAAGATTATCAACGGTCACTTATGAATTAGATATAATAATAATGAACATAATAACAATTATGTATAACTTTTCCCATAGTATTTTTTCCTCACACTTGTACGTGTACTTTTGTTTTGCGTAGTGCCGTTACAGTAAATCTGTATCTCGGTTCTGTATATTTCGGTACGTAAATAGCTCTGCACGTGAGTATCTCGGTTCTGGACAGAACTTGCGCTTAATATACATATGTAGAAGTGTTTACACTTTCTATCCGAGGAGTTCGACATTTTTATGTAGCACACGTTCAAGTAATTATAAGTTCTATACAGCACAATTACTACTGAACAATCTCGGTTCTCTTCGGCGCTTCTGTTGAACCACAGAACTAAATCTCTCTTTAAGAGAGATTTAGCAGTTTCGCGTAGAATCTGATCCGTTACCGTACAAATATGCTTCTTTACAATATAACCATCTCGGTACTCTACAGAACATAAGTACATACGTACGCAATGTGTAGAATGCTTCGTAAAAGCACAGATATCCGGTAAATATCTATCTTATAAAATATTTGTTCAGTAGAGACACGAAAGAACTTTCTCTGATCTTACAGGCAGTGTTTTTCAGGACTGGTGCTTCGCAAGAGTCTGCAAGATTTTTCTTGCATTTTTCTTCGCTAAATAGGAAAATATGCTGTTTTTGCTAACAAAAAATACATTCATTATAGAAGTGAGGTTAACCCAAAATTGGATTGGCTGTTCAACAATGGTAATAAAATGGAATAAAAAGTGAGGTTATAAAATAAACCACGGTGGTTCAGAGGATAGTGTGTCCACCTCCCAATGAGGGAACCCAGGTTTGAATCGCAGTACTGGCTGGTTGGTACAAGTTCAGTTTCCAGCTCGCAAGTATCACTATGCTGATTTAAAATATCCTAATTGGTAAACGGATCATGTGGACCTTGCAATCAGGTTAATAATTACACTCAGGTTATGTCAGGTTAATCATAAAGATTTTCGTGGTTTTTGTCCATTCTTTTAAAATAAAACCTTCCAATTAAAATTGTGTTATTTATTAATTAGAAATGAAACATTTTTTTGTGTCATTGAATTTAAATACCTTACGTGTTGGTTTAATGCGGGAATTAATCTCACAAAATTTGATTCTTACAGATTTCCAGTTATGACAGCATATTATTCATGTCGAAAGAGTTTAAAAGAAGTACCATATTGAATATATTAATTAATTTTTAACCTCCACATATGCTTTGTAGTGAAAAGATATCAAGTTCTAGCAAATGTTCTACGAAACTTCCAGAAGGAAGTGTAGTCTGAGTGACGCTCTCCTTCAAATTAACTTCGTCGTTACTTTTAATTTTCTTCCCTTTGAACTTTTCGTCTAATTTAGTCAGCTTAATTACCTTTTCAGACATCTTGGAAATTACAAACTTCCCACTAATTGGAAGTTGCTAAGTTGTCACTCAATTTTACCTCGTTTATTCCGAACGTTGTACCTTTTAATGCATTTTGTCAAGGACTGCTGAGTTCGAAAAATGTGAAACCTTAAATATATGCAAATCAAAGAGTTTTTAATTATGGGTAGGTGGCTGGACTTGTCTGAAAAAGCCTTGTTTTTATATAAACGTATTGGTGGGTTAATAAATTTAACATAAAAGATATGAATCTATGATCGTTATAATTTATAAAGGATTCCGCACAAATCTTGCGGAAATAAATTATGCGTCAAATATCGTCTAAGACTCTAATCTGTTGCAGCTCAAAATATTCTAATCAAAAGTTCGCATTGACTTTGAGTCCAAAAATTGATAGTGTCAGAGATACAAAACTCCAAACATAAATAGTAATACAGTCACGACATTAGCATTAACCAATGTGCAACACGTTGAATCTGTCGGTTCGAATTGTGCAAATGATATCATTGGAAATTATGATAAATCTAGTTGCACGTCAGAACATCCGACTGTAAATTTGTAGTGAGCATTACTTCTTCGCATTCACTTAAGTCAACGCTGCGAGCTTCAAGCACCTTTCAGAGCAGTGACTGTTACCTAGATCTTTTATGATTATCAGTATCTCAGAAATTACCCATTTTTCGACATTGTGTCAATGATAAATTTTGATCAGAATGTTTTGATCTGCAACTAATTAAAATTTTAGCCAATTTGATAGTGAATAATTTTCCATAAAATTTGTGCTGTTTCCTGTATAGTTTTTTTCTTTCTTTTTTCTTTTTTTTCTAGATAAAGTTACTAATACTAAAAAAATTACAAATGTTGACAGAATCCAATTGCAATCCAAGTTTGGGATGGCAATTGGATTCTGTCCCTTTTGAGACAGTTTTTTTTTTTTAAATATTTTGAGCTATGCTAAAACTATTTTATAAATAATTGGGACTGAAGGGAATTTTACTGAACCTTTGTGTCTTTCCATTTCAAAAATTATTTAAGTCAATCTCAGTTTTCATTTATTATTATTTATTCAGGAGAAGCAGAATAGGAGTTCAATCGTTCATATCAAATTCATAGTGCAAATCAATAGAATTAAAGCTCCAAGCATCTTTTAATTTTTTTATTACTAATATCAAACTCAGTTTTTATTTATTACTTACTCTTATGAAACACAATAGGAATGCAATAATTCATATTAAATTTATAGCGCAAATCAATAGAATTATAGTTCCATGACTCTTTTCATTTTCAAGTTTATAGTGCAAATCAATAGAATTATAGTTACGTGCGTCTTTTCATTTTTTATGACTCAAATCAAACACAGTTTTCATTGATTATTACTTACTGTGGTGGAACAGGATATGAATGCAAGAAATTAATTTTTAACTTACAGAGCAAACCAATGGAATTATAACTACATGCGTCTGTTCATTTTGTATTAAAATCAAACTCTAAATTTCTTTTTGCTAACTCAGGTAAAACAAAATAATAAGCGCAGTTGTACGTTCTAAATTGTACGGGCTAAATTGTAGTTAATAAGCGCCAAAATTAAATCATTTATAGTGCAAATCTTTAAAATCCATGCATTAAGTGTGATACTATTTTAATTAAAATCCAATTACAAAATTGTTTAAAAAAATATACTCAATAACCTCTGCATTTTACGGAGATCTATAAAACGTCAGTAGCGTTCCAAGTTAATAAAAGTCGATGTAAATTATTTTAATCTTTCATCAGATAAAGCGTACGACAGCTCCATCTATATCAACTGAGGAAAAGATTAATGACGTTAAACACCGCCCCTTCGGTGGGCAGAATTTTGAGCTTTGAGACAAATTAAACAAGATATATGAATAAGATGATGAAATCTGAGTCGAGTGAGGCTTTAGAGCCTCTTTCATTACCAACGAACTGAAGCGGGCTCTAATCGTGATTATAGCGCAACTCGCTCTTTAATTCTTTACTCGCATCTAAGGTTTCCTGGTAATTTCAAAGGACATTGTTTACTATAACTGTATTGAATTTCGTACGATTTATTTTTGGATATTTCTGCTAATGGCACGCCAACATAATAATTAAGGAACAATGATCTCCTCTTTTTTTTCAATTAAATATAGAATCAATTTTTTTTACTTCTTAGTCTTTATTTATATCAAAACACTCCTCCTATTAGAGAAGTCACAAATTTTGATTGACTAAATCTTGACTGTTTTAACTCACAGCATAATTGATTGATTTCTGCTTTTTCCTTTGGAAAAAAAAATGACCAGTGCTGTGGAGTCGGAATCGAAGAAAATTTTGTAGGAGTTGGAATCGGAAAAATTTGCTCAACTCCGACAAAGTCCGAAGTTAAGTCCAGTGTTGACATGATATAAATCGTGATTTTAACTTTATAATAATAATTATTTTTTTTTACTTCTTAGTCTTTATTTATATCAAAACACTCCTCCCTTTTGAGGAGTCGCAAATTTTGATTGACTAAATCTTAACTGTTTCAACTCACTGCATAATTGATTGATTTCGGATTTTTCTTTTGAAAAAAAAAAATGACCAGTGCTGTGGAATCGGAATCGAAGAAAATTTTGTAGGAGCTGGAATCGAAAAATTTGCTCAACTCCGACTCCGATAAGGTCCGAAGTTAAGTCCGGAGTTGACATGATATAAATCGTGATTTTAATTTCATAATAATTATTTTTAAAAAATTACTGTTTTTTTTTTAAAAAAATGAATTTTTTTTGATTTTAACTCCTACAAAATTTTTTCCGACTCTACAACCCTGTTCATTAAAAAAAAAATAATAAAAAAAAAAATTCTGAAATCGATAATTTTTGCTGTCGGTTAAACAGTTAAGATTTAATAAATCGAAATTTGTGTATAATATTTATAATATATTTATAATTTAAATTTGATTGGTAAAAGTAAAATTAGAAGAAAAAAAATCTGATTTTTTTTTTAAATATAACGTTTACATATGATACAATTATACTTTTTTGGAAATGATACAATCCTTCTCTAACTCAATCCACAATTGCAATAATGAATTTCCTGAAAGAGAGTTGAATGGCTTATTGAGAAACGAAAATCGTAACATGCACTATAACAAAAGTTTGTGAAATTCGGTACAATTTGGAGTTGTTTCATTGAGTTTTTTTTTTTAAAAATTACTATTTGAGATTACATATCAGAGAGAAAAGTATAAAGTCAATTTGTATACTGTTTTTTGCTTGTACCGGTCACTGTATTGATACAAATGTCTTCAGAGGTTGACACATCATGGGTTAGAATCCCTTTCTTGCTGAGCTAACCTTGGGATGCTGCTGTTGTGTTCCTCATCATGTCAGGCAAATGCAATAAGATTCATACAATTTCGATCTCCACTAACGCGAGTTTGTTTCAGTGCTTAACTTAAAAATTTCCTTGTCTTCTGGATTTGGTTCAGAGGTAATGGATTTGAAGACTGATAGTCGAAAATCGTATGTGGATCGACTTCTGCTACTCAATGGCTGCTATAGAACAATTTAGGAAAAAAAACCGTTATATTAATATATTAAGGAAAGAAGTCAGAATTAGATAATCTATAGAGTGTTAGTAAAAAAAAAAGAGAAAAAAAACATTGGACATATAATACAGCACAAATAAAAAACCAAGTCTTACGGACAGATTATACGTAATAAATAAGGTGGCCAGACGTCTTCAAATCTTGAGGACAGTACTCGAATTTCAATGGTTTTCTGCAAAAATTTTCAATCTCTTTGAGGACAGAAAATATACTCAAATCCTAACATACAGTCATGTTTTTTTTAATGACGATGATTTTTCTTTTTACGGAGAAGACAAGCGAAAAGCAAAAAACAAGAAATGCTGATCTCCTAAAAAAATTTCAGGCAAAAAAAAAAAAAAAAAAAAAAACTTATGAGTTGATTTATTTTAGATGTGTTAAACAGCTGCAGAATATCATATGATAAGTCAAAACTGTTGGATAATGATCATATTTAATAAAGATGTCTCTGTGTCTGACAATAGTTATCAATTAAAAAAATCTTTGCAGAAATTATCAATTAATATTCTCCATGAATATATGGGTGTTCTCAAATTGTAAAATTTTTTGAAGACGCTCCGCTGATTTGTTTTCAAATCAAGGTATAGAAATCTAGGCAACTTATTGTAAATAAAAATCTAAATCAGACAGCCATTCGGGTACGAAAAATATTTCGTAATAAAAACCAAAAACTGACGAAACTTTGCAAATGAAAAACCAAATCTGGCAATCAGCAAGAAATCTGTAAATGGTTGCTGTATTGATAAAAACTTAAATCGGACAATCATTTCAATACGGCATTTATAGAAAAATGCATTTAATGTATAAATATGTATAGGAAATATTATTCTATGTTCTTTTCATAAAATATGTTGTTGCTTGTTAAGACAGCTTTTTCAAAAATAAACTGCTGCAATTTCTCTCAAACACATCCATTTAGTGGCAATGAATTCCTACACTTTTTTTTTATAACTGTAACTGAGCTCTGGATACGAAAAAAATTGAACAAGAAGAAAAATGAGAAACGGAAAGAAAGCTTCTTTGTAGAACGTAGAACATCTTCTTTATACCTTGCTTGAGAAAGAAGAAAAAAAAAATCAAGACAGATCTTCAATTCTAGAAAAACATGCCAAATACATATCCTGGTGGCGGTGGCGAAGGTGTAGGATGAAGGAGATGGGAATAAGAATGAAAATCCCGGAAAACTGACGGTCCACGATCAAAAGAAGCCACCTGTTACGAAAGAGAACGTAGCAATTTATTCCCGGACCATTCCCGTCTTCGGGATCGGGGACGGAGTCATCAATCTCCCGTCCGTCAAAGGACTGGACCAGGGTTGCCGGGATTGGAGCCCTTTTCACAATGGCGCCAAAACAATTTAGGATGAAGAAAGGGGAGGGGGGAGGAACAATTTCTTCTTTTTCTTAGTAATGACCTTAAAAGGAACGAATATGAAGGGTGTGTCGCGAATGTTTTTTTGTCGTGTTGGAAATCGTTTAATTTGAGAGGGATTGATTCGAAAATAATCATCATAACATGAATCACGCTAAGTAATTAAACCTTTTTTTTCTTCTGTAGTATGAAAAATAAAATTATTATTTGATAGCTAAAGTTATTTGTCAAAGTATGAATTGGCAGGTACTTACGTAACTTTATAATAATAGTTGTGCAAATGATATCTTGTGTTTAAGAGGAAAAAAGGTGTTGCAACAAATTAATTTTATACTAATTATCTTGATATAATTTATAAATTTACAACAAAATAGTTCTACATAAACTATTTTAGTATATAATAATAAATATGGAACAAATTATTTTTACATTAATTATCGAGATGATACATACATTTACAGCAAATTAATTTTTCATAAATTATCTTGGTATACTTTATAAATTTAAAAGAAATTAACTTTACATAAATTATCTTGGTGCACTTTATAAATTTAAAAGAAATTAATTTTACATTAACTATCTTGGTAATACATACACCTACGACAAATTAATTTCTTAAAAATTATTTTGGTAATACATAAAATTGTATAACTTAATTTTGCATAAATTACCTTGGTTTACTTTAATTTACAACAAATTTATTTTACATAAATTATCTTAGTGTGATTTATACTTTTTATATAATTAATTTTACTTTAATTATCTTTAATGCACACATTTACAAAAAAATTAATATTACATAACTTATCGTGGTAATACAAAACTTTTTCACTCTAATCAGACTCGTTATAACAAAAATGAAACTCTTGGATTTCATTTTTGTTGACAGTAATATTGACAATAATATCAGGGACAGTTATATCAAATTCCTCTACTCGATCACTTATTTTGAACCATTATTTTACAAGAAAATCATCATGAATTCTTTTGTGATTTATTTTACCTCAAAATCAAATGAGCTAGGACTTTACATAAACTGATCCCAAATATTTGTTTTATGTTATTAACACAGATTGGGTTCCGTAGATTAAGTTATTGATTCCTTTGAGTTAAAATTGAAACTTAAATATTTTGCTTGATAAATGTTGCAAATTCTTCTATTATTTTGTATTTTTAAATTCCTAGTAATTTTTTGGTTCATTGAAGAACTCCTTAAATGTTTTTCGTCAAAAAAAAAAAAAAAAACTGTTTAGCAATATTTCGAAAGGTAAATTCATAATAATGATTTATTGTATGTAATTGCATATGTTACTGAAAGCTTATAACAAAAGTAAAGACTGCAGATTTACTGTTTAGTTAAGTTAACTCGTCGTCGAGTGAACAACGTGTAGACGAGAAATCAATATTTAAAATGTTTTACTTTACTTCTATATTCAATTATAAAATAATAGCTTATGACATGGCATAGTTTCTATGCAAAATTGTCGGTCAGCAATGTGTTAAATCAAGATAGTTAAAGTTCTAGTGAAGATAGCCGAAACGTTGGCTGAAACTACTACAGATTTTAGACTACTACAGACCCAAGAGTAACAATGGCTTAAAACTGTATTATAAACTTCGATAATGTGTAACGCTTTCAGCAAACATTTATACCTGCAAGAAATCAATTGAAATCTTATTAATATTTGAAAGTTTTTTTTCTTCAGAAAATTCAGATACCACCAAAATAAAAATTTAAATAAAATCTGAATCTTAAAACATACACATATCTATAAAAGGAGATTGTTCGCCAAATCTGTCAAACGTAATTTGATTTGGAAAATTCAGTTCTTGGTCGATGAAACAGTTGTTCATACATGATTCTGAAGAACATTCACTTGCGTCGCCTTTCAGAGTTCAAATAACACCATTCTCTTTTTTTATATATATTTCCTGAATTCCATTTTTTCTTTTTCAGTTTAAGTCGGTTACGTTCACAATGATTTCCTTTTTATTGCAAAACCTTTAAACCTCTTTCTAACGTTAAAAAAAAATTAAAACCAATAAAATATGAT
Organism: Parasteatoda tepidariorum; assembly: GCF_982258835.1. Classification (NCBI taxonomy): domain Eukaryota; kingdom Metazoa; phylum Arthropoda; class Arachnida; order Araneae; family Theridiidae; genus Parasteatoda; species Parasteatoda tepidariorum. Next base: position 80,280,198 of record NC_141764.1, on the reverse strand, counting down.
ATGAAAAATTAGAGTTTAAGAGAAAGTTTTTAAATGAAATTGAATATCAAAATTTTATCGACAATATTTCTGACAACAAACAGAATCGTGATTATTCGTAGTAGTTGATCATAGAGTAAGTAAAATTTTCTAAGTTTTAGAAGTTGAAAAAATCAAATATCTGAAACAAAAAATATAAATCATTACAAAAAATTAAAATACTTACATAGAAATATTCAAGATTTAAAGGAATGAAAAATAATATCTTTACAATAAGTAAATATGAATAATAATAAGTAATAATAAGTAAATATGAATAATAATAAGTAAAAATAAGTAAATATGAATAATAACAAGTAATAATAAGTAAATATGAATAATAATAAGTAATAATAAGTAAATATGAATAATAATAAGTAATAATAAGTAAATATGAATTAAATGTAACTTTAAGATAACCAGACTATTTTTTAAGATTATTAGACTGTAACTAGATATTAAAGATATAACTAGATAAAGATATAACTAAACTGCTGTTTGTAGAAAATGCAACACCATGAAAGAATCATCAGAATCAAATGAAATTTAATGCAGAAACGACTTGTACTGATACAAATAAATGATGAAATTTTCAAAACAAAAGAAACAAATTAAGCGTCCGAAATCAGTATTTGGTGCAGCCACCACGCGCTGCAATAAGTGCTGCTATACGACGTGGCATGGAGTCAAACAGATGTTGAATATCTGCTTGAGGAAGAGAATTCCATATCGCTTGTATGCGCAACCAAAGTTCGTCTTTGGAAACTGCAGGACGCGGATCACGAGTGAGACGCCGACCAACCATATCCCACACGTGCTCAATAGGCGACATATCCGGCGAATAAGCAGGCCAAGGAAGAAGTTGCATGCGTTGTGCTGAACAGAAGTCTCTAACAGTCCGCGCAACATGTGGGCGTGCATTATCCTGCTGAAAGATAGCTCCAGGGATGCCTTGAAGGAAAGGAACGACTTCGGGCTGTAGCACTTCACGGACGTATCTGTTGCTATTGAGATTACCCTCAATTCGTATCAAATTGGATCGTCCATGATACGAAATCGCACCCCAGACCATAACTCCGGTGTTCGACCACTATGTCGTTCAATAATACACTCAGGAAGGCAGCGTTGACCGGCATAACGTCTAACACGAACACGGCCATCATGGGTCCACAAATTGAAGCGTGATTCATCTGAAAAGACAACTTGGTGCCAATCAGCTCGCCAGTCTCTGTGCTCAAGAGCCCACTGCCGACGCAGCCGTCGATGATCCGCCGTGAGGGGAATCCTGTATAATGGCACCCTTGCACGCAATCCACGGCGCAGCAGACGACGACGAATTGACGAAGCCGACAATTGTACACCTGTAGCAGTAGACCAATGTGCTGCCAGCTGCCTGGAGGAAGCTGTGCGATCGTTCACCGCCATGCGGAGCAGGTGTCGATCATCGCGCTCTGACGTCACCTTCTGTCGTCCAGTGCCTGTTTTTCGAGTTGTTCGGTGCTCGTCGGTCCACTGCTTCCAAACTCGCATCACTGTGGAACTGTTCCGCTGCATACGAGCTGCTATTGCGCGATAGGAAAATCCTCCTTCTCGAAGGCCGATTATCCTCCCTCGTTCAAACTCCGTAAGTTGCTTGAATTTCTTATTCTTCCGTCGTGGAGGCATACTCAGGTCTCACTAAACGTTTGCCACTAACAAATAATCATAGACTATTTTCAACGTCCCGCTACAGCACTTTATTTATACGCTTTCAGCATCAATTCAGAGGGCGCTGCGCGCGCCACGCACGCGCGATGGCTCTGAAACTTTATTAATTTGCATAATATCCTATAATTGACATTTGCTGCGAATTTCATTTGATTCTGATGATTCCTTCATGGTGTTGCATTTTCTACAAACAGCAGTTTAGATATATAACAAGATAATGGTATAACAAAAGCTATAACTATTAAGGAAATAACAAGAAAGATTTAACTAAATATCTGTTACAGAGCTCCAAATTCCAAATATGTCTAACTATAAGCTTTATTATTATGATTGAAAATCTCTTATATTAATATATAACACACATCATATAATATAAAAAAATAATCAAAATATTTAAGCAAGAGTAATGACAGAAAAATTTCAATCATTTATTTTTCTTCGTTTTAACATGACGCTAAATACAATTTCTAATGAGACGTCACGTACTTTGAGTTGATGTTTCCGGATTCTTAGAAGAATTTTTTTCTTTGAGTCGGAAGAGACATATTTTGAAGTAAAAAAGAGATGAAAAGATAAAAATAGTTATATACGAGACATTCTTAAAGAATTGACTCATTTTTTAAAGATTCCTCATAAATATTTGCTTAATAAATGAAAGAATTTAGAATCTTTACTTGTGACCTCTTCTTAGTTTTCACTAAGTTCATATCTTAGATTAAGCAATATCTCGAGCTTAATGAGTAAAAATTATCGTGATTAAATTAACTATTTGATTACATAAAAATATAATCAGTAACACACAATTAGTAATACATAAGTTTTAATCATTTAAGGAATTAAAAATTATCATGAATAAGTCCATTGATAACATAAATAACAAAATTAGTAATACACAGTTAATTAGTAGTATATTATGCCAGTATCAACCATTTCCTGACCACTTCAAGTAGAATTTATTGCAATATTATCGTTATAAGTATCATATTGGTACCATCGAAAAAACTAGAAGTATCCGCAGCGAAATGACCAGAACTCATGCTTACTGTGGATTGTGAGATTTAATGACTGTCGGGCAGACTTTCAATTATTACTGAAATTTAATGCATAAAAAACTTTGACAATATCATGGTCATCTCTTGAAAATAATTAAAATTGAAATCAAAGTACTGCCGAACTGGCAAAGCTGCGGGCAACTGCAAAACAGTGAAAAAATTTGTTTAATATACAGGGTTATTCATAATTCTTTCCGCCTGTAAACGCCATTTTTATTTACTACAACTGGTTTCAGTGGTACATGTTACTGCCATCTACCGGCAACTGCTTAAATTAAAACTTGAATACTTACGGAATAATTTCATATGTTCTTTTTTGCCATATTCGTCTTCGTTTTTTTACTATAACGCTTCGAAACCCCGGAGGGAATTATGAATAACCTAAACTAATGAAAACTAATGAAAAAGTTGGAATTGGAGGGGGGGGGGTGAAGAATTAGAATATTTAAATCCTGTTGCGCTGTGCATTGTGCTGGTTACCCTTAAAGTTTAGATTTTGAACAAGTTAATTTTGAAAGATGACCAAGCTGCTCACCGAAGGTGGCTATTTTTAAAAAAAATAATAATTTTCATGATCATTATCAGTGAGAAATAATAAGATCTTGAATTGGCGTTGGTAAAGGACAGTTCATTATTTTAATGAGAATTGATTGATCTATTTTCTATCGAAACTATTAAATCGAAACTATTTTTTTCAAACGGTATTAAAGTAAACCTTATTTTTTGTTAGAACGCTTGTAAATGCTTAAACATCACATTGAAGAAAAAATTCTTCGTATTTGCTAACAGATTCGGCATTTAATTCTTATATGTGATATCTCTAATTAGAGGGCTTTTTTAAATTTTTTATTTTTAACTGTAACTATAACTCTGACAGATATGAAAAAAAATACCGACTTTTCTTGTGTAGGTAAAGAATTACGAAATTGACCGCAAATGATTGAAAACGCCCAATAATTTTCGGCAAAATACAGGTGTTACTCCTGCACCAAGTCAATTGCTGTTAAAGAGGGAAAAAAGGTATGAAGTCTCTCTTCCCAATTATATAAATTTAAAGATAATATTTCGAGATAATAAGGAGTAGCAGTCAAAAATCACGTAACTTAAAAGATAATATATATTTTTAAATTGGTGGACAATTTAACGTTGATGAATTGCGGTTTATCTATGTTGTATCATTACGGACTATTATCTTCGATCATTTCTCAGTGCATCAAATGATAAATTAGTCAAAAAGAACTTGGAATTTAAGAAAATATTGCGAAGTTCAAACATTCGAATTCGGATCATCTTTAAAAGAAAGACTGGAAGAGCTTAGTGGAAGAAATGAAGTGCAATTTTCGGTGAATTTTTGAAACCATGTCATGTTTTAGCATCAAGTGATAAACTAGTCAAGCAGATTTGTGTGTAAAATTTTCTACTGAATTTTGTGCGCCTTTTGTATTCTACTATTTTGTAAACTTTCTTTCTAATTTTAGTGGTTTGTGTATTAAATTGCTTTTACTATTTTATTTATTTATAAATAAAATAGTATTTGTAATTAATTTTTATAATTTAAGAAAATTTTCTTTAGTGAAATTTTCGGCGGAACATTTCGCAATGCATCAAACAATAAATTAGTCAGCACGAAATTATTATTAATGGCAATGTTCTGAAGGTTGAATTCGGTGCACATTCCAGAAGACTTTCATACCATTTATGTTAAATTTGAGAAAAAAGAAAATGGCTTTAGAACATTAAGAAAATATCAAGACACCTTTTCTTATACAATATTCTCATCCAAAACACACTATCTAAATATTTCACAAAATAAATTAACGTTATGCTCCAGTCGACTAAAACATATTTTTAAAATCAGAAATTTAAATGCTTTTAAAAAAAATCCTTAACCAATAATGATAATGTTTAAATAATGATGTGCAGACGGATATCTAATTCTCGGCATCAAACACGGCTTTTAACGTACATTTAAATGTAATCCAGAAGACAAGGGAACTCCTAAACTGAACATCGTATTCAATCAACTTCTGTTCATCGGAATCGGAGAACTTTTTTGGAATAAATTAACTTGAATTTGTGCTCCATAGAGTAGAAAACCACAGTTCCTGTGATTTTCTATTTTTGTGATGGCTGATCCGATGGCAAACAATAAATTGACATCGGGTGCAATTTCCCAACCCTGATTGCGATTATTTGAATCTGCAGTCTACTAGATGAGGAATTGTGTATATTTTTAGTGCAAGAGCCACGGTTTGGCTATATCACGCATGTAGTAAATGGAAGATCTATGCTATACACAAATTGTCGATGAAGATTTGAAGCCTATCTGTTGGAAACAAAGTTTTTTCTTCATATCCCACTCCTGGAGGCATTCTTTTTAACATTAGGTGTAATTTAACATGTTCTAACAATTTTTAACAGATAAATGTTTTTAAAAAAAATTCATAATTTCAATTTTTTTAAATATTGGGAAGAGAAACGATTTAAAAATGTTACAAAAATATACAATGGTAGAAAAATAAATAAATAAGTGAAAACAAAATAAATAAATGAAAAATAAAAAATCTGGAAGTGTTTCAATTAAATGAATCCTTACGAAATTGTAAAGTTTGTTTAATTTTATTTTCACTATATTTTGTTGCCGACATAATGAAATACTTATCCATGGAATTATTTAGAAACCATCTATACTAACGTGGTTCAATTACCAAGGTATTATATATGTAATAACTAAGGGTATATTTGAATCATAAATATAATTAAGTTAATGATATTTATTTGTATTATATTAGCACACACACTATATATATATATATATATATATATATTCATGCTATTTACGCCTGTGAAATATTTATGATATTTAAACTTAATATTTAATTTAATCTTTTAACATATATATGTGATTTTTAATTTTAAAATATGTTTCATATTTATGATATTTATTCAAATAATAATATTTACTTATAATTTTAATTTGTGCGATAATAGTCCTTATAATATTAATTTTTAAATTATTTACTCTACATACTTCCATAATACCTATGATATTTTATAAAATATCAACAGTAATAATACTTTTCGTATTATATCCAAATGGAGATCAAAAAAATTGTTTAACAAGTATGTTGAAAACATTAGTTAAAGATTTAAGTCTCGGATAGAATCGAATTTCGGATTTTGTTGTTATTATTTAATCTCTTATCGGAAATTAATTTATGAATCGAAATTTTACGACAGCGGTCTCCATTCTAGCATGGCTTCTCTTGTAAATTGATTGAGTGTAAAATTTATTGGTTCACAAAGCGGCTGTGGAAATTAAATTTACTGAAGTGGCATTTGTCAAATTAGCATTTTACCAGTCAACACACGTTGGTTCCCTATAATATTAAACCATGACCCTATCGATTTCCATTACAACAGTCAAACCCGCATTCCAGATGCAAATTAAATTTAATTCCAATTGGAGATAAGTTTTTTTTCTGTTAACATTTAAATAAAATAAAAAAAACAATTTAGGCAGGGAATTCTGAATTATTAATTTTTTTTTTGATAAAAAAAATGAGAAAGGAATAAATTTTCCGAGAAAAAAGTTGTTTTAAATTATTTTTAAAAAATTTCATATCAATATATTTTATAGAGTTAAGAAAATAATTAAATTAAATATTGATGGAAATTAAAAAAGAGAATTCAACAGTCACATATAAATCTCTCTCAATTTTGTTTGACAAAATTATTTAGCGTAAAGTATGTAAATATTTATATATATTTATTTTTAAATCGTTCTACGTGACATTAAATATATTTCAAACTAGCTGGAAAAAAAATGGCAATACTTTGGTTAAAAAAAGATGATCTTTTATTAAGTGATTTGTAGAAAATGTATGTAATTCTCAAAAATAGATACTTCGAAATTATTATTATTATATTTCTTTTTAACTTTTCAGTTGAACTGGCTGGCTCTTAAAATGTAATTTTATTTCATTGCAATATAATTTTTTTCCGTCTGCGTCTTTTACTTAATTTAGATTTATTACTTGCTTATGCATTTTATTATAACCGTGGTATATTTTTGTTTTGTGTACCTGGCAACTTCGATGCATAATTAGTTTATGTTCTGGATGGCTTTGTGCCCTTCGTGTTAAACAAGAAATATGTAGTGAAAAAATTGAACATTGAAATCTTTTGGAAGGAATTGAAATCTTCCTTAAACAATCTTTGTGAAAGAATATAGAATGTATCACTTAATAGAATTGATACTTGACAGGCTTGGCTTACTTGAAATAGAATAATAAAGAAAAGTTGCTAACGTAAGCAAATGCCACATTTCAACAGCCAATCAGGATTGAGATACCCACACTACGTCACTTGCAGGTATCTCAGATACTTGTAAACGACGTCATGTATGTGAGTAGAACCTGATTGGCTACTTAGTAGACAACTGCAATGATTTTCCAACCATGACATTATTTGCAGGTATTCAACCACGGTTGATTTTATATTATTTAGTTTTAGAAACATACTATCGAGTTTTATTTTGGAATCACATTTTAAAAATATGAATGTAAACAAAATAAGCAAGTTGTTTTAAATAACTTTAGAGTTATTATTCAATCACGGCAAGGCGGTTTACGGGAGAGTTCACTAACCCATTCTGTACTATTGTTGCAGAAACGCAATATTTTGTTGTGATTTTCGAGAGAACGCTATTTTAAGTTTGTGAAAGATTATTTCAAACACTTGCACTTGTGCTTCTTTTCCATTTATTTTTATGTATAGCTTCTAAAATGTACATGATATCACATTAAGTAAAAATAAAGTAAAAGAAAGTTTGTTTTTTGTTTCATTGAAAATTTTGCAGTGATCATTTAAAATTCAACCATCAACTCATTTTGATCCGCTGTTGCTAAAACTTATTATTTGTAGTGATGTATAAAGTGCCGAAATTAAAATAGTGGTGTGTGCTTAGACAAATTTGATTTAAAAGGGGATGCCATTCGGGCTTAAAAATATCAGATAATTTTATAACCAAATCTATACATAAATATTATTAATACATTAGGGGGAACAGGAATGTTTTGTTCAGGAATGTCTTGTGAACAGGTATGTCTTGTTCTCCAAAGTTAAATTTCAAGAATAAAATTATTGAGTTATTCTTCAACTAAAATAAAAATAGAAAAAAAATTACAATGGATCAAATTAGTTAAAAAAATTTTTTTTATTATTTTAAATTCCTTTTTCTCTTTTTTTTAATTATAATTTATTTTTAATTTGGAGGTAACAAATACAAAATATGGACGATAAATTTTTTTTATTGAAAACAAACATTTTATTTTTATAAAACTATGCATTTGTTTAAAAAAAATCATTTAAAATGACCCAATGGGGCATTTGTATCATTCAAAGTAAAGATTTTGAATTAAAGAACTGTTCAGAATATAAAATAGTTTAATTTTTGAACAAGTATATTTTTACCAATTTTTAATATTTTGAAGATAATAAATACAAAATATAGACGAGAAATTATTTTTTTTTATTAACATCACTTTTTTAGTGTCGAAGTTAAAAAAATATTTCCAAAACAAAATTCTGTTAAGAAAATTTACACCGTATAAATAAAAATTTTTTTTTCCTTAAATATAAATAAAACTCTATGTTTATGTAATAATATCTTGTTAGAATAAATATTACTACCCGGATGCTCCTAAAATGAAGGCTTATCCTACACTTATAAAAAAAAATATAAAAGTTTAGGAGCTGCATTTATTTCATTAAAAGAATTTCTAAATTTCCCTTTGCATTCGCATCTAAGATTTTATATCTTCGTGGAAAATTACTCATTTGAAGATAGAGCAAGAGATAAAATCGAGAATTTTTACCCGTTCCTAGATTTTTCTTCTGATTTCCACGGATTGCGGATGGAGAAAATTCCATCAGAATATCTGGGATGTTTATACCCTTGCGTCTTGCATTCTTTGTAGAATACGGTATGTCGACAAATAAGACTCCATGGCGCGTTTCCTTAATTACTTTATTTTTGTAAACAAACATTTTATAAGTTTATGATGGTTTCTTAAAATAATCGCTATTTTAGAAATATTTTCCAAATTTATTTGAAAAAAAAGAGCTGTTTTTAAGTTGTCCTTTTTTTCTGTTATGTTTAATCGTTGACCAGTGCTCAAAAAAATTAAAGCATCTTAAATAACTTTTGATCTAATGATCGGATCTAAATGTTCTAGGACTCAATCTTAAGGGTTCGAGGAGGTGACCTAAAATTTACTAATTGGTTATTGCTTATGATATTTTAAGTTACGAAATAAGATACAAAAATGTACTTACTCTGTGTAAATGTATCTTTTTACATACATATTTGGATTTTCTGCCCTTAAAAAATAGGGCGTAGCCGCAATCTGGAAAAAAAGGGTCCCATTATTTTCACTCGCCGAGTGGTTCAAAGTTTAGATCCCTTAATGTTAAATTACTTCTCTTAGATTATTGGGATTGATTGCCAGATTGCGTCTACCCCCAATACTTTGGGGTTGAGTCGCGATGGCCAAGGGGATAGAGCGTTCGCTTTCCAATGCGGCGAACCGGGTTCGAATCCCAGTCGATACGAATTCCGCATCGGGCTTGCACCGACCACAGTGTTGACTTGAAATATCCTCAGTGGTAGACGGATCATGGGTCAAAGTCCCCTTGCCGTCAGGCTAACCGTGGGATGTTCTCTTGGTCTTCCTCTACATGTAACGCAAATGCGGGTTAGTTCCATCAAAAAGAGTCCCTCGAAAGCAAATTTCTCCCAATACTTGATCCAGGAGTTCCCTTGTCTTCTGGATTGGGTTCAAAAGTACAAGACTACGGAGTTGAACATTAGTAGTCGTAAAACCATAAAATTAGGTCGGCTGTTAAACGACGGTTATAAAATAAAATACTTTGGGGTTAGGCCGAGATGGCCTGGTTGGTAGGGCACTGGGTCCACGTCCAAGAGTTCGTGGGTTCGATTCCAGCCGGCCGAAAACTTCCCATGTAGTAAAGGGTGACTGATGCACGTTAAATCTGTCGAGTCTCAAAGTCCTCCATGTTGCCATAGCAAATCAATACCTCTGGGGGTTTTCCAATCCAGGAGTTTCCTTGTCTTCTGGATTGGTTCAAAATTACAGGGTTACGGAGTTGAACATTAGTAGTCGTAAACCCAAAATTGGGTCGGCTGTTCAGCGACGGATATAAAATAAAATACTTTGGGGCTCATAAATCCGAAACCGTTGGAAAAAAAAAAGATTTAGTCATTCAGAGAAAGTATGTTTTTATGTCTGATTTCGTCACATAAAATATCGTCTGCATTAATTAGTTAGCAGAGATGATTCCCTCAAACCTTTAAAATTGAGTCGTTGAACGAAATTCTGATCATTCGAATAAAGCTATTCAGGGTGATCCGTTAAGTCACTTAAATATTTAAGAAATTCGAAAAATACGTAATTTATAAATAAAATATTATTTACAATTTATATTTATAAGTTATAACTATACAATAATTTTTATTTTATAACTTGTCTTTCGTCTTTAAATAAAATTATTAGTTCATCTAGTTGCGTAGTGTTGCACTTTAATTTCTGAAAACGATTTGAATCTCTCGATATTAAAAATCGTAAGAGCCGGCACAGTTTAGGGCACTTAACGCTACATTTTGATTTAAAGCGTAAAATCTATAAAACGTAAAAATTTTAAAATATCTTTGATTTCTCTCAGAAAATGTAACTACAGAATTGAAATTTGATGTGCTGAAAAAGCCATTTTCCTATAATTACAAAAAATGAGATATTTTTTTTTCGTTCGAAATTCTAATTTGTTCTGGAGTTATTGCAATTTTAAGAGCTTTCTAAAATTTTTTTTTGTGCCTTTTCTTTTTTTCGCTTCAAATTATGGCTATTTACCCATTGTTGTAGAAAAGTTTATCTCTCTCGAGATCTTCTTTTCTAGAGACCTTCTATCACGAGATTTTCTTTTTCATTTTATTTTGGTTGTGACTTGAGAATATTTGTATAGAAAGTTTTGAGAATATTAAAATCTCAAGAGAAATGAAAACTGTTATGAATTTGAACTGTTATATGATATAAGGTTATAGATATATATTACTTACGCGTAAAATTACTTTTAATTTATTACTTAGTATTGCATCGCATGTTCTGTATCCCTAAGTTTAAATTTTTTTTCAAGTGTAGTAGAAAGGCATCCGTTCATTTCTTTACGATTAACATGTAAACAAAGTGTGTGTTTACGTAAAATTGCACTAATCATTTAATTTCCATCATAATAACCATATATTATTCGGAGAAAGTGCGTTTTTGTTTCTGGTTTTGTAACTTAAAATATCGTCTGCACTAACTAATTAGCATATTTGAGGGAAATCATTAAGTTTGAGTCCCAGTACGTAAAGATCCAATCATTAGGTCAAAAGTTATCCAGGGTGTTTTTTTCTTCTTTCGTTTCTTTTTCGGCGAGATGTACAACAATAGCCTGCAAGTTCTTCAAAATTTAGGTGCCTATTTGGCAATACTTCCTGCAGAAAATATTAATGTAAAGTTTTCGTATAATATACAATGTAAGGCGACAGCGGCTTTAAACACATCACGCCAGTTATTTCACAACGTCTTATAAAGTAGTTGTGGCATAAAAAAGATGTTGAGAGTGTCAAAAGTCAAAATGATTAACACACCTTCTCTTAAGCACTCGAGAATTTATTTCGTTCTTGGAGGTCATATGACTCCTACGAGAGGCCACAAGATTGAATTTCTAAAATGAGGACTGGCTTTTCTAATTTCGACCGTTTCGTTAAATGGTAGGCCCCAATGAACAAATCCTACCCACACACTTGAACTTTCGTTTCTAATTAAAAAGATGATTCTTAAGTGTTGGTTGTGGACATATTTTTCCTCAGAGATTTCCCAATTATTTTTTCACATAAAAGAAGAATAAGGACAATAATGTCTTAATCTTATAATTTTTATGATTGCCTTTGAGAAGTAAACTGGAAGAAGTAATAAATTAATCAAAAATTTAAGATATATATTTTATTTTCGTTAGACCTAAATACGAAAAACGTAGGGGGCATCTTTTTTGAAAAACGTGAGAGAAGCTTTCGGCGGTGAGGAAACTTTGCTGTTAGACCTAATCATTAAAATCTATTTTATTTAAGCATTTAAAAAAAAGAATAAAATTATGCTCTTGTTAGGCCTAAAAATGAGAAACTCAGGGCGCATCACTTTCGAATAGCATAGGAGAAACTTTCTATGGTGAAATATATGTATTTCACTACAGACACATGTACTTCACCATATATGAAGTTTTTTTCAAACTTTGTGTTAGACTTTGTTATTGAAATATACGTTATTCAAGCTTTTAAAAAAATAACATAATTTTATTTTTTTAGACCTAAAATTGATAAAGTTAGGGCTCACCATTTTTGAAAAGAGTATTGGAAATTTTTGATGATGACAAAACTTTAATATTAAATTTTATTATTAAAATACATATATTTTATTCAAGTACTTAAAGAAGATAGTTTCACTTTTGTTAGACCAAAAAGCGTAGCATGCATTACTTTCAAAAAATGTTGGAGAAACTTACGGTGATAATAAAACTTTAGTGTTAAACTTTAACGTTAAATTTTACAATTAAAGTCTATATAGACCAAGCATTTTAAAAAAAGAGCATAGTTTTGTTTCTGTTAGATCTAAGAATGAGACACGTAGAGAACATCACTTTTGTAAAGTGGGGAAAACTTTCAGTGGTGATAAACTTTTATTGATGTGTAGTACATGTTTCGTTTTAGGTCTGATAAAATTAAATAATTTTCTATTTTTGAACCACTTGAAAAAAGCAGTTTTTAAAATTTCTATTTTTACCCAATTGGTAATTTAAAAGTGAGTTTTGAGTGCTAGGTAAACCTGGAGTTTCGAATTCCGAAAAAAATGTTTTCAAAATATCAAAATGCTAACAAATTATTTTAGGATAACTTCGCTTTATTGTGTGATCTTACCATGATTTGTTTACATTTGGATATTACGAAAACATTTTTTTTCAGTATTTTAAACTCTAGATTGACCTAACACTCAAAATTCAATCTTAAATTACCAATGGGGTAAAAATAGATTTTGTCATGAATATCTTCTCCGGCAGAATAACGTTTTCTTAATAACTATCTTCTGAAGAAAATGCTATACCACGCATTTGAGGAAGTTATAGATAGTATAACTATAGACAGGTATTATAAAAGACACTACAGACGCATTTGAACTGTATGGTTTGCTCTTGGTTTACCTGGAACTCATATTTTTCTATACTTTAAATACTAAATTACCAATAAAGTTGAAACTGAATTGCCAAGAGGATTTCACCCATGGTATAACGACCTGTTAGCTATTTCACCTCTATAATTATTCTGGTTTGAATCAGCTCTCAACAACTCAACTTTTATAACTTGTGGTTTCCCAGTTGCACCTTGTATTTGAAAGCATGGTGTTAGGACGAGTGGCTTGATAGACTGACCATAAAAGGATTTCCCTCCCAACCCAAATCGAATTCCGATTCCTGCGAAAGATCCTTCCCGCGAAGTGACAAGCTCCCATATTCGCGGTTACATCAAAGAGGGGATTCGAGTGAGCAGGTACTTTTATACGATCCCGTTGCCTCACATCATCAACTTCGAAGCCATGCTTGCTGATGTGATAAACCTGATACAATTCTTACTTTCGGTTTGTATTCGCTATTGTGTATTTAGTGACCAGTAACAACACAGATTAAGTTAATTTTGTTTAATAACTAAAATATGTTATTTCAAAAGCTGTCTTGATTTCTTAAATAAAGCGCCATTTGCTTTACCATGTTTCTAAACTTAGTATTTAAAAATGAAGTATAATTTGAAAAGCAAGTAAGGAAAACTGGCTTGCATCATTCAATGATGTTTGCCAAAATAAATGATGCCTGTCGGATTAAATGATGTAATATGCTGTTTTAGTCAAGAACTAAAAAACAAATATTATGAAACTATTGTTGAATGTCAAAATTTGCCATGTATTTTTCTTATAATGGAAGAAATTGAAAAAGTGTAAATACAATAAGAACTTTTGTGCAAATATCTCTCGGTACAAAATTTTTATTAGGTACAAGAAATATCTAGTCAGGCCATGCAATTCATTTAATGAAACTTATATGTATTGTCGTCATTGTCAGCAATTGCTTGAGCATTTATCACATTATGACACGAGATACACAATTCCATGCTCATTTTGTCTGCTGTTGAATGCCCTAACATTTGGCTGCTGCTGAATGCCCTAATATTTGACTCCTATTTAATGCCCTAACATTTGGCTTGTGCTGATATAAGTTGAGCCTGTACACTTTGACTTCGGCTTCTTTTTGAAGCCTGTGCTGCGCTTTTTTTTAAAAATTTCATTGAAGATGTAGAAGCCACATGGGGTAAAAAATCTGGACTACGAAGTTAGTGGCTCAAGACTTCCCTTTTGAATCTTTGTAGGAGCTGAGCTCTTTTACTCTTGCATTTGATACATTCCATAAATACCATTGACATACACAAACGATACTCAAAATCCAGGAAATTGACAATTCATTCGTAGTACGCGTAACTATCATGTTCAATATAAATGAACTAATGGCTGCTTGATGATGATTTTTTTAAATTGTTGCTTGCAAGACAAGTACGGCAAAATAGTGAATGAAAATATCATGTTTTTGGCACGTCTCCACTCTTCTAAATAATTTTTTTCTTGTATAATTGCTCGGAATTGTTATTTGCTAATTATGCCTACTAGAATCATTTTATCAATATCACTTTCAAATTTTTGCTGTAGCACGAAGCGATTGTATACAATACATCACAATTGTTTTTACGAGATAAAAAAAAAATTATTTTTGTAAAAGTTTGGAAACTGTAAAAGGTACAATTTTGCTAAGTTCCCGAAGAAAATTTATGAAAAATATATGTGTGCTCAATTATTAGGAGAATACACTGTGTATAACTGTTGACAATCTTGATCCTTTGCGCGATCTCTTTGCTCCAATAGCGATTAAATTTTCAGAGAACTTAAGCAGTTTACTCAACTAATGTAAGAGGGATTTCCCAAAGTAGCGATTGCAGACGAAAAGAAATCATAATTCTGCTCACACAGCAGATTTGATTTCATTTGAACCATCCACATAAAACCCAATGTGGAAAAGTAAGCACCATAGCGGACTGATTACATTGTCTATTTTCCCTTGGCATCGAAATCGTCTGAGAAAACTTCCTCCCTCTCTTGACATCTAATTGACGCACTGCATCCTCAAGGGTATTTTCGAGTTTCTCCACCCCCATTCTAAACCCCGCCAAACGATCAATCCAGAAACCATTCGAGCGCAAATATTTGTGCCACTTAAACAAAAGGAATTTCCACTACTTCTCTAAAGAAAACGATCTTAGATGAAAACTGTAGGACGAGGCGAGGAGAGTTGTTATTTGGCTGCAGCGGAAGATAAAAGCACTGAAAAGAATGGTTAGTGACCAAGTACAAGGGTGATAGATTACCGATTGAAGAGATGGGAAACAGTGATTTAGAAGCCTGTAAAATTCGTTATTTTATTTTGTTCCTGAAAGGTTTTCTCTGTCCCGTTCCCTTTTTAACTAGAATTTTCTTACGTGTTTGAATAATTCATTCTAGTTGCGTGATTCAGTTATTTGTTTTTAAATCTTCTTTTAGTTATCGTCTGCGGGACGAAACTAGCAGTAAACTTTTAAAATTTTTCTTTCTTTAGTTATCGCTTGCTAAGCGAAATTCAACGTAAACTCACGAAAACTGTATGTATTTTTAATAACTTCCGAGCAACTGTAGTTATTTATTTAAGAAACAGCCGCTGCAGCTGATTTATGAAACGAAATATTAGAGAAAATTATCGTCTTCGTTGCCAGATTCTGTTATGTACATTTTAAATGAGTTTTATTTTTTTCAATTAAATTGTACTACTGAAATCGTCTTCATTCTAAGCCATTTTCTTTTTAAAGTAAGTACATTTTTTTCCCCTTGACATTAGATAATTTATTTTCAAGTATTGTTGCGTGACAAAGAAATTACTTCTTATTTTTCTCTGAGATAAATGTTATTCATTTCAAAATAGACTTTTTTTTTGTGAATTATAGTTTTGTTGAAAAAGTTAGATTATCCCGATTTATTTATGTTAAAAAATGAATGTAACAAACAATGGAAATAGTTTTTGAAAAAACTCAGAATGAATTATGTTTGGGAGAATATTTTATTAAAAGTCTTCTTTTTCCAGTAATTTATTCCGTTTTAGTTATTGGCAAAGCATTTAGTTATTGGAGGTTATTTATAATTTTTTATGCAAAAATTTAATTAATTGTAGTTTAAAATCTTAATAAAATCTCCAGGGTGAAAGCGTAGTTTTGAAAAGAGAATATATTCATGAAAATACTACACTTGTTAATGTCTATGTACTAGTCAGATTCTTTGAATTCTTTGAGAAATTTCTATTTATCAATAAAGGCTAAGCAATCAACAAATATTAAAAAAATAATTAGAACCCTTAACTAGTTTTGTGAATTGTAAAAAAGCACAGCGGATGAGAGTTTTATGGTTTCAGGTCTCGAGCGCATAAAAAAGAACAAAAAAACCTGATTTATACCAAGCGTTTAGTATCGTGTGCAAAATAAAAGAACTTCGTATACTGTATAACTTTTATATCTGATAACGTTATGATAAGATTTTCATGTAGTACTAAAACAGGTATCTGTAAAGCTGCTTACAAGAAATTTTTTTAAAAAAAATTAAAAATCGCTTTATTTAAAACCTGTACATTCATACATTTCTTTATAAATTATTTGCTCTGACATATCTCGAAATATGTTTTTTTATTTCTGTGTGACTACATCATGGAATCTAATGCAATAATTTAATGAGAAAAATAAATTAAATTTTCCGAAAAATCAACTAACCAATAAATAACCTCGTGTTATTCAATATATATAGGCCTTAGTTGCAATTTCTGTATCTCAATTTTAAATGTTCCACAACATCAGAAAGTTTCTCATCCAGGAATCGAAAATATATTCTAACTTAAAACAACTGCAGCTCATTTAATATTAAATTCCCATTCCTATGCATTAAATGAAATTGCGCATACATGACTGATAATTCTATTAATTAAAAGCGAAGCTACGGCCTGGCCTATTTCATTTACAAAATGAATTTATTTCCCAATCAGAATCCGTGAGCTTAAAATACCAATCTTTGTCTATTATTATAACCGACATTCCTCAAAGAACATTCCTTCAATTTTATTCGAGATCTTAAGAGAGCAGAATACAAAGGGGAGAGGAACAACTTCGAGCTAGTTTAATTCTACAACTCGAGCTAGTTTTATTTTCCAATTTACGCAGCTTAATACGACGTGAGAAAACCGAAACTTTCGGGAACCCCGCCCGCTTATGAGGAAAACAACAATAAGATAATTGGAAATGGAAGAAAAGAGAGATCAAGGCCCCATTACTCCGCTGGATTTAATTAAAGGAAAATTTTCTGTCCTTTGTATCACCACCAGAGGGCGCGCTGGTAGTTCTTTTTCTCTCGTTTGCTCTGAAAGGTTCGAATAATTTGGCAGCAACAAAAGAGTGACGAAGAAACAGATTCTAATTTTCAATAGCTTTGGATACAAAGAAAAGGGAAAAGAAACCGATGCTGCCATATTAAGGAAGATAAATTACCATGTTTAATAAAATATTTGTCGTTTTAAATAGAAAGAATCGAATAACGCTGGGAAGAAGCGATTAATTAATATTGTGCACTGGCTTATGTTGAAATGCGTAATTAAATTTTGGTTCCAAGATGCGTTTGCGGTTGAAATATATCACAAACAATAAGAAAATCGTCTGAAATAATATTTTTACTTTGAACATTTTAAAACTTACGAAATTCTTTTATGCTAGAAAAATCTATTCAAAAGCAGATAAATTCAATTGTTTAGCTCCGCTTCTCTAATTTAAAGGCTTTTACAAAGAACTGTAATTAAAATTCTCATAAAAGTGTGATAAGATAAAGGTTTCATTTTAATGTTCTATCGATATAAGTATTTATTTCCTCAAACGATTCTAATTTTTGCAATGCTTTGCTTCTGTATTTAAAAATCATCGGAATTCTTAGCATCCAAACTGAACTCACAAAGAATAAATATTTCAATTGCTATTAAAAATGTATTTTCATTATATTATGATCATTATCCATCTATTTTAATAGCTAAAAATCTTTGCTCGTAAACAGTTTTAATATGTTCTATATCGTTTTTAGAACAAATAAGAGTTGCTTATGTCGTTTGTTCTCGTTTTTGTTCGCTGTGTATTTTTATGAAAAAAAAGGCACGTTAAGCACACTAATAACACATTATAACGTACACGTCTCAGAAAACATGTTTTTTTTTGTTGTAAGTGTCAAAAATGTTCCATTGTTCACTCATGTAAGATGCATATTTCGAATTATTCAAGTTTTTGCTCTATGTACAAAGCCTTATACTTCAAAGTAAAGTTCTTTTTCTTATGTGTAATTATACAATTAAAACTTATATTTTCAAAAAAAATTATTGCAAAATGATTATGAAATAAACAACTTTAGAAAGATTGAAACGCCGACCGGCTTATGCAGAGATTAGGGAACTGCCCTTGCATCAGAAAGGTTCTGGGTTCGAATCCCGGGGAAGGCATAGATTTTCTTTCCTTCTCTGTACTATCTGTTCTTACTGTGGGAGCAACGTTGTCCCACCTAATTTGGTGCCCCTGAAAGAGTGGCCAACAAAATCACAATATTGTGATTCAAGGCACAATGAAATTTTTTACTGTGTAGTCATATATTTCTGGAAATGAAATCCAATCTTAAAAACATTAATAAGTTTAAAAGTGTATTTCAGTATAAGTTTAAAAGTGTATAAGTTTGAGCTAAAGTATAAAAGTAAAAGGGTATAAGTTTGAAAGTGTATTAATAGACGTCTTTGGGTGGTCTAGTATTTAACTGGTGTAATTAATTTCTTAGTTACAACTTTATTTACCAGTTTCACCCAGTTTCATCAGTGTGATTAGGTGTGAGACAAGAAAAACTTCCATCCTATTTTTCTTCTAATCACAGCAATAAGTAAAATCAGATTTATCAGTTTGCTGGATTAGATATTTAGATATGCTTTGAACTTATATTGAACATCAATGGTCCCTGACGGCTGCAGAACTCTATATACTACTTCCAATCTCGCTTCACTGTGGACATAAGAATTCCAACTGATTCGGAATGCAGTGACGAAATACCTTAGTCTCTTTGAGATTTGAGACAGTCAAAGGCAATAATGACTATCTCAGATGTAACTTCATGGTTGGAGACCGAAATTCGAATTAAATGCACCCGAGAAGCTTGCATTGTTGGTGCGTAAACAAAATAAAGGTAGTTTTACCCTATACGCGGCAAATTGATGCATGATAATCATAATAATAATAGTGAAAGGCAGAATATGTCAGTTAAAATTTCCTCAGAAAGCTTTTTTTTTTTGAAAAAAAAAGCTCCTGCTGGAATTTTAAATTTGATAATTTTGATGAAAGGATGTTTGACGTTTAGAAATACATATTCTACTATATTGATGTACAATAAATTATTAATTTCATTATATAATAATATAAGATGTGAACTGAACATGTTATGAAGCAATAATAATGAAATAATTAAGTTAATAATAAAATTAGTTAATTAATAATAAACTAATGATAAGAAAAAAATTTAGATGAGAAGTACAAGCAGTATGTAGTGTTGGTTAGGTCCTCAGATGAAAAACAGATAGTTTAAATTTCACTGTGAGGGGTAATTCAAATATATACTTCTGCTTCCAATGGGCAGGAGAGAAGTTTTCTTTCATAATTTTTTTTTTCTTCTTTCAAAAAGGTTTTTTTTTTCTTTTTCTTTTTTTTGAGGGGGGGGGGAAATATAAGGTGAGAACAAACACGAGCATTCTTTACATGTTGTTGCTGTTGTCGTCGGCCATTAATGCAGAGGGGGTGCGATTGTTCTTGTTTTCCAGTGGTGCCATCTCTGGCCAAGAATTCGACTTCTGCCACACACATACGTCAAACCTATCATAGGGTGGACCCATTCATACATTCATCCACAGATCATTACGATCTGTGGATTCATTCATCCACAGATCGTAATTTTGACCTGGACCAAGGAACGATCAATCTCCAATTCAGTATCCCTCCAGAGGTATTGATTTGTTATGGGAACATGGGGAACTTTGTGACCCAACCGAGGTAACGTGCACCAGTCACCTTTTACTACACGGGGTGTCTACGGTCTGCTGGATACCAGCTCCCAATCTCCCAAATGTGAGTCCAGCACCCTGTAATCCCGGCCCTTAGCAATCTTTACATAAGCCAGTAAAATCCATTTATAAGAAAAATCCCTTTAAAATTGTAAACTTCTAATTGTATATAAAGCATCGAAATAGATTTATTAACCTTACATGCTGTTAATTATGAATTTTACTCTCTCTTTCTACGAAAATTTGTTCTATCAGTACATAAATTTCAAGTAACGGGACATAAATATGTATTTTATTATATATTGCATATCGACTTACATTCGTTACATTTTAACTTATTAATCATATAAATATTTTTTAAAAAAATTACTAAATTACATTTGTAGTTTTGTATTTCTTTTTAATTATACATTGTAACGAAGTAAACCCAGAAACAGGGCAAAAATACATTGTTTTAAAATAATAAACATTTCTGCTAGTTTTATTGCACATTTAAACATTGTTTTAAAATTATATATGCTTCCGTTGATTTTATTGCACATTAAAGCATTGTTTCAAAGTAATGAAGGCTTCCACTGCATAGTTAAACAATGTTCAAAATAATGCATTTTCTCACAGTTTTTAATGCATTTTAAACATTGCTTCAATGCTTCCACTACTTTTTATTGCATATTAAAACATTTTTGATGTAAAAAGGGGGTAAAAGAGAACAAACTAAAAATTCCCAAAACACAGAATTCATTCATAAGAAGAAAAAAGTGAATTAAAATATTCCGTATTCGAACTAAAAGAAATAAAATTGAACGTATTCTTATGGAAGAAATTATTATAAAAGAGAAAAAGGTATTGATCGTAAGGTTGTGAAAAAAAAACATTAATAAAATGTTAAAAAGAAAAATAACTGATTACTTAATCAAAAATGTTCGTTTTATTTAGTTGATTTTACTAACTTTATATCTTCTTGTTAAAAATAGATAAATATTCATTTTGTTTCTTTGTATACTAGTTCAATTTGTGTATAATTTATTATTTCATGAAACTCAAATTTCGCATACTTTGTTTTTAACCCGAATGCGTCTTTTGGCATCTTTTCTTCGGAATGATTCTTTCTGCAGTAAACCTTTATCAATTTTCTTTTAGATTATGTTATTTGAAAAATAAATTTATTATTCAATTAAATTTGCATCAAATTTTCGATATAATTTAAAATCGATACTTAACTTTCGATATAATTTAAATTTTATTTTGATCTCTGTTCTACTCCTATGACATTTTAAGCAAACTTCTTTTGCATATTGTTATGCATTACTCATGCATTTGCATTTCACAATTAATACTTTTATAACACTTAGAGGTTTTAACAAACAAAATACGAAATGAAAACGTAATTTTAAATTTCTCTTAAATGCTTAAGGTTTAATATTTTTTGGAATCTTACACAAAATGATGGTGCATTTTCGATATTAATATCTGAAATTTACATCTCAAAGCCTGCGTAATAGGACATAAATATTCTCTACTTATTATTTTTTGGTCCTTATAATGTAATATTTCCTACTTATTATTTTTACTTTTCTTATTATCCTATCCTTTTACTTTCCTTATTATTCTACTCCTATGACATTTTAAGCAAACTTCTTTAACATATTTTTATGCATTACATACATAATTACATTTTACAACAAATACTTTTATAACACTAGGAGGTTGTAACAAACAAAATACAAAATGAAAATGAAATTTTAAATTACTCCTAAATGCTTAAGATTTAATATTTTTTTAATCATTTTGTTGAATTGTGAGCAAATTTCCATTGCTTTACCCTACTATTCCTTTTATATATATATATATATATATATATATATATATATATATATATATATATATATATATATATATATATATATATATATATATATATATATATATATATATATTAAGAATAAAGAGGCAGCTAATAACTATCATTGAATTTTCTTTTATTGTCATATTTTGACGACAGCAGCAAGAAAATTCGTCAGTCAAACATTTATTTAGTTCCACAGAATTCCTTGTACCACTGAATAAAATGAACAGTTTGTATGACTCACATTAGATCAACCAAAAAACACCAGCAACAAATAAATGAAAACCGGACAAAACATCTTTTCTCCAAACCAGAGCTAAGAAATAACTAATTTGTTCTATCTCGAGCTCAATCCATTTGTGGAACATTTTTCGCCAAAGTCATTCCCACGAGCCATATAGAGTTAAAGAAAACACCAACACCCCCCCCCGTAATCCTTTCTATCTGCTTAGATGGCGAGACTCTTAAGAACATAAAAATAAGTAAACATTTTCTTTCATTCCTTCCCATCTTGTTCGGACACTTCCGAACGATCTTTGGAGCGTGGCACCCCTTCCTGAAAAGAAATGACCACCGGTCAAGCGGATCGACTCCATTACCGGGCCCCGGCCGAAGGGGCCACCTGTGACCCTAATCAATCGATCGGGAGCCGATCAATTGCATTCTTTATCTTTTGCTGCCCACTGTCCTTGTTAGTGTGGTCGATTGGGATAGACTCTGGTCAAGAGAGAATAGTTTGTTTTATTAGATATGTCTTGCACGGCCGATAATATCGAAATGACCTGCTCTGCTTGAAGGGTTACGATGGACTTGCTTTTAGGGGGAAAATACAGTAATAAAGGCTAATATTCCTACTTCTGGGGGTTTAAGTCTTTGGATATAAGTTATTTTGATTAATAATAAATTTAGAATTGAAAATAAGAAACACATTTAAAAAAAGTGCTTTTTATGGATTTTTTTCCTTCCAAACAGTTGTGCTCTTATATTTACAAATAGTTTAATGACTGAAATATCAGACGATAGTATATAGAAATGATCTGCTCTACTTGAAGTATTGCAATCGAACTTCTTTTCGGGGGAAGGTCAATAATGAAGGTTATTATAATTTTATTTGCATAGTTAACACTCTTTTTATCTTTGGATTTGTATTATTTTGCTTGAAAATAATTTGGACCTAATTTATATATAAATCAGGGGAACTGAGCCGACGAGGGCCTCACCACATTTAATCTTGAAGCAAATATACATCGTGTTTGTGTATAAAATTCCTGTTAGTGTTTGATAACATAAGAGTGTTATTGAGTTTATATATATTTAAATTTTTTTAACTAAGAATTCAATGTAACCATTCTAAAAGGGAAAAAAGTGTATGCAAAATTTAAAGAGCTCTTAGAATTATGAGCCCTAAACAGATTTTTAATTTTTCTTAGAATATTTTTCAATAGAATTTCAAAAGACTTATTAGTTTTTGAAATTTCAAAAGTTTTTGAAAAACAGTTCTTTTTATTTAATTTTGACTAGAAAAATTCAGAATTTTAGAATATTTAGCTCACTATTTGATTGAACTTTTTTTCATTTTCTTTTTAAATTAAGCTTTTATCTACAAATATATACTCTATTTGATTTTCTTTTAGATTGAATTTTTTTTCTCTTTACTCAATCCATTCACTTTTATTTTTAAATTTTCTCTTACTTTTTCTTAATATTTAAAATAACTATAAATTACGAAACAACAAATTTGTGAAGTAATGCTATGAAGAGATTCGAAGGGATTGAGGTGATAAAGTAATAACCCACAATTTCAAACTATTCTGAGAAGACGATGGTTGAAATGTAAGCAATAAGATGTTCTCGTGTATTGTCCTGTTTTCTTGCTGAGATTTCTTGAATGTGTCAAATACCTATCGGGAAATAATAATAAGGAAGAATTTGATTAAAAATATATTACGTTTAAAAGAGTGAGACTTATTACTATACTGCGCCAAGCCCTTCTGTATACAGCGTATCGACAATAAGAGTTACAAATAAATTATGCAACCATTTTTTTCGTTAGTGCACCAAATAATTTGCCACATGTTATGTATTAAAGTGAATCAATCTTTCTAAGAATGTATAGAGTCAAAAATCAATAGCAAATTCTTAGTATTCTTTTGAGCAATAAATACATAGTGAAAAATTCAACATTCAATTACTTAGACAAATAAAATAAAAATCAAATTAGTCGAATGAGCTTATAGCTCGCAGAGTGTAAGGAGTTTTCCTAAAATAAACCAATCACATATTATTAATACAACTGGAACTGTAAGCTCGTTCTTTATTCGACATGGGGGGAAAAGGTAATGCGATCAAGAAGCGAAGGAAGATAATACATTTGCTTAAAAAAGAAAGACGATAAATAGCAAATCAAAAATTGCAGTTTCCTGAAAAGACTGACTTCCGACGCGTGGAATGAAGAAGAGGATTATGTGATACTGTTTCAAAACGGATATACGGATTAAGGGGAACTAATCTCAAGTAATGTTTAGTTCATGTGGAACTCTTGAGGCACTGGGGCGAATTCTGGAATCTTTTTATTAAACTCACAGAGTGGATGCAAAGAGAAATGTTGAACTATGCTCGTAATTTTGTTCTTGTCAAGAAATAGAATGTTCTAGGTCTTAAGCTTAGTTATGTTTCCAAAATATTTTACGCTTAGTATTATAAATCTGTAAGAAATATCGATGCAAAATGTTCTTTTTTCAAAACTCATGCTAAAGCATTGTCATTAAAACTAAACAGTAAAAATATTTACTATTTTGAAATAAGCAAATATCTTTTGAGCCTTAGATCAATTTCAGCAATTCCTTTAATTACAAAAAGAAAAAAGAAAAAAGGAATCTTAAAAAAGTCTTAATTTAATTTTGATCCATAATTTAATTATCTTAATTTATATAAGAATTATTCACATGTAGAAATTATTTCCTAAGAATTCTTCAATGTTGTATAACTTATAAGCAACACTAATTGGAACTAGTAAAGAAAATGTTCAAATTTTCTGAAGGAGTCATACTTTCCTTTAAAATTGCTACTACTATTACTTTAAAATTACAAAGACGATTGAAATAGTAAAAATAAAAATATACATGAATATTACATCCCACAAAAATTTTAGAACAAAACTTAAAATGTTTGACGTTGAGATAAAATAAAATTTGAAAATCGGGTTGCACAAAAACTGAGTCTTTTTAATTGTTTTTTTCTTTGTCTCACTTGTCTACGAGTGTACAGGAGTTGTCCCCTGTATAGTTCATCTTCAAAATGTAATAACTCTCGGGGAGAACCGATTTTCCATGCTATTGATTTGTCAAAACTAAGCAATCCTCAAAATGCAATATATGGTAATCTGATTGCTATTTTATTGACAAACCATCGTAAGTCGTTCTTATCCCTTGATCTTCAGTTACAAAAAGAGACTCTTCAGTAAATCATTCAAATTATCGAATACTATACCTAAGAGTTGTACAAAAGAGAAAAAAATCTTCTTTTCTGCATAATATTACATATTTGAAGATCCAAATACTGAAATAAATATGCGGAACAACTCTTGAGAGTTGAAATACTTTAAAAACATGACATTTTATATCAATTTTCCCTTTTTCTAAATTTGAAGTTTTAAACTAGACCATAAAAAAATCATAACGTTAATAATGTTAAAAAAAATTCAAGAATTTTTTCTTTGCATTTCATCTTGTATAGTGTCTCTTTATTTGATTTTCTAAAATCAAAGTTCTTTTAATGATCTCATTTTCTATTATATAAAAATTACCATCTTTTGTTCTATGATCTTGTTCTAATTGAAAAATCCGGCACTTTGTAAACCACTTCATTATTTTGTGATGAGATAAGCTAATTAAAACAGTTTATAATATTCTCTAATCTGCCTAATCAGCCTTTCTAATAGTTTTTAGGCGCACTGCATTGAACACATTAACCTTTAAACTTATTAGAGTATGTTTAATAATCCATTGCTCAATAATCTTGACTTATTGCAAGCCGTTTACAATAAGCCTACATTAATAAAAACTTATTGCAATAGGTCGAGTGAAGCAAATCTATTTAAAATATTTCAAACAAAATATATCTTCTACTCTCCATAAAAAGCGCCGGCCCAGAATAAACATCATAAAATTGCAATAAGCCTTTGTAAATTTAAGCTTATTGAGTAATTTTCACGTTTTTTAATTATCCGATAGGCTTACTGACTGATTATAATAAACCTAAAACTATTAGGCTGATTAGAAAATACTGTCGACTTTTCAATTAATGTAAGTTCAAGCTTAGTGAATAATTTTCACATTTTCCAATTATCCGATAGGCTTACTGACTGATTATAATAAACCTAAAAATATCAGGTTGACTAGAAAATATTGTCGAATTTTCAATTAATGTAAATTCAAGCTTAGTGAGTAATTTTCACATTTTCTAATTATCCGATAGGCTTACTGACTGATTATAATAAACCTAAGAATATCATTCTGGTTAGAAAATATTGTTGACTTCTCAATTAACCTCGTAAAATGCCAATGGCATTTACAAAGAACTGAATTTTTCAATTAGGCTACCCGATTGTAAAATATGTAATATTTAGTTTGTAACAAGGTATAATAAACACTCCAGGAGTGGAAAACTATTTACAATGAAAAAAACTTGAAATGCTAGACATTTATACAGTTAAATGAGCTCTTAAAACAGAAGTGAATAGTGCATTCATTATTCAAGAATATACTTTAGTAATAAATCAATCTGAAAAATGAACTGAAGTGAAAACACATTTCCTACATTTCATTTTCAAGAGTATTTTAATTAAAGTAATGAATCGTTAAAGGACTCTTGAGGTTAAATGCTGAGAATTAGGGAGAGTATTTTATGTAAACTGTTTTCTCGTTACTACAAAATGTGTTTTTAATTAGGAAAATAACTTGGAAAAAAAAATCAACTTTCTTCGACTGAATACAAGTATTAACTCTGATTTTAGTAGCTAATGTTTATTTGGTATTTTAAAGAGCATTTGTTTTTGGGTGAATGTTTAAACTTTTAGTTTTTGCTAATAAAATTTGAAACGATTTCTTAAGATAGAAAATTCTAAATTTATTTAAAATAAACTAAATAGTGCTAAAAAAAATTTTTAAAAGTTTTTTTTCACCATGGAGCAAAAATAGTTGACATTTATAATTTATTTATATAAGTATCTCGAAATAATAGCTCTTAATGAATATTTTAAGAACCCTTAACAATGATATAGAAAAGGAAAACACACTAAGAGCAAAAAAAAATGTAATAACCTGACAAATCACTGACAAAGCCTGACTAAGAAGGACTAGACTGAAAACATCAAAACCAGTTTGATTGTCCTAACAAACTAAGAACGCTTTCTGATAATCATCTTTCCTCCTTCTTTTCTAGGCTATGAAACAGGTATTGATATTTTTAATGTTATTTTTTTGTTAATTATTCGTCAGATTTATTTAGATAATGTTTTGCTTTATTCGTAATAATTAATTTGCGTATTATTTTAGTATTTAATTGTGTAGATTACTTGCTTCAATTTTGATGAGTATTCCAAAGTGATTTGCAAAAAGTTGTTTTTATGGAAAATTCTGTTTATGATGAACTTACTTGAAAATAAAAAAAATTGATTTACTTTTAAATAATAAACTATTTTTACTTTTAAATAATAAAATGTTTTTCAAAAGTTAAATGCAAATTTATTTTACGTTCATAAATAATTTTCTTTTTCAAAGATAATAAAAGAACTACTCATCGAGAACTAATTAAATAACATGCTTGAAAATTACGAGCGTGTTTTTATTAACATTGAAAAATATAGAATAATAATTAGAAGAATAAAAATATATATTGTGAATTTAGTATTTATATTAAGGTTTGTTTGAATAATCATAAGAAACTTTGCATCAAATGTAATTTTTTATTGTTTAAATTTCAAGAAAGCTTCAATTTCGATACGTTTGACATTGTTCTTTCTCCAGAAATTAAGCAAACATTTAAAATAAGATCAAAATCCACACATTGGAATAGATGGTTATTTTTTAAAATGTACTTTAAATTTTCTCACTTAGTGATATGTGAGTGCTACACAAATTTGATAAATTCTCTTAACTGCCCTTTTTGTTTTGAAGGGTTTATTTAACATGCCAACTCTGTTCTTCTCTTAGCTGCCTTTTTGTGTTTATTTTAACGCTTATTGAATAAGAAAAAGAAAAAGAAAACTTTCGTGAGAAAATGCTTTCTAGAGATTGATTATTGATTTACGCGTAAGTAGATTGTTCATTGTTTTCTTTTTAATTTTTTATTTATTACTTAAAGTTTTTATTTTTTCAATTTTACCATCACCCAGGGTTTTTTCTTTCTTTTTTTTTTGGAAACGTGCCTAAATTTAAACAAGAATTTGTTTACTTCTAACAAAATAAAAAGAATTGTGAATTAATGAATAATGATAAAAAATAAATTAATTAAAAATAAATAATGTTACAAAATAGTAATTATTGCAAAAAAGCAGAATTATAAAAAAATAAACAAGATAAATTTTGAATAACATTTTTAATCCCCGTACTCTAAAAGAAAGCTTTTTTTTTTCAATATCGAAAATTGAAACATTCCCGAGGAAGAAGAGGTAAGAGGAAAAGAAAGTCAAAGAATACCGTGGTGTTATCATTACTGTAAAATTTTAAAGCGCGTTGATCCATAATTTCATTCAAATGTGATAAGTTGAAACATATTATTGCATCTCTTTAATTTTACAGCATGATATTATAGTTTAATTTGAACAGAAACATGGTTTAATTTAGCATTTAATAAGGTTGCAGTAAATTCGTGTTATGGTTTTATGTACCAATGTTATAATTAACCAAGAATTCTATTTTTTAAGATAATGTAAGATAAATTCATTAAAAAAATTTTCAATGTTGCAATGGGGCAATTTCATCAATAGGATAAAAGACAGGAATGGTAAAAACAGAGAAAAACAATGTTAGAAGGTAAAAACATCTGGAGAGTGGTTAAAACTCTTTTCCGACTACTATTCTTGTTTTTCATCCTACTGATGAAGATGTACTATTGCAACATTGAAAAGGTTTTTAATAAGTTTTTTTATTTGTGATTTTAAGTAGTTGTTTTTAGTGAAATTTAATTTCATCTTAAGGAATTTATTAAGCAGATTATAACCAGCTCCTTTACAAAATAAATAAAATAAATCTTTTATGATTAAAATTGATCTTTATAGGTTAATTAATGACATAAAGCAGATTTGTTTTTTTATTTGAATTGATATTTTAAAGACTTTTCCAAATGTAAATGCAATTGTCATATTTCTGAAAAAACAAAGCTGTGATAAGCAAATGCAAATGAATACGCATTTGTTACACATCAAACATATTTGTTTATTTTTAATCTCTTAAAAAGAACAAAATTAGCTCTTCCTGTATGTTCTGGTCATCAAGCAACTTAAAACAGGGTTCGTAGCGTTTTTAAAAAGTACTTAAAGGTGCTTATTTTCCATTTTCGTTTTTTAAAGCCCTTAAAGGCCCTTACATTTCATTACATTACAGCCCTTTTCATTGGGTGTTTTTAAAAAGTGCTTAATTTCCCCTTTTTTAAAATGAGATTTTTCTTTTACCCTGTTGATTTTCGCTACGAATTATGTAAAACGACGCAGTTCACATTGTTCTATTCAACGTTTTCACATTTAATTCAACCCCAATCTATTTCGGCGTATTGTCAGTCCGTAGCGTATGAAAACGCCATTCGTTTTACAAGATTCAGAATTTCAAGATTTTTGACAATTGTCAAAAACAATGCCAAAAGTTTTTTTTTTTTTGACATGACGGTTAAAAAAAGGATGAAACCCGCCAATTGTCAAAAACTTTCCAAAACTGCCTAATTATCATATTTTTTTAAGTGCTTAAAAATATTTTTTGAGCGCTTGAAAAGTGCTTAAAAGGTGCTTATTTTTTGTTGAATAATTTGGCTACGCATCCTGCAGGACATTAAATAACATTTCACTTCTGGTAAAGCAAAAAATAATTACACAAAATTAAAAATAAATTTTTTTATAAAACTGATTATTATTATGCAGAATGATCATTAAAATCTATGTCTGCTTATATCAAAGATGTAATGTATTCGAAATGAATGTGGTGGCATTAGTATAAAATATTGCCCGCAAAAATCTCGAAAACTATTAGGAATTTTTATGGGTCCATAATTCTTCCTCGAAACGTGCTGAAATTCTTAGATGATGCTGGAGATGGAGATTAAGAGTGTAATGGTGGTTAACGCTTGTAAGACTCGACTTTGAAGTGATATTTTCTAATTATACAGTCGAAAGAAAACTTCTTGCAACGTAAATGTTGTTGATATATATTTTTGAGAATTGAATCTCCTGTATGTGACCTCGAATCTATGCATTATAACATATTAAAAATTGCTTAGTTTTGAGATATGATTAAAATTTTGCATTTATTTCTTTTATAATTATAGATATTATACAAATTCTAGAGTATAGGTTAATAGTTCTAGGTTACTCAAGTCGTATTTAATAATTTTATGATTCTTTGAATTATTAACGCTTTTAAGACTCAACTTTAAAGAGATATTTTCTAATTTTATATATATATATATATATATATATATATATATATATATATATATATATATATATATATATATATATATATATATATATATATATATATATATATATATATATATATATATATATATATATATATATATATATATATACAGTGGTGGCCAAAAGTGTGGACACTTTTTGAAAGTTTCATGTTTTTCAACTTTGTGTGCTTGTAGAATATATTAATTTTCACTTAAATACAAACATATATATATCAAATTGAAGGTAATTTAATGTAGAATTTAATAATAAATACAGTATTACAATATCTGTATTACAAAAAAAGTTATGCAATTAATAGTAAGATCTATCTTAGATTTGCATTTTTTTAAAGTGATACTTACACAATCAATACTTAGTAGGATAACCCTTAATTTTTAAGACAGCTTCACAGCGTCTTTTCATCGAGTGAACGAGTGTTTAGAGTTCATCTTTCGTAATCACATGGTGACAAGAATCAATTATAGCTTCACTTTGTTGTCTTTTATTGGATGGACGTTTTTTTCGTACAAGAATTTTCAATCGTCGCCACAAATTTTCAATTGGATTGAGATCACGGCTGTTTCCTGGTCATGGTAATATATCTATGCCTTTATTTTGAAATCATGCTTTGCATACTTTTGCTGTGTGGCATGGAGCTGAATTCTGCTGAAAAATAAATGGTGCGTTGTTTTAGAAGAGATCCCTGATGGAAGGTATCAATTTTGATTTCAGGGCAGTTTCGATGTATTTTTTGACATTCAGGATGCCATCAATCACTTGAATTCGGCCCACACCATCTGCAGATATACATGCCCAAATCATGACATTTGTTGGATTTTCAGTAGTTGCTTCAATGCAATCAGGATGAAGCGCTTCACCTACTCTACGTCTCACGTATTTTCTACCATCACTTCCGAAGAGCGATATTTTACTCTCATCACTCCAGATTACTTGCTTCCATTGATTTTCTGACCATTTAATGTGTTCTTTTGCCGACTTAACTCGTTTTTCGCGTTGCTTTTGATTTAAATATGGTTTTTTCCTTGGAATTCTAGCTTGTAGTCCAAATCCTGATAAGCTTCTTCGTATTGTTCTTGAACTTACTGCATTACCAGCTGCATTCATTTCACATCTAATGGCATCTGATGACATTTTTCTATCTTGAAGGCATAGCCATTTAATTTTTCTATCGGTAGTAGCACTTGTGCATTTTTTTCGGCCTGATTTGGCATCCTGAATGCCAAAAAATACACCGAAACTGTCCTGAAACCAAAATTGATACCTTTCATCAGGGATCTCTTCCCCAACAACGAGCCATTTATTTTTCCGCAGGATTCAGCTCCATGCCACACAGCAAAAGTATGCAAAGCATGCTTTCAAAATAAAGGCATAGATATATTACCATGGCCAGGAAACAGCCCTGATCTCAATCCAATTTAAAATTTGTGGCGACGTTTGAAAATACTTGTACGAAAAAAACGTCCATCCAATAAAAGACAACTAAGTGAAGCTATAATTGATTCTTGTCACCATGTGATTACGAAAGATGAACTCTAAACACTCGTTCACTCGATGAAAAGACGCTGTGAAGCTGTCTTAAAAATTAAGGGTTATCCTACTAAGTATTGATTGTGTTAGTATCACTTTAAAAAAATGCAAATCTAAGATAGATCTTACTATTAATTGCATAACTTTTTTTGTAATACAGATATTGTAATACTGTATTTATTATTAAATTCTACATTAAATTACCTTCAATTTGATAATAAACGTTTGTATTTAAGTGAAAATTAATATATTCTACAAGCACACAAAGTTGAAAAACATGAAATTTTCAAAAAGTGTCCACACTTTTGGCCACCACTGTATATATATGAGAACTGAATCTTTTACATGTGACCTCGCATCCATTAATTATGGAATATTAAAAATTTCTTAGTTTTAAGTGATTAAGAATTTTTATAAATATTTGTTTTATAATTACGGATGCTGTACGAGTTTTAGGGTATATAGGGCAAAAAAAAAATACTAGATAATAATTATAAGATGCTTGGAATTGTTAACACTTGTAAGACTCGCCCTTGAAGTGACATTTTCTAATTATACAGTCGAAAGAAAACTTCTTTAAACAGAAATGTTGTTGATATATATATTTCAGAACAGAATCTTCTTTATGTGACCTCGTATCCATGAATTATAGTATATTAAAAATTACTTAGTTTTGAGATATGATTAAGAATTTTTATAAATATTTGTTTTATAATTATAGATGTTGTACAGGTTTTAGAATATATAGGTTAAAAAAGAATTAGACCATAATTATAGGATTCTTTGAATTGTAAAAATTCTAATATAATCTACTACAAAAACATTTTCGCGTCTCTGAACACCGAAAAGTTTAATAGAACACCAGAAAGTGTTGTTCCATTACACTAAAAACACAGATAGTTCCTGGTGTAATGAAACACCTACAATGTTTTTTGCACTACTTGGTTTAAAGTAGCCGCCACTATGTCTGTTATTCAGTAACACTAAAACTTATAATTACATTGAAATATGATACACATAAGAATCAGAAAATTTACTTTTACGATAAAATCTAATGCTGGAATCATAAATTGAAGATGCATTTATACAATAATACTTAATATGAAACTTGTTTGTTAATCAAACGTACACATACCACTAACAGAATATTGATATGAATTCGGAAAAAATTAAAGTGAATCGAAGTTAAATATCAATAGAAGTTCAATTATTTTATTCTATTGTCAAATTTATGTAAATCTTATTAGAACATGAATATCTTTATTATACAACTAAAAACATAAAATCATTTTATAACATGACAAAAGTGAGGAGAGCGCCTATAGCGTCTATTATATTTACAAGAGAATAGTTGAATTGAAATATAATTCTTTACATAAGGAAACTCTTTACATCTGTCCGCAACTTAACATATGGAAAAGAGAGAGACATGGTGTATCAAGGGATTGAGTGCTCGCCTTCCAATGAAGTGACCCGGGTTCGATCCCAGTGATAGCTGGATGATTCAAATTACAAATCCGGCTCACACAGACCACGGTGCTGACGTATAATGTCCTCAGTAGTAGACAGATCATGGGTTAGAGTCCCCTTACCGTCAGGCTAACCGTGGAAGTTTTTCGTAGCTTTCCATGTAACGCAAGTACGGATTAATTACATCAAAAATCCCTCCACGAAGTCAAAATTTCTCCCAATACTTGATCCAAGAGTTCCCTTGATATCTGGATTGGGTTCAAAATTACAAGGCTACGGAGTTGAACATTAGTATCCCTAAATTGGATCTGCTGTTCAACGACGGTTATAAAACAAAATAAAATGTGGAAAAGAGAGCTGTGGTGCATCAGGAGATAGAGAGTTCGCCTCCCTATGAAGTGAACCGGGTTCGAATCCCAGTGATGACAGGTCGATATAAATTCCGCACCCGGCTAGCACCGACCACAGTGCTGACGTAAAACCATCCTCAATGATCATGGGCTAGAGTCCCCTTGCCTTCAGGTTATCCGTTAGAGGTGTTCGTGGTTTTCCTCTCCATGTAACGCAAATACGAGTCATTTCCATCAAAAAAGTCTTTCACGAAGGCAAATTTCTCCCAATACTTGATCCAGGAGTTTCCTTATCTTCTGGATTATGGGTTCATAATTTTAACTCAAAATTGGATCGGCTGTTCAACGGCGGTTATAAAATAAAATAAAACATGATGGAAAAGAATTTCTATGATTGAATTTTGATGAGTAGTTTGTCAAGTCACTCAAACAAGAAGATTGCAATTACGTGCCGATTAATCAGCCACAATCAATATTTTTTATCTACCACTAAAAAAGATTGAAACTTACTTGCTATTAAAATAACTATGTTCAGTTTGTCTATTAAATCAGACAAGAAGAACTCTTTTATATCTCCAGTACACTTCATGTAAGCAATCCACCATCTTGGCCGCCATATTGATGAATTGCGCAATTATTCGTTTATGAACTTCTAATAGTAGACCTAAAACCTTTTTTTTTTTTTTTTTTACGTTTAAAACTTGCCCTACCATCATTTCTCGCAAGAATTTACTTAAATAGCTTAAATACACACTACTTATTAGCCAGATTTACAGAATGATATGTATTATATAATTTAGGTCAAAATTTCTCACAAAATATTTAATTTTAAATAGAATGTGTCAGTAAATGAAGAAAATTACACATCATTAATTTTGAAAAGAAACTCCAGCAATTTATAAAAAGCGGCACACATTTTTTATACAACGAAATTTGTGTTAACTAAGGAATTATTAGAAAAAAAATATGAAAAATTACTGTGGAAAATTTCAGTGCAACAATTTATTCATTAGATTAAATTAAAACCCTTTTTAATTATAAAAAATGTACTCGAGCAGTGCTTCTAGCAATTAGAGTGCTATGATTAGTAGTCATTGCTGCATATTTTAACATGCCTCTTACACTTTGTTTCTTTCATTTACAGGTGCAGAATTTTTTTCCGTTTCTATTTATGAACTGAAAACGCAAAAGCAATTCATTTAAAATTCTAGTCATATGTTGCAAAACTTACTAAAATGCACAGCAAGTTCGGAAACAGTTTTTTCAGTTGGCGTTTTGTAACTCAAAATGTATTCGTTCAAATGAAAGGGTAATCTATCATCTTTTTATTCAACTCAAGTTAAATCAATATCGCCTAACAAAAAGAAACCCACTTTATGATACACAAGTTCGTACAATTTGCGTGTTTATGTTTAATTAATTGCAGCAAAGTTTCAAAAAGATTTAATCAGCCGCTGAAACGATTCATCTTTCTTTCTAAAGGTTATGTTTTTATTGAGATAATCGATATCTGGAATTGAGCGTTTGTAAAAAAAAATATTTGTGTAGTTCTATTGAGCTGATTTGATTGTGTTGTGTTTTATTCTAAATATCGGTGGAATCGCCATGAATGAGAATTCAAATGATGCTTTAATTGTAGATTCCTTCCAATTCTATTATCCTTTCTATTTATTCGACTATTAAACTGTTTATAGAACTATATTTTTGAAAATTCTTATTGCTTATTTGAATTGATTTAAAAAATATCTGATTGTAAAAAAATATTTTATGACTAAAAAAATCCATTGAAACATATTAATTATGTTGAATTAAAATCTTTTTCCAGTTTAAAATAATCAGAGTATAAAACTTTTAGTTAGTAAAAATTCAAAATTCAGAAATTTGAAGTCGCATATTGTTTCATATCATAAACTGAGCAACTAAAGAGATGATTTATTTGTGTATTTATTTAAAAAATATCTGCAAGATTTATTCTAAGCAAAAAAACTTACAAGTAGCAACAAATAGGTGTGCGTAAAGGTTTATCAATCACTAGAAACCAGCATTTTTTTTAAAAAATTATATTATAGTATATTTTATTTCATAATAAAATATAATGTAGTAAAATATATTATTTAAATATGAAATACATGTTACAATATTTATTTTTAAAAAGCGACAAAAAATTCTTTTGTAAGTTATAATATAGTAGGTTATAAAAAGTATGTAAGAGGTATAATAAGTTATATATATTTTAGACTTCTAGCATAAATTAAAAGAGACTTAAAAAATTTGGCATGCATCCAGTGGCAGAAACCCTCCAGCTTAGCAATAGGCACTACAGATTATAGGTCTGCAAATTATTTTTCATCTAAAATTTTTTTTTTAAAAAAAATGAGAAAAAATTGCTAAGATTTCTTTTTTTAAACATCCTTAAACTTGTTTCGATTCAAAATTATAAAGCTAAGTCAAAATGAACAAAAAATTATTTTTTTTCATTTCGTCAGGACAGAACAAAAAATGTTTTTTGTTAGTTTATAAAAGATTATTACTGTATATGGATTTATTCCACTTTTATATAGTGCGGTTGTTCATTCAAATTAAGTTTAATGTTCTACGGCATAAGTTTTCATGCATAATTTTTAAATATCGTTGCAAATTTTTCCCCATACCTGTTAGAATAAGTTGAAGTTTTACTATAATAATCGCTATCTACTGAAGGTTGGGATAGCCCGGTTGGTAGGGCGTTGGACTCGTGTTCGAGAGAACGGGAGTTGGATTCCAGCGGACCGAAGAACCCCCTTGTAATAAATGGTGACTGGTGCACGTTAAATACGTCGGAGTCACAAAGTTCTCTAAGTTCCCACAACAAATCAATACCTTAGGGGGGACTGATCCAAGAATACCTTGTCCTCTGGATTGGGTTGAAAATTACAAGGCCACGGAGTTAAACATTTGTGGTCGTAAACTCAAATTTGGGTCGGCTGTTCAACGACGGTCATAAAATAAAATAAAACAAGGAAAACAAAAATAGACTTTAAAAAATAAAATAAACTGTAAATTTGATTTGTCCATTCGTATTTTATTTTATTTCATAACCGTCACTGAACAATCGACCAAAATATTTTGGGTTTACATCTACTAGTGTTCAACTCGGTAGCCTTGTAATTTTGATCCCAATCTAGAAGACAAGGATCAAGTATTGGGTGAAACGTGTCTTCGTTGAGGACTTTTCGATGGAACTAACCCGCATTTGCTTTACACGGAGAGGAAAACTTCCCACGGTTAACCTGACTATAAGGGGACCTATGATCCATCTATAACTGAGGATATTTTATGTTAGCACAATGGTCGGTGCGAGACGGGTTCGAAATTCGTATCGACCATCCATCACTGAAATCCGAGCCCGGTTCACCTCATTAGAAGGTGAAAGTCCATCCCCTGAGCCACCACGGCTTTGTCTTTTAGAGTTTTATTTTCATATTTAATAACTGTCGTTGAACAGCCGACCCAATTTTGGGTTTACGGCTACTAATGTTCAACTCCTAGCCTTGTAATTTTGAACCGATCCCGAAAACAAGTAAACTCCTGTATCAGTACCCCCAGAGGTTTCGATTCGTTACGGGAACATGGAGGACTTCGCGATTTGACAGATTTAACGTGCATCAGTCACCATTTACTACACGGGGAGTCTTCGACCGGTCTGGGATCGAACCCATGAACTCTTGGACATGGGCCCAGTGCCCTGCCAACCAGGCTATCCCGGCCCCTGTCTATTAGTATTTTATTTTATAACCGTCGTTGAACATCTGACAAAATTTTTTGGGTTTACGACTACTGATGTTCAACTCCGTAGCCTTGTAATTTTGAACCCAATCCAGAAGACAAGGGAACTCCTGGATCGAGTATTGGGTGAAATTTGCCTTCGTGGAGGACTTTTTGATGAAACTAACCCACATTTGCTTTACATGGAGAGGAAGGCCACGAGAACCTCCCACGGTTAGTCTGACGGCAAGAGGACTCTAACCCATGATCCGTCTACCACTGAAGATATTTCACGTCAGCACTGTGTCGGTGCAAGCTGGATGCGGAATTCGTATCGAATGGGATTCGAACCCGGTTCGCCTTATTGGAAGGAGAGTGCTCTACCAGCGTCTATTAGTATTGCTGTAGCGTGGAAGTGAGTGGGGATAGCGTATCAAGCATTTACCTTGTCATTAACGTAAGTCCTGAAAAACAGTAAGGTGCTTAGCCATTTTAATTTGCGTTTAAAATACTAAACAACCGTCGTATCTCTTCTATGCAAACAACATCTCTGCATAAACAACAAACTTCTCAAATGTTTTAATCTCCTACTGCTGTTAAATATTTTGTTAAAAAAAAAATAACATTTATGCTTGTTGATACCGTGAAGCATATTTGTATTAAAATATATTTTTATTAGCTTTGCAGTCATATATCATCAAGCTTTTACGTTGTGTTGTTTATTTAATCGACGAAGTCAAATGGAATTGAATGTTCTCTTCGAATAAGTTAAAACTGCATTGCAAAATATAGTTTCTATTTGTATTCTAAAATAAATAACTGGAGGGAAAACAGCCCTGCTTCTGTAAAGGATTTTTTAATATCTTTTTTGGAGATTACGCTTTAATATTTCATTAACTTTTCTGAAAGTATTTACTTAAGTCAAATATACCTTGACCGAAGAAACAGAATGTACGATTCTAATAGATTTGTATCCGTAATAACGTAACTTGATTGTTTTCTTAAGACAAATATCAACTTCCTCTAATTTTAATTCAAATTGACTAATAACGTTTGAAACGTGGATAGATATTATTTTCGAGTAAATGTAAAAACTAAGCTTCTTGGTTTTAATTTCTAAACCATTTCAAAAATCCCTAATGAAATCCAAGTTATATTTACAATCCTAAACTAATGTTTGATGAAATACCTGCAAAATAACAAATATTTTAACTCTTACCAAACGAATAAGATTTGATTTGAAATAAGTGATTTATTTTTTTTAAAAGAACTGAATAAACATAATATCAAGTTAGAGCTTATTTATTTTAAAATTATTGGCTATTTACTGTGTATAATGTTTTTACTTCTTCCTTTTTTAATTTATTTCAAATATTTTGAGTTCACTGTGATTAAAATAAAATAAATATTATTCTTTATCCTTAGAAAACAAAATACTATGTTTCATCTTAGAATGCAGCCTGTTATAATATCGTAAAGTTCGTTTTATTTCTACATTATATTAGTTCTGTTTTCAATTATAAAAGTTATTACTTTGCGTGCATAATAAGATTGCGTGCATGATAAGAATATAAGTGCAACGTAAGAAAGAGATATTTAAATATTTTTCACAGTTGAAGCTTCTTTTACACCTTTTGGTCTAAGGTGCCCATAGACGACCGATTCTGATAGGCAACTAATTCGTATAGATGACTAAACATCCGATTATAAGCAAAATACTCATTAAATATATAGTTGGTATCGTGTTTTAATTCATGTGAAAGAAAACCGGCTCAGGAGCTCACCACGTCATTTGACAAAGGTAAGAAAATTAGACAGCGTCCTTAACACTGCTGTTAATCAATAAAGTCCTGCAAAAAAAAAGAAGAAAA
The DNA here is from genome assembly GCF_982258835.1 of Parasteatoda tepidariorum. NCBI lineage: Eukaryota > Metazoa > Arthropoda > Arachnida > Araneae > Theridiidae > Parasteatoda > Parasteatoda tepidariorum. The sequence continues at coordinate 80,240,569 of NC_141764.1, read as the reverse complement.
AAACGATGCTTGGTGATAAACGCGTATTATACAATGAAATAAAGAGAAGATCTTCTATTAAGAATTGGATACATCTATGTCACACGTGAGCATCGTGGCATTTGTTTATGCCACAATTCAGCAAAAAATGAGGTTCGATGCACACGCGTCCCTGCAGGTATCCAATTAAATCTGATCTGTATTAAATCTGATATAGATATTTTCAGCGCCGGCCTGGTGGCCGAGCGGTTAGCGTGCCTGACTGCGAAGCCATAGGCTGCGGGTTCGAATCCCGCTCTGGGCATGGATGTTTCTCTCTCTCTCTCTCTCTCTTTGTGCTGTCCTCTGTTGTGTGTATGATGTGTGAATGTGGCCCACCCTATAAACGGGTTTGTGGCAGTGTGGCGTGGGCAATGTTGCTCGCCTCCTTGACTTTAGTTCACAGGTGCCCACTGGGTAACGCGAAATGAGCAACAATTCTGGCACAGTATAGGCAAAGATTCAAATTCAATGCCTGCCATTGGGAAAAAAAAGAGGATATTTTCAGTTGTTATTTGTATTGCAATTTACATTTACGAGCATCAAATGCAAATTAAACAGATCATGTAATAAAAACTAATCAAGCATATATGTATATATGTAATACAAGAATTAAATACTTTTGTATTAATAAAAGAACTAAAACTCTTTCGTTTTCATAAAATGTCTTTGTTAAAGAATAAGCGTAGAGAGATTCTATTTTGGGAATTCAAGGCTGAAAACATACCATTGAAATATAAATAGATTTATATTTCAAGGGAAGAGTTATTTTTAGAATCGTTCCCTTTTTCAATTCCATATAAGGAAGCAGAAATGATTTTCCTTAATGCGTAAGGATACAAGGAATATGCGAAGGTGCCTTTTTACTTCAAATCTATGTTGGTATAAAACGTAAGAGCGCATAGTTTTGCGTGTCCTTTTCATCATGATGTGATCCAAATAAGCTGTGCCGGAATTGTCCGGAGTCTTGTCCATTCCCCTCCCGTAGGGAGCGTGGACGTCAACTGTTAGCAATACCAGCCTACATTTAATAAACCTGTTTAGAACGTATGATGGCTTATGACTGCAATTATTTCAAGTTAAATACAACACTGATAACAGGGTTGGAGCCCTGTTATTACAAGACGCCAGGATAGCTGCTTCTTGCGGAGGAAGTTTACCCATTTTGACTGCTTCGTGGAAATTTTCCATCACCCCCGGAGGAGAAAAAAAAATCGGCAGTGAAAAAAAACGTTGAAGGAAGGATGGCGATTTTCCACCCGTACTACTTGTACCTCGTCGCGCCTGAAAAGCTGATGTAGGAAGGACGATGGCTGGAGATTGTCCCCTGAAACCAGTGAAAGTATCCCATCCGATGACCCTACAATTCCATAGTGTCTCTAAGTTGGAAGAAACATCAAACATGGTAGTGATTCGACACCGAGTGATCCTACAATTCTTACTACTCAAGTTGTGAAATAAAAAGTGAATGTGCGCGAATCTTAATCATGAATATTCATGAATTGCTACGATTTAAGTGTGCGAAAAAAAAAATTGATATATTTTTTTTCTTCTTCAACGAAATAGAGGAAGGTCAAAGGAAGAGTGGGCAAATGGAAAGGATTTAATGTAGATATATATTTTTTTTCTCTCAATATTTTTATCTTTCTCAATGTTATGATTAAATATTTTAGTAATATTAGATATGAGTAGTAATCTAAATATTTTATTTTGAATAATGGAATAGTATATTATTAATGATTAGATTGCATTTCTAGTGTTTATATTGTTTTTTTTTTTTAAATTATGATATAATATTGTTCTTTAGTGCATTTTAAAATGTTTTTTTTTTAAAAAAAAAAAATGGTTCAAACGTCAATTTAACTAGTAACGGCAAACTAAATTAAATTTTTAAACTTTTGTTTCCTAATGATTTTTCTAGATCTAACCACATAAAAATTTAAATTGTTCAAAACTTTCTTTTGAACCAAACGATGAAAAATTTTCAAACAAACTTAAAGAAATTTGTAATTCTCTTACTTTTTCGGACTTGGTCAAAACTAAATATTCCTATTTTAAAAAATGTGAAACCCAAACAAACGGACAGTTAACAGTTAACAAAATTTGTGAGACTCCCTTATTACGATAGGCCAATTTTTTAACTCAGCAAAGTTTTATACTTGATACTGATTTACTATATGCTTTAGTATGGTTGTAGACTTGCAGGGATTTTTGTTTGTTTATTGATTGTGTCGGGCCAGTTGTTACTCTATTTGGTAAGAGACTGATCATCTCTGCTAATTCTAAAAGTGACAACTTATCTTTGCACATTAAACAGCAGAATTCTCAAAATGTTAAGGTTAAAAATAGTGAAAAAGATGTTTCAAAAAAAGTAAACATCGAAAAAAGAAAAGAATGATGTTTCAAAAAAGTAAGCATCGAAAAAATGAATGTTAAGGATGTTTCAGTAAAAGTAAACATCAAAAAATAGAAAGAAAGAATGTCTAAAAAGTTCAAATGATTCGAAGATAGATCTAGGTAATGAATGCATATCGACGAAAAAATATGTAAAGGGTAACAAAAGCAAAAAATAAAAGGAAAAATAGGAAAAAGAAAGAATGACCAAGAAACTGATTACAAAAACAAAATAGAACAAAAGGAAATTTAAGTAAACAAAATTTTGTAAAAGTACATGTATCAAAGCATAGGAAATATCAAACCACAAATGTTGAAATTAAGTTCTGAATAAATGACACTTGTTGTCCAGTTCGTTTGCATAAAAATTTTGAATATTTTTGTGTGAAAAATTTTTTTGAAAATTTTAGTTGAATAGTTATATTTCATCAAGTAAAAAATATTTTTAACCACACAGAATCTTAAATTCTGATTAAATGACACTTGTTGTCCAGTTCGTTTCTATAAAAAGTTGTATATTTTTGTGTGAAAAATTTTTGAAAATTTTAGTAGATTAGTTATATAAACATGTTTCATTTTTCTTTCTGTTTAGTTACTAAATAGATAAATTGCATAATCATGTTTTTCATATTTTTGTCATTGTAAATAATTGTTTTTTTTTTCTTCTTCACATAAATGAAAAAATGTTGTTTGTAGTAGGGAAAAAGGAACAGTCATTACCAACCTAAAAATTTTAATATTCTAAATTTTTTTTTTTTTTGGCTCACCAAAATTTTTTTGGGGGGGGGATGTAATACAAGAATTAAATACTTTTGTATTAATAAAAGAACTAAAACTCTTTCGTTTTCATAAAATGTCTTTGTTAAAGAATAAGCGTAGAGAGATTCTATTTTGGGAATTCAAGGCTGAAAACATACCATTGAAATATAAATAGATTTATATTTCAAGGGAAGAGTTATTTTTAGAATCGTTCCCTTTTTCAATTCCATATAAGGAAGCAGAAATGATTTTCCTTAATGCGTAAGGATACAAGGAATGTACGAAGGTGCCTTTTTACTTCAAATCTATGTTGGTATAAAACGTAAGAGCGCATAGTTTTGCGTGTCCTTTTCATCATGATGTGATCCAAATAAGCTGTGCCGGAATTGTCCGGAGTCTTGTCCATTCCCCTCCCGTAGGGAGCGTGGACGTCAACTGTTAGCAATACCAGCCTACATTTAATAAACCTGTTTAGAACGTATGATGGCTTATGACTGCAATTATTTCAAGCTAAATACAACACTGATAACAGGGTTGGAGCCCTGTTATTACACACACACACACATATATATATATATATATATATATATATATATATATATATATATATATATATATATATATATACTTGTAACATATAAATTTCGATAGACATTTTAAATGAATAGTTCAACGAAACTGAAGCGGTAAGATATTACCTGATTACAAAACTTAATTTACTTCAAAAATATATAAATAGTTCCTATTTACAAGTCTGGCAAGTCTCAAAAATGGGTGCCTATTTTTGAGCACTTGAAACATGTCGACCGATAGACAGTATTAATAAGTTAGTTTTTATGCTTGTGAAGAGGAGTTGCATAAAAACTATATTATATTCAACATAATAGAATACGAGCTCTGCGTTTTATGTACTGTTAAACTTCCATGAAAGACCCCCTCTATTTACGACCACTTTTGGGAGGCAAGGAACTTTTTCTATAGGACTTGCGTTGAAGTAAACCTTTAGGAGAGAGCACCGAAACCTCTCCTAATGATCGGGCTAACCTCCGCTCCAAGTGCGGAAAAAGTCAAATAAGGAAACACAAAAAAAGACATCAAAATAAAAAATATTAGCAGAACAAATAAGTAGATTCAAATGTATTCAAGATATTAATGAGTAGCTCTTATTTAAATTTTGACAGCCTCAAGTTGCAGTCAGAGGGGATTAAAACGAAGGTATCAATGACTTAGTTTTAAAGTTAAAAGTTAAATTAGAAAAAGAAAGTTATTTAAAAAAAAAAAGCATTAAAAAAACCCCACTCATTTTTTAAAGTAAACCAATTTTTATAGTATAAAATTAAATGCAAACTAAAGCAAGAAACACAATTTGTTTTTACACATAATTATATCAGCAAGGGTCATTTTTATTGACGCTAAATTTTATTGATCGATCCGATTTTTATGACGCCAACGCAAGTGGCATTTCCGCATCAAGAAAATGGCACTGAGTAAAAAATCATTTGCGAAAAATCAAGTACCTTCGATAACATTTTTCAGTCAATGAAGGTAACCCCTAAGAACGACCAACCGCCATTAACAACCATTTTACTTTGGAACAAAGAGTGGTTGTCCCCGAGAGGTTTCACTGTATCTTCGAAATCCATTACGTTTAAAAGTTTAATTTTAAAAAAAAATTATGACTCCTGGAAATTAATATAAAACTTAAAAAAAAAAAAAACGAAGAATCATCTTAGCGTTATTGTACGAATACTATTACTCTTAATTATGACAGAATAATGATATTTTTCACAGTATGAAATTTTTTTTTTCACATTTTAAACTAAAAAACCGAGGGATCGATGGTATTTCTTTAATAAAGAAAGACTTCTAACTTTTGCACTTTTTTTTGCGAACAAAAACTGATCTTCCTTTTTGATTAAAAAAGTTGGAACAAAAAACAAAAATGGAATTGCTCATTTTATCTGTTTATAAGTCACCAAACCAATTATACCAGTCTGCATTTCAAGGCATTCACAAAGGTTTTATAATTATGAAACAGAAAAGAAACAATCATTAAATAATATTGAAAATGTTCCAGGGTTTTGAAAGAAGTTTGAGGGAAAAAAATTAATAATGGAGTGAAAATGTGAACTCGAATGAAATATCTTTTTTTAATAAAATATTTCCGCAAGAAAAACTTTAAATGAAAACGAAAAAATGCTTTTAAGATAAAAGAAATTGAAATTCATCAATATCAAAGATTTCAAAAATCAAGTAATTTTGCATTTTAATAAGACGGTAGCTATCTTGAAAACATTTCTTTGCATTTTAAATAATTAAAAAGAAAACGGGAAAATACACAGAATACTTTAATCAGATGCAACTTTTTTTTAAAAACAAAATATAATAATTTAGAGAAAAATATTTAATATTCTTTTTACTGGTTAATGAATGCATTTGCTTAATTACATAAAGTAAAATCTTCATTGAATTATAATTTTAGTAGAATAACAAAATTATACTCTTAATGGCTCAATGGCTCTTAAAGAGCCATGGTCAAATGGCTCTTAAGAAGCCATTTTACAGTCTTATAGATATTTGATTTGATAACGGTTCTTATGGTGTTCATGGTTGACCATACCTCATGGATTTTATTTTAATTCTTATTTACTTTTTTAAAATATTGGTCAGAAGAGACAAAATCATGGATAGGTATTTGAGGATAATTAGATCATCTTATGATTAGAGTCCTTTTTTTTTTTTTTTTTTTTTTTTTTTTTTTTTTTTTTGTATGTTGATCAAGACTGTATGTTGATCAAGTATGTTGAATGGATGAAAATTTTATGTTAATTTGAACAGACCATTTTATGGCTTGGATGTCTTATGACGATCAGAACCGACCATTTCTTATGGTTGAGACTGTTTTATTTTATAATCGTCGTTGAACAACCGAACCAATTTTTGGGTTTATGACTGCTAATGTTCAACTCCATAGCCTTGTAATTTTTAACCCAATCTAGAAGGCAAGGGAATTCTGGATCAAGTATTGGGAGAAATTTTGCCATCGTGGAGGACTTTTTGATGGAACTAACCCACAATTGCGTTACAAGGAGTGAAATGCACCAAAGTCTTGCACGGTTAGCCTGGCAGCAAGGGTATTCTAACCCATGATCCGTCTACCACTGAGGATATATTACGTCAGCACTGTGGTCGGCGCGAGTCGGATGGGGAATTTGCATCTACCAGCCATCGCTGGGATTCGAACTCGGTTCACCTCATTGAAAGGCTAACGGATTGAGACTGTTTTGATTATCAGACCGGAACGTGGGGTTTCTTGATGTTCAGAACAGACTATTTGTAAGGAATGATAGTATTTTTTTTCCTCCAATGGTCACTCGATTAACACTCGTCATTCAGGTATCAGTAGTGCAGATTTGTTGGCCAGTCTTTCAGTGGCACCATAGACTGACCTTAGGTAGACCAATATTGCAGGCCCCACAGTAAGGACAGATAGCACAGAAACTAAAAGAATATTCATGCCGTGTCCGGGATGGCGCTAGTATAATTTATACAAAAAAATATTTAAAAAAAACTATATTAAATGATAAATTTATTAAAAATCAAATATGTGCAATATATAAACGGTGAGCCGTAATGGCTCAGGGGACAGAGCGCTCGCCTTCCAATGAGGTAGCTGGTTTTGAATCCTAACGATGACTGGTAGATGCGAATTCCGCATCCAGCTTGCACCGACCACAATGCTGACGTAAAATCCCCTCAGTGGTAGTAAGATCATGGGTTAGAGTCTCCTTGAAGTCAGGCTGACCATAGGAGGTTTTCCTCTTCATGTAACGCAAATGTGGGTTAGTTTCATCAAAATGTCCTTCACGAAGGAAAATTTCTCCCAATACTTGATTCAGGAGTTCCCTTGTCTTCTGGATTTTGTTCACAACTACAAGGCTACGAAATTATACATTAGCAGTCATAAACTCATGAAATTGGGTCGGCTGTTCAACGACGGTTATAAAATAAAATAATAAAATAAATAAACAGTTATTTTTATTCATTTTATTGATCATTTACGCATGTACTTGTCTCGCAACATAGCTAGAAAGGAGGGATCGCTTTTGTTTTAAGATTTTTTATGTGATTTCTATTTTTTATATATTAATAATTTGTTATATAACTATTTATTGTTTACATTTTGTTTTTATTAAACATGTTATTTTTATTAATATAAATTATAATATTTAATATAAATATAATTATTTAAAGAAAAATATTTTTATATATATTTTTAGGGACGCTACCAATCGATTCGTAAGGTAACTACAGTAACTACAGTAAGGTAATCGAAGATGGATCACATGTTTCGATAATACCTGACACTTTGAATAGTGCTATAGAAATTGGAAGTTCATTTAAGACATTTCTAAAAATAAATTTAGAACACAATTGAGTGATCTTAATCCTCTCTTGTTAATTTCAAGAAAATGGTTGTTGCTCCTTTAAACTCTATGGAATTAACACGCACACCACTAACTTTTGCTAAAAAATAAATAAATAAAGTAAATTAAAAATTACTTTTTGCTTGATTTATGTAAACATTTTAGTTACTTTTACAACTTACATATTTTTCATCAATTGCTGATTTTTAATTTACTTAAATAAAACATCGATAAGTACAACACATATAAAAGTATTGAGTACCACTTAAACTGCAAATGTAGCAACAGTTTGCCCAGAGATTCTTTTTTTTTTAAAAAAAAACTTGTTCCACTTTTCAGCGAGTATTAATTCAATGTACCCAAAAAGGAGGCATTTATAGAGTTTAAAAGATTATTCTAACTTATACAAGAGTTAAAATTTTTTCACAAGAAAGCGTTTAAAATTGGGACTGAAAATGCAACATTATTAATTCTTTGAAAAACCCCTTTTCAGCGAGTGCTGATTCAATTTATCCAACGAGGAGGCATTTATCGAGTTTAAAAGATTACTTTAGCTCATACAAGAGTTACAAAATTTTACAAAAAAGCATTTAAAATCGAGATTGAAAATGCCTCATTTAAATAGCAACGCTCAGAGGGCCTACTGCCCTACTAGGTGCTTAAAAAAATTCCAAGTATGATGGATAGCATTCATCAAAGTTCTGATTACAATAAAAAAAAATATTAATAACACTATTCAGTGAATGAGCAATTGTAATCTTTCAATATCTATTATCTCGTCATTCTCTCTATATTAATGCTTTGTATATAAGTAACAAGTCTCCCAGGAAACCTATTATCCCATTCTGATTCGTTCTTAAGCTGGTCACGTGGTGGCATTCGTCATTTCCAAAAGACGCGCCCCGTCACCCCAAGAACCTTCCTTTCTACACTACTTCACGCGCATTTCGGGCACGTGTCAAGCATTCATTTCCGGTTTTGCTAGACCCTCTTTTTTTACTTATCGTTTGCCCTACCCCCCTTACTTTCTTTTACAGATAAGGAATTCTTCGACATTGCCACCTCCACTTTTGAAACTTTTAGCTGCCGGAGTGAGAATGGTTTTTATTTATTTCTGCATTTCTTCATTCCCTTTTTTTTATTTTTATCGTCGTTGTACTTCCGATTTTCTTTCACTTTCGATATGAAAGTTTCTTTCCCATCACTACACCCTTTTTTTACTTTCTTTCTTTAATTTTTTTTTATATCTCGGGGCATCTGGATTGTATACTTTGCCAAAGACGTTTGTGGGAATCCCAATGAGAAACTTCTACATTTGTGATCCGGAGATGTAAAAACGTAAGAAAAAAAAGAAAAAAACGTTCTTGCATTCCTTTTCCTTTTTTTTTTCACTCTTCACTGAACGCTTGCAATATCGCTTTACGAATTTTTTTTTTCTCCTCAATAATAATTGGATGCTGTCAGCATTTTGAAAGACTTGAATTGCTTGGCAGACGAGATTGGCTTAAAATCCCAGAAAGAATAGAACATGCAATCCATCTTGCTTTGTTCTAAATTGTTTGAATAACGCTGAAAAAAATGCTTCAATTTTTTTCTTTATGTCAAATCTGAAATAGTATTTTTCACTGAAGTGAACACGAGTTATGATGTTCCAGGCAATTAAAGATGGATGTCTAATTTTACTTGTTTGAAACTAATGATTGCTTTTTAATTGTTATTTGTTAGCGTAGAATTTTTATTAAACATATTTTTCATACTTTTTGCATTAATTTAAGTCAAAATAAGTGAAAAAAAATGTCTTTATCATTTTAATAATTTAAAGTTACTAAATGCAATACCTTTTTACTAGTAAGGTTATGAAATACATCGTACCTTTTTTTTTCTTTTTGCTTAGAAGGTAAAATCTTCCAAACACTACTCACTTCCTAACAATAATTTTTTTCCAATTTGCACTTGTTTTCTATTATTTTGATATAAGAGAAACAGTTATTCATTATTGAAATTTCTTTAATTTGCAAAATCACTTATTGGCAGATTGTTGAATATGAATGAAAAAAAGTTCAAACTATTGTTTTTGTTTATTATATTTTAGTGCAAGTATAATTCAGTAAATTTAACAGATCTTTTTTAGTAACTATTAAAAAATTTTTTAATAATTAAAAAATACTAAAATATATTTCTGCTTCTTATTAGAGAATCAGGAAAAAATAATATAAAAGGGACACTGGTGTCCTATCTGCGTCAAAGGGTTAAATCTTTTACTGTAATCTTAATTATATTTTACTTTACTGTAATCTTAATATAATTTTTCAGCGGATAAATGAGAACTACTCAAGCTAATATTTTAAATAAAATATGATTTCCAAACAAATAAAGTAATGAAGTTTTAGATAAGAGATTCTTAAACTATGCAGCCCAAGGCAGTTAATTCGCCGAAAAAAATTTCCAGTTGCTTTAAAATAATGTTTAAAATTTAAAAAAAAAAACAATATTTTAATACTTTGCTAAAAACTTGTTAAATCATCATTTAACGAGTTAGTTTAGCGTCCGTTATACGAAAAAATAAATAAATAAAATAAACATCAATTGACAATATCTTACATAATTAACCGATTTAAAGCCAGTGTGCAGATCAAAACAAATTCGTTCTTTCTATTAATTTATGCTTAACAATATCAAGTAGAAATTCGACACATATCGTAATGTCAAAAATAAAATAACAATTATGGATCTACAATATTAGCCTTGAATGCAATTTCATATCTTTTGTTTTTCAAGTATGTTTTTGCTATATTCTGTCTACGATGGAAAATTAGTGCAAAAATAAAATTTTTTAAATGGGCGATAACGCAGCGATAACACTCCTCTATTATGGAGCATTTAACAGTTTGCTTTGGTCCTAACACCACGACACGCCACTGGCTTCTATTAGAAATGATTAGCTTGACTATATTTATACAGTAAAGTTAAACAAATTCATACTTTATTTAAATTTTTTTTTATTTTTTTACAAAATGTATGGATATAATTCGATTGTGTCCTCTTTTTGGAAACTTTTTCTCGTACGTTGAGCAAATCTAGTACAAGGCAGGTGCATGTTTCTTTTACTGTGTCCAAACACAAAAGATTCTCAGTGTCAAAACATTGAAAGATATGCTGATACAAACTTCGAAAATTATAGTATTTTCATGTCTAATGTATTCACAGTTTTTGCTTTATTACAACTTTACACTGTCTGCCTTTAAAATGAACACAAATTATCTTAATGGCTCCACAGAAAATATTACTTATTTCCAGTTTGTGGCGTGTGGTTGGACAATGCAAATCATGTTAATCATGTTAACGGAATGAAGGCAGTTTTTAAACTTGCTATACCAAACAAAAAAGAAGAAAAAAAATCGTAACTTAACAATATTTTTCGAAGATCTTTCGCCAAATAAAAAAAAAATAGCCACAGTTTTAGTGACTTACACCTGAAACGAAGCTATAATTTTAAATTAAATACACAATCATGCTGTAGAAAATTATTCGGCTTAAAAACGAGCTAATAACTTAAATATTTTAAAAATTACCAACTTGGTGAGATTAAAAGTTTTCAAATTCAAGGAATAATTCTCAATTTTCGCAAATTTTTGTGAACGCAGGTAATAAACTTTCGAGCAACTTTTTAATGGTTAAAAAATTGAATTACACGCACTTTTCATTTTAACAAAACTGCGTGTTTTCATCATATTGACATTTTGAGCCATTTTCAGATTTAACATAGTGAGGCTGACTAAAGATAGGCTAAACTTGACCTAACAGTAACAAATAATTGTTGTAAACTCTTGGCAGTTAAATTGCATATAATTAACAAAAAGTTCTTAATGTGACGACAAAGACATTGAAATACAACTTTAATTAACGGTGCTACAAAGAAGATAGCCTGTTTTCAATTTTAATTAACGGTGCCACAAAGAAGTTAGTCTGTTTTCAATTTTAATTAACGGTGCCACAAAGAAGATAGTCCTGCTTTCAATTTTAATTAACAGTGCCATAAAGAAGATAGTCTGTTTTCAATTTTAATTAACGGTGCCTATAAGAAGATAGCCAGTTTTCAGTTTTTGCGAGCGGTCGTTGAGCAAAAAGTCACTCAGGTTAACAGAACCTCAATAAAGGGATTTTCTAAAACTGCCGTCTCCAACTAAAACTAAAATCATTACATAACATTTCCTGCAAGCCTCTGCACTGACAGTTGTAAACTAATGTTTTTTTGTGGAATGCGAGCCTCTCAATCCATATTAATATGCTGGTTGACAAGCTGTATGAGAAAAGTCATTAGGAACCGAAAGTGTCCTTTTAATGGGACATTCCTCCTCGAGTCTGGTACATGTTCAGTTATTACTTGGTGAGTATGGTCTGCTATTTTCATGTGGTAACTGCCAAGATGACTTTCGCTCGTTCCACACTTAAGTGTAGGCGTTTTCTTAAGTAGTGATATCATCACCTCACTAAAGTCATTGTCGTTGTCATGAGTCCGTAGACATTATTAATAACTACATGAACATTGTTAGAGAATTGTAAAAGAACTGTCATTTCGTAAGGTATACAATATAGGAGTTCGCAGATGTCACCTGTAAAGGGTACGTATATAAGATACTTTATATAAGATACTACATCATTTTTGATTGAGCAATCGATATAAAGTCAGTACTTTTTAAAGCAGACTAACATTCTTCGTACGGGGTAAAAAGAATTGTAAATAATTGAAGAAGAGCACTGCGTTTAACACTACGTCTTCATGCACAAAACTGAAAGGTATATATCAAACACCAAATTAATTTTAAAAAAAACTTAGAATCATATTATTTTTTAACCGTATTTTATGGACCTTCTCGGTGCTTTTAGATCGCGGCTTACACATAAGAATCAAGATTTACCACAATCGAGGAATTTTCACAGGATGTTTACAATTTTTTATGTCAATTTCCGTTGACTTTACATTATTAGTTTTTTAAAATTTTTAATTTTAATAACCCCGATAATTGCAAAATATCAAAATGAAACTTTTTTTTAAAGTTTTTCCATTTATCTGATAAGGTACAACACATAGTGAAATTTTTAGACTTCAGTCCTAGTTAAAACGTGTTATTTGGCATTATTGCAAATTAGACTAATTGCTTGCTAAACAACCCGATAATTACAAAATATCAGAATGAATTTGTTTAGTTTTTCTGTTTATCTCCTAGCTTTAGATAAACAGAAGTTTTATAACTTTCAAACTTCAATGAGAAGTGAAAAAATTAGTGATTATGCAGAGAGGGCTTTATCTTTAATATATGTAAATGTAACCTACCAATTTCTTTCAATGGTATTGCACATCTTCTTTGTCATATTTTGTAAAAAAAACTACTATTAATTTGCAATAATATTTTTTCTAAATTGTATGAAATGTATTAAAATTATATTTTCTCGTTCATTTTTTATACATATTTTGAAAAGTTATGGTGTTATTGAATCGAACACGAATAAACAAGCTTTTTTTCCCTTTCCTTAGGTCAGTCACTTGACTTAGTTATTGCTCGGCATTTGCACTATTGGAGGATAACTCAATGATATATGTGAGTACGGAAAGTTAATGTCTCTTTTATTTAAAGGAAAAAATTTATATAAATGACAAGACCATTGAAATTTGCTTGTTTAATTAAAATATTAAATTACAAAATGCGATAAATATGTTAGAATTAAATTTAAAAATCACACATACTGTTTGCTTTCATTTTAAAAGTAATTATAGCTCGGATTAAGTGTTTAATGTAAATAAAGGCATTAGTATGAGTGGTATTATTTTTGTAGAACTGTATTTATGAATTTTATGCGTGCGGTTTAGAGATAAGAAACCTAGGTAAAATTCTAGTTCTACTTAATTCTTATACTCTGTAAAAAATTCTGGATTAAATTATGATAAAACATAAAGTACTTTGTATAAAGTATCTTACTTTGGGTACATCATTCGCTGAATTCATTTTTACTGTAAAATATTATAACATATCTTTTAAAGTACTATTTAATTAATTAGAGTTTTTAAGCGATTTATTGGTAATTATTATTGTGCAAATTATAGTATATCAAATTTTTTATTCCGGTAAAAAGGGATTTTCCGGTTAAAAATACTGGCAGCACAAGAGTCGGTATTTGTATACCGTATTCAAATATTTGTATATCGTAATAACATTGTATCCCATAATTTGATCAGGATTTTTTTAAAGTGTAATTGAATTTTAATTCTACTAATCGTACTGGTTGAAAATAACATATTAAGTGCTTTATTTTTAAAAAAAAAATTTTTTCTACTTTAATGGAGCCTCATCTATTCTATTTTATGAGTTTAGTTGTAGTGAATTTCAGAAAACAGACGTTAGTTTAAATGGAAACATCACGAAATAATTCCCAAAACAGCGTTTGCAGTTAAGAAATCACCTTATTTAACGTATTGGCTCAATAATATATCATTTTATAATTTACAACGAGCTATAATATGTTCTAATGACCAGAAACGATTTTTTTTCAAAAATATACGTAAGCAAGTAAATTAAATATTTTATTGCCTACTAAAAAATGCTTTTTTTTTAAATGTACAATATGTTTATGTTTCAACACTAATCATAGTTACTGCGAATTATTTTGTGTTATAGTATATTTATTAAAACGCGTTTTCAAAAAAAATATTCGTAATACTACATATTGCGAAGATAATAGTCAAAAGAAACAAATGCAGAATTGATGCGAAGTTGATAGTCGATATAATGACGCCTGCGGTATGATCTTTTCTTATCCAATAGGCATCATCACAAAGAGTGTTCAACATCTGCAATGAATGGAAGTGATGAACTTTAGCATCACCTAATTGGAAACTTCTATGATATAACTTACAAAAAGAGACCGACAAGACTCTCAATTTTCCTAATGTCAATTCTTTTGAAATAGGAGTAAATTGCTATAACTGGTTTTAGTGGGATGGTTTATATTTAGAGCTTTTCATGGAATAAATACGGAGTTTTTAAAATGCCTTTATCAGAGAACAGTAAGATAAAAGAATTTTGTTAGCGTCGAAATGAGAACTAACCAAAACTAACAAAGCATCATTGGCGCCAATATTATTTTTGTGATTTTTTAAGCTCTCTTAAACGAATTAGTACAATTTTTCCATTAATTTTGCCTTTTAGTACATATATTACTTTTTTTACTTCAGTTATTAACTATTACCAAATTTAATTAATTAATCATTGGCATCAATAATTTGAGTTAGGGATTTTCACGGTTCCCCCAAACGAATAAGAATCTTTTTCCCATTAAATTTGCTTTTTAGTACATAGAAAATGTTTATTTCAGTTTGAATCTATAACCAAAATTAATCAAAAAATTATAGTGATTTGACAAAAATATTATGTTAATTTTTATGGTTCTACTAAATAACTTGGTACTATTTCTCCATTAATTTTTATGTTCATACGCTATTTTTTGTTTAATTTCAATTAGTAACTAACACCAAAATTAATCAGGCATCATTGACATCAATAATAGTGTAGTGATTTTCTACGTTTCTCCAAAAGGATTCGGTACTATTTCTCCGTATGTTTTTATTTTCTGTAGAGAGCTTTTTTTTAATAATTCGAATCATTTTTAAATTATTTAGTTTTCTAGAAATACTTTTACAATGCGTAATTTTTAACAAAATAAACGTGGGGTTTCAGAGAATTTTTTAAATGCTAATTTGCTGCTGTTGTCAGCCTGTCTTACTTTGTTTACGTTAATCATTGAGTTTATCTGACCGAACCAATACAAAATAAATATTAAATATCTAAGAAAGTGCAATAAACGCCCTTTTTTCAATAGTAACTATAAACCAAAAAATATCGCTGGTGTATTCTTTAAAATGTTTAAAAAAAGAAGTATCGTCTGCAATTTCGTTTTTATCAATAGCAAATTCTGAACTAATGAGAAAATTCAAATTTTCAACGTCCCTTCCGAACAATCTAAATCAAATAATTTTTAGGATCGGGGGCTTAAAATGCCCCTTTTATCCACTGTCCGAATTTCAGGACGCTAGCGTAAACGGTTCTGGAGTTAATATGAACCACGCATAGAGAGATAATCGAACAAACTCTTTATTTTATTATGGATTATAAATACCAATATCTTCATGTCATCAAATACATTTGTTTTTGAAATACAAGAAAAAGAACATGATGCTACAAAACAAATTTTATAAACTAAATAATTAAGATTTTACAAATATCTAACTACAATTTAATACTTTTTAAGAAAACTTAATAATAAGAAATTACATTAAAACTGTATTCCGTAACTAATATTTTCAATCCCAAATTCTAAAAATCAAGGAATTAAAGCATTTTTTTCAGATTGTAGTTTCTCTGACAGTGCCAAGTTAACAGTTCACAAATGATTTTACCGACATTCATATGTGTTTTAGATTTTTTATCCATAATCGTTGAAGCCAATAAATTAATCCAACATAAATATTTTTCATATTATATTCTAAACTTAATTTGCAGCTACTGAAAATTTGCAAAAGGAAGTTTAACATATTGGCAGACGAAATAGCTTTCAGCTATTTAACGTTGCTTACTGTGTAAATATGTAATTTTTTCCCTACAATTTCGGAATATATACATAATTGGATTAATTATGCGAAGAGCAGTTTGTAACCTTAATTAAATTATCTAATATTAATGTAAACATCGTTGTAGTACTCCAACATGTCATTTTATTCTCTAACAATTAGTTATTAGATGAATATATCAAATTTATCCGAATTAATTTGGTAAAATTAGTACAAATTTATTTAACTTTCCTATTTTGTTAAGAAACAGAAGCTGCTGATCAAATTTAAAGTTTAATTAGAAGATCAATCGATAAACTAGTTTGACATTGATTGAACTTTATTATTCTATAATAAATAAACGTCATTTTCTGTAAACTTTACTCTAAAGGTTGTTCTATAATAATCAAGCGTAATTAAAAATGACTACATTGTTTCAACAAGCATACTGAGATTTTACATTAAGAATAGTTCTTTTTTAAAAAATTATATCTAGTTTGGTTTTTATTTTAATGCGTTTTAAGCTATGATCACCAGATTCGAAAACTGGTAGCAGGCTTACGTTTTTGATTATGCTCAGAAGGCTAGTAGAATCCCTTAACCGAAAACCTGTGCAGCAATACTATCGCGTTAGATATTTAAAAATCGAAATTTTTTAACTAATACCTACCTAAGTAATGTGTTAAATTCAGGTTGCACTATAGTATGCAGTAATCAGGCTATGAGGTAATTTGTACGATAAACTAATTAAATTTCGGGAAAAGATGCTCTGATTTAATTATATGACCTAAGAATTTTACGAAGTTCTTACCAAAGTCACAATTTTTTAAGATTCATAATCAGTCCTACTTCTTTATATTATTACAATATCTCTTTCGGATTTGATATTCAAGCGTTCGTATCAGTATTCATTTTAAATTTATGAACAGTATGATTTAAATTTATGCATTAAAAATACTGCAGTATATTTTTATTTATTTATTTTTGTAATACAATGGTTATAAGTTTGCTCGATATTGAGATTTAACGCTAACCGAAATTTCTCACGGAGTATATTTTAATCAATACAAGAATTTTTATTCTATAGTTTAATAGGTATTTGAATTATCTATCTAGTTTTGTTAGCAACAGAAGTCTTTGGTATTTAAATCTGCATTCTTGATATCGTGATCAGATGGAATACCGGTGTGCGCATTATTCTGAGGCAGACATTTTAAGTTCGAAGGAAAATTATGAATACCATTGCCTTCAACGAACATTATATGTTCCTACACTTAGAGCCATAACAAACATTTTAATCACGTTTCTCAATTTTAATTAAGATATCTCTCAGACATTGGTAAGAGAAATTAACATTTATTCCTAATAGAGTCCCGATTTTGAATCCAACCCAATTGACAAAAAGTCTTGAATCATATTCGTACGTTGTAAACCAATATAATCTTTCTCAAAACCGATATATCGTTATTTAAAGTCATTCTAAGGATAGTACAATGGAAAACAAATTTATTAAGATCATTATTATAAGCGTTTAAAATAAAATATGATACAATTTTGACGTTGTTTTGGGTATTCGAATCAATATCAATCAAATTTTGAGCTGGATTCATCAAAATCTTAAATACAATGCATGTGTTCTCAATTTAAAGTTATCGGACGTAAAGTTTTCATTTGAGTGAATCTGAATATCTATAATCAGTCGACAAAAGAACCAAAAATCCTATCTTAATGGGCCGCGACCCATTAGTGAATATATGCCTTTTCAAATACCTCGATTACTTGTTAAAGGGGGGCTTATTTCAGTGGTAATCGGTAATTAGGATACACCGCATCTAAATAGCATTTAGAAGAGGAAAAGGCTTTTGTTAGCAAAGTAATGCAATTATCTCCGGACAAAAGGGCCGCCGAAAAGAAGTTTCAGCCTAATCCCGGGAATAATCCCCTCAGATGTGCGATGTCAGAGAGCCTCCTTATTCCGCGCTATCCGATCCATTAAACAAGAAAAAGCCCCTTAGAATAAATAAGCGTAAGAAAAAGGAACAGGAAAGAGATAGAATGTATATTTTCCACCAGACAGAAATAGAAGCATAATTTGTGGAGAGTGCGGTTCAAGCGTATATCTTCGGCGTCTCGACAGTGGATTAGACAGAGAGTTAATGCATGGCTATATTTTATAGTCGTTTTGTAATATTCGTTTTAAGCTACTACATGGTTACTTCACGCCCTGGCAATACCTCATGCGATAATAACCCTACGGAGAAGGTTAAAAATACAATAACAGTTTGGTTTAAAAATAAACTGCCCTAATAAATCTTAAATGCCTGAGTTTAAAATTAATTTATGATTCAAAAATTTTTTATGATCTTCTATTTTTAATTATTAAAAAAAAATATTTTGGAGGTGTCGAAAGAATACAAACGGTAAGCTTTTTTTCTTTAATGACAGCGACATATTTATTTATTTTTTAGGTTAGGGAATAACTTCTCCCAACTTGAAATAGCATTTTTATTAACCCGCTAATTAGTGAGTAACAAATACTTAATAATATTTTGTGAATTGCTTTTGCAATCTGTGCACGTATCCACTCATTTCTAACTTTCCACTTATTCCACTTAGTCCGAACTTCCTAACAATTATTCTCATTGCTAATAATGGTTAGGAAGTTCACAGTAGCCCAGTAACATATTACAGAACAGTTATTAGCAGATCTTCAGTAGTCAAGCAGCTCATCACTTACATTGTTTAAAGTACCACCAAAGATTCCTCCTAACGTTTTTCGAAAGTGATGTGCCTTATAGTTTTCGCTTTAGGTCTAATAAAAATACGAATTTCCTTAGTATACTTGATTTTTATTTTATTTATACGAATATAAATGTCATTATTTTTTTTAATTCATCGAACATTCAAATAAACAGCTATTCGGGTGACTGTTACGGAGAAACTTTACGTAAAACAGACGCCAATAGACGTAAAACTGCATGTAGATTTTCAAAATTCCATCTAAGAACGAATTCGTTGTTGACATCGGCGATCAGTTGAGTAAGATTATTTTGGAGTCAACTTGAGAAAGATGCTAACATACATGTTGTCATAAGTGTTTTTATTTTTTAAAAAAATGAATTTTAGTCTCGTGTATAAGTGTCATAGCACATAAAGCAATTCTACACGAGATTTTTATTTTATTTAAACTACAAATTTCTTCTCCATTCTTGATTTTTAATAATCGCTTTACTAAATTTAAAATATAATAATAATCATAATAGTTTAAGCGCAAACGAATATGGAAATGGAAACGCAAAAAGACGAAATTGGTTCTAGAGATAATTCAGATGATGAGTCAAGAAACACTCCAGCGGCTTCCATGGAAACGGAAGATCCATGTTTTGATGCTCTGTCTTTAAACAGTAATTACAGCAATGAAATGAATCAGAGTAAAAAAAGCCCTGCTAAAGCTGAAAATCTTGATCGAGGAGACAGAGGTAAAATGATTCGGGTTAAAAAAAGTCCTGCTAAACTGAAAAAGCTTAATGGAGGAGACGGCGACAAATTGACTCCCGTTAAAAAGACCCGAGTTAAATCAGATAAGCTTGATGGAGGAGACAATGGCAAAATCATTCGGGTCAAGAAAAGCCCAGCTGCATTGGATACACCTCAAGGGGAAAGCAATAAAATTTCTCCGGTTAAAAAAAGCCTTGTTAAATCAGATAAGCCTGATCGAGGAGACAATGTCAAAATGATTCGGGTTAAAAAGAGCCCTGCTGTATTGGATATGCCTAATCGAGGAGAAAACAATCAAATGAGTCCGGTTAAAAAAAGACCTGCCAAATCGGAACGGTTTGATCGAGGAGACAATGGTAAAATGATTCGAGTTAAAAAGAGCCCTGCTAAATCGGAAAGTCCAAACAGAAAAGACAGCGACAAAATGACTTCGGTTAGAAAGATCCTAGCTGAATCGGAAAAGTCTGATCAAGGAGACAGCGGCAAAATAATTCGAGTTAAAAAGCGTCATGCTAAATCGAGAAGTCCAAATCGAAAAGAAAGCGAAAAAATGACTTCGATTAGACAAATCCTTGCTGAATCGGAAAAGTCTGATCAAGGAGACAGCGGCAAAATGATTCGAGTTAAAAAGCGCCATGCTAAACCGGTAAGTCCAAATCGAAAAGAAAGCGAAAAAATTACTCCGGTCAGAAAAATCCTTGCTGAATCGGAAAAGTTTGATCAAGGAGACAGCGGCAAAATGATTCGAGTTGAAAAGAGCCTTGCTAAATCGGAAAGATCAAATCAGAAAGACAGCGACAAAAGGATTCGGGTGAAAAAGAGCCTTGCTAAATCGAAAAAGTCTAGTCAACGCGACATCGGCAAAATGACTCGCTCTAAGAAAACACTATCTAAAATGGAAAAGCCTGTTCGTGGTAACATTAAAGCCAACAGTAAAATGACTCGTACTAAGAAAAGACCATCTAAAATTGAGAGGCCTGGTCGTGGTAGCATTAAAGCCAATAGAAAAATTACTCAGAGTAAAAAAAGTCAAAATAAATCGAAAAAGCCCGTCCGTGGTTACAAAAGACCAGCAAAATCTATGAAGGTTTCCAAGGCAAAAAAGTACAAACCATCTAAGACATCGACTAAATCTAATAGAAAAAGTGCAAGAAGACCTCGGAAATGAAATCTTGGCGAACTAATGTTGTGTTTTCCCTGAAACGCAAAAGAAATAATTTTAAAAAAGTTTAAAATTGACTTACCTTATTACTTAAAATTATATAAAGTGTTATAATATAATTAACAGTGAGGAAAATATCTTATCCTTGTAAAATTATATAGTCATTAAGTTTCATAAAATAAATTATTACAATTATTTAATTTATATTTTTATCTAATTAAGTAAGACATTGTATTAGCACTGTAATAACAAAAATGGGTACTTTTCGGTTAGCCGAATGCAAGTAAAAAGTCGCCAAAAATTTAGACCTTCAACAGCTTTTTATTTTTTAATTTTTTAAACACATGAAAATTAAACAAATTAAATCAATATAATAAAAAAAAATAGTTGAATTTCTGAGCACTTGGCTTACCGAGATGTAACAAATATTCTGATGTTTGATAATTTAA
The DNA here is from genome assembly GCF_982258835.1 of Parasteatoda tepidariorum. NCBI lineage: Eukaryota > Metazoa > Arthropoda > Arachnida > Araneae > Theridiidae > Parasteatoda > Parasteatoda tepidariorum. The sequence continues at coordinate 80,219,260 of NC_141764.1, read as the reverse complement.
TTGCACTTGAACTTCATAGATTAAATTTAAACTACTGAAGAGTAGATATATATTATTTTTGCTATTGTGTACTAGCGTTAAAATGAGCTTTAAGAGAAATTTTTGAATTTTTTTTTTTAAATAATAAGTTTTTAAGTCAAGTTTTTAATATAATAAGAAGAGTAGTTACCTTTAAACGCAGTCTATTTTCTCAAAACTTAAATCGAGCAACTTTTAACTGTAAGGTGAACTATGCAATATTGCAACGACCGAGAGCAACAACGACATACTGACGTTTCGTATTGCTGATGTATTGATGAAGAAGCTTGAAAACTTATGGCCAGTTCTTCTTTGTACACCACTATCTAATATATGCCTTTTTTTATTGTATTTTGCTCACAGATCGCTGCAGACCCAATTTAAGGCATCCTAAATGTGAATTATGCAAAATATTATTACCATAAAATTCATGATTTAATTAGATGGTAGAAATGAAAAATAATTCTTTAAATGTGACAAAAATTAATGTACTATCCTTTTTTTGTGTGGATGGATTGGATCGCCAAACGAAACTACGGATATTTAATGGATTGTGACAGTAGGTACTTGTATTGTAGTAATAGGTTCTGTAGTTCTGGTATTGTAGTTACTTTTCCCTAAACGAAGTAATGCCAGAATTGGCTGCTTCATATGAATAGAATTTGTACGTCATGAAATTATATAGCGATATAGTAATCATTTTCAAAGTTGCACAAGTGAATCGTGAGTCTCATAGTGAAAAATAATTCAGGACACCGGTAATTGTTTAAGTCAATGTATTTATTCCAATATACAATATTTATACTTGCAGTAATTAAGATAAAAAAATTAATTAAGAATATCGCTAAAACACTTTGTTAATAGTTAAGTAAATGTATTTCGTGTGCATGATATTCATAGGGATGCCAACGGCTCAACTTTTGGCCATTAATTTTATAAAGCGGCCGAAAATTTGACACAATTTTTTTAAAAAATAATTTCGGCTAGTTCTGAAAATGATTCAAAGACTTCGCCCTGGTATGAATTGTACAAAATGGCTCTTTGTAAATAAATTTTAGTTATATGAATTGGTAGACTAAATAACTCAAAATGAAATTTACTAAACCAAAACCAAAATTTAAAATATGAATTTTTCTACCGATTAAAAACATTGCTTTTCTTCCTTTAAGGAGGGCAGTTGACGATTAATTTTTTCCCGCCAAACCAAACATAATAATCAATCAATAATAATCGCTGTTTTATGAATTTTACTAGCCCGATTAATAAAGGGATGTGTGTGCCATTGCCCAGTATACCCCACATATATTTTTATTTTCTTAAGGTTAAGTGCCACTGCACAGAATGCCCAGCACCGACTTTTTTAAGGTTAAGTGCCATTGTTCTCGATATTCCGTATACTAACTATTGCGGTGAGGGGTAACATTTCCTCACAAAGCGGAACAAGTTGATATCTCTCCATTTATATTATTATTATTTTTTCTTTCAGTTTTAACAGTTGCATTTTTTAAAAATTATTACAAAGCGAAGATGAACATAGATTATTTGAAATCGTGAGTTCTTTGAATAATTGTAGAGTTTCAGTAAGTTGCAGCATCTCTTCAACAACATCGCATTTTTTAAAAAAAAAAAAAATATTACTATATTTTATTAAGTCCTGCCAATAGTAATACAATAGTTATGAAACATGCTTTTGTAAATTATGTAGCAAACTTAAAAGCGAAATCTTAAAAAAGAAAAACGAGTTTGAGAAAAAGTTGAAACGAGTTGAGAACTCACAAAATTTGTAATAACAACATACTTTTAATTTTAAAGTTTTTTTTTCATTTTTAAAAAATGATTATTCAGAAAAATTACCTATGTTCACTGATTGACCATAATAGAATCATATGGGAAATATTAGGATATGGTTAGTGGGGGCACAAGCGTAATCCAACAGAATTATTTCCAGTACATATATTCAAAGTGAATAATTTCTCTTTTGGCAGAAAAAACTGTTTCTAAGAAACAACAATTATTGCGAAGGAGCCGTGGTGGCAGGGGATAGGGCATTCGATTCCCAATCGTTTTCGTGGTTTTCCTCTCCATGCAAAGCAAATGCAGGTTAGTTACATCAAAAAGTCCTTTACGGAGGCAAATTTTTTCCAATGCCTGATCCAGGAGTTCCCTAGTCTTCTGGATAGTGTTCAAAATTACAAAGCTACGGAGTTGAACATTAGCTGTCATAAACCCAAAAAGATGGGTCGGCTGTTCAACGATGGTTATAAAAAAAATAAAAAAATAAAGTAAAAGAAAAAAAAATCCCTCCTCTTTTTAGCTTTAGTCTATGTAGCACAAAGTATGTTCTTTTTGGACAACACTTCTCTTTTAAATGTTTATGTTTTATTCATAAACGAAAGGAGAAATCAGATTGTTACTATAAATTATATGAAAAATTTATGGAAAATTCATTAAATTTAATCTTTGAGATCAGTTTGATTGTTTGAATGTTAATGGAAATGGTACACGCTAATGCAAATTATTTGTATACTTTGTCTAATTAGTCATTATAATAAAGCACGTTTTTACCTGAATAAAACCCTAACGAAATTCAAAAACTGGAAAATGCAATTACCTAAAATTAGATTTGAAAATGAGATCTGTGCCTCTTTTAAAACGCATGATTACATTAATGATTTTCCTTTTGCTTCATATAAACAATTAGGCATTCAGTTTTTGGAGAACTGCATTTTCAGTTTATTTGGTGTAATTTATTCATTTTATGCGAAATAGAAATACTTATTATGCAAATATTTTGAAGAGGCAGAATAAATAAAGAGTTAATGAAACTTGCTTTCAATTAGATGGAGTCTACTTATTTTATGAATTTTTAATTTATTTCGAAATTTCTGCTTTTCAACTCAGTTGAATATTTGAAATTTGATATCAATAAAAGCTTTCTTATCAATTTATTTTTCACTTGATCTAATTCTTTTAGTATGTTCAGAATGTATTTACGAACGCATGGTATGAATTTATTACATTGAAAGGAATAAGTGTATTCAACTAAAATAATGTAAATTTTTTGGAAAAGTGAATCCAATTTAATAAACAAGCATCTGTACTCTGTAAGATATCTTTTGATTTTAAATTGCGAATTTTAATGTATGAAATACATTTCGTTATCTTGTTTCGATTCTACTTAGTTATATTTTTTTCTCAATTTAATGAAAAAATTTAAATAAAAATAACTTAAAATTATGCTATACATTATGGCTATGTAATTATTTCGAACTTTTATTAAATAATGATAGTAATCGCACGCAACTAAAATTTTAATCATTGTTCAACTTGTAAATGCAATCAAATTCCAAATATTACACATATTTTTTCTTTGCAATTTCAAAAAATAAATAATATTTTTTTCTTTTCCAATGCTCACCTAAGGTATGACCTTCGTCATACAGGTATCTGAACTGCAGATTTGTTGGCCACAATTTCAGGGGAGCAATATTAGGTGGGCCAACGTTGCTCCCACTGTAAGGACAGTTAGTACAGAGAATGAAAGAACTCCCTTGCCTTGCGCGGGACTCGAACCCAGAACCTTTCTGATGCAAGGCCAGTTTCCTGACCCCTACACTGACCGGTCAGCAAATAAATAATAATAATAAAATGGAGTATAAAAATAAAGTCCGGAAAGTAAATTTTTTTATTACTTTTTATTGAAAATATTATTTTCTACCATATATTTTGAACATTACATAAGAACACGTCATAAAAACAGTTTTAGTAGCAGTTTTTTTTACATAAAAAAATAATAATAATTATAAATAAATAAGAAAATACAATAAAAAAATTCAGTTTTTTTCCCTTCGATTTCTTTTTTCTACACTTTTATGTCTTCTATGCATTAAATAAAAGTATATAATAAAAGAAAATAAATAAAAAATACCAATATTTTCATGGTAACTGTTCCATCAATTCTGAAAGAATGTGAAGTATCATAGTCATAAAGAGTACTTTTTCTTTGTGATTGGTACGAATAGATACAGTTAAGAGCGGAAGGTCGTGAGTCCGGTGGGATATCCGGCTACTGTGTATATCGTCTTCTTAGTGCAGGGTAACTATTTGAAGGAAGCTAGTTTTGGCGTCGGCTATATTATCAAACTAAAATAACATCGAGAGTCTATATATTTAAGGAACCGGGAACCGGATAGCGACAGACAACATACAAACAAAAGAAGAGAGGCGAAAGTGAATGTTAGAATGAATAATTATACTGATGAGTGCATTTTTATTTATTCATTTTTATGTTTCGACAGATTGTGTTACTTTGCAATTGAAATTTCGACTACTTTCCTATTAGCTAGGGTGTTCACATCTCTACTTGAGTTTTGTGTCGGAGGACAAAGCACATTTTAATTTATGTCTGACCACTACAAGTAGAATGTATCGTTCCAATTTCAGCTGGAGCTTTATGATCGATGTTAACCATTTGACGCAGATGAAACACCATTGTACCTTTTACATGCTCTTATTTTAATGTTTTAATTACAAGCAAAATTATATTTTGGTATTTTTCATTTTAAACAATAATCTAATTTTTAGTGAGAAAACTCTGTTAGATTATCGGAATTATATTTGTACTGAAATATAAAATCCAAAAAAAGTTGCTTGAAAATCTTTCTTCATTCATGAAAATTTATCAATAATTGATTTCGTAAATTAAAGAAATTTCAATGATGAATAACAATTTGAAAAATAAGTACAAATTTGAATAACAAGTACAAATATGAATAACAAGTGCCAATTTGAAAAATTATTGGTTGGAAGTGAGTCTTGTTTGGACGATTATATCTTAACCACAGAAAAAGACACCGGTGTTTTATGTCGTATTTTATAACATTAAAATGCTAAATATAATATTTTTCACTTATTTTGATCTAAATTAATACAAATAATGAACAAATTATGAAAAATATAGCTAATAAAACTTCAGCGTCAAAGGGTTAACTCATTAATGGCCAGCATACAAAAAGTTGCCAAAATATGCAAAACACACCTCAAAAATAAGTATCTCATATTTGTTTATACCACATAGATATATCTTGTTGTTTCTAATGCCACTTGCCAAAAAGCGAACCTGCTTGGTGAAACAGAGTGAATTTAAGGCAGACGGTGCGTTTCTTTTTTTTTTTTCAAGGGCGCCACTCTTGACCAAGAATATACGGCTTCAACCGCATAGACGTCACAGCCCGTTTATAGGGCGGACCCATTCATTCATCTATAGATCGTAATTTCGATCTGAACCAGAGAACGACCAATCTCCAATTCAGTACTCAAAGAGGTATGATTTGTTATGAGAACTGGGAGGACTTTGTGACCCGCCATATTTAACGTGCACCAGTCACCATTTACTGCAGGGGGAGATTTTTTTTCCGGTGGTGATGGAACTCAGAACCTCTTGCTGTTACTAACCACCTTAGCTTTAATAAAACCTTGTGCCGTGACTTCAGATTCAAATAAAAATATTTATATTATTAACATACATATGATAGACTGAAATACCTTGTTTCTGGGAAATTTTAGCCAATAATAAAACACTTGTGCTACCACTTTTCCTATTTTTATAAGTTGAAACCGCCCTTTTAAAAGGGTGCTGGCACTATTTGGTTAGTGCAAGTTACTATTGTTCTCATACACTGCAAAAAGAATTTTTATCAGTAAAATCCGCCTTTCAATGAGTTGGAACAGGTTCGAATCAAAGCAGTGGCTGGTTGAAACGATTTCTGCTCCCGGTTCGTACCGACCATGGTGCTGACGTAAAATATCCTCAGTGGTATACGGATCATGGATTAGAATCCTTTAGCCAGTAGGCTAACCAAGGGAAGTTTTACTGTTTCTCTTCTCAACGTAATCAGCGTTTAGTCAGCTTTTTAATTTATAAATCCGCGTTTCCCATTTTTTTGTGGCTACGGAACTCTAAATCATCGAACATCTTTTGAAGGAACCCCAAATATATAAATAAATTGTTTTAGGAGCCTTGATTATATATTGACCAAAGAAAGACTACCAATTTTTTTAATTATATTTAATGAAATTTTTTTAATAATCGTTATATCACTAAAACTCTTAATAGGTTTAGTCATATAGGTTTTATGTCAAGCAGTTGAATTCGCAGGTTTAAAGTGTTAACTAATCTAATTATGAATTTTCATGGGAGCATACATAAGCCATGGGAGGTTTTCGTAATTTTACTCTCCATGTAAAGAGAATGCGGTTTAGTCCCATCAAAAAGTCCTTCATGAAGTCTAGTTGTTAACATTTTTCATCCGGGAGTTCCCTTGTCTTCTGAATTGGGTTCAAAATTACTAGGCTGTGGAACTGAATAATGTTAGTCAAAAATTCTGACTCGTGTCGGCTGTTCAACTCCGGAAATAAAATAAAATAAACAAACTTAAACACATGAAGATGAAAAGAAAATGCTGAAATGAAACATTTTCCCAACTACGTTTTTCATGTATACTAAAAAGGAGAAAAACATGTTAAAAAAGGGATGTTACTTATATAATAAACTTTTATTACCGCTGCAAATTTCCCCCTCGTCTGCAAAAAGTGATGCGACTGCTGCCACTATTATTTAATTCAGATTAAAAAAAAGTTTTTTTTTTCATTTTTAAGTTTGCATAAAAAATTTAATTTTAAAATTTTTATTCAATTGTATTTTCAATTTTTGTGTATAAAATAAGTATATTAAACCATCATAGATATAACTGTTTTAAAAACAGTGAAAAAGGCATTTTATTTTTACGTGAAATATTACCTGCGATCATTACCTATGAATAACATAACTTAAAGCAACGTTCCGTGACCAAGTTTATTTCCTTCAATTATACGAATCAGTGTTATCTGGGTTTAAGGTTAAGGAAACTTTGACTTCCAAACAATATTTAATCGTTACAAAAAGAAGAATAAAAAAAGAACGTAAAAAAATGCCGAAAATTTGTCATTACGATCCAGTCAAACAAATGAAGGTTGCGGTGATCTTTTGCCCTCTGTTGTTGTAGCTCAAAGTTACCGTTGAAAGCAGGAGGTCGCAAGTTTGAACCCAACGATTCCTAGTTCATACAGCAGGTGGATGTTGGATGTTAAATCACTCGTTGGTTGGCCACCCGTTGCTTTATTAGAGAAGCAGATCCGCAAGTCTTGGCACTAACAACTTTAATAATAGGTTTCACTGCCGTTTTAATACGTGATGGTGTTGGCATTTTTAATGCTTTTCGAATTGGCATTAATGATTTATAAATCACGACTTGCACTTCAAGGTTATTTAAACCTTTAGTCTTTCCTCTATTTAGATACAAAACCCTTAAATTATGTAAAAGTTGAATGCTAGCAGCAAGATGAAGAACAGTAATTTCACATAAATTGCAATAAATTTTTAGTTTGAAAGAAGACAAGTTTAAAACGTCCCATGCAGTCCTTTTATCGTCTAATATTAGTTTAAAAAATATAAGCTATATTTTATTGCATATACTGTTTATCTGTGGAAATTTTATGAACTTCAAAATAAATTTTTCCATGGAATTGACAATAATGGTTTATAAATCACGACTTGCACTTTAAGGTTAGTTAAACCTTTATCTTTTCTTTGTTTAGATACAAAACCCTTAAATTATGTAAAAGTTGAATGCTAGCAGCATGTTGAAGAACAGTAACTTCACATAAATTGTAATAAATTTTTAGTTTGAAAGAAGACAGGTTTAAAACGCCCCATGCGGTCTTTTTATCGCCTAATATTAGTTCAAAAGTATGCGCTATATTTTATTTCATATGCTGTTTATATGTGGGCATTTTATGACCTTCATAATAAATTTTTCCATCGAATTGACAATAATAATTTACAAATCACAATTCGCACTTCATGGTTATTTAAACCTTTATCTTCCCTCTGTTTAGTTACAAAAAGCTTAAATTACGTAAAAGTCGAATGCTAGAAGCATGTTGAAGAACAATAATTTCACATAAAGTGTAATACATTTTTAGTTTGAAAGAAGATAAGTTTAAAACGTCCCATTCGGTCTTTTTATAGCCTAATATTAGTTTAAAAATATGTGCTATGTTTTATTGCATATGTTGTTCATCTATGGACATTTTATGAACTTCATAATAAAATTTTCCTACCGAACTGACTATAATAATTTATAAACTAAGACTTAGAACTGCAAGGTAGAACTTAGTTATTCCCGAGTTCAAATAAGTAAATCTTGTGTTATGTCAATCGGAACGCTAGCAGCATGATTAGAATTTGATGAATGTAGTTTCAAAAGCAGTACAGTAAATTTAGAAATCTAAACGAAGCTGAATAAAAATAAATCCCTTCCAGTACAGTAAAATTGAAAATATGAAAGAAATCGAATGAAAATATCACATGCAGTACAGTAAATTCAGAATTTCGAAAGAAAATGTATAAAAAAATATCCATGCAGTACAGTAAATTTAGAAATCTAATTGAAAACAAAAAAACACCACATGTAGAACAGTAAATTAAAAAATCTAAAGGATGATGAATAAAAAATATCACGTGCTGTACAGTAAATTTAAAAATCATAAAGAAGATGATGAATAAAAAATATTACACGCTGTACTGTAAATTTAGAAATCATAAAAAAGATGAATAAAAAAATGTCACATGCAATGCAATAAATTTAGAAATCTAATAGAAAAAAAATATCACATTTAGCACTGTAAATACAAAAATTTTAAAGAAAATTAATAAAAATATAACAAGTCGAACAGTAAATTCAGAAATCATAAAGAAGATAAATGAAAAATATTGAATACAGTAAATTTAGAAATCTAATTGAAAACGAAAAAAACACCACATTTAGTACAGTAAATTTAGAAATTTGAAAGAAAATGAATAAAAATATCACATGTAGAACAATAAATTTAAAAATCTAAAAGAAGATGAAAAAAAAAAAGATCTCATGCTGTACAGTAAATTTAGAAATCATAAATAAGATGAATAAAAAAGTATCACATGCAATGCAATAAATTTAGAAATTTAATAGAAAAGAAAATATCACATTTAGCACAGTAAATTTAAAAATTTGAAGGAAAATGAATAAAAATATGACAAGTATAACAGTAAATTCAGAAATCATAAAGAAGATGAATGAAAAATATCAAATGCAGTACAGTAGATTTAGAAATATGAAAGAGAGGATAGATGAAAAAAAAATCACATGCAGTACAGTAAATTTGAAAATATGAAAAAAGACGAATAACATTTAATCCTTTTTATCACATTATTACTTTAAAAGTCTTATTGCCTTATTGAAATTACATACATTTGCAGGCTTGTTTGCTCAATTTAGGCTTAGGAGCTTTTGTCAAGTAGGAGGACAGATAGAACAATTTAGAGAAAGACATCGCGAAGAATAACATCCAGGGTTACACACATCCACGCTTCACACAGCGTCTGGCGGGCGACACCGCACGGCCAGGGAGCTGCTATCTACTTTAAAAGTAGATAATGTTTTATTTCCTTGCCATTCACTCACTAAAAGATCTTGTATTTCTTGAATTTTTAAGCATAATTTTGGAAATTTTGAACTCTCCCTTTCTTTATTGTCAGCAAAAATAAGTAAATTACTACCTCCCATGCTTACAACGCACTCAGCGGCAACTCCATACCCGTGTTTTTTTTTCTATGACCAGAAATCGTGTGATATATATATATTAATTATGCCGAAATAGTTCATGGTGCTCAGGGGGCTGACTTCATGTAAAAAACGTCCCGGGTTCGAATCTCGGAGGAATGGATGTTCTTTCCTTATCTCTTACTATTATCTGCCCATCTTTCTGTGAGGGCAACGTTGGCCCACCCAGTTATGCGTCCCTAAAAAGTGACCAGCATATCTGCCTTTCTGATTCCCGAGTGACGAATGTCAATATGCTTTGATGAGCATTAAGAAATATATATTTATTTTATTTCTCATCTGTACAGGATCTGTACAGAATCTCATCTGTACAGGATGCAAAATTTCAAAAGCCTTTCAACGTATTGATACAGAATTATTACTTATATCCTTAGTCGAGTAATGTTGTTTTTCAGCATAATCTAGAAAATAAAAGGGGAACGTACTTAAAATAAAATTTAAAGGGAAAAAAAAAAAAAACTTCAGCATCAAACTTCTTACCTGTCTATCGAAAAAAAAATTGTGGGGTTGAAATGGGTGCTTAACAAGGCAGGAATCATTACAAAAACTCATTTCCCACCACCCACGCAGATCCATCTACACCCCCAATCAGCACCACCCACAAACCCTTCCACACACTTCGGTACACGGAATAATTGTGACAGATCTCAACATACATACACATCATACACGGGCGATATAAATGACAGGGGCTTCGTGCGGGGGAGGGGATGGTAGCGTTAAGGTTAGGGGGGGGAGAGAGAGTTAGTAGCTGTATTGATTGATTTCTATCGGGCGAAGGATGGCCTCCAGAGGGCGTAGAGGGGTGGAGAGCACCGCGCAACACCCCGCAACCCCCCCTTCTCACAACCATTCGATCTTCGCGCGCAGAAACCTTTCTTCTTTTCCACCCAGACCGTTTCTGGATGCGGATCTAAAAGCATCTCTGGGATTCTCAGAGGTTGTGGAGTTTTAACCAATGGTGAAGGAGTTACCGGTGTGTAGTGGATGGTGAAGCGATATGATTTGATTACTTATAAGTGTGGCTTTTTTTTATTTTATCGTTTGCCGTAAAAGTTGTGGATTATTGTTTTTGCCGGTGTTTTTTGGTGAAAGGTGTGTTTTGGATATTTTATGATACCTTACCTGTATGGATTGATTTGGAGGATTTTTAGTTCTCTCACTTCGCATTTAGAAGCGCACGCACTTGTTGCTGATGCAGTTGAAGGTAAGATTTTATTTTCGGTTTGTGTTAGATTTATATTTCGCGTCGATTGTGCTAGTTACAACTTAAACGTTCGCTTCGACGTTTTTTTATTTTTTATTTATGTACCTTTAAATCAACATTAAAAATTTTTTTAAATGATACATAAACAATAAAAAATGCGTACAGTCTGATAAATTAAAAATAGTTATAGTAAAATTAAGTTTTTTTATACGCTAAAAAAATTTAAAAAGAATAATTATTTTATTTTAAACTGAATTATTTTTAAAATAAATAAATGAAAAAAAAAACTGTTTAAACTGATATCGTTGGAATAATTTATTGCGCGAATAATTAGTTTTTAGTTAGAATTAACTAGTTTATTTAGCGTCAGTTTGCGCTGCATATTTACCTGTGTGGAAATGAAATATTCGTCATTACTACCTGTTTTATGCATCTTCAAATATGGCCGCTTTATTGATTCAAGCCACCTACTGAATAAATAAAACGGTAATCTCTGATACCGAAAGAGGTAATTATAATAAGGTGTCAAGGGAATTATAAACATTTTTTTTTGCATTTTTGGACTAGAGCTTTTTATTTATTCAATGAAATTGCTTTTTTTTTAAACATAATGTATTATGGAGAAAATACTAAATAGATTAGAGTTTTTTTTTTATCATTTAAATATTTGAATATAATAGGAAAGCATTGAATGTTGGTTAGGATTTGATGAATAAAACAGTAAGTTATGATGGTTAGAAAGTAATTAAAAAAATTAAGTGACATGCAATAATTTATTAATATTTTAAATGGCTTTATCATGTAGTAATTTTTCTTTTTTTGGGGGGAATAAATTAAATTTCTTAAAACGTGCTATAATATTAGAAGAAAAAAACATTTAAGAATCTAGATTTATATGCATAAATTATAAAAGTTTCGATAATTATAAAATATTCAACTAAAAAACGAGGTACGTTGAAAATAGAATCGAATTTTTAAAACATCTGATTTAACAATTTTGACTCTAGTTTCTTTAATTTGAAAGAAAAAACTAACTTTTTTGAAAATTTTAAAAAGGAAGTACAAAAAGTTTAGAATTATTGTGCTTCAAAAACGTCTTACAGCAGATAAAGTAGTTAGAATTTAAACTTAGTAAATTTTTTAAGTTTCTTTTTGCGGTATGAAATAAATTGAATGTAAATTTAAACTGAATAAAAAAACGGTAATTTTTAATTCAAATGAAATATTTATCATAAAGTGGCTACTAAATACGCATTTTACAAACTTCATGTTTGTTTTTCATTTGTATTTTTTCTAAAAAAGAAAATTTATTTGTAACTGATATTATTTAACTAAAATATTTCAATAAAATTAGGTCGAAAACAGTAAGACTTGAATTGATTAAATAATACTGAAATATCAAACACAGATTATAATAAAATTCCAGGTAAATTATTTTTCAGTAGCTTGCGTCTCTTTCATTTTAAAAGTGAGAAATAAAAATTTAATATCTATATTAGTAAGCAGAAAATGTTTAAAAAAGTTTGTTCGGTATCTAAAATTATTTTAGCTAGATTTGAGCTTATTAAATCATTTAATCTTAATAAATCAATTTGCTAGATTTGAAATTAATCTCTTACATTAATATGATAGCTTAATAAAATGGTTTAAAAATTCAGAATATTTTCAACAATTTTCACCCTGAGATTTTTACTTATAAGTAAATTTATTTAGTTGGAATATATAATATTTGCGCAAAATATTTAAAAGAATAAATTTGTCTTGAAAATTTTTATTTAAACTATTTTTTAAAAATAAGTTTGAAAAAGCTCGTTTGTAAAGTTTTCCAAACATTTTTCTTTTTTTATAGGTAGGTTTTGTAATGAAGAATACATATTTGTAATGATATTTTTACCAAAGCAAATTTTTGTTGAAAATAGTTGAGAAGTCTAGATAGTTTTTCAAAACAAAATTTTTGATTTATTGGAGAAAAATATATGTATTTATATATATTTATTCTGAATAATTTAACACCAAGTACTGTAAGATAATACTCAAGAAACTTCATAAGTTATAGAAAAATACTGAAAACTACTCAATGGAAATAGAAAATAACACACCTAATTTCATAATCGGAATCATCTGCAAACTCAGTATTTTGTTCAAAGTTATACATACAGTTTTGTCTTACAATCTTTTTTTCTCAATTCACATTTCTTCACTTGATGCGCAGGATTATTCAATTTCTAATAGACCTATTAAGTTAAAACCTCGAATTGGTTTGAGTATAGTATGTTGCTTAAATTTATACTAGCATTAGCATCTTTAAGCTATTATCGTTTGAAAAAAAAAAAGGATTTGCTTACCTATTAACAGTTGTTTCGAATCTTTAACATAATTTTTATAAATTTTATCTTGTAGGCGATACGTCATTGTATCTATCTATTTCTTTTCTTTTTATTTTTTTTGCTTTAGAAAAATTAAATTCTGAAAGTTCTTTGCATTATTTCACAAAGTTTCTGCCTTTAAATAATATTTACATTTATGTTAAAGTCATTTTACAATATTCATACTTATGTTATCATTGCTTATAGTAGGTTACTGATGTTAAACTTCTATAAAGAACTCAGAATCTCAAAATAAATTTTAAATAAGTTTCAGGAAGTCGAAAACATTAAACATTGATGCTTCCTTGAGTGAATTAAAGTGACCTAGACTATTTAATGTAAATAATATTCATGAAATTTAAGTAAAAAAATATAGAAATAAATAAAAATGCGGAATAAAATTTTTTCAAAAAACATTTTTCTGATTTAGTAATTTTCCCTATGAAGCCTTAAAAAATCCGATATTCATTAATAACTATTAAGTTCACCCTTTTCACGTTTCGATAGTATTTTATACAAAACCATACAAGTACTTAATTTATCTTCTTACAGATATTTAGAAACAATTTTGCGATGATGCAAAAATAAATATTTTTTGAAGTTTTAATTACTTACTATTTTAATTATTTACCATTTTTAAAGTTTTAATTGCCTGCGATTTTACTTACTATTTTTTTGTCAGTTCGTATAGTTTCTAATGTGAAAAATGCATATTTTGAACGTTAACTTAACAATCTAGTTGTCTCATGTTGAATAAGCGCATTTTATTTATTATTTTATTATATTTTATCTGTAATGCGAAAATTAATCTTCCCATGATACTTTGATAAAGTTATAAAACTTAATAATTTTTATTCTTTTTATTCAGAATAAACTTAAAAATTATTCTTAAAATTTTAACTTTTGTTGAATAGTCATTTTTATTATAATTTAAATCGTTTAAGTTCATAAACTATTTCTATTTATAAAATTATTTGCTGAAAACATAGTCATAGTCATTTTATTCATAGTCATATGAACTTTTAATTGGTTTTTTTTTTCAATTAAAGCTTTTTCGCGCAAATATTATCACATTTTACTTAATTTTATGCTGTAAAAGTTACTTTAATCAAAAATAGTTTATATATGTTCTTATTTTATAAAATTATCTGGATTTTAAATTGATAAATTCAAAGTATTTCAAAAGCAGAAAGTTGGCCGTATCGTTTGCTGAAAGAAAAGAAAAATTGACCAATTGGAAAATCCAGTTCCTTGTAATTGTTGATGGTATTTGTTACATTTATTGCATTGAGCCTTGTTGTAAAGCAACATCGGTAATTAACAAAAATCCTGTTTTTTTTTCGATAATCCCGCGACATGTATACTTTTTTTTTTTTTTAATAAAATCAGATACGTAAAAAATACGAAAATTAAGAACAAAATTAGAAATATAATTTTATCATTGAAAGTAAGAATAAAGATTATTCTGCTTTTTGACTTATAGCAAACAAGTCTTAATTACTAACAAATAATCCCAACCACTATATTCATAATAAAAGCTAAGAATAACACCTTCGAAACAATAATGTCGCCAAATGATACTTCGCCAAATAATTTTTTATGGTGATAAGAAACAAGTTAAGTGATAGAAGAGGGGAAAAGATCAGTGTATCTATAACCTTTATTCGAATATTGTTTGGGTAAAATAACTCTGTCGATAAGGGAAAGTGAGAGATACATTTGTGGCAGAATGTTATGTTTTTTTTTTTTTATTTCTCTTTTCTTTTTATAATTCCTGTCTTCACTTGTATTTATTTCTATTTTATCTAGTATTTATTTTTATCTTGCAATTCAATTCCCATCCAACAAAATGTTCAACACTACGCGGTGATAAATTGCTTGATTGAAATATGGCTCTTGTACTATGCTTCGAATTTAATTCTGAGAAACTTGCTATCTCGTTTTTATCAGTTGCCTTGTAATTCTATTTTTTTTTTCGAGAAACACATAAATTAAAGAGTTTTAAATGAATTCTCATTGTCTAAAAGAATGTGAAACAAATGAAGAAAAATCTATTATTCTTAGCTGTTTAATTTTTTAAACTTCCGATCGCACATTTTTATACACTTTGTGAATTTAATGCAATAAACGTTCATATACGTATCCTCGTATTTTCAAAACTTACTCAGAAGACGAGGAACATTAATCGAGTAATTTACTAACATGCATACAAAAGCTTCCAATGGTTAGCCCTACAACATATAAATATTATCCGAAATCTACTGACGAATGTAAACACCCATGTTTTTTGCATTTAGAGCGAACAAATATACGAATCCCTTTCCATGTTCGGGTTTCAAATTTGCTTTGCGTGTTTTACTATGTTGAAAGATTTCGCATGAATGGAATAATAAGTCACATTTTCAAGATGTTCCGAAAAGCTGTTGTAATGGAGGATCTCCGTGATTTCGATGTAAGCAATATGGTTTTTTGAAGTATTTCTGTATTCTAGTGAAAGTTCCAGAAGCTTGAAAAGTACTTTATTGGAAACAATACCAAGGTACAGTTAGATGGAAAAATTCCATACTCTATCACTATATTCCCTCCAGCCCTACATTTTTTGCAATTTTGTCATTTTCGTAAATAAAGTAGCTAGGTTAAAAATAAAAAAGAAAGAGAGTTTTAATTTTTTAAAATTAAATAATGATTTTTTTTTTGTAAAAATAATATTTTTATAATTAAATTATAATAAGACATGCAACAATTCTCTCAATTCTCACGGGGCTTCACAAATTCGTAACTAACGATATGATAGTTGCAGTGTAGTCAGTATTGCACACCGACCGCCTTTACTATTTCCATACAAGCTAGTACCCATCGATCTGAATATGGTTTAGCTTTAAGCTGCTATCAGGTATCGAACTACAGTTTTCCTAACTGAGATCAATTCCTATTAGTGGTACCACAGAACAAATAATAATTAACTGTTATAGACTGAACTTTGTAAGGTTGTATGCAGCTTTTCATTTATTGAGTAATAGATTGGTATACGAGATATTAGTTCCTTATATTGATGTACAATGCATAAAAGAATAAACGGACCACCCTGAATAACTTTTGATCGAATGATCGGATCTTAATGTTTTAGGACTCAGGTGAATAGATCCTGGGAAATCGAGTTTTAAAAATTCGATATGAAGTGTGAATCATTAGATCAAGAATTATTCAAAAGTTTCATTATTTTTTTTTGGGGGGGCAGCTTGATATACATGAGATTTATTTCTTACATGTTTATTTAGATTTTTTTTAGAAAATTAATTCTTGGATTAAAATCAGTTTTTTATAAAAATACTAAAATGATCTTGTATTCAAATTGATATTTTAAAGACATTTAAGGGCTTTAATACATAGTCTTTTTCAATCACACTACCACAGAGCTGTTAACAATATTGTTATTGTTTGCCATACTTCTGCATAATGTAGCTACTTATTGCTAAATTTCGGACTTTAGGGGTTTGCGCCTATTGCAAACAAGCAATAAATGCGCACAGAAGATTATTACTTTTCTGATCACGTATTTACCCATAATCAGACAATATTAGACCAATATTGGCAATCTCAGCCAAGAAATGTTCTATATCTTAGTAAGTAGTCTTTCATGGGTAATAACTGTCAGACCCTTCCCGGGGCTTTATATTGACAAAACGAGAATTAAGCAATATTTAGTATCATTGTTATATTAGATACTGATAATAAGCAGCAGCTGTTCTTATTTTTAGCCCTGCATTGTACAAGCATGTTCTTTAAAAAAAATTAGCATGTTTTAAAGCATGTTCTTTAAAAAAATTCCGGTGGATTTTTTTGCTTTAATTTTCTTGCAATGTTAAGTTCCAGAATTTCTGCTTTTGTTTATTTTTTCCTCACAAATTATTAAATTCCAAAATTTTTGCTTCCGCACAAATTATAAATTTCGGAAATTTTTGTTTCCTTACACATAAATTTCGAAAATTTTTGCTTCCTCACAAAATATAAATTTTGAACATTTTTGCTTCCTGACAAATTATAAATTTTTGAATAAAAAATTATAAACTTTGTGAGTGTTTAACACGTTGAATACCTCGCTAATTTTACATGGCTTGCCCCTCTGGCCAAAATGATTTTCTCAGTATGTGTTGCATATTTTGATGAAATATTATTTACAACAAAACATTTAATTTTTGTAATCATTCGTGACGCATTTAATTTCCTGAGGTCACCGGTGACCCCCATGGCATTCAGCGTCTTAAGGTTACCTGTTATATATGTATATAAATGAAACTATTTTTGTGTGTTCTATATTGCATTAATTTCTTCAAACCATTTTAGTAACAATAATAATATAAAAAAATTAAAAGCATTAAAAATTTTCTCGAAATATGTATTTCTAATATTCGGCGACCCCCAAGGCATTAATTTCAAAATAACATAATGGGAGTGAAAGAGAATTTGCGATGAAAAGTTTCTCCCGTGGTATGGTGTCTTCTTAACATTTCATTGCTTACACGGTGTTCTCCGTTAAGTCATAAACGCTTTTTTAAAACCTGGGCAAATTAAAAATGGCGATTATAATTTTATAACCTTAAACCCTTAATTTTCAAAAAGTAAATTAAATAAAATTTTAAAAAATGATAAATGCATTTGATTGGTTTAAATTATGGTTTAAAAAAATTAAAAAAGATTTAAACATGAACTTTGTCCTACACTTTACTTCAATAACACTTTAATCCCTACGATAAGCAAAAAATTTTACTTATTCTGTTATCTGCATAATAATTCACCTTCTTATCAAAAAATGTCATAAATTTTTGTTATCTAACCCTATGGTGGTAAACCTCAATTCGATATCAGCAAAGGAATTTGTCTCAGTGCAGTTTTTAATCATTGGATACAAACAAGGTAATCACATGCATGCTCTGTTCTAAGACACCTAGGTATTTGTTCAAGGAAGTGTTTTGTTTACAGACTTTTAAAACTTGCCGATTTCAATGAAGGATTTTTATCTTCTTTTTTATAGCTTATACATCACCTTCTCCTCCTATCATTAAGTAACAAGTGCCTGAATATTTATTTTGTCCTTACCGCCGTCTTCAGGCTATCACTTGTTGTACTCCTGTCTGAAATTGGAACAGGTATCATAGATAATGAAGTGTGTTGTCAGCTATTATATTATAGTTGATATGCTAGATGTAAATTTTAACAGGTATCTTAAATAATAAAGCGTGTCAGCAATTATATTATTATTGATATGCTAGATCTCAATTGGAACAGGTATCATAAATAATGAAGTCTGTCGGCTATAATATTATAGTTGGTATGCTACATTTCAATTGGAATAGGTATCATAAATAATAAAGCGTGTTGGCTTTTATATTATAGTTGATATGCTAGATCTTAATTGAAGAAATTATCATAAATAATAAATTGTGTCGGCTATTATATAGTTTATGTGCTGGATCTAAATTGGAACAGGTATATATATATATACATAATAAAGTTTGTCGGCTATATTATAGTAAATATTCTAGATCTCGTTTGGAACAGGTATCATAAATAAGAAATGTTTTGGCTATTATATTATGGTTGATATGCTAGATATCAATTGGAATAGGTATCATAAATAATGAAGTGTGTCGGTTGTTTTATTATAGTTTACTGCTCGGTTGTTATAGTTTGTGTCGCTTGTTATATTATAGTTATAGATGCGCCCCCTGCTCGCTAACGCTCGCTGACGCTCGCCAACCCGCGAAAATTGCTACACAATCTTATATGGTTTGCTTCGCAAACCAAACTCGTTTCGCTCGCTGCGAACTTAGGTAATTTGCAAATGCACAAAATTCTAAGAATTCAAAACAATCATTCAAATATAAATCCCATATAAAAAAAAATTTTAAGGAAAAAATTACATCTTTTTAGTAAGGGAAACTTAGCCTTGACCCCCCCCCCCCCCAAATATGGGTACGCGGGAAAGCTGGAAAAACTCGTCACCGCGAAAAACTCCCCCTCAGGAGAAAACACACTTAAAATGAGAAAAACATACGACCGGTACATTAGTTAATTTTTAATATCATGATTTGAGTACTAATAAGTACTAATACTTAATACTTACTTGAGTACTAATACTTAATAAGTTAAATTTTTAATTGTCAGTATAGGAACTTTTTTATATAAAGCAAAACACGCGAATAACAATTAAGAAAATTTTTCATATGATGATTTGAGTGCTTATGTACCTGAAATAAAAAACAAAAAAACACGAGAATGGTACTTTGGGAACTTTATTTATTATTTTTTTTTTTTATAATTTGGGGAAAAAATCAAATCTATACTATATAATATGGGTCTTAATGGTTCAAAGAATAGGATTTTGCCCCATGACAAAAATCCGTGACAATTATTGGTCTCGATATAGTCGAGCTAAATATAGGATGTTTTCAACGTTTACCACCTACAGCGAATATAGGTGAATATTACAGGAATAGTTTGCCCTGATAAGTAATTCAAGAGTTTCTTTTTCCTTTGAGTTGTGATCAAAACTACGACGCAATTGATTTGTATTTAAAGAATCACATACTTTAAAAATACTACCTAAAAATGTAAACAAATGTATTATAATTGTCGTTTTCTAAAATATAAAATGAAATAATTTCGTTTAAGTTCACTTACAAGTTGATCTTTAAAGTTATACACATCGCTTAAAAAGTATGCATTTCTTTTTCTCAAGCTACTATTCATAAAACAAAACAGTTTGAAACTAAGCCATTTTTCGATGCAACAAAGTTAAAATCTTTTAAGTTACAAACAAAAACCTTCAAGATACTATCAAGTGTAGCAAGTCTGTGTTTTATCAAACAAAACTTCATTTTTCCGATAGCCCCGTACCAATAACGCCTAATTCTTTTATTGATTCGATTTCCCCGTGTTCCCGCAACGAACAGACGTTCGTAAAGACCAAAAAAGAAGAGTAATGACTAAAAAAACAGTATCGATCAGTTACTCAATATTTCTTTCACTTTCGTGGAACTGAAACTTCGATTTCTATGTCGTTTAGCGGTTTAATTAATGCATTTTTTATTCTATGAATCCAAGCAGAAAATTCCTTTTTTGTTGTCGTGTTCCTCGAATCTTAATAAAGCCCGCGTAATGAGTTTAGTTGTCTGCAGGAAAAATCTTAATTGTTCTACACAAGCTGTGTAAATAAAGACGTGAATATCGTCTGCGAGAAAGCAGATAACAGTCCGTTATAGGTTAATCATTTGTCAAAGTCGGTGCGAATTGCTATTTGTTTTTTTCGTACCTTTATCTTTAAATTAGAGATGTTATTAATTTATATTAAAAGTACCATAACTATTGGGTTATGAGTCTTCCGGGTTATAATGAGAAAAATGGATAAGGGATAAGTGAAATTGATGTTTGATAACTTCTTTGGGCAGTTGAAGAATTACCAAGAATACTGGCAAAGATAAGTTAACCTATGAGATGGAATTGAATCAAAAGTAAAATTGTATAATTTATTTTGCTGTCTAAGCTCTTCTGAAAAATAAAGATCACTTCTGATCATCTAATAAATTATTGAATGCGAATTACTTATTCAAAATATGTCAATCTTTTCATTTTTAGTTGTCTAGACAAGTAATTTAACTTTATAATCGACACATTTTTGGGTTTGCGACTATCAATGTTCTTCTCCGTAGTCTTGTAATTTCGTATCCAACCCAGAAGACACACAAACTCTGGATTAGGCATTGGGACAACCTAAACTTCATGGAGAACTTTTAGATGAAACTAATCCGCCTTTGCGTAACATGGAGAAGAAAACCACGGAAACCTCCCATGGTTATACCTACGGCGCAGAATTCTAATTTATGATCCATTTACCACTGAGGATATTTTGCATTTCCTGAGCAAGTAATAGATGTTAAATGAGCGAAAATAAAGTACAATTTTAGGAACATACTCGTTTCAGAAAGCTGAAAAACTATCGCCATAGCATTGTAGACCCCAGTGATGCTTAATTAATTGTGTTAATAGGTAATAAGTGCTGTGGCAATATATAATTAATGTACCAATATGAGTGGCTAATTTAAGTACTCATATGCTAATAAATTCTTTACGGCTAACTAACGGATAAATACCTAATTTTATTTAATATATTAAAATAACAGAAAGAGAGTCCTAATTATTTGAAGTTATTCGTTCAATAAATTAAAATAGTTTCGATCAAATTTAATAAAATAATTTATTTTCAATAACAAAAATATACATTGCTCAAAAAATTGTATAATCCCTTTTAGAATGTCTAGAATATTGTTCTGATTTGCTGTAACCTTTATATGATGCCAAGTTAAACCATATTATTTTGCGAATGTAGTTTTTCTTGCTCATGACTGCTGGACGCTATGGTTCAATTTGTATGGAAGCATGGTTTTATCTCATTACTTTTGCATCAAATTTATACGATATTATGGTTTAACATCGAACTGTCATTTTTAAGAGTAGTCTATCCGCTAAAAACCTCCAAGACTGCGGTAAAAAAACTGGATAGTTATATTTTGCGAGCTAAACTATTAAAATATAACTAAGATTTTATTCCTTCTAATTAATATATGTGCGTGTTGAAACTTCATTCTCATTTTCTTTCGCTAATGCTCATATATTAATGTATTTCCTTGAAGTAAATTCTTTTCGGTATAAGGAAAGTAAGGTTAAAGAACTGATTTGATATTTCGCAAGACACGTTTACAAGAAGAAAATAATTTGCAAGTTCATTAAGAAAATCATTACCTATAGTTTGAAAGCTAATAACGACTTTAAGCAGGATTAATTACAATGTTATTTTAATTCTCAACTGTAAAACAGCTGTTTTTTTCCAACGACACAAAAATATAATGTGAGATTTTTCAGCATATTTTAGTCATGACCCAAAGGCCTCGTGGTTCAAACAGATCAAAATATTTTGAAATTAACATTGAATATCAAATGTTATCTTAAAACTATACATTATTGCGTAAAATACTTTGTTTTAAAATAACCTGAATTGAGTGAAATGCTATTGCTAAATGTTTGATATTACTAGATGCTTTGCTTTCTAATAAGACGCATGCATTTTTTTTTAAGATTGCATACTTACATTACTGTGTAAAAGCATTATTTACTAACATTGCACACATGTTTAACTGCACAAAATGTTTTATTCTCTAATAATGCTCACTTACATTACTGCGTTAAGTTCATTATTTGCTAGTAATGCACACTAGTATGGATATTCTATAATAATATAATAATGGGAATTGGAGTATGAAATAATAATAGAAATGATGAACTAAATGTACATTTACATTTCCCTGTTTTACTTTATACTTTACGTAAAAAGTTCAAGATTTAAAAGAAAATTTATTATTTTTTTAGTGAAATGCTTTGGCGATTCTATCTTCAGAGACACTGCAATTCAATTTTAAATAGAGAGGTGAGACTTAACTAAATGAGTTTGGTTGGCCTGGTTTAGAATATATTTTTTTTAGATTATGGTTTCTGACAGATTCCACATTCCGAAATCAGTTTATTTTCTTCTAATTTCAAATTACTTACGTGGTTCAAGTCTTCCTTTCTATTTTTCTGACACCAACCTAAGAACAATCTTGCTTGAAAAAAACCATAAAAAACCTTAAAGTTGTTTATAGCATTTTAACAATTTAAAAACGAATACCAAATAAATATCTACTATTGAATACTTGAGAAGTAATATAAAAAAAAAAATACTTATGCATCAAAATAAAAACAGGGAATAAATTAGGAGAGTACAAAAAATATTTTTATTTACTTCAAATTATCATTATTATATTGATTATTTTTTTCAAATTGTGGAGTGTACAATCGAGACCTGCCGACCGGCCTGTGTAGGGGTTAGGGTATCAGTATCAGAAAGGTTCTGGGTTCGAATCCCGGGCAAGGAATGGATGTTCTTTCCTTCTCTGTACTATCTGCCCTTACTGTGGGGGCAACGTTGGCCCACCTAATATGGTGCCGCTGAAAGAGAAGTCTACAAATCTGCCCTATAAATGTCTGAATTGACGAAAAATTTTAACACAGGTGGGCATTGAAAAAAAACAAAAAAAACAAACAGATCTTGCATAACGATTTTCCCTTATCGAAAATTCGACTGTTCAGCCTAACTAGAACTATGCGGTGAAATTTTCATTTAGCATTTGAACTGGTCAAATCCGATATTCACGCAAATATCTTTTTATTTATTTATTTTATTTTTTAAATAAAAACTTGACTATCTATAATTTCTTATCATTTGCATTTCACTTACATTATTACAACTCAAACAGAAAAACAATCCTTTCGTCTATCGAAAACAACCAACGGTCCTTTAAATGTTAAGAAGCAATAAATCCGTGCATAACTCAACAAAACTGGGCATCGGACATACCCTAATTACGCGGTGAAATTTCAATTTACCATTTGATCTGGTCATTTCCGATGCCATCACTTGCAAAGTAGTGGGCGTTACAGAGGTTGGGCTGCTGTCCCTCCCACCACCGGCCATTACTGTTTCGGGTCCAAAAGAATAGAAAAAAATTGTCACGAAGTAGTTAAATCCATATGTATGCAAGAAAGGTGTTCCCCTACGACAGTAGCAAGCATGGCGTGACGTGAACCATGGCCTTCCGTGCACGAATGTTTGACGGATACAGTTACCGGTTGATGCCGCCTGTAAAGCCATTAAGCAATTACAATGGGGTTGTTAGTGAAAATGCTTTTGTTGTAATTAGATTGAGATGTTATCCGTAAGTTTTTGTTTTCACGTTTTGGAGGACTAGTTTGCTCACAATGGTTATAATTAAAAGTGATTCGCCATTTGTCAAGTTGATATGATTTTAATTAGGTAAATGGTAGCTGTGGTGGGCGGTGTAATTAAAATCAAATTAATATTTATTTGTACAGAATTAGGTTTTCCAAATTTAATGTTTTATTTAAATATGTTCTTGAAATGTTTTCCGTTTGTGTATTTATTAAAGATTAAAATGAAGTGAGAGAATTAAATTTAATGTGCTGTCTTGAAATATAAATGAAGGGCTTATTTTGAAGCGCATAACAAACCACGCATTTACTTATTTAGTTTAAATATTAATTTTTATAGTTCTTTAACTAGCCCAATTTTCTAAATAGCGTTAAAAAGTATCATTTGATTGATATCCTAAATCGCTTCAAAAATATACCAACTGGTAATAACAGTCGACATGTTTCAAGCGCTCAAAAGTAGGCGCTCATTTTCAGGACTTACCAGACGTGAATGAAAAAAAAAGAAAGTGATTTGAAATATGAAATTAAAATGGATGCTTACTTTTGAGCGCTTACGACATGTCGACTGCTATTTCCAGTTTGCATATTTATATTGCGAAGATAGTTTTTAACCAAATGATATCTTGCAGCTTCAGTTTTTTGGGATTATTTATTTAGCATAAAAAAATGTTTTGTTAATCCTAAAGCATTAACAAAATAGTACTAGAACATGAAACAATAGCTGTTTGAGTCTTGTGGTGTTTTTTATTTGAAATTCCAGGAACTTGGAAAATACCTATCTGGGAAAAATTTGATATAAGCATGTATGTTATCTTGTAGAAAAAAAATTGGCTTATTTATTTTAATATATTGCCTTCATCATATTTGTGTGTAAAATCAATTTTTGCAAAACTAATAAGTCGATTTTCCCGGAAAATTTTTCTTTTCTGTTCATTTGGCATATTTTAACCTTTTTTTTAAAATTAAGTATTAATAGATATTTTTAATTTTTTTTTTTGTGTGTGCGTATTAAATGTTGACCAGTGGATCTCACTTAACAACATGCACGGCAATCGGGAATATATATGAGTAAAGTCAAGAAAAGACTTTTGAAAAACATATTGTTATTAATTACTGCACTAGTAGAAATAAAACTTTCACATTTGACGATTCAGCAATCCTTGAGTTGTATTTGAGAATCATTTTGTCACGAAATATATAACTCTCAAATATATGACGAAAATGCTTCCCCATTTACGGAACCTCATTCTAGTTTACTGGGGCAGATTGTAAACTAGAATGGGGACTAAGAATATAGTATAGTGGTCAAAGAATTGGCCTCGTACCAGGAAGATAGTGTAAAATATGAATTTTTACGGTAAACGACATAATTTGCAATTCAGCATGTCATTGAAATTAATTTTCGCATCAAGCTTAATGAAATCTCCGAAACTTGTTTCAACCAGTGGATTAATTTCTATTTGGTTCGCATCCCGGGTTCGAATCCCGCTTGGGTGTAATTTATCTCTCAATCTTTATTGGGTTGTTCGGGTATCATTGATCCACTTATGTGGTCCCCACAATAAAGCGATTATTAGAAAAGATAGATACATTAGGCTCAACGAAGTCATTTTTATTATTATTGACAAAATCTTTCTTTAATTTTGTCAAAATTTGTTTCCTCGAAGAAATTACGATAGTTATTTTGTCCCTTTTCGCTCAGAGCATATACCAGGAAATGGTTTCGTAACAAAAAGGAAGGTTTCGTGAAATTTGAGTATCCATTTTCTGCTGTATGTTCAATCGAATTGTGATATAATTTTAAAGATTTTTTTCCTGGGTTGGAATTAAGCTATGAGGAAGGAACTAGTGCTTAAAGTTATAAATCTCTTATACGAACTGTTTATGGATAGTTATAAAAAAATGCCTCAGTGTTTCAGCTTCATTATTTATAAGATGAATCTCAAAAATAGTTGATAGACCGTCTCTTGCTTCCAGCTTGCAACACTGATGCGAAATATTTCTTGTCAATAAAGCCGTTTGGCTAACCATTGCAGTTTTTTTTTTTAATGTTGTCTCTCCTTACGTCAAGCAAGTGTGAGTTATGTCACCGTAAAAAGCCCTATAAAGCCTCCTCTAAAAAGCCCTATATCCCCTGATCCGCGATGGCTCAGGGGATAGAGAGTTCGCCTTCCAATGAGGCGAACAGGGTTCGAATCCCAGGGGATACGAATTCCGCATCCGGCTTGCACCGACCACAGTGCTGACGTGAAATATCCTCAGTCGTAAGCGGATCATGGTTTAAAGTCCCTTTGCCGTCAACCTAACTGTGGGAGGTTCTCGTGGTATTCCTCTCCATGTAACGCAAATGCGGGTTAGCTCCATCAATAAGTCCTCCACGAAGGCAAATTTTCTCCCAATACTCGAGCCAGTAGTTCCCTTGTCTTCTGGATTGGGTTCAAAATTACAAGACTACGGAGTTGAACATAAGTAGTCGTAAACCCATAAGACTGGGTCGGCTGTTCAACGACGGTTATAAAATAAAATATATTTGATTCCGGAATACCCTTATCTTCAGAGTTGGGTTCAAATTTACGAAGTTATAATGGGGAACAATGAATGCTATGCATCCATTATTCGATAGGTGTGTAATAATAGAAAATTAATTAAAGATGATGATTTAAAGTTAAAAAAAGCAAAATTTAACCTTTAAATATCGTTAATACTCTTCATTTGAAATAAACAGAAAAATTTTTACGGAAAAATACTTTTTACGCATCAAACACTATTTACGAACGTTAGGCTAGTTTCTATACAATTAAGTAAAGAAACTTTTTTCAAAAGATACTGTTTACAGTTAAAAAATCATTGACGAACGTAGGGCCCGTACCTGTACTATTTTCTAACCTAGACAAATAGAAAGAAAATAACTCCAAAAGCAGGAAATGTTTTTCTGCTGATTTTGCATAAACACTTTACATAAATAATGTATATATACTTTCGCGTGAGTAACTTTCGTGTCTAAGTGCAATGAATACTTAAACGTCGCAGATGGGACCTTTTGAACATACTTTGTATCAACTAACGTAACGCAGAGGTGTTTAACCGAGATTTCCTTTCCTCCCTATTTCATTTCCTACACTTTCTTCATATTTTATTAAGATTGCGAACGAAATCCTATCGATGAAAAACGCTTTCATGAACATTTAGGTGTCTCGCCAGTAAAAATAGGAACTTATATGCGTAGGTGCTTCGAGAAATGCAATTTATTTACTGGAAAGCTCGACAAAACTAGATTTCGCTAAAGGGGTGAATTCGGAGAATTTTTAATAAATTTTTGAATGGTTATTTTAGATAAATTATGTTTGTGTTTAGCATTTTTTTTTTTAAAGATTGTTTAAAGCTTCAATTTTTATTTTTAATTAGAGATGTTTTTATGGTACTTAAAAGAAACACATCAGCGAAAAATAAGGAAAATTAAAGGTTTATATTATGTTTTAACACTTTGGAATATTACTTTATGCTGCACTTTCAATTTCTAAAAAATCTAAATGAATTTAATAATTTTTAATATAAAAGCATTTTGTTTGGCTCATATTTTTTGAAAGCAAAACAAATAATTCTTTGGTTGTTTTAAATGTATACTTAACTGGCACTTAATAACAAATTTCCACAAATTAATAATTACTCCAGTTCCATATAAAAAAATTTAAAATATTTAAAGATTTCCCAATTTTTTATTTATTAAGTTTTTTTATTTAGTATTTCAGCATGTTTTTCAAAGAATTTGTTTTCTTGATAATTTCAATGATGACTGCTAGAAATTTGTTTATTCGTTTGTTTATATACGAATTAGGAGCATTTTCTAAAGCAAAATCTAAGAAAAAATTGAGAAAAAAACATCGTAACTTGCTGTAAAAATTTTAATAATTTTAAAACTCTCATTTAGTGCTGAGTTTTCATAACGATATAATTCTTGTTTTTAAAAAGAAATTCTCTATCTTCAGTATCTTAATGCTCTAACTTCAATAAAATTCTAGAAATAAAAATTCTTAAGGATTCAAATAGCATGTAAAAACCAGAAAATCACTCACGTGAAAATGCACTTAAGAGTTTTGTTTTTCATGTTTAAACATTGAAGATAGATATTTTTTTTTTCAGTTTGTTTGAAATTGTTTGAAGTTTCAGTAAAAGCCACAAAATGTTTTCGTAACTTTGATCAACTTTTTGGCAATGTCAATCTTAATGATGACCCTAAATAAAATCTAATAATCACATTTTTTGGTTTACATTTTTTAATTTTATCGCTTTCTGAACACAATGGGGTCAAATTTAAAAATGGAATTTATGGAAAAATACTTTTTAGATTTTATTTTCTCCTATTGAAATTCGAAATGATAATAATTTTTAATAAAAGTTTTTTTTTTTGTTTCGTTTTGTTTGATCCAGACAAACAACAACAACTAACAGTCTGGGAATATTAAAATAAAATATTAAACTGTAAAAAAAGTGTTAAGTTTCCTAATCTTGCAGTGACCCAGTAGTACTTCATATAATTTTCTATTTATGACAATTTTTTTTCTGCGTTAGACTTAGTTTAAAACACCGTTTGATCAGCTTAACCAGCCTATTTAGATTGCGTAATACTTCATAGATTAGGTATATCTGGCAGTTCGCCCCTTTTGCTATTAAACTCCTCATTTTACCCTAACCTAATCAAAATAAAATTAAATCACGTTATAATATAGGTAATAAAATTGAAATCACAATATAATTGAAAAATCTATTTTGACTATCTCGATTTTTAAATTATTTACGATGTATTATTTATTGTTGCATATTATTTTGATGACAATATTTGTCATATTTTCGTCAGTTAATTTAAATTTTGAAATTAATAAAGATTTTAAGTAATAATAATAATAATAATCGAGGATTATTTGAATTTTTACCTCAGATTGTAAGGTTATGAGTAGTGTTATAGATATTTCTTACTTTTTTTGCCTTCTAAATATCTATTTTTTAAAACTGTTTTATTAAAAATTTGTACTTTACAGCAAATATCATCTGAAATCGAAATTATCTTAAATTTGAATAATTTTTATTTTTAAGTTTATTTTTATTAATTTTTATAATTAATAATTTTTATTAATAATTTTTATTAAAATTTTGTTTTAACTAGTCCCCCAAATAAGTTTTACTTTAAAAGCCTATTTAAAATTATGACAAAATTGTATTTTTTTGTTCCATTTTTCTTTTATTCATTACATTCAGCATTACGAAATGAATATCGTATTTTTCGAAATCATAATGATCTATACATTGTGCGTTTGGATAAGTATAAAGTAAAGCTAATCAATTAGTCTGCGAAGAGCATTAGCGGATTAGTTGAAGCATAATCAGCTCTTAAGGTACTAACTATTAATGACTGAATGCTATTACGAGCCTAATAGTACTTGAAAGCCATGTTACAGTCATGTCTAATTATTTCAAGTTATTCAAGAATTCTATAATACAAAGCCTTATATTAACGCTCATTTGTTTTTAATTATGAGTAAAACCCGAATTGCTAAAGTTTCAAATAACATAAAAAAATATATTTGTTTCATAAAATCATAAAATGTATATTAACGTTAATTTTGTTTTTTAAATGTTTTGTGTTTGTTTATACAAGTTGGAGGTATCAAAAAAGTTAACTTGACGGAAGAGCTTAGAGGAAAATGAAAATCCGAGTGATATTGGATAAAGAGTCAAAAAATTTGGTGTTACACCTTTACACATTGCACAATTCTATTTCATACAGGATATTAAATGAACAAGTTTTTTAAATAGCATCTTGATTTTTATGGAATTTCAAAAGGTGCTCTTAAATTCACAAAATATTACTTGGAACATTTTCCTCCGAAGCTCCTCAATTATGTTAGCTGTAGTTAATTATAAAGAAAAGTTTTTAATATATATACATGAAACTTTTGAACTGGGTATCGAACCCCTAAGCTAGATCGTAACAGCTCAATGCCTTACCCACTGAGTCACCAGGACTAACTATGACTTAACGTCCACTAAAATTTCTGACTCTGTATACAAATAAAGATGACTGATTAATGACTTGGATAAGCTCTCTTAGATCTCTAAAAACATAGAAACATTTAAGAAACTGTGCAAAACCGAAACATATATATATATATATATATATATATATATATATATATATATATATATATATATATATATATATATATATATATATATATATATATATATATATGAGAGAGAGAGAGAGAGAGAGCGCTGCACAGTTTCTTAAGTGTTTCTATGTTCTTAAAGATCTAAGAGAGCTTGTCCAAGTCAATTATTAGTCATTTTTATTTGTATACAGATTCAGAAATTTTAGTGAACTTCAAATCATAGTCAGTCCTGGTGGCTCAGTGGGTAAGGCATTGAGCTGTCACGGTCTGGCTTAGGGGTTCGATACCCAGTGGTGGCTTGAAATCAACCCATCTACCGATTGTTGGACCGGATGTTCTTGGATTAAATGGTATCAGGCCGCCCAAGGAGCATTAAATTATTTCCATTTTATTTATTGTGGTTTATTTCTCTCGGATTTATACGACTTTCCATGGACGAAAGTTTGACCAGGAGCCGAGAGACGTCGCCTAAGGCCGCACCAATACCGCGCAAGTAATTGTATTTTATTTTAAATGCACGTTTAAATACAATTAAATTTAAATTATTAAATCAGAACAATCTAAAATATAAACAATCAACATCCCTCCGAGATAAAAATAAATAAATAAATAAATATCAAACGTTGACCGGTCCGTGGCGATAAAAAATTTGTGAGCTCTGTTTGAAATCATTCGAGCTATTAACTTAGATTAATTGTGAGTAAGTGTTCTCTTTCAAAATGCTAATTTTATTTCAGATGAAACCTAAGTAACAGTATCTCTGTTTCTTTGAGCATATCTTGTCACCACTCAATTTATTCGTCACAAAATCAGACCGGAAACGACAGAGCAGGAAATAAAGAACACTTCTATGCAAACACGTCACCCGAGTAACCAGCCACGTGTGTGGTCGATATGCCCGAATCATAAAACATATTCAGAATTCAAAGAAAACAAAACGAAAGTATAAAACGTCTTAACCCGATCTCAGTTTCATTTCAAATCTTACGACACAGAAGAACAGACTCATTGATGCAAGGGAAAAATTCGAAAAAGGAAGAAATCCCTCCAGAAGTTCTTACGTCCGCCGCCTTGTGACACATGGGGTTATGGTCGTAAATGTAACGGGGGCTCCGAGAAGGGGCTTGTAACGAGAAGCCCCGTTACACGGGCTATTTGTTTTCTGGAGTTAGAACATCATGTACACTCATCTGTGTCAAATCTCCGGACTTTAGCTCTTTCTTCCATTTTATCCTATGCCAGGCTGGCTTGCAGATCAGCCATGAAATAAATGATATTGCCTTTTTGAAAAGGGAAGAAAAATTTCCCTTTATGACATTTATTATATATTTTTTTCCCCTTTTGAAGTGGATTTTTCCCACACTGATATGTTTTTAATGCATTATGAGAAATGTGATTTCGTAGGAGTGGGAATGCTATGAAATATTCCACTGCCGACAGAAGCGCAGAGAAATGATACGAGTTTAGTTGTTTTTTAAAAAACAGTTTGTGAGCTAATAAAAGCGGCAGGGTGGAATAAACTTCAATTATTTTTATTGATATTGCTTTTTAAAACCAAATGGATTTATTTGAACGTAACCCGTTTTATTTGCAACGGTTAAACATTTTTTTAGGGAATAAAAGCTATTTAACATTAAACTGAAACATGACGCTAAAATATCAGAATTTCTTTATTTGCTATTTCGATTGCTAAATATGTAATTCTACTTTTCGTACCGAACTATAGTTTGGATGTTTTCCACGATAAATTTAGTATATATTTTTTTTTTTTTTTTGAAATAACGAATAATTTTAGTTTGAATATTTTACGGATTAAAGTTGGTATATTTTTTATTTGATGGAACATAAATTTTAATTTGGTTATATTACGCGATAAACTTGGTAATTTTTTATTTGACGTAACGTACATTTTAATTTGAATACTTAGCGCAAAAAATGTGATATTCTTTTATGTAACGTAAAGTAAATTTTAGTTTGAATACTTAGCAGAATAAAATTGGTATTTGTTTATTTAACATAACGTAAATCTTAATTTGAATATTTTTTGGAATTAAATTAGTATTTTTTTTATTTGACGTAACGTACATTTTAATTTGAATACTTTGCGCAATAAAATTGATATTTTTTCATTTAGCATTGCATACATTTTGACTTAAATATTAAGCATTTTGAATTTGGCATTTTTCTCATGGCTTAACATAAGCTTTAATTCAAATATGTTACGCTTTAAACTTGGTATTTCACTAAGGGTAATACAATAATTAGATTAAATAGTTTGCACTTTAAATTTACTAATTTTTACTTTCATTATTATGTTAAAAAAAATAAATTATTTTCAGAATTTGAAATAATGTTTTAAGTAATGTGAATTTCCTTTAGATTTCTAAATAAACAAACAAATAGAAATTCAAAATTAAGTCATCAATTAGAGGAAACTTCTAAAATAACTAACATAACTAGGAAAATACATTAAACTACTTTTCAAAGTACAAAAAAGAAAAGAAAAAACAATATTATTCGTCATCTCTATTATTTAAATAGACTCAGAGACCATGAAACTTTATCCTAGGTTTTCAGGGACTAAAGAAAAAGTGAATTTTAAACTTAATTCATTAATTACCGGAAATTTAGGGAAAAATTTATATTGCTAGGAAAATCAACAAAACTTAGATTGCTTATCTGGTGTTCACAATCATTTCAATAATAATGCAACCTTATCTTTTTTTTTTTGGCAAGAGCATAATGAATTTCAATGGTAGGTACGTAGGAACTTTAGTTACGTCGCACTAAAGCTGTGCAGTGGGCTATTAGCGACGGTCTGGGAAACATCCCTGAGGATGATCCGAAGACATGCCATCACAATTTTTATCCTCTGCACAGGGATCTCATTTGCTTAAGGTTTAGATCCGAAGGAGAAGGATATTTGTCTCTAAATCTCTGTACCTATGGTACTGCTCAGCAACCAAAAACAGGACTTTCGATTTCATACATTTTACGAGCAGGTACTCAGTGGATCTTAGTGGGATCGAGGATCTAACCGCTTGTCTACCGAGGCCCCGATTTTAAATGGAGAATAATTAATAATTAAACTCGTAAATTCCACAAAGACTCTTAAATATCTATAAGAAGTGAAAAAATATGCAATTTATCGACCATTAAGAATGTAAGTATCAGCCCAATTTTTTTAAAAAGAGATTTTATCGCTTCCTCCTAAAACTCTTTGTTAAAAAACTTTTTAGTGTCATTACAAACAAACAACAAAAACACTGAATGAACTGAAACGAAATGCGTAAAAATATATTGGAGTGAAAGCAGACAATTTGTAATTATTTATCCAGTATTTAAATCTGTTACCGACATATCTAATATTTAAAATTATCTGATAGTTGTTGCATTCATTTATTTATTTATTTTTTGCTTCCTGGTGAAAAGTAATTAAATTAGGATTTGAAATGGAGTCATCAACTTGTGGAAATTTGTGCAAATAATTAACATAGCTAAAGAACTCAACCGAATGCAACGTGCACACTTACAAAAAAAAGATGCAGTTGGAATTTCTGATAGCATTTAAAATAGGCTGATAGATTATACAACTTTTCCTTTTGGCTTTCGACACAACAAATTGTAGAAGAGGCCAGTTAAGAATGAAACGCCTGAATTACACACAGGCTTTTAAATTCCTATTAATAGTAAAAAAAAGTAGCATTCTCTCGACCACCAAGAATGTGAGTGTTAGCCCAATCTAATGTAATAAAAAAAAGAGCCTTGTCTCATCTACCAAAAATTCCTTGCCGGTAAAAAAACTTTTTAGTTCCATTACAAAACAAACGCACCATTAAATACGAACTGCAAAAGCCAATGAAACAAAACTAAAAATACTGATAAAAACTGAAAGAAAAATAAAAACGGAAAATACGTGAGAATATCTAGGCGTGAAAGCAGATTATCTGTCATTATAACCAATAGCCCGGACACAATGGACGATCTTTGCTCTTGATGCAGCAGACGACAAAACACCGCATGGATCCTTCATTCATCGGTCCACCCTTCTTGGAGGGTGGATGAAACATCTTTTGGCGCGTATTCTTTGTTCCAATGCCCCCTGGGGAGGGTTAAAAAAGTATGCACCCGTTAAAATAAAAAATAAAAGTTACGATTGGGCACTCTTCCAAAAGATTAATACGTGGTTGTATTTTTTTGCTGAAGATCGGTTTAGGACGACGAATTTTTTCTTGGAAAGTCCTTGTTTTGTTATATGCAACGAATGGTCCATTTTCTAGGAAGATAATGTAGTTTGGAGGAGTTTTTGTTTTCTTTTTTTTTTCCTCGCTTTTAGTGACGAGTGGACAGAATAAAGTGTTTTTCTATCTGGTTTTTATAGTATTAAGTATTGTGTTTTTTTGTAAAGTATTTTTTTGTTATTTAATTTGTTTTTTCTTAGGAATAATTGTGTTTGTAAAGAATTTTAAAAAAAATGAAGTAAATGATGTATTATACTAGCTGTAAAAAATTAAAAGAATTTTTGTGGAAATCCAATATTGTATTTTAACATCATTAGTTGATAAAGAAAGAAAGTTTTTTTTATTTTTTATTTTTTTTTATTTTTTTATTTTTTAAAAAAAAGCTTTTAGCATTTGTCTTAAATTCATCGAAATTAATGACATTTCTATTGAATAAGTTAGGCAATCATTCATTGCAGCAATTTTACTGAAACTTAAATTATCTTTTAAAATTTTATTAAATGGCTTTGTATACATTTGATTCAGCATGTCTAATAAGGGAAATATAGATTGTTAAAATCATAGAATTAACATAAAATTAGGATAGTTTAGACAAATGAAAAAAAAAAAAAAAAATCAGTAAAATTACGCTAGAGAATTCACTTCATTATATCTTTATAATATGTTAACCGCTTTACTTAATTATTCTATATCTTGTACGTTATTACTCTGTGCTTTTAAAATAAAGGGGATGTCTTTGTAATATTTTAATCTATGAACCAGCAGTGGAACACAAGTGGTAAATATGATGCAAATCACAATTAGTAAATAAAAACAGTGGTTGCTCAAGGAATTGAGTGCTGACCTCCCAATGAGGTGACCCAGATAAGAATACCATCGATGGTTAGTCGATACAAATTCTGCTCCCGGTTCGTACCGACCACGGTACTGACTTAAAATATCCCCAGGTTAGAATCCCATACCTTCAAGCTTTTGTTGTTTTCTTCTCTATGGAACGCAAATGCGGATTAGTTCCATCAAAAAGTACTCCCGGAAGGTAGTCCATTTGTCTTTTGAGAAAAGTTCGAAATTACTAAGCTACGGAATTAAACATTAACTGTCGTGAACTCAAAAATGAGTTGGCTGCTTAATGTTGGTTTTGGAGAAAGATTAAATTGACAAATAAGATTTTACCAATTTTATTTACTATTCTCTTCCTTAACTCTACAGAACAAATATGTAAAGCTTTTTTACTAAACTTAAAGCTAATAACCCTTAAAAATACTATAAACACACCATGTGTTGCTGCTCCCTTAAAATGTAGGATAATCTTAAAAATAAGGTAGCAACAACATATATTTTCACTTTCGTTGGAGCAGCATAAATTCAAACGTCATAAAATTTTATTAGAGCGAATATCTGCCCATTAATTTGTTTTCTGCGTAATGGCGGGATGATACTCATTAAAATTTTTTTTATCCATTTAGAGCTCCTTGGGGTCCACACTAATTGGCATACTTCAGTTAAATTGGAATGTGAATTATTTTGATGTCAGGTGAAAAGAAATTATAAAAAAAAAGAAAAAAAATCAGCTTCCGTTCAACTGGTAAAAATGATTCTTTTTTAATTAATAAGGCTTTGAAAATTTATTTTATTATGAAAACAAAAAAAAACAAAATTTCTATGAATTTTATTTCTTTTTATGCAATCATGTAAATTTCTATGCGATAAATCCAATTATAAAAAGATAAAACGGCATAATATGATTTTTATTTCCTATATTTTTCTAGTTATGAAGACAAAAAGCGTATTAATTAAAATTTTGTCGATGCCTAATCGTATGAATAAAATGCAACTTGGCTGAATATTTTAATACCGTTATTTTATAAATGAAATGCTTCTAAGGCATTCTAAAGTACCGCATTTAATCAATTAATTTAATTAAAAACAATAATATATTTTACATTTTCTCAAATTTTGCTTTGTATGGTTTTTTTTATTTATTTTTACCGAAAGTTTGATTAATATTTATAATTTTTGATGATGTAATAGGAAAGTTTAGCTAAAGTTTGGCAATTCTAAAAGTTCCTTATTTTATTTAATAAAAGTTTAAAATAGTTGGATTCCAAAATGCTTGGGGGCACAATTGGTGAGCAATTTAAATCTATTCAAAGATATTTCGCTTAAAGAATTTCGGGGAATAGTTTCCATAAATTATTCTTATCACTTTTTGATGATTTTTTTTAAAATATTGAAGTTATTACTCTTTTAATGGAAAAAATGCTAAAGTAAAATTTTTTGGAACAGAGAGCTTGGTAATCAGAAAATCAAATTGAATGTCTGATATTTGCAATTAGTTATTTAAGTAACTTTTATTAATAGGTCAGCGTGCTTAGTTTTAAGTAACTGAACAAATAGAAAGTTTGATATTTGTAGATACTAACGATTTAGGGCTATTTATAGATTAATTTAATTTTTATTTATTAGGTAGTTCATTTGGTAATTAGATAAGGACATAAACAAATAAAAAGTTTAATTTTGATCTTTTTTTTGTTACTTAATTATGCTTATGTATCTTTTGTTTATAAATGAGTGTTTACTAATAAATACAGAGAGTTATGAATTAGAATTATCGTTTTAATTTATTTATATCGGTAAAGCGGTTAAAAAATATTATTTCTAAAAAATTATGGTTCAGGAAGACTCCCACAATTTTTGTTTTTAGTTCAAATTTTTTCAACAGATGGCGTTTCAGAAAGTTAACATTTAAATTAAAGAAAATACTTGAAAATTGCAATTTCGAAATAATTTAATTAATGAAAACTACATTTTAAAATTTTCGAATTGCTGTCATCATTAGTCCCAAACTAAACAATTCAGCAACCGCGGACAAATACTCGAACTCGCTATCACATGATCAGTAATATAAGCACGCATGTAACATAAAAACAACTCAACTCATGCGTCAAAACGCAATAGAAACAATAAACTGAACAATTTGCAGTACCATTTATCTGAAGTTTATTAACTAAATCCAGGTGTCCTGCGATGGAAAATGTATGACCTGTCACATAAATTTAATGAAAGAATTATTTTATAAATTTTTACCGTCTTCCAATTATAAATTTTTGAAAAACATCGGTCCAATTTAGGGCATTTCTGAAACTAGATATAGTTTGAAATGATAAAGACAAAGCAACGAAGGAGTAGACTTGACGCTTGCAATCTTTGTAAAGAGTTTCTTTAAATTATATTTCTTATTTTTGGCACATCTTCCCCAGTCATCTGGATTTACAACTCGCGTCACGTTATCAGCGACTGAATCATTTGTCTTTGCCTGTTAACTGCTGTAAACAGCAAGAGTCATTTACATTAGCTCCCAACAAACTTTTATCTAATCCGAAAAAGATTCTCACAGCTTACCTTTTAGCCATTTTCTTTTTCTTTACTAAGTTGCATTATTTTTTTCGTCCGAATTCTTTGCTTCGTTTCTAATTCTTTTAACTGCGTAATAGATGAGTATCGATAGGTATAAGTGCGGATAGTTTATCATATAGTTCGAGATTTTTTTTTAAAATATTTATTTATTCAAAGAATTCGGTAAAAAGTTTGATATATGACTTTACTTAAGGTTGTTTTTAACCTGATCTTAAGTCTTATTATTCAACCTTCGACGTCGTTTTTATTTTGGCATTTATTTTCTATAACAATATTTTGCAAATATTTTAACTGGTGAATAATTTCAAACATAACATTGTCTTAACTTGCTTTGTTTTATTGAGAAATAATATTTAAAAAAAACGGATATAGCTCTTTTTAAAATTATTTTTGCTTTAATATATTTTGATTTCTATTTTTCCTTTTCATTGTGATGCTTTTCACCAGTTTCTTTCTAATTACAAAGTACTTCGCATGCTTCCGCAAGAAAGTTGTAACACCCCATTTTTTTTTCTTCTTTTAATTTGGCTTGCACTGTAAGCAATCTAATTATTAGGATAAAATTCAAATAAAAGATATAATCATGCAAAAAGCATAATCAGCAATTTTATTTCTGTTATAAAATTTTAAAGCTTCTGTAAGAAATATTCTCTCAAATTAAGCTTTTATTCTTAATTTGAAATTTTTTTTCTGATTGCTTTGTTTCCAATTTTTAAACGAAAAAATTTTGGAAATAAAATTATTTTAATGTCTTACGTCAGCTCATACTCCCTCCTCTTTGTAAACAAAAATAAGCAAATCTCAAAGAACCTTCCCTTTATGCACGTAATATTTTAATTTATGTGCTTACGTTAGATTTAAAAGACCTCTAAATGAATTAAGAAAAATATTAGTAAAATCCTAGACTAGCCCACCTCTTGGCGGCTTTTTGAAATCTCGCCAAGTTGACGCTTATTAATGAGATCAACGCTGCTTTTTGATTAAAAAAAATAAATGATGATTTAAATTATTACAACAATATAAAAATTATTGCTAATTATGTTACAATATATTATTATTACTAATTATAAAACAATTTAAAGAAAATAATAACGATGATTCTAACAGCATTCTAAAGATCAGAAGCATAAATAGTGAAAAAATAACTTCCGGAAACTTAGTTTGGCGAGATTTAAAAAAATCGCCAGGGGGTGGGCTATTCTAGGATCCACCCAAAATATTGCTAAATGCATTTATGTTATTTTATTTATATGTTAAATATTAATGTTTACTTATATGTTAAAATTAAACTGAAATTTTTCATATCTTCTCTAAAACATAAATTAATTAATTTTATAACTATTACCATACTACAAATTTTAATTTACTTACTTTCATTTTTAACATTTTAGACTTCTTTCTTTTTTGTTTTGTTAGTGAAGCTTTATTTTTTTTTTATTTTCAAGTATTTGAGGATATTTTTTTTCTTCTTTGGTTATGTCCTCATATATCAACGTTTAGCTTGGAGTAACAGGATCTTAATAGAAAATTAATTTCTTACAAACATTTATTAAAATGTAACAAAATTAATAAATTTTTCTTTTAAAATTTGATGCCGCGTGCAGAAAATATTAATAAGAAAGAATTAATTAGTTTTTTTATCAAAAATAATTTGCAATTTTTGAATGCAAAAATGGCTTTTTAATTTTAAAGCTTTTGTTTTGCTTTCCATAATATCGTCCAATGAAACTTAAGCTATATGAAGAAAAATCGTCGAAGGGGGGATATCAATTCTTCTTTAACCCCCTGAGAGCGTTCGCTGCTCAGAGTAATTAACCCGAAGGAGTTAATGACTTCTTTTTCAAATTTCTTAAAACTCTCCTTCACAATGTAAACAAGAACGAAAATTTAATTAAACTCTACGTCGAAACAGAATAAACATTAATGCACGTTCTCTTTTCTCTCAGTAAATTTCAAAACGGAAAAAAAAATTTGAACGAAAAGCTTCTTTTGTCATTAGGATCAAATTACTACGTTATAACCTGAGTTTTCAGCATTTGGTCCTTTTAAACTTGAAAAAAAAAAAAGATGAGAAAACGGAAAAAACTCAGTTTTATTTAGTTTCATAACCCGGCTCACGTTACGAGCCTTAATGGGAAATCTTTTATTAGCTGTGTTTTCATTGCTTTAATTTAAGGCATTTTTAATTCATCTTTCATTAAATTAATTTGTTTGTTTAATAGTTATTTTCAGTAAGGGAGAAAATCATTGCGTCGTTTTGGATAATATGATTTAAATCGTTTTAAAAACTATCTAAGTGCTTTTAAATCGCTTTTTATTTCGTTAACTATCTGTAATGTGTTCTAAATAAGACCGCCTATATTTGAAATTCGTCGAAACAAGGTTGTTTTTTTACATTTTACTTAATTCACTTGAAACTGATCATTTTTGCGAAAGTTTAAATTAAAGAAAGTCTTTTCACTTTGCGAAAATTTTCTTTTTTAAATACTACCGAATCTGTATTTAATATTAAAAAAAATTAATTGGTTTCAATATTTTTTGAATTACAGTGTAGAAATTTGTATCAATGTTAAAAATAAGCAATGATAAATTAAAATCATATTTCTGTATTAAAAATGACTATTTCTTAATTGAAATGATACCCATTATTTTTGGAATTAGTTTGACCCATTTGGTAATTATTATTCTTAAATTCGTTTTTAGTATTGGAATATATTTTTTTTGGATGTTAATTATTTCTGTATTGTGGCTATAACTAAAATAAATTAGATTTTCTACAATTAGGTTTCATTTTAAAATTAGATTTTCTATAATTTATTAAATACCTATTAATTATTTGAAGTCTTGCATATTTTTCTTTCATACATATACTTGTTTTTTTAAATTTGAACCTACTTCAATTCAACTCTTGTTCTAATTGTCTCTAATCTCTAATTGTTCAAATTGAACAGGTAAAAATAATGACGTACGGTGAATGAAAAAGAAAGAAAATGATATCGCCGTGAACAAATTTTGTTCTGATGATCAAATTTTCATTTTATCTTCAAGTTCCAAATGGTTAACGTCACATGTACTAATAAATGCAAACTTGATTAATTGTTTGCTCCTAGCACTAATTATTAACCCATTTTAGATCAATTTTTTTGAACTTTGCTTATTGGTTTTTTTGTACGTGAAAATCCGAGCATTAGATTAAAAGTTATTCAGAGTAATATTTTTCTGGCCCTCTGTGAGGCCCTGGAATGGGCGTTATGAAATTGAAAGCTTTACAAAGAATTTACATAGCAAAAGTTACAGCCAAGCGTGGACTTCCTGAAATTTGGGACTTTACATAGAATTAGCATAGCATAAGTAACAGCAAAGTGCAATGAAAATTGAGGCTTTACAGAGAAGCTTACCATAAGATACAATGCGATGCCACAATCAGTAACTAGCTACATTTTACAATAGTAGATCTAGTCTTAGACGTTATGAGAGTTAATATTATTCAGTACAGAATAATATAAATTTCACTAGATATTTAGATTTGATTTCTCTTATAAGGAAGAATACAAACAGATGACCAAGAGGTTCGAATCCTGATGATGGCTTTCAGACTATATTATTCATGGTGTTGACGTAAAATTACTCGAATGGTAAGCAAATTGAATTTTGGTTACAATCTCTATGCTGTTGGACTAACAATGGAAGCCTTTTGAGATTTTCCTCTCCGTCTAACGCAATTGCGAGTAGTTTTTGCTCAAAATGTTATTCTCGAAAATGAGCTTGTTGCACTGAATAATTCAAGAGTTTCCTTATCTGAGTTGTGTCTAGAATAAAAAACATGTTCCATCAAATTTTGAAAAATCGATTCAAAAGAAACATAAATGAACAA
Organism: Parasteatoda tepidariorum; assembly: GCF_982258835.1. Taxonomy (NCBI): domain Eukaryota; kingdom Metazoa; phylum Arthropoda; class Arachnida; order Araneae; family Theridiidae; genus Parasteatoda; species Parasteatoda tepidariorum. The sequence goes on along the minus strand of NC_141764.1, from coordinate 80,177,445 downwards.
TTTGCCACGTTTAGCTGAGGAAATCATAAAAATTATTCTCATTCTCACTGAGTTTCTAAAGATATAACGTTTATCGTCCAATTACGCTGCTGTCTTAATCTTCTTCATCAGATGGACCCTTCATTGTTGCTAAAAATGGTGGTTACTTTAAAAACGTTGCTTATAGTTTTCAAAGTTAGCTTCACCATCTGATGACGAGCTTTGTAACTAATTTTAAATTTTGTCGAGGAAAAATTATTTGGTTATCCTAAGCAGAAAACACGACGAAGATACTTTGCTTTCTTCCATTTCTTTTAAATTCATCTTTCAAATCGCCGACAATTTTTAAGACTCAGTGTATTTGAAAAATGGAAGCTTTAATTCCGACATAAATTCTAAATTCTAATTTAATTTTAATTCGTAAAATTCTAAATGTAAAATAGGAAAATGCTTCACTGGGAACTGAATGACGTAGCATTAGGTCAGAATTACATTGTGTTGCGAAAGGCTTGGGTGTGTTTTGCAGAGAATTAGTAGCTGAAATACAAAGGTCGTAGCTTTCTCCGTTTCATTCAACAAAGAAGTAAGTAAGGCAGAGTTTGTGAAAAGAGCCAATCACCCCGCGTGAGTCGAACATTCCAAGATTTTTACAATCTTACTCACATCCATTCCTTTGTTATTTTAAGCCCTTGCTGTTCAAGAAGCAGTCAAGATTACGACTTCCTTTTCAGAGCTTTGTGTATAATTGAGAGCTTATTTTTCCCCGTTCTTCTTTCAATGATGAATGAGGGGTGGAGCGGTTTTTTTTTCTGAGCCTGTTCGCACCTCATCAGAATCGATGACAGGCACAGAACAGAAAAGCTACCGTTCTTGAATTTTTGTTTTGCCTTGGCGAAAAAAAAAGTCTAGGCATAAAAAAATGGAACTTTCAATTCTTGGTTTGGAAGGGTCGAAGGTGAAAGAATAAATATTTTTCTTCACCCCCACGCTAAATTTAAAAGCAGACGTCTATGGAAATATTTGCAAATGACGCGATAACAATTTTGACCACCTGCGCTGATGCAGGACGATAAAAATAACATTTGACTCAACGGTCTGAAAGTATTTGGATAAGCGTCTAAATTCGGAACTGACTTCTGCCAGTTATTTTGTTAAAACATTAATGGAAAAATAAACGCCAAGAAACTTACTGTGTTGTTTTAGCTGACTCTGAGCAGGAAATTACATTTAAATACTCCGCTTTATTTAGTTTCTCGTGAAACTAAGTAACTTTGTAGACATTGATGTATCACTCAGTTTAACTAATAGCATTTACTTCATACATAATTTAATATTAATTTCACATATAAATTTTAGGACTCTTGTGGTGTAACTACCACTACAAATATCGAATACTAATTCACTAGCATATAAGACATGCTAACTTGAATCCATCTTGAGGTATTTTGATAGATGAAGGTTGACACAGTCTATAAATAAAGCCCTTCATTGGTGACCCGGAGGTGATAAGAGATTGCCAATATTGATGGATGATCCACAATAAACAGTTGATTTGCTTAAAAATATACTGCTCGAAGAAAAAAGTAAAAAAAAAATCCGGTGAAGTAATAAAAGTCTCCCAGTTAATAAACAAAAATGACGGAAAAAAATGAGAGAAATGCTATAAACAAAAGTGAAAATAAAGAAAAATGAAGAAAAAAAATATAATGAGCAAAAATTGATATAAATAAATAAATAGCATGAATCAACTAGTGGTATTCGTTCATCGAATTCTACCACAGATAAAATTCTGGAAGGGGAGTAATATGGTGTGACTACCACTATAAATACTGAATACCAATTCACTAGTATATAAGACATGTTAACTTGAATCCATCTTGAGGTATCTTTTGATACATTAAGGTTGACACAGTCTATAAATAAATGCCTTCACTCTGTTCTAACAAAGAATGAGATAGGTTTCTCCTTAAATTTTTCAATTGGCTACTGATTGATAGATGCTCAAAGGCCAACATGTCTACCCTACCACACACATGCATGTGTAATTTTTTTCTAATTGCCATAACTGAAGACCATGTTAAAACATGTTTAGTTGTGTTATGGAAAACCTAGCTTTTTCAAGTTTAAGATCATGTTAAGCAGTAATATGGAAGTCCTAATTTTTCAAAGTTTAAGAGCATGTTAGGTAGCATTTTGAAAGTTTGAGCTTTCCCAAGTTTAAGAACTTGTTAAGTTTATGGAGGATCTAGTTTTTCCAAGAACATGTTAATTAATTTATTATGGTAGACCTATCTTTTGAAAACTTAAAACAATGTTAAGAGGTACTATGAGAAACCCACCTTTTTCTGGCTCAAGAACTAGTTTTGGTAATCTGTAAATACGTAACTTCAATCGATGTGTATTGTTGACAGCTTTCTAATGTTTCTTCGTTGAATTTCTCAATTCAAAAAAATAAATAAATAAGAATATTTTTCACGTTTTTAAATTTTAAATAGACGTCTCTACGCTTACATTTTTAATTTCAATCAAATTTCTCCTAGCGTATTTTTTCACATCCTAAAAACTCATCACAATTTAGTAAGAATCTAGAACCTTCTCAATTTATAGCTTCCATATAATAACTATAAGATGATAAAATGAGGGAGAAAAACATAATTCAAATTTTTCGAAGTTTAAGAACATATTCAGAAATACTAAGCGAGTTTAAGAACACGTTAAGTTGCATTATGGTAGATCTAGTTTTACCAAGTTTAAGAACATGTTAATTAATATTATAGTTAACCTAACTTTTCCTAACTTAAGAACAAGTTAAGTAGTACTATGAGAGACCTACTTTTTTTTCAGGTTCAATAACTATCTATGGCAAACTGTAAATATGTAACTTCATGTTGTTTGATGTGCTTTGTTAACAATTTTCTTCTGTTTCTTAGTTGAATTTTTCAATTCAAACATTTCTTTTTTATGTTTTACAATTTTAAATAGATGTCTCTTCACTTAAATTTGTGTGGGATATTTATAAAGGATATTCCCAATATACATACGTATGATTCTTAGTTATACATATGTCAATTGCATGAACAGTGATGGTTTAAGGCTAGCGACATAGATCAAAGTCAGGTCATAAAAGCAAGTCAGATCCATTCTGTATATGAGCCAATCCATTTGCCACGTGCATCCAGAAAAACCTAATGCACTTCGGATCGGGGATGTTAAGAGTCAGGGATCAGGGGCGAAGTCACGTGGGGTACAGACCGAGGCATTATTACCGTAAAATGGATTTTGACCTTACCTTCCAATTGCCTAGATTTCCCAAAAGACGAATTACTCCTAATAATCCTTGCAATGCAACAGGCAGTTACAGAAGTTCTAAAAATTTTATTGCATCAGAAATGGTGCCTCGTATCAGGCTGTGTGGTGGTTTGGGATATAAAACATAGTTCAAAGAGCAACTAGCAAAGTGCTATACTTCAAATGTATTGAATTATTGTCTGCAACTCAGGTATACAGATAGTTACCTGCTTTAAATTAGATCTGAATGGCTTATGAAAATCCTCCATCAAATTAAATTGTCTCAACATTTATGAAATTTAAGCTTGGAAACAACATTGAAATTGATATCGTTCTTAATTGTTAAAACTTACTCTTAAATCACATTCTGTTAAATTAGTAATAATAATAATAATATACATGCAGGCCTTTTGTTACGCATATTAATAAATAAATTAAACTAAGAGCTGCGAAAAAATTGGTTGTTCATTTTCACTACCGGACTTAAGATATCCACTTCTGAAAAAGTACAACATAAAAAATTCTCATTTACTTCCTTAAAGTTTCCAAACTGAATCAGAATGAATTCTTTTAGCAATCGAATGAATTCCCAAAATATATTCTGTTATATGACCACACAAGGTGGTACCAAAAACTACATCGAATATTTTTGGAATGCCTTGAACACATATTGCCAAAAAGGAAAACGTCTTAAACGCTTTTCAATCTTTCCTTTTTCCTTCCCCCCGCCCTTCATAAAAACGGAACAAAAACAAAAGATTAAATATAAGAAGAAAAAAAAATGTATACAGGGGAGGACCAAAAAAATTCGGAAGATTGTGTCCCAGCTGTTTTTGCCACGCTGTCTTGCACAATAGTTTCCCCAAAGCACTACACAACCCCCGTTATTGATCGCCACTGGAAGCATACACAGTTGGAAAAACTGAGAGTGCTGGATGAAATAGCTGGGTGGAATAAAAAAAAAACTCAGAAGACAGGATGTATAAAAGAGGTTCCTCTTTACAAAATGTCTGTCCTCACTTTTAGCTAAAACTCGATTTACAAAGGCGCAAAGAAAAAAAAAATTCACCCCCACCCCTAAACAAAAAAGACTTTTGTTCGGTTTGTTTGGTTATGAAATATCGGGATTAGCATGGTAGGTATTTCGCCCCCTTGTTTCTTTAGCTTTTTTGGGGTTTTTCAATTTCTAGGCGATTGTCCCTTTTGTATACACTTCAACGAATGCCTAGTTTTTAGAGCCAAGAACAGACAATGGGGGTGTGGGAAAGCGCCAGTCTGCCAAGGACTTGTGTTGCTTTTTCGCACATGGGGCTCTTTATCCTGCAAAAAGATTCGGGTGGGGTTGAATGAATATTGAATTTAATATTCGTCCCTTCTTTATTGGGGTATGAAAGAGAGGGTTACAGAGACGCTGCGAAGCTAGCTAAAAAGTTTATTAAAAATAAATAAAATAAAATAGAAATCTGCCAAAAGTTGAATGAGGGGATACTAAAGCGAACGTTGACATCTTCGAACTATTAAACTGCAATGAAACCATCATACAATCCTTTATCAGTACTACGTTGCTATTAAAAAAAACATAATCGTTTTCTGTTTCAATTCTGAAATTCCCATTGTATAAAACTTCTGATTCTGGAGTTCCTATTATTTTAAACATCTGCAAAAATTACATTAATTCTGAAGTTCCTTTATAAAACTTCTGATTCTGGAGTTCCTATTATTTCAAACAGATGCAAAAATTACATTGATTCTGAAGTTCCTTTATGAAACTTCTAATTCTGAAGATCTTATAATTTTAAGCAGACGCAAAAATTATCTTAATTCTGAAGTTCTTAGACTAAACAGATATTCAAATGTTTATAAATCTGATGTTACAACTACTGTAATAAAATGGTCTTCAAATCTTAAAAAGCTCTGCGTAACTGTTCTTAAAGAAACTTTCCTCTTAAACTTCTACATTTTTTCTGTTTGTTTTCCTGCTTTTGCGTCAGACATTGTTTCAAACACCATTCGACTGTGTTTGTTTGAATACGCATCATTATCCCATTCCTTCTTGAATTTCGTAATAATACAGCCTGTTGTGTATAGTCGCGTTCAGTTTTTTTGCCAAAAAAACTTTGTATTCAATATTATGTTTCCTTGTTCTTCTCTTTTTTGTTTTTCCACCAGTTACAGTTTCTAGCTCCAATTTTTAGTCGCGTTCATTCCCTGTGTTGTTAAACTCATATGACTATCCAATTTCAGCATTAAAACAAATTTTCAGTATTTACCCATTTAAAAAAATTAAACTCATAAAAAGTAGTAAATAATAATAATTTTAAAAAAATTAGAAAATTTGAGTTTGACCAAAGTATCTAATTTAAAGTACATGGATAATAAGATTTCTAAAATAAAATTTGCTAATCCTAATTTGACTAAATACACTTACAACTAGTTAATTATGCTTTATACTCGAACATGCTTGTATACATGTCGTAAGTTTATAAAATGAAAAAGTGTTTTTAAAGCTTTTGTTAAATAAGTCTTTTTTTTCTATTTGTTTTTCCAAGAAATACATAGGCTATTGCATCTTTTTTGAAAAAAATAAAAGCTTTAGGGGAGACATAGTTGCTATTTTATTTAAACAAGTCTCTACTTATCTATAGAGCGGTGCTTTTTCTTTGCAGGAAAATTTGTCCAGGATTTATTTAATTACCTTTTTTTCTCTTTCGTAAAGATAAGAAACAAGAGCTTAGGGATTTTTTACAGCAAAATTTATTTATACCAATCTATTTAGCGCATTTATAGACTGCGCAACTTTAGTTGTATCTATTTACTCTTAAATTTTTCAACTATGTATGTTTACTCATTAATAATGGCTCAGCATTAAATATTTCAAATCTACAAGCCATCTAATTAAGATTTAAATCATTTGTGTAAGTTTACTGTTTGTAGAGTGGAGAAAAATGTAGTATTTAAACATTTTTAGAAATTTGAATAAAATTTAGGCTACTTAAATAAATTATTAAGAATTAAATTTTAGGCTGATTTAGGATAGGCTAAAATGATAAATCGAGCCGCGATGGCTCAGTGGTTAAGGCATTGAACTGTCATTGTGAAGAACCCCACTGATCCCCACTGAAGGCATGAAGCTTACCCAGCTTCAGATCGATGGTTACTAGTATGTCTGGAAAGTAAAGGTGGTCTGTGAGCAGTGTTGACTACACTTCCACAATTATGCCGTTAGCCACGAAATTGTGGAGCTTAACCTCCATGGCCTTCCTGGCCCACAACGGGCTGTTGTGGAATGCTTTTTAAACTGATTAATCAGAATAAAAATCAAACGATTAATAAGCAGAAAATAGTTTAAATTCAATGTTGAAGATAAATTTTTACAGTTTCAGTTGTAGATTCTGTACTGATTTTGCTGTGCATCCTGGTTGCTTTTGTACTCAGTTACCAAACGTAGTACTCAGTTTTGTACTCAGTACCAAACGTTAATCATTGATGATACCGTGCTTTGCATAGAAATTTTAGTACAAATTTGCTCAAAACGAAATTGGTTAAAAAGCAATAAGTATTGCAAAATAAAAACTATACTTTTTTTGTGGAGGAGGAGTTGTTGGATGTTTTTTAATGGTATAAGTATTGATTTACATTCACAGGAAGTAAGAACACCTACTAGAGTGTAGTTATGATCCGAACCGACATTGAATATGTTACATTTTTTTGAAGCTTTTTTTTCGAGAATTTGTTATTCTTGTGTTATTAATAATCAAATACATTAAAGAAATATTCCCTTACATTCAACCCAATTACATGTATGTATCACAAGTTTAATGTTTTTGTTAAAAAAAGAGTTAAATTAAAATCATTTTTCCTCTAAGCGCTTTATTATTATTATTTAAAATTTAGTATTCAACAACAACTTAAACTCATTTTTAAAGTTGCTGTTTGAAAAAATCGCCAATCCTAACGCAAACCTCAAGCCTTCTTTTACAAATCTTTATCTAAATAGTGGTAAATCTGATGAAAAAACCTTGACTAAAATAGATTTGATAATTAAAAACCGAAGTTCTGTTTGCCTAATCTTATCTTTCTCTCAAGGGTGGTTTTAAATAATTGATTAGTTATTGGAAGATTAATTATTTTTTTCTTTTTTAAATCTTAACCACTAAAAGCTTTAAATTCCATACACACTTCTCAAACACCCCCACCAAAATCTGCTGAGAGAAATTACTGCTCTCCAGAGATAAACATTCGAATCAATATCTGTAAACATCCATCAACTTATTGGCAAACAGTCTGCTCCCTCAATGAGCGTAATTTATTTTAACAATTGAAATATAAGACATCAAAAAACGATTAATCACTTTAGAGCCATTCATTCTAATTTCGCCATTGTTGGCTTCTATTTCCCGCTTTTCATACACGTGGTTTGAGCAGAATTATCCATAACGAGCTGATTCAGAAGATTCAATTGAGAATTAGAAGGAAAAAAAAGTTTTATTTTCATGGTACTTTCGTCGATTTTCTGTCACCGACACTGCAGGTGTTCTTTCCCTCCCCGACGCTTTTATGTTGGCAACAATTGAATATGCAAAATGCTGCAAGATCGTAACAAACGTAACGAATTGTGAAATGTGTATTATATTAAAAATGTTGAGTTTAAATTTAGAATGAAATTGTTGATGGATGATTCAAGTTAATTAAAAAGGTTTTTTCCCCTGTTTTTTTTATTTTAACTCTCTAATTTTATTCATGTAATGTACAATTTTAATGTGTGGTTTTAATTTTAAAATTTTGTTAAAAAAAAAAAAACTCTAAGTTTGCAAGAATAGAGGATAAAAGAATTATGAAAAATAATTTTTTACAATTGGAACAAATTGTGCGCAAAACATTAACTGCGAAAAATTATTCTCGCAATAATATGGATCAGAGTAAATAATTTTTGACCAAAACTATCAGAATAAATATTTTGAGTGTGTAAAAAAGGGTTTAGAGAAACATTATTTAATAACTGAAAAAAAAATTTTCGTAGTATTTGGATTAGAATATTTTATGGATCAAAATTATCAGAATAATCTTTTACGATTGCAATAAAGGAGTATGCAAAACATTAATCAACTACAAAAAATCAATACATCAATGCTCGCACTAATTGGATCAGAATCAATATTTTGTGCCCCCAATTATTAGAATAAATCTTTCAAAGTTACAATAGAAGGATAGGTTCAACATAATCTACATTCATAAAACATAGTTAGCAATGTTAGGATTGTAAAATTCTATTTAACTTTTCATTTGGAAGATTTAAGACATCAAAACTGTATCATAATATATGCTAGAGGAAATAATGAATAGATGTATATTACCATATCATACTGAAATAAATATTTACAGGATTGGCATTTTTACAGGATTAAAACATTTGAAAATTCAAAAAAAAAAAAAAAATTATCATGGAAAATTATTTTTGCAACAACTAGAAATGCAGAATTTTACGACAAGTGGGTCTGTAAACAAATATTAAACTTTATATTATAACTAATTATACCTAATGACTATAGAAGAGTGCGACGAGCTCTTTGCATTAGCTTATAGCTCTGTATTTTTATTAAATGCCTAATGAGTCAGCCAAAATGAAATATAATAAATATCTTGCGATTGTCATTTTCGCTTTGCAAACTGTTTACTACTGTTCTTGCAACATAAAATCGAACTAAATATTTTAAATTTAGAATATTAAGGTGCGCAAAGTACTTCAAAGTTTTATCCAACATCACGAATTTGAAGGAAAAAAAAATATGGATTTAAAAATTGTGTACGAAAATGCACTTAATATGAATTTAAACATATGTAGCGACTTTTGCCCAGTAATGAAATAGTTTTGATTAAAGTTATTTTTCTACATAATTAGAATTCCACATGCTCCTTTTATTTAAGCACCATAAAAATGAATTATATTTTGTTATTTCAGAACGAAATTACAATTCCTTATCTTTGCTTTGTTTAAGGCAATTATAAATCTCGTGGAAAATGAAAAGATAAACTTCTCACGAAATAGCTTTTTTACAATTTGTTTTTATGTTATTCAATATTTTTTTTTAGCAGATAATGAATTAATTGTAAGTTAAATGAAATCTTAGTTAATATACGTGATAACTTTTAGACTTTATACCCCCTTTTTAGAAAAAGTATTACCTTTAAGAAATAAAGCCTTTAAAAGTAAAGTAAAAAAGTAAAGCCTTTAAAAGTAAGTTAACCATGTAATAAACACATTTCTAAAAACGCTAATGCGTGTTTAAATATCATGAAAAATATTGAAGAGAAAAGAAAGCAATATTTTTATAATAAATATTATCCGGATAAAAGAGCTAGTTATATTATTTCAGAAAACATTTTCTAGAATATAAAATGCTAAGAATGCGAAAAATTTCTAAATAAAATAAATTAATAAATTTTTTTCTTATGGTTTGATGATTAAGGTTTAAGGACACAAAGATTTAATGACAAGTCGTACGCGGTTAGGTTGCTCTAAGTCGTACTATTTTATGTACTCTAGTTCATGAAAGCAAAGTGTCTTATAAACTATGTTTGGTGCAAAAAAATAAAGAAATGAAACTCGGAAACAAGCAAAAACGCGAGCTTGTATTAAAAGATAAGCCATGATAATCAAGATTTCATTATAATTTTGCTAAGCTTAAAAAAAGTTAAATTTTATCCCTTTATAATCATACAAAAATGAATTTATCTTTAAATAAATCAAATAAATATTCGAAAGAACAACTCTAATTTACATTCTTGTTTATTTATTTATTTTTTGTCACGTTTTGCATGTTTTATTTAAACTTGGAAGAACTGATTTAAATCTTAATGTAGTTTCATTCAAAACTCTGCGCATAATTTTACATTCTGTTCGCGAATTTAGGAACTACGTAAAGAAATCCCGGTGCTATTTGATACAGCGTGCAGGATAAGCCGAATGTCCCAAATTATTTTTAGGATTACTATACTAAATCGAGCTTCACATTGGCGAATCGGAATAGGCACTTGTAGATTTACTATATTCCAGAAACTCATTAAACTCTGCATAAGTTGAAAGAATAACATCCGGTTCATCATTACTGTCATCCTCGCAGTTGGCGTTTTCAATCTTAAAGAGGCCAAATCCGGGATGACCAAATTTCATCCGAAGTCCCATGGGCATTCCTCAGTCCCTCCATAGACAAATTCACTTCGTTGCACCATCTCCCCAGCGGAAAAAAGGGATTATACGCCGTTACGGAACCCCTTCTAAAGCCTAGATACACTTTTTTTCATTCTAGAATCCGGCCTTCTTCTAAAAAAATCGTACAGCAATAACACTGCAGAAACGGAAGAGGCTGTAGGGATAATCCCCCAGCGGGTTCTTGAGAAGGACAGGGAGGAGTGGAAGGGGACAGACGACAGATGATAACAAACACCGAATCCTAATGGTGTCGGGAGGTCAAAAAGGGCCCCTACTCTTCGTAATGAGGTGAGATCCCGTTACTCTGTTCCTTTTGTCTGGGTGGAAGCGCAAGAGCACGCTGAAGATGCTGCCCTCATCTATTCGGATTTTCTTCTCATTTGTCCGAAAGAAGATGTTCCTTTTTTTTCTGTTTCTCCCCCTCCCCCTCATCATCTTTGGGATCGTTTTAAACAAGTTGGTTACGGATGAGTGGTTCCAAAAGATTTGGAAGATGTGCAGCGGCGTAAAAAGAAGTGAAATGAAAAGATCGTTTGTCTGTTTTGTTTCTTCTTTTATTACTGTTTAAGCTTTTAAGAACTTTCAGAAGAGTCTTAAAAGAAAATCGGAGACATCAAAAAGTAATTATTGGTGCCTTAGATGAAGATATTAGCTTGAATGCATTGTACTAATGAAATACAAATACTTTGATTGAAAGTGGGGTTGTCCCGATGTGAAAAATTCAAATTTAATTCCTTTCGTTTGAGCAAACAAAAATTTCCGTGCTAATGTTTATGAAAAGATAGCCGAGATTTCTGAACTGAAATTATGCTACTAAAAATGTGTTAGAGCACTTGCTAATCAAATCTAATTTATCTTTTAATGTATGAGAGGAATGATTTGGAAACAAACTTTGCATACTTATCTAATACGCATTTTATGCAAAAAAATAACATTAATTAGTCAAGAATACTAACTAGTTAATTTAGTTAATTTTTTCCCGCATCACGTAAAAAGTCAGGAAGTAAGAGTAAAAATAAGTTTATTTATAAAGTCTTCGCACTGAAAAAAAAAATTCCGGATCGAATTGCGGTAAATGGTGCCTGTATTTTTTACTGCAAAATCAATTTTTACCGGAACGTGTTGCGGAATTTAAAAACTGATATACCGTAATTTGTACAGTAATAATTACTGTAAAATCACTGAATCACTCGAATTAAATATTACTGTAAAAATAACTGTATAATATTTTATTGTAAAAAATAATTACTGTAAAATCACCGAATCACTCGAATTAGATAGTACTGTCAAAAATTACGGTATAATATTTTACAGTGAAAAGTTATTTTACTGTAAAATTGATTTTATGGATGATATGTATTCCAGTCTTATATACAGTAATTTGATCCGGAATTTTTTACAGTGTATTACTGTTTTCTATCTTATTATAATTGTAGCTAAATGATATTCCTCCTTATATGTCTAGCCAACTGATTTTAATTTGAATTCTTCCTTTGCCAAGCTGTTTTAGACCGTCCTTTTTTTCGTTGCCTTGAGGGTTCCAATCAAAAACTTGTTTTGCTTTAAACTTCTCAGGTTTACTGAGAACTTAGCCAATCTGTTTCCATTCACGTTTCTCAATTTCTAATTAAGTTGGTTTCCGTTTTGTGTTTTAAAAAACTTCTGTGATACAAATTTTAAGAAATCATTTCATACATACACTCAGATAAAAGGTATGGTCAAAACTACCAGAATATGGTGAAATTTACTTTGTGTTTTGCTCTTTAAAAAGCTCGATAATTTTTACCGAAGCGCTTTGGTAATGATTTTGTTAAAATTAACAATGAAATATGGTTCTATAATATATGATAGAATTTTCCTAGTGTGGTAAAATTTGGTAATTTTATCATGATATATTAGAGCATGATATGATTTTTTTTTATTTGATTAAATTTACTTTCCAGTTTTGAATTTTTTACTAAATGTGTGGTAATAAGAACTATAATTTTGAAAACCATAATCTGGTAAATCGTTATCATATGAACGGAAAAATTGTCAAATGAATAGTTTAAATGCGGTACATTTTGGTTTTAATACCAAAATTATGTTTTATTAATTTCTGTTTTTTTTTTAAAAAAAAAAGAATAAGATGAAAATTAAATAAACAGAAATGTCATTAGCATACAGAACAGTAATTTCATCTGAATTTTTTTCTCCGAGAATTATAACAAACGTATGATTCTCTTGATCATTAAAAAAAGGTTTATTAAATTAGGTAAAGGCAAAGGTAGGAAATATAGCTATACTTTACTAATCTAGTTAACATTAAAAGTTAGTATTCTATTACTTTAATCTTAAATTTTTCTTACTGTAAAGCTTATTCTCAAGAATCATGTAATGTACGTGACCTCGGGAACCCGTATCTAAAGTAAATTTTACCATGAACTAAAATTAATCTGCGTGAAGCATAAAAACTCATTAATCATAAAGCAAAATATCATATTTCAGTCATCTGATATAATTATATGTTATTAAAAATATTAACCTTAATTGCATTGTAGAATATATCTATTCTATTCAAAGTAAATAAACGTTAACTTTGTGCTGCATAATCAATTAAGTCAAGAAGAAGTAAAAAAAAAGCACAAATAATGTTATATAAACAGACATACGATCGTTTCATTTCTCCTGTTTAACGCGTGAATTCTGTATTTCGATACTGAAAAATTGCTTCAGTGTGTGGTACCTAAACAATCATCATTTGTGCTTTTTTTTCGCGTTTTTTTAAAACTTTATTCTATTATTTTTGCATTTCTAGATATTATTTTAGGACTTCGATTGAACATCATTAAAGGGCTTTTATATTTGTTTATTTAAATAATGACAAATAATAGTTTTTGTAACTATCCACAAAAGTATTAGAAATTACTTTTGAGAAATAAAATATTTCCATTACATTTTATGTGCGGTTTTCTTTCATGCGACTTAAATACATGATAATAATAACAGCAGTACTTCATTAATGACTCGTTGGTATGTTTTGGATTGAGTCTTAAACCAATGAGTTACTGATGAATTGTCGTTGGAATTATTTTACAAATGTTTAAAGAATATAGAAGAATGTGTCCATTTTATGCGTGGCTTACACGTAAGATGGAATTCTGTTTCCGGAAATTCTGATTTTCAAAATTATAGTTCTTATTATCCCACTTTTATTAAAAAATACGAAGCTCAAAAGCAAATTTAACTAAATAAATGGTTTTTATGGTATGCTCGGGGAGATTTCCGTATCGTGATCTGTGGCAGAATAATCGCAAAGTCTTGGCAACTTCCGGGCACCGGCCAGCGAGAAACAAAAAAGACACCACAGAAAGGGACCAACTGTAAAGGTATAACTCGTAACTACCCCCGGGCAAACATCTACATGTTCTTTTTTTTTTTTTTTTTTTAAATTGCAAGTTTAAAATCTATTTGGCATTATAGTTGGCGCCGCAGATCAGGATTCGGAAATATCCTCGCATGCTCTAGTCAAGGGTATCAGGATAAAATTATCGAATTTCACCACTATTACCAAATTTTAACACACATTATAAAACCATATTTTGTTGCTAATTTTATCAAAATCACGACCTTAGCGCATCGGTAAAAATTACCGAGCTTTTTGCGGCGGGGTCCATTAGAGCCAGAAACACGGTAATTTTTACAATATTCTGGTAGTTTTTACCATACTTTTTTCTCAGTGCTATAGTACAAGTTTTTCGATATGTTACACATCGTAACTGCACGAAATAATATCAATTACTTCAAAGTAAAGGGAGCAAAACTATAAATCTTGAATTGTTAATTTATTGTTGGCTATTTTTTACTTACTGTTCTGTAACGCTACATAATAAATAAGGTTATAAAACATTAACCGTATATTTACTGTTCTCTAACAGTATTGTTAATATACTAGATTACTATATGTCTGTATACAAGTAACTGTTTACAAAGTTACGTAACAGGTACTGTACATTTACTGTTCCAGAACAATGCAAAGTTATAGACCAGTGACTGTTTATTTACTTGTAACAGAACTATAACTATACAAGGTTATACAACAGTTACTATATATTGACTGTACACAAATGACGGTATACAAGGCTATATAACAGGTACTGTATATTTACTGTTCTCGAGTATTGAAAAGTTATAGACCAGTAACTGTATATTTACAGTTCTGTAAAAATATAACGTAAATATGCAAGGTTATACACCAGTAACTGCATATATACTATACTGTAACACTAATTGTACTATTTTGTAATACTATACAAAGTCATACAACAGTAATCTCCTATTAAATGTTGTATAACCTTGTATATGTTACCGGCAAAATATGAAACGCCGGCATTCTATAAAATGCCAGGGCATTGTATACAATGCCGGGTGTTTTTAGGCAAGGTATGAAATATGAAAGTATTAGATACTTTCCCTAGGCATTGTATATAATACCTAGGCATTCTATAGAATGACATATGCTATTTAGGCAAAGTATGAAAAAAAAAACGCCCTGGTGAGGTTATTATGTAAATGATGTGCATTTCTCAAAAATAAAAATTTTATTCTGCAAAAATAATGAGATCGCTATTAAAAAAAATTTATTCAAAATGCGTAAAGAAAAATGAAAGTTGTACAAAACATAATTTATGCTTTTATTATTAAGGGAAACAAAATTTTCGTATAATAAATTCACATTTAAGTCACAATTATTTTCAGTTTAGAAACAAATATTGCACAAGATATACATTTCATCACCTTCACATGGCCACTTAAGATTTTATACTTTGCCGGTTTCTCATCTGGCATTCTATTGAATGCCTAGGAAATGTGTGAAATATAAATCATTTAATACATTGCTGGCTAGTTTTAGGCATTCTATACAATGCCTAGGCATTCTATGGAATGCCAGATTTCAAACTTTGCCGGTAACATATATAGTTTGTATAGTGAGTTCTGTGATATTATACTTTAATTACCGAGGTCTTTGTTATTATGTATTCATTAATATAACTGAAAGAGGTTTTATGAGACAATAGTCCTGAAGGGTACTTAAGCTATTTTTAGTGACTTCCACATAATCGTCACCACTTTCACAATGACCTACTTCCGATGATGGGCGGGGTCCTGAAAAGATGAGAGGAAGCATCCGGACCTCTCTGTTGGCGATAAGAGTTGGTAGCAGTCATGCTCATCTGATTATATATCCTTTTGAAGCTAACAGATTGTTCCGGAATTAATTCCGTCGTGGGAGATCCTTCAGATGTTACTTAAGTGAAGATAACTTGACATTATCTCGATGTTTCTTCTTTGGCGTCGAGGGAAGAAAAAACTTTTCTTTTGGAGTGTGATGGAACTATTATCACCGATTTCAATCTTCGGTGACCATTCAGTAGAATCTATTTTCTGTGTTTGGGGATTCTTAAGATGTTTACAGCAAAAGGCACCGAAAATGTCATTTAGAAAATTGATTTTTGTGTTCTAGCATTTCCTCCAATTGATTGTTCGTCTTAAATGGAGCGGCAGTGATTTAAGAATTTGTTGGGAATTTGAAGAAAAAATATATATTTCAGTTGACCTGAGGAATTATAGTAGAATGTGTGTGCATGTGCCATTAATTAAATGTTAGTTTTTTGTTTAATCTTCTTATGATTTTTTTCACATGTTTGTAATGTAAATTTCGAATGTTTATAGTATGGTAACACTGGTTTATGTTTAAAGGACGCTATATACCACAGGAGAAACTTTTCTTCACAAATTCTCTTTCACACCATAAGTAATTTAAAATGTAAGGACTTTGAATCGTGAGTTCAGGCAAACGTAGAGTAAGCCATGAAGTTTCAAATAATGAAAAGAAATATTCAAAATATCGAAATTAAAAAACAAATTATGTGAGAAATACTCCCGCAGTGAACTGATCGTTAAGACTCGGTTCCCAGCAGATCACCGAAATCAAGCATCACTGGCTACGGTCAGTGTGCGGGTGGGTGACCACTTGGATCAGTCTGCGTAGTCACCGAGGGTGTGCGGTATTGGTCCTCGAAAGATGAGAGGAAGCATCCGGACCTCTGTTGGCGATAAGAGTTGGTAGAAGTTATGCTCATCTGATTATATATACTTTATATATATCTCATCTGATTATATATCCAAGTCGTCGGGCTACCGAAGCGGCGGTGCCATCCCCTCCGCAGAGGATCAAAATTGTGATGGCATGTCTTCGGATCATCCTCTGGGATGTTTCCCAGACTGTCGCCAATAGCCTATTGTGCAGCTCTAGTGCGACGTAAATTAACAACAACAACAGCAACAATAAACAAATTTTGTCAGAAATACTTAGGATTACGGAATAGGGAAGTTCTCTTCCAATAATTTGTTTCCATTTTGATGTTTTAAACAAATTATGCGAGAAATACTTAGGATTACGGAATAGGGAAGTTCTCTTCCAATAATATGTTTCCATTTTGATGTTTTAAACAAATTATGTGAGAAATACTTAGGATTACGGAATAGGGAAGTTCTCTTCCAATAATTTGTTTCCATTTTGATGTTTTAAACAAATTATGTGAGAAATACTTAGGATTACGGAATAGGGAAGTTCTCTTCCAATAATTTGTTTCCATTTTGATGTTTTAAACAAATTATGTGAGAAATACTTTGGATTACGGAATAGGGAAGTTCTCCTCCAATAATTTGTTTCCATTTTGATGTTTTAAACAAATTATGTGAGAAATATTTAGGATTGCGGAATAGGGAAGTTCTCTTCCAATAATTTGTTTCCATTTTGATGTTTTAAACAAATTATGTGAGAAATATTTAGGATTGCGGAATAGGGAAGTTCTCTTCCAATAATTTGTTTCCATTTTGATGTTTTAAACAAATTATGTGAGAAATACTTAGGATTACGGAATAGGGAAGTTCTCTTCCAATAATTTGTTTGCATTTTGATAATTTAAACAAATTATGTGAGAAATACTTAGGATTACGGAATAGGGAAGTTCTCTTCCAATAATTTGTTTGCATTTTGATATTTTGATTTTTTTTATAAGCAAATAAAACTTTATGGCTTACTCTAGGTTTCCACGGACAGACATTTTCTATGCATTAAATTTTAAGCTAGTTACGGAGATGAAACAGAATTTGAGATGAAAAGTTTCAGCCGTGATATAGCGTTCCTCTTAATTTGTAATGTGAGACGCATGCTCTGTGGAAAGGCCTCATTAAAATGTCCACCCAGCTAGGTAACCAATTCTGAAGATGAGAGAGCTTCTAAATCAATCAACAAATTGAATAAAAATTGTATTTGTGTTATTTGAGTGAGAAACCAGGAAAAGTTTTTCCATGTGGAATTCGATGGATAAACAAGTTGGCTGACGAAACTTTTTTGTGCATGCAATAATTATAGGCATACGTTAGTTGAAATTATATTGTCAGCTGTTGTTACACTTTTTTTAATCGTCAATAAAAGCAAATAATTATTGACCGCAGCACAGAATTACTTCACTAAATAATCCAAATTCAAAATTAAATTTACCTTTTGTTTTTTCTATTTTATGTAAGACGAATTTTTACCCTTAATTGTTATTTTATATTATGTTTTAAACTAATGCAACATTATACGGTTTTAAACAAATGCAACATTATACTTTGTATACATTTATTTTTAGCCATTCTATATTTTATAAAAATGTATATTTTGAAAAGTTCAGTCATCTAAGTCTCAACTAAATAGCAGCTGAAAGTAACTTAATTAATTTAAATTACTTTAACTTCATTACTCAATTTAACTAACAGTGCTTGCAAATTATGAATTACTGCAAGTGAGAGATACATTGTGATTGTTGAACTATTCAAACTTATAACGGTAAACAATTCTCCAAAATGACTTCTGCACCTTTTACATTATTGCAAGAAATGTTATTTTGGGTTTCTTGTCTTCTAAATTTAGATTATATAGAGATCTGTACACATCTATTTTTAATAACAGATTGATTCAGAGCAACTATTGTAGAATTTTTTTAATTATTTCTCATTGTTATCACTTATGGCTTATAGGAATTTTTTTTAATTCTATGTAATAAAAGGAGCATAGAAGAGAAAAAGCTTTTATTATTTGATGGAAACTTCATTTGTTTTAAAAATAAATAAAGTAATATAGTTTACATATAATAAGTAAAATTACATAATATATGCAATAAATAATATAATATATATAATAAATTAAATAATACATATAATAAAATAAGTTTTATCAGTTTTATTAAATAATATTTAATGTTATAGTTAGACCTAGAAACAGCTGTTACAAACTCATCCCTATTTAATTTTACTCGACGATTAATAGTTTATAAATCCTTCAAAACCTTTGTTTAAACCTTTTCATCGCCATTTTCAGCACCACTAAACGAAAAATAAATATTTTAAATCCAATATTCCATCATACCTTTTTATATTATCACATTATTATTTTAATCTCGGGCTTTAATACGGACTAAACAAACATATTTCATATTGTTTATTCAAAATTTATTACCCATTTTTACGCATGAAGGCCTTAAACACGAGGGTTAAACTCTTCTATACGATAATTCTACATCAATTTGCATATTAAATTCTAGAGCTTTCTCCCCTCTCCTGGAAGGCGTCCCAATTTATCATCGTTAGACGCAACGATTCCATAAATCACAAAAGACCGAAGCTCTTTAAGGAAAAATACACTTCGCTTAAGTTTAATAGTTTTAACATAGTGCTGGATTTGAATAGCAACTGAAATATAGAGCTCTGAACTTAAATATTAGATCAATTTTCAGTCATGTGTTGTGATAGAGACCATTAATTGCAACTAAATGAGTTGTATTTCTTGAAATTTGAATGTCATAATCCGGAGTTGAGTGTGAAAGATTGATGGTGGGGTATTTTTGGTTTTTGAAAAAGTGGGGGAGGTTAAAAACGTTATTATAAATAAAACACTTAAGGAAGGTGGGAACAAAGCGTGAGTCTTTTGTAAGTTATAAATAAACATCTTTCCGCCAGTAATGATGGAAATTTCTACGAAAATTTTATAAATACTGTATTTTATCGTAAATTTATAGATTAAATTCTACTTTAATGGAAATTACTTGATTGCAAGACCTTTTTTACTAATCTGAAATTTAAAAAATATATTTGTAGTGTCAAAAGAGTTTCAAAAGAATTGGAAAAAAAATATTTTTGATATACAACGCACTGTGAGAAATTCCGGATCAAATTACGGTAAAAAGTACCGGCACTATCCGTTTTTTTCCGTAGCATGTCACGGAACAAAAAATCTGTTATATCTTAAATTTTTGCAGTAATAGTGACCGTAAAATCAGTGAATCACACAAATTAAATAAATACGGTGTAATATTTTACGGTAAAAAGGGATTTTACGGATGATGCTCTTAAAGTGCCGGAACTTTATACTGTAATTTGTTATGGAATTTTGTTATCAATATTTAGTGCATATCGACAACCACACTTCATAAATAGTTTTACAAGGAAGAGTGTAACTTAAAAATTAAGCTGAAATTTTCTATCCAGCTCTGTTTTATTGCTGCGAAATAATGCGTGATTTTTTGTCATTTTCGAATAATATGCTATTTTTAACTGCTGTGAGTTTGCAACTACTTATGATAACTATTAGGTCAAGTTTAACCAGCGCTGTCTACGCTTATTTCGAAAATGGCGCAAAACGTCAATATGGAGAAAAGCCATAGTTTTATGAAAATGTAGAGCGTTTGTGGTCTATTTTTTGATATTTAAGAACTTACTCCAATGTTGCATGACCTGGGCTCATAAAAATTCGCAAAAACTGAGAATAATGCAGTGATTTTGATTATTTTCATAAAGGTGGAAAAATATCGCCCAAATTGACGATTTAAAAGAAAAGTTTAATAACTATTAAAATATTTAAGTTATTCGTTCGTTCTGAAACCCAGATAATTCTTCACGGCAAGATTTTGTTTAAAATCATCGCATTGCTTCAAGTGTAAAGGACTTAAGACTTAGGTTTTTTAATTCACTTGGCGGTAAAAACAATGTTAACGTCGGTCAACGAAGAACAGAGTTGACTGTAAAATGTTGTTTTAATTTTAAGTATAGTTCTTATTTCTGTTTCGATATGAGAAATATCTTTCCGAATTTAGCACAACTTACAATTTACTTTTATCAGAATGAGTTTATCTAAAAACTTTTACTCAATGTGTTATATTTCATTTTCTTAGACCAAAAAATGCCCGTTCTTTATAGTAAAAAAAAAAAATTAATAAATGATTTTAGACGTATTTTCACAATTGTTAACTAGCCTAATACTGGCCTTAAAAAACTAATTTTCATTTTTAATTAACTATCAATTTACTATCCAAGCAAATATTATTTTAAATCTTATTTTTTTGAAAAAAGAAAAAATAATTAAAATTTTATCGCACCTTAGCTCTTAAAACTTAACCTCTAGGTATACAAATCTTCAACTCGACTTGCAAGTGACACTAGAGTAGCTTTATTTAAGTACACTTTAAACTTCTATATAATTAAGATTACTAACTGCGTCATAGATATTAAATTGCGTGTAATTGGATATTATCAAGTGAATTGAATGTAAAGTTACTGAATTGAATGTAAAGTTACTGAATTGAAATGAAAGTTAATTAACCCTCTAGAGTAACTACATTTCAGTGTTAACAACTAAATTAAGTTAAATAGCTAAAATATGCATATTTTGAATATGATGCAATTATCTTTTTAATTTTAAAGTCTCAATGTTTGAAGTTGATGATAAATGAAAAAAATGATTCAAGGAAAAAAAAAATCCGCCTAAGTTTCAGCATCAGATTCAATCATGAACTTTACCACCTTTGTTAAAAACATGACATTACTAAGTATATAAAAATTCAAAGAGTGAAATGGTATGACCATCCGGTTCGGTTACCTGATGAATGTAAGGTTTTTTATGACAAGGACATCAGGGAATCGACCAACGAGAGTACCCAAATTCAGATGGTCCGAATCTGTAGATAAGTGTTTCCTCGAACTGAACTGTAAACTGTTAAGCTGCAGAAACTATAAAACTTTGCTGCAGTACAGAACAGAATTCTCGAAAAGACTAGGGCCCACCTCGAGCTGTCGTGCCATTGATAATAGTATGAAGTTTGAGCACCACGCAAAGTTCGTTAAAGTAAAAATTAGATTAAAACATAAATTTTTCATCATATGCAAGATATTTAATAACATTACATTAAAATATTGGTAATAAAATCAAGATTTTTATGTGCTGTACATCCTTAAATCGCTTTTTTCTTCTTTTTTCAAATGCACTTTAACGCAATACTTAAGATTTCTATTTAGAAATAATATTACTACATTTTCGTAACAAAAATTAAAATTTTTTTTTTGAAGTCTCAAAAAGAATACGCTTTAATATTTTCATCATTTGTAATATCAATATTTTTTAACTATTTTTTTGGGCCTACATTCTTTTTATAGAACTGTTTAATAACACTGGCAAACATTTTTTTTCCTGTTGCATTAAGATTTGCTGCCAATATATCTTGGATACTTTTGTATGGCTAATTTCAAATCTTAAATTGGTTTCTCTCACCAAGCTGCAGTTTTTATTTCTAAAAAAATGACATCTTTAATCTATTTTTTTTTGTCGAAATGTACAAGTTTAAAAATGTCATATATAGCAGGAAATCACGTGAAAGCTGTGACAAACTTCTAAAGGAGTTAGGCACATTATTAGGATTAAAACTGCGTAAAAACCCATGCCTGGATAAGTCATCATAAGCAGATAGGGGCGCTTGTCTATTATCAACTGTTTATTTATGAACAGGCCATAATAGGGAAGCGTTCCAAGCCATGTATGAAGACAAGTCAGAGCAAAGGTTTCTATGCAGTTTGAATCCTGATGATGTGCCCTTAACTTTCCTAGAAGTTTGTCACACCTTTTACGCAACTCTCTGTTGTATATAACGTTTTTAAGCTTGTATATTTCAACAAAAAATAGACTAAAAATGTCCTTTTTAAAAATATGCAGCTAGCAAAACTAATCTCAAACGTGAAATCCTCACACCCGTATTAGGCAGTATCAAGTATTTGCATAAATGCAACAAAAAATTATTTCCCCATTTTTACGATCCGTTCAATTTCAAAAAGCGATTGCTAAGTTCTATAGTAACATCTTTACATTTCGCGCGTGCCATCAACGCTGATTTCAATTTTTTATTCTGAAACATCCATGCATAGTCACGGACGTTGTATTCGTTGATCTATTTCAACCATTTATCAGCTTCAGACACATGCGTGATCCGTTCGCAATTACTCTTATCTACTTTTCAGAACTAGCATCACGCACATTTACGAACCCTAGCTAGATGTGCATCAAATAGTATGCCAAGTTGGCGTGCAAAATGTCAAACAACATTATTATTTTAATTTATACGATGAAAAAGATCGACCCTAAGTTTTAAGTTTCATCATTTTCAATTCTGTTCTAAACATTAATTATCGTGGGTGGTTATCCATCACGGAAAAATAACGATGATGACATATTTTACTTAATGTAGATAATGCTATTTTTTTCCTTAAAGTAAACAAAACTATGTATTACTATTGAAAATATATTTTCTAGATTTAAGTAACTGTTTCTTATTTCTGCATTATTCTCGGTAGGGAACTTTTTACTTACTTTTCGCTCTTCGTAGAAAATAAAAAATAATAAATTACGAATTTAAATCTTTTTAAGCATTTCTAAAATCCATCAAATAATGAAAAAACTGCACAGACATGAAATTTGTTCTGCAGCTGTCACGTGGAAAGCATAATAACATAAATAATTCGTCCACATGAAATTTATAATGTTTAATATCAATTTATTGCATCATAATTAAAGCTTTAAATTTCTATTTAAAATTATTCGATTTAAAGTTTACTTTGTACCAAATATAAAGTCAATATTACACCAAATGTGTTTTAACAATTTAAAGCATTAGATTTCTATCTAAAACTATTTGAATTAAAGTTTTCATTGCAACAAATATAAAGTAACCACTTTCTAGTGGACAACATTCTATTCATTTGATTTTAAATTTCACCGAATATCAAGCTTCAAGTTAGTGTTTGATTTGATTTTACAGTGTGGAAAATATAAAGAATCTAATTTCTACTGCACAAATTCTAATTTAATTTTGTACTGTACCTGATGTAAATAATCAAATTTCTAGTGCACTATATAATTTAAAACATTGTACCGAAAATCAAGCCTTAATTTCTAATGCACACAGCATTTTAGATTAACTTCATATTGCATCAACTGTAAAGTATCAAATCTCTAGTGCAAAACATATTTATTTAATTCAACATTGTACCGAAAATCAAGCATTAATTAATAGTGCACACCACATTCTAGTTAAACTTCAAAGTGCATCAATTGTAGAATATCAAATTGCTAGTGCGAAATATTTAATTTAACATTAAACCAAAAATCATGCATGAATTTCTAGTGCACAGCAATCCAGTTTAACTTCTCATTGCATCAACTGTAAAGTATCAAATTTCTAGTGCAAAATATTTTAATTTAGTTTAACATTGTACCGAAAATCAAAGATGAATTTAAAGCGCACAACATTCTAATTTAACTTTATATAAAACATTTAATTTTATATCGCGTAGACACAAGAAAAATAGACGTAGCTTAAAAGTAGGCTTGGCACAAAATGCATGTGGAAAAAAATAGTTACAGCTCGTTGAAATAAACAATTCATGTTTCATAAATTTAAAGGTGTTCAAAAGGCGTGTTCAAAAAAAATAGATCAGCTTTAACTGGCCGCCTAAAAAGGGATATAGCTCAAAATGTTTAGCGAAGAAAAATAGAAGTTGCTTAACAATTTGACACAGCTCAAAATGCGTGTTTAAGGAAAATAGAAGTAGCTTAACAATTTGACATAGCTCGGAATGCGTGTTTAAGGAAAATGGAAGTAGCTTAACAATTTGACATAGCTCGGAATGCGTGTTTAAGGAAAATGGAAGTAGCTTAACAATTTGACATAGCTCAAATTGCGTGTTTAAGGAAAATAGAAGTAGCTTAACAGTTTGACATAGCTCAAAATGCGTGTTTAAGGAAAATAGAAGTAGCTTAACAATTTGACATAGCTCGGAATGCGTGTTTAAGGAAAATAGAAGTAGCTTAACAATTTGACATAGCTCGGAATGCGTGTTTAAGGAAAATGGAAGTAGCTTAACAATTTGACATAGCTCAAATTGCGTGTTTAAGGAAAATAGAAGTAGCTTAACAGTTTGACATAGCTCAAAATGCGTTTTAAGGAAAATAGAAGTAGCTTGACAATTTGGCATAGCTCGGAATGCGTGTTAAAGGAAAATAGAAGTAGCTTAACAATTTGACATAGCTCGGAATGCGTGTTAAAGAAAAATGAGCATAGCATTTGATTCAATTTTTGAACTTTATTTATGATTATTGTTATTTTAAAAGAATCAGTGAATAATAATTATTTGTAATGTTTAAAAAAGCAAGCGAATTTTATATTGATTTGATAACCTTTTGACTTTTAAGTTTGAACTTTTTCAAGACATGATTATTTTTAAGTAGTGGTGGTTTTAAAAAATTGTGGACCTTGTTTCTACAAAATAAATTCGAATTTTGTACGAATTTCAGTTTTCTTACGCAAATTTTGAGCGTGTGTATTTTTTCTACCATACATTTCAGGCTATGTATCTTTTCTTTTATACGCTTTTTAAATTATGTACAAACTATGAAAAATTCACCTATTTTCGAAACTTATTCACTTATTTTCAAAAGAGCCATTTTTTATAATAATCAGCATAAACCTTTTCTCAGAAATAAATAAGAAAATAAATTGAAAAAAAATTATATTAGGATTTAAGAGAACTAAGAACTCTTTTTAAATTGATTCAGAAATATTTGTTTCATTACAAAAAAAAAGCGTATAATTATTTATTGAAATATATAATTATCTCTCCTCATACTGTCGAATTAAAAAAAAACATTTATTAACAGTTACGAAATATTTTTAAATAACGTTGCGTTTTTCGCTTTTAAAGATAATTAATGATTTTTCAAAAGAAATTCTTAGAAAGTTAATTATACGTTATCCTTTTTCTATTTCTTATATTTTCTTGTGAGAAAAATGAAACCTTGAAAGAGCTTAAGATAATTCCCTCCTTCAAAAAATTTTTTTTTCCAAGCTAATACGAGTTCTTAAAAATTACTAAATTTTACTTCATTGTGAAGTACTTTTTCGACAGAATCCCTTCTTTTTCTATCGACTCAATTAAGCTTCCTTATGGAAATATGAGAAACCGAGTTTTTTTTCCTCGTTCCCGAAAAAAGGAATGAGCTATAACAATAGTTCTAAGATTTCAGTCTAATTCGAACATATTAAAAACGAAACTTTTATCACCTAAATTAACTCGTCCTCTATCTCCACCAATTTCATTCACAATAATTAAAAAATGCGTTAGCAATATAAAAATCTACTCTTAGGGAAAATTTAAAAGTTTTCTCTTTTATTCCATTTAAGGGAGAAAAAGTTATGTAATGCCCCTATCCTTCACCCCCTTTTCGGGCATTAATCCCCCCATAGCCCCTCTTTAAAGATCTCATTCCCCGCAAAATGACACCGCTACAACCGTCAGGGATTAAAAATTTCATTAACAAACTTCCTGCCTCATTAAGAAATTCATTATAGAGATTTGCGAGGGCTACGACTGCTCCATCTTCGATGAAATAGTACCTCTGGCGTATTTCTGTTGGCGACGGAGGCTTCTCTATGGCGACTGAATTTTTTCTTGTCTTCGTTTGGAACCCCGTTGGGGATTGAATTTTAATTAAATTGGAAAGGAATACACAGAAACATATTCAATGTTTAAGATTAAGAAGGGTGATTAAAAGTCGGGAATGGGAGGAAGAGCTTAAATTACTAACTCCTCGGAAAAAGGAAGATAATGAATTAGGAAAAAAGTGAAAAGTCGGGTTCGGGAGTGAAATAAAAATATGGAATTTTCTGGGGACGACTTTTCCTGGATGGTACTGATTAGGAGCATTTTAAAAAGTACTAATTCAAGTCCGGGATTTAAGTACATGACAGATGCATTGATGTGATCAAATCAAAGTTGACGCTTTTTAATTGCATTCTCAGTTTATTAGCAGTATTTTTTTTTCTTCCTGCGTAGTTAGATGCATTTATTCTAGCTTTTCAATATTACCTCAACTGCACATAAATCAGTTATTTGAAAAAAGGGAAATGAAATTATTATTCATGACTTAAGTAGAAGTATTTATTTATTTTTTGGATGAATTAAATACGGTATTTTTGATATAGGAGATGATTTTCCAAAAAATTGACATTTTCAAATCACGGATTATTAAAACTTAAAAGTGCTTCAAAAATTGTGTTAAGTCCATCTTTTGGCTTAGTAAATGAGTGACATTTTTTACTATTCCTGCAATGAAGTTCTAACGACAGAGTTAAGCTTAAGAAACTTCTCATACTAAAATCATCACGTTATTGCTCATAATGATGTGTAGTATTTTTTTTAAAAATATTTTCCCGTATAATAGAAATGTCGTACTGCAAAGTAACAGCAGATACTGTTACCTTCCTCAGTTTAGAATTCAGGTGAATGAATCCAACGGGATGGTGGAAATAAACAGGAAAAGCTTGACTGAAACTAAAAATTCGCTCTTTATTACCTAAGATGCGGCTGGATTGTGAGATAAAAACCTGGGAACAAACTTTTAAATTATACAACTCGATGAGTTAAATAAATAAACAGTTTCAAAGAACATTATTCCAACGAACATAACACTTTTAATAATACATAGTTTATTAATATGCTGTAAATACTGAAATATTAATGTAAAAATTTTATAAATGTTAGTGTAATTAAGGGGAATGTTAGAGCAATTTAGTGAAATGTTAGAGCAATTTAGTGAAATGTTAGAGCAATTTAGTGAAATGTTATGTAACTTAGTGAAATGTTAGTGTATTTTAGTGAAATGTTAGTGTAATGTAGTGAAATGCTAGAGCAATTTAGTGAAATGTTAGTGTAATTTAATGAAATGTTAGTGTGATTTAGGGAAATGTTAGTGTAACTTAGCGAAATGTTTGTATATTTTAGTGAAATGTTAGAGTAATGTAGTGAAAAGTTAGAGTAATGTAGTGAAATGTTAGAACTATTTAGTAAAATGTCAGTGAAATTTAATAAAATGTTAGTAGAAATAGGTTAAAGAAAAAGTTTCGGACAGACCAGACAAATGAGATTATGGTAATATTTAAAAATTTTTGGTAAACAGTAAATGAGTAATTTATTTATATGCATGGAAAAAGGGAAAAATTATGTACTAAAAGTAAAAGAAACAACTTTCCATCCCAAGCCAATCTTTTGATATTTTTTGTTTGGACAAGATAGTATTTGGTTTCCCTCCCACGGATAATTTAATTTTAAATCATGCTTTGTTCTGTCTCTTAAGTTAATTAAAAATAGTAAAAATTAATAGTTTTGAAAATTAGGACTCCTGTTCATACGTAGTCAAAAGAGTCAAATAATTAACCTGAATTTCAAATAAGGGTGTATTAAATTGCATATAAAATTAAATAAGTTTGTGTTGTTATTGAGATTATGTAATAAAAATTAATGTTAAGAATTAAAAGCTAATTAAATTAGTAAACGAGATGAGTGACTAATGCTTTTCTGCACTAAACAACGCTTTTCTGCACACAAGAATTGTTACCATTAAATAAAGTGTTATCATTTTTTTGCACCAATCGACTTCTCTACTTACAAATATAGCAAGCACTACTGCTAGTTTAAATTCGTAAATAAACAAATAAAATAAAATAAAATAAACTGCTTTTAAAATAACGCTGACAGGATGTGTAGTGGTCAGGGAGCTGACCTCACGCAAGAAAGATCCTGGGCTCGAATACCGGCCATGGCATGAATGTTTTTTCACTATCTGTATTATTTGTCCTTACTGTGGAAGCAAAGTTGGCAACGTTTTTCCTTATTTTACTATATTTATATTTTGTTTATCACCCATGAATTTAAACGAATATCGTAAGAAAGCTTAATGTAAATAGTCTATACTATAACAAAAAATAAATATTCTAATGTTTCATATTATCGGTTGCATATTACGATTGTGAATTACCCTCTAATTTCAAGATAATTTACCCGATCTTAATTGCACTATAATGACAACTAACTTCCTTTTAAATAATAATTTGCAGTTTTACCTTGTTTTTAAGCTTCCTCCGTTAAAAGAACTGTCTTTTTTTAAGTAATACTTGCACTTAGAAACATCGTTTTCCCCACCGGTTCCTTAGCTGTCATGTATAAAAAACAAAACAAAAAAAAGTGCATGAATGTCTTTAAACCAAACAACCATAGGATCGATACCGCTAATGTCGTAGAAAGAGGCACACTTTTTCTTCCTTTTTTTCCAGTTTTCTCCTTCAAAAAACAGGAGCATTATATTTTCTTCCAGAAGAGGAGGCACCTCCTATATACAGGAAATTAAGAACTCCTGTTATCGAGCGGTTGAATAATGTTTCCTTTTAAAGGCAGAGGTACAGATTTCTCTCTGGAAAATAAAGGAAACTGGAAGACAAAAAAGTAAACTCTTCAAAAAGTGGAGAGTGAGGGTAAAGCGGCAGTGGCAGAAGTTTAGAACAAGGCTCCGAACAAACCACGAACAACGTTTAAAGAGATGGCGTGATTTATTGTCTTGCAGGCATGGCATTGTGAAGCTCGAGTTGATTCTCTAATCGTGTTTGTTTGGAAAATGCGATTTTAAAGAAGCTTTTTAGTTCGCTTTCAAGTTTTTGAGGGAGGGCTGCGAAATGTAGGTCATGGTACTACCGGCATTCTTTTCGGACTCAGTAAAGATTGGTCATTGTATTTTTTCACCAAACCATTTTTCTTCTTCCAGAAAAAAGAAAAAATATTAAAGCCTGGTGGAAAAGCGTTTGTTTTTGATTCTGTTAATATTGTTTCGTTTTGGCAACGCAAGCGATTTTAGATTGAGTTAAAATAGAACAATGATCTTTGACATCAAATTATTGTAGTTTTTCTCTTTCTTTAGAAATTGGCAATTTTTATACGTTAAGTCCAGATAAATTTCTAAAAAGAGTTTTTGTTTATCAGCATTTTTTGTGTCTTTCATTTAAAAACATTGTTTTTTTTTTTTGGACCAACTTCTATTGTCAAATATTTTAGCGACAAAAATATATATTTAGTCTTCATGGGTTTTGTTTTTGGTTCAGAAAAATCAAATTTTCATTATGTATAGATTGAAATATCCATCCTTTCTTAAAAATGTAAATGAAGTTATTGTCCCAAGCAAGCAATCTGTTCTCCATAAAAAAATTTAAAAAAAAGAAAGAAAAGAACATTTGTATTTAGATTAAGCTTCAGTATGAGAAAAACACGTTGCTCGGTCTAAATATTGTTGATTTCATTTGATTTCTTTTATAGAAATACAAATTTCAACAATCTATTTCAAATTAATTAATTGCAATCAATTAACTGCTAATATTATGGTTAAATTTGCATCATTATTTCAAAGTTCGTTCAAACCAGATAATTGGAATACCTGATCACTTGCGTCCTATTTTTGTTCTGTCAGACGGTCAGTTTCACTCGTAAAACTGCATAATTTGGACTTCATCAGGCTTGTAAAAGCCCTACAATAAATCGCGTATTTATAAACTCTTTACCTGGTGCAAGAATTGAGATACGTTGGATGATCTCGTACATACATTGTAAGTCATCAAAAGAAAATTTTCAAGGAATTGAAAGAAAATTTTTGGTGCAAGAATTGAGGCATGTTACTCTTGTTCAACTATTAAACTTAAAATAGAAAAACTTTCCATCTGATGCATAAAAAAAAGGAATTTTAGAAAGCTTCGTTTAAATATTGTATTAACGTAAACATTTTTCAAAGGGTAGCCTCTTCAACTGGTGTGAAAAGTCAGTTTTGTACTCGTATAAGTTGCTATTCCTACGAATTTTTCACTGTCGAAACTCTTCAACTAATGCAAAAATTAGTTGAAGCAAAAGTCTATACTTGTCTTACACTAGTCTGTACTAGTATAAGACTAGTATAGTCTAGTATAGTCTATACTAGTCATATGCTAAAGTTGAGGGCAGTCCGAAGATAATTTTCAAGATCGGAATACTTCTTCGGTTGAAGGATTAAGGTATTTAAGATAGTCTTGTGCCAGCATTGAAGGTTATTCTTGGAGATCTTACGCTGGCCAAACTCTTCATCTAGTGCAAGATTTAGTATATCTTTGATAATTTTATACAAGTATTGAAGGCCTTTTCAAAGAAACTTTTTAATGAAGTTTTCTTCCATCTAGTGCTATAATTAAAGGATACTTTGAAATCTTCTGCAAGAATTAAAGGTGTTCCATATTAGTTTTCCAATGGCCAAACGTTTCTGGTTTAAGAAGTTAGCTATTAAAGAAAGCCTTTCATATGTATGAAGAATTACTCCCTAGGGAATTTTCAATGGCAAAACTCCTCATCTAACGATGCAAGAAGTGAGCATTTAATGTTAGTCATACTTTTAAAAAAAATGTTCCGATTCAATTAAGCTTAATATTAATTTAATATACTTTAAACCTGGAATTTCGAAATCATTTATTTCAAAGCAGTTGCCATTACTTATTCTATGCATGTAGGTTCATTCTTCTTCTTCCCCCTCTCCGATTTTGCCCGAAGCAGGGAATAAAAATACTCCGATATTACCAAATCATGCAAATCTTTTCATTCCATTTTTTGTAGTTTCCCGGAAATCTCCCAGTTTCTCAGCAGCAGGTGCATTTCCCTGGATTTCAATCACATGAAAGACTTGCTGATGATCTTGTGCTACTTTAACAGATTCGAAATGGGAACACTTTTGCATCCTGAATTAAGCCCATCAATATATTATTCAGACGTTATTACTTTTCTGGGCCTTTCATATTTTGGGAATATCTGGTGTTACTGCATTTATCATTCCTAATTTTACCAATCACAATACGTTTTACATTTCACTGTTATTTTTTGGGGCATTTTATGTAACTTGCAAACAAAGACATCGAGATTAATCAGTGAATTTCACTTAGTTCTTTTTACCACGGTTTTATTTTTGGAATTTAGATTTAAATAGATTTAAAGTTTCATATGATTCACTCTAGAAAGCATTGCAGTATTCTCTCAACAGCCCACTGTTAACCAGGAAGGGGTCAACAGTTTCGAGACCTGTGGTATGGTTGTGGTCAGCGTTACGCATATGACGTTGTTACTTCTTTACTTCCTAGATAAGCGAGTACCTTTTATTCTGAATCTGGGAAAGCTTCAAGCCACCACTGATGATCGAACCTCAGTCCTTTTGCAATGACATTTCAATACCTATAACCACTGAGCCAGCGTGATTAATGAAAAACTTAAACCTTGCTAATATATATATACAAAGCTTTAATAAATCAAATTATAATTTAAAGTTATCATTTAAAAGTACTCTATAAGTAACTAAAGTTTTTTTACTTTATTTAAAATTACCATACTTATTAAATTAAGATATCAAAAATTCATTATTTTAAAATTAATTAAATTTCAACTCAGTTTTTTTTTTAAATTTAAAATAAACCTTATTTTAATTAACAATTTAAAATTCCCTTTCGTGCTTTTCTCAAAATACCAACAATTTTATTCAATATAATTGATTTAGCATATCTTAGAAATTAAATAAGCATATTCTTCTCACTTTGAAATTCATTAATTTAAAATTATTTAATTAAGTATAAATTTATCTCTTCTATTTATCTCTTCTATTTTAGTAACATATAATCTTTATTTCAACGAATATTTTAAAAACTTGTCTCCAATAATACCAATTGTTTTATTTATTAAAAAAAATAGAAATGTCTAGTTCTGTTTACAAATGAAGCTCTTTTCCATTCTATTCAGAATCCTAAATTTCCTTGGATCTGAAGTGTTTAATCACGCTGTAAGATAACTAGCAACTTTAATTTGGAGTGAGCATCATTTTAATTTTGCATTTTTTTTTTCTTGCCAAGTCCCAAAACATTTCTCTGTATAACGAGCAGCCTATACCTCAATCGAATATATTAAATTCGGAAAAATTAAACGAATAAAATCGTCGAGTATTAATCCTCTGAAATAGTGTTGATTTCATTTTTCTGTTTATTTGATCTCCCGTTCGCAGAAATCATTAAAATTCCCTCGAGTGTTAACTTCGACAGATCAAATCCCCTCTTCCATCTACAAAACTCTTTCAAAATTAAATTCAAGGAGCGATATTAGACGTATCAACGTTATTAATCTACGTTTTTTTTCTTTCTTTTCTTCGTTTAACATAATTCGTGACTGCATCTAAAAAAGAGATTCGACGATTTTATTCATTTAACGGTGCAAAAATAAAAATACTTACATACAAGAGAACGAAAAAAAAAAGAAAAAGCAAAAACTCATAAAAATCATAGCAGCATCTCCGGAAATTCGAACGTAAATAATCTTTTCCAATAAATGATCTGTAGTAATAATCCTTTTCCCCCCAACACCGTATGCTCCTGATTTAAAACCCTATCTCTGCAAGTTAATTAATTCCAAATTCCTGACGAAGCTGGATTGCGGAGTTATTTGAAAACTTCCCCACCCCCACGTTTAACTCTTACCCTGTCTCTTTTAGCCCCCCCCCCTCGTTTGAGATCATCGAGCCCTATCATTGGCCAAGGCGAGAGCAACGCTATATCTTCTCTTAATTAACTCCCTGGAGAATATTTTGCAAAGATCACCCCTACCCCCCTTTTTTAAGATAGGGGGTAATACAACTATATATGATTAAAAAAAAGCATACACGCGTAATACTTTTTTTACATTTTAATAAACATTATTTTAATTTTGAGAAATATACGATATTATTTTTATGGTTGTCAACATTTGATGATATTAAACGCAGATTATAGCTCCGAACATAGTCGTTTCGTTACTTTTTTCATAAAACGTATATTTTTGTGGAGGAAAAAAAAAATCAACTATTTTATGGATCTTTTGATGTCGTGGAAATTGGCTTCAGTTTATTAGGAAACAAATTGCTTTGAAAAGATTTAAAACAATTTTAATTAAATGCAAATACAATTTTTTTATGGATTTGTGGCTGTTTAAATTATAAATGAGATTGAGAAATTTCATAATTATTTGATAAACTTCTAAAATAACAATGTTTTTTCTCACATTTAATGCGTATGAATTGATCGTTAAAACATTTTAATTAAATGTGTGAAAAAATAATGATTTGGAACTAATTAAATCAGGCAATATTCAAAGTTTTACAATTATTTAACGAGATTAAGTAATGAAGGCTTAATTTCCTTCCATGCTTTGTTTTTTGAATATAAAAATGAGTATTTAATTTCGCAAAATGAAATGGTATGAGTTTCACGATTTTTGAACAAAATTAGTCGACATGGGAAGGTTTTTTTACTAAAATCACTTGGAATTCACTACATTTTTGCAGTAATTTCATCAGCTTAAGATCGCAATCTCTTTTAACTTAAAAATTTCATTTATAAATAGATAACTATATTGATTTTTTTTTCATTTAAATAGGAGAAAATTATCCATAAAATATTTTTTAATTTACACATTTAGTTATTATATTGTTGGAAAATTATTAATGTACTGGAAATCATTTTATTTTTTGCAATATTTTATGGAAATTATTTTGTATTCGCGGTTTTGATAATTTCAAACAGAATTCGGCAAAACATCTTTTCAAATTGAGTGGGGGGAAAAAAAAAGGATTTTTATATAGAACAAATTTTAACATATCATCTTCTATTTTTAATTATTATTTTAAGAAGATTTCAATCACCGATAAAAAAACAAATAAAATTTATGTAAAACTTTGTCTTAATTTATTGGAATTAAGCACTCACTGAAGTTATTGGTAACCAATCGTGATGATGTAGTACTGCTGAATTTAGTGTTTTATATAATATTTTCTGCAACTTGAAATCGAAAGTTTTATTCCTTTTGGAGCAATGAAAAGTTCAAATTTGCGCATTTGTAACAGGAACAATATTTTGTGAAACCTGAGATAGCAATTTTCGTCTGTTTTGATGCAATTTGCATAAATGCAATTTGCAAGTTAACAAATTTTGCATGATCTGGAGTAGCGAGTTTCATTAATTTCGGAGTAATTCAGGGAAACAAATTTGTGTTACCTGACGTAGCGAGTTTCACTAGTTAGACAAGTTATTCAATGTGTTATTCAGAATAACATATTTGCATTACCTGGAGTAGCAAGGTTTGGGCGTAATTCAGAATAACAAATATGTACTACCTGGAATAGCGAATTTCATCATATTGTACCCAATTCAGAGTAACAAATTTGTACTACCCGAAATGGAGAGCTTCATCAGCTTGAGCTCAGTTCAGAGTAACATGAAGTTGAGAGTTTCTCCGATTTGGATGTAATTCAGAGAAACAAATTTGTATTGTACTACCTGGAATAGCGAATTTCATCATATTGCACCCAATTCAGAGTAATAAATTTGTACTACCCGAAATGGATAGCTTCATCAGCTTGAGCTCAGTTCAGAGTAACATGAAGTTGAGAGTTTCTCCGATTTGGATGTAATTCAGAGAAACAAATTTGTATTGTACTACCTGGAATAGCGAATTTCATCATATTGCACCCAATTCAGAGTAACAAATTTGTACTACCCGAAATAGAGAGCTTCATCAGCTTGAGCTCAGTTCAGAGTAACATGAAGTTGAGAGTTTCTCCGATTTGGATGTAATTCAGAGAAACAAATTTGTATTGTACTACCTGGAATAGCGAATTTCATCATATTGCACCCAATTCAGAGTAACAAATTTGTACTACCCGAAATAGAGAGCTTCATCAGCTTGAGCTCAGTTCAGAGTAACATGAAGTTGAGAGTTTCTCCGATTTGGATGTAATTCAGAGAAACAAATTTGTATTGTACTACCTGGAATAGCGAATTTCATCATATTGCACCCAATTCAGAGTAACAAATTTGTACTACCCGAAATAGAGAGCTTCATCAGCTTGAGCTCAGTTCAGAGTAGCATGAAGTTGAGAGTTTCTCCGTTTTGGATGTAATTCAGAGAAACAAATTTGTATTGTACTACCTGGAATAGCGAATTTCATCATATTGCACCCAATTCAGAGTAACAAATTTGTACTACCCGAAGTAGAGAGCTTCATCAGCTTGAGCTCAGTTCAGAGTAACATGAAGTTGAGAGTTTCTCCGATTTGGATGTAATTCAGAGAAACAAATTTGTATTGTACTACCTGGAATAGCGAGTTTTATCAGTTAAGAGTAATGAATTAATAAATCCATGAGTATCGAGTTTTATCGGTTTTCAGACAATTTGGAGTAAAAAATTTGCGTATTTGAAGCAGAGTGGAACAAAAGTTTTATGAGTTTGTAGGCATGTAGGAAAAAAATATTATTTTTATTAGAAATCGTATTCATTTGTAAAATTGATTTTAATGTAACATGAACAAATTTATATATGATTTATTCTGAACTCTTACCGATTCTCCCCTTTTTCAAACAATAAGTAAATAAAAAAAAAGAGTTTCTCATGAAATTTCACAGGGAAAAAAATTCTCGCAAATATGGGAATAAATAAACGTTTATTTTAGACCAAGTATGAACGCTCCAAAAGCATCGTAGAAGAATTGAATTTAACATGGAGCATTTTTGTGAGAGAAAAATTCTCTTTCTTAGAGGCTCTAATTAAAAACTCTGTTTTGACAATTTAAGCAGAAAGTTTCGTAGCCCGTATCAAGTGGAAATGAAGACTTATGATGGCATATAAAAACAAGTTTTTTCTTCCTTTAAAATAACACTTTTTTTCATTTTTATTTCTAAAGTCAAATTTCCAATTTTTAGAGGTTTTTTATGTATGGCCGGAAACATAAAAAAAATATGTTTTATTAGGACCACAAATCTATCAAGAGAAAAACTTCAACATGTGCTTCGAAAGATGGTATCTGTGTCTCTCAGAATAAACATTCACATGTGCGAGAAAAACAGTGGCTAAAGAATGCGATAGATTTTATCTATCTTCCTCTTGGTTTGTGGATTTATAAATTCCAAAGATTTTTTCAGTTTTGGTTCTACACGTAAGATATCTATCATTTTTCACTACGTTTGGTTCCTTTCAAATAGCGGAGTGTGCTGTTTGTTTTTCTTTTGCATGTGGCTTACATATTTGTTTCTACTCTTGTGCTTTAGTACCTGAGCGATTTCCTTATTTAGGGTTTAGCGGTTATAGAATAGAAAAGTTTGAGCAACTGTTTCGAAAAAGAGTGTTCAATTTTGTTGCAGTGATAAAACCTTTCGATTTTTTGTTTTTGCTGTCATATTTTCCCGCTTTATATTCTTTTGAATTAATGCTTATACAATATATTTTGAATTAATACGTAGCGTTTTTAAAAAGTGTTTAAAGGTGCTTATTTTCGATTTTTGTACTTTTTAAAGACACTAAAGGTGCTTTTTCATTGGGTGTTTTTAAAAAGTGCTTAATTTTCCCTTTTTCAAAATGAGATTTATTCTTCACTGTGTTGATTTTTGCTTCGAATTATGCAAAAAGACACAGTTCTCATTGTTCTATTCAACGTTTTCACAATTAATTCATTCCCAATCTATTTCGGCGTATTGTCAGTCCGTATCGTATGAAAACGCCATTCATTGTGCACGATTCAAAAGTTCATGATTTTTGACAACTATCAAAAACAATGGCAAAAGTTTTTTTTTTCTTTTGACATGCTGGTAAAAACAAGATAAAGCCGTTAATTGTCAAAAACTTTCCAACAATGCCTAATTACGATATTTTTTTAAAGTGCTTAAAAATATTTTTTGAGTGTTTGAAAAGTGCTTAAAAGGTGCTTATTTTTTGTTGAATAATTTGGCTATGCACCCTGTTATAGTGTTTAGCTAACGCGTGTGTTATGCATGGAGCTCTGTCATCACCCCTTTATTATATATTTTTAGTGCCTGGTAAATATTTCTGGTAAAAAAAAATCCCCATAATTCTGGATAATAAAACCAAAATATCTAAGATTTAAACCACTCATTTCTTAATTTTAAAATTTATATTGCAACTGTTTACCGAAAATTCTGGTTTTCAAAATTATATTTCTCAATTACTACACTTTTATTAAAAATTACAAAACTAAAAAGTGAATTTAACCGAATAACTAGTTTTTATGTATTTCTCTATGGTATCACGATAAAATTAACGAATTTCACTTCATTTCCCAAATTTTATCACACATTGTAACCATATTTTATTGTTAATTTTACCCAAATCATTACCTAAGCGCCCCGGTAAAAATTACCGAGCTTTTTGAGGTTAATGAAAAGATAGAAATGCGGTAAATTTTACCATACTGGTAGTTTTGACCGTACTTTTTTTATTAGTGCACATTTTAGAGTTTCAAATTAATATTTAAGCGAGAGAAAAGAGGGAAATTTTTTTTATCAAAAATTAACTAGTGACTTGTGAGAAAGGCATAAAATTTCATTATTTGAATAAAGGCAAAAATTTGTATATCTTTTAATTCAGAATTTCTTAAAAAATAATAAATATATTATTAAGTGAAATTATGTTTAGATAAACCTAAATGTGTGATTGTATGTATTTCTGTTAAATTATCTTCCATATTTGTCTTCCGTATACATGTACTTAGTCATTTGTCTTTTGTATACATGTATACAAAAATATCTGACATACATGTTTTTAAAAAGTATACACTATTATTAAAGTATATATTATATGCTAATTTAATAATTTAATTTATTATTAGTATTTTGAAAATCAATTGGCACACTATCGAACAAAGTCTTCATAGGTATTTATCGTTGAAATATATCACGAATTTCTGTCATAAGTATTTCCGTATTTCTTCATAAATATCTTCTTTATATTTGCGTTTAAAATTAACTTAACGTGCCTGTTTTTAAATGATTTACATATTTGTTTTTAATAATATCTTATGTTTTTGCATTTTATATTCAGTGTTTTAAAATTTAATATATTTTTTAGTGATAATGTAACAGATTGCTATAACTTCGTGAAAGAATGTGACCACAATGGGAACACAGTCATCTAAAAGAT
Source organism: Parasteatoda tepidariorum (assembly GCF_982258835.1). Lineage (NCBI taxonomy): Eukaryota > Metazoa > Arthropoda > Arachnida > Araneae > Theridiidae > Parasteatoda > Parasteatoda tepidariorum. The sequence goes on along the minus strand of NC_141764.1, from coordinate 80,138,726 downwards.
ATTATTTTATTTTCTAGGCGCTGAATGAAATGGTTCTTTGATTTGTGATTTGAAGTGAAAAGTGTGGTTGGATGAAACGAAATGGATTTAAGGTGAAACTATAAGTATCGATTGTTAAATGAACCATGCAGCACCTTTTAGAAAGATTACGATACGAGAATTTTAAGTGCTTCTTTCTGTTGCTGATATTTTCGTATTCTCTGCAATGCGGATCGGCTCTCGACCTCAGTAAGTACTATTTTAAAAGGATTTTTATCTCTCAGTCAATTTTTATGCAACTTATTTTATCTGGAACTACAATAATATTTGGAGGAATGCATTGCTTATGGAAAGTTAAAAATCGGCAACTATTCTTTCATCCAGTCTGAGAAATTTCACTCCTTTTAACTAAATCTTTAAAAATCACCACCATCTGACATTTAAAGTTTACAGGGTGTTCAAATATATTATAAATTTCAAAAATGCATATTCCTATAACGGTAAAGTTTTCAATATTAATAACAACAGTACTTCTTGATTCCTAGATTTAGTGTAAAAATTTTTAAACAGATAGCACAGCCAAATGTTAATATCAGAAAAAAAAAATGCTTGAAATTACTGGCTTGAGAACTTCGAAATTTTTCATAAATGAAAACTAATTTATAATATTTTCGAAATGACTACGATTAGCTGTAAAGGAATTAATTCATAAGCAGAAGAATATAGCGTCACTTTAAATCCCCACTTTCATTAACACTTATGTTATATGAAAACAGAGGTTTCATAGTGGACTGATGGCAGGACACGGTTCCCAGTGGTCAAGCATCACTGTCAGCGGACAGTCTGCAGACGGGTGGCATCGGTCCTCGTTATTCTATTGTAAAGTACTTGACTTCGCTAGTATGTCACCAGGCTACCAAATCTGGTATCCATTTTTACAACGGAGAATCAAAATTGTGAGATAATGTCTTCGGATCAGCCCAACAACTCCCAGAAGAAAGAAGGCTTCAGCACCTAGCCTCATTTAGTAATCTGACGTAACAAACATACACTGCGCAGTGGATGAAAAATAAGTTCGTACTACTAAGCTGCGCAGTGGTGGTAATTAAGAAAGATGTCATTACGTTTTGGACTACTAAAGGATAAAATTTCTTGTTTATGGTAACCCGTGTAAGGCCTTCTTTTTTCTAGGAGGTATTGATCATCCCAAAATGTTTATCAGACCATTGCCAATAGCCAATAGTGTAGCTCTAGTATGATGTAAATAAAAGACTACTAGAAATGCTACAAAAAAATAGCCATAACTATGCATCAAAACGAAACAGATATGATGGAAAGAATTAACTGCGCCATCTATGGGAAATTTTTTAAATAAAAACTAGGAGTTTTGGTAGAAAAAACTTATGGTCTCTCACATGAATTTTCTATAAAACTTGTTATTTTTAACCGTTTCAAGGTTACAACATTTTAGAAACCGTCAATATAATGTAGGAGAATGGTGTATCAGCTGAAAATTAGTGGCAAAACATACTAACTGATGAACCCCAGAAAATCAATTTTAGAATTCGTGGAAAAACTGGGAAGTTGTGAAGAAATTTCCTTGATATTTAGAACCATCTTATTTGCCGAAGTGGCGTAATTAATTAATGTTCCTTAAATGCAGCTTACTACCATTCATTTCTAAATCCATACATCAGAATGTTTTTCAAAATAGATTACTTAACATGATTATTTATGAAATATTATACCTAATTTCGAAAATCTTTTAATTCTGCGTTTTAAATAAGATAAATTTAGATTCGAATGGATTTTCATAGCGTGTGGTTCAAATATTTTCAAAGAAGTTTTAGTGAGAATAAAATTGCAATGTTGTCCAAAAACTTACATTTTTGAAACAAAAAGAAATATTTGTTGTCAAACTTACAATATAAAAATGAGAAATTGAAATTGTTTCATCATTACTTTTAAACCTTTCAGAATTAAAACAAATGAGTTATTTAGAAGTCACATTTAGACAAAGAAAGATTTATTATAATACGTAGACTAATACGTTTGAAACTAATAGAATAAATTTCAAGTTATACAAAATGCTTATTTCTGATACAAAATGTGCTTCGTTCTAAAATAGCAATATGACTGCTTGAAATCAAAGCAGTTATATAATTATTTCCAAAAACTTCAGCATTGAAACAAAAGCGCTGTTAATGAGTTATATTCACATCCAAATCAATTAATAATACAAAAGAATTTGAAAGCCATAGAATTAATACTTACGAACATTTTACGTTGTTCAAAAAGTTTTATTTCTAAAGCAAAATATTAGCATATATAATGACATTCCGAGTAAGTGCAATCAAAATAATTGTATCTAATCTTCTAATTTTACGCTGTTAATAAGTCATTTTTACACCCGAATAAATTTTTATAATGCACGGGCATCAGGAATAATCGATTGTTCTTCATAAAAGCATACAGCGCTTATCCCTACTTCAGTTAATTTAATTCAGGAAAAGCTTCAAAGTTGAGCTTTAGTGACAAGAAGGCGTCTAACATTTCCTAAATCAATCCAGAAAAAAAGCGGAAGCGACATGATTTTTTTTTATTTATTTTATTTTTGGCTGACAGACTCTACTTCATTCGTGCTGTCCTTCAACAAAGGATTTCACTATGAAGCCAGTCATCTTGTTCACAACTTGAAGGAAAATCTTGTCGTTTGACATCCGCGTCTGTTTATGATCTGACGCTTTAGCCTCATCTTCTTTCTTTAGAAAAGTTTCATCGCCAAGCGTCACTTGTCTTTAAAACTGATCTAGAATATATTACAATAAATAAAAGATTTAACATGTCACTGAAGCGAAAATAAGTAATGCTTTCTTAACATGGTTTAGTGAAAAGTTTGCTGTAAGTAGAATTGATTGAACTATGTTGTATTTTAATTGAAAAATTACGAAAATATTGTCGTAGGAAATCGAAGCTGCCTTAACAATGCAGCATGGATTGAGTTTAAATATTCTATTCGAAAGCAGTCTATTTACATTCTCGATAGATTAAATGAAATATAATTTTTAAATTTTGTTCTAGTTATTTTTTTTACGGTTTTCTTAAATTCATTTATTTTAATTAAATTCTTTTTTCATTAACAAAAGAAGCTATTTTCGTATTGGAGTGATTTCCTGCGTTTTATAAGTAAGAAAAAAAGGCATATATCGTACCAAAAATAGAAAATCATCTAAATAAAATAGAAAAAAAAAATTATAATGAAAAATTTAAACTTATAAAAGATTAATGATCTGCATAGTTCAAACCTTTCTGTAAAGATAAAACTTCTAAAGAATGCTTCCTTATAGTTAAGATTCATAAAATGTATAAATTACAATTTAAAAAACGCAAATTAACAGGTTTTTAAGATAGGCGATCTCGATACTACAAGGGAGTACTATCACCGATACCAAGATAATAGCAATAAACGATTGTTAATGCTTATTTTAGTTTTTTTGTACCTTTCTTTCTATATTTGTTTTGTTCGTCGTTAAATTTGCTATAATTAAGAACAACATCTTACACCTGTAATAACCAACATTTATCTCTATAGCATTATAAGGCCCATATTTCAGAAGTGTGCCATTTCATTTAAACAATAGTGTAACAAAACCTTTAAACAAATAAATAAAAGAAGCATTACTGAACGCAATTTTCTTTAGAAAATAAAATCCCTATTTAAATTCATAAAACACCGACAAAAGAATTCGAATTGAAAAACCTATTTTTTTTCTAATTCTTTCACTTCTTTTCATTACAAAGCAATGTAATTTCATCTGATAAATAGATTCAGACATCAGGAATCAGCTAATTCCCAAAATCCCACTTAAAAAAACGATCCTCTAAAAATACCATCACGTCTTTATTTGAAATTCCAATTAAAGATTCTTACATCTCTTACCTTTTTTTAAGAAAAAAATAACGGAATTAACTTTTTCCACGAAGAAAACTCAATCGGAATGATATGTGATGCTTTAATTGAACATCCTATCCGAACATTCATTACATCCAAATGCACTTCCTAGGAATAATCCTTCCCTTACCAGTTTGACAATCAGATGAAAAGAGCGGAGAAGAGCATCCCTCAATTCTTCGCTCTACTCTGTGCTTGATTCCAATGCAACTTGGCATCCATTAGTGAAGTTAATGCACATACTCTTTCACGGGGCTGAACATATTCGACTCCCCTCTCTGCCCCCCCCCCCACACAGGGAACACGAGTTCGCCCGCCGGGGTTAATTATACAGTTTCCATTACGGCACAGAATTGAACTGAAGGGGTTTGCGCGAAGATTGTTGGTGACAATTTCCACTTCACGGAAAAGAGGGTTGTTGTCCGTCAAAGTTCTGTCATGTTGTAGATTTGCATAAGTTTGGACTTTCAGAAATTAAGAGCCATGCATTTATGACATTTCTGACCATTTTATAATATTGGAAATGAATATTTCTTGCTCGATAATATTGTGAGCATTTGCTATCTTATTAATGCAATTACCAAAGCTATTAGCGTAATTTGCGGTGGGTTTAATCAACTACTAGTTCAGTTTTATTTTGGTTGTTAGCTTCTGTTAAACGAATTATTATAGAATCTAAGTTCTTGGACAATTTAAGAGAGTTGGATTTACAATAAATGCAAATCTTCAGATTATAATTATGATGTATTAATTATAGAGTTTCCAATATGGCTCAAAATAGAACTGATGGCATTTGTGCGAAGATTGTTGGTGTGGCAATTTCCACTTCACGGAAAAGAGGGTTGTTGTCCGTCAAAGTTCTGTCATGTTGTAGATTTGCATAAGTTTGGACTTTCAGAAATTAAGAGCCATGCATTTATGACATTTCTGACCATTTTATAATATTGGAAATGAATATTTCTTGCTCCATAATATCGTGAGCATTTGCTATCTTATTAATGCAATTACCAAAGCTATTAGCGTAATTTGCGGTGGGTTTAATCAACTACTAGTTCAGTTTTATTTTGGTTGTTAGCTTCTGTTAAACGAATTATTATGGAATCTAAGTTCTTGGACAATTTAAGAGAGTTGGATTTATAATAAATGCAAATCTTCAGATTATAATTATGATGTATTAATTATAGAGTTTCCAATATGGCTCAAAATTGAACTGATGGCATTTGTGCGAAGATTGTTGGTGTGGCAATTTCCACTTCACGGAAAAGAGGGTTGTTGTCCGTGAAAGTTGTGTCATATTGTAGATTTGCAAAAGTTTGGATGTTCAGAAATTAAGAGCCATGCATTTATGACATTTCTAGCTATTTTAGAATATTGGAAATGAATATTTCTTGCTCGATAATATCGTGAGCATTTGCTATCTTATTAATGCAATTACCAAAACTATTAGCATAATTGTGGTGGGTTTAATCAACTACTAGTTCAGTTTTATTCTGGTTATTAGCTTCTGTTGAGTGAATTATTATAGAATCTAAGTTCCTGGACAATTTAAGAGAATTGGATTTATAATCAATACAGCACAGCAGATGCACATTTTGGTATAAAGTTTTAAAATAACTATTTTAAAGTTTTTCAGTGCATTAATTATAAAGTTTCCATTACGCCACAGGAACTGATGGGGTTTATGCGAAGCTTGTTTGTGATAATATCCACTTTACGTAAAAGATGGTAATTGTCCATGAATGTTCTGTCCTGTTTTAGATTCTCTTAAGTTTGGACTTTTAGAAATTGAAAACATTTTTAGCCATTTTATATTCAGTGAAATGATTTATCTTGAAAATGATTATTTCTTACTCGAAAATGTTGTAAGCATTTGCTATTTTATTAATGCCATTACCATATCTATTAGTGTAATTGAGGAGGCTTAATCGTCTAATTCAATTTTATGCTGGCTGCTAGTTTAAGTTTTGCTCAAATTATTATAGATATTCCGAACTTTAGAATATTAATAGAAATTTAGATTGATAATAACTGCAATTAAGATACAAGATCAAATTTTTCTCTAAAATTGTTATTCTAATTAAAACTCGATTATATAAATTGATGTAAGGAATTTTCCCATCTGTATCTTAAAAGATTTGTGAAGATTTGTTTTAACGTGAATTGCAAATAAAAACATTATAGTAAAATACTATTAAATATGAAATACAAAAAACTTGTTTATAATATTTTTCTGTCCTTTAACTACAAAATAAAAATCATTAAAAAAACTTCTATGCATTTTATCACAAAAGTTGTCGTAACTAATCAATAAATATGAAATTAAAATTTTTTGTTGGCTTAAATTCACAAAATAAAAAGCAACGTAGAAAGCAGAATGCAAATAACCAGGATATGTACTTCTACTTCTGTTACTACACTGCTTTTTGTTCTTTTAATCAATTAACTTTTACGAACGAAACAGGGACAACGTAATAAATTAAAAATAAACGCAGTTTGAAGTATTTTTTAGGCCTATTACACTGTTTATCGTTCCTTTAATCAATTAAGTTTTACAAACGATACAGAAACCACATAAAGGGGAAAAAATGTACGCAGTTAGGAATATTTTTATTTCGGTTTATTACGTTACCTTCAATTTATTTTATTAAATCGTTATTCCACCTATCAATTGATGTATGAAAATAATGCAATTCGATTTTTCAAATAATTTTTGAAAATCTATCTTAACATGAATTGCAACTAACAGTTTAACAGCACAATAATTAAACGACAAATATAAACGTTAAAAATTTAAGTTTTGCGTTCTACAGTAAAATGCAACAAATAATATCGAATAAAAACTAAGGCTAACAACGTTAAAGAGCACAAAAGGTATTTTTGTGCTCTCTAACGTTGTTAGCCTTAGTTTGCATTTTAGCACAAAGGTCGCCCACTTGTGTATTTAATCTCGAATAACTTAGCTTTTCTTTCCAAAAAGTTTGCTAAAACACACTTAAAAGACATTAATTCTATCGATAACATTAACGAAATAGATAAGCAACGTAATAAACACAAATAAGCATGCTTAGAATATATGCTTTTATTTCTATACTTATTGCATTGCTTTCAGTTTTGTCGATGATATTAAAACTTAAAAACTACCTCAAATTTTATTTTTCTACAATTTTTATTCAAGTTAATTTTAACTACTATATCATTTAAAGCTAGAAAATTTACAACAATCTCTTTCTTGATTTTATGGCGATTTATGTTAAAATGTTCTTCAAAATAATCACAATATCTTCAGATAATAAATCTCAAGACTTGAGATATTAATTTTTTTAAATCCTGTCGTGTTGCTCCTTATTAAAAAATATTGCTCTAAATTATGCGAAAACTCGAAATTTATTCAAGAATTTCCCATTTTTACCCAAGCCCTCCTAGGACAAAATGAGTTAAGAAAAATTAAGTAAGTTTCTCCATACGTCACGTGACCTGCATTTTTTACCCTCACTCCCTGAAGGAAAACCCTGATTTCCATATTTTGCGTTCAATATTTCTTGAAGTATGTAAAAAAAAAGTTTAATAACTGAGAAGTCTAGTGTAACGGCTGAAGGGAAAAATTTTTTACACTTAAATTTTATATTTCATTTTTCTTTTTTTCTGCGAGAAGATGTCATTCAAGATATAAAATATGGCGATAAACTTAGTTAATCTGATGCAAACTGAAAATTAATCACAATTAAAGGAATAATTTCAGGAAATTTTTAATTCATCCATTTTAAGAAAAGAAATTTTGTGTTTTCGAGTTGAAAAAAATGCAAAATTTACACTTCAGTTTTATATTTTAAAACGTCATACTAATGCTAGTAAAACTAATTGAACGTATGGTATTGAACTTAGTTAATCCAATAAAAACTATAAATTAATTAATATTTTTAAAAAATTAAATCAATTTCAGTTTAAGCGAGTTAAAAAAAACTTGGGGGTCTTTAATTTTTAAGAAATGTACAAAATTTGCAGTTTAGTTTTATATTTTAATATTTTATTTTAATGCTTGAGAAATTAATTGAGCTAAAATATGTTGATAAATTTAGTTAATCAGATGCAAATTAAATCATAATATTAAGATTATAAATAAAGTTTAGTTAATTTTAAGGAAATATATTTTGCTTTCTTTCTTATAAAAGATATGCAAAACTTATTATTCAATAACATATTTGAAAATTTTATATCCTAGTCGGCAAATTTAATTTAAGTATGGTATGCCGATAAACTTAATTCATTTCATGCAAATTTAAAATTCATAAATATTTTAAAATAATTTCTGTCAATTTTAGTTTGAGCGATTTTTTGAAAGGTCTTAATTTCAAAAGGCATTAACTAACTTCTGAACTTTACTCAATTGTTTCCCTTTTCAAAGTTTTTTTTATGCCAGTGAAATTAATTAAAAAATTATATCTTTCTAATAAATTTTTTAAAGATTTAAACTAAAAATTAATTTCAAAAAATAAATTTGAGTAATTAAAGTTTTTACAGTTGAATAATTTTAAGAAAAGAAGTTTCTGGATCTTTTCTATTGAAAGACATGTGAACTTCAGAACTGTGTTTTTCTTAACGGTCCGGCAATATTTCAACTTTACTTCCCATAAGGTAGAGTTATAATAATTAATTATAATAGTTAATAATATTGATTAATTAAGGATTAATTCTAATGATTAGTTATAATAGTTAATTATGTTGATTAATTATATTAATTAGTTATATTAGTTAAATTAATTATAAAGATTAATTATAAAAATTAGTTGAAGTTTAAAAAGGAAGCATTTTGAAATTTTTTTTTTTTCATTCATATTCAAAATTGTGTCAATAATTGATTTCAAAGATGAATAACTATTTCTGCTAGAACTTAACTGCAAATAAGTGCAAATTTAAAAAATTCTTATTTGGAAGTGAGCCGTGTTTGGAAACCAGAAAAAGACACCGCTGTTTCATGCTGTATTTCTTAACCATAAGTTATTAAAATGCTGATCGTAATATTTTTCACTTATTTCAACCTGAATTATTACAAAACAATGAAAAAAAGCACGAAAAATATATCTAATAAAAATTTTGCATCAAAGGATTAAGGATTATGTAGTCCCATCAATTCTAAATTAATCGTCAACTCATTTTATTCAGACGATTTCGAATTATTTAGTCAACCGTTAAAATGAAAAACATTCTAAATTAATCGCCAACTCGTTTTATTCCTGCAAGTTAGAATTGCATAGTCAACCGTTAAAATTAAAAAAATTCTAAATTAATCGTCAACTCGTTTTATTCGGGCAAGTTCGGATTACATAGCCAACCGTTAAAATGAAAAACGTTCTAAATTAATCGTCAATTTTTTTAGTCTCATTTCATTCGAACGAGTTGCACCATTTCCAAATAATTTTTCAACATGCCCCGTTTTCAGTAAAGACAGAGAGTGGTATGATTAATGCAGCAGACAAAGATATAATTCGCTTTGGTACATCTGCTTAATATCATAGGAAACAAATATCCTAGATGGAAAGATATTAAGGAAATATCATTTATAAACTGTGATTCAACCCCTGTATATTGTGGGAAGGAGGAATTTATCCACATGGAACCAGCTGATCCGCCCACTTCGCCCAGCAGATAAACAGCTAAACCCTAGTGTTCTCTAATGTTTCAATCCCCACCCCCCATTCCCCTGGAACAAGAATATGGTGGCACGAAAATTGTACACGTGTCTTTTATCAGAAAATATTTCATTTTTGCGTCGCAACACAATGAAAATCTCAAAAAAAATATTTTTGGAGAGAGTTTTTGGAAGCTCTTCACCATTTTTCTTTTATTCTTTCATTACTTTACTTACGGTATTAAATTTGCTTTGTATCTCAAAGAAATATCATCAAATATACGACATTAATGGTTCTATACACATCGAATAGGGATTCTACATTCATATTAATTTACAAGGCTAACCCTTTGGCGCAGAATTTTTAATGAAACATATTTTTCATTCTTTTTGTTCAAAATAAGTGAAAACATTGTGTTTATTTTAAAAACTTACGGTAATGAAATACAGCATGAAACACAGGTGTCTTTTTCTTCATGAAATGTAAAATCTTCCGAACCAGGCTCCCTTCCAAATATTTCTTTTTTTAAATTTGTACTTATTTGCTGTTAATTAGATCTAAGACAAACAGTTATTCATCATTGAAATTTCTTTTATACAATTAATTTATAATATTTAATTAATAAACAATTTGATTATAAATTTCTTTATTTTAAAATTTAGCATTTTAAAAATTTATGGTTATGAAATACAGCATGAAACACAGGTGTCTTTTTCTTCATGAAATGTAAAATCTTCCGAACCAGGTTCCCTTCCAAATATTTCTTTTTTTAAATTTGCACTTATTTGCTGTTAATTAGATCTAAGACAAACAGTTATTCATCATTGAAATTTCTTTTATACAATTAATTTATGAACAATTTGACAATAAATTTCTTTATTTTAAAATTTAGCATTTTAAAAATTTATGGTTATGAAATACAGCATGAAACACAGGTGTACTTTTCTTCATGAAATGTGAAATCTTCCGAACCAGACTCCCTTCCAAATAATACTTTTTTAGATTTGCACTTATTTGCTGTTAATTAGATCTAAGACAAACAGTTATTCATCATTGAAATTTCTTTTATACAATTAATTTATAATATTTAATTAATAAGCAATTTGATTATAAATTTCTTTATTTTAAAATTTAGCATTTTAAAAATTTATGGTTATGAAATACAGCATGAAACACAGGCGTCTTTTTCTTCATGAAATGTGAAATCTTCCGAACCAGACTCCCTTCCAAATAATACTTTTTTAGATTTGCACTTATTTGCTGTTAATTAGATCTAAGACAAACAGTTATACATCATTGAAATTTCTTTTATACAATTAATTTATAATATTTAATTAATAAACAATTTGATTATAAATTTCGTTATTTTAAAATTTAGCATTTTAAAAATTTATGGTTATGAAATACAGCATGAAACACAGGTGTCTTTTTCTTCATGAAATGTAAAATCTTCCGAACCAGGTTCCCTTCCAAATATTTCTTTTTTTAAATTTGCACTTATTTGCTGTTAATTAGATCTAAGACAAACAGCTATACATCATTGAAATTTCTTTTATACAATTAATTTATAATATTTAATTAATAAACAATTTGATTATAAATTTCGTTATTTTAAAATTTAGCATTTTAAAAATTTATGGTTATGAAATACAGCATGAAACACAGGTGTCTTTTTCTTCATGAAATGTAAAATCTTCCGAACCAGGTTCCCTTCCAAATATTTCTTTTTTTAAATTTGCACTTATTTGCTGTTAATTAGATCTAAGACAAACAGTTATTCATCATTGAAATTTCTTTTATACAATTAATTTATGAACAATTTGACAATAAATTTCTTTATTTTAAAATTTAGCATTTTAAAAATTTATGGTTATGAAATACAGCATGAAACACAGGTGTACTTTTCTTCATGAAATGTAAAATCTTCCGAACCAGACTCCCTTCCAAATAATACTTTTTTAGATTTGCACTTATTTGCTGTTAATTAGATCTAAGACAAACAGTTATACATCATTGAAATTTCTTTTATACAATTAATTTATAATATTTAATTAATAAGCAATTTGATTATAAATTTCTTTATTTTAAAATTTAGCATTTTAAAAATTTATGGTTATGAAATACAGCATGAAACACAGGTGTCTTTTTCTTCATGAAATGTAAAATCTTCCGAACCAGGCTCCCTTCCAAATATTTCTTTTTTTTAATTTGCACTTATTTGCTGTTAATTAGATCTAAGACAAACAGTTATTCATTATTGAAATTTCTTTTATACAATTAATTTATGAACAATTTGACAATAAATGTCTATATTTTAAAATTTAGCATTTTAAAAACTTATGGTTATGAAATACAGCATGAAACACAGGTGTACTTTTCTTCATGAAATGTGAAATCTTCCGAACCAGACTCCCTTCCAAATAATACTTTTTTAGATTTGCACTTATTTGCTGTTAATTAGATCTAAGGCAAACAGTTATTCATCATTGAAATTTCTTTTATACAATAATTTATAATATATAATTAATAAACAATTTGACTATAAATTTCTTTATTTTAAAATCTTATTACAATGTCTCACATAAGTCATGTTTATCCATCTTTATTTGTAATAGGATAATTGAGCAGATTAGCATTGTCATCAAGAAATTATTATAATTATTTTATAAATAACAATGCGTTAATTCATAAAACGTATAAAAAATAACACTTTAATTTCGGAAACAATAATATGTTACGATACTCAGCAAAAAAAAAAAAAAAAAAAAAAAAAAGAAAGAAGTAAAACAAATAGTATAACTGTAAACAAAAGAAAACCCCTAACAAATATCTTGACCGTAAATTTATTTATTTCATAACTTCATTATATACCTTTCCCATAAATATCTTTCTATCCGACTTAAATCTTATTTATTTGTGATGGGTCAAATTAAAAGAGCCAACAAATGCCAAAATGTGTATTATAAATGCGCCAAAAGATCTTCTGGCAATATTTGGCTTGTTCTTTTTTCACCTGTAATGACTTAAGTGTACGGTTTTGCTATTAGCAAAAGCCTAGTGGTCTTTATCGTAAAAAAAAGTGTCTTTATGAGTAGCTGAATAGAGGATGGACATGGCAGAAAGTGACTTCACAAAAACCTTCCTAAAAGCTTTTGCCAATTAACGTCGCCAGTAAGTTAACAAGTCCATCCATCACTTTATGTTGTTGATTGAAGACTATATTCTCTCCTCGCCATACTTGTGTTTTCGCATCCTAATAACGAACTCTTGAAGCACAAATTTAACAACGGAGGAGCGGATATTTGAAAGGACTTATAACGAAATAACGAAATGTGTTTATGTATTTTTCTCCTCATTATTTTATAATACTTACTCAGCGATTGCGTTAAATGAATATACCTTTGTTACCATAACGAAAATGTACTTCGTATGCTTAATTGGTGATAACGATTTAAAAAAAAATAAAGAAATGCCTTAGCTAATATGTTTACTTGTCAAAATTTGTAATTGATTTATTTATTGCCGAATTCGCTTTTTTGCGTAAATATTTGTTTACTTTTTGAAGCAATTAACCCTTTTGAAACTCATTGGGAAATATAATTTAGAATCCTGGAATAAAATGTTCGACATTTTTTTTTCAATGCCTGCCTGAGGAATGGCCTACGTCACAAGTACAGAGAATGAACATCCATGCCTTGCTCGTGATTCGAACCCAGATTTGATGCAAGACCAGTTCTATAACCACTACACCGGCCGGTCGGCAAGGCTGATGTTTAAAGGGGAAAGTAAAGCTCTAAAAATAGGACACATTAATAACTTTTCATTTAGGAAATCCATTTTTGCGTATTAAATTGTAAAATCGTTGATTCGAGGGTCTAAACTGAAATATATACTGATCAATTACTGCAGGAAATATTTTAAGGTGCAAAATCAGACACAAAAACGTATTTTCGCTGAATAAAAAAACATTTTTCTTTGACATATTCAGAATTTTGACCCCCCAAAGACAAATTTTGAAGCTAAAAGTATAGTCTACATATAATAATTAGAGTATTCAAAGTTGGCCCATTCAATTGTATGATTGAATCTCAGTACGTGACAATTGAGATCATCTCATCAAAAGTTGTTAAGGTATTTTGTTTTTACTTTTGGGAACCAAGACGTGTTGCGTATCAAAGTACACAGCTCATATTTTAGAATGCATATTTTTCCTTAGAAAATCTGTATTTTGAAACAGTTGTATTAATGTTATTATGAACAAAAGTATCATAATAACATCAATATTCATAAGGCAAACTTTAATTTTCCAAATCAGTCCGCGTGTTACCATCATACATTTTTCTAAAAACTAACCTATTTATTTAACTTCTAGAAAAAAATTGTTTTTTTTTTCAGTTAGGACGCAATTATCTTTGTTATTATCTTTGTTATTATTTGACTTAAAAATTTGTCATTTCATAAAAAAATCATATTTTATGGTCTATAGCGTATCTATACAATACTTTATAATTAATTTTTCAACATTTCAACAAAGCTTCAACATTTCTAAAACTCAAATTTTTATTTTTATAAATTATTAAAATGGTATTTATTTATTTTTATACATCGCTAATGTTATATTAATTGATTTATAAAAGTAAATCATTAATAATGTTTTGGTTTAATTTTATGACTCGAAACATTTGAAATAATATTCCTTTAAGCAGTGAATATTCTATCTCAACTCATATTTTTAATATGCAGTAACTTTGATAATGCTTTTATTAAACTTTGATAATGCTTTTTTTAAAAATAAAAAAAGTACTGAACCAAACAGTGGATGAAATTATAAAGTCTCCAGTTAAGTGACATTTATCTTTTGTATTATTCGGCTCAAAAACTTGTCTAGTCATCAAAAAACATATTTAAGAACCTATCAAAGTGGCACAGATTTATGGTAAAAATGATTCAATTTTTAGTTAATAAATGTAATTTTTTAAAAGAAATTTGTGCCTTCGATTTAAAGTTATAGAAATAAATGTGTCTTTATTAAAATTGCATTACTTGTAGATCATTTCATCTGATACTTTACCTTATCATAAAAAAATTATTGATGTGTTCAGCTATAAAATTTAATTTTATGAAAAGCACTATCTCATATGAAAACCTCCCAGCCTGTTACTTGATCATAACATCGCCGGCAATCTTTTTCACCAAACACTATCAATAAAAATCTCACAGTTTTCGATACAGCCTTTTTACTGTAAACGGCAAGAATCGAAGGTTATGCCACCCCCTTAGCATTCAGATATCGATCTGCAGTGATAAGTGACCATATTCAGGTACTTAACCAAATGACCAGTCTTGATGGGTGATAGATCAAAAAACACAAAACGGAAAATTGCGAGTATGTGTCCGGAAAAAAAAATGTCATCAGTGCGTAGAATAGGGTTTTTTCCTACGAGTGGGTGTGTCCAGTACCGGACAAAGCGCACATTAAGGGGATTGACCAGGATCGAGTACTATCATTTTCAGCGCGTCCACTTCCACATTTTTGACAAACACACTGTCAAGGAAGCTTCTATGGTCAAGATCTATGACTGTCTACTTGGAGAGTTTCTGATCCCTACGCAATAGGGGGAGTTTGTTGAACCGGGTGGAAAAGGGGGTGCCTAAAAATAGGGGTGGCGAGTGTGTTATGGATGTGTGGGATTGAAAACGCATTATATTCTCTCGGACGCTGGTCAACAAGGGGATGCTATAGGCACCAATCTCGATTTTTGTGAATGATAGTCAACATAACGGTTCTCTACAGCTATGTTTTAGGGATGTAGCAGGAAGTGTTTTTCTTCCTGTTTTATTTATTCCATCGTATTTTATAGGAATATTAGTTTTTTCCACCATTTTTCAAGTATTTCTATTCATGATGTCGTTTCCTGATATTATTGGCTGTTTTGTAACCTTCTTTGACGCCAGAATATATATTCTTAATAACTTTTCGGATTTCGTTGCTGTTTGGTCATTTATTTCACGTCTGGCGCCCTCTATTCTGTTAATGAAAATTACTCAAAATTTCAAATTAATCTTTCTAAAACCTATGGTTTCTTTTTTAAATTTTATTAAGAAAAAGCGGTTATGATTTACTTTTTTATTTAGAGGCTTTAAAATTGTTTAAACATTACAATTCAATATCTTTTTATATCATTATTAAAAAAAAAAATTACAGATAATTACGACCACATGTTGACCTAACGTGACATGAACGTCACACGAATTGCGAGAATTCTTCTTATTTGAAAAAGGACTGCTTTCGCATCAAGCAAAGGTTTTTTATTGTTTTCAGAAATAAGGGGTAGATAACAGAAGAAAATATTCATAAAGTAAAAATAATAAACGCTATTTTAATGTGAGTTTTTTGCGTCACGGCACATAAACAAATTTCTGCGTTAATGGCTTACAAAAAATATTTTTTAACGGAATAATCTTTGGATAACGCTTTTTATAATTGCGTACGGAAATTTTTCTATTCTTGCAAAGAGTAAAAATGGTGAAATGTTCCAAAAGTGAAATTAACATTAAGACATTTAAAATTTCGAGAGTTTTCTGGACTCTGCCTTTGTAAATGAATTTTTATCATTGCTGTTCCAATTAATTTTGGGGTACAAAATTCTGAATTCATCAAAAAAAAAGAAGAAAAAAATATGTGCTTTTTCTAAGAAAATGTATTTCCTTGTCTGATTCAAGTTGTACTCTGATGTTCTGTACTAATTAATTAACATGCTTACAATCTACCGTTTTAACCATTAATATTGCATCTTGGCACTTGAGTATTAAATTATTATTAAATTGTTAAGAAAGTTCTGCATCACTTGCGAAAATTTCAACTTTAATGAATTTTCATTTTTTGTTATTGTTTTTTATTGTTCTTAACTTGTGTAAACTTGCATCAATTAGCTCTATATACCTTTGAATAAAACTGAACTTCGGGGTTTAATTCGTTATTGCTGTAAACGAGATATTTCAGCAAAGGATGCTGAAAGAGTGTTGTAGAAAAAAGTTATTCAAAGTTATCACTGAAACAGTTATCACTTTGAAAGTCTAATTATAAGATAAAGATTACGCAGAGAGATCTTTTGCACACTTTTCAAGGTTGTGATTATTAAAATAATTTTTCGATTACAAATGGGAGTAAACTAAGCTTTAGTGATGAACATCTAATACCATATTATATATAATTTCTTGCATACATGTACTTCTCCTAAAGCAATAAAATACTGTAAACAGCAAAATAAATTGTAATATTACCAATTCTATATTATTTTTAGGCATACATTAAATACCTAAAACAAATATGGGCGTATTTCAATTCTACAGTTTCATACTATTGTAAATATATTGCAACTGAAAAAACTAGTGAGCGAAAATGAAATATTCCCAATTTCATTTCAAATGAGAGCAAAACAAATAACGAAATTGCGTTTTATAATTTAACGTAAAGGATTATACATTTTATACCAAGCTTGTTTCAAATTTAGATATCAAAATGTAACTCTCGAAATTTTGTTTAAACTTCACTTCGCACGGAAACGTTCGCTAAATTTAATATAGGCGAAAAACAGCACTCCTGTCCAAAACGTTCTAAATTACTGTCTGTTGAAGTTTATTAAAAAGGATATATATTACATTATCCAGCTCTGCCAGGAATTTATATCCTACCCTGCATTTAAAACATGCCCTCGGGTTTTTTTCCCCTACTCCTCACCACTGGGGGAAAATAAATAAAACAAAAAGAAAACCAACTCAATATCAAACAAACCAAAAAAAAAAAGGGTACCTTTAAGTCTGAGGGATATCTAGCATATGGACGCAAGGTACCGTTCCAGACAGCGAAGATGAGGAGCTAATCTTGTTAGCATTGATGCTAGGAGATTAGATCCCATGGAAGAAGACGCGGAGGGATGAGAAGTGAAGTGAAGTGGGGGAAGCCCCTTTTTCGCCAAATCCAATCAATTGGATCACACTTTTCTTTTGCTCTCATAGCAGCTTTTTACTTCTTCGTCTCAGTGAGAATGGGCACTATTTACCGTGGGCAGGATTTTCGGTGCAGGATGATAGGGGTAAGGTGGAGAGTGTAACATCGTAATTCTTCCGTCACAATTATGAGTGAAGTGTATGGTGGGTTACTCATTCATTAAACGTGTGACTCTGAGTGGCACTATAGAGCTGTAAGCGGGATTCGGTGAACAATAGTAGTCGGAAATATAGTGGTAGAAGCTAATTGAAGTGAATCGTTCGTTTCGATTATTGAATTACTTTTGCTAGAGTGAGCAGATGGCTAGTCGCAACAACCTGTGTAGTCCATTGTTGTGAATGTTTTATGACATATTATCGTAATAAATTTATTACAGTAATTTTCCCCCCTTCTTTTTACTGAATCAGATCACAACTGTTGAACTTTTTAGTTGATGAAAATGTAATTTTGTTCGATACTTTTAATTTAGATAAACTGAATACATATTTGCTACAATGAGTACATAACGAAATTTTTAAATAGGGAAAGATTCGTTTAAACTTGGAACTACACACCTGGGAAAGACTTTAGGCTCATTACAACATGAGGAATTGTGGTATTGTTTTGAATTATAATATCGTTCAAATTTTCAGCATCCTTAATATGATGTTATGTTGAACCATATTATCGTTCTTCTAAAATCTGATGGCTGAATACTATGATTCTATTTGAAGTTTGAATGTAAAAGTGGTTCAATTTAACATTTTAGTGAAATTTTTGAAAATTTGCTCTGTTTTATTGTTCATGGTATTGATATTATGTTTCAATAGTTAAACGATCTTTTTAGTACATTGTGTTATTTGCTCTGAAATATTTAATTGTAAAAACTTGTTGCCCCATTTTACAAATTTTCAAAAAAGCTTTCCTGAAAAAACTTTTTTTTTGTATTCATACAAAATTTATCCCAATTTACGTCGTTATATTGAATAGAAATTGAACAAAATGGTTGGGTTTATTAAAAATTTCTTTAATATTCAAGTTAGTTATTTCGCAGTTATAGATTTATCGAATGTGAGTAAAGCTTATAATAATTATCTGTAAGCGCTAGTAACTCCTTTTTTTTCAGGAAAGCTTAATCTTTCTCAAGTAAATTGTAAAAAAATTTTAGTGTAATAGTTATCACCATTTTTGATGGAGAGGTTAACCATAATTTTTATTGTGCATGCAGTCTCATTTATTTACTTTTTCCTGTTATAGTTTTATTTTTTATTTATTCATTTTTTGCTTCTTTGTTACGCATATAACGCTGATAACGCATATTTTCATGCGTATTAAAATCAATTGATAGATTCCAGGAAAAACGTTTCGTTTGAAAAACAAGCAAATTTATAGCAATATATAGCTAATTCCCTTAAACAATTTTTTGTTTGTTGTTTTGCTTTGCTGTTTTTAGTTAAAAATATACAATTTTGTACATAAAAATAAATTTAGTTTGGCCAAAAATTGTGGTAGCTATGCATTAAAATTTTTTTAAAGTGTGCTTAAAGCCTTGAATACTGGTAAAAAGTTCTTTAGACCAGTCCATAGTAATGGTTTTTTTTATTTTTTTTATTTCCAATGCAGCAGGAGATACAGACATTATCCTAACGCCGTACAGAGATCAAAAGAAAAGAAAGATACAAATACAGAAAGAGAAAGATGAAATATACGAAATACAAAAACAAAAGCAAAACATCAAACACAAAAACTAAATCAAGAATTTAATGGGTTTTTTTTTAATAAGAAATTATTTTTAAATTATTGAAATATTTGAGCTTTAAGAGATTATTTTTATACGTAAATAAGAATTTATTTTTCATTAAGAACCATATGATCTTTCCTAGAACGTTTAAAAAATAATATTTAATAGTCTGACACACTCTACGCCATCTCGTAATCAAGCCTTATACTAAAGATACTTGGGTACTAAGATTTTCCTTAATTATCTTGATAGTTAAAATTCCTAATTATTTTATCCCTTTAAGATTTTTAAAACTCAACAACGTCATATCTCCTTCCTTCATTATAAATTATAATTAGATACTTCATAATTTTGCATATTTTAAAAATTTCTTAATCACACTCACCATTTTTACAAATTTTAATATTAAACTCTGAACATATTTAAAAAGTTATTAAAATCTTTATAATTTGTTTCCTATTTTATAAAGACGTAGATATGCAGTGTTCAATATCTTATTTATTACTTTACCATTACGGAAGTCGATATTAAATATGAATTAGGCTTATCATAAGCCTTCTGACACATAACTGGAATCAACGCTTGCCAACATCTAGGGGATAATTTATCACGACGAGTAAGGAATGATTAATAGTATTTTGTAGCTGATAACAGTACTCTAGGGCCTAAAATCAATGTTTTATTCCAAGTACGGTACATGGAATGTTTTTTAATCAACAAACTAGATTAAATAGATATTTTAAACATTTCAAACATGGTTAACGTGGCGTTCTAATTAAGATTGAAACAAATTGTTTTTGTACATGATATATTAATCTTTTGAAATATATATTAGAATAATTTTTAATCTCTGTCTTTTCAAAATAATATATATATATATATATATATATATATATATATATATATATATATATATATATATATATATATATATATATATATATATATATATATATATATATATATATATATATATATATATATATATATATATATATATATATATATATATATAATTTTTATAGTATATTAGAAAAAATCCTAAAATTTTACGATAAAAAGTAACGGCACACTGCATATTCAATAATTGCCGTAAACATTTATGACAGAAAAAATATAAATGTAAAAACTGTGTATTGTCACCAGGTTTTAAACCTGGAGAACGTATTTCACAAGCTATTACACTAACCCCTATACCATACCGTCAAATAATGTAGATGGTTTCAAAATCTGATAATGTTAATATAAGCACATATTTTCTTAACCAGTTTTGAGCTTATAAAACTGCTTATAATGTCATTGTGGATGAGTAGGAACTACGTTGACCTACTTATGTCATTAATCTAAATTAACTTTTTCCGTATAATTTACTGTGAAGGTTTAATAGTATTGTGGAGATTACATTTTATAGGAATATTTAACTTATAGGTCAATTAATTTTTTTTACATTGTGATACACATAGTATGTTATTCTTAATTAGTACCTCTGAAATTTGTTTCAAAGATTTTTATTTATATTTACAATGTTTAATTAGATTGATTAGCTAAAATCGATGGCAACATACAGTTTAATAAATGATTTAACAAAAACTTGTTGCGGGATAATTTTGGATACAAATTCTTAGAATAAAAAGCCAAAAAAGGATAATTTAAATTTTTTTTATCCAAACATAAAATCGAAAATGAAATGTATAAATAAAGTACTTAAATGTAAAAAATAAATACTAATTTAAAGCTATTGTTCGCCTCAAAGATGGGGTTTTTTCGTCAGTTAAAAATACAACTGTTATCATAATATTTATTTATTTATAATTTTAAACTGTTCAATTTAAAGCTTAACAGTAATTTTACAAACTTCATATACTAAATTTAAAAAATTTGTTAGAACTCCAGTTTAAGTAAATTCATATTTTTAACTTTCTTTATATTTTAGAAAAAATAACCCTGTTTGGTTTGTTTTATTTCAAATCTAATCTCGGGGTACAATTCTGATCCAATTTTGCTTGTCTTATAATATCTTATTCTTATAATCTTTCCTTCTATTAGAATGGAGGAAATATTCCTTGTTATTCCTATCAGAATAGCTCTTTTATTTTGTGGTACAGTATGTAATTTTCGTTTAATATCCCCTGTCTGTGTTCGATTTTCCGACCACGCAAAACTTAGGGATCCGTCACGGAAGTTGCCCATCAATTGATCGGTAAGGCACTTCCAACAATTTGTAGTTACAATATGGTATATCATCTTTTTCGTTATAACACCTGTTTTTACATTGTATTTACCTAAGAACATATTTTAAAACTTCCCTTAAAAAGTGTGGTTTAAAAGTTTAGTTTGATTTTTGACGAATGATGTGTAGCTGTTTTTTATATCGATAAGGAAAGCGTGTTACAGGGTTTTTGTAGACCAGGGTACCATTTTTTTGAATGCTCTTAGGAGAAATATACGAGAAAATCGGTAGAAGGAGAAAAGAGCACCAGGAGGAGATTCAACAATAGTATTTCACCACACCAATTTCAAAATTCAGGTCCCTCGGAGGACTTAAAATGATGTTATTGTCACAGAATTTCACGTTATCTGTGGTTTATGGCATGACTTGGGGTTTTTATTTTCCATTCCAATTCTCAAGTTTCAGCCTTGAAAGTTCTCTAAAATGGCATGTTATTGTCACATCATTTCATATTCTGTGGATTATGACTTAACACAAGGTTTTAATTTGGACATTTCAGTCCTGAAAGTTCTCTAAAATTGTAATGTTTTGTTTCATCATTTCTCGTTAAATATGGATTGCGGCAATATGGATTATGGATTGAAACACTAGGGTTCAATCAACCTTTGAACCTGGTCAACCTTTACGTCAGCCTAATGGCATAACCCTGAATTTTAGTTTTCCATTCCAATCCTCAATTTGCAGTCGTGAAAGTTCTCAAAAAGGACATATTATGGTCACATCATTTCACGTTAAGCATGGATTATGACGCAAGAAAAAGTTTCAATCTCCAATTTCAAAAATTTCATTCCTCAAAATTTCTAAAATGATATAGTGTTACATCAATATACGTAAATCTTTGGATTATGACACCCAAAATTTTCATTTCCCATTCCAATTCTAAACTCCAAAAAGTGGTCTATATAAGAAAAGCACCAATACGAAAAAGTGGTATTTATTTCCACCAAGTGCATGTTTCGTTCCGTTGCCTATCACTTCAGCTTTTAAAAAACAGTATGAATAGACTTTCGATCTAAACATAAATATTTATATCATTGATATATTGCAATGGAACTACCTTGTTTTTCTAAACTAAATACTAATAATGAAACACAAGTGGTAAAAATACAAGTGGGAAAAGGAACCGTCTTAATACTAATAATAAAACGAAACACTAGGCACAAATGGATTAAGTTGTAGTCCTGAAAGTTCTCTAAAATGTCATATTAGTGTCACATTATGTCACATCAATTGTAGATAAGTCAGTATTTTCTTTTTACCATATCTCCAAGTTCTAGTCTTTTATTTACTCTGAAATAACATGTTAATAAAATTTAAGGCAACCTACCGTGAATCAACATACACATACCTTTCTGTCAGAGTTAGCAAACGTTCTAAAATGTAGTTCGGAATAATAAATAAATAAATAATAATAATAAAATATTTTAGTGCCTAATGCAAAATCACTTGTTTCCATCAAGCTCAAAAAACAAAATAACCAGCCAAATTCCTCGCGTACCAGTCCCTAAAAAACGTTCCATTCCTTGAAGGGGGATCAAAAATTGTTAAAGAAGAAATACTTCAAAACCACCACTCGGTCGATGAAATCTTGTTTCCGGAAAAGGGGAAGGGGTAAGGCAGGTAGTAAACTGGAACGGTGTCTTGTTTACGAAAAGCAACAAGGATCAGATTGCATCCTAATCGCATCACCTTTCCACCTTCCGTCCGAAACCGGAGAACACGAAGATGCGATGTTTCTGAGGATAATTATGCGCCAGGGGCTAACAGGGAAATGGAATATAATTCTGTTATAGGCGGTCGACGGATAATTGCCATTCCCTTAATTGACCTAATTATCGGAGGTCGATTAAGTGATTGGGGAAGAAACCTCTGAGAATAGCCATCCGTTTTCTCTGGTTTCGGTTTTCTTTGTTCCTTTTGAAAAAGCTTGAGGAGATTGGAGGTGTAATGGCGTGGGGAGGAACTAATTAAAAACGTGGCTTCGAAAAGATGGAACCTTGTTTGAAGAAAAATTAATCACATTTTTACTCGTTAAAGTGTGAAAGGTGGAAATCTATCAACGGGTAATATTTTACATGATATCGGCAGCGTCTTTGTTTTAAACTTCCAAGGATCATTTGATATTATTGACTTTGGAATCTAGAATGAATTTATTGGGCTCAGTGTAATTTGTAGGCGGAAACGAACTCTGAGATTTATAACTAAGTAAACTGAATTTAATTTTAAGTAAAAATGTTTTAGGGTCCATATTACGTTTTACATATTGTGTCGCAATTTTATTTACTTCATTTAGCGTGTTATTTATTTAGTTTTCAAGCAAAATGGAATTCAACTATCACTAGTTTGATTACATTGAAATGTGATGCATTACAGAACTTTCATTGTTGTTGTAATGTTACAGTAGCTATTATTTTATTCGCAGTTAATTCATTTTTTTAATTCACTTCATTCTTTTCATTGATTAAAAAAGAAAGAAAAGAAATTTAATAGCAATGAATAACAATAAAAATTTCAAATTTAATAGCTTATGAAAGTAATTTAATTTCTGCTAAAAATATTTTTCAACTTTATTCTGTTCTAATAGTTCCAAAAATTAATGCAAACTCATTATAAATTTTAAAACTGTTAACGGAATATAATAAAATATAATGAAATGAATGTAATAAAAAAAGGCTTCATCTTATACTCATATATTCATCTTCATCTTATATTCATATATAAATACATTACTTTTATGATATAATTAAGAAGAAAATAGAAAATTAATAACATAACAAGGGTAACAAAATAAGATATAACACAATAACAATACTAAAAAATAACTAATAAACTAATAACAAAAAATTAGATAAAATGTAAAATCTTTTCGAGAGGTAAAACACAAATTTAATTACATAGTCTTATTTTTTGGAAATTGTATCTCTAAGCCATGATCCGTCTACCACTGAGGATATTGTACGTCAGCACTGTGGTCGATGTGACTTGACCTCGGAATTCATATCGACAACTAGGGTTGGGATTCGAACCCAGGTTATCTCATTGAGAGGCAAGTGCTCTATCCCCTTATTGACCACGGCTATAGTGATATGGAAGGAGGAGTATGTGAAGAAGATATTCGCTGGCTGCCGACAGAATTCTAACCAAGGACCAAATATTATCGAATATTAAATATTATCAAAATAATTGGTAGCCTTTCCTTGGTCAATATGTTCACGACTGCTTATAAATTTTTATTTATATGTTTAGGGATCCGCCAAAAGATGCTTGGTCATTTAGGGTTCCGTAGGCGTAAAAAGTTTGGAACTGCAGTTCTAGAACAAACTTATGCTGTTATAAAACTCACATCAATATAAATCTGACGCAAAAAATATAATCATTCTGAGGCAAAAATAACCCTTTATCAATAAAAGAAACCTGATTCCAATTTTAAGGAAGCTCCTTCTCTATTCTATAAATTTATCTTTAAAACTCAATGTGACGTAATAAAAATATTTAACAATATCTCTAACAATCTATCGAAGATCGCATTATTATAAAACTTCCATAAAATATGTCACAATGATCGTTTTATGTGTTACTATTTCCATCCTAAATCACCATTCTGTATAAATCATACAGCTAAAAATATGAAATTCAATTCATTTGCTTCCAGACACCGTTAAGAAAATTCATATTTTAAACTTTTCACCTCCAAGACCCGAATATTGCCAACAACACAAAATATATATCCTTAAGGAAGCAGGCAATAGTATATTTTGGCGAAGAATGCACAGCTTTTTTTGGCGCAAGCCACCAAGTTCATAAACAACAGATAAACTCCTAAATATAGCGTGACTGTTATATTACACTATATTTTTTTCCCTCTTCTCAATGAAGTTTTTTTTCTTCTTTCATCCAACCAATCTTAATGATATCGTACGCAGACGGTTCTTTACGTTCTATTCCCTTGATATAACTCATTTTCTCTTCTCTCAATTCTCTTTTGGAGTTTTTTTGGATTTTTCCGTTTTTTTCATTCTTTCATTGTGCCTTACTCTGTTATCGTTTTTTTATTTCGCCATTTTCTTCTTCTTTTTTTTCTTCTTCCTCGTGGCATCCGCAAGAAGTCCTCCAGAAAAAAAAAATGGAATAGAAGACTATTTCATACTTTTATGGGTTCTTAGTGTTAGGCAGGAATATTTATATGCATTTAGGAAAATATCAAGCAGTCATAAAGTAATAAACCTGAATATCTAATAGTCTGATGTAGACATTTTTAGTAAAATAGAAATGCACAGAGTTAAAGGTTATATGATTTGCTCCTTCGGGTTAAAATGTAGCAAAAAACTACATATTTTATTACTTAAAAGATACATTTTTATAATTTCACGATAGCATATAAGTATTTTTAAAAATCAATGAATAAAGCAAGTAATTTCAGTTCATATACCACGGGAGCAGTGTTTTAAAATTCATCTTCAATCATATGTTGCATTTTTAACCAACTTTATACATGATGATATAATTTTTTCTGTTTAATTTTTAGTGTTATTATTGACCTGCAAAATTTACTTTTGAAAAATTTATTCAAATATGTCTACGAAATATATCGAGATTAATTTAATTAGTAATTTTTTAAGAAATAAAATTTGATTTGTCTAAACATATATATTTTTTACTCTATTAAAAAAAAAGTCCGAATTTTACATTATTTCCCTGCCTTTCGCCAAGTTTCACTTATTTAGAAACAGTAGTCAGTCCGATTGTATTTTTTTTTTTTAGAATTTAAATTACAATTAGTATAATTTTTAGTGATGTAGGGAAAAGCAAGTGCCAAGTTATTTTTTGAATTTAACTACTAGCTACGCTGGTTAACTGGTTAAATAAATTTAACTTTAATAACTCTAAATACACAAACAAAAGTTCAAGAAGAAGCATTTCTTTTACAATATGGTTTTCTATGCTTTAGACTGAGTATAAAACTACGGTGGCGCAGTTGAACTGATTGGTGTTAAGGAGAGTAATCATTGGAAAATTTTCAATCTTAGCTTGCAGAAGACAATATCAAATTTTAACATTCTAAGAATTTGAAATTTTTCTGCAAAAATGCATTTAATAATAAGATATCTTCCATTATTACAAAGATACGTTTTAGAGATGGAGATGTAACAATTGATGATTAAGAAAGAATTACAGGAAATCAGATATTTTCAACGGATATTTTCAAGAAACACTTTGTCATGTCATGCGAGCCTAAAAGATTTCTGATCCACAAAACTTAACGAACGTGTTGTTATGATATAATGTATGACAAGTTGAAGATTTCCTATGTACTAAAAATGCTGATTAGAAGAAATCATTTTAATTTCCTTGCCTTGTCTTTCCGATATGCACTGTTAAAAATTTCTCGGTGAAAATGGTTAAAAAGCAATTTGTTTAATTGTTATTTTATCATATTCAACCAAAGCAGTCAAATAACCCTAAAAAAGATGATATTTAAACGGTTAAATTTGAGAAAAAACGTTTATTGATTTTTACCTAATAAGGTTCCATAACCAGAATTCTATTCTCGCCTTAGGAAACCATTTTGTTCCGAAAAACTAGGTACATACTGTTGCTGAGAGGGTTAATTATTCGATCTCGTGACCGACTGAAAAGGGGTTCGAACCCTAGCGATGATACCACCATATTTCTTCTATTCCTTCAATACATGAAGAGTTTCCATCGGTGACCCTCCCTAACCTATTAGAATACGAAACTATCATTCATGCATAAATGGCACAGCAGCCGCTATGTTTGTTAAATGCTGTATTTCGAAGCTCTGTCATCAAGGAAAATAAAAAAGAAATAGCTTAAGTGCCTAACGCTTGAAGCAATTCGATGATTTTTAACTATATATATAATCTTGCCTTGAAGAATTATCTGGACTTTAGAACAGACAGATAGCTTAAATATTTTGAAAGTCATCAAACATTGCTAGTTATCAAAAATTGCCAATTTGGCTAAATTTTTTCACCTTTATGAAAATAATCAAAATCCCTACCTTATTCTCAGTTTTTCAAATTTTTATGAGCCCAGGTAATGCAGTATTAATTTATTATTGGAGTAAGTTTTTAAATAGTGAAAAATTAGAGCACAAGCGCTTTTTATTTTCTCAGAACTGTGGCTTGTCTCCATATTGACGTTTTGCGTCATTTTCAGAATAAGCGTAGACACGGCGCTGGGTTTAGAAAGGGTAAACTGGATTTACCAATCATCATGAGTAACAATTGCAAACTCACAGTAGTTATAAAAATAGTATATTTTTCGCAAAAAAGCAGCATTTCATATTACGCCTAAGCCTTCAAAAAACAGTCTTATTTTTTTATCTCATTTTTGCGATTTAGAAATTATGCTTGTTGTAAATTGTTGCAAAACTGTATAGTTTTGTATTCACGGTTTTTTAACCATACTAGTTGTAAACGGTTTCAAAACCGTAAAGGTAAAGAAACGTTCTTAACCATGAACTTTATGGTGAATCGGTTGCACAGACTTCTACCGGTTTTTTTACCATAATTTCAGAAGGAAAATTTTAACAGTGTGCCATGAATCAACTTAACGAATCCATTATCAATTAACAGAAACTAATTCAAATGATACTATAGGCTTTTTTTTAACAGAAAGTTTCTTCTTTGTTGGAAGAACTGTAGGTCATTGCTCAGAATGATACCGTCAAAAGAATTAAAGTGGCATTCTTTGAGATTTTTCATCCATCTTAAGAATTTCAATTAGGCAGAAAAATATTGTTGGGAGTCTTGTCTTCCAAACAAATAAACAGCAGGGTGTCTAAAATTGGCCCATAACTGTGTTTTGCTGGGCGGTTGGATCAGACACAAACTGAAGGTGACAGATGGTTGGATGTTTGCAGACAAGTCAATTAAACCAGCACAGCTGTCAAAATGGAAGAAACCGGTAAAAGTAGTCAAAGGTCAAAACTGGGAAATTGGAGTAAGACAGCTGCTTAAGATGATCGATGTGTGATCCTAATTACACCCAGTAATTGGGAAATGGGTGTCAGTCAACTGTCTCAAAGAGGTTGTAACCGCGGTTTGTACCGATCCGAGCCACTTATAGAATCCCAAAGTTGTTATGCATCACTGGAAAGCCAATGTTTTGAAAGCTGGAAATGAAATTCTCTCAGCTCTTCAAATCTGCTTTGCTGAAATAATTGACAGCTTTCCTGCAACCGACTGCAATTCTTGAATACATAGGAATCAGCATATTTAAAAACAACTGAGATTTTATGCACAGAAAAAAAGTTTTTTCTTCACGTTACTTTAAATCGTATACATTGCTAATTAATCTTCTAATTTATTTTACTGTCTACTTGTCTGTTCAAACTTTTATATACAGAAAAAGCTTTCTTTCTGCTTACTTATTTTCTTATTTTGCTTTAAAGCTTTCTTATTTTCTGTTAGATAAATTATATATTTTTATCAATGCGCTGTTAATAAGCAATTGATGCACAGAAAAAAAGCTTTTTACTCGTGCTCCTATTAGTAATGACGCTTCTAATTTTCATTACTATATTCACTGTTTAAAAAGCCCATTAAGAAAGTTAATACGGAAAAAAAATTTGTTCGAGTGCAATATATTCTTGCGTTTTGCAAACATAACAAGTATATGTATTTTATTTTATAATCGTCGTTGAACAGTCGGCCCAATTTTGGGTTTAGGACTACTAAAGTTGAACTCCGTAGCCAACTCGGGACACCTTATTGGAAAGCGAAAGCTCTATCAACTGAGATAGTATATATAGTATATTGATTTTCGTAGCTTAAAAAGCTGACCCGACCGAAAAGAAATTTTAAAAGTAAACAAGTACAACCCCTTCTTTTTTTGAACACTGCTCACACTTCAGAAATTCAAGTTGTTTATTAGCTCAGAAATCTCTTGACAAAATCCTTCATCCACGAAACTGGAACTTTTCTATCGCATACCTTCGACATTTTCATCTTTTCGTTCTGCCATACACGAAACGAATGACTGAACGTGTTATAACATCTTCCGAAGAATTTCTTTTCTTTGCACAAGCACCTCCTTTTCTTTCTTTCTTTCTTTTTTTTCTTCCCAGTCTCACTATCACGCTTTGCGAAAAACTTGCGGATTAGTGGTTCGAGTACAACACGTTCCAAAGGTTGTTTTACATGGATAACATTTTCTAAACGTGGCTTTTTCTACATTCTTACCATGTCTTATGCATATTTTGAAAAAAAGCGAAAGTGTTTCGCTTTCTTCTTTTCAGAATATGTATTTAAAAGTGATGAATAATTGATTTTCATTACTTGACATTCGGAAAATGTTTGAAAGAGTTTTTTTTTAATTACTTCCTGTAAAACCATTTATTCTGCCTATCTTGTGACACGTTTTATTCTTAAATTTAGTGGATGCATTATCTTTAATTTTACCTTCTTTGTTTTCTTAAAAAATATTTATTATTCATTTGTTTCAGGTTATTTTTTTTCTTCTCACAAATGTTTTAAAACATATTGTTTCATAGAATTCCATTAGACATGCTAGGGAATTGTATGGGAATTTTTTAATCTTTTTTTTTACTGTGAAATAGTTGCTTTTTAAAAAGTATTCCTGGTAATATGAATTTCTAAGAATTTCTTCCATTACTTATTATTTTTTTTAAAGTCAATTTCCTTCAACATTTATTTCTACTTTTTGCTTATTTTATTTTTATATAATATTATTCCTTTCCTAAATGCTATATAACATAAATAGCTCTGTGTTTTCATTTATAGAATGCTGTACAGTACATAGAGAATTTTTAAGGAAATTTAACAGCTTTTTTATCTCTATCAAAGGACTAATGAGACACTAAAAAAATAAGAAAAGATAAATATTTCACACATCACTTAGGCATTCTGTAGACTGACTAATGGAAAGGTTACAAGTATTCTGTAGAATGAGTAATGAAAGACTTATAGACTTTTATATAATAACTAGACAAAGTATATATAATAATGCAAATATTTTTTACTTTGCCTAAAAACATCAAGTATTCTATAGAAAATCGGAATTTCATACATTGACAATGAGATATATGCATTTGTTCCATTAATGTATATGTAGAAAATGCCCTTCCATAAATAAACTAAAAAGTATTAGTTAAGAAAAAAGGTAAATGTATGAACGACACTAAGACAACAAGAATTTCAATACCATCTATAATGTTGATCTTTTTATTTATGAAAGAAACAATGCTCACATCATTTCTAACGATGATGAATATTTCATTCTTACACTAATCAAATATCTCAAAGACCTTGGGGTTCTGTAACTTCTTGATAATATCATTTTGCGAGCACATTTTTTTTCTTTTCTTCGTTGCACAAATTAATACGTTTGCTCAACGGATGTTTGACGAAATTTACGTTACATTGTTCTTTATTTGACTATTTGAAAAATGCAGGTTGCTTAGTATTATCTTCAGATAAATAAGACAATACAGAGTATATAAAAGAACTTGAGATAATAAATTTCTTTTCAATAGAATGTTATTAATCTTGAGAAATAAATTTCATTGAGAAAAACACAACTGTGCATATATTTTATTCTCTCTATAATATATTAGTTATATACACTTGCATTTCTGTGAATTAAATAAGTATTGAAAATAGAAAAAGTATGCTGCTGTATTTTATACCAAATGATATGATCGTTTTAAAAGTTAACTAGAGTACATAGGTACTGTACTGTCTTCATTTCCCTAAAAACTGCACTATTTACCAATCTAGATACACAGTACCTTTTTCAAATTATTTGTTATTTACAGATCATAATACTCTTAACAAATTCAGAATAACGCATACTGTTAGCAAAAATCAAGATTAATTATGCTTTTTACAAATTATTAAGAACTTTTCTGTTAAGAAATCTAGAAAAATTGTTATCTTAACAAATACAGATGATTTGTACTTTTTACAAATATTTTTTTCACCTTAATAATAATTGTAGTTCAAATTATTTGTTGTTTATAGATCATAAAACTCTTAACAAAACCCAACATGAAGCATACTGTTAACAAATCAAGATCAATTATACTTCTTACAAATTATTAAGAATTGTTCTGTTAAGAAATCTAGAAAAATTGTTCTCTTAACAAATACAGATGAATTGCACTTTTTACACAAATATTTTTCACCTCAATAATAATTGTAGTTTTTAGGAAAAATTTAGAACAATTCGATTAGCAATTCACGAATGAAAACTTACTGGCTATAACTTACTTAATAACTTGATAGCATTATTGAGTGTTTAAGTGTTTGGATATTACATGTTAAGTATTAAGTAATTGTATAAGTGTTTGTATGTTGATCGTGTAGTAACTTATTTACCCTTAGAGCTAATAAATTCGACTAATAGATTACTGAATGTTCAACGTGGGATTACTTTAAAAAAAATCAGTTCCATGGTCAATCATCATAATATCAGTTCAACAGTAAAAATTTAAAATTACGGTTAAAGTGTGAAGCTAATAAATGTTTCTTGTTAAGAAGGATCTTAGCATCTTATTTAGGCTGTAACAAGTTTAATAGATATTATCGTTCAAGACACTTAAAAATTTCACTGTTTATATAATACTGTGCAAAAATTTTGGACATTAGAAAAGTAACTAAAACTAATTGAAAGAAATGAAAAAAGCAGAATTTGTAGCCAAATCGTGGTAAATTTAGAAGCAAATGATTTTAAAATTGTACTAATAGTGTTATTAATACGTTTTTGTATGATATATAAAATATTGGGATAGTAATTATTAAGCAATTTCTTTAACTACTAGACTTATTTAATGAGATACAATATTAGGTTATTACTTCTTACTATTAATACAATTTTCAAATTGTTTGCCTCTCGATTTGGTTGCGAATTGAACCGGTAGTTGGTTACAAATTCTGTTTTCTTCATTTCTTTCAATTACTTTGCAGACGTTTTAAATGAAAGATAACTAAAAAAGAAAACTAAGAGAATGAATGGGAAAAAATGATTATAAAGTATTACTTATCAACTTCATAGCAGTGACTGCAAATTCCACTTTCTTTAGGCCTAAAAATATTAATCTAAATATATTTTAAAAAATCTGATAGTTGACTTTTGTTACTTTGTTAGCGTATAAAATAAATTATAACTGAAAAAAAAAATTAATGTTGCGAAGGAAAAAAAACGTAAATAATACTGCTGAAAAAAGAATATTTCATTGATTTTAATACACATCACCCTAAACTTCATAAAACTGTCATTGCTTTCAGGCCAAATAAAATTCGTCCGTACCAGACCTGATTTTTAAACAGACCTAAAAAAAAACATTTCTCAGCCAAACATTTTGTTCTTAGAATATTTGCCTCATCCCACTTTCGAGCATCTTTTCATTCTTTCACGTGAGTAGAATAATAGCGAGAAAAGAACTTTTTTCTGGTCACATATCGAGACGCGTGTGGTACGAATAGCCTTATTGAGAAAGAGGGAGTTTTCGAACGAAATACAGAAATGAAAAAGTGGAAAAGAAAAATGAAAAATAGAATCATGTTCTTTCAACTCGCCAAATTGAATGCAGTGACAGACATCTCGAATACACTTTCTGATACCGAAACTCTGGTAACGGCGCGAAAAGATGAAGAAAAAGATTTTTCTCTTCTTTTTTTCTTCTTCTTGCAATTTCTGTCATGCAGAACTGAAATTCGAAATGTACTTTATAAAATGAAACCAAAACTCGTGAAAGTAATTCCGATACTTGTGTCGGTTTTTGCTATTGCACATTAATTTAAAACTTCGAAATGGAGAACATGTTAAGAGCTTTATTTTTTGGTTTTGATTTACACTTTTGTAATTCTGGTTTAGAAAAGAGTTTTTTTTCCCCTTTGGAATTGCCTTTATTGTTCTAGAGAGTTATTTGAATTTCTAATAATAAAATACTCGTGACGTAGTTTTATTACGTTTTTAAACAATGATCGTTATATATAAGGGATTACCACTTTTGACATTTTCAGTTATTAATAGTTAAATATAATAAAAAAATGGCTGTTTTTAAAACTTAAATGAATTATCAAATTTCGAAATTTCGAAAAATACTCTTCAATTTTTTTCTTGAAACTTCTTTTTTGAATTTCTGAATTACGAATTGTACTTAGAATAATGGAACAAGGTAATTTGATACTTGTACCGTTCTTTTCTATTGACATTAATTTCAAACTCCGAAATGGAGAATATATTAAGAGCTTTATTTTTTTTGTTTTGATTTACGCTTTTGTACTTCTGATTTTGAAAAGAATTTTTTTATTGGAATGACGTCCATTATTCTAGAGCAGTGGTTCCCAATCGTTTGTTGCCCATCACCCCCCCCCCTCTAAAAGTTGGCTAACATTTATCGACCCCTTTTTCTTTTTGATTAAAAAAAACGATTGTTGCAAGAAATTTGAATATATGCTAAATTATACCTGATTTTAATTTAAATTAAAATGTAAATATTGAAGCGATTTAATCCAGTTACTTTAGAAAAAAAAATATGAACCTTTTCACTTTTTTTCAGAAAAAGAGGTGATATTTGAAGCGAAATAATTCAAACAAGAGTACATTTTTTTTTTCAATTTATTTTTTTAATGTAATCTGGAAAAATTGAATCTTCCAATAAGTAAAATTGAAACTCGTAATGTTCTTTAAAAAATAAAACTAAGCTCGAAAACTGTTGATGTATATATCAACTTTAAACTTCGAAATGGACATCGTGTTGAAGGTTTTATTTCCTGATTTTGATTTGCACCTTAGTTATTTCGAATTTGAATGGAATATCTTCGCTTTTGATTTACGCCTATTATTTTAAAATGTTAATGGAATTCCTGATGATAAAATACTTGACTATACATGAAGCATTGTTTCATTGCTTTTCAAAACTATAAATGACTCTAGCGTGGGATTATCAACTAGAATATTCGCAGCTGTGTGTATTTAGTTATTTACATAATTTTTTTTTTTTTTTTTTTTTTTTTTTTTTTTTTTTTTTTTTACGTTTGCGTAGTTTATGTAACAAGAATATTGATAAAAAGGTTTTTTTGATGATTGATAATAAGATTTATAATAAGATTTGTAATAATATTATTGGAATGTAAATTTCTGCACAGATTATTAAGAGGAGTCCACTTGAAAATTATTTTGGACCCATTTGCCACTTCATAGGTATTGATATTATATTTTTAGATATTTGTATTTTGACAGCCGTCTTTGTAGGTTTAAACTATATTCTATTTGTATCTTTATAGGTTTGTTAATTATTGGTAATTTTAATAATTGATTATGTTGTAATAAATAGGTTAAGAAAGAGAAGAACACGTTTTCAATTAATTAAATAGTGCTTAACTATGGTCTCCTCGATATTACAAAGAGAGATTTGATATTGGCAATTTACCGAAAATGAGCCTCATAAAAATTCCAGCCAAGCGTGCCAAACCACAAAAAAAAACAGATTATTTCAATGATTAGACGAACTTCAAAAACCCGTATGTCGTTATAATC
The DNA here is from genome assembly GCF_982258835.1 of Parasteatoda tepidariorum. Taxonomy (NCBI): domain Eukaryota; kingdom Metazoa; phylum Arthropoda; class Arachnida; order Araneae; family Theridiidae; genus Parasteatoda; species Parasteatoda tepidariorum. Next base: position 80,103,677 of record NC_141764.1, on the reverse strand, counting down.
TTAATGCAAACATATTGGATTGATTGAATTTTTTTATTAATGCAATTATTCTGGTAAAAAAATAAATAAAAGAGAAATAAGAAAAATGCCATTCTTTTTCAGCGACTACAGTGAAATAATACATCGAATTGCAAATTAGAAAATTTGTTTAATGAACTAATGCATTATGAAATTAACGCGATGCAAAAGTTGTCAAAAAGTTTGCAATTAACAAATTTCATACTTTTGTTGACAAACATTGCGTTTAAGATGCCTTTATTAAGAAAGAAGAAGCTTCCTCATTCGAAAATTCATGCGAATTTTGCAAATCATCTAATTTCTATAATTCAAACTTAATACAAACTTCGAAATGGGGAAGAAAAAAAAGATTATCAAAAAATGAGTGTTCTGCGTGGTTGCAAACAATTTGACAGACCAAATCGTGATGTCGAAATAACTGTTTCACTTGAAAAGTAAGGGCTGTTGATTAGTAAACTTTAAAAAAGACTTAATTTTTGAGACTATTTTTTTAATTTGGATAACTCAAACAAAATTTATTTGAATTCATCCTAAAAATGATAACTTAATTTAAAGTTTATTTTCAAGCTTCAAAGTTATTCTTCAGGCTATAAAGTTTGTTCAAAAACTACAAAAGATAATTTCTTGGATCGTTTATAATTTGTTTTTATATTTATAAGCAGCAAGAAAGCAGTTACCAAGCAATTTCGAAATTTCATATTCGGTTACTAATTCAAACGGGAAGGTAATTTCAATATTCAGTACATTGAGATAATTTATTTTTAAAATTCTAAGTCAATACAGTACGCTAATTTTGTCAGATTTCTCCGTAAAGTGTTTAATTTACAGAGGTCTCAATCTATTAAAAAAATTTATGTATTACAATTCATAAGCTGTGTTACAATATAATGCACTTTTAAATTTAAAGCAGCCATTATTCAAATCAAAAGAACTTGCTACAAAATTTTCCCCTGATTTCTCAGTCTGGAAATCTTTCTCATTATTTATTCTAAACTTGCCTCAAGTTTACAATTTTCCGAGTATAAAAATTCGTATTCAAGAACTTAAAATAAACCCAGAGAAGTAATTTTAAGCTTTAATTTCCAAATGTTTGGAATTTAAATTATCTATCTTTTTCTTTTCTCGATCAACCATTCCTTTTCTATAAATTTCATTATCGTTTTCACTTTCAGCAATCTCCATATCTCAACATAAACAGCAATATCACCACGTGTTATTTTCAATCATTCTAGAATTAGCAATCATTCATTTGCATAAACTTATCTTCGTATTTGAAAGGAAAGTAATTCAAGGTTCGTAAACTAAGCTATAATTTAATGTATTCCTTTCTGAAAGGCGCCTGGAACAAATAATGTATTCAATGTAAATCAGAAAAGGATGGAAAATATTTCGGATCCAGCTTAAAAGAGAAAATGCTCTTCGAATATTTTTATCTCCCTTTGATATTCATGATCAGTTTTGTTGTGATATATTTAAATTGATATGCAAATTGCACTACTCCTAACCTCTACCCTCTACGAATTGAATATGTATGACAACACGTTAAGAAGTGGAAAGAATTTGTAAAAAAACTTCCTGTATTTCCTTGCGTCAGAACATCGTCGAAGATTTGTAAGAAGAAAATTAACGACTAAAAAATTCGTTTTACTCAATTAAAAAAAAATTGTAATTTCTCTTTCGTCGTAATATGTTTTTACGACGTAATTAATAATTTTAGAATCTAACATGCTCCTGCACTGCAAAACATTAAGAACCATAAAAATTCATTAAAAAAATTGTGTTTCTTTAATACGGTAAATAATATTATTGAAAATATGTTATTATAATTTTAGAATCTAACATGCTCCTGCACTGCAAAACATTAAGAACCATAAAAATTCATAATAAATTGTGTTTCTTTAATACGGTAAATAATATTATTGAAAATATGTTATTATAATTTTAGAATCTAAGATGCTCCTGCACTGCAAAACATTAAGAACCATAAAAATTCATAAAAAAAATTGTGTTTCTTTAATACGGTAAATAATATTATTGAAAATATGTTATTATAATTTTAGAATCTAAGATGCTCCTGCACTGCAAAACATTAAGAACCATAAAAATTCATTAAAAAAATTGTGTTTCTTTAATACGGTAAATAATATTATTGAAAATATGTTATTATAATTTTAGAATCTAAGATGCTCCTGCACTGCAAAACATTAAGAACCATAAAAATTCATTAAAAAAATTGTGTTTCTTTAATACGGTAAATAATATTATTGAAAATATGTTATTATAATTTTAGAATCTAACATGCTCCTGCACTGCAAAACATTAAGAACCATAAAAATTCATAATAAATTGTGTTTCTTTAATACGGTAAATAATATTATTGAAAATATGTTATTATAATTTTAGAATCCAAGATGCTCCTGCACTGCAAAACATTAAGAACCATAAAAATTCATAAAAAAAATTGTGTTTCTTTAATACGGTAAATAATATTATTGAAAATATGTTATTATAATTTTAGAATCCAAGATGCTCCTGCACTGCAAAACATTAAGAACCATAAAAATTCATTAAAAAAATTGTGTTTCTTTAATACGGTAAATAATATTATTGAAAATATGTTATAAAGAGAATAAGAATTTTATAAAAAAATTGTTTTGATGATAAAAAATTAATAGTTTCTCATTAATCAACATAATTTTTGACAATATGATTTAAAATTTTTAATTTATCGAATGTGTGTAAAATTGCGAGTCAAAAAGGAAAAGGTTGGTTTTTGGTTTTACCACCGATTACAGAAAGGCACCAGCATGTTGGCAAGGCACCAGCATGTCCCTTCCCCTGATAAAGTGCCGTTTCTGCTAACATTCGCGTCTTCAGATTTGGTTTTGCTTGTACATTCTCACAATAAAAATTCTCACATTTTTATTTACTTTGTATAAATCGGATAATCTAACAGATAGAGCCGTGATGGCTCAGGGGAAAGAGTGTTCGCTTTCCAATGATTTGAACGTTCCCAGCGATTTCTGGTCGATACGAATTCCGCATCCGACTTGCACCGACCACAGTGCTGACGTAAAATATCCTCAGTGGTAGACGGATCATGGTTTAGAGTTCCCTTACCATCAGGCTAACTGTCGGAGGTTTTCGTGGTCCTCCTAGCCATGTAACGCAAATGCGGGTTAGTTCCATCAAAAAGTCCACCATGAATTCTGCCATTCCTCGATCCAAGAGTTTCTTTGTCTTCTGAATTGGGTTCAAAATTACAAGGCTACGGCGTGGAACATTAGTAGTCGTAAACCCAAAAATTGGGTCGGCTGTTTAACAACGGTTATAAAATAAATAAATAATTCTAACAGATAGTTTTTAGTAACTATTAGACTGCATTTTATAATTTAAAAAAAAATACCAGAATATATTTTTCCTTGTTATTAGAGTCAGAAAAAAAAAAATATATATATATAAGGGTCACCGCTGTCCCATCTGCGACAAAGGGTTAAAGAAATCTAAGCCCAAAAAAAGCAACAAAATTCTTCGACGGAATCTGCTCACTATATCCCAAGCAACCTGTCTTTAACATTTCACATGAATCCTTGTAGCAAACTGCACTACTATTGCATTCAAATATGATCTCAAAATAAAAGAGGCTAAGAACAAAAAACAAGAGGTTGTACATGTTGCTATGCACCATCCAGAAAATATTGCATTGCCAGAACATCTCTTTCAACGAAACTTTTTCAAAGTAAAAACAAAATAAATATCTCTTTCTACAATGCACTTCCTCAAACCAATGTCGTTTCGTTTATAAATCTCCTCTAGTGGTTCGGCATCCTTTTATGTTTCATATATTTCAAATTTGGAAAAGTCCGCGGAAATATATGCGCCCATCACATGATGAAATAAGAATATTATTCCCGTTTTCCCATATCCTGTTTCTCTTGTTCGGCCGCCTTGGGTATCCTATTTCTTTGTTTTTCCAAATGATGTTTCAGGAATAAAATGTGGAAATGGGAATTTATATTTTACACAGCTTTCTTTCGGGGCAGGGGGAATTTATGCATTGAAGAGAGGAGGAATTCCATTTCTTGGAATGTGTATTAAAAGTTTTCACGGTTCAAGTAAGATTGCAACAATATTTTACAAAGATAATCCCCTTTTCTTCCTAAAATATCTTTTCTCTCAGTACTTTAACATTATGTTGTATTGTTCTTGGCGTAAAGTTAGTGAAGTTATTGCTTATTCAACATTTCTCAAAAGATGAAGTGCGTTTTAATAAAATTGTATCCATTGGCGAGAATGGCGGTGTATTGTTTTATGGAGTTTAATATTTGTTTCATTCTTAAAATGGGTTCTCTGAAATATTTGGTGTGATGAGCTTTGTATAAATGGAGGAAAAATTTTACTTCTATTCGACTGGAGAAGTATTGATTAAATATATGAATACAAGGATTACTGTATTTGCCAAGATTCGCTACAATCGCCCTTCTGTTGCTATGACAATTTTAAATATAAGTTTGTTGTTATTATTATAAAACTTTGAGTTCATTTAATACTTTTTTCACCGTAAATCTTTCTTAAATGCTTCAAATAAATAAGAAGTTTTAAGCTTGGAAGGGATAAAAAAAAAGTAAGAAAAACTATCTATACTCCACCCGAGTATTAAAAATACGAATAAATGATTTGGCGTTTTTTTCACTAAAATGTGATACAATTGCAGCCTTTCTGATGATTTGCATAGTTTAAATTTTATTTTGTTCACTTTTTTTCATTAAATTTCAAATTTTTTATAAGTTTCAACTTTAGTATAAAAATTAATTAAGTTAAATTATTTTTTTTTAATTTATGATTAAAGAAAACTACCTATACTCCATTTGAGTATGGGTTAAAAATGTGAATACATGGTTTTCCTTTTTTTTTGCCACATTATGATATGCTATAATAGTAGCTTTTCTGTTAATTTTCTAATTTCGAACATGGTTTCTTTCTCCCTATTTTTATGAAATTTCAAATTTATTTAAAATTTTTACTAAATTATTTAAGTTTTTTGGGCTCTTTTGAATAAACGACAATTTCTATGCTTAAAAGGATTAAATACTAAATACCGCCAATACTTAGCAGAGTAGTATTAATTTTTAAAAAAATATGAAAATTCATGTGTCTGCTTATCTGCTCTAAGATATGCTACAATTGCAGTCTTTTTGTTAGATTACCAATTCTTAAAAATTTTATTCTTATTATTGTTTTTATTAAAGAAATTTACATTTATTTTAAATTTTAATTAAAGTATTTAAGACTTTACACTGTGTTAGCCTGTTTAGAATAAATTAAATTATGCTCCTATAGGATTTAAAAGCAAAAGTCTGCCATAATGCAAACGTGAATAAATGGTATGTGCTGTATTTCCGCTGAGATACGCTACAATTAAAGCTTTTCGTAGGAATTGTCACTTTTATATACTTTTATTGTTATATTAGTATCGTAAAACTGTGTTGATATTTCTTATTTTAGTGCTTCGAATTTATTCAAAATTCTCAGTTTGAGTTAATTTTTGAAAACCATTCTGAATCACTGACTTCTAAATCGGAATCGAAAACTGTACAAGTTTCTGTAATAGGAGATAAATTCTATGACTAAAAAATGGTTTAAATAACTCATAAATTTTTAATGATGAATTAAACCAAACCATTTATTCTATATTAATTTTAAAATTGTTGGCAACATTGTTATTACTATAATTATAATATAATATTCAATTATTATTATAATATATATTCCCACCAGTTACAATAACTGACGGGAAAAACTTTTAACAGAATCTCTGCAAGAAGTTTCTTGTTTATTTGATAGCTATATTGCTTTTATTACACTCACATAACTCATATACTTCCTGAAATTACTTTAGCAAATCATGTAAGTGGCAACGCTATCTCTTAATATTTTTTATCCATGAGTGACAAGGTTGAGACCTTATTACTCCGCCTTTTCACTAATGAATCACTTTGGTGCTATCGAAGAGAAGGACCAATCATGGAATAATAACATATCATGTGACTAACTAGATATTGAGTGACATTTACTTTTCTGGATACTTATTTAAGTGTTATATATATACATTTTCTCCATTTTTCAACTACCGCATTTTTATTATATTAAGACATTCAGTTACTTAAATTCATTTTTATTATATAATTAGCTTTTTAATTTATCATATTCTGTTAGATATCATATTCTGTTGAGAAAAAAAAGGTATGTTTATTCAGAGAAAGTGCATTTTTTTCGGATTTCGTAACTTAAAATAACTCTTGCAGTAACTAATTAACATGCTTGAAATTACCCTCTTAAAGCATTCAGATTGAGACCTAGTACGTGAAAATCCGATCATAACATCAAAAATTATTTAGGATGCATCGTTTTATTTTTGCGCACTGTACATTTAATGCTATTTATGCAATAAAGAAGTGCAACTTCGCAAGCAATAAATGGAATTTCTGCTGAAGAAAACCCCTCAGTAACTGATAAAAGTTGTACATTAATAACAAACTATCGATATGTGTTAACTGCAACGTAGAAAGATTGTAATCATCACCGAAACTGTCCTACAAAACTCTCTGGACAGAGGCTTTCTATGTATGATGAACTTACGTTACACTGCGCCGTGTAGGGTAAAAGGTGAATGAAACTAAATAACGGTGTATCCCAAACAGTTATGCGATTTTTTTAAAGCATTATTCATCAAAGTTTATTGCCCTATAACAACGCAATGACAAAAAAAAAGTAACAACTCAAGCTTTTATTTTCGTAGGTCCAAAACAACAAGAAGGCGCCTAAAACAAATCAAGTTACACTTTTGTCTGAAGAAATTCCCGTTATAAATACAAACCACTTCCTCGGTTGCAATAATACATCCTGGTGGCTTAGTCGGTAAAATATGATATTCCTTCCTCCACAACCGTAACTGAGCATTTTTCAACTGGCAAACAAAGACAAGACTAACGTTTTGAGAGTGGAGAAAAATGCATAAATGGGACTTTTGTCTAAAAATTCCTTCCATTGTTTCACATTCTTTGTCTAGGTCCTATCTGTGATTGTTTCGTATTTCAACATAAACGGAATGTTAATGATGCGTAGTTTAGTAGGCGATAGTAGAACGGTTTTCGAAATGGAGGCATCTTTTTGGCGAGAGAAAGAAAGGAAGAAAAAGTGAATAGCTCTCCCCTCATTTCTGATTGTAGTGGAATTGCTGTTAGGGGTAGGCGTAAAAATACCGACGTCGTCACATTTTAGTGATGGATATCTGGCACTTAAATTGCTTGAATAGCAAAGAAAAGAAATAATGATTTGGCGGCTTCTGCTGTTGGCAGTGAAAATTGAAAACTTTGCTAATTCTTGCTTGGAATTCGAAATTGAGTTTTCAGAAACTTGTTTTTGATTAATAGATAGGTTTTTTTTTAATTTTTATAACTGAACTGTCAGTTGTGTATGTTTCGAAGTAAAATAAACGATTCAAGAGAGACAGAAGTGAATATCTGGATGCATAAATAATAATATTTTAGTTGCTAACTAATTAATATTGCTAAATAATTAATTACCAGTTATTATCTCACAGTTCTGAATCTGTTACTCTATGATCTAAATTTATTAACTTTTTTGTGAGAAGTTTATTCTTTTAGATTTATTCTTAAAGATAACAAAATTTTGTTCTGAAATAAAATAATTCTCAATTTTTTTCCGATGAAATCATTTATAAAAGGTGTTAGAACCTTTCCCATTCCTGAGAAACGAAATTTGGGAGAATTATAAACTTTTTAATAATAGAAATTTCAATTAATAATAAAATAATAAATTGTTTAAAATAACAATAATAAAATAACAATTAATCTGCTACGAAAACTTTATTAGAATTTTAAAAATATTTTAAGTGAAGTTGATTTCTACTATAAATAGATAAAAGGAAAAATTCTATGCATTTTAGAATAATAGAGGCTAAAACATTTTTTCTCTACTCTTTAAGATTACAAAATTTTGTTCAGACATAAAATAATTCTCAATTTTTTTCCATATAAAACCCATTTACAAAAGGTATTAGAACCTTTCCCTTTCTTAAAAATGACATTTGGAAGAATTATAAACTTTTAAATAATAAAATTACTTTTTTATAATACAATGAAATTACTATTCAATTAATGATGAAATATTTAAAATAACAAATAATAAAATAACAATTATTCTACTACGAAAACTTTATCAGAATTTTCAAAAATATTTTAAGTTAGAAGTTCTTTTTCAATCATTTTAGAATACTTTCACTTTGATCAAAAGTTATAAATCTGATATCCTTACCGAACAATGACCATTTTTTAATAGTTCCATAAACTAAGCATAAGGAATAAATCTTTCGAAAAAAAAGAAGAAAAGAAACAGAATTTTGCTTAGTTCTGTCGAGCAGTGAAGATCTAGTTCAGCTTTTGAAGCAGTGACTAGTGCGCCTCACGGTGACAGATGTAATAAATCATCAAGGTCTCCGCTGCACAAACATAACCAGAAATTGAAGTTATTTCAAGTATAGACGTAATTATGGCAAAAAGAAAGAATAGGGGGGAAGAATCATAAGTGAAAAAGGGGGGTGGGTGAATGCCGAGAGTACTTTTGCTAAATGATGGATGGAGTAACCTAGGTAACTTCTCTCCCTCGCCCAAGAGCCTACTTTTTCTGTCTTTTGGGGAATTGAAAAAAACTAGGGGGAGGGGGTGGTGATATAAAAGGTTAACTTCCGTAAAATGAAAAAAAAAAAAAAAAAAAAACTACAAATTTTTCAAGTGGCCAGATGATGAAAAAAATAAAGATTTTTTTTTTCTTCATCTCCATTTTTCTTCACTGCTGTGCTAAGAAAAAAAGAAAAGAAAAACTGGCTTTATGTTTCCTTTGAGTGTTCTCTCTAGTTGAGATATTTTCTTTGATTTAACTGTTGAGAGGGTAATTTGCATCAAAATCTTGATGTGGTAAGACACTGAAGTTTCAAATAAAAAAATTTCAATCTTTCAAGATTTTTAATATTAAAGTTTTACGACTAAAATGCAAATCAAAATGTATAAACTAAAGTAGAATGCTACAAATGATAAATGAACTCATTTTTTATTCGTGTGAATAAATATAGTATTTATTTGAAGTATTCTAAGACTATTTATAGATTTAAAAATACTTATGACAAAGTCTTTATTTCTTTTAAATAAGTCCATTGCTATTATTCTAGAAGTATTGTATAAGCGAATAGTTCCACCTTATAATACCTTAATCTTACTTGTTCTTGAAAGTTTAGTAGTTCCTTTTAGAAAATTGTTTTGATAACTCGAGCCTTTAACATCGCTATCTTACTTTTTCTTGAAAGTTTAGCATCTTCTTGTAGAGCTATAGTATTAGTAAGTTACTAATAGCTGAGATATCGCTGTCTTGCTTGTTCTCGAAAGTTAAGACAGTTGTTATAGAAAATTGCACAATAACTTGAGAATATAAAAAATTATAGAAAATTGTTTTAGTAACTCAAGTTTTTAATATCGCTGTATATTACTTGTTCTTGAAAGTTTAGTAGCTTATTTTAAAAGTATTGTGTAACAAATGGCATAAGTATTGCAATCTAACATAAGTTTAGTGATTCCTTATATAGAAATTATTGTAGTAACTTGAGTTTTTAATAACGCTATATTACTTGTTCTTGAAAGTTTAATAGCTTATTTTAAAAGCATTGTGTAACAAATGGCATAAGTATTGCAATCTAACATAAGTTTAGTGATTCCTTATATAGAAATTATTGTAGTAACTTGAGTTTTTAATAACGCTATATTACTTGTTCTTGAAAGTTTAATAGCTTATTTTAAAAGCATTGTGTAACAAATGGAATAAATATTGCAATCTAACATGTTCTTGAAAGTTTAGTAATTCCTTTTAAGAAATTATTGTAGTAACTCGAGTCTTTAATATCGCTATCTTATTTGTTGTTGAAAATGTAGTAGCTCCTTGTAAAAATTTCTGTGTGTTCCTAAAACCAGTAATATTATTCGCGCCAGTCTAACTTGGCAATCTGTAACAGCATGGCAAATGTAAATTAGTTGTATGTAGACGTGGTTTATTAAAATACTTTATTCTCATTCGTTAACATCAATATGACCTGCAGCTTCCATTTTATGGTGGTAAAGGTACTATTTTAAAGTGGAAAATATCCATTTCAAAATAAAAAGTATTCCATTTTATGGTGGAAAAGGTACTAGTGAAAAATATCTATTTCAAAATAGAAAAGTATTTCATTTTATGGTAGAAAAGGTACTATTTTAAAGTGGAAAATATCCATTTCAAAATAAAAAGTACTCCATTTTATGGCGGAAAAGGTACTATTTGAAAGTGAAAAATATCCATTTTATAGCAAAATATATCTATTTTTCACGGCAAAATTACTAAAACAATTGATTCTAAAGACCAAAAAGACATTGCCACATATTTTACTTTCTTTAATGAAATCACCACGAAAAAGAAGTTTAAATTTCGCAAATATAAGTTCAGAAAGACAACACTTGAGTGTTAGATTCGATTTTGAAAATAATTACTATCATTATCCTATAAAAAAAAGAAGAAGAAATTGCGTAATATAAGCTGTAGCAGATAGATACAGCAGCAATTTATTGCGAGTTTCTTGGAAAAAATATTTTCCATTTAAAAAAAAAAATTCTCAAGTTTAAATTATTATGTAGGTTAGGTGAAAAAATAGTAACCCAAGAGGATACTTTTTTTTCAAAACTGGAAACCGGATATGCAAGGAGTTCCTGGGCTTAGAACTTTTCTCCCGCTGCTTATCGAAAAACTTCGAATTTCCAGGAAAAAAAGGGTGTAACGATAGAACATATTAGATGTTCTTCTCAAGACACCTGCGTCTAAAAAATGTTATTTTTTCGTTCGAGTTTAATTTTTTTTTAACGTAACGTGCAAAGGAGGTTAGAGTTTTATTCATTTAAAAGAGTTCATAAATGCTTCTGCGTTTTCTGAGTTCACGTAGATTATGTGTAGCGTTAAGACTTTTTTCTTTTTTTCATTCCAAATTTTTTTTTCTCGTTAATTGGATAAGCGGAGTTCTTAATTAAACTTTTAAATTAATTTCTTTTTCGTTTTAAAATTACATTTTTATTCAGTTTTGTTAATGAAAAAATCAAAAGAAAAGATTATAGTAATTATTTTGTATATTAAAATTTCTTTTGAAAACGGAGAAACCTTTTGCCCGTTTTTTTTTTTTCATTGATAGAATTTATTATTTTCTTATTTAAAATTATGCGTATTTACATTGAGATATCTATCGAACTTCAAAATTTCCTATCGTTGCCAAAGTATCAAGATACATCGTGCAAGGAAATCGACACAGAATTGTAAATAAAAAGAACACCAAAAATAAAATTTTATAAAAATTTCAGAAAATAGTTTATTCTTTAATCTTTATTCAGAAATTCTTATGTTAGATATTTAATCCGATTCTTTTTATACGCAAAAATCTTCAGAAATCAAATCTTATAAATTGCTCATTCTAAAATAAATGGTACAATTTTAGTCGACTGAAGTATAAGCATATCTGTCACTTTTATATTTCTAAAAACGATTAAATTCTTCAGAAATCAAATCTTATAAATTGCTCATTCTAAAATAAACGATACAATTGTAGTCGACTGAAGTAAAAACATATATGTTACTTTTAAAATTTCTAAAAATGATTAAGTTCTTCAGAAATCAAATCTTATAAATTGCTCATTCTAAAATAAACGGTACAATTTTAGTCGACTGAAATATAAGCATATCTGTCACTTTTATATTTCTAAAAACGATTAAATTCTTCAGAAATCAAATCTTATAAATTGCTCATTCTAAAATAAACGATATAACTTTAGTCGACTGAAGTATAAACATATTTGTTATTTTTAAATTTCTAAAAATGATTAAATTCTTCAGAAATCAAATCTTATAAATTACTCATTCTAAAATAAACGATACAATTTTAGTCGACTGAAGTAAAAACATATATGTTACTTTTAAAATTTCTAAAAATGATTAAGTTCTTCAGAAATCAAATCTTATAAATTGCTCATTCTAAAATAAACGATACAATTTTAGTCGACTGAAGTATAAACATATTTGTTATTTTTAAATTTCTAAAAAATGATTAAATTCTTCAGAAATCAAATCTTATAAATTGCTCATTCTAAAATAAACGATACAATTGTAGTCGACTGAAGTAAAAACATATATGTTACTTTTAAAATTTCTAAAAATGATTAAGTTCTTCAGAAATCAAATCTTATAAATTGCTCATTCTAAAATAAACGGTACAATTTTAGTCGACTGAAATATAAGCATATCTGTCACTTTTATATTTCTAAAAACGATTAAATTCTTCAGAAATCAAATCTTATAAATTGCTCATTCTAAAATAAACGATACAACTTTAGTCGACTGAAGTATAAACATATTTGTTATTTTTAAATTTCTAAAAATGATTAAATTCTTCAGAAATCAAATCTTATAAATTGCTCATTCTAAAATAAACGATACAATTTTAGTCGACTGAAGTAAAAACATATATGTTACTTTTAAAATTTCTAAAAATGATTAAGTTCTTCAGAAATCAAATCTTATAAATTGCTCATTCTAAAATAAACGATACAATTTTAGTCGACTGAAGTATAAACATATTTGTTATTTTTAAATTTCTAAAAAATGATTAAATTCTTCAGAAATCAAATCTTATAAATTGCTCATTCTAAAATAAACGATACAATTGTAGTCGACTGAAGTAAAAACATATATGTTACTTTTAAAATTTCTAAAAATGATTAAGTTCTTCAGAAATCAAATCTTATAAATTGCTCATTCTAAAATAAACGGTACAATTTTAGTCGACTGAAATATAAGCATATCTGTCACTTTTATATTTCTAAAAACGATTAAATTCTTCAGAAATCAAATCTTATAAATTGCTCATTCTAAAATAAACGATACAATTTTAGTCGACTGAAGTATAAACATATTTGTTATTTTTAAATTTCTAAAAATGATTAAATTCTTCAGAAATCAAATCTTATAAATTGCTCATTCTAAAATAAACGATACAATTTTAGTCGACTGAAGTAAAAACATATATGTTACTTTTAAAATTTCTAAAAATGATTAAGTTCTTCAGAAATCAAATCTTATAAATTGCTCATTCTAAAATAAACGATACAATTTTAGTCGACTGAAGTAAAAACATATATGTTACTTTTAAAATTTCTAAAAATGATTAAATTCTTCAGAAATCAAATCTTATAAATTGCTCATTCTAAAATAAACGGTACAATTTTAGTCGACTGAAATATAAGCATATCTGTCACTTTTATATTTCTAAAAACGATTAAATTCTTCAGAAATCAAATCTTATAAATTGCTCATTCTAAAATAAACGATAGAACTTTAGTCGACTGAAGTATAAACATATTTGTTATTTTTAAATTTCTAAAAATGATTAAATTCTTCAGAAATCAAATCTTATAAATTACTCATTCTAAAATAAACGATACAATTTTAGTCGACTGAAGTAAAAACATATATGTTACTTTTAAAATTTCTAAAAATGATTAAGTTCTTCAGAAATCAAATCTTATAAATTGCTCATTCTAAAATAAACGATACAATTTTAGTCGACTGAAGTATAAACATATTTGTTATTTTTAAATTTCTAAAAAATGATTAAATTCTTCAGAAATCAAATCTTATAAATTGCTCATTCTAAAATAAACGATACAATTGTAGTCGACTGAAGTAAAAACATATATGTTACTTTTAAAATTTCTAAAAATGATTAAGTTCTTCAGAAATCAAATCTTATAAATTGCTCATTCTAAAATAAACGGTACAATTTTAGTCGACTGAAATATAAGCATATCTGTCACTTTTATATTTCTAAAAACGATTAAATTCTTCAGAAATCAAATCTTATAAATTGCTCATTCTAAAATAAACGATACAACTTTAGTCGACTGAAGTATAAACATATTTGTTATTTTTAAATTTCTAAAAATGATTAAATTCTTCAGAAATCAAATCTTATAAATTGCTCATTCTAAAATAAACGATACAATTTTAGTCGACTGAAGTAAAAACATATATGTTACTTTTAAAATTTCTAAAAATGATTAAATTCTTCAGAAATCAAATCTTATAAATTGCTCATTCTAAAATAAACGGTACAATTTTAGTCGACTGAAATATAAGCATATCTGTCACTTTTATATTTCTAAAAACGATTAAATTCTTCAGAAATCAAATCTTATAAATTGCTCATTCTAAAATAAACGATAGAACTTTAGTCGACTGAAGTATAAACATATTTGTTATTTTTAAATTTCTAAAAATGATTAAATTCTTCAGAAATCAAATCTTATAAATTACTCATTCTAAAATAAACGATACAATTTTAGTCGACTGAAGTAAAAACATATATGTTACTTTTAAAATTTCTAAAAATGATTAAGTTCTTCAGAAATCAAATCTTATAAATTGCTCATTCTAAAATAAACGATACAATTTTAGTCGACTGAAGTATAAACATATTTGTTATTTTTAAATTTCTAAAAAATGATTAAATTCTTCAGAAATCAAATCTTATAAATTGCTCATTCTAAAATAAACGATACAATTGTAGTCGACTGAAGTAAAAACATATATGTTACTTTTAAAATTTCTAAAAATGATTAAGTTCTTCAGAAATCAAATCTTATAAATTGCTCATTCTAAAATAAACGATACAATTTTAGTCGACTGAAGTAAAAACATATATGTTACTTTTAAAATTTCTAAAAATGATTAAATTCTTCAGAAATCAAATCTTATAAATTGCTCATTCTAAAATAAACGGTACAATTTTAGTCGACTGAAATATAAGCATATCTGTCACTTTTATATTTCTAAAAACGATTAAATTCTTCAGAAATCAAATCTTATAAATTGCTCATTCTAAAATAAACGATAGAACTTTAGTCGACTGAAGTATAAACATATTTGTTATTTTTAAATTTCTAAAAATGATTAAATTCTTCAGAAATCAAATCTTATAAATTACTCATTCTAAAATAAACGATACAATTTTAGTCGACTGAAGTAAAAACATATATGTTACTTTTAAAATTTCTAAAAATGATTAAGTTCTTCAGAAATCAAATCTTATAAATTGCTCATTCTAAAATAAACGATACAATTTTAGTCGACTGAAGTATAAACATATTTGTTATTTTTAAATTTCTAAAAAATGATTAAATTCTTCAGAAATCAAATCTTATAAATTGCTCATTCTAAAATAAACGATACAATTGTAGTCGACTGAAGTAAAAACATATATGTTACTTTTAAAATTTCTAAAAATGATTAAGTTCTTCAGAAATCAAATCTTATAAATTGCTCATTCTAAAATAAACGGTACAATTTTAGTCGACTGAAATATAAGCATATCTGTCACTTTTATATTTCTAAAAACGATTAAATTCTTCAGAAATCAAATCTTATAAATTGCTCATTCTAAAATAAACGATACAACTTTAGTCGACTGAAGTATAAACATATTTGTTATTTTTAAATTTCTAAAAATGATTAAATTCTTCAGAAATCAAATCTTATAAATTGCTCATTCTAAAATAAACGATACAATTTTAGTCGACTGAAGTAAAAACATATATGTTACTTTTAAAATTTCTAAAAATGATTAAATTCTTCAGAAATCAAATCTTATAAATTGCTCATTCTAAAATAAACGGTACAATTTTAGTCGACTGAAATATAAGCATATCTGTCACTTTTATATTTCTAAAAACGATTAAATTCTTCAGAAATCAAATCTTATAAATTGCTCATTCTAAAATAAACGATAGAACTTTAGTCGACTGAAGTATAAACATATTTGTTATTTTTAAATTTCTAAAAATGATTAAATTCTTCAGAAATCAAATCTTATAAATTACTCATTCTAAAATAAACGATACAATTTTAGTCGACTGAAGTAAAAACATATATGTTACTTTTAAAATTTCTAAAAATGATTAAGTTCTTCAGAAATCAAATCTTATAAATTGCTCATTCTAAAATAAACGATACAATTTTAGTCGACTGAAGTATAAACATATTTGTTATTTTTAAATTTCTAAAAAATGATTAAATTCTTCAGAAATCAAATCTTATAAATTGCTCATTCTAAAATAAACGATACAATTGTAGTCGACTGAAGTAAAAACATATATGTTACTTTTAAAATTTCTAAAAATGATTAAGTTCTTCAGAAATCAAATCTTATAAATTGCTCATTCTAAAATAAACGATACAATTTTAGTCGACTGAAGTATAAACATATTTGTTATTTTTAAATTTCTAAAAAATGATTAAATTCTTCAGAAATCAAATCTTATAAATTGCTCATTCTAAAATAAACGATACAATTGTAGTCGACTGAAGTAAAAACATATATGTTACTTTTAAAATTTCTAAAAATGATTAAGTTCTTCAGAAATCAAATCTTATAAATTGCTCATTCTAAAATAAACGGTACAATTTTAGTCGACTGAAATATAAGCATATCTGTCACTTTTATATTTCTAAAAATTATGAGATAATTATACAGTATGCAAGAAAAGTTGATACCTAATTTTTATTAAAAATAGCTTTAAAAATAAAAGTTTTATTAAAATCACAGGAAAAAAAATCTTGACTTTAGTTTCCTCTCAGAAATTAGATATTAAATCTTTAATCTTAATCATTCCGAATACAAATTACAGCATGCAAGATTTCCTTCGTTTGCATAAAAGAGCTTTTTATCCTGGCATTTCCCCTAGTAACCCCCTCCAAGATGCTAACCACGGGTCTTTACGTTCGTTGATTGTCGTTCATTCGTAAGAACTATCGACTTTAGCACTCATTAGAGATGTCCCGTGTGGCATCATGTTCCGCTCCCAGCGCCCGGGGTTGCCACTGATAACTTGAAAGTGTGTAATCAATTAGCGGATGATGGCGCCAAATGGCGATCACCTGAGCAGAAAGTGATTGCTATCGTCTGTTGCAACGTACTGGCGATATAATGAATAAATGAAGCATCAAATTCAAGTTTGCAGAAAGATGAGAAGTTAATTTGACTGAAAATTTCTCCCTAAATGATGTTTTTGATCAAAAATTGTTTAAAAAGTTTGCACCCATAAGCATTAACTAGTGATTTGTAAAGCAAACAATATGGCGTTCATTGATCTAAGATGATTATCATCTGTAATTATATGACAGTTAATAACCGCTTTGTTTCCTGGATTTTTTTGCACACAATAATTAAGTTGAAACAATACTCCAGAAACAGAATAAAAATGAAACTGTATAAAAGAAGAAGAAAAAAACAGCAATTCAATAGAATTTAAATGAAAGAGAGTTGGCCATAAGAGTAATTTACAATCGTTTTGTAGTTATTTAATTTTAATGAGAGTGGAAGCAAGCACAAATTCTGATTTTTTTCATTGAAAAGTGGATAAAATTCTATTTTTTACTTATTGAGATTAATTTTTAATATTTTATCTAAGATTAGATTCTTTCCTTTAGGAAGTTGCCTACTCTTCCACCTAGTGGAAAAACGTTTTATACTTCCATCTGGAAGACTATCTTTCTATTCAAACCTGCTCTTCAGCCTAGGAGGTTGTCCTTCTGTACTTTAATCTATAAAGCTACGCTTATATATCTTCATTTTGGTTGCTCTTTTCTTCTTTCATCTAAAAAGTTAACCCTTTATAATTTCATAGAGAACTGCTTTGCCATTATTCCATATAGAAAGCTTCCCATTCCATCCCTCATTCTGGAGGTTGCTCTTCTATACTTGGACTTAAAAATCTACCCATCTGTCCTTCCACGAAGAAAACTGCTGTTCTGTAGAGATGGCTTCTTATGCTATCTTTCCAGCTTGGAGGTTACTTTTCCATCCTTTCATCTAAAAAGCTGTCCTTCTATCATTCCACAAAGAAAACTGTTGTCCTATGCAGATGTCTTCCCATGTTGTCCTTCATTTCAGAGGTTGTTCTTCTATCGTTTCATCTAAAAAGGTGTTCTTCTAGCATTTTTATATAGTTGGCTCTTCATGCTATCCTTCCACCTCAGAGGTAGCTCAAATATCGCGCCATCTTGAAACCTGTCTTTCTATTCTTCTACATTGGAAGCTGACTATCTATTCTTCCTTATGGAATACTTCATATTTTATCCTTGCATCTCAGAGGTTGCTGTTCTGTCTTGCTATCTATGAAGCTACCTTTCTATTTCTCCACATAGGAAGCTATCGTTCTGTTCTTCCACAGCAGAAATTTCCTATTTTGCCAATGTATCTCAGAGGTTACTCTTCAATCCTGCAACTTTGTTCATCGTTAATAGCATGAACTCCTTTTATATTTTGATCTCCGTAGGAACTCATCTATTCTTTCATCTAGGAGACTGCTTTGCTATACTTCCAGCAAAGATGGAAAGATATGCTTCAATGTCTTTCATCTTATCTTTCAACTTCTCTAAGTTTTTTTTTCTTTTTAAAAATTTACTTTAACAAAAATTCAGGAAGTTTTTTTTTAAAAAAAGAAGGTGATTTACATCTTTTCGATCTTGCTGCTAAACTTCATTGCATTCAGAATCTCACAGCTTGAACAATTTCATGCTATATTTCTTCTAAAAAACAAAAATGCAATATTCAAATGACTAAGATTAATAAATCACTTTCCTGTTCAATAATTTAAATATATAAAATGTTTCTAAATGCTTTCAATCGTAGCAATCAGTATTTCTCTAATATCGTACGAATAAAATATCCCATTAATATTTTTTTTTTCAATTTCGTAAAAAAAAAAAAAAAGCATGAAATATGTTTATGATATAACCAATTTATGATATAATATTTGAACAAAAATATTTTTCTGAATGAGCATCTCATACACTTATTATTTAAGAGTAAAATTTCAGAATCTTGCTATAAATAGAATTCCTCTTATCACTTTAAAATCCTTTTTATGAAGTAAGCCAGATCTAAATGACTAGAAAATTCTTTTTTCAAAATAACCCAAATCAAATCTAAACGGAATCATCTTATTTTAAAATCTTTTTCACGAAATAAATCAAATCTAAATCTATACACCTCTTTCAAATTATTCTTATCTACTAGTTAAATAAGTCAACAACTATTGTCATATTTAATCGAGAAAAACATTGAAGAAAATAAGGGATTTAAATATATGTTTTAAAAAGTCTAAAAGCATATTTACAAAAAATATATATAGTTTAAACTAACCAGTGAAGGCTTCGCTTGACTTTTAAAAAATCATATTAATTTCAAAATTCGCAATTTTAGTTAAATGACAGTGTCAACATATTTGTTACTAATTGCAAATTATGTAAAAAAATTGTAGAGAACTTACATAATATTGTTTTAACGTTTTGGAGGTTCAAATAACAAGTAGTGACCAAGTGAAGGAACAGCTCTTACCAGTGAATGAACACCCAGTAAAGGAACACTTAATTTTGGTTATTTTTTAATGCTCTTTATGAATTTATAAGCCACACCAATATTTAAAAACAAGCCTATTCTTGAAATTATAACATATAAATACTTGGAAAATGCTAACTTTTTTTTGTAATCATGAACTGAGAATTAAAGTGTCAACATATTAACACATACTGTTCATTCACTGGGAAATCTATGCCCTGTAAAGGAACATGATTGTTCCCTCACTGGTTAGAAGTTATTTTTCGTATTTTTAACATACTTTTGAAACGGAACATCACTAAAGGTACAAGAAAATTAAAGTTTATCTTTTATTTTCATTAACTTAGAGGGAAAAAAAAACAGTAAAGGAACACTTGTTCCTTCACTGGTTTTTCATCGTTTTGTGATCCAGTGAATAAACACCCTCTTATCTCAGTGCAATGATGCTCAAAAAAATTAAAGCGTAACTTCAATAACTATATTTGGAATTCTCCATTTCACAGTGAGAAAAATAAAACTATTGCATGCAATTAATTCCACTTCAAACATATAAATACAAATACTCTCCTTATAATTTTTTCAAAGAAACAAGGTGTTGGAGAGATAATAACAAATAAAAAAAAATTTCTGAGAAATCTATGTGACCAGGTAATCCAAAACATTGCTAGATGACTTCCTATTGTTTGGCAGTAAGCTATTGTTACCAATCAATCTAAAAAAAACTTTCAAATTCTTATTTTTAATCAATATATATGAAATGTTCCTTCACTGGTTGGTTTACCCTATACGGTTTCTTATAAAATTGCTCTGAAAAAAAAATAACGAGAAGGGATAATTTAACTATTATAATTTAACGATAAGTCCAGAAGTTTCAGTCCTTATTTATAATTTATAAACATATCAAGAGTATTCTTATTTAATTACTGGTTGCTTATTTCAACTAAAAAAAGTTATTGAAAGAATTATCCGAATCTCTCGGTATTAACAGAAGAAAATGTATTTATAAATTATTATTTAAATTGAATTTTGAAATTTATAGTACATAACGTATTTAAAACAACCATCCAAAAATGAAAAATATCATTTTCAAAAAAAGAAAAAAAAAAATGGAAAAAGTTTGACCTCATTATTCTTCAACTAATTGGATATCAAAAGAATATAAAACAATAAGGAGTTAATGTGCAAGGACACTATTTTCTGCCGGACAAATGACTTCTAATCATAATGACCCCCCAATTATGCCTGAAGCCATTAGTTTTCTATTTAAGGGTTATATTAAAAGAGAATAGCAGCCTTAGAAGAAGCTTCTATAAGTAAACCGAATAAAAATTTCCTCCCTCTTTTTTTAATATTGAACAAAAGAAAAGTTAATAGTTATTCGTGTAATTACCTAGTACTTAATTTATGCCAGAAAAAAAAGAAGAAGAAAAATGACAGTATGATAGTCCTAACTTTTTGTTTACCTTCAAAACAATAATTTTTTTTTAGAGTTTAAGAAGATTAATTATAACAAAGCAATTAGGAAAGCATTTGTTTTTAATAGTTTTTACGTCGATGTACTTAACTGATGTAAAAAAAAAAAATTTTTGTGCACTTTATGATAGTGATATACTATTTTAGACGCACGTGCGGTGGTGGTGGCTGTTACGTATTTAATAATAATTTGTAATCGCTGGTTGAGCAGAAGCTTTAATTAAAATTCCATAAATATACTTAATTCTCAAGTATTTAAATTTTTTATTATTTTTTTTTTACACTACGTTAGTTTTGACGTTCCTGCACAAAAAGTAATTTTAATTTTCTATTTTTTTTCCGTACAAAGTTTTAGCGTAAGAAATAAATTACTCTTAAAATGTATTAATGATATTTTTTATGATTAACTTTCTTAGCATTTTTAAAGAGGGTTATTTAAAGAGAAAGGAGGAAGCAATATGAAAATCAAACTGAAATTTTGATTTTTAGCAACACGACATTTAACTCTTCCGTCTTCCTTTATAAAAGGGAATTCAGTTATAAGTTTCCCGTCAGATGTCACTGTTATAGAGTAATTTTTGTTATAGAGAGATTGCTATATCATTTAATGTATTATCTTGATATATCATCAAATTTCAGGGATGTCGATACGATGAAAAATTTATTGGTAATCGTAAACTTGATGCACTAACTAATATATTATAGTTAACGGAGTCTTGATACAATAAATAATGTAAAAGTTGAAGAAGACTTAATGTAGTCATTTTGTTTTTTGCCACTAATGCTAACAATCAAAGTTAAAAACAAAATTTGCCTTTTTTTTAAATATTTATTAGAATGCTTAATTTCAGTATTTTTATTTTAACTTAGCAAACGAGTTTTAATAAATAAATATCGAATGTTTTTCACACAAATGAGTCAGTTCAGCGGAGCTTTTGCAGCCCGCTCCAAGCAGTTCTAACGATGGCGTTCGAAAACAGACTGAAAGGTTTAATCAATTTTCGTTTTAAGAGAGAAGAGGAGATATTCCTTTATTCTTTTTTTTTTTTTTTTTTCAAAACTGAATGATTTTGAGCCGCGATGGCTCAGGGGATAGAGTGTTCGCTTTCCAATGAGGCGAAACGAGTTTGAATTCCAGTCAATACGAATTCCTCATCCGGCTTGCACCGACTACAGTGCTGACATGAACTATACTCAGTGGTAGCGGATCATGGGTTAGAGTCCCCTTGCCGTCAGGCTTCCCGTGGGAGGTTCTCGTGGTCTTCCTCTCCATGTAGCGCAAATGCGGGTTAGCTCCATCAAAAAGTCCTCCACGAAGGCAAAATTTCTCCCAATACTCGATCCAGGAGTTCCCTTGTTTTCTGGATTGGGTTCAAAATTACAAGGCTACGAAGTTGAACATTAGTAGTCATAAACCCTTGAAATTGGGTCGGCTGTTCAACGACGGTTGTAAAAAAAAAAGAAACAAAATAATTTTGTGAAGAATTCAAATGTTTTGAAAACAAACTTATCATTTTAATACAAAATATTTTCCAACGCTGTGTAGAAAATATTGTTTTCACTCTATATAAATTAATACAAATTAATATGAAGTGTACATTTAGAAATTCAGAATTTGATTAGTGCAGTTTAAGTAGAAGGGTTAAATTACAATCAGTAGTAATGTTTCCTAATTTTGTAAAAATCGTGAGATTCATTTCCTTATTCTTTTAACTTTATTTTACAGTAGTTAAATTTTCTGATAGAAATATTTAAAATATTGCTAAAAGAATTATTATTAAAATAAGAATAATATCGTCTCATGAAAAGTAAGAATTGGATAAATCGAAAAATAAAATGTTAAACGATTAACAGCCATTAAACGTTAAACAATAAACTTCTCAAAAGTTGAAGAGAATTGGAGCGGGGGCTCCCAAAACTCCGTGTCGTGGAACTGATCTAATGTTTCTCCGGATAAGAAATTGAGTAATTAAACCTAAATTTTAACTTGCTTACGCATTTTCAAAATGTTGGGATTTTGATATAACTTAAAATTAGAGTCAAAATAAGAACTTTTCGATCAGAAATAAAGAGGTTTATTTTCCTAGAAAAATTATATAACATAAGTGATAATTCAATGTGTTCTGAAAATTGAAAAGCCTTACTTTTTACAAATAGTATACCAGGAAATTTCTCAAATTTTTTTTTCAGTTTTGAGATTAAAATATATTATTTACATTTATGTGAACGTATAATTTTAGCATCCTTATTTTAATTCTAACGAATAATTTATAACTGAACTAGCACGAATGTCTAAATACCGTTTTGTAATAATGTTTCATACCTTCCGAGTGACGCAATTAAATTATTAAAACTTCATTTTAATTAATTTACAGACTTCCGAAAATGGCGCAATTTTGATTCAACTTAAGATACGAGTCTAAACATCAGAAATTCTTGGAGATAACAAACGATTATTACATTCCATTTCCCAGAAAATGATTGTCAAGATGATGAATTTTAACCCTTAAAGCTCGGAACCAAAGTTAACAAACAAAACACAAATGTATTTCCCGCTACGGTAATCTTTTATGGATATTCTGTAGCAATTAAATGCCAAATATGGCTTCCTTGCTTTCCCTTTTCTTAAAGAATTGTCACCATTATGCATTATTTCATTTGCCACGCAAACAAAATCTAAAAGATTGGGGGGGGGGGGGACTTAGAAATGTTGTCGGGGGGAAAGTGTGGGAGTGTGACATGTCAACTGAGACGGGGGACGGGTCGCTAAAGGAACGACATTTAATGGCTTTTGGCGAACACAAGTTATCGCCCAAATGAGATTTTAATGCTTTTGGTTTTCTTGGCGTGCTGTTTGTCGCCAGTGTCATTTCTGTCTTATGACAGCAATTTTAATTTTTTAAATTTTGCTTTAAAGTGCTCAATTTCTTATTTCGTCAAAGTATAAAAAAGTTTGTCAGCAAATTGTAAGGATATTTTTATTTGGCATCATATATTTTAAAATGATTTATTTGCTAAATATCCTTACTAAGGAAAACTAAACTTTTCTTACTGCTTTCCTGAGATGCTGTAAGATATGTGAAGGAATAATAGAGCTTTTACATCAATGAAAGATTATTTCATTCATAAACAAGGCAATATATTATACATTTATACCTTTCTTATTTATTTAAGCATCGGCCACTTGCACTCTTAGGAAAATATTTATAAATATGCATAGTGTTGAACTACAATTCACTTTAATTTGATATTATAATTATTACTTGATAGGTAATAATTATACTGGCTTTATTAAGACGACTTATTTGGCGACTTATAATTTGATAGGTTTGATAAAGTTTAGACTTTTTATTCCATATTTATACGTGCTGATACAAAACACGCTATTTATTTCTTATTAATATGAATATCCACTTTTAGGTTTTTTTTTTAAAAGAACTGCTCTGAAATTTACATACTAAGTAAAATTATGCTAAAAGAATAAAGCTTTCATAGTTTTATGTCGATTTTTTTAAAATTTAAATCAGCACAATAATTAACTGCCACAACACGAAATTAGTACACTTAAATCAGCCCAAATCAAATATATTAGAATAATAATAATTTTTATTACTACAGTCAATTTTTACTGATTTAAGGGGAAACCAAAGATTTCATCAATTTTCATTTCAAATATTTCATCATTGTCATTTTTATGTATATAAATAATAGATAAGGTATAGTTTGTCCACGGTAAGAACTCCCCCCGCCACAAAGTCTGAGGCCATCTGCTGCTATAGAAGCAACAATAGAGTTCTCCTCCCTCTAGGGCTAGCATAATTGACCGGAAAAAAAATTCCCTTTATCTCACCGATCCGAGTCGAAACCTGTCCTAAACAATGACCCCACACCCCTACTTGAAATAGTTTTACCTCGTTACCATAGTCACAGCCACGGCTAGAGACGAATGACTAGGGGAGTTCTTACGTTAGACAAACCATATACAGTACCGCTCAAAAGTATCAGTACACCTAGAAACTTATAAAAAAATGGCAAAGGGGTTAGATATTGTTAATTTTTATTATACCATTGAAAAATTTGGACTATAATGAATTTTAGTGTAATTATAATATGATATGAAAATTTTTAATTAAAATAAATTAAAATTTAATATTTCTCGATAATATTATATCATTATTTATTATAACAATTTTAACTTTCTTTTTTGGAAAATATAATAATGAAATAAGAATCAACGTTTACAATTTAATATTTTGAAATTTATTTTTTCGTATTTTTCTCAGAAAAAATAAATTTCAAAATATTAAATTATAAACGTTGATTCTTATTTTTTCGTATTTTTCTCAGAAAAAATAAATTTCAAAATATTAAATTATAAACGTTGATTCTTATTTCATTATTATATTTTCAAAAAAGAAAAGTTAAAATTGTTATAATAAATTATGAAATAATATTATCGAGAAATATTAAATTTTAATTTATTTTAATTAAAAAATTTTCATATCATATTATAATTACACTAAAATTCATGCTGAAAAATCATTAAATTCTGAAAAAAAAAAACCTTTTTTTTATTTCACAATAACTTCGTCAAAAAACATGTTTTTTTGGATTTTTTTTTAAATGAAAGCTAAAAGTCCAAATTTTTCAATGGTATAATAAAAATTAACAATATCTAACCCCTTTGTGCCTGTACATCGCGTCAAACTTCACAAAAAATTAATACAATTTTCTATGATTGTTTAGAGTGTAATTGTACATAGTTGTAAAATATATTAATTAAAAACAATTAGAGTACATAAAAGTAGAGATTTTAAGCTTCAAAATGAGCTAAAGCAGAAGCATTTTTGATCATTTGTAAAGAAGTTATGACACTTTGAATTTTGCCATTTTTTTTATCAGTTTCTAGGTGTACTGATACTTTTGAGCGGTACTGTACCAGTGTGTATGCATACCTAAAATATATCAATCTACTATTATTTAGAAACTTTGAAGAAGTAAAACCATTTTAAAAAGTCGAACAATACTATAAAATAATACTGAATTTCTTTGAATCAACTTTAAATTGCCGAAATTTTGGATATTATAATTAAGTCGATCTATTTATCTATAAATTCATTTGCAAAGGAATATTAAATTATAAAACGCATAGTTATGTAATCTTGCCACGAAGTTTTCCCCCTCTTCTGGCTATTTTTAATTAAAAAAATAAAATAAAATAAATGCATAAGAATTGGCTTGCTTATTACACTTATTAATTATGGTAGTTTGTGAGACCTTACCTCAAAGTGGACTGACAGGCATTTAATCAAACTAGCGACTCTTTTATTAATTCTCACAAGGTGTCGCATTAATTATTCTTCGCTCGTGTTAGTTTGCAAAGAACTGTTCAAAATATGCAGATGTAGAGAAATGAGTGATTAGGTCTTGAAGTTATGAATTACATTCGTATCCCGTCATTCGGTGTAATTAGAAATTCTCCCAACTTTATGAAAAGTTACTTTAGCCTAAATTACTCTTTGATTATGATACACCTCAACATCTGTAAGTAAGGGTGTAATTTGTAATTAGTCATTTGAAAGAAAAACAAATTCTTGTAGTGTTTTTATGACGTAGTTAGTCAAATGGTTCAAAATGCATGGATTATCAACCCATCTGTCACCATCATTCTACGGTGAAACTCCAGAATTTGACGGTTAATAAAATTAAATAATTTTTCTTTTAAATTGTACCGTTTTTTTTTTTTCGTTTTTTTGTTAAGCATGTTACTAAACAAGAAGTGATTTATCAGCCCTATTATTATATAACTTATTAAAATTATTATTTAGCTTGTCAAACACATTATTTTTAGCTTATCAATCTTATCATTATTTTTAGTTTTAAATAATTAATGATCTTAGAATACTAATATAGTTATTAAGTCATATGAGAGAAAAATTCTTGTAGTGTTTTTATGTAATTAGTCAAATGGTTTAAAAAATGCATAGGTTATCAACCTATACGTCTCCATTCTACGGTGATGCTCCAGAATTTGACGGTTAGCAAAATTATGTATATTTTTCTTTTAAATTGATGACTTTTTCTGCTACACGCGTTATAAAACAAGGAGTGATTTATTAGTCTTTTTACCACGTTTATATAAACTTGCCTTCGTGTATGTCTGTCCGGGTGGAATTTTGTAATCGATTTTAAACTAACTTCCCGACTAGCTACAAACTTCAAATTTGGCACATAGTTCAGAATTGGATGACAATGCATGAAAATGAAGAGAAAAAAGACATACAAAGTAAAATAAAATTAAAATTTTTAAAAAAAAATTATTTTCGAGATTGTCTTTTGTTGTCGATTCCAGTATTTCAAATTAGTATTACACGTCAGGTGAAAAGATTTTTATTGTCGGAGTATTTTTATTGGCTGAAAAATCACGTGGTAGGATCCAGTTTTTCCTCATTCATTTCCAGATTGTTTTGGTTGTCATCAGCATAAAACTAATGAAAGTCGTAAAGGTATTGTTTTTCTATAAAGATTTTTGTATCCCTAATTTAAAATGAAAGTTCTATTATTTTAGTAGTGGTCTTGACTAAGAAAAATAATCTAAATAAAAAAAAATATTTTTAAAAACTACGTTTTTTGTAGTGAAGAATATTAATTGAAAAGTAATAACTTTTAAAAAATATAAAACAAAAATTAAAAATTAAAAAAATTATAACTTAAAATAAAAAAATTCAAAATAAAAAATAATATTTTTAAAAACCACGTTTTTGTAGTGGAGAATAATAATTAAAAAAAAACTGAAAAACGAAAAACGTGGGGCGCATGAAATACATAATAGTACATATACACATTTTCCTACTCATACACATGCACAGCCACATATACATCCACATACATATGCATATACACAAACATACTCCACATCCACATTCAGATACGATTACAATTACAAATATACCATACACACATTCTCAAGAGCACACATACACGCACTAATATAACATTACTGTTATGTATTTCATGCGCCCCACGTTTTTCGTTTTTCAAATTTTTTTTAAATTATTATTCTCCACTACAAAAACGTGGTTTTTAAAAATATTATTTTTTATTTTGAATTTTTTTATTATTTAGTTTATAAAGATTATTATTATTTATCTTACCAATTTTATTACTTTTAACACATCAAACCTATTCATATTTTTAATTTTAAATAATTTATATTTTTGGAATGCTAATATATTTATTAATTCAAAATAAAACAAATTCTTGTTGGATCTTTAACTATGCAATTCATAAATAATTGAAATTTATGAAATTTGTTAAAAAATTTTTTTAAATTAGATCCTTTATTTTAAGTGTACTACATTTTTTTTTGTTTAACATGTAATTAAACAAGGAATTATTTATAAATCCTATTAATTTAGTTTATCAAATCTCTTATTCTGATCGACAATCCTCCTTTTTTTAACTAATAAATTTAATAATGTTTTAGATTTCAATTCAGTTGGATTGAATTTAATTTTAATTACAACTATTTAATTTTTATTAACTATTAATTTTTTTTTACAAAAATTAAAGTCGACATTTAAGCTGAAATACAAAGATGAAAAGAATATATACATTGATTCGTTAGAACATTTATAAGCAGGCATGCAGTCTCAAATATTTTCAAAATTTACAAAATTTTAAAATCGAGGAAATTTTTTTTTCAATATTCGAAATTTACTGTTTTATAAAAAATAACATTCTCTTAGCTAAGTTTTAATAGATATGTGACCATAAAATACTTTTTAATTTACGCTTCAATATGGACAAGCCATTTAATATGTTTTAAGTCCTATGAGGTACTAAAAATATTTAATGAAGATTTCAATGAAGTACTAAAAATATTTAATACAGAGTTCAATGAAGTGCATTAAAGTTTATTTAAGAGTCACATGGGTGCGATTTCAAAGTTAAAGTCATTATTAGATTACTTTAGTGACATCGATCGAAATGAAAGTAATTTTCGCTATCGCTTATAATTATCGATCTCCACAATTCTCATGACGCAAGAAATAATTTAAGGACTATCAATTTCCTTTTATGTTAATGTATAGCAAATTTATTAGTATTATTTTCGATAAATATTGTTATTAAGAACCTAGTAATAAAAATCATACTGTTTTATGCCTTATCTTTATTTTAATATACAATTATGCTGTAAAAAGTAATCATTTTTTGATCAAAAGATTTATCATATGATATATAAAAAATTTATAAATTTAAAATTTTTTTTTGTTCTGCGAAATATGTTGCATTAAAAAACTTCTAGGCTACAGAATATTTTAAGCCTTTTTATAGAACGAAGAAATTGTTTTAAATCATTTTAATTATATTTCTAAATAACACTTTAAAAATGTTACAGTTGTGAAATATTACAGATTTTAAAATAACATACGATTCCATCAAAGGCGATAACTTCTTTTTAATGTATAACTTTGTTGAAGTATAAAATGTAATTTATTGAGTAACAAAATGTTTTCTTTAAAAATATCTGTAAAAGTAAAATTATAGACAAACTAAATAATAAATTTTCAAATCAGACTAATAAATCAAAATAAATTTTAGAGCAAATGATCCATTAAAAGTCGATTATTTTTCCATTTATGCTTTGTTCTAATCTAAAATAATTTATGTTAAAATTCTCTCATAATTAATGTTTAGGTAACAAAATTAATAAATAAAATTAAACATTTAAATTTTCAAATCTAAGTTAAGCGTGAAGATAATTCAAGTTAAACGTTTAAATACAGAGTAGCTTTATATTTTCATATTAGGAAGCGACAGCTTGGATCTGTGATTTTTTTCCATATACATTTTTATTACAGAAAATTACAGTTACGAAAATCACAATAATAAAATCTTTTATAAATAAAACATCTATAGAATATTCAAAAGAAGAAACACTGTAATCTATCTCAATTCCTTTCTCAAATAAAACTGATATAAATACGATCCCAGAGATAAATCTATCAATATGGAATACTTCTTTTATGAAGAAAAAAAAATCATAAAACTTGATCGATTTTCATCGTAATAGTGAAAGCGATAATTTTTCAATCCATCAAGCAGACGATAATTTTTTTATGTTGTAACTTCAAAAAGGAAACATTTATTTAAATTTTAGCTACTCAATTCTTAAACTTATGTGTTAAGTTCCCCTCGGCCCATCATCAAAGATCCCTTTTTTATTGAGCGAAAATTTCTCTCTGTAATGGACTAGAAAGCTTTTCTTCTTAGAACTAAAAAAAAAATCACATTTCTATGGACTTTAAGAATTCCCATTCTCGCTTGCAAAGAATAAACTATACCGCGCAAGCTCATCGCTCATTTACGGTTTTAAACGTCTAAATTTAAGAAAAATGTTCCACAAACTTTCCACCGCGTATAAATCTTTGGAATTTTTTTTTCCAAACTGTTCGTGGTTTTGAGAAAATTGTTACGGTTAGATGTTCTGTGGAATGAAAAAGGAAATATTCTTTCTTCCTTAATTTATAGCGGGAGAATTTTAACACACGTTTTCGTTTTGGTCTTCATTTTCATACATATTTTCCTTTCCTTCTAGATCATTCCACAAAATTCTTTCTACTCTTAGACCTTTAACTGAGTTTGGTATGGTAATTTCGCTTCGTTCCATTCAAAAAGGAAGAAGAAAAAAAAGGAAATATGAAAAAGAAATTTCATCTTTTTGGATTTCCTTTCTTTCTTTCGTGCAGCTTTCTTTTATGCCCTTGGTCGTTGAGCAATTCCATACATTAGAATTGAACTTAAAACTATGTTCCCAAAAAAGGATCCAGGCAAAGGAGACTTTTTTAAAAGAATTTTTCAAGGTAAAACTATTTCGTTTGAAAATTGAATTACGTATTTTGTTATCCATAAGGGAAATCTGATTGTCGTTTGGCAAAATGAATTTTTTACAGTGCTTTTTGGAATCGGTAATATTTTATTTTTATCTACAGATTTGGAAAATTCTTCTGCATGAGTATTACAGGTTTGAAAATCTAAATAGTTTAATTTCTTCGAAGCCCTAGATTAAATCTCTCTATATGAAACAGATAGTATATTAAATTTAAAATAAGAGAAACATTTATTTAAGAAACTGCGTTCAAAGAAGATTACAGAATATTTGCAAAATATTAGTTTCTGAAATATTCTTATGTATTGGTATTAAATTTCTGCAATAGGATGTTTTTCATTTTAATGTATTCAGAAAATATTGAATAAAAGATTTTTCTTATTCAATGGAATTTTTTCTAAAATTTAATTTGAGTAAAATACGTCTTACACCCTAATATAATATATTAGATTCAAAAAAATTTATTGAATCTTAATTTGGTCCCAAAATATTGATTGAACTAAAACTATGTTCCCGAAGAAAGGATCCAGGCAAGATTTCTTTTTCAAGATAAAACTATTTCGTTTGAAAATTGAATAACATTTTGTTATTCATAAGGGAAATTGTGATTGTTGTTTGGTAAAATGAATTTTTCACAGTGCTTTTAGAATCGTTAATATTATATTTTTATCTACAGATTTGTAATATTCTTTTAAATGAGTATCACAGCCTTGAAATAAAATGTTAATTTCTTTGAAACGTTGATTAAATCTTTCAATATGAAACAGGTAGCATATTAAATTTAAAAATAAAAGAAGCATTTAATTGAGTAAATGCATTTAAATAAGATTAAGGACTATTATTTTTTGAATAATTTTTGAATTTTCTTAAATATTCTTATGTATTGGTATTAATTTTTTTCATAAGAGAGTTATGCTATTTAATATATTCAAAAAACATTGAAAAATAAATTTTTATTATTTAATGCAAAATGTTTTTCTTAATGTGAGTAAAATATATCTTATACACTATTGCAATATGTTGTATTTAAAAACATATATCTATACTATACGTATTTATTAATTTATTAATATAATTTGAAAATCTCAAGTATTATACAAAATGTAATTTTAAAGCATATTCTACTTTATTCATTTTATTAAAATACTAATGCTAATAAACTGCTACTTATAATTTTACTAGTGCCAATGAAAAATATTAATTTTACAATTACATTATATATTCAAATAATTTTCAATGCAATACATAAAATTTTAACGTTCTGTAACAAAATATTTATTGAATTTGAAAAAAATACGTTAAGCTACTTTGTAAAATTATTGTATTTCTAAAAACCTCATCTTGCATTGGTGTTAATTCAATGTTTTTAAAAAATTGATTCTAAAGAATTAAACTATATTTTGGAAACAATCGAGTAAAATACATACAAATTCATTCATTTTCAAGAAGGAAAACCAGATTAATTCCCATGATTTATGAGCTAAATTAGACGAAATAAGAAAG
This sequence comes from Parasteatoda tepidariorum, assembly GCF_982258835.1. NCBI lineage: Eukaryota > Metazoa > Arthropoda > Arachnida > Araneae > Theridiidae > Parasteatoda > Parasteatoda tepidariorum. The sequence goes on along the minus strand of NC_141764.1, from coordinate 80,071,257 downwards.
GACAATGCTGTATTACAATATTCTGTTTTTTCTCTTCATTGTACCTATACATTGATAAGCAATTCAGAACATACAATATGTATTTTTGTAAATAATGAGCCCTCTGAGATTTGGCGTAACTAAAAATTTACGCTAAAGATTGAGATTTATGTAACTAAAGATTACATAATGCATAACCTTTAAGCTGGAAATATCCATACTAATTATGTAATTAAGTGCATTTATATTCTTAACACATGATATTAAATGATAGATTAATTATAGGCATATAATAATTACATTATTTAATTTGGCTTGTTATTTTTTGTTATGTAAATCGCCATCGCTTACTTTTCTTAAATGATGTTAAAAATCCTAATTCTTTACTAATTTTGAACCAACCTTTTTATTGATTTTAATTAGAATAATTAAGATTATTTTTGTCATGTTAAATAAATATGCAGGGCAGCCAATTGCAACGCTTTTTGCAAAATATTAAAGGGAGTGGTAGATAATTGAAAGCTGATAAAAAATATTAATTTTACAATTATTTATTCAAATAATTTTCAATGCAATGCATAAAATTATAACTCTCTGTAGCAAAAATATATTGAATTCGAAACAAATACGTTAAGTTACTATGTAAATTTGTTGTAGTTCTAAAAACCTCATTTTGCATTAATGTTAATTCAATATGTTGAAAAAAATTGATTTTAAAGAATTAAAATATCGTTTGAAAGCAATCGAGTAAAATACATAAAAATTCATTTATTTGCAGAAACTAGTGCTTTCAGAATTTTGGGAAATTTTATAAACATTTCGTAAAAGGCTCATCGCGAGAGAGCTGGAAATGAAGTGGCATTTTATATGAACTTTTGAATTTCATGTAGTGGTGTGGAAAATACCTTCGAATGGAATTTTAGAAAAAAATTCATACATCAAAACATAAACTTAGTTTCCACTAGAAGAAATTTTTCGAAAAATCATGGAACTTTGGCTGCCTTGAAATATTGTATTAAGCCTTGATATGGTCCAAATAAATTAAAATATTTTAATTTATGTTATTTTAAATTACATATAATCAGTAAATATTTAAATTTTGGACCAGAAATAAACCTATTCGGCTTTCGCATTTTAATCAATAAGAAAATTTTCATCGTTGGCTTTAGAGATAATATATAATAGTATTATCAAAAAGTAGGAGATTTAATAAGAATCGTCTAGTTTTTTTCTTCCAAATCAATCATTTTTGTTGGGTAGATAACATGTCCTTACAATGTAGCAATTAATACATATTATATTGTAAGATAAGAGAATGAAATAATTAATTCTAAATGTTTGATTCGTGCAGTTTCGGAATTATTTGGTTTTATTCATATGGTTTTGTTCAGCTCAGATCAGATAAAATCGAGATTTTTTACACTTTGTTAAAATAATGGAGTAGTTTGAGCCACAATAGTAAAAAATTTGCATGATGAGTAAATCAGCTGAAACCTTCGGAGTTGGTATGATGGACCACATAACCAAGCAAATTTGCTGAAGCATTCGAAAAAGTGCCTTATTAAATTTTATTTTGATTGAATTTGTTGAAACCTTTAGAAAGTGTTCTGATAAACTATAATATCAACCAAATTTGCAGAAAATTTCAAACACAGGTATGATGAACAATGAAAATTCATCAAGAAAATTTATTGCAACCATTTAAGAAGTAGCATCGTGAACTATAATTTTGAGCAAATTTGTCGCATTGTTCAAAAAGTTGCATGATAAGCCATGATATCGAGCAAATTTGCTGAAGCCTTCAAAAAGTGGCATGATAAACCATGATATTGAGCAAGTTCTCTGAAACCTTCAAAAAGTGGCATGATAAGCCATGCAAGATACTGAACAAATTCGCTAAAACCTTAAAAAAATGGCATGATAAACCATGATATCGAACAATTTTGTTGCAACTTCAATGGGGTGCAAATCTAAACTATATTGCAGCGTATCTTAAACTTGACAAAATGTTATTGTGGTTGAACTTGATAGAAAACATAACTCAGTTAGGTTTCAGCAAATTTTTGCCGTATTAAGGCTCGAACTTAAGCTGATTTTTCAAGAAGTTATTGACAATGCGTTGAACATAATGAATGCATACATGCATTTTTGTACATTACGAGTATATAAAAATGCAATAAAAAATCGTTTTTGTTGGGAAAAATCTCTTTTATCTATGACAAAGGTAAACGTTTTTACTTGCACCACTAGGTCTTCTAAAAGCATTTGAATAGTTTATAGATAGAAACTCCAAAAGAATTGTACTGTATATCATAAAAATCCGACAACATAATACCTATTGTACATTTTTTTACATCAACATCCACAAGGGCATATAAAATAAACATTTGCCCCAAATATATATTCAAATGTATAGCAGCCATTCATGCCATACGCAAGAATTATGTAAAACATATCCGGGGCAATTCTGCTTTCATCAAATCCGACTTTAGTGATTCACCGCTGGCAACCTCCTAATCCCCCGTGATCCCTTTCGGCGTGACAAATTCGAATCACACAAAAAAGAAAAACTCAGATAAAAACAAGACAAAGAAATAAAAATTGCATTCGTTTTCTTTGGCACCTAGAAAAAAGAGAAAAACAATAAGTCAAAGAGAAAGAATCCTGAAATTCAAAAAAGAACAACAAAATAAAAAATAAAAAAACCGAAAGGGATGTTGTATTAGAAAGGACTTGATCATCCGTACTTATAGAATGAATGCCTAGTTTTTTTCCATTTAAAATTTCAAAGTAAAGATCGCAATTTTCGGTAAGCTTTGATCAGAATACATGGTCTGTGTTTAAAATTCTTCTTTCATTCAGTTTTTTTTTCGTTGTGTTTGTTTTAAACCCAAAATGCAAAGATGTTTTAAAGAAATGCCCGTACTTTTTGATTGAATTGAAAAAAAATTTTTTTTTTCATTCTGTGTTAAAATTTGATTAAAAGATTATTCTAAGGTAAACAATTTGAATCAAAACCTTTAAACAAACTTGTTTTTCTAAGAATATCTTTTAAGCTCAACATTTAAGGTTTATTTAAGCTTCTTTTGAGGTTTTTTTGCACTTTTAAGATCAAAATGTACTTCTTTTGTTGGGTTTGATGATAATAACAATTAAAAACATTTTACCAGCGAATTGTGACTTAGTAGGAAGACGGACACCGCAGTAATTTTTAACAACAAAAAAAAAATTAAACAGAATTCAGCAGCATACTAATTCTAGAATACTCGTATATAAAAATTAACAGTTGAAAATTGTATAAATGAAAAATATATAGTGTTATATTAATACATAATTAATACATATTAATATAAAATGTAATAAATATTAATATAAAATACATATTAATATAATTATATTAATACATATTAATATAAAATGTTATATTAATACATAAATATACGAAAAAGTATTTGGAAATTTTAAATTTTTTTCTCTCAAAACATGGGTTTTATACTCTCTGACACTATTACCCCATGGAATAATAATAAAAACAGACGGCTTACTGTAGGTAAGCTTATGACTCTAGCACGTCATCTCTAGTACAAGCCACATGATGAGATAATGCTGATTTTTTGAGGATCTACGTTGATTTTTGAAGCTAAATATCGATGACTCATATCGACCGATTTGGTGGTTGATTTCATTTTAACCGCTATTCTTCATCTTCATATTATGCCCCGCAGTGCACTGATCATTAAGACACGGTTCCCAGCAGAACACCGAAGTCAAGCATCACTGACTGCGGTCAGTGTGCGGGTGGGTGACCACTTGGATCAGTCTGCGTAGGGACCGAGGGTGTGAAGTATTGGTCCTCGTTAAACTGTTCTACCGTAAAGTGTTCGACTTCGCGTGCAGGTCGTCGGGCTACCGAAGCTGGGGTGCCATCCCCTCTGCAGAGGATCAAAAGTGTGATGGCATGTCTTCGGATCATCCTCAGGGATGTTTGCCAGACCGTAGCCAATAGTCCATTGTGCAGCTCTAGGGCGACGCAAATGAACTACAACTACAGCAACTCTTCTTTATATTATAGAAAACGCAAACAAGGCGATTCCTCCTCAAAGCGATTTTTCTTCTCTGCTATCTTGAAAGTAGAAATAGCATTTACTTGCCACTGATTTTATTCTTCGACATCAACGTTTGATGACGTATCACCCAACCATAGCCAATCACCTGGGCCCCCCTTTCTAGGGCTCCATCTTTTAACGCTCATTGTAGGAATATCACGGAATTTTCACTTTGGTCAGACGACGTGGATAGCGTCGGAGCTGGTACCCCTATCTCTTAACTTTTACAACACAACAAATTGGAGAACTTTTAGCCACGACAGACTTTTGCGCTTTGCTGCGTATGCAAGCCAGTTGTTTCATCGGCTGACAGGATCGAACTCGATACTTGCAATCCGAAGCTTAGTGCCGTTAAGGATTCGAAACTGGAAGCTTATGTGCTGAGAAACGAAATAACAAAACCTTTAAGTCCGTGATTAATCTATGAATCATTTAATGACTTAGATAGTGGAAAGTTGATTAAACGATCTCACATAACATGAATGGCGTAGCACATGAATGGCGTAAACAAGCTAACTAATTACAATGGTATGGATTGCTCTCACGATAAATTGAGGAAGGGGATAAAAACCGTGATCGATCACGGCAAAAGAACTGTAATTACGTGATTTTAAGCAATTTTTTTTTAGAAAAAAGAGACCGGCATTGATAAGAAACCAATAGTTGAAGTCTCGTTTTTGTCAATCTAGTATAAAGAGTTTTTCCCTCCCTATAACAATCCAAATCTTTGATAATCTGTTCACAAAGGAAGACAAAATTTGATTGATCCGTGATGCTTGTACCCATAAGAATCTAGCTCCTGTTTCCAATAAGTAACACATATTCTAACTCCATATTTACGAGTGTGTTATAGCGTTAAAATTTTTTACGTTATAATATGTTAACTAGCTATCAATTGTATCATGATTTGTAGCTTAAGTTAACATTTGAAGTACAGTAGTTGAAGTCTCGTTTTTGTCAATCTAGTATAAAGAGTTTTTCCCTCCCTATAACAATCCAAATCTTTGATAATCTGTTCACAAAGGAAGACAAAATTTGATTGATCCGTGATGCTTGTACCCATAACAATCTAGCTCCTGTTTCCAATAAGTAACACATATTCTAACACCATATTCAAGAGTGTGTTATAGCGTTACAATTTTTTACGTTATAATATGTTAACTAGCTATCAATTGTATCATGATTTGTAGCTTAAGTTACCATTTGAAGTCAAGTGACATTACAGTACTGTTCTATAATACAATGAAATAATGCGATGTTCTGTTCTATAATACAATGTAAATAGATAAATAAAATAATGCATACGATATACGATGTTCTGTTCCATAATACGATTGAAATAAATAAGAGAAAAATAATGTGTGCAATGTTCTGTTCTATACTATTAATGTGTGTATACTGTTCTATTAACGTGTGAATACTTTTGAGTTTTTGAGAACCTCAAAATATGGGAAGAGGGTAGCATTTAGCCGCAATCGTGAGCGTACAGCCCTAACAGTTTAGTTTAGTCTATAGCACGATCGAAAGCTTGGGCCCCTTAATATTAATTTCATTTTTAGTCTTTCAAAGGGTAGGTCAACCATTCGAATCATTAGAATTAAATGTTTGCACGTGACAATTTGATGATTAGATCAAAAGTTATTAATTTGTTCCATTTTTTTATTTTGCGCATTGAACAATAAAAATAAATTTTTTATCTTTTAAGGTGTTTAATTGTTTTTATGATGAAAATAAATAAATAAAATGAAATATGCTATGTTCCATTGTGTATGATGTACTGCTCTGTAATACGATGAATATAAATAAATAGAATAAGTAAATAAAAGTTAGTGAATTAAGTTGACAGTTGAGGACAAATGATGTTACAATGCTGTTCTATGATGCAAAATAAATAAATAAAAGTTAGTGAGTTTAGTTGACATTTGAAGACAAGCTTTTTTTCAAAGCTATTCCACGATGCAAAATAAATACAAAATGCATTATTCAATGCAAAATAAATTATTCAATACAAAATAAATTATTCAATACAAAATAAATTATTCAATACAAAATAAATTATTCAATACAAAATAAATTATTCAATACAATATCACGTACAAAAGCTTGAAACAGTGTGCAATTATACGTTTCTTAATTAGTTATGATGTGCAGCTTCTAAGTTACATATAAGCACTTCTTAAACTGCCATTGCAACATTCTAAGAACTTTCGTAAGAATACGCGCCACAAACACCAAAATATTTTAAGCAATATCGGGGAGTTTTTCATTTTATGGATGCTCCCACAAGTATTTCCAGTCGTCGAGCAATAAGAAATGATCAATAACAAAAAAGACCAAAATACACACCGAAAAGAATAAAGACGTGGATAAAGAAAAAAGATGAAGAAAAAAAATAGAAGAAAAGGAACGAACTGTGAAAATTCTGAAGACCGAACTCCCCGAAATCATCATCTTACAAGAATAAGATGGCTAAAGGAGGAAGGATGAGGAGATCGAAGATGCGCATTTGGGACTTTCACACCCCATACTCCTAGGAATTAAAGAGGATTGAGTTTTTTCTAGAATTTCGAACGAACGCCGATTATTGTTTGGGTTTTCTACTTTTATTTTTATCCTGAAAAAGTTTCAAATCATTTTCAAGTATTGTTGTTGAATGAAACTCTAAGACGTTGTCTACGTGACAACTCAGAAGTATTTATTTATAAAAAAAAAACTTTTTTCTTTTTTTCAAAGTTTTCGTAAACTATTGTTTATCGAAGTCCAAAAAAAATCTTTGTTAAAACAACTTCGTTTAAACCGAAGATTTCTGATAAGTTTTGAAAATTTTTCTGACCAATAATAGACTTTCTTTGTCCGTTTTGCTTAAAAATATTTCTAATTTTTCTTATACATTGAGCAAAATGGAAATCGGAGCACCATTGTAACTTTTGATCTAATGATAGAACTTCCACGTACTAAGATGCAATTTCCGTGGGTCGAAAGACTAGCACCTTTAATTAATTAATTATTTTTTCAGAAGTTAGTTTATTTATATTGCAAAATCAGACACAAAAATGTACTTTCTCTGAATATATATATGTTTGAATGGTTTTGAATTCTTAAACCTCAAAATATGGGCAGAGGGTAGCATTTAGCCGAAATCAGGAGAGCACAGCCCTAACTGTGTAGTTTAATCTACAGCACGGTCGAAAGTTTGGACTTCTTAATATTAATTTCATTTTTAGTCTATCAAAGGTAAGGTTAGAATCATTAGGATTAAATGTTTGTACGTGACAATCCGATCATTAGATTAAAAGTTATTAATGTGTTCCATTTTTTTATTTTGACCATTGAACAAAAAAAAAATATTTATCTTTTAAGGTATTTAATTGCTTCTGATACTCATCTAAATTCTTCTAATTATTATATGTAAATTACCCCAATAGTTAATTTACATTACTTTTAAATGACTTAGCTTAGTTATGAGAATTATTTTCCCTAGTTATCACAATATAAATACTTTTCATAGTCAAATCAAAACTACTCTAGTCTGACTTATATTAATTATATTTGAATTGCTTCTCTTTTTAAAGTCGGAATTAATCTTTGCTTGTTTTTAATTAATTACTTAATTACATTTGAATTACTTATCGCAATAAAGTTCAAATTTCTTCCTTTACATGCTTCTCGAATCTCAAAATTACTTTCTTGCTTTTATTACTTTTTAAATAGTTCGCTTTATAAAATTGGTATGAAATTGAAATGTATTTTATTTATTAAAAACTATCTTTTTTGTCGAATTAATTAATTTTAAAAAAAAAACAACATTTAAAAAAACAATAACCGGTTCTTAAATTTCGGATATTTCCAAAATGTTCCTTAGTATGTTTTTTAATTTATCTCTTCGAATGTTTTAAAGGTTACAGTTTACCACACAAAATCTATTTTGCATGCTCTAAATCTATAAATCTGTATATTTTTTAAAACATATTTTTTCATGTTTCTGTATTTATTTCATGTTTGCAAGTTTTTCATATACGCTCTGAGGTTATAAATCTAAAATGCTTCTAAATTACATTGCTGCTAATTTTTGCATTCTTTGAAGAAAATTTATCTAAATGGTAGTGTTATTAAAATTGAATCATAGACGCCTAGTGAATGATTTTTGACCAATATATAGAGTTTAACTACTTTTGTGCAAGGATGTTCCAATAATTTTAAACTAAATTTAAAATACATAAACAAATAGAAAATCTTTTGCCTAACGCTTTAAAATAAAAAAAATTAAAAAAACTTGCGCTAAGTACGGAAAAAGTTGACAGCTATGTAATTTCTTTTCGCATAATCTCCGTTCGTCTTTTCAATTAAAAAAAAGTGCAACTTTTTAAATTTCCCAAAAGCTTTGCATCAAAATCTCTACTTAAAATATTTATTTCCATTTATAAATATCCAATTTTTAGCCAAAAGTATAAAAAAAAACTGAGAAACTGGAGAAAAATAATCCTTTCCTTCCATTTCCTCCGTCAGAAAACACCCATATCACTTTGTGGCAGATCCCATCGAAGAATTTCCATTTTGCAAACTGAAAGAAATGAACACTAACAACAAGAATAACGGAAGCGTTCGCAAAGGAGAATAAAAATACTTAAATAAAGTATGAACCGAGAAAATTGAAGGAAGAGAACTGATAGACTCGTTCAAAATCCTCAGCTTACAAGCATAAAATTCAGGAGGGAATGAAGAAATTGGAAGCGCAATGCAGGCAGCCACTTTCTTGAATTAAAGAGTCTAGTATTTCACAGAACTGTGTTTTCTTATCACTTCCACCAGTCATGATTATTGTTGTACTTACTTTTCAATAGCCAACAATCATTCTTTTGTGTACATGCAATACACAGTTTGAAAAACTTCAATAGATTTTTAAAAAAAAAATATTTTTCAAAAATGCTTTGGAATTTTGTGTTATGTGCATATTTCATGTATCATGTATTTTATAGAAGACAGATTTATTTTTTAATGTAAAGCGTGTAAAAGTTTATTTATTACATACAATATTGGAGTATATAAAATGTACTATATAGAACTTATTTAAGATAGGGGCTTAACTATATCACTAGAAAAAGATCCATGACCTGATGAAATAGTCAAGTGATGAATCCTTCAATTCTTCATTGCTTGAAGTTAAAAATGAGGAAAAAACAATGCCAAGTCTTAATTCATGCTTAAATTCAGATAAAACATAATTTTTTACACCATTGCAATGAGAATCAATTGCATTATACAAAACTAAATGAAATTCGGAAATTTTTATTCATTTATTTATTTTTGCGTGAATGTGTTCATTAGACCATTGGGAGGCAATTGTTAACCCTTTTAACTACTGAAATACAAAATTATTCAAGTGATGAATCCTTAAGTTCTTCATTGTTCGAAGCCCAATGTGAGGACGAAATGTAATCAAGTCTTAACTCATGCTTAATTTCAGATAAAACATATTTTTTCACAATTGTAAAAAGAATAAATTGCATCATATAAAACTAAAATAAATTCCGAATTTTTTATTTATTTATTTATTTGTGTTTGCGACCCTTAATCCATTGGAATGCAATTCTATATCCATTAGACCATTGGAATATAAAAGTATTCAAGTGATGAATTCTTCAGTACTTTAAGTTCAATCTGAGTAAAAAACGAAGCAAAATCTTAACTCATGCTTCAATTCGACGAAAACATTTTTTTTCACCATTGCAGAGAGAATTAATTGCATTACATAGAATAAAATTAAAAAAAATTTTAATTTATTTATTTGAAAAATTTGTGTGTGTGTGCCATTAAACCATTAGAATTCAACTAAAAGACGAGAAACCCCCTAAAATGTAACGGATTGAATTGATTTCTCCAGTGCAGAAGCAAACAATCTACTAATTACAAACAAAGCAATCATTCAGGGCCTAACCACAAGGCTGTTTAATTTATATAATAATCGTACAAAACGCTTTCGGTTTATTTGAATAACATTTTTGCACACATTTCTAAGAACTGTACATTATAAATGATTCACACATTCATGGTACTAGCGTGTCGACATAGAACCATGAACAAATTCCCTTAAGAATAATCCAGAAAGTAGAAAAAGACTCCTTGATGTAATAGAACTGTTTAGAATTCAAGTCAAAACACTCGTGGCTTAGCTAGAGTGGTCATAAATTAAACCACCTGAACAGCTTGGACGTAAATGACCCAAAGGAAAACACATAAATCTCGAGAGTTGAGGCTAGTCTTTTGAGTTTTGGTTCGAAAACTCTCACGCAATGATATATTTAAATGGTTTTGAAAAGCTTAGTTAATACACATTCAACTCGTGGTTGGTGTTGTGCTTAAGATTCAGCAGTAGCTGTTTTGTGAGAGTTGGTTTCGTGGATTATGAATAATACTTTCTGAAGCTACCAGTTCCTGTTTATTTGAATAATCGTTATATGGATTGGTAGGTAAGCATCCATATAACTAAATAAAATTAAAATTTTACGAACTAAAACGTATTAGATTAGAGACACCTTAAGATTAAATATAAAATAATTATAAAGATGTAAAATAATTGTAACTCTCGCGGGGATCGTGATGGCAAGATTTAGGATTTTAACTATTTTCTATTTTTTGCATTTTACCAATGCGGCAAAACATGCTACAGTCAAACCCCGCTATAGTGAACCTTCAAAGGACCGAAATTTCAGTTCACTATAACCGGGAGTTCACTATATCCGTTCCTCATAAAATTTTAACTAATAGTTAAGAACTCTTTTCTTTTATTGCACATTATTTAGATAAATGACCATTAAAATGAAATACAAAAATGACTGAAAAATAATACGTAGTAACAGAAAATGTGTTAACTTACTGTTGTTTTTTATTACTCTTCGTCTTGTGTACGAAAAAAAAAATTAGTAATCTTTAGCTGATTCAGAAAAAATTTTGTCCATACATCTGCCTGGGTTGGTCTCTATTTAGGGATGGGAAAGTGAGATAAAAGTAGCAAACAAGAAAAGATGCTTATTGCTACATTCCACTCTATAAATGGTTTTAAAAATCAGTATAAATATTTATTTTGAAACAGACATTTCAAAATTATTGCAAAAAAATGAAGAAAGAAAAATCAGTCGAAGTAAGAAAAAGTTCATAATATCCAACTTCCTCACTTTTTTGGTTCACTATATCCACAAAAAATATTATACGTGTATAGCTAGGCACGGGATCGAACATCTCGTTCACTATATCCGGGAGTTCACTATAAACCGTGTTCATTATAGCGGGGTTTGACTGCACATTATTATGCTTTTCAACATTAGATGATGCACCAACCGGCCTGGCGTTGCATCAGAAAGGTTCTGGTTTCGAATCCCGTGCAAGCCATGGATGCTATACCAAACTATACAATACTATTTCCGTGAATGGCGTTCGTCTTGCAACTTTTACCCTATTCTATGCATCTGCCATTCGATACTGATTTTAGATTTGCAGTACATCATCCGTGAGATGCCATGCCTCAGTGATATTTACTTCATATTATGTATGGGGACCTGGTTGGTAGGGCGTTGGACCCATGTCCAAGAGGTCGTAAGTTCAATGAAATTTTAGTTAAGCTTCTTAACATTGTAAATAATTGAAAAATTAACTCAAAAGATAATAAAAAAATTGGTACAGAAAGTAATAATATTTGCTTGACATTCCCTTAAATTTTAAAAGAAGAATATAAAAAAATACGTTACACTCATCATTACTTTTTATTACTATCTTTTCATGTAAAGATTGAATAAAGAGTAATATGAAAAACTGTCCCACAAACGTAATTATTTATTGTCCACTATTACGTGCTAAGTTTGAATAAGGAAACGACACACAGAAAAAATTATTTCTTCTCTATATTTTCTTGCTCTAAATAAAACTATACAAAAATTTAGCAGAAAATAAATGATTTTTTTCTTATTATTTCTTAATAAGAACGTATAAAAAGCATTACAAGAAACTAAAAGACAAAAAAATTATCGCAATATTTCTTTAAAAGATTAATAATAAATGACCAAATAAAAATTTGGCACTCAAAAAAGAATTTTCCTTTTAATAATTTCATATAATTGGATTAAAGAACGAAACAAAAATTTGCTAAGAAGAATAATTACCTTCGTTTAATATTTCGTTTATATATATAAGCTCGTTTAGTTCATTCAATTAGATTAATGTCTAAAAGTTTCTTTAAATATGCTATTAATTTTATTTTAATATTAAAATATTAAGCAGATTAATGGAGCCATTTGAAAATTGTACAAAAAACGCCTCTCAAAACAGCGTTAAACATTCATTTCGATTTCAACTCAAAGCTATAAATTTATTGTCACCTGTTTTGGATATAAAATACGTCCAGATATAAGCTCGTGTAATAAATATTTTTACATTAATTCAGAACTTCTTGAGTTCTGAAACAAATGGCACTAAAATTCAATATTTTATTTGCCTTTTTTTCTTCTTTTTTTTACAGAGGCGTTGTGAACATTATTTTTCAGGTACCCTCTCTTCAAGGTAATCGTCCATTGCATGTATTATTCGAACTTTTTTAACGTTGTATTCTTCCACTCCTGCAGATGGCGCTAAGGATCGTCGTGACGTCACGCATCGGCCATTAATCTTCTTTACGGCGATTTCGAGTTACACACGAATAAATTCGAGAGAATTTTTCGTTTTTCTATTTCTCATAAAATGAAAAGGGGGTATTTCTCTTCAAAGATAAAAAGAACCTGAACAGTTTATTTATATCTATTTCTCCTAGACAGTCTCATCCCGTTCGTCCCTTTAAATAACCGAATCTTTTTCTTTCAACTGTGGCAACGGTCTAAGAAAGAACAAAGGATTCCTACTTTACACACAACATGAGGGAAGATAATAAAATAAAGAATGTTTTGAAATATGGTTGGGATTTAGAGGGACATAACGAATGGTCCAACTCCAGATGAAACTCCATTGAGAGACAATTATTGTTTGTTTTAGTCTGCACGTTCTAAAGTTTATCATTTGTTGTACTTTTTTATAAGTTTAAGCGAAGGGGAAGGGATTATGTTTGTTTGCTTTCGTGAATTTGAAGAATTTATTCAAACTCTTTGTTCGAAAAATCTGACGCAAGTGCTTTTTTTTTACTTAGTTTTCTTTTTCGTTCTTTTTTTCCTTTTAGGAGACTGAAAAGAAATAAGATTTCAACAATGGACAGTTTGTTGAAATATTGTTTTTTTCAGGTATATTTTTTTGTAACATAATGAAATATGAAAAATAAATATTTACAGTTTCTTGTTTATGTATTGTTTCCTTTGATGAAAATATTTTCCTGATACTAAAACGAAGCTTTTTTAAGGATAGAAAATATTCATGTTTAGAAATATTCTAAAGTGAACAACTTATGTAATATAGCTTGCTTTTTAAAAAAAAATGCGCAAATCAAATATGTATCTACGAACTGTTTTGAGAGGCAATCAATGTTTGTTTCAGTCAACGCGTTCTTAAAGTTATCAATTACGGTACATACATATATTTTCAGGCAAATTATAAATACAAACGAAGAGGGTGGAATTGTGTTCTTATGCTTTCGTGAATTTGAAAAATTTGTTCACGCTCTTTGTTCTAAAAATCTGAAGCTTTTTTTTCTTCTTTTTTTTTGATTTTAGAAAACGAAAACAAAATAAGATTTCAATAGGAAATAGTATATTAAAATCTGAAATGTTTTTTCAGGTACGTTCTAATAGTACATATTATAAGCCACAGATCATAAAAATTTAAAGTTTCTTGTTTACTTATAGTTTCCTTTGATGAGAGTTTTTTTTTATTATTTTTTTAAAGCGATAACTCATCTTTTTTAGGATAAAGAAACATATTTCTTTATATATTCTAATTTTTGTATCAACAAAGGAATTTCATTCCTAAAAAATGCACTGATTCCCGTTAGGGACAATAATCAGGGTTCGTTTTAATTTGCACGTTCTAAATTACATAATAGAATTTCTTTCTCTATGCTTTTAATAAACTATTTTTTTCTCTTAAAATTTTAAGTTATTGTTTCCGAAAATCATAAACTATTCATTATATCAGTAAACGGTAGTATCATTTATCAATTTAATTTATGCAAGAATATAACTCCATCCACTCATATCGTTTATCTTGCGCAACTCTTTAAGCAACTAAGGTTAATAATTTTTACCATAATAAATAGAATAAATGAAAGAATAATAAAAAAAAAGAATAGAATAAGCAAATTAAGGGAATTATGTCAGCTGAAATAGATATGTTTTTTTAACTAAAGTTTTCTTCACACTAAAAAGATTTTATACATCATATTCCTTTTAAAATTCCTTTTGCTTTAAGAAATATGAGACATTTCATGGAAAATCAATCACTATATAATTTACTATCTAAGCTGCATTGCTCGACGTACTTTGGTAAGTAATTTAGTTTCAGATTTCTTTTCTTTTTTGTTAATCCTTATTGCTGCCGAGCTTTTGATTGTTTCACCCGTTCTGAAACTTTCTCATAAAAATAATTCAGTTTCTGAATAAAATTTTGGGAATGTCTTTAACCAAAAACAAAAGTATAAGAACTTAGAGGGGAAAAATTAGAATATATACTACAAAACTTTAAAGATTACTTGCAATTTTAAAACACCCTGAACCATATCATTAAAACTTTAATACGCTGCCAAGTTAAGCCAAATAATGCTAAATAAACCAACATTCGACTACTAGCCTTCTAACTTTAAGTTTGAATAGAAGCATGAAATTTTTTTTATCAAAGTTGCAAAAAATGTTAACTTGACCAAGCTACCAAAATTATTGTTTAACATAAATAATTTTTCGCCGAGCGTGAAAATGTCTAAATACTATAATAATGGAAAATACTAAAAAAAAAAAAAAGAAATATGAAATAAGTAGAAATACTTTTTGGAAAATATTCCCACAGAAGTAAACGTAAGGATTTCTTTAAATCTAACGATTTGTATTTTTTAAAAAAATCTTTGAAATACATCATTTTGATAAGTACACTTTGATCTTTTAAGTTATTTAAAGTAATACAAAAAAAAAACTTATTTCGAACCCACCGATACGGGTTTTCAAGCCCTTCTGTACCTTCTTAAAAAAAATAGCCCCGACTTCACATTCCAGAAGATCAAATCATTTTAAGCCACCAGCATGCTTCCTAGCTGCGATCATTTGCTCTTTGTAATTGGAATTTTAGGCACAACTTGTAGCTGCTGTTGCCACTTAGATATTCCAAAGTTGTCGTTACTGGCGTTACAAAGAGGCTCAAAGGGCACGATCCGGGCACTGCTTGTTATTCGGAAGAGAATCCTCCTCAAATCTTGCCTCCAATTCAGGACACGTACTCGGTGTCCTGGTGTTCGCAAAAGATCAAAACAATTTCATTTTGCATGGACTAACCTGGATTACTGATTTTTACCCCCGCACATGTATCAACTGAAACATTTTTCCGCTCAGCCTGAAGCAATGGTAGACCAAAATGATATACTGAATTTGTATCATTTTTATACTTTAATTTGATTTTTATTTTATGTCCCTTTTTTTCCCGTATGTGTGGAAACAACGCCAGCGAATTTGATTTTGAATTGAAGTTCTGTTGACAATATTTACCGTGCCTGGAATATGGAGTGGAATATTCTTTTCTCTCTTTCTAAACATAAAGTGTTCTTTTATCAATATTTAAATGCTCTCTATTGCGTATTAAAACGATTTTTTTTCTTCCTAAGGTTACTTCTATTAACTGATAATTCCAGAGTTTATTTCAAATTAGAGCTATTTTAAATTATAATTACGTAAAGATTAGTGTAAATAAACTAATAAGTATTTTGACGATAGTATGTGAAATTAGCATCGTAAGTAAATAAAAATTTAATTCAGGAAACGTACTCTGTGTCCTAGTGTTCACGAAACATTAATGGACTGTTCTGGATTAATGATTTTTCCCCACCCCCGCGCATGTATCAATTGAAACAATTTCCCGCTCAGCCTGAAGCAATGATAGACCAAAATGATGTACTCTACAGAATTTGTTTTAATTTTATACTTTAATTTTTATTTTGCGTCCTTTCTTGTGAGTGGAGACAATACCAGCTAATTTGATTTTGAATTGAAGATCTGTTGAGATTAGTTACCGTGCTTGGAATATAGAGTGGAATATTATTCTCTTTCTTTCTAATCGCAAAGCGTTTTTTAATCAATATTTAAGTGTGTTCTACAGGGTTTTATTAAAGAAATTATTTTTTTAAAAACTTATTTCTATGACTCATAACTGGAAAGTTTGTTTCAAATTTCAGTTTTTTTTCATACTATATTTTCGTAAAGATGTAAGTAGATTAATAATTAAATCAATGATAATGTAATTCGCAAATTATAAAAACAAAGAGGTATTATTAAATTTATAGCAATTCTGAGGATTGAAAGAGCGAGACACCTAATAAGATAGGATGATAATCGTACCACTAAAAAGATAAACAAGGAGGAAAAAAATTCTGGAAAAATTACCATACTGTATGGTAATGGCATTTCCGGTAAAAAATAAAACAATTCTGAATAGTAGAACAAAAATATGCTGCATTTAAACTAATCATTTGGTAATTTTTCCGTTCATATGACAATGGTCTACTGGCAGTTCTGGTTTACAAAATTATAGAACTTATTACCACACATTTAGTAAAAAATTACAAAACGGAAAAGTAAATTTAACTGAAAAAATGGTTTTTATACCATACTCTAAGGTGACATGATAGAATTACCAAATATTATCACATTTACCAAATTTTATTGCATGTAATATAATTACGTGCAAAAAGCGCTTCGATAAAAAGAACCGAGCTTTTGGATATTCCCATAAAGTTCGAAACATGGAAAATTTTACCATATTCTGGTAGTTTCAACCATACTTATTTTTCTCGGGATTCAATTCAAACCTAAATAAAATTTAAATTACGTAATTAAAATTTGAACATGTAATAAATACGTAGAAAAAAAATGCTGTACCTCACTTAGCTCATAAATGAAAGAAGGAGTCAGTAATTCAGCAACTATCGATAAAAGGAGTACCTAAAAAAATTTGCGTAGTACAATAAAAATTATTATCTTGCTATAACTCTGACAGTAAGATACCTTTCATACTATATCGAAGAATTTACGATATTGCCGAATAAAATAAAGACTATAACACTTAACAAACGTGTCATAAAAATTGATGAGATTAAACATAAAAAGCGATGAGTGCTACTTATCGTAATCTATGTCATGTTCTTGTCGAACAATAAATAAAAGAATTTTCTTCCGATAAAAATTTTCTTCTCAGCGAATCTATGAATGTAATGTTTGATCTATGATATCCTTTCATTAGTTTTAGTGCAATAATACAAAATTAACTGTATTTCACAATAGTACCTTATTTTAATGATATGTTCTGGTAAAATTAGCTTTCAACATATTATTATAGAATTATTTATAACCATAATTCATAAACATCGAATGCATAAAGGTTACGTTTGATCTATAATATCCTTTTAGTCTAACAATAGTTTGATAGTACAAAATTAGCTATATTTTACATTAGTATCGTATTTTAATGCTGTGGTCTGGTAAAAACGTGTTTCGTATTTTGCATTATTTTTAACATATTGCTGTATAATTTTTTATAACCATATCTCAAAAGCATCGAATCAATAAATGTCATGTTCAGTCTATGATGTCCCTGTACTAGTTGTAATCCAATTATACAAAATTAGTCACATTTCCAATTAGTATCGTATTTTCTGTGATCTGGAAGAAACAGCTTTCGTATTTTGTCTTATTTAAAACATATTGTTGTATAATTATCTGTAACCATAACCTTAAGAAAGTCGAATCCATAAATGTTAAATTCGATCTATAATATTCTTTTATTGTAGTCTGATAATACAAAACTACCTGCATTAAACATTAGTACCGTATTTTACTGCTGTGCTGTGAAGTAAAAAAACAGCTTTATTCATATTTTGTATTATTTAAAACCTATTGCTTTACTGTATAATTAATTATTTGTAACCATAACTTAAAAAAAAAGGAACGTCGAATCCATAATCCATAAACGTAATGTTTGATCTATAATATTCTTGTATTAGTCATATTCAGATAATACAAAATTAGCTATGCTTCATATTAGTACCGTAAACTTAATGTTGTGGTTTGGTAAAATCAACTGTCAACATATTGCTGTATAATTATTTGTAACCATAATTCATAAACATCAAAACTTTTTTGTTTAATTTTAAACTCCATAAATGATAATTAGTACTTTCAATGAATGCAATTTTAAGGTTTTTAATTCTTACGCTTAATTTTAATATTGCTCTTTTTAAAGTATTCTTTTCAAAATACATCCTTTCATTAAAATATGGTCTTAACGGATTTAAATAAAAATTTTCGTAAACTTTATTTAATGTAGTTTAATGAAAAAGAATAAAATTATTTCGAAATATCAAAAAATTACAAGGTTAAACTAGCCTCGTAACAAAATATTTTTTTAAACGAAGCAATCTGCAGTTCCTATTGATACAATTTACCGTTCTTTAAACCTTTAATATTGCTTTCTCTTTTCGAACAAATTCTTTCAAAATGTATCCTTTCATTGAAATATTGCCCATGATATGTCTTAAATAACGAGATACAATAGAAAATTTCACAACTTTCATTTCTGCAACATAAACCAAACACCCGAATTTTTTTTCTGGATTCAATTCCGCCTAAGGAAAAGAAATACGCCGATTCCATTTTCATTGGCTGGTTATATTTTTAAAGGAATCAAAGAGCTGCCGAAGCGTGCCAATGCGATGAACTGAAGCGAAGAAAAATCTTTCAACTTTATTTTATTAATGGCAGCAATCGCTCAAGTGACACTTCCGATTTCAATTTTTTATACTACAGTCAGAAACTTTGATAAACCCTAAGACAGATCCTTCTTATTTTTTACTTTTCCACCCCTCTTCAGAAAGAGTTCCAAAAATAGAGAAATTTCCTATGAAGGTGGATAAGATTTCATAGGCCTCGAATTTTTCTGCCTTTTGAGTTTATCAAGGGCGACGATCACGGTTTATAAAACCTATCCTAGAAGATTCCCTTTTTTTTCCGGGATCTCTTGATAGACTGACTCCTTTCCTGGTTCGATTTCCAGAAAATATGGCCTTTGTTCAGTAGGAGAAGTCCCTGGAGAATTTTCTGGCGATTTCACAAAAATGTCGATTTGGGAAATTGTCAAAATGTAAATTTTTCGGAGATATGGATTCGAATGTCCGGAAATAAGAAGTTGATATTTCAATATATTTATATATATATATATATTTGATGGTTAAAACTACTAAAAATAACTCAAGTTAGCAATCTTGAAACTTTCGCTAGTTTGTAGTCAGAAGTGATGATCGATGGCTGCAATACTATATCTTCCAAGAAAGATTTACTCGAAATGTGTATTTAGGCATGTCTATTTTATTGTTAAATTTGGACAAACTTAGAGCACTTCAAAGCTAATGCATTGAGCATTTGTATCGTTACAAAGTCGTTTTTTCCTCACACAAAATAAGAAAATGATATGCATGTTTTTTTCCTATTATTAGCTCAAAATAATATGATTTGTTATTGTTGTTTTCGTGTCCATGGATTTTCAGATAACATCATTAAGTCTGAACTATTGCGGCCGCCAGCTTCGGTGCCTCTTGACTGTAAAGAACAGTTCTTAGATTGTTCTCAATTGGTACCATTCCCAATTTCAAAACATGTGCAGTGAGTGCGGGGCACTCTAAAATGTGTCAAAATATGATTTAAAACAATATTACTCAAAAAATGCATAAACATCACTTATTGTTGGAATATAAGACCAATTATCCATAAACTTCTTCTAAAATGTATTAAGTATTTGCATCTCATCAAATAGTTTCGATTTATATATCCCGGATAAATTAATTAATTTGCCCTCAAAAATATAGTTCTTTTTTTTAATGTTAAATAAATTTTATTTTCGGAGCTAAAGAGCTATTTTATCATTAAAATAAAAATTAAATCAATTTTATTCTCGGAGTTTTTTAGACAAAATAATAAGTATTAAGAACCCGTTTTTGATCATCTTTTACCTACCGAGACAATTTTTCTAAACATTCATTTAAAAAATATAAAAAAATGGGGCTAAAATTATAGTTTAGTTACATTTTTAATTCTTGCTGTATGGCAGTTTATAAACTTCATTTTATGTGTTCATTTCATTGTTCCTTTTATAATATTTTAAAAGCAAAAAAACTGCTTATTTTTTTATTTTATTTAGCCAACTTAAACAAAATAATAAAATATAATAGTACTAAATCTATGTTTAGGACATATAGGCCAGTTGTGCTCGATCCTAATAACAATTTTATTTGCATGAAAAAAAATGCCATTAAAATAAATGATATGATCTACAACGTTCTTTTTTTTTATATTTCGCCATGCTTTAATATTGTAATGCCATATAAACTTCATTAATGTTACGGAATGAAAAATTTCCATCACTTTAAAGTAATAAAACTGTAATAATGCAATCTAACAGAAAATTTTCAATCATGTAACGTAATACGAAATGTCCAAATGTAAACAATTATAATAAGAAACTTTAATAACATTAAGAAATATTTTTTTTTAGTATGTTTAGTTCTTTTTGACAGATCTTAGGTAATTTTGCATCGTTGATTTCAAATATGCAATCCATTTCTGTCACCAAGCTACATTTTTAATAAATTTTTTGACAAAATGTATATTTTTTGACGAACGTAAAGTTATAAATCTTTATATATAACAAGGAGTCACATAAATGTTTCAACAATCTTCTAAGGGCGTTAAGGCACATTAAAATGATCAGGATTAAAATGGCAAAGTAACCAAAGCCAGGATATGTCGTCATACGCCACTAGAAACGCTACTATAAGCTATTTATCCATTTGCCTCTTGACCGGTAATAATAGGTAAGCACCCTGGCAGCGCATGATGACGTTTTCTGGCATGGGTTACTAAACAACTTTAATTCTAGTTATATGGCTTAACTCCCCTTAAAGCTTTTTGCAACATTTACGCAATCGACTATTACGTATGAAACTTAAAATCTTCTACGTTTCCATAAAAATAGACTAAAATTTGTCATTTTTTAAAAAAAATTATTGCTTTAAAGGCAAAGCAAATTTCAGATTTGAAATTCACACACCCGAATTGAACAATATCAAGTATTTGTATAAATGCAGCAACAACTTTGTTCCCCAGTGTAGTGTAATCTAACATTTCTAACAATACTTTCTCTAACTAGCTTAAATAATATAACTTAATGTATAACTACCGGTATTAAAGTATTTTTATAACGAAAAAACTCTTATAATACAATCTAGTATGAAGTTTCTAATAATATTTTCTAATACTAACTAGAATAATATAAAACAGCATAAAATCTTCGACAAAATCTCTGATCTCTTCGTAATGAAAGTCTTAAAACATATTTTAGTCATCATCACTCAATATGTTTTGAGTTTCAGAGGAAATTTTAATGATTCGAAATGCTTTTCCATTTATCCAATTTACGTTTCCCTTGTGAAATAGAACATTTTTAGACATTTTATTTCCAACTAAAATAAATGAAAAATGATAATATCCCACGAAAAACTGAGTTTAATATTTCGATGATAAATGTAAATTCCAACTCTTTTACTCCCGATTCATTTACTTAAAATGGTGTTAAATTTTTAAACGCTTAACTACCTTTTAGTTTAAAAAAAACGCTATTAAATCATTCAGTTTATAAATCGTTTTATTCTAGCTAAAACTTAAGGAAAAAAAAATTCACCGAAATTCAAAATTAAATCTTACATTGAAACATTTTTGGTTAATTTTTCGTTTTCCATCCACTTAAGAACATTAACTTGGTTTTCCTAGGTTTAATTTGCCTTCCAGCTTTTCATATTGGATTCATCTTACAAATTTAAGAGCACAAACACACACCCTTTCCCTACCTTATCCACTAATGGATTCCTTGGCGATCATTACCGTCTTACACAAGCCATTATAATCTTTGAAAAGCCGGCCAGCTGTTCTTACACCGTAATTCCTTCGAATTAATTAATTCAACCTCGCTCCTCCATCAAACACTAATGTTTCATGTTACCCACTTTTAAAACTTCCCCATTATTTATACCGTTTTCTTAATGTTCTTTTTTTTTTCTTCCCTTCTCTCAATTTTGCAAAACGCACACTGAAACAAAATGCGCCAAGTGAAATTCCTTCTCTTTCCCCTAACCCTAAAAGAAAATCGTAATAAAAGCAATTTTTTTTTCTCTCATTGTTTATTATATCCCCCCTTTTATTCCTTTAAAAAGCATCTTTTGTTAAGCTTTGGACACACATTATCCTTTTTAAGTGAAGTACCCGCCGGCCGATAGGTGGCGCTCCAGTTCTTCTAATGAGTTTCCTCTCTGTTTCTCTGGCCTATTCTTGTCTTCTTTTCTTCCCACTTCCAAAGCTTCTAACTAAATGTTAGTTAAAAGAAGAGCCGGGACGTGACGTAAAAGTTAAACTGCTTTCCCTGCCTCTGAGCATCCTTTTGCTCTTGAGCTTCCCACTGAGGTATTGTTGAACTCCAGGTGCGATACGGGTTCAGTCTTCCCCAAGGCGAAACGGATCAATAGGAGGATGGGTCATATCGGAGGACCGAAAGCTTTGTTCGATTTATTTATATTTTTTTTAACCTTTTTACCACCGAACCAGAATGCGAGAGCTGTGGTAATTAAATTTTGATAAATCTCTCGGGGAACTAGTACTCGTCGATCTTTTGCTTTTTTTTTTTATTGTTATTGCTATAGAGAAACTGCAACCGTGGCAGATGGCTAGAGCTGTGGTGTTGTAGTAATTCGAGAAGTGGATGGTGAAACTCTTTTATAAGCGTCAAGCGTTAAGTAATGACTATTGAGCGAATCTAATTAGCACATTTAGTTTGACAAAACTATTATCCATCTAGCGAGCTTACATTTTCGAAAGAATTAATATATCAACCGGTTAGAAGTTTGTAATATTTCATAATTTCATTATTCTTTGTGACGTTATCTTGAAAAGTTTCATTACTATAGAAATTACTACGAATTTTTCACGAAAAATTTAACAATTCAAACAATTTTATATCGAAAACATTAAAACTCCCTTCATGAAAGTTGCATTATAAATTACTTCCAATTCTGTATTAATGAAGCAAACTTTTGGAGTAAATTACGTGCATATATGAGAAAACTTGCTACAAAAATGTTACACTACAATTTTATATCGGAAACATTAAATCTCTTTTCATGAAATAAGCATAATAAATTACAGTTCTGTATCAATAAAGTGAAATATTCAGTAAATTACGTGTAAAGGAGAAAACTTGCTACAAAAATATCACACCTCAAGCAATTTTGCATCGAAAACACTAAAACACTTTTCATGAAAGTTGTATAATAAATTACTTCCAATTCGGTATCAATATAAAGTGAAATTTTGTAGCAAATTACGTGTATATGAAAAAACTTGGTACAGAAATATTTCAGTTCGTAAAAATATTAAAATTCTTTTCATGAAATTTATATTATTAATTACTTTCAATTCTTTATGAATAAATGAAAATTTTGCAACAAACTACAGGTCATTGCATTATTTACCCGATTCTGATATAGTTTTATTAAATTATAAAGAAAAAATGGTAAAATATTTTACTTGGATCATTGTAAAGAAGAAAAGAAATAAATTGAGCGATAGAAAAAATTGCGCACGTTCAGTTAGTTCTTTAACAATTAATGTTTGATTCATAAGTTATTATTCATATAAGTTTTTATTCATATAATAACTTATGAATCAAACAGTCCTAAATCCATAATTTTTCCTTCCTTAATTTAAAAAACAGCATTAAAGAATAATTGAAAAGTATAGGCGGTCAATTTCTGTCAATATTGTGAAACGTTTTATGAACCTAAACTTTAATGTATTTTGAACAGTTAAGAAACTTAAACTTTAATGTATTTTGAGCAGTTTAGAATCCTAAACTTTGTTTTGAGCAATTTAGAAACCTTTACTTTAATGTATTTTGAGCTGTTTAGAAACCTAAACCAAAATGTATTTTGAACAGTTTAGAAGCCGAAACTTTAATGTATTTTGAACACTTTAAAAACCTAAATTTTAATGTATATTCAAAAAGTATTTTTTTAAGTTACTCATTTCAATTTGTGTTTTAGAGAGAATAACTGAAACTTCATTATCTATACTCTACTAAGGGAAAATGAGCATAATGTTGAAACAATATCGTTTATACATTTTAGGAACTTAAAAGCAACATTTTGGTTTTGGTCAAATAAGAACTTTTATCTCGTCTTTTCACTGTCTTAAAAAGTACATTTCAAAGTCCCTTAAGCTTTTTAAATATTTTAATAAACAAAATAAAGTATTTTCCAGTATTTTTCAAATGTTTTATGTTGTGTTGAAATCATGCGCTTAGAAAACGGCTAATATTATAATATTTTAACCAGTATCTTGAACAAGAAAATACTGGTGAAGAATTTTTCAAACTTGAAGAGCTTGTCTTGTACAAGAATCTTGTCTTTTTGAATCTTTAGATAACACACAAAGGAACATATTTTCTTGGATTTTTAAAATCATAATTATTGTGCTACAAGAAAATTTATCATAGAGAATAACTAATATCTTTACCAATGCAATTTCCGTTAAAGAATTTTCTTGTTTAAGGAAATAAATTCTTGAATCATTAGAACCAACCTTAGAACTACTCTCAACTCCCATCTTTCTTATCTAATTTAAGAATCCCATAGAAATAAGTAGGGGATATATGATGTCTGTTAAACTCATTACCATTTTACCTTTCAAACACGAATTGCATTGGTGTAGAAACCATAGATGAAACCGTTAATTTCTATTCGGAGTCGGATTAAATTTAACTTTTGATTTAGCGCAAATAAAATTTACTTCCTCTCTAGATAGTAATTCTCCTCTGTCTTCATGAGAGACTGAAGCCCATCCTCTTTGCTTGACTACTTATGTAACATGAGATTTATGCTATACGTCTTGAACACAGGGAATAAAGCAAGTGGGAATAAGGAGCAATTAATTTTTTCGTGTTCCCCAATGTCGAGAAACGAAATAAAAACGAAAGTAAATAAATAATCTCAAGATACTGAAGTGGTAAGATATTGCTTGATTAAAAACTTCAAAAGTTTACAAATAAGAAATAACAGCCGACACATTTCAAGCGCCTTAAAATAGGAGCTCATTTTCAAAACTTGCAGGTCGTGAATGAGAAGAAACAAAAGTGATTTGAAATATAAGACGTAAAGTTTCCAACGAAAAATGGAAAAAAAAGGGGGAAAACTACAGTAGCAGAGGGGAAAAAAATAAAGATTATTGTATATTTTTGATAAGAATAAAGTTTTTAATCAGTAGTTTTAATGGACCTCCTCGGAAAGATGAGAATATAAATTGCTAAACTTGCATGTAAACACACATTTTAAGCACTTTAAAAACAACATTTCTATTATTTGATCATGCAAGGATGGTTAAAATGCATTTCAAACTGTTTTGAACCTTTTTAGTACTTCTATATATGTATAAAGTAATATTTTCTCGTAAATTCAAATTCATCCATACTTTTTCGGTTGAAACTTGAAAAGAAAACATATATTATTTAAATCTTTTCGTTAGTTCAGTGTCTGTCTAGTACAAGTAAACAAGTTCTTGAATCTTTCGACATAATATAACTTTAAGAACTACTCCAAAACCCATACCTTTCTTATTCTATTACTTCCAAAAAGAATCCCATGGAAATAATGGGACGTCTCTTTACTTCATTATCATGCAACCTTTCAAAACACAAATCGCATTAGTTGCAACGTAGAAATCGTAACCTTCCTCCTTCTAACTTTTGAGTTAGCTCTAATAAAATTTACTTCCTCTCTAACTAATGATTTACATTTGTCTTCACGACTGACCGAAACCCTTTTCCTTATTACCTTGTAAAAACCTTGTGTAAATCCTTTTTGGGTGGCTACTTATGTTAGAGAAGGTTTATATTACATCTTCTAAAGTGACTCAACCTTTTCGTGTTCCTGTAGCCAAGTAACGAAGTAGGTAGTATTTATGCACCTCTAGGGAACAGTGGGCATAACGTAGAAATAATACCTTCGTTTGTTTTGTGCTTACTGGGGTATGTTTCTATTCTGTTAGGGTTGTTGAAGCTGATTAAATTCGGGCTTCGTGGTATAATGTGCGCCCCCAGAGAATTCTTTTATTTCCTCTTTTGCCCGTTTTACGGGTGAAAGGTTTTTTTTTTTTTCTTCTCTCTTTTTTTATTTATAGATTCCTGAGAATAGAAAAAACGTGACTTTTTCTATTGGTGGCTGTTTTAGATGTTTGATTTTTCAACAACTGTTTTATTACGAATAAATCTGCTTAGATGATTTCGGTTTTAATATGACTTGACGATATTAAATTTCCTAACAATGCTTGCTTAAACATTATTTCATGAGATTTATAAATATATTTCTGTGTTTTTTTAAAAAGAAAAATATCTAATATCGTATGAATTTTTTATGCGTATACTACCCAATATTTACAAAAATATAGCAGAATTGAAGTAAAATTGTTAAGAAAATAAAAGCTTAAATTCATTTAAATAATATGCATTAAATATTTTGGAATTACTTATGTATCATCTATAAATAATATGCATTTATATATTATATATCAACGCATTTATATATTAATGCATTTATATATCATTAATGCATATTAACCCTTTTCTTACGGTGTATTATCTGTACCATCACATGTGGTCCATATGTTGTACCAGCCGTAAGCAAAAGATTAAATAATGTGCATTAAATATTTTGGAATTATTTAAAAAAAATATCCAATATCGTATGAATTTTTTATGCGTATTCTACCCAATATTTAAAAAAATATAGCAGAATTGAAGCAAAATTGTTAAATAAATAAAAGTTTAAATTCATTTAAATAATATGCATGAAATATTTTGAAATTATTTATATATCTTTTATGTATATTTTTTTTACTTGTATCTGCAATTAATTAACTTTCTGCTAACGGCTGGTATAACAGATGGTCCAGAATAGCAGGTGCTAAGACGTGCCGTGCCGTAGGCAAAAAGTTAATTAAATGTATTTGATATAAAATAGTGTGAAAAACAAAAGCAAATTTAAGTTTCATATCTAAACATTCACTGAAAAAGAATAAGAATACAAGTTATGAATGCACGTTTCTATTATGTGTTAAGCGGTTTTTCTCATTTATTCTATACAAAATAAACAAAGAATATTTTTATTTTATAATCGTCATTGAACACCCAACCGAACTTTTGAGTTAACAACTATCAATGTTCAACTCCGTAGTCGTGTAATTCAGTAACTCAGAAGTCAAGGGAACTCCTGGATCAAGCATTGAAACAAATTAGCCTTCGAGGAAGTCTTTTATGATCGAACTAACCCGCATTTGCGGTACACAGAGAAGAAAACCATGGAAACATCTCACAGTTAGCCTGACGGCAAGGAAACTCTAAACCATGATCCGTCTGCCACTAAGGATATTTTACGTCAACACTGTGATCGGTACGAGCCGGGAGTAGAATTCATATCAACCAGCCACCGCTGGGATTCGAATCTGGGTTGCCTCGTTGGGAAGGGAAAGCTCTATCACGTGAGCCACCGCTACTCAAAACAAGGAATATATAATAGAATTATTATTTATTTTTTATTGCGTATTAATATTTATTACGTATTTCAATGTAATAATTTTTTGAAATTTTATGTCGCTCTATTTTATTAGAGATTTGTGAAAAAGACTATCCGAAAATAATTTTTTAAATCCATCCTAATTGTTAAATCTCGTGTTACATCCTACCTGCGACATTAAATTAATAATTTTTCTTAACCCCAAATTTTTTTTTAAAAAATTATTATTTTTCTCAAAATTGTTTTTAACTCACTTCTTGAGACATTTTCTTTAAATAAGTAAAGTAAAAAGAATTAAATAAGTAGCAATAAGAAGTAACTCAATAAAAAAAAAATTGCCAGTTTAAACACTTTAAGTACTTGTTTCTAAATCATTAATTTGACACCATTTTAAATCAATTCTACTTTATTTTGAAATGGTTTAAAGGACATTACAATTTCGTAATTAAATACATCTAAATCTACAATGCACTTTAAATACTTTATTGAAAAAAATTACTTTATTCTAAGCGATTTCTGACAATTAAATCCTATGAGCGGTCCCGTTTAACTTACTTTTTTCACATTTAAGATAAAACTTTTTAATTTACTTGCGAAAACCTTAGAAAAGTTAAATATCCACCTTACTTGAAGTACCATTTCTAATAAAAGTTTAAAGCTCGGTTTCCAATTTAATTAAACGCGGTTCCTCGCAAGAAAAAAAAATTATAATAGCTTAACATTCAAAGAATGCTTAATTATTTCACAGAATTCGAATAGAATAAACAATATGAAGAACTTAAAACACCAAACACAATTAAACAACTCCAATATCCTTACTTTTAAAACTTTAATTATTTCGTTTGTTAATGTTTCTTCCAGTTCCTTACGTTCTCTTTAACCTCACTCTCCACCCCATATCTGGCAATATCATGTTACAAGCTTTAAAAACGAGCATTAAGAAGTATTTAAGTGCTTAGACGTCGCCCGCTTGACTAACTGAACGCATAAAATGCGGAACCATGAGCGATTAATTTGAATTTAATCACCGTCGCCTAGTTTCAACCAAAAGCGCGACACTGCGCCAAATTTCTCCATACATAAAATCCAGGAATCGTTCCGTGAAAATGCGCCCCCGCTAGCAAAAATGTTTATGACTGCTTTCATGCCGATATTAAATCTGCATTAAAAAAGTCTTCATATCTGGCATCGCAAACCTGTCTCAATCTCCATTTTAGATATTGGTAGACAAGGTTTAACATTGTGTACTTAGATTTTATTACCTCTTCGTTATGTAAGACGGCTATAATTTAGGTTTTACAATATGTAAGGAATTACAAATAAATCTTCTCCGTGTACAAGACATGAAGAGTTTCACAAGCAATTTATTTATAAAGAAACTGCTTTTGAGAAAATATATGACAGTAATTAGTATGCAATCGACTTGACTTTCTCTGTCAGTCATTAAATTGACCAATAAAGGGGCTTCTGTTCCTGCATTACAATCTAATAACTTTATCATTTCAAGCTTGCACAAAAATAAAAAAACTTTTAACAGTTCCTTCAGAGAATAAAAGCATTTAGGTTTTCCGTAAGTTATGAAAATTAAATTTATTTACATAAAAGAAACCTGAATTTAGACTGCAATCTCTGAATTTTAAAAAATCTACAAATCATAACTCTATTTAATTTTTTTTTTTAGATTTCAGAGAATAAAAGCATTTAGGTTTTCCGTAAGTTATGAAAATTAAATTTATTTACACAAAAGAAACCTGAATTTAGACTGCTATCTCTGAATTTTAAAAAATCTAGAAATCATAACTCTATTAAATTTTTTTTTAGATAGTAAGAAACGAAATTCACAAGCAATTTATTTATAAAGTAACTGCTTTTGAGAAAATATATGACATTAATAGTAAGCAATCTACTTGACTTTCTCGTTAGTCATTAAATTGACCAATAAAGGGGTTTCAGTTCCTGCATATTATAGCCTAATAACTTCATAATTTCAAGCTTACACAAAAATAAAAAAAACGTTAACAGTTCCTTCAAAAAATAAAATATAAAGCATTTAGCATATAAAGCATTTAGGTGCTTAGGAAGTTATGAAAATTAAATTTATTTACTTAAAAGAAACCTGAATTTAGACTGCAATCTCTGAATTTTAAAAATATTTCATATTATAACTCTATTTCAAATTTTTTTTCACACATTAATAAACGAAGTTTAACAATGTGTATTGATATTTTATTACCACTTCATTACATAAGAAAGCCATATAATTCAAGTTTTAAACAATAAGAACAGAATTGTAAATAAATCTCCTCTTTGTGCTGTACATGAAGGGTTTCGCAAGCAATTTATTTGTAAGGAAACTGCTTTTGAGAAAACATATGACAGCAATTAGTGTGCTATTGACTTCATTTTCTGTGTTAGTCATTAAATTGACTAATTTAAGGAAGCTTCAGCTACTTGTGCAATATAACTAATTACTCTGTGACTTCAAAAAATGAAAGCATTTGAGATTTCAGAAATTTTTGAAATTAAATGTATTTGAGTGAAATCTGCAATTAAATTTAAAATGATAATTGTTAATTTCGTGAGATATAAATAAAAAATAAACGAGTTCAAATGATAAGTAAAAGTAAATAAAATTTAAAAACGAAAGATCTTTTCCTTTTTTAACGAAGTTTCTAAACTATTTTTTATTTTAAAATCAAACTGAAAAGATTAAGTATGTACATATATTTTTTAAAAAAGTGACAAGATTTTTCTAAATATTTAAAAAAATTTAGTAACTAAAATTTATACTCTGTTAAATGCTTAAATAAAAACTCTGAATTAGTTATGACATCTTCGATATCGTTTCAATATGTAATACAAGGGTAATGTTTGGAATCATTTTTTAAAATAGCCCCTAATGCGCTTTCTATTTACTTTTATAAACTTAGAAACATTTTTTTATTTGCAGTTCTTAATTAAACATACCATTTATGATGTTAAAATGACCTAAAACCAATAAAATAACGTGTTACACTGTTTGAAAGCTGTGAAGTAAAATAGATTATGCTGCCATCTATTTCTTAGAGAAAAAACTAATAAATTTATTGAATCAAAATAAACTCAACAATCAACACATTCCTGTCAAACTTATATTACAGTCATTAATTAAACATGCCATGAATTTTTAAATAACCCAAAAACATTTAAGAAATTTAAAAAATTTTTTAAAAGTATTTTTTAAAAAAAGGATTTACAATCATTATTTTAATTTAAGGTTAATATGTAACTTAAATTTAACATAACACTTCTTGATGAAGTTTTTGTTATAAAGACAATTTAAATTCCCTTTTTACTACTTATTTTTAAAATTGAATCATATATGTCTTTCCTGTCCTTATCGTAATATTGTATATTAGATTTAAAATTTGGGCGAGTTTTATGATCTATTTATGATCAAATTTGCATTCGTCAATTTTTTCATAAATTAAGTGGAAGACATTTTTCTAGCAATTTGAAAGATTATATTGCAGAATCTTTTCTTTGAGCAAAAGGGCTTATGTTCATGTATACTATGTATACTTGCATATAATTTTTATGTTTAAAATTTTTGCATTTTTGTTAGTAAACTACTTCTAAGCGAGGCAACTTGTGAAACTTCGAGTATGTTCTAAGTATATTAGAATAAGTTTAATTGCTTGAAGTGCTCAAAGAATAAAATATAACAGATAAAGCAATTTTCTTTAAACGAAACTCAGAAATGATTTAAAAAATTCGCATTATGCTATAGTTTGGAAATTATTCAACCAATTTATATATTTGTTTTTGGGCCAACAGGCATGTGTAGGGGGTCAGGGAACTGGCCTTGCATCAGAAAGGTTCAGGGCTTGGTTCCCGGACAAGGCATGGATGTTCCTTCCTTCTAAGTACTAACTTTCCTTACTGTGAGAGCAACGTTGGCCCACCTAATATGGTTCCCCTGGAAAAGTGGCCAACAAATCTGCCCTTCAGATGCCTGTATGACGAAAAGTCACTCCCCAGGAGGGGGAATATAAAAAAAAATTGTTTTTGGTTTAACATAATACGTCTTGTAGATCAACATAATTTAACTTTACCGGGTTTCTTAATTTCTTAAGTTGCTAATTAACTTAATTGCTTAAATTCTTAATTGCGCTTTTCAACCTTAATTCTTCTCTTCAACCTTATGGTAAACGTTGTATTTCCATTTTCCTCTCGTTGGCATAGAAAGGTTGACTAATTAATCCTTTTCTTAATAATTTCTTCTGCGTGTTGTTAAAATAATATACCAACTTCGAAATATTTTTAAGAAATACCTTTTAGGTTTTAATTTTTTTAATTTCTCATTAAATCGTTTTGAAATTGAAATTCCACAAAACAAACAAACGTGGGCAACAATGGCTGAATTGTACATACGGAGCGGCAGCTTTGATTTCAATGACCCAGTCTCCCTATCAACCACTTCATTCGAATTTAATAGAAGCACAGGTACCCCCCTTTCCACCCCTTTTCCACGACCATTATTATTATTTTCTTGAACCGCGCCGTAAAAATTCGAATGAAACTGGCATCATTAACATAAATACGGGGATGAAATTTATCCCCTCTTCTGGAAAATTAGAAGGATCACCATAAAACTAAAATGAGTGCGCATATATCACCTACGTGGAAAAACATGGATAGATCCCCACCACAACGTTCTTTTGTGTAGCATTCTGCACAGCAGGAATATTCCTTTTTTGTTATTAAAATATCGGTTAGAACGTTTTTTAGTGTAATTTGAAGATAAGGAAGAACATTTACCCGTTATATTTTAGGTGGATGGAAGGATTTTTAACAGATTGTTGGGGAAATGTAATAGATTTTTGATGCCAGTATATCCGACAAAGATGTTTAACTTTGAGAGTTTTTTATGGTGGAATATTAAAAGAAAGAAGGAGAAATTTACGATCTTTATAAGCTTAAGGAAGCGTTTTTGTTGTTGGAATAGTTTATGGAGCGCCGTTTTCAAGTTACTTTGCTTCGCTTTAGATTGTTAAAAAACCATCTTCAGCTATTGAAAGTTTTTGTGTTGATGTTTGCGTATTTCTTATAAAAACTATTCTTTACAGGAAAATCATTACATATACTGAAAAAAAAAAGAGTATTCTGAGAAAAAAGTGCTAAATGCAAAACGTTTACGTTTCTTTTTTTCTTTTTTTCAAAAAAAAAGATTTATTTATATGAGTTTTAAACATTGTAAAGTTTTTTTATTAGAAAAGAAATTTTTTAAAGCTAGCCGTGTTATTAATGGCATTTTCTTATTTTAGCTTTTAAATAGTTTTTTTTCTAATCCCTAAAAAAGGAAATTTTGAGAATTTCGAGAAAAAAGCATTGAATATGAAGTTTACTTGTTTTTTTTTCTTCTTAATATTAAAAGATTTATTTATATAATTTTTAAAAATTTTATATTGTTCATGAAAGACAACTTTTTCTTCAATATGGCACGTTTGTAATGGTCTTTTCTTGCTTCTTTAGCTTTGAAATATATTTTTTAAATTCACATGAAACAAATTTGATTTTGTGTCAAATTTCGTTAACTAGATTATAAGCTTAGATTATTTCTTTCGAAGTTTCATGCGCCTTTCAGGCGTTAAGAGCTTTAATGCAAAGTCAAGATTTATTTCCTTTAATTTGCACTTATTGTTCATTATTTTATACATTTCTTATCGTAAACATAAATGAATTTTATTGAGAAATTACAGCGTTAACAAAAATTACCGCAAGTTGAGTCAAAATATGGTTCAAATTTGCTGTTTTAAAATTAGTGTCAAAATTCGTCAACAGCTAAAACAATATATAAAACAATAAAACAATGTTTTGGAGATGTACACCATATGTAGAAAGTGCTTGACTCAGTCAAAATTAGCAGATCCACCATTTCAGAAGGAATTCTCTGACATGTAGCAGAAACCATTGCTTTATAGTTTTTGCTGTCGGCAACGCCATCTATGGACTTAATTTTTTATAATTTGGAAACCCGTTGAGATATTGTTGGATTCCTCAACAGGCTACTACAAACATGCACTTCAATATATTTTCGTTTTTCTTTATTTGGTTTTCCAAATCATCGTTCATCGTTGCGTCACAATGTAGTTAATACTTTTTATACAGCTACTAAATATTAATAGCCATTTTTCCCTTAAGTATTTATCTTTCATTCACTTAAGGAAAATGTAAACATTCCTTTTCAATTCATTAAAAAACAATCATTCACAAATTAATTTAAAAATAATTTATTTCCTTAGTTAGAATTTCAAGAGAGAAACTTTTAAAATCGCTTGGTGCAAATCTCAAGAAAGAAAGATGCCTAACAAGTTTTATTAAATATGCATAGAGTCTTATGAATAAAAGAAGACTTCTTAGTTAAGAAAAACCAACTCAACTCGTCACACAGAAAAAGAAACGATGATTTGACAAATTTCAGGGAATATTTCTACGGCTAAAGCTAACTGCCGTTGACAGTTGGAAATTGCTTTAATTCCATTTGAAGAGTGATATTTAAGTAAGCATCGCACTCAATTGGTCGGTGTTCGAAGTTAATCAAAAGTGGGTGTGTCTTCACTTCATGTCACGCATGTTCCCGTACGCTTAAAACCTCTTTTGTTCGTTTCGGAGATTATCAAAAAGAGTTAATGATCAAACACTGCCTTACTGATGGAAAGCAAATATTTTCCTAGTTCTCGGAGTTTACTTTTGATGTAGATACTGGTTCGTAAATTGACTTACTAAAGGTTTGAGTCAATAGAAAACCGAAGACAATTTCGACGTACTGTATGGCGTTGAAAAAGTTTTATGTTCGAGATATGGAATCCCTTGTTAGTTTTTATTTCTTGTTCATATCTGTAAGAGCTCCAAATTTTGTGCGGCATTTTACCTATCGCTTTGTCAAAGAGCTTTTCATTTTTTCGCATATTGGCCGATGAAATCAGAGCTATTTTTCTAAGCTCAGTGTTTGAGTTTAAAGATAACCTTATCAATAATTCTGGTAAAATTCTGCTCTCATATACGATTTGTAGTATTTAACAATTAAAAAGATCTCATTAAAGCATTTTTTTTTTTTGCATAAAGAAAATAGGCATTTCTAACAAAACAACCGTACTGAACACTTTTAAACTCAGTAGTTGGTCCTATAATCTTAGAAAAATCTTATAAAATCATAAAACCATGATACGATTTATATTTACTACTAACTCAATAACGCGTCAAACGGAACCATGATTACATTTAAATTAAACCATAGTATCGTGTAATTAAATTTAAAAAGGGAAAATACAATGATTCAACTTAGCAGCATATTAAAGTTGCAGCATGTTTGAAGGATATTTCGGATATTATCCAAAATTTCTATCAGTGTTCTTTTAAAGACTTGTATATTGTTTAGTATGTAAGTTCTGAAGATCTTTTGTGACTTTCAGAGAATGAATCTCTTAACTTTTAGCTCTCTTAACTCAACCATACTTAACTTAACTTAGAATCTTTTAACTTAACCATAGAACCTTTTGAGACCTTAATCTCGGACTTCCAATTCTACAATTAGTAGCATTCTCCTCATAGAAACGTCTTCTATTTAAAAAATTTCTATTTTTTAAGAATATTTTAATCAAACATCTTTTATTAAAATATTCCTAAAAAGGCAACTGTTTTAAAATCATTGTAGGGATTTAAATTAAGCACTTGTATATTAGTTAGTGTGTAGGTGCTAGAAATTTCATTGGATGGAGCTTCTATTTTTTTTTTTTTTTTTAAATCTTTCGGAACTTTTTTCTCGGACTACATTAGAATTAGTGTGGGAAGGTATTCTCTTAAGAACAGCATCTGTTTTCTCTCTGATTTTATTTTTTTCCTTCTAAAAAATCCATGATTCATTATTAATGATTATTCATGATTAAATTCATTAACAGGATTTCAATTAAGCACACGTTTACTATTTAATGTGGAAAGTGCTGAAAATCTTCAGTAGCTCTAGGAGAGTAAGCCTTCAACCTT
This sequence comes from Parasteatoda tepidariorum, assembly GCF_982258835.1. Classification (NCBI taxonomy): domain Eukaryota; kingdom Metazoa; phylum Arthropoda; class Arachnida; order Araneae; family Theridiidae; genus Parasteatoda; species Parasteatoda tepidariorum. Next base: position 80,035,323 of record NC_141764.1, on the reverse strand, counting down.
TTTATTGTCTTTCTGGACCATTTTATAGAATCCGAATTCCATTTACTATTATAATTAAAATGAACTACAATTACATTCCAATCACTTCCATTACAATTAATTGAGTAAGTATTTTTCCAGTAAAAAAAAATTCTGTGTTATTTTTAATTCACTTTTATTTATGTTTTTAACAATCAATATCCATTAAAGTTATTTAAATTTCGCAGAAAATGGTTTCAATGTTCAATGATTTTACATACTAAGCAAAACATTTCAGCAAGAGCTCATTATTCATTCGTATACATAAATTATGAGAACAGTTTTCATGATAAATATCTAAAACAACTTTATATACATTATTGAATAAAAGATATAGAATGATTCACTATAAAACTACAAAGTTAAACTAGACCAATAAGCTACAAATTTCAAAGGTACATAAACTATAAAGATCAAACTAAGAAAAGCTGTATTTGAATGACTTTCAATGAAATATTATCAGTTAGCATTCAGCATTTTATCGAGTCAATTCAGCAGGATTTTTTTTAAACATTCGAAGGATTAAATTACATACCTGTTTAAAAATTAAACATCGAAAAAAAGTAATAAACTATAAATGAATTTAAATTAGATGTTCTATAAAAGCTCAAAGAGGTTAAAAATATAAATCTGTTTGAGTTATATATATAATAAAGAGCACAGAAAAATATTAAACTATAAATCTGTTGAAATTATATATAATAGAAAAGTCCGAATCAACCTTCAACCATTAAACTTATTTCTATCTGTTGTTCGTAATTTAATTTCATACGTGAACGGAAAATTTATACGCATTAACTGAAAACTCCAACGTTGTTGAAAACTAATGCATCGCGATAATGGCAATTACAGGTTAGCTACCAGAAGAAGAAAAAAAAATTAACTCGGCAAATTCTTAACCCTTTCTATTTAGTTCGCCAATTTTCTTGTCACGGTGTCTTTTCCGAGTGCCCCCCAAAAATCAGCGCATCCCTCTACAAATGGATTTACAATTATATCCTCCATTCTTTCTCTTCGTTCTCTTTTGTATCGTATTGCTAGCTTTGCACAATTACTCTCCCAAAACAAAAGATCAGAAAACGTATCGAATAAAATTACTCTTAAGGTCCGTTCACCCACGGAGAGGAAAAGACTTTCCAAAAGCCATCAGTAGTAAACGGAGCTGCTTTTCTGAATGCAATTTAATGTCAAATGAGCTTGAGTTCACTGATTTATAACGTTGCCCTGGGCAACCTGAAATCAGAGCCTCTGTCTGTACATTCGATAACTTTTGTCGAGCGACAGATTTTAATTGGGCTTTGAGCTCGCAAGTTAATAAATGAACTCTGCCGCTGGGTTCATAAATTCCGGAGACGGATTTTTGGGCAGGACATGGAGCACTGATTCGCGATTGATTTGTTCTCTGGCTCTGGCATTGAAATGAAAACCTTTTGATGTTGGACGCAGGGGAAGACTTAGTTGTGTGCAAGGGGAAACTTTTGCTGAAATAATGATGGTCATTTTAAAAGAGTTGATTTAGTTTTGTTTTCGAATGCAGCTAAAACTAAATGCATGTAAGTCTAATGACACGCTTCGTTCAAAACACTTTGGAGTTCTCATTATTTTAGGTCAACTTGAAAAGACTTTGTGGTCGTCGCAATTAGAATGAAAACAACATCCTTCAAAACTTTTGTGTAGAATTCTTCCCAACAATAATAAAGTAGTTAAGTATATGTTCAGTTAGCTTTGAGAATTGAATGCAATAATATTCTACGCATACATTTCTCTTACACGGTGACGGAGAAAGTTATCCTTTTTTCGTGTTGGTAACAGGGAATTAAAATATCAAGCTTGTGAGCTGTCATAATCATAAAAGCGTATACGTACATGCTTACAAATTTCTGAATCAAAATTATTTTTTTTCACGTGGGTAGCAAAAAGCTGAAACAAGTTGAGAAGAACTGAAAATTTTAAAAGTGAATAGTTCATATCAACAAAGTGTTCTATATTATATATTAACTATACTTATGCAGGTTCTGTAATAATGATTTTATTCACTGTTATTGTTGTTCATTGAAGAATTAGTATTAGTCATGCTGTTACGCTTTTTAGTAAAAAAAAAGCGTCTCTTGAAAAAAAAAAGCGTCTTGATGACCGTTATGTAAGACGTAAAATTGTAAGAATGCATAGGAATCATGACGTCATGCATGATTTAAATGTTGATATTGAAGAACATGACATCTGTTCTATCACCAAAATAGGTAGCTTTTGTACTGCTCGCTTGTGAGTAAAAGAAAAAAATTCTTCTTTGAAGTATTCTATATTTTGCCATAATGAGAAAAGCCAAATTTAGCTTTTTGCCATATTTTGCCATAATGAAGTTGCCAAATTTAGCTTTTAATTTTTTTTAAAAAATGAGTTCGTTTTAAGCATTTTAACAGTTATATTAAATTCTTAAGAATTTCAACTGGGTTTAACTTAGTAGCGAGTGAAGCAACTGTTAATGCAACTAATATTAAAGATTTGTGATACACTCATACTTACCCCGCAAAATTTAAATTAGAATGGAATATTTTTCACTTTTATAAATATTATATTCTTTTAATTATTTTTTACAAAACACTCATGTATATAGTAGTTGTAATATGAATTAGTAGTAACATATTTTCCAAATATTAATTGTTAGTATCATTTACCTTTCATTGAAATCAGAAATACATATAAAACTTTAAAAAAAAACTAAGAAGGGAGTTAAATTAAAATTATAATATTATACTCTACTATAACTAATTTCAATAGGCAATCAAACTGGTTTTTCACCAACCCTTTTTTACTTATCATAGCGTTTTTCTTTTTTCCTCTCTAAAATATAAATATTTGTCCATTAATGTGCATACTTTTCTAATTTTTAAAAAAGTTTTTAAAATTATAATTTAAGGGTGGTGACTGCAGAGCACCGTGTATTTATTCTAAGATAAATAGAAAACACGTGGCCTATTTTAAATCCTCTAGTAATAACATGCGTTTATATATTCCATATTTCCAACCTAAAAGGATAACAATGGATTCCCGTTAAGTACATACCTTTTGAAATTCTAAAACTATGCTTAGAATTATTTTCATTTCAATTATAAATTTTCTTAGTACACGTTTTAGTTTATTTTATTTAAAAAAAAGGAAAAAAGATCGATGCTCTTCCAATAATCCATTCTATTTGAACTATAACAACTTTCCTCTCTTATAAACTTCAAAAAAAAGACCCAAACTAATCAATCTTACCCTATCAAATACTTTCTGAGTCTAAAACTCGTTAAACTCAATTTAAAATACTCTCAAAGTTAATAAAACCTAATTGTAAGAGTACTTTCTAAAAAAAACCTCTTTCGCCTTTTTCTCCGATATCTCATTTAGCACTAGAAATTGAGTTCGTAGGACTCTTAGGTCTCCTAATGGTCCAACTCTCTGAAATCGCCGACGATGAGATTTAGACAGAGAGTCCTAATAGAAAACGAAATCCCCCTAAAAAGGAATAATATCCTGTAAAAGGATTAAAAGGACTAGAGGTTATGGGATTAGAGAGCTGATCCTTCCCGTAGATTATTAGATCTCTTATCATGCCTTACTGCTCGAACAGATGGCTTTCTTTCTTTTTTTTATTTTTGAAAAATCGACCTGACAGATTTGTTTAACCAATAAGCTTTGAGTTGAAAAATGGTAATTTGATTTCAACGTTAGCATTTGTAATGGTGCGTTTTAATGATGGGAGTAATTTCCCTCACTATTTGATAAGAGAAATTTGTATGCGTTTGTTCTTGAAAATCTTTAGTCAATCAACTATTCTTATCAACATTTATAGATCAAGTATAATTGTATACAACAATAGTATAATAAAAAATTCAACAAAAATTAGAATTTTCAATACTAATGTTAAATCTGCCCTGCTATATGGAACTGAGACATGACACTGCAATAAAAATAACACGAAAAAAACTTCAAGCATTTATTAACAACTGTTTGAGAAGAATCTTGAGTTGTATCAAGTGGTTTCATAAAATTTGTAAAGTAGAAATCCTTGAAAAAGCGAAACAGAAACCAATTGATCTGGAAATTATAAGAACGTAAATGGAAATGGATTAGTCATGTTCTATGTATACTTGAAATTTTTTAATTAAAACAAGTTTTTGATTGGAACCTTCAGGGCAATAGAAAAAGAGGAAGATCTAAAAATATTTTGCTGCAGGATAATTGTAAACGAATTGAAAACGATAGGAATAATATGGAGATAGGCAAAATATCTGGCCACAAATAGAGTAAGATGGAAATCCATGATAGTAGCCCTGTGCTCCAATTCGGAGTGAAGAGGATATATGTGTATGTGTGCATATTTAATGCAAAATTTTATGTGATTCTTCTTTTATATTCTTTATTTTAGAAATTACACTGGGGGACTTCTTTTTTCAAAATTATTCTTTGAGTTAAAAATAGATTTTTGTGTAGTCATTAGTTTGAGCTTTAGTATAGCTAAAAAAGGTGAGCATAATGCTTCCGTTGTTGTTGAAGAACAAACAGGAGATTTTAAGGAAAGATAATTCGTACGGAAAGATTTTGAAGAAAGATAAGAGTCAAACTCTTATCATTATCATCAAGAATTTTATTTCATCAAAAGAATTTGCGGCATATTAATACAGTGAAAAAATGTCGGATTGAATATTTTTTTACGGTCTTTGCGGTAAAATTCTTATATCAAAATCCATGAAATTTATTTTAGGGGGTCGACACACTCACAAACACATTGGCACTAAAAAGATGAGGGAAGAAAAATATTTTTACTTTTCAAGTCTAATATTTCTTCATATTCTACAATGTTTATGAATTGATTATTGAAATATGATAGGTATATTACATGATTAAGTAGATACATGATAGATATATAATACGAGAAATGGTAGGTATCTGATATTATAAAATGAAACGGTATGGTAATATTAAATTTTAAATCGCAAGATAAGTATCGAAAAATCCAAGAAGGTGAAAAATAGAAATGTTATTATTTTTTACTAAGTTACTAAGATGAGTTACTAAGTGTTACTAAGATGATCTGAAACAAAATCTATATATCTACCACTTTTCCGAACAAAAAATAATGTTAAGAATCTAAAAAATCTATTTTAAACATGCATTATTTAATTCCAATTCTTATACAGGAAGTTACAGTTAAGAAGTTACAATTCCTTCTTTATTTGTCTTACAAGTAACTCAAACTGGACAGGAAATTTAACAAAAATTGAAGATTTTTGGATAATAGCAAGCAACTGGATGATTTATACCATTGTAATTCATAAAAGACATATCTTTTCACACTTTGAATGATTCAATCTATTACGTAATATATTTTTAAATAAGAAAGACAAATTAATTTATTTTAATTATTTTTTATTCTATTACCATATTTACGTAAACAATTCCGAAAACAGGAGGTATTTTCATAACATATCTCTTTCCTCCAGAAAAAAATGGACATTCGATACTTGCACCTATGCAAAAAGCAATAAACTTCCAATAATAGAATTGTCACCGATTTATTGATTTTAGGGTAATAGCGAACAAAACTGAATGAATTATAGCATTGTAATTTACTCACGTATCATACTTTTAATGATTGGGTGTATTGCGTAATTTAATTCTAAGTAAAAAAGACAAATTAATTTTATTTTTATTTTTTATTCTGCTACCATATTTACACAAATAATTCATTCCGAAAATAGAAGCTATTTTCATGGCGTTCTCCTTTCCTCCAAAAAAAAATGGACATTCGATACTTACACCTATGCAAAAAGCAATAAACTTCCAATAAAATTGTCACCGATACGACCAGAAAAAGTGTGAAGTCGGCAATTTAAAGGATTTAGATCGCTTTGCCGGTGTTATAAAAGAATAGAGAGGGGGAAAAAACACTAGAACCGTTTTCGAATGTCCTGGTGTGAATGTGAGGGTACAGGAGATAGTATAAAAAAAATTCTGACTCGTCCCCTACCGTGATATCTCTCTACTGGAATATTTATACCCACCCTATTGACAGACCAGATTTATAACCGAGAAATCCCCACTCTGGAGTTGGAATATTGGATGGATAGGTACCCCGGATCAATCAACAGGGCCCAGGGGGTGATTCAGAGATAGGACATGGAGGAGGGGGCGTAATTAGACAGTGGGAGGGTGTGGAATTTCCCTCGAGGGGGCAGGTTGGATCTCCTTGTTTGCACTATTCCAGATGGAGCAATGACTATAAAGTTCTGTTTGGGACACTTAAGAAAATTAGCTTTAGAAAATGATTTCCTTTTTCTGAGTTCAAATGGTAACAGCAGATCCAAATGCAGATTTAAAAACTAATTAATCTTTTAATAGTAATTTATAACGTAAAAACAAGTCAAAGATGGTAATAATTCTGAGCTTATTACGCTTCATTAATTGATGTGAATAATTTTTTTTTAAAAAATAATTTTGGTTTACGTTAGGTGACTTATTTTGTGTATCACACTACGTAGACTATGCATCAAAATCATACCTATTGTTAAAAACTAAGGGAAAATTAATTTTTTTATTTTCCCTATAAATATTAATGTAGCATTGAAATTTTGTATTACTCCACAAAATGTTGCTGAAATATTTTTTAAGAAAAAATACTCAATGAGGAATCAAGAATTTGTACCTCTCCACAAATTATCTCTGAAATATTTTAAAAACTTAAAATGATGGCTTGAAATTTTGTATTACCCCCCCCCCCCAAATGTTGATGAAATATTTAAGGAAACAATTAGGCGTTGAAATTTTATATCACCCTAAAAGTTGTTGCGGGAATATTTAAAAAAATATCTTGAATGAGGCCATGAAATTTTATATTATCCCAGAAATAGTTGATGAAATATTTTAAAAATATTAAATGAAGCCTTGAAATTTTGTATTACCTCACATAATGTTGCGGAAATATTTAAAAAAAATATTGAATGAGGATTTAAAATTATTTATCATTCCACAAATTTTTGCTGAAATATTTTAAAAATATTAAATGGCCTTGAAATTTTATGTTACCCCACAAAATATTGCTGGAAATATTTAAAATGTTAAATGTAGCTTTCAAATTTTGCACCACCCAACAAATAATAGCTAAAATTTTTATAAATATTTCAAAAATAACTTTACACATTCTATTTTTTTATTAAAGTAGTATTAAAACAAGCTAATACTGCATTCTGCCATCATGCGCAATTAAATATTTTAAGGCATCTGAATTTCCAAAGAAGAAACAAATAGATAATGATAATAACTTGGAAAACGTAGAAATAAGCATATACATATACGAAATAACCGATTCTATACGAAACAAAAACTTTCATCTTTTAGTTATATTAACTATCTAAACTTTTATAATACACCTTTTACAATCTTCTCGATACGTTAACTATTTAAATTTATTCCATATCCGTTTTACTATCCTTAAAATATGATTAATATTTAAACTTAAACTAAATATATTTTAGTATATTTTTCATTTCGTTTACTACTTAAACATTCACTAAGTTAGTTATACTAAATTTTTGATACTAAATAAACATAACTTCGCATTTTAACTAACTATTCACGAGGATAAATTTTTTTTTATCCACGTTGACTTATTGAATATTTAAAATATAAAACATTTTTGTATTCCGGAAATTGGGCAGCAATGCTTAATAAATTATTTAGTTTCTGTAAATCGCATGTTTAAAAAAGAATAATATTAATATTCTCTAATAATTCAAACTATAAGAGTTTTTAAAATGTAAAAACTGCATTTTATTTATTAATAAAAAATATTTCTTTGCTTTACTGAATATTTAAAATGCAATCTTTTTTCTTAATTTTAACATTAGACAGCTATAAAAAATTATTCCATTTTTTTAATGAAATTAAAAATATTAACATTGTCTAATAATTCAACCTATAAATGTTTTTTAAAATGGTAAAACTTTTTCATTATTTATGTAAAATATTGCTTTGATTTATTGAATATTTTTAATGCAATTTTTTTCTATTCTTTGACTGAGGTAGTTATAACCGTAAAAATATATATTAAAGCTTTTGAATGACTTAATTCAAAACATTATATCGACTAATATTTCAACTTATATGTTGTTGTTTTTTAAAAAAAAGTTGTAACGCTTTTATTGTGGAAATATATGTATTTTTTTATTAACGTGAAAGTTTCATATTGAATTCAGGATCTTACAAAAAAAATTAAATAGTCTAAAGCACCATTGTAACGAAAAGTGATCCTAGACTTTTGCATACCAAATTTTACATACCAGTGAATTGTACGCTTACCTTCGAATGTAAGGGGTTAAAGATGAACTATGATGGTAATATAGCCGTATGGCTTGGTAGGATATATTGCCAACATTTTGAGGGCTCTACCAATCTAGCAGAGATGGTCTCTTAGACCGAGGAAGGGAGCATTACGTACCCTCAAAGGCTTTTTGTAGGTGGAAGTAACTCAAAGTAATTACACGTGGGACTACTCTAAAAACCTTTCTGAGTGACTATAACGGTACTAGGGTTTCAATCCCCACAGTTCCACTATTTCTGGAAACGGGCATTTCCTAATTGCTGGGGTTAATCCCCGGTAAAAGCTGTTGGAAGACGAAGAAATTGCAATGTTGTTCATATTTACTCGAAATCTAACAATGCTTTTGATAAATTACAAATTAGTAAAAACACAATCTGAGATTGGTAACAATAGGGTTAAGATTTATTTTTATGAGTAAGAAACATTTAAAAAGTTTTTTTTTTGTATAAAAGTTAAGGAAAAAATAATGTAAAAGTTGGCTTTTGGTATATTGAGCCCGAGTAACTACAACACATGATGAAAAAAAAAATTTCATAATAAAAATTATCAAGTTTGAGAAGAGTTTTAAAATGACTGAACGCTAAAACTCCGTCTGAGCGCTAAAACAGTTTCGCAGTTGGAGTTGGTGGCGCTGCTGTTTTGCGCGTATTTGTATTCCTACAATAATTAAACTCACTTATCATTTGTCCTTAATCATTACTTAATCGATACTTAATCTCACGTACACGTATCTCATGTCCTATGTTCCTTAACTTAATCGTTCCTAAACCATACGTATCGTTCCTTAAGCACACGTATCTTAATTTTTAAATGATATGTATAGTTTCTTAATCACTCGTATCCTTTCATAATCCTTCAGTCATACGTATCATTCTCTATTCATAAGTATCATTTCTTAATCATACATATCGTTTCTTAATCCTTAAACCATGCGTATCATTCCTTAATCACAGGCATCCTTTCTTAATCGTTAATTAGTCATATGTACTGTTCCTGTGTTTAAGTAGTGAGTTATCACTTGTGGCTCCTTAGTCACACGTATTATTTCTTAATCCTTAAATCATCGTTTAGTTTATGTTTTTTTTTCGTGTAGCCCATTTTTAGTATCATTTTATTTTGTGTTCAAATTAATAAAAAAACTGAAGTAAATAGTTGCATTTATTTGCTCTTGGTCATAAAAGAAAAAATAACGACAAAATATCAAGTTTAAGCTATTTGTTTTCTTCTTTTTAATTAAAACGACTTATTTTCTAACATAAGTTAAATAAATTAATTGCAAAAATTAATTTAAAATATACGTGCGATTTTAAATTTAAATATCATAGGTTAATAAATACCACAGGGGAACAAATTTTTTTGTTGCATTAATGTAAATACTTGACTCTTGTGTGGAGATTTCAAATCTAAAATTAGTTTTGTTTCTAAAGTTAAGAGATTTTTTTTAAAAAAATGACATTATTTGTCTATTTTTGTCGGAATGTATAACTTTAAAAACGTTATATATAACAAAGGGTTACATAAATGTTGCAACTAACTTCTGAGGACGTTAGGACATGTACCTGAAAACGTCCACATACGCGCATAGGGGCACTTTCGACCTGTTCAGGAGCACACGAAGAACCAGTTCATAATAGGGAAGCATTCTTGGCAGCGTATGACAACATTCCTATGTAATTTTAATTCTGATGATACTTTATAATTCCTTTAAAAGCTTGTCGTAGTATTTGGGCGACCCCCTGTTGCATATAATGTTTTTAAACTTATACATTTCAACACAAATAGACTAAAAATGTCATTTAAAAAAACTCTAACTTGGAGAGGGAATTCGATTGCAGATTTGAAATCAGCGATACGAAAGTATCCAAGATACGTTAAAAAAATAGGAAATGGAAAATAATAATAGAAAACAAAAAATGCAATAGAAATATGCAGTAGGAAACAAAAAAAAATAATTTTTGCCTAGTGTAATTGATAATACTTTGTTTCATATCATTTATCTGAATGCAGTTGAGATGAATTATAAGCCCTTGTGTAATAACAAGAATTTTTAACATCAAAAATAATAATTACCTTGAAAAAAACTGCTTTTTTCAGGGTTCAACCATTAACGTGAATTGTTTACTATGGAATTTTTTATAAAATGAGTCATCCTTTGGGTCACAAAAATATGTCACTGCAAAATATTTCGAACAGAAAAAAATTTACATAACAATGCTGCGGAAAATGCAAAAGATTTATAGTCAATGGGTCGGAAAAAGTTGAACATGATACATAAAAAAGTTTTATTTCCAGTTCAGAAAGCTATTGTTAAGTTTTAAAAAAGGGGTTGGGAGATACTATGTCACATACTATAGGAATATGTCCGTGACCTTTTTTTTCCATTTTATAAAATTGTTACATGGCATGGTTGTTTAAATGGAAATTTTTTATTGATTATAAATATATATTATGATGTAAAATTTGGTCTTTGACTGAGAAATTTAAATATTATCTTTCGCATAAGTTGTTTCGTTTCAAAGTTTTTTTACAAACTGGAAAAAAAATATGCACAATTTTAATCAAAGGAATATTTACTACCAACGAGATAAAAAAAATTTAATGAATAAACTAAGCAAAACTTTTATTACATTTTTTTTGCTTCATTGAAAAGAATATTTGTCTTTCAATATTTAGTTTAAAAGTCATTTCATACACATTTAAAAAAAGTTTTATTGGCAGAAACTATCCGTAATATTTCATTCTTTTACATATTAAGTAAGGAAGGTGCCTTGCATGACGGACCTAGATAATAATGCTTATCATTTTGAGTTTTGTCTGCCCTTCTCAGACAAAGTTCTGAAATACAAGGTGTTCCAAAGCTCTACCGACATTATCAAAGAGGTGATAAAAGGCTCCAAGAAAAGCAAAATTTGTCACAGAACAAATGACCATAGTCGCAAACCATGTTGAGAAGGTGAGATAGAGAGAATACAGATTTTGACGTTATGCTGATAAACAAATACAAAGGATACTATACACTTGCTAACTATAAAAAAAATTCCGTTGATTATATATTGCAAAGGTTGCTCAAAGTGATTTCAGTGTCTACAGTGACTTAAAAATGATTCTCGAATGCACTCAAATTTGATATGTTTTTTTTATCTTTAAATGGGCAACGATCATCCGAGTTATGAGATCCTCAATTGATCTTAACTTTTATTCTTCTCTAGAATGGCCTAATAAACAAAAATTTTAAATAAATCATGAAATGAAAGTAGTATGTTACATCGAAACTGTGCACGTATAGAATTAAGGGAATTAAAACTAGAATCTAAATAAGCCATAAAAGGAAAAAAGTCTTCTACACCGCAACTGACCACAATTGGAATTTAATGGAATTAAAACTAAAATTTAAATAAACCATAAAATTTTCATTTTATGGTTTATTTGTTATGCATTATGTTACACCACAGCAGTCCACGAATAAAGCTCAAGCATCAGGTCACAAAGTGACCATATAACCTAGTTTTTGTTTTCTTGCCCATTGATTAAAAATGGTAATGTCTCTGAACAACAAAACTAAACCTGTATCCAATAAAAAACTTTCTCAGATCATTTTCGATTGTAGTTTATATGGTATATCGATATCTCATTATTATCAATCATCGCCCGTAAGTACCTGTCCACTCTTTTTTCTTCCAAAATATATCGTCTACCATCGATCTTTCCAAGCATCTGTACGGTTTCTCACGATATCAAACTAACTAAAATGAAAAATACTGTACATAGCCCCACCCCAAATATATTTACCCTTAAATCAACTTTAATACACTATTATTTCTTAATATCTATACATTTATAACACATTTAACTATATATTTAAAAAAAAATTTAAATTATTCAAATTTGATAGAGCTGTTTTAATTATCAATCTAGCCAAATTCGCATTATACAATGATTTAGAGCTCAAATTTTATTATTATTTTAGAGGTCCAACATTATCTGAGAGGATATTTTTTATTATCAGATTCTAAGGATATGTTTTTTGAAATTGAGTTTTGCTAAAAAATTTTATCATTTTCTGACAGTGAAGTAAGTGTTATTTGTATATATTGCTATCATTTTTAGGCAAGTATATATTGCAATCATTTTTAGGCAAGTATATATTGCTATCATTTTTAGGCAAGTATATATTGCTATCATTTTTAGGCAAACTTGAATCCTACCGTCCTCAGAAATATCAAATGTTATTTGCACAATCCCCTCTCCCTTATGATATCGCTATTCGCTATCAAGAATCAAAATATATAATTTTATTCATTTTAAATCGTCCTTTGTTTTTCCGTTTTTGTGTCCCCAATTTCTTATCGATACGCGTTATTTGTTTGTAAATATATAGATAAAAAAATGCTTACTGTCCATAATGAAACTCAAAAGTAAGCGTAGCTTACTACAAAAAATAAAACGAAATTGAGATAGAATTTGAGATAAATATTGGCTTATATTGCACAACAATGCTTAAGCTAACAATATTTAAATTTGTAGAAACATGATAATGCATAATGTGAACTGTATTGCATGAAAATAGGATACGCTTCCGTTGAAGCTTATTTTATTATAAATTGTAACAAAGAAGAACCCACATGGTAAGCTTTGGTGCAAACATCACCCAACCATGCCCAAGCAACCAGTCCCATTTGTTAGAGTAGGTAAGTGGGTACTTTATTTACGTCACACTAGAGCTGTACAGTGAACAATGGTAACGGTCTAGGAACACGCCATCACAATTTTGATCTTCTGTAGAGGGGATCTTATTTGTGATGCCACTTCCTCAATTTAGACGTATATGTGAAAGGAAAGGAAATTTCTTCCAGTTCCCAGTACCCATGGCACTACTCAGCAACTGTCCACGGGACAGTAAACCGCATGTACTTGGTAGGTCTTAGCGGAGTCGAGGATCGAACCCCGGCCCCTCCATTTGTTAGAGCTCTTTCTTTTAATGATTTTTGTTGGACTTAATTTTAACCCCATATAATTTTGACTCTGGTCTAACTACGTGAGCAGCACGTTTGCGGGTAATCCTCTTTCCAAATTTCCACTTCATAACAAACTAGGTCACGACAGATTTGAAGTGCAACTTGTCAGCTGCCAGGATCGAACTCAATACCCCTAGTTCTTCAATCAGAGGCGTGAGTGACCCCTTTATCGACAGTGTCACCGGAGCGCTTAAGGTTTGGTACAAAGCATTCAGTAAAGAAAAATACCGTTCTGAAAAGTTCGCACTTGGTTGGTACTCGAAACCACTATCGTAAACTCCAATGTTCCATGAAAAAAAAAACTCAACAAGACACAGCCCCAGACTATAATTCCACCTCCACAGATATGCATGGTTATCCAAATACTTATTGATGAATAGCGTATTACCTAAACAATCCTATTCGAGTTTTGTCCCGCAGTGAACTGATCGTAAAGACGAGGTTCCCTGTAGAACACCGAAGTCAAGCATCACTGGCTGCGGTCAGTAAGCGGGAGGGTGACCACTTTGATCAGCCAGCGTATGGATCGAGGGTGCAGATAAACTGTTCCACCATAAAATGGTCGACTTCGCGTGCAGGTGGTCGGACTACCAAAGCAGAGGAGCCATCCCCTCTGCAGAGGATCAAAACTGCGATGGCATGTATACGGATGATCCTCAGGGATGTTTCACTGACCGTCGCCAATAGCCCATTGTGCAGCTCTAGTGCGATGTAAATAAAGTACCTACCTACCTACTCGAGTTTTACATGATGATATTTATATTTTTCACGGCTCTTTAAACTTCACTTAATATACTAGCATTTTGTTGCATTGTTGTCAAATATTTCTTACGTTTAACCTAATCCTATGGTTTATAATAGCTTCATTAGCTCATCTATGGTTTATATTAGATATGTTTTATATGCATTGAGTGTGGCAGAAACTAGACGTCCAAATTAGCATGACCAACGGTATCTCACCCATTGGGGTGGTCCTGAAAGAGTGGATACCACCTCTGGAGAACGCACTAGGTCTGCTCATCGGCCAGACCGATTGTACAGCTCATTGGTAATTTAAAAAAATATTAGCTTCAGTTAAAATTAAGTTGTGAAACCTAGCAATGCAATTAGCTAAATTAAAAAACCAGCACCGCATTCATTAACAAAATAATGTTTCCGGTTATTTTTTGAGAATTTGTTAATTAATCAGCGTGCTATTAATTTACGGAACTTCTCGCAAAATTATACCACCGTAACAAAAAAAGTTAAAATCCTACATCATTTATGGTACATTTAAGAGCAGCACTTTTTCACTTTCGATTTTAATTTATTAGAAATGCATTGAGGATGGGCGGAGATTAAAGAACAAACGTTTTTCTTCCTAAAAATGTAATGAAGCAATCCGAGTTTTGAATTTAAGACGAAATCAGAAACAGCTCGAAGAAATCGAAAGCTCTTTGAAGAGAAGATTTTTCCATTACTTTTGAAATCGATTTCTTAAAATTATTTTTCCCTATCGCTAATGGGAAAAATTTATTTTCCATTACATTTCTTTTTTAACTTTTCCCTGATGCTTTTTATTATTTTTATCAACTGTTTCGTACCGGTACGAGGAGGACTCCCGTAACGTGACTCCCTTATCAGCTATAAATTTTTCCCCACTCCTGAAAAAGTTTTTTCATATCTTCCTTTTTGTTGGATCTACTTTTTTCCCGCTCTTCACTCGAACGGTATGAGGAATGTTCCCCGGAAAACATATTCCAACCTTTCTCTCATGACGTCATGACTCAGGTGTCGATTGGAAAAACTCATCGACGTTGTTCTATTTTTTTTTTTTTTATCTGTTGCCGAAAGTGTGTTAATCAGTGTCGTTTTTATCAGCAGGTATCGACGTAATTACCCTGGGTTTCTATCTTTATTTTCTGGAATGTCATCGACTAAAATATTATATCCTGATTTCGTGGAAGGACTGATATGAAAAAAGGCATTTAATCTTCGTTTAAAACGCAAATTAGGACGATATGATTCTAATATGATATCGTTCCTACGAACCATTAATTGCTTTTTAATTATTGAAGTTTTTTAATCCCTATTTTTAAAAAACTATAAGTTTTAGGGAAGATCTTTTCTAAAATCAACGAAAACTTAGGAAGTATCTAAAACTAAGTATCTAAATCTTTTCGAAATGCAATTTAAAGTAAAAAAAAAGAACTTCATCAAAGCTAAATGACGTATACTGTTTTAATATAAATACATCTTTGTTCAAAATTAGGAATAAATTAGTTCATTGCTTTTTGAAATGTAACTTGAAAGAAAATCCCCGTCATAACCAAATGATGCCTATTGTTGTAATACAATTACAATTCTGTTCAAAATTGCGACGATTTGTAACTTTAAAGAAAATCGTCACAACCAAATGATATATATATTTTCTTAATATTATAACTCAATTCCAAATTAAGAACGTATTACTTCAATTTTTTAAAATGTATATTGAAAGAAAACCCTCTATTACTACTAAATGATGTCTGCATTTCTAATACAATTGCAACTCTGGTTAAAAATTACGAATATATTATTTCATTTTTTCGAAATATAACTTGAAAGAAAATCTTCCATCTAAACCAAATGATGTTTATTACATTGATATAATTACAACTCTGTTCAAAATTCATATCATATAGTGTGTATTGTATTAATAACTAAAAATTTCACGATTTCGAGTTATGCGTTAAATTTTTATGATTAAGTTATCTAATTAAAGCTTTGAAATCCTATTGCTACATAACCATACTTGAAAGTAAAACTATGCGGTTGGTGCTAGAAGTAGAAAAGATTAGGTTCGTAAAATGAAACATGACATTAATTTGAAGCATACAATTTTTCAAAACTGGTACTTTAAAAGTTATCTTAATAATAACTTCATTATTACTTTACCACTCTAATATCCATTTTTATAAAATCATGAACCGAACCTATAGGTTGTTCACTATTTCAATGTAATCACAACTGTGTTTAAACTAAACTTAAAAAAGCGCCTATAGGCTGAATTCCCAAATCTGTTAAAAATTTAAAGTATTGTGTTATAATCTAATCCCTTGGAAGAATTACTGAAAAAGAAAATCTTCCCATAATCCAATGGTGCTATAATCCTATTTTAATTTAAAATAATTGCCGCCGTGCGAATTATTCATTACTATGCCATTTTAAACGATGCACTGGGGCCGAGATAGCCTGGTGTTTAGGACGTTGGGCTCGTGTTCGTGAGATCGCGAGTTAGAATCTCGCCTGCCGAAGAATCCCTGTGTATTAAATGGAGATTGGTGCACGCTAAATTTGTCGGGGTCAAGAAGTCCTCCAAGTTTCAATGAAAAATCTCTCCCAATGAGGTTCAAATTCCAGCGATGGCTGGTCGATACGAATTCCTCTGGTTGAGTCCTCTGGCTTATCGTCCTCTGGTTGAAGTCAAAATTATGATCTGTGGATAAATTAACGAAGTATGAATGGGTCCTTACTGTAAAAAACGGGCTTTGACGTGTGTGCGGCTGAAACCGTATTTTTGACCATATATGGCTCCACTGAAAAGCAAGAAACGCTCCCTCTGTTTTAAAAGTTTGCTTGGCAAATGGCATAAATAACAACAACAAACGATGCATCAACTACAGATTGTCAAAATTATTAGTAATCGAATGCAAAATGAAGTATTAATTTGTTCAAACTCATTATTTTATAGCAATTGTTGTTTTTATATTAAGTGATTTTGATTATTGATAAATGGTTCTAGAATGTAAATGTTTTTTTTTCTGCTTACAGCGGAGTGTGTGGCAGCCCTCGGCATGGAGTCGGGTGAAATCAAAGACTATGAAATAAACGCCAGTTCATCGTATAACGAAGGCAGTGTCGGTCCACAAAATGCAAGGTATGATTTACGTTCGTTTTGTTTGCAGTTATCTCAAGTTATATCATTCTATAATGTCCTAAGTTGGTTCTTTTCGAAGTATTTACAACCATGTTTAAGTAACATTTTAACAACCAAGTTAAGTTAAGTAACAAAGCACAAATCTACACCATTCGCAAATTTTAGCTGCTGCTTGTTATCCTGATTGTTTGGCTCCTATAATAGGAAATATGTCAGTAGTTGATACGTTTCTTGACCGAAACGTAACAAAGAGAATAAAATTACTATTATTTATTCAGTCTATGAGAAAGTCACTGTTGTTTTTCTCATTGTTGAAATATACAACAGCAATAGATTTTTTATCAAGCATTTAATGGGTCGAAATATATTTAAGTTATAGTTTCCTTATCGAAACTTTTATTTTCTGAAATTTATTTGTATAACAAATCATCTATTGATGTTTTCAAGGTTTAAAATAAATTTGAGTAGCGTAATAAATCCTGTATCAACGCTCTCAACCGCTTATATGTATTTCAGTAATAGATCCTATAAAGAGGCTTTCACTTGTTATGATTTATTTGATCAGTACACGTTTTCATGGTCTGAAATGATTTAAGTAAAGTAACAAATTATTTAACGTAGCCTTTACCATTTGAAATGAATTTCAGCAAAAAGATTTTCTATCGACGCTTACATTGTCTGAAATGCATTTGAGTAACAGAACCTCTATCAAATGTGTTTGAATAATAGATCTTGATTGACGCTTTCATTCGTTGAAATGCATTTGATTATCACAGCCTCTTCGACGCTCTCATTCATTTAAAATGCATTTGGGTATCAGAACTTCTTCGACGCTTTCATTCGTTTAAAATGCATTTGAGTATCAGAACTTCTTCCACGTTTTCATTCGTTTAAAATGCATTTGAGTATCAGAACTTCTTCCACGTTTTCATTTGTTAAAATGCATTTGGATATTAGAACTTCTTTGGCGCTTTCATTCGTTTAAAATGCATTTGGGTATCAGAACTTCTTCCACGTTTTCATTTGTTAAAATGCATTTGGATATTAGAACTTCTTCGACGCTCTCATTCATTTAAAATGCATTTGAGTATCAGAACTTCTTCGACGCTCTCATTCATTTAAAATGCATTTGGGTATCAGAACTTCTTCGACGCTTTCATTCGTTTAAAATGCATTTGAGTATCAGAACTTCTTCCACGTTTTCATTTGTTAAAATGCATTTGGATATTAGAACTTCTTCGGCGCTTCCATTCGTATAAAATGCATTTAGATATCAGATCTTCTTCGCCGCTTTCATTCGTTTAAAATGCATTTGGGTATCAGAACTTCTTCGACGCTTTCATTCGTTTAAAATGCATCTGGGTATCAGAACCTATTCGACGCTTTCATTCAATAAAATGCATCTGGATATCAGAATCTATTCTACGCTTTCATTCGTTGAAATGCATTCGGGTATCAGAGCCTCTTCGATGCTTTTCGTTGAAGTGCATGTGGGTATCAGAGCCTCTTCGATGCTTTCGTTGAAATGCTTTTGGGTATCAAAGCCTCTTCGACTCTTTAATTCAGTAAAATGCATCTGGGTATCAGAATCTACTCGACGCTTTCATTCGTTGAAATGCGTTTGGGTATCAGAGCCTCTTCGATGCTTTTCGTTGAAATGTATTTGGGTATCAGAGCCTCTTCGATGCTTTTCGTTGAAATGCTTTTGGGTATCAGAACCTCTTCGACGCTATTAATTGCTAGCAGACTACTAATTGTCTTTGGTAATAATATAATTCATTGACAAAATGAGCTAAGTATTTTAAGCGGTTTATGTTTTTCGAACTGCTTGATGTTAATAAAAGATAGCTAGAAAAAAATGATTTAGGACAACACAATCGAATATCCACTTTCAACTAGTGTTTTTTAATTGATCTTTAAAACCGCTTAAATTATGTAACAGATCCAAAATATATGTTAAAAGAAATATTTACTGTTTATAGTAAGTAAACTTGACATTTTCATCCTTCCAAGTTTTGTGAATTGTTAAAATTAATTTATCAACTCAACATAAACATTTTAATTTGCTAAGTACCAAGAAGACAAAGTTTACAGACTTCAGTTACTGAGTGCTAGTTTTAAATAGTTTTGTTACAAAAATAACAGTTTTTGTTGAAAACAAAGCAATATTGGCTGAACATGAATAATTTATCTAGCTTAAATGCTCATTAGTGCTTCTAAACAAAAGGAATTCTAATTTAAGGTCAAGTTAGCATAAAACAATTTATCACATTCGCTGTTTTTTTAATAAAAAGTTTAAAAGTTGGACACATTTATTTAATTGTTTAATTCAAGCTTTGTGTTTGAAAAACTGTTTTTAAAGAGCTGCAGGCAGTTTCTTTGTTTTGGCTTTTCGCCAAAAGCTATTATCAGACATTAATTTTATAATTTTTTGGAAGTAGCTTTGCATGAACTTTTAATTTTTTTCAGTTTTAATTTGTCTCTAAGTTAGGACCACAGAATTTTCCAAATAAAGAAGAGCTTGGTTATTTCCTTCAAAAAGTTTGAAAATGGTATATGTTATTTATTATTACTTGCATTTAAAACACATTAATTATAACTTAAAACGAACCAAAAATTAATGAATTTTTATAAAATTTAAACAAGAAAAACCAGATCCATTAATCATAAAAATTTTTTATTATACTTCAATAACAATGTAAATTAATTTTAATTGGAGGACTTACTGGGTTAGACTTCAAAATCAGAAAACGTAATAAAAAGCACCAATTTAATCATTAATAATAATGATAATATTAACAATAATAATAATATTAATAATAATACATTTAATGTTAGTATGAAAAATAGTAATAAAGAACTAACTTCTAAAAGCAATACAACAGTACAAATAATAGTAATGAATACTTAAAAGTAAGAAATAAAACAAGTAATAATAATAACTTTCTAAAAGTAATGCAATGATACAAGAATAATAATAAAAATAATCTTCTAAAGATACAAAAATTATACCAAAAAAAAACTATAATAAACTGCTAAAAATAACATATCAGTACAAAAATAATAATAATGCCCTGAAAAAGAAATACTAAATTACAATTTGTTCAGTTTACTTATTGCTGTGGAAAAAAAGTATAGTGAAAATGACCAGAATAAGGTAAAAATTACGGTGTTTCTGGCACTATGAGAACGCAAAAAAACTTTCCACCCTTTCATAAAGCCTCATACACAAAAATATATTGTAGTTATTTATCACTCAGAAAAAAAATGAATTTAATTCTTGTTTTTCTTAATAGAAAATACCCTTATTTAATTCCTATTAAAAACAAAAAGATCATGCTTAATGCAGCAAAAAGGCTTATTTATTTTCAAAATCAAAAGTTATTACAACTTAAAAGTTTTCGTAACATTTTTTTTAAAATTTCTTCATACAATTTTATTAATAAAAAAATCTTAATTGGTATAAAAAATTTAATTGATATATTTTGTTTCATTTAAAAACGTATTTTCATTATTTAAAGAAATTTCTTAAACCGAAAATTTCTTTTTTTGGAGGAAAAAAAAAGTAAAAATCCTAAAAAATAAACATTTAAATAAAGCATAACACTTTTAATATATCCCCAACATTTTCGTTTTTCGAAAATATTTTGTAACAATAACTGTGTATGCTTCACAACATAACATAAAATAATTTTTTTAACCAGAAAAATGTTGATTTTATGTTTCGTTTTCATGCCAGTTCGTATTTAAGTTCGAAACGAAAAACCATTTCTTCAAAGTAGAATCGGCTTATTTCCCATTTTTTAATACAACCTTATACGTAAGAAACTTTTGTTATAACTAAACATTAAGAGTAAAAAAGAATTTAATGCGCGGTTTTTTAAAGAAAGTGCTCTAATTTAATTCCTATTAAAAATAAAAAAGAACGTGCTTAATGAAGCAAAAGGGCTTATTTGTTATAAAAATCATAAGTTTCTTAATAATAAAATCAATAATAATATCAATATTAGCAATTGTTACCAAATTTTAAAAAATAAAAATTTTCTAATGTCCTTTGTTAAATTTTCTTAATACATCTAAATTAATAAAAAAAATCTTAATACACTATCATTGATATAAAAAATTAAATTGATATATTTTGTTTCATTCAAAAAAGTATTTATATTATTTAAAGAAATTTCTTAAACTGAAAATTTCTTTTTTGGAAATAAAATAAGTAAAAATTTTAAGAATAAACATTTAAATAAAGCATAACACTTTTAATATATTCTCAACGTTTTCGTTTTTCGAAAATATTTTATGACAATAAATGTGTATGCTTTACAGCAAAAGATAAAATAATTTTTTCAACCAGAAAAATTTCGATTTTATGTTTCGTTTTCATGCCAGTTCGTATTTAAGTTCGAAACGAAAAACCATTTCTTCAAAGTAGAATCGGCTTATTTCCCATTTTTTAATACAACCTTATACGTAAGAAACTTTTGTTATAACTAAACATTAAGAGTAAAAAAGAATTTAATGCGCGGTTTTTCAAAGAAAGTGCTCTAATTTAATTCCTATTAAAAATAAAAAGAACGTGCTTAATGAAGCAAAAGGGCTTATTTGTTATAAAAATCGAAAGTAATTGCTTCATAAAAAATTCAATTTACTCTAACTCTCCGGTAATGATTTTTAATGTTCATGTATTTTTTGCACTTTTTAAACGAGAAAAAAATTTTTCGTTTAAAATATTTTAACAAAAATAACGCTTTAATATTTACTCACAGGTTTCGAGTTTATGAACGGCGTTACACAAAAACACTCGTGTTACTCAAACGCCCTTTGACTTTCTTCTTCCCTTAAAGCAAACAAAAAAAACTTTATTGTATGCTTGGTTAAATTTCATTTTGCTCCAATGGTCGGTAATCAGCAACACGAGCAGTCATTAGAGACCGCTTTTGATTTTCTTTATAACTTTTTTTAAAGAGTTCTTACACATAATCATTATCATTATGAGTTTAGAGAAAATCACAACGTTTGATAAAGGCTCAATAGCCGATATCTACAACGTGTGTTCTTTTTTCTGCTGAAAGAACCTGGATTTAAGGTACTTTTTTACGAAAATGAAATCTTCTATTAACAAAAACAAAAGTTTTAAAGTAAATATACATAAAAGAACTAAAAGAAAACGGCTAAAAAATACAAACAAACCCTTAGCTTGGAGAAGAAAAAAAATAAAATTTCCTGAAAAAGGAAGTATTTTTCCAGCTCCTTTAAAGTAATGAGCTGGAACAGGATTCTTTTTTTAAGGAATCCGTTTTTTTTCTATACAGAAAAATAAAAATAAAGGAGTTTACCCAGAATGCATCGTTAATAAAGGAATCTCTGAAAGCGGCATTGTTAGGCCTTGGCATGACAAATTTTTCCACAAGAATTCATCCAGCATTTATTTATTTATTTTTTTCTACTATCTTTTTCAGCAGATTTGCTGAACTAAAGCGCAGCTTTCTAGTTTTGAGATCAATGCTTTAATCAAGTTTATTGTTCAAAACCTTTGCTCACAATTCAGCGCTTTGATGACTAATTAGATAGAGCAAATCAACTCAGGAACTTCCTCTTATAAGTTCTTTTTTTTTCAAATATGATTACTAAAATTGCATGTAATTTAATAATTTTCCAGCATTCTGAGATAAATGTCTGAAATAAGTGATATGTGAGAAGACATAAGCATTGGTTACAGATTTAAGTTTCCCTGATTATTCTTATTATAGCGCTTCTGTGAAGCGAAAATTAAAGATTCGTTATGCTTAAAAATTTTACAGAAATTAAATGCATGTTAAGAATAGTTATGTCTAAGACAATAATGCAATAGTTACACATTTAGTTTCTGTTATCAAATTTTATAAGTCATAAGCAATGGTTACAGATTTAAGTTTTCTTGATGTTTTATGATAGTGTTTCTGTAAAGCAAAAAGTAAAGATTCGTTATTTATGAAGCGTTATGCTTATAAGTTGTTACAGAAATTGAATACATTTTTTTGAACAATTGACTAATAACATGTTCTTGAACATAAAAAAATATTGTTTTATAGTGGTTTAACATCTTCCAGGAGGTTCTTTAATTCTTAACTCAATTATCACTCACATAACTCAGACACTTTTGAAAAATGCACCGACAACCATCATATACCCCAATCAAGACGTCTGACAGCTTGTAGCATCCCATAAGTGTAACCTTTTGCTACCATTTTCCACTTTAGACTTACTAACTTAGAAACAAAACCTTAAGTGAGCTAAAAAAAACAACAATCAGACCTAAATCTCAACCTTTATGGCTCATAAGGACCTTCAAGATTACACAGACAAGCGCCCCTTGCAAAACTGCAATCCAATCGAAATAACCTGCACGTTATCGTGGAATATGACTTCAGATAAGATGCATTCCTTGCTAATCAACTTCCAAATATAACTTCTTTTTTTTCGGATTCCCCGACCTACTTCAACCTTATCTATAACCTTTTTCCCGAAAAAAGGGGTGGTCGGTTCTAACATACTCATCTTAATCGCTTTGTTGCATCAGCGAGTGAATTGTCTCCTTTTTGGCAGTGGCGGAAGGGAAGATAGTCCTTTCTTTTGAAGAGGCACGTACCACCGATCCTTGACAGCTGTATGAAAAGGTTGCCTCTCGACCATCCCTTTAGACTGTGTGTCCTTCCCTCCTCATGTTCTGTGGCGCGATAAAGGACCTCGATGATGCACTTCTTCTTCTGATGTCTTTTGTAAGCACACTGGCTTTTGACGTCGGGGGTCGGGACAGAAATTGAAGCAAGGACGATATAGGATCTTCTTGCTTTATGATGGAATTGCTTCATTTGATAGTCACCAGTTATTTACTCATGCTGAGTTTGTTTGTTTGTCAATTGTCACGTGTTAATGCTCATGCTGAGTTGGTTTGTATGTCACGTGTTATTGCTCATGCTGAGTTGGTTTGTTTGTCACGTGTTATTGCTCATGCTGAGTTAGTTTTGACGGTTACCAGTAATAGTCGATGCTGAGTTAGTTTTATAGATGTGCGCTATTGCTCATACTGTGTTGGCTTGACTAGGCCGAGCTAGTTTGATAGTCACACGTTATTGAAGAGACCGAGTTAGTTTGATAGATACGCATTATTGCCCAAGATGAGTTAGTTTGATAGTCAGGCTTTATTATTGAAGCCGTGTTAGTTTGATGGGCACGTGTTATCTCCGATGCGGAATTAGTTTCATGGCCACGCGTTAATGTCGAAGATGAATTAATTTGATAGTCACGCTTTATTGTTGAAGCTGTGTTAGTTTGATAAACACGTTATTGTTGAAGCTGAGTTAGTATTATGGTTTAGTATTATCACGTTTTATTGCTCATGATGAGTTAGTTTGATGGTTACGTGTTGTTACTGATGCTGAGCTAGTTTGATAGTTACGTGTTATTCCTAATAATGTCTTAATTTGATAGTTACGTGTTATTTTTTAAAATTGAGTTAGTTTGATGAGCACGTGTTATTGCTCAGCTAGCTGAGTTAGTTTGATAGTCACGCGTTACTTCTTCAGCTGTGTTAGTTCGATAGTTACGCGTTATTGTTGAAGGTGAGTTTGTTAGATGGGCAAGTGTTGTTGTTCATGCTGAAATATTTTCATAATCACATGTTATTGTTCAAGCGTTGCTAGTTTTATAATTACACACTATTGTTGAAGCTGAGTTAGTATTATGGTTTAGTATTATGACGTGTTATTGCTGATGATGTGTTAGTTTGTTAGTAGCGTGTTATTCCTAATGTCTTTATTTGATAGCAATGCGTTATTTTTAAATTGAGTTAGTTTGATAAGCAAGTGTTATTGCTTAACTATCTGAGTTAGTCTGATAGTCACGCGTTACTACTTCAGCTGTGTTAGTCTGATGGTCAAGCGTTATTGTTGAAGGGGAGTTTGATAGGCAAGTGTTATTGTTCATGCTGAAATATTTTGATAGTCACATGTTATTGCTCAAGCGTTACTAGTTTGATAGTCGCACATTATTTTTGAAACAGAGTTAATTTGATAGTTCCGTGTTACAGTTCATGCTGAGTTAGTTTGGCAATCACGAATAATTGCTAATGTTGAGTTAACTTGATAGTCTCGGGTTATTATCTATGCTGAATTAATTTCATAGTCCCAAATTATTGCTGATCCTGAATTAGTTTGATAATCACGCGTTATTGCTTTTGCTGAGTTAGTTTGATAGTCACAAATTATTGATATTGAATTAGTTTGATAGTTACGTGATATTGCTCATGATGAGTTAATTTAATAGTCAAATGTTATTGCTAATACTGAGTTGATGTATTCTATCTTGGCAACAAAACCTTCCTGTAAAATATTTCTCGTTAAGATATTTTATTTGAAAATCTTCTCTTTTGAATGAAGCCCTACAATGATTATATTCTTAGTCCTTGTTTTTTATTTTCATTTTCCCCCCGAGCTAAGTTATCATGGCTCTTTTTTATTGCTGATGTTCGCTTTTCTATTAATACCAAAATTCTTTCTTGTCTAAATCACTTGAGCGTTGATTTCCTGCTTTTTATTTTTTTATTTTCTTATTTCTAACTACATCCATAGTTTGCGGCAATAAAAAATTTTTTCTCTCGAATACAATGCTTAGATCAAGTGCATCTTAAACTTCTGCATGCAGAAAGTTGCTTTTCAGGAGACATTCTTCAACTCATTCCAAATCATTTTTCTCTCGTTGCTAGTCAAGCAAGCAGCTTATTGAGCAGAGCCATGCTCCAAGTTCTTGCTACGAACTTAGATGCTGTTCATATCAATACTTCGTACGGTATTTAGGTTAATTGCATTAGCCAGAGTAACGGCATATAGAATAAAAACATTAATTTAACACCAAAGTATGCTATTTGCTATATGTTAATATTCATACGTCGTACAATATTTGAATATTCTCCCAAAGTCACAATACGATATTTGACACGAGTTCACATACGAAAGTATACTGGTCTTCCTTAGACACCCCTTTCTATTATCATACAAAGTGTCTCAAAAGTGCTGCGATAAACTTTTAGGACAAGTCGGGAGCATCATGAACTTTAGAAGAAAGTTGTATCAGAAGTAGAAGATAGTTTCAGTTAGTTGAGAGTTAATAGAAAATATTAAATTGAATATCATTAATACAAATGCCGTACTAGATGAATACAGATAATGATACAAGTGATATTAAAAGTCTACACCATCAGAAAGTATGTCTGTCTGACGCAGCATCTAAGCTTTTTATCTAGCTTGTTAAGCGATCAGAAAGTGCTACTCAATACGTATCGGCATAAAATTATCATTTTATTATTTTATTTTATTTTATTTTACAACCGTCGATGAACAGCTGACCCAAGTTTTGAGTTAACGATTACCAATATTCAACTCCGTTGCCTTATAATTTTGAAATCAACCCAGAAGACAAAAGAACTCCTGAATAGAGCATTGGGACAAACTGGTGATTTTTTATGAAACTAACCCCCTTTTGTGAAACGCGGACAAGGAAAACAACACAAACCTCCCACGGTTACCCCGACGGAAAAGGGATTCGAACCCATGATTCGTCTACCGCTGAGAATATTTTACGCCTGCCCTGTGATCGGTGTGAGCCGGGACCAGAATGCGTATCAACCACCCACCGCTGGAATTCGAATCTGGGTTAACTTAGTAAGATGCGAACGCTCTATCCCTTGAGCCACCGTAGCTCAGAATGGTTACTTTATTTTATTTAATAAACAACGTTGAACAGCCGACTCAGCTCAGAGTTTACGACTGGAAATATTCAGCATATTGGCTTTGTAATTTTTAAACCAACCCAGAAGACAAGGAAACTCCTGGATCAAACGCTGAGACAAGCTAGCCTTCGTGAAAGACTTTTTGATGAAACTAAGCTGTATTTGCGTTACATGGAGAGAAAACCACGAAATTTTACCACGTTTAGCTCGAAGGAAAGGGGATTCTATTAAATAAATTTTGCTGTATAAATTTATAATACATACTACGACCAATTATAATAGTTCTTAAGCTAGTAGTTCTTATAGCTTAAGTCGTGTTCAATAATTAGTTATACGTGAAGTATTTGTTTAGATTAATTTTGTTACGTTGTTTTAAATTTAAACAAAGTTAGGTACAGGGTTAAGGGATAATTTAAATACTGTTGAATGCGATTTATTATTATTATATTTATTTAGAAATTTTTTTATGTATATATAGGTATAAAAACTTAGTTGAAATAATTATTTAGATTTTTCGATCATTTCTAAAATGTTTGCGAATTTTAAGCAATAAACATTTTCCCATCATATCCTACGGCAGAGACAGAAATAATTTTAATATTTCATCTGCGTAGTACGCGGAAATGTTCTGAACTTATGTTGGTTAGTGAGAATTAATGGTTACTGGACAGATTTTAAATTATTTCTATAACTCAAAGCATGGAGAACTTTGATAATACCACGCCATCTCTTGAAAATAGTTAGAAGGGAAATCAAAGCGTTTTTTTAACGTGAGCAAAGCCGCGGACAACAGCTAGTAACAATATTTTTTTTCTAATATTATATAATTTACTTCATTTATTTTCAAACTAATTTTATTAATTTAAAAACACAAAAAGTTTCATTTTGAAACTTTCACAATTGAATTTTTTATTTTAAGCAATTTTGCAGTCTTAAAGTATTATTCAAATAAAAGAAACTGATATATATCTTTAAAAGCAATTTAGACAAAAAAGAAAAGTTACCTTTCTTGTCTGAATTCTGTCGAATTCGCTTATCGAATGCAACTATTAAAATAATTTTCTAATTTGAATTAGAAGAAAATTTGGATTCCAATGCTAGGGTAATTTTCTATTGTTATGGAGAAAAAGTAATTTTATTTAAATGTTTATAGCAACAAAGAAGACATTCTTGATTTTAAATTGTTCGTGTTCTATCATTTTCATTTAAATAAATTTAAGAATTATACAGCTTTAAAAGTAAGATAATGGAAAGCTGTTACCTTCCCAAACTTTAAATTATTTCTAAACTAAATATATATTCTGGTGTCCGGATTTGTGTAGCATAAAACAAATTTTTGCCATGAAAATTTTTTACATACTCATTGTAATTTTTATAGTTGAGAAAAGCACATTACAGAACAAAACACTTGAAAATTATAAATTTACCCCCATTGTAATGATTAATATTTATTACCTTTACTATAGGCGATGAGAATTCAAAACTTATTTTAAGAAAAATAAGAGGAAAAATTAGAAGAAATATTTTTATGAGCTATCCACGATTTAAGATTTAAAATACGTATTTTATTATAAACTGTTAGCACAAATGAGCTGTCGGTGAAGTAATCCTGTCTTGGAAATGAATTGTAGATTATCTGAATGTGTCGGTGAAATAAACTACCAGCAAAACGATCATGTCTGTGAAATTAGCAGTCGGGGAAAGGACCATGTCGACGACGAAGTGATCGCGCCAGTGAAATGATCTGTCGGTGAAATGATAGTCGGTGATATTTACTCGGCCCAATTTAAGTACAGATTGTTTTTCATAAAAACGATATTGTTTATAATCGATTATTTTGAGAGTTTTTCCGGTACAAAAGTTTCTCATCGGAGAAGATAAAATTGTCTCTAGCATGCCATTCTTAATTTGCTACACTTCACCACCCTCTTTTTATCATGGCTAGTAATATTCTGCGATATTTTTTTTAAAAATTGCACTTTTTATTTTAAGTTTTTAACACATGAAAAAATTCTATATCATAATTAAATGCTATAATTTTTGTTTTATGATATACACATTTGTAAATACTCCACGAGAACTTGTAGGACACCCTGTAAATTCTACTTCCATGCAATGAATAAAGAGAACCTCGTTACCTACAATTTGGATAATCCAGATTTATGATTATATTTGAAAACCAGGCAGCTGTAAAAAAAAAATATTTGTAATTTATCCTCGCAATCAAAAACATTCATTGTTTTTAATCTTTGCAAAATTTTCACTGACGAAAACTGAACTAAGGCTTCTATAAATGTTTAAAAAGAAAACATCTATTTTTAGCATTGGAATATTTAGATAATACTTCAAAGGAAAAGGACATCTTTTTCTGAATATCTTGTATTATTAATAGCGCATGCTATAAACAGAACAAAACTTTCTTTTGGAAAAGTCAGAATTCAGAAAAAAGTTGTTTTTTCCATTATTCCATATTCTTCGCTAGCAAGAAAAAAGTTTTTTTTTCCGTCCTTTTCTACATATATGACTATCATCATTCATTTCAACTATCAAACAAATTCATCGTCGAAATTAAAGAGGGAAAATTCCTTAAAAGCCTTGAATGGGATGTGGAAAATGAAATGCTCACCATAAATCATTTCAATCTATTTCCCACTCCTCAAGAAAAAGAAAAGAAAATTTTTCCCGGAGATGTATTTTATCAATGAATAGGGGCGCTATGGATTTTCAAATGGAAAATACTCATAATAGAAAGAAAATCGTCAACAAGAAATATATATTTCTTGCCCCCTAAATCTGATACCAACTCTCAAAACTCGTAAAATATTTATTCGATAAATCAATAACATTTGGAAACGGAAAACTCCATTCACCCCTACAAGAATTTCTTCTATAGTGTAAGGTGCTCTCTAAATTCATCTTATTCTGAATTCTTCGTAAGGATGGTCCCTTTGGGTACCATTTTTGGCTAGCTATCGCAATGCTTTACTCTCCCGTCTGCATCCGGGAACCTTAAATACACCCTCTTTTCCATCCCTTCCATTAATCCCGTCCATAGATAGAGGGCCCTCTTAAAGCTCTCAATCGGCGATAGAAAGCCCAGACCATTACAGAACCGCCACGTGTGTCGAGTACGGCAACTGCTAACTTACAGGAAGAGAAGAGAAATATGACCGGCCGCTCTATCACCTAAAACTGCAGTTGCACTTTATTTTGGTGCTCTGCTTATGAGAAGGTAGAGTAAAGACTAGTGAAGAATAAAGAGAAGAAAAAAACAATTCCCGATGATAGTGTTTGAATTTTTTTTTTTCGCTCTTTCTTTCAGACTTTTAGGCACTTTTGATTCTTTTCCGGGCAAATGGAGAAATGACCGAGAGGAAAAGTTTGATACAAAGTACGAATGGATAAAACATTATAGCTTCTTTTTTTTAAAAAAAATGTTTTTGTGACTAATTTGGAATTCATGAAGAAAGTAAAAACAGAATATCTTGTAGAATTATAAGGAATTGATCATTTTTGGGAATCTTGTTATCTCTGTATCTCTTTTGAAATATTATCCATTTTCGATATAAAGCGAAATTTCTTTTTTTATTTTCTTTTTAAACTCGTAAAGCATTTTCGAGTTTGAGATCATCTCGTTAGTATTAGTTATGGAATAATCAAAAGAAAAAAAACCTGGCTTCGACACTTAACTAATAAATACATAAACTTCAAATACGTATCAATTAAATAGAATCAATTAAAAACGCATCAATTAAATCCTATCTTCAAATATTAAAAAAAAAAATTTATTTCCAATGGCACGTTAAAAGACAAAAAGATAATAATAAATCTATAAATAAGAGCGAGCAATCCAGTAGCGTTCCCAGATATATTTCTGAGGGAGAGCAGGGCATCTAGACAGATGAGACAAGTTCATTACCTCGTGGAGGTCACACAATGTACTAAAGGGCTCATGAACCACGTTGATGTGACATAGATGTTTTTTCAGGCAATCGTGGCCAGTTATCAGACGAAACATGGCAACAGATTTCATCCTAGGCCACTGAGGGACATTGAGAATCTGTTTAAGCCATGGTTTATTGAAATTACGATTTTTAACTATCACAAATATGTATGAGTTAAGTAGCTTATACTTCAAATATGTATCAGTTAAGTAATGTTTACTTCAAGATGTATCACTTAAGTAGAATTTACTTAAAATTTGTATCAATTAAGTAGTATTTACCTCAAATTTTACTTCAAGACTTAAAATAATAACGTAGTTCAAAATACATTGCACGAGTAGTCTTAATTTCATGCATTAAAATACACATAGAAGTAGCCTTTACTTTTAGACCCAATATTCACAAAAATAGTCTCTACTTCAAGGTTTAAAATTCATACATAAGTCTTCATTTCGTGTCTTAAAATGTCTTCTGGGTAGCATTTGTTTCAAGTCTAACTTTAGATATTTTCTTCAATCATTAAAATGTACAACAAGCTATGTTTATTTCATCTTTTCAATACACATGCGTAGTCTTTGCATAATGTCATAAAATGCTCAAACGAGTAAAAACCACTTATGCCCTTAAAACTTAAAACACACTTCAAGTCATTAACTACCTCCAAATTTATTTACTGAATCATTCCTTAAATTGTAACATTTTTATCTCATTCACAACAATAAATGACCGACTCACTGGCTCTTCATACTACTTGAAAATGCAGCCTGCTCATTTACCGTGATTTTCGGCAGTTTCCCTCGATAACCACGGTATTTCTTATTTTGTTTTTCGTTTTTATTTTTTCCACATTTTCGTTATTATCTTTGGGTTTTCTATTTCTTTTTTTTCCCTTATATATTTATTTATTGCTCTCCTTATGCACGTTGAATTAACTTGGAAAATTGGGCCTTATTTTAAGCTCTCGAAACCTAAACCCATCGATTTTTTACATCTCAATAATTTCTTAAAATTTTGAAGTTTTTCAATATCAAGTCACCTGGGTTGTACCAAACTCGAACACCTTGATGGCCATGAGACGCACAGAACATACTTTCGCCACTAAATAATACTTTGTCAAAGCCTTCAAGTCTCATAACAATCTTGATTTGCACCATCTCATACTTACAAGCTTTTGTTTTACAGTCATAAGGGATTTTTGTTTTCGGAACTAGAGATTCAAACTTAACATCTTCTTTTGTTTTTAATCAAGGCCCGCGCTAAGGATTTCAAATTATTAGCCAGTAAATCAGCCACATACCAAAAGTATTCGCCAATTTTCAAGAGTCTTCGATAAATGCAAATCCTAATAATATTTTATGATAAATTTTTTTACCATAGAAAACTATTTTATGGTAGTTTGTTTCAGGCTTATATTATTTGGACCCAATTCTAATTGGTTATACGGCGAATCTACTGAAAATTACTGTAATCGAATAAAAAATACTGATTTGTTTAGGAAAATTCATTTTGACGTAACTTTAATTTCTTTCCAGTGGAAAAAAACATTCGCCAAAACACAATTTTCTTCTCCAGATTTACGATTTTATCGCATTTGGCGTATTGGCGAATGCTTAGCGCGGGCCCTGATAATGACCTTCAATTTTTTTGTCATTTCAGGCAGAAGTTTTTGGTTTTCGGCCTCTTCCCCCGATACAATGATTATTTTTGTGTAAACATCCAATTAATTCTTTACAAAAACCTTCACTTTTCGCTTGATATTTCCTTAGAAATGAGACAGACAAAAGTAAAATAATCACTTGCAAAAGTAAAATAATCACAAATATACACAAACTTGTAAATTGGTTTAAATAGGCAAAGGTGACAAAATTAAAACAGCAAATGTAACGCAGAGTTTTTGACGATTGCAGTTTTTATGAACTTGCGCTATCATTTGTATCAAAAGTCATAGGATTATCTATTCATATTTCAAATAAACCTATGTAATACGTGGTATTTTTACTTCAATCATGCATTTAAAAAAACACTTCAAGCACAAATTTTCTACAACAGATATATTTTTGTTCAAAAATAAGTAATCCCAAACATCAGATACTATATTAAGGCAAATAGTTTAATGAATAATATTGGTTTAAATAGACAAAGGTGACAAAATTAAAGCAGCAAATGTAACGCAGAGTTTTTGACGATTGCATTTTTTATGATCTTGCGCTATCACTTGTATTAAAAGTCATAGGATTATCAATTCATCTTTCAACTAAACCTACCTAATAGTGATATTTTTACTTCAATTATACATTTAAAAAAACACTTCAAACACAAATTTTCTGCAACAGATATATTTTTGTTAAAAAATAAGTAATCCCAAACATCAGATACTATATTAAGGCAAATCGCTTTATAAATAATATTTTGTAAACTCAAAACATTTTATGGAATTTAGGGCTAGATCCAGCATCAAAATATGCCTTGTCAAAGCAGCATATTTTTCAGTAAAAGCAGATAAGTATTTTCAAAACCTTCGATCTCCTGCTTTGGTATTCAATTTTAAATCTGGTCTAGGATCTATTATACTTTTCTAAAACGCTGAGATCGAATTTTCGTTTTACTTAGTCCCCTCCATAGATTCGATCATGGATTTTAGAGGAGAAAGTTTTGCTCAAGTGTAAATTTCATCAATTTTAGGTGGACGTTATTAATATCTTATCTATTTTACAATAGAGTATAGTACTATGCTAAAGTTGTTGCCCTGAAATTTACTGTACAGTATCTTTAAGGCAATGTTCGTCGACATAAAATTTCCTATATTCAAAATCTCCTCAGAACATATCAAAATATCGGCTCGAAAATATTTCACTGAGTAATATAAGAGGCATAACTAAATATTAAACAATAATCTGTAAATTATAACATAATCTTAATGAAATATTTTATTTTTGTTACAAAAAATCTTCGTAGAGTGGTGCTGCCATCTATTCGGAGTTTTCTTTTTTTTTTAGTTAAGTCGCATTTTTACTCCAGTGGTGCTCTCTTGCTTTTTCAAGTTTCATCAGAAACAACAACAAATGTCTTCGATTGATCTATGTGGTTAATGCTTGAAAAGGAAACTTTATCGTACCCCTGTACTAGGTAAAGAAGTAAAGTAGATACATAACTCAGATTTGAAGGGTTTGGTGCAATATAATGACAAGCCACATTTTCATGTTGTTAAAATGAGTGATTTTCATAGAAAGTCAGGGCGAATACCCAGGAATTCCATAGATGATAAGATGCTTACTGTGTATTTTGTTGCTCGCTTTATTATTTAGTTTAAGTTTCATAAATTTTCAAAGTACCTATCTGTAAACAAGACTAAAACAAAAAACAGTTTGATGCTAAAATGTAGACTCGTACTTTTAATTTTTTGTTTCCCAAGAACTAATTCACAATTTCATCTCAAATTCAGTCAACTTAAATTTACGAACTTGAAACGATGTAAAAATAGTGTTCCATAAAGTTCACAATTTTGTCACTTGTTATTAAAATAAATTAAATTATTTTTTGTATGAAATTTTCTTTCTATAAACAAGTTTTAAAAACGAACATGAGTACAAGAGTGCAAAAATTTTCTAATGTACCCGAATAGTTTCAAATTGCGAAATATTCAAAAAATGAAATTAGCATTAAGGAGACCAAACTTTCAATCGCTCTCTGACTAAACGGTCAATTTTAAAAATATTGTCCTAATTTAGCATATATTTTTTTAGAATAGTTAAATAGCTTTATAATAGCGGGAAAAAAGTTATGTTTAATCATAGAAAATATGCTGTGTCTGTTTTCATAACTTAAAATGTTACATAGAAAGCTTCTCAAAATACTAAGTTGCATGTTAGTACGTGAAAATCTGATTATTCGATCAAAGGTTATTTAGAGGTTCAGTTTTTCCTTTTTCTCACTTTACATCGTCTGCCTCATTCTAATGTATGGGGAAGCTATTAATTTTAACTTACAGATTATAACAACAAAACTTTTAAAATTCAACTGCACTTGGTGAGGGGCCATTCTAATGTAAACAAAAAAAAAAGTTATTCTACACAATTTGAAAAAAAAAAATTATTGAAAGTTAGGCATTTAATTTAATGTTTACTTCGTTAATTTTAACAATATCTTAGTTTGAGATTAAATGTCCCTGAATAATTTCACCATCTCTGCAAATTTTCGAAATTCCTCTTGGTAGTTTTCATTTTCAGATCAAGCTTTCATTAATGAGTGTTGCCACTAGAGAGTTTGCAATTTCATCGAATCCCCCGCTTGTGCCGAGAATTTACTCGTGCCTACAAGTCCGTTATGACGTTGTTGGGGATACTAGATGTTTCCACTTTTGAATAATATTGATTACAAGTTATCGAAACAAGTGGCAAAGCTCTCGGTTTATTTCGTTTCTGTAATCATTGTTCAGTTTAGGTTAGTTCATTAAAAATAAGTGCAACTGAGTTTTCAAATATATTTCTGCGAGAGCTAACCACACGTTAATCCTTTGACGCAAAATTTTTATTAAATGTATTTTTTGTACTTTTTTTTCATTGTTTTGTATTAATTTAGGTCTAAATAAGTTTAAAAAATATTTTGCTTAGCATTTTAGTAGTTTATGGTTATGAAATACAGCGTGAAACATGTCTTTTTCTACGTTAAAGGTAAAATCTTCCAAACATGGCTCACTTCCGAACAATAATTTTTCAAAATTGAATTTATTTTCAGTTATTTAGATTTAAGAGATACAGATTTTGATCATTAAAATTTCTTTAATATACGAAATCAATTATTGATAAATTTTTGAATAAGAAAGAAAATAGAATTCAAACTACTTTTTTTTGTTGGATTTTATATTGTAGTACAAATGTAATTCCGATAATCACTCAGATATTTTAGCAATTATTATTTAATTATTTTTTAATATTCAATCTGTTTTAACTTCAGTATTAGTACACTTGCGTTTTGCTTAACAAATAGTACTCAGTAATGTTACCATTTTATTTTAAGTAAAATTAATTATTACATAGAATGCAGAAATCTACTTTTATATTAATGTATAAGTAATATGAAAAAGTAGTTTTATAAAACAATTGTATTTATATATACTGTGCTGCAGTATTTATATGTGTAATTATAAGTAGTTTTATATGTATAAAGAATTGTAATTTTATGCTTATATGTAACAAGAAGCTTATTTACTCATTTACTTTGAAAATATTTTTCGTTTCTAAAAATCGAGAAAGTCAAAACATTTAATGTTTGAAATATAATTTGTTTAGAGCGAATTTTTTTTCTTAAAATATCATATTTAAAATAATGCTATACAGCATTTAAACTTTTTTTTAAATCTAAGTGAAGCAATAACATTTTTGTGGAACATCATTTCGAGCTCTTTTATTGATACTCACAATTCTTTCTTTTAACTCTTAACTATTTTTTGGTAGGGAAATATCAAACTAAAGAACATTGTTATTCTCTCAATAACATTAAAAAAACATAAAATCATGAAAAATATTGACAAGATTTAGGAAACTCGCTTTGATATTTTTATGAAATAAAAGGAATATCGCATTTATTTCTGTGGCCAAACGTGTATTTTTACGTCTGGCTTCAAACTCGAGAGCATCGCGTAACTTGATTTAAAACTATTTTCCTTTGATCTGATATCGAGTTATCTGCGAATAATATTTCTTACTTTATTTTTAAAGCTCTTATTTTATTGGTGTATTTTATGTTGAAACATTTTGAATCTCAGAATCTTAGTACGTAAGAAGTATTGCAAACATAATGATGTCTCAAATTGAATCATATTATTATTATTTTCCTTCTGTGATCGGAGGGTAAATGTTAACCTTGTATTAAAAATTTAAACCATGTTACAATTTAACTTACTGTTTCTTTAGTGTTACATGACTATTTTTCATTAATGATATATTGTCTTTTATATATATATATATATATATATATATATATATATATATATATATATATATATATATATATATATATATATATATATATATATATATAATATATATATATATATATATATATATTATATGTATATATATATATATATTTCGCTCCTCACTATGTAGATTTCCTTTCGTGTACAGTTCTCTAATCTCTTTACATTTTATTTTCTGTTTTTCACTTGATATATTTGTTTGTTTTTTCGTATATATTTTTTAGTTAATGTGTTCTACTTTCATTTCAATTTTTTTACTGCTCCTCACACTATTGTATTGATATATTTTGCTTTGGCTATATTAATACAATATTAGAAAGCACTCCTTTTTGCGGATATAATCGCGTGGGCTGATGAAGAGATTATATCTTTTCCTTGTTTTGTGTTCCGGATTTTTAATTTCTTTTTTTTTATATCAAAAATTATATTTTTTTAAATACTTTTGAAAAATTATTTTTATTACTTTCTATATTTTCTCAATATTTTAGCTTATTTTATGAGTTCTATATAATTGCAGCTTACAGCTTACGCGCAGTTAATAAAACTCATTAATTTTCTTCGTTTTTCTCTTTGTTTCCGTTTTTAGTTCGGTTTTGTTTTTATTGTGCTATATATATATATATATATATATATATATATATATATATATATATATATATATATATATATATATATATATATATATATATATATATATATATATATATATATATATATGTAATACAAAAATTATAAATACTTTTGTATTAATAAAAGCATTAAAACTTCATTCGTTTTCATAAAATATCTTTAGTAAAAGATAAGGGTAGAAATTCTATTTTGGGAATTCAAGGCTAAAAACATGCCAATGAATAATAATTAGATTTATACTTCAAAAGAGAAGTTATTTTAAGATCTTTCACTTCCATATATGGAAAGATTAAACGATTTGCTATGAGTAATAAATAAATTGATGAGGCGTAAGAATACAGAAAAAGGCATATGACTGGGCCTCTTTACAACTAAAAATCATCCTATATAATGCAGGAGCAATGTTTTAGCGTGCCTTTTTGGTGAATAATGTTTACAAACTAAACTCCGTCGGATCTGACTGGAACTTTGTCCCCCCTCTCCAGCCGGGAGAGCGGGGATGTGACTTCGGCTTCACGATCTATATAGTAAATAAAATCTTGTGCACAACATGTTCTCATTATTCCTGCTTTCTTGACAAGTAAATCCACCTAAATATAGGGGTTGTTGCCCTTATATTAGATATATATATATATATATATATATATATATCATATTTTATTGATGATATTTGTATTTTGGTACAACATGTTTCTTAATACTGTATGTTTTTTTTTAACAAATTTGAAGAATGTTATGGTTTATCTTACTGTTATTTTAGTGCAGTATGTTTTTTTTAAATAAATGTGAAGTGCGTTATGGTTTAGTTTACTATTTTGTGCACCATGTTTTTTTAATAAATTTAATTGATGTTATGATTTTAGTCACCGTAACTTTAGTGTAACATATTTTTCAATGAAACTATTCAGTTGGAATTTAAAGCGTTGATAGTATCGTTACTGTTTCTGAACTTAAAACAAGCTCCTTTTTTTTGAATTTCAAATTATTTCTGACATTATTGCAATCTCAAATGCCTTTCTTGAGAATTTTTATTCTCTTTTTTGGTTCACGTGACACTTTGCTTTACTGCACAAATTCCATTAGACTGAAAATTACGATGGTACAGTCAAGAAATACGATGAAATGAAAAAACTCAGGATTTAACTTTTTCTTAGAAAAATATCAACTGTAAGACTTGTTGTAAAAATATACCATGTGAGCTGATCTATCTTCCACTGAAATGCAAATACGGTCGATGTTGAAATTTGGTGTGCTGAAAGGGCCATTTTAATTTATGAACTTAATATGATTTTTTTTTCTTCAAAATCCAGTTTTTAAAAAATTATTGCAATTTTAAGAGCACTTTAATTTATGAACTTAATATGATTTTTTTTCTTCAAAATCCAGTTTTTAGAAAATTAATGCAATTTTAAGAGCTTTTGTCTTAAATTTAATTTTTACTTAAAATAATAATTATTTAGCAATTTTAGTAGAAAATTTTATTTTGCTCTCTCGAGATTTGCATTTTATAAGATCGTGCTTGACTTAATGTCAAAAGTGACAACAACAACGAAAAAAATGCCTAAAATAAAACAAAAAAACAGAAAAAGATTAGATGTTGCCAAATATATATCTTAATATTTCTTTCGGCCAGTGATCGGGGAGCTGACCTCACATCAAATAGGTTCTGGGTTCGAATCCCGGGCAAAGCAATCGGGTGGACATTAGGGGAAAAAAATCTTTATTTCGAGATTTTAAAATTTAAAAAAAAATTCAAGTGAGATAAAACTGTTTCCAATTGAACCGTTAGACAATATAAGGTTATCGTTGCATATTTTTGACGGGAAAAGGTTTTTCTCAATTATTATTTCTTATTAATTTGTCACACATTCTGCAGTTTTAAATGTAAATACATTTCTTCAAGTACAGTTGATTTTTTTTCTCTTTTAAATCCAGATAATAGTTATGGTTAACATATTAATAAAAAATTTTTAACAGAAAATTATAATAATTATATATTTTTCATAAATGAATAATTTTTAATTTTATCTTTTTTTGAAATATAGATTTCTTTTAGAAAATTAATGAAAACTAAAGGCCTTCACTTGATTCAGCAAGATGAATCTCCTAGTTTTTTATTATTTTTTTAAAATTAATCATCTTTTCAGATATAAAACTAACATTTTATGAGCACCAAACAAATTCTCAGTTAAACAATAATTTAATCTCAAAATCTTTTCCAAAAATGATTGATGATCGCCTCCTTTGCTGCTATTTAATTATACCGCATTTCTTTCAAAATAAATTTAAAAGTTTCCCCTGTACTCGGATAAAGTAAAAACAGAAGTTGCATGTTTGACAACATACCATTGATTTGAAAGAACAGTTCGAGTTTCCAATCTGTCACTTGCATCGCCTTCTCAACCCTAGGGAAATAGAAAGTGACGCATCAGTGACTAAGTTTATTGTAAAAGAAGATGACCCCTCTCCGGGGGCTTTAGGTAGGTAAACGATTCTGTGACAGAGACATCCCTCAAAATAACCTCCAAACTTAGAAGCCCGCTCGCATAAAATGTTCGGGGAGATTGCTTGACCGAGAAGTTCGTTAAATGAAATTGAAATTTTGACGGTCTAACGACACTTAATTTAAATTAGTAAAACTCCTCCAGGCATTTGAAATAGGAATGCTATCTGAAGCATAAGTGGAGGCTTCTGTAATTTAGAGTTTCATGAATTCGCCTTAGAATGCTCTGCTGTTGGAAATGTAATTCACGTTTCTAAATCAATGAGTGAGGTTTAAATCTGTGCTGAGTTTTGAAAGTAAAACGATCATTTTACTAAAAATAGTCAACGCAATTCTAGCTATGGATTTATCATTGTTTTGAGTAAAAAATAATCATTTTATTCTGAATAATTAAATAGCTTTAGTTGTAGATGTCTCCATGATTTAAGGGTAAAATGTTCTTTTTATTAAAAATAGTTAAAATAACTTTAGCTCAAGATGCATCCTTCATTAGAGTGTATTTTTTTCTTTCTTTTTTACTAAAATCAGTAAAAATTGCTCTATTTATATATGTATCATCCTCTTGAATGTAAAATGATCAGTTTACTAAAAAAGAATGAAGTAATTATAGATTAAAAACAATTTTGAGTGTAAAATTGTCTTTTTTTACTAAAAATAGTTAAAATTACTTTAAATCTAGATGCAAAAGTATTTTGTAAGAAAAAATTTTCTAATTACAAAAAAAATTGTTAACTCTGGAATTTTGTTTCGAGTGTAAAATTAGCAGTTTATTCAAAATTAAAATTACTTTAGCTGTCGATGCACTATTGATTTGCGTTTAAAATTTCCTTGTTAGTAAAACTAGTTAAAATAGCTCTAGATGTATTACTGTTTTGCAAGTAAAATGATGATTTTATGAAAAATGGCTGAAATAATTCTAGTTCTAGATACA
The DNA here is from genome assembly GCF_982258835.1 of Parasteatoda tepidariorum. Classification (NCBI taxonomy): domain Eukaryota; kingdom Metazoa; phylum Arthropoda; class Arachnida; order Araneae; family Theridiidae; genus Parasteatoda; species Parasteatoda tepidariorum. The sequence continues at coordinate 79,994,279 of NC_141764.1, read as the reverse complement.
TTATTTTGAGTATAAAATTATCGTTTTACTCGAAATAGATAAAATAATTTTAGCTCTAATTGCATCATTGGTTTGAGTATAAAATTATATTTTTGCTAAAATTTATTGAATTATTTTTACAAAAATTAATTAGCCCCTATCTCTAGATGTATCACCGTTTTACTAATAATGGTTAAAATAATTCTAGTTCTATATGTGGAACTGTTTTGAAGCAAGAAGAGAAATTGAAATTTTATTTAAAATGGTTAAATCGTTCTTACTCTAAATATCCTCATTTTGAATTTAAATTTTACCTTTTTATTCCAAAAATAGTTAGAATAAATTTAGTTTCAGGTGTGGGATTGTAGAACATGAAATTATCATTTTACTGAAAATAGTTCAAATAATTCTGGTTTTAAGTCAATTCAATTAAATTCAATTAAAAAAATATATATATACATTTAACTGAAAAATATCTAACTATATCTTGATCTATTTGAGTTTTGATAAAAGCATAAAAAAACGTTTTCAATTTATTTATTTTACTTATTTATTTTATTTATTTATTCATTTATTTTTGATCTCATAAAAAAAGGCTTTTTTTATTCTATAACCGTCGTTGTATAGCCGACCCAATTTTTTGGGTTTACGACTACTAATGTTCAACGCCGTAGCCTTGTAATTTTGAACCAATCCAGAAGACAAGGAAACTCCTGGATCAGTACCCCCAGAGGTATTGATTTGTTGTGGGAACATGGAGGACTTTGAGACTCGACAGATTTAACGTGCATCAGTCACCATTTACTACACGGGGAGTCTTAGGCCGGCGAGGATCGAACCCACGACCTCTTGGATATGGGCCCAGCGCCCTACCGACCAGGCTATCCCGGCCCAAGCTTTTTTATTGTAATCTTCTTAGCTTTTCTAGATATTGCAGATGACAACTGAAACTGAAATTTAATTTTATAAAAGACTCACATTTTCAGTAATCGCCTGAGTCGTTTTATGGTTGATATAATGTAGTTGATATATTGTCTGAATTATGATCTGATTTTTGCAAGACATATTATAATCTGATTTATACATTAGACAAAAGCCAACCTATTGTAAAAAAACATGAAAAATCATTCTCAATTTTTTTTCTTCTTGTTTGAGCTCATACAAGAATTTTTTTTTCTCTAAACCTTTCCTGTCAATCCCGGATTGCATCCGAATCTTTAAGTCATTTTTATAAAATAAAAAAAAACTCTTACATTCCCTCTACTTATCTTTCTCATTCTATAGCTATCGTCGTTAATATTCCATCTCAATTATAATCTGATCCTTACAGTACATCATCTCATCTGTCAAAACTCTTTTTTTTTTCTTCCATCGCCAAACTTTCTTTTCGTGGCGTCAATTTTTGTGATTGGTTGTCAAGGTGGCTGTATTAGCTACCATCACGGCACACCACTTAGTCACCAACCTCTTGACAAGTCTAAACAGGTGGTCTTCGCGTGATACGAGTCTTCCTACCAGATCCACCCCCTCAAAACACACCACAGTGGCGGCAGACATCGAAACTGGCAAATATTTGCTCTGTCACTCTGTTAGCCCCGTTTTGGTGGACCCTTCTTTTCTCATTCGATTCTTTTTTTTCTTCCTTTCTTTTTTATTCTTCATCTTTTCCCGTTTTCCAGGCACGATCCCTTCTTTCTATTGATCGGTACGGGAGATATCCGCTTTTTGGTGGATTTTATTAAGGGATCACCCCCGCACTACTCACCCCTCTAGAGAAAAGAATTTTTGTAAGAATGTAGCCGAAGTTTCGAGAAAAAAAAAATTGTTGAAACAGAAATTATGATTGAAGTTATTGGAAATCTAGAGCTATATTGAGCACTAAATTATGAAGTGAAATGACTAAAAAAAAGCGAAAATATTTAATCTTGATAAGAAATAGGTGCCGGTATATTATGCAATATATTTTCTATCATATGCATGCGAACTATCTATGTTTGATTCGAATAAATTTTTAAAGAAATATAGCTTTAAGAAAAAAATTAAATTAACCATGCTTTGTAATCTAACATTGCTCTTAACTGAGATACATTTCGTCATTAATGAACTAAACTGCCGACTGGCATGTGTAGGGGGCAGGGAACTGTCCTTGCATCAGAAAGGTCCTGGGTTCGAATCCCGGGCAAGTCATGGATGTTTCTTTCTCTCTCTGTGTGTTCCATGTCCTTTCTCCTTTGTGTGTGAATGGGACCCGCCCTATAAACGGGTTGTGGTTGTGTGAATGGCGTGGCAGAAGTCAAATTCCTGGCCATAGATGGCGCCACTGAAAAACAGGAACAATCGCACCCCTACTGCCTAAAACAGGTACACGACAAACAAGAAAAACTAAACTCAGTGGTGCCACAACCCATGTAGAGCCAATACCCATCCAAGTTTAATGAAATATTGAAGATAATGCATAGTTTTAAGTAAAAAATAGTTAAGATTAATAGAATGATGAAAAGAGTGAGATTGATAAATTTACTACATAAATACAAACACATAAAACAGTACAAAAATGTTGTATTCCTAATAGTATGTTATATTGAAATATGAACACATGATTAAGAGAGTACTTGGAAAAAAACACAATACGAAATTCGTACACAAGATTAATACAGTACTGGGATAAAAGAAAAACACGAAATTCGCACACTCTATCTAGTAAAATGAATTATTGTTTACTTTTAATAAACATTTATTAGTTTACTATGATGCTAAGACCAAAAATGCGCAACAAAAATGAGTGCAGGAGCAGATGTTCCGATTGGGTGTTCAGCAGAATGTGGAACACAGAGTATTGTCTTTAAGCAGTCTTCATACTCATTTTATCGACCCACTGAAGGGTTAAAAGTCTGAGACAGCATAACCCAGTCAGGGGATAGAACCCCGAACCTATTCCTTGGGAGCGCTACAGCTCAAACTACTGTCTTCGTAACTAATTGAAACTATAAAAGAACGAGAATGTGAATGAAGTAATTCTGCTTATATAAAGATAAAATGACGTAGCAGCTGGAAGTAATTGAAGTTGATGCTGAAAAACAGGATTAATATCATAATTAAATTTCTATATTGTTGTATACTTTGAGATGCAAAATAAAAAGAATAATATTATCCAGGTGACATTTCAAGTAAAGTCATAACTTTTGAATAATATTAACTAAGGCAGACCATGGGAGAAAAATCCCTTACTACCAGCAAAATCAATTTCCAATTTGAAAAGAGTCATTCATCGACGATTTTTGGAGTACAGGAAAGATCCATTATTGGCGTGTTATCGAAAAAGGACCCTGCCAAAAGTAAAGCCAATTCAGCCAACCTCATGACAACTCATGTTAACATTTGAATATTTTGGTTGAAGATTTAAAGCCAAAAAGTCGGGAGGAAATTAAAGTAAACATAATAACGTATATGTTTAATGCGGTTGAAGAAAGAAAGGTTAAAAGTAATATTTTAGATCTCAGACATTAAATAGTTATTAGTTATTCATTAGTTAAACACAATTAGTTAAACACTTGCATTGAAATAAAAAGTTAGTAGATACATTTATTGGGAATGGAAGCATTTTCATTCGCTCTTTATTAATTTGAATTGAAACTAATAAACAGATTTATCTATTTAAAGAGGGATTAGTAATGGTTAAATTTATGAAATAAAGGAAATTTAAAAGGGAATATGTAATACCTATAAAAGCAACAAAGCTCACGTGATAACTGAACAAAATTGTTTGCATCATAACGTTATGATGAGATCATTCAATAGTAACGAAATCATTTTCACGGAAGAACAGAATAACGTAAATTATAATTTTATTTTAGTATTCATTAATATTACATTCAGGTAATTTTTTTTATAAGCAACTATGCCAATTAAAATAAACATTCATTTAGACTATCCACGTCATCATTCCCTTTTATAAACTCTAAACTCAGACAGCCCATAGAGAGCCAAGGCCTACTGTGCCGGTCTCAGTTTTCTCGACCTTTGGGCTCTGGTGTACCGGATCAGATATTCCGGCTAGGTGAGCAGCCTAACGCGGAACCCCCAGTGTTTAGTTCCCAAGCATGCTTGGTACTCATTTTATCGTCCCACTGAAGGGATGAAAGGCTGAGTTAAAATTGCCTGACCCGAGGATCGAACCGAGTTCCCTGTTATGAAGTTGGATAATTCCACAGATGGCTCAAATTTCCATTTCGAAAATAGATGTGAATATATATGATGTTCCTAACACTAGATTCCCCAAGGAAGTCATTTTGACTGCTTTTTAATTTCAATTGGAAATGTATATAATGACGCAATTTCTTAGAATTTTTTGACTTTCATAATTATTTTTATTGTTGATATTTACTAGTAACTTGTTATGTAACTGAAAATAATATCAAAAATATTAAAAATTAATTTAAAACAAATTTCCTTAGACATTAGTTATTCTTTCACAATACAATCATTTTGACTGTTTTTAGGCAATATAGGTATTTCAGTCTTTCCAGTGTTAAAGACCACTTTTTATATGTATTTTTTTAAATATTTATTTAAAATGAAAACAAAAAAGCTTATTAATTTGGAGTTCGCAAATTAATATTAAAACGAGAAAAAGAAAAACAATATCAAAATCAGAGAAAGTAGAAGCAGGTAATGAACAACAAGATTACTCTGATTGATAGAGAAAACAGAGAGACGATTATTTATAATCCCTTCAAGTTTGAATCTTCAATTCAATTTGCTTTGATATTTGTTACAGACGCTTTCATCTACTGTGAATTGTCAGGTTTCGATAGCATTTTTTTTTCTGTTTTAATTATTAATTAGGAAATCACGACTATTATATAGAATAAATTACGACTGCCTCTTGCGGAACAACCTGCACGCTATATTAAATGCTGTTAAGAAAAATTTATCTGTCAATACCCAACCGAAATGGTTCCGGGAATAAAGAAGCACTCTCTGCCCGATCGAATGATAAAGGTCAGAATATCGGCGAATCATTTCTCAAACAACTCTCGACTGCATGAACCTTGGTGCTAACGTAAATTATGGAGAATCCTCTTGTCGTTGGGCTAAGCCAAGGGAGATTTTCATGGTTATCCTGTCATAGGACATAAATGCATGTTAGTTCTATCATAAAATCTTGCACAAAGGCTATTTTAACATAATTTCTAAAAGTCACTTGTCTTCTGGGCTGTATTCAAAATTACAAGCCTATGATTTTGAGCTTTGGTGAGTGCTAATGCAATAGGGATAGGTTGTTTAATGATAGTAGTAAGGTAAAATAAAATTAAAATAAAATATCTATGTTCAAACAAAACATTGGGATTTCTAAATAACTAATTATTCTGCTGAAAATTTCTTTAAAACTTGAAATGTAAGCATGTATAAATCAAATCATCAGACAAAGAGATGTTTCTTTTCTTGCTTAGATCACATCATTTTACTAATGACTAGATTCTAAATTAGTTATAAAATGTTTTATAATAATATAATCTCATTTAATTAAAAGCATTTTAATTTTATAATTTTTTTTTTACAACAGACAACTAACAACAATAAGTATTTCCAATTTGTTTTGGTTATGGAACCCTAAATGATCAATTTTCTTTTAGCGGAACCCATTCGTGGTGTTTCAAATTCATTAACTATAGCGATTATATTACTCAAAAAAAGAAATGTAATTATTTTGAAAATGTTTACTGGAAAGAATTAAACTTTTTCATCTTTTCATCAATCAAATAGTTATCAATAGTCAAAGAATATTATGTCAAACAGTTCAATTCAAAGGCCTGGTTCATCGTTTATAGTTTCATCAATGGTCAATTAGTTATCAATAGTCAATATGTTATCAAAGCATATTATATCGAAAAGTTGAATTCAGAGATATGGTTCATTGTTTATCGTTTCATTGTTTTATCAATAGTCAAATAGTTATCAATAGTCAAAGTGTATTATGTCACACAGTTGTCAAATAGTTATCAATAGTCAAAGCATATTATGTCAAACAGTTGAATTAAAACCTGGTTCATCGCGTACCGTTTCATCAATAGTCAAACAGTTATCAATAGTCAATGTGTATTATATCAAACTGTTGAATTCAGAGATCTGGTTCATCGTTTATCGTTTCATTGTTTTATCAATAGTCAAATAGTTATCAATAGTCGAACAGTTCAATTCAGAGATCTGGAGCGGCATCCAGTCTAGTTTTAAATTTGTTTTTGTAAGTGTTTTGTTTGTGTAAGCATAAATAAGCTTAATTTGGATTTTAGTTGGAAAAGGAAAAAAAATTTACAAGCAATGACAATAGTTGTCAGATGAACACATTTCTTTAGCATCGATTTTCTTTTCAATTGAAAAGTTTGATGAGAATTTCATAACAATGTCATTTTTTATAAATACATTTATTCAGTACATTGTTGTTAGGGAAAATATATGTATTTCTAAATTTTCGAGTTTTTTTACTGGTATTTTACTTAAATAATTTCATGTAAAAAACAAAAAATTAAATAAATATTGGATTAATAATTGGATATAAGTGAAATTAAATGTTTCAAATACCATAAGCTAAAATATGTCCCAACTGTCGGAACCCATGGGACCCTTTCACGGAACCCAAGGGTTCCACAGAGCACCTTTCAGGAACCGCTGGTTTAAGCAAACAGATAAAAGGAAACTATTTTTAAGAAATTATCATTAGTTTTTATGTAAATTAGTTTCCATCTAAACTATGCTGTCTCTTTTCTCAAGAACTATTATTTTACTAATTAACTGCCCCATAATAATTTAAACTTCACATGCGTAAATCATATTATTAGACAAAAAACATACTCTGAATCCCTTTTTTTCTCGTCTATCGCACTTAATACTGCTATAATTATTATTTTTGGCATTAGTTGCAAAGTATTTACGAATACTGAAATGTCTTTTTTTTTTTAAATTTCTGATCAGAAACAAACTTAGCATTCTTTAAGAAAAATTACTGCTTCTTCATATTTTATTAAAGACAGACCCTCCTAACCATAAATTATTCCCAAAGTTAAAAATCATATCTTTCCCCCACAGACAAAGCAAAAAATGACGCCAAATACCCTTTTTTGTGTCAACATCCTACCGACCGGAAGCGTGTCTGATGTTTTTACGGTCGCTTTGAGATTTTGACGGAAATTTCGAGGGAAGTGTGGAGACCATGATACCTGATTTTGTTGAAGAGATAGAGAATATTACCAGGCAGAAAAGTACTTTTTTGCATAATGAAACAAAGAGAGTATTGAGAGTTGATACCCCTATAAAAAATTATTACTTTCGGGAAACAAGAAGCTCTAACTTTCCACGTCTTTTATTAGTTTTGGTTACGAAAAATATATTGTTTATTGTGTGGCATTTACTTTTTGATGGTAAAAACTGAATTTTTCACAAGTAGCTGATTTGAATGTTAAAAAAAAGTGTTGAAAGTTTGTTACTTATGGAAATAGAGTGCACCGTCAGGATCAAATCACAGTTTTTTAATAAGTTTTTTGTATAGAAACGCACATTTTTGTAAAATTAAATGAAAAATAACTTTTCAGCCTTTTTGTCAAAAAATTAACCTATAAAGTAATACATTAGGAGTTCCAAATTAACTGCACATAATTATATAAAACATTGAAGCTCTTAGTTTCTTCTTAAATTATTTTTATTATCTCTCTCTCTCTCTCTCTCTCTCTCTCTCTCTCTCTATATATATATATATATATATATATATATATATATATATATATATATATATATATATATATATATATATATATATATATATATATATATATATATATTTGGCAACGCTCTGATTGTAATTAATTTTTTATTCATTTGTTAAGTTGACTTAAGTAGTAATTTAAGCAGTGAGGAATTTTTAGGTTTACTTAAGTAAAAATTTCAGTAGTGTTGAATAGTTAGTTATACATATTTATTTGGATTTATTTTGTTAGATTGTCTTAAGTAACAATAGTTAATTATACGTTAGTTAATTATACGTTAATGAATAGTTAATTATACGTTAAGCGTTCATTTTGCATAATTACGTATTTTCATAAAAAGCAACACTTAGTTACGAAGTAATTGTTTAGATTTATTTTGATCCCTTCCAATGTGATTTTAGAAATTTTAAAAATAAACAGGGCTATGTTGTTGTACAATGTCATACAAATTACAGTTAACGGATCTTTCCTTTTTCCTGCAATAGCATATACTATATTTATTATATGATACTCATGTTATAACTCGAGTGGTGCGCGAGGGAGTAGTACAGCAAGTAATGTTGCATTGGGATTAGTTTTATATCTTATCGCTCGACAGAGATGAAAGCAATTTTAATACTTCAGCTGCCGGTAAAAATATACTTGAGGGTGCCCCTTGGCGAAATTGGCGACTTATGTTTGGCGCCATTCCTGTTTGCGGGGAACACAGTGGTAACATGAATGGCGGCCAAAACATAATGATATTTCATTAAAACATTGGAAAATTTCAACAAAACATCGGCAAAAACATTATAAAATTGCAATGAACCGAATGTAAGCAAAATTAATAACCCCAATAAAATGCATTTTGAATCGAAACAAAAATTAATAGAGTAAGCACAGAAATAAAAGGAAAAAAAACTCACTTCTTCATTAAGATTGAATATTCTTAGATTTAGGTTCACAGAATTCTCTAATAGCAGTTAGATACTGTCTAAATATATCATGAGTAGAATCTGTGTACCTCCATCGCCACATAAATTCGGCGAAATACGCATCGAAAATGGCGTCTGTGGTACCGGACTGGCGGTGACATTTGTTTCTAAAGTCCCTTTTTATGACTGCCCACATACCTTCGATCTAATTGGCCAGGAGCAAAAGTAACCTTACCTGGTATCCAACGTAGAACTAACGGACCTCTGAAATTACATATACCGTTGAACATTTAAAAATAACGCTAAAACCTAAACCAATCAGAATCACGATTGGGTTTCAACATCGCCCTGCTTGGTGATCAACCGTGATCACAACTTGGCGAGAATCAAGGGGCACCCTCAAATATAGTCTATCCCTGCTGCCTAATATGCTGAAATAACCCGAACTCATATGTTGGGTGGTTTGTGTGACTTAATGGATACCGGACAGATTATAAATTATTACTGAAGTTCAAAACACTTTAACAATATCTTGAAAGATCCCTTGAAAAAAGCTAAAATTGAAATCAAAGTACGCGCAGGTAACAGCTAGACTGAGAAAAAAATCTGAGTAATATATATTGTTTAAAACTAATTAAGGCCTTAGGATTGGAGTATGGTTGAAGAATTAGAGAATTTAAATACAGTTGGGTACTGTGTATTCGAGTTGGTTACAGTTAAATTTACTATGTTCTACAATATAATCTTGAAAGATTTATCAAGCTGGTCGTCGTAGACGGTTAGTTCCTTTTTATTTTAAGTAAACTAAACCATTTATTTCCCACATTATTAACTCTTTTGTAAGTTGTAAGGAAATTTTCGTAATTTTCATTTTATTATTTGAAAATTGTCACAAAGCTCCAGTTAAAATTTCAACCTATAACTAACTTCTCGATTGAAGTGGTCTAAATTTTGATTAGGTTTTGAACGCAAACGTGAAAAAATTAAATCACTTCTATGGTCAAATATTGCAGACCTGCTTCGTATAACACGATAAAAAAATCTAAGAATAATTCCTGAGAAAGGAAACTTTTAAGTTCCACTTTATAATCTTGTTTTTATCAGATATCGAAAAGAACAATAAAGTCTAACGATCAATACTTTTTTTTCCAACTGTACTTGAAAAAGAGAAATACCATTTTCTATGTTTGGTGGAATTTTTCAGTTTCTTTTTTTTTCTTTCTCTGCGTTGATCAAATCAATTGCAATTTATCTGGAATACTCAAGAGTTCAAAGAGAACTACTTTCTCAGCACTGTTATTGGTTGGTCTCTATTTTTTCTTCTTTTAAATCATTTTGAGATATTGACTTATTATAAATACTAGTATTTTCAGGTTTAAAACACCGGTAAATGTTTTTCATTGCGACAATATAATTAACAGCTCTTTAAAAATCAATTATTTTAGCATAAAAAAAATATTCACCAAAATTTGGTTTTCATGAAACCTTTTAAAAAAGAGGCTTTCAGTGACTTTATGAAAAATATCAAAAAGTCTTTTTTTTCTCTATATTAAAAAATCGTAATCATCGTCGTTGTTTTAGCTGCTTAACTTAAAGTTACATTTATTTGTGCTATTCGAAAATGATAAGACTTAGTATATAATAAGACTTAAGGATAAGTCTTAGTGATAATGTGACTGATGATTATGATTAATGATAAGGATAAGACTTGATGATAATGATAAAGGACAAGACTTATTTATAATGATAAATGATAAAATTTAATGATAATGAGACTGATTTTAAGACTTAATGATTATGATTAATGATAATGATTAAGGATAAATAGTAATGAATATGATTAATGATAGGACATAGCGATAATAAATAATAAGACTTAACGATAAGACTTTAATAAAACTATATTAAAAGTTACGAAAGTGTATAGAAAAATGTACAAGAAGTATGATGGAATAGAAAAAAAACTTACAAATTCGATTATTAATTCGAGAATTACTTGCAAGCTAACGGTACGAAATACCATGTAGACAGATCTACTACTTGCCAAAACGCAAGGACAAAGCTGAAATTAGACGTACTAAAAGAACAATTTTTTATTTATGAGCTTAACGTGATTTTTTTTCCAGTATCGATTTTAATTATTAATTATCATATCAATTCTAGTATCGTACCTATCATATCGATCGATTATTTTTATATCAATTAGACCGGATTAGATTAATTTTTTTTTCTCCAATTTATTCGAAAATTATAGTAGTTTCAAAAGGATTTTTTTCCATTTTATAATCGCATGCTTATTATTGTTTTTTATTTAATAATCTCATGCTTAGCTTAATATCAAAATGACAAACAAGTAAATAAAAAATAATTAAAAATATATAAATGTAAGTCGTAAGATTTATATTAGAAAATCTTAAAATTTATATAAAAAGTTTTAAAAATATGAAAGACTTAAACAAGATAAAAACCGTTTCTATTTTTAATTGTTATACAAAGTAAGAGTATAGCGTTATAGAAATATATTTGTAATTATCGTTATATATTGTTAATATCAACTTAGTTTTATTAAGCTGAGCAAAATTATGATTTACTTTATTTCTATATCATATCAATAATTTATATAACTTAACAGCTTTAGTTTACAAATGTAAACCATGAGCAAATTTTTTTAAACATGTGCTTTTCCAATGTCGTGAAAAAAAATTTCTTATTTTTATAAGAAAATAGTTTACAAGCAGAGGTTTACAACAGTTTTAGTTTACAAACGGAATGTATGAGCAAATTTGCTTAAACTGGTGTTTTTCCAATGTTTTGGAAGAAATCTCTTATCTTTATAAGGAAACAGTTTACAAACGTAATCTGTGAGTAAATTTGCTTATACAGGTGTTAATACAATGTCTTGAAAAAATTTCTTATTTTTAAAAGGAAATATATCGACTTGTTTTTACTATTTTTAAACTCTAGGGATTGGCGAGATATATAAAAGGCTAGAAAAGATGTTTACTCTTAAGTATTTTTTTCCTGTTTTATTTGCAAAAACGATGTGATTTATCACTTTGTAAGGGTTTTAAATATTCCTCTTTTGTAAAAATAGATTTTTTTTCGCTCAGAGCATAAATATTTCCTGAATACTTTCTTTAACTATAAAAAAATTCCATATTTTATTATATCTTTAAAACATTCGAATGTTTTTTGTTCAAACAAAAATTCATTTTTCAATTTCAACTATTCATTCCTTTCTTTAAACAAGTGATTGAACCGTCGAAAACGGGGTATTCAGAGGAGAATACGTCTCCTTTCATCTTAATATTTTATGCCAATGCAAATATCATGGATTTCCTTCAAGGCTTTTACCATTATTCTTGTCTTTGTAACTGACATCTTAGCGTGTCAGATATAAAGCTCAAAACGAAATGGAGAAAAAAAAAAGCCGAAAAATCATTGATTCTAAAATCTTTAATATTTTAGTAGTTAGAAGTATATTTCTTTTACTTAAGGCGACAAAATTCTCAAATATTTGAGTAGAGTGAATTTTGAAATTTAGGGTACACTGTTAAAATTTTCCTTCTAAAATTACGGTAATATAACTGGCAACTGTCTGTCCATCCGATTAACTGTAAAGTTTACGGAAAAGAAAATTTTCTACCTTTATGGTATATAACCATTTACAAAAATATCGTTATAAAACCATGAATACAAAACTATACAGTTTTTTAACCATTTACAACTAGCATTTTTTAAAAACTTTATATTTTTTTAACTAGATGTAGAAGCTCGGCTTTTCGTAAGTTAATGGTCATTGGAGAGTGCCGGACATTGGGAATTCTTCACGTGTTGAACGGAATAGAGAAAATATTGTAGTGTCAACACTAGGACTCGAACTCCAGTTCTGATGGTCACGAGATTGACAGATAAGCCCGCTCGGCTATGATATGTACGCAGTTGAGGAGAACTAAGCAGCTTCATTAGGTGGTTCTAGTTGGTGCGATAAAATTCTCGTTGTTTAACCGTATTAGGTGAAAGCAGTTAATAAACAGTTTTTCTTAAACTTAACAGTTTGATTACCATTTTATTTATGACTGTGTTGATTAAATATGGTAAAATAGCCATGCAATCAATTGTTATTTAACCATTTCTTCCGAGAAATTTCTAACAGTGTAGCGTGAAAAATAGTAAACCCAAAGTTTTTCATTGATGCACCAATATAATCTTGATGGTACCCATCCATATTTCCATCAAGAATCATTATGTTTTTTGATGGTAAACAACATAAGTAGCCACTACCCCAATGTTGGAATTCTGATTGATTTATGACAGTTCAGCATACGAATATAGCAACTTGTTTTGATGGTATATTTCTGCTGAACCAACAGGAATTATTATTAAGCCATCATGTACATTGTTGTGCCAATATAGACCATCCCGAGACGCGATGGCTCAGGGGATAGAGAGTTTGCCTTCCAATGAGATGAACTGGGGTTCGATCCCGGCGATGGCTGGTCGATACGAATTCCGCATCCGGCTTGCACCGACCTCAGTGCTGACGTGAAATATCCTCAGTGGTAGACGGATCATGGGTTAGAGTTCCCTTTGCATCAGGCTAACCGTGGGAGGTTCTCGTGATCTTCCTCTCCATGTAACGCAAATACGGGTTAGCTCCATCAAAAGTCCTCCACGAAGGCAAATTTCTCCCAATACTCGGATCCAGGAGTTCCCTTGTCTTCTGGATTGGGTTCAAAATTATAAGGCTACGAAGTTGAACAATAGTAGTCGTAAACTCATAAAATTGGGTCGGCTGTTCAACGACGGTTATAAAATATGAAATAAGATATAGACCATCCCGAATTTCTATCATAGTATCTTAGAAATCAAATGATTGAACGATCATGAACAACCATCATTCCAATGAAGGATTTCGGACTGATTTATGATGGTCTAACATAAAAAAAATCGAATTGTTTGATGGTATATTTCTGAGAACCAACAAAAATTCCCATTAAACCATGATGGAAATGTATATATGAAAACATTATGAATTGTTGGTGAGAATTAAACTTTTCTTGATGGTTAACCATCATAGTATTAAAGTATTATTTTTCGCCATGGAATGATGGAAGTTTGTAGGCATGTCAAAAACCATGAGCACATAATGGAAAATGTTGGATGGTGGTAACCATCATGAATTAATTGCACTGAAACCTACCTAAACCATCAAAATTTCTTGATGAGACCATCAAGAATTTTGACTCAAGAATACTTGCTACATTGTTGATAACTGTAAAATTGCAAGTGAATATGTTCATAGCAAAATTGAAATTGATTGATACAGTTTTTCTTTAAAGATGATGTGATCTCAATGTCCTGTGGATTACAGTGTTTCAGACCTGCTTGGAGTTTCAGACCTGCACTAAAACACATAAAAGTTTAGAATTTCTAAAGCAATCGCGTCAGCCGAAATGAGATAGATAAAATGTAGAAGACTTGCGGTCTATTGCTTTCAAAAAGCGTTTGTGCCTCTGCATCGCTGCAAAAACTTTGGAAAAATTTAAATTTATTTATTAATAAGAGGAGAAAAAAATCTTGCAAAATTATTGAACTGTATGGTAAAGAGATTTTTCTAATAAAAAAAACCAAATAATAAAATCAAAATGTACGATATTTTAACCATCCATTTGGTAGTTCGTATAGTGGCAGTTTACCGGAAATTCAGGTCTTTAAAATATATTTTGCATTACCACACTTTTAGTAACAAATACAAACCTGATAAGCAAATTTAACTGAAAAAATGGTTTTTATGCCATGCTCTAAGGCATCATGATAAAATTGCCAAATTTTACCTCGATAACCAAATTTTCAAACACATTATAAAACAAAATTTTATAGTTAGCTTTATCAAAATTATTAAGAAAGTTTTTTTTCCAATGCCCACCTGTGTTAACATCCGTCAATTCTGGCATATACAAGGCGATTTTGTTGGCCTCTCTTTCAGGGGCACCATATTACGTGGGCCAACGTCGCTCCCACAGTGAGGACAAATAGTACAGACAAGGAAAGAACATCCATGCCTTGCCCAGGTTTCGAACCCAGAACCTTTCTGATGCAAGGACAGTTCCCTGCCCCCTACACAGGCTGGTCCGATTATTAAGAAAGTTGTTCCGTAAAAATTACTAACTTTTAGGTGTTCCCATTGCGCCAGAAACACTGTAAATTTTACCATAATTTTCTAGTTTTCACCATACTTTTTTTTCTATGTGGAAAATTCTACTCTTTTATTTATTTGCTATATTTTGCTAATTTACTTATTTTTAATAAAGTCAAAAACGATTACTTCAATGGAAATTCACCTTGCAAGTGGAGCGATTTGACAATGAGGATGACTTTGATAATAGAAACTCAACATTTAAACTGAGCATAGCTTTGTCATAGAAAGATGATTACTTTTATAATGGAAATTCAATTTTTAAGGAATCACCAAAAATATGTACAAACGCATTGATAACAGAATGTGTTAAGCGTATTCTTATAGAATTTTCCTTCTTCTGGACGAGTGTGTCCCAGAAATCCTAAACGTCCCCTAATTTAAAGGCTTCCTTTTGTGACATTCGCCTTTTAGTTACCTCTCTGAAGTTCCCGAACAATGGTCTTTCTAGAAAGAGGAACAAGTTAAGCGAAATGCTTTTGTCAGAAAACTATTTTTTTCCCTCCATTCTTTGCCTTTCTAAGCTAGAATGTACATCTTCAAAATATGGCTTCACTGAACATTTTTTTCTCCTGCAATGTTCGATTTCTAAGCGATTTGATTCAAAGTTTCAGTTTAATTTATGATGAGTCATAAACTCGTTTTTAATAACAAAAAAGTCACATTTCGGCATTTAAATAAAAATAAAAGCAAATCACGTTTTAAAAATATGTTTTTGAATAGCTCATACGGACTGATACGTCGTCACTGCTTTTGATGTATACAATTTAAAATCTTGTCAAACATTAAACAGAAAAATGCATTCTTTAAAGATTGTGAATTAATATTTAACCCCCAATTTGTTTTTTTCCTTTGAACATAGTATTTTAAAGTTATTTGCTATAGAGTTATCCGATTTAATATCATTTCTAAATTATATTTCCTCTAAATTATATTTTTTCTAATTTAATTTCCGACTGACCTCACTCTAAAATTCATTTTATAAACAACATCGACTTGCTGCAACATTCCTAAAACTCCCTATCATTGTGCCACTGATGAGTCAAACTCTTCTGGACACCCACAGGCTTAAAGCTATCAAATCTCAATAATAAAATCTCTCAGACAGCAGCAGCACCAGAGAATCCAGTGAGAATACCTTTCCTAATGTGAGGAAAAGGAAAAGACGCTTGAAAAGAAACAAAAGTGATAAAAATATAAAACGTTAAGTGAACAAAAAGAAAAAAAAAGCGAGAAACAAAACTAGAAAAAACCATAGTAGCCGAGAGAGAAAAAAACAAGAAAAACCACAGTGGCTCAGAGGGGCAAATTAGAGTAAAATGCATTTCCACACGCTATGAAGAAATAGTGAGAAAAAAACCACAACGCAACTCACTATAACGAGATACGTATTTTTAAGATACTGTTGTATGTCCCCCGAATCGAATACAACACTAATGTCGTTAACAAAGGAATTAACCAACATTCATATAAATGAAACTAGATTCCAGGGCATCGAGATGGGTTGATGTAAGTGGGGTGGGAATAATTTTAACATTGTCGAAATGGAATTTATCCCCAAAATTCCAACAATGTGCAATAATTGATGATTTCTCGTACGGGAAATCATTTGAATCTAATACATTTAATTTTCCTCAAAATAAATATATGAAAAATTTTAAAGTTGTAATTGTCACATAAACTCGTTAAAAAAACCCATATCTGTCTCATCATTTTTCTTTAAAACATTTTTTTCTCTGAATGAATTGTTTTCAAGATATTTGTTGTTGCGTTATCCAATGACATCATTTCTAAATCATATTTTCTCTAATTTAATTTCCAACTGACGTCACTGAAATTCCTTTTGTAAACAACAACAACAACTTGCTGCAACATTCCTAAAATTCCCTATCCTTGTGCCGCTGAAGAGTCTCAAATCCTCTGGACGTCCACAGGCTTAAAGCTATCAAATCTCAATAATAGGCTATCGCAGTCAGCAGCAGCGCCAGCGAATCCAGCGAAAATACCTTTCCCATTATAAGGAAAAGGAAAAGACGCTATATGGAAGCTGTTTCATTCCATTCTTCCCGGCCAACTCCGAAATAGACCTTTATCCCGTTTCCCTGCACCCCCCTCTTCCAACTTCAGGTCTTTAGATGTACTAAGCTTTAGTTGAGAAGAGGGGGGTGGATGAGGCTATCATAGTTCAAATGGACAAGGAATAAGATCGAAGGGAAGGGGGGATCAAATCGTATTATTTTGAGGGGGGATTGAAGAAGAAGGGAGGAGTAGGCCATGTGACAGCCAAGAGAACGTCAAAGTTGGAATACTATATTATTGCGGTCGTTACGACTTTGGCGAAGGGGGCTTGATAAGGGTGGGAGGGGGGCGTTATCGCGACTCTTTGGAGCGCGGAAAACTGCAATTTTCATGGTCGTTTCACTGTTTTCCGAAACGGGAATGATTTAATCTTATAAACAGGGAAGCGGGAAAACTGTAATGTATTCTGCGATTTTCGAGAAAACTGGAAGTAAACAAGTTTGAAAATCGTGATCGCGAATGGGCTTCCACCTACCCCTCTTATCATTCGAAGATTCTTGCAGAGATAGATATTTAATGGTGGCAGTATAGGATTGATGAAATTAAGATAGCGCTATTACCCTATTAGTCGCTATTTTTCATTAAAAGTTTGGATATTCTGAGTGATGTGGCCATGCCGTGAAATTTCCTGTCAACGTACTTGACTTTTTGAGGTTTATTATTGAACTTAAATGTTGACAAATTCTACTTTGCAATTGATAAGTTTGTGTATCAATTTTATCTTATACTAAGGCAACAGTTGAGGATTAGTGTTCCGCGGAACCTCGGGGTTCCGTGGAAGGGTCACAGATATTCCGAGAGTTTAAATTTTTTAAATCAGTAATAATTTTTGAAACTTATTGTAATTATATATTTAAACCAAAACGATAAACAATAATTTCTTTGATAGTTAGGTTACTTTTATGAAGTTAAGTAAAATGCCAGTAAAAAAAAGTGGCAAAATTCATAAAAAATTCCATCGATGTTTCTCGTAAACTTTGCAAAATAAAGTATGTGAAGTGTATGTAGATAAATAAAGTGACAAAATTCAAGAATAATGAGTTATATTTCTCTGTCAACTATTCTCAACATTTATAAGAATTCTTTTTTCGAAAACCATAATTCAGCTTATTTTATTCAGTTTCAGCTAATAGTGCATATTTTATTCAATTTCAGCTTGTATAATATTCAATTTCAGCTATGGAACAAAACAGCTAATAGTGCATATTTTATTCAATTTCAGCTTGTATAATATTCAATTTCAGCTATGGAACAAAACTAGGTGCCACTGTGGGTCTGTAAATTTAACTGTTTGACGTAAAACCTACAATTTCAAGAGTTTTATTGATAAAACGATTAATGAAAAAAATTTCGTTTTTTTTTTAAATTTTATAACCGTCATTGAACAGCCGACTTAATTTTAAGTTTACGACTACCGATATTCGACTCCGTAGCCTTGTAATTTTGAACCATATCCAGAAGACAAGGGAACCCTCTGATTAAGTATTGGCAGTCACCATATGTATAGAAAAAATACCAAATGAATGGCTTAAATATCGTACATTTTGGTTTTATTACCAGAAATATGTTTTTTACCAGATATTTCTTTACCATATAGTACGGTAATTTTACCAGAATATTTTTCTCCGTTTACTAAAATAAACCATATAATCGTACTTTATGGAAAGATATTCTGGTTAATTAGAAGAATACTTAAATTTAACACCTTATTCAGGTTTGTAGTTCAAGGTATATTACGGATTAATGTGAATAAATTTTTTTCTCGATCTAGCTATGATACCATTAGCTATTACTCCGATTATCTAAATATGACGTGTTTAATATCAATTATGCAGAAAGGTTTAGGGCAATATAAACAAAATTTTCTAATTTTTCACGAGAGTATTTTTGTTCATCACTATATTCAGAAGAAAGATTTTCAAGTAGACAATAAGAATCTTCTGTGTTTGTCGTGTTATAATCAGATGGAAATTCCGTACACTTGTAAATTACCTATCTAAAAAAAAATTTTAAGAAATAGTCTGGAGGAAATATATCACCTTTAAAAATATAATAAGACTTTTTTACTGTATTGTCCAAAAACTTTCGATTAAGTGACAATATTTTGCTTTAAGACATTAAAATTGCAAAATTTCAAATTAGTACAACTTTTTCCTTCCTCATAAAAATAAATCTGACAGGGAATACTCTCTGTTTAAGGGGAATTTTTCCTCTGACAAGTCCGTTGCTTAGCAACTTTAGCTACTGTCTATCACTAGGTAAAATAAAAGAATTTTACCAAATTCTTCCCAGTTGCCTATCAACAGAGAGGAGTTTGAAAAAAAAATTTCTTGAACAGTTTTTTCTATATAACGCGCAATGTTTCGTAGTCAGTCAAAAGTATCAAACGAAATTCGAAACCAAGGATAAAACAATGTGCTCACTTTTGAAATAGAACATAAACTTTTTTCCTGTCTGAAAGGTCATAAATAACTGCTGATTTTGCATACATCGTGCTTCAACTGATGTCTCTGCCAGTCTTCAAAACCAAGATTGCAATATTCCACTCTAAACAGAAAATATGAGCCATGTCACAACCAACTTCTTTAGCTATCTTAGAAGTAAAAGAATAGTTCGAAATTTCAGTTTGAAGAAAACTAGTGTTTAACACTTAATGAGAAACAATGAAAGGAATGAGAAACACTGAAATATAACTCTTTAGAAACATTAAAGCTTAGCATAAGAAACATTAGAATGCTTATTAAGAAATACTAGAGTATACCGTTTAAGAAATATTGGAGCTTTAAGAAACATTTAAACTATAATCAATAAAAATATACATACTGATCAAAAATTATCTTTAATTTACAATTAAGTTAGCAATTAAATGAGACTTATCTAAACTTATCATTTATTTGCAATATTTTAATAAAAACTTCTCCAGTTGAAATAAATATTGTGATTCGACTTAAGCAATTAAGTGAGACTTATCTAAACTTACCATTTATTTGTGAAATTTTAATAAAAGCTTCTCAAGTTTAAATAAATATAGTGATTCAACTTTTGCAATTAAGTGAGATTAGTCTAGACTTGTCATTCATTTGCCAGATTTTAGTAAAACTTATCTCCTGTCAAAATAAATATAGTTATTTTACATAATCAATTAAAAAGGATTAATCTAAATCTAAGAATTTGCGCAAGCCTGAGACAGATACACACATATCATATTGCTATTGATTTTCTTTAATAATGAAAGTTTAAGGATATTGCTGTCTGGATGCTTTAGATTCATTCCGGAATTTGATATTCTCTATTACTTCCCGTTAATAGATTTCGATTAGGTACACATACCAAGCAATATTTCAACTCCATCAAGGATAATCAACAACATGAGGATTCCAATCCATCACGGAAAAATCAATAACTAGTGAACCTTAAATACGAATATCAACTTAATGAAGACTTTCATAAGCAATATCTAGGCGGAATCTACAAATTACCCAGCATTTAATTTAACGCTTAATGAATGCTTGGCAAGGAAATCGAAATTCCAACCAATTCGGTGGAAAACATATGAATCGGAAGATATTGATGCAACAGCAACAGCAGTAGTCGGCAAACTTCAGTCCCCAGCACAAAGCATTACAGAAAGTTACGATCAATACCTTATAACTGTTTACTCCCAAAATGCCCCCCAGCAATGTTCCCTCTTCGTAGACCCCTGCCCGTACCCCCTTTTTCCTTGCAATATTTACTCGGATTTCATTTCCTTCGACTGACGGAGTTTTACGTTCCAAAGTTCTTCCTATGTAATAAATACTTAATAATAACGTTGGAATCATTCTCCTTCTACCCTCTTATTTTCCAGATTCGAACGTCTAAGAATGATTTTTAGAATGAAGTAGTAGTAGTTTTGGAAAGAAAGTTTTCCAGATAGTGAGATTTTTGATTGCGATTTCGGTAGGGATGGAGTGGAGAATGGTTTGATGGAACGTTCCCGTTTAACCCACCTCTTTCTCCAAATGAGAATATTTACAGAAGGGAGGGCCTTCTTAAGATTAAATATAAAACGTTTATTTGTTTGATTAAGCAAAGCTTAGGGAAAATGAAATAAAGGAACGATTCGGAGATTTGGAGAGAAATAAAGAAAATTTAAATTCTAATATACTTGTTTGAAAGTTAAGAAAAGAAAAAGATTTGAAAAGCTGTGATTTAAAAGGCAAGGTTCAAACGATAATTGAAGTGAAAATAGTGTCATCGCTGTTAAGAATAACAGTTCTATAGTGTTCCCAAAAGGTGTTCTGCAGAACCCTTGGGTTCCGTGCAAGGATGACATGGGTTTCAAGAACTAAGATATTTATTTTTACCTAGTAATCATAAAATTTAGATCCAATCAATAATCGATAATTGATTTAATATAAGCTTATGTAAAAACAAATGAAAAAAATGGCAAAATTTAAAATTTATATTTTTTTCAATATCAATATATTGAATTAATTATAAAAAGAATATGCATTTATGAAAATTTCATAAGTGTTTCTCATAGGGTATTTCAACTCAAAATATAATAGCTAAATTCAGTAATAAAGAAATGAGTTTTCTGATAACTATTCTCATAGTTTATAAGAGCTTTTTTTTTTTAAAAAAAAAACCATAATTCAGCTTATTTTTTTAATTTTTAGCATCTGTGAGTA
This sequence comes from Parasteatoda tepidariorum, assembly GCF_982258835.1. NCBI lineage: Eukaryota > Metazoa > Arthropoda > Arachnida > Araneae > Theridiidae > Parasteatoda > Parasteatoda tepidariorum. The sequence continues at coordinate 79,972,675 of NC_141764.1, read as the reverse complement.
AAAAATTCATGTTATTAAATATTTCATTTTGCTCATCAAGTAGTTTAAAATAATTAGTAGCCTTTTTTGTTTAGTATATTCTCAGCTGCTTATAAGCTTTTTTAATAATGCCGGGAAATCCACCGACAGAAGCTCTATCACGTAGGGTTCCATAGCCAAAAGAAATTAGAAACCACTGCTTTAGGGACTGAAACTCTTATCTTTTAAGCGACTTGCTGGTTTATTAACAAAATTGGTAAAATATTGCACATAATTTTACTCGATGCATAATTTTTTTTTAAAAAATATATTTAAAAAAATTCTAATTAAAGAAAAGTTTCTTTTTACCCAAAGTGAAATTTAAAATTCTAAGCTTTCATACTTGAAAAAGAATATAAAAATTTGTTTTACTTTTTTTATTATACTGTGATAAAAACTTAGAAAAGCAGTCGTATATTAATAGTTTGGGTCTTCGAAAACAAGCTAACTTAGAAAAAAAAACATAATTCTGTAAGGAAAAAATACTCGTCTGTGATTATTTGATGAAAAATCATTTTTTAAATAAGTATACTTCTTCTTAGATTCCTATGCAGGATAATTCCTTTGTGTAACTGAACTTCTTATGCATCGGACATTTTTGTGCATCGGACATTTATTGGATATGTTTTGTGGTGGTAAATGTTTCAAATTTATATAAGAAATTTAATTTTAATTAATACATAAAAAAGGAAAAGGAAGAAGAAAAAATTTATACAGAAGCAATCCTATTTCAGCCAATCAATCAATCAATTCGAAATCCGATAACATAGCCAATACGTCACGTAAATTGGTATGTCGGTCAAAATACGAGATTTTCCCCCCAACCAATCGTCCCAGAGGGTATAAGGTTCGAAGTGCCCCAGCTGCAACAGTCTGCCCCTCGGATTTTTCGACCAGATTGGGAATCAACCTCACGACTTCCCCAGTCCGGGGGTAATCGAGGGATTGATATCCTAATCGATATACAGTGTCACAGGTGTGGAACATTATCTTGTGCAACAGAATATTTCCTACTTATCCAAAAGATAAAAGGTGTCAGGAAATATTCCTGTAGTTCAGATCCATGCATGCCATCAAACCCAACATGTCTTTGATATTTCACTTCTTAAGATTTTTAAAAATAATAGATGAAAAATTTTTTAAATAACAAAATGTGGTAAATTTAAGGGAATGAAATGTAAAACCATTTCTACACGTTCTAATATTTGCTTAATATTCGTCAGTTTATTGGTATGGTGGGCTAAGAATCTGATGAATAGTTCTTGAGGAATAAAAATTTAAAGTACTCCTTTTTTTGAAATTTTATTGTATTACTCAAGCACTATGAGAGAAATTTTGCCCAATGTGTCCCTTTTTATCCCTTAAAATTACATGGTTCAAAATGGCGTGACAATGGCATGCCACAAAATTTTTTTGGCTCTTATTAAATAAAATAATAACAATAATAAAGACTTACTCGATAAGCAAATTTTATAATTGTCAAGAAAATTTTCCGTTTTTTTTTTCTTCTTAAACTTATGATGTATGGCAAAATCGAAATTAGCATTAAAAGTTCCTAGGTTTCAATCACTCTTTTGTTTTAAATTACTAAGACCATATTTTGAGAATGACGGTTATTTCTCGTAACTTAAGATTTAAGAAATCAGATCCGTTGAAAAAAAGGTACATATATTCGAAAGAAATACGTTCTGATTTCGTAACATTAAATATTATCAACACTAATTTATTAGCACATTTTCATCTCTTTAATTCATTAAGATTGGCAGTTCAAGAATTAGAAAAGGGAATTGACTAGAACCGCTCTCCTGGTAAACTATTGGGACCGTGCATCCTAAACTGCGGCTACCCCCTAAATTTGAGGGTCAAAACCCAAATTTATCCAGAGAAAGTACGTTTCTGTGTCTGATTTTGTAATTTGAAATATCACTGCACTAATTAATTTGCATATTTCTGGTCACCCCCTCTAACCTTAAGATTGAATCCCAGAATGTGAAGATCCGATCTTTAGCTCAAAAGTTATTATGGACTGTCCGTTTCTTATTTTGCGCACTGTACATATCCAGAACTGTATGCTTTTTGAGTTTCACAAGGACAGTTAGCATTTGTTATGTTTATCCAAATTTTAAAGCCCAACTTTTTTTGCCTAAAGAAATTTTAAAACCAAAATTAAAGGAATTACTTTAACGTCAAAGTCAAACGAATTAACCACAATGCTTTAAAAATAATTAGATATAACTTTACCGGAAGTCTTTTTAAAAGAAAAAATTTGAAATGAAACCCTTTAGAGATTTTTCGTATTGATTTTGTCAACTAACGTGGCATCCTTTAATTACTCGGAAATTGGAAAATGGATACGAAATCCAAAATGCCAAAAAGCAGTTAAGTTGCTTTCACCCATACCGGCATATCCATGCAGAAAAACTCTTTTACAGGGGAAAAGTGACAGAACATTTCTTTCCACTTACTTATTAGCGGAACTAAATTAATGAAGAAAATTCTTTCACTTAAAAAAAAAAAAATAAATAAATAAAGCACATTTTTAATATTCTTTAATTTGCTTTAAAGATATCAAAATTTAAAAGACTTCTCTGACTTAAAATGCACTTTAGATCCTGAAGAAAAAAAATTTATATTTTATTTAGTAATTTTAGATTTGGATGATAAATACTAATCCTAAAGAAAATTTTTTAATTAACTTTAACTGCGTATTTTTAAAGTACAAATCAATCAACGTAATGGCCGCAGCTCTTAAAATATTTTTAAAATTTTTGTCAAAAATAAATTCAAAAAGTAAACATATTAGGGATCACAAATTGATGCAATGACGCACTAATTGATTGACAAAATAGTGGGAAAATTTTATTTTTGATCATAATGTAAATTTTTAAAGAAAAACTTGTTTTTCAGAGGTGTTCCTATCTATTATTTGGGAGATTTATCATAAATATATTAAAAGTTACAACTGAGTCGAATGTTTTCATACTTAAATTTAAGATATTTTTAAAAATGCAGTTAATTTGTGCCGTGAAAGGTTCAATAAATGCTTTGATAAAGAAAAACAAGAAAAAACACGTTTGAGAAATTATGACTCATTGCTGAGATTTTATTTTATATTTAAAATTAATATAAATCAATAGTAAATTAATACGCTGAATACATTCATCGTTTTCTACAAATTATTGTCCGTGGCTATTATTCATTAATTGCATTTATATTTCAAAACAAATGACGTCGAAAAATTGTCTAAAACAGACAATCTTTAAAAAACAGATTAAAAAAAACAAAAACAAATAAGTTTCATACTTAGATTAAGAATAAAATAAAAACCTAAAACTTATGATAATTTTTGTACACATAAAAATCCATTTCGGGAAATTATTTTTGCACATATAAAAAAGTTAAATTAAGATATCATTTCAGTAGAAGTTGTCCAACCTAAATACATATCTACGCGAGAGATATTAAAGTGAAATTCAGAACCACTATTTGTCTGAGAGAATTTTTTTATGTATTAAAAGTAAATTCCAGTTTGTTTTTGGAAGCAGTTTTTATCAATTTGTATCATTTCATAAAAGTTTAGTCGTGTGTCTTACCAAACAAGAAAAACAGGATGCTCCGGAGGTTCTTTTTATTGAAAATAAAAGGATTATCCTCTTTCCTGCATCAAACAGTATCCAAAAGAATAAAAATAATAATCGATACATCTCGCCGTATCACCTTTTTCACTATCGATTAAAAATCACTACATCATTTGAAAAAGGTAAATGTCCGCACCGTAGGTCCGAAAAGTCAAACAAAAAGAACTAAAAAAACTACTCTCATCCTGACCATATCATGACTTTCATCCTTAAATCCTCTCGGTACCAAATAAATAAATAAATAAAATAAGTCACTGCCCGAACTTGCTGCCTTGCCCCAGGCATATAAATTGCAATCATAACGCTCTGATCAAAACCTTATCACGTAGCCTATAAACTGAAATCTACCCGGGCACCAGAATGTTAGGAAAGGGATGTGTTATCAACCATTCTCTGCCCTCACCCCCTTCTTTCCATGGGTAGATAGCAGAAACCCCATGACCCGTAACTCATTTTTTGGTTTCTACCCTACACTATGGATTTTTAACTCCACTTTTTTCCATCCATATTTTTTTTTCAATAAAAAGGTAAAGTTTTTTTTTTATTATTTATTGGTGGGTGGGGAAGCTGGATTTTTTCCGTCAATTTTGGACATCAGTTCTTTTAATTTTATAGCTTGTTACTTGTCATGCTATCGAGTTGAACTTTGTTTTTGTTATTGATTTTATTATGAGTGGTGTTTTTGATATTGATTTTATTATGAGTGGTGCATGCTGTAGAGATTTTTCATGAACCCTTGAACTTTATTGTTTTTTTTTATTCTTTTTTTTCGTTTTTATGGAATTTAACTAGATTGCCGTATGTCAAATATAGTAGATCCAATATCAGAAGAAAAATAACTTCTTAAGTTTTTTTTGGTCAGGTTTAATATTAAATAACTTTGTAGCTTTATGTTATTGAACTCTACAAGGACTGAATTTAATTTTATTGTTATCAAAAATAAAATTATGAAAAAAATAAGAAAAAGAAAATCACTTAGTTGATTGCGTATTCTTTAAAGATAAGAAGACAATATTTCTTTTAGGCTGAAACATGTTTACAAACGGTGGCATGTAATGAAAAAATATTTTAATTATTTAACAAAGGTATATAACAATGCAATTCTTTTAGTTGTGGACTTAAAAGTTTAGTTGTTAACCTTTGAAGAATGTATGATTACAAACTTTTTATGGTAGCTATGGTAACTTTAAAACATTGGGGAACCAATTTTTCCCAAGGTTCCTAAGACACAATTGTTCCCTAGGAATGCCGCACACGACACAAGCATTCATTGCGATGTTCACGCCACCTATTATTGTGCACAGCAAAACGGTCCTTAATTTTAAAACAAAAACTCATATTTGAAACTACAGGCAGAGGAAAACCACGAGTCAAACTTCTTTATTTACCATTTTAAAAATTATTCTCATTTTATAAACATAGATGGCATCACTACTAGTTTGTGTTTTCAACAAAATAATATAGATCAAACAGTTTGTTTTTCTTGGCACAAGCAATTGAAAAAACAATTGATATCTGGCAAATGAAAAGATGTCTGCTGAACCATCCGATAACGATATAATTGATAACGATAACGATATCGTTGATCAGCGTAGTGTTGTATGGTTAAAAGTCGGTCTAAAGGCGCTTCCCTATTTGCGCTTCCCTGTTGAGAATCACACAAAGAAACAGTACATAATGGAAAAATGCACCTAACGGCATATGATGACATTTCCTGACATGCGTTTGGGTTCCTATGCAGTTTTAATCCTAATGGTGTGCCCTAATTCCTTTAGAAATTTGTCGCAACATTTGCGTTTTCCTTGTTATACATAACTTTTTTAAACTTGTAAGTTTCGACAAAAAAATATATTAAAAAGGTCATTTAAGTAAAACCTGTAGCCTAGAGAGAAGAAGAGATTGCAGATTTGAAATCAGCGACACGAAAGTATCTTAAATCAGTTAAAAGAATCTCATGCAATGGAAAGAAGAAAAAAAAATTTTCGTGTTTTATTCTTTTCAGTTTGATGACATTTTCTTTTGTCACTTAAATATTAATTTGATGTCACTAATGAGCATATATTTTTCGTAGTCATATTTTTTACCAAAGTTTTAAATGAATACATTATAAATGATCATTATATACAATCTTGTACAGACATTTTTTTAAAAAAAAATTGAGTTCACTTATAACCGATACGTTGTTGAAATATTATCATAACATAGTTTCAATTGTTTTTAGAAAATGACATTAAATTTCTACTCTCTGTTAATAATATAAAAATATTTAAACTTAAAAGTATATAATAATTTTAACTTGATAGTTTACTTTAGTTTCCGTAATTATCATAAGGAATGACATAAACACATTTAAATTATTTATTTCTCAGTTCAATCAAAATTAATATTTAATTTTTAACATGTAGAGAGGCAACTTTTAAAAAATTAAGCTTTCAAATTTATTTATATTTGAGAAAGAAAATATTAAAAGGAATTTGATTGGAATTAACGAAATATATACCTGAAATTTTGTTAAAAATAAAACAAATTCAAAAAATGGCACTGCTGCGATAATCAACTAGCGGCAAGAATACGAAAATATTTCGGAAAATTTTAATTTAGAAAAAGGTTTTATAATTTACTGCTTCACGAAAACTAACTTTTTAAGAGATATTAAATTAAATTCACAACCTTGAGAGAATAAATTGAATAATTATATGCACTTAAAAATTGAGAATAGGTGGCAACATATTTTAACGTCCTGAGTGTATAAACCGTAAAAACATTTCCATTTGCATATTTATTAAAACTCAAGATTGTTTCAAAAGAAAGTTTAAAACTATAGATATTAAAATTTTGCTGGGATACTTAAAAATACAAAGATTTATACTCTAAAGTAAAACCAATTTAAAAGGAAAAATTCCCTAAATTATATATTCTTTATCGAAATTTCCTAAATTATATATTCTTTATCAAAATAAGCTTTTTAAATATATCCATTGTTTAAAATTAATTCAATAAGTAGAAATGTTTATCAAACTCAGTTATTTTAATATATTTTTAGTGTTGAATATTATTTTAGTGAAAAATATATATATATTTTTTTTGCTTGAAATGAATGATTACGTATTATCCTTATTATTTAAATGTGTAGCTTTTCGAATGAATAGTTTTTAACTTAAACTTTCTTTAAAATTAAATAATTGCAAAGGCAATTTAAGACTATAAATATTTAAAGAATGTATAAAACTCGTTTATCCAAAATTAATCGCATACAAAATATAATTTTTAATAATCATCGATATTTTCATTTTTTTTTATTTTGTTTAATAGTTGAAGAAAAAAATTTGAATTGGGAAGAAAGCAAATTTTACATCATTTTAAGGAATTTAATTTTACGTAACAAAAAAATTAAACAAAATTGGTCGAATATTTCCTGAGAAATCGAATTTTAAGTCATCTTATGTGTGAAATTTGGTTTCTCAGGAACCATGCTACTGATTTCGCTAAAATTTTGAATTTTGCCTTATAAAATTACAATCTTCAAAATAATTGTATACCTCTTATGTGTTACAATTCAATTTTTTTGCAACTAATATTAAATACAATTTTAAAAAAATAAATAATTATTAAAGGCTACTTTTTCCCTGAAACTATCTTTTTAAATAAACAAATTTTATAAATGTGTATAAAATTTTTTTCAATTCACTGAAAAAATTCTCGAGTTACGGCGAAATATACGCAGAACAAAAATTATTATTAAGGGATATAAATTTTCGACCTTTCGCCTGATCAAATTATTCGGACCATACTTCCCAGATTGCGGCTACGCCCTATTTTCTAAAGGGTCAGTAAATCCAAATCCGTCGAAAAAATGGCATAATTATTCCGAAAAAGTAATTTTTTGGCTCTGATTTCGTAACATGACTAATTAGCATATTTGAAGTCACTCCCTCAAACTTATAATATTAAGTGTTAGTGCGTGAAAATCAGTTAATTAGGATCAAAAGATATTCAGTATGTTCCACTTTTTATTTGCGATATATTTAAACATCAAAAATTATTTTCAGGCTTTAAATTCTTTATAATTCATACAGTATGCTCCTTAAATCACCATCAAAAATATATTAATAAATTTATCTAACAAAGTCAAAAAAATAATTAGTAAAAGGTTCAATAAAATGTATGAGTTTATACTAAATTTACTTGTTTTACTCATTTATTCTTCTGCTTACGGCACTTAGTATGATGAAGCCCACTATGCTGGTCCACCTGTTATACCAGCCGTAAGGAAATGGTTAAAATGAAGCAATTGCTTATAGATTCATTAAATGTTCATCTAAAATTTGGTTCCGTGATTTATTTTGATATCAGAAACCAATTGCCTGATTAAAACTTTTGCCAACTCTATGCTCATGCAATCACCATCAAAAATTTTTACTAAGATTATCTAGCGTTGTAACAAAATAAAAGACAAAATAATAAACAAAATAAATATTTAATAAAATATGTGGTAGTAAATAAGGATTTATTAAATATTCATCTAAAATTTAGTTCAGTGACTTGTCACTGAACTAAATTTTAGTTCAGTGACATTACAACAACAATATACATAGCAATCATAAGTGACAATATACATAGCAATCATAACCAGTTACCACATTAAAACTTTTAGATAATTCATATTCGATCTTCATTTAATCATTAGTAAAAATAATCAGTTACCAATAAAAATAATCAGTCAAATGATAGTTAAATAAAAATGTAGGAGTATATACTATTTTCACGTATGCTCGTTAAGTGATGGTATATAGAAACTTCACAAATGCTCATTGGTAATCATCCAGTTATTTAGTTAACGATTCTCCTTTAAAAATCCTAGCTATGTATATTAAGAACATCAAAAATAAATCATTTCAAACATATCTAATGTAAGCAAGAAAATAATTTCTTGACAGCTTTTTGAGCAAGTAACGCATTGACAAAATAATTTGGATGAAAATCAAGTAATTATGCCCATAATTATTTTTTGATTGCGAAGTTGTTTGTATTTGGAATCTTCTCAGTCATTAACAACTCTTATGATGACAGAATAAATACTTGTTTTTCGCTTTCAGTTTAAATATCTTGACAAGCATTCAGTCAGCTTTGACTGAAAGAACTTAATATGATACGCATCACCCTATTTCGGCTTCAAAATTCCGGTCAACGCGCGTTACATTGTTTCTATTTGGAATGCAGCCAAATACAATACATAATAAGTGATGGCCGACCATTTGGCGGATTTTATTTTCCCCAAAAAGTTTTTATGGTCGCCTCGATTTCGTTAAAAAGGAATGATAGGGGGGAATGAAATGATTACATAATGCAACTTTATCGCTAAACTATCACTGTTGGATGGGAGAATGATCCAGTTCACGTTTTCAATTTTCCAGAACATTACAATCGATCGTCTAAAGTCTTTTCATTTCCAGACTTATCAATAAGTACTAAAGTTTCTGTGACGTCTAAGAACAAATTTAGCATGAAGCTGTTACTGTTGTTTTATTGCCGAAAGCTGTTTGTCGTTTTAAAAGCAATTATGCCTTGTTCTTAAGAGCTTTAAAGGAAATGGCTTCGGTTCGTGTGTTTTAAGAGTTTTTGAAAAGAAAGACCTTCTGTCAAATATTTAGTAACTTCCGTTGCTAAATTACGAAATGTTACTCTAATTATGTTAAAGAAGAAAAAAAGAATTAGAAAACGTGGAAATAAAACAAATTTGAACATTTCAGCTATCCGACTTATTTATGTAACTTATTGGAAAACTTTCTGCGTAGTTTAAAAGCTATTTTATTGAAGTGAATGTTTTTAAAAGTCTTATAAATGGAATACTAATTAAACGTTGAAACTTAATCATCAATTTAAATTCTAATGAGCTTAAATTTTCTTCCTGCATCATTTTTTTTCTTAGCTGCAAATCTTCGCTTAAATGACTCAAATAAAACTTAATAGAACTATTATTTTCTTGTATCGATTAGAGCATATGTGTTTTGCACATTAAAATATTTTTTTAATTCTCAAATCTTGAAAATTATTTAAGTTCAAAAATATGTTAGCTTTGAATTTCGTTTTTAAAATTCAATCATGCACGAAACTTAAAGACACAAACTGATGCTATTTCTATAGCTAAAATAGAATAAATATTTATTTCTCTATTCAGGAACTTTTCGTTATTAGATTAAGTAAAACACGTTTTACGAAACAGCACCATCCAGTTAATTTTGCTTGGTGCTGTAGATTGAGGCTAACTCCAAATAATTAAAATTTACCACAATTTCGTAGTTTTCTTCTAAATGTGCTTATCTCTTTCGGGGAGACGTAAAAACCCCTTACCTTGTACCTATAGCACTTTAATAGGTTTTTACCTATTATAGTATAAACGTAGTATATTAGGTTCCTTTTGAAGCAACATCACTCTACATAAAACCAAAGAAACCTACTACTGAAATTAATTAAGCATCATAAACTTATAGGTTTTTATTAATTTTTCTTTTTAGTTCACAACGTTTTTCGTATTTCAATAATCAATAATCAATTGATTTTAAATTATTTAGTTTTACAAAAACATGTTTTATTATATACGTGGTTTCAGATAACTTTAGAAGTACACTTTTGGTGATGTACGCCACGCTGATTATTTTATTTCATAACCAGTACTGAACAGTGGGCACAATTCTGAGTTAACAAACCACCTATGTTCAACTCCGTAGCCTTGCAATTTTGAACCCAACCCAGAAGTCAAAGGAACTCCCGGATTAAACATTGGGAGAAACAAGCCTTTTACACCGATCGTAGTGCTGACGAAAATATCCTCAGTGGTAGACGGATCATGGGTTTGAGCTTTTTGCCATCAAGCTAGATGTAGGAGAATTTTCGTGGTTTTTCTCTCCATGTAACGCATATGCGTGTTAATCCCATCAAAAAGTTCTGCACAAGGGCAAATTTCCTCCAATACTTGATCTAATAGTTCCCTTGTCTTCTGAATTGAGTTCAAAGTTATAAGGCTACGAGGTTGAACATTGATAATCTTAAACTCAGAATTGGATCGGCTATTCAACGACGGTTTTTAAAAAAATGGACTTAAACCGTTTTTAACCCTTGATATTAAATGATGAATGAGAAGCAACTAAGGGGGGATGGTGAGCGAAGCGATTGGAGAGGGCAGAGCCCTATAGGAGATAAAGAAAAAGAGAACAAATCTTTTGAAATATTATCTGTCAATTTTTAATATCAACTCACGCGTTATAGCACCTTTAAAATGACTTTTTGAAAAGTTTTGATTACAAACAGAAGCAATAATAATTGTTTACTCGCTTTAATTGAAATACCTGACTTTCTTATTCTTCATTATCCTTCAGTGTGAATCGTAATGAGTCGAAGGATCACATTCCAAACATTCTTTAACTTCCAGAATAAAATTCTTTGTTCCAAATCTGAAGGATTTTTGCCTGAAATTAATTAAAATGCCGTGCACTGAGAGAAAACTATTTTGTTTTCTAATATAATATTACTCATTTAATTTAAGATAAAATACCATAGCAAAAGTCATTTGCTAAATATTACGGTTTGCTCAGTTCTGAAATCTAATCGTAGGTTTACTCGAATATTTAACTATAAAATTTCGTTAAAATGAGTCCCAGAAAAAGCGAATATTATTAAAAAAATCATTTTATTGTATTAATGAAATTTATTATACATTATAACTTTGCAGGAAAACAATTTTATTTTATATTTATTCCTTACATATATATTTGAGCCCCAGAAATTGCTAATAATTATAAGGAAGTTCTAATTTTATTTTAATAAAATCATTTTGATTTTCTAACTCTGCAGCATATTGAAATTACATTTTTCTGTTTATTTCTTAATTTATGAATATAATGAATATGAATAATAATGAGAAATTCGTAATATTAGTTCAATCAAGTTCATTGTACTTTCTAACTGTTCAGTGTATTAAAATTGTATTTTTTGTTTATTCCTTTGTTAATGAGTATTGTTCAACTCAAAATAGTAATCTTTTTTTTGTTTTGTTTATTTCTTAATTTAAGAAAATTAAGTTCACAAATTAGGCTCACAAATTATGAAATTTCGACACGTGTTGAAGGGAATGAAGGAAATATTGTGATGTCAACTCTGGGATTCGAACCCCCGTTCTGTCGGTCATGAGACTGACAGATTTAGCCCATTCCACTATAACACGTACCCATCTGCCAGAAACTAAGCGACTTCGCTAAGTTGGTATAGTTGGTGCGATAAAATTCTGGTCGCTTTATCATATTAGGGGAAAACAGTTACTCACCGTTAACAGTTTGAATACCATCTTATTCATGGTTATTCGACTGTTTTATTTGAATATGGTAAAATAACAATTAAATAAATTGTTATTTGATCATTTTTTTAGGGAAATTTCTAACAGTGTAAGCAATAAATATTGCTATTAAAAAATATGTGCAACTTCTAACACTAAAAATTGTTGCTGAAATAAATTTTGTTAGAACTTCACTGTACCGAGTAAAATATTTATTTTTCTTCTGCCAGGTTGGACCGAGAAATAAATGGCGGTGCCTGGTGTCCAGAGAGACAAATAAGCAAAGATGTACACGAATATTTAGAAGTTTACCTTCCTAATTTATACGTCATAACAGCCGTGGCGACCCAGGGAAGGTTCGGTAATGGTCAAGGTCGAGAGTATACAGAAGAGTACCTTCTGGAGTACTGGCGCCCAGGACTTAGCAACTGGAAAAGGTTTACGAATAGACGAGGGATACAGGTAAGACATTTTTAGCAAAACATTTTTTATTTAATTCTGTGTTATTCATCTCAATGCAGCCAAGTATATTACTTTAAAAATTAGCCATCAGTTTCTTTAAAAGTATCATTGGCTAATATGACTATCCATTTGAAAACTAGATGCAACAGCTAAAAGTTAAATACATTTAAAGAACGGGGATTTAAATGTAATTTCGTAACAAAATATCAAATTCCTATAAGTTTCCAATTAGCCCTTTTTTTTAAGCATTTGTGGTGTTAGCCATTAATATTTAACTTTCAGAAAACTAAATAACGCTCTAAACCGTGTAGTAAACAATTTTATCAATCCTTCTTTTGTCTGTTCAGGATGTTTTTTTTTCTCTTTCGCTTTCTATAATTTCTATTTGGGAGCTACAATAATATTCTATTACACCGTTTTGTAGAATTTTCTGTCGGTAAAACCTTGATTTTAATATTAATCTTGTTTCGCTTTTTCTTGGAATTTGCAAACTATATTCTGCACAGGATTAATTTTGTTAATAACTATCTAGTATCTGGTATTTCTATTTTCTTGGGGGGGGGGATACTTTTTTTTATTTATTTATTGTTCCTTCTTGCGTGTGCAAGTCATGATAATTATTGATTTTTATCGCAATTTATTTGAAATGCCTTTTTTTTCACAGCTCAATATATTTTCTATCTAAAAATATTAAATCATTTTTTTTTCGTTTATAACTAGGCTTTATTTTCCTATGTAATGCCATTCAATTTTCAAATCGATTGTTTTTTGTGCATTATTTATTATTTTGCGATCTAAAAGTCTGGAACATTTTTTTTACATCGAAAATAATGCGGTACTTGTACTTTAAATTTCAATGAAATCATAGATAATCAATAATAGATAATTACAATGAAATCATAGCAGGGCCAGGATAATCTTGTTGGTAGAGCGTTGGAACCATATACAAGAGGTCGTGAGTTCTATCCCTGTGTAGTGAATGGTGACTGGTGCTCACTAAATCTGTCGGGTGCAAAATCCTCTTAAGTTGTCATATCAGATCTATACCTATAGGAGTACTGAATTGAAGATTGGTCGTTCGCTGGTTTAGGTCAAAATTACGATCTGTGGATGTATGAATGAGTCCGCTCTGTAAAAACGGGATGTGACGTACGTGTGTGGCTGATAGTCGTAGTCTTGGCCATAGATGGGGCAATTGAAGAACAAGAAGCGCATTATGTCTCTTATTCGCCTGGTTTCACCAAGCAGACTTGCTGGTATTGGCAAGGGGCATTAGAAACAACAATAAGTCATCAAAATATTCTTAAACTTCTCAAAGGCAAACATTTTCACTCAAACAAATTTTTCGGGCCACTTAAAAGGGTAATGTGTCCAAATGCGCGATAAAGGTGTGATATAAAAATCCGCAATATAGTTAGAAATGTTACAAAAGACTGCATGCAATAATATGTAATAAAAAATCGCTCAGTATAATAGACGTTGATATGATAATGGCTTGATATGAAGAAAAACTACAATGTTAATTTACTTGATATTTCTGGAACTACACTGTAAAGAAAAATTCCGGATCAAATTACGATATAAGTACCGGAATTTTAGGTACATCACCCGTAAAGCCCATGTTCACCGTAAAATTGAGATTTTCAGAGATTTTTTCTGTTATTTTTACTGTAAAAACTACGATATATCGGATTTTTTTTGCTTAGAAACATGTTGCGGTAAAATTGATTATACGGTAAAAAGTATCGCACCCTTAGTGTCGGTACTTTTCACAGTAATTTGATCTGGAATTTTTTACACTGTGGTAAGGATTTAATAGATAGACTTTACTGAACCCTTATGCTTATTCTCATAAAATAAACTCTGCAAAACAAAAAAAGATAGAACTCGACACTTTTTATTATTTAAAAAACATGCCTATGAAAAAAAAAGTCTTCTTGTATGCAACAGAATTACAATGTAGAATAGTTTAAATGCAACAACTATTGTTCGCTTTACTGACCATAGTAGAAAAAATCCGCTTCTGATTGTAGCATTTCTTACGACCAGCTACGAGATCGAGTCGATATCTTATAAAACTTCAAGCCAAAACAAAAGTGCGGTATTATTGAAAGTTGATAAATCGCGTCGATATTTTACTGTTTTCTGGGGGCGAAGTTGGAACTTTCTTTTTCAAATTGCACCAATTAGTTACGTCGCTATTTATCCTTCAGATCAATGAAGAGAAATGCTACGAAGCAATAAGAAATAAGTTCGCTGCTACAGTTTTCTGTGGTATAAAAGAAACATTCGAAATTCCCCGTAGACTCATAAAAGTAAAGCTCTGCTATAAATTCGGGCCCTTGCCGAATGAAAACAAATGTTAAGTGATACGGAAAAAAAAGTTTTGTTTTGGTGTCATTTTTTCCCCAAAAGCTTTACTATCACTTCGATAAGTTTATATTTTTTTTGCTAAACTGTTTCATATTTCTCACCAGAATTCATTACTTAAATGGAAAAAAAGAATCATTCCTTATAATTACATCTTCAAAATATAGAAGGCATTTTTCATGAGTTGGGATTTCTAAATGACGAAAATAAAATTGAATGATATCTTTATATAGCATAAAAAGATAATTGACGTTCTACTATTTGGTGCATTATCATTGATTAAACGAATCACATGATATAATTATTGAAACAGAGGAATAATCATAAATATCAAAAAAGTTAATTTTTTGAAATTAATAACATTTATAGCAATATTTAAGCGTAAATAATTTATTTATTGATGAATTAGTTACCTATTTAGTTATTTATTTATTTAACGATATTAAATGATACCTATATACATAAAAAAAACTTTTAATGTAGTTATCTAGAAACATTACTAAGGAGCAATATGAAGTAAAAATGTCTCCTTAGAAAAATTTCATGCCTAATCCTATTATATTGCCCAAACCCTTTTTATTTTATATTTAAAATATAATTATTTGTGCCAATTTTTCTGTAATTTTTGAAAACTATATGGAATAAATGTCTTTCTTTATCTTATGAATTTCTTTATCTTATTAATTAAATGTCTTTCTTTATCTTTCTTCATTTTATACCATAATTTAAATTATAAATATTTACAGTTAAATTTAGCATCAATTGAAAAATTTGACATATTTCGTTACGTTTCAACTTACTCCCAAAATAACATGGAATACATTTACTCTTTTCAATGTCTTTAAACATTTCAACAGAATTCCACGCATAAAATGAAACATTTAATCTCTATTCCATTTATTAAAAACAAACATTTCAACTGAAATTCCATTCATGAAAATCAAACATTTAATCTCAATTCCATTTTAAAAATCAAACAATTCAACACAAATTCCTTTCTTAAAAATCAAACATTTAATCTCAATTCCATTTATGAAAATCAAGC
Organism: Parasteatoda tepidariorum; assembly: GCF_982258835.1. Lineage (NCBI taxonomy): Eukaryota > Metazoa > Arthropoda > Arachnida > Araneae > Theridiidae > Parasteatoda > Parasteatoda tepidariorum. The sequence continues at coordinate 79,956,813 of NC_141764.1, read as the reverse complement.
ATTTCAACAAAAATTCCATCCATAAGAATCAAACATTTCAACGCGAATTCCATCCCTTAAAATCAAACATTTCAACACAAATTCCACCCATAAAAATCAAACATTTCAATACGAATTCCATTCTTAAAAATCAAACATTCTAACACAAATTCCATCTATGAGAATCAAACATTTCAACACGAATTCCATCCTTAAAAATCAAGCATTTCAACACAAATTTCATACATAAGAATCAAACATCTCAACACGAATTCCATTTGTAAAAATCAAACATTTCAACACAAATTGCAATAATAAGAATCTAACATTTCAACACGAATTCCATCCTTAAAAATCATGAAACATTTCAACTCAAATTCCATCCTTAAAAATCACATATTCCTGCACAATTCAAAGCATAAGAATACAGAGTGCATATTTTTTGTTTTTATGAAAAAATTTACTACAAAAAAATTAACTGTTTTCTCAAGTTCCAATCATAAATCATCATAAGAAAATATCCATATCGGAAGTTAAATTTTTCGGACTATATATCATTTTCCTCTCAAACTTCTTTTTTAATGAATAACAAATCCTTGTTTTCTTTTTCTTCTTTTTTCATTTGCATTTTTTATCTTTATTCTGTTTCGGGACCTCTTGAAAATTTTTCTGACACTCTTTCGTAAAAAACTTTTATCTCTCAAGTTAACTGTCAACTTGACTGGAACCAGCGAATAGAGTGTATGTGTAATTTGACTTGACTTCCTTTAGTCGCTGGCGATATTCCTCTTCGCCAAGTGGTGTAACTTTCTTTGTTTTTGTTTATCTTTTCTTTTAAAACACCGGAGCTAGCAAGAAAATATGCTAATTTCAGCCTTTTAGCTTAACTGCCGAGGTTTTGCTGTCACTAATGGTTAAAAGAGAAGCTTTTTGATCGTATGAGCCTAAAAAGCATTTCATGGTCTAGCGCTTGATTTTTTTTCTCTTTTAATATTAAAGTACCGAATTTGTGTTTTATACCTGTTTACCCTGCCAAGTTTATTTTATAAACTTAAATGGGAGTCATTTTTCCTATTTAAAGCTTAAGATTTTAAATATCATCGCATATATCTAAAGAACATTTTAAACTTGTTTTTTTGTACTCTTATAATTCAGTTTCTTTTAAGAATTATTAAACAATATAGGCTTAATTTAACTGCTGTATGCATAAAAGCTTCTTTATTATAAAAATTGATGTGTCATAAATAGGTAAGCTTTAAGTTTTATTGGTAAAACTTTTGTTAAATAATGCTGCATAATTTAAAGAATTTTTACAAATTTTCTTTATTTTAGAAGCTCTATTTTTTATAACTATTTCAAAACTATTATAAGAAACAGAATTTCATTCATTTTTACCATTACGGGAGACTTTAGTAAATTATTATGTTAAATAAAATTTTGATAATGCTTAAGTTTCTGGATTTAAGTATATCACCTTTTATTTTATTACTGACATTGTACAACTGACCAATGAAAAGGGCATCTTAAGCGGAAGCTATACCGCGAAAGAAATCTTTAATCGCAGATTCTGTCGTGTTGACTTCAATAATGCCTTCTATGTTACTCGCTATTGCAGTTGTGTGGACTATAATGACGCATTATTTAAAAGATATTTAAGCTTGAAATTTAAAGTTATATATTTCTTTTATTATTATTTTGAATTTCCTCTAAATGAACCAGTACGTACTGAAAGATCTTAATGAAGTACAATGTTAAGTTAAATTTTAAGGTGATCAAATTTCTAGATTAAAATACGTATATATTTTTTTTTATAATATGCAACTCACAATGTTGAAATTTGCCATCTTTTAATCATAAACGAACAACACTACAATGCCATATAATTTGAAAGGTTTCAATGAATAATTTTCTGTGCTTGAATTTAAAAATTATTTTTGAATTAAAAATTGCAAAACGATTTTTAAGTCGGTAAAAAATTGATTTATATCAACTTCGTAGCATTGCTTAACTCTGATCGTTTGAAATTCATTAAAACATTTGTTAATGTCACTTTGTTATTTCACTTAGTTCTTCTATTACTACAAATATCTACGCTATTTTAGTTTATGAATTTGTGTATAGTTCAAACAATTAAGTAATAAATTTTGATGACACGATTGAGAAACTTGATTGCATCAATATGAAGTAATATTTTTTCCATTATTTTTTTATTTTTTAAATGATTAATAATATTAAAAAGTATTCAAGGTTTTATGCTTTATGATTACTGATTAAACACTTGTTTTTATGCTTGAGGCTTTAAGACAAGCGAACAAATCTAAATTTTTATCATAAACACATAGTCATCCGATGCAAGATTAAAATTTTTAACGCACGAATGTTATAATTAAAGTTGCTAACAATTTTCCAAATTTCATTTTTAAATATTTTTCTTATCTTATTTTACTTCGAAATCAATCATGATAGAGAGACTAGAAACTAGCAACTAGCACACTTGCACATTTACCTATGCAGAGCAATCTAAGTTCTAACGCAGGACATGCGTACGTGAAAGTTCGGGTGGCAAAGTGAAGTTGCTAAATCTCTCTAATAATACAATGAGTCCTTAATTGCCCTGACTGCTTTCAACAATTTATAACAGAAAATTGATTGAGGGTTAAAAAACACAAGTCTTGAAAAATTTATGAGAGGGCATAAATGTTTTTCTTCCTGAGGTCTGGTTTATAGTTAAAAAACTTTTTAACAGATGGCTCTGCAAGAAGTAAAACTCTAAACAACGAAAAATTTCTCACTGCAAGCTTTTGAAATCTTTCTTCACTGCGATGGCTGGTCGATACGAATTCAGCATCCGGTTTGCATTGACCACAGAGCTGACGAAAAATATCCTCAGTGGTAGTTAGTCATGGTAGTTAGCTCATGGGTTAGAGTACCCTTGCCGTCAGGCTAACCGTGGCAGGTTTTCGTGGTTTTCCTCTCCAAGTAATGCAAATGCAGGTTAATTCTGTAAAAAAAGTCCTCCATGACGGCAAATTTATCCCAATGCTTGACCCAGGAGTTTCCTTGTCTTCTGGTTTGGGTTCAAACTTACAAGGCTACGGAGTGGATTATTATTAGTCGTAAACCCAAAATTGGTTCGGCTGTTCAACAATGGTTATAAATAAATAAATAAATGATATTTACGTTTTTCTATTTTTGAGAAGTCCATTATCAGCCGCAATCACACATCGTAACAGAAGAACGAAATTTGCATACATCAAAACACAATGCAAAAAAAAAAAAACAATATCAAAAATTTTAAATGTCATCTGCGGGAAAATTTTTGAAATAAGACCAGAAGAGAAAATGACAGGAATTTTTCGCAAGAATTGTTTAGCCATCAGTCTGTAGGATAACCTAATATGAAGAAAAAATATGTACTGAAAAATATTTCAATCAAGAAAAAGAAATTCTTATAAACATTTTCTTTATTTCAAAACAAGTTTAAAGCTATTGAAATTGATTATCAATTTAATTAAACTGTTTAAATAGTTGAAGAATAGGCTACTCCAAGCAAACAAAAGTATGTCGCTCGAAAACGTAAAGACGCCATGAAGAATTGTTCGAAAAAACCCTTTTGACGTTTTATTCTATTGGAAGAAGGCACTTAAATGTATGCATTCAGAAAATAGGCATCGAACATCCTGAAAGTGTCTAAAAAAGTGACATTTATTCTGTTTGAAATTTTAGATAGCTTACATGTTTTTGACACACTCTTATTTCGCAGTTTTGAGATTGCCATTTTGACAAGTTTCCTTTTGGCGATTTGCGAACACGTAATGCTTGACAGCGTGAAAAGGGATTCTGTTTTGAAAATATCCCTTTCAAACATTTTTTAGAACGTGATCGTGTAAGTAACGGTTGTAAGTTGCTTTTATTTCTTTTTCTCGTTGCATTCACCATATAGAAGTCTCCAATGCTAAGAGAAAAATTTAAACTGTTCATTTGATAAGAGTGGAAATTAATAAAGTTAGTTTTATCCCCTTTAGTTACTGCTATTTCATGAGCTTTTAGTTACTTTCTTGTAAAACTATTTATTTAAAAGTGGAAAATTCCAAAAAAAGAAAAATTATTTTTTAATTGTACACAAATACGCTTTTAATAAAATAATATCCATATTGATAATATCCATATGATCATTAGTTTTCATGACAAATATTTTGCATGAGGAAGGAAAGTATTTCAATATAGTTAAATTTATTCTATAAATAGTTAAATATTATATTGAGATATATAATATACAATAGTTAAAATAGCATCGATTACTTAGCACTGTACACTGATACTTTGTTCTAAAATTGATATTTTTCTATCTTGAACAGATACTTTGTACTGTAAAATATGTACTTTCCACAGGAAAACGGATACTTTGTACAACTAAACGCATGTCTTTTTCTGGCAACAATACTGCGAATCGTATACTTTGTAGTGTGAAACGGATAAAAACTAAACTATGTGGTGCGACCGGCCGATGTTCCGGCTAGTTAGTCACCCAATCACGAAGACCCCGTACTTAGGCCGCAAGCATTCTTAGTACGCATATTATGGAACCGGGCATTCGCTGTAAATTCTCGATACATAGCACTACAAAACGAATACTTTGCAAATAGACATTCAAATCTCAATCCTATAAGTGTCCTATATAGGAACAATTCAAATCTATATACTATTCCACTTGGACAATGAAATCATGATCCCATGGTGAAGGTGAGAACATTTGATCACACCAAAGGTGATTATACCAAAGGTGAGAACATTTTGTACCATAATATGGAAAGGATAAAACTGTTGCTACGCATATAACAAAATCACGAGAACCAATCACAGTTGGCCTAATTTCAATGGGATTTAAACTGGAATTCATTTGCCCTTGAAAGTGTTTTATGTCGAAGCTGTAATTAGTGGGATTAATTATTGTAAAAGGTTTAAAAATCATTTATATAACCGTATACGAAAACCATGAGTATTTATCTCAACTAGGACATTAACAATAGATTTCGAACCTAGAATCAAGTTACCACTGAAGATCTATATTCCCTTGTCATTGTCATAAACAGTGCATTGTACTCATGGTAGAGGATTGTTATAAACAGTGCAAGGCAACAGGGCCCGACTTAGCCTGATCGGGGCTCGGGGCAAAAACTTCTTTGGGGGCCCCCTCTTCTTCACTACTTCAGTAAGGAGGAACCGAACTTTATGAAGGTATTTAAATTTTTCACCTCATTATAGATTTATAAGTAGAAAATTGACTAGAACCTAAAATAGCTATAAATCCAACTCCCCTTCAATGGTCTGCCGAAATATCGTTCTGTCCATTTTACTGATTTTCGGACAATTCTATGTCCATCATTAAAAGGATATAGCACATCTGAAGAGCCAAAATTTGACAAAAATGCTATTTAAATTTTTAATTAGAAAATGTAAGGCAGTGTTATTTTAATTAAGTTATTAGTTTCTTTAAATTAACTGAATTAAAGAAGTACAAAAGGGTCGACAATGGGGTAACTGATTGTCATCTAGCTGCGAAAGATTCATATCCTTGCAGACATTAGAGTGGAATTCAGCTAAATTTTCCAATTACGATGGCTGAATTCAGACAATCAGATTCCTGTATTTTTGTAAACATATTGCATTTTGCGATATGCAAAAATACGGGCTTTTGTTTGGCCAAATTTGTCCATCATAATTGCTAAAATTAGATGAATTCCGCCCTAGAAAGCCAAAGATTTACGAAATATAGATTTTTTTTGTGTTCATACAATAGATTAATGAAGAAACTAACATAAAACGGATTTTACACTGTACTGATATTTTGTTTAAAAAGAAGTTCATTAAAGTAGGAACCGCAAAATAAACTTTCTATTCAATTTGGGAGCAACTGCCCGTATGCCCCTGTCTCAGTCAGGCTGTGCATGACAGAGCGTTGTTATAAACAGTGCATAACAAACAAACTAATCTCCTATAGTCTGATTTCGGAAAAAAGATCTTTTGTTTTCGATGCTTGGGCCTATCCCTTGAAACAAATAGATCATACACAGTTTTATGGTGGGCAGATAAATTTTAATATAATAATGTGAGAAAGTGGAATGTGTGTGCCTTACATCTCAGGTTAGTAGTCGTAAAAACTTATAAGCAAGTTCCCAACTTCTAAAAGCTAAATAAGAAAGAGATATGAAATTGCTTATTATATTAATCTATACTGAGTAGAAACTTCTGAGTAGAAACAAATGTACTGTATTATATGTATATGTTGGTCATACCTGATTCAAAATACAAAAAAATCTTTGCAGATCAGTATTATACTTGTTAAATATATCACAAAGTTTATTTGATAGTTGTCGTGCTGTAAAGAATTTTTGACAAGCATTCTAATGAAATTATGAATTTTTAATCATAAACAGTTAATGATATTCTAATCATAAATAAACCCTTCTCCTATTCTATAAACATCAAGCTGCTGCCATGTGGTTTATGTACATTACATAGTTCGAATTCCATTGTTGATATTCCTCCAGTACACCCCTTCCTCCTTTGTAATGTTCCCTCAATTCAGTTTGGATACCCTCAGATCTGGCAAATATCCAAGTTCGAAAGCGTGGAAAGCTATCCTCGCCGCACACAATGAGTAACGGCTTTCCACCAGGGATGTCTGTACGAAGAAAGCGAGAAAGATAAATAGATATCTGTACAGATGTACACAAACCATTCGTGTGCGGTCGTCTGCCACGATTTGGTGGCTGCATACCCCCTTCTCATCGTTCCATTCCACCCGACATTCCAAAACTTTCCGTCTTCCTTGTATTCATCAAGTAATCAGGCAGCCGTGAAAATTTCTCGGCCCCCCACTGTCCCTCGCGACCCCCATCTCATTCCCATCTTCTCATTTTTACGGATGGCTAATTTAAGAGCGTCGCCAAAGATATATATTATGAAATCTGTGGTGTCCTGTCTCGTCTCTGTCCCCAACTATCGTCGAAGATGGTTCCTCCACAGACGGCAAAACTGCCAAATTTTTCTTCAGAAATATATATTGCTTAGTGGATTTATGGCCATTGGACAAAGTTTGCGCTCCTATCATGTTCGATGCTTAAAAGAGTGTTCTGTAAATAAATTATGCTTGCGTAAAATTTGCAAGCATGATTAGTGGCCGGGTCAAAGGGATTGATGACAGTATATAACAAATTTGGTTTGATAATTCAAGTAAAAGATCTTCAATTTTTGAAGTACTTATAATTTATGCAATGCTTTGAAATGTTATTACTTTTCCTCTGGTAACTCTTGCCCTATTGTTATCGAATCATTCTGTTAAAAATAGTAGATTTTATTTATTTGTTATTTGGTTGTTTGTAAATTGTAAGAATTGGTCTCTTTGGCGATATTGCAGAAAAAATTTGTGTAAATACAAAGTGTTATGTTTCCTCTTTTATGTTAATTAAAATCTGGTTGCATAATCGTGTAAATAGTTTCTAACAATTTCTCGTTTTGTTTTTAACTCCATCCATTATACTATTAATACTGAATTTAAAATTAGAAGTTCTTCTTAATATCACGTCCTTGCTCGCCACAAATGTTGTTCTCTATCTGTGTCCACGTGAAATTACCACAAGATTTTATACTTCATGCTTTTAACCTAATATATAAGCGGCTTATTTGGTGACTTGCAGCTAGTAATAGGTAACTCTAATTGGTTGATTAATAGGTAATTAATATAGTATGTGAGGGGAGTCACATTGACTATGTCAACCGTCATCTATGAAAAGGTACGCCATCATAGAATCGAGTTAACATGTCTTATATACTAGTGAATTGGAATTGAATTTTTGTAGTATTAGGCACAATACAAAGTAATTAATGGTTAATATAAATAAAATTAAATCATAAATAAATAATTGTTAAAAATAATTAAATAATAATTAATATAATAATAATTGATAGGTAACCGTGAAGTAGGTTACTTAATTATAATTTTCATTTAGTTTTCGAACTATAAATCTCTTTTACTTAAAAACATCCAAAGGAAAAAAGGGTGAATAAAACAGATGGTTAATAAAAGTTTTTTTTTATTTTTATTAATAAAAAAACTATTCGCGAATATTGCGATATGTACTACAAACATCTGATTTAATGGATTCTATTCAGTTGTAGAAATGATGTGTGTTTATGTCTGAAAAACGTTAGTATGATATAAATTATCCACCTACCTTGCAAAAAGCTTTATATTTTTGTTCTAGATTTGTGGTGGAGTAAAAAAAAAAATTCGAAGCTTTTCATTCCATTGGAAGAAAAAAAAATATCCGAACGAGAAAAATGCCAAGTTTTAAAAAGCTTAAGAAAACACCCAAAGCGGAAAGGGGGTTTTTTGGGGCCTCAGATGTTTTGTCGAAACGAAAACTTGAAATCAAAACACACCAAAGACCACTTTAGACGGTCCCTTCTGTTGCCTGACGCATTATTCAATGCAAACAGCCAAATAAAATAAAATAAAATGAGATAGAACTTCACCATCTTCCTTTTTTATAACTCTCTCCGGGAACAAATTCCGTTTTTCTTTCTCCTGTTTTCGAGTTGAATGTGTAAACATTTTCAAAAATAGTTTCCTTGTCTAGAACTTTGTCCTTGTATATGGACTCTGCGTGACAACCTCCGGATAAATTCATCCATTTTTATGTATCTTCTCGTCTGCATATCTCGTAATTTTTTTTTTATTTTCTTAAACCCCTTACTCGTTTTATTTTGTATGGATGCACCATATTCTTGAATATCCGGTTTGTGTGTTACCCATGCTTTGTTGGACTTATTTTGAAAATAGATGAATAAAATAAATTATCCACAGTCATAAAGATCTGGATGAACTTTGTTTCCTTACAGCAGTGTTTCCCAAAGTGTGGTACGCATACCCTCAGGGGTACGGGAACAGTTTAGCTGGGGTACACGTTCTTATGCGAAATATCTTGTAAACAAACGAAAATTTCAAAAAAATTTCGTTAAAAACAAAGCTAGCCATGAAAATTTACGATTACGTATTATTCTATTTGCTATTTTTTGCTTAGTTAATAATTAGTGGTGTCAACAGTCAATTATGATTTTCAACTTTTGTGCAAATTTTTTTATAGTAAAAAATACATTAATTTTTTTTATTAGTGGTACACAGCTTTACGAAAAATTTGGAAAGGGTACACGAGAGTCATAAGTTTGGGAAACACTGCCTTACAGTGTTGCGTTGCTGACAGTAACGTTTTAAATTAATAATCTCAAAGAATAAATTTCTTCTAAGTTAAAAATTTCGATCAAAATCAAAAGAATCTGATCGGTATTCCACTCTCATGCCATGCTTTCAGATATAGTTTTAAAAAAAAGAAAGAGGTGAATTTTATGGCAAGAAAATAAAAACCACTTGTGAGAAATAAACATATAAATACACGTTTTAAGTATCGAGTTTCATCATTCCATTCTGAACGTCGCAAAATATATTCATAAATGTGGTAATTCAAAATCGTCTGACAAATTCGTAATTCACAAAATAAATTCTTAACTCAAAATCGTCTGCCATAGAACGTCATCTCCTTTTCCGACTACAACTACTACTTCTACTTCAGAACTTTTTTGCACCTCAACCCGTTTCGACACTGATTTCAAATTCACCCTTTTCCTCTCGACAAAATGACGGTGTCTGTCATAGAGAAACCCGAAACCCTCTTACAACGGTTGGTGCCCGGGCAATTCGAACCAAGTGTACGTGCCACCTGACACCGTTCCTACTTTGCATGCGTCCCGCGCCCTAAAACAGCTTCATTACCATTTAAATGAAGTCGTTTTTTGGTTACCTACCTACGAATCGAGTGGCTAGACTTTCGAAAAGCGTGTTCGAAAGCGGGCGACAAGAATTTCTTTTTAGAAATCACAAATTACTTCGTTCAGTTTGGCAACGCTAATTTTTTCAAGTTGTTTTAGACAATAATAAACTTTTAGACGCGATGTCTTTAGTGTTGTGTTTTGTTTTGATTGATTTCCGCACCACACGCTATGGTTAGCCTCGTTTACGGCTAACAGCTGTGAGAAACGTAATTTATGTAATAACTTTTGTCAAGGTTTGAGTGATCCTTGTTGTGCTGAATACACTAATTAAGTTTCTGAAATGAATGGAGTATAATTTATATTCAGTTGAATAGCCATCCGTACACAGATTGAATTATTTAAGACCATAATTTAAGAGGAACTATCCTGGCGTAATTTAAATTGTAAGTCTTCGCACTTACGTTGCCATGGAATGGGCTCTTGAAATCACTCAATCTCGTGTGTTATTTTTGCTGAATAAGGCTGTAACATAAAAATAGCTTCCATATATGGTGATCTAATCAGCTCTCTTAATATACGTTTCAAAACATTGGTAATTGAAATCACCGTTTTTGCATCTGGCAATTTAGTTTCAAGATTAATCAGTTTAGAAACTGTCATAAACAGTATATTAGTGCCGTTAAATAGTAAAAAAGTAATTTGAATTGAATTCGATAATTGAAAAGATTGGTGGAGGAAATTTTTAAAACAATTTTGGAAAGAAAATCGAGTTTTTTTCGAGGGAAGATCATATTTCAGTCTTATTTAAATATGCAGAATTCGGTAATTTTGTCAAGTCTTTAAATTTCGAAGATGTCTGTGAACGAAGTTAGGTGATAATATTTTTAGTGTTTTCGGAATGAAAGAAGTTTCGAAGTGGATTTGGAAACACACGCCAATCAACGCTGCAAGTGCAAATGCCATGAAACAAGCAGATTAAATGAGTGGGGGATATTTTCGTATGGTGATCGGTCACGCCAATTACAATCGCCTTAATGCCAAATGGATTCTTAACTTTCAAATTTAAAAAAAGGCATGCAGAGGTTTGTTTATAGTGACCACGAATTATACCCTTCAAGTTGGTCCCCTTCCGTATTTTTTTGCTTTTTCTTCTTGTTTCTTGTGGAATACTGCTACAACGTTACTAAAACTTGTTGGCAATTATTTTGTTGCAAATCACTGTACAAAAATCCTTCCAATAAATTTTAAGGATTTATAGATTTCGCCTATTTGAAGATTGGGGCAAATGATGGCAATAATATTTAAGCTAATTTATTCAAATTTTCGTTACTGTCACTCAGAGTCATTAGATTTTCCTTTATGAAAAGAGATTGAACAACGTATCTCACGAATAGGTTTAAAATGTCAATTAATAGCTTGAAAGCTCATTTCAAATCTGGAATTTACTATTGTTTTCAATTCTGATACTTTATAATATTGGTAATACTTGTAACAAAAGGTGCAAAAAGTGTGTATAGACATTTTAAAGTAGGCCATTCTCAATGAGTACGTTTTTTCGCAAGCAAAAAATCACATGTGAATGAGAACCAGATTTTCAAGTTTTTCTATTTTTCACCAATCTGGTTTTCATTGCATGGGAAAAAAATTTCTCGTGTGAATCTCTTTTTTGCCATTGAGAATGGTCTCTTACGGTTAAGCTCCGTAGCCTTGTAATTTCATACCTAGCCTATAAGATAGAGAATCTCTTGTTTCAATCAGCAGGACAATCTTTCCTTCATGATTTATCTTTGACTTTAAATAATTTGCACTTACATTACGATGAGAGAAAGATACTAAAAATCTTCCGCGGTTAACCCAATGTTTAGGAGACTCAATTTCATTATTCACCCATTAGTAGTGATTGTTTGTATTAGCATTGTCTTTAGCGCGAGACAAGGGGAAATATGAGAGTTGTCCAAAAAAAAATGAATGTGTGTGATAATACCGCAAGTACTATATAAGTACCATACTATAAGTACCATAAGTATATGATGGATGTTTCCCCATTTGGGGTTTTAAAAGAAAATAGAAAAATGGTAGCGGAAATTGCGTATAATTGATGAAACAATTCACATGAGAACATTTAAAGTGAATATAAAATCGTGTTAATGATTTCAGAACAAATCAACGAGCAGTAGTAAAAGTTTTCAGTGGCAGAAAATTATAACTCCATTTCTTTACTTTTTATGCAGCTCATCTGCTCAGATATTGCTCATTAATTATCTCGCAGCATTACTTCAATTACAGCAACAGAGTCTTTGGAGGCTATGGTATCTGCTTGCCCTGCTCTAGGCAGATGCAATAATTTCCAACTTACGCGAAAACTTTTATATTATTTGTTTACAGTTATGGACAGCATAAGACAGTACCCGATGATGAATGCTCGCATAAAGTTCGCCTTATACCACAAAAAATCACGCTACTAAATATTTTTTTGCTCTGGGTGCATCCATATGTTACACGAGAGCATTTAGAATGAATTTACATTCATTCTAAATGCTCTCATGCAAACTGGTCCATCTTTCAAATGCAATCTGCTAAGCGCTTCACCTATCTGTTTTATTTTATTTATTTTATTGTAATATGTATACCATCCATTGCGTTGCTATTACTACTATAATCTAACGCTGTTTTTCATTTAGGCAATACTTACACGATCTAGTTTTGTTGGTAATATTTATTTCCCGCTAAATAGTTCAAATTGTTCTGAAAGCAAAGTACTTAAAAACACTTTAGAGAAATTAAAAGAATTTAATTAAAAATGCTTTAAAGATAACAGTTGCAGAAAGACTTCAGAATAATATGTTGCCATTGATTCTTCTTTCAGTAGCATCTTTCCCCACATTCTATTCAGTTTTTTCCCTAAAAAATACACCTACAGCAGTTACTTCTGAATAGCTCAAGAGTCCAAAAAATTATTATCGCATATACCCTTCTTTTTTTCCCCTATCACGGCCCATTCATACCGAAGTAGAGAAGAGGGGAAAAAAATGTGTAAACATCATTAACGTCTTAACGCCGATGCATCATTGCCGCCCCAAGAGTCTCGTTACTAAAAGACCCAAAAAATGAATATCCGTTCCTGCCTGTACCAAAAAGCTGTCTTTTATAGGCACGCACTCGTAAATACACAGCCTCTCCCTATCTTCTGAAAATCAGAAGCATATGCAGTAAACCTCACTCCCCTACATTTTCCCCATTTCTCCCCCCTGGTCGCCTTTCTAATATGTCTGTCTGTCATTTTTGTCGCCCGAAATGTCCCTTTTCATAATATTTCCCCCGGGATGTTATGGGGAAATTTTGCTTGAGAGTACAGGGAAAAATGAATGGAGTTGAAGTTGGTGAAGGGAATTCCTTAGAAGTGCTTTTGGGTGGAAATTTTTAATTATTTTCTTTTGTGTGAGTGAATTTCCCTCGTAATTCCCTACTCGTTGAAGTTAAGGTACGGAGATTATCCTTTCGTTGGAGGATTTCTTTGCAAAATTTATTTCATTGAGAAATACCATCACGCTTTTGAAGGGGAAAATAAACTTTGTGTGGAGGTCTGACTAAGTTTCGAGTAAATTTATAGATAAAGCTTACTAAAAGATATTCAGTTCGGGAATTTAAAGAAAAAAAGTAACCAAAAAAATTTTTAATGACTTACAAAAGATAGAGACAGTCTGTTTAGCACGAATAGTTCATTACATTCCTATGACCATTTTTCCTCATTTTTTAGTGGAAAAAAATTATATATATACATGAGAAATTTTTGTCAATTTAAGTTTACTAAAAGTCTAATCTGAAGCTTTGAAGTTTACTAAAAGTCTTAAGATAAATCTTATCTTATGCGAAGAGGATGAAAGTTCCAAATACCATTTTAGTGAAAACTAAAGCTAGCTTTTAGGCTTATACAATGACAAAAGAAACATATTTTTCTTGTCTGAGTCTTAAACAGTCAGCGTAAAATCATTCTCCCTTTTTTCTCCCAAAAAGCAGGTTTTCTAAGGTTACGTGGCGACTATCTATTGAGAAATGCACTTGAATCCATCATCCACTCCAAAAGTACTGAATGGTTGTCACTTAGCACCTTCGTCCACTGAGATCTGCGAAATTCATCAGACGGTTGAATACCTAAATTGGATACTTTTTTTTTAAAAAAGACCGGATTTGACGTTTTAAGTAAGGAAGTTCCAGGACCCTGCCTATCCGGCCATATTTTCATTACCCGGTAATCCCGAAACAAGCCTAACGTATTTCAAAGTCCTGTACCGGGTACACAGGCTCAGTTATCAGTTCTAATTACCCGGTCCCAGATACCTGAATCCGGCCAATTTTCCGACTTGAACCGAGGTGGCTCAGGGGATAGAGCGCTCGCCTACGAATGAGGTGCCCGGGTTCAAAACCCAGCTATGGTTGGTCGTTTTGGGTGCTACACTCAACTCGCAACTACCACAGTGTTAAAATATTCTCAGTGGTAGGTGGATCATGGGTTAAAGTCCCCGTGTCATCAGGCTAACCGTGGAAGATTTTCGTGGCTTTCCAATCCATGTAACGCAAATGCTGATTAGTTCTATCAAAAAGACCTCCATGAAAGCAAATTTCTGTGAATGTTTGGTTCAAGAGTTCCCTTGTCTTCTGGATTGGTTTCAAAATTACAAGTCTACATGGAGTTTAACATTGGTAGTCGTAATATCAAAATTGGGTCGGCTGTTCAACGACGGTTATAAAAGTTTGCCGACTTTATTTTACCGAGTACCTTTACCCGGCACATCACTATTTATATCTCTGATATTTCTTCATATTTCCTTACCATGTAATTCGAGTTTCGTTAGAAGTCGGAGTTACTAATTTGACCAATAAATGTAGTAAGTTTAATGATTTGTAAATATGGTAATCAAATTTTAAAATTCAAGTCGGAAAAAAATACATTGAAGAAAAATTAATTCTGAACTGAATTAAAATATTATATTTTAGAAATATTTCTTCAAAGTAAATTTTCATGTACTTAACATAAGTCGATATAGATATTAGTATTCCAAGCATTTTGTAATTGTATTAATTGTTCTTTAAATGCAAAGAAACTGTAAGAACAATAAGGAAAACGTATTCTAACGTTTTTCTGTAATTAAACTTACTTCTTTTGAGAAAAAAAAACCAACTAAATTTTACTCTTTAGTCATTTTATTTAAATTTTTTATCTTATTGAAAAAGCTATTACGTCTTTTGAATTTTTAATAATTAACATTTTATTTTTCTCATTATTTATTCCCTATCATTTTATTTAAAAAAAAAAGGAATAAAAATTACTTTTTTAAAGTTCCGTGAAAAATAATGGCAGTTGATTCAACAAAAAATTTAATTACTCATCAAACGTTTTCTAAATTATAATTATAAATTATTATTTATTTTTCAACTTTTAAATACTTATACTTTTAATAGTTATACTTTTAATAGTTATACTTTTTAACAATTATACTTATACTTTCAATAAAAATTATTTTTAAAAACGCACTCCTGAACATTTTAAAATGCGGTTTGGCATTACATTGATTCAAGTCTTTTACTAGTCAATAATTAAAAGTATCGTTTATTATGATAACGTTCTATTTTACATATTTTTTTAAAAATAAGTCATTTAGTATATTTATTTAAATTTTAATTTTAATCTGATTATTAAAACTTACTAAAAATATTAAATTCAGTTTTAGGAACTTTATACTGCAACTAAGTTAATGAATTTTAAACGTGACTCTTTTGGGCAAAAAACTCAAGCATTTGTTTCTTTACTATTTATTTTCCTTTATATATAAATTCTATATGAAAAGTTTAATATCGCAAAAACACAAAACTTCTTTGAAAATTCATTCTTTATACCTTAAGTATTGTTTTGCGTGTTAACATGTTAAAACTTTTATGCTTAAATTTTAAATGTTTTCTAAAACTTTTTTTCAATGGTTTAATTTTTAATCATTAACATAAGTTTTTATACAATAAGTTTATTTTGTTTGGAGGATTTTTCTAATAAAAATGTTCTTTTTGTATTCAATTCTAATTATTTAATAAAACTTAACTTTTCGCCATCCCGTAAAAACTTAAGGAATAAAAAATATTTTAAATACATGCTATGTAAATATTTGTTATAATAAATATCTTATTACGAGAAATTTCATTTTGCAAAATATTTATATATTTTATGCAAAATATTTATATATTTTATGCAAAATATTCTGAAGTAAAAAACAATATAAATAATATTTGCTTAGTTTAACTTTCCTTTTTACCCCCGTTTAATGCCTCAAAGCTTTCTATAGTCCTTATTTTTACCAATCCTTATTTTTCTCAATTAAAATTAGGATTGAGTACTTTAACATGTTAATTTTTTAAGGCCTAATTTTTTTAAACACTTAAGGCGACTGCCTGGGTACGATGAATTTTTTTTTTTAAATTAATTTTTTTAAAAAAACATATGTGTTATTGGTTCATGTGTGACATAAAATGATATAAACAAGAAGAAATATTTTTGAATATCGCATAGTTTTTAAAATATTTGAAAAATTAAGCCTAAAATGAGCGAAATTTAGAGCTTACGCCAGACACCATACACTTAATTTAAATGAATAAAATACAATTTCTTTTTCTGTACAGATTATTTTGACCCTTATCTGTGCTCTGAACTAAAGGTTTATGAAAATTTTAAAAATTACCCAAATTAAGTGCTAAAATCTAGAAAAACAGCAATTTTTTCATTTTTTTCAATAGTTTTTTATGTTTATATACCTGTAACATGACCAAATATTTAAATTGAAACTTAGTTTTAGTTCAAAACACAGTATATATAGTTTATAACATTGTTGCCAAATTTCATAAGAAAATTTCCATTAGTTTTGGAGTATGAGTGTCTGGCGTGAATCAAAATATTGAAAAATACAGTTTTTCAGAAAACGCTTTTAAAGATTTACTTAAACAAAAATAGTTACATAGACTTATTCAACAAGCTTTAATTTAATAATATTTGTAGTTCAGCCCTTTATGTAGCTCTTGCTTTTTACAGTTTGCATTTTAATTCATTATCTTTTTTTTTATGACCAATTTTCTATTGAGCGACAAACAGTAACTCGAGCGCGCGATTTTCTTTTTTTCAAAATATTAGTTATGTATGCAATAATTCACAGCAAATTACCACCAAACTCCTTCTAAAACAGTTTTAGGTTGTTAGAATCAATTGGCAAACAATACCTAAGTCATTTTAGAATGTAGTATAGTTAAATATTTATATTTTTTCATAAAACAGGCAAAAATGACGCGTTAATTTTCGCTGTATTTTGTATACACAACTACATGATTAAAAATATTAGCTTCATACAACACACTAATATTATTTTTAACTTTATTTCAAACAAAAACTGTATTATTTTAAAATAAACATTATAAGATATGCTTTTCTTATGAAAACACAAAATTTTGCAGTACATAATTTTGAAAAAAGATTTACTATGTTAGCATATTTGTTTACTATAACTAAACAGTGAAATAAAAGTACTTAAATAACAATAAAAAGTACTTAAATAACAACTAAAACTACCGTCAATTTAATATTAAAGCTTTTTTTAATAAGATCGTGGCAAATTTGAACGCTAAATAAATCATAGCAAACAGAAAATATAAATATCAAAATTGATGCCTTTCAATTTCGCTTCCTTTAAAAAGTTTATACATAATTTGTTCCCAGATGCGTTTAATTAATATTATATAAAAAAATTAACAAATATTAATATTTTTAATAGCGTTACAAGCAAAAAAAAATTCTTATTGGCTCAAAACTACATTGTTTACAATTAATTTTGACGTTTTCAGTGCACTTCCGGTGTTTCGTAATCTCACTTCCGGTTTCAAAATCAGCTATAACTTTGCTTCTAATTATCGAAATTTTAAAAACAAAGCATTTTTAGAATCCTAAGAGTTCATTCTTTTCAAAAATGCAAAAAAAAGAAATTCGAATTATTTGATGAAATCGGTCATTTTAAGGCAGGCAGATACCTGAAGTTCATTAATAAACAAAAGATTAGTTGATTCCTTTTATATAATTTCCCCTTCAAAAATTCATAAGCATTGCAAAAAAAACAAGTTCAAACAAACTTTTCTCAACAATGGTTAAGAGGCTATTTCTAAATGAAAAATTAGCATATTCATTTTATATAATTTCCTCTTATTAAATTCATGTACAATGTAAAAATTAAGTTCCCACAATTTTTTCTTAACAATGGTTAAGAAGTTTATTTGTAAATGAAAAAAATTTATATTCATTTTATATATACTGAAGAGCCATTACATTATGACCACCCTCCATCTATAACAGTGGGCTCGCCTAGGTTTTCATGGTTTCTCGCCCAGGAACAATGTTTTCATGGGGCACATTAGGACCCATAATCCTCATAGAACAATCCCTGACGTCTGTAAGCTACTTGAACATAGTTGCAGACCAGGTTCACCCATTCATGGCAACAGTTTTTCCTGCGGGGGATGGTGTTTACCAACAGGATAATGCACCATGTCATAAGGGTCGAATCGTCGGGGAACATTCCAGTGACTTTCAAGTCATGTCTTGGTCCCCAAATTCACCTGACCTTAATTCAATAGAGCATTTGTGGTCCTACTTGGAAAACCAAATTCGTGTTGTCGCGCTACCCCCTCGCAATGTGAGGGAATTGCAGAACAAGTTGGTGAGCGCTTGGTACCAGATACCTCAGACTACATATCAGCACCTTGTGGAATCAATGCCACGATGGGTGCTAGCAGTTTTGAAGGCTAAAGATGGTCCTACATGTTATTAGCAGGGTGGTCATAATGTAATGGCTCTTCGGTGTAATTTCCTCTTATTAAATTCATGTACAATGTAAAAATTAAGTTCCCACAAACTTTTCTCAGCAATAGATACATTTAAAAAATTAAAACTTACTACAGAATTTGCAAGTGTTAAAGTATTCATCTATACTTACTTACTTGTTTATTCTCTCCGTGCCGAATTGACACATAAGGCCTCGAGTCTTTCTCTCCACGCACTCCTGTCCTGGCCAGGCAACGAGCTTCTTGACATCTTAGTAGAGTAGATAATCCTGCTCTACTAAGATCTTCCTTAATGCATCTTTGCCATGTTTGTCTCGGTCTCCCTCTGTAATACATCTGTAATACTATTAAAATATCTTTCAAGCCGATTAGTAAACCCATAGTTTATACCCCATAGTTTATACCCATTAAAAAATTCGCATGAGCTTAGCAAAAACAAATTCCCACAAAAACCTTCCCAATAATAGATACATTTAAACAATCCTCATTTGTCTCAACTTATGTTAGTTTTGGATTTAATATAGTGCTAAAAATTAAAAGGCATAAGATTTTTAAATACTATTTTTAATATCCTAAAATGCCCGTTAGTTAATAAGAGAGTAACTGAAATCCATTTTAAAATTCATGAACACCATAAAAAACATGTTCCCCCAAAACTCTCCTCACTAATAGATACAATAAAATAATCCCTAATTTTTCTTAGTTAAAACTAAGTTTCAGTACTGAAAGGTATCAAAAATTTATAGCTATAAAACTTTTTTTAGTATTTTAGAGGCCCATTAGTAAACAAAAGATTTGTTTATATCCATTCTAAAATTCACTAGCACTATTAAAGAAGAAAAAAAAGTTCCCACAAAACTTTTACCATTACAGAACAACCAATTCACCAACAACACAATACTATTCGGGCAGGAATTCCAAGGGAAAAGCTCATATCCAGACTTTTCCCTATTCCCCCGAGGTAAGGGAATAATTAATGCACGGAAGCTTTTAAGGCTTGGAAAACCCCGGCTCCCATTATGAACCCAGTACCTGAAACTGCACAGTATCTATCTTTGTTCCGCATCTGCGTTGTAATTAAAATTTCCGCGCTCGTTTCCTCAGTTTCGTAAACTCCGGAGCCAAATCGTAAATGCCGTTGCTGCCCAGCCATTTGTTTCCTTAATTTATCGAGGCAAGGTGGCAACGTTGTCATAAGCTCCACTCCTCGTTCGGAATGTGATTTGTTTTCACTTATAAAAATCACTGTTTTCCTTCTTTTTGATGGTGAAACTGTTAAGGTGAAGATGTTTGGAATTTCAAATTTAACTCGTTCTGTTGTTGATATTTTAAGAGTGATGCTTAGCGTTTCTATCCAGGAAATACTTTCTATAATTTACTGAGATTTTAATTGTGTTTATTTTTTAATTTTATTAAAGTTTTGGACAATTATAAAAATATTGATTTATAAATAAATATCGAAACATTAAAAAGTGTGGTAATTTAAATTTATTTCACAGGAATTAACAAAAGCATTTATAAATTTACATTTAAAAAAATAGTAAAGTTTATTGTTTTTCTACAAAAAAACTTTTTTTAAATTTAAATTTCCCGAAAAAGAAAGACAAAAAAAAATTGAATTTAAAAATTTTATACGCGGAAAAATAGAATGAAATAACTATTAATGCTTGGATTTTACACTATGTCGTGTAGGATTATTGTTATTGCAATAAAAATTATCAGAACTGGAATTAAAAATCAGAACTGGTACACTGCTCTCTGGTAGATCGATTTCTATTTAGATAAGTTAACTGGAATCTACAGTTCTATTTTGGAATCAAATCTATTTAAAATAGCTCAACTATATTTTAGAAATAGCTCTACTTAGAATAGCTTATAAGTATGATTTAGGTCTATCTATTTCAGAATTAGCTCCATTTTGAAGAGTTAATTATGATAGTTCTTTTTGGACTTTAGAGGAGCTAATCATAATATCACATCTGCATTTTAGAAGAGCTAATTTGAATAACTCACCTTGATTTTAGTAGTGCTAATTAGAATAGCTCTTCTTGATTTTTGAGTTAGGTAAAAAAAAAAGGGTAATAAAATAGCAATGCTCGATTTAGAACATTTGATTTAAATAACACTTGTTTCTAAGAATTAATATATATATATGTAATATATCGTATTATAAAACTTAAATATATGTTTTTATTTGTTAGAGGATCCATATGTTCATTTAGAAGAACAGATATTTATTTTTATATTCATGAACGCTATCCATTATGAAAATACAAATTAATACAATATAAAAATAAGCATATATTCTTTATTTAATTGTTAATCTATAAAACAATTAAGAAGTACAGTTTTTTATAATGTAAAAGTAAACATATATTATTTGTTTATTAAGCAATCTATAAAACCACTTAGTAGTACAGGTTTCTTTGTGTGATTATTAAGCTCTAATCCTAATATATCATTAAGTTAATACAAAAATACAATGTAATATGCATTATGTAAATACAAAATAATACTATATTGTAAAAATAAGTATAGATTTTTATTTACTAGGTAATCTATAAAACTGTTAAGAAGTACAGGTTTATGATGTAAAAATAAGCATATATTTTTATTTACTAAGCAATCTATAAAACTACATAGAAATACATGTTTTTTTACGATTAGTAAACGCTAAACCTAATATACCATTAAGTTAATGCAAAAATGCAGTGTAATACAAAGTAATATGTATATCTTCATTTGCAAGTATATTTTCATTACATATGTATATTTTCATTTTCATTTGTTTATTTTCCATTCAAGTAACAAAATATAAAATACATTATAGTTTACAATATATCTAAACTTACATTATATATTTACACTGTAACTAAAAACAAATTAATACAGTAATGTAAAAATAAACATATACATTTATTTACTTGGTAATCTATAAAACCGTTGAGAATTACAGGTTTTTTATGATGTGAAAATAAGTATGTATTTTTTATTTACTAAGCAATCTATAAAACCACTTAAGTACAGGTTTTTGTTGTATGATTACAAAGCTCCAAACCTAATATACCATTAAGTTAATACAAAAGCAACATGAAAACGGAAATTGTCATGTGATAAATTATTAGGAAAACCTGGCCAATGACAAAAGGCAGCCTGTGTTATTTCTCATGACATATTTTTCCGTATCATCTCCTTTTCTAAGGTATGTTCAATACATCACCTATAAAGAAACAGCTTTTTCCTACTCGTCAGATGTCCATTGGCGATATTTTTTGTCCACTCCAATCACTTCCGATGTTAAACATGTGTGGGGTGGGCTGTGTTTTGTTGGTTCCTTGAGAAATAATAATCGTCGGTCATTCTAGGCATTTATGCTTATTGTAGTCACGCATATCTCAAGTTACCTTTACGATATTGTTGTATTGCTTATGTATCGTTGGGATGGCTCTTTTTTTATTCCACCATATATTCGATCGAAGGAAGTAACTCTGTAGTAAATATTTTTCTTATTTTGCGATAGGATGAAAAATCATCACATTTTTTTGCTACCGACGTTAAAATACGTTTCCTTTTTGTAACTATGTTAAAAATAGCTTTCAATGTTTCGCAACTTACAAAATATTGCTGTACATCAAGACATATAGTTCTCCTGTGGTTACTTGTAATAAATCTTAAGGCTGTTATTTAATATTAATAAATGAGAATTGAAAAATGTTACACTAAAAATATTTTAACATGTTAGCTAAAGTTTAAATGTTTAAATATGTTAAACTAAAAATATTACTATGTTAAAAGTAACTTACAATTTTTCACAACTTACGAAATATCGATGCACATCAGGACATATAATTCTCCTGTGGTTACTTGTAATAAATCATAAGGCTGTTATTTAATATGAAAAAAATTTTAAATTAAAAAATTTCAATATTTAAATTATGTTAAAAATAGCTTACAATTTTTCACAACTTACAAGATATTGCTGTACAACAAGACATATAGCTTTCCTATAGTTATTTATAACAAATCTTAAGGCAGTGGTTTAATAAAGATATCTTATTTTATAAGCCATATTGAACAACTGTCCCCTTTTGGGGTTTACGACTATCAATGTTCAATTCCGCAGACTTGGAATTTTGATCTCAATTCTGATGACAATCAAGTCAAGCATTGGGACTAATTAGCCTTCGAAGAGATCTATTCATAGAACTAAAGGCATTTGTGCTACAAATAGAGTAAGATCCGTCTACCACTGAAGATATTTAATTTGAGCATTTGTGATCGGTGCTAGATGGAAGCAGAATTCGTAACAACCAGCCATCACAACAAGCAAAACAATAAGCATGTTTTTAATAATAATTTTGAAACAAATTAATGATTATAAATTAAAACAATTATTATGCTTTTAAAAAATAACATGCATGGCGTCATATCTCTTACATTGTTCCAATGTTACGTCTAATTTGTCATCAACGGTTGATTCTGCTCTTGGAGCAAGCTTTTTTTTTTATTTTACTTACAAAGCAAAACAGCTTGATTAATACTCATTTTTCGATGAATAACAATAATATGAGTAAAATTATTATAATTAAACCAGCACAGGTACAATTAAATCATAAAATAGATCACTTTGTTGATATGAGCTATTCACTTTTATCCCTCAATTCTTCCCAATTGTAGATCAGTTTGTTTAAGCTTCTCATTGCCACACGAGAAAAGTATTATATAAAGACTTAAAACAATAAACTTAAACATTGCTATTCTAAATTTCCTAACTAAATTATAGCAACATAGGAAAATATAAGGATAGATATTGATATAGTATAAAGTAAACATGTATCTCTTTTTTTTTATGAAAACTAAATAAAGAAATATATATATTGTATGCACGAAAATTAATTGGAGTATGCTCATTATTTGTTTGTTTTATATTCTGTTTGCGTTTTGATACAGTTTAATCTGTTTAGAAAAAAACTGAAATTACTTGAAAGGTGTTTTTTAATTATCTTCAATTTTTTTTCTTTTAAAAATTGGTTTACTTTTTCGAGATAATTATCTCTTTTTCACGAAAAGCTTTTTATCCCCATCATAAAACAGTTAAAAACAGTTTTAATTATTTTAATGTGGTAAACATGTTTTTCGAAAGATTTGTTTTAATGATTACGAAGTTTTTTCATTCCATTGCATTTATTAATCCCTCGAATGGGTTTGAACATTATATTTAATTAGGACTCCAAAATAAGACTGGAAATTTTAATTGCTCATGGCTTTTTTTTGTTTACTTATACACCTTATTATACACTTTTTTTTCTTCTTCATTTTATACTACCATTTTTGTTTAGATGAAACTTAGTTCAACATCATGATTTTCTTTTTTTGCTCATTTTTATAAGAAAACTCATTTTTACCAAAAAAACATAATTTTTTCCAGAAACTATGATTTCCAAGGTAATAAGAAGTTTTTCATTATTTTTTTCTTTCTTTTTTGATTAAAAAAGAACGTTTTATGCTGCTTCCAAATGGAACAAATTTTGTTTTTTAACCTAATTACTCCGAGCTTCATGAAAGTTCTGGAAGTTTAGTTTTTATACTTCAGTTAATTTTGTAGTTTGAAGTTAAATACCGAAAAGAAAAATCCTCTTTGAATCTTTAAACTAAATTATTGGTGGTTTCACAGAAAAAACTAATCGGTGGTTGGTATAAAAGGATGAAACACGTTTAGTTACTTTTAACCTAATGACCTGATTTTTAATTTATTAAGTTTCAATTTTCATGCTTTGAAAAGATCCCTTTAACTGAGATGATATTCATTAAAAAAACTAGTTTTTTTATATAAAGAAAGTGATTTCGTGTTCGAAATCCTTTTTGTTGCTCATTAATTTCAAAACTGCAAGTAAAATTTGACCTTCTTTCATTAATTATTTGCTAGTGCATGCTGAGTTTACATATATTGTTTTGATAAATTTCAATGGTCATTTTTCTTTTATTTTCTCTTTTCATTGAAAAACTAATTTTTCCCGAAAAATAAAAACACTTTCTAAAACTTTTCGCAAATTTATTGATTTTATTATTTTTAAAATAAACGATTTTGGATCCTACTTAATGTTTATAATTATGATGCGAGTTGGGATAATTTTTTCAAAGCTTCATTGAAAGTTTATATTTTTGGTACTTAATTTATTTACCCTGGAAGTTCTTAAAAAAGTGAAAGTACTAATTATACTAACTACAGTTATAGTAAGTACTTCCTTTGTACTTTATTTATTTATTTTTTTTAAATTTCAAATAATTTTTTTTTCCTTTACTTTTAAAATTTAGTATTTTCGGCTATGTTTAAAATTCGGTTCTTTTTTTTTATACTTAACATTATTCATAAAGTAGAAAAAAACTATTAATAATGACAAAACGTTAAAAGGAATTTTATGTTTTCTTACATCAAATTTCTTTATCATTTTTTTTAAAATTCAGTACTTCAATTATCTATGTAGTGTATTAATTACATTTCTGTTCATTACTGTGGCGTAACTACCACTACAAAAGTTTAACATCATTCACTAGTATATAAAGCATGCTAACTTGATTTTATCATGAGGTACCTTTTGATAGATGACGGTTGGCATGGTCGATAACTCCGCCCCCACATTGGTGACTTTCGAACGTGATTTGCTCACGCAAGTAACGCCCACTTCGCAATCTCTTAACGGTTACGCCTACTTCGATGGATAGTCCACATTGTACGGTTGACTTGCTATTTGTGAATGCATCATTCACCTCCTGCGCTGTTGCTTCTCAGTCTCGTCTCAAACATACACACAACGTCGGCCAGCACACACTCGACTGTTAAAGGCAACACAGGAGCGACCACGTCTGTGAAGTTAATACACCTCTCACATTCAGCACTCAAAAAATCCGGTGACTCTCTCCCGGTCCTTCACAAGTACAGCAACTAGTGAGATCTGTTCATCGAATTATATCTCTGATAAAATTCTGGTGGGGGAGTAATGTGGCGTAACTACCACTACAAAAGTTTAACATCATTCACTAGTATATAAAGCATGCTAACTTGATTCTATCATGAGGTACCTTTTGATAGATGACGGTTGGCATGGTCGATAACCCCGCCCCCACAATTACATTTGCAGGGCTATACATGTTCAATTAATTATAATGTAACTGTCATTCTGATTTTGATATTTTTCTTGTAACAAATATTGCTTTTTGCACAAGATTGATTTAGTACAGAAATTGTAGCTTATTTTTGCCTTTTTTGACAAAGCATTTTTGCACTTTCTGATCCTATCAATGGTGAATCCCATCGCATAGTGACCTTTCAATTGAAACCAACTTTAATGAAACCAACTTCAACTGAAACTAAATTTGCACAATTTTACACTTCTTTTTATAGTATAGCTGATAACACACACTGTGTCAATAAATGTTTGATGCTAATGTTGGCTCGCTTATTAAAAAGTCCCTTTGCTGTTCAGTAACAAATTTTACAGAATTTTACTTCTGCTTATGGTACACCAGACAGTGCATCGAGTTATGTTAGCTACTAATGTTTATTCTATGCAGTATTCTAATTGAACAGAAACCGAGTATACAAATCTTTAATTCCAGTTATGGTATAGCAGTCAGTGTATCAAGCTATGTTCTTTGCCAATATCGTTTCTCCTGTGCAGCTCTCTCATAGTACAGAAACCAATTTTACACAATTTTACTTCCTCTTATGGTACAGAAGATAGTGTATAGAGTTATGTTTGCTGCAAAGTTTGTTCTATGCAGTCCACTCAATTCACAAAAAATAAATTTATACTTCTTTATTTCCTCTTATGGTATAACAGGTAGTATATCAAGTTTTCTTCGCCAATCTCATTTCTCCCACGCAGTCCTCTCATTGCACAGAAACCAAATTTACACATTATTTCCTCTTATGGTTATAACAGGCAGTGTAATAAGTTCTGCCAATGTCGTTTCTCCTATGCAATCCACTTATTGTACAGAAACCAACTTTACAAAATTTAACTTCATCTTATGGTACGGAGGATCGTATTCGAGCTATGTTTGCTAGCAGTATTTGTTTGTTCTATGCAATCCTTTCATTGCACAGAAAGCAACTTTACACATTTTTTTTCTTCCTCTTATGGTATAAGTAAATATTGGCTGTCAATATTGTTCCTTCGACGCAGTCTTTTCATTGTAAAGAAACCAATTTTACAAGCTTTTTATTTCTCAGGGGGATACGCCTTTTTGGAGATAATATGGTATTTCAATGCGGTGTTCTTTTTCATACTATTATTACTAACACTTCAGTTAATAATATTATTATTATTTACTGATCTGTCATTATCTCATTATTATTCAGTTTTTAATATTATTTTTACTAACGCCGTTAAGCTTCCATAACTAAACGATATCCTTTAAAACGAATATTTAAACTATCAATTTTGATAGATATTTTTAGTTTTGTACATTTGTTTTGGCTGTAATAAAAATGCAGAAACTACATTAGTTAAAATTAGATTAGTTATCTCTAATTGCTCTCTAATTTTCTTACTATGTAAAGTAATTGATGGAGACATTTAGAATTGAGATTGACATTTAGAATTTATGACAAGAATTCTTTTATTAATTTAAAATCATTCTTGCCTAAAACTAATTTTCTCTTAATTGCATAATAGATTTAAAACGTTAGAAATAAATTCGTCATTTTATTTTCTTGATAAAAAGTATATTCTTCAAAAATATTTCCTCTTTAATTCTCATCACAAAGCTCCAATATGTATAAATCGTTAAGAGCAACAGTAAATAAGTAATATCTTCGTTAAATATTCTTTTGTAAATGAATTTTAAATTGGGTAATAAGTTTTTTTTTTCTTTAAATAATTGCAATTTAAATATTGTGCTAAAACAAGAAAAAGTGCTTTATTCTGAAAAAATAAAAGTCTTTGTCGTTTTTTTTTTCTACAAAAGATCTGAACTCACATAAATTTCAATACGTTGTATTTGTTTTGTATCTTTTGTTTATTCAAAGCAATGAATCAAAGTAAATATTTTATTTAAGTCTTTCCCGTTTTCCACCTTTTATTTGTTTTCCGTTATTTGTAAAAGAAATAACAACCGTTATTAAATTTCTACTTACAATATATAACAAATTTCTCTTAGAAATAAAACCGGCATTCCTTTATTATTTCTTTCATCAAGTTTCATCCTTTCTTTCCTTTCTAATGAAATAAATGAATAATAAATAAATTATCATCTTCTTAGACATTAATTAGTATTTATAATAAAAACCAATACAAAATTCCCTAAAATTTCTAGAACTTTTATTGAATTATAATTATAGGACATTAGGAATCAAAAATTGAAATCCTTTCTAAAAATTCTTTTTCTAGAACATTTAAAAAAAACATAAATTGCGTTAAGCTCTTTTTTAATTCTATGTATTCATTTCTTATATTTCATTGTTGTTCTTTTCTGTTCCTTTATTCCATTCCTTTATTCTACTTCTTCTTCTTCTTCTTCTTAAAAATCAAAAAGTTTGTAGTTTTCTTTTCTTACAATACTTCAGACCATTTCGGGAAGTGCTAAAAAATCAATTCCGCACACCTTTCCCTTGCAAGCTTCCTACATTTCAATTCCTTCTTACAAAATAGGCGAATTGTAAATAAATGATTACCATCTTGGATATTGATTGGCAAGCGAATCCGCGAATCAACGGAATAATAAATAAAAAAGCAAAGAAAGTGCCAGGGCACTATTTATCTACGCCAGCCCCTCCTGGAACAAACAGGAACATACAAAGGCGATCGCGTGCATGTTTCTCTGCCTTAGCAAGTATTTCCACCCCTACTTGCATGAGAACATAACCACCTGAGTCCTTCCCTGAGCAACCCCCCCTTATTCTGCACCCCCTTCTCCTTCTAGGCCTTCCCCACCCACGCGCTCTCTTTACCTTATCTATTCCAGCTCCGTAGCACAGTTGCGTGTGAAAAGGCTCACGGTGGCGTAGGAATACAAATCCGTTTATTCCGAGCAATGTCAAGAGGTTCGGGATTCAGGGATCCTCTATGAGAAAAATGACACCTGGTTGGACAGAATTGTTGGTGATCGATGCCTTTATGAATCACATTCGGGGGTGGGGGGTAGTTTTGTAATAACTTATATATATGAGACGTAAGGGGGGGGGTAAAGATGCGGAAAATTTGCGTCTTTGTTCTAATCAACGCATCAAAAGATAATCCTAATCGAATTGTGAGGGGTACTTCCCCCTTTCTTATTTACAGGTGATTGGGTTCAATCAAAGTTAAAACTTTCACATTAATCTATCTCAAAACAAAGTTGGTGTTTGCCCAACTTCATCAAAGCGGGAAATGTACCGTGAAGAAGGAAAATTAAGTTACACGCACAATCTCTTACCTTGATTTTTCTTTCCTATTTAAGAAATGGCACAACGGTAATTTATCGTTAAGCTCCTCCTAATCCACCTGTCATTCTGCTTTGTTTAAAAAGCGTAAACCGTTATGAAAATTATTTATGTTCATAAGAACGATTATTAAAGACTGTTTTCGCCCAAATTTTTCAGAAGAGGAAAATGTTTCCTTCCTATTTTAAAATCAATTGCAGTGAAATAATTTATCTTAACAAAAAATAATTTGTATCTTGTTTAAAGAAAATTAAGTTAAAGATTGCAAGATTGTTTCCAAAAAAGCACTGATGGAATACTACGCATTTTTATTTTAAAAACTGCCTGTACTATTTTTCTTTCTTTAATGAAATCTGTTTAAGTTAAAGACTGGAAAATGGCTCCCAAAAAGTGATTATTCATAGAAGAAAAAAAAGAGTCCAAAAAAAGGAAAGAAAACTGTAATAAATGGAATCACTTTAAAAAAAAACTCTCATATTTAGCTTGTTTTTTTGTTTTTTAAAGAAAACGTTTAAAGTTAAGTGCTAGAAAACAATTCCCAAAAAGTAGTAATTTGTACAAGAATCTTTTCGTGCAAAAAAGTCTGACATGGTTTTTCTAAGCATTTTCACCAAGAAGAACAAAAAAAGAAGAATAACTTGAAAACCATTAAAAAACAGCATTTCTTTAGAATAATTTTCCTTAAATTTTCTTTAGAACACACAAATAACTTCAATATTTTAAAAGTAATTAAACTTTTAAAGAAAATAGCTAATTCGGCGACATTTTTCCACTAACATGCAAATTGCCAAAATCAATGCCTTATTCATATTTTTTGTAAAATTTTTATGAGCAGCATCAGAGCAATAATTCAGTATCGAAGAAAGTTTTTAAATATTAATAAATTAGACCATAAACACTTTTTATTTTCTTTAAACTGTCGCTTTTCTCCATTTTGACGTTTTTCGATATTTTCAGAATTAACATAGAGGCGCTGGCTGAAAATAGGCTGAACTTGACCTAACAGTTATGAGTAATTAATTGTTAGAAACTCACACTCATTTCGAAAACATAATATTATTCGCAAAAAAAGTATCACTTCGTGCAACAGCAGAATCTTCGAAAAACAATCTTACAAATAAAGACTGGAAAACGATTAAAAAACAGCATTTCTTTAGAATAATTTTCTTTAAAAATTCTCTCTTAACAGTAACTGTTAAATTAAAAACAAAAATTGTTCCCAAAAAGGAACGATTATAGTTAGAATCGTTTAAAGAAAACTCTATTCTCAAAACATGAAGATCAAATGTAATGAAACATTTTATTTGCAAAACTTTTAAAAATAAACTCTAGAAAACGATTAAAAAACAGCTTTTTTTAGAACAATTTTCTTCAAAAACTCTCTTTGAACACTTAAATTTAAAAGCGGTTATGCATAGAATCTCTTAAAGAAAATTCTATACTCGCGGCATAACGATGAAATGTAATAAATCCTTTTATATCTACCTATCGCTGTGTCTAAAGTATTTATGTAGTGCAAACAGTCACAAAAGTTCTTTGTGTTAGCGGAAAAGTTTTCCTTAACTAGATTTATAGTAAAGGTGTACTTAATTCACTTTATAACTAAAGAAATCTTACTTAGTTCAGAGAAGAACAAAAACACCTTTAAGTATTCATGATTCTTCGCGCCGTTTAGACTCCAAGAACGAATTTATGAGACAAGACAAACCCTTACCTTAGTTTCCTGCCTCAAAGAACATTTTTTACTATAACAATTATTCTTTCCTTTTTTGCGAGATGTTATCTTGACCTAGTCGTATTTTTCAAATTCTTGGTTCCTTCTTAAATCATGATATTAAATAAATAGTTTTAGCATCTTTACAAATTCAGATAAATTAAAGTTGAATGTAAAAAAAAGTATTTTAAATTGTTTTATTTATAGTACGCTTTTTATGTATTAAATTTTTTCACATTATGTCTTAGAAAAACTCTATTATTACCATATATGTAGGGCAATAAAAAAAGATAAACAATATGGATATAATAAGCAGTCTATTTTAACTTGCTCTTTAAGGAAATGATCGTTATCAATGTTGCTTCTCCTAATCAGTCCTTTTATTGTACAAAAGCCAACTTTACGTGTTTTTCACCTTCCTTCATAAGCAGCATATTTTAACTTGCTCTTTCAGGAAATGTTCGCAGTCAATGTTGCTTCTCCTAATCAGTCCTTTTATTGTACAAAAGCCAACTTTACGTGTTTTTCACTTTCCTTCATAAGCAGCATATTTTAACTTGCTCTTTCAGGAAATGTTCGCAGTCAATGTTGCTTCTCCTGATCGGTCCTTTTATTGTACAAAAGCCAACTTTACGTGTTTTTCATCCTTCCTTCATAAGCAGCATATTTTAACTTGCTCTTTCAGGAAATGTTCGCAGTCAATGTTGCTTCTCCTAATCAGTCCTTTTATTGTACAAAAGCCAACTTTACGTGTTTTTCACCTTCCTTCATAAGCAGCATATTTTAACTTGCTCTTTCAGGAAATGTTCACAGTCAATGTTGCTTCTCCTGATCGGTCCTTTCATTGTACAAAAGCCAACTTTACGTGTTTTTCATCCTTCCTTCATAAGCAGCATATTTTGACTTGCTCTTTCAAGAAATGATTGCAGTCAATGTTACTTCTCCTGATTGGTCCTTTTATTGTACACAAGCCAACTTTACGTGTTTTTCATCCTTCCTTCATAAGCAGCATATTTTTGAACTTGCTCTTTCAGGAAATGTCAGTATTCAGTGTTGCTTCCCTGTATCAAACATTCAACTGTTCAATATCAAAATTTCCTTTTTCTTCCTTCTTTTATGTGCAACATTAACTCATAGAGCTCATAACTTACTCTATCCAGAAATTGTTTCATTCTAGGCAAATAATACCAAGCTTTTATCTAGATCTATTAGACCGAAACAAACTATTATAAAATGACGAAGAATTGCAGGAATAGAAGACTGGTATATGAAATGGAAAACAATAACCTATACTGACAAATCCAACCCGCTAATTGCCAAAAAGAATAAAGTAAATTAGCCTATTTATCAAATCTAAATTCTATTCAATCAAACTGTTACAGTGGTGAAAAACCCAAATATTTAGCACTTACTATTAATAATAAACTCAAATGAAATAGACGTATACAGTCAAACATCCAAACAGCATATGACGCTTTCCAATGATTAAAATCTGTTCTGAATTCAGGCTCACAGCTCAGCATTAAAAACAAAAGATTTATTTATTTACAATGCATTCGTCCCGATTCTAACTTACGCTTCCCCGGTACTCTCAACCATGATTGACATCATTAAGCATTAACTATCAGCGACCAAAAATAAAATTATCATATGGAGGCTTGGAACTCCTTGAAATATCAGTAATTGCAAGATAAGAGACGAATTAAAGATTTAAAAAAAAAAGACATAAATGAGCGCATATCAGAATTAAATTCCACTTTTCACAAAGATGTCCGAAATAGTGACCACTAGGGAGCAACTCTCCTTCGATACTACGTACAGCCGCTGAGAAGACGTCTCTTGATCTCCTTGCACTAATTTTTGTACATGACTTTTTGTATATAGTATTGCATTTATTTAACGTATTCTATAAATTTGCCCCATAATTTCATGACAACCTATATTTACTTAATTTAGCAATATTCATATGATTTTGTTTATTAAACGATTTTGACGGTGTACGTAGCCACATTCCTCATCATACATCCTTTCCCTACCTCTTAATCAATTAAATTTTCAATTAATTAATTTTGACTTTATATATTATTAATTTTATACCTGATATATCAATCATCGTCCACGAATCAAGCTCTTAGGTTCATGCATGCACCGTAACTCGTAATTGCTCCATCAGGAAATACCCGCTGTCAATATTGCTTCTTCACATCAACCATTTAATTGTTCAAAAACAAAACTTACGCATTTTTCTTCCTTTCTTTATAAGCAACGTATTTTAATTTGCTGTATTAGGAAACATTTGCTGTGTTTGATCAACCATTTAATTGTTCAAAAAACAAATTTACGCATTTTTCTTCCTTTCTTTATCAGCATACGGTTTTAACTTGCTTTATCAGAAAATGTCCGCTGCCAATGTTGCTTCTCCTGATCAGCCCTTTTACTGCACAAAAGCCAACTTAACGTGCATTGTAAAGACGCCAACCTAACGTGTCCTCTCTAAGCAACATATTTTTAAATGTTGAGCTTTTTTTTTCATTTTTTAGCATTTTCAAAAAATATCCACTGTTAATATCCCTTCTCTTGATAAATGATTTTATTGTACAGAAGCCAACTTTACGTCTTTTTCTTCCTCTTAAAGCATTGTACTGTTGTGTAATCTATCAAAAATGTCGACTAATAATGTTATTTCTTTCTGTGATGCTATATTTGCATGCTGCTATTCTTTATGTATTGACAATGATTTCTGTGTCTTAACGCAATTTTTATAAAGTGTAACCTTTGCTCTAAACCATCGTAAAAATGTGTACAACATGAAATTAATCATGCTTACATGATATATAATGAGAAACATTGCATTTTACTGTTAAGAATAGTTTTAATTGTTTTTCGAAATAGGAAATAATAAGGTAGATATCGATAGTTTATAAATAAAAACTGTGTTTTTTCATATAACAAAAAATTCCAAAAGTTTTTCATATAAAAAACCATTTTTTCATCTTCAAAAGTAATTTTTATTGAATGTTAGAAAACAATAAATGTTTTTTTTTTTCATATAAGTAGAGTATCAAAAACTTTAATGAGTTTTCAACGATAAGGAACTTTTTTGTCATATTTTTCAGGAAATAAACATTTTTTTAAAAAAAAAATATATTGGTTACAGTATTCAAAGAAACTGAAACAATTTTATTCGCACTGAAAAAACAATAAAAAGAAAAAGCTATAAAAAAAAGAGATAAAAAAAGAAGAAAAATCAATTTTAAGGGGAAAATAAAACAGAATAAAGAAGTTTTAGAAGCATTAAGAATGTAAAAAGAGATATCTCTAAATTATTACCTCGTTTTTATTCATTGCTCGGTCTGTCGAAAGACATATTTAAAAAAAATATGCAACTCATCATTTTATTTTAATAACTAATTTAAATTACTTATTTAGTGGTTTTGTAAAACAAATTTACTGCTTTTTGTCTTGCCTAATTGTTATTTTCCTCCTTCAAAAACAATTACGTAGATATTTTTTAATTTTTGTTTTTGATCAATTTTAACCATATCTTTAATGTTCTAAATTCAATTTAAATGAGAATGTCAATCCAATTATTATCCATTTGAAAATAATTTAATGTTAATATAAAAGATATTACGTTTAGATTTTTGTTAAGTGATTAATTACAATGACCCATATCACTTATAATTTATGCCTAAGTCAAACTTCTTGATGATCCCATCAAAGGATTTTGATGGTTTATGTTGGTTTCAGTGCGATTCATAATTTTCCATTGATGGTCGCCATCATCCAACGTTTTCCATTATGCGTTCATAGTTTTTGATATGCCAACAAACTCTCATCATTCCATGATGGAAAATGCTACTTCAATACACTATGATGGTTAACCATCAAGAGAATTTTAATTCTCATGGACCAACAATCGATGACGATCCGTGATGGTCTATGATGGTTCTAACCATACATTTCCATAATGATTTGATGGGAATTCTTGTTGGTCCTCAGGAATAAACCATCAAAGCAATTTGCTTATTTTTTTATGTTGGTCCATCATAAATGAGCCCGAATTCCTACATTGGGGTAATGGTGATTCATGATCGTTCCAACATTTGATTTTTAAGAAACTATGATAGAAATTTTTTGATGGTTCAACATGAATAAACCATTAAAACAAGTTGCAATTCTTATATTGGACCATCATGAATCAGTCCGAATTCCTACATTGGGGTAATGGTGATTCATGATCGTTCCAACATTTGATTTTTAAGAAACTATGATAGAAATTTTTTGATGGTTCAACATGAATAAACCATTAAAACAAGTTGCAATTCTTATATTGGACCATCATGAATCAGTCCGAATTCCTACATTGGGGTAATGGTGATTCATGATCGTTCCAACATTTGATTTTTAAGAAACTATGATAGAAATTTTTTGATGGTTCAACATGAATAAACCATTAAAACAAGTTGCAATTCTTATATTGGACCATCATGAATCAGTCCGAATTCCTACATTGGGGTAATGGTGATTCATGATCGTTCCAACATTTGATTTTTAAGAAACTATGATAGAAATTTTTTGATGGTTCAACATGAATAAACCATTAAAACTAGTTGCAATTCTTATATTGGACCATCATGAATCAGTCAGAATTCCTACATTGGGGTAATGGTGATTCATGATCATTCCAACATTTGATTTTGAAGAAACTATGATAGAAATTTTTGATGGTTCAACATGAATAAACCATTAAAACAAGTTGCAATTCTTATATTGGACCATCATGAATCAGTCCGAATTCCTACATTGGGGTAATGGTGATTCATGATCGTTCCAACATTTGATTTATAAGAAACTATGATAGAAATTTTTGATGGTTCAGCATGAATAAACCATTAAAACAATTTGCAATTCTTTTATTGGACCATCATGAATCAGTCCGAATTCCTACATTGGGGTAATGGTGATTCATGATCGTTCCAACATTTGATTTTTAAGAAACTATGATAGAAACTTTTGATGGTTCAACATGAACAAACCATTAAAACAATTTGCTATTCTTATGTTGGATCATCATGAATCAGTCCGAATTCCTACATTGGGGTGTTGGTTACCATCAAGACTATGTTGGTCTATCAATGGAAAACCATCAAAAATTTTGACTTGGGTGCACACAAGTTTTGACTAGATTTAGAGCACAGAATTTGGATTGCATTTGACAATATAAAACAATCATATACAAATCACCATAAAATTTTTAAACTGGGTTTCCATTTTCATTTTAAAAAGATACATTCTTCTTACTCGTTTTACTTACTTAATTATAAATTTCATCATTTCTATTATTTTACTTTGGTGCAATATTTTAACAAAGTAGATAATGACGTGTTTTTTACATCCTATTGAGTAAATAGATAAGAAAAAACTTCGATAAAAATAAACTTTTAATAAAAAAGTATATTCGATAAATTAATATTTTAACTTATTTTACTACCACGTTTTATTATTTTAATATTTATTCTCGTAATACAGATATATTTTTTTTAACTTTCATCCATTTATTATTTAATTTATTCGTAAGTCTTTCATTAACTATTTACGTTTGATAACTATTTGCGCTCTGTTTCACATTCGTTGCTTTTTACTTATATTTTATTAATAATTATTCTCAAATTAATTTTAAAAAAATAAGTTTTTCTTTTATTCTCTTAATGCTCTTTTATGTAATTAAATAAATCTGATTAAACAATTCCTTTTTTCTAGATACGAATTTTTTAAATTGCTCCTTTTTTATTTCTTAATATTAATAAGCAAATTTTCGGAAAAAATTGCATGCAGATATTTTTTTTCTAATTTCTATTAGTTACTTTAAACATCTTAAGACTTGCAAATAAATTTTATATTTGCAGAAAAATTAATATTTAATTAGTTAACTTTATAATAAGCTTAATTATTGAAAATATCTGAAAGAAATTCTCTTGTCTTTTTTTAAAGCTTATTAAAACTGAATTTAAGATAGTCTAATTACTAAAATCAATATTTGTACTATTAATATTTTATTAATTAATTTAGAATTAAAAAAAATTATACCGAGGAGCTTTTTTTCTTTAATCACTAATTTTATTTTCAGTTTAATCTTTACTTGGTATAAATTTATTACGGTTAAGTACTTAACGTTTTTAAACAAAAAATACGCGAAATAGGTAGAAATAAATTAGTTCACTTTTTTGAAAGATCCTTGTATTGTGTATGTTTAAATCTTAGCATTAAACCCTTAAGCTATTATTTCCAATATTTTTCTTTGATCTAAACATGCATAGTAATAGGAGAAAAAAAATTCTCTTCTTATGCAAACATTTTTTTTCATCGAAGACTTTTCATTATATTTTCTATTCCGTGACATTCTTCCTTTCCAGGAAAAAAAATTTTTTTACATTTTTCTAGATTAAAAAAAGAAAAAAAAAATCTTTCAAATCTCGATTCGTGTGGAAAGCTTTTCTGAAAAGAAGGGGGAGAAAATATCGAACCAAAAAAAAAAATTATCGATATAAAATTTTTATTTAACTGTTCAGAATCTTTTCCACATTCTAATAACTGCAACCGTCACGAAAAACTCGCTCGAAGCGAAATAAATACCCATGCGTACGAATAGTTTCAACCAAGAGTCGCAGCACACCCTGTCGTAATATTCATCCGAGCAAATACATAGTTCCCATCATATACTTGGCGCACTCTCTCATGATTCCACTTGAATGGGCCTACAATGCTTGGCGGAGAAATCTTTTGTCCCATAGTGTTCCAGAGGGGGTTTCCTTCTTTTGTCTCATCTACCTCTACCTTCACGTGCCCCTGAGGGAAATACGTAATCATCGAACTTCTCATATCATCCACTATTGTATGATCATTACTAAAACGATCACGTGGTCTCATGTGTGAAGCAGACGAGATGAAAAATTTCTTTTTCATCATCCTCGTAGTCTTTTACTCCTTTTCTAACCTGGGTCTTTGGCTACATTTTTGAGAAGGGGGTGTTTTCAACAAAAGCAGGTTGTTCTAATTTTTTCTTACCTCCTTTTCGATAGAGGCGAACATTAATCTATTTCCCGATTTCTTTATACTTCAACGAACTTTTCTGGAATCACGAGAAAAAAATCTTTTTAAAGAAGTGTTTTTATTATTCGTCGCTTTATTTAGAAGTTATTTTTTTGCCATCTTAAAGCACGATGTTTGTTTCAAAGCTAGTGAAGTAGATACCAAATCGAGTGCTTTACAGTAAATGTTTACCTTTATCAAGTCAAGTGGTGGTTCTATTTGAAATTTCTTTAACTCAAAACATTTTCAAGTACTTCTTTGTTAACTTTAATTTAACTGTAAGATTATGTTTAAACTTCACATGCTTTGTTGAAAATCTTAAAGTAAATTTTTTCCGCAGGTTTTTATCGAAGTTTTTCAAATTTGACTATTCTAAGCTCTTTTTTTATATCTGTATAAAATGCAAATGCTAAACCAACATTTTCTAAAGTTGTTCCATGGAGCGCTAGTTTCCCCTATGTTTGGACTCTTTCCATTCAACAAGTAATTATTTTTTAATACCAGCTATTGCATTTATACCTAGTCAAGATCTAATTAGTTAACAGCTCGGTAAGTTTTAGGAAATAGTTTAATTATACTGCCTGAAGGATACGTTATAACGAATTTTATAAAGGTATATTTTTTTGCTATTAACAATATAAAGAATAAACTGTGATTCAAGACGGATTTCTAATTTTTTAAATTTTTTATTAAGTTTTTCTTCTGGCAGTTCATTGTTTTTTTTATCATACATTATAAATAAGTTTTTTTTAAAAATCTGAACTCACTTCTTGCAGTTACGCTCTGGGACGTTGATGTCCAATTTAGTTTTTTTGAGTGGGACATATGTTGCCCCACCAGTATCCTCAGTTAACAGATGAAAAACTATGAACTTTTAAAAGCATACAAATTATGATTCAAAATATCTTATGATTCAAAAATTCGTTCGTATTTTAAGCTCTATTTCAGTTGTTTTTTTCACCAAATGGTGCATAAATCTCACTAACTTGAGATTTCTTCAAAGCTATGCCACTATGACAGCTTTACAATTGTTGACATTCATCCAAATAAAAGGACGGAAGTTTAATGTGCAAATCTGATGTTAAAATGGGATCTATTTATCCCAACAGTCAATCTGGAACGTTTGAAAGGACAGTCTGGTTAGAAAAATTTAATTAATCATTTCGAGTTTTCTCTAAAAGTAGTTTGATCCTTTAGGGTTCCAATACCGAAAAAAAAATAGAAAACTTCTCTAAATTCTCGAAACTTTCTTCATGTTTGACCAAATCATTTCCAAAGAAATCCTCCGAGTGAACATTGCGT
Organism: Parasteatoda tepidariorum; assembly: GCF_982258835.1. Classification (NCBI taxonomy): domain Eukaryota; kingdom Metazoa; phylum Arthropoda; class Arachnida; order Araneae; family Theridiidae; genus Parasteatoda; species Parasteatoda tepidariorum. The sequence continues at coordinate 79,917,607 of NC_141764.1, read as the reverse complement.
CAAAAATATTAAGCTTGCTGCAACACATCCATTATTAGGAAATACAACAAAAAAAATTATGACTAATTGATTACTCACTTATCTCTTAGAAGCCTGATAAATCAGTGAGGGCTCTAACCACTGTACCATCTCTTCATTATAATGCAAACTGTTTTTAAATCAGATAAAAAGAAAAAGTTAACTCTTAGAGTACATTAAGATGACATAAAAGAACATTTTTATTGCATTTATGAGTTCATTCTTTGCTAAACTACATATTTCTAAGTATAAAATCACATTTTAGTGGGTTTTTTTAAGACAAAAATAAGCGTGTTATTAAAATGATTATCCTGAGTTATCACATTCATTTTAAATACGAACAATAATTTTGATTCGCAGCATCAGCAATCAACCTTTCCTTTTTCTCATTACAAATTATTAAATTTTATCTAAAACAAAATAAAAGAAAAAAAAACGTTCTCTGGAATTCTTAAGCAAAAATAATTTCGTTATGTTTATAAAATCTAAAGTATTTTTTTTTCTGCATAATGAAGACACGAAAGCTTACAAATTTCATTTTAGTTGTCGCTTCCTGCACTTGTATTCTAAAAGCATGCCCGATTTTAATATGACCTGACAACTTTGTTCGTTCAAAACACTCAACAAGAAAGCGACCAAATTAAAATAGACAAATGACCTCGCTTCTGAAATGACTAATTACTCTTTCCCAATTATTGATGAGCAGGACGATAATTTGCGCCAAAGCCCCCCATTGTTCAAGAAATAAGAAATGGTTTCTCAATCCCAAGAAGATACATAATTGGTCCCCAGAGAGTTTGGAATCATTGGGAGCGGTAAAGAGAGGATTATTAAAGGAAAGAAAGGGGAAGGGGGATTCACCTAGGTAATCGTCTGCTGACCCCAATACCATTCTCTACCTAGAAATGCTAATGAGCCAGAAAAGGCTGTTTCTGGTCATTTGTTTGCTGTCCTTGTTAAAATACTGCTCGATTTTACGAGTAAGATTTTGAGGAAGAAATAAGAGTTTTAATTTTTTTGCATTAATGTTTTTCAAATAGATTTATTTGAATGTTTTTGTCTTAGAGCTTGATATGTGATCATAAAATAAATGTTTCTTCTTCTTTAATGCAATTTAAAGTTTTCTATTTAATAAAAATAAATTGCAAGGAAGAAATGTTGATTGTTTTCTTTTATATTAATGCTTGTTTCGAAAAGTTATATGAATTGTATGTTTATTTGAAACTAAATTGGAATCATTAAAAAATAAGAGAAAATACTTGATTTTTTTTTAAGTCGAAGTAAATTTTCAAAAATACATTTCGAGTAACCAAAGCAAGTAAGTAAATTTAAAACTGATGTATTTAGAGTTTAAGCTATAAACTATTTCAAAATTGGTTACTTGCTATTCGAAATGATTATGCCTAACCATATCATTTAAATCAGATTTAATTGGATACCTAAAAGTGACGTCAGGCTTTCATGTTCAACCTGATTGACTTCTCAATGAACAAATGCCACGATTTACTTACGATGACGTCACTTGCAGGAATCCAATTACGTCACTTATAAAATTGTTTGCTAAAACATGGTGTTCTTTCTTTTTTTTTTATTTACTTTAATGTATTTGATAGTAAAAAAGCATTCAAAATTGGAAATTTGATACTTATTCTCATATTTCATATGATTGATGATGAGACATACAGCTCTAAGCGACTAGAAAAAGCCTTGCCATTTAATCTTTCTTTTGAATAGAAACTTGTTCTTATGCAAGAAATCTAAAACTATTCAATATCAATTAATAGAGAAAACTAAATTTGTAAGTATAATTATTGTAAACTAATATTTTTAATGTTAAAATTTATACCCTAAAAATTGTCTTGATATATTATATTTTTAAAAACAAAACGCCATTTAAAAAACCAGTATGTATATCTTTTTATAGAACATGATTTATAGTGAAACATATAGCTCTAAACCACTCTAAAAATATAACTAATAAATTTTTTGTAGCAGAATTTGAAGTCTAGTATGGTATTTTCAGAGAACGTGATTAAAAATGAGACAAATAGCTCTAAACCGCTATAAAACGCTTCACCATTTAAACTTCGATTTAAATAAGAACTTGTTCCAATGCAAGAAATCTAAAGCCATTGAGTACCAGTTAATAGGAGAAACTGAATTTGTAAATGTCAACTATCATAGGAAACCACCCCTTTTCACTTCTTACCCAAAAGCTGAAACGGAAGATGTGATTTGCAAGGGAAATTTCTCCGATCAGTTCATCACGTCAACCTTGTTGACATAGTAGGTTTCCAAGGGAGACGCCATGATGAATGAACTCGGTGATGCCAAATGGCGAACTTTGGGGAATAAACCGATGAATTCGCCTGTTTCGGCGTGATATCTGAATGACACAAGTCCCTGGTGGCGTGAATCCTTAATTTAAAGCGATAGATCTGATTAGCTTTCGCTGATTAGTTTCCGCTCAATATTAATATTCATTTTCATTCTGGACCTTCAAATAAAAGTTATGAATTTATTTCAATATCGTTTGGACACTTGCATCTGCTTCATTTAAAATTATCTTTCAAGAATCGTTTTAATTCTGTGAATTGAGCAAAACGGATATTTAAATTTACTTTATTCTAATAAATGTGTTTATTTTGATGATTCGAATCATAAATTGAACCAAAAAATTTATATTTTCATTTAATAGGTTCATATCAGCAGATTTTAAAAGTTCGTCTGATTTGAATCGTCTCGTGAGATTTTTAGAAAAATTGTCTGATTTGAATCGTCTCGTGAGATTTTTGGAAAAATCGTCTGATTTGAATCGTCTTGTGAGATATTTAGAAAAATCGTCTGATTTGAATCGTCTATGAGATTTTGAAAAAATGTCTGATTAAACCAACAGATTTAGAAAAATCAAGTGATTTGACCTAAAATTATGAAATTTACTGGTTAAGTGTTGTAAAAAATGCAATCAGCGAATTAATTTTAGTCAGTTTCGTCAAAATGGATCCTCGAGTAAATTGAAATAAGTGTTATAAAAGAGAGTCAAAATATTAATTCCGGTTCACATCTTTGAATTAACTGGACATATGCATCAAAGATCTGCATCTTTGCAAAGTGCTAACGTTATTTGTTAGGCATATTGCAATGAAAATCAGCTGTAGGTGCATTGCAAAGTTGAATCGATAGTTTACAAAGAATTGGATTTTCCAATTAGCCCAAGACATACACAATCGATACGTACAATTGATAAAACAATACGCCAGTTTATATTTATGAACGAAATATGAAAGTGGATATTCTAAATTGAAATTATCCTTTTTTCAATACACCTTAATGCTATTTAATGGAAAAAATGTTATTTATGAAACAATTATAAAAGTGGATTTGCTAAATTAAAATTATTTCCTCCAAGAGCAATATAGTTTAATAGATCAATTTATGTTTATGAACGAATTATAAAAGTAGATAAGCTGAATTTTAATTATCATTTTCTCTATATACCTACTACAATGTTGTTTAGAAAGCCAATTTATATTAATGAATAAAATACGAAAGTGGATATGTTAAATTTGAATTAACCTTTCTTCAATATACCACAATTTTGTAAGACCAATTAATATTTATAAGCATATTATAAAAGTGTATATGCTGAATTGAAATTATTATTTTCCTCTGCAAACTCCCCCCATCTGCGTGATGTGATTAAGATTGCAAATTTATTTTAGTAGCTTTGAAAAATTTAGAAATATGGCCAAAACCTAAAAAGTTTAAACATGGAAACTAAGATTTAAGAAAAAACACACATTTCTATCAACAAATAAATTAAAAATATTAAAAATGCTGGTTAGCTACCTATTAAATAAAAAGATTGAGCACAAATATTTCGATTTAAATTCGCTTAATGTTTCAATTCCGCAGAGGATTTGAAGATTAATAATCGAAAGGAACTTTTCTGTTTTCTTTTGGTAAAAAAAATTTATAAAATTTGAAAAAAAAAAAATTCAACATAATGTAAAAAAAAGCTCATGAAAGTTTCTCAATATCACTCTAAATAACTTTTATTCTAATGACAGATTTAAAAAAAAAAGAAAAGAAAAACTTGGCAAAATGTGCTAAATTAGAAATCAGCATCAGGGAGCTAAACTTTTTTTCTCTTGTCTAAACTAATGAAACTTAGATTCCGGATTACGCGACTATTACTATTTTAAAGGTCAAGGAACTCAAATACGTCAAAAAATTCCTTTTTTAAAAAAAAATACGTTTTTATGTCTGATTCCGTAAATTAATTAATAGTTAGCTCTTATTAACATATTTGAGACCAACCTTTAATATCTTCCTTTTGGCTCACTATTTACATAGATTTAAACTTTCATACAAATATCATAAATTGCAAAATTATATATTCACACAATTTATAATTTAAATGTATTAGCATAAATAGATTAATTTATTCCATTCTTGACTGTTTAGATAGCAGCAATCCAACTATTATAAAAAATCTCTCTATTGCAACGCTATATATTCATACATTCTATTGATTAATGGCGTTAGTTCAAAAAAAAATTTATTCCAGTCTTGAATGTATCAATAGCTGTGATCTAAACTACTCGTGGTAAATTAAACTACTCCTGGTGTGATTTAAACGGCAAGGTATTAACAGTAATATGTACCAATATTTCTATCTCGCTGTATTCTAACTGTATAAATTTATACTTTCATACAACTATCATAGAAATATCTCTACTGCAAAATTACGTATTCACACATTCTATTGATTCAATGGCGTTAGTTCAAACAAACTGATTATGTACTCTTGAATGTATCAATAGCGGCAATCTGAAATACACATGGCAAAAACGGCAAGGTATCAACAGCAATATGTATCAATATTTCTGTCTCGCTATATTCTAACTGTATAAATTTAAATTTTCGTACAACTATCATAGAAATATCTCTACTGCAAAATTACGTATTCACACATTCTATTGACTTAATGGCGTTAGTTTAAACAAACTGATTATGTACTCTAGAATGTATCAATAGCGGCAATTTGAAATACACATGGCAAAAACGGCAAGGTATCAACAGCAATATGTATCGATATTTCTGTCTCTTTATATTCTAACTGTATAAATTTAAACTTTCAGTTATCAATTATCATCAAAATTTCAATTATCATCAAAATATCTCTACTACAAAATTATATATTCACACAATTTAATATTTCATTGCATTAGCTCATCTAGACTAATTTATTCCACTCTTGGCTGTATCGATAGCGGCAATCTAACTATTATAAGAAATACGTCTATATTGCAACGCTTATATATTCACACATTTTATTGATTGAATGGCGTTAGTTCAAAAAGATTAATTTATTCCTCAATAGCGGCGGAACAACTTGTTTGAAAAGTGTCTGACACTATTTCAATGTAGAAATTACAATTTCATCATTATCCGGACAAATTTCCAAACTCCATAAAAGCAGGTCATTTTCATATTGCTTCCATAATTCAAGTACCTAACGACCTAATTAAATATTCAATTTCCAAAGTTGAGAGGAGGTTTTAGAAAAATAGTCTTTTAATGGCAACGCGTGTCTAATATCAAAATCAATACAAATATTACAGACGTTATTGGTGTAATGAATTGTCAAAAAATAGCTCAATGGAATTAAATATTTAGGAAGATGGTACGCGGTTTTAACTCTATGCTCCCCCCCCCTTAATGGTTTTAAAATATTGAAATAAAATGAAATCTATGAATGATTGGTAGATTTTAAAGTATTGGGTGGTTTTATACCTGACTTCTTAAGCATTTAAAGTAATAAAACGATATTTTAAATTTTGATACATTTTAAAGCGTTTTTGTTTAATCCTTGATTCCTTCTTCACTGGCATGACAGCTCTAGGTGGGTTCTGGCCTTCATCAGAATTCCATTCTATGTTATCCTTAGCTGAGTTTTTAATAGGCGGCAATCAAAACCATCTAAGTTTTTGACTCCCTCTTTTCCGAGTATTTTTTTCTGGTTCCTACACTGAGAAAATATGAAGGTCAAAACTACCAGAATATGATAAAATTTACCGAGTTCGTGGCTCTTTCGCAATATTGAAAATCTCTATAATTTTAACCGAAACGCTTTGGTAATGACTTTGGTAAAATTAGCAATAATATATGGTTCTATAATACGTGATAAAATCTAGCAAATGCGGAACTTGCATCGTATAAAGTAAAAATAAGTATTTTTAAAATTAGGTATCTCAGGAACTTTTCGACCGATTTCGCTCTAATTTAGTATTTTGCCATCCAAAATTTAGTTTTTTAAAATGATGTTAGAGAAAATTTGTGTCTTACAACTCAAGTTTTTTGTGTTATTATTAATTAACACAATAAGAAAAATAAAAACCTAAAATTAATTTTTTGCGTCGGATTTTCTTTGGATAAATGAATTTTATAGTTGGGTGCAAAAATTTTTAAACTGGCTTTAAATGTTCCCAAAATATAGTGAAATATGAAGAAAGTAAAATTAGAGCTAAGCAGTTCAAAATTCGGACAGCTTTCCGTGCCAAACTATTAGGACCATATTTCCTATATTTTGGGGGTCAGAAATCCAAATCTGTCGAAAAACAAGATATATATATTCAGAGAAAGTATATTTCTGTGTACGATTCCATTACTTAAAATATCACATGCACTAATTAATTAGCATATTTGTCTCAAACCATCAGATTAAGTCATGGAACGTGAGGATCTGATGATTATATAAAAAGTTATTGAAGGTGCTCTATTATTCCGGGGTGTGAAAACAATTCATCGACGATAAAATCCAGCTCAGCACTTAAGAGTGGCAAAATCAACGCTTTCTCAAAGGGATAGGGTTTCAATAAAAACATTTTAATTATCAGGAGTTCGATGCAGTTTTTCTTTTCAGTCCAAGGAAAGAAATTGAAGCTCAGCTTTCTAGTAGTCTCAGGAACGTAGACAAAATATGCAGCATAGACATGGAAAACGGATGATCGTTTAGTTCCACTGTGCGTATGTATCATTTATAATAAACAAAAAGTTTTGAAGAGTTTATTTTTTTGATGAAGATACTAGGTGAATTAATTATTGCCATTAGTTGAAGAAGAATTTGACTGCTTATTTACTAGCTGTTCATTTGAATAAATGATTTGAAGTTATTCCATATTTTTGATGTACCCTCTTCCGAAGCTGATTTATTTAATTTCAAATGAGAGATATTCCATATCGTTGATGTACCGTACCCCGTTCCCGACCGTTTAATCCTGTCGACTTATAACGTCGTTGCCGAGTGGAAGGATTAAAACAGGTCATAGGTCGGGAAGAAGGGTACAAAATTTATTTATTAATTATTAGACAACAGCAGTCATGAGAGTGAGTAAAAGTGCACATGAAAAGTTGCGCTCCTTGGTTATATGTTAGGGAAAATCTTGCAAAGTAAAATCCGTAAAATGTCTTAATTTAGGGAAAGAGGGAAATCTTAGTAGTTGCTATTGGTTTATGAAATAGATCGTACGTTTCCCACACAGAGCAAAGGGAAAAATGTCCTGCTCTTAATTAAATGCATACTTGTGCCAAAAATAGATTTAAGAACAGGATGTGGCTTTTAAAAGTGTGAGAAAGTATTTCGATTAGAATAATTAATTAAGATAACATAAAAAGAATACAAGAAGCTTTTTATGTTACATATATATATATATATATATATATATATATATATATATATATATATATATATATATATATATATATATATATATTGCAGGGTATATTACAGTCGACAGCCGACCCAATTTAGGGTTTACGGCTACTAATGTTCAACTCCGTAGCCTTGTAACTTTGAACACAATCCAGAAGACCTGGGAATTAGGATCAAGTATTGGGAGAAATTTGCCTTCATGGAGGACTTTTTGTTGGAACTTAGCTACATTTGGGTTACCTAGAGAGGAAAGCCTGATGGCAAATGGGCTCTTACCCACGATCCGTCTACCACTGTGGCTATTTTACATCAGCACTGTTGTCGGTGTGAGCTGGGTGCGGAATTCAAATCAACCAGCTATCACTGGCATCGAACCCGGTTCACCTCATTAGGACGCGAGTGCTCTATCCCCTGAGCCACAGCGGCTCAATACAAACTATAGAACATTTTACTTAGAAAATATTCTGTATTAGTTTTAAGAAATATACTACGAAGTTCTCTAAAGAATTGAGTACTGGAAAAACTCTCCAGTCTTGCAATATTGTTTTGATAATTTATTGTGGTAAATATTCATGCGTGAAATAAATTTTGTTTCATTTACTCAGATTATCATTCGATTCATTTTCGATATTATGTATGAATAAAAAAAATGCTTTAAATGCATCACTAAATTCTTGCCAAATTCGCCATGCATATTCGAGAATGCCATCAGACATAGTGTGAACATACAATGTTCTGAATTGATTCAGTCATAGTGTTTGTCAAGTAAATTTAAAAAAATCATCAAAAACGCTTTCACTTAAGTGGAAGTAAATGTTTGACTTGACTTTTTTTTTAAGTATGACTGTAAACTGTTTGCTTTTTAATAAAGTTTTTTTTATGGCAGTTTAACGATTATAAAGAATAAACTGGCGTCAACAAAAATTGTTTTAAATACATTATCTATTGATATTAAACGCAAATTATTCTCGAGATTTTTTAAGAATATGTTTAATATATTTATGTGTAGCGGTAATCAAAATTATTTAAATCACATTTGTTTAGCTAAATATTAAATACCTCCCAATTTTTATTACCTCTTTAAATATTAAATTTTAAATATTACATTTAAATATTAAATTTAAATATTAAATTTAAATATTAAATTTTAATTTTAGCCGAAAATACTGGTAATTCTTCACACATAGTAATAAAAAGAATTAAACTTCAATCTCTATCATCTCTCTCTCTCTCTCTCTAATTTAATTTCAAGCAAAATAAAATACCAATATTAAGACGGAAAAAGTCGATGAATATTGAGCGCTTGAAAATAAGCCCCCGTTCTCGAGACTCACCAGGCGGAATCAGGAAAACAAAACAAATTATGAAAATAAAACGCTAAATGGCCATAGAAGAATTGTAAAATAACAGAAAAGATTTTAAACGAAACTAGAAATAACATGTTAGCTGAGAGAGAGACAAACGGTAAAGGAGTGAACCACTGTGGAATGAGCGAGCGCTATGCAGCGGGTGAGTGCTATGGAGTGGGCGTCATTGAAAATAAATGTATGTACAAGGTTCCAACAATGTGCAGCAATTGATGATCTAATGAATTCTTATTGTCGGACATATCTATCGTGTTCCCTTAATTAAAATACTAAAGCATGACTGGATCTGATAGAATTTCAGTACCTAAATTGCTTTTGTTTTTTTCACCTTATACTAAAAATTATTTATTTTCTAAAAATCGAATCCCCGTAATTGTAGAAAGATACTTTCATTTTATTTTTGCAACTAACAACCGTGTTTATCAAATCGTAACAATTATTCATTCTCACTAACGTTGCACCTCTTCACATCATAATATTATTCTGAATTATCAAAATAACCTGGAATATTTGACATATCAAGGCTTTGTTCTGATTGTTTATTCGAGTAAATTATAATTTATTACAAAGCTTCCCGTAATTTAGAATCCAGTTCTCCAAACACATAGTTTATTTGGCGATAAAACTAATTATACGCTTAATGAGCAAAATTGTTGAGTACTCTTATTTGCACAATGAATGACAACACATCTAAAACAAGCCTCCCATTGAAAACTTGGAGAGCTTATTCACCCCTCCCCTTACAATCACCGGCAACCCCTTTCTTAAGCGTGACTTTGCATTGTGTGAACTAAATTTCAAAACTTCAATACTTTGTTGGCGTAACTCATCAGTATTTCAAGCCTCAAGCGCCAAATAGGTGGGGGAAAAGTGCCAGAATATGTCCTCCATTTACATCCAATTAGATGGGAATCAATGTTATGCCTTTTCTGATCTTATTTGCATAAAAGATCTCATGGATTTGGGTAGCCGAAGCCTCTTTCAAAAAGTTCTTACTCATCCCTGTAATCAATTTTCAAGAGAGAAAAAGAGAGAGTATTCTGGAATTTAGAGGAAAAGCTGATCCCGTTTTATTTCATTTTAGTGCGCGGAAAGAAAAACTAGGAAAATTCAAATTTTTTCGGCTTTTTCCAGAAGCGATGGAAATCGATTTTTTTTTTCTTCCTCTATTTTTCTTGAGTTTGGAAATCTAATGGAAACTATGTTATTCAAAAGTTTTTATTGATTTTCAGGTACACGACTTGATTCACTGAGTAGGTTTGGGGGGTTTTTTCTTTAAAGCTTCCACGTGTAGCCTCCTAATTTCTTTGGTTTCCTTTGTGTTTTGTTTAACCGACAAACTTAAAATTTTAGTGTCAGATTTGATATTACTCAAAAATATATAAAGTATGATTTGAGGAAATGTTTCTATTTTATTTTCTACATTATCAACTAAGTTTCTAATCTATTTCTAGAGTATTCATTGCATCGCCATAATATTCACTTAACTTCTAACAAGTTCACTAAGTTTTTTAAAAAGAAATATTCACTGAATTTGCAGGTTTTTTTTCGGAATTTCTAACATAAAACCACAACAAATCAGTTTTACTTAATGAACTAAGAAATAAATAAAGTATTTAAATTTATTCTTACAACACATTGTTAACGTTTAAGTTCTTCAAAAATACTTAAGATATATGTTGGATTTGGAAAAATATACGTCACATTTTTTAGGAACGCACATTGTTTAGGATAGTTATTTAAATTTAGAAAAAAATTTAGCTTCTTTCATCCCAAGTCCTTCGTATTAAAGTAGTTACACAATTCTTCACTAAATCTTGTAGGAAATAGTACCCATTACACGCTTAAATTGTTTGATTAATAATAACTTAATAACAACTTAATAATATTTTTCAAATATCTTTCCCCAACTTAACAATGTTCTTCAAAGTTTTTCCGGTAAACATCGTTTTTAAAGCTCTTTTACCATTTTAAAAAGTTTTTTAAGGCTCTTCCGCGAACTTAAAAATGTCTTTAAAAGCTCTTTCTCCAACTTAACAATGATTTATAAAGCTCTTTCGCTAACTTAACAATGATTTTCAAAACTCTTTCGTCAACTGAACAATGTTTTTACAACCTACCAATGTCGTTCAAATCTCTTTCGCCAACTAAACAATGTTTCTCAAAGTTCTTTCACCAACTGAACAATGTTTTTCAAAGCTTTTTTCCAACCCAACAAAGTCGTTCAAAGCTCTTTCACCATCTGAACAAAGTTCTTCAAATCTGTTTCGCCAACTGAACAATGTTTTTTCAAAGTTCTTTCACCAACTAAAAAATTTTTTTAAAGCTCTTTCGCCAACTTTACAATGCTTTTCAAAGTATTTTCACGAGGGAAAAAAAGAGTCACAAAAAGTTACCAATTTTTTATTATTCTCTGAGCCCAGATAATGTAGCGTTTGAGCAACTTTTTAAATATTGAAAACTTAGTCACAAGTGCTTTTCATTTTCCTAAAACTGTGGCTTCTATTCATATTGACATTTTGCAGCCAACATAAAAGGCGCTGGTTAAAAACAGGCTTAACTTGACCTAACAGTCTTGAGTAACTGTTGCAAACTCACAGCAGTTATGAAAATAACATATTATTCACAAAAAAAAATCATTTCATGTGACGACAGATCCTGTGAAAAACCTTATCTCATATTGTTGATGCTACGAACTCACGAACGCCTTTCCCAAATTTACATTTATATCTTGCAATCAAAGTGGAATAGAGAAATTGTTTAGAATATTATTTCATAACAAACTATTCGAATAAAAAAAATTCAATTTGACTTGCATGTGATTCTAAGAATGTCTCATTTGTAAAATAAAGTAATGCTTCATTATCTTTATCTTTTGATCATTTCTTTAGATCGTCTGAGAATGATATTTTAATATAGGATTTTCTTTCTTTCATTACAGATATTCGAAGGAAATACCAACACCTACACTATTGTAAAAAGAATAGTCGATCCACCCATCATTGCATCAAAAATTCGATTTGTGCCCTACAGCGTTCATCTTCGAACAATTTGTATGAGAGTTGAGTTGTATGGCTGTCTTTGGAATGGTAAGAAGTTATATGTCTACGTTTTGATTGCAATTTTTAATAAATTGACTCTTTTTTTTTAATAATTACCTCAGATAATTACTAGTTTAGATTAATCGCTTTAGATGATTTACATATTTTTAATTACTAATTCAGATTATTACTAATTTTGATAATAACTAATTAAAATAATTATTTTACAAATTTTTTTCCTAATTTTTTGTTTTATTGGAGAAAAATATAACAATACAAGATCTACTTTTTGTATTAACATCTGAAAACTTTTCAAAAATAGTTTCAGATAATAATCACAGATAATAAAACAGATAATAATCGCAAAGATTATCAAATTGACAATGAAGTCGAATTGCAATTTATACGATATTCAAAACCATAAAATAATTTCTGAGAAGCAAGAACAAGTGTATAAAATAATAGTAAAATGATTTGAAAAAGATAAATTTATCTTACCGAACTTCAACAGCAAACCTTCATCGCAAAAACTAGAATTTGAATCGATAGTTTTAATCTGTTTATGATAAGGGTAAAAAACAGAGGAAAACTGTTTTCTAAAAACCAGTTTTTAACCAGAATATATACGAAGTAAGTCTGGAAAAAAGCTTGGATTTATTTCAGAGAAAGGATAATGATTTAAAACAGAAAAAAAAATCTGTGAAAAAAAAATCCTCATAAATATCAGTTTTTCTTTTATTTTTTTAGATTTATAAAATAAGTAAGTTTATCCCTATTTAAACAACAAATATTCTTACCACATACATACACCTTTATATATACCCCTTTACCATATGTATGCACCTTTATATACACCTTACCATATATATGCACCTTTCATGTAAACTTCTTTAAGAATATAAAAATTGATCAATTTCTTCAAAACATGGCAACCTCTTTGTTCTTATTGTCTTAAGAAATGATTCATAAAATTGTAGAGTAATCGTTTTTAAGAGAAGGAATTCAAGAAAAGCATCTTAAATTCTTCAGAAATCAAGAACAATATTTTAGTTAGCATATTTTTTTATATTTTATATTATATTATATTATTATATTTTTATATTATTATATTTTTATATTATTATATTTTTATATTATTATATTTTTATATTATATTTTTATATTATTATATTTTTATATTATTATATTATTATATTTTTATATCATTATATTTTTATATTTTTTTGTGAAATTGAGGTTTACTTAGAAATGCATTATTCCAAAAATGTTTCTTTTCTATTATCAACACAGCAAACATGCTGGAAATAGAGATTTTTTCTTGATATCGAAAAATTCATGTTATCAAAGTACATAATATTGAGTTTTGATTTTTTATGTACTTTTTTATTTTTAAACTATTGGAGTTAATACCGACAAATATATATATATATTTTTCTATTAGCAACATAGAAAGCGTGTAATTAAACTAGATTTTTTCATGGCATCAAAAAATTCATGTTATGTATCGAGGTTTCGATTTGATGTATATACATCAAATTATTTGTTATAAGCTATTAGAACTAATACGATCAAATTTATTCCAATGGAAGAGGTATTTTCTATTAGCAACATACCAAGCATGCAATTAATTTAGATTTTTTTCATGACATCAAGACATTTTTGTAACCGAAGTTCAGCATATCGAGGTTCGGCTGCATAGACATTATTTTATTACTTCGAACTGTTTTTACGATTCTAAACATTCAAAAAGTAATGAAAGATTAAAAGCAAGTGACTTTTAAGAAACAAAATAAAAACTCTACTAAACGTATCCAAATTTTTCATCTTCAAAACTATTTCCAACTGTTAAGTATTTTAAAAATATGTATGAATTTTGATACTTTTAAATCAATTTTCATGTTTATTTTGAAACATTTTCGTAACTTGTCAAACTTTCCAGTCACATTCATAAATTAGGATAAGCATCTGAAAAACGGAATGACAGTTTGACACCTTTAATTTATTTGTCTCTGTCCCATTTCTCCCAGACGACAGCGAGAAACGATGCCATTCAGAGAAGAGCGCAAAAAATATTTTATATTTCGAACGTTTTTTCCTTCTTCTACTTTTTTTTCTCACTCTTCAAGCTTTCGTATATGTTTCGAGAATTTATATCTCAGAAAATAGGCATTTTCAAATATTTCTTTTTTTTCCTGGAAGGGTTAGAACAAAGCATGTTTAAATAGTCTCGTTTTATTATACTTTTACACTTGAGTTATAAGAATAGCAAATTTTAAAATTTTTAAGCTTCTTATTCATTAGAAACAATTATTTTGTGTATTTTATTTATGACAGATATCTTTATTTTTTTTTCAAAGAAAATGAATTGAAAAAAAGTTTACAGAAGTACTTAAAAATAATATTTTCGAGGACGTACTTAAAATAACTTATTAAAGTATTTTAAATACGTATAGTAATTGTAGTTATAATAATTTAGTATAATAATTTCTTTTTAAAAAAAGCATTAAAAATTATTGAGAAAATTTATTGTTCGAAAACTTTTCTGAAAAAGCATTTAAAGTACTTACTGGTGAGGTATAATATTTTATTTACGTCACACTAGAGCTGCACAATGGGCTATTGGCGACTGTCTGGGAAACGTCCTTGAGGATGATCCGAAGACATGCCATCGCAATTTTGATTCTCTGCAGAGGGGATGACTCCTCTGCTTTGGTAACCCGACTACCTGCGCACGAAGTCGAGCATTTTACGGAGCATTTTGTTTACGAGCATTTTGTTTAGGGTTATTTAAAATAAAATGAAAATTATGTAAATTTTGCTTAAGGGCATTCAAAGTAACAAATAAATCATGGTCATTCAAGTAAATTATGTAAATTTCGCTTGAGGACATTCAAGTAAAATATGACAGGTATCACTTTTTTATTAACTCCTGTAATTAAATTTAAAATATTTGAAAAGAATAAAGTAATACTTTAAATATACAATAACTGACTTTAATATCAAATAAATAATTATAAATAACTAAAAATAATAGTTACGAATTCAAGTTGAAAAGAAGGTCAGTTTATATCACATATGTTTCTGTTTTAACATATTTAAATAAAAATTTAAACAAAATTCTTTAATCAAAATTGCATGAAAGAGCTTTTTGTGAAAAAAAATTAACAAAAACATAACATTTAACAAAAGAAACAATTAAAACGAAACAAGTTATTATAAAGTTCATGTTCATGTGTTGTAAGATTTTATCTCCCACTTAGGAGTTTCTATAAACAATTTAATTTCAATCTTTTAAATAAAAACTGTTATTTCTTTTATTTTATTCTTTTCCCAAGTAATTTAATTTAATTTTGAGAGCTAAAATGAACTTCTGAGAAATTTAGTTAGGTTAATTAATATGAATCTAACACTAAGTGGTTCAAAAAAAAATGTGGGATAAAATATGATATTTGATTATATACATTCATATATGTAAATATTGATATATTGTGTACATAAATATGATGTTTAAACATTATTTTTTAAACTTACTGCGTATTCTATCTTAAACTAAAAAAAATATGCAAATTGTTGCGCATCTTAATTCGGTGACAATTTAAAAAATCCTAATTCGATTTCAATTGGAATTAATCATTTTCATTTTAGAAAAATAATCCTCCGCAAAATTTAGTTCCGATATTAATTAAACTAAAATGTTAATTATATGCATGAATAATCAATAATTAAGAACCATCATGAGTGAATTTATTACAAGATTAATCCCTTCCTTTTTTTTATTAAGATCCTTTACAAAACAACCTAACCAATTAAATTTTTCCAGTTTTAAAAATTTAATTAGCTTGAACTCAAAAGAAGAATTTTTAAAAATAAAATTAAGAATTTTTTTTTTTTAATTTTTACTCATCATGAAACTTATCTATACTTTGAGAATCATTAAATGCCCTAAAAAGAAGATTTTGAAATAAGACATTATATTATTTTTCATAAAAAGCAATTCATTTTATATAATGAAGCATTGAAAAAAAATACAGTGAGTATAAAGTTTTTGTATACGTTTTGTATTTTCGATCTTTGAACTATTTTATTTTATGGGAAGATATTTTCTAAAATGAATACAGCAATGAATTATCAAATCTATTAAACTTAGTGGGGTAGAAAAATAAAAAAATGAAAAACAAGTTAAAAATATCTTTCTACTTCTACATTGTTTTCTAATCACCACTCTTGTTATTTTTTTAAAAAACGTTTTTTAAAAATGAGGTGAAAATAATATAAAAATAAGTAAACTCGTATTAAACTAAAAAATAACTAAATTATTATCATAATCTGATGAATCGCTATTAAATAAAACTCTATTTAAGCTATCAAAACCAGTCTGATTGCCTGGTGAGATTTGATAATGTTTTTAATGATGGCTTTCAGTTCATCTCAATTTCGTTAGGCAATCATGTGAAATTTGATATTTTTAATCTTTCTTTCTTCCATAGTTATTCATCAAGTTTTGATTAAGTTTCAATTTTTCTGAACTATTTCTTATGTTTTTGAGAAAAAAATTTTTTTTAAATGAATTAAGAGCATGGGTGACGAAATGCCTTATATGGGAAAGTTTAATAACACTACAAAATAGGATGTACAAGTTTCTGGCACCTTTAAAGTTTTTTTGAAATATTTTTCAATACCTTAAATCAATATGTTTTTATCAATTTTTTAAAGTAAAACCATTATCAATATTTGATTCGGAAAATTTAGTATCTTGAGGAATATATTCTATATTATACAGGGTATAATACACTGCAAAAAGTATTGTGTAATACTTATCCGAATTTGTTGTTCAAAACTCTAAAAATTGTGTCAATGATTCTTTTATTTCAAATTAATACCGAATCAAGCATTTATATGCACTTAAATGGATGTAATTAAATCTTAACACCAATAATTGATAAAGCTTATTCCAAGCTCAGATGTAGATTCTCCATTCATGTATTATACTCGCCAATTTTGGCGTATGTTTGGCAGCCGTTAGGCGACAACGGTAGATTGTTAATTATTGTCGAGATGGTGAAAGTTTCTTTTCGCCTCGCACGATGCTTAACAGTTCAGAGTAACAGAAGAAAAATAGTGTTGTAAACGGCATATATGTTTTAAGTTAAGTAATAAAGAAAAATACGAAATATAACTCATAAAAAAAATTATTTAAATTTCTCAATTGTTGTAAATAATTTTTTAAAGTTTAATTTTTATCCGCTTCTTAGCCTAGTTCGAATTCATATTAATATTCTCTCAGTGATTTGTATCTGGGTATGTCTGATGAACAAATTTATTTTATTTCAAGAAATATTATATATAGGCATTCTAAATTGAACTGATTCTTACTTCATATTGTATCCAAAAAAATAACTTTATCAACTCTCATGAGCATCGTATCTAACTGTATTTATAAATTTTAGCCCAACTGAATATAAAAAATGGCGGTAACTACTTAACATGAAGTAATGTCAAAGAACATTCTCAGTACTTCACTAGACAAGGAAGTGTAGAGTGTAGCACTTTCATTCCAACATAGCGTAGATAATAAGTATAACGTTTGAATAATACATTTTAAGGGGACACAGGGCACTCAAAATAAAAAAGTGCCATTTTTATTCAATCATTTTTAAATTTTAACAGAATAGTAGTAGTGTTATTAGAATTACACAACTAATATATAATTAATATTAGTGTTGTTAATAGAAGTTTGTGTACAGAATTTTCGAGAAAATTTTTTTTAATTAACTTTAAAGTTATAGCTGAAAGCATGGTTTTTAATTGTTGGTAATTGCGGACAAATTTTTATTTTATCAAATTTTGACCAATTACATTGTTTATGGGTACTTGAATAAGTTTAAGTGATTATGGTATGCTTGTAAAAATATAACGTAACCAGGCATTAAATTTTTAATTTTTTTCAAAAAACACGCCTCACTTATGTTTGTTCAGCTATAAAAAAATTAAATTAAGATATTGAGTTAATGAAATGCATTTAGAATTAAACAAGACACATCGAAGAGTATCTGAAAATTGTTTTGATAACAATAAAACAAAAACTAGTACGCGAGAAACTTTTTGAAGTTGTGAGAACATTGAAAAATCCCATTACGAGAGAAATCAACTTCATCAACGAGAACTACATATTGAAGTATGAACCTTTTCAAATTCATAATTTTATAACTCTGTATGAAAAACTCTGATTTAAACACGATTTGCTGCATATTACTTAGTAAGTGTAATTTTATTTAGAAGATTATTTAGTAAAATTTTATTTTTTTATAAGTAAGTGTAATTAGTAAGTGTAATTTTTTTAATAAATCAAAAATCAAATAATTGATGTCTGAAAGATTTTTCTCACGCTTAGCGTCCAGTATCCCCTTAAACCAACACATAAAAATCCTATATGCTTGTTTAAATATCTAAGGAATTAGGAATTTGTAAAGGTAAACAAAGCTCTAACATGTTTTGTGCAGTATAAAAAATTTTAGTGTATCTTAATCCCAAAAATGGGAGCAACTACTTGCACCTAAGCAGCGTACTGAAACAACGTACTTGGTACTCTTGGTACTTGGTGATTCACAGGGAGAATGTTCTTTTATACTTCTTGCTATACCCTGAATTCTCTTACACAAGTTAACTCCTGTATTCAATTTAAGTTAAAAATTAATTTTAAGGCTTCGCAATTATTAATGATAGCTATTTTTTTTTCCTATAAGCACGCTTTCTTAATTTTTGAATCGAATAGCGTAATAGCTCTAAATAGTAAATAGTTATAAATTTATAAATAATACACTGGTGGACAAAATTAAGAGATGGAAGACATTTTCCCAAATATTTCAAAAAATACTGAATATAAAT
This sequence comes from Parasteatoda tepidariorum, assembly GCF_982258835.1. NCBI lineage: Eukaryota > Metazoa > Arthropoda > Arachnida > Araneae > Theridiidae > Parasteatoda > Parasteatoda tepidariorum. The sequence continues at coordinate 79,898,579 of NC_141764.1, read as the reverse complement.
AAATGAAATTTGGTATGGATATAGCTTATTCCATGATAATAAAGTATGCAAAACAAAAATGAAAGTGCCAGTCACTGGCAAGACCTATTGCCAATGAATCCAATGTAGTCTGAACTTAAGGATAAAAGATGACAATAAAAGTGAGGCTTGTACAGAGTGTGTTGCCTCTAGTATGGTGTATTTTCACCCCTGACAGACAGACAGCATGCACAACGAGTATGCATGCTGTTAATAAGGGAGTAAAGGAGGACTTGTGGAAGACCCTCCCATTCTTCCACCAGAGCAATTTTTAACTCCAGAATGGTTCTGGGGGTGGTTGGCGCATCGCAATAGCTCTCCCAAGAGCATCCCAAGCGTGTTCAATAGGATTCAGGTCAGGGGATTTGGCTGGCCAATCCATTCGTTGAATATCCTCGCTTTCCAGATACTCATCAACCATGAGAGCCCTATGTGGTCGAGCATTGTCTTCCATAAAAATGAACTCAGGGCCAACAGCGCTTCTGAAAAGACGCACATAAGGCTCTAGGACCTCCTGTTTGTACCTGTGGGCATTCACGGAACCATTTTCAAACACATGGAGCGGTGTGCGGGTATCTTGCATGTGCGAATGAATGTGCGAAAATGCTTTCCATCTCTTAATTTTGTCCACCATTGTAGCAATATAATATAATTTTTCTTAAATAATCGTGTAGCTTTTTGGATAAACAATATTTTCCCTCTATAGTTTTAAATATTTTAAATATTTCTTTTCAGAATCCTCTATAGTTTAAATATATATAGTATAGTTATAGTTTCATATAGTTTTTTCCTGTATAGTTTAAATATTTCTTTTCAGAACCTATTTAGTGTATCATATTTTTTTCTAAATGTCTAACGTTACACGTTTATACTTATATGCAGATTTATATCATTCTAGAGATTCTTTAATTCATTCTTAAAATTTTAAATAAGTTTCACGTAAAAATATGGATGTAATATTTTAATCACGGTTTTAATTAAAATAAAAATGGAAAAAGAAATAATTATATTTATATAAGTCTAACATTTCACGTTTTATATTCTATAAATTCTTTACTCATACGTATGATTTTGAATAAATGACTCACAAAAATATTGATTTAATATTTTGATTGCGATTTTAATTAAAAGAAAATTGGAGCAAGAATTAATTATCATTGTATCTGTCTAATATTACCCGTTTTATATTATTTTATAATTCCTTTAATTTATTCTTAAGATTGTAAATAAATTACACACAAAATTTTGATGTAATATGTTGATTACAACTTTATTAAAAGAAAATTGGAACAAAAATTAATTATTTTTATATCTGTCTATCATTAAACATTTTATATTATTCTATTAATTCATTTTCAACATTTTGAATAAATTACATATTTAAAATATTTGTGTAATATTTTGATCACGGATTACCTAAAATAAAAATGGAACAAGAACTAATTATCTTCTAAACACGCAAAAGCAGAAACAAAAAATATTTTCCGAAACAGATCACGACATTTTAACTAAACGCAAACATTACCAGATAAGCTTTTGTTTTTAAATAACATTCAACTACGAATATTTAAGCTTATGTTCTAAACATCACAACAAAAAAAAGTAATATAATTTTAGGGTCTTATTATTGTATTATAACAAAAAAAAACGTTTTTCCAGAAATTTCTTTTATCCAAAACATTAAGTACGCGAATATTAAATGTTTTGTTTACTGTTAAATTATTACGAAATTGTTCAAGCTTAAAAAAGAGATTAAAATTAATTGGAGTTTTCTCAAAGCTTTGCTTTTTTATGCAGCATAATGAATCGCCAAAGAGATCGCATAAGATTAAAGTAGTGAATAATGAAAATATATTTTTTTCTCTTACTTCTAACCGTACTACAAGCTTTGAAGATAATTAATTTAATCACTCATTCAAAATGCATTAAAAATTTAAAGCTAGTTCTTAAGTTTTTTTTCAAGTTGTTAACTAAAAATAATTATGAAAAGCGTTGTAATATTCAAAATTATTTTCATAAACTTATTCAAATTACCTACATATATCAAGTGTATTTATTACTAGCTTTAAAAGTAACTTTCTGCAACTGCTTAAAAACTTAAGTTAAGAAATTCATTTTAATTCATAATAAGAGTTTCATTTTCTATTTAACTTAAAGAAAATAAATTTCATTTTATGTTGTAGAAAGTTTACTTTTTTATAATTTTGCTAATTTTTTCTTTATTAAAAGTAGGAACATTTTATATGGGGAATTTCAAACATTTATAGTTTACGATTTCGAGAAGTCTTATTGAGGTTTCAATAATTTTCACTATCATAATAATAATAAAATATTAAAAAAAATATGGAATTGACAGAAATAGTGAAATACTGCATAGTATACGGAAAAAGAAATTGAAGTGAAATTACCGTACAGTATGTTAAAGAAATTTTTGGTAAAATAAATAAGTAAATAAATAGAGAAAATAAATTTAAAAAGCATACTGGTTTATAAAATCAAAATATACGCTATTTCAACCATTCATTTGGTAATGTTTTATTAGTTTTTATCACTTATTATAACACCTTACTTACTACCTAAGCTTTTTGGTGTTCCCATAGAGCCAGAAGCATGGAAAATTTTACCATATTCTGGGGGTTTTAACTATACTTTTTTTTTGAATGGGGGATCAGAAAGTAATGTCGTTACGGCTCACTAAATATTTATTAGTCTTAAGAATCAATTCATTTCTTTTTCTATCTATTTCGATTCATTTTCGATCCAGCATTGGAAGGTTGTTGCTAACTATAAAATCTTAATAACAAATATCAAATGCTCCGAAACGATATATAATATAATATGATATATATATATATATATATATATATATATATATATATATATATATATATATATATATATATATATATATATATATATATATATATATATATATATATATATATATATATATATATATATATATATATATATATATATATATATATATATATATATATATATATATATATATATATATAATATGGTGATAGCTCTTAATCTTAAAATAACATAAATCGGGATAACATGAATCTCTCCTATTTCTGAAAGCCCTTGTAAATAACATATTTATCCATCCTATATTATCAATATACATTTCCATATCACTGTATTTTCCATATCTATAAAGGCAGTTCTATGATGACAAACCTTAATATATATTTTTGGAATCATTGTCTAAAATGTAATCAAATACACTCATTAAGGATAACAAATTATTATTTCAGTCAGGAAAAAATAGTTGCCAAAATCTAACGAATTACTAATGTATATTATATATATATATATATATATATATATATATATATATATATATATATATATATATATATATATATATATATATATATATATATATATATATATATATATATATATATATATAATTTTATAATAAGATGTAACTAAAAACATTGAAACATGTTTCATTGACGCACGAAACAGATTGGAGTAGAATGATGATTACTACAAACAACTCCGTGTTTCATCAAGCAGTAAAACTGATTTGGATATTTTCTGTCTCGCATTCTGAAGTTGTAATTCTTTATATATTCTATGATATTCTAGTTATTTCTATGACATTCTAACTTCTATGATATTCTAGTTTTATTTTGGTTTATATAATAACGTATGTATTAGCATCTTGGTTTATAAAATAACGTTTGCATAATAACGTTTATATAATAACGTAACAACCCGTAATGTATATTAAATAAATCATCGCAAGAAACTAAAACTGTAAGGTACTTCTTTATTAAAACATCATTCGCTTCAAAAATATACAATTTGGAAATAATAGTCCGCAAATTTCTTGCACTCAAAAATTTCCCATTTTCAGTACTTGCCGCACGTGAATGAAAAGAAACAAAAGTGATTTGAAATACAAAACGTTAAGTTTGCAAACGAAAAGTGGAAATAGTATTCTATAAAAATACCCTAATGTGCATAATTTTTGACCTAATTTTTCAAAAAGAATTTTAAAAATATTTGTTGAAGGTGGACCTAATGGAACATCCGGCGTACTTAATAGTTAGCATTAATTACAGAGCAGTTTGTTCTGTTTAAAAAATATATTTATAATTTTTTGTTCATATTTGGTTCAAAAAACCACTTTGATCGATTTTCTTAAGTTATCCATGATTAGTTCTTGAGAAGTAGACAATCTTCAATAGCTCAAAAAATTAGAAAAAGGAATTTTAAAATAAACTTATTGTAAAAGTTAATTTTGGTTGTAAAAGTAAAAAATAACTCCTTTATTTTGTGTTGTTATTTCCTATTATTATGCCTCCTTTGTTTTGTTACTGAGCAATGTCTCTTACGGAAATAAATTGAGAAAATAACTAAAAAAATAAGCAAATAAATAAATAATGTTACTTTTTTGAAAGATAAAGATCCTTTTTTATTATTTGTTCTTAAATATAAGTATAAAGACATTTTTGGTGCATTTTGTCAAAACAAAGAGTAGTTAATTTTTTTCAGATTCCTATAAGGTACCGTTAAAATATTACGTGCGCATATTTTTGACAAATTTGAATACCCCTTAAGGCAGGGCTGTCCAACTGGTTGCCCGCGGGCCGCATCTGGCCCGCCAGCACATATTGTGCGGCCCGCCAACTTCTTATTCAGGCTGATCACCCTCAATTTTCCCATTAAAATATAAGCAAATTGTTTTATAATCCTTCTGTTCCATTGTTTTATAATTCATAATTCAACTATTAATTGTTATTGTATAAGAGGTTATTGTTCAACTTTTTCAAACTGCGGCCCGTGGGCTCTTTGCAGTTGGACAGCCCTGCCTTAAGGCAACATAAATAAGCAAATCCCAAACTCCTTCCCTGCTTACGTAAGCATGTCGCAATGTACTTCAACTCTGACATATATAGTAGTTATCTAATTTGAGGATGAAATTCAAATAAAATATGTAAACAAAATACACAATTCAATTCATTTTACAAAATTTTAGGAGGGGGGGGGGATATTTTTCCAGATTTTTTGTGTTCAAAATGGTTAATCTTGACCTTTTATTTTCCTTTAAATTTCCTCCAATCCTATTTTTATTCTAAATTTTACATTTTTTTTTGTTATTTTTATTTCACTTTTGAATTCCGAAGATAAAGGGGCCTTAATTTCTCTTACGTAAGCATTGCTCATACCTCTTTTCTTCTCCTGTCGGCAAAAATAAGCAAATCACGCGTCCCCACCCTCGTCATGCGCTCACGTAATAACTAGGGGATTAAAAATTAGGAATTAAAACATGTATCAAAATTCCAAATTAAAAAAAAAGGTCGTTTTAAAAATAAACGATTTCATTTGCTTTAAGCATTAACCAACTTTAATAGCCTGTAGTTTCATACCTTAACTACCGAAAATCGTGGAATCCATACATTTTAAATGAATTAAAGAGCAACCGCTTAATGCGTTCGCCAATATTTCTATCCAAAACGCATTTCCAATTTGCACTGTAAGCCATCACCTCAATCATAAATACAGTTCAAATACCAATTCCTCATACCGTAATTGGACACTCCAGAATGTTCTCAATAGTAGCGTTCGAAATTCCGCATCGCCAGTTAAAATTCACAAACGCATATGTCGTTTGTTGACTGCTTAACCCTCGATTATGGCACGCCGTCATTGATTCAGTCAGAATGCGGCTGAGATAATTAAGTGCAGAACCTGCTGCATGAATCCAACCACAGGCGACAAATTATCGTTATCTATCGAATGTTGCAGAGGATCTCATCGGCAATCTAGTATCTCCTGGCCATTACTTCTGGAAACTCAAGACTATCCTGATTCGAACACTTAGTCACGAATCATTATGGGTCCAGGTTTGCAATCGTTGCGAGTGTTATGGGAATTATTACTGATTTAAGTATCCGTTAAGATTCTGCTGAAGTGCGTGCGTTGCTCCGAAACTATTTCTTGGAGAAAGATGCTTTGGTCTTAAGTTTAACGATACAAACTGTTTGTGGTAAATTGTTAAATATGGAGGGAACGATTTAGGAAAACGTCTCCCGGGGAGCTGTTCTATTAAAGTATCTTGAGAAGGTGCTGAAATATCGAATGTCTTAATGTGTCTTTAAGCTTTGCTTATTAGAAGCGATTAAGTTTCTGGAGACAAGCTTTTGGGGAAAATGAGTGAATGCTGTTTTCATTTGTCACGTTTGAATTTGTTGCTCTTTTATTTTAACGTGATAAATTATTGATCAAACATATCGTATAATTCTCAGATTTTATCTCAATCTTTATAATAATTATAAAGATAATTATCTTATAATAATTATCTTTAATTATTATATTTATCTTTAATTATTATATTTATCTTTAATTATTATATTTATCTCTAATTATTATACTTATCTTAAATATACTTATCTTTAATTAACTCTAATTATGAAATTAGTATTTAAATATGACAAACTATACTTGATGAAGGAAAAACATTAAAAGTTATTTAGGGAGAAAAAATGGTCATCGTCGTTTTCCTCGACTAACACAGTTATTCTTGTTTGTTTTTCACTTTTTTTTTATTTATTTCGTTGGCTTAGTGGTTTCTTATTTTAAATATAATTTGTTTTTCTCATCCTCTTGAGAATGGATCATTTCAACCGCTGAAATCTTGTCGAAGTTTTCCGATTAAATAATTTTTCATCAAGTATATCTTTGCGCTTTAATTTTTTTGAATAATTTAATTTATTTAAAATTATATTTCTCGAAATTTATTTATGTATTTAGAAAATTTTAAAAAAATTTAACCTTTTTTAGTGGTTTCTAAATTCTTTCTTTTTCCTTTTAGTGAGTCATAAATGTACTAACTTCTTTATGTGTGCTTTTGCGAAATGAATGTCAATACTATCTTCAATATTTATGTTTAAATGCGTTCGTTTATTTTCCTCTCTTTTTTTAAGAATGTTCTTTTTTTATTGTAAACAATGAAAGTACTCTCTGAATCATGGCACTGTTTTAAAATGCAAAGAGTGCTTTCTAAAATAATGAATAATTCCGAACATTAAATTCTAAATTTAGGTCTTTTTTTAATCAAATTTATTAAAATAACAATTTTTTTTGCTGCTAACAGGACATATTTCTGAAAACTTTGCTGCAAATGTAATGAGTTTCAAATTTAAGCAGTGTTACCAATCCAACCAGTGTTACCAAAAAACAAGAATAGGTGCTTGACAATGGTTGGGTCATACAACGTGGTCCATCTGAATATGCTGGTCATCATCCTCCAGAAACTAAAAAACTGGTAGTAAAATTTCTATACAAATATGTGAAAATTAACTGCTTTATCTTTTAAAATTCATGTTCTTAAAACAAATATCCATCGCAGGGATTCTCTTATCAAAAGAATTTTATTAAAAAACATAAGGAGGTGAGTTTTCGAATGTTCTTTTAGATATTTTGCTACCAGTTTTTTGAGGACGCTGTTTATTTTACATACGAAGCATTTATTTATGTGTAGTCCTTATAATGTACGTACCGAATTTCATCGATATCCATTAGAACGGATTCTATGATCTAAATAGAGGTACCACTTTTTGTGTAAATAGAACTCAATATTTTCCTTTCAGAGCATTAAGTAAGACAATTTTTAATGGAAAAATCTCTTCGGTACAGTCGCTATAAACTGGTGTCTCTTAAGTGCAGAAAAATGTCGCTCAGAACTTTCTTCCACTAAGCTCTTCAATTATCTAAAGAATTCGATCTTTAAGAAATGTTTTTCGGAAAAGTTTGGAGAGTGAAGAAATAATGAACTATTTGAGATTTCCTCAAAATGATCAATTTAATCTATTAACACGGGTGTCTTGTTGCAGAGGGTCTTGTGTCCTATGCCATGCCACAGGGTGAGAGGAGAGGAATAGACATTAACCTGTCGGACAAGATCTATGACGGTATTAAGGATGACAGTTATCTCCATGGCGGTCTGGGACAGTTGACCGATGGGCTGAAAGGAGAGGACAACTTCCGGGTGGACAACACGGGTTTCGGAAAAGGTAACTTGATTGATTACTCATTTTCCTATTAACGTGTATTGTACAAGCTCTTTTTATTTATTTATTTATATTATATTCATCTTAGTTGTTGTCATCCAAACATATTTAATTAAACATAGTGGTGTTGACTCACGTCTCATACAAAGACTTTTACGCATTGCTTTTATTGAGATTATGTAATGAATCCAACAAGTACATCGTGGGTTTTTATTTTCACCTTCAAAATTGTTTAGGCCAAATTTTTCACTCATGTCTCATACAAAGACTTTTATGTATTGCTTTTATTGAGATTATGTACTGCAACAAGTGCAGTGTGTGTTTTCATTTGTACCTTCAAAATTGTTTAGGCCATTTTTTTTCACTCAAGTCTAATACAAAAAACCTAATGAATTGTTTTTATTGGAAATATATAAGTAGAGCGGGACTTTGATTTGCAATTTGTACACTTCTTGCGAAAGATTTTTTTTCTGATAGATCGGGAAATGAGTAGTCCTAGATTTAATTTTTTGCCAATACTTCGTAGATTAACGAATTTGATTAAAAATGATTTTTGTCAACTCGATACATGTATTATTTCGAAACTATGTGTAAGATTTAATAATAGTATAGTAAAGGTTTTAAGTATTGGAAAAATTATAGACCTAGGACAGCACTTTTTAATCAGTTTCAAAGCCTTCTCTCTACCTATCGAAACAATCTTCCGCAAAAATGTTAAAATTGCAAATAAAAATCTCGCTCTACTTGTTGAATTCAGTGTACATTCCGCATAAAAATAAACATAGTTTGCGTAAGGTAGCCAATTTTTGTTCATCAGTTTTAACAAATGTTTCGTCATTTTCAATATCTACCTCTATTTCAAAAAAAAAAAAAATTCATCATTTTTTCATCAAAATATAGCTGCCAATCAGAGCATACAATAAATTTGTTCCTTTCATATATTGACCTAGTATATACTATTATTTTCATTCTAGTGCGAAATTCAGATTGGAAAGATAACAATTATTTTATTTTCCATTTTAACCTATTTATCTTACACTGTACTCACTCGTTAAGGTATGGATAAGATATTTGCCATTATAACAGCAACGAGTCCTAAAATAAAACTGAACTAATTAGCTTTAAATAATTTTAATAGAATGTTTATTGTATGAGAGAACAAGGCAATTAGTTTTAAGCAATTAGAGGCAATTTAGTTATAAGTCACACTTTCACAAAAATGGAAATTTTTAAGCCTAACTTTTTCCTCAGTATGGTTTCCAAATACTTACTTTTTTTTAATAACCGTCATTGAACAGTTGACCGAATTTTATGGGTTTACGACTGCTAATATTCTACTCCATAGCCTTGTAATTTTGATCCCAATCCGGAAAACAAGGGAACTCCTGTATCAAGCATTGGGAGAAATTTTGCTTCCGTGGAGGACTTTTTTTTTTAATCCTCATTTGCGTTACATGAGCCAGACAAGACGACGAGAACATCCTGTGATTAGCCTGTGTACTCTAACCCATGATCCGCCTACCACTGAGGATATTTCACGTCAGCACTGTGGTCGGTGCAAGCCGGATGCGGATTCGTATCGACCCGCCATCGTTGGGATTCGAACCTGGTTCACCTGATTGGAAGGTGAACGCTCTATCCTCTGAGCCATCGAGGCTCAAATATTTACTTAGCAAACTTCCGGAAATTTCCGTATACAGTACAAAACACGAAATCATAATGTCTATATCAGTGGTTACCAACTGGCGGCCCGCGGGCCACATCCGGCCCTCCAAACCTTTTTTTGTGGCCCGCGAACTGAAATATATTAGTTGTCATTTTTTGCGATAAATTTTCGTAAAAAATCTATATGGGTATAAAGTACTTTGCTTCGTTAAAAAAGAAACCTAATTTCTTCGTTTCTGGGAAATTTAACATAAAAACGGTGCGAAAAATTTCTTTCTCAGGTAAAAATCTACTTGTTATTTTAATTTGCAATTCAATACTTTTGTTTTGTACAACTTGATAAAAATCTGACAGTAATAGTTAATGTTTCTTCAAACATAAAAGAGTCCCATATAAAATTTTGATACAGTTGCGACCCGCCATTTGACTGATGTTTTTAATTGCAGCCCCCGGCCACATGTAAGTTGGAAACTCCTGGTCTATATAAAAATTTTGATTTTGATTCTAAAAAGGCTCTCCTAAACAAGTTAGAATTGCGGTGTATCATTATACTGACACGTGCTCTTTATACGTATTTTTAACGACAAATTCGTGTTGTTACTAGCAAAAATATCACTTAAAAGCATTGGTCACTGAAGAAGTAAAGAAAAAAGCGTCATCGACCAGTGGCGTACTTACGATGACTCGAGCCCCTTAGTCAGATTCATAAATATGGAACTTTCTGTAATAATTTCAAGGCGTCTCCGCCCTTAATGCTTCTTCCCTTCACTGTGGTTCTGCGGGGGTGTTATTTATGTCACTGCTGGCGACACGTTCTATAGAAAATAGAAAATAAATAAAGGAGGAAAAGAAAAGAAACTTTCAATATTCAAAGATTCAGAATACTTTATTTAGGTTAAGTCTGGGAATATTTTGCATTTTTACTGAAGAAACAAGATGGTCTACAGATTAGTTAACTTAAAGAGCACAGGGACAAATTTTGAACTTTGACTGTAACGTGATTTTTCGTAGAAATAAGGGATTGAGATTTTATGAAGATAATGAATGGTAAGACTTATTTTTGAATTCGAGGCATGATCTTTCAAAGATTTAAAGGACAGAATTTTTCATGAAAATAATTAATGACAAGACTAATACTTTTATAATACATGCCAAAATAACTTTTAAAACATTAAACAAGTAGATACCAAAGTCTTTTCAATTTCACAAAATTGTATTCGTCGTATTGACATTTTCCTTTTCCATTGACATAGTTAACATAAAGAGCCCTAGATTAGTAAAATTTACCCTTACAGTCCTGAATCATTATATATATATATATATATATATATATATATATATATATATATATATATATATATATATATATATATAAAACAGCCGACACAATTCTGAGTTTACGACTATCAATGTTCCATGCTCCAGCCTTGTAATTTTGAATCCTTCCCAAAAGACAAGGGTACTTCTGCATCAAACGTTAAAACAATCTAGCTATCTTGTGGGACTTTTTGATGGAGCTAACTGGTATTTGTGTTACACGAAAATAAAACCACGAAAACCTCACACACTTAATTATCTCATATGTTTTTAGGCAAAGTATGAAATATGATAATTATTACATACGTTCCCTAGACATGGTATATAATGCCTAGGCATTCTATAGAATGACAAATGCCATTTGGGCAAAATGTGAAAAAAGATCCAGATAGGGCTATTAAATGTATGGCCTACACTCCTCAAAAATACAAATGTTGTTGCGACAAAATTAATGAAAGCATAGTTAAAAAGATTTTATTCAAAGTGCGTAAAAAAAAAGTATTGAACAAAAATTTTTAACTTTCTTATTAATTGATACAAAATTTTCATATAAAAAATAAGAAATTAAAACTTACCTACTTGTTGTAATACGGTAGGCTTGAATGAACTTTTAAATTAAAAGTGATTACATTCGAAACGAATCAGAGATCTATTTCATGCTTTGTCTGTCTCTCATTTGGCATTCTCTATACTCTGTTGCAAGTTAAGAAAAAACCATTATCCGTACGGACAGAGCCTGTTTGCATCTAATTGCACGCTAAACGGAACGGATGCCCAGCTTCTAACGCGAACGTATATCGATATCTCGAACTCTTGAAAAGACGTTGCACAGCCTCTCTTTTGCGTGTTTGATACAACAAATGTATTAGCAAGTAATACAAATGATATCTAAAAATCGCAACAAATGTACGTTTTTCTGTTCGCATTTAAAGAAACTGGTGAAAGAATAATAGCAAATATTTACGTTGTTTTGAAAGCATATATATATATATATATATATATATATATATATATATATATATATATATATATATATATATATATATATATATATATATATATATATATATATATATATATATATATATATATATATATATATATATATAATTTAATAACGAAATAAAACGAACTATATGCACTGGTGGATGATTACTAAAAATCCTATACCGCAATGGTTTTCTCTTAACTTGCAATGGAATATAGTTTTATGCATCGTATACAATGTCGGATTTCAAACTTTCCCGGTAATATATATTTCCAAATACAACAGATGTTTTAAAATTATAATTATATTTTTCTCTCCTAGGCTATGAGTGGCTAGGTTGGAAGAACGATAGTGGAGGCATTAGCACTCTTTCAACGGATGTTTTAACAGGGGTGGAATCTCGTCCCATTGAGATTATCTTCACGTTCGATGTGGTCAGAAACTTCTCGGCTCTCTACTTCTATTGCAACAACATGCATTCCAGAGACGTCCAAGTAAGTCTTACCAATATTTAGGCTTTCAATTTTCGAATGAATTGCGTCTTTAAATACGTTGATTTCTCTATTTGAAAATTTTAAATTGCAAAACTTTATCTTCTTCTTCTTCTTAGGCACTGCAGCCGGTTACCGGCTAACTTAGTCTCAGTCAGCTTACCCCATTTACATCTATTCGGTGCTATATTTCTCCAATTTCGGTGCAATATTTCTCCATTAACTCCCAAGTCCTTTAACCACTTTTCAACTCTTACATCTTGTTCTAGATCTTCCTCTTTTTCCCTTTGTTTGAAGGTTACTTTTTAATACGTGTCCTAGCTACTTTATTTGACAAACCTTGATCATTTTTACTATGTTAGGGTCTTTATATTTTAATTGTAATTCATGGTTGTAACGAATTCTCCAGGTTCCGTTATTGCACCAAACATGTTTCGTAATATTTTTCTCTCGAAAGTCATCAGTTTCTCTTCATCTGCTTGGTTAATTACCCAGCATTAACTGCCATATAAAACTATTGATCTCCCTAGTGTCTTAGTAGTCAACTGTATTTTTGTTTCACAACTTATGAATTTAAATTAGAACTAGTTTCTCAATTCATGACAACATCTGTTACAAATGTTGATTCTACTTTTGATTTAAATTTTTATGTCTTTATTATTCTTCATTCTTAAACCTATTTTTAAAAACTTCATGGTAAAATAAATTTTAAAAAACGGCAAATGGAAATTTTTAAATATTTTTTTTTTGTATATAGTCTCACAATCTAAGATGTTAGTTAAGTTAAACACAATCTAAGATGACTTTTTAATTTACATTTAGTACTAAAGCACCCTTTTAAGGGACTGTTTGAGAAACCCCTCATGAGCATGAAGGATTTTTTTTTTTTTTTTTTTTTTTTTGTAATAAATTTAATATAAATTATTTTTATGCATTCTTTTATCTTAGATATTATGAATGGTTTCACTCTTTAAGCGTTTGGTTTAAAATATGGTCATATATTTTTCAAGTCTGAATGAAACATTGTTGATTTTATTGTTTATTGGAAAACTTATAAACCAGTCTAAGTACTTATTCTCTAATTTGTTGTATTCTGTTTATTCATTTTTTCAGCATTTTGTATTGCAATTTAAATTAGAACTCGGAATTATGTGACTTTTTCAAGTAAAACAGAAAAATATACATACAAAATATATTCAAAATGTTTAATATTTAGTTATTTTTAAATTTACATTTAATAATTGAATAATAGAACGTAAATTAATCAAAGGAACACAGAAATAAACCATAAATAGTTTGATACAATATCTAAAGATGGCAGCACCATAAAAGTCAAAACATGTTTGTGTTTTGAGAATTATAATTTTTTAAAAATCTTTTTTGAGAAATTAGAGCTTAGTTTGAAAAAGATACAGATAGAATTAGTTGAAAAAAATATTTCTCTTTGAAACAATTTTTTTAAATGTATATGGAATTTTATTCCTTAAAATTAAACATTCGATAATCTAGTGACGTTTTTCCTGTTTATAAGTAAAGTTTATAGATGGCAGCACCATATTCAAAATATTTTACTCGTTCTTGTTTTCACTTCGTTAACTGTTTCTGAATATTACAATAAACTGAATATTATAACTTACAATAAAAATTATTAATTTTTATTCTCTAGGTCTTTGCTTCTGCAAAAATATGGTTCAGCGTGGGAGGACGATACTTCAATAACCAAGCAGTTCAGTTCTCATACATGCCTGACATATTTTTCGAACGTTCTAGAAATGTCACCATCTTCCTGCATCATGGAATAGGGCGTACTGTGAAAGTCGAACTACATTTTGCAGCTAGGTGGATACTTATCTCCGAAGTTAGTTTTGATTCAGGTAAGTCTTCTTTTTCGATATCAATTTTCAAAATGAATGTTTGAATTTTTATACAGGGTGTACTCAAGGCACCACTCTTATTTTCGAAAATAAATTATTAATTTAAATAGTACTGGTTTTAAAAATCCTAAACCTTTTACTGACAATTCTTACATCCCCCTATTGAATTATTCGAACCAATAACACTTAAATTATCTACCTGTAAATTTTATCAAACTATCTAAATAGTACACAAAATTTAAATTCTCAATTTTTAATGATTGACCTTGATAATAATTCTACAAATACCGATAATGTTTTCAGAAGTAGAAATTAACAAAATGTAGTCACTGGTCCGAAGGACCAGTAATTAAAAGTAATACTACTGCATAAGCATTTTCAGCGGTCCTTTTCCTATTGGTATTAAATCTCTTAAATTTTAATATTAGAAATACTTAATATTAAATATTAAAATTTGTTTTCAAATAAAAATTTCTAATATTTAAGGTTTAATATTAAGTATTTCTAATATTTAAGATTTAATATTAAGTCTTTCTAATGCTAAGATTTGATTAAATCCCAATAGGAAAAGGACTTAATATTCGATCTTAAAATTAAAAATTATCTGATCTTAAATCCTAAGATTGGAAATTATCTATAATCTAAATCTTAATATTAGAAATACTCAATATTAAATCGTAAATATTAAAAAAAAAATTTAAAAAATCTAATAAAGTTTATTTAATTTAAAAAATTTCAATGAAGAAGATGTGTAATGTTCACAATTATGACCAAATGTGATATTAGACAAAAATACAAACCAAAACACTAAACTAAAAATCGAAAAACCTAAACAATGTATCATTCTTTTACATCTATGGTTGATACGGCGGATTACTTGTAATAATTTAAATTATTTTATGGTGATCCAAGTCAAATTTTAATGTTCACTGACCAGCCGATAATTTCATAGCATGATTTCTTCTTCCTTCGTTAAATCCATTGCTATTTTTTTCTATTATTTTTCCACTTTAATTATTTTCTATTTTCTGGCTTTTGTTTATTTTTTCTCACGTGTATATTGATTTATAACCAATAGATTTAGTTACTAACGACCATATTTTTACAAGAATTATTAAATGTTGGTGATTATTGTATGCCAATAACCACCCTAATGGAGCATAAAGTAACTAAAGTTCACTTTTTTAATTTTAGTACCAGCTGTGGGTAATTTCACGGAAGAGGAGCCTCCTGCAGCTCCACCTATAGGTAGTATGTTTTACAATTTATTTATATCCAATATTATTTCAGTTTTATATTGCATTTGAGTTATCTTAGAATTTTTATCTTTTAATTTTTTTTTAATCTTGTAAAGTTGACATAGTTTAGCTCATAAATCACTTCAATTACGACATTGAATTATTAAAATTATTTATTACTAGTAATTGAGATGGAATTATATTGATTTGAATTACGAAAATCTATAAAATATAAATAAATATAAAAGTAAATATAACTTATTTACCGTTTAATAACTATAAACTGAAAAATAAATTTGTTTTTCATAAAATGTTGCATTATAAAGTAATATCATGCGATTATTTTTTTTATAAACAATAATAATGAAACATTACCTTTAGTCCCGGTAGGAGTAACACCCCAGCACGGCAGCGGGTGCAACAGATTATTACAGCTTATGCAGATTATTTTTCATTTTATTTTTAAAAACGCATGCAAACAAATTGGAGCAAATTGCTGTGACTCTTTTTTAAAGCATCTTTGAACTTGTTTTTAATAAAATAGGGAGAAAAAAACTGAGTTGAGAGAACACTAGAAATAACAAAAAAGTATAGAATTTGTTTCTGTTACCGGATTACAGGCGTAACTGTATAAGGATTTATTCCTTTTTCAACCTAACTGTTTCAACTTAATTTATTCCTTATTCAACCCAAACGTAAACCCAAAAATTGGGTCGGCAGTTCAACGACGGTTATAAAATAAAATAACGCAAGACAAACACTATGCAAAATCTTTCTAATAACCAAAATCAAAATCGTGAAAATAACGAAAAAAAGTATTGCTGGTAAATATCGTTAAATAAAAAATAAATAAATTATTTGCCGGTAAATATCGTTATAACTTTTGTTAATTTTATGCTAATAACAGATATCTGGATTTTCTTTTTCTTTCCTGTATTGTAATGATCGTATCACGTGACTTTTCTGTCCAATCAGAATTCACAAAATGCTTAGATCACAATTATTATAAAGATACAGGCCAGAAATTCACAATTCTCTTTTACTAAGTTATAATTAACGTAGAATAATAATCACGTAATCATTAATGTCATGTGCTGTACGTGTTTTTCAATCAAGACCTGTTGTTTCACGTTCTTTTTGCTTTTCTGGTCTAGTGAGCACAGCTTTGAACGAAGATGCTCTTGGCAACCAATATGTGGGTTTGGTTATCGGGGTCTTGGCTGCTGTCATCCTTCTCTTGGTGGTGGTCATCTTTGTCATTATAGCCAGGAACAAGAGGAGGAAGAACACGTCACCCCATAACGTCCTCAGGCCGGGAGAGAATAGGGTGACCATCAACATGAAGGTACCTTTTTTTTTTTTTCATTTCATACAAAAATATTCGAAAAGGAATATTCGCAGCTGTGTTTTATGTTTTGTTATGTACTTTTTTAAAATGAGAATTAAATAAATTAATGTTAAGGATTAACATCACTTTGATAATTTGAAATCAAACAAGACAAAAAGGAAAAAAGCTGTTGGAGCTGTGTTATTGCTATGGGCAAATATTATTCATTATTTATATTACGAAATAGGCATGCCAAGTTAAAATTTAATGCGAGTGATGCTTACAGATGCTACAAATATCAAGCACCCTCATGAACGCCCCTAAGTGTTTTTTCATTGAATAATTTAAATTTCAAATTAAATGCGTAAAAATAGTAGCCTTTCTTTGTGAACTCGGATTTCATTTCATATAAAAATAATGAAGTCGAGTACATAAGAGTTGCTTCAATTCTATATGTTGCCCTATGCAGACGACACTTACCTGTCAAGGATCCTCTCCATGTAACACAAATGCCATCAAAAATTCTCCTCGTAGGCAAATTTCTTCCAATATTTGATCTAGGAGTTCTCTTGTCTTCTGGATTGGGCTCAAAATTACAAGGTTATGGAGTCAGTCGTGATGGCTATGGGGATAGAACGTTCGCCTTCCAATGAGGTAACCTGGGTTTGAATCCCAGCGATGGTTGGTCGATACGAATTCCGCATCCGGATTGTACCGACCCCAGTTCTGACGCAAAATATCCTCAGTGGTAGACGGATCATGGGTTGGATCCCCTTTGAAGTCAGGCTAACCGTGGGAGGTTTTCGTGGTTTTTTCTCTCCATGTAACGCAAATGGAGTTACTCCATCAGAAAGTCCTCCTTAAAGGCAAGTTTCTCTCAATACTTGATCCAGAAGTTTCCTTGCCTTCTAGATTGGGTTCAAAATTACAAGACTATGGATTACTATTAGTATATTATTAGTATGGAACATTAGTACTTGTAAATCCAAAAAATTGGGTCATCTGTTCAACAGCGGTTATAGAATGTAAAATAAAGGTTATGGAGTTGAACATTGGTAGTCGTAAACTCAAAAATGGGTCAGCTGTTCAACGACGGTTATAAAATAAAATAAAATCTGACCAAAGAGCGTTGTGAGTTAAAATGCAAATATTTTAAAATTAATTTATAAGTTAACAATTAAGTGCACACGACAGGTAAATTATTCCCAAATAATTACGGTAAACGTGTCATTTAAGAAATCGTATGGAGACGTAATATTTATACACTAAGGTTAAGTATTATTTAATGTTTGTCAATATGTTAATTTTAAGTAAAGTTAGTATTTAATGTTAGTAAGTTAGTATATAATGTTAAGTATGAAACACTAAAACAATTTTTTAAAGAATAACTAATATGATTTGCTGCTCATATTTATTTGGTTTAAGTACTAACTAAAATTGCGATAAGTATTACACGGAATAAGAAAAATATTTCCACTAAAGTCAAGTTTCCGAAAAATCAAAAGTTTGTTTAGGTTAGGTTTTGCTGTATAAATTATTAATCGACGTCCTCCGACTAAGAGTTCAACACTTCAATTTTCTTACAATGGCGGAAAATGTCCAATTTAAATCAAATTCTTTCCTCTAAATCTAGATTGAAACAACGAATGTTCTACTTTTTATTCTAGGATTGTCCCCTAATACTTTGATTTTAAAGTTTTGGTTTTAACTTACAACGCACCGTGACTGATAGAGCAATTATGATTGTTTTGTATCTGTTGATGGATTTTGCATAAGAGTTTTTTTCTAATGCTAACTTTAGAACTATTATGTTAAAAAAGGACACTGCGATAGCTATTTGTCAAATCTCTTCCTCACAACAATAAAAATAACTTTTTATAATAAGCGTAAAATAAAAAAAGACAGAATCTTAAATAACTTTTGTTCTAATAATCGAATTTTCCTGTACTAAGTGTCCAAAGGCGCGGCCTCAAATAATTTAATTAATTAGTGCTAAC